>NC_136057.1:980090418-982643751 GCF_964261635.1 Lissotriton helveticus | reverse complement strand
TTCTATGTGTGCTAAAGAGGAAAGTGCCTTTAATGATTGTATTTGTGAAGGAAGGTGTCCCTGCCTGCACAAAAACAATCATTCCCTCAGCGCAGGCACCCTTGCAAAATGATGCAATGGTGTCTGCTCTGGTGCCTGGATGCTGTGTGTGCGCAGGGGTGAAGGACAGGAATGTGCCTTATCTTGTAGATTGGCTTATTCCTCCCCTTTTATTTTGATGCATGGCAGTGCACCAGGAAAGCTTGCTGCGTTGCTGTGCATCAAAATATTGTAAATGAGGCCCTAAAAGTTTACCTGTGCTCACCCTTGGGTTGCTTGGATCAGAGCAGTCAGGCTAAACTAAAGAGGCCATGTGCAAAGTATTTGTGCACCCACCCACAGTAACACAGTAAAAAAAAAAGTACTCCACACCAGTTTAGATAAATAGCCAATATTTATCTGAGTAAAACAAGACCACAATGACAAAAACTCCAACATCCATATGTCAAGATTCGAAGTTTTCAAGATGAAATAAAAAATGCAGCGCTTAGACGTCTATAGCTCCAACTGGGGCTATCTGGTCGTGTTTGACTAGGATGAATCCTAAAGTTCACTCCGACTGCCATGGTGCACAGGCTGGGTATTGGTGATGCAGATGATCTTACATGTGTATGCATTGGAAATCAAAGACAGTTCATCACGCAGAGGAGGTGAGGTGTCATGGATGCAGGTGATGCATTGGTTCCTTAAGGTGGTGCAGGGTTTTTGAAGTGAGAGGACAGGAACAGAATGGTGAAAGTAAGAAAATGCCAACTTTCTAAAAGTGGCATTTTCAGATCTGTAATTTAAAAAACAACTTTACTAAAAGATATGTTTTAAAATTGTGAGTCCGGAGACACCAAATTCCTATTTTCTATCAGCTCCCAATTAGAAGATACACTTGTAAAATGTTAATGTTACAAGGCAGCGCCAATGCTAACCTCTGGGAGAGATAGGCCTTGCTGTAGTGACAAAATAATTTAGCAGTTTTTCACTACGAGGACAAGTAAAACTCAAAAGTGCATGTCCTACCTTTTAAATACACTGCAGCTCGCCCATGGGGCTACCTAGGGCCTACGTTAGAGGTGACTTCAATGTAATAAAAGAGAAGGTTTGAGCCTGGAAAGGCATGGCAGTTAAAACTCAACACACATGCTATGCAGTGGCAGGCTTGAGACATGTTTGCAGGGCTACTCATGCGGGTGGCACAGTCAGTGCTTCAGGCCCACTAGTAGTATTTGATTTACAGGCTCTGGGCACAAATAGTGCACAGCACATGGGGATTAGTAGTAAATCAAATATGCTAATCATGGATAAACCAAATGCCAATACATTTTAGACACAGAGCACATGCACTTTAGCACTGGTCAGCAGTGGTAAAGTGCCTGGAGTCTCAAAACCAGCAAAGAAGAAGTCCAGCACACAATCAAAAACTGGAGGCCAGACGAAATAGACATGGGAAACCATGCCAAAAGATACCAGGTCTAACAGTTAGTAGTTGTATTTGTGGTATCAATGGCAGCATGGTTAGGAGTAATGGGTAGTGCAAGTTGCAGTGGACTCTTGACAAGGGCCCCAGAAAATAATTTTTTTTACAAATTTAGCACTGTAGCCAATGCCATTATAGATAACCAACAGTTAGGCAGTCGTTTATAAATATAGTGGGCGAAGTAGTCTCGGCCTGACGGGTGTAAAGACCTCTGCCAGGCAAAGGGAGAATATTTCATCTACCAGTAAATAAATCGGGCCCTAAATTCAAATAGTGCATCATCTTTCATCTTTTAAAACTGTTACTTAAGCCATTTAAGATCCACAAACAATACCTGAAACTCATTTAATCCCCAGATATGGCTACTGCTTTTCTTATTTGGCTCTCAGAAGTAAAACAAAAAATTATATTATTTGCATTTTTAAATAATCCTTAAATGAAAGAAAATGGCAGACCTTTTCAGTATTTAAACTTCCTTTCATGTTCAGCTTACTACCGTTCCCCCTTAGGGGCTTCTGTAGCACCTCATCTCAGTGGGAAGCTTCCCCACTGATAGGTTTTATCCTAAAACTTAAGCCAGGTTTCACTAGCCTGTACCACTAATCCTCCCCAAATCCGGAGCGCCCTCACTTATTCAGAAGAGAAAGAGACTGAGAGTTTGTATTATCTGGCACGGTTTTGCTTGTTTCCTTAGAGGGAAAATCTCTTGATTTTCTTAGCAATTGTAGGTATTTCACTGCTTCTCTTACTGGCAGAAAGGTAAGCATATTATGGTCTCCAGGCAGTTTGGATGGAGCAGACTATTTAGAGAAAGCGGCATAACATCATAAATCAACAACAGCGAGCCAGAGCTGTGAGACTGAAGACTGGAGATTTGGTATTGGTTTGGGATCAATCAATCAGTAATCTTGTAGAGCGGGATTACTCACCTGTGAGGGTCTCAGTCAAAAAGCCAGGTCTTGAGGTCTTTCCTGAATTGTGGCAGTGATGGTGATTGCCTAAGGTACAGATGTAGATAGTTCCAGGCCTTCACAGCGAGATAGGAGAAGGATCTTCTTTGAGCCGTGGTCTTGAGGATCTAAGGGATGCTCATGACAGCCAATTGGGTGGAGGGGAGATGTCTGGTGGGTGTATAGAAGGAGAGGCGGTGGTTGAGGTATGTAGGTCTGGCGTTGCGGAGGGCTTTGTAGGCGTGCGTGAGAAGCTTGAAGGTGTTTCTTTTGTTGACAATTTGCCAGTATAGGTCTCTCAGGTGGCCGGTGATGTGGTTGTGATGTGGGATGTTCAGGATGAGTCTGGCGGAAGCGTTCTGGATGTTCTGCAGTTTCTTTTGGAGTTTCTCAGCGGTGCTGGCACAGAGTGCATTGCCATAGTTGAGTCTGCTGCTGACGAGTGCATGGGTGACCATTTTCCTGGGCTCAGTGGGGATCCACTTAAAGATCTTATGAAGCAGGTGGAGCGTGTGGGGGCAGGAGGACAAAACTGCATTGATTTGATGGTTCATTGAGAGCTGGGAGGCCAGGATGATGCAGAGGTTTTGTGCATGGTCTGTGGGTGTGGGGGTGGTGCTGAGTGCTGCAGGCCAACAAGAATCATCCCAGGTGGAGGGGAGGATCCCAGGATGATGACTTCGGTCTTGTCTGACTTAAGCATGAGGCAGCAGTCCTTCAACCAGGTGGCGACTGCCTTTATCCTGTTGTGGAAGTTGCTCTTGGCTTCTGCGGGTTCGTCTGAGAGGAAGAGAATCAGCTGGGTGTCATCGACATAGGAGACGATGTTGAGTCCATGGCTTCTGACGATGGCTGCAAGGGGGGCCATGTAGATGTTGATGAGAGTGGGGCTCAGGGAAGATTCCTGAGACACTCTGCAGCTCATCTCTGTGGGTTCTAAGTTGAACAGCATAAGTCTGACTCTCTGTGCTTGGCTGGTGAGGAAGGAGCAGATTCATTCCAGTTTTTTTTTCCATGGATGCCGGCGTCGTGGACTCTTGCGCAGAGGGTGTGGTGGGAGACGATTTCGAAGGTGTATGGGAGGTCTGAGGATGAGGGCAGCAGTCTCGCCTCAGTCGAGGAGGGTGCGGATGTCATCTGTTGCGGCAAGGAGAGTGGTCTCTGTGCTGTGGTTGCTTCTGAAACCCAATTGGGAGGGGTCCAGAATGTTGTTAATTTCGATGAACTCGGAGAGTTGGGCGTTGATGGCTTGCTCAATGACTTTGTCTGAGAAAGGGAACAGAGAGATTGGTTTGTAGTTCTTGAGGTCCATCTGGTTGGCAGAGGGTTTATTTAGTAGGGGGTTAATCTCTGCATACTTTCATTCTCCCTGGAAGATTGCGGATACCCAGGTAAATCGAGAGAACTGTCTGCAGGGCTACTAGCGAGGTCCTCTCATGAGGAGGATAAAGCTGATCCAGGACCACTAGCAAGTGTCCGGGATGGGGATTACTCTGACCTGCCCATTGAGGTACTCGATGATGAGGGCTGTCAGCATGCTCAATATCACCTAAGAGCCCATCTCCGGCTCTCCTCTACGTATCACAACTATGAGAAAGACTGATGTATGGGAGGAGTTGGTCAGGCTGCTGAAGGGGATAGTCCAAAGTCATCTGTGTTTGTTTTGTTGTTTTCCATGTATTTTGTGTGGAATGTGTAGTCGGACCTCAGTATTGCTGGGCTACTTACAAATTAACATGGTTTCCCAACCCTGTGAGTAGGCTGGATGTTGGTATGCCCCCTGACGCAGAGTAGGGTTTGAATAGCGCGGGGGGCATCTTGTTAGGCTAATAACAAGTATATCATAATCATACATCCTGTACCACCTGAGGTTATTGCCCCTATCAGCCGTGCGCAGGCCCTAAATATAACACTGTATTGTGGGAGTCGACCAGCGCGCGCATGCACGCGGATACTCATTCTCTGCTTCAGCACCATAGTAAAGTGGATTACACCGCTTTGGCTAACACCATTAATCAATTTTTGTACGTTAACACTTTCGGTTTATTTAAACTCTCCTCACAATGGCCACTTGTACCTCGGGTAAACAGATCTTTAGAATAAACCAGCACTCTTAGAATTGTCTGTAAAATGCGTTATTGCTTCTTTCACCGTTTTTTTTAAGGCTTAGAAGCTGGTGCGCACAATACAGAAAAAAATAATATCCTCCGCAGGGCTGTTTCCGCTCCCCTTACTTGCCATTGTTTGGATGTGCAAATGTGCATTACAATATCCCCTTTCTAATTTAACTGCATTACAAGGCAGGATCAAATTATCTGTGTCTTCTCATTGTGTTTCAATCTTGTATCACAGGGAATCGAGCACAATGGAGATTTTCATTTGTAAGGAAATGCGCGCAAGAAGAAAAAAAATATGTTGCTGCAAAAAAAGGATTATTGATACTTGGAATCCAGCATTCATCGTCTCGCAGAGGCTCTCTTGTGCCGATAAGAGCTGCCTTGAATGTGCTGTTGGAAACGAAGAGTTTGCTAGAGCAGCTGAGTGCTTTGCACACACAAAAGATGCAGACGAGCCCACTTTGATCCATGTGGGATTTAAAATTGACAGTCATTACAGTCGTGTGTGCCATGGGGTATAATTGATAAAAACCTTTTTTTAGAGGATAACCATTTGGCGGCCATCAGCATACAGCAGTAGTAACACAGGATTCTATTCACAAAGCAATATCACACCACATAAGGAGGCCCTCCAGTAGTACTCTTTTATGTACTCGTATGCATTTGTGAATTGACCCCAAAACATCAAAATAGGAATATTTAGAGAAAATTCACGTGTTATTAGTACAAAAAAAAGGACTGTGCCCTCTTTGCACTATTACTAATAGGGAGTTGGAAGTTTCAGGTTTGATTCATAAATCCATATCATGTAAAAGAGTACTCCTTTAAGTACTACTTCTTGAGCTCAAAAATTGGTTTTGTGAATCAGCACATCATGCCTATCCTCGTTACTCCAAACCCCAACTAAAAACTCAAAGAGAGAAGCCCAAGATCTATTGCTTTTGAGAGGAAGCAGCAGGCCATTCTGCCATATTGACCTTTCCGTCCCGGGTCAGAAAAAATGCTGGATCTTTGACAACAGACTAAGGGCTTCTTTTAAAATTTGACATATGGGCTACCAAATAAATAGGGAGGCAAAGGCATTGCCCCTGTAGGCCTTTCCCAGCTGGCACACCAAGGCTGGATAATCCTGCCTGCTCTGCAAGTGGCTTTTTTTAAGTGGCTCTCTTTCTATGAGAGAAGCATCAGTGATAAAAGAGGGACGCAAGTTGACTTATCAATCAGCACAGCTTTTCTCCTGGAGACAGTCACCTGAAGTTGGGTGTATGGCTTAAGAACAATATTATGCACCTGGAGCACTGGGAGTTTTCGAAGTGAATAGTGAATATGTGATGTTTTTTCTGCTCTGGACCACAATGGCACACATGGCAGGCAAGGAGAGGCAGAGGGAAAAAAAAAGGCAGTGGGCATTGTGTCAGAAGCGGCTGGTAAATAGAGGAGCCCTTCTGTTGCCAAATATACTGTCAGGTGTCTCACCAAGAGGGTTTATTCCCCGCACTCTAAATGAGGTGTAGGCTATGTGTGGTGGACAGGTGGCATAGCAGCCATTTTGGTACCTCTAACACAACTGCCCACCTCTAAATCAGGCGATAGCATTCAAGTTTGTTATTGTAAGATTTGTTTTTTACTTTGTTACTGCTCTGTAATATCATGCCTATCTTGCTCTTGATATCATCTTCTTGATTATTTGTGCCTCTTAGTTATGTCATGCTTTCCTAATAATGTAGAAATACATAAATACATTAAATACGCCAAAAGGACATGATGCAACAAATCAACTTTGGGCAGTCGTCTCTCTTGAATTTGTTTACTCTTCCAAAACCACAGAAAATATGAGGTGTCACTGCCCAGGAATGATAGGCCCCAATTGTTTTCTTATCATTGTTCTCATACTCTGCCATGGTAGACTAGACAATGGGACATGTCTTTCTAAATGAATCCTCACAGAGTCTACACAATGATTGCTCTGAATGTAGGCATTTGGCTGACATTACAAAATGAGCGCAGTTTTCCAAACAGGCTTAGTTTGAAGAAGCTCACTACTCCTGAGGGAGAACGATACAACATGTCTGAGCAAAGGTTAGTGTCACCCACTGTCTAGGGTGCACACTGGTATAACATTTTCAACTGCAGCTTTTGATGAATTGACTGGTCATGGAGTCAGGCTGAGTAGCACGAGGGGGCTACATGTTCTCTGGAACAGGACATGGAGTATGGTATTGCATCTCTGAATTTTGGACTACAATTCTCATATTCACTTTTCATAAAGACACTGAGGAGACAGAAAGGGAAGAGAAAAAGATATAAGGAGGAGACCAACAAAACCAGAACTCACAATTCACCAATGTAAGCAAATGCATGTAAAAAATGACTGACCCACTAAATAAGGCCGCACAGAAATGGAATAAGGGCTGTCATGCGAGTATTAGAGGACATTTTCTTCCAGCGAACGGATGTGAATACAACACAAGACTGAAGTTTGATCAGATCTAGTACATAATGCTATAAAACAGTCTTATTCACTATGGCCACATACAACCTATCTGTTCTCATCTTTTAAGCACCTTGATGTTAGAAACAACCTTTACAACGCAGTAATTACATCGCACTACCTTTACATAGAAGTCATTACATCTCAACATCCTTTACATAGCATGTCTTTACAATGCAGCTATTACATTGTGTGTCACTACAACACATGTCATTACAATGTATGTCACTACAACGCAGGCATTACATGGCGAGTCATTACAACGCATACCATTACAATGCACAGTACCCTTACACTATCCGACACTTACCCTACTGTTGCACTCATTAGAGTTAGAATAGTCATATTTACCGCTACACTATCCCACACTTACCCTACTGTTGCACTCACTGGAGTTAGAATAGTAATTATTACCCCCATACTATCCAACACTTACCTTAAATGCAATGTAATGGTATGCATTGTAATGCTATGCGTTGTCAAGGTATAATGTGATGTAATGGAATTACATGCGATGTACAGGTAGTTTCTGAAAATGCGATATAATGGCATGCTATGTAAAAGAATGTGTTGTAAAGGACATTGCGATGTAAAAACTGCATTGTAAATGCATGCGTTGTAATGCCATACATTCCCTTGATGTATGTGCTGCTGGGGTGGAATCCACAAACTCTGTGGAATTGGACGGAAATCTGAAACCACCCACACTTGACAATTAGGCGTAACACATTGTTCCGGGTCATATTCTCTGTATATTTATCTTCAATAGCAAGTCTTCCAAGAACTAAAGTACCTCCAATTATAGGTGTTCTAAAGGAAACATGCATTTCAGAAAGACAGAATAATAGTGCTCGGCACAGACAAGTCGAAAGGGTGTGGCGGTTATAGGATATATATGCATAAACAACCCACAGCTTTAACCGCCTCTTTGCAGAAACGTTTGTTAGGTGATAGATGGAGCTTCATGTTACATGTCTCTCCCATTGTGAATTTGCAAAATGTGTTTGGTTGTGTTTTTAAAGGCCCGCACATTGAGCACATTTTGCTTACCAAATCTACAAAATATACCATTGCGCTGTTATGTGTAAAAACTAAGGGCCTGATTTAGAGTTCGTGGATTGGTTACTCTGTGGCAAATGTGACAGATATCCGGTCCACAATATTGGAAATGCATTCCATCCTATGCCACTTATAATATGGAAGGTGGAATATCCGTCCCATTTGTGATGGAGTAACTCATCCACCAAACTCTAAATCAGGCCCTAAAACTGTAGAAATAATTAAGTGCATTCAAAGCCAGACTCGCAATGGCTATCCTGCACTACAACTCTTGACTGTCTCCCTCCAGCGCACTCTCTGAACAAATATTAGATCAGTGGGGGCATTTTTAGGTGAGTCTTGCATTATACTTGCACCACATAATGTGATACATGCATATTTATGAAGCCACACAAACCCACCTTGCGTGGCTTTGAATGACTTACAAATATGCAGTAATGCAAAACAGCGCAAATCGTTGCATTGCCTTGCTCTGCACAAGGGAGACATTCCATGGGCGTTGTGATTGGTGTTCCCACTCAACTCTCATGTTTTTTTTTTACGTATTTCCAGATTTACAAGGACTTGTAAACCTGGAAATGCATCAAAATCTCACACGCTGAGGTGAGGCGTAACAAGGAGATATATCTTTATTTCACCTTTTTTTTCTTTTTTCTATGTGTGCTGCATTCTGCAGTACACATAGAAAGAGGAAAACGCCTCTATGTCTTGTTTTTTGGCAGGAAGGTGCCCCTTCCTGCACAAAAACAATCCTGCAGACAAAACAGGCACCCTTGAACCTTGGTGCAAGGGTGTCTGTGTTGGTGCTAAGCTGCTAAAATGGTGCCAGTGCAGGGGGAAGGAACGGAGTGCACAGTTTTGGATAAATACAGTGCATACCTGCCCTTTCCCTGTGGCTCAGGGCAGCACAGCATGGTAACTTGTTGTGCTGTCCTGTGCCACCAATCCCATGTATATGCCCATTAGAATGTTGTGATAAAACATGAAAAAACGATCCAGCAGTTTATATCCTTAAAAGAAAGAACCAAATAACATTCAAATTCAGTTATCAAGTTCCCATCTAGAACAGCACCTGTCTCTTTATAAGGCGATAATGAATACTCCTGTCCTCACACGAGAAATTGTATGGGTGGAGCAACCTAAAACTATAAAAAGAAAATGTAAACAAAATAATAGGCAGCAAAAAACATAGTATGCTTGTAAGTAGTTAAAATGAACATTTAAGACCATGTTTAAAAGTATCACAGAGGCACTGAGTGGGCAGAGCTCAGTTTGCAAAAGAAAGCTTTAGATTAAAAAACACTTCAAGAGAGCGCTTTCATTTATGAGGAACTGGGGTAGGGCAGCACTGCAAGTCTTCTTACTGCGCTACCCTATGCCAATGTGAAAAGACAGAAATGCACTATATTTATGAAATGCGGTGCACTACTGTCCTATCCTCCTACGCTGTGCACAATTTGCTGCCCAGAGCACACATAGGTATACTTGCACCATGGTGCAAGGGTGTCTCAATTGCAGGCAGGATTGTTTTTGTGCAGGAAGGGGCACCTTCCTGCACACAAACAATCCAGAGAGGCAATGTGTGCTGCAGAAGGTAGCACACATGTAAAGAGGAAAAAACGAGGAGAACTAAAAATACTTCTTGTTTCTCCCGCTCTGGGGGTGCATAAGGTTTTAGTGCTGTCCCAAGTTTACCTGATTATTAAAATCTGGGGCAGAGTCAAAATTCATTGGTGTTGCATGGGAAAACCCACTGCAATGCCCATGGAATGCCTCCTTGATGCAGAGTAAGGCAAGGCAGTGACTTGTCTTACTCCATATCTATGAGGCCATGCAAAGTCATGCAGAGTAGCTTTGCATTGCCTCATAGATATGATTGAGAGGCTTACGTCACCAGTGCTCCAAAAAAAGTGACCCTCCGGCGGTTCAAGCCTCTCATAAATAGGCCCCTATGTCATTTACCCTTGCAGCACATGAAAAGCCAAATCTTGCCATGTAATGCATCACATTTTGTGACAGTATCATTTGTACACATCTTAACACTGTCTGGGCAAGGGTTTCACCTCATATTAATGTTTGGGGTTTCACCTCATTAGTGTGAGACGGTGCCTCTTTTTGCATAGTTAGCCCCCACATTTTGCCTGGTTTTGAAGTGGTTTCAATTTTAGTGCCCAGGGTCTCTACTAACCAGGTCTCTCTGCCAGTGCTTCGTCCCTAAAAACATATCCCCAATTGGTACGTCTACCCCTGTAAGTCCCTAGTAAATGGTATCCTGGCTACGTAGGGCCTGAGAGCTGAAGAGGTTTCCCTGGGACCCCCCTCACTGGGACAATGCCACTGCCCTTGCAGCTTGCATGCCTCTGTGAGGGGAAAATGACAACATTGAAATGGCACCTGGCTTGGGTACCATGCCAGCCAGCACTGCCTGAAGGCATAGGTTAGTCACCCCTCTAGAAGGCCTCATAGCCATATGGCAGGGCGCACTATACCACAGGTGAGGGCATATCTGCCTGAGCAGATATGCCCCCACAATATTGAGGCTTATTCCCTAATATTGTAAGTGCCAGTTTAGCCATTGAGAGTACATGGTCTGGAAACTCAACAACTTGAGTTCCACAGCCCCATGATGGCTTCACTGAACACAGGAGTGTTTAGCACCAAACTACTCCTTTCAATAAATCAACACTGATGTTATTGTACTATTTACACAGAGGGCACCTCAGAGGTGCCCCCCCTCAAAACCTGCCAACCCTGGTGTGGTCTCTGACTAGCTGCAGACACTCCTCCACCACCTGCAATGCTTCTGGACTACTGGGTAGAGAGCCCCTGCTCTCTGGGACCAGTAAAAGGCCCATCCTGGGCAGAAGTGTCACACCTCCTCCCCCAGGAAAGACCAATGCTCAAAGAGGGAACCTTCAAAGGACTGCTGCCTTTGTAATTCAACCCGCAGCCTCTGCTGCTAGCAGCAGATGGCAGCCCCTGGCTTACACACCCACTTTGGGTGGGAAACTCGGCATGGAAACTCAGGACAATAGATGGTGTGCCCACCTCTGCCAACTCTACCCCTAAGGTGGGGGAGGCAAGTTGAAGAACATCTTTCATTCCCTGCCATCTTGAAGATCGGGAGACCCCTCCAATCAGGGATAGGTCTATGTCCCCTCTCACAGGAGGGTGCCATAATTGAGGGTGTAGTCACCTCAGGTGAGGTGCTCATTGACCCTACCTGCTAAAACACTCCTAAATCTAGTACTTAGGTGGCTCCCCCAGGAACCTAGATCTGCGATGACCTAAGAAGCAAGAATACACCCCTGCAGAGAAGACTGAAGATGACGATTGCCTTGGCCCCAGCCCTACCAGTCTGTCTCCGGCTTCTGTGAACCTGCAACCTGTCTTGCAGACTGCGACCTCTGAAAACCCTGGGAAGACTGCTGACTTACAAAAAGACTCCAGTATCTTGTGGACAGAGGACCTGTCCAGAAGAAACCAACCCCAAGGTCTCCAGTTCCAGCTGGAACCTCAATCTCTGCTCACTCTGCACCCGACTCCCACGACCTGAGTCTGAGTAGCTTACCTGTGCAGTGAAGTCCCCCAAAAATCTTGACCTCATGTCCAGTGTTTGCTGACCTCTCCTGGTCTCTACGGCGGTGCCTGCAGTGTGAATCCAAAGGCCACCCTTGACCATGACCAGCTCCAGTAAGAAGACTCTGAGGTCGAAAGGCACTCCTGCACCCAAAGCCCCTAGGCCTTGGTGAACGGAACTGATGGTGCCCCTATGACCCATTTAACTGCAATATCGCTTTCCCCATAGGATAACATTGAACTGTGCTGAAAAGTTTTGGTGTCGATTTCTCAAAGTGAAAAGATTTTTATTTAAAAATGTGCTTACCTTATTGCGTAGATCTTGGCCTTAATATAAAATACAAACAAAGTATATTTTTCTAAAATTTGTCTGGATCTACTTCTTGAGTCGTGTGTCCATTCTTGATCACTTTTGTCTTACACTCTTCTGTGTTAGGCCTAATGCTGCTTGCCCACATTACCATTAATAGCACTTGGGGTTTTGCATTGAGACCTGTACACTTTTGTGAAACCCCAAGACACTGTGCAGTATCATTTTAATACCCAAATATGGCAATAAGCAACTGAAAGATGATCCCTTCGCCTTTGCAAAGGGCCTTCCACTGCAGTCAACACATCACAGTTTTTAGTAACTTTTCATCCATTGGAACTAGAAACCTTTTTGTTAGACACTGCACATTATGCAGGGGATGATGGGTTAAGGAGGATATGTAAAATCAATAATTGTGTAGAAAATTCAACAGCCACAGATTCGCATAATTCCAGTGACCTAGCTGTAAGGCAATATTTTTGCAGTTCCCTGGGACTTCTTCAGCTTGAATGTTGTTTTCATTAGTTAAATGTGGTGGTGGCTCATGTGCCCAATATTAGCCCAAATGCACAAGCATGTTCGGATATTTTTAAGATTCGGATCACTGGCAGATACTTTTGCAACTATATCAAAGACATAATATCAAACTTTAGATGTCCTCTTTATTTACATTTAAACTGGTTCTAATGAAGAAGTGAAGTATCTTCTAGCACAAGGGAAGTGAGCAGTCTCTACTATGGACACGGCACAATGCTGTGATTTGTTTTTTTTGCTCGATTCCTTGTCTTTTCTGGTTGACATGATCATCATAACTGACTTACAAAGTATGGACCTGTTCATTTGAGCTGCAAAATCACAGCTAACAACACGAATTACAAAACTAAAAATGGGAACTGTGCTGTTATGACCAATTTCCAGCCATTGCAAGGCTTGCGGAATATTGATAACTTTTTGGGAAAGACATTTGGGATACAGTGGTATGGCCATTTGGATGAGAATATTACTTTTGATTAAACATGTGAGATGTGTGTTCCTTTTATGGGACAGAAACAGTGCTGTTTGACATATTGACATACTGCTGATGATGATAACATTCAGAGTCTTGATTATCTTAAATCCACTCACAACAATTAAATCTTCTCTCATTGATCAAAGTGTTACAGGAGGTGGCATAAGTACTTTTAGCAGTAGGCGGCCTCCTTTTGGATTGAGTGAACTAAGTGATTGCAATTGGATTCCATCAGCTCAAAGTTCCCACCACTACCTCTAGATTGCATTCAGGTATCCCCTTTAGTGCAGTGTTTATTCAACTTCTGTGCAAAATCTTGGCTGATTTAACGATGCTGCACAAATTGTACTTCCAGTCATATGCTGATGACGCTCAAACTGTCATCAAAGTCACTGGCATACTAGATCATTGTTTTCTGGCATAGTTGGGATAGCTATTTATTTTATGGTTGTGAATAGAAAAGCAGATGTTTGTAGGAGAGGAGATGGGTATTTTAAATGCCAAGAAAAGTTAAAACAAGAAGGCCCCATCTTAACTTCCACACGTCAAGCATGGAACGGACTACATAAAGTACTCAAACAGATGCACCATCCTCATAAAATGCTAAACCCTGAATTGGAAAACACCCATTCTATTGGGCAATAAAGTCAACAGCAGCTATCAAGCGCACAAAAGACTAGAGGTCTCCTCGAGACTTTCCTGAAAATAGAGTTTGGGATATGTAACTTTTAAAGGTAGTCTTATGTTCCTGTATCACATATGATCAGTGCTGGGGCACCCTTATTCAACTCACCCTCATCACCAATATGGACATATTTTAGTAAATTAGCATTGTGAGAAATTAGATTTCTGGTTGGCAGAGGTAGACACCCTTTCCAAGCAAGAACCACAATCCTAGTCAGAGTAAGTCACAACATGCCCCAAATTATCCTGTGTTCACCCTCAGGTAGCTTAATTTAAGAGGTAATGTGTAAAGTATTTGTGCAACACTTCAAACAGTGGCACAGTGAAAACACCACAAAAGCACTTCACACCAGGTTAGAAAAATAATGAATAATTTTATAAATAAAAAAAGACCAAAACGACAAAAATTATCCAACGGTAGAAGTCGAGATATGAGTTTTTGAATAATAAAGGTAAATTAACCCTTAGAAGCCATAAGCGCTTAAATGGGTTAGCTGGTCGCGCTAGACGTGGGTAAAGTCAAAAGTTCAGGCTGACTGCGATGGAGTGGGTGCAGATGCAGGAACCCATTTAAGCCCGCTGAACCAAAGTACCTTGATCTGGGATACGTCATTGTCAACAAAAATAAGAGGTGCAGCCGAAGTGATGCATCGGTGTCGAGCCACGCAGTGGACGAGATACTCCTATTTTCTCCATGCAACTGCAGTGCATCAGATACGATTGCGAGGCGCTGGTTCCAAATGCGATGCCCAGTTGCTGCGCAACCAGTAGGCGATGAGTCAATGTCAAAGTCAATGCGCTGGTTCAGAAGGCGATGTGCCAGGTCCGTTCAATGCAATGATGAAGATGTGCCAGTTCCAACTCACGCTAAGACAAAGATGCGCTGGTTCTGATGAGGATGAGTGGGTTCTGAAGATAGAAGCACATTAGGCCTTAATTCCAAGGGGCCAGGACTGGGTGGCACCACTTGGCAGGGAAACTCACAGATTGTAAAGTCCAGATGCAGATGAAGCTAGTTGAAGTATTTGATATCCCTGAGACTTAGAACAGGAAGCAAGCCAGCAACCCCTTAGAGTCACTCTGGGTTCAAGTGATGCAGGTCCAGTCCTTCTCACCCAAGCAGGAGAGCAGCAGCTGGCAGGGAAGCTCAGCAAGGCCTCCCCCTGACTCAGTTACAGCCGGAGATACCGACGGACAGAGCGGGGTCTCATATATCCTGAGCCAGGTCCAGGAAGAGGTGAGGTCCACTCCCCGGACACTCTGGTAAATATACAACCAGGTTCCGAAGAGAGGAGTTGACACAGTCGAAGGAACATTATATCCTTTACTGGTTATCACTTGTGTGTTTTTTTCTTATTTTTCACACTTTATTCACAACTGATGCAGTAGTATTATTTTAGAACAGAGACCCTGACGAAAGCCGAAGGAGTTATCCCTTAGTGGCTGAAACATGTTGGTCTCCTCGCAGCTATTTGTTTGGACTGCGATGACGATACTATACTGTTCTTGTTTTTATTAAGGAAGGGGCCAACAATTATTAAAGTTTTCAGGGTTGAGTTCCCTATCCTTTTTTAAGCTCACCACTTATCCCTTTTTTTCTTACACTGCACTTCCCATCTTATCAACACTATGTGGTAGTACCGAGTGATTGTGGGTCGCTACCCCGCATCTGGTTATCGGGGTATGCCGGTCTCAATGATCTAGAGACACAATACCCGATAAGGACTTCCAAATGATAATATTGATCATTACAAGACTATTGATGGGAATCCTACACCAGGGGTGACTCACGTTACTGGTTCTTCACATCTTGTGATCTGGTCTGCAAGCATTATGGTTGTGTTCGAACCCTTGTACTACCGATAAGGTTTTGACGAACAGAGGATTACGATTGAATCCTTATCTAGACCCCTAAGTTTGTAGTTTGTTGTCGTTTCCTATGGGGGATAATACTTAGGCTCGGTCGGTAAACATCCCTCTAGCCCTGCAATAGTTTGTGTTTTTCAAAGCTCAGCAAGGCAACAGCACATGAGGCAGTGCCCCTGCAAGGCAGCAGTCCAGCAGAATAGCAGTCCTTTCAGCAGCGGAGCAGTCCTTCTTCCTGGCAGAGTCTTCCAAGGACCAGAATTGCAGTGATGTCATGGTGTCAGAGGTCCAGTACTTATACCCAGTTGTTCCTTTGAAGTGGGGGAGACTTCGAAAGAAAGCTTTGAAGTGCACAGGGGTCCTCCTTTCCTGCCCTGGCCCCAGACTCACTGCAGGATGGTATGTAACCCTTTGTGTGTGGGCAGGAGATAGCCTATTAGTCCACCCTTTAAATTGTGATGGAAACCAAGGTGCAGATGTAGGCATTATCTCAGATTTGTTTCCTAATTTGTTTTTTGCCAGATAACTTCCAAAGTCTAGAATTATTTCTAATAAGAATTTACCTATTATATCCCGATTTTTATAGAAAACAACACATCACCTACATATAAAACTGGTTGATATTTTCTCTTACCTATTTCTATCACTGTTGCATACTCTTTCTGTCAACTGCAACATGCTGAGTACTCCCAATCCAAGTCAAACAAGCTAGGAGATTACATCTGATAAGTATACTATCGCCAAGCGCTGTACACTGTATCTAGCTTTAATGGATTTTCCACCGCTTTTGATAGTTTAAATAGAACCAGACTTTGGCTGATGCAAATTAGGTTAGTGGTTGATATTGCTCTAGTATATTTTCTTTATGGACTTTATGAAAAATTTAGCACAAAGGTACGGTATGGTCACTCAGGCGAACTTTCAGATACTTTTCCATTGTCCAGTGGAGTGTGCCAGGGATGCGTGTTAGCACCGCTACTATTTATCTTATATAATAATATAATAATGATTTGAATGTATCCTTATGAGGCTCTACCAAGGATGTGCCCACAATTGCCAATCTAGCAGTGCCAATGGGCCAGAAGCCCACAAGTCCTCCACAATTTGGCGGACTCTTTTGTCCCTTTTTATGAAAAACCTAGATCTGAAAAACAACTTGGCAAAGTCACACATTATAGAATCCAGCTTGGGCAAGAAAGTTGTGCCAGTATTAAATTTGGGTGACAAGCAGATTAGTGCAGTTTGCGACTTCTGTTACTTAGGGCTGGCCTTTGATGCAAGCAATTCCTGACAGATGCAAATAAATAATGCATGCAGGAAACTTGGGAGGGCAGCAAGCTCCCTTTTTAATCTCGCTAAGAGGGATGGCAGGGCTACTATTTCTAGCTTTAATGCAGTGCATACCCACTATCACTTATGGAACCGAGGTGTGTGGGTTTCATAATGCAGCCCCTATTCTGGTGAAAGAGAACAGAATTTGTAGAAAATTGTTAAATCTTCTGCACTAAAATGCTTATTTTATTTTACAATAATAACAAACGGATGGGTTCAGGGTCCAAGGGAATATTTAAAGACTAAAGCACAGTTATAGTCCCCTACCAGAATATGATTAACACAAAAATAATAACTGTGGGTCTACAAAAAGAGTCTATGTGTGTCCTGATGGTTCTAAGTGTCCCTAGAGTATGTTACCAAGGCACACAACAGGATATTGCACGGTGTGAAATAATATCCATCAGTTACTCCCATTCATCATATGGAACACTTCACAGAGTGGAAGAGTCCATGTTGTGGCCACCTCAATAGGTAATGAAGAGAGATGGCTATCCCTATTGGTATATGGACTCAGGGAATTGGTAGTTGGTATGTGTTAGTAACTGTAAGCAGTGCAGGGAAATAGTAAAAAAGAAAAGTGCTCTTTAAAATTGGAGAATGAACGCAAAAAACATTTTATTCAGAAGCTGTCCATTTCCAAGGGGATAAAAACACGAGAGTGCAAATGGTCAGTAGGTTGAACAAATAGCTACTGACTGGGTGTTATGGTCGACAAGTTTCTGCGGATGTTACAGATCCACACAGGTATCTACCGCTTCATCAGGACCTAATTATTATTTGCTACTGCTTTTAAACTAAATATAGTGAACACAATAAATGATACAAATATCACCTGCTCACTCCTGGTAGTCCTCCTATGTAGATAGAGGGAATCCAGATGTAGAAAAACACCAGGGCACAGACAGAACATAGACAGAAAATGAAAACAACAGTACTACAATTAGTATAAGTCATCAAGTATTATAAACTATTTAAATAGACATATCATCATGTAGGTCCCACTAGACTTCTCTTGGAACCAAAGTTAACCTCAAGCTCACCTCAGATGCGAGAGGAACGTGCTGCACCTCACCTAGCAATGGCTCAGGAAAATGGGGCACCGCTCTAAGGATTGGAGAGAAAATTAATCTTCTATATGTAGAGTGATGGCTCTCTTCATGACTACTTAACAGAGTTGAACTTCAGGAAAACTAGATTAAAAAAAAGAAATCAGAGAAAAGACTCTGATCTGAAGTAAAGACACTTCCTTCTGATAGCCTCTAAATGGTGAATCATAACATGTTTTTCCCTGTGTTGAGAAAGCCCATTCATCTATACTGGGATCATCACAATTGTCTTAATATACATAAAGAGCAACTTTCGTGATAGCATAGGTTGGATGAATGGCTCGACATATTCAAACAATAAAAAGCGAGCAATATCACTTTCTGTCTCCTTGTTCTTTCTACTTGCAGCGACACAAAAACAGTCATAATTCTCTCCTATTTATGCTCGAAACAGTTTATGCAGGTATTCCCGCTTTTTAACTTCAGCCACGATCGTACAAGGCTCGATATTATTGGGTCAGACGTTAGTTGTCAAGTCATGGTAATGGGTAAATACACTGAAGTGTTGTCTTGATAGGAAACAAGCTGATGCAATATCGTTTATATCGCACTTGCTTGTCCCAAGCGCTGATACAGGGGTTAAAATGTCAATGGCAGACTGCCCCCGCACTGTCTAGATTTTAAAGGTGGAGTCAAGGTATCAATGGGAGGCTACCCCTTGTACTGTTTGGATTCCAAAATTTCCTTTCTTCCAAACATCGGTGTATTGTATACTTGGCTGTAAAAGAGGTAGAACTAAAAAACATGTTTGTGCCGTGTCTATTACCAGACCTGGCAGATGATCGTTACAACAATACTATCAAGAAGGCTAAGGGTTCAAACATTCCTGTATTGTGGCTAAGCCCTGTCCCAAGTATGCTAAGTTAGCGCTAACTAAGGAACGCATAGCCAATATGGGCTCACGCATACCTCTCAAAAACAAGAATCTTATTTAGAGTTCACGAGAAATAATACAGACAAACAATTACTAACCTCTCCGTCGGTACTCCTATCAGCCGTCTGGGCTGTATGGGGAGGTAACGGATTAGTATGCAGCGCCATCTTTATACCAAGAAACCACAACACGGATGATTCGTCGTGACGTCATATTCCCACGACCATGAATCATGGGAATTGTAGTTCACATGGCCTCAACATGCAAGAAAGGCCACTTGGTCGCTATGCCGTGACCCAGAATCATGGGAATTGTAGTCCAAATGTCGTGCGAGGGGCGCTCAATCATTAGCACTCACCAAATATCGGGGTGCACCTAATGTGAACATAATATAAACAGTATTTATGATAAACGATAAATTCAATGTCGAGCTCGTCGACCTAACAAGATCGTAAAACTCTTCAAGAATTACTCGTAAACATAGAGCATACTATGCATGTTAATAATTCTTTCCTGGTGCTTATATTTTAGGGTAATGGCTACACGGTGTGAGTTGGTCGCTCGACAGTATCAGTTCTCATGTTTTCATTAGCGTGACATTTTAGGGATGTATGTAGTGATTCGTGCTTCCTATTACTAGTGCCCAATTAATGAGATTTCAAATGCTTTATGAGTCACAAAGGCAGGAATAGATATTATGGAGGCCATTAGATGTATTAAACAGGACAGAGTGACAGAATATCAGCTAGAGTGAAAGGTCAGTATAAACAGAAGGACACCCTAAGTAGTTTACAGCATTTTAGGACAACCTTAAGGACCTGCACTATCTATGTTTATGTAGGATAAACACCTACAGAGACATCCAAGGAATATCCTCATTAAGGCCAGCCTTGTCCGAGTTCAGTTTATATACCCACTTTTGTTCTAGTTTGAATAGGTGTTTCGAGACATCTTTCACATGTATTGGAATTGTTGGTTGTTCCAGTACTGTCTATTGGAAGTCTGTGGGCATATGTCCTACCTCTAAGAAGTGGTTGGTGAGTCGCGTCGCTTGTTTCTTGCACCTAATTGTGCTTTTGTGTTCCGAAATCCTGATCTTAATCTTTCGTGTTGTCATTCCGACATACCTTAGGAGACAGGGGCAAGTGATCATATAAATCAAATTGCTGCTGTTGCAATTTGTAAATCGCCTCTGTTCCCAAGGACGACTGCTCCCAGTGTCAATGTGAGTAGATCGTTTAGTTTGCGAGCAAGCTGCGCAGTTACCACAGGGGTGGTGTCCGGTCACTGCTGGCATGTCCCATAGCGTACCCACCTGGTGAGTCTCTCTTGTAGGGGGTCTAGTATGTATCAACTGATCTTTGATGTTGGTACCTCGTTTGAACGCGAAAAGAGGTTGTTCCAAAACGTCACTACCCGTGTTGAGTATACTCCAGTGTTTCCTGATAACACGTTGGATGGCATTGGATCTGGTGCTGAAAGTATTCACACAGGTCAGATGCTGGTTCTGTGCCTTCGGGGGGGCTGGATCAAGCAAAGCCTCACGATTATTATTGGCTGCTCTCTTTTTAGACCTCCGAATCAGCTTCTTGGGGTAACATCTTTGGCCCAGTTGTTCCTCTAGATCTTTGGCATATTTGTTGAAGCTCTCTTTCGTAGAGCAGTTCCGCTGAATCCGCAGAAATTGCCCAAACGGCAAATTATCACGTAGTGATTTCGGGTGGCAGTTGTCGTACTGTAATAAGGAATTGCGGGACATAGGCTTTCTATACAGTTCCGATCTTAGGCCTTCCGGTGCTACAGTGATCAGCAAATCGAGGAACGCTAATGAGTGTTGATTATGTTCCACTGTGAATCGTAAGAAGTTGTTACGGTGATTAAGCCAATCATGAAAGGCCAACAGTTCTGTCACAGTCCCTCGCCACACTACCAGGATATCATCGATATACCTTTTCCAAACTCGCACAGATGTTAGATACGGGTTTGTCATGTGTAGTACATGGTCCTGCTCGAATTTATGCATGTACAGGTTCGCCAGGCTAGGGGCAAAAATACTGCCCATGCTGGTCCCTGAGACTTGCAGGTAACATTTATCCTCAAATTGAAAAATGTTCTCTTTCATAGCTATAGTAGCTAGATTCATTATGAGAGAGACGGATGTATGACGTTACGACGCATACTTTTACGCCTAGTTTTACAACGCAATTTTTACAACGCAGGATCTTTTACAACAAATGCCTTTACAACACATGATATTACATCGCAGATGCCTTTACAACGCATGCCATTACAACGTAAGTATAGGTAAGTATATAATATATTTTTTTAATTAATAATTTAAAATTAATTTAATTTAATTTGTATTTTATTTTATGCTTCTTATTTTTTTAAATATATATATATTTTTTATAAATAATATAGGTGTTTTAAAATAATATTCTATCTCCATATGGGAGTAATAGTAGGGTAAATGCTGGATAGTGTAGGGGTAAAAATTACTATTCTAACTCCAGGGGGGTGAAATAGTAGGGTAAGTGTTGGATATTGTAGGGTTAAAAATTACTATTCTAACTCCAGGGGGGTGAAATAGTAGGGTAAGTGCTGGATAGTGTAGGGGTAAAAATTTACTATTCTAACTCCAGGGGGGTGTGATAGTAGGGTAAGTGCTGGATAGTGTAGGGGTACAAATTACTATTCTAACTCCAGGGGGGTGAAATAGTAGGGTAAGTGCTGGATAGTGTAGGGGTAAAAATTACTATTCTAACTCCAGGGGGGTGAAGTAGTAGGGTAAGTGCTGGATAGTGTAGGGGTAAAAATTACTTTTCTAACTCTAGGGGGGTGTAATAGTAGGGTAAGTGCTGGATAGTGTAGGGGTAAAAATTACTATTCTAACTCCAGGGGGGGTGAAATAGTAGGGTAAGTGCTGGATAGTGCATGGGTAAAAATTACTATTCTTACTCCAGGGGGGTGAAATAGTAGGGTAAGTGCTGGATAGTGTAGGGGTAAAAATTACTATTCTAACTCCAGGGGGGTGTAATAGTAGGGTAAGTGCTGGATAATGTAGGGGTAACATTTTTAATTAATATTAAAATTACTTAAATTATTTTTTTTATAAATGATAATTTTTTATAATATATATTAAATAATTAATATTTAATTATTTTAAAAAAAAATATTAAATAAAATATTTTTTATAATTATATACTTACCTATACTTACGTTGTAATGGCATGCGTTGTAAAGGCATCTGCGATATAATATCATGCGTTGTAAAGGCATTCGTTGTAAAAGATACTGCGTTGTATAAATTGTGTTGTAAAAGTAGGCGTTGTAAAAGTTGCGTTGAAACGGTTGTTTACCGAGAGGGACAGGTGTAATAGAGTCTAAGTCACGTTCACCCAGTAGTTCTTCAATTACCTCTAGGGTCTCATCCTGGGGAATAGAGGTGTAGAGTGACTCGACGTCAAAGGACACCAATAAATCCGTAGTAGCGTCAAACTCTATCTCAGGTAGTATCCTCAATAGGTCCTTAGTATCTTGGAGATAGGTTGGCATGAGTTTGACCAGCCAGAGGTCTCAAAAAGGTGTCGACAAATGTTAAAAGCGGTTCCAGTAAGGAGCCTATCCCCGAAATTATGGGGCGTCCTGGGGGTGGCCGTTGTACTTTATGAATTTTAGGAAGTACATAGAAGTACGGCATCACTGGGTATGTTGTCCGCAGGAAAGAGGCCTCATTAGTAGTAATCCACCCCTCTGCGAGTGCCTCTTCCACGATGTGGTCAATAGAAGTGGACAATCTAGAAGTCGGGTCTTCTGTCAGGAGTTGGTAGGACCGAGTATCCCCAAGTTGACGTAGGCACTCTGTTCTGTAAGCAGTGGTGTCCATCAGGACAGTCGCTCCGCCTTTGTCGGCCGGTTTGATCGTGACTGTTAAATCTTTTGTTAGATCTCTCAGAGCCTCCTGTTCAACTTTAGAGATATTCCTAAATGGTTTCAGTGATAGTTGAAACAAATTGTGAACGTCATGTTGCACCGCATCCTCGAATGTTATGACTTTTGCTGGAACAGTGGCAGCAAGAGGAGTAAAAGTGGAGGATCTTTTAAGACCTATATTCTGTTCAGTTGTTACACGTTCATCATCTTTAGAGAAGAAAAAGTGGAGTCTTACTTTCTGAAGAATTTGGATATCTCAATCTGAGTTTGAAATGCATCTCCAGTATTTGTCGCCACAAACCCCAAACCTCGGTTGAGTACTTTCTCTTCATTAGGGGTGAGTACCCTCGAGCTCAGGTTTACTATGAGGCTGTCCCCGCACTCGAGCCTGCTTGTTCTTGGGGCACCTTCTTCCCGCTCCGTAGGTCCATTGTTTGCGGGGGCAGATTCCACTGTACTTGGCCTTGTGGAGCTCGCCGTCTGCCGCGTGATCTCCCTCGGCCAAAGCCTAAAAAAGGAGGCAAATTTTGGCCTGATTGAAAGGGTACCGGGCCGTACATGCCCATCTGTGGCGGGAACGGAGGTTGTCCTTGTAGCCATGGATTTGGAGCCCACCAGGGGTTGAATTGATTTTGGTACTGATTACTACCTCTCCATTGTCTGCGGTTGCCTTTCTCTCTGTTGTAATTTGTAGAGTTCCCTTGGTTAGAAGAATCAGAATCACTAGAAGTATCTTCTGAGGCAGAGGTACCGTAGGTGGAGCCCCCCCTTACGCCCATTTCTATTGAAAGGAGTGGGAACATATGTGGCACTTGTATAGGGATACACTTTTTCTTCGGAAAATTTAGCCAGATCTTTTTTATATTTCTCTAATTTAGATAACAAAACGGAGTCCTTGAACTCCTTATTCGTCTTGTTACTCTCATCTTGGTGCTTAGTGAACAGTTTGCCTGAGATTGTGGTTTTAATATGGCCCTCTAATGTCTGAATCTCTATCATCATCTCATCAGCAGCTTTCTTTGCGGTTTTGATTATGACAACCAACCAATCGCGTGTGCACTTCCATGCAATCAGATACCAATCAGTTATAAACTCTTTGTTATCTAGAAAAAGTCTAGGGGCATTGTTGACTATCAAGCCTGTAGGGGCCCAATTGCCTCTAAAATATTCGGCCATGGTGATGCCATGGATGCATATACTTGAATGGCTTTTCTTCAACACCTGGATTTTCGACCACCCATCGTCCCTAATCTCTTGAGGTTTTGGCATAAGGTCAAGCATACTTGGATTTTCACTCAAAATGGATTGTATTTCTGCCTCATCATAGGCTAGGCCTAGGTTGGTCACCATAATGGGTAGTAGTTCTATAGTTGAATTTTGTGCAAGAAAAAGGAAACAAGGAAAGAAGGAAGTCTCAAAAGTGTTTCCTCAGAGTCACAACTACTGGTCAGCTATCAAATGAAGGACCTCACTTACTACAAATGACCCTTTCTATATGAGAGAGGATATGAAGAAAAATCTCTCACTAAAAGGATGAACGGACCCGCAGCCTTAGCTGCACTGGAACAATAATAACAAACGGATGGGGTGAGGGTGCAAGGGAATATTTAAAGACCAAAGCACAGTTATAGTCCCCTACCAGAATATGATCAACACAAAAATAATAACTGTGGGTCTACAAAAAGAGTCTATGTGTGTCCTGATGGTTCTAAGTGTCCCTAGAGTATGTTACCAAGGCACACAACAGGATATTGCACGGTGTGAAATAATATCCATCAGTTACGCTTTCTATACCGCTCTTTCATCATATGGAACACTTCACAGAGTGGAAGAGTCCATGTTGTGGCCACCTCAATAGGTAATGAAGAGAGATGGCTATCCCTATTGGTATATGGACTCTGGGAATTGGTAGTTGGTATGTGTTAGTAACTGTAAGCAGTGCAGGGAAATAGTGAAAAAAGAAAAGTGCTCTTTAAAATTGGAGAATGAACGCAAAAAACATTTTATTCAGAAGCCGTCCATTTCCAAGGGGATAAAAACATGAGAGGGCAAATGGTCAGTAGGTTGAACAAATAGCTACTGACTGGGTGTTATGGTCGACATGTTTCTGCGGATGTTACAGATCCATACAGGTATCTACCGCTTCATCAGGACCTAATTATTATTTGCTACTGCTTTTAAACTAAATATAGTGAACACAATAAATGATACAAATATCACCTGCTCACTCCTGGTAGTCCTCCTATGTAGATAGAGGGAATCCAGATGTAGAAAAACACCAGGGCACAGACAGAACATAGACAGAAAATGAAAACAACAGTACTACAATTAGTATAAGTCATCAAGTATTATAAACTATTTAAATAGACATATCATCATGTAGGTCCCACTAGACTTCTCTTGGAACCAAAGTTAACCTCAAGCTCACCTCAGATGCGAGAGGAACGTGCTGCACCTCACCTGGCAACGGCTCAGGAAAATGGGGCACCGCTCTAAGGATTGGAGAGAAAATTAATCTTCTATATGTAGAGTGATGGTTCTCTTCATGACTACTTAACAGAGTTGAACTTCAGGAAAACTAGATTAAAAAAAGAAATCAGAGAAAAGACTCTGATCTGAAGTAAAGACACTTCCTTCTGATAGCCTCTAAATGGTGAAGCATAACATGTTTTGCCCTGTGTTGAGAAAGCCCATTCATCTATACTGGGATCATCACAATTGTCTTAATATACATAAAGAGCAACTTTCGTGATAGCATAGGTTGGATGAATGGCTCGACATATTCAAACACTAAAAAGGGAGCAATATCACTTTCTGTCTCCTTGTTCTTTCTACTTGCAGCGACACTAAAACAGTCATAATTCTCTCCTATTTATGCTCGAAACAGTTTATGCAGGTATTCCCGCTTTTTAATTCCAGCCACGATCGTACAAGGCTTGATATTATTGGGTCAGATGTTAGTTTTCAAGTCATGGTAATGGGTAAATACACTGAAGTGTTGTCTTGATAGGAAACAAGCTGATGCAATATCGTTTAAATCGCACTCGTTTGTGCCAAGCGCTGATACAGGGGTTAATATATCAATGGCAGACTGCCCCCGCACTGTCTAGATTTTAAAGGTGGAGTCAAGGTATCAATGGGAGGCTACCCCTTGCACTGATTGGATTCCAAAATGTCATTTCTTCCAAACATCGGTGTATTGTATACTTGGCTGTAAAAGAGGTAGAACTAAAAAACATGTTCGTGCCGTGTCTATTACCGGACCTGGCAGGTGATCGTTACAACAACACTATCAAGTAGGCTAAGGGTTCAAACATTCCTGTATTGTGGCTAAGCCCTGTCCCAAGTATGCTAAGTTAGCGCTAACTAAGGAACGCATAGCCAATATGGGCTCACGCATACCTCTCACAAACAAGAATCTTATTTAGAGTTCACGAGAAATAATACAGACAAACAATTACTAACCTCTCCGTTGGTACTCCTATCAGCCATCTGGGCTGTATGGGGAGGTAACGGATTAGTATGCAGCGCCATTTTTATACCAAGAAACCACAACACGGATGATTCGTCGTGACGTCATATTCCCACGACCATGAATCATGGGAATTGTAGTTCACATGGCCTCAACATGCGAGAAAGTCCACTTGGTCGCTATGCCGCGACCCAGAATCATGGGAATTGTAGTCCAAATGTCGTGCGAGGGGCACTTAATCATTAGCACTCACCAAATATCGGGGTGCACCTAATGTGAACATAATATACACAGTATTTATGATAAACGATAAATTCAATGTCGGGACGTCACTCTGTCCTGTTTAATACATCTAATGGGCTCCATAATATCTATTCCTGCCTTTGTAACTCATAAAGCATTTGAAATCTCATTAATTGGGCACTAGTAATAGGAAGCACGAATCACTACATACATCCCTAAAATGTCACGCTAATGAAAACATGAGAACTGATACTGTCGAGCGACCAACTCACACCATGTAGCCATTACCCTAAAATATAAACACCAGGAAAGAATTATTAACATGCATAGTATGCTCGATGTTTACGAGTAATTCTTGAAGAGTTTTACGATCTTGTTAGGTCGACGAGCCCGACATTGAATTTATCGTTTATCATAAATACTGTTTATATTATCTTCACATTAGGTGCACCCCGATATTTGGTGAGTGCTAATGATTGAGTGCCCCTCGCACGACATTTGGACTACAATTCCCATGATTCTGGGTCACGGCATAGCGACCAAGTGGACTTTCTCGCATGTTGAGGCCATGTGAACTACAATTCCCATGATTCATGGTCGTGGGAATATGACATCACGACGAATCATCCGTGTTGTGGTTTCTTGGTATAAAAATGGCGCTGCATACTAATCCGTTACCTCCCCATACAGCCCAGATGGCTGATAGGAGTACCGACGGAGAGGTTAGTAATTGTTTGTCTGTATTATTTCTCATGAACTCTAAATAAGATTCTTGTTTGTGAGAGGTATGCGTGAGCCCATATTGGCTATGCGTTCCTTAGTTAGCGCTAACTTAGCATACTTGGGACAGGGCTTAGCCACAATACAGGAATGTTTGAACCCTTAGCCTTCTTGATAGTGTTGTTGTAACGATCACCTGCCAGGTCCGGTAATAGACACGGCACGAACATGTTTTTTAGTTTTGCCTCTTTTACAGCCAAGTATACAATACACCGATGTTTGGAAGAAAGGACATTTTGGAATCCAAACAGTGCAAGGGGTAGCCTCCCATTGATACCTTGACTCCACCTTTAAAATCTAGACAGTGCGGGGGCAGTCTGCCATTGATATTTTAACCCCTGTATCAGTGCTTGGCACAAACGAGTGCGATATAAACGATATTGCATCAGCTTGTTTCCTATCAAGACAACACTTCAGTGTATTTACCCATTACCATGACTTGACAACTAACGTCTGACCCAATAATATCGAGCCTTGTACGATCGGGACTGAGGTTAAAAAGCGGGAATACCTGCATAAACTGTTTTGAGCATAAATAGGAGAGAATCAGGACTGTTTTCGTGTCGCTGCAAGTAGAAAGAACAAGGAGACAGAAAGTGATATTGCTCGCTTTTTACTGTTTGAATATGTCGAGCCATTCATCCAACCTATGCTATCATGAAAGTTGCTCTTTATGTATATTAAGACAATTGTGATGATCCCAGTATAGATGAATGGGCTTTCTCAACACAGGGCAAAACATGTTATGATTCACCATTTAGAGGCTATCAGAAGGAAATGTCTTTACTTCAGATCAGAGTCTTTTCTCTGATTTCTTTTTTTTAATCTAGTTTTCCTGAAGTTCAACTCTGTTAAGTAGTCATGAATAGAACCATCACTCTACATATAGAAGATTAATTTTCTCTCCAATCCTTAGAGCGGTGCCCCATTTTCCTGAGCCGTTGCCAGGTGAGGTGCAGCACGTTCCTCTCGCATATGAGGTGAGCTTGAGGTTAACTTTGGTTCCAAGAGAAGTCTAGTGGGACCTACATGATGAAATGTCTATTTAAATAGTTTATAATACTTGATGACTTATACTAATTGTAGTACTGTTGTTTTCATTTTCTGTCTATGTTCTGTCTGTACCCTGGTGTTTTTCTACATCTGGATTCCCTCTATCTACATAAGAGGACTACCAGGAGTGAGCAGGTGATATTTGTATCATTTATTGTGTTCACTATATTTAGTTTAAAGGCAGTAGCAAATAATAATTAGGTCCTGATGAAGCGGTATATACCTGTGTGGATCTGTAACATCCGCAGAAACATGTCGACCATAACACCCAGTCAGTAGCTATTTGTTCAACCGACTGACCCTTTGCACTCTCGTGTTTTTATCCCCTTGGAAATGGACGGCTTCTGAATAAAATGTTTTTTGAGTTCATTCTCCAATTTTAAAGAGCACTTTTCTTTTTTCACTATTTCCCTGCACTGCTTACAGTTACTAACACATACCAACTACCAATTCCCTAAGTCCATATACCAATAGGGATAGCCATCTCTCTTCATTACCTATTGAGGTGGCCACAACATGGACACTTCCACTCTGTGAAGAGTTCCATATGCTGAAAGGGCGGTATAGAAAGAGTAACTGATGGATATTATTTCTCACCATGCAATATCCTGTTGTGTGCCTTGGTAACATACTCTAGGGACATTTAGAACCATCAGGACACACATAGACTCTTTTTGTAGACCCACAGTTATTATTTTTGTATTTTATTTTACACTCTGTATTACAACTAGGGTACATAATATATTGCATTAAATTAGCTCCCCTTCTGTTTTGGATTAGTGGTTGGAGTAATAATAGGGCAGTTATTGAAGACTGCCTGAAATTGGATAGGGGCTCTACCACACCTTGGCTAAGATACATATGTACAACTATGGGTGATATTGGGTTACCAGAAGTATTCAGCGCCCTATATCTGATCACCAATTCTACCATAAAATGATAAAAATTATATATTTATAATGTTTGTCACTGCTTTGAGGTTTCAAGAGGCTGCCAGTAAGCATACCATCAGCTATTATTATACGATGATTGCATCTCATGATATTGCCCTGTACCTAACACTAGAGCTAATTTGCTGGGAAAGATCTCTTGTATTCAGAGTTCGGGCTGGGATGGTTTGTCGTTTAGTTTGCTTTTATGGAACTGAAGGTATGTGGAGCACAGTACTCCCTCCCTGTCCCTGTGATGATAAGCCGGGGCATTCTTTACTGCATATTATGTACTTTTGTGGATTTTTTCATACATTCTTTCAACTTTGTGTTAAATCTCTGTGGATTAGGTCTGCTCTTCGACAATGTAGGGTCGCATTGATTTATCTTCAATTGTTAAATAGTCCAGAAATAAGTTTTTATGTCTGTTGTTTTTTTAGGATGGCCATCCAAAGCAGAAAGAAAGATAGAGAGATTACATGAAACTAACAGTTGTTTTTAACATAATGAATTTGTATTGTGTGAAATTGTATATTGTGAATTTAATTTTGTATGTAAAATTTAATGTATCTTTTTTACTTTTATGATATTTTCCTAAGATTGAATGAAGGAGATTTGAATTGAATTGAAGAGAGGAAATAATGTACATCTATGCTGCTTCCTTATAGTTATTGTAAATTTCCTGGAAATTAAAACACATCTGTTAGTACCTGGACTTGTGCATTGGAATATAAGGTTTTAGGTATTGTTACTAACAGGCACATGCATCAATGTAGGCTTTTGCGATTCCTTAATTACGATTATTAAGGAATCGCAGTTAAGGAATTGCAAAAGCCTATGCATGTAGCAATCGCTATAAAATTAGCGATTCCCAAACATTCCTTAATTGCGACTCGCAATTTTAAGGAATGCCTTCGCATTCATTCCTATGTCCCTATAGGCCCATATGAATGAATGGGAGATTGCATGCTCAATTTGCAAGTACCAATGCGTACTCGCAAATTGCGCATGCAATTTCAAGGGTGCAAGGTTGTCACAAGGACACCCTGTTGCACCCGAGAAATTGCTCTGTGCACACATGTTGCATACACACATGCCCTTGCATGTGTAACCTACAACTTTGAAAAATGCACTTTAGTGCATTTTTCAAAGTTTTTGCAAATTACCATCATGTTCAACTTGATGGTAATTTGCACCCCCTAGTAGTGAAATCGCTATTTTAAAGATGTTCTTGCATTGCATTTAAGGAATCGCAATTTGCGATTCCTCAAATGCAATCGCAATTTGAGAAATGACAATTAATTGCGAATTCTCAAATTGCGAGTGCCTTGAACCTTGATGCATCGCAAAAGCCCTTTTTGCGGGCGCAAATGGCCGATTTTTTAAACTCGTGCCGTTTGCGCTTGCAAAAATGCTTGATGCATGTGCCTGTTAGTGTTTCTGAAATCCAAAATTAGTCCATATAATAAAATGTCAGATTTTTCCCCTTCCAAAGGTTTTCTTTGAGTCTAACTAAATTAGTGCCAGCAAGTAAATATCTAATGTAATCTGATATTCATCTTAACAAGGGAAGGAGGGAAGAAGAAGTGATTTAATTTTGAACATTGACTGATTCACATATATTTTACTCAGTATTTTAACATCAACTTTTAACAGAGATATCTAACTCTCGCTTCTGTGGCACTTGCATGTTTGACTTGTTTTCATAGAAAGATCTCCATATTCTCTCATCTTAAAATGTCGGCATGGTCAGAAAGGAGTTCCTTCAATCTGTAATAACGGTGTTCTATCCTATGGCATCCTTTCTTGTCTGTTACTGTTCTACACCTCATTTGACTACGTCAAATGCTCAGCCCTCCTTATTTTATTTTGTTTTTCTGTGTCATATGTACCTTAACTGTATCTCCAGACCCACTTAAACACTTAGGGCCGGATTTAGAGTTTGACAGTTGGGTGCTCTGTCACAAAAATGATGAATATCACATCCACATTATTATTACTACTATAAGTGCAATAGGATTTAATAACTTATAATGAAGCGGACAGGATACCTGTCACATTTGTGACATAGTACCCATCCACCAATCTCTAAATTAGGTCCTTACTCTATTGTCATTTTTGTGGGAACTCTCTGTGTAGCAGTGTGCTCTTCTGCAATGCTCTGTGGTTGCATCTCAGTTACTGACATTCATCTTCTGTGTGTCACAACATCCTGCAGCGACAGCAGCAAGGTAAAACTATCAAATGCAGTGAAAGGAACAGCTCCAAAGGAGCAGAATCTAGAGCCTCGGAAAGTTCCATTTGATGTGATTTCCTTTTAGGGATACCCTACAGATACTGTTTTCTGAATATTCTCTTTTATAGTTCATAGGGCAGTATGTGGGGTGTAAGTGTTTCATAGATATTTAAGATCTTTTCCAGTAGTTAGCAACTGCAATATTTGTTGAGAGCCCTTATGTTGCCTTAATAAAAGTGGATAATGAGTTAAGATCCTCAAGATCGAGGGTGGGAAAGTTTGACTGATTGCACATGGGTTTTTGGAAGCGTATAAAGCATTGCAATTTGACTGGTTGATTAATCAGTTTTAGCTAGTTTTATAAGTCTTACAATGTTGCAGTTGATTTTTACATCGTTATAGACTTCTTCTGTTGCTAAATAAGGAGTAAGGCATTCTTATTATTATTAAGCCTTCATCAAAGTGGATTGACACTGTCAGACAGTAGGTTATTAATTTGGTGAGGGAGGGCCTTTACCAACTTAATAAATACCTTAGTTAGACCTCAACACATGTCTCAGTCAAACTCTGCCAACCCCTGTCAGCTGTGGCATAAGCAGCAGAAAACAACATCATACAATTCCTATGCTAACTTGGAAGAAATAAAGCCAACAAGTAGATCAAAACTGGATTAGTGAACCAGAAATTGACATTTTTAATGTTTTAGGACAAACAAAAACTTTAGAAAAATTCAGCCACAATTGCAAGATATTAGTTCACAGTTTACCAAGCGGGATTCGCAATGGAGTGGAGGTCAACTATACCAAGAAGGCCTCCCTGTCAAAGTGTTTACCTTCAGAATTAGTCTGCTTTTTGATGTCAGGGCAAGCACTAAGGTTTTGCTGCCAAAAGCTACGCAGGGAGACTAAAATACATTTCATATCTACTGAGGTTGCTATATCTCTCGGGTAGATTTGCCATCTGTTCAAGTCCAATGCTTTACCTTCAGATGTAATCACCTTTTTTATTCTAAAATCCTCCTGTATGGCAAGGCAGGAAGATGTTGTGGGCCAGCGCTCCTAAAGGCCATATAGCTTTTCTGTCCTCCGAAGCCTGTTTTGAGCATGGAAAAAAGCTCAGCGCAGGATGAACTTGGTTTTCCCACCTGCCTTGGGTGCACCCTCTCTGGGCAAGCCTCTGCACCTTGTCCTGGTTCTGAAAAAAGGTAGAATATGACTTAGCCACAGTTTTCTCCACTGCTGAAGCAGTTTCCTCTCATGACTCCTGCAGCCCTTGGGTCTCCAGGGTAGACTTCGAGGCATTTGGTCTCTCTCCAGCCAGGGTTCCTACTGGATACATTGGTCAGTGGTCAGCAGGACTTTGTTGGAGAGCGGAGATCTTCTGCTTTTTGCTTTCGTGAATCAGGTCAAGAGAAGGTCAGCCATATGACTTTTGAAGACAAGCACCACTCCTTAGCTTCCAACAGGAGTCAGGAGTTATTGAGTCGTATTTCTCCAAGCAGGGCCTTCTTACTCAAATGTAGTCTTAGGTACAGGAATGCTCTGATGAGTTGGTGGGGCCATGCCACTCTTATCCAATGTGGTATCCAGCAATTAGAGAGTTTTTTCTACTCAATCCTGTCTACTTTCTCTCCCTACACCCATCTCCTTTTATAATACTTCCTCATCCCTTTAATTTAAAAACGTTCAGAATCTCTAAATCTAACATGGTTAACCCTTTTATAATTAGAAGGGTCTCTAACTGTCCCTAAACCAGTCTCCTATTTAAGTGAGACCTCCTACCTCTGTCAAGACAAATAATTGGATTTTCCCCTGATGTGGTACAAGCCAGAGATATGCAGAGAAATAAGTCAGAACTAATCCTGACAGCCTTATTTAGCATCTCCATGTCAAGAGACGTAGTGTGAAGACAGCCCTTTATTCTCCCAAGTGTTCATGTACCCCACCTAGGTGGCTAAAATCTGTTAAGTGGCCAACTGCTGATAACACCCTTGTCTTCCTGGGCTCAGAGGTAAGGCGATTGTCGGCTGAAGAGCAAGATTGTTAATTCAAGCAAGGATTGTGTACTGGACTCTGAAGGCGAGGTGAGTTGCAAAGCTGGCTCTATGCTAATTTGTAAAGTTACTTTCCCACCAATATTATCACAATGCTGATTTCACCACAAAAAGATTAAAAACTTGTGGGAAAAAAACGTTGATTCATTTTGCTACTACTTTGCCAGGTGAAGCTACAAATTAACATTTCTAATTATATCGAGACCTGTTCCTGAAAGCTATTGCTTAAACCTGCATAGTGTAAACAGCATTTGGACAATAAGACCTTATTTAGGAGTTGGCAGGCTGTATTCTGTTGTGTCAGGTCAGTGGAGGGATGTACTGCGTTGTTCTGGTGGAGAACAGCCTAAGTTATATATGTCTGCCAGACATCAAGCTACCTTCAGCAGAGCCACCGCCAATATGGCTCTGCTGAAGGCACTGAACATTTGCTGTATAGGTGCCATGTTCATTGCACTCACACAGCAATTTTTTTTGTTCATAATAAACGTGGTGGACATAGGGGTCCCAGACTGGAGGAAAGAAATTAGTATAAAATCTGCTAGTATTTAAGCAAATGGATAAAGACAACAATTCAAATAAGGGCAGTGTTTTTATTTTCACCGCACTTGTATTACCATTGAATGGTTAGACGATATGTATCAAAAAGGAACATTTACATTTCATTAATCAATGTGCCCACATAGGAAAGGGGGAAAGGTGTGTAGGGTAAAGTTAGAGATAGTTGTGATCCACTAGTCAATAATTCATAACATTGAAAACATACATTTAAATTCATGAGAGTAAAGAGAAGGGAAGAATTTAAGGGTTGTTTTGGAGGTGTGAAGGGGCAGAGGAGGCTGAAGAGGGTTGGTGGGAGAATGGGAGAGGTAGGATAGTGAGGTTGAAAGTGGGGAAAAAGGGAAGAGCATGAGGGATCTATGGGGCATATTATCAAGGACAGGCGATACATTATCGCCGCTTTTATCGGCAGGAAACTGCCGATAAAGCGGCGATAATGGCCTTGATAATATGCTCTATGAATTCCAATCGAAGCCCATGTTAGATGTGTTCACATCTAACATGGGCTTCGATTGGAATTCATAGAGCATATTATCAAGACCATTATCGCCGCTTTATCGGCAGTTTCCTGCCGATAAAAGCGGCAATAATGTATCGCCTGTCCTTGATAATATGCCCCTATGTTTGTGGACAATGCAGTGAAACCCAAGCGCACCCTGGCATGTACAAAACAATTGAGCTACTTGGGGTAAATTATTTAGTTTTCTGTATGGGGCTACAAGCTGATCTTGAAGTCACCACATAGTTTGAGGCTTCGATAGCAGGTCATTAAGGAGGCACATGTGAATCAAAGCATGGCTTCAGACAGACATGGTATGTCATTGTATTTGGTCTCTAGTCTCTGGAAACATTCCAAACTGAAAAGCACACTTTTAAATGGTATGGCTATTATCAGCTTTAGTGGATTTTAGAAGTTTTGTTTTTATAAAAACTACGTTGGAGAGCTAAGAGTCCTAGGTTCTTGGCTTGATCTGTTTGGGCTCTCAAGTTCTCATGGGACAAGGACCAAGCCAGAGACAAATACTGTCTCGATCCAGGTTTGAGATGTGCACGCATTGCCCACCTCTGCCTGATGTGATGCACATATGTTACTATTCAGCTATTTATGGTGATAGAAGGTTCAGTTCTGAATTTACATTCATTTTGTTGGCCTAAATACTATGTATTAGCATGTCCAAGTTGTGCCCAGGACAAAGTTGTTTTAGTCGGAAACTTTTGACTATAGGGCCACTTGTACAAAACATGATTTAAGGTTGCAAACAGCCTAATTTACAGAATCGGACCTTTTGCAAGCTCAAAAAAGATTTTGAAAACATTGTGATTTGGTAGCCTGTTACCGAATTACAATTGGGGTTTGTGAATCCGTATTTGGAAGGGGCTTGTTTAGGGCGTCCCTTCCTAATACCAATTCACAGGGGTATATATGAATGTTTTGCAAACAAATCACAGTTGCAAAACACTCATTTTTTCCCAACACTTCAGAGGCGGGGGAAACCATTCACAAGGTGTATATGCACTTTAGATGTTAAGAATAACAGAGATACAAGGTCTTACATAGAACTGATAAAGAAGTTGTAGATAAAATGTATTTACAACAAGAGTACTAGGTCGAGAGTAAAGAGAAGGGAAGAATTTAAGGGTTGTTTTGGAGGTGTGAAGGGGCAGAGGAGGCTGAAGAGGGTTGGTGGGAGAATGGGAGAGGTAGGATAGTGAGGTTGAAAGTGGGGAAAAAGGGAAGAGCATGAGGGATCTATGGGGCATATTATCAAGGACAGGCGATACATTATCGCCGCTTTTATCGGCAGGAAACTGCCGATAAAGCGGCGATAATGGCCTTGATAATATGCTCTATGAATTCCAATCGAAGTCCATGTTAGATGTGTTCACATCTAACATGGGCTTCGATTGGAATTCATAGAGCATATTATCAAGACCATTATCGCCGCTTTATCGGCAGTTTCCTGCCGATAAAAGCGGCGATAATGTATCGCCTGTCCTTGATAATATGCCCCTATGTTTGTGGACAATGCAGTGAAACCCAAGCGCACCCTGGCATGTACAAAACAATTGAGCTACTTGGTCAGTAGATGTCACAAAATATTTCAGTAGAAAATCTGCTTTGGATAGGCCAAGGGGGTCATTCGAAGATTTGTAGGATGATCGCTGTGAGAGTCATAGGGGAATATTACCAAGGGCATTATCGCCGCTTTAGCGGGAAAAATTCTGCCTAAAGCGGCGATAATTTTACCGCCCTATTACCTAGCTGTCGCTAACACCAGTTAGCGACAGCTAATAGGCGATAGCGGGCATTTAGGGGCCCACTCTGCATGTCAGCGATGATTATCGCTAATGACATGCAGAGTGGGCGTGCCAAGATGTTACCGACTGGAAACAGTCGCTAACATCGCTATCCCCTATTACCAACTTTTGGAAATAATCACGCTAAGCCCGATTATCTCCAAAAGCTAACACCTGCCCAGAGCAGTTCTTAGCCATGTTATCCAATGGAAGGTGGATAACATGGCAAAGAGCATTGTCACGATAATGCATGAATATCGCTGATTTTACAGCGATATTCATGCATTTCCCACGATTTTTACCGCTTTTGAGATAAACCTTGATAATATCAAGGTATCTCAGCGGTAAAAATCGTCGGAGCGCAGCGATATTTTAATGCCCGCTAACCAAGCTTAGCGATAATTATCGCTATAGCTTGGTAATATGCCCCATAGTTCTTTGTGTAGTGTTAGCGATTGCAGTAAGCTACTTATGAGGACTCCTTCACGCTTCACTAGATATTAAGATTTGTAGTTATTAATAGCTGTGTGGGAAGTTCTGACTATACATACACCAACAGGGGGTCAACACATGTGCAAGAAGATGGATTATGTCAGATCTTTAGGACATCCATATAAGTTAAATATACATAGATCTGATCTAAATGTAGAAAGTGGTAACCCCTGGACCTACTATGGTTACATCCTCATTAAAACTATGAACATTTATCACTTACGGATTTTTGATTTGAGGCGATGGTAGCTTGTACACGTGAACGTGTGAATGGAGTTTGTACAAATAGTTGGGGGACTGTGTTAGTTCTTCTGAACTCTCTCTGTACATTACTGGATGACTGAAATATGGTGAGCCCCACTGGGAATGGTATGCAGGCTCCCCAAATAAATAACACTCATGGGCTAAAAGAAAAGTGAATTGTACAAAACCATTTGAACAGAAGTGTGTGGCACACTTCATTTTCATCCTGACTAGCTATATTCTTTTGCACTCTATGTAGCAATAAACTGTGTAAAAAAAGTGCAACCTCGAGGCTTCTAATTGCCTTTCACGGGAAAATTCACCATCTAAAATTGGAATGAAAACCCATAAGCACAACCACTAAGAAATATTTTATGAGGTCCCCTTATCATTGTTCTGTGCTACATCAATGCTACTGTGGGCAAGTGGTTTACGGCACCACTTCAGATAATCTCTAGAGGGCATCAGATTGCCACAAATGTTTTGAGAAAGGCCTTCTTGCCAGGAAAAAGGTGGTGCCTAAGGTTTCCTCAAATCCCTCACAGACACCACTGTGGGAATGCCGAATGACTGCCTACCAGATCAGGAGTAAACTCCTAATCTGGCATGCGGCTGGTGGTCAAGATTGGCAATTCGGGAGTGGGCAGTGGCGTGCCGACCCGCTCCCGCACCATCAAACTGGTAATCAGGCCCTAAGTGTGGTCCACCTTGTCTGTGAGCTTAACAGATTTATCCCAGAACAATGCCAAAGGACCAAACAGATTAGTTTCATGTTACCCTTGCTAACACTGGTGATAATTAGCATGGGCTGAATTTTGGAACAATGAACATGCTCCTGCAACTCAAATTAATCAATTTCTGTGAAGACAGACTTTGAAATATTATTGTCTAGCACGTCTCCTAATGTGCGACTGCACACACTGATGTGCTAAACCTCGTTTAATTCTATTTTAAAAACGTTGTCCTTTTTGTGATCAGCCCGCTTTGAAATACTCTATAAAATAAGATTATGTTCGAGCTATTTCTTTCGCTCGTTGGAGCTTTCATGTTGGATTGTGATTCAGCGAAAAAAATGACACCATGAAAGTGACTCTGTCGGCTAATGTAATTGAGCACAGGGCTGCTGATGGCTTAAAGACCTTGTCTTAATTTTCTCCCTGACTAATCTATTACATTTTCACTTAAGCAGGCCTCTGAGGTATAATGAGACAGCTGTTGCCTTTTTTCCCCAACTAAGAAATGAAATTACGCCAATGATTTAAATAGTTCTGTCTCGCAGCCCCCTGGGGTTTCCTAGTACTCGGTGTTATGTCCCAAAGTGCCTTTTTCTGACTTCAGTAGTCTAAGTGCCGCATTCTTACTCCCACAGGAACCCCTAAATGGTCGCAAACAGAAGCATCAGAACTATGCAGCAGATGTACATACATTGCATTTGCTAAAAGTGGCTGCAATTTGTGCACCGACTTTTTGTCACTCCAAAGGCATTTTCCAAACCAACCCATGTACTAGAAGGTCAGAATTCAACCTACCTCATGAATATTATTGAGATGTTTGTTAAATTGTGCCCCACTACTATTTGCTGCCATCACAGGGATGGTGGTCTGATGGGGTCAGCCGACCAACATGTCTGTGACAGCTTTTAAATAAGTCAGAAGTATTTTTAAATGCTTAAATGCAGCTGAAAAATGGGATGCTTTTACTAAAAAGAGAAAAGTTTGTAAAACCATTTTTTAAGAGTAGGCAGTTGGTCCCATAGACTTCTGCCAACTGCAAAAAAAAAGATTTTTGAACCATTCACAACGGAGAATGGGTTACCACCTCCTTTGATGACCCTTGATCCTGTACCAGGCAGGTCGCTCCCCACGCCGCACAGCACCACCTGTGTACCCGTGTCCCTGGGCTCGCTTCTGCTGCAAGTTTGCGCCTCATCCCTTGTGGCCAGTGGTAGGCCGTAGGTTTTCTGTGCGCTCGTTCTGCCCTTTATTTTTTCCTGTGTTTTGCTTCTGCTCTGCGCTGTAATTCTGTTTTTATTTCTCCTGTATTCATTTTGTACCATTTTGTGCCCTTCTGGTAATTCCGTCCGCTCGGCTCTCCTGTTCCCGCCGGTGCATCCCCTGCGTTCCCCCCGATAGCCCATTCGTCTCGCTCCCACTTCCCAGCTGCTCCTCCCTCCCACCTCCCCTTCTTATGGTGGCCGCTGGTGCGCCTAAAGCAAGCCTGTCTGCTTCCGTCCGAGCCTGGACCTCGCCCAGCGCCAGACCCCCTGGCCCCCGTGAACGCCACAACACCCGATACCGCCCCGATACCAGCACCCTCCTCGTACTCAACGCCGGCTGAACACACACCTTCTTCCGGGCCACCCTAAGCGCACCCAAGGACCCTTCTCCTGACAGAACTGCTGGTACACCAGCCTCCAAGCCACCACTATGTCCACGGGGAAGGACGCAACAACCTCTGATGCATACTACTCAACACCCGCTCCGCCCACAAGCACCACATCGAACTCTGGGACCTACTTGACTCCTCCTCCCCGGAAGTCGCCTTCCCGACAGAGACCTGTATGAACCCCTCCTCGGCACCTGACATCGCCATTGCCCTACCTGACGGCTACAAGATCATCCGCAGGGATCGCATCAACGGAGCAGGAGGTGGAATCACCATCGTTCACAGAAACACCCTCAGAATCTCAACCAGCACCAATGACACCCTCAGCGCCGCCGAACATCTGCACTTCCAGATCCACACTGACCCCAACACCACCCTACAGATCTCCTGGGTCCCGGCCACAGTTCAGTGACTCCATCGCTGACTTCGTCAGCACGCACGCCCTTGCGTCCGCAGACTGCAACCTCCTCGGAGACCTAAACTTTCACCTCGAGAACACCAACGACAGCAACTCTAACACCCTGCTCGACAACCTCGACAACCTCGGACTCAAACAGCTCGTCACGACTCCCACCCACTCCGCCGGACACATGCTCGTCCCCATCCACCAGCAACCACGTCACCTTCACCCACACCATCGAACTCCACTGGACCAACCCCCGCTGCATCCACTTCACCTTCTAAAAGACTACCACACACCACTGCTCACAACGGGCCCCCCGCCGCAGCTGGAGCAAAGTCATCGAAGACCAGCTAGTCACCACCCTTGCCCGAAACCCATCAAAGGACACCACCAACTGCACCGCACGCAACCTAAGGCAATGGTTCGAAGGACTGCGCCAACACTTTCGCCCCAACCAAGAAACCCTCGAACAGACGCACTGACAGAAAAGCCATCTGGTTCACCGCCGACCTCTAGGCATCCAGCAGGCCTGCCACAGGCTTGAGAAGAAGTGGAACCACGATCAGACACCGGACAGCAACACAGCCTACAAAAGTGCCATCCGCAGACACCACCAACTCATCCAAACCGCCAAAAGGACCTTCTTCAAAGAGTGCATCGACAACAACTCACACAACAGCAAAGAGCTCTTCAACATCATGAAGGAACTCTCCAACCCCAGCTCCAACTCCAACAACATCCCGCCATCACAATACCTCTGCGACTCCCTAGTCACCTTCTTCCACCGCAAGATCGCAGACATCCACGACAGCTTCAACAACCAGGTCCCCCTGACAGACACCGCCACCTCAGTCTCACCGCCCCCAGCCACATCGACCCCCTGCTTTCCTGGACCCACGTCAAGGATGACGACACCATCAAAATCTTGAACACCATCCACTCTGGCTCACCATCCGACCCCTGCCCGCACCACATCTTCAACAAAGCAAGCTACACCATCGCACCCCCTCTTCGCAAGATTATCAACAGATGTTTCGAGACCGCCACCTTCTCGGAGAGCTGGAAGCATGCCGAGATCAACCCCTAACTCAAAAAACCCAAGGTAGACCACAAGAACCTCAAGAACTTCCGGCCCATCTCCCTACTCTTGTTCCCGGTGAACGTCATCGAGAAGATTGTCAACAAGCAACTGACCTCCTTCCTCGAAGAGAACAACATCCTGGACCCGTCCCAATCAGGATTCCGCAGCAACCACAGCATCGAAACAACCCTCATCGCTGCCACCGATGACATCAGGGCCCTTCTGGACAACGGAGAAACCGCGGACATCATCCTCCTGGACCTTTCGGCCGCCTTCTACACCGTCTGCCACAACACCCTTTGCACACGCCTCCAAAATGCAGGGATCCACAACAAAGCGCTGGACTGAATCACCTCCTTCCTCACTAGCAGAACCCAGAGTGTCTGCCTCCCCCCATTCGTTCTAAAGGGATGTACGTTGTTACAACGCATGCTTGTACTATGCATGCCTTTACAACGCAGGATTTACAACGCAAGTCGTTACAATGACTTGCGTTAGGGGGTGCTGGATAGTGAATAGTTTAATTTACTATTCCAACTCCAGTCCCCGTGGATAGTAGGGAAGGTGTTGGATAGTAAATTAAACTATTACCTATCCTAGAGCGCCCCCAGCGCAATTCGTTGTAATGACTTGCGTTGAAAAACCTGCGTTGTAAAGGCACTGCATGGTAAAAGTTGCATCGTAAAGGATGTTTCCCGTTCTAAAGACACCAAGATCATCTGCGGCATACCCCAAGGATCGTCCTTCAGCCCGACACTCTTCAACAACTACATGGCACCGCTCGTCAATATTGTCAAATCGCACGACCTCAACATCATTTCATACGCCAACGACACCCAGCTGATCCTCTCCCTCACCAAGGCCCCCACCACCACCAAATCCAACCTCCACAAAGGATTGAAGGCCATCGCCGAATGGATGATGAACAGCCGCCTGAAACTGAACTCGGACAAGATGGAGGTCCCCATCATCGGATCCACCCCCTCTGCCTGAGACGACTCATAGAGGACGCCCGTACTTGGAGTGGCACCGCCCCCCACTGACCACGCAAGCAACGTGGGGGTCATCCTGGACTCAGCTATGTCAGTTAAACAGCAAGTAAATGCGTCTCCTCCTCCTGCTTCAACACCCTCCGCATGGTCCGCAAGATCTACAGATGGATCCCCACTGGAACCAGAAGGACGGTCACCCAGGCCCTCGTCAGCAGCAGGCTGGACTATGGCAATGCTCTCTACACAGGAACCTCAGCCAAACTCCAGAAACAACTACAATGCATACAGAATGCCTCTGCACGCCTCATCCTTGACATCCCCCGCCACGGCCACATCACAGCCCACCTGAAATACCTGCACTGGCTCCCCGTCAACAAGAAGATCACCTTCAAGATCCTCACCCACGCTCACAAAGCACTCCACAACACCGGACCAGCGTACCTCAACGAACGACTCACCTTGTACACCCCGAACCACCAGCTTTGCTCCAATGACCTCGCCCTCCCCACCGTCCCCCACATCCGAAGAGCGCCCGCCGGTGGCAGATCATTCTCCCACCAGGAGACTCCTCAAGACCTGGCTTTACGAGCATTAGCAGAATCCCCCCCCCCCCGCCCCCAGTGCATTGAGACCCTCACAGATGGATTGATTGATTGATTGATTTGAGGTGTTCGTAAAATATTTATGTCTTGTGAATGAATTTCATTAAAAAAACACTAATACATACCATAAGGAATCGATATTTGGAACCTGCCTCTTAAACACACTCCTTCCAAATAGCAATTCCTTATGATTTCCTAAACCCATTTAGTGATTCAGCAACATATTACTGAATCTCTATATGGGTTTAGTATATTGGAAAAACAAATGTTCTTGTTGCAAACCCCAAAATTAAGAAATGTGAGTGGGACAAGCTCTTGAAAAGAGTGAACATGTGTCATATTAGGTTATTCCTCCATTCAAGTAGAAAAAAAACTTGGAATCTTAAAGGAGCACTGCACCCTTTAAAATAATCCAGCCTAGATGTCAATTTCCATCGGGTTCGTTACACACCAAAAGCCTTGATTTTAAAAATGAGACGGTGTTCATTTTGGGTCCCTAAATTTATACCCTCAATTTGTCAGTGCTCTTACCTGTGCTAATTCCTGTCAGGCAAGAACAGCCGTATGAATAACCAGGCACTAAATGCAAATTTCCACAAATTGCACAGCCTGGTCTGCCTTCTAATATCATCATAAGGCTGACAAGAACAAGTGATATTGTACATAGACGGCAGAGTGAAATTGATGGTTCATGCAAATTCTTCTGTACTGGCTGCCAAAAATGAGGAATGTGCGGATTGATGGAGGCTGTATAGCATGGTCGGGAGAAAAATGATTGGAAAGGAATAGGTTTAGAGAACGTTTATGAGCAACACAGATTGAGCTAAGAATACATTCTCTATAGGCAGGCATGCGCTGAAAATTTTAAAAGCTTCTAAAACACTGACTAAGGGCCAGATGTATGACCATTTTCTTTTGCAACTCGCAAATTGCGAAAAAATTGCGAGTCGCAATGTACAAGTCACTAAAGCAAATGTACAGCAGTGTCAGAGACACTGTTAGCTATTCCCAATGGGGTCGCAAAATGAGAAGCTCATGAATATTAATGAGCCACTCGCAATTTGCGACCCCCATTGGGAATGGCTACACTCCATGTCTGGGACTGCTTTTGAATGAAGCAGTTTTTTCTAAATACAGCCCGTTTTCCTTAAAGGAAAACGGGATGCATTTTTTAAAAAAAATAAACGTTTTCATTTCATTTTTTAAGGGCAGGTAGTGGTCCCTGGGACCACTGCCTGCCCTTAAAAAATATTTTTGTATCCAGTCACAAAGGGGAAGGGGTACCCTGGGAACCGCTTCCCATTTGTGACTCCATTACCACCCTCTTTCTTCTTACATAGGGTAAAGACTCACTATTAGGAAGGGACGCCCTTGGCACGCCCCTTCCTAATAGCTACTCGTAATTCCTAATCAGCTTGTCGCAAATAAATTGCAACTCGCTAATTAGGAATTATACATGGCCCTGTAACATTTTGCATGCACAAACGGGTCGCAAACCCATCTGCACATGCAATTTAGGGTCGTGCTTCTGGCCCCAAATCATTTTTTTAAAGCCAAAAGAAGTGCAAAGCAATAATGACCGCACAGGAAACTCAAATGAAAAACATACAAGCAGAAGCAAAGTGGCATAGAAAGGTGTGATATGCAACCGTAAATAACTGCTATAAAAACACGAATACACATGTAAAAATATACACACACATACACACGCACACACACAAAACATCAAGGTACGTGCCAACAAAATCGAAAAATGCGATATGAACATAGAAACACACAAACAAGGATGCAAACGCAGACCAAACATGGCAGCACCTGGCACATGGCGGCACCTATAAGTCAATCACCCAGAGAAGTAACATGTAGTACTCAACAAAACACAGAAACATACAGACACCCACATAAAAATTGACCTTACATAAAAAAGTCACAAATACACCAGCTGATAGATATGTATTAGTCCACACATAGGATATATCTAAACATACATAGTGTAAAAACACGCACAAGCTGGCACACACAAATTAGGCAAACAGACAAAAACTCTCACACCGGCAATCACATAAACAATAAAATACAACATAAATGCACGGTACAAATAAGACAAACTGAAAGAAATGATGGCAAGCCTTATTACTACAAACAGAAAATATACCTTTAGAAATACGCCAAAAATATAAAAGCATACACAAAATAAACACAAAACACACACATCCACACTCGTTCATTTACACAAATGTTATTCACTTAATGCATGCCGAATCACGCCAAACAGTTTCTTAGAGGAAACACAATGCACAGAAAATGTTTCCTCATAAAAGTAAGCACATAAACAGGAACAAGATAACACTCACAAAATTAGTATACCAATGCAAACTCACAATAAAAGTACAACATATCAAAATTCTTTTGCCAACTGCAGACCACTATAGGGTGCCACACAGTCACATTTCCCTTATGCAATCTCATTTGGATCAGGATACTGCGCTGAGTCTGCCTTGGTTTAGGTCTCAGGCACTATTAATATGTCTGTGGAAAATGGGAAGAAAGTGGGCTTGCTGCTTTTAGACCTTTTAGCAGCATTTGATAGGGTCTCTCATCCTATCCTGATTCAACGCTTGCAGAATATTGGGTTGGATAGAACCGCCCTGCCTGGCTGCGTTCCTTTTTCTTGAACAGAGATCAGTCGGTGTGGATGCCGCCATTTGCATCAGACTCTAAGTCCATAAATTTTGGAGTTCCTCAGGGTTCTGCCATGAGCGCGAGATTGTTCAATGTCTATTTGACCCCTTTGGCAACCCTGGTGGAATCCTTTGGCGTGCACATCGTCTCTTATACTGACAACATGCAGATTATTCTAACTTGGGATGGGAACATCTTTGGTGCCCAACGCAGAATTGAGGCGTGTCTGTCAGCAGATGTGTCAGAGTAATCTTCAATGGATTGCCAGAGTAATCTTCAGTGCAACACCAGCCAAAGAGAGGTACTGTTTTTTGGTTCTCTGTCCCCACCTGTTGTGGGGTGGTGAGGTTTGGCCTAGTGCTACTCCCTCTCCTTTGACTCCTACTATGGTGATAAAGAACACGGGAGTGAAGTTCGATAGTAGTCTGTGCTTCAAACCACAAGTGGAGAGCACAGTTTGGATATGCTGTGGCCTTCTCAGGTTTTTGAGGAAGATCCTGTTTCTTCTTCCAGCTTTTAGTCAAAAGATGGTAGTCTGTGCCCTCATAACATCTCGGCTGTACTACACAAATGCACTTTCTGGGGCCTCCCTCTGTACCAGTTTAAGAGATTCCAGTTGGTGCAGAACGCAGCAGCAAGGCTCCTGCTCAACATTCCTAGGAAGGTTTCTGTTAAGTGCCATCTTAAGGAGCTGCATTGGATTCCCATATTGGCTAGAGTGAAGTTGAAGGGATTGATGGTTGCCCATAGAGCTTTCTATGGTAGGGGCCCTAAATATCTATCCAAGCGTCCCAGCCATTACTATCCTTCCAGAACCCTTTGTTCAGCGGAGGCTTTGTTGTCCGTTGTGGTGAAGACGAGGTGGAAGAGATGGGGAAACACTTCCTTCTCAGAGATAGCTGCTGCAGCTTGGAATGCCCTTCTCTTGAACCTTCATGCGATCAGGGATTTGGACTCTTATAAATGCCGTTTCAAAGCTTGGCTTTTTAATGATGCTTTTTAGATTGTGTTCCTCTCGCGGCAAGACCTGGTTTACTGGTCTTTTAGCGCCGGATCCCTCTTTTGAGTAGCTGTGCACTTTGTAAGTATTATTTGATTTGATTTATTTTTTAAACCCATTCTCACCTTAGTGCTTTGAGGTGACCCTAGAAAGGATAAAGTGCTACACAACACCCACATGACCTAACACATAACTTTTTCTGCCTCTGAAGGCCACATCTGGCAGAAATTGCCTAGATTTGCTGTACCCACATCACCTAATCCTTCAACATTCCGTAGTAAGGATGAGATTGTGATCAAGGCCATTTTGTTAAGTGTAAGGAAGTGGATTATTTGCTGGGGTGGCCAATTGCCCATTTCAAGTAATAATAACCCCAACTTGACAGCGTGAATCCCAAAGTCACCAACTTAACTTAAGCACAATGCACTGGTAGATATGGCACACAGCAGACAGGCTTAACTTTTAACAACGTCTGAAGTATTCTAAAGTACCATACAGTAATAAAGTCAAAATACCAAATAATAAAAATCTCAAACTGAATTAGGAAAATAGAGTAAACGTTAATCCACAAAATGACAACAAAACAACAAAATTGCAATAAGAGGAACCATTGATTTATTAAAGGTTTTAGCAAAAATAGCACCAGAATGTACTAAGCACCAATGGTAGTCACAGTTTTGACCTTCTGACTTACGCATTTTATGGACCTCAAAATCCTACTGCAGGGCAAGCCTGAAGCGTTATACAAGGAAGGTGCATCTTTATCAAGCACATTTGCGACGAAGTCCCCCATTCTGCCCGGGAGATCTTAGAAATGTAAACAAATTCCAAGTCCCAAATTTTCAGGGTTTCTCAAGCAGCTCCTCAGTGTCACTTCTGTGGCTCCCAAGACCTCAAGGCCATCAGCAAGGTCCAGTCCAGGTCCAGTTGGTGCTGGTCAGGTGGTCACTTTGGGAAGCTTGTGCTATCCCTGTAGCAAGAGAGGAGGTCACCCAGCTGACCTTCAAGACTACTTCTTTGTCTGTGTACAAGAGGGTGCAGGATCAGTCATTCATGGCTCCTCTCAGGTCATAGGCAGCATGGCCAGTCCTCTTCCGATCTTCTGAAGGTCCAGAAAGGGTATTGAGGACGGTGCCTTGGGGTATCAAATTTATGTTTGTCACTACTTAGTGGGTGGGGTGACTTCTGGTTTCTATCTAACCAACGGGGTAAAATTTCCCAAGAGCAACCCTATCCACCTTTCCAGCAGTCCTTATTGCCCTGCTGCAAAACATACCACAGTGCCCCTTACTGCTAAAATACAGGATGGAAAAACCATTTCTCCCATATACAGAGCCTGTGTCCCCTCCCAGAAGTGTTGTTAGGAAAGTGAACAGTCACCTCCTTTTAGGTCACTCAAAACTGGTTGAGGGTTTATTTTCCTCCCACTGGGCTTGATGCCAGCCTGACTGGGGGGACAATTAGTTGCCTTTTCTAGGTCTCACTTTACATTTCATTGTGAAAGAACAGGTCTCTTTGGAAGGTAATGAGGTTCCTTGCCCTGCAACCACCCTTTTGGCCTTCCTGCAAGGGGAAGTGTACGAAATTGGGTTACTGGTTGAGTGGGTACCCTAAACAAGCAGCAACCAAAATCCTTTTAGGGGTTAAGTCACAAGGAACACTAAATTAACCTATGCTCAACCCTCGGGCAGCTTGGCACAGAGCAGTCACGCTTAACTTAGAGGCAATGTGTAAAGTATTTGTACAACACTTCAAAGAGTGACACAGTGAAAGCACACCACAAAAGTATACCACACCAGATTAAAAGTATGGAGTATTTTTTTTTAAATCAATAAAGCAAGATTAAAACAACAAAACGCCAACAAGTAGAACCAGAGAGATTCATGTTTAAAGAGTTCAGTGAAAAAAGCACCAAAAAGCACATAGCGCTTACTGTGGTAATCTGGTCATGCTGTACCGGGATAAAGTCAATAGTTCAGAACAACCACAATGGAGCATGGGCCAGCTACAGGGACCCAAAGAGACCCACTGAACATAATACCTTAGGTCCTGGTTACGGACCGTTGTGAGGCCCTAGGTTGAGGATGCGTTGCACAGCAGAGGAGATCAATCAGTTCCAAGAAGCTGTGAGGCTTTGTTGTGAAAATTTGCTTTGTCGTTGAGGCTGCTGTCAATGAGAGATGCAAGAGCCTTTGTTGGGTAAGCCTTGCAGAGGCGGCAGTTCCAATGGAGCTGAGACTGAGTCCTTTGTGTCAGTAGAACCCTTGCAGCAGAGGCAATTAGTTGATTCTTCTCAGGTTTGCGGCGCACAGCAGATGAGATGTGTTGGTTCTGCTGGGTCTACAGATGGGCTGGCAGAGCACCTTCAGGCCCACTTCCAAGGATCCTGCACAGGGATGTTACCACTTGGTAGGGTAGGACTCTGAGATGGTAGAGTCCAGGTGTGGGGATCAAGGTTGTTGAAGCCTTCTGTCCTTGAGGCTTTAGTTAGGAGGCCAGCCAACTAGCCCTTGAAGTCCCTTTGGGGTCCTGGGTTCAACAGATGCAGGCCCATTCTTTCTCACCCAAGCAAGAGGGCAGCAGGTAGCAGGTCAGCACAGCAGGGAAGCAGTTCCTTCTGAGCAGCAGTCCACCAGAGTGGAGCGGAGCACCTATTTTACCTATTTTAACTCCTGAAACTTTTTAAACCGTCAAGACATTTTAAACTTTGCACATTAGTCCATTTGTATTGCCATTGTTTTTACTCACTGCCTTTGATTGCTGCAGTCTTAAGTTTTGCTCTGTCTCCGATTCCTGGGTCCGACGCGGCGTTTTGCGATCGATTGGAGGGAAGCTGACACACCCCCTTGCCTGGCCTGCCTGACTTACGGTGGGGAATTCAGAACACAGAGTAATCTCACACCCGTTCAGCTACTTAAACTCATGCTGGGCCAGAAGCGCAGCAGAGCGTGAGGTGAGAGGAGCCCTCACTGAGCACCTATGTTACCTATTTTAACTCCTAAGACTTTTTAAACTGTCATGAAATGTTAAACTTTGCACATTAGTCCATTTGCCCAGGTAGCTACCTAACCTAATGCTGGGCCAGACGCGTAGTGGGTGCGCTGGCGACACGCCAAAGGCGTACCAAAGGAAAGCCCATCTGTGCCAGTCCGCGCCAAGGTTGTGGCACGTGCAGGAAATGCTGTCCCAAAAAATCCAGGTATCGTTTATAGATGAGCTGCATTAAAAAAAATTTAACATAAGGGGATCCTGCAGATGTCTAATATCGCCTGTCATTATAATTGGGGTTTTCACATGTCACAATTTCAGATTGGAACTTCCAATCATAGTCAATAGCCCTAGGAAAGCCGCAACAACTAATACTGCCCAATTAAAAGGTGGACTGATTAATGCCCGATCATTATGCAAGCACTGCCAAGATATCAGAGATTTAATCACGGAGCAACAGCTAGACTTTCTCTTTATTACTGAAACTTGGCTGAAAGACTGGTGTAATTCTGATATTGCAGTAGCATTCCCAACCAACTATACGATTTGTAGAAAAGACAGAGGGAATGCAAGAGGAGGGGGTCTGGCCACATCCTTCTTCGTGACACATTACACTGTACTCATTTTGAACTGGGCACACTTAAGGGAGCAGAAAGCCTTGGCTTCTGCATCTCCCTAATTGCCTCCATGTCCTTTTCAAGAGCCCTGATCTATCATCCACCTGGTCATAGCGCCACCTCTATTGACTCACTAGGAGATACCCTAAGTCATTTCCTGCTTAGATATGCCAATTCCACCTTACTAGGTGATTTTAATCTTTACTTTGAAGGCAGAATTGAGCCTGGAGTGGAAAACTTTCCTCAAATATTAGAATTGTTCGGGCTGCACCAATTGGTGGATGCCTCTACACACCGGGCTGGCCATACATTGGATGGGGTATGCTCCAATTTCACCCTGCTCCCTGCTAGCTGTGAATCCTAAGTTGGCTACCACTGCCCACCCTCAGGTCCCCGTCCTAACAGGGATCGCCGTAGTAGACTCACGTCTCTTCCACTCCTGGTTAACTGCAATTAGCAACAAACTCATCCCACCAGAGAAACCCAATAAGAATGCGAAACCAAAAACCCATAAAGCCCCCTGGTTTATGCCAGCACTTGCACAAATCCATCTCCAATGTAAGCAACAAGAGGACAAGTGGAGAAGATTCTATGATGTGGGAGAGAAACAAGCATTTAAAGTAAGCAGAAAGCTCTATCATACTCAAATTATCTAAAAAAGAGTACTATTCCAACAAAATACAGGAGGCGAACCAACACCAAAAAGTCATTTTCTCGGTCATAACGTCCTTCACAAACCCCAAAGCATTACATAAAGAAATACCTCCTTCTCAGAGTTTATGTGATCAAATATCAATCTTCTTTGAAGAAAATTCAGAATTTTCAAAAGGACTTTTTAACGTATTCTGTCCCTAAGCAGGGCGGTGCCCTGGAGCATGACCCAGCATATACTGTTAATTTTATCCGAACCTTTGAACCAGTGTCGCTGGAGCAAACTCGTGCTGCCATTGCGGCAAGTACATCAGGTTTTCCCTTGGATGCCTGTCCTCCCATGATTCTCCACCAAATTGTAGACACGGGCAATCCAATAATAACTCCTCACTAAGTTCAGGTACAGTGCCAGATGAATGGAAGCTAGTGATAGTAAAATCCATTGAAAAAGAAGCAAAACATTGGCTCATCCATTCTCTCCAACCTCCAAACTATATCACTGCTTCTGCTACTGGGTAAAATTACAGAAAAACTAGTTCACAAAGAACTAACCAAATTCATTGAGGCTGCCAATATCCTCCACCCTCAGCAATCTGGCTTGCGCCCCAAGCACTCCTGGAAAAAGCGGACACTTTAAAATTAGAGCAGACAAAGGCAGGAAGGCAGTTTTTGATCCTGCTGATACTATCTCACACAGTATTCTCCTGGAAAGGCTCAAATCCAGCGGTATTTCAAACACCGCGCTGGCATGGATAAAATCCTTTATCACGAAGCGCAGACTAGCTGTCTCCCTTGGAACATTCCTTTCTGTAGAACGCACCATCACAACAGGAGTGCCACAGGGATCATCACTAAGGCCATTGCTGTTTAACATATACATGACCCCACTCATCTCCCTGATAGCCTCATTTGAGATCGAAGTTACGTCCTACGCAGACAACCATTAAATGATTTTATCTTTGGACACGACTCCACAGATGCCAAACATAACTTCAAACGATGCCTAACTGAGGTCATTCAGTGGATGAAGGATAACCACTTTGGGTGTAACACTGACAAAGCCGAAATCCTACCAATAGGAAAATATGTCTCATTTCAGCCTTGTGAGTGGTGGCCGAAGGGTGCGACAACTCCACCTAATATGGTGAAGGTAGCCAAAAACCTAGGAGTGCAGTTCGATACTGCTCTCACCTTCCAACCACACATAATGACATTAGCAGGGACCAGCTTTAACCTAATCAAGTCGTTGAAAAAGTTATTTGATCTAATTCCACTCACCACAAGGGAATCAGTGGCGGTGGCACTGATCCTCTCGCGCCTGGACTACTGAAACACCTCCTGGCAGGAGCCAATAAACAAACACTAAAAAGACTCCAAGTGGTCCAACATGCGGCGGCCTGTTTAGCCCTAAAACTACCACGTAGGTCCTCCACATCTGCAGTCTTAAAAACCCTTTGTTGGCTCCCACTGCATAAGAGAATACTTTTTAAGATTCTCTTAATCACCTTTAGAGCCTCAATTGAACTGGGATCAAAGTACCTCTCTGCGACATTCGCCCTATATATCACAACCAGGACCCTTAGGTCCTCATCAGTGAACCTCTTCAAACACCCCAGTTTTAGATGTAAAACAAAGGAAGGTAAAACAGAAACTTTATACAAGGAAGGTGAACATTTATCAAACACCTTTGCTACAAAGTCCGCCCATTATTTGTGCAACAGTTCAGAGAGTGACACGGTGAAAGCACACCACAAAAGTATACCACACCAGATTAAAAGAATGGAGTATTTTTTTAAATAAATAAAGCAAGACTAAAACAAGAAAACGCCAACGAGTAGAACCAGAGAGATTCATGTTTATAGAGTTCAGTGAAAATAGCACCAAAAAGCACCTCTCACTTACTGTGGTAATCTGGTCGTGCTGAACCGGGATAAAGTCAAAAGTTCTGACCGACCACAATGGAGCATGGGCCAGGGACAGGGACCCAATTAGGCCCACTGAACAAAATACCTTAGGTCCTGGTTACGGACCGTTTTGAGGCGCTAAGTTGAGGATAGGTTGCATAGCAGAGGAGATCCATCAGTTCCAAGAAGCTGTGAGGCTTCATTGCGAAAACTTGCTTCGTAGTTGAGGCTGCTGTCAATGAGAGATGCAAGGGCCTTTGATGGGTAAGCCTTGCAGAGGCGGCAGTTCCAATCGAGCTGAGATGGAGTCCTTTGTGCCAGTAGAACCCTTGCAGCAGAGGCAATGCATTGATTCTTCTCGGGTTTGCGCCGCACAGCAGATGAGATGTGTTGGTTCTGCTGGGTCCACAGATGGGCTGGCAGAGCACCTTCAGGCCCACTTCCAAGGATCCATCACAGGGATTGTACCACTTGGTAGGGTTGGACTCTGAGATGGTAGAGTCCAGGTGTGGGGATCATGGTTGTTGAAGCCTTCTGTTCCTGAGGTTTTAGTTAGGAGACCAGCCAACTAGCCCTTGGAGTCCCTTTGGGGTCCTGGGTTCAACAGATGCAGGCCCAGTCTTTCTCACCCAAGCAAGAGGGCAGCAGGTTGCAGGTCAGCACAGCAGGGAAGCAGTTCCTTCTGAGCAGCAGTCCACCAGAGTGGAGCGGAGCGTGAGGTGAGAGGAGCCTTCACTAAGCACCTATTTTACCTATTTTAACTCCTGAAACTTTTTAAACCGTCAAGACATTTTAAACTTTACACATTAGTCCATTGGTATTGCCATTGTTTTTACTCACTGCCTTTGATTGCTGCAGTCTTCCTGGGTCCGACGCGGCGTTTGGCGATCGATTGGAGGGAAGCTGACACACCCCCTTGCCTGGCCTGCCTGACTTCCGGTGGGGAATTCAGAACACAGGGTAATCTCACACCCGTCCAGCTACTTAAACTCATGCTGGGCCAGAAGCGCTGCAGAGCGTGAGGTGAGAGGAGCCCTCACTGAGCACCTATGTTACCTATTTTAACTCTAAGACTTTTTAAACTGTCATGAAATGTTAAACTTTGCACATTAGTCCATTTGCCCAGGTAGCTACCTAACCTAATGCTGGGCCAGCCGCGTAGTGGGTGCGCTGGCTGCACGCCAAAGGCGTACCAAAGGAAAACCCCTCTGTGCCAGTCCGCGCCAAGGTTGTGGCACGTGCAGGAAATGCTGTCCCAAAAAAATCCAGGTATCGTTTATAGATGAGCTGCATTGACATTTTTTTTACATAAGGGGATCCTGCAGATGTCTAATATCGCCTGTCATTATAATTGGGGTTTTCACATGTCACAATTGCAGATTGGAACTTCCAATCATAGTCAATAGCCCTAGGAAAGCCGCAAAAACTAATACTGCCCAATTAAAAGGGGGACTGATTAATGCCCGATCATTATGCAAGCACTGCCAAGATATCAGAGATTTAATCACGGAGCAACAGCTAGACTTTCTCTTTATTACTGAAACTTGGCTGAAAGACTGATGTAATTCTGATATTGCAGTAGCATTCCCAACCAACTATACGATTTGTAGAAAAGACAGAGGGAATGCCAGAGGAGGGGGTCTGGCCACATCCTTCTTCGTGACACATTACACTGTACTCATTTTGAGCTGGGCACACTTAAGGGAGCAGAAAACCTTGGCTTCTGCATCTCCCTAATTGCCTCCATGTCCTTTTCAAGAGCCCTGATCTATCATCCACCTGGTCATAGTGCCACCTCTATTGACTCACTAGGAGATACCCTAAGTCATTTCCTGCTTAGATATGCCAATTCCACCTTACTGGGTGATTTTAATCTTTACTTGGAAGGCAGAATTGAGCCCGGAGTGGAAAACTTTCTTCAAATATTAGAATTGTTCGGGCTGCACCAATTGGTGGATGCCTCTACACACCGGGCTGGCCATACCTTGGATGGGGTATGCTCCAATTTCACCCTGCTAGCTGTGAATCCTAAGTTGGCTACCACTGCCCAGGCTCAGGTCCCCGTCCTAACAGGGATCGCCGTAGTAGACTCACGTCTCTTCCACTCCTGGTTAACTGAAATAAGCAACAAACTCATCTCACCAGAGAAAACCAATAAGAATGCGAAACCAAAAACCCATAAAGCCCCCTGGTTTATGCCAGCACTTGCACAAATACCTCTCCAATGTAAGCAACAAGAGGGCAAGTGGAGAAGATTCTATCATGTTGGAGAGAAACAAGCATTTAAAATAAGCAGGAAGCTCTTTCATACTCAAATTATCTAAAAAAGATTACTATTCCTACAAAATACAGGAGGCGAACCAAGACCAAAAAGTCATTTTCTCGGTCATAACGTCCTTCACAAACCCCAAAGCATTACATAAAGAAATACCTCCTTCTCAGAGCTTATGTGATCAAATATCAATCTTCTTTGAAGAAAATGCAGAATTTTCAAAAGGACTTTTTAACGTATTCTGTCCCTAACCAGGGCGGTGCCCTGGAGCATGACCCAGCACATACTGTTAATTTTATCCGAACCTTTGAACCAGTGTCGCTGGAGCAAACTCATGCTGCCATTGCGGCATGTACATCAGGTTCTCACTTAGATGCCTGTCCTCCCATGATTCTCCACCAAATTGTAGACACGGGCAATCCAATGATAATTCCTCACTAAGTTCAGGTACAGTGCCAGATGAATGGAAGCTAGTGATAGTAAAATCCATTGAAAAAGAAGCAAAACATTGGCTCATCCATTCTCTCCAACCTCCGAACTATATCACTGCTTCTGCTACTGGGTAAAATTACAGAAAAACTAGTTCACAAAGAACTAACCAAATTCATTGAGGCTGCCAATATCCTCCACCCTCAGCAATCTGGCTTGCGCCCCAAGCATTCCTGGAAAAAGCGGACACTTTAAAATTAGAGCTGACAAAGGCAGGAAGGCAGTTTTTGATCCTGCTTGACCTGTCGGCCACGTTTGATACTATCTCACACAGTATTCTCCTGGAAAGGCTCAAATCCAGCGGTATTTCAAACACTGCGCTGGCATGGATAAAATCCTTTATCACGAAGCGCAGACTAGCTGTCTCCCTTGGAACATTCCTTTCTGTATAACGCACCATCACAACAGGAGTGCCACAGGGATCATCACTAAGGCCATTGCTGTTTAACATATACATGACCCCACTCATCTCCCTGATAGCCTCATTTGAGATCGAAGTTACGTCCTACGCAGACAACCTTAAATGATTTTATCTTTGGACACGACTCCACAGACGCCAAACATAACTTCAAACGATGCCTAACTGAGGGGTATACACCTGTTACAACGCAATTTTTACTCCGCACTACCACTACAACGCGACCATTACAACGCATACCATTACAACGCATTGCGCTGGGGGGCGCTCTAGGATAGGGAATACGTTTAATTTTCTATCCAACACCTTCCCTAGTGTCCACGGGGACTGGAGTTGGAATAGAAAATTATACTTACCACTATCCAGCACCTCTAAGCGCTATGCGTTGTAACGGTATTCGTTGTAAATACCGCGTTGTAATGGTATGCGGAGTAAAAGTATGCGTTGTAACGTCATACATCCAACTGAGGTCATTCAGTGGATGAAGGACAACCACTTCGGGTGTAACACTGACAAAGCCGAAATCCTACCAATAGGAAAATATGTCTCATTTCAGCCTTGTGAGTGGTGGCCGAAGGGTGCGACAACTCCACCTAATATGGTGAAGGTAGCCAAAAACCGAGAAGTGCAGTTCGATACTGCTCTCACCTTCCAACCACACATAATGACATTAGCAGGGACCTGCTTTAACCTAATCAAGTCGTTGAAAAAGTTCTTTGATCTAATTCCACTCACCACAAGGAAATCAGTGGCGGTGGCACTGATCCTCCCACGCCTGGACTACTGAAACACCTCCTGGCAGGAGCCAATAAACAAAACACAAAAAGACTCCAAGTGGTCCAACATGCGGCGGCCTGTTTAGTCCTAAAACTACCACGTAGGTCCTCCACATCTGCAGTCTTAAAAACCCTTCATTGGCTCCCACTGCATAAGAGAATACTTTTTAAGATTCTCTTAATCACCTTTAGAGCCTCAATTGAACTGGGATCAAAGTACCTCTCAGCGACATTAGCCCTATATATCACAACCAGGACCCTTAGGTCCTCATCAGTGAACCTCCTCAAACACCCCAGTTTTAGATGTAAAACAAAGGAAGGTAAAACAGAAACTTTATACAAGGAAGGTGAACATTTATCAAACACCTTTGCTACAAAGTCCCCCCATTATTTGTGCAACAGTTCAGAGAGTGACACAGTGAAAGCACACCACAAAAGTATACCACACCAGATTAAAAGAATGGAGCATTTTTTTAAATAAATAAAGCAAGACTAAAACAAGAAAACGCCAACGAGTAGAACCAGAGAGATTCATGTTTATAGAGTTCAGTGAAAATAGCACCAAAAAGCACCTCTCACTTACTGTGGTAATCTGGTCATGCTGTACCGGGATAAAGTCAAAAGTTCTGACTGACCACAATGGAGCATGGGACAGGGACAGGGACCCAATTAGGCCCACTGAACAAAATACCTTAGGTCCTGGTTACGGACCGTTTTGAGGCGCTAAGTTGAGGATAGGTTGCATAGCAGAGGAGATCCATCAGTTCCAAGAAGCTGTGAGGCTTCGTTGCGAAAACTTGCTTCGTAGTTGAGGCTGCTGTCAATGAGAAATGCAAGGGCCTTTGTTGGGTAAGCCTTGCAGAGGCGGCAGTTCCAATCGAGCTGAGATGGAGTCCTTTGTGCCAGTAGAACCCTTGCAGCAGAGGCAATGCATTGATTCTTCTCGGGTTTGCGCCGCACAGCAGATGAGATGTGTTGGTTCTGCTGGGTCCACAGATGGGCTGGCAGAGCACCTTCAGGCCCACTTCCAAGGATCCATCACAGGGATTGTACCACTTGGTAGGGTAGGACTCTGAGATGGAAGAGTCCAGGTGTGGGGATCATGGTTGTTGAAGCCTTCTGTCCCTGAGGGTTTAGTTAGGAGACCAGCCAACTAGCCCTTGGAGTCCCTTTGGGGTCCTGGGTTCAACAGATGCAGGCCCAGTCTTTCTCACCCAAGCAAGAGGGCAGCAGGTTGCAGGCCAGAACAGCAGGGAAGCAGTTCCTTCTGAGCAGCAGTCCACCAGAGTGGAGCGGAGCGTGAGGTGAGAGGAGCCTTCACTAAGCACCTATTTTACCTATTTTAACTCCTGAAACTTTTTAAACCTTCAAGACATTTTAAACTTTGCACATTAGTCTTGTAAAGGCCTTGTTAAAAAAAAAAAACCTCAACCCTGAAGATTTTTCTAATTACCGTCCCATTTCCCTCCTCCCCGGCATTAGCAAGCTGGCTGAAAAGTGGGTCAACAAACAACTGGCATCATACTTGGAGTCTCAAAACCTGCTCCATCCTACACAAACAGGCTTCCGAAAGGGACAGGGAACGGAAACAGCCTTGCTGAGGGTGGTTGAGGTATCCAGGAGGATTCTGGACGCAGGTGGCAGTGCGGCCATTATCCTCCTGGACCTCAGCGCCGCCTTCGACACGGTTAATCACCGTGTCCTACTCGCCCGCCTAGAGAGAATTGGAGTTACAGGCAAAGCTCTCGCATGGCTTGAATCTTTTCTCAGTAACAGATTCTTTAAAGTCTTCTCAGACACCAACTGCTCCCTCCCAATACCATTACAGTGTGGGGTGCCACAGGGTTCTTCCCTCAGCCCCACACTGTTTAATGTGTACATGGCACCCTTGGCAGAGGTAGTAGCCCCTTTCGGAATCCAATTGGTGAGCTACGCTGACGATACCCAGCTAGTAGTCTCACTCACCCAGGCAGACTCCCCTCAAAACAATCTCTGTAGCTGCCTGGTTGAAGTCGCAGGATGGATGGATGCCTCCCAATTAAAACTGAATGGAGGAAAAACGGAGCTGATGTTGCTCGGAAGAAAGGCCTCCTTTAACACCCCCTCCATGTGGCCTCCCTGCATGGGACCCGGGCCCACCCCCAAAACGGAGATAAAAAGCCTAGGGTTCTGGCTCGACACAGAGCTCTCCTTCAAAATTCAGGCGAAAAAGACAGTTGCTACGTGCTTCGGTCTAATAAAAACAATCCGGAAAATTCTCCCCCAGTTGCCGGAAACTGCGAAGAAAACCATAATCCAGTCCCTCATTCTATCTAGGCTGGACTATGGGAATGCTCTCTACTTAGGAGCCCCCACCTCAGTTATCCGTCAACTGCAGATAGCTCAAAACTCTGCAGCAAGGCTACTTACCGGAACCAGCCGTCGTATCACCGCAGCCCCTGCATTAAGGGCCTTACACTGGCTCCCAATAAAAGAGCGAATCCATTTCAAGACCCTTTGTCTGGTCCACAAAACACTTCAGGGGAACGGCCCTCCCATTTTGAAGGATATGATTAGACCATATATTCCAACCAGGCACCTTCGGTCCAACCATCAAAACCTCCTCATAACGCCCAGGACCAATAAGGTCCGGTCTGGGGACCGCCTTTTCTCCCGAAATGCAGCAAAACTATGGAACGCCCTACCATTATCACTCCGTCTAGAACCCAGCCTTCTGATGTTCCGAAAACAACTAAAAACATCATTGTTTCCCAGGCCATACACCATCCTTCTCTTTTTCCTAGTCTCTGCATCAACTTTCATCTTTCTTTAAGCGCTGGGATGCTTCCGAGTAGCCATGCGCTATATAAGAACCTTCCAATTCCAATTCCAATTCCAATTAGTCCTTTTGGTATTGCCATTGTTTTTACTCACTGCCTTTGATTGCTGCAGTCTTCCTGGGTCCGACGCGGCGTTTGGCGATCGATTGGAGGGAAGCTGACACACCCCCTTGCCTGGCCTGCCTGACTTCCGGTGGGGAATTCAGAACACAGGGTAATCTCACACCCGTCCAGCTACTTAAACTCATGCTGGGTCGGAAGCGCAGCGGAGCGTGAGGTGAGAGGAGCCTTCACTGAGCACCTATTTTAACTACAGAGACATTTTAAACTGTCATGAAATTTTAAACTTAACACATTAGTCCATTTGCCCGGCTAGCTACTTAAACTCATGCTGGGCCAGACGCATAGTGGGCGTGCTGCCGGCAGCCCAAAGGGGTACCAAAGGCAAGCCTGTCTGTGCCCGTCCGTACCAAGGTTGTGGCAAGTGCAGGAAATGCTGCCCAAAAACAGAGAGCACATGCACTTTAGCACTGATTATTAGTGGTCCTAAAGCCAGCAAAATGAGATCAGAAAAATGGGTAAGGAAGGCAAAATGTTTGTGGGAAGAAGACCCTAAGACTGACAGTTCTAACGTAAACAAAACACATTTTCACATCCAGGCCATTGTTCCTGGTCTGTGAGCAGTTTTCACAGTTCATTAAGGCCAAGTTTTGGCTGGGCAAATTAGCCTCTCTGAGTTTCAGGCGGGGAAAAGGTAACTTTCTAAAAGTTACTTTTCCTAAGTATTTTAATAAAAAATTAAACTTCAACAATGAATTAGCCTTTTGAGAGATATGAAAAATAAACTTTGGATAGCTATTTTAGGCAGTTCCTGTCAAAGATGTTATGTTATGTTTTATTTTGTTATTATATGGGAATTTGCAAAGCATGGCTAATCAAACGATAGGTTATCGATGCGATGAGTTGGGCAGGCATGGGGGGGAGGAGTAGATCCTACCTGCTTCATCTGGAAGATTTCTTTGGAAGCCTACTAGGGAGGGAGAGGCTCTGAGGTGTTTTGGGAGGTTGTCCCTGTTCTTGGCTGCAAAGTATGCAAAGAAGCCTCTTCGGCTTCTAGTCATCTTGATGTACTCTTGTCTGTGATGCAGATTGAAGGTGTCTGGGGGATTGGTAGGAGTTGAGGCGGTGGTTGGGGTAAGCTGGAGAGCTTTGTAGGTGTTGGTGAGTACTTTGAACTTAAATCTTTCCTGGAATGGGATCCAGTAGAGATTGTTATGGTGTGGAGAGATTTAATTATTTAGAGGGAGGTTCATGATGAGTCTCACAGCGGCGTTCTGGGTGGTTTGCAGTTGTCATAGAACATGGGCTGGGATGTTGACATAGAAGGCATTTCCATAATCCAGTCTTCTTGTGATAAGAGTCTGAGTGTCTGTTCATCTGGTGTTCATTGTAAATCCACTTGAAAATCTTACTTAGCATCTGCAAGATGTTGAAGCATGATGAGTAGACAGCATTGATCTGTCTGCTCATGGCGAGTTTGGTGACCAGGATGATCCTGAGGTTCTTGGCTTGGCCCACATGGGCGGGTGAAGAGCAGAGTTCTGAGGGACACCAAAAGACATCCTAGGGGGAGTGGTTATTGCAGAAGATGAGGACTTCAGTTTTGTTTGTGTTGAGCTGGAGACAGTTGTTTTCCATCCAAGCAGCTATGTTGCTCATGCAACTGTCAAAGTTTGCTTTGGCAGTGCTGGGAGAGTCGGTAAGGCAGAGGATGAGCTGTGTGCTCTTGGTGTAGGGTAGTATAGTGATGCCATGGGCTCTGACGATGTCTATGAGGGGCATCATGTAGACATTAAGGAATGTTGGATTGAGCAATGATCCAAAAGTTTCTTGGTTTTTGAGGTGTAGGGGAAAAGTCTAACTTACTGAGTTCTGTCCATGAGGAAGGAAGATATCCACTAGAGGGCCAGTCCACAGATACTGACATGCTGAAGCTTTCTGATGAATAAATTGTAGAAAACCATATCAAAAGCTGTAGAGAGGTTGAGGAAGATGAGAGAAAACTCTTTTTTCTGGGTAGAGGATGCTTCTGATGTCATTGGTGGTTGCAATGATGGCTGTCACTGTGCTGTGGTTGGTGCAAAACCCTGACAGAACTGTCTAGAAGTTGGTGGAGTTCTAGGTGATCTGCAAGTTAGGTATTGAAGGCTTTCTCAATGACTTTAACTGGAAATGGGGGAAGTAAAATTGGTCTGTAGCTGCTGGGGGTACTGGGGTCCACTCTTGGTTTCTTCAATAGGACATTGACTTCTGATTTTTCCAGAAAGACAGGAAAGTCACAGTGATTATGGAGGTGCTGGTGATAGGGGTGAGTGAGGGTGAGATGATGGTTCTTCCAAGGTTGTATATGAAGTGTGGGCATGGGTTAGAGGGGGCTCCTGAGTGGATGGCATTTACCAAGGCAGTGGTTTCTTCATACAAAGGGGGCTTTCAGTTGCTTTGCTGATGTTTGGCAATGAAAGTTGTTTATAGTTGGTTAGGGGAATTCGTATCAGTATGCTGTGGGTCAACTTTTTTGTAGGTCTTGGCAATCTTCTGTTTGAAGAAGTTTGAGAGGTTGTTGTAGAGTATTTGAAATAGGATGACATTGTTGTTAGCAATTGCGGATTGGAGAACTCCTTGATGATGGTGACAAGTTTCTTGCCATTGTTGGTGCTGGCTTAGAGTCTGAGAGTTAGGGCTATTTTCTTTGCGTCTCTTAGCTGTTGTTGGTAGAGGTTGGGGTGGACTTTGTATCTGGATTCTGCGGTGGTGCTTTTGTCGAGTTTCCATTTCCACTCCAGTTGGACTCCCTAAAGTCGTTCATGTACCAGCTGGGCCATTTGTTTCTGGTGGGAGCTGTGCAGTTGGCGCAGTCGGCAAACCATTTATTAATGAACTTGGTGTTGACATTGAGGTTCCTGTTGTGATTGGGTGAGCGTTCCTGTAGGGGGTTGGCCCAGTTTCCTTAGGATATTTTACCCCGGTGTCTTGCTGGTGCTTAGGGTTTTTCTAGTGGGGTGTCTTAGTTGGTGGGTATCTTGCAATGTGTGATGTAGAGGTCAGACCAAATGTGTGAAGTTGTTTGGGTGGTGATGATCCTGTTGTTGGAGGAGAAAATAGGGTTGAAGGTGTGGCCTGCTGTGTGGGTTGGTCCTTGGATGAGCTGGGTGAGTCCAAGGTGGCTGAGGCTGTCAATGAGAGTCATGGAGTTAGAATCAGCAGTGTCTTCCAGGTGGAAATTGAGATTGCCAAGCAGGATGTAGTTGGTTGATCTGATGGAGAGGGGAGTGATGACATTTGCAATGTGGTTGCAGAATTTTGCTCAGGGGTATGGTAGGTATTTTGAAGTGGAGGCGTTCTATGAGATTGGTGTTCATGGAGGTGGTGCAGTCGATCATGTTTTTGTAAATGATCACGAGTCCACCGCCTAGTTTGTGGGTTCAGTCTTGGTGTATGATTTTGTAGGCAGACTGGATTGCTGTCGTGATGTCCGGGTTGGAGGCTGGGTTGAGCCATATTTCGGTTAGCAAGAGCCAGTCAGGTATGTTGCTGTTTAAAAGGTCTGAGATATCGGTGGAGTGGTTGCTGAGGGATTGGACATTAAGGAGCATGGGGGACAGTTGGTTGGTGCATGGTGGTGGCGGTATGCATTGGTTGTTTGGATATGATGGTGTTGGCCTCTGACGTTTCACAGGTGGAATCGGTGCAGTAGAAAGGTCCTACTGTGTTGCTGGAGATGCATGACAGCAGCTTGTTTGCTGGTGTGTGTTGAAACGGTGGAGGAGTTGTGGTGGTGTTCGTTGGATCCAGTGGTGGCTGTGGTTGTGCTGTTGCATTGAATTGTCATGTGGCAATGGTTCCTGGTGATGGATGCAGTCAAAGTGTGGACGGGCACAGACAGGCGTAGCTTTGGCGCAACTTTGGCACGACACCAGTACGTTTGCTATGCAGTCGCGCTGTGGCTTGCATTAATTAGGCCCTAGGCTGGGTGGGGCTTCTGTTGGCAGGAATAACTGTGAGTGGGAAAAACCCTGGCCAGAAAACCCAGGCAACGGCAGCGTCACTTGGTCAAAAGGCCGCAGCTGGACAAGCAGGAACTGAAGGCCACTGGCACCTACTGATGCGATCGTGTTGCGGCCTGCATTATGTAGGTCCTTGGGTGGGCGGGCATTCTGTTTGGTGAAAAATGGTGAGCAGTAAAACACCGAGGCAGGAAAATCAGGGCAGTGGCTCAGAAGAAAATGTTAACCTGTGCTTAGAAATTTTTGGGAATCCAGCTATAGCCTTGCCATTGAAAGTAGCTTTTGGGGGAAATTCACTGAAGGATCATGGCAATTAAAGTTTACACGTGTTGCATTCTTTTACATATTAAGTACCCTACCTTTCAGGCAACAAGGTGGACTTAGGCTTTACATATTAATATTTTAAATCAGGATTTCAGGCCTGTCAAAAATGGTTGTTTTGACAAGTTTAAATGCAAGCTTTTAGGCTGCTGCAGTCAGGCTACACAAGGTATGGCTGAAGCACTGTTTTACAGGCTGGCTCTGAGGATGGCACAGTAGGTGCTGCAGTCCACTGGTGGCATTTACCTTCCAGACTCTGGGTACATTTTCTTCACCATATATTAGGGACATATAGGCAAGTTAAATAGGTCAAGCAGGAGTAGGCCAATTTACCTATGTCTATAGGAGAAGCACAGGGACTTTACTACTGTTAAAACATGGTAGAGATTACATAGTTCTAAATTAAGCAAAACTGATAGGGCAACAATTCGGGTGGCATCACATAAAAATATAGGGGCCGATTAGGATGGCGGACGGACTTGCGTCCGTCCGCCACCCCTGAGTTGGAGGGACCGTCCGCATGGGCAGCGGCGGTCCCTCCATAGCAATTAGGATGTGACCGCCACCCTGGCGACACCTTTTTCGCTCCTTTCAAAAATGATATGTCCCAAGTATTGGAATTTATTTTTTACAGTATTGCAGTTTACCTAGAGACACTTTATGTCCATTCTCAACAAGGTGATTTAACAGTGCAGTCGTATCATATTCTTCTCTATCTGATGTCACAAGCAGGTCATTGATTTATTGCACAGGAATTGAATTGTAAGGCATCTGCAGTGACTCAAGATCCTTTTTAAAGATATGATTACAAATTAATAGGCTTGCTGTATACCATTGTAGAACTAAGCACCATTCCACGAAAACCCTCTGCCAGAATACAAAAAAGAATAAGAATTAGCAGTCCTCAAGCAATGAAACAGAAAAGAAGGCCTGCATAAACCATTCTGCAGTGCATGGAATCTAAAAATGTATGGTGGCTGGATTCGGTAACATGTGACAACAGGGAACAACAATGATGTTAATCTTTCGAAGATCTTGCACAATTCAATATTTACCATTGGACTTCTGCAAACCCAAGATAGGAGAGTTGGAAGGGCTTCTAACAATTTCTTTTAAAATCTCTTCCTTCGACATGTCTTTAAAAACGGGTGTTTTTCATGCAATTGTTTCTGGGGTCAAATTATATGGTGGTTTTCTTAGATATACAGCATTAGGTTTTACTGTAATTCGGACAAGTTCTACACATTTAATCAGTCTGAGATCTTGCCCTGCAAAGTCTAATTCTTCTGAGTTTACAGTCTCTTTTGAATCTGGAGGTAAATCTTCAACTGTTCTCACTGTGTACAATCCTACAGCTGTTTCTTTTCTGGCTATTTTAAATTCAAGATTTTCATTGTCCGTTTGAAATTTGATGCCATCAGGCTTACAGTAAATAGTGCAATTTAACTTGCACAATAAATCTCTCCCATTCTTGCAAGGATCTTTTCTGAAACTGGGTTTGTTGTCTGTTTATTTGAAATTCCTAAAACTTTGATCTTCTTTCCCAAGAAGGGTAGGTTGGGTACTTCCGCTGTTCTAACAGTGGACCGGGCAGCACAAGGTGTTGAACAAAAATGATACTTGGTGGCCATTAACTTCTCCTACTTCAAATGGTCCACTCTGGTCAACCTCAAAGACTGTGCCAAGCACGCACTCTCTCCCCCCTCAGACACCATCACTGGGAACTGTCAGAGCCGAAAATGTCACTCTCTAACATAGGGTACTATTGAAATGGGTTCTGATTCTGTTTCTGAAATGGATTTGGATTTGCTTTGAGCAACTTTTTCATTTTAAATCTAGGGTTTCCCTTTTTCTGTGAGCCCATCGGGACTTGTGGAATCTGCATCACTGGAACCTGTTTCTGCATTGGCACTTGCATCTGCTGAACTGGTGTATTATTTTGATTTACTCCTTGTATTTGACCATTTTCATTCATCCTATCTGGGTTCAGCCTACACTCTCTCTTCCAATGCCCAATCATATAAGAGAAGTGACAAAGGGTCTTTTCTTCAGCGTTGCAACATCTGCACCAGAATTTGCACATATTGGAACACCTTCACCTCTACTCTGTGAAACACCATATCTTCCTTGAACACCTTAAGCCTGCAATCCACTCTGGCTTCCTGCAAACAACTGATTCTGAAAACCTTTCTGAGGAAACCTCATCTAAGCTAACATAAATCTCTCTTCTGCTTGATCTCTTGCTCGTCGCCACAATATTTTGCATATCTCAGGATCTCATACAAGATTTTTTTTGTGCCCGCAAATCACATTCTTTTGTATGTGCACACTGATCTCTGGAACAAACTGAGGCACAAAAAATCCCATATCACTCTATTTGGGATATTCTCACCCACTGTGTTGTTGAAATACCTGTAGCAACTGCTCATAGTAATCATGCACTGATTCTTTTGGCTCTTGTGAAGCTCGTTTAATCTTTACTCAATCCATATCATTTGGGGGAACTTTGTCTTTCAGAAATGGAATCACTGAATTACATTTTTCCATTACCACAGGAGATGATGCATTAGTGTAAGCATCTTTCCTTGGTTCAGCATGTGGCCATTGTAAAGCAACCTTACACACGCCCCACAAATCACTAGGCACTGCAATATCAAAGAATATATTCAAATCAATCCATAGAACTTTCAAAATGGTAACAAATCTATCAACTTGTGTGTACCACTGTACAGGCTTCTCTTTCAATTTTGGAAAATTGTTAGTAAATGCTGCAAGATCGCCTCTGCTCCAAGATACATGAACATACCCTCCATCTGGTAATTCCCTAAATGGATAAGCTGAAGCTCCTGCTTCATTTCGGGGATTTGACGGTGGCTTATTATTTGCTTCAAATGCATCTAATTTCTCAAAATCACTCCCATTTACAAATGCATTTTACTAATTCAGTAATGTATAATCTGATTCCTGAAGAACGCATTGTCTCATTAGCTTCATCATCCAATTATACCCTGAAACTTTTCTGAAATGGGACTCTTTTTGAAAGATGTACTCAGTCAGTTCATCATAAGTAACTGCTTCACGTCTGGTAATTTCTTTGCACAAATATATCAACTCTTTTTTCTGGTACTGATTCACATGCTCAAGACCCAAACAACCTCTGATTATTTCTTCTAGCTCTACTAATAACCTCAGGACATTTAGTGGTCCTTCATTCTCTGTCTCTCGTGTAGTGGGAACCTGATTTTCAGTATTTTTATTCTTTGCCATTTCTTCAACCATTGGTAAAAATCCAATCCTCAAATAGGTCTCACCCTATGTCATTGGTATCTTAAAGACGATCCTTCTCCCTTCTCTCAATGATTGAACTGGTTGTGATGGTGTCTAAGGAATAATTAGAAAATTCTGAAATGTCAGGATAAACACTGTCACAGGTGCTCTTTGAACAGTTCTTGAAATTACTGCATCTGTAAAATATTAATCGGAGCAGCTGTTGTGAGAATCTCTAATGGTTGAGCTGTTAGAACCCTAGTAACAGGTGCTGGTGCAGTTACAATACAAGCAGTAATATGTGGAGGTATAACTGTAGGAACATTCTGAATTCGAGCAGGCACAACATTGCTAAAACAGGTTGTACAATAGACTGTGCCATCTGTATTGGTGTTTTAGTCAGAATCACATTTGGGTCAACAGTGGCTGTAGCCACTGTCATATTTGATGTCAAAGTACTCAGTATTTGTTAAAGGGGCCAGATAAAGTGGTGAACCTGCAGCTAACAATGCATTCAAAATTTCGTCCTCTGAATCACTCTAGGTCTCTGATTTCTTTTCAGCTCCCTCATCATCTTTTCGCTAGGTCTTATTCTTTTTCAACTTCTTAGGTTTTTTGGTAGTAATAGTTGGGTACAGTTTAGTCCTCCCAACTATGGCTTTCCTCCATCTCTGTTGTTCTGCTTCCCATCAAACATCCGCATAATTAGGCACAGTTCTTTTAGTTTTATTCTGGTATATCTCAAATAGTTAATGCTTCGTACTTTGTGGATCTAGGTAATGGCTTCATCTCATAGCTTTTCTCTCCATCGTTCAATGATTCTTGGTTCAAAAATACCATATCTTGGAAAACTCAAAGACCATCATTTTCAGTAATCCTGCAACATTGATGAAGCCACAACCATATATGCAACCCCATATTAGTTGTCATAATCTGCTGGTGTACCCTTAGGAGGCACCTCTACATCTTCCCGTCCTGGAATAATACATCATCTCTCATAAGACTCTTAAATTAGAAAGCAGCGTAATTCAAATCTTTAATTGCTTTGATCCTATTCCATATACGTCAAATCTCTTTTCTCCAACCTTGGTATAGCTCCAATACTTAAAGACCCGTCAACCAATTTCAATGCAGCACTTGCTCAATAAATGAGCTAAAATAGCATTGTACTCTGTGTCCTCACCAACCATCAAATGGAAGCACAGTACACTATGATGTATGAGCTCAGTCCTTGCAGCGGTTTACCCTCCTTTACAATTCCTCTCGTACACACAATTTTTCAATTTTAAATGTGAAAAAACAATCTTTGTTTGCTTCTCTAAAGAAAACAAATGCAATTCAACAATCAGAATATTGACGTTCTTTCCATACTATGACTTTTTCACACACACAAAGAATTTTCACACACTGGAATGAAAGCGCCACCATTGGGAAATCACCATAATCAATGTAGCTTCACCTTTTGTGCAATTTGGTTCTGCCAACACCAATCAATATTAGTACATTCACAACAGTTTGTTATAATCCCTATCTCAATTGTGTACGTGACTGTACTACACGACATACACAACAAATCTTTAGCAGTCAAGAAAATCATAAATCATCTCTTATTTATCTATCCTGGAGTCTTAAACTACTTTGGAGTCTGATGCTCTCTTCAGATTCTTCACAATAGACATATGGACATCACCAATTCATTCATCATGCATACTCCAATACCTCACAAAGAAAACACATCAATAGTCACAATTCACGACATGTAACATTATTAATAGTCACACCTTCGATACAGCAACTGCCTTTGAAACTACACATTGTCATTTTTCAAATTCTAGGCTTTGGACTATGGAACTCGGTCATTACCTTAACTGGGGTAATTATTTTATAGCCACTTTTCTCATAAAGTAAACCGTTCTCCTGGAGCGGGAATAAGTTCTCAATTAAAGATTGTCAGTTTACCATCATTTGGGCAAATACCCGCTCCTATAAATCTCTGGTCTAATGCAAGAGGATCTTTGCTGATGTTTTAGAGACGATCAGAAGCTGTACATCACATACATTTTAATCAAAAATTATAATCTATTTTTGGTTAATAATGAGTTTGGAATTAGTTAAAGGGCTTTATTCAATATTTTCAGGCCATCTTCATTAGTTCACAAGTTAAATTCATCAACTTTAGTCATTAGAATCTTATTAGAATTCAATAATAAATCAATAAGCAATGAAACACACTAAGAGAGTTCCACAGAGGTTCGGCTTGACCTGAAAGATGCCTATTTGACAGTAGCAATCTTCCCCCCACCCACAGACGGTTCCTTCAATTTCGGTGGAACAACCTTCTTTACGAGTTCACCTGTCTTCCGTTCGGTATGTCCTGCTTTACCAAGCTGTTGAGAACAGTCATGGAATGGCACCGAGCGCGGGGTGTACGCCTCATTGTTTATCTGGACGACATCCTTCTGATTCACCAGGTAAAGGAGGTGTTACTTACCCTGCTCCAAATGACTCAAACTCTGTTGCAGGGCCTGGGATTTATCCTGAACGACCTGAAATTTGTGTACACTCCAGCGCAATGCTTGACGTTCCTAGGGTTCGAAGTTGACACGGTGCAGCAATGCCTGCGATTACCCCAGCGAGAAATACGATTCATTTGCAGGGAACTGCGCTGTACATTGGCAAAAAAGACGTTCTCCCTGGAAGCCCTAGCAGAGCTGCATTGGTGGTTAGAGCACATGCAAGTCTGGAATGAGAGAGCCATCATCAGCTCGGCTCTGGAACTGGTGTTCGAATCGGATGCCAGTCGTCTCGGTTGGGGTGCCAATGTGGGTACATTGCCACGGGTGGACACTGGTCAGAACACGAGTATTCCCTCCATATCAAATATTTGGTCCTCCTGGCAGGTTACTTTGCAATCCGGTTTCTAGCAGCCAACAAAGCATCCTGCGCCATTCTTCTGAAGATGGACAATCTCTCCGCAGTGAGATACATCAATCGTCTGGGAGGCACGAGATCCAAGGTTCTGGCGTATCTAGCCAAGGACTTTTGGAACTATTGTCTCATGCTCAACCTGTCATTCACAACAGAGTATCTCCTGGGAAGTCTCAATCAGACGGCGGACTGGCACTCCAGACACCTGCAGAACTTAAGTGCCTGGAAGCTGGATCCCTTGATCTTTCAGAGCCTCATGGTACATTGGGGTCCTTGTCAAGTGGATCTGTTTGCCTCACGTCTCAACTACCTACTACCTACTACTGCATTTCTTCAGCTGGAGGCCAGATCCACTCGCAGAAGTGACAGATGCATTCCTGCAGGACTGGACTCGGGGTACGCATTTCCCCCGTTCTCTGTGATCTCCAGGCTCACGGCTCTAATCAGACCACAGAAAGTGGAGGTGATCCAGGTGACACCACTCTGAAGGTCTGAAGTCAGGTTTCCAGTCTGCTGGAACTTTCCACTGATTTCCCAATCCGACTACCCCAGACTCCTCATCTGTTGACGAATTCTAGCAGCAAGTTGTACCCTCTGGTTCAAGAGGGGACACTCACACTAATGGCCTGGATGATTACATGGGTCGCTGGGAGATCCCCCCTAAGTATGTTGCTGGGTACATGATATGAAATGGAAAGTTGGGCCTCAATAATAATCCTGGCTCTCTGATATAACTTAGTTGATTAGTTAAGGTCTAGTTTTTGGAGGGCAAAGAAAAACCAACACATTACATGGTAAAAAGCAATGCATAGTAGTGGGTATTACTTGAAAAGACATGACAATCAGTATAAAAAAAATCAAGAATGATAGCAGGATCATAACAGCCCAATTATTTACAGTTTAAGAGATATTGCAAAATAAAAAATGTCCTGTAGGCTTTGGGGTACTCTAGTTCGGTACAGAGGAACATGAGTCATATAAAACAATGGGTGAGTTTTATCCTGTGTGTGTTTGGCAGTATGGTTAGCCCCAGAACTGGTCAGACTGGAATTCTTTGAAGGTGCCCCGAGGACCAAATGTGGTTTCTTAGTCAAAAGGTCCCAAAATGGATTTATACAAAAACACCCCAACTTGCCATAACTCCTTACTGAATTATTCAAAATTCAATAAAGGTTTGTTTGATTAATCGAATCGTTGTAGGTTGTTTCTAAAAATGTCTGGTAAATTGTGCATTTTAAGCATGTACTGCCTAGTTGTATGGCCATTAGTAATCTGGTGTTTTATCCAATGGTATTTTAATAGCTTCGTTGTTGTTGTTTTGGACATGCAAGCTTACTTTTGATGAGTTTATATTGTAGACATTGTTCTATGAATGTATATTTCTGAAATAATCTTAAAATCGACTATGTAGTTTTGCAGAGCATGCATCTATTACATTCTGTGACTTTATTAAACTAGTAATTATACATACACCGAGGCTGGCTGAAAGCTTACCCCTATTTCTTTTTAAATTGCACAGCTAATTCTGTCTTTGCAGGGGTGAAGAACAGTCTCCAAACTATTTATTGAAGAGCTATATTTTTGTAAGTGACTTCCACCAGGCAGCAAAAGACACTGAACAGAAACACACGCATAAACAGAAGGAAAAAATGGTAATCCTGAAATAGTAGGAGAACATTTGTCCTAAATGTCATGTATTTCTTGAATTGTTTCCAATTCATTTCAGGCACCAAGGGGCATATTACCAAGCATAAGCGACAATTATCGCTAAGCTTGGTTAGCGGCTATAATTATATGACTGACTGACTGACTGAATTATTTTTTAAGCGCTCTTATGCCGAGGCGTCTTGGCGCTGTGAGACGGAGGTAAGTAGAGAAGATGGTTAAGGCATCGTGAAGAGCCAGGTCTTCAGCGCCCTTCTAAAGCTCGCTCTGTTCTTTTCCGAGCGCATTGTGACGGGCATACTGTTCCATAGCTTGGGGGCTAAGAAGGAAAAAGATCTTCCGCCCCACAGGGCTCTCTTTATTCTAGGCTTTTGGAGTAGGTGTTGACTACAAGATCTTAAGGTGCGCGAAGGCACATAGCGAGGGAGAAGGTTGGTGAGCTCCTCAGAGGCGTTCCCATACAGTGATTTATGGACCAGACACAAGGCCTTAAATTGGATCCTGCGCCTTACAGGGAGCCAGTGCAATACCCGTATGGCTTTGGAGGTGGGATGTCTATTGGGGAGGTTGAGTAAAACTCTTGCCGCTGTATTTTGGATGGACTGGAGCCTGGCAAGCTGTTTTACACCTGCTCCAGGGTAAAGAGCGTTGCAATAGTCTACCCTAGACATAATTAGGGCCCCCACCACAGTTTTCCTAAGAGAAAGCGGAATGTAGGGTAGGATTTTCCTAAGTACCTTCATTGAGTAGAAACATGCCGAAGTGACATGACTGATGTGTGCTGAGCAAGTGAGATCCTTATCTATTATGAAGCCTAGATTTCTGACCTTATTAGCTGGAACCGGGCAGCTGTCCGCTTCTGGAGGCCACCATTGGTGACTCCATATGGAAGTTTTTTGGCAAAATTCGATCACTTCAGTCTTTTCGGTGTTAAGCTTTAGGAAGTGATCGTTCATCCAGTTATTTACGTCAGACAGACAGTTCCTGAAACTGGCAGCCGTGGCTTCTACGGATTGGGAAAGTGACACCACTAATTCAGTGTCGTCGGCGTATGACACTAAATGCAGACCATGGGATTTTATTAGTGAGGCCAGGGGAGTGACGTATAGATTAAATCGGGTAGGTGATAGAGCTGAACCCTGCGGGACACCACATGGTAAATGGAATTCTGCTGAGTGGAGACGTCCCCAGTGGATCTGGTGTATACGGGACTCCAGGAAGGACTCAAAAAGGCAGTGTCCATGATGCCCAGCGCCCTCAATCTATTAAGTAGGACCCCATGGTTAACGGTGTCGAATGCCGCTGTTAGATCAAGTAAGATCAGAGCGGCACTACCCCCATCGTCCATGGTCCTACGGATGTCCTCTGTGGCTATGATCAGAGCAGATTCGGTGGAATGGCAGGCCCTAAAGCCATGTTGAGTGGGATCTAAAAGGTGATTGTCGTCTAGGTGTTTAGTTAGCTCCTGATTCATCGCTCTCTCCAGCATTTTGGCTGGAAGCGGGAGACAGGACATTGGCCGATAGTGCTTGGATTCTGTTGGATCTAATGTCTCCTTTTTGAGGATAGGCCTGATGCATGCTTTTTTCCAACTGCCGAGGAAACAGCCGGATCTTAGGACGGTGTTCAGGAGCGGGGTGAGGACCGGGCTGATAGTTTCTAGGACCTAATGCAGTATATAGGGGGGACAGGGGTCCAATGGTGATCCTGATTTGGTAGCAGAGTGGCTACCTGAGAATCACGTAGTGGTGAGAATTGCATGAGATTGGAAATGTGAGGTGCCAAAACAGTTTTATGTGGGTTTGCCACTCTAGATTGTGAAGAGTGAAGACCGTCATAAACCGCATGAACCTTTCGACGTGCTTCGCCTATTTTTATCGCTTAGGAGCCTTGCTATTATCAAGGTTTATCTCCTAAGCGATAAAAATCGGCCGAAATGCATGAATATCGCTGAAAAGTCAGAGATATTCATGCATTACCGAGCAAATGCTTTTAGCCATGTTATCCACCTACCATTGTATAACATGGCTAAGAACTGCTCTGGGCAGGCGTTAGCTTTTGGAGATAATCGCTTAGCGCGATTATTTCCAAAAGTAGGTAATAGGAGATATCGATGTTTCCAGTCGCTAACATCTTGGCACGCCCACTTTGCATCTCATTAGCGATATTTATCGCTGACATGCAAAGTGGGCCCCAAGATGAACGCTATCTCCTACTAGCTGTCGCTAACTGGTGTTAGCGACAGCTAGGTAATAGGGCGATAAAATTATCGCCGCTTTAGCGGGAAAAATTTCCGCTAAAGCGGCGATAAGGCCCTTGGTAATATGCCCCCAAATTCTTCTAAATGTTTCATGTTATAGAAGTCGGGTTATTACTAATGATTAACAATCCATTAAGTAGCATTCTTTCCTAAAATTATTATATTTGGCAGTAGCGGTCGGCAGTAGGAGTTTCTGCAGGGCGATGACGTGGGCAGGGGGATGGGCAGAGTGGGGGGTAGTAATGTATGGATTACGGAGTTTAACAGGTAAGTAACATTAAAAAAATTAAAACAAATTTCGTTGCGCGCACTGCATCACATTTGGTGATGCAGTGCGCGCAACAAAATTTGTTTTATTTATTTAAATGTTTACTTACCTGTTAAACTCCGTAATCCATACATTACGACCCCCCACCCTGCCCCTCACCCGCCCACGTCACCGCCCTGCAGAAACTCCTACTGCCGACCACTACTGATATTTGGTTTAGTAAAAAAACAAATGCGAATAATCTCTGCTTCCAATTATCAGCCCTTGTACATTTATATATTTTGTGTGTATACTTTTCTATGCCCCATATAATTTTCCTACCTGGAGGTCTCCTTCATAACACCTTATTATAGATGTTAAAACAAAATAATGAAAAGCTTCGTCTTGTAAATGGAGGGCATAGGTTCGCTGCAAAAAAATAACTCACTGTTCTCTCTTTGATTACTCTGGCCCAAAGCGACTGTATTTTATAATGCTTTGTCTATCCCAGAAATGACACTTACTTCCGTTTGCATTTTGCGTAATGTTATATTTTTCATGTAGCAGTTCATACAACACATCTTCTGTCTCTAAGTACCATTTATAAGAGATGTTATTTTACCCAGTTTAATAGTAGTCAGGTTACCATTCTTGAAAGGATGGAAGGCTGAATTTACCTCGCTGGGATTCATACCTGTGTCTTGTTGATCACTGCAGCTGTCAACAGTGCGTTTTCTCTCACTTAGGCTCAGATGTACAAACCATCCCATTTGCATTTCTTAAATAGCGACTCTGTAGGATTCGCTATTTGCGAAATGCAATATGATATGTGCAAAATTTGCGATTCTCCAATAACGTTTCCTAGGGCTTTGCAAATAGGAAATGCCAATGCATTCCTGCCTATGGGCAAAATAGGGAATGGTTTGCATTTCCTAAACTGTGATTTCCTAACAGGAAATCCCGCAAATTAAGAAATGGAAAGCCAAGGCTGCCTCTGGGCTTTAGGCCCCCCTGGAGGCACCCCCCAATTTTCTAGTGCACATGTAAGTGCATATATATGCCCTGAGGCATATGTGTGCTTCAGGTCACATTAAAAATTCATTATTTAATTTTCCAAAAAGTTACCATCGACTTCAAGTCGATGGTAATAGCATTGCCTAAATGACTGATTCGTTTTTAGGAAATGCTACGTACATGTGCTTTAGGAAACGCAAATAGGTAATCCCTGTTTGCGATTCCTAAATCGCAGTCGCAATTTGCGATTTCTACCAGGTAGAAATCGCAGATTGCGACTGGTTTGTACTTTGTACAACTGAAAAGGTCATTTAGCATTTCTTAATGGTCTGAAATAGCAATTCTGCCCGTTAAGAAATGCTAAATGGCTTAGTACATCTGAGCCTTAGCCTCCTAGCCACCACAATCTATCATTGTGATAGTCTATCTACTTTGTAGCACTTTGCACTTGTTCCACCCCTACATCTTGGGTTTGGTAGAGCCAGTGGTTAGAGACCTGGTAAATGCTTATTGAGCATCTATAATGATCTATTAGATGGCTCTCAAAAATAAAACAAAAAACACTTTAAAGGATTCTTATTGCACTCTTTCAATGCATGGACCCATCTGAAAACTTACTGTGAGGAAAGTGCTCTGATAATGGTAGGATCAACAAAATAATTGCCAATGTATGTGAATAAATAAGGCATGGAAGTTAACAGCTAAGTCTATAGGAGAGAAGATTGAGTTAGTTAACTACCATAACAATTCACATAAAATCAATAAAGGTAAAATGGAGGAAATAAAGTCTTTGAGGAGATGATAATACCGCAAAGGCTTTGATTACAACCAGGTTAGTCAGTCAAAATCACTTTTTTTGGTTAGCTAAAACCATAAAAACATACTACAGAATAAAAAGGTATTAAAACAGTAATATGACATAGGCTTGCACCAAGAATAGTATACAAACTTCCTAACCAAGGTAAACAAACAATTCATCAAGTACATCTTTAAAATTGATTATAAAAAATAATTGCTATATTGTAGATCACGGGAGTCACTTTCTCTTTTTTTCCATATTCTGACTACAGCTATTAAAAAAAATTGCAATGTTAAAAGTTTCCCAGACATTAGTCAGCATCTGTAAATATATAAGTGCTGGTTTCGCCTGTACAAATCCTTTGCCCTTTAAAATTGGAAAATTTAAACGTTTCCGACTGAGCAAAAAATGCTCGCAAAACAAGACATTATCACATGTTCAGACACTCAAGTAATCCTCCCTTCTGCATCCCTGAGGTTTGGCAAGTATAAAATGTAACTGATTCAGCCTAAATCTTACTAAAGTGAAACAATGATTCGTGTTGGTTACTACATTTAAATAGGGTTCAATTACACAGGAGGTTTTTAATAGTTGAGGTCTACGTACCGTTGGTTTGCCCAGTTCCCTGGCCTCTCTTTCCATAAGTGCCATATATTGGTAAGCTTTCTTAACCCACAACATATCTTCCTTCATTAGATTATCTGGGGAGTTAAATAATTCAGGCCGTCCTAATTGCACTGCAAGCCTTTTCACATAACTCAACCAGGTACTACTTGCTCGGTCTGAAGCAAAACAGTCGCGCATAATTTTGCGATTCATATCAAGTTCAGGGTTTATCCAAGTTGCTATCCATTTGAGTAGAGGAGCCATTCCAATTAGGTCTGCCACAAAACCTACACCAGTCTCCTGATGAACTATGTATGATGGTGTTGATTATGGCACCAATAGCAAATTTCTTTGAAATTTGTTTTCAACTATTTAGATATCCTTGGCTTCTTTATATCCCCATATATCAGAGCCGTAATTCGAGATAGAAATGCATTGAGCTCTGTATATTAGTTTTGCCCCTAGCCTATGTGCAAAGCCAAGGACCGCAGATATGGATCTGGCCACTACATTTCTTTTTGTATTCATTTGCGGGGCTCATGTACCCCTATTGTCAAATAGGACACCTAAGTAAGTAAATGTAGTAACCCTGGTGATCTTGTTTACTTCACAATGAAGTGTTTTAGGCCTTCTGGGCTTGCATCCAATTATCATTGTATGCGATTTTGAAAAGTTTACACTTAAGTCCAAGGATCTCATAAAAACAGCAAAGGAAGTTAAAAGACACTGTAGGCCAACCGCAGTTCTAGCTAATAAGCCGTTGTTATCCGCATATAGGAGAGCTGGGATCAGCTGTTCCCCCACATGCGGAATGTCTTTACTGGTTTCCCCAAGACTGAGTCCAGGTTGTTGATGTATAAGGTAAAAAGTAGGGGGGCTAAAATGCGTCCCTGCCTTACTCCATTTATAATGCGTATTCCCTGGGTACAATTCCCCCTTTCATCAAATCTCACTGTGCCTGTTAGATCCCTATGCAGATCAGCAAGGAAGTAAACAATGTTCTTGTCCATGCCTAATTTAATTAATATTGTCCATTGCTTGGATCTATTCACCCGGTCAAAAGTCGAGGAAAGATCCTTGAACGCCAAATACAGTGTCCCCTTCTTGGCGATGTTATACTTCCCAACAAGTAGGTGCAAATTCAAACACTGATCCGTGGTCCCCCTCCCTATCCTGAAACCGTATGGCAAATTTGAAAGTGTGTTGGTTTCATTTAACCAATCAGTAAGTTTACTGAGTACCACTCTTCCTAGCACCTTCACTGCTGAATCTATAAGTGAGATTGGTCTGTAGCAGCTTGGATCCCCTCTGTTACCCTTTTTAAAAACGGGGACAATTATTGACCCAGACCATGATCTAGGCGGGCCAAATTTACAAGCCATATTAAAAACATGAGCCAAAAGTTTTGACCATAATGTCACATTAGGTCTAAAAAGATCGACAGGGACACCATCTGGTCCAGGAGCCTTATTGCTTGTCATTTGGTTTATAGCCTCTGCAACTTCTGTTTCTATAAAAACCAGGGTATGTACCTCAGCCTCAAACAATGTACCTAAGGGTCCTTGGTTCTCCTGATCACCATATATATATGTTTAAAATGATTAAACCAGGGGGGCGTGGCTGAGGCGGTGGCGAAGGTGGCCGCCTGCTAGTGAAGCTCGTTTTGATCAGGCCTGCCCAGCGGCGAGTTCCCCCGCTATACGTGATGTTCCCGATCTAAACTTTAGCCGAACGGACTGCAGAAGTGGCGGTGCCCTGAATGTGATGCCTGCAGCGATTCTGCCCCATCCAGTGCCGGAGCAAAGCCGTGTGGTGTGGGTGCTGGGCCTGCCGACGTGGACCCATCGAGCGCCCTGGCGGGCCCACCCTGCGCCGGACCGCCGTGAGACTGCCGCGACCAGACCTCACCCCAGCGGCGACGTCGGGAGAGTTGAGCGGCACCCGGTGAGTGCCCCCCCTTGGTAGTGGGTCCCGCGGGTTGTGCTCGGGCCGGGTGCCCCGCCCTGGGAGGATCGTTGCTTGGTGACCAGCGGCCACGGGGACAGGGCCCGACGGCTGTCGTGGGCTGGGGCCCCGGTCTGAGTGGTGCATGTTCTATCTGCAGGCACATAACAAAAGCCTGGCTCCCCTCTGCAACACCACGCTGCCAACTCTGCAGGAGACTTGGGTGGATTGATGCCCCTGGGTCCCCCTGGGCTCGTGGGTGCCCTGTGAGTCTGCCCCCTCCCCCATTGGGCACACATTGGCTTCTGAATTATTAGGTGCATTTTGATTTCACCCCCCCCCCGTGGCCCCTTCCTGTCTTCTCACTGGTGGCAGGTGAATGAGACCCCACGCCGCTGAGGGCCCATAGGGCGCTTGCCACTTCGGACTGAGCAACTACACATATTTGCCTCGCCATTCCCACAATGGACGTACTTTCCTAAAGACATGGGGCGCAAGTTTCACAAACAAAGTACCCTCCCCTTTGGCAAAGCAAATGAGGGCGCTGAGTCTCTCTCCCCAACGTCGGCGAACAAGGCACCTATGGCGGAAGCACTGGAGCCCTCTGAGACCCAGGTGGCGTCCATGCTGCTCAAAATGATGGCTGACTTCAAGGCGCTGGACTCACGCTTTGACTCCTTGGACCAATCTCTCGCTTGTTTGGGTGCCAAGTTTCAGGCCCATGATCGCCGGCTAGACGTTGCAGAGGCACGTGTGTCAGACCTGGAGGATGGGACGGCCCAGTCACTGAAGCGGCTAGAGTGGGTGGAGCGCCTACTGAAAGAGGTCGCCATGGGAATGAGGACTTGGAAGCACGTGGGCGCCGCAACAACGTTCGTATTATGGGGGTCCCAGAGAAGACGTCCACTGGCCGGATGGACCTTTTTGTCGAGAAGCTCCTCACCAACCTGTTTGGCAGCGAGACCTTTACGCCTGGTTTTGTGGTGGAGAGGGCCCACCGGGCTCTCGGGCCCAGACCGAACCCTGGTGTACCCCCTAGACTCATTATAGCGAGGCTTCTACATTTTTGGGACTGCAACACAGCGTTGGGACTGGCAAGAGAACGCGGGGTAATCGAATGTCAGGTATCGAAGCTGTCCTTTTATCCAGACTTTACCCCAATGGTACAGGAGGCACGGTGGAAATTTCAGGGAGTGAAGGCTGCAATGCGTAATCGTGGGCTTAGGTATGGGAAGCTATACCCAGCAAGACTCATAGTCGACTTCGGCGGAAGGTCAAGAATATTCGACAATCCTGCAGAGGCCCAAGAATTTTGCTGCACGTACAAGGCCCAGAACACTCAGCCTTCGACGGAGGGTGCTTTTCCTTCCCCGCCACACAGCGGATCGGATGCTAGTGCGGAACTATTTTCTATCTCCGGAACCAGATGAGGGTTTACATGCCATAGATTGTTTTGTTGTTTCATTTACGGAAAATCGTACTGTTTAGATACTGTAATTGCATATGTCATTTGTCCGGCCTGATTGCGGGCTGCCACCCCCCCGGGTGTATCATTGGTACTTGGTTTTTTGCATTACTGAGGGGCCTCACTTGGTCCTCAATTGAGAGCCTGATGGCACCGTTGGCCTGCAGGCGGGATAGTTTCTCTGGGAATGGCCACCTTCTGCTCAGAAGGCGGCTGGGTGGGGGGTGTGGGGCAGGGGGATATTTACACACGGCAAATGTTGCTGTTTACACTTTATTTTAGTATTGTATAACGTATTGCTGTTGAGTATACGTCACTATCTGACCACGATTCCACGATGTTTACATGTCAAGGTTAGGTAATATGCAGGGACCCTCGGCTATCACCCTCATGTCATGGAATGTTAGAGGGCTTAATAACATCCACAAAAGGAGACAAGTGATCATTACCTTATTCGACACAAGGTCGACATCACTTGCAAGAAACACACCTCCCCACTAAAGACTCGGCCCGGTTTGGCACCAGCTGGGGTGCACACAGATTATTTGCCAATTATAGTAACTATGCTAGGGGCATAGCCGTATTGGTTCACAAGAGACTCCCCTTCATGCTCATAGAGATGACTCTTGACCCCGAGGGCAGATACTTGATAAGCCTTTGTGGCCGCAAAGTCACCCTATTGAATGTTTACGCACCTAACGTTGATGCACCAGAATTTTTCCATGGCCTGAATGCCCGGGTCATTCAGCACGATTCGCACGCACTGATCTTGGGAGGGGACTTCATTCTGTTAATGCACCAGACTCTAGACATTACATCCAAAGCACCAGACACCAAGCCACGTGCTAGGCGCTCCTTGAGAGCCCTCTGCGACCAGCACACATTGATTGATATTTGGCGACAACGCAATCCCAATCTCACCAAATATACTCATTACTCCGGCCCACACGGAACCTGGTCGAGACTAGACTATTAGCTGATCTCTCCTGAGGTATCAGACCGGTTTGGATCGCATACTACACTCCCTTCCACTTACTCAGACCACTCCCCAGTTGTCTTGCACTTGCTGATCCCCCGACCTGAGGGATATGAGAGGCAATGGCGCTTTCCTAGTAGAGCCCTCCTGGATAACCTGTTTAAGTCCGAGGTCCGGGAGATGATCGAAGACTATTTTGAACTTAACACCAGCTCGGTTGACACCATGGCAGTACTGTGGGAGAGTCTTAAGGCTGTTGTCAGGGGCATATGTATTTACAAACAGGCCGGTGTCCTTAAGGATCTTCGACAGACAATGACCCGCATAGAGCGAGACATAGCCGCGTTAGATATCCAACTAGCGACCTTCCCGCACGCAGCGTCAAAGACCAAGAGGCTTGCTCTGCAGAATGAGTATAGGGACACAGCGGAGCGCGAAATTCTATACATGGGGAAATACCACACTGCAAGGAGATATGGGGAGGGCGAGCGGCCTGGCTGGGTACTAGCACAAATGTTGAGACCCCCTTACAACAAAAATTACATTACTGAACTGCACTCTGCCGCCTGCACCATTCTCACTTTCACAGTTGCCATTAGAGACGAGTTTTTGGAATATTATACCAGGCTATACACCTCGAGGGCTGACCCGATGGGTCAGCCCAAACCGCCTACCTCGACGAAATTGCCCTAGTGTTTTTGGAGAAATATATGTTGGGCTTCATGGCGGAACCCGGGATGTTAAAAACAGCGACTGCAACACTGGAGCATGGTGAGACGGACTCTGCAGCCTGCATGACCTTAATTCAGATAGTTCCTCATGCCCTTCTGAGAATTGGCATCCTGGGTCTTGGCCCAGCTTGCCCACACCGAAAGGCAGCCCTGGCAACATACATAATCTTTGCAGCTCTTTGCATCTTCAATTACCTCTGAGCATGGGAAAAAGGATAGGCATGGTAAGCAGGCATCTTGTTTTTTATAGGAAATGTTCTGGAGGCATCCATTGCTGAATTAGAAACCATTTATTGCTCATAGCAAAATTTACGCTTGACACTAGGTTTGAATTAGTATTCTCGCTTCACATCCAATATGTTCTCCTTGTGATGTAATCCCTCAAGGGGGCTTAAAGGGAAATTCCCTTACTTGAGAGTCCTTCTTAAGACTTCTCAATGGGAATGAAAGGTCACCTATATCCTTCCTGGAAGTGGTAGGGCCTTCATCTGGACTTTGTGCAGTTTTAGTGGATAGGGAGAGGGGTGCAGGCGTAGACATCAGTAATGATGCACTTCATAAGTGAGTCAAACATGGCCACATTTCGTGTATTTGGGAAAATAAAAGAACTGAACAAAGGTGAGCTTCGCCACGTGAAACAGTGCCGTAGGTAGTAAGGTTACACTGATATCGCTAACGGTGACAAGTCAAAGTGACTCCTATCATTGCAGGACATATGGGGGAATGAGGTGATCTTAGGCACATTCAGTTCCAGAATTGGATTTTTGCTAGCAATGTCCGGCACGAGGAAGAAAGCATTCCATGAGGTTGGGAATGGTGTAAATCAAAGAGAAGAGGACATTGTTAGTTTACATGTAATTTATACCGTAGGAGCAGGAAATCAGTGGTCCAGGAATTAATGCAAACAAATACCTGTTTATTCTGGGTTTTGTTTTTTTTGCTACTGAACGCTGATCTTCTGTCTTAGGGATTAATTGGTATGTTTGATGCTTTAAAAGAAAATCAATATTTGCTGCAGTTCATTTCCTGCAACATAAACGCTCTGGAGACGCAGCTTTGCCCCGGTTCAGAGCAATATAAAGTACAAAGGATGTTGTTGAAGACACTGCACCTTCTTGGAGATAGTTAATTTGCAGAATAAGATGTCTCATTATCACTGTCCATTGTTCTGCCAATTAAATCTTTTGTGATCATGGATAATTGCTATGTCTTTTTATGGGCATCTGAAGATGTCTGAATATAATTGTAGGCATCCTTAAGAAGCCATAGCTGCTCTGTTTTGCAGCCATATTTTCAGTACCTTATACAGTAGCATTTGGCCACACAGACTACAAAAATACGTTACTCCAAAATATAGCCTACCAATATCTCAACTTTACCTGAATATCTCTCAATTTCGACTTGCACCCTAATCTGTTACCCAGCACTTGTCAAGAAATATGTTAGGGCTTGAGAGGATTGGTAAATTAGCCACGAAGTAAAATATATTGGCTGTCAGTTGGTCAGATTTAAGAATAACAAATAGATCAAGTTTCGTCCCTACCGACCGAGATTTTGGCAGCCTAGGCTTGCCAGTGAATAACCAGCTTCAAAGGTTGTGCTGCACACTCCTGCTGGGAAATGGAGAATTGGGACCCATGCAAAACATTATTTGTGTTTAACATATTTAGAATGGTCCAGGCTCACTGTGTAGGGAATAAGTGTGATACTTTTTCACGTTGGCGGCCGGTTTGTTCTTTTGGGTCACGGTAGTCAGAACAGTGAAGCTTCAGCCAATCACATAGATTTAGTTAGTGTCCCCGCTGTGCCTGAATTTCTCTCGATGTATTGATTGCTCAACTATCACACATATCACACAAGAGAAAGAAGGGGAAAACAGTGAAAGAAGCGAAAATACACAGGAGCACTTGCTGCTGTAGAGTAGTGCTGGTACATTTTGAGATAGAATAGCTGTTACTTGAGACTTACTCCATTGACTTGTTCTTAGGTGTTTTTGAAACTACAGCTAAGATTATATGAAGATATCAAGGTATAAATTATGCTCAAAAGTAGTAGTGGATTGAAAGTGTTATACATTACAGTCAAAGTGCTTATAGGATATAAGGTACATTCATGAGATCAGATGTCTACCTAACAGGTGCTGATTCCCTGGACGCTCAAGAATTCAGAAAGTCACAACACAGCCACAGCATGGAGTCAGCAATAACAAACAAACACAAAGCAAGTACAAGGCAAACAGGAAAACAAGACAAATGTGGGCGAGGGAGCAGAGAAGGAAGAAAACAAAAAAGGTTTGGAAACACTGGCTAGGTAGTTGAACCTGATGAAAGTGGAGTGCTACTGTACCTACAAATGATTGCCAGGCACCGAGGTCTTCTTGTAGTGCATTTGAATATGCCCTCCCACTACTGACCCATGAACTCTCCCATTCTGGGCAGGGCCCAGGCATGTGTTAGTTAACAGTCTAGTTTTCTCTTTCTCCACTGCCCAGATGTCCACTTTTACCATTTCGCTCCCTGTCTAAGCCTAGTGACTTGCAAATTAATCAGGGGATTTATACAGTCCAATCTTGGCTGTGTACTAGAGACCTTCTAAGCTGAATTCCTGACATAAAGGGATGCACATGTGAATGCTGGTAAGCTCCATTGCTCTTCTTTCTAGCTAAACCCAGTCTTGCTTCAGTTTCACTTTTATTGGTTTCTGGTGGTCCTACGAGTAGTACCCCTTCGGCAGGATTTGTTGCTGCTGTTGCTACTTACCTCTCACTTTTCCTGTCTCACCTCCATTTATCCTAGAATCCTTGGATTCACCTTGTTGGTGAGGCCTTCCCATAACCCCCAGGTGGTGAGTTGCATTATGAAGGCTGTATATCTAACACTTGTAAACATTTCTAGATTGTTCATACCTGTAGAAGCTTTTTAAATATGACTGTGTACTGGTTTTTGATGACAGGTGGTGAACTGGGGCTCAGAACATCACAGGTTCCAGTTTTTCTCCCTTCCTGACCCCTTCTCTCTTGTTTCCACAGTGCTTGGTTCCAAGCACCTGTATTACTGATATACATACCATGAGTCCTAGGCTTCTGGTAGGCTTGGGTCTACCTGTCCTACCTAAGGTTGCGACAATGTCTTACAGTCTCCAGTCAAGGTTTTCACAATGACCTGCCCATGATTATTTAAAGTCCTATGAGGAGGATGCGTTTTACCAATTTCCATTTTGAATGTGTTTGTATCTGTTGAGGTGCCTGCCTTTGGTGAAATGGCATCTAGACCACTGCTTCTAACCTACGTGCTTTATTGTGGTCATAGTTTCAAACCAACCAACGTAGTTGCTGAAAATCAGTGTGGAGGAATATTGTGGAGGAAAATTCTAAGGATAAGTATTTTTATTAAAGGGCATGCAAATAGTTTACGTATGTCTATAGTTAAGAAGAGATATAGGAGTGACTGAATAAGTTCTGTCAATGCTTTCTTCCATTTGAAGTCACTTGTAACTATAAATACAACAAATGACGGGACTCTGGCAACTGTGTACAATTATAAAGCAGAACAAGTCCTTTAACGTGCAGGACACATGAAATCATTTGGTCGGGATAATTCACATTAGAACCTTAGCGCTGGAAACAGTGTAGTCTATTCAATGGTGTAACTCTAATGTTACTAGAACACTTTCTACAAGTTGTAGGTATTATTGGGTTATTATGAAATGCTGGTCATCAGAATACTGGTGTGGGACCAGCATAGAAAATATGTACATGTTTGAGGAACGTCTAACATTAGCTGTTATGCACTCTAGTGATTCTAGTCTGAATGGGGTTTGAATAGCGTAAGGTCTTAAAATCAATTTGACATGATGAAGTTTTAGTAGGTTGCTATCTATGTGCTCGACCCCAATGAAGACCTTGAACAAACATACCTCATCCAAATGAGTCTCTTTGCTGTCCACTATTAGATCAGAAAAATATCTAAAACCAAACACATCAACCAATTTACCCAAAAGAACTGTTTAATTTCAAAGTGAATGTACGCTTACACCATATTCAGAGCTCTGAAAATATGTACCCCAAAATGTATCAGTACCCTGAAATTTTGACCCAACATCCATGAAGAAACTAAGGGCCTGATTAGGAGTCTGGCGGTCTTGCGACTGAAAGACTCACGGTGGCACAGGAGTGGCAGTCCACCTGTTTTTTGATTATGACTTACAAAGTCGTATCAGTGGTGGACCGCCCTCTGCGCAAGGGAACAGTTGTTCCCTGGCGGTGGCACAGGAGCGCTACAACGCATTATACTGAGCAGGAACTGGCGCAGTGCCGCTCAGCATATTTTGAGTTCTTGCAACGCAAGCCTTTTCAGGGCGGAGCCCCGCCATGAAAAAGCTGGCGGTGCAAGACCAAAGGGGGCCCTACATCTCCTGGATGGCATGGGGATAAAATCAGGGGGGCACAACATGTGCCCCCTGTGCCCCCTGTCTGTATTCCCCCCAGTTCCATTATGGCATGACCATCACTGTCCATGCTGTGCCGGAACGTTTTGACCGTTCCCATTTCGGTGCTTGTTTTCAAGGCACCACCATGAGAATAAACCAACAGTCCGGTGCACACATACAATATTGAAGTAAACAATGTAGATGTAAAACAATAGCAAATGGAACAAAATCCAACATAGATTTCTTGATTTCTTTAATTGATGATAGCATAAGACAGCCAGCCGACACGTGTTTTTGTTAGAGAAACAGTGAACTCTGACTTTTCAGGGTTCGATGGCTGATTCCCAGGTCAGTGCAGTCCCTGCACTAGTGATAATTCCAGCCCTGTAAGGCACACATCAAAATCAAAATGATGAGTACTGTTGGGAATGGAAACAGAATGCTGCGAGGTCAGGTCAAAGATGGCGTGCACGTGATGGCGGTGAAAATTCCAGACCGGCATCCACGTTGCTACTTCTAAAGTTGAGATTACACACTATAAAGGTGATCTTGCAGAAAAAACAAATAAGGAGTTTAACGCCAGTACGGTCGCACATTGGGACACAATCCTCCCAACTGTAACACGGTCATGTTAATATGCGCTAAAATCCGCACCAACTTCAGTAAGACATGTGCGTGTGCCTTCCAAATTACTTAGGACGGGTGAAGTGCAGATGTCCTGGCGGCTCCAACTCCAATCCTTGATCTCCCGGATCGAGTTGGAGCCGCTTTGTTTCCATTCCCAACAGTACTCATTATTTTGATTTTGACTTGTGCCCTACCGGGTTGGATTTATCACCGGTGCAGGGACTGCACTGACCTGTGAATCAGCCATCGAGCCTTGAAGAGTCGGCGTTCACTGTTTCTCTGACAAAACACGTGTCGGCTGGCTGTCTTGTACTATCACCAATTAAACAAATGAAGAAATCTACGTTGGATTTTGTTCCATTTGCTTTCGTTTTACATCTACATTGTTTACTTCAATATTGTATGTGGGCACCAGACTGTTGTTTTATGTATATGTGGTAGGATTCTCCTTCACAGAGTAAGGGGTTATTAGGGTCTCCCCTTCCCGTTTAGCACCATTTTTAATTGTCTCTTGTACAACACACCAACATTAATTAGCTGAGAGACACTACTTCCTCTATATGGAAACCCTGTTCTCTTGTATCTAACCACCATGAGAATGGCCCATGGACCGCCGACCGTATTACGAGTTGCACATTTTCAACTTGTAATACGGCCAGTGGTACTTACGCAGCTTTGGTGCAGTGGAGGCGGCATTGTGCAGGTGCTGCTGCGCCAAAGTCGTAATCAGACCCTAAGTTGTTAGTGTTGCTTGGTAGTTATAAGGATATAGATCTCCAAACAGAATATTCATATCCATTGACAATCACCCACACAAAAAAAGAGTTACTTAAAGTCATGTATTCAGGAACCTAATCTCTGGATGTCCAGCTTTAACGTACTAGTAATTTTAATAATAAGAGTAGTGGTAATAATGACGATTAGCCTAATTCACAAGAAAAATTGCGTGTAGATTGTAAAGCAAATAGAGATGCTACTATCCATCTTTCTTGCCATACGAATGATGAAAGACTGTGTCATGCATTCTGGGATGTGAATCAGTGACTATTTTGTTTCTGTGGACATGGCACCCTGAGCAAACTTGCCTGTAGTGGCTCTCTGATGACTGAAGCTATCTCTTGGTATTGAGTGACAAGGCAGAGTCAGACAGTTTTAACATGTTTTGAATTTCCCTGTGTTACTCACAAAGGAAACATTGGATCGCATCTCATCATAAGCAGAGGAGTGCCGTTTCAAGTACGGATGGGCAAGACTGGTGCACAGTACTCGAGTTCATATTATGTATGCTTGCGGTATTCCTATATCACAAACTTAAAGCCTAAAAGGCAGTGGGGTGCTATACAAGGTCAAAGAAAACCATGAAGTCAACAAGTGATAAGTGAGGTAGCTAATTTGTGGACTGGTAATGCATTGTGAAGTAGTGTTCTTTAAGGAGATGTGTCTTCAAGTGTTTCCCAAATTGGAGCAGTGTTGGGGAGGTCTTGATGGTTATAGGGATGTTGTTCACTCATCGTTCTCAAGGGACACTAGCCCCACCTAAGGTTTTTGCCCGAATCACAGTGCAAGTAGACCAGTAGTGAGCTGCGGCTACCCAGCTACTGGAATGTAGAGGACTTTGAGGGACCCCAATCTCCATTGCCAAAGTCGCCCCTTATTACCGGTCGACCAAGGGACCACCAGAATGACACACATGTAGACCGCACCACAACCGATCCATCCTTTGGGCATTCTTTTACTGTATCCTCAGCATCAGGACCACTCCATTGATGTCTATGGCAGCCATCCTGTAAAGTTTGGAACTTGCTTTACAAATGCCCTGGTGGCCAGGTAAGTTTTTGTGGACCAATGCTAGTTTGTGGTTGCATTTAAAATGGACAGAACTTCTAAAATCTGTTTCTCTGGAATCCTCAGGTAGATTTTGATGATCAAGGTCTCTAAAAAATTAATTAAAATGTGTTCTATTTTTATAAATTGTTGTTGTGTCTCTTGGTGTGTGACTTTCTTATTTTGTTGTTTGGTACTGTTAAATGCTTTACACTAAGTTCCATTGACAAGCCTTACTGCCCCGACCCTCTGCTACCCAGGATTGAGAGAAGTTTAAGTAAATAATACTGACTGGACCCAAGCTGTTATTTGTGAGTGTACTCCATGATGAGGCCCATAGCCATATGATATAGTACACCCAAATACTCACAGCGGGCAAATGTTTGCTGTTCCTATGGTAGGACCCCAACTCCAGGGGCCACCAAACCCCAAACTGATCCAAGATCAACACAATTAGGCACTACAGGCAGTAACTGGTAACTCAAGAGCTACTGTCGGAGAAAGCGTGCAAATCAAAAGACTTGTTTATCAACCTGAAAGTGAATACAAGCAAGCAGTTGTAGTGAATATCCAGTAAATCCCTTAGTTATGTTCTGTTACAAGTGATTTGAACATAGCAATGCCTTCCAATTCCTTGGTTATGTGGCTTTTAGAATTATGACTTGCAGTTGTTCTAAATGTGGCGCACAAGGCATTCATTGCATAAGGTCATTACTGAAACAAGCCAGAAGTAACACCAGGGGATCCTGAGGAAAATTCACCAAAGGCTGCTGGGAACTGTGTCCATACCAGCTTGAACTTTACTCATTGTCTTGTGGTTGCAAGAGGTATGCATTCTGCTGCCACCATGCTGATGTGTTGATAGTAACCCCTGAAACTGAGCCTCTATATACGATCACCTGATTGTGAGGTGACTTGCTGCGTGAGCACAGGTTTGAGGGGAAGTAGAATGGTTTGGAGGATAACTGAGTAGAATAGTGATGGAGAAGGGCTCAGGCTGCCACAATGACTATATCTACCAGACACCACCATATTGGTCTGTGTCGGTTCTTTCATTCATTCTTGTTTTATTTCAGTTGTAACTAATCAACAAAAGTAGCTAAGTAAGAAGATCCTATCCCACACAGTGCTGCCTGACAGATGTAGTCTGTGTGTCAACTGGCAGTGTGATTCCTCTTTCAACACCAGATCTGCAAGAAAATACAAACTTGGGCCCTCCTGACAAGTCAGAATGTGGATTGGAATTAATGCATGCTTGCAAGGGTTAATTGTACTCTGCTTTATTATTAGTGGATAGGTTTTTCTGAACCAGTATTTACCAGATGTGCAAGAATCTGAAAAAAACCCAGCTGAAAGCAACTCATGAGACTTCAGTTGCAAAGGAAGCCTAGTGAAAAATACCACATTACCTACTTATGGCTCAGGATTGTACTTTCCTTACTCAAGCTAAAATGGTTCCGTTTTCTGCAGATGATTGAACAATTCATTGAGCACTGAAAATAAGTATCTTGTCCAAATCTCTTGTGTTTCATTTGAATGATTTCATAATTCCTGACAAGACCTGACCTCTCTCAAGCACACAAGTTCCTTTTCAGATTCACCTCGGAAGGCAACTCTAAGTAGGTTAGGCTGCAAGTTCTCACATTCAAGTACCAGAGGATTATATAATGTATTAAAAAATGAGATACCTCTGGTATAGTGCACCTTAAAACATGATATTCCCTGGGAGATGACCTGCCTCTTTTCCCTTTGACCCTTCCTGTGTATTATATACCCATGAATGTTGAATATTACCCATTGATGTGGCTGCTTTCTTACAAACATTCAGAACAACAACCCGTAGGTTTGAAGACGCATCCCCCTTAACTCTTATATCAAACAACCACAAATGGAGAGAAAAAGTACTTGGATTAATTACAGTTATACAGTAACCACGACCTTAAATGTATTCCATATTTGAAGATAAAGGCATATGCTTCTTCAGTGGATAGGCTTTCTTTTATACATCATATTTAAAAATGGTGTTTCTTCCCCATATTTCCAGAATCATATCACTGCTGGAATATTTGGACCCAATGCAGTTGGAAGCTTCCTCACAATCAGTATTTCTTGCCTTGCCCAGATTCCAAGCGGAAAGGAGGTACAATGATATGGAAACCCTTGTAGAAAATTGGACTGAGGTCTGGGAGACCAGAATACAGGTAGATTCAATTTGAGACTGAAAGATTTGCAGCTGCACATCCTAGAGAGGGCACACAGAACTTTGTCTATCCTGGAAGCTACATGAATTGATTATTATATTTAATGTAGAATTGAGAGAATAAGTATCAGCCACATTAGGTAACACTATATGATTCCACGCAACATAAGGCTATTAACAAAGTGTTTGAGATGGACTTCTAAACATTCTCTTTGCTAGCCTTGTTCTGGTTAGTGGAGAATTACCAGGAGACCTCCATCTTTTCAGAAAACTAGTAAAGTCTACAGAGAGTTTGTCATGAACTGGAAAACTGAAATCTTGCCAACATGCAATCTGTGATGAGATTAAACCCTATATGTTGAACACAACAAAACTTTTATCCCAAGATGTGCCAACAGACGGGCCACTGTAACAGAATCCAGTGCAGTGCTGGACATCGATGACTAAACCTGAAGGATTGGTTAACTTGGTTAACCATGACTGGTACAACCCTATTAGATAGTATAGCTTTGAAGAAGTTCTAGCAAAGCATGTGGGCTATATGAGAAAGTTGAATCTGTATAGGAAGTACAGACTCTCTAGCTCATATTCTGAACAGAGTTTGTGACAGAATCCTCCGCCATGTGTAATACTATTGTTTACCCTGAAGTTGCTTATCAAGTCAATTAAATTAAATTCAAATCTTTATTCAGTCTGATTAAAAACAGACCATAAAGCACAAAAAATCTAATACAGATCCATAATATATTAGTAGTATAAGCACAAATTTATATAATATTTTTTTTACATCACTACCCACATGTCACTGTTGGCCAAGATTAAACGGAGATAGTTCAAGAGAGGGGATCAAAAACCTGATATAGGCTCCGCCATGTACTCCTACAATTACAAAGATGAAAAGGGATGCCTCAGTCTAACTCCACCTATCAAAGGTGGGTTCAGTGCAGTTATTAACTTATTTAGTGTGAACACATAAGCAAGAAGAGGGAAGTGCTCACACAGAGCTTGACCAGCTAAATGACCCATGACCCACGTAGCTTTAGTTCAGAAAGTTAGCATTCCATAGTTTTTCTAGCACAGTGGCTGCTTTCAGGAAGGTACAGGCAAGCTGGAGGTTTCATGTAAGCTTAAAAACTGTAAGGGAAGCAGTGCTACTCTACAACAGCCAAAACCTAACTTGCATAACAAAGGCTTTAGAAAGTGCTTGCATGCTAAGTTGTACAGTCTGTAAATTGTGCACAAAAACATCGAGTGCAAAAGTGATTGTGTAGATTGATTTTCACAAGGGCAAAGCGATACTGTGTTTTCTTCTAAGTCTGAGGAAATTTAAAAGACAAGGACATAAGAATTGATCCTGCTCCAGAATATAGCTTAGCAAAACCAAACGGGATGATGGACGGAGTGTTGGACATTGCAAGCACTCACCCCCAGTCAACTGATCTGGGTTTAATCCATCATCATTCTTTAGCTCACTCCGCCACCCCAGTTCAGACATGGCCATATGCAAATAAGTCTGACCCTGTGCCTCATGGGAACAGTCCAGCCCGAACTACCAAGCCATGTCTTCCCTGGACCTGAAACAAGCATCCTGGGACCGGTTTCTGGCTCATCAGCCGTCATCAGCCAGGCTAGCTTGAATCCAGTGGCAAAGTGAGCAAGGGACCCCCGTCTGGGCATACCCTGCCAACTTAGGGCCAACAAAGCAAAAGCAAAGGGGATGATGGACGGAGTGTTGAATATTGCAAGCATTCACCTCCAGTCAACTGATCTAGGTTTAATCCACCATCATTCTTTAGCTCACTCCACCACCCCAGTTCAGACATGGCCATATGCAAATCAGTCTGACCCTGTGCCTCATGGGAACAGTCCAGCCCAAACTTCCAAGCCATGTCTTCCCTGGACTGGAAGCAAGCATCCTGGGACCGGTTTCTGGCTAATCAGCCGTCATCAGCCAGGCTAGCTTGAATCCAGTGGCAAAGTGAGCAAGGGACCCACATCTGGGCATACCCTGCCAACTTAGGGCGAACAAAGAAAAGCTAAAGCAATCACCCCAGTCAACTGATCTGGGTTTAATCCACCATCATTCTTTAGCTCACTCCGCCACCCCAGTTCATACATGGCCATCTGCAAATCAGTCTGACCCTGTGCCTCATGGGAAACTGAGCAAGGGACCCATGCCTGGGCTTACCTTCTGAATATAGCTTAGCCATGGGATGGAGTGGACCTTATCCAGCGCACAGCAGTCAAGTATCCCCACAAATCTTTGCTGCTGGGTTCATCCAAATGCTAACACACAATAGGAGAGGTGCCTAATGAACCTTGTCCAATATGAAACCCTGATTTAATTCTGAATGAATGATAAATCCGGAAGTCGTTGGTGGTAAACTCAGCAACTGTTGAAGGAAATAATATTCCTCGGCCTGTAGGCAGCAACATTTATTAAAACCCCAAACACCTGCACCAATAGTAGCTGTGCTAATACACAGTGAGATGTGCACCTTCAGTGGGGGAAGAACAGATCCACTAGAGTCTTCTCTAATCAAATTACAAACAGTCCGTGTGGTTCTCCTGAGCTCTGAGCTAGCCCATGCAAGATGAGGAGTCCAGGACGCTGCTGAGCTAAAAGTTAATCCTATGTAGCAAAAGTTGTCAATAGTCGTTAAATCTTGCCCCTTTAGACTGATTTTATTCAGCCTTATTTTACCTGGTCCTCAGGACATAATATGTAAGGGTGGGCGTAGTTCGCGAAGTAGCGCTACGCGAAGCTACGCAAAGTGCATTTCGCACTACGCGAGCTGCGTAGTAGCATGTTCGCTCTGTGCAAGATGCGTTTTCAATGATTGCACAGTGCGGACAAGCATCCGGCACTGTGCAAGCATTGAAAACGGCATCGTGCACAGTGCGAGCTGTAGTTTTCTGCTGCTCGAATAGATTATTACTCGAGCGGCAGCTTTCTCAACGCGAACAGGTAGTTTCTCATTGAGAGCGGTCGCGAGCATGCGCAACCACTCACAATGAGAAACCTGACCTCCTCACGTTGAGAATCTCGCCGGGATGTCATTTTGCTTGCTCGCGGTCGCGAACATGACATTCAGGACCGCGAACAAGCAAAAAATGACCGATGCATTACGTTACGCTGCACTACGCATGTTCGCACTGTGCTACGTGCAGCTCGCGTAGTGCGAAGTTGCGAAAACTTCGCAAACTCCGCGATCGTAGCGTAGTGCTTCGTCCAGGGTTAATAATATGTGACTTGGTATACTTAGGGGCCCATTAGGATGGCGGGAGCCAACGCTGGTCTGGCGGGGGCAATCCGCCCGCCATCTGCTCCGAAATGACCCCTCGCCATATTAGTATGGCTGGCTGGTCCGCGGCGGACGGAAAGACCGTCTGCCGCTTTTCCGCCCCGGGTGCCTTGCGGCCTGGTCGGAAAAGGGTTTAAATGGTGGCGGTGTCTATCAGACACCGCCAGCCATATTAGCATGGGCTTTGAACAATGCATTGCCGCCACGGAAAGGCATGTTGAGACTCCCTGCAGGGACCCGTTGCGAGGCCCCCAGGGACTCCGGGGGGGTTAGGGGTGCACATGGGGGGTACCTATGGCACCCCCCGGCAGTTCCATGCACAGCATGGCAGGCACCGCGCGGTGCCTGCCATGCTGTGCATGGAAGTGCACAGCATGCCTTCCTGTCATTATGGCGGGCGGTGCTGAGTGCACCACCCGCCACAAGGGTAGGAATGAAGTGTGCGCCTGCCACTGTGGCGGGCGCATCCTAAGGCTGCCCACGGGACCCCCGCCTTATAGCGGGCGGTCCCTTTCACCGACAGGATGGCGGGCGGGCAAAGTCCGCCCGCCATCCTAATGGACCCCTTAGTTTTGAAATTCCACATTAGCATAAAAAAGGCAAAGAGGTCAACCTGGAGCCTCAGTGCGTTTGGGGTAAGGGCTAGCAGTCCTGCATCATCAGCTTACTGTTACACGTGGATCGGGAGCCTACTATTCTTGGTATACCTGAGATACGAGAGGTTAAATGGGATGCTATTCCATTTATATTTTAAATAAATAATTAGAGAGCCAACATGCACCCTGTTGTACTCCACTCAAGGGAAAATCAGAAGAAAGCTTACCATAGGAATTTATCGGCACTCTGGCAGAGAGATCTGAGTGTAATGAGAATAAAAAATGTACCAGTGGTGGTCCACTCCTTGATACAGCAACATTGACCATAGCTTGATTCGGTCCACTGAATCAAAGGAAGTGAACAGATTCATAAAAGCAAGGTAGATGGGAGACCGCCTGGCATTGGTATACTTAAAAACTATCAAAGCAAGATTCAGACACTGTTCGTTAGTACCAAGGTTTGCACAGAAGCCAAATTGAAAATAGGAAAGATTGTCCTTGTCTGCAGCCCAATGAACTAAACAGTCATGAATTACTCTACCAGTGATTTTAACCATACTGTCAATAAGTTAGATGTGGCGGTAACACTTTGGGGACATGTGGTCTCCCTTTTAAAAAATTGGCAAAACTGTTGCGGTGGTGGCCCAGAAAGGGGGGGATATTAGTTGTTAAACAGTGTTAGACCTGTCTTGTCCAGCAGGTTTATCCCCAAACCTTTTGCTTTTTTGGCCATCTGTTTCTGACCTGGTTTTGTTGGTTTTATGACTCTGTGCACTTTACCACTGCTGATCGGTGCTAAAATGCATATGCTCTCGTTGTAAATTGCTATGGTGGAGTGGTGATTCCATGATTGGCATATTTGATTTACTGTTAATTCCCTAGTACAGTGCACTGTGTGTGCCCAGGGTCTGTAAATCAAATGCTGCTAGTGGGCCTGCACCACTGATTGTGCCACCCACATGAGCAGCCTATAAATATAACTCAGACCTGCCACCGCAGTGTTTGTGCTAAGTTTGGTACTGCCATGTCGACCTGGCACGTGCACCCACTTGCCAGGCCCTAACCTTCCCTTTTCTTACATGCAAGTCACCCCTACGGTAGGCCCGAGGTACCCCTGTGGGTAGGGTGCAGAGTATGTGAAAGGTAGGACATGCTCTGATGTTTGTGGCATGTCCTGAAAGTGAAATACTGCCAATTTTGTTTTTCACTATTGAAAGGCTATCTGTGGAAGTTTATTTATAACATCTTATAAATATATAAATATAACTTCCCATTGGGACGAGATAGAAAGATGGAGTTTAGTATGCCTGAACTCACAATATAAAAATGCATCTTTTAGTAAAGATGAGTTTTATATTGTGTGTTTGAAAATACCACTTTTAGAAAGGGGGTATTTTCTTGCTTTGCCATCCTGTGTGCCTCTGCTGGTTTGTGGATTGAGATCTGTTTTTTTAATGACTGGGGATGTGGGTGTGCATTCTTTCAGATGGCCACCGGAATGCAGGGGTTGATGTGTGTCCTGCCTTTCCTGATTGAGTCAGGGCTGGGCTGAATAGACCTGGCCTGCTTTTACAATAGGCGATGGAGATTTCATTCACACCTGAATGGGCCGGGTCTGTCTGGGACAATGCTGTCTCCACCTCCTGCTGGGCAGCTGCACCAGAGAGGACAGAACTAGTTTTGGCTGGGCAAAGAGCTTCTCTGCCACCAGAGAACAAAGGAATTTGTGGTATAAAAAGTGGGACTACAGACTTTTAGATTATTGCTGAACTAAGTAACCTGCCAAGAAGGAGAGCCGGGAAAGTTGGAGCAGTACTGCCCCTGTGCTGTGTGCTGTTGGGGTTGACCTGCAGTGGTTGCTTCTGTCTTGGATTAGGAAAGGACTGGGCTGTACTTTCATCATCCTGCTGTTAGATTTTTCTCCAAGGGCTTGAAGTAGAGCCTGCCTCCTGTTGGAAGTCTCAGGGATAGAACACTTCAGAGATCACTTCTGGGATTCAAGAGGGACTATTGCCACTGAGAAGAGCTGGAGAAACTGAGGAGAAGTACTGCCCCTTTGCTGTGTGCTGTCTGTGATTAGCCTGCAGTGGCTGTTTCTGTCAAGGAAAAAACAAGGACTTTTCTGTGTTCGGTGTGCCTTGCTTGAGGAAGATCTCCAAGGACTTGAATTAAAGATTGCCTCCTGTTTTTGAAGTCTCAGGGATACAAAGGCTTCACCCCCAGCTCCCATGAACTTTCTTGCTGGGAGTTCTGACCTGCCAAGTGGTAACTGCTGTTCTGGGCCTCTGGAGGTTATTACTGCTGCTAGGAGCTGGAAAAGCAACGCAAGTAAGAGAAGCGTGATGTAACCGCACCTGTTTCTCACACAAAGCTAAAGAAACCGATGCAGCGCCTGCCTGTGGCTCGAGAAATTGCTGCACGCCGCATTGAGTGCACAATCTATGATGTCCGAGATCACCGCACCAATTCCAATGATGTGGCAGCAAGAAACAAAGCATCAAGAGACCGTGGGTGGAGAAACCGACACATCCCCGATCCTCATTCAATGCATCTGGGTGCCACGCCTGCAAGAACGTCAGGCTGCAGTAATAAACCGATGCATCACCTCACTGCACAGTAAGAAACCGAGGCATCACATCCCCTTCAGTAAGGAACCAACGCCTCAGCGCCGCTGCGTGGCAGAAGGTAGAGACACATCACCTCCCCTGAAGTAAGGAACCGATGCATCACCTTCCCTGGCGTAAGGAACCGACACATCACCTTCCATACAACAGTTTTCGTTTGTGCGTGTGATGCATCCAAAGTAGTTCATGTGAAAGGAGTTGCATCTGCAATTTGCTTTGAACAGAATTGTTTCTACCTTTTGAAAGTCATATTTTGATTACTGTATTGTGGATTTTTGTCCTTTTCATCTTGTTTGGATTAGATAAAGATTACTTATTTTTCTAAACTGGTTTGGTGTCCATTTGTAGTGTTTTCACTGTATTTCTGTATGTGTGCACTCATGCTTTACACACTGCCTCTGGGATAAGCCTGTCTACTCATGCCAAGTTACCCCGGTGGTGAGCAGGGCTTATTTTGAAAGTGTATCCCCCTTACCATGAGTAGGAAGAGGGGTCCCTACTTGGACAAAGGTACAAAGGATTGCCAACTAGAGACCCCTATTTCTAACAAACAGTAATTAAATGTGTTGGTAATAAGGGGGCCCCAAATCTCAGGCGTGGATTTCAACAGATCCATCAGTACCCCATCTGGGCCCTATGCTTTCCCTCCCTTAGTGTGTTGGATGGCCAATTCTGCTTCCTGCAATGTTATTAGAAAGGGTAAGGAGTTCTGTAGTCTATTGCGTAGTACTGATAACATACTAAGATCTTCCACGATAAAATAGATGGAACCAAAATGTCCGATCCAATCTGAGCCAAATACGTTACTGTGCAGGGATGGATTTGTGGGGGAATTTCTTGATCTAATTAATTTTACAAGATCCCTAAAGAATGTACTATCCTTTCCCAGAGCAGCATTTTCTAAAAGCTCCCTATTCCGTTTATAAAGTTCTCTTTTCCTGTTTGAAAGCATGGTTGTATACTCCCTGCATGCCAGTGAGATCTCGCTCCTATTCTAGGTGGTGCATTTACAGCATTCCTCAACTTTCAGTTTGCCCTTGAACAGGACTCATCAAACTATCTGGGGTCTGTGTTGCTTGAGTGGATTGACTTAAGCATAGACTCTCTAACTGAGCCTATTAACCCATGGTAATGCATAGCCATCAATGTTTGACAATTCACAGCTAGACTGTGAGAAATACTTGTAAGTGTGATTTGAGAAGGATTGATAATTATTCTGCGGTTTTTTTCAGGTGCTAGACTAGTCTTAAATCATCTGAGGAGTGTTGTGTGATGGATACGAAATTGCTATTATGAGCGAGTCCCTTAATTGGTAAAAGCATGGAGGAAGACGGATCGTTATGGTCTCCCCACCCTGTGGGTAGAACCTCCCCTTTATAGAAACACGGCATAAAGTTGGAAGTTACAAACATGTAATCTATTAGTGAAGCCCTCCCACCCTCTCTAACCGATGGAACTGTACTGTTAGCACCTTGAGAATATCTTTTTTCAGTCTTGGTTTGTATATCAGATAAAAATTAAACAAACTAAAATGTGTACAAATAGTATTAGTAAAGTCATAGTTATAAAAATGTATCAGATAGAAAACTATACATATACAATATGTGAATTGTTAGAGCTTAAAAAGAGGGTGACCCAGAATTAACCTGTAGTACCTCTACCTTGATTCTTAGACTGACTCAGATAGCTAGCCCACCCACAGCCAGGCCAGAGATGATGCAATAGCGTTGCTGGAATACGTCACTTGAATAACAAGCATAGCCCTCAACATGCAATGTGGTGGTAAACCAAGTTTCTTGTAGTGCAATTATATCATACTTTGACACAAACACCCGCCATTCGCTATTATTTATCTTCCCCTTAAGACCTGCCACATTCCAGCTAAGTAATGAAAGAGATCTGTACTGTGTGGTCAGAGTTAAAGAAGTATTTCCTGATGGCTGAGAGACGGTTGGGGCAGTAGGTGTTACTAATGATTTATCAGCATGAACAGTAATAAGGGGGACAGTAGGTGTTATAAGAACCTTACTAACCATTTGTGAAACCAGGTCAGAAAGTGCGTCATACCTGTTGAATACAAGTATGATGCACGGGGCACATGATGTATGTGGTACGGCCTGTGCGTCAGTTAAAAGATTCATAGGGCGTGTACTCACTATGCGGGGGTTAGAAATAATTTAATTAATTGGACACAATTCATTAGGCCTACGATAGGTAGAGGAGCACATGTCCTATGCGCACCGTCCATTATCGAGTGAGAAATTACATGACTGCTGCCATAAGAGATGAGGAATTCTATAAAATTAACCAAGCAGGACCAGAGTAATGGACCTGCTTGGTAGGATGCTACGCCTAGAGTCAAAAAACAAATAATGTACCAAATTTAGGGATCTACAATTTACCACAGTAAAGTCTCCTTGAAGTTCTGGATGGCTTGGCCCTATCCACACAAATCTCCATGCCAATCTAAGGTTTTATTTTAAAAGTTCCTCGTAAGATTCACGCTGTTCATGCCTTTACAAGGGCACGCCCAACAAAACATCTTCATAAGGGCAGGCAGATGGAGGGAGATTAATAACCGGAAGTTGAACATGTGGCTACACTAGTAAAGTTTTATCCTCAGCTCCCTTCGCGGGGGAGGAAAATCCAGGGACTGAGGTAAACTGGTGGTCTATGTTTTGCCTAACTGATGTAGTATTACTTGATTAGACTGGGCCAGCAGATGGGTTACAAGGAGCAAAGGGAGCACAAGTTAATGGGCAGGATTCCACCGAAGATGTGACATCTGCTTTGGATACGGTGTGACATCTGCTTTGGATATGCTGTCCTGCATATTAGATTTGTTATTAATGCTATCTGGTTGGGATGGTGAATGGCCATTACTAGATAAGTACTTAAGACGCTTCAGTGCCTAGGTGCAGCGTCAGACGTGGCCGAGAATGCACAGAGAACAGAACTCTGGGCAGCGGAGTGAGCGAGAGTCCCGCGCTGCGGGACACCTCCCATGTACTCCGGACAGCAAGGTGAGCGAGGGTGTCTTATCATATTGTGAAAAGAACCTTGAACTTTAATCTTTATTTCGAGTTTAACAGAAAGGATACTCCCTCACAAATGTGGCATGGACAGCTGCCTATTTCCAGTTCATTACATCCTATGGAACTTGTAATATGGCAAACAGAATATTCACCAAATTTTGATGGAGTATCTTGTCCAGCAAACTCTAGAGAAGTGCTTTGTTGCAGTACTGGTTCTGCAGATGAAACTTTTTACTATGGCAAATTTTTCTAGACCTAAATACTCATAATGTGTTAAGATTCATTGCCTTTGAAACAACATTGTTAAAAATGAATCAAAATGCTGCCATTAAATTGAATCTGAACATAAGATTGTTAATCTCCCTGAAATAGATTTTAGTTGAAGTTTTCAAAATATGCCTGTCACTTTAAGTTCAGGTGCAAAATATCTCAGGCATTATGCTCACCAAGCTCTAGTACGGTGGAGCAAGAACCTGCTGGCGTCCGGTTCTAGATAACACTGCATCACTAGATGACCCTTCATCAGTGGCATAACAGGAACAGAACGATGATGTCATTGCTATGTGACCGGAAGTAACTATTTGAGCATGCATTTTATACCTGTGTTTTTCTTCATTCTAACTAAAAGAAGGAAAATAATCAAATAAAGAACAGTGCCGCCTGCTTCCAGAAGTCACGTTCGCTGCTGTTATTTTCCTGCACAGACTTTAGTATTTGCCTCAGAAAACTTTGTCAAGGATAATTCATTCACAATTAGCGGGGACCCTGCAGGAAAATTTCCGTTCCAGGTGTCACCCCTGACACAAGCGCCTCTGCCAGGAACTTTGAGATACAGGGTCGCAGACTCGAATGCTGGCTGGAATATAAAAGACGCCAGCGGGTAGATCCTTATCCCGCTAGAGAAAATTAAAACGTCCTTTATTTTTATATCACGGTAAATAATCCTCCAGGGTTCTTTTTTTTAAAGTCTCATAAAAATAAACAGGCAAAACTACCATGAGGCCCCTTCTTTGTCAGATTCTAATCTGACATGCTGATAATGAAGAGAAGGATAAAAAAAATACAGAAAACAAATTCTCGCGAAATGCGAGAAGACGCCGCGCCATTCACAGCAGAAAGGTCTTTAAATAAAATTAAAGATGCCAAGCCGGGCGACAGCAAAGAGAGTGCACTGCAAAGTGATACGAAGCATTTTAAAAAGAGAGCGAGAGAAGGCGAACGCATGACAGCAAATCAACTTAAGGCAAAGGCAACAAAGGAAACAGTGGGAAGGAAACAGAATAATAATGCAGGCTTTTAGAGCTAAAATCAGATTATCAGGCTCCCTGGTGAAAAGACTCTGTTGTAATTTAACGCATAGGAATTGTTCGATTTGTATTGCATTCCCCTCAGATGTTGTAACCTGCATGATTTTTTGAGAAAGGGTTAGGGGGTGGGCGGGTGGATTCTTTGACTGTGTTTTTGTTATTTGTGGCTACGTCTAGTCTCCTAGCTTTCAAAAGCACCTTTCTGTCTACGTTTCAGGCATGTGTTTTTATGCGTGTGCCTATATTATAATGCAACTGCATTTATATAGTGCTTAGTCTCCCTGATGAGATTTTGAAGCACTTTACTCCTGCACCCAAGGTTAAGGGTTAATCCAATGATCATTGGCTGTGATTGGTTAATTGGAATAATCTTGCGCTCTTAAAGAAAACATTCTATTCATTTACTCCATTTTCACTGTAGTAGATTAAATTAATAGGAATAAGGTGAAATAGTTAGTGGGGGCTATGTGGGTTCATTCAAATGACTAGTGGGAATATGGAAATACTGCATTAGGTATTACAAGGGTGCAGGGTGTGGTGTCCTGCCAGGACACAGTCTGGTTGTTCTCAAGTGTAACCCTACACTAAACACCCACCCACCACAGACGTCACTGGGTCAGGTGACGCTGTTAATAAAAGACCCCGAGCGCACGTGCTCGTAGCCAGAGCTACTATCCATAAGCTGGTGTCCGTGTCACACTCATTTCATCATGCGGGCCTAGGCCCCAACCCTTACATTGGCTACGAGGCGGTAACGCTAGCCACGCGTGCCGCTGCTGAAGAACATCGAGGAAAAAGGAAAGGGGAGCTGCCAGCAGTGAAGGCACACAGCAGTGAAGGCACACACCCCCTAAAGAAAGAGCCAGCTGCCGAGAGGCCCACGAGGCGTGTGACGAGCCCCGGGGCCAGAGAAGGAAAAGAGGTGACTGGGAGCCGACCCCGCACCTAGTGAGACCATCGTGAGCTGCCCCCCCTTCGCTAGGGGATGAAAGAGACAAGCGGACCGGCCAGAGCCCACCTGTACCGGCCGCAATTGAGTCTGTGCCCACGTGGATCAACCGGAGCCCACCCGCGTCGACCATGACTGCCCCAACAGTGAGGCGACATCCGCGGAGTCCACCCGCGTGCAGAAGGAAGGCCAGCCGGCCGGAGGTGAGCCCGGGCGAGATACTGCCTGGGGGGCCGCGCAAGCCTGAAGCGACCCCCCCTTGTGACTTATTGTAAGCGGTGCCCACCCGCATATTCATGGCGCCATGCCCGGCCGATTCAGCCGGCAATAAACACCATATGCTAAAGCAAGGCCAGCGGAGCCCACCCGCGGCCTGCTAGCAGCACCCACTGCCCCGCCACGCAGCTTGTGACGAAGGCCGCTGCGGCGGCAGAGTGAACGAGCCCGCAGCGTGTGGAAAAGCTGCCAGGCACTGCCAGTAGTAAAGCGGAGCCCACCCGCATCAAAGTGACCCCCTTATGACTGCATATCAAGCGGAGCCCACCCGCTATCCGTGAACACTGTGTCCACAAGTGAGCAGGGCCAGCGGAGCCCACCCGCGGCCAACAACGACCCCTGTCCCCCGCCGCGCAGCGTGTGTGAAGTGAGGCTGCGGCAGCGGGGTGAATAAACCTAAAAGGGAGCGCTCGCAATGCCGGGCGCTGTTACAGAAAGCGGAGCCTACCCGCTACAATGAGCAACGGTGCCCCAACTATGGAAGTGCCAACTTTTCCCCGTCCCCGCGAGGGAAATAACTGTGCCCGCAAATGGAGGATCAGCGCCGACACCCCGCCTCACCGAGCAGCGTGAGAGTGTGAGGCGAGCTGCGGCGGCTGGGTGAAGGACATGAAAGGCAACACCCACCAGCGCTACCAAAGGTGAAGGACGGCTACATGCGGCCGGCCTGGAAAGCAAACGTTGTGGAGCCAGCTTGTCCCACATCCCTTCTGCACTCCTGCATAGGCATCGTACCATAACTTTCCCCCTCCTCACAAAGCCCCAATTCGAAGACTATTTGGAACGCTTACCCGGGGGAAAAGGAGGAGATCTCATCGCAGCGTGAATGCACCTCAGGCAGTATCTATGGAAACATTGAGATGTCTGCAATGTGAGGATACGAGGAACCCAGGGTCAAGCCTAGATGAGCCTGAGGCTGGCCCAGCCAGAAAGTGAAAGTACACGGCCCGTCGAGTGAGGAAACTGCTCAAGAGAGGGATCTGGAATGGAGTAGAGGCAGCACTGCCATCTAGTGGCCGGAGGGAGCAATTGCAGGCAAGGGAAGGATCCCAAGGAATAGGAACAAGCCTTGGACGAACCAACATGTTCACCGTAATAAAGCCTGCAGCCCACACACAGCAACGCTTATAGTGGAGTCACGACACCAACAGTGACCAAGTGCAAGAGAGCTCCAGGAGTGCACAAAGCGTGGAAAGAACAAAGCAAGAGACAAAGGTCAGCACAGCAGGTACGCACCAGGAGCGCAAGAAACAATCCAAGAGACTGAGCAGGACCACGCCAGAAAACTCCAGAAACGTGCAAGAAGACAGCGCCGGGAAGCGCAAGGAGCACATCAGGAGACGGCGCAGGAACGCATCAGAACCTCCTGGAACACACCAGCAGAAAACGCAGGAACGCGCAAGAACGCAACAAGAGTACAAGAACTCCACACCCGCACGACAGGACCGCGCAGCACTGCGCCGGAACGTGCCAGGAGCGCCAGGAATCAAGAGCGCCAGAGTGACGCTGCACAGCGACACGCCAACGGCACGGGATAGAGCACAAAGGTCCCCAAGAGAGACAGCGACGTCTCGCAGCAACCAGAGCGCCATCGTCAGCACACATGGCGGCATGCATATGAGATGCACCAGGAGTGGTGACGCAACCCTCCTCCGCGCAGACAAAGCGCGCCAACGCCAAAACACCGTGACGGTGAATAGCGACCACGAAGAAGATAGCACAGCATGACGACTCATGCCGAAGATGAAAGCCGACCACCCAGTCTGGTCGCCAAGGAAAGAAGAAGCAACTGAGAAGATGGCGACAACCGGTCCAGTCACTAGGAGATAAGACCAGTGTCTGAGAGCCATGCCCAGACCAGAGAGAAACAGGTGGAGTGCACGCTACCTGGAGAAGACTGGCTGGGAAGACCAAGGCAGTACAGTGACCGGGTCACGTCGCAAGAAGGAACAGGGAGAAGAAGGGTGCGACGCCTTAAAGAAAAGGTAGAAGGAACAGTAGAACCAAAGGAACCCGACGAGACAGGAGAATCACAATGGAATTGACCAAGGAAGGGTATCCTGATTGAAGGCAACAGAAGTGATCAAGTAACAGGAAGATACGACGACAGGTCTAGTCACCAAGCCAAGTGAAGACAGTGTCCTACCACATGGACAAGACCAAGGGGACGACATGTAGAGGGCCCGCTACATGGAGAAGCCTGGTTTGCATGAGCAAGCAAGAAAGAAGACTTGACCGCGTCGAGGAAGAGAACGAAGAGGAAGAATGGAGTAACACAACATCACTCCACAGAGGAAGAGAGAACCACAGCACACAGGAACATCGGTGCTGTCAAAGGAACATCGCAACATCCGTGTGGATCCCAGTAATCCCTACAACCTGCATTCGAGGAGACCAACCACTGAAGAACCGTATGGGTGCCCTGTGAACCTGAAGCTTGCCGAAGCAGAGCATACCCGAGCACTAGACAATCCACCCTTGAGGACTACACAAGACTCGACTGTGGCCATGTCCAAAGTTCCGCAGCTACCCGCACAGCCCACGCGATCAAGTGGCAGTCCAGGGGACAAGGGCCTCGGCCGCATGTCCTGTGAGAGAGGAATCCGGATGGGAGAGGTGCAGCAGAGGCAGCTCCATGACAGGCAACAGGAAGCACGAAGGCCCCAGGTGAACACCTGGCACCGAGAAACGGTCTGGTGAAGACACTGAACCCATGTCCTAACGGCAAGACCATCCTGGCGGATGACATCAACACCCCCGAGGACATCATGAGAGACTTGGCGGTGAGTCCGTTAGCAGTCCCTCAGCGACGCTTTTGCGCGGCTCATGCGAAGCCCCACACGGTCCACCCGGTCCAATCGTGTCCAGCAAGAGGGTCCTCCCAGCGTCTCTAGTGAGAGAAGAGTCCAAGCAGGAGAGGCCAGTCTTCTAGGCTCCAGTGAGAGAAGAGTCCGGTAAGAAAGGCAAGTCGGAAGTTACTTGGCCGGACGGAGGCGTGAAGGCATCAAGATCAGCAAATCCAAAGAAAGACCTCTCGTGCCGTAGTCGTCTCCAACAACCAACAAGCGTTGTCATCCACTGGACTAGGAACACCTGTGAGACCCCACAAGGGTCACCTCCATTCTGCTCCCGATGCTCCAAGTGATGAACACTGTAGATAAGCGTCAACACAGCAAGACAAGGATGATCTGAAGTACACCGCTAAGGTGAAGCTCATCTGACGGACTTTGTGGTCCAGAACTTCAACATCTCCCAGCCGATCGACTGAGGAAAATCTGTTGGGGCTGTAAACTGTTGTTGTTCTGTTTTCTTGCAGGTTGGATTTTTTGTTTTCCTTTCATTAAATTTTGGGAGGGATGTAGTGTCCTGCCAGGACACAGTCTAGTTGTTCTCAAGTGTAACCCTACACTAAACACCCACCCACCACAGACGTCACTGGGTCAGGTGATGCTGTTAATAAAAGAACCCGAGCGCACGTGCTCGTAGCCAGAGCTACTATCCATAAGCTGGTGTCCGTGTCACACTCATTTCATCATGCGGGCCTAGGCCCCAACCCTTACACAGGGGTATGATTTTCATATTGGGAGAGGCAATCTAACAACCCCATGGGGCAAGGTTAACATCACGAAATAGGCAGCCGAAGTTTCTGAAAATCCACAGCTACACCAAAATCCAGTCTCGATGTATGCTTCATAGATAAAAACATTATGCACGCATCTTTTTGTAAACCATGAAACATCATCTACAAGTCAGCCAACATGTTTCGTTACATCTCTCAGAACTTCTGCAGGGATGTTAAAGTATAATACTTTAATGTGATTAAACCTGAAGCACACCCTTTTAGCGAGGTTTTTCTTTTGAATAATCAAACTTCGTGTCTCTTTTTCAATTTAGCGTGCAAGACTCCGTTATGCTCCGTCCCAAACAAAGCACCTGCTATAAAGAATCCTGAATGTGGCACGGCATGTCCGTGTCACGAAGGAGTTGCACTGCAGTGCGCACATATGCAAACAGTATTCACGCGTACTCCATATTTTTATCAAGTTCATCCAAATGTATTCCAAAATATAATCAGTTTTTCACCATCACGTCAAAGACAAAGTTTCTGCGCTTTATGTATCTTAAGAATGCCCACTGTTTGCATATGTGCACACTGCAGTGTAACTCCTTCGTGACATGGACATGCCGTGCCACATTCAGGATAAAGTATAATACTTTGCCATGGTTACTGAAATTAGAAGGAAAAAAGTGTAACATACACTTAGATATATATCCATAAAAAGTATATCTACATCAACTCTATTGATTTAAGTTAAAAATATAATATTTAACTCATTTCGGCTCATCATCCGACACTAAGTTTTACAGCACAATATCATCAACCTTAATTATACTTTGCAGCAGGCTGTTCAGTAACGGAATTTTGAACCCTCGCTTGTGCAATTAGTTTACAACCAATTCAAAGCAAGCAATTTTCTATGCTCAGCCTAATAGATTACAGGCCCAGCTCTAGGATTTTTTTCTTTGGGAGGGCCGTAACGAAGCGTGAGTGGGCCATGAAGATGAATGGGTACTGGCCAAAAAACGGTGTTTAATCGATCTGTTATTTTGGGTATTGGCATCTGTCCGCTTTTGACATTTTTAACCTTAGAATCAGCACACAAGGTGGTACATACCTCACTTTCTCTGTAGTTCTTCCAGCTTTGGGAAAGGGGAGGGACACTACTTGTCAGAACTTTAAGATGTAGAACTTTAAGACTGCAGCATGCTCCCGGTCATGTGCAGTAACACAAATATTTCTGCCGAAATACAGGGCCACTTTGCAGCTTTCCATGTTTTTAAAAAACTTCTGCAGCTTTTTACTTTGCAAAGCATTGCAGTTTAAAAATAAGATGCAATATGCCCAGAATCACATTTCAGTTTTCAGGATATCAGTGCTGGTCATTTGTGAATCATAGCAGCTGCTAAACTCTGGTGACTTCACACCTCTCCCTAGGCTTGAAAGTACCCTATATTAATAGTGTTACTAATTAAAAACGATTAGGTCGAGCCCACAGGACTGCACTCCCCTGTGAAACATTGAGGTTGAAAACCCTTTTTTTTCAGTTCTGAATGGCCCTTGGGTGGGCCTGGCTCACCTGGCCCACCCTTTAGATTGCAATATTGTTACACAATGACTTTCCGTTTCCCAATGTACATGGCAGAGAAGAGTTTAGTGACAGTTAACAAAATAAGGAATGATTAAAGCATAACAAGCATACTAAAGTGAAGAAGAACATGCCTTATCCAATGTTAAAAATATAAACGTTTGTCTGAAAAAAAGCATCGCACCTGAAAAGGGAAAAGCTGGTGTGTACCCCTTTTGTGTGTTCTAGCACGCACAACAATAAAATATACCCTCCATGCAACTCTTTATGACTCACCTATAATCAACCCCAAGTGAGTCCTTCCAAATCCCTCCCCTACATGACCTAATAATAAAGGAACTCAAGGTGAAAATGGAGCATCGTTTACTTTATCTATTCACCAACTCTTTTTGCACATTTCTCAATAAGCACTTCAAATCTCTGGAAATGACACCCTCCCTTAGCCACACACACACACACACACACCATCCACCCCTGTTTGGATATTTACACAGTGCTCAGCGTCTTTTGGGGCTTGAAGTCAGCATCCCTCCCCTCTGCCGTGTGAATGGCAATGTGGTGCACTCGTGATAATTTCAAGGTACCAACTCAGCTCCCCCTACTTCCAGCTTGTCCCTCGTATTCCACACAGAGATACGTGCTGCCCACCCACACCTGTGCTGAGTTGTTCTGCAATCTGGGCTGTGAACCGCTCACACAATGGCCATGTGGGGTGCAAGATAAGGACCACGCCCTCAGCACCACCTTCCCTCGCTGCGGGCACAAAGGATGTTGAGAGGGAATGGGGCCCGAAAAGACTTCTGCTGTACTTTTCAGCCTTCAGCAAGGGGCATTTGTGTGAGGAGGTCATGTGTGCTTGTTGGGGATTTGTTTGTGTGTATAAGTTTGTGGGGACGTGCGAGTTGTGTTTGTGTGCATGTATGTATTGTCTGTGTTCATGTATGTGAGACAAGCGAGTGACTAAACTGAAAAAAAATGCTGAGACCATTCTGTCCTCAAATACGAATAGAGAGAAACATTGTCAACAACTGGCATTTAGAAAAGCAGAGGATTAAAGCAGTTAGTCACCAACACAAAAATTCAAAAGTGACAGCAGTATTCAACAGCTAACACCATTCTCCTTGCATCTAATCAGGGCAAATAGATCCACAGATCAATCCATAGCCATGACTGAATTTACGGTGTAATATTGACTACACCTTGCATAAACATGGAAAAGGAGCTCAGCACATGAGTCTTTCCAGAAATCCCTGCCTACGGATACCCACGACTAAGTAACCAAAGCATCAGAATATGGAATGCTCACAGTGGGTGCAGCACCAATTCAAACATAACCTATCACATACAAATACATATGCACACAAAAAGACCTAAATAGAAAGAATTGAACCTGAAATACTATTTGCCAATAAACATTACTAATGCAGGAAAAAATCAAAAAATTTAATGTACAGCAGAGAAGAAAACATATTGGCTCCAGGGGAGGACACTTCCTACAGACCTGTAAAAAGACAGTAGGCAAAATGGCTGTGCACAGTGCAAAGTACTGCCAAGTGATCCAACATGTCAAATGTGACTAAGGAATAAACACACTTTAGGAAATGAACTCAACAATAAGATCAACATTAGTCCCAGCAGGAACATTAATAAAAGTACATTAAGAAAAAAGCATTGACATAGTATCCATATCTCTGACCAGAATACAAGGCTGTTAGAGTAACATGGAGCTACGTACAACACAGCGTAACTCACAGCTCAGGACAAACTACCTTAAGTGTCTAATGCACGTCAGACATGCATGTATATTATATATAGCATATATAGTATATAACATGTATAGCATATATATATAGGATAGGAAATATGTTTGTATAGCGCTCGAATGCCACGGCATCTTGGCGCTGGTGTGTATAGAAGTGGTACAGTCTATGTTACTAGGGAGCTAGATCGAAGTAAACAGCCAGGTTTTCAGCCCCTTCCTGAAGGATTGTCGATTTGAATGGAATCTCTTGGCTGTTATCATTTTGTAAAAACAACAATTGATGGACATAATGCAGAACAATGGCATACTGTTATCATTTTGTTCCATAACTTTGCTGCACAGTTTGAAAAAGTTCTGCCGCCCCATCTTACTCGCCTAATCCTATCAGTCTGGAGGAGGGCCAGGTTACTGAACCTCAGGGCACGAGCGGGGGCGTAGGACAAAAACATTTTTTCGATGTCCCTGGCCCCTCCCCCATGCAATGCTTTATGAACCAGACATAAAGCCTTGAATTCCACGCTCTGCTGTACTGGGAGCCAATGCAGTGCTCTGATTCCTGCTGAGGTTGGTTGACCTCTAGGTATATTTAAAAGCAGCCTTGCAACGGCATTCTGCAAGGACTGCAGCTTACTCATCTGGGTTTTATCAATGTCCAGCAGCAGAGCATTGCTGTAGTCAAGTTTAGATAACCAGAGAGCCACCACCATTGTCTTTTGTAATTCCTGAGCGATGAAAGGGAATATCTTTCTCAAAGTTTTTGTTAGAAAGAAACAGGAAAAGGTAAGACTATTTACCTGAACAGAGAAGCTTAACTGGTTATCGAAGATAACTCTGAGGTTTCTAACCTTAGGCATGGGGCAGGGGCATTCCCCCGCTCCCACCGGCCACCAGGAGTAATTCCACAGGGATCGGCCCTGACCAAACTCAATAACCTCCGTCTTATCTGTGTTCATTTTCAGGAAGCAATGGTTCATCCAGGTCATAATCTCGGTAAGGCATGCATGAAACCTAACAGCTGTATCCTCAGGTTGTTTAGCTATCGAGATTACAAGCTGAGAATCATCAGCATAGGATACAAGGGCAAATCCAGGCTTCCTGATGAGTCTGGCCAGGGGAATGACATAGATATTAAACATCGTTGGTGATAAGGCCGATCCCTGTGGAACTCTACAGGGAAGGTGGAAACTGTCTGACTGCAAACCCTCCCAATACAAGCTCTGCTACCTGCCCTCCGAAAACAATGAGATGAGGGTCAGGGACATACCCTCGATCCCCACTTCTTTCAGCCACTGCACTAACACTGTGTGGTTCACCGTGTCAAAAGCTGCTGACAAATCTAAGAGTACAAGGACTGCTCTACCCCCTCTATCAACTATTCTGCGGGCCTCTTCCGTTGCTACAATCAAGGCAGATTCTGTAGAGTGGTATGACTGAAAACCATACCGAGTAAAGTTCAGCAGGTTATTAGTATCTAGATACTCTTGGCTTACCGGGAGCACTCAGACTACGTGTGCTGCTCCTGAAGACTGTACTTTACCTTACTAATGATATAGCTCACCTGAGGCGGAAAGCCGGGTGATAGTTTGCTAGCTGTTTTTATAATTTTTGTTTTATTTATATTTTCGTTTGCGCCGTGTTATGCTGTTTTATAAATCCACTAACAGTGTGTGACTCGCACTCCTATTGCCCGCACTGTCCTTTCCGTTTGCCGCAGACGATTTGGGTACTGTGGCCGGAGACGTCTCTTGTCTCTTGTGTTACACGGCAGCCTTAGCTCCTAAAGAACTACAAGTCCCAGCGCTCTTGCGCTGTACACGGGACTACAAAGGGAGGTGGCCACTTCTCCGCGCAGCGGATGCGTGCAGCGGGCGCGCCGCTGTCACGCCGAAGTCAAGCCTAAGTCCAGCCCGTCTGCGCCCGTACGCGCCAGGTCGGGCCCTGGGGCCACCAATTCTACTCAAACAGGCCTCACCTCTGGCCACCAAGGTACGACTATTACATATACTGCGGGGGAATTACTTTTTTTCAGACATGCGCCATGTACATACTGCTCAACCTGCACATTTCCCATTCATGGTTTTAACTGTAACAATTATGGATTTTCTTTGGGCAGGATGAGCAGGTGTAAACAGTGGAAACGTCTGCATACAAATGGCAAATCGAATGTTGCTAGACCCTCTTCTACTATTCCCAAACTTCAGTTTTGGAGCATAAATTGTAGGTCTCTTCCAAAACACAAAAATCAAATTGATGATTTTATAGTCGATGAAAAACCTGATGCCATGTTCCTGACGGAAACTTGGCTTCATGCCAGCTCTGGACCTGACATTGCTTTTGCAATTCCTCCTGGTTATGTCATGGTCAAGAGAGACAGAGATATTGGTAAGGGAGGTGGTATTGCTATAGTTTTTAAATCTAGTTACAGTTGTAAGTTTGAAGCCTTTCCCCTCCAGGGTTGTGAGGCTGCCCAATTCAAACTAGCAATTAGTGCTCAGATGACTTTATCTGGTCTATTGATATATCGTCCTCCCGGTAATTCCAATGTGTGGGCGACATCCTTCTCTGAAACTATTGCTCCACTGATCCTGAAGGCTGCCAACTTCACCATCTTGGGGGATCTGAATTTACATTTGGAAGTCCCTCAATGCACGATTAGCAAAACCTTTTTAGCTGATTTAGAAGTTCTTAATATTCTATTGTGCAATTCAGGACCTACGCACTCCGCGGGACATTTGTTGGATCCTGTTCTCTCGAACCTTCCGTATGACTGTGAACCTGCCACTCGTCCTTTGGAATGGTCGGATCATATGGCAGTTAAATTCTCTCTTTCGTGTATTAAGATCACAGCATCTGATGATGCTGGTACAGGAGAGAGGTTACGTTGTTGGGGCAAGGTCAATATCACAGATTTTAACTTGCATCTGTCTGATACCTCACCGAATGTTAATTCATCCCTTTTGGTGTTGGAGGCGGCAGTCTCCAAATGGTTGACTACTGCTGTTGACAAATTTGTTCCTCTTGCGTCCATGCATTCTCTGCCCCACCGTCACCCTGCGGCATGGTTTTCGGAGAATTTAAAAACCATAAAATCTCAATGTAAGGTACTTGAAAGGCAATGGAGGCATTCCTACTCTCCCTCTCGCAAGGTGACATATAGGGTGGCTCTTAGAGACTACCATAAACAATTTAAAATAGCTAGAGCTACTTACATTGATAATACTATAACACATGCTCAGAATTGTCCTCGCACACTTTTTTCTGTAGTAAGAAAACTGACAGGTGCAGATTCTACTCCTGCCCCTCCTGTTCTGAATGAGGCACAAAGTAACTCTATTGCTGAGTTTTTTGTCACCAAGGTCGAACGTATTTATGACTCTCTGAGTCTTCTACCTTTAAGCAAAGAATTATCATCTATGCCTGTGCCTGTTCAAAACAGTCAGTCTCCCCTGACAATCAAACTTACTGAGTGGCCACTCTTCTATGATGTTTCTTTTGCTCACTCCCTCGAGAGCATCAAATCCGGTTCTCCCCACGACCCTTTACCGGCTAAAATCTTTAAACAACTTGACCTGAACCCTCGTTGTGTGGTGATGAATCTCCTCAATTCTTCGATGATAGAATCCTGTGTTCAATAAGAAATGCGTTTTATTCCCTTGCACTCGTTTTATTCACAAGTAATCACAAAGATTTAACTGTTCAGGTTGGCGCTGCTTCTGACACACGTCGTCTAGTCGTGCCTTTCAAATATAAACCTGGTGTGGGCAGGGTCTCCTACCAACCAAAAAACGCGCTCAATGTAGCATGAAACACACTGGTTTCTTCATACGTTTGAATTTTATTCAATCTGACGATTTTTTATCCATTCTAGGATGTTCATTCGATTCATATTCAATTTTGTGGAAGTGGAAGCATGCAATGGTTATCCCTCTGCAAAAAAAGGCTGGAGCGGATGTCTCCTATTTATCCAACTTTAGGCCTATCTCGTTGTTGCCTATTTTTTCTAAAATCTTGGAAAGGCACATCAACTCACAGCTGACTCTCTTGGTAGAGAGCTCGGGCTTTTTGCATCCATCGCAATCCGGCTTCAGAGCTCACCATTCCACAGAGACCACACTTTTGGGAGTTACTGAGAATTTACGGCACGGTATTGATCGCGGGGATACATCTGCACTTATCCTTCTGGACTTAAGTATGGCATTCGATACCGTGTCCCATTCCATTCTTCTCACATCTCTCAAATCTCTGGGAGTTGGGGGTTCAGCTCTTGCTTGGATAGCCTCTTTTTTACGTGATCGTACCTTCCAGGTTTTTTCAGCCAAAGCATCCACGAAAATATGTGCATCGGCGTACGGCGTTCCCCAGGGGTCCATTCTTAGTCCATTACTATTTAACATCTATGTCTGACCTCTGGCCACTATTGTGGAGGAAGCCGGTTTGACTTTATTTTCTTACGCCGATGACACACAAATCATCTTCTCCCTCTAACAGGGAAGGTAATAACATCTCAGCTCTTAAGCAGGGTTTGACTCGAGTGGCAGAGTGGATGCAGGAGAATTTCCTCAAGTTAAATGGGGATAAGACCGAGGTTGTGATCCTGGGCAAGGGCAAAGATCTATGGGGTCCTCAACATTGGCCCGAGAGCATGGGTTCTACCCCTCTACCCGTTGCTCAGGTTCGCAATCTCGGATTCCCCATTGACGAAAAGCTCACAATGCGGCAACAGGCTGTTAGGGTGGCTTCCATCTGCTTTGCCACGTTAAGATGGCTTCAAAAAATCTTATGGATGCTTCCCACCTCTACACAGAGGACTGTGGTCCAGGCTTTGGTAATATCTCGCCTGGACTACGGGAATGTCCTTTATCTTGGTGCCGATTTAACAACTGTGAGCAAACTTCAGGTCGTCCAAAATGCAGCCGCACGGCTGTTACGCAATGTTCCTCGGAGAACATCTGCCTCTCAAGCCCTTCGCGATTTGCATTGGCTGAGAATAGCGAGTAGAATCAAATTCAAGGCCTTATGTTATATCTTTAAGATAAAACAGGGCTCTGCCCCGAGGTACCTAGGGAATCTCATTCATGCTTATAAGCCCAGTCGCAGTCTGAGATCCTCAGGTAAAGGAGATTTTATCGTCCCTAGATTTAGGTTAGTGAAGATGGGCGGCCGCTCCTTCTCTCATTTAGGCACTAAATCTTGGAATGCCCTGCCATTGACCCTGAAGTTGGAGACAAATCTTCTTCGCTTCCGTAGGGGATTAAAAACTTGGCTCTTTCAGCAGTAATATGTGCAGTCTTCTTCAGTAGCTTCATTGACAGATGCTTGGTAGTTCATTCTTCTTCAGTCTATCCCTTGGCGCCGGGAAACCCACTGCGGGTAGCCGTGCGCCTTATAAGTTTAAATAAATAAATAAAAATAGTCAGTCAGCACCTTGTTCAGCGACTTCTCCAAGATTTTAGCTGCTATTGGTAAACCAGCAATCGGGCGATAGTTCTTAGGTTCCAAGGGGTCTAGGGTGCTTTTTCAGAATTGGCCAAATCATTGCTTTTTTCCAACATACTGGATAACTACCTGATTCCAGAACTTGATTGACTAAAGGGATCAATTCATCACCGATTCTCCTAGTGGCCAAATGCATAATCGCGAAGGACAGGGGTCTTTGGGTGAACCAGATTGTATAGAAACGAGAAGTTTATGAACCTCATCGTTTGTACTTGGTGGAAAGCATGCTAATCTACAGTGTATTAATCCAGACTCATCCGACGATTGACATAGTTTATCAGGACTGATTCAAGTGTTCAAAAGGTCATCATAGATCACTTGGACCTTGTTCTGGAAGTATAGGGCCAGTTTATTGCACATAGCTTGGTCTGGTTTAAAAGCATTGGCCTGCTGCGATTTAGTGTGCCTGTTTTAAAAAGTTCCTTAGTGGAATTGCCGGCTTCCTTAATCATAGTTGTATAAAATAATCTTTTTGGGGCAATAATTGCATCCTTGTACTGTTAGAGGGCGAGATTGTAAATTGTTTTTCTTATCTTTACTGTATTCTTGTCTCCAAAGACGTTTCGCTCTCCTGCAGTTTACTTTTAAACCTTTTCATTCAGAGCTATCCCATGGTGACGAGGTCTTTAGTCTCTTGACCGTCACCAATTTTTCGGGTGCCACACAGTCAGCCGCTGTCAAAGACATTCATTGAACAGAGACGCTGCCTCATTATTGTCCTTAGCCAGCGACAGAGGAAGTTGGCCAAGGGCTGACTCTAGATCGTTGGCTTGGACTTTGTTCCAATGTCTAGTTTTTACCTTGACTGCTTTAGTTTGAATTTAATGATAGGGCTGTATGATCCTGATATTAAAATGGACAGCTTTATGGTCTGTCCATGGGAGGTCTGTTACTCTAGTCAGGATGATATCGGCATTGTTAGAAAAAAAAACATCTAGGGTATGGCCCGTCTGATGGGTGGATTCATTGACTAGCTGGCTTAGGCCGAAGGCTGCTAGGTTATCTAGCAGTCTGACTGTGTCTGAGTTGTTTGTTAGTTCCCGGTGATAATTAAAATCAGCAAGAATTGTGAGGGGGTGGGAGTCTATGTAAGACTCCAGATGCGTCATTAGTGCCTGTGAAAAAGCGACCCTGGGTTCAGGTGGACGATAAATCAAGAATCCCTGAAAGTTAAAGAGGTTGTTTGATTTTATACTAAAATAAAGCTCCTCTGCCGGTAAGTCTGAGATGGCTTCCACTCGCACCTTTAAAAAGTCCCAATATATTATACCCATACCTCCTCATCTACCTTCCTCCCTATCTTGTGAGGTGACTGCATAACCCTTTGGTCCCACAATGTTCCAATCAGGACCAGAGGTATTATCTGTCCAGGGCTCTGTCAGAAAAACTATATCAGGTGTGGTAAGTTGAATCAGGTCCTCAATCTGATATTTATGTTTCACTACGGACCTAACGTTTACCAGAATGCATTGCATAAGTTGTTCCTGGGTTGTCTTAGGGACCCTATTCAAATCTTGAGTGGCAAAATTGTTAAAAATGTCTCAGATTTGCCACTCTTTCGGGGCTTCAAACGTTCAGGCTCCCAAATCTCTCCCCGTCATACCAGAGGGCTCAAAACTGTTCACAGTGCTTAAATGCAACCGATGTGAGCATTTGGGGCAGGTGATCTCACTTGTGATCTTATTTTGCAGGCACATATCATGCATTATGCAGGAGCCTGTTTCCAGATCAAGCAACTGCTGTCTGCTGTATATTCAGGGCTTGAAACGGCCAAGGGTTCTGGCGCTGGTCGCGTTCCTCAAGCCGATGGGCGCAGACGGGGCAGACGTGCGCAGAAGGGCGTAGACGGGCTTGGCTTTGGCGCGCCTTAGGCACGCCCGCTTCGCGGTCACCCCAGTGCAATTTAAATAGTGTCTGGTCGTAAAAGCTAGCGCGTCAACCCTGGTGTAATGCAGACCTGTCTAGCATCAGGGTACCGCCAGGATCGAGTGGGAAGTACAGCAAGTGAAAACGACGTGGGGTCAGAGCAGCAAAGGTAACTTTTTAAAAACTAGTTCTATAGTATGTATAGCATGTAGAGAGTTGAATGGTGTCATGTTCACTGGGCACCAGAGCATTAACAGATTCCAACATTTGACTCCTCATGCCCCCATCACTGACGTTTCTAGAGCTAAGGAGTTAGGTCCCAAGACAAATTGGGTGGGCTGGACCCTATAATTAACGAAATACAACACCAGTGCCCACACCAATCAGAATCTAAAACAATTATTTTAAGGTCAAACCAAAAAAATTCATTACAGTTTGGCCGGGTACTTTTATTTATACCCCTCCGATTTACACAATTCTTTTTATAAACTTTTTTTCTCATTTGTGAATGAAAAAGAAGACATATATACATTCAAAGCTATTTACACAAATATATACAACACATGTACATACTACATACCAATACTTAATGTAAATAATAAATACAGTCCATACATCCTACGTGCAATACAAACAATATATCTTAATACATTTGTGTTCAAACAATCAATATTCAAAAATTAATTATAGACAAAGTCAGAAAGGAGACAATATCACCAAAGGTGACCAATTTTCAGAGCTAGCAGCCGATATATATTGTTTGTATTGCACGTAGGATGTATGGACTGTATTTATTATTTACATTAAGTATTGGTATGTAGTATGTATATGTGTTGTATATATTTGTGTGAATAGCTTTGAATGTATATATGTCTTCTTTTTCATTCACAAATGAGATAAAATGTTTATAAAAAGAATTGTGTAAATCGGAGGGGTATAAATAAAAGTACCCGGCCAAACTGTAATGAACTGTGTTGGTTTGACTCTTAAAATAATTGTTTGAGATTCTGATTGGTGTGGGCACTGGTGTTGTGTTTCGCCCATCACTGAAGTGGTCATTAACAGAGGCTCAGAGGGTAGTATAGCTAACAATGGTTTCAGACCTACCTGCAGTGGCAAAGGTGGTAAGCCGATGATATACAAATGTAATAAGTCAGTTGTAAGAAACCAGCTTCCTAATCCCCTGACGTTTGTGGAAACACCAAACATAAACAGGACAACTAGGTTAAACACGACACATGCACTAATCAATCTAATCTGCAAAAAATAATTCAAAGAAGGACCTCCTGTCATGGTAAGTAAATCCCCTTACATATACACGTTTGTGTGAAATGAGTGACAAATACAGATAATTTGTACCATACCCCAATTTCTTTGAGCACCCATTGCATCTGCATGCAATGAGTATCTGTAGATCATCTCAAGCAAAACACTGAAAACAACTTGAGGATTGAGCAGTGAGGATACAGTCTTATCAAGCCACTGCATAAGCCTCATGATCTCACAATCACCATACACTTGCATGATGCACCCTGAACTAAAACTAAAGCATCTAATGCTTAATTTGAGCTGGCTGGGTTCCGGTGCTCAGCACCTGCACTTAATTGTCAAAACCAGCACTTTTGACAGTCTGCCATATGGTGGGGCTGTTTGTCCTAATTAGAGACGACTACTCCAACAGTTGTTGATTAATTCTATATACATTAAAAATGACTAATACCTGGCGCCCAAGCCATTGTAATTGCTTTGGGGGCATGGAATAATCCGAACTGTCACACTTTAAGGCGTGTGATGGTTAGTAATTTTATTTGTGCTGTTATTGGAAGCACTGTGAGAGGCAATGGGTGGTGCAACCTGCAGTGGCCTCCTAACGAGGGCCCTGGCACTTTAAGCACTGAAAGCATCAGAACAAGAAGTTATGCAAGAAACCCTCTTCAGATTCTTTCTGCCACCAAAGCATTAGGGTGCCAGATAAACAACACTAGTTCTCACAGAGCACCAGAGAGATTTCACCACATATGATACAGGGACAAGTCTACACTAGAATGTGACAGATAAGATAGGAGGTTTGCAGAAAAGGCGAACTTACATCACATGTCTTAAGGTAAGCATCACACACCATAGTGGAATTTGGATCTGGCACACGGACAATCAAGACTTGCTGAAAGCCCATTAGTTAGTTGGCCTTTGCCACAAATTATTCTGACATTTGTTGACAAAGGGGTAACTGAAATAGTCACAGCATTAGTGAAACTTTTGAACTTTCTATGATGACACTGAAGCACAGAGAGAATGGAAAAAATAAGCACTGCTTCGGTATTGAGCCAAAATCTATGCTGCCGTGAAGATCAAATAAAGTCACACACGGTTCCAGGAGAATACATTCTCAGCTGTCTTTAAAAGTGGATGGAAGACAAAGGGATCAGCTCTTCAGAGATCCCGCATCATCACCGAATCAAACACCAAGTTATAATATTTCCAGGCTCTTTTCTTTCTGGAGAGATGAGGTGGCATTTTACCAATCAATTCGTCTAACATTTACCTTCAAAGCAATCTAAAACCTCCCCAGATGAGCACAGTGCCGTGCAAATACTCAGGCAAAGGAAAGAAGCAGGTGCAGAGGGACAGGCTGAGCACCATATGTGATGCTCCTGGAATGTGACTTGGTGTTTGAACAATGATTGTGGCACTGATGTGTAGAGTTTATGTTTCTAGACACAGTGCCATGTACACCAAGTATGTGTTCAAGAGCATTCAGCGATGAGAGCAAATACAGTGCCTGCCAGATCGGATTATTCCCATTACCTCGTTCAGATCAGCAGAATATGAGGCTTGGTTATTTCAATATGATGACTTTAAAGAGGATGTCGAAGAGTGAGGACCAGGCATTGAACAGTAGGGGTAATTGCACAATCCTTAGGGTATGTTGCATGATTGGGAAAAGGGCTGGAGCTGTGGAAACACAACATTACCGTTTTGATTCTCTCTTGGAAAAATAATTCGACCCAGTGTAAATAGTGTTACCACCTTTAGAAACATAAGACCCCCACCCCATGCTGTACATATAGGTATGCGGTACAAAAGGAGGTGGTGATGGACGGAGCATCAGAACCAATCAAACACTCACACTAAGTCAAAAGATCTGGGTTTGATCCATCACCGTTCTTTAGCCCACTCTGCCACCCCAGTTCAGACATGGCTATATGCAAATCAGTCTGACCCTGTGCCTTATGGAAACAGTCCAGCCCGAACTGCCAAGCCATGCCTTCCCTGGACCGGAAACAAGCTTCTGAGGACCGTTTTCTGGCATTCCAGCCGTCTTCAGCCCGGCTTGCTTGAACCCAGTGGGAAAGTGAGCAAGGGACTCACGTCTGAGCATACCCTGCCACACTTATGGTGACCAAAAGCGGTACAAAAAGGGGGGGTGATGGACGAAGCATCAGAACCAATCAAACACTCACACCCAGTCAAAAGATCTGGGTTTGAGCCATCACCGTTCTTTAGCCCACTCTGCCACCCCAGTTCAGACATGGCTATATGCAAATCAGTCTGACCCTGTGCCTCATGGGAACAGTCAAAGCCCGAACTGCCAAGCCATGCCTTCCCTGGACCGGAAACAAGCTTCCGAGGACCGGTTTCTGGCATTACAGCCGTCTTCAGCCCGGCTTGCTTGAATCCAGTGGCAAAGTGAGCCACCAAGCAGATGCCTTGAAAACAAAAAGCACAATTTATTGAACGATTCGGTGGTGGTCCCATCCTCTTAGGGCCACCCCAAGTACAGTTATTGGCAAAACAACACTTCCCAACCAAAAGCCCTGCAAAGCATTATGGGATGAGATTAGCAGTGGGCAGTGAATATTATACGGTATCCAATTTCAAAATAATTCTACAATGAGCTGCAGTTCAACTGGTGGTTACTAGATGTCCGTCACAAATCAAATGGAATTGCTTGATGAAAGGGTTTCAATGGTTTTGCATGTGACTCATGAGGGACATCTAGTAACGACTAGGTGAACTGCAGCTTGATGTAAGAATAATTTCAATGCTTTGCTTTGACTCGTGAGGGACATCTAGTAAATACTAGTTGAACATCATTGGGTTCCTTAGAAAAGGGCCAAGGAGTATGTGCCCCACAGAAAAACCAAAGTAGAGGTAAGTGTGCAATTAAAAGAGAAGTAACTGTTCCCTAGAAAATTTTAATAGAGGGACAGCCAACTTCCCAATAAAAACAAGTGAAGATAGGACAATCAGAGGTTGAGTTAACTTGAATCGGTGATTCCTATCAAAGGTTAAATGATCAAGTGGTCAACATGTTTCTGCTGTTACGTTCTATAAATGCTCAGCATTCGTCAGGACCAGATATACCTTCACCTCAGTGGGTACATACACGCTAAGGCGTATTACTGGGATTCATGTTTGGTTCCCACCTTTAGTAAGTAACTTTGACTTGCTTGATGGGTTGCACTATTTAATTTTTGGGTTGAACAAGAAAATAGCAACTTTCTAAAAGCGCTATTCCAAACTTAGAATTTAAAAACCATCTTCACTAAAATATGTGTAATTAAATTCTGAGTTCAAGGATACCAGATTCCAACTGTTTATCTTGCTGCTATGGGAAGATATGCAGGAAAACATGTTATACAGCATTCTATGTTAACCTCTGGGCAAGATAGCCTTTCAATAGTGAAAAACGAAATTGGCAGTATTTCACTATCAGGACATGTTACCCACACTAGAACATGTCCTACCTTTCAAATACACTGCACCCTGCCCAATGAGGTACCTTGGGCCTACCATAGGGGTGTCCAATGTGTATGAAAAGGGAAGGGTCAGGCCTGCAAGTATGCACACTGGCCAAGTCAACATGGCAGTTATGAAACTGCGCACCGGCACTGCAGTGGCAGGCTTGAGACACCCTTTTAGGGCTACTCATGGAGGTGGCACAGTCAGTGCTGCAGGCCCACTAGTAGCATTTCAAACACCAGGCCTGGCACACGCAGTGGACTTTACTAGGGACCTACTGGTAAAACAAATATGCCAATCATGGATAGTAATAATACAATACAATAATAATTTTAACTAGGTAGCACTTGCACTTTGGCACTGATCAGCAGTGGCAAAGTGCCCAAAGCATCTTAACCAGCAAAAACGAATTCCAGCACAATGTCAAAAATACAGGAGGTAGAAGCAAAAAGTCAGTGGAAACCACGCCAAGGATGCAAGGTCTAACACTGAATTAATCAAAGGTGGGAATGGACACTAGTATCTACTTAACCGTCGGCTAAGCTTTGACAACCCTCATAGACCACCTGGTTCAGTTCGTTGCGGTATATCTTTTTTCCGCCCCGCCAGGAGTCATGGCATAGTCATAGGGTTGCCAAATAATGTGCGGTATGCCTGCCTCACCCGAGGCTACCTCTGGTTCAGGTAGAAGTGTCCAGAAATCATAGGGAAGGGAAAAAGGGGAAATTTACATTAAGAACAGTGTGTCACCTTAAATTTTTTTTATTCTTTAATGGGGAGGGTTGACACTGTATTAAAAATTGTCGATATATGAGGTATAATCGAGTAACTAGATTACCATATATCTAAATGTATATGGATGTGTCAACATGTTTCAGCTCTTTTGGCCCAGCCGGGTCTGGAGAGCTTTCGTCAGGACAATAAACAAACAAACAACATATATAAGGTACTCACACAACTAGTGTTGGGTCCTATTTAGCTATATTAGCTTATCTTGTTTTGCCACCTTGTTAGGTTTAGCTTGCCAACGTCAGCAGGAGTGAAGAGTCGCTGTACGCGGTCTTTGCCGCATGGACCGGCTTTCAGTCCCTGTGCTGACTCTGCTCCTGGTTACGAAAGCTCTCCAGACCCGGCTGGGCCAAAAGAGCTGAAACATGTTGACACATCCATATACATATAGATATATGGTAATCTAGTTACTCGATTATACCTCATATATCGACAATTTTTAATACAGTGTCAACCCTCCCCATTAAAGAATAAAAAAATTTTAAGGTGACACACTGTTCTTAATGTAAATTTCCCCTTTTTCCCTTCCCTATGATTTCTGGACACTTCTACCTGAACCAGAGGTAGCCTCGGGTGAGGCAGGCATACCGCACGTTATTTGGCAACCCTATGACTATGCCATGACTCCTGGCGGGGCGGAAAAAAGATATACCGCAACAAACTGAACCAGGTGGTCTATGAGGGTTGTCAAAGCTTAGCCGACGGTTAAGTAGATACTAGTGTCCATTCCCACCTTTGATTAATTCAGTATTGAACCAGGGGAACCGAATGGACCGTGAATCCTCTTCCCTCCCTTTTGATATAAGTGCAAGGTCTAACAGTCACAAAATATTCATACATAGAATATCAAGAATAAGAATTTGGAATTAATGCCGAAAACACACCCCTTTCAGACACAAAATTGGTATCAAAACTTGTTGAGGCAAGGACGTAGAGAAGCCCCTGATATGCCAGCTTAGACAGATAAAATTGTTTTAGGGCCCTTCTTAATTTTCAAATGTGGCTTTCAGGCGATTGCAAGGCAGAAGGAAAGACCTATAAATGACAGCGATACAACTGTGGGCTGTGGAAGGGGTGGAGGGATTAAAAAATGCTTAACATGGTGACAGAATGGAAGAGAAATGTTTTGAATATAAAAGAAAAAATAGTTTAGAGGTAAATACAATGAATAGCTTGAAGGAAGGAAAGAAAAATGCAAATAAGAACAGAAAGAAGAACATTCCGGAAGGAACCTGGGCGACAAAAGAAGAATAGAAACAAGCAGAGAAGGGCAGAAAGAGAAAAAGAATGAGAGGGGGAAGAAAAGAATGAAACTTGGGAAAAGGGGTAGCAGGAAGAAACTAAGAAATAAAAATGGGAGGAGCGAAAGTAAGGAAAGCTAAAAATAGAATGAAATATTGGAAACGAAAAATGAGAAACGGGTGGAAGGTCAGGGGAAGGAAAGAAAACAAAGACAACAAATGGAGGTAATTCAAGAAGAATGGAACGAGAAAAGTGGCGAAGGAAGTACAGGAGATGATAAAAATAAAGGAAGGAACAAGAATATGAGAATGGGTCAAAGGAAAGTTAAGGAAAGATGGAAAGCAGAAGAAAAATTAAACATGAATATGAAAAAAGACAGAGAGCAGAAAAGACACCTGAAAGCAGAATGGACAGAACAAAAGAAAGATCGAGCAATGGAATGAGAGCAGAATGGAAAGGGAGGTAATGAATAAATAGAAAGTAGAAAAGAACAGATGGAGAAAAAATGAAAAGATTAAATCAAAGAAAGAAGGTGAATGCTGGTAAATGTGCAGATTTTTCTGGCCACATTCCTTTCAAATCATGCTGTAAAATATATAATTCTAAAGCTTTTTGCTCCTGGCCATAATGTCCACTAGCTCCTTAAAAGAAAGGGTCGGGATCAGGGGGGTCGGGGACATTTCTTTCCATGTGGTTCATAGTGGGGGTATTTTGTTTTTCTGGCTATTCCCTTGATTTACAGCCTGACCTCCTTTCTCAGGAGTAGCCAAAAGGCAAAGTCGACTTTTTGGCTGCCAAAGTCCTATGATAATAATTTGCCCGTCAGTATTTTCTTGAAATGTAAATCGCGTATTTTTTTCAATACACATGGTCTGAGTGATCAAAAGCAATTGTAATCGACATCGCATACATGACGATGCCTAAGAACCCAGGGGCATATTATCAAGACAGGTGATACAATTTTCGCCGTTTTAGCGGCAGAAAACTGCCGCTAAAACGGCGATAATGGGCTTGATAATCAGCCGCGGTCGGTAGGGGAGTACCTGCCGGGGCGGTGACGTGGGGAGGGGGAGAGGGCAGTCAATGACAGGCAGGCAGGCATGAGGGCAGGCAATGAATTTCGTTGCGTGCACTGCATCCCCAAATGCAATGCAGTGCGCGCAACGAAATTCGCTTAATTTATTTAAATGTTTACTTACCTGCAAACCTCCATTATCCATACATTACTAACCCCCACCCTGCCCCTCCCCCTCCCCACGTCACCGCCCCGGCAGGTACTCCCCTACGGACCGCGGCTGTTGATAATATGCTCTATGGAATTCCAATTGAAGCCCATGTTAAATGTGAAGAACATTTAACACAGGCTTCAATTGGAATTCCATAGAGCATATTATCAAGCCCATTATCGCCGTTTTAGCGGCAGTTTTCTGCCGCTAAAACAGAGATAACTGTATCCCCCGTCTTGATAATATGCCCCCAAAACCTAATGCACAAAATCACCAACTGCTTCTTCCCAGATACAAATCACGAGGTGGAGAACGGAAGGGCATGCATATTTACCTATTGTTCAGCTGTGATTAAGATGATTTACAGGTGTCCAAGGGTTGGACTGAGCAAGAGGAGTCGACATACTACAGGATAGGGAAAATCAAATAAATAAATAACACCACTTACCTTGTGCTTGCTGCATCGCCAATTCGGCGATGCAGCTAGCACAAGGTAAGTGGTTTTATTTATTTATTTTCCCTATTGTGTTGTATGTCAACTTCCCCCACCCCGCCTCACTGCTCTTACCTATACCGGCCGCGCCTGTTACCTCCCACCCCTGCAAATAATTAGCTGGTCACTTAGAAAATATTGATTCTAAATCTGAAGTTGTTTTCTACTGTTGCTATGTCGTGAAGGAATTTCAGGCTCTTCTGACAGTGCACAGTGTCTTTTGGAGGGCAGAAGAGGGAGAGAAGGGAAGGCACAGAGGGTGTTGGGGGTGTGCGAAAGGAGGCCAGGTATTTTTTAAAAAATTAGGGCATGGCACCATGTTATGTCTGGCTCCTTCTTATTCATCTGCCCCTGCTCAGCAGATGAAATCAGGAGCAGATGATTTTGGGGGCCATACATGACATAAAGGTGTATCTGGGTAAAAAGTGTATACATTCTTCAGCTTCTTTCCCATGGCATAGTATAATAGGTGGTTTGCAGGCTGCACCTAGAGAGTGTCTCCAATATATCATAGGGAGGTTGTGCCTTCTATCCAGAGGGTGTCTCTTCCAGAAAACATACTGCCTGATTCATCAAGCTAAATTGCACTTGCAAAGGGCAAGATTCTCAGAATCTTGCCTTTTGCGAGTGCAATTTTTGCATTTGGGATTCATCATCCCAAATGCAAAATTCGCTATTAAAGAATTCGCACATTTGCGAAGAATTGCATTTAAGGAATCTCTATTTGAGATTCCTTAAATGCAATTCATGAATCATTTTAAAATTGCGAAATTGCAATTTTGGGCCGCTATTTACCGAGAGGTCAGACCTCGTGGTAAATAGCAAAAACTTAGAAAAATGCATTTAAATGCATTTTTCTAAGTTGCATGTTACACACACACATGTCCTTTGGACATGTGTGTGCGCAACACCAATGTAGATTACATTTCAGGGGTGCTACAGGGTGTCCTTTGGACACCCCTGCACCCTTGAAATCGCATCCTTATTTGCGATTAGCAAATTGCTAATCGCAAATAAGGAATAACTCCCCATGCATTCCTATCGCAAATAAGGAACATGTAGGAATCGCAATATTTTTTTGCAATTCCTACATGAATCCCGTTTTGCAAGTCCTTAATAGCGATTCCTTATGAATCGCTATTAAAGACTCGCAAAACGGGTCTTTGATGAATCTGGCAGATAGCCCCTTATCTCCTTTTCAGCCACATGTGGTTGTTGCTGTAATCTAACTATTTCCCAGAAAAAGCACTAACTTTGCCAGGAGGTTCAAGAGTTGTGCCCAGTGACTGTGGGAAGGTAATCACATAGTACCATTATATGTTTATGCTTTGTATGGTGCAGTAGTGCATTCTCCAATGGATAGCAGGCTACACTGTAGGGGCGTGCCTATTATCTACCAAATACTCTGCTTACAGAGTCTCATCCTGCCTACATTTTATTAAGTTGCTATGTATAATAGCTAGATTAGGAAATTCTATAACCCGTATTTGTCCAACTGCTTTGCTCACGGATACTCTTCATGGAGAGAACATTTCAGACATGGCTGTTGATGTAATTAAAGTAACTATGGTGTGGTATGCTATGTTGTTTTACATTATGTTACGGTATATTACGCTTCGCTTTGCATTGCTATGCTACATTACAGTACATTATTTTGTTATATTGCGTTTCGTTATGATAACATTCATTTTGATGCCGTGCTTAAAAGCCATCCTTGGCCACATATATATATAGGAGACATGTTGCCAATACAACCTCAGTCAGAATTGAAAGTCACATGTGTGGTAATGACTGCTGTACTCTGTTTAGCTCAGCTGTGAATGTAGGTAATAGGATGGAATGGAGCTCACAGACATGCCTCACAGAAGACTCCCCGAGAAATGAGCGGAGCCGCGACTGCAAGGAAAAAAGGCACCAATCCCTCAACACCCTCCATGGACAGTTCATGCTCCGAGTTTGGTACTGAACACACTTTAGGAAAAATAAAGACACAAGACTGTGTCCTACAAGAATATAACCTGCCTTGAGGAAGGCCTTCCATCCAAAGTATATCCAGGTCCAATCACGAAGGTCGAAACGCATCAGCACAATTTCAATTGAGGCCAAGAGCTACTTTGATCAATCACTGGAAAGAAGTATCAAACGTCTAAGCATAATTAAGGTGGATTAGATAAAAATCACAATATTCGAACTCTGACGTCTACGGACCCCTCACTTCCGCTCTAATGGTTGAGGAAACAAGGACAAAAGGTCTCGTTGTTAAAATTCAGTAGGGCATACAAGGTTTAACATATGGAATAAGATACATGTTTCATAATGCCTATGCTTGAGGTATTAAATATTGGCAAGCACTGTTCAATAGATATATGTAAAGTATATTGTGTCTATCTGTAAAATGTAATTATATTTTTCTCATTTTCATTTGTGTATTGTTACCAGTAACGTACTTTCATTGTCCTAAGTGTAAATATGTATGTTATTGTTTCCTTTTATAGTTACCTTCAAAGATAAATATTTGATATAGGTAACCTACCTGGCACATGAGTACTTATTTGATACAACCTCCTGGGTTATACACTCTGAACAGTAATAGGGAAATGTAAGCATTATCTAAATAAATTAAAACAAAGTAAGCAGTGTTGAATAATTGAACAGAAGTAGAGAGACCCTCTGAGCTCACCACTGATGAAAAAACTCTAGATTTATGGTTTTGGAGGGATTGTTTTGCAGTGACTGTGAGCATTATGTGGAGGGAAGTGACAGAGGGAGAGTGGTAAATGGATGGACTGGATCTTCTAATGTAGAAAGAAACTTTAGCTGTTCTCCTGGTATTCTTCAATTTCATCAAGTGAGGAAAGGATTAACTTGAACTGCCACGCTGGCATAGTCGGCAGTCAGAAGATCCCAACACCAAATTTCGACTGTCAGTGAGATCGATTTTGCTTTTGCCTAAAATATTTGTGCTCACCTTCTGTTTGCGATACAAAAGGGGATGATGGACGGAGCGTTTGAGCAAATCAAACACTCACCCCCAGTCAACTGATCTGGGTTTAATCCATCACCATCCTTTAACTCACTCGGCCACCCCAGTTCAGACATGGCTATATGCAAATCAGTCTGACCCTGTGCCTCATGGGAACAGTCCAGCCCGAACCGCCAAGCCATGTCTTCTCTGGACCGGAAACAAGCATCCTGGGACCGGTTTCGGATTCAGAATCCTCATCAGCCAGGCTATCTTGAATCCAGTGGCCAAGTGAGCAAGGGACTCACGTCTGAGCATACCCTGCCACACTTAGGGCGAACAAAGCGATACAAAAGGGGATGATGGACGGAGCGTTTGAGCAAATCAAACACTCACCTCCAGTCAACTGATCTGGGTTTAATCCATCACCATTCTTTAGCTCACTCGGCCACCCCAGTTCAGACATGGCTATATGCAAATCAGTCTGACCCTGTGCCTCATGGGAACAGTCCAGCCCGAACTGCCAAGCCATGCCTTCCCTGGACCGGAAACAAGCTTCCGAGGACCGGTTTCTGGCATTACAGCCGTCTTCAGCCCGGCTTGCTTGAATCCAGTGGCAAAGTGAGCAAGGGACTCACGTCTGAGCATACCCTGCCACACTTATGGCGGCCAAAGCGGTACAAAATTGGGTGGTGATGGACGGAGCATCTGAACCAATCAAACACTCACACCCAGTCAAAAGATCAGGGTTTGAGCCATCACCGTTCTTTAGCCCACTCTGCCACCCCAGTTCAGACATGGCTATATGCACATCAGTCTGACCCTGTGCCTCATGGGAACAGTCCAGCCCAAACTGCTAAGCCATGCCTTCCCTGGACCAGAAACAAGCTTCCGAGGACCGGTTTCTGGCATTCCAGCCGTCTTCTTCCTGGCTTGCTTGAATCCAGTGGCAAAGTGAGCAAGGGACTCACATCTGAGCATACCCTGCCACACTTATGGCGGCCAAAGCGGTACAAAAGGGGGTGGTGATGGACGGAGCATCTGAACCAATTAAAACACTCACACCCAATCAAAAGATCTGGGTTTGATCCATCACCTTTCTTTAGCCCACTCTGCCACCCCAGTTCAGACATGGCTATATGCAAATCAGTCTGACCCTGTGCCTCATGGGAACAGCCCAGCCTGAACTGCCAAGCCATGCCTTCCCTGGACCGGAAACAAGCTTCCGAGGACCGGTTTCTGGCATTACAGCCGTCTTCAGCCCGGCTTGCTTGAATCCAGTGGCAAAGTGAGCAAGGGACTCACGTCTGAGCATACCCTGCCACACTTATGGCGGCCAAAGCGATACAAAAGGGGATGATGGACGGAGCGTTTGAGCAAATCAAACACTCACCTCCAGTCAACTGATCTGGGTTTAATCCATCACCATTCTTTAGCTCACTCGGCCACCCCAGTTCAGACATCACCACCCCCCTTTTGTACCACCTTCTGTTTGCTGCATAAATTAAAATTGCCCTGGGTCCGCTACTCCCCTGTGGCTGCCTTCAAGTGGAGGGCTGGCATTCACGTTTTAACTGCTATCCAAATAAACACAGTACTGCCTCGCTGGCCTCCTGCTTTTTAGGTCTCGTCTAGCGAACGCAGCGCATGCACTGCATCGCCGTGACGAGACTCTATTGTTGTGGGTTTTGCTAGTGAAGGGAGACTAACCATGTGCGCCCACTGACATCTGATCTGCACGCGCATGGCGTCTCCTCTCTGGCATCTCCTCTGAAGGCGGACATGAGATGGCACGCCTACGGACAGGAGATGTGCACTCCGTACGCAGGCACATCTCCTGTCCCTGTGTGAACAGAGCGCTTCCACTTTCGCCTTACCACTCTTCTTTCAGCTTGAACTCATATGCATGTCGAAGCGCCTCGCGAACTCGCCCAGTGGTCGGAAGTGCTGTAGAAATAATGAAAGTATGGGTGCTATTTAATCACACAGGAAACGCTTTGGGCATAGCAAGGGGGCATACAAATATAGCTCTGCCCAAAATCCTGACCCACTTACATCGCCTGCCTACTTTATTTTTTTTGCACTGAACAGCACTTGTCATTGCACTGTTTCTCTGTGCTACCTCATTCCTTTGTGCACCACGTCAGACACCTCATTCTTCGATACACCCGGTGGTAGTGCTGCGTGTTGTGGTGTGCAGGGAACTATTCTTCCCCTGCACTAATATCTCCCTTGTTTTGCACCCAAAATGTCCCCGTGGCCTGCACTGCATACAGCCCTTTCACCCTGTTTGTGGTAGTTTGTCGACATGTACTTTCGGGCCATGCACCCTCTTCCCCTATACCCGGCATCGTCGGGTGCAGAGCACAGCCCCCACCCCTGCAGCAAGGAGCCACATGTCTGGTGTTAAACACTATCAGCCAGCCCCAGGGCTGCTCACCCTCTGCCCCGCACATCAGACACTGCTCTAAGAAATACCTCAAAGGGAACTACCAGCTAGGGGAGCCTTCTGAAGTCACCCCAATAAGCCAGTGGGGCTGGAGAAAATGCAGAGAAAACACAGAGAAGAGTAGGGTGCCTTCGCAGGAAATCTATTCATTTCTCTGCAGCCCAGATTGCATGTGTCTAGTCCTAACGTCACACAGGTTTCACGTTGGTCATTTTTTGTGTATGCATCTGTGCACACTTCTGCCTTCCTGCAGCTTCTCTTGTGTAGCTAGACAGAAGGGGGGCCCCCCAGAAAGGAATATAGGCAGGTTCATGGATGAAAATTCAAACATTCAATAAGAACAGAGGAGAACCCTGCCTATGAAGGATTTTTTACATACGGCCCGAAATAGGGTCCTAGATTTTAAACGACAACAGAACCACCCATAAGCAAGTCAAAGGGAAAGAACAATGATGTATAAACAATTACTTTTATTCTTCATTTTTCATTTTTACTTTTTTTCTCAGACCAAATTTTAAATATAGGTATGTCTGCTTTGACCGTTTTTGGCTAAGGGGGGTGTGGTGAAGACTGACGAAGATAGTGTTAAAGGATTAATTGGGTACAAGGAGGTGTTACAGATGTCATAAAGTGGGGCAGTTGGTGAATGACAGATGTTACCCAGCTATTAAGGCTGTTTGCATGAAGTGTAAGAAGAAAGAACAGAAAAGGAAAAGAAATTTGATAAACCCAAGGTTAAGGAGGTCAATGTGTATGTGGAGTGTGTCCAAGAGGATGAAAGTTTGAACCTGATCTGTGGTCAGGTAGTTTTACAGGTTAATAGAGAGGGTATGGTGAACACTTCACCTGTGGATACCATCGCTGTGGATGGGGATTCAACAAAAGTGCTGTTTGAATCTGGGGCAAAAATAACTATTGTCTCCAACAAATGTTATCAGACAATTTACGGGACAAAGTTACCTTGATCAAGCCTGATATCAGGCTGTGAGCCTATGGAGGGGAACCCATGAAACTACATGGTTTCTTTGAGGGTGTGATTGAACATAACATCGTTTGGAATCAGGAAAGATATATGTGTCAAAGAAGGGGGCTAGTCTCATCAGCTGGTCACATCAAAGTAAATTAGGAATCCTGCTGGACCTTAGTGGGTCCAATCATATTCTTTTAAAACAAAGGAGAGCATTGTGTGCTGTTGGTTCAGTGGATGGAGTCGACTTGGTTGAGCGAATGAGAGGTGAGTTTACCCAGGTGTTTAAGGTAGATTTGGGTTGTTTAGTGAATTATGGGCATGAAATACATTTGGTGGCACATGCACAACCCGTGTGCTCTAAAGTGAGGGGTGTGTCAATTGCGGTACGTGAGGATATGCTTGTCGAAATTGAGAAGTTGAAGGTACTGTGCTGTGGTAGCTGCTAGTAAGTCCAATGGAAAACTACACTTATGAGTGGATTTGAGACATCTCAACAAGTGAGTTATTGTGGATCGGTATCCCTTGCCTACTATTATGGAACTGGTTCTGCTACTGGGGGGAGCAACTGTTTTTAGCACCAACGGCCGTACTTCAGTGTATAAACAGAGTAGAGTCCTTCAGAGATTTGTCTGTGTTTAGACTCCCTTTGGCACATTCAAATTTGTCAAGCTTCTTTTTGGTCTAGTCTCAGCAGCCTCCATTTTTCAAAGGATAATGGAAAGAGTCCTCAAAGGGGTCTATGGGTTATGTGTGTACAAGGATGACAACTTGATCTTTGGAAAGGATGAGGTAGATCATGAGAAGTGTCTGAGAGAGGTTTTGAGTAGGCTAACTGAAGCCAATCTTATGATTAAGGCAGAGAAATGCAAGTTTGGTACGAGGACCGTTGACTAATTGGGTCATACCATTTCTGGAGAAGGGGATTTCCGAAGGTGGAGTTAGTTGACACCATTACTTGTCTCCGGAGGTGATAACTAAGAAGGCGGATGGCTCACTCAGATTCTGTGTGGACCTAAGAAGCCTGAATGAGTATCTTATAATGGACAGGTTTCCACTCCCAAACATTAATGAATTGGTGTTGATGTTAAATGGTGCGAAGTTCTTTTCAAAACTAGATATGAGAAGTGCAATTCATCAAGTCAAGTTAGCTCCACATTCTTAACTTCGTTCATAACTGGTGAAGGCACCTTTCCGTTTTGTAGACTCCCTTTCGGATTATGTTAAGCTGCAAGTGTGTTTCAACGATTAATGTCCTCTGTTCTTGCAGGTGTGGAGAAAGCAGTGGTGTTCCAAGATGATGTCCTGGTGTTTGGAGGGAATGAAGAAGAACACAACCAGTCCTTAGCAAAAGTGTTAACTTGTATAGCCAAGGCAGGGTTGACTTTGCGTAGAGAGAAATGTAACATTTTTACAAAGGAGGTAGAGTATTTAGGCCATTTGGTTACAAGTGAGGGTGTTAGACCAAAGGAAAATCTGGTTAGCGCGATAGTTAATGCTCAAACTCCACATGACAGAGATATGTTGAGATCCTTTATGGGTCTTTTGGAATATTATGCTAAGTTTGTGTTGGATTTTGCACAAAAGACAGAACCCTTGAGAGAATTGCTAAGACGTGGAAGAAAGTTTGTTTGGGAGGAACAACAGCAAAAAGCTTTTGATAAGATTAGAAATGATATTACACATGCTGGGGTACTAACTCCATTTAAGAGTGGCATCGAGAGTGTTGTTACTGTAGATGCGAGTGCTGTAGGAATTGGGGCGGTTTTTGCACAAAAACATGGCAAAGAGGAGAAGACGGTTGCATTTACATCACGATCATTAACTGAGGTTGAGCGGAACTATGCAGTGATAGAGAGGGAGGCGTTGGTGGCAGCTTGGGCAACCAACTATTTCAGAGTATTTTTGTGGGGCAGTCCATTTATATTGTGAACGGAATATAAACCATTTTTAAAGGTTCTGGGTCCGGGAGGGATTAAGAATTGCTCTGGCAGGCTAGCTAGGCTGGCTGTGAGATTACAAGAATTTGATTGCAAGCTTGAATATGTGCCAGGGTGGAGGAACAAAGTGGCGGATTGTTTGTCACGTTTACCTGACAAATGAGGGTTGGTGGTGAATTTATCAACTGAAGAAGTGGTGGCGAATGTGGATGATGCTTTGGAAGCATATGCAAATGCCATTCAAAGGAGTACTTTGTATAAGCATCTGGAGGAGGATGGTTTTTTGAGTGGTGTTGTGCGTATGATCAAAGGTTGTATTCGGAGAGAGAGTAACTTACCTGTGGGGGTCAGACCGTTTCTGAAGATTGTAGATGAGTTGTCTTTGACTGAGGATGGAATCATTATGCGTAGTGATACATTTGTTCCACCCTATGGGTTGCGTTCTAGACTAATTGGTTGAGCTCATGAGGGGCATTTAGGGCAAACTATGACACTAAAGAGATTGAAGGGGAATTATTGGTGGCCGAACATGGATGCTGAAGTAAAGGATTGGGTGGCGCGGTGTCAAGCCTGCAAGGAATCTGAGAAAAGATTGAGGGTAGGTTTGTGTGTTTCTAAAGAACCGCAGCATATTTAACAAGCGGAGAGAGTGTGGGAGAAAGTGTGTTTGGATTTTATAGGTCCATTAACACTTTTGCCAGAGAATGAGAAATATGCGTTGGTCTTGGTTGATGCTAAGTCTAAGTGGATTGAAGTAGCCTTCATGAGTTCTATTACCACGAGCGCCACCATTGGTGTTTTGAGTGAGGTGTTCAAAAGGGAAGGATTTCCATCAGTCCTTCTGACTGATAATGGGACGCAATTCTGTTGGGGTAAAACACTCCTGTTGTTCATTGTACAACCCTCAGGGAAATGGGTTGGTGGAGCGCATAAATAGAATGGTAAAGGGGACTATGCAATTGGTACATAGTGCAGGTTTGTCTGTAGTTGGTTCTGTTAGCGAGATGCTGTGGGCTTACAGGACAACATCAAACAATAATTTGGGGCAAAGTCCATTTGCAATGATGCGTGGAAGGGAAGCTGGTACAGAATTACTTCCATCATGGAAGCGTGAAAACTCAATTTCTCATGATGTAAAAGGCAGTGTGACTAAGGGAAAAGATGAAAAGTTGTTCATTAATGTGGGTGATTGGGTCAAAGTTAAGCCTGGTCTTCATACTAATTTTTTGAATAAGTTCAGAGGCCCGTTTAAAGTGAAGGCTGTTGGAGGAAATTGGTTTAAGCTGATGAATGGGCAGACATGGAATTTAAGGAGTGTTGCTTTGTATCAAAGACAAAATGCAAAATGAAAAGTGAATTCTGAGAAGTTTACTGATTTCTGAGTCTTCGCCTTGGATGTTGATGACTGAAGCTGAATTTTCGAAGGGAGGAGCGGATTGTAATTTAAACAGGTGTGGCGTAATGAATCTGTTGGGGAAGAAGGTGATGGAAGGGGAGGAGATGGGTTGATGGGATCATCTCGTGTTTTGAGGGAGGCGGGAGAAAGAGGGGCATCTGCTTATTTGAGTGACTATGTAGCTTTTGTCTGCAATGAGATCGTTTGAGTCATTTTCTTTTATTTTTACTATTTTCTTTTGTTGTTTATCGATTTAAGAAATTTGTGACTTGTTCCTTTACTTTTTTTTCTTTGTTTGTTGTTTATTTCCATTTATTAAGAGAGGAGATATGTTATATGGTATTAGGGCTCTTCCAGCCAGGCTGGATGACACTTACTTGTGATGCACTGAGTGTTCTATAGGGTGATGTCATCTTGAAGCCATTGGTGACAGTTGGGCCAGTTGCGTCTGGCAGGGATTGTTTGGGGCTCTCTAACAAATAAACTACTAAGTGAAGATTTATGTGATGTTCCAGCTTCATTTCCCTATAACACAGGGCGTTTTAATCATTATTGCTCTCTGTTGTGGGTCTTAACAGAAGTTTACAACCTGTGCTGATGATGTTAACCTCTGATATGGGGTTAAGCCAAAGACAAGGGCACAAATTCAGTGGAATTGCAAGTAACCTCTGCTGACAGAATGTAGGAAATCAGGCAATCGGTACACATCTCCCTAGTCATACCTAACAATGGCAGCCAACCAGCCACATATGCACTGCCCATTTCAGCTTTGTGTCCTTGCTTTACACTCTCACCGAGCTTAGAATGTAGCTTTGAGTACATTTTTTCATGTATATTTGGCACCATTCCCATGTGTGTTCTGACCTGTGTGTGTATATTGCTGAATAATTTTGTTCTTGATTATTGTCGACTCATGTTCTAAAAGAAAAGGTATAACATGTCAGAGTCACTGCATTCCGACAATCTATGGCGATGTGTTTATGTTATTGTTTCTTGGTGAAGTGCCAACCATTACTAAAGAGCAACATATAAGTAACTCCAGCCCGTTTATCCAAGTTAAGGAACCTAAATATCTTAGCAAATAAAAGCACTCCCCACGCATGATTTGTGTGATCGTTGTCATTGTAATATGCAAAGGACACTGATACAGTGGGGGCATCTAACAAAAAGTATCATTGTTAGAATATCATTTGACATAAATAGCGTTTACTAATATCATCTAAATAAAGAATCACCCCCTTAGAGTCAATTTTATAAAATCTACACCTGGCAGAACTTTTTTGATAAACAATACTTAGCATTCTATATCTATTCCAGATGACATTTCTATACATGGTTTCTGACATACAACTTAAATATCAATCTGTTTATCTGGATCACAATAAACACATAACACTCACATTGGGAATCAGATATTCACCATTACACTCATGACTGTCTGTAGTGCTCATCTAGCTCATTGGGATGAGGGTATATAGTTGATCTCTCTCGCTGACTAGGATTTCCCCTTGTTCACTCTGACAGGCTTGGAGGGCTTTATCACCCACACCAGGAAGTGCACAATATAGTAGTGAGGCAATGGCTGGGTATGAGTGCTATGAGGAGCTAACCCTGCTGCATCCCACACAGGTTCACTGAAATAGGCAATCATGCAAGTGATCCCTGTATGGAGTGGAGCATTGAGGTAGCGCTTCCTATCCAGGAGAGCAACATAAGGCAATACTACCATCCTAAAACATTGTGATAGGCTAAGCAGGTCTCAATGCTGCACATAATGTGATGTCTAACCTTGGTTCTTCTGGAAGAGAATTCTTGTAATGTGGGACCAGTATAGCAAATAATCACTACACCAATACACTCCATGCAGTATCTGGAAACAAAAAGCTTTTTTGCAAGTGGATCTCAATGACCTTGAGGGACCATATGTCTGATTTCTATTTGTGAATAATAAGCTGATTCCAGCTCAATTATTACTACTTACTTTATAAAGAGGAACCTAAATAGAACTCCCCACTTGACCTGCTACAGTGATGAAATACATTCAAAACTGGTGGAATGTGTTCCAAAAATGCAAAGTACTCCACTCTACCTAGATTTCCAGTTTTGGGGTGATACTTTAGAAAATATATAAGCAAAAATATTTTCAGCAACATCCGGCGGGCGCAGGCGGCGATTGACGCGATCGGGAAAACTGGGGACCAGGCGGCGCTGTTATTGGCTGACATAGATAGTGCCTTTGACTCGGTCAGCTGGACCTACCTCCTCGCCCTCCTGCCACTACTGAACCTGGGTCCGGTTTTCGTCTCCTATGTGAAACTGCTCTATACCGATATCACCGCTTCTGTGCGCGTCTCTGGGGCGATTTCCGCGCGATTTCCCGTGGCCAGGGGCACTCGTCAGGGGTGACCCCTCTCCCCGTACCTCTTCGCGCTGGCCATGGAACCTATGGCTGCCCGAGTGCGCCAGGACGCGCTCTATCGGGGCTTCGTGTGGGGGACGGGCCACTCGGACCGCATCGCCCTATATGCGGACGACGTGCTCTTCTTCATGACCGATTTACAACGTACAGGGCCTCGTGTTCTTGACATAATGCGGGAGTTCGGTCAGGCGTCGGGGCTCTTTCTTAACCCTCGCAAGTCAACCCTGTGGATTCTGGGGGGAGCTTCGGTGAGTTGCCAGTGGGCTGCGTCCCTTCAGGTGGCGGTCGATGGCATGAGGTACCTGGGCGTTTACCTCTCGGCCTCGCCTGTCGTGGCATGGGATCGTAACATCCAGCCGGTGTGGGACAGGGTCCAGGTTGACGTTAAGACCTGGACGCGTATGCCCCTTAATATCTATGGCCGGTCGGCTATCTTCAAAATGGTGGCCCTGCCTCGGCTCCTCTACCAACTGCAAAATCACCCGTATAAAATAGGCCCGCAGTGGTTCCGTGGTGTCAACTCGGTGCTGGGCAGATTTCTGTGGGCCGGGGGTGCTTCTAGGGTGGCACTGCGTACCTGCTTTCTCTCTGCCTACTGTGGCGGCTTGGCGTCCGCGGACCTGCTATCGTATTACCAGGCCTCCCACCTTCTAGTGCTCAACGAGTGGTGGTATGGGGATCGTAGCGATCCGGCCTATGCACTGGAACACTCCTTGATGGGAGGTGCCACACTCCACACTCTGCTGTACTCGGCCAGGCGGAGGGGGGCTTTGCCAAGGGTCACCCAGGTGGTCTTCGCGATCTGGCGGCAGGCTCTGCGCCGTATGGGGTGGTGGGGCAGGCTGACGGCCGAGACGCCGCTGTGGCATAACGGTCTACTACCAGCGCTGGCCTCCTTGTCCGGGTTCGGCGGCTGGGATGCGATCGGGATCTCGTCCCTTGGTAATGTTCTCAATGGAACCACACTTAAATCCTTCCAGGACCTTAGCTCCGAGTATAATTTGTCCAGGTCCCAATTCTTTCGCTATCTTTAGTTCCGCCATGCCCTTGGCCCCAGCCTGGTGGGGTTGGAACAGCTCCCCGACTTTAGTCCTATTGAGGCTAAACTGTTTATGGGCGACCTGGGCGACAAGAAAGTCTCTCAGATATACCGCTCCCTGGTCGTGAACTGCTCCCCCTCCCTCTCGACTTTGAAGGCCTCCTGGGAGAATGATGTTGGCCCCTTGGATGATGACGATTGGCGGGAGGCCCTCGAATCCCCTCGTGGCGCAGCTATAGCCGTCCGTCTTAGGTTCATTCAATTTAAATACCTCCATAGGGCCTATTATACTAGGGAGCGGCTGTGGCGTGCGGGCCTCATAGCTGCCCCTGAATGTCTGAGGTGTGGTACTGAGAGGGGGACGCTCTTCCATACCGTATGGTCCTGTGAGAGGCTGACCCGATTCTGGGCGGGTGTGTGGGACTGCCTGTCGGAAGTACTGGGGTGGGACGTTCCCCGTACCCCTAGGCTGGGTCTCCTTCATATTCTGGAAAATGTTGGGGGTAACATTTACAAACGCCACCTACTGCTGTTGGGACTAGTGGTAGCTAAGCGTGATCTGGCCCAAGCATGGAAGAGCGAACGTGCCCCCCCCCTAAGTGCGTGGAAGGCTGGATTAGACTATCTGATGGGTTTAGAATTACCCGTATTTGAGGCCAGGGGGTGCCCCCGGAAACACTATAAGATCTGGAAGCGGTGGGCAGACTACAGGGGTCTGGACCTCGATCCCCCAGCTGATATTGATGATGTACTGGCCCTCGATGTGGACCCCGGGCCCTAGGCTGTTAGCCGACTCTGACTTCGATTTCCGTCTCCTGTTGCTGACTTGCGATCACGTGCACTGGGTTAGGGTGGGATAAGGGGTGGGTAGTGGGAAGGGGTGTTGGGGGATACTGTTGGGGATGGGTGGGTCGGGGGGGATTTGGGGCGTGCCCCTTTTGTTTCTACAAAACTCTGAGTTCACTACCATGCTTTTATCTGTACGTGTTGTTGACGGTCTCCTCCTGACTGTGGAGGGCTGTCCTGAATCTTGATTGAACTCTTAATAAACACGGTTTTGAAAAAAAAAAATATTTTCAGAATACCTTTGAGTCTGCCTGATATTCAAGCATTTTTTCACTATCAAAGATCAGCCAGCTTCTGAAAAATTCTAATATGTTAAAAAGACTAGGAATATACAAAAATCACATTTAGCAATGAATTCTAATAAGAGGTTTGCAGTGTGTAGTAGTTACTTCATCCTTGTGATGCTCCGTGCCATTCTTGTGCATGTTTGAAGTAGGTTCCATGATCGGACGCTGCTTGGTGCATTCCAGGGTTCTGACAACGTTAGGCAGTTGTCTGGAGTCCTGGTGCGCAGCGGGAGTGTCTGGTTGTGGGTGCTGACAAATCCTGGAAAAAACTTCTAGCCTTTTGCTAAAAAGAAGCATCCTGACTCATTACTACATTTGGCAACGAGCGAATGAAGAAACCACGCCTCCAGCACCCACCAGCCAAGCTTTTCTTACTTTGGCACCTCCTTATTGAAACTCGCTCGCTGACTCCTCCTACTCAAACGGAGCCCCTGGGTCGGCTCATCTTCTCCTTTTCTCTGCGTTTCTCTAATGATTTGGGCATTTGGCAAGCTGTAAGATGACGTCGAGTACTCCGTGATTGGTCTCCTCAACAACGGAAACATGATCTCGAGACGGCCTCTGATGCAGCTCAAAGGCGTCCCAAGAACGTCATATTAGTGTCCCCACGCAAGCGTCAAGCGACCATTTGAACTATTCTTGGTTACTTGGCAACGCTTGGCAATGCTTTGCTTCAGGTTTATCGATGCTGGAAAAGACGCATCTTCACGAAGGTAGGATCTAGCCTGCATGCTTCCCCGGTGACAGGCACAGCTTCTTCATTATATTTTAAAGGAACTTAAAACCCTTGTACATCATTCCGACTGCACAATTTAACAGTGACAGGCGCACCTTTAGTTTTCATTAAAGCCTGCACCTGTTGTCTATTAGGCTCACCATTCAGTGACAGTCTCAATATGCCTTTCAACTATTTATCCATTTATTGATTATTACTATTTTGCTATTAAAAAGAAAAAAAAATACTTTTAATTTAATTCTACTTTACTTTTTCTTCACATTTACTCTTTCATCATCCATTTGACTTTAATCTATGGCTACCTCACATCAGTTTGTGCAACCTCCTCCCTTTTTACAGCATCCTCGCAAACCAAGCATTCCATGGCGTCAATGGGTAAAAGCCTTTTAGAACCATATTGTCGCTATTGATGCTGTCAAGTTTTCTCCGGAACGCAAAGTTGCAATTTTGTATGGTTGCCTAGGTCTTGCAGCACAACATGTATTTGAAAATGTACCTACATTTCCTGCTCCTAGTGGAGAAGCTGGAGATGCAGAACATTGGAATTCTTATAATGAAGCATTTTCTCGCCTCGCAAGACATTATGATGAAGAATCACATATAATGCTTGAAAGACACAATTTCTTTAGGAGAAAGCAATGTGAAGATGAGGCAGTAGAAGAATATATTGCGCAATTGCGACTTTATCTCCGACCTGTGAATTTGAGGCAAATCCAGACGTTTACATTCGGGATCAATTTGTTTTTGCTTGCTATTCTAGGAAAATACAAGAACGCTTACTTAGTTGTAGGAAACCTACACTTCAAGAAACTATAGATATCCCCAAAAGTATTGAGAGGTCTATCACTACTTCCAAAGTTCTTCAAAATGATCAAGCTCACAACTCTTTTAAAACTCCTTTACAGGATATTACTAATTTGGTTAATTTTGTTATTGCTAACAAACCTTTTAAACAAGCGTTTAAAAAAACTAAAAGCGTTTGTACAGATGTGGATCTAAATCACACCTGCGAAATAACCACATGTGTCCTGCCCTTGGAAAGAGATGTGTATTATGTAAGATAATAGGGCATTTCCAAGGATCATGTAGATCTGTTAAAAGACCCACCAGAATCAACAGTATTGAATATTCTGAAACTGTTGATGATTTTACAGATCATTTTCAGGATATGGTTGTATCAACTGAATGTAACTCTATTTTCACCCCGCATTTGGTCAAAGGCCCCTTAGGTACTGCATTTTTGGTGACATGGAGATTCCCATCATGGCTGATTCTGGATCTCCAATAACTTTATCATCAGATGTCATGTTTTTAGAAAAAAGACAGGGATCAATATCTTTATTTCAAACTGATGTCAACCCGAAAGCTTTTGGCGAGTTTGAAATTGACATGCTTAGCTACTTCAATTCTAGATTAGAATGCTTAGAAAGGGCTATTTTCACAAAAGTATATGTTGCTGTCAAGGGACGCAAAATCATTGGATGGCCAGACCTTGCCAAAATGGGTTTACATTTGATTCCAGGCTCAGAAAACCCAATCGCCGTTGGTAAACCCCCTCAAGGATATACTCCTGCTGGGTCTAGAAATGTTCCGCACCCTAGAACTGATTGCTTATGTCTCACTGATCACAGTTCTGACCTTAAGAGAGTTTTGGATACATTTCCCAAACTCTTTTCAAATAAGTTGGGAACTGTTAAAGGTTTTCAACACCAAATTAGACTTAAGCCACAAGCTCAACCCATTGTTTACAAGGTGCGTCCTTTGCCCCTTAGTGCGAAGGATGAACTCAAGTCTGTTCTCAACTCTTTGTGTGATGATGGTGTTATTGCCTCTTCTGACTCTTCAGAGTGGGTTTTTCCCATCATTATTGTCCAAAAGAAATCTGGAGAGGTCAGATTAGGTGTGGACTTGCGCACATTAAATAAAAACATCTTTATTGACTGTCACCCCCTCTCCAAAATTCAGGAACTTCTTGCCAACTTGGGGGGAGCAACATTTTTTTCAATCATTGACCTGCGTTCAGCCTACCACCAGGTACCTTTAACTACAGATTCACAAGAGTTCACCACCTTCATTACACCTTTCGGGGTTTACAAGTACCTCAGACTTCCCTTTGGCCTGGCCTCCGCGGCCAGTGTTTTTCAAAAGATCATGGTTAATCTTTTTCAGAACATGTCCAAGGTCCAGGCCTACCAAGATGACATTTTGGTATTTTCCGATAAATGGGAATCACATTTGTCAAATTTACCTTCAGTTTTAACTAAGATAGATGAGGCGGGTATGACAATCAGAGCTGACAAGTGTAATTTTGGCACATAGCTACTGGATTATTTGGGTCATACTTTGTCCCCGGAAGGAATCAAGCCAAAGCATCCCTTATTAAAGCCATCAGTCATGCTACCCCTCCCAAAGACAAAGACTCACTTCGATCGTTCTTGGCCTAGCAATATACTATGACCGTTTTGTCAAAGGATACGCTCGAACAGTTGAGCCATTGCATGCCATTTTGCGGAAGGGCTCCAAGTTTGATTGGTCAAGAGAGAGTGCTTCTTCATTTGATCAAGTCAAAAAGCTCATTGTTGAAGCACCAGCACTGCATCCCTTTCATGATTCCGCTAAATGTTTCATAAGGGTGGATGCCAGTCTCACGGGGTATTGGGGCTGTTCATGGCCAATGGGTCTCAGGAAAGGAGCAAACCATAGCTTTTTCATCAAGAATGCTTAAACCTTCTGAATCACATTATAGCACCATTGAACGTGAATCTCTAGCCTGTGTTTGGGCTATTGATAAGTTTAAAAATTACATTTGGGGGCGAGAGTTTGATTTGTTTACAGATCACAAACCCCTCACACAGCTACTTAATGGTAATGGGCTTCGTAAAGCCTCAACCAGGCTTGTCTGACTCCTTTCCAAGTTACAGGAATTTCATTTCTCCATAAAACACATTTCAGGGGGAAAGATTTTCAGGGCGAATTGCCTGTCCCTCTGAAATTGAGGACGTTGAAGACACTGAATGTGTGGTCTCTGCCCTTGATGCCATTAAACCATGTCTCTGCATCACTGAACATTCCTGTCTGGAAGCACATTACAAGGATGAAAGTTTAAAACTGGTGACTGAATATATTGTCAAAGGTTGGCCAGAAAATAGGAAACTTTCTAATGAGTTGAAAGCCTTTGCCATGGTTGCATCCAAATTATCCTTGGTCAATGGCATGGTGATGAGACTTGATTCTTTTGCACCTCCTTGCAGTCTCAGAAACGACATCATTCAATTTTCACACAAAGGTCATCTTGGAATTTCAAAGACTTCACAGCTCTTCAAGTCTCACTATTGGTGGCCATCCCTTGAATCTCAAGTCAAGTTTCACATTGACTCATGCCCTGAGAGTCTTTTATCTGACAAAAAATGGAAAGTCATGAACACGCACTTACATCCTGTTCTAATTCCCAATAAACCTTGGAAAAAAGCTGGTTTAGACTTCTATGGGCCTTATTATCTCCTTTCTCATGACATAAAATATCTAATTTTGTTAATTGATTATCATTCCAATGTGATTCAGCTAATTTCACCAATACTATTAAGTTTAAAAATAATATATTTTTGGTAGCAGGTTCACCTTCTGTTATTGTTACAGACAATGGTACCCATTTCATTTCTGAAAAGTTTAGTTAAATGCTGGCTGAACATGATGACAAACATTATAAGGTCGCTCTGTATTCACTAACCTCGAATGGTTTGATGGAAAGAGCACACAGGTTGGTTAAAGATGCCATTCAAGCAGGCATTTCTTCTCAGCAAGATGTACAGGATTTTCTTGAAGCCAAGCTGTGGTCTTATAATATTTCCCCTCATTGTACCACAGGTGTTTCTCTGTTTTCCCTCTTAAGAAACAGGACTGTTCACACCAGGTTGTGTCCCAATTGGTTACTTAACAAGAACAACAAGAGCAGTGATGTCAATCAAGAATTGGCATCCAATGTTTTGCAAAAACAAAATCTAATGAAGTTTGTGCATGACTCTGCTAAAAACTTTGATTTACTTGAATTGAAGGTTGGTGATTGGGTTCTCATTAAAAATCCAAAATAAATAACGAAGGTTTTGTCTAGATTTTCCCCACCGGTACAAGTCACCGGTGTCAGCAGAGGTTCAGCCTTATTTGGTGTTAAAGGATGGTGGAACAAAAGGTATTTGGTACATCTTTCTGTTTCATAGGCCCGCTCTTTATTTGACTAGAAAGAAGATTGAATTGCATATGGCCATGTCTGAACTGGGGTGGCTTGGTGAGCAAAAAAACTATGGATTTGGGACCAGATCTCTGTACTGGGGTGAATGTATGACATTGTTCTGCATTCTGTCCATCAACTGTTGTTTTTGCATTTGTCACCCCGAGTGGGACGGGTATGCTCAGACGTGAGTCCCGTGCTCTCAACGCCACTGGAGTCAAGCTATCCTGGCTGATGACGGCTGATAGCCAGAAAACGGTCCTAGGATGCTTTGTTCCGGTCCAGGAAAGAAATGGCTTTTTCAGTTCGGGCTGGACTGTTCCCATGAGGCACAGGGTCAAGGCTGATTTGCATATGGCCATGTCTGAACTGGGGTGGCTTGGTGAGCAAAAAAATGATGGATTTAGGCCCAGATCTCTGTACTGGGGTGAAGGTATGACATTGTTCTGCATTCTGTCCATCAACTGTTGTTTTTACATTTGTCACCCCGAGTGGGACGGGTATGCTCAGACGTGAGTCCCGTGCTCTCCACACCACTGGAGTCAAGCTATCCTGTCTGATGACTGCTGATAGCCAGAAACCGGTTCTAGGATGCTTGATTCTAGTCCAGAGAAGACATGGCTTGGCAGTTCGGGCTGGACTGTTCCCATGAGGCACAGGGTCAAGGCTGATTTGCATATGGCCATGTCTGAACTGGGGTGGCTTGGTGACCAAAAAACGATGGATTTAGGCCCAGATATCTGTACTGGGGTGAATGTATGACACTGTTCTGCATTCTGTCCATCAACTGTTGTTTTTGCAGAAAGAAGTTTGAGCATTGTGACTGGTTTTATTGGTTACAAACTCCCACATCCGATATTGGAAGTTCTTCCACATCTTGCATTACTGTTGCACATTCTGGCCCAGATGTTCTTCCACTTCCCGGGTTCCAGTTACACATTCTAACCCAGTAAGTCCTTCCACCTCTAACACTCCTGTGATCACTGCTGACACCTATTCCTTACCACTGGAATTCGGAGTGTGTTGCAGAAAATTACCTTCCAATTTGAATTATTATGTTTGTCATGATCTTATATTTCATTTCATTGTTATTATATTTCTGTATTAATTCTTGTCTACACTTCATATTGTTTTTATTTCTTTAGGTTTTTGCTCTTCTCATGTTTTTCTTTGTGAAAAGGGAGAAGTTGTAGTGTGTAGTAGTTACGTAGTTACTTCATCCTCATGCTGCACCCCGGCGCGAGGATGTTATGTGCCATTCTTGTGTACGTTTGAAGTAGGTTCCATGATCGGATGCTGCTTGGTGCGTTCCAGGTTTCTGACAATGTTAGTCAGTTGTCTGTAGTCCTGGTGCGCAGCGGGAGAGTCTGGTTGTCGGTGCTGACAAATTCTGGAATACACTTCTAGCCTTTTGCCAAAAAGAAGCCTCCTGACTCATTACTACAAGGTTGTTATTGGGCTCAACAACAGCAAAACTTTGTCAAGTGTTCCATTAAACTAGCGGCGTAGCAAGGGGGGAGGGTGGGTGGTGGTCCACCCTGGACGGCACAAGTTTTGTGGGCGGCACCCACCCCCCGCTATTACTTACAGCCGTCGCGGGGCGGCAAGCATTGGGGCCGCGATGGGCAGGCAAAGATCTACCTACGCCACTGCATAAAACATTTGCAACAGCACACACACTATCCACCATTTAAGTACTGGACAGGGTGTCATTGGTTTTCTTAATCTTATATTTCAGAGATGTAACCATTGTCTCTGCCATCTAGCACAAGTCGAGCAAAACAGAAAAAGGCGTGTTATTGTCTCCTGTGATTTTCCATGTGTAGATTACAAGAATTACTCTTATGTGGAGCTAATGTTGCTATTGGAAAAAATCTCCAAACTGAAGGTGAAGCAACATTGCTTTCGTGCCAGGTATTTACGCCCTGAACTACTGATTAAAGCACGTTTGAATATTAGAATGTGTTGTCTACCACAGTATACATATTTCAGTCTCCCCAAACGCCTACTATGTGCTCCGAGGTGTTGTACGTCATATTATCGGTAACATAAATATTGTCTAACATAAGTATCGTTTCCCAAATATCATTCTTTGGGTGTAGATTTTCTATTATTAAATCCAATGGGGCAATAGTTTTGTAAGTGGCATTTAAAACACAACATTTTTGTCAGTTGAAATTTAGGACACAATATTGTGATATAATACTGTTTGTGGAGTCCTACCTATGCCTCAAGTTAAGATATGGTAGCAGTAGAAAATACTCAAAATATTTCAATCATGGTAAAGCAGTTGCATGTTCCATCAAAAACATTTCAGCCAGTTGTGAATTAGAAGTGTCAGCAGGAGGAGAGGCCAACACTTAACCCATATCAAAATAGTTTTATGGCCCTCAATTAGGCCAAAGTCATGCATGCCAAATATCAAGTTTTTCATGGGGATAGCAGCATGTGTAGGGGCAGCTGGGGTAACAATCGAAGGACACTCCTTTCAGTCTTAACAATATAACTATGCCTCACAAAAGCACAACATTTAGCTCCACTTAGAACAGCAGCTATGGGATTAGGGCAATATGCATTAACACATTTTCCCATAGACACAGAATGGACGAAACCCTTTGATGAATCTGGCCCTTAGTCTGGAAACGAAACAGAGTGCTTGATACTTAATGACCCCTAAAACGATGAATGAATTATAAGACACCACCCGATGGTAGCATCAGCTTTCCTAAGGCTGAGGTACTAGGATCCGAAAAATGCAAGTAATTAATAAAATGTCTTCTTCAAACTAGAGAGCCATCTTCTGGCTATGTTTTTGTAGCTAATTAAATTCACTTAATTTTTGTTGGAGTTCCTTATAAGCTATTTTTCATTACAGTGTGCCTGTAAAGATGACACTAATGCACGCATAAATCTTTCAGCAAGAGACAACAGCACAATGTTGTTGATAACAGTGTTTAGTTGAAAAAAAATTAAAAACTGAGGACCCAAAGATTTTCTCAGGTACTGCAGAGTGGTGGGGTGCTGCCAATTAAGTCTCCCTTACATTGGCTCCACGTCTTGCCTTTTTTGTCCATCACCAAACACTGCCTGCTACTTTATTTATATCTTACAGTTTATTTTATTTCTTTGCTTTCTCACGTTGTCGCTGTTTTCCTTTCTTTCTCTTCCTCCTTCCCTCTACCTTGTCTCACAATTTCTGGGTTAAAGTTTGATGATAAAAATAAGCCCTGGAATGAGCTTTGGTTCCCACCCCCTGCAACCACGGGCACAACTTAAGGACTGATACGACAGAAGACAAATTATGGTTAACCCTAGGAGCATTAAGGGAGACTATACTGATTCCATATGGAATGCAATTCAGAACGATTTAGAAGAAAATCGAGGGTCCGCTCTGGTAAGCCTCAGTCTCATTTTCAGTAGGATAAAAAGGGTCATCCTTCTGACCAGCCTTCAATTATTCTATATAGAACTGTGGCTAAACGTACCAGGGACTCAGAGAACTGCTGTGTTTTCATAAGGAAAACCCTGTTGACCAAGTCACAAGTGAATCTAAGGTTCATACACACCCTTGAACAACCCAGACTTCTTAAGCTTAAGGTACTTAAGATAAAACATGTAGAACCTAAATGACTATACTAGGGTACCCCACCTTGCTGGAAAACCATTTTCCAAAACACAGTGATGTGATTATCATTTAGGATACCCTTGAACTGGAACAATAAAGCTCTGGTGAAAGACTTTCCTGCAGCATCAGTCAAAGGGTTTGCCCTGTAATTAACTTGGGACTTTGGTTCCCCTTAGGATTATAAGCACAATCATTGCTCCATTGTATAAGGACAGAATTTTGCCTGTAATCTGGACTGTGTTCAAAACAACATAGAACTGTATCCAAATCCTGTTTCACTTTTATGCAGGTGCACCAGGATGCAAACTCATCTAGCTATCTTACCCAAATCTGGGTTCTCAATCTATTCCTGCCTGATTAAAAGTGGATACATAACATGATTACCCTGTAATAATGGATGGCACAGAGTTAAGAGTAATCTTAGTCTTATAAGGGGGGCATATTGGAGTGCAAAGCGGAGAAATGATATACCCTTTGTGACTTCATAAAATAAAATGTCAACATAGGAGCACTCACCTCAAACCACATGGAGCCTATGCTGCAGCAGAAGCAATAAACTTTGAATTCAACTTTAACACTCCTACTGGTCCCATACGGTTCGGATTTTGTACTCAGATGTAATACTTCACCTCCAAGGTGATGGTGCTCTGATAAATCTTTCTTTATCATAGTGAGTGGTGAGAAATCAGGATGTCCCACTGTCAGCCACCCAATGAGGACAATTAATTGGTAGCCAACTAACAAATTGGAGATCAGGTTCAAATATATTACTCATCGACCCATGCTGGAAAAATATAGTATTGTAATTGGAAGACCCAATCTCATAAAGATGTTTAGTCTAACAAGAATCATACAAAACAAAAGCCCTGCTGTGGCTACACAAAACAAGAGAAAAAGAACCTGAGGTTCTGAAAATAATCTATGACTTTCTCTGTTAGGCATTTAAAATCAGATAATTGAAAGCACAGTTTCTATGGAAAGAACATTTAGACACAAATAAAAGACTCAGACAAAGTAGATCAAGTGGTAATTGTATTAAAGATCCTAAATCTGTGCATATAAGTCACATTTTTAACAGTTCAGTTAGGAGTCTCATAGTGCGAAATAAAAAATCACACATTTAGTCAAAGTAAATCTATTGCTAAATACAGATATCCATAAGAGGATGGTTCCTGATTGTTAGAGATTCCTGCCAGCAACAAATAACAGAGGATAGTTTTACAAACATCCTCTAAGCATGGGCAAATGGATCACTTTAAAGACCACTATGGGAAAATCAATGAGCACTGGCAAGGGGAATGGAGCATAAATCAGTAAAGTTCAAGTCTGGTCTCTCACCAAACTGCTCCAAATCATCCAGCAGGCATGTTCATCAGCAAGGGCAAAAAGCACGGGGCATAAAAGAGAAAGTAGTGCAGGGAGGCTGGAGGCAAGGTGAGTGAAAAGGGGTATCCAGAGCTAAATAGAGCTTGTGCTCCCTCCTCTTAGGAAAATCACTTTTTATAGTTCAGATGTAATCCGTTATGAAATTAGTGCTCCTTCCACAATGGTTTGAGCTTCAGGTAATTATTCTTCCATTCTCTCGGTACAAATTGATGGTGTAAGAAAGTCTCTTGTCGCTTAAAGAATATTGCAAGAAATGAAAAAAACAAATAAAGGAACATTTGAGGAAACGTATCAAGTCCATTTCACAAGGCTATGAAATAATGCAGCCTAAGGAGAAAATCGATTCCAATGCTTTCTAAAGATAACATTTCTTATTTAGTAAAATAAACTCCTAATTAAGTACACCCATAATGAAATAAATCAACCATATCGTGTATAAGAATATTGTAATGTTGTCAGTGATTGTCAGCTAAAAATGTTCAACTCTAATTGTGGCCTACTACCACAATTTCAAAAGCTAGCAACATGTAAACTATTACTAAAAATCATTAAAATAAAATCATTTCTATGAATACATTTTCTTTGTGATGCTAAGCACGCATACTGTACGTTTCAATCATCTAATATATTGCATGCATGAATTGCACCATTGTCGAGGTTGTTTTAGCTCTCTGCAATGAAGTCAACAGAAATGCTAAGTTTCATCATTCATTTTCATGACTTCTTTTTTAAGAATATAAGGTAATCAGGTACTAGACATCTTGGATTCACTATTTGATTAATCATACTGTTTCTACCTAGTCAAGAACACTTTTATGGTGCTGGTACATAGACCTTTTTCAGTTTCAGTCTTGTTTTTCTAGACGTGTGCAATGTGCACATTTGTGTTTTGGTTGTCAAGATTCGGTTTATGTGTCATGTAAAGCATGATCAGCTTTTATGCTGCATCACCTATGACCAAAGAGATCTGTGTTTTCTCTTAGAAACAGGCTTTTTTAATATCCTTCGAAGCCTCACCTCTCACTTTTTTGAGTGACCAGTTTCTTATAGTTCCCTATTTGTAGATGAAAGTAGAGTATCCAAAGGCTGACTGAGAGTGCAGAGCAAGTTTAGGCAATTTGCTTTTGTCTATTCAGCAGTCTTCATTCATACAAATTTAGCCAATTCTACTGGGCCTTGAGAAAAAACTTTAGCAACTTTCTATATTTCCGCCAATGAGTAAAGTGCTAAATCCTGTTTCACACCTATCATTAATATTAAATTTACAGTATCTAAATAGAGTAGCGAAGACAAGACCATGATTTGGAGCAGATGTTCTAATAACTCTTGAATTGAAAGCAGGCTGCAGTTCAAGTGTACTATGTGATTTGGAGACAAAGTCCTTTTCCCATCATTATATTGAGAGGATGTTTACAAGTCTGGCATGTTAGAGTATGCTAATGTTCAAGGTTTATCAGAGCATGGTCAATATAAGTATTAGCTTTGTAATTCAAATGAATATTCAATGGGGAACCAGAATTACATTTGTCGTTTAAGGCTCTAAATCCAGATTAATTTGATATCCCTCCAGTGTGTTTCACAGTAGTGATTCAAAGCTTTATTCATGAGTCTTCTAGGGATACCAGCATCAAAATCTTGTAGTTACATGCCTTTATTGCATCTCTCAAAATCACCATCCTAAGCTAGTTCCCGTCAATATATTCAACAGTTATGAAAAAATAATAATCAGTGCAGAATTTGAAACTGGAAACGGGATTGACTAGTTCCCTCAGAAAGTTTAAGACCACAGAAGTTACATCCCCTGCAAAATCACTACCCATGGTACAGGTTACACATAAATATAAAATATTTTGGGTTATGATTGGACGACCATAACAATCCTTGGTAGCTGGTTTCTGGGGAGTCGAAAACCCATCCAAATGAAACGACTTCACAGCCCTATTTCTCGAAACAAAAATGTGTAAGGATCTGTAAAATAATAAATAGTTAATCATGGTCTCTAATTGTATCTGCCAGTGCGACACACTCCAAGAAATTGACTGAAACTCAGGTTTTCCAGCAGCTAGCTTGGAGAAGATTAGATTTTGATTAAGTCAATCAATCTAAACTTAGAGAGCAGATGAGCTGTAGGTGTGATTAAAGACTGCGTTGGAAAAAAATGGAGAAACTGAATAGAGCTCTAAACCAGAGTTTGCTCTTGATACAAATCCAGCTCTGACTAAAGCAGACTTAATACTCAGTGGCAAAGCTGAGGGAGTCCCCACACGTGTACAGGTCTGCTGGGGAGTGCATACTATCAGGAACTTGTTGCATATCAGCCTAAAGCAACGAATAGCAAATTGACCCCAAGCTCTGAGTTCTTTGATGCCTAAAACAGATATAGACTCTGGAGACTTAAACATGAATGGTACCTTTAGGCCGACAGTGGGGTGGCTATTTGCTCACACAGTCATTAAAACACTCACTACACTAGTTAACCCAACTTCTAAAGCACTGGCGCTATCTGTGGAGCCAAACTAAGTCAATGTACACTCACAATGTCCCCACTAACAATCATCAGATAATTCCTTTCATGCATAGGCGAGTCAATCATTGTATTTCAAAGAGCCCCAGGAGACTCACTCGAAACCACTTTCAAATTAGGGACATCAACTGGAAGGTATACCCGAACACGTTATGACCTTGTCTCTGAAGTTCTTGCCCTTTAATCAGGAATGAATAAGGACATTTTTGATAGACTAGATTAATTAAGAGGTGAGTATAATGGTTAGAAAGTGATTGCCTGTGACATATATAGGGTTTCAGCCATTGTGTCACTTAGTCAACTACAAATTACGAACGCTTTGATCTAAAACCCGGTGCCCCTTGCATGGAGTGACATTTATTCCCTTTCACCAGCTTTTTCAGAAGAAAAGTGATCAAATTTAGCAGAATTTAAACTCCATCCTCAACATCTACTCTTGTTGGGCTTCAACAAGCCCTTTCAAGAGTGATAATTTCTATAAGGATAGATCCCACAAGCTCCTATATTTTGAGGCACAAGCAGAGAGCACAATTGATAAATAATTCACCCAGGCATACTGCCCTTCCATCTGACTGGTCTGAAGGCACAGTCTTCACACACCTGTGTACCCTTATTAGCACAACCATAAATACAGCTGAAGGAGAAAAGAATTCTACTAGACACAGTTTGAACTTGACCTTCTGGTGGGGGTAAACACCAAGACCCAGATTTACTATTTCTTGATGCAAGGTAACTGCACCAAAGTCTCCTTTGTTGCCTTTTGTCAAAGGGAGAGAGAACAAAAAATGCATCTAATAAGATATGGTGCATTTTCTCTTGTCCCCAGCGCTGATACACTTTTGCCAGCCATGCGTCAATGCACACACCCTTGTGACATAGTGCAAGGTAGAGTCCATTCTCTGAAAGCAAATGTATTGTACCTTCAGTACAAAAACTATCCTTTAAGGCTTTTCCTGCTATGTATGTGTACTATACAATGCAATACAGGTGCAAAGATTGAAAAAAGAGGTGAAATGATACAAAATCTCCTCTTTATGCCTACCTTGGAGGCATATGATTTTGGTGCAAGTCCTTGTCTACCAATGTATAAAGATAGGGATTGAAGTAAAAGCCATGGGTAGTTGCATGGGAACACTCATGGACCAACCATGGAACACCCCTAAGGCAAGCAGCAACACATAATGCATCTTTGCGTTACTTTCGGATTCTATCCAATGCAAATTGTGGTTTGTGCTGGATAATAAATCACACCCTAACACCTTTGGCGCAAAGCATTAGTAAATCTGGGTCCAAGGGTCAAACATACTAATGCAGGAAAAGGATTTAACAATCACAGTTAGTGCTTTCCCTAAGTATCGATGGCAGCAGGGTGAGTGGCTGTCACATGGCACTGCAGCAGCAGTAATTGAGGAGAGCTCACAACAGGCGACGCAAAGAGTTGGATTAGTGAATAGGATATATTATCACCTTTCCAGGCAGGTTTTCGGTCATGTACAAGCACCATTGACCAAACCTTTTGCTTCACTTTACTCTACTGGAAAACTGTAGTTTTGGTAAAAGGCAGCTTGTATGCTGCCTTTGTGGATTTAAAGTCAGCTTTTTACCTCATTTCCTGTAATAGACTGTGGAGAGTAATGCAAGACCTGAAGATGCCACAAGAATTATTAACTCTTATAGCTAGACTCCACAAGGACAACCATGCAAACATCAGGTGGGGTAGCCAGGGCCAGGTCAACCCCCCTTTCTGAGTGGAAAGGGGGGTGAGACAAGGTTGTGTGATGACCCCAACGTTGATTTCCATTTGTATTAATTGGATTGTAAAACTTTTGGAAGCGAATCCAATGGACGCGCCTATACTGGAGGGTGTGAAAATTCACATCCTCATGTTCGCTGATGATACGCTGCTTATCCCTAAAACACTGAGCGGTCTACAGCAAGCCCTAATGCTCTTTGAGGAATTTTGCGGGGTTTGGAGATAAATGTATCCAAAACAAAGTTATTGACATTTAACCCCCATAGATTCTTTAGAGGAGCGATGGTGCTGAATAAGAATCCACTAGAGCAGGTAAAGGATTTCACATATCTTGGGGTCATTATGCAGGGTGACATGAGGTGGAGTAAGCAAAAGGACATGGCCACACTGAAACATCGCCAGTTGGCAGGTACCCTACTGGCTGAGTTTAATGCATCATTCACAAAACCAGTTAGTCCTTTATTGACCATTTATAACATGAAAGTTGTTAGTGCAGTATTATATGGGGCAGAGCTCTGGGGATTTAAAAACCTTTCAAAACTGACTGTAGCTGAAAATAGCTTCCTAAGGAAAATCACTAACCTACCACAAAACACACCAACATGGCCATTACTTTGTGATCTAGGCAGGAAGGCTTTGGCTGACAGTGCCAGACTACGCCCCCTGCTGTACTGGCGGAGAATTTGGTCAACTCCTTCATTGACACCTTATGTTGAGGGCCTAAAAGATCTAATAAGAGCAGATTGTTACAAGAAAATCCAATGGTTACAGAATGTTAGATCTATACTAGTAAACATCGGCATGGCTGCCCTTTGGGAGAATCCTGAAAACACTCCATTTCCCTCCAAAACACAACTGAAGGAAATATACTGGGAATGGGTGTATCGAAACCTTTTCAGGAATAGTGATTCCTCAACATTAACGGGCCAATTACACTTCTTGCCCCATTTGCCATGCAAAGTTGGAGTCTTTGTCCCATTTGTTATTTGTGTGCCCTGCCTACATAGTTCCGCGGCGTATATGGCTGGCCCCAATCTGTAGAGTTTTGGGTACTCAAAAATGTGAGGTAGCACTTAGATTAATCCGTACCGAAACATGGTTACCACTTGTCATATCCCTAGCTAAATATCTAGGAAGGGCATGGATCATAAGATCAAAAGCGATTGCAGCATTATAACTAATGCATGTTGCATGCCGTATTCTTTATTCTTTTTCTTGGCTGCTAAAATGAGGTTGGGGTTTGAGTTTTCCTCACGTTTTAATGTTTTAATTTTTAATGTTATTATGTAAAAAGTCTCCTTTGTATACATGTACATATTCTTGAGAGGAGCATATGAATCTATATTGTTGCTCTATATATTTATATGTTTTTTTTATATTGGTGGGAAAATTCCCTTTTAAAAGTTTTGTATACTTTGGTCATACATTTTTTACTGGATTCAGCTTTCATGACTATTTGTCGAATAAAGCTATTATGACCGACTGACAAGGGTATGTAATTCAAATTGTGGTGCACACCCACAAGTGGTCCAGATCCAAACCGGTCTTTAAAGCACTAATTTATTTATGGCTGCTCCCTTTTCCCATCCTATTTAGAAACCGCTGCACAGCAGTAGATACCCCTCAGTGCCCTTACATAGTAGAGGCTGCTCCTGGGAAGCAGCAGTGGGGCAGGGAAGGGGTAAGGAGGGAAGGAGGGGTTTAAAAGACAAAATAAATCACTCACCTGTCGGCCAGCCGTCGTCTCTCCTCCATCCTATCCATCCTATTTCCGGCTTCTGTGCGAGCAGGAAGCCCCCAGGCTCCCCTAAGTCAATCACAATGCTGAAATGCAGCATTGTGATTGGTCTGAGCACTGTGGTTCAGTGCTCACCCAGGGAATGGGATCCTGGGCATGTTCTCCACCAAGGCTGTAATGCAGCTGGGTGGAGAACATGCCCAAGACGGCCACTTACGGAGTGCTACTGCTCCTCCCCCTGCACTGCCCAGCCCCACCCGCCTCACTTCCACTACCTCAGCACAGAAGAATAAATTGATATTAGCCTTGTGTTATTATTATTTTATTTTTCCTTTTTTACAGTGCTGAAAGGCAGTGGGGTTCCGCCTTGTCAAAGGAGCTGCCTCTTCCCTTACATACTCTGCAGAATTCCCAGGATGTTGGAAAAAAGGACTTGAATTTGAAGTGGATACCTTATGTGGACAAAAGGTTATGGAGGCCTAACCACAAATTACCTCAAATAGACAAAAAGGGGATTCATAAGGCCCAGTAGTTAAGGGGTTAAACAGCAACTTCGCCTCATTAGCACCACAAAATGCTGCATTTGGTTCGGACCAAGGACACAGTAGCGTCATAATACATTGATTTAATACTGTCCTCTAAAGTGAGATACTGGATGCCGTGCTCATTGTTTGCATTGTGAAATACCATTAAAAAAATGTGTAGCGCGGTCCAGTCACAAACTTCCAGGGCCAGCCGCGGCCGGCAGTGGGAGTACCGGCAGGGCGGTGACGTGGGGAGGGGGAGGGGCAGGGTGGGGGGTAGTAATGTATGGAATACGGAGCTTCTCAGGTAAGTAAACATTTAAATAAATAAATCGAATTTCGTTGAGTGCACTGCATTCCCAAATGCGATGCAGTGCACGCAACAAAATTCGTTTTATTTATTTAAATGTTTACTTACCTGTAAAACTCCGTAATCCATACATTACTACACCCCACCCTCCCCCTCCCCACGTCACCGCCCTGCAGGTTCTCCCACTGCCGGCCCTGGCTGCCCGGGGAAAGTTCTTAGCAGTAGACCATAAGTATACATTTTTCCAAAAAAACTGTAAAAGCAGCCACAGTAAATGTCATTAATTATGTACGTGGCATGCATTATCACACACATACGAAGACTAAAGCAGATGTATTTCCCTATGTATTTAATGCCTTTTTCTTTAAGCCGTTCCATTTCACAGTGACCCCCGCTGATATTTGTTTTCTTCATGTGCCAACTCTCTAACCTTGCCGTACTGGCTACAAAAGACTGGCCTTGGCCGCCCTTCGAACAAAGACAGTCAAAATAGCAAAAATGTGCAATTCTCAAAGGCTTTCCAGTGGTCAGAGGGCTTTGCAGGAATCATTTTAGCTACAGTATGTTTACAGTTCAATATTTGCGCCAAGCGGTGAGAAAACGTTCATATTAATAAATTCAGTTTACTGTAGCACATCCGAACCCCTTGAGGACCTCTGCAGTAAGTATTATGACAGTGTCTCTACTTTTACAGACACCTTCTGTGCATCATTTTTAACCCCTTCGCCGCGCGGCAAATTCCTCCTCTGTGCGAGGCGGGGCTGGGCGTGGCGCCTGGGTACACAGCACGGCTCCCGGCCGTTATGAGTCACAGTAGGCGTGTGCTCATGACGGCCGGGAGCCTTCCGAACTCTGCCCACTGATTAATTTTCCCACACAGGCGGGGAATTAATCACGTGTGGGTAGAGCAGCAACGCTCGGACGGCTCCCGGCCGTCATGAGCACACGCCTACTGTGACTCATGACAGCCGGGAGCCGTCCTGAGCATGGAAGGTGTTAAAAACTATTGACAGCACCATTATGCTGCAAAAAACACAGTTGATGGACAGAATGTAGAACAGTGTCATACATTCAACCCAGTACAAGTATCTGGGCCTAAATCCATCGTTTTTTTGCACTACACACCACCCTGGGTTAGACACTGGCTATATGCAAATCAGCTCTGACCCTGTGCTCATGGGAACAGTCCAGTCCGAACCACCAAGCCATGTCTTTCCCAGACCGGAATCAAGCATCCAAGGAACGGTTTCTGGCTATCAGTCTTCATCAGCCTGGATAGCTTGACTCCAGTGGTGTGGAGAGCCTGGGACTCACGTCTGAGCATACCCAGCCCACTCGGGGTGAAAATTGCAAAAAACACAGTTGATGGACAGAATGTAGAACAATGTCATACATTCACCCCAGTACAAGGATCTGGGCCTAAATCCATCGTTTTTTTGCACTCCACACCACCCTGGGTTAGACACTGGCTATATGCAAATCAGCTCTGACCCTGCGCCTCATGGGATCAGTCCAGTCCGAACTACCAAGCCATGTCTTTCCCAGACCGGAATCAAGCATCCAAGGACCGGCTTCTGGCGTTCAGCCTTCATCAGCCTGGATAGCTTGACTCCAGTGGTGTGGAGAGCCTGGGTCTGAGCATACCCAGCCCCCTCGGGGTGAAATTTGCAAAAAACACAGTTGATGGACAGAATGTAGAACAATGTCATACATTAACCCCAGTACAAGGATCTGGGCCTAAATCCATCGTTTTTGTGCACTCCACACCACCCTGGGTTAGACACAGAGCTGATTTGCATATAGCCAGTGTCTAACCCAGGGTGGTGTGGAGTGCAAAAAAACGATGGATTTAGGCCCAGATCCTTGTACTGGGGTGAATGTATGACATTGTTCTACATTCTGTCCATCAACTGTGTTTTTTGCAAGCATCATTATGTCTCACACAGACACAACCTATTGGCTTTGCCAATGCTGGTTATTTTTATGGTTAACATAGCAATGTATATTTTAACATACTGCTGGATCAAGTCGTCCACTAGGGCAATCGCTCTTTTAATGCCATTCAGTCTGGGTATTGTGAGATTTAAAATGGCCTTGGCAAAAAAATATATTTACTTGACTGATGTGTTCCTGCGATCTTCCAAAGTAAAGAAACTGTTAGCAAGTGCACAAAACCTCCCAGAGCGAGGCACTTGATATGCCTTGTAATATTTTTCGCCAGACTAGTCAGAATACCATCAAGAGTGACACTTAGATTGGAGGACAGAAGAGGCTAAGTGAAGAATGATAATTCAGAGGACCTTGTTTCAAGTCCCAGGTTCCTCATTAGTCACATTGTGTGATCCTAGTAAAATGACATCATCTGCGTCTGCCTTATTTACAATGTTTGTCAACAGTGGGAGCGCATGGAGAATGGGTATCTGCTCGGCAAGATGTGCTATGCAATTAATTGGACATTTACATTTTGGCAGCAGGGTAATTTGAAATCTAGCACTGCAGTGGATTGTTTTATGCCTTATAGTGCAAACTCATCACAGCTACAAGGAAACTATGGGCTCAGGAGGGAGGGGTTGACTGAGAAATACCACATTAAAACAGGAACAATAAACCACTGCAAAGAGAGCAAGTTCTCACCCTGGGAGCACAACACCACCAACGTCCATAAACACACCGGTTTATTATGCCAATTAAACTCAGGGCAAACAGGCCTACAGCTAAGGACTTATGGCACAATTAAAATCCCTAGAACATTTTGCAGTGTGTCAGCAATCTCTTAAATGCAAGGGAAATAGCATTGCATTTCCAGATCTATTGTGGCAGCAAGCCACAGCGCAGGCAACACTGGCATTTGTTAAAAAGTTACAAACACAGTAGTAAGACCACCATGCTATTGTAAATTAAACTACAATGGCTTGCATTACGAGTGGCTTGTGAATGCTAACTTGGGCGCCAGTATTATTTACTTATATTATCCTGCCCAATGGGACGGGGCTAATGGTGACCAAGAATCAGGGGTCTGGGCCGAGATTTTCATGGGGCTCAAGATAGTCTTCAATGCTTTAATGGAGGCCAGGGCAAATTTCTAATAGCAAATCTGAATGGTAAGGCCCCATTTATACATTAACTGTTGATGTCAAACAGTGTTGCCAGGTTTATTTGTACACCTTTCCAGAGTGAATAAATTGACATCAAACTATCAATGACTTGTCACCACCATGAGAGGCGTACTAGGCCAATCACCCTCAATGCTACTAGGTTTAGAAATAAAACAAACAACGCTTTTACTCACCTACTTTACGCATGGCCTCTACTAATAGCCAACCGTCTCCTTTAAAAGAACGAGATGTCGCTTTCCACATGTCAGAACCCACTTCAAAGACCAGTGAGTGGATCCATACAACCAATAAAGGAAAATGAGCTTACTACCATATCAACAACATCTCACAAGTGTCTTCCACTCCTGTGTCAGGTAAACCATTAGATTTTTTAAAGAACCCTCACCCACTTACATAACTGGTGGCTTGCTTCATCATTGGGTTCCCACCTCAGATGCTTAATGCACCTAAGGTGTGCTACGACGCCAGAGCTGGCTTTTTTTGTGACACAGTGAAAGAAATTTAAAACTACCTCAAGGGGACCCTTTCCTCTGGGAAAATGTAATAGTTTACACCTTGGATAGAATTAAAAACAGTGATAGTGGATGTGCAGTGAGGGAACAATGGTCTCTCACATCCAAATGTAAATCATGTTTGGTTGACATGTTTCAGCCAATCATGCATGTTGCATGAGTCACAGTGGCCGGGTTACCTTCTAGTAATACCCTAGTAAGTAGATGCATGCATCAATTTTGTGGAGTGGTTCGTAACTTATGATTTTGTCCTGTATTTATTTATTTTTTATAGAACTTGATTAAGGCAACATGAGTCTTGTGGGGTAAGACGGTGGCTGTAGTCACACATTCGTCAAGGTTGGCCACCCGTCACAGTACTGTGACACGTTGTTGATGTGTTAGAAAGCTTGTAGTCCTTTATTGGCTATATTGATAAGGAGAAGCGGAATGGCCTTAATTCTTATTCCCACTCTTCTATTTGTTTTTGGTGTGGTTCCTTGTGACATTCCATTTGAGTGAGTTATGGTATGTTATGTTAAGGTATTTGTAGAGCGCATGGCTGTCCCAGCAACGGGGCGTCCCAGCGCTAAAATAAGCACAGAGTGAGATGACAGCACGGAGAAGAGATTAACATTAGGTGAATAGCCAGGTCTTTACCAGCCTTCTGAAGGTAAGGTGATCAGGGATGCTGCGGATGTGGGTGGGGAGGGAGTTCAAGAGGGCGGGAGCCAACAACCTGAAAGATCAGCCACCCGCTCTGGCTGTCTGTATCTGAGGAACTCTGGCCAGTAGCAAATCTGCTGAGCGCAGCGCGCATGTGGGAGCATACTACGAACATAAACCACTCAAGATTCTGGGGCCGGTACCCGGCAGGATTTTGTGGGTGATACACAGCGTTTTGAAGCGTACTCTCTGTTCAAGGGGGAGCCAGTGAAGGTGACAGAGGAGGCTGGAGATATGACAGTGTTTGGGGAGGGCGAAGATTGCACAAGCAGCAGCATTCTGTACGTGCGGAAGCCTTTTAGTATTGGATTTGTTGGCTCCCAGAAGTAGCACATTGCAGTAATCTAGTCTGTCATGGACAGAAGATTGGATGATCAGTTGCCGAGTCTTGGAGTCAAAGAGACCTAGTATTGGTTTGAGGCCCGCAACAGTCCAAAACATTTCCCTGACACTGATTTTGCATGGATCTCTAAGGTGAGATCAATATCCATCCTTATGCCTAGGTTCCCCACCACCGGTTTGGGTAGGGGGAGCTCCAAGAGCAGGAGGCCACCACTTATTGCCCCACAGATGGTAATCTCTGCTGACCAGAAGGGTCTCGGAGTTAGACGAATTGAGCTGCAAGTAATTAGCAGCCATCTACTCCAAGGTACCTGTCAGATCCTGTCTAAATTTCACCATATCCTGGCTTGGGTTGTTGGAGAAGGCAAACACCAGCTGGGTGTCATCTGCGTATGACACCAGGGAGATGCCCCGGGTTTTGGCCAGCAGAGCCAGCGGTCTCACATATACATTGAATAAAGTAGGGCTTAAAGCTGACCCCTGGGGCACCCCACAGGGCAGTGGGTGGGTGCGAGAGTGGAAGGGAGTGGCCGAAACTTGGAAGGTCCGATCATCTAGGAAGGATAAGAACCATGAAAGGGATTTGCCCTTGACACCGATCTCCTCCAGACATCGGAGCAGGGAGGCCGTGTCAAAGGCCGCACTCAAATCCAGCAAAATTAATGCTGTGGTTCTGTCGGCATCCAAGGAGGTCCGTAGCTGTTCTATGACCGCCAGCAAAGTGTACTCCGTGATATGCCGAGGCCGGAATCCATTTTGAGAAATATCAAGTATTGAGTTGGCTTCCAGATAGGAAGTTAGTATAGAATTCACATATGGTTCCGAGATTTTGGACAGCAATATAAGCAGCGAGATAGGATGGAGGTTTTCTGGCATGGAGACATCTAGTGATGTTTTTTTTTAATAGGGGAACTACCTTGGTGTGCTTCCAATGCTTAGGGACCACCGCCGAAGATAGGGACAGATTAATTAGCTCCAAGCATTCAGGCAGGAGAAATTGCTGATATCTTCAGAAGGCATCGGGTTTCATAGGGTTAGCTGGGGGATCCTGATTTCACCTTGGCAAACAGTGCTTCCGTGGCTTGATGGGAAATAGGGGGGAGCACTGTGAGCAAGTAAGACTCAGAACTTGTCGACACATTCTGACCAGAGCCCGAAGGGATGTGTCCGGATGGAAGCTGCTGTAGATGCGTTCTTCCTTCTCCAGAAATAATTTGGCCAGTGCTTCACATTGCAGACTAGAAGATATGATACTGTCTGAGGCAGAGGAGGGCTTTACCAAGTCCTTCAGAAGAGAGAAGATGGTTTTGGTAAGGTTATTGCTTGAGGTTATCCGGTTCGTATAGTGTTCAGCCCTAGTCTTGCGGCTCGATTTATGGTAAGCCTTAATCGCACTTCTGTACTCTATTTTAGCCAGAGGGTCATAGGATAGCCTCCAGGCTCACTTTAAGACTTTACAATTTTTCCTAGCTAGGGTCAAGGATTCATTAAACCAAACTTTGACCCGTGCGCTCGCTTTTAGAGTAGGTGAGTTTAAGCTGAATAGTTCTGTAGTTCTGTAAGCAAAGGGGTGATGGGTCCTGATCCCTTACTATCCGTTGGATATTGAGCAAATATTGTTGTGATACTTGTCCTGGACAGAGGGAAACCCCTAACCCCCTGAGCGTGAGTGAGTTTCAAGGTGGGTGTCAAGGCAAGTTGAGGTAATCAGACCGGCAGGCATTACGCCGAGATTTTTCAAGATTGACCAAGGACCTTAAATTGACCAAGGACCTTAAATTGTTCATGATGATACAAGTATCTTAGATACCTCACCACACCCTGAGGAAGCCCCAGGCCAAATGGCCTTGTAATGGGGCGAAACAAGTGTTGGTTGTCTGTCACTTCCTTGCACACCCACTCAGTTTACCTTTACTTAGTGACAACACCTATAAAAACAACTATCACAATTAATCCGGCTTATTGGAATTTTTCCCGAAATAAAACAATTACTTCAACTTGCCCTGACACCCACCTTGAATTTAAGCGGAATGTATGTGTCCAAAGCTTGGGTAATCCACCCCTAAAAGTGCAACAGTAAGTATGACAACTGTTCATCTAAACACAGTGTGTGCAGAGATGCCCACACAACAAGGAACACAATGCTGAACACACTAGAAATCCAAATGACTCACATAAAATGCCTGTGTCAACACCCTTTCTGTGCCTGTAGACAGAGAACTTGGTTTGACTCCCCTTTGTATCTCAGACGTGTTCCTTTTTTAGCGCAATGAGGGAAAGCTTCACAATCCACCTCTGGACTATCTTCTTAATATCCTAGGCCAGTGCTTACCAAACTATTCAGAACCATGACCCAATTTTAATGACAATAACATTTCATGCCCCACCTACATTTAATGGACATGAGGTTGGGCGAGATTTTGAGTGCTGCTTAAGCATCGTGTGGTAGCGCATTGTGATTTAAAGCCAGAATATTTTCCGTTAAATTACCACCAACTTTGCACAGGCTTACTGTTTGACTGATAAAACTAGATATCATACAAATGATACTGTGTAAAAATCGGATTTCTGTAAAAATGTATAATTTGTTCAGCAACATGTACAGTGCCTTGATTTGTTTCGATCGTATTAAAATCTTGATTTCCAGCAAACTTCAGAATTACAAAACAATGTGCATAATTTTTACTTTCCTAACTGTTGAATGAATACAGTTAATTTACAGGTATTTACATGTTGTGTGTTGCCAAAAAACACATTCGACAGCCTTTCCTTTCCGACTCCCTGTACTCCAGCAACATTGTCACATAATTAAATTTTAAAAACTCCTCTCACTTTGCAGACAGAGAATGAAAAGGAAACACCAATGCTCATGCCAAAAGAATAAGCAGCAATGTGTCAGAAGACATAGCCGAACATTTGACCTCTGTCATAGAAGCAGGACAAATGTCATAAGATAAACACAGAATTTAAAGGCATCTTTATTCATTGCTTGGATTATAACAACCCACCGAGCATCATCCAGCAACCCACTAGTGGGTAAACTGGACAAGGGTTCACAATTCAGAATTCTGAATTTCTAGGGCAACCACAGGAGAAATTAAATACAAATGCTATAGAATTGCAGAGTAATTCTTCCGCAGCACCGGCCAGTAGATTGCATATGAATAACATCTCCAAACAAATATAGGGCATAGCAGTATTACATAGATAGAATGTCCTACATTGAAGAAATCCAGACTACCATCAAGCAGGTTCTTAAAAAGTGTAATTTAGAAACTCTAGTTTTTTTAATGTTCCTCACAAATGTGATTAATTTGCATTGTATGTATATCATCATTGTCTTTATAGCCTTCGGGAACTTAAGTGGCAGTGAATTCCGAGCAAGTTCCTCAGGGCTCGGCGGCCTGTTTGTCAATCTTACCTGCTCTTGCTGAGTGACAGTTCAGAGACACTCGTTGCCTCTCGGCAGCCTGGCTATGCTAAGATAATGGGAAGCTGCTGTAGTGGCGCCCGTTGTTCTTGGCGCTCCTCCAATGTGGTATGTCTCTTCTACGATCCAGGAACAGGTCTCAGATGCTCCTGCACAGGTGAATTGAAGTCGTTGCTTTCACTGGCCTGCGGTGTTTTCTCACGTGGGGTCAGGGTAAGGGCCTTTTGTTCCCTTCATGGCCCCTTCCTCCTGACATGCACAGGGTCACAGCAGTACATACACAGCGGCAGCCCTCTCTCTTCATTACAGTCCGCAATGGCAGACGGGTGTCCCAGGTAGCACGTACAGGGGGATAGCACTTTTCAGGTCACAGCTCTGTACCCGGAAAGGACCCTTCATATCTTACAATGCAGTGCCTAGGGTGGTAACCCTGATTCTTCATCGTCACCACCGACTGCTAATGGGTCACAAACCTTGTCACATAGGCCTGCACCTCGATCGGTCCATAGGTCCCAATGGACCAGGATCTTACACTCTGCTCCCGGGATCCACACAAAAGGACCCACTGTCTTGGGTCAGGCAGAAGCTGGTGCTACAGGCTCCAGGAGAATGTTCTTGATCTTCCTGGGTGATGTCTCCTTATGCATAATGGGAGACTGGCAAACCCTAAGTCCCAGTCCTGCTCAAAACAGACAGAATTCAGTCTGAGCTTCTCCATGCTCCTGTGTATCTTAAGTTTGACAATCTGGAGTTCCAAGCTCGTCTTTTTAAAATCCATTTCTAGACACACTGGTGATTTAGTGTCACACTTCAAACACTAGTAAAGTAAAAACACCACACAAAAAAGGATCCCTCGTCAGATTAGAAAAATAGTGTAATTTTTTGTAAATAGAACAAGACCAAAGTGACAAAAATATCATCAGTAGGACTGGAGATATGCAATTTTAAAATTTCAGTGAAAACAGCACCAAAAGGAACAAATCGCCAACTGTGGATATCTGGTCGCGCCAGTCCGGACAAAGTCACAAATTCAGGCCGCCTGCAATGGATTGAGAGCTGGCTACAGGGACCCAGTAAGGCTGGCTGATTATAAGCCTTGGTAAGAAAAAGCAACCAAAGTTGTTTTCATTATTGTAGTGCTGCTAGCCCCATAGGCTAAAATGAGGAAGGCTTTATTAAATGTAATAAAGTTAGCCGTTTGATTTTACCAATTTTGTTAATGTACCATTGAGAGAGCGCAAATCAAGAAAATATAGAAGTGCACCATATTTACAAGCACGTTGTATTAGTTTAGTAAACATTATATAAGAGTGTCGAATTTATAGAGAAGAAAATATATAACAGTGTTTAATTGAAAATAGAATACTTATATCAAGTGTGAAAAGCTAATGTAGAAGTTTGTAGAGATGTTAGAATGATGTTGAAATCCCACGTTATGTGGCTGTTGTAGGGGAAAATGTAATTCTGCTAAACGTAGAAATGTGTAGGCCACATGGCAGTTCACATAGAGTACGAGATGCTGTTACACTCTCATGCGATGGTGGATTTTAATGTTGTTATAATTCAAAGTATTACTGATCATAGAACTGAAATATATGTTTTATAGAAGTGTTTCATATAACCATTGTGTGTAATAAGTTAGAATACTGTTTAAACTAAGAAACTAAAGGTTTGCAGAGTGCACAGGCCGTTCATGTAATTCTAAAAGGCCTGAATAGACAAAAGTCGTTTCTTTTGATCTGTATGTGCTCGTTAGAGAAAGGTCGTGTTAGACACAAACTGTGGAGCCTGTTCGATGGTTTACGACTTAGAAGATATGGTGGAGGTCGGAATTTGGGGCCCACAGTACAAGTGTCTGTTTGCAGGTGCGAGGAGGTTCCAATCAAGAGAGTGATGAATAGACTTTTGTTCAGGGCGCCAGGCACAGGCCTGGAGGAGGCTTCAGGAATTTCTGGGGGGTACCGTCCTGCCGGAGAAGGGCCTGAGAAGCAAGGTCAACGCTAACGACAAGGCCCAGAGGAGTATCAGCATGGAAAATACCAGAACCAACACCACGTGAGGGGTGTCTCTAAAGGGCGTTTCTATTGTAAATGTGATTTTGTATTAGGGACAGCACCCCTGGGTGGAGTTAAGGCAGATGATCTGAGGAACCTAAGAGAGCGGATGGGTAGGCAGATAGGGAACTGCGAGACATCGTTTTTTAAACAAAGACTAAGGGAAGTGTGTGATCTTCTTTGGAAGTCACCACTGCTGACACCTTTTTAGGTTAAGATCTTGCTAAGTAGGGATGTCACTTAGTCTAGTGTAGGGACAGTCTAATCTGATTTCTTTCCTTTCTGTAAATGACTCATAAGCTACAGCTTGTGTCTATTCTTGCAACTTTGATGATTTTTGAATTGGTTTTGGTAATATTCTTCTGCCGACTAAGAGCATTTAGAAAATTCATGTTTGTATTGATACCCGTATATCTTTTGAACCTTATATTGAGATGTTTGTATCTCCAGTTAAGTTTGGCTTTGTAATAAACTTTTAAACTTTTTAAGCTTAAGTGGTTCTTTAGTGTGGACTAAGTCATTAATTGATTGACCTAGTAGTGGATTGCCTTTTACTCTATGACAGGTACCAACGGTTCAGTCGACCGGAGTTGGGATCTAGATCTATAACAATAGAGCAGAAATCCCGCGTTAACAGTTGGTAGCAGAGTGAGGATGGTTACCTTCTTGAGGAAGGTGATCTAGACTAGGTTAAGTTTACCCCAAGGTCCCTAGAGATCGAGAGGTGGCCTGCCGAAGAGGGTGCTGACGGCGCGAGAGAAAAGCAGCAGAATCGGACGAGAGTGAGAATAACAAGGGTCATGCGTGGACAGATTGCGGTGTTTTGTGTTGTATCTGTATTGTAATGTCATGCGGAGTTGAATGCCTGTAGTGTGAATGAGAGAGGGTTGTGAGCGCGCGCAACCTGGCAGACTGGTAAACTGGTAACCTGGGGAACTGGTGAACTGGTGAAAATCTTAAGTTCAGGGAAGAGCTTAAGTGGTTCGGGTGTATCGAACATCCAGTGTAGTTGTCGACCAGAGAAGGGGGTCATGAGGTACCATTGATCGCCCGCAGGACCGAGATAGGGGGAATGCAAGAGTGAGTGTGTGGGTAACGGACGCAGGTCGAAAGTTACCGTGTGCAAGTAACCTATCAGAGAAGGCGATTGTCTAGACCAACGGAAAGACATTTCGTCAGTTAAGGTGACAATTACAGTTAGACTGTGGACGTACAGTCAAGGAAAGTGATCGCTTGGTCGGAAGTAATCAATTTCCAGAGTATGAATGGGACGCATGCATGATCGGGAGACGAGCGGAGAAAGGAGGGGAACTGCTGCGAAAGGAGGACGAGTGACGTCAGCGAGAGCCGCGCTGTGATAGGCCGGTCGGTGTGAAGCCGCGCTGAGACGAGTGACGTCAGCGAGAGCCGCGCTGTGATAGGGCGGTTGGTGTGAAGCCGCGCTGTGATAGGGCGGTTGGTGAGACGTCAGCGAAGAGCCGCGCTGTGATAGGCCAGTTAGCGAAAACAGCATTGAGATTGGTGGATTGTCATCAGGAAGTAAACGAACGCGGAGAAAATAGAAATTCGTAAATTTTGAACATGAAGTGTTTTAAATGTTTGAGAGGGATTTTTAAGAGAAAAAGAAGAGAATCTTATTACGGGGAAGAGTCACCGCCGGAGGGTACACCAGCTCACTATATGGCAACGAATGTTGGGTTGCATACTATACTGTGGCTTGATACTTGGAGTAAGATTACAGAGGGGAATGAGGAACTGACTTTTCCGAAATACGGAACGTTTAGACTAGAGGTGTTGCATCAGCTGAAAGCAGTTATGTCCTCATTGAGACCTTTGCCTAGACCAACACAGTTTGAGGCCCTTAATGCATGGATTAGGGCGGCGCACGACAGGAGTCAGAACAGACGCCAAGAAAGGGTACGGCGATCAGTAAGGGCAGTGCAAGATGCCAAATGGGATGCAGAGGCTAAGAGATGGAGGGTACAGAAGATTGAAGTGGATAAGTTGTACCCAGTGAGAGAGGTTACAGGAGGAAAGAGACCAATAGAAGAAGATGAAGAGAGCGAGTCGGAGGATAACCTAATAAATAGGTTATTGATAGATAGACCGCCTCCGGACAATAGGGAGATAGAAGGTACTGAACTCCCAAAGCAAGATAGGGTTGACATAGAAGAGAACAGGCCACTCCCTTTAACGATTGGGTACCTACCAAAGGTGAGGAGACACCTCAACATAGTCCTGTACAGAGAGTAGTCGGAAGGGTTGTGGTGCAGAAGATGCCAGCAACAGAGAGGGTTGAGTCTTATGGATTGCCAGATGCTCTTCAAGTACCCGTTACCATAGGTCCTATAGTGTCGGTTTATAACCCAGAGAAAGGAAGAGAGGAAGAACAGGTACGGCTAGACAGAGAAAGAGTTGAGATGGAAAGGAGACATAACACGACAAATGCCTGGAGACAATTACCAGGACCGATAACGTGGAGCACCCCATTGGATTCAGCAGTGGGCCCCGTAACAGAACAGGGGGGTCAAAGAGGACCGATGGACCTGAGGGGACCACGGCCGAAATCCTATAAAGAGTTGAGGGCTGACTTGAGGGAATGGGATGGGTCCACAGAAGTACAGAGGTGCAGGTCAAGAGCAGAAGCAGAATGGGGAAGTCAAGGAAAAGGGACATTATCTCACTGCGGGGCTAGCGAAAGCAGTCAGGAGTGGGACAGTAAAAGTCAGGAGAGTAGAGGAGTTACATGTCATATTGACGGAGGAAATGGGCAGGAGCAAAGAGGCAGAAATACGGAGTGTGGGGAGACATCTCGTTTCATTCAAAGTGAGGGAGACCAAAGGACCCGAGAATACAGGGAAAGGTTTAGGTGCACTCACCATGCACCTAATGATAACGTACAGCACTGGAATCGTGGGAACACTGGGAACAGTGAAGGATCTTGCCAGGTGTCGAGTGATCAGAGACCACCGGCAAATGGTGAAGAAATGGGGAATAACGGAATGTCTTACCATGCACCTAGAGAAACCAGGCAGAATGGGAAATGTGAGACTATGGGAAATAGAGGAGTGTTTCACCATACACCCAGAGAGGATGGAACTGCATGGGACCTGGAGAGATGGGAGCATGGGAGGACTCCCCATAACTCGCCTGAGCCTAGACGTAGGACTCAGAGCTGTGATGGGAGAGATGTAAATAGACTCTCTAGAGATGGCATATTGAAAGCTGTAATAAAAGCCAAAAGACTCGATGTGACCAGCTTAAGATCTGATCTGGACGATATAATAGATGGTACATTGTCTTTAGAAAGGATCGACATGTACGAACAAGATGAGCTGCTGTTTATAGCAAAGGACATCACTCGAAAGGCCAGAGCAACTCATGAGTAACTGTCTGAACTGGCAGACAAGTATATGGTAGATTTGTCCAGAACCAAGGCATTACAGGGTAACCACAGGTTGCATTATTCAGATCAGGACTTAGATGAGAGGAGGACAACTGGATTAAAAACACACATAAGGGAGCTGATCACAGGAATAAGAGCATGGAGAGATCTGGACAAATGGGAAGAGAGGTGGTCCAAAAAGGGAACTGTTAGATGGAGTGCGAATGTGATGTCTCCGGAGGGAAGGCTAATGCAGATGGAGGCATTCCCTTTGCGAGAAATAGCGAATGGAAGTTATGTACACGTGCCATGGAGTAGGGGAGATTTGGCTGCATTTACAAACTCATTTCCGAAGTTAAGGGAGAATCCTGTAGAGTGGTACAAGCAGGTAGAGAGGTTTGTCAAATTTTCAAAAGTATTGTGGATTGATTTGAACACCTTATTTGACATTGTGGTCCCAGGAGACTTGTGGATAGCATGCAAAGTTAGTATCGAATGGCCAACTGCAGAACCAGAAAGGGATGGACGCACTAATGGACCATCAGAAACAGTAATGGTAAAATATGAAAGGGTGATGACATGGCTGAAGGAGAAGGTGCCACCACAAGATATAGATTGGGTAAAAATAGACCGAACAAGACAGGAACCCAAGGAGACAGTTCATGAGTTTTATGAGCGATTGCTGAAAACGTTCAAACAATACAGTGGGTTAGATGTAATGGATCCCAAGGATATAGGACAGTTTGTATCGAAGTTCGTTTTGGGGTTGAGACCTGATATTTGTTTCATGATTCAGCAACATTTAATTTGTTGGCAAAACAAACCATTGGATGAAATTCTGAGATACGCAAGGTATTGCAGTGATGAAATAGATTCCAAAGCAAAGAAATTAAAAGAAAAACTGATGATGGTGCAGATGCAGTCAGCTGGAAAGGGAGGACAGCAACAACAGGGAACAGGGACAATGGGACGGAAATTAAACAGTCAGAATAAAGACAACGAGGAAAATCCGAGACCTAGAATAGACTTTGCTACATTGAAAAAAACAACAAAGTGTCACCAGTGTCACCAGGTTGGACATTGGAGACGCTAGTGTCCCTATAACCCTGAAAACGGAGAACTAGAAGTTCTAGAGAAGGAAGTACAGGAAGTTCCAGCCCAGAGGGTGACAGTGACAAAGAGTAAGGTGGCCAAAGGGGGGACTTCGGCTCCACGAGCTTAGTTCCCGCAGCCACCAAAGATTACGACAGGGGGAAAGGTCTATAGACAAATGCCTGTTTTCACAGGTGAAGAAGAGTGTTACTACGTTGATCCATTGACAGGACGACGTGTAAATAGAGAGGAGGACTGTACCCTTGGGGCAGTACTAGAGGTGGATCAAAGAGGACCGTTTGTTGAGGCTGAAGTGGCAGGGTGTCCTACAACATTCTTGGTGGATACTGGAGCTACTCGATCAACTTTGAAATCGGCAGTGGTTCCAGATCTACCAATGTCGGGGGAAACGATTCAGGTGGTAGGAGTTGCAAATAGGAGAATGAATAGCCCTTTGACGGAACCAGTATCAGTGAAAATAGGAAACTACACCGATGAACATCAGTTTGTGGTATGTGATTCTAGTCCTGTGTGTCTGTTAGGAAGGGACTTATTGTGCAAACTGAACTGCACAATATACTGCACACCTCAGGGAGTGGAGGTACAGACTACAGACGATGATGCTACCTTCAAAGTTGCAAATTCGAGAACATGCATAGAACTGTATCCTACCCTGACAGTGGAGGAGCTCCCATGGGATTTACGAGATACAGTGTCATCAGAGGTATGGGATTTTACTGGAGAAGAGATAGGACTGATCAAAGGAGTAGAACCAGTGAAGATTATGGTTAAACCAAATGCTGAATATCCAAGAACGCCCCAATACAAACTGACCCCGGAGACGATTGCAGGAATAAAACCTGTAATCGACTCTATGATAAAACAGGGAATACTGAAGGAAATCGTGGGAAGTCCATGCAACTCCCCGATTATGGGTTTGCAGAAACCTAGTGGGAAATTTAGAATAGTACAAGATCTTCGAAAGATTAATAACATAGTTGTTTCATGTTGTCCAGTGGTACCGAATCCATCAGTGATATTGTTTCAGATACCATTCCAAGCTGAGTGGTTCACAGTGATAGACCTTTGTCAGGCTTTCTTTTCAATTCCATTTGATGAGGAGAGCCAGTACCTTTTTGCTTTTAAGCTGGAAAATCGTGTTTTAACATGGTGTTGTATCCCAAAGGGGTATACAGAAAGCCCATCAATTTTCAACCAGCTGTTGAAGAAAAATCTAGAAAGTCTGGTACTGCCGCAGAACTCGGCTCTGGTCCAGTACATAGACGACCTACTTGTTGCGTCAGAAACGGAAGAGGCTTGTAAGATAGATACCATTGCCTTGCTGAACCATTTAGCTGAAAATGGACACGAGGGGCAGATTTATGATAACTGGCGCATCCCTGGGGATGCACCAGTTAATGTGCGCCACAGTGCGCCACAGCTCCGCCACCCATGGTGCGCCGCATTTACAATGCGGCGCACCATGGGGCAAAAACGGCACAGATGCGTGACGCATCTGTGCCGCAAAGGCGGCGCATTGCTGGAGTTGCGTCGTAAGCACGACGCAGCTCCAGCAAGGCTCGGGGGTGCCCTATCTGACCAATGCTGCATCAAGACCTACGCCTGCTTCAAGCAGGCGGAGGCTTTTGATGCAGCATTGGCCTGAAAGTGACTGAGTGAAATCTTATAGATTTCACTCAGCCACTTTTGCGAGGTGCACCTGCCCCGGAACGCCCACCCTGCGCCGGAACGCCCACAAGCGGCGCAGGGCTTTACAACGTGACGCATCTGCCTAGATGCGTCACGTTGTAAATCATTCATAGGGATGCGCCACGTTTACGCCGCCTTGCGTGACGCAACAGCGGCGTAAACGTGGCGCAAGGGCCTCATAAATCTGCCCCAAGGTATCTCCGAACAAATTGCAGTACTGTTTGACAGAAGTACAGTACTTGGGTCACCGGATAGAAAAAGGAAAGCGCAAAGTGTCACCAGATAGGATAGAGGCGATAATGAAGATGAACGCGCCTACGACACAGAGAGAAGTTAGGATGTTCCTAGGAATGGTTGGTTATTGCCGACAGTGGATAGCTAACTTTTCACTGAAAGCAAAGCCTTTACAAAAACTGACGCACAAGGAGGTGAGTGATCCGGTACCATGGGACAAGGACTGTTTGATGGCGTTTCTACAGCTGAGAGAGGACTTGTGTCGCGCTCCGGCTTTGGGGATGCCTGACTATGAAAAACCATTTTCACTTTTCTGCTGTGAGAGAGAGGGTTGTGCTTTATCAGTTTTGGTACAGATTCATGGAAATGCCCGTAGACCAGTTTCATACTTTTCGGCTCCCTTAGATCCAGTAGCCGCAGCGTTGCCCGGATGTCTCAAATCCGTTGCCGCAACAGGTGTCAGCATTGAGCAGTGTGAAAATATTGTCATGGGACACCAGTTAGTGGTGTATGTACCTCATTCTGTAGAACTGTTAATGACCAGGACCAAGACACAGCACTTGACCAATAGTAGGCTCACGCGCTACAAGCAAGTTATACTTGCTGCGGAGAACGTGACCCTTAAGAGGTGCTCTGTTTTGAATCCTGCTACATTGATGCCACTTCCTAATGATATAGAAGGCGAAGAATGTGACGACCACGATTGCCTTGATGTGACTGAACTATGCACGAAGCCAAGACCAGATATTGTGGATGAGCCGTTGGTTGACCCTGATGAAATTTTCTTTGTTGATGGCTCATGTTTAAGAGACGATACTGGTCGGTTGAGAGCAGCTTATGCTGTTTGCACCATTACTGGAGTTGTGGAAGCCGCTTGCCTGGAAGGAGTACACTCTGCTCAGGAAGCAGAAATCATTGCATTGACGCGTGCCTGTATAGCAGGTAGCAAAATTAGAGTCACCATTTATACCGATAGCCAATATGGTTTCGGTGTAGTTCATGATTTTGGGCAATTGTGGTCTCAGAGAGGTTACATGACCTCCTGTGGTTCGCTTATTCGAAATGGGGAATTTGTGCGACTGTTGTTAGAAGCATTACAAGGTCCAGCTGCAATTGCTATTGTTAAATGCGTAGCCCACACCAAAAATACAGATTTTGTGTCACAAGGTAATAGATACGCAGACGAAGTTGCCCGCTATTGTGCGGAGCAAGGATATTCTTTCACGGAGGTGGAAGTAGGCGGGGCTCAGGAAAAGACAGAGTTAAACATGATGCTAGAAACAGTAGATACTTGGGAGGATTTGAAAAACATGCAAGAGAATGCACCTGAGTCGGAGAAAAAGGCCTGGGAAACAGCAGGTTGTGTGAAAAGTGAAATGGATTTCTGGGTTTCAGCAGATGGAAGGGCAGTATTACCTGAGGAATTAGTGAGTCCAATGGCACGACAGATACATGGTCCAGTACACTTAGGAAGAGATGCCATGCTGAGGGTATTTAGGCAGACTTGGTATTGTCCTAAGTTTAGGATTGCAGCAGAAGCAGTCTGTAGGAGATGCGTTACTTGTCAACAACTGAACGTAGGGAAAAGAACACCAGTTACAATGAGTCACATTGGGAGGTCTGGGGGGCCTTTCAACAGAATGCAATTAGATTTCATTGAGATGCCAAAAAGCAACCGCCTCAGGTATGTTCTGTTGGTTGTATGCATATTTTCCAGATGGGTCGAAGCATACCCTACACGCAGGTGCGACACACTCACAGTAGCAAAGTTGTTGCTTAGAGAGTTGATCCCGCGCTTCGGGGTGCCGACCTCCCTGGAATCAAATCGAGGAACTCATTTCAACAGTGAAGTTGTGAAGATGCTTTGCTCTGCATTGAACATTGATCAGAAGTTGCACTGCAGCTATCGACCAGAGGCTTCAGGTATCGTGGAGCAGATCAATGGCACTTTGAAGTCCCGAATAGCCAAAGTATGTTCATCGACGTCCTTAAGCTGGCCTGATGCTCTGCCCTTGGTACTCATGAGTATTAGAGTCGCTGGAACACGTATAATTTCGGATTGCTAAAAGACTGTGTGAAAGACTTTGTAAATAAACAAATTGAGAGATAACCTAGCGCCAAGTGGAAGAAGAAGAAACTAGGGACTTCCATTTAGTGGACGGAGAAGGGCTAGGGTTGTCTGTTGCTATAGAACACAAAGACTGATCTTGCGGAAAAGATTATCAGCTTCCAGGTGTGGTTCGAAAAGAGACATTGTACAAAGGAAAGAGACATTGTGCTGTGAAAGAAAACTGGAACTACACTGTTTGAGATCATGGAGGTTGGCAACCCGAACCGCAGGGCCAAATGTATAGTAATATTTACAACAAGGGGTGGTGATGGACAGAGTCTCTGAATTAAGCAGAGTACTCTCACCCAGTCAAGAGATCAGGGCTAGATCCAACACCGTTTTTTAGCTCATTGCACCATCCCAGTTTCAGAACCTGGCTGTATGCAAATTAGTCTGTCCCTGGCCCAGTGCATCATGGGAACAGGGCAGACCAGACTACAAAAGCCAATTCTTACACTGGGAAGGAAACAAGCTTCCGGGGACCGGTTTCTGGCATTACAGCCGTCTTCGGCCCGGCTTGCTTGAATCCTGATGGTGCAATGAGCAAGGGACTCACATCTGAGTATACCCTTCCACGCTTAGGGTGGACAAAATTATTTACAACAAGGGGTGGTGATGGACAGAGTCTCTGAATTAAGCAGAGTACTCTCACCCAGTCAAGAGATCAGGGCAAGATCCAACACCGTTTTTTAGCTCATTGCACCATCCCAGTTTCAGAACCTGGCTGTATGCAAATTAGTCTGTCCCTGGCCCAGTGCATCATGGGAACAGGGCAGACCAGACTACAAAAGCCAGTTCTTACACTGGGAAGGAAACAAGCTTCCGGGGACCGGTTTCTGGCATTACAGCCGTCTTCGGCCCGGCTTGCTTGAATCCTGATGGTGCAATGAGCAAGGGACTCACATCTGAGTATACCCTTCCACGCTTAGGGTGGACAAAATTATTTACAACAAGGGGTGGTGATGGACAGAGTCTCTGAATTAAGCAGAGTACTCTCACCCAGTCAAGAGATCAGGGCTGGATCCAACACCGTTTTTTAGCTCATTGCACCATCCCAGTTTCAGAACCTGGCTGTATGCAAATTAGTCTGTCCCTGGCCCAGTGCATCATGGGAACAGGGCAGACCAGACTACAAAAGCCAGTTCTTACACTGGGAAGGAAACAAGCTTCCGGGGACCGGTTTCTGGCATTACAGTTGTCTTCGGCCCGGCTTGCTTGAATCCTGATGTTGCAATGAGCAAGGGACTCACATCTGAGTATACCCTTCCACGCTTAGGGTGGACAAAATTATTTACAACAAGGGGTGGTGATGGACAGAGTCTCTGAATTAAGCAGAGTACTCTCACCCAGTCAAGAGATCAGGGCTGGATCCAACACCGTTTTTTAGCTCATTGCACCATCCCAGTTTCAGAACCTGGCTGTATGCAAATTAGTCTGTCCCTGGCCCAGTGCATCATGGGAACAGGGCAGACCAGACTACAAAAGCCAGTTCTTACACTGGGAAGGAAACAAGCTTCCGGGGACCGGTTTCTGGCATTACAGCCGTCTTCGGCCCGGCTTGCTTGAATCCTGATGGTGCAATGAGCAAGGGACTCACATCTGAGTATACCCTTCCACGCTTAGGGTGGACAAAATTATTTACAACAAGGGGTGGTGATGGACAGAGTCTCTGAATTAAGCAGAGTACTCTCACCACCCCCTTTTCTGAATCGTTTTTGGCCACTATAGGTGTGGCAGGGTATACTCAGATATGAGTCCCTTGCTCACTGCTCCATCAGGATTCAAGCAAGCCGGGCCGACGAGGCTGAAATGCCAGAAACCGGTCCCCGGTAGCTTGTATCCTTTCTGGTGAAGAATTGGCTTGGTAGTTTGGTCTGCCCTGTTCCCATGATGCACTGGGCCAGGGACAGACTAATTTGCATATAGCCAGGTTCTGAGCTGGGATGGGGCAGTGAGCTAAATAACGGTGATGGATCAAGCCCTGATCTTTGGACTGGGTAAGAGTGGTCTGCTTAATTCAGACACTCTGTTCATCACCACCCCCTTTTCTGAATCGTTTTTGGCCACTATAGGTGTGGCAGGGTATACTCAGACATGAGTCCCTTGCTCACTGCTCCATCAGGATTCAAGCAAGCCGGGCCGACGAGGCTGAAATGCCAGAAACCGGTCCCCGGTAGCTTGTATCCTTTCTGGTGAAGAATTGGCTTGGTAGTTTGGTCTGCCCTGTTCCCATGATGCACTGGGCCAGGGACAGACTAATTTGCATATAGCCAGGTTCTGAGCTGGGATGGGGCAGTGAGCTAAATAACGGTGATGGATCAAGCCCTGATCTTTGGACTGGGTAAGAGTGGTCTGCTTAATTCAGACACTCTGTTCATCACCACCCCCTTTTCTGAATCAAATGTATAGTAGGCACACTTTTAGTGGGAGTGATTTTTCTTATAGTTTTAGTAGTTACTATATCATATATAGTGGGGCATGAAAATGAAGAAAAGGCTGCAAAGGAAGCAAAAATTGTATCGACACAGAAACCTACTATTGCTGGTAAAAAGGGGGACAATACAGAGAAAGATAAAGCTTTACTAGCAGCAGAGACTCGTAGGTTACATGTAGATGAATCACAGGGAAATTTTAAATCGAATGCATATGCTAAATTGCTTTATGAATACATTGATGCTATGGAGGCCAAGAATTGTTATGTTTGCATGAAATTGCCAGCCTCTGTAGACGAAGGTATCAGATATCATCATCTTCCATTGACTTATGGAATCACATGTAGTTTGTTGCTTAGTATATTCTATGAACGTGATGGGTTTGAATACTATTTTTCAAACTTCGATGCTATTTTACCAGAAGTGCCGAACTACAAGCATTTAAATACGTGGGATTATTATAAGAGTGAAGACAGATTACAGAAATTTTTCCTTCCCTGGAAAACATTAGATACTTCACACGCCCGAAGAAATTATTTGACTTGTAAAGTGTCAGAAATTGAGAAAAAGTTTGTAGGACAAGTGGATGATCGATACCGGAGACAGAAGATTTTAAAAGCTTCAGGTCAATGGAAAACAGATTGGACCGAGGAAGAAAGGGCACACCAAAGAAAGGGTAGCAATGGTCCAATAGCTTTAGATCGGGAGAAAAAGGGGAAACTGTGTACATCATGAAATTGAGGATTTGACAAAGGTAACAGTGTAGGAGAAAGTAGGTCAAGGAATGGGTAAAGTTGGAGGTTGGTTTGCCAACCTAGGAAAGAATATCATTTGGTACATACTGAAACCTATCATCATAATAGTGATTTGTATAATCGCCTTGTGGGGATTGGTGCGGCTGTACCAATGGTATAGATCAAACAGGTTGCAAAGAACCATGAGAAGGCAAGAGAGGAGATTGACTGCGATGCAGGATAATCAGTCTAGGAGTCTGAAGGCTCTAGAGATGATGAAACGAGGGGGTACTGCAACGACTTCAGTTTGACTCAGTCCATACCTCGGGGATGGTGTTGTGATGGTGATGACTACTAAAAGTCATCAAAGGGGGGATTGAGAGAGCACAAATCAAGAAAATATAGAAGTGCACCATATTTACAAGCATGTTGTATTAGTTTAGTAAACATTATATAAGAGTGTCGAATTTATAGAGAAGAAAATATATAATAGTGTTTAATTGAAAATAGAATACTTATATCAAGTGTGAAAAGCTAATGTAGAAGTTTGTAGAGATGTTAGAATGATGTTGAAATCCCACGTTATGTGGCTGTTGTAGGGGAAAATGTAATTCTGCTAGACGTAGAAATGTGTAGGCCACATGGCAGTTCACATAGAGTACGAGATGCTGTTACACTCTCATGCGATGGTGGATTTTAATGTTGTTATAATTCAAAGTATTACTGATCATAGAACTGAAATATATGTTTTATAGAAGTGTTTCATATAACCATTGTGTGTAATAAGTTAGAATACTGTTTAAACTAAGAAACTAAAGGTTTGCAGAGTGCACAGGCCGTTCATGTAATTCTAATAGGCCTGAATAGACAAAAGTCGTTTCTTTTGATCTGTATGTGCTCGTTAGAGAAAGGTCGTGTTAGACACAAACTGTGGAGCCTGTTCGATGGTTTACGACTTAGAAGATATGGTGGAGGTCGGAATTTGGGGCCCACAGTACAAGTGTCTGTTTGCAGGTGCGAGGAGGTTCCAATCAAGAGAGTGATGAATAGACTTTTGTTCAGGGCGCCAGGCACAGGCCTGGAGGAGGCTTCAGGAATTTCTGGGGGGTACCGTCCTGCCGGAGAAGGGCCTGAGAAGCAAGGTCAACGCTAACGACGAGGCCCAGAGGAGTATCAGCATGGAAAATACCAGAACCAACACCACGTGAGGGGCGTCTCTAAAGGGCGTTTCTATTGTAAATGTGATTTTGTATTAGGGACAGCACCCCTGGGTGGAGTTAAGGCAGATGATCTGAGGAACCTAAGAGAGCGGATGGGTAGGCAGATAGGGAACTGCGAGACATCGTTTTTTAAACAAAGACTAAGGGAAGTGTGTGATCTTCTTTGGAAGTCACCACTGCTGACACCTTTTTAGGTTAAGATCTTGCTAAGTAGGGATGTCACTTAGTCTAGTGTAGGGACAGTCTAATCTGATTTCTTTCCTTTCTGTAAATGACTCATAAGCTACAGCTTGTGTCTATTCTTGCAACTTTGATGATTTTTGAATTGGTTTTGGTAATATTCTTCTGCCGACTAAGAGCATTTAGAAAATTCATGTTTGTATTGATACCCGTATATCTTTTGAACCTTATATTGAGATGTTTGTATCTCCAGTTAAGTTTGGCTTTGTAATAAACTTTTAAACTTTTTAAGCTTAAGTGGTTCTTTAGTGTGGACTAAGTCATTAATTGATTGACCTAGTAGTGGATTGCCTTTTACTCTATGACAGGTACCAACGGTTCAGTCGACCGGAGTTGGGATCTAGATCTATAACAATAGACCAGAAATCGCGCGTTAACACCATCCTCCATGGCATGGAGCAGGAGGTGGCACTAAGTCCAACATGAGTACTACTGGAGCATGAACAGACGTCTATTGACTGTTGTTCAGCATCATGTTGCACTTCTAATTCTCCAGTTCCACCAACTGCAGCTATGGTTTGCTGTACTGGATTGTTTGATTAAGGAGGAATGACACTCGCGCTTCAAACCAGATACCAAAAATCCCAGAACCTTTCTGATGTTTTTAACTGTTCATTAAATACCACTTCACAGATCGTATGCTTGCAGGATTGACGTTCATCTACATGCTGTTATTACTACCATGCCCTTGCTGTGCATTGCTAATTACCCCACATATTACATCACTAATGACATCTTCTATGACATCACTGGCCCGGCCAGCTATTTAATCATTTGCTGGGCTGGACGAGCAGCGATACAAGAGGTGAAACGCGCTCTCACTTAGAAGCGAGCACTGCATTTTAGCCCTGCATTTTAAACAGCCTTTCTTCTTTTATATCCCACAGTGACTGCGCTTTTAACGATCCCATATTTTTATCTTATTTTAAACTTAGACAGCAGCGTTGCACAGTAGCGTGTCATTACCTGCATTTCTTTATGCAAATTCTGTTGTTTCCACTTCCCCCGTCCGACGCGGCACTAGCCGATTGATCGGAGGGTAGTGGATATGCCCCCCTGCCCCACCTACTTCACTTCCGATCGGGAACTCCGACCACAGCCTTTCCCGCACTCGGCCAGCTATTTAATCATATGCTGGGCCGGACGCGCAGCCGCCGGCACGTCGAAGGCACGCAAAAGGCAAGCCCGTCTGTGCCCATCCGCGCCAAGATCGCAACAAGGGCAGGAATTTCTGCCCACATTGGTCCTAAACTGGTATACTCATCTACAGCACTGCAAACCTTTAACAAAGGAGGATCAGGCAAATGCCTGATAGCACCGGAGATGTTAAAGAGGGCTTGTTCATGTCACCACTGCAAATTAGAAATTCCTATTGCAACTGACTATCACACATTTGTCGCTCCCATTACCACTGCCCAAATAAAAGGGGTACTAATCAATGCCCCCTCTATGTGCAAACACAGCCAAGACATTAGAGACTTAATAATAGAACAACAACTAGACTTCCTATTTGTTACAAAAACCTGGCTGAAAGATTGGTGCAACCCGGACATCACAATAGCCTTACCATCACTGTACACGATCCTTAGAAATGACAGAGAAGACACCAGAGGAGGGGGTCTGGCCATTATCCTCAGAGACACACCTCACTGTACTAACTTTGAAATAGACACACTCAAGGGAGCAGAAAGTCTTGGATTCTGCATCCCATTAAATGCCTCGGTGTCCTTCTCAGGAGGCCTGATCTATCAGCCACCAGGTTATAGCACCATGTTCCCTGACTCGCTAGGAGACACCCTAAGTCACCTCCTAGTTAGATATGCAAACTTCACATTATTAGGTGACTTTAACCTACACCTAGAAGACAAAAAAGAGCCAGGTGTAGAAAATGTCCTCCAAATAACAGAAAAGTTAGGGCTAATCCAGATGTTAGACGCTTCTACACATCAAGCTGGCCACATACTGGATGGGGCCTGCTCAAACTTCACCCTCCTCTCTACCGACCTGCCCTTCCCTCAAATATGGTCAGACCACAATTTTGTGCCCCTCACGTTGAAGATCCCTCTGATAAATCATCGGGACAAACAACCAACAAGCCTGCAGCCTAGGCGTAACTGGACACAACTAGCACACAATCCCAAATTGGCTACTACCGCACAGGCTCTGGTGCCTACCCTGATAAGGAACACTGCAGCAGACTCATGTCTCTTCCATAATTGGATGACTACTGTCAGTGATGAACTTATCACACAAGCTAAAATCAGAAAGAAAATGATGTAAAGAAAACATCTCAGCAAACCCCCTGGTTGAAACCCACTCTCAAACTAGCACACCTCCAATGCAAACAACAAGAGCGTAAATGGAGAAGATGTTATAACGCAGCAGAAAACAACCGTACAAAATAAGCAGAAAACTGTACCATATTCAAATCAAACTAGTAAAAAAAGAATACTATTCAAACCCCTGAAAAAGAAGCCAAATATTGATTCAGCAATACTCTCTAACCTTCGCCCCATAACACTGCTTCTTGCTTTAGGCAAAATCACAGAAAAATGTGTTCATAAAGAATTATCCAATTTTATAGAGACGCCCAACATCCTCCACCCCCAACAATCCAGTTTCCGTCCCATACACTCCACTGAGTCTGCACCTTTGGAAATAACCGACATTTTAAAAATGATAGCAGACAGAGGTAGGAGGGCTGTGTTGATCCGACTTGACCTATCGGCTGTGTTTGATACCACATCACACAGCATCCTCCAATCAAGACTCAAATCTAGCGGTATCTCGAATAGAATCGATAAAATCCATCCTTTTCAAGTGCAGACAAGCTGTTTCGCTGGGAACTTTCTTATCTGTCGAACGGACCACTACAACCGGGGTGCCTCAGGGGTCCACACTGAGCCCATTATTGTTCAACGTTTATATGACTCCATTTATCTCACTGATCACATCATGCGGGATCGAAGTTACCTCCTATGCAGACGATACCCAAATTATACTATCTCTGGATCAGAACTCCAAGGACGCAGAACTCAACTTTAAAAGATGTTTGACCAAGGTCCTTAAGTGGATGAAGGACAGCCATCTTAGGTGCAACACCAACAAGACTGAGATCCTACCGATTGGGAAAGAAGTCTCATTTCTACCAAGTAATTGGTGGCCAAGGGTACTTCACCCCCGCCTGAGGCTGTGAAAGTAGCAAGAAATCTGGGAGTGCAATTTGACCCCGCCCTCATCTTCCAAGCACACGCAGTGAAGGAAGCAGGGACCTGCTTTAGCATTATAAGATCCATGAGATTTTTTTTGACTTACACCCTCTTGCAGCAAGGAAATCAGTAGCAGTCACCTTAATTCATTCGCGACTTGACTACTGCAACAGCCTCCTGGCAGGAGCCAGCAAGAAAATGTAAAAAGACTACAAGTGGTCCAACACGCAGCAGCATGGCTTGTTTTAAGACTTCCTCTAAGGTCTTCCGCATCTGCAGCTCTCAAAACCCTTCACTGGCTCTCATTACATAAAAGAATACTGTTCAAAATCCTTCAAATCACCTTCAGAGCGTCACTCAAGATAGGACCAAAATACTATCATCTAGATTCACCCCCTATATTACAAACAGAATTTTCAGGTCCTCATCAGCTAACCTGCTCAAACCTCCCAATTTAAGATGCAAAACTAAAGGAGGTAAAACAAGAGCAGTGTTAGGTTCCAGAGCTTGGAACCTACTGCCTTTGCAACTGAGAATTCTATTAACCGAAACACAATACAGAAAGGCTCTAAAAGCGTGGATCTTCTGAGCAACAGACGAACTTTGCCTCTCTCTCATCTAAGATCCTTAGAGCTTTATCTCACCTCAGTATCAGCGCCAGGATGCTCCCTTTGGAGTGACAGTCAGCGCTTTACAAATACCGCCTTTCATTTCATTTCAATATCACAGCAACATTTGCAGTGAAATAATTTTTGAGAAAACTGTGCATAGCAGGGTGCAAGTTATATTTAAATTAGGGCACGAGTTATAGTTACTTGAGATAACTATAACTGGTGAATTTCTGTGTTTTTTATGTGGGTAAAATCTGAACCTAACTATAATGTCCCTCTAACCTATATAATAAAAAAAAAAGATGCATACTCATCTGTGTAATACTTGCATTTTTACTGTATTGTCATGGTTGGTAAAGATATATTTGTGTTAAAAAATGTGTGGTAAAGGCATTTTTGGAGTAATAACTGCGTTGTGAAGGCATACGTGGTAGTGGCATGGGTGGTTCCATCATACAACCTCAAAAAAGTCAATTGGGGCATAATGAATATCTATCTATTTCTAAGCTCCTGCATATTTTCAGGCATTTTTCAAAGCTGCTAAGGTCTTTCAAGAATTATATTTTCCTGCAGTTTCTTTTATTTTAATTTTGCTACATTTAGATGATATTTGGATTTTTTTTCACTATATATTCTGTTTATACCCCCCATGCATGGCATTTGCTTTAGGGTGAAAAGGTCAGAACAGCAAAGAGACATCCATGTAGTCCAAGGAACTAGGGTAATACATACATAAAGATACAATGCTCCACTCTTAACCATTCAATAATAATGTAGCAGTCACAGAGAGCCTTAAACAGTGCACACTATATTATAAAATAGCAGTGAATGTGACACAAAATGAACGAGTTTTGACGATGCACTTGTCATGCACGACAGAGACTTCACCTCCACTTTACTCTGCTTATCAAATGCCTAAATGGTGCTTGCACAGCATTTAGTATCGATCTGTAAAAGTATCTGGATGCTGGTCCATGCTATGGAAGTTGTCGCCATGGATTCAGCTGGCCAAAGAGGTCAACAAGGCTGTTAAGCTAAAGAGGACACAGAGCAAAGCAGGCAAACTGTCAAATGGCAGTCAAAGTGCTTGTGTGGAGCTCTCTGAGTCGCTGTGAACATCGGAGTCCCTCAAGCTACTGCAAGCATTGATTGGGCTTGTGTGGAGACCATGAGGAGTCCACGAGGGGGGTGAGATTTAGGAATTGCCAGTCGACTGGAGGTACTGTGGTGGAGGATGCCTAGTCCATATGATTGGGCGACCTTTGGCTGCTTTCTGGACTAAGGCTTCTTCTGTATCATTGCTTCCTGGTCTCCGTGGTTTCTTACCAGCATATCACTTCACTATATGCTTTAATGACTTTCAGGCTATTGAATTTATTCCTGATTGTGCGGGCACTGGCCACCAGGAATATGTGGATTTATGAAACCTAACTCTTATAGGTAGTCAATGGTTTGCTATTCTTCTAGCAGAAATCTGGGATTGGCCACTTTTCTTATCAGCTGAACAAGGTCGATCCACAAGTTTTGGATCTAGAGGACAACATAAGCAAGCAACAAAAATATGCAGATGATGCGGGGAAAGAACTCGCCTCGCTTCGACCGAAATTAGACAAACTAGAGAACAATTCAAGATGGTCAAATTTAAGGTTTATTAGCATCCTGAAGGTAAACAGGCCTCGAGGGAAGGGGTAAATACCCTAGTGGAAACTTTGATCAAAAGGCATGTACTCACTAATGCCACAACAGATTTGTCTGTCACTTGGGCCCATCAGGTCTCTTTTCAAGCAACTTCAAATCTATAGCAGCCACAAACCATTTTCGTTAACTTTTCGGACTGTAAGGTCAAGGAACAGATCCTATCTAAAGCAATTTAATAAAAGGTGTTTGTATTGAAGGATGGTTCTAAGCTGCTGATTTTTTCTGATATGTCTTTTGCCACAGATCGTTGAAGTAGAGAATTCAAGGACATGATCAGCTTGTTTAAAGCTGTAATATATCAACAGTCCAAACTAAAAGTACTTTTTAAAGGTGGTGTTTTGGTACTCTCCTCAGGTATAGAGGCAAATGACTTGCTAAAAGAGATCCAGATTGAGGCGGTATAAATGGCTGTTGATGTATGTTGGTATATGTTTGATGTATGTACTATCATAAGTCTATCTAGTTGCTGAGTTGGGCTTTGTGGTGGTTTTTCTTTCTCTTCTTTTTTTTGTTTTGGCTTTAAAAAAGGGTGAGGGTGAGTTGGAATGGAGGTTTGACAGAGTCTAAGGTGCCACTCGAGGGCACCCATCAAGTGAGGAGTAAAGAGAACAGGAGGGGTTAACGGGGGCTCCCTTCTGAAAGAGGACCTTAGAGGTTCTTGGTTTTCGGGGTGGGTTTATGGAGGGTTGGGTCAGGGAGGGCTGGTGGTGGGTTTGGCTCCAGGAGATATGTGGGCAAGGGTCATGTTGCTGGCGGGGTTTGGCATGCACTAGGGTGACTTATAGGTAAAAATGGTGGTATGTGTTTTACTATAGAAAAGTATTAAATATCTTTATACAAGTGGCATCGCATTTTGTGATCTAGAATAGTATGGTCATTTATAGTGATTTGCTGTAATGTAACTGGCAAGGTAATAGACAAAAGTATATGACTACCACTGATTGGTTAAAGGTGTTTAGCCCTAATGTTATTTTTTTGCAGGAAACACATTTAAAATCAAATACTGCTGTCCTTTCATCTGCTGGGTTGGCATGTCGTGGGGTATTTGTTTTCTAGATCCCTTAATTGAGTAAAAGAGAGTATTAAGAGAGACAGTCAGGGTTGATGGGTTTGGGTCGTAGCACGTTTAGATTCACATCTCATTCATTTTATTAACTACTACCATCAAAATGGGGGTTAATATTCACCCTCTTAAACAAACATATTCATCTCTGATGGAGGCAAGGGAGTTGATTATTATGGGGGGGGGGGGTTATTCTGATACAGAACCCTGCGATGAATGCTTCTCGTAAGCCATGAGAAACAATTAAAACTTAAGTAAATGGCTCTGTTGGACCGACTAAAGGAAGATTACGGCATAAGAGAATCATGAATGCATTGAGAATCCAGATTCTAGGCAGTACAGGTGTTTTTCTAAGCGCTTTGAGCCTTCACCAAATATCAACTTTTTGAAATGTTTTAAAACATTTCCTCTTAGTTTAATAGGCTAGACTTGAAGATCACGGTGAATGGCATCTAATATCATTCAATTGTCTCTCTTCAAGTTGAGTCTAATTCGATTAAAATGAATTAAAAATGATATCCATACTTTTATGGAAGAGTTTTTAAGGATTACTGAGAACACGCTCTCTATATTAACTACCTTGGGGGTCTTTAAGGTTTGTTTTCGGGGCCAGTGTATCGACTTTAATGGGAAACTAGTGAGATCTCATAGAGCATTGATTGAGGAAATGCAAGGGCGTATAAGAAGGAAATTAGTATATGCCTCAGCTCTCTTTTTCTCAGCAAAATGCTAAACTTGCTAAACAAAAGCTCTGTGACTTCTTTTTCAATAAAGAGATGTTAATGTAAAGACAGCATTTGAGAGGGTTTACGAGGAGAGGGAACATGTGTGCCATGTCTTGGCATGGTCAGTAAACTCCAGGGCCAGTGCCAATTGGATATCAGAAGTGATGGATCCAGCAACTAATTCTATCACTTCTAGTAAGGGGGGTATCCATAGCATTTTTAAAAAAACATAATTCTACACTGTATGGGGCTTTGGAAGATGCAAATAGAACAATTGATGGGCAGAATGCAGAACAATCTCATACATTCATTCTGGCAGAGACATTAGAGGATGCCATCTTGAATTTCCTTGACTCAATTTCAATTCCCCAGCTCCTGAGTGAGCAGCATGAAAGCTTAATGAAACAAATATCAGAATCAGAATTTCGGGTGGCCTTGACTTGTATGGCCAATGCAAAGGCAGCAGGAATTGAATATATCCCTATTGAGGTATTTAATGAAATTGCTCTGCTATTTCAAGATTTGTTATCAGTCTTTTTTTACATCATTTCTGTTGGGTCTATCTCTTCATCATTTACTGAATTCATCATTTTGACAGTTTAAAAAAAAGATAAATCGCCCCTCAATTCTAAGTGCAGACTATAAATGTGTGATGAAAACTTTAACAAATCGTTTAGCTTCCATTGCCCAGAAATGTATTCATGGCGGCCATAATGGTTTTCTTCCCCATTGGTCAATGGTAAATAATATTTGATCCAGGTCATAGATTATTTCTCGACTAATAAGTCTAGAGCAACCATAATTATGGTTGATGAGGAAAAAGCCTTAAACCTGGTCAGCTGGGCAACTTTATTTCAGATTTTGAGGAAGTTTGGTTTCCATGATTTATTTATAAATATGTTAAAGAATTTTTTCTCAGGGGCAGTAGTTATAATCAGCATTAAATCAAGTGATGCAGGTCGAATTCATATTTTTCATGGAATTGGTCAAGGGTGGCTCCTCTCGCGGATGTCATTTACTTTTTATATTGAACCTTCGGCTAGTATGTTACAGAACGATGATTCAATTTTACCTTCAGTTTTAGGCATGTCTAAAGTAAAACCTTTCGCAGACAACAATAGTTTGTACTTCGATGCAGTGAAAACTAATATCTAAAGAATCCCTGATAGCTTTAGGGATTTCACTTTAATTGGGGATTATAAGATCAACCAGAAAAAGTCTGAAATTTTGCTTTTTAAAGTTCCGAAGAAGAATCTCCCCATTGTATTTAGGGATCAGTCGGTGCCTACTCGCCCTATTAGATATCTTAGGATATTCGTAAACTCCAATGTTCTGGATTTGTTTGAGCTAAATGATTGCATAACACTTTGCAAGGTAAAGAGATTGCTGGAGGATTGCAGTTACTTACTGTTAGACCTGGCATCTTAGTGTGGTGTTTCCCAAGTCTTTTTGCCTTCTACCTACTGTTTTACTGATTCTCTTTTTTGTGTAGCTTAGGACTTTGAGCACTTTACCACTGCTAACCAGTGCAAAAGTGCATATGCTTCTCCCCATAACATGTTTATGATATGCATATTTAACTTACTGGTAAGTCCCTTATAAAGTGGCATACCATATACCCAGGGCCTGTAAGTTAAACACCACTAGTGAGCTGCAGTACTGATTGTGCCACCCACAGAAGTAGCCTTTCAAACCTGTCTCAGGCATTCCATTGTAGGAGCTGTGTGTGCAGTCTACTGCCACTTCAACGTGACATTTAAAAATACTTGTCCAGTCCCAAACGTACCTTTTATTGCCTATCAGTCACCCCTAAGATAGACAATAGGTAGCCCTAAGGGTTGGGTTCTATGTAAGTAAAAGGTAGGACATGTACCTGTATGTTTATTTTGCCCTCATTGTGACAAACAACCTATTTCATGTTTTCACTACTGCGAGGCCTACCCGACTCATAGAGTAGCATTGGGAATTTCTTAATAATCTAATTTCTTAATATTCTTTTGTGCTGTAATTCCTGGTTAGAAAGGAGTAGCTTTTTGATGTTTCATATGTTTGGGATGGTATTGATAAATCCTTCTTACTGGTGAGGTTGGATTTAACTTTCCTATTTTAGAAATGTCACCTTTAGAAAATAGACATTTCTCTGCACTTACCGCTCTGTGTGCCTGACAGCCTGTCTTCAATACACGTATGTGCTGGCCTGTGTGACAGCTACATTTGTACATTCCCTATAGACAACCACAACAAAGGACACTCAACTGCATCTGCATTCATCTGTATATATCATGGGTCATCCTGCCGCAGAGGGAGGAGAGAAGGTAATACTTTACGTGAATAGGTAGTGTCCTGTCTCCACACAAAGGGCTGATTTATCCCCCATAGCTAGGCAGGCAAACAGGACTGGGCTGAAAGGGACCAGTGTGCTTCAGAGAGATCCTTTGCAGTCACCCCCCCCCCCCCACATCAAAGGCACTTTAGGGTATAAGTACTGGGTCTCTGACCCCATCTAGGCAGACACGTTGCGGGACTTGTAACCAGACACCCCTGGCTCTACTTCGGCACATTGCAGAAAACTGATTTCTATCACTATTATCAGGCAGCCTTTGTTGACTATCACGCTCATCTAATATGCCGATATGTTCTCTCCTAATAATTTTGTCTTAAGAGAAATGGTAGAGAAATTAAGATTGCATCGCTAGTTCTTTTTGAAAACTTGGAAATACCCCCAAAAAACTAGGTATAAAATTTAAAAAGCAAAGATATTGCGCAGTAATTAATAGGAGGTAAAATATAATATATTTGATTGTCATGCATTTTTTTCCTTACAGGGTTGAAATAGTCTGGGTTTAAAGGGCTCAGAATCTTCAATTGCACTTTGGAATAGACTGGGGTTTGGACTGTTGTCCCATTTTATTATAAATGGTAGCTGGAAGATCTGGCACCAGTTAGCTCTCCAGGCCTATGTGAGTACGTCTACCCTATTGGATAGTTTTGCACAATTTGTTTAGTTTTTTGTGGAACCTCAATTTAGAAATAGATTAATTTAATTGAGACTTTCTGAAAACTATTTTATAAACATAACCCGCTATGAGTCGGTGTTGGTAGAAGGTGCTCCATCAGAGAATTCAGGAGAATACAACTCCAAAATGACTCAAAAAGTTATCATTAGTAACAGGGTGTGCCAGCTCTCCAAATCAGTGGTTGGACATTTACGTTTTTGGTCACAAACTGTCCTGAGCAGCAAATATTAAAAGAGGGAACTTTTTTGCTAGATAGACACTCCACCATACCCTTCAATATTTAAATAAATGTTTCCCCAAACTTTCAAATATGTGTTTTAGATGCACCACGATGATGCAGGGAGACTGGGAACATATTTTTGTACTGGCCCAGCTCTGCAAATGTTATGGGAATAGATATTCATGTTTACAACTCAACGATTATGAAAAAGGGTGCAGCCAGGCTAATCAGTAGCTCTTATTGGGGTCTGAGCAAAAGTTTATTTTTTTAGCTGTCTCAATCACTAGATCACTGATTTTAGAATTTTGGAAGACTCCAAGATATCCATCATTTGGTCAATGGCAAACTAAAATGACCAATGTGCGACAGTTGGAATACATGTATCCCAAGAGGAATAATCAAATTGTGGAGTAGTGTGGCTCACTGGTTAGAGGCAGCAGGCCTGAGAGCAGAAGTCAGCCCGGGACCAGGGTTCAATTCCTGACGCGGCAGGGTTGTGGACATTGGTCAGCGGACTTGATAATTCTCGCTTCAGTGCTTACTCTAATCAGGGGTTCCACTCGGCAACTCTGGGCATTAGCTTGCCTAATCTCCACAACGGCCCCACCAATTCCAGGGATGCCTGGCTCCACCTTGGGGACTCCCAGCAAGGGACCATCCCACAGGGAAAGCCAGGACGGGTTCCCCAGAGTTATACAGCGCCGGGACGCCCCGTTGCTGGGGCAGCTGTGCGCTTTACAAGTATACTACATAAATTTGAACAGTTGTGACGATTCTTCCCATTGAATATGGGGGGAAGGGGAGAGGGGGATAATGGTGTATGAAAATGTGGCCCTATCCATTTGTACTTTGAGATCTTTCTCTGTATTTTTAGAATTGCTTGTTTGCACAGTGAATTGAGAAATGAGGGACTATGCTCATGCATTTGCACAACGATTTCTGCAGTTTCACTTTATTAATATTTTTGCACTATGCATGATTGCACTTTGTACAATAGGAGATTAGTTACGCAATATATTATGGTAGATCAGTTGTGGGCTTTGCACGTAGTTTTTAATTCTTTTTTTAATATTGCACCTTATTGTGATACGTTTTTGCACTTTGTATGATTGTGCTTTGGATTTTTAAAAGTATACCCAGATTTTGCCGCAGTCTGATCTGATTGTTTTACTCTTGGAAATATCATTGTTGATTGGTACTGTGTCTGTTATGGTTTTTAATCTGTTTACCTATTATTCGAAAGTATAATGTATTATATATAGATAGCTTTGATTGCTTGGGGCTAGTTTATCACGGCATTAGGCGAGATTATGATATATGGTGTATGAAATTTATTTTTAAACTTTGTCTAAAATATTTCTCACAATGCTTATTTATTGGCTATCATTGTCAAAATTAGTGATTATGGGCTAGATGTAGGTGGCTAAATACCGGTCGGTAACACCGAAATTCGGTAAATTTCAGCGTTACCGACCGGTTTTTAGCCGTGTGCGATGTAGGTATTACCGATCGGCATCGGTAATAAGGAATCGGTAAAAATAAGGGAAACCAGTTACTGATTCCTTATTTACCAAATGCCAGACAAAAATACCGAATCAGTAAATAAGGAATCAGTAACAAATCGGTAATGCGATGTACCAAAAATCGGTAATACCGAATTTGCTAAAAATTGGTATTTAAGAATGGGTAATTAGCACTGCCTCAAAGCAGGTGGTAATCAGGTGCACTGCATAAAACAACCCCAAAATGCAACAGTGTGAACACAATGGCGGCCCTCTACGCGATAGCAAGGCGTCTACGTTAGCGAGCAGCAGGGCTGAGGATCTGGAGACGGTAGGAGCGCGTGTACAGACTGCGTGTAACACTGTTCCAACTGACTGAGGCTAAAATCCATGAGAGGTACAGGCTACACCGAAACACCATCCTGGACTTCATACGGGACCTGCACCCACTCCTGGAGCACCAGACACCAAGGGCGCACGCAATACCTACTCATGTACAGGTACTCTGTTGCCTGCACCTGCTGGCATCTGGCAGTTACCAAGGGGTGATAGCTGTGGCAGGTGGAGTGTCACAGAGTTGCCTGTTGCGTTTTTTCAATAAATTCCTGGATGCCATGTTGCAAAGGATGGCACACTACAACAAATTGCCCAGCATTCAGGCAAAACTGCTGAAGACCAAGTTGGACTTTTATCAGAAGGCCCAGTTCCCACACATCATTGGTTGCATTGACGGGACACATATACCAATCTGCCCCTCTACTGCGACTAAGTACATCTACAGCAATTGCAAGTCCACAAATTCCATCAATGTACAGGTCATATGTGATGGGTCTAACATTATCACCGACATAGTTGCAAAATTTCCAGGGAGCACTGATGATTCATACATATTCAGGAACAGTGGGATCTATACCCGTCTCCTTGCAGGTGAATTTGGAGAAGGCTACCTGCAAGGTAAGTACATGTGACACCCCCTGAAGTATGCACCTGTTACTGCGATTGTAGACTGTGAATTACTTACTTACTTCTCACACACAGGTGACAGTGCCTATGCGGTGCGCTCTTTCATCCTGACTCCGTACCTGCACCCATCCACTCCAAGTGAAAGGAGATACAATGTTGCACATAGTTCGACATGCAGTGTGGTTGAGCGAACATTTGGACTCCTCAAAAGCCGGTTCCACTGCCTGCACAAAAGTGGAGGTGCACAGCAGTACCAGCCCCTGGTGGGTTGCAAAATCATAGCTGTATGTGCCATGCTGCCTAACCTTGCCACTAAGAAGGGTACACCTGTGGAAATGTGTGATTCTGAAGAGGAGGATGAGGAAGGTACACAGCCACAGCACAGCAGGTGGCGCAGCTGCAGCAGATGGGAGACAGAGACGGTCAGAGATCACACAAAATTATTTCTGAGTAAGTAATGAGACAAAGCCAGGTAATGAATTTGTGTCAGGGTGTTTAATATACCTTACAACAGGCAATTTTCCAGCACACCGTAATACCAGCTATGTGTCCAAAAGGGTACGTCACCCACAACAGAATGTGAATAGAGGGCCGTGCCTATCTCCTGTGCCCCCACACACCAGTGCTGCGTTCTGCATGCACACTGTCCTCATCAGCACTGTGTCCTGCAGCTGACCCATGCCTCACACTGCGCCTCCTGCTCTCTGGCAAGGGGGGGGGTTTCAGTGCTACGACTGCTTGCCTGCTCACTCTCCTCCACATCCCCTGTACCAGTGGCAGCAATCTGTTTAGTCTGCATCACCTCTGCGGCACTGGTGACTGTGACCAGGCCCTGGGTAACCTCACGGCTGCACTTTGCGATCTCAAGTTGCATGGCCAGAGATGGAACAGATGGCACGTGGGTCACATTGCTCAGCAGGTTCATGGATTTGGTGAAGCCTGCAATTACCTGCCTGTCTCTCCGCCTTGCAGCGCGCTCTCCATCCATTCTGCCACATAACTGCCTCACTGCCTACGATACCTCCTTCATTCCCTTGGCCACAGTATTGTTGAGGCAGTAGATAGCTTCTTTCATGTGGTCCACCTACCTGTTGTTAGCCACCATCTGTCTCTGAATGGCCCTCATTGTCTTCCCCTGCAGGCGCTGGACTTTCAGCATTTGGCCCTCCAGTCCTGAGAAGACACTTGATCCTTCAGCATCAGGACTCTGTGACCTCTGTCGCCGTCTACGGGCACCTGTGATGCTTTCCACCACGGGGGACTGTGCCCCAGATGGCTGTGTGTCTTCACCCGGTGTTGTCTGTTGGGCTTCCTGCCTGCCCTCCTCTGTGGCATCTATCTCCTGGAGTCTAGCCACTGTGTATCTCTTTGACCGTGGTGGTGGTGGTGGGGTTGTTGGTGGAATGGAATGGAAAGAGAATTTATATAGCGCGATGGCTACCCAGAGGCGTCCCAGCGCTGCAGAGGAAATAGGTTTAAGCCGGATACGCTGGATTTAGTGGATCAGTGGGAAGATTTAGGTAGATGTTTTATTAAAAAGCCAGGTTTTAAGAAGTTTTCGGAAGGTTAGTAGATTGGATTCTGATCTGATTGAGAGGGGGAGAGAGTTCCAGATCTTGGCTAAATTGTAGGAGAGCGACTGACCTCCGCATCTGGCTCTTCTGATTCGTGGCACTGAGGTGAGGTGAGAGGTCGCAGATCTGAGAGGGCGATTGGGAAGATAGGCTTTTACCAAGGGACGGTTGATGGTGGGGCCTGTTCCCCAGTAGGAGCGGTGAGCTATACACATGCTCTTGAATTCGATTCTCGCTCTCACCGGGAGCCAGTTGAGATCCTTCAATCGGGCTTTGACTGAGACTCGACGAGGGATGTCGAGGAGGATTCTTGCCGCCCAGTTTTGGATGATTTGAAGTCTGTTGAGTGTGGACTGTGGAGCCCCAAGGTATAGGGCATTACCGCAGTCGAGGCGGGATAAAATTAGTCCTTGGACCATTATCCGTCTTGAGTGAAGCGGCAGGAGAGGGAGAATTTTGCGAAGTAGTCTCATGTGCCCGAAGCATGTGGCAGCTAGCTTGGTTGCTTGGTGGTTAAATGTAAGAGTTCGGTCTAGCCAGATGCCTAGACTCTTGATTTGTTCTTTGGGTTGAGGGGGGCTGCCTAAACAGAGGGGCCAGATGGAGTCAATGGGTTTAGTGATGTTGTTTCCCAGGAGCATTACCTCTGTTTTATCTCCGTTTAGTTTTAGGCAGGAGCCTGACATCCAAGCGGCAACTGCTTCCAAGCAATTATGTAAGCTGTGGTGGGAATTGAGTGGTGGGTCCAGCGCTACCACCAGCTGTGTGTCATCCGCATAGGTGACAATTTTCACACCAAAGGGGCGGACGACATCAGCCAGAGGGCTGAGATAAACGTTAAAAAGGGTGGGACTCAGGGAGGAGCCCTGAGGCACTCCGCAATTAAGAGGTTTACTGGAGGAGGTGAAATCCTTCTCAAATACCTGGAAGGATCTGTCTGTAAGAAAGGATCTCATCCAGGTGAGTGCTGTTCCTGAGATTCCTATCTGGCCAAGGCGGTGGAGTAGAATGTCGTGATTTACAGTGTCGAAGGCGGCACTAAGGTCGAGTAGGACGATGGCCGCTGACCCGCCACCGTCCAGGATCCTTCTTGCCTCCTCCGTCACTGCTATCAGTTCCATGACGAGGCCTAAAACCCGTCTGGGTGGGGTCCAGTATATTGTTAGATTCCAGGAAGTGGGTCAAAACAGAATTGACATGCTTCTCGAGAAGTTTGCTGAGCCAGGGTAGAAGGGAAATAAGTCGGTAGTTAGAAGGATTAGTTTGATCGAGTCTGGGTTTCTTTAATAGTACCTTGACCATAGCTCTCTTCCATAGAGGCGGGGCAACGCCTGTATGGAGGGAGGAATTGAGCAGGTCCTGGATGGTAGGTGAGATCTGACTAGTTATCGGGGTAAGAACCCGTGGGGGTGCTGGGTCAGTGGGTGATCCAGATTTGACCTGTCCCATAATCTTTTCAAGATTGATTAGGTCTAGTAACGGGATGCTATTGAGAGAGTTAAGTGAGACTGTCGTAGGGCCTATGTTGGCGATATCGCTGGGTGAGGTGGTGGGGTGAGAGAAAGAGGAGTTGATGACTTCTATTTTATGGTAAAAGAACTCGGCTATCTCCTCACAGTGGGTCTGGGTGTTGTTGTAATCCTTTGGGGCCTCGGGAAGTTGCAGGAGGGATTTAGCTATCCGGTAGATCTCCTTGGGTTTCGAGGCTGCCTTGTCGATTTTTTCTTCGTAGTATTTGGCCTGGGCTAATTTGATGTCTGCTTTATAGTTTTTGATAGCTGTTTTATAGGTCGCTTTGTCTACTGGAAGATAATCGAGACGCCATTTCCTCTCAATTCGTTTGCAGGCGCGTTTAGCCTCCCGGAGATCAGTCGTGTACCATGGGACTGTCGGGTTGCCCCGCTTGGGATGGGTACTTTTTAGTGGAAGTACTCGGTCTAAGGAGCTGGTAATCCATCTATTGTAATTCTCGTTGCCCTGGATGGGATTAGAAGTATTGACGGGTTTAGTGCGCTGTAAGTTGTCCTGCCATTCAGGTTGGGGGATTTTGGACCAGTTGCGTGACTGCTGAATCGTTGGGGGGTTGGGAGGGGGGTTATTGGGGGGGGGGTCCAGGTGAAAGGGATGAGAAAGTGATCAGACCAAGGGAGAGGGGAGGGGTTTCCGACGTGGAGATTGGGGCAGTTGCTAAATATGGGGTCCAAGAGATGGCCCTTTAAATGAGTGGGCTCAAGGACACGTTGGTGTAGTTCAAGGGCCCTTAGGCTGGAGGATAGTTCTCTGGCGTTTGGATCGTTCAGGTCGTCAAGATGGATGTTGAGGTCACCCAGAATTGTAAAGTTAGCGGAGCTAAGTGCAAGGTTTGCAGCTGTTGGAGAAAGATTAGACAGAAACTGTCCTTGTGTCCCTGGCGGGCGGTATATGAGCATACCAGAGAAGGTGAGTGTGGGGTTACGTTTTATATTAAAGGGAAGGCATTCGCTGTCTGGAAGATGCACAGGGGTGCTAGTGACTTCGTATCCTATTTTATGGATTACTGCTAACCCACCGCCAGTTCCCGTTTTACGGTAGAGGCGGAATATTTGGTATCCAGGTGGAAGGGTTTGTACCAAATCGGGTTCCGAGTGTTCCTGCAGCCATGTCTCTGTGATAAAAAGGATGTCTGGCTTTATTTCCTCTATCATTAGGGAAATTTCCATGGAGTGTTTGGGGAGTGATTTGCAATTAAGCAGGAGCATGGAGTATGGTGTGGGTTCCATTTTAGGATGAGGTAAAAAGTGGAATCCACACTGGTTGCATGTGGGGTGTTTTAAGGATGGGTCCCATGCGTGTTGGCAAGGTGGCTTTACAGCCTGATTTAGTTGGCGGAGGAAATGGGAACTATAGGTGATGACCTGGTATGATGATTGAGCAAGGGGGGTGGCCCCTTGCCCGGGTCGGCCGCGGACGGGTGCACATGGGCTTACCTATGGCGCGCCTTCGGCGCGCATGCGGCGCGCACGCAGCGCGCGTCTGCCGCGCGTCCGTGGAATGCACATTTATATATGAGAGGGGGGTGTGGCCTCTGGGCCGTGGGCGTGGCCTGTGGGCTGAGGGAGGCAAATGGCGGCGAGTCTCACTGTGCCGTGTCAGCGTATAATCGGCTGCACGGCGAAGCAGTGATAAGGAAGGTGAAGTAAGCACTAGGTGAGTGCAGTGCAGGTTAAAAACAAAGTATTTGTGACTGTTTTCCAATTTTTTAAAATCTAGCGTCTCCCGGCTTCCGCCTCAGGAGAGTTGTGCCTCTGAAATGCGTGCTCGTGATCAGCGCGCTTTAAATAGCCGGGGCGAGGGTGGCGTGGTCTCTGGGCCGTGGGCGTGGCCTATGGGCTGAAGGAGGCAAATGGCGGCGAGTCTCACTGTGCCGTGTCAGCGTATAATCGGCTGCGCGGCGAAGCAGTGATAAGGAAGGTGAAGTAAGCACTAGGTGAGTGCTGTGCAGGTTAAAAACAAAGTATTTGTGACTGTTTTCCAATTTTTAAAAATCTAGCGTCTCCCGGCTTCCGCCTCAGGAGAGTTGTGGCTCTGAAATGCGTGCTCGTGATCAGCGCGCTTTAAATAGCCGGGGCGAGGGGGGCGTGGCCTCTGGGCCATGGGCGTGGCCTGTGGGCTGAGGGAGGCAAATGGCGGCGAGTCTCACTGTGCCGTGTCAGCGTATAATCGGCTGCGCGGCGAAGCAGTGATAAGGAAGGTGAAGTAAGCACTAGGTGAGTGCAGAGCAGGTTAAAAACAAAGTATTTGTGAGTGTTTTCCAATTTTTGAAAATCTAGCGTCTCCCGGCTTCCGCCTCAGGAGAGTTGTGCCTCTGAAATGCGTGCTCGTGATCAGCGCGCTTTAAATAGCCGGGGCGAGGGGGGCGTGGCCTCTGGGCCATGGGCGTGGCCTGTGGGCTGATGGAGGCAAATGGCGGCGAGTCTCAATGTGCCGTGTCAGCGTATAATCGGCTGCGCGGCGAAGCAGTGATAAGGAAGGTGAAGTAAGCACTAGGTGAGTGCAGTGCAGGTTAAAAACAAAGTATTTGTGACTGTTTTCCAATTTTTAAAATCTAGCGTCTCCCGGCTTCCGCCTCAGGAGAGTTGTGCCTCTGAAATGCGTGCTCGTGATCAGCGCGCTTTAAATAGCCGGGGCGAGGGGGGCGTGGCCTCTGGGCCGTGGGCGTGGCCTGTGGGCTGAGGGAGGCAAATGGCGGTGAGTCTCACTGTGCCGTGTCAGCGTATAATCAGCTGCGAGGCGAAGCAGTGATAAGGAAGGTGAAGTAAGCACTAGGTGAGTGCAGTGCAGGTTAAAAACAAAGCATTTGTGACTGTTTTCCAATTTTTAAAAATCTAGCGTCTCCCGGCTTCCGCCTCAGGAGAGTTGTGCCTCTGATGGTGGTGCAAAGTCTGGAGATGACATGACTTCCTCCTCACTTCTATTTCCCTCCCTGGGGGCATCAGAAGTCTCCCCCTCTGTAGCCTGTGGCGTTGTTCCGCCTGTGGATACAGAATGTACTATTACTCACTTTTCTTGCAGCAGCTGTGTACAAATAAATTTCACAACTGACATTCTAGCTGTCTGTCATCTGCTGTCTCATCTATTGATGTGTGTGACTTGCCTATGCTTATTGGGGAGTGGCTGATTTGCTACCCATTGATAGGGACTACATTTCCCATGATGCATTGCTGATCTTACATAAAACATGGCCTGGAGTGGGATTGTTGCAGGGGGATTGGGGTTAGGGAGGGGAGACAGCATGCTGTGCATGCGACTTACCTTGTCTCTTGGATGGTGTAGCAGAGCTATCCCCATCCCCGATGCTACTGACGCTCTCTGGCTGGAGGTTGGATTCTACCAGTTGGTCTAGGGCAGTAGGATCAGGCGCTGTGGAACTTTCCCCAGCTGTCTTCCCCGCTTGTTTTTGTCGCTCAGCCATCCTCTCCTTGGCACGTGCCCTCAGGTCATACCATCGCTTTTTTAAGTCCTCTGTTGTGCGATGTGTGACCCCAATTGCGTTTAACTTCTCCTGGATTGCCATCCAAATGCTCCTTTTCTGGGACTCAGGGATATTTAGTGATCTCTTCCCAAAGAGCTGGTCATGGTCTTTCACTACTTCCTCAATGAGGACCTCCAACTCCCTTTCACTAAACTTGTGCTTCCTTTTCCTCCCGGCATCATCCTTCCCTTTTCAGTTGTGGCCATGCTGCAGTTCCTCTGTATAAGCTGGGTGTTGGTTGTGCAGCTCCTCTGCTGTTGCTCCTGCTCCCTGTCTCTCCAACAGCTACAGATTCAGTGCACCTGCATGGGTGTGGCCACTTCCTGGTAGGGAGGTCATGTGCTCAGGATTGGCTGATTCGACAAATACAGTTTTTTTTTAATTACCGATTCGGTATTTTCCAAATCAGTATTACAGAATCTGTAATACCGATTCAGTAATGGGGTTTCGGTAATTTTTTTACCGATTTCTATGAAATCGCTAATTTTTAACGATTTTTACTAATTCGGAAATTTTGTACCGAATGTTTTCCTACATCGCAAATACCGATTCCTTAATACTGATTCTGTAAATATCGGTATTAAGGAATCGGTATTTGGGAATTACCTACATCTAGCCCTTAATGTTTAATGTATTAGCTAATAAAAAGAAAAAAAGAAAGAAAGAAAGAATGTGACAAAAATATGCTTTGTATGTGAATTATATTGTGAAGAAGAAGCAAATATTTCACAGACTGTTCAAACATAGATCTGCTCCTGGTGATGGAGCAATGCAGGTGACAGTAGTGAACACATTGTGCAGTGAGCAGATGGTGTATACATATAGTCCTAACCGCTAGGATACATACACATCAAAGTCCTGTCATATAGCGGTTCAGGGTTTCTATCCTGTGACAGATCCCGTTCAGTTCACTGCTTGGGGTCAAAATGTCAACTCTTTTTAGTCTTAACCACTCATTAATGGTTGCATGTCGCTCTATCGTGAACCACTGTATGCCAGGATTTTAATGCATATGTATTGTAGTGGTTAGGATTACATGTATATAAAGTCTGTGCACTGTAATATTTGTTCAATAATGTCATCTGCATTGTGTCGTCAACAGGAGCACCTTTATGGTCGACCTCTCAGCTGCTGAGGAGAGGCGTGTTTTTAAATGAGAATAAAAATGAATATTCTGAAGAGGAGTGTTTATTTCCCAGAAAAATACAGGTTGACTTGGAATTTAGTTGGAGGTGACTGCACAAGATGCTAGAAGTAATCAAGATTAATAAAAGGTCATCGATGGGTTCCAGGTTTTAGTAGGGAAGACCAAATTCACTTGTTATAAAAGTTTGATCAGGACGGTTATGGAAATCTGTTATTGAGTAGAAGGTGGCCAACCAACCAAGTGGTGGCAAGGGAGCCGTGACACACAGGGTGATTTCACCTGCTCATCCGGGCCCTTGTTTATTCTCTGTGCCTGGAACACATGGTTTAGAGCACGAATAGTGAGTTGCCCAAGCAGTGGCGGCTCCCCTGCTATGGCAGAGGAGCGTCGCCCCACTACTTTGAGCAGTGGAAAGGAAAGGAAAGGAAATTAAAAATGATAATAACTATTAGTTATTATCATTTTATGTTTCCTTCCTTTGTGGGTGGGCGGGCAGGGCTGCTCTGCTCTTCTCACGGAGCAGGACAGGGGAGGAGTGGTTTGCCCACTCCTAAGTGTGCAATGACTGTTTGGTCGGCCCTCTCAGGCCGCCCAAACCAGTAATGTGCACTTTCCCAGTTCTCCATGCAGGCTGCATTACAGCCTGCATGAAGAACAAGCCCAGGCTCCCATTCCCTGGTTGAGCGTCTAATCAGAATGCTCAAAACCAATCACAATACTGCATTGCAGCATTGTGATTGGTCAGGTGAGCCGAGGTGCTTACCAATCACAACGCTGCACTGCAGCATTGTGATTGGTCAAGGGAGCCTTGCTGTTGTTCCTTGCTGTCCAACGCCACAAGGAGAGAGAAGCAGCAAGGAGCAGAGACGCGGCGGGAGGAACGGTGGTAAGGTAAGTGTGTAATGTTTTGTTTAAAAAATATTTTGTTTTTAATTGCGCTGCCCGCACACCCCCCTCATCTCCATCATCCCCCGTGCCCACGCCTCCACCCGTGACTGGGTCCTAGGCAGAGAAATCCATTAATAGTCGCTACACCCTAATTAGCACAGGGCTACTATCACAAGGATACAGCTGTCCTGTGGTAGATAGGCTACCAGCTCATAGACTTCTGCCAGCAAAGCTGTCTGAGGCCCCTTTTATGGATATCATGCAGCTTCCGACCTCTATGTGGAATGGGGGAATCACAAAGTTGGCACATGGGGACCTGCTGTTTTGTGCCAGATACCCACATCCATCAAAATCCGTGCCTCTTCCTTTACTTACATTATTCAGATTGTGACTAAAGACTTACTTGACATGTTCAGGCAATTAAAATATATATATTATTCTTCATACTCACTAATTACATCTAAGAGGATATTTATTGCACCCTCACAAACAAATGTATAATGAAATCCCTGATAGGACTGCCAATATTCGTATCTAAATATCTACCTTTGAAGAGATTAAAGACAAACAAGATGTTCCAAAAGTTAAGCTTTAAATGCATACTGGATAAAACAGTGATAAACAAAAAGGATAAACTGGTAATTGCAGTAATTAGGGAAGAATGTTCCCTTAGAATGTAAGATAAATTGCAATCAATATTCAATTAACTCGTAACAATTCAAGAAAACAATCTGTGTAGCTTTCCTTTTTTAAATTCTCTATTTTCCCTAGATTGGTTTGTAAAAAAAACGTTTACCATCGTACCTAAATCCCAGCTTTCTAAAGTTGCGTGTGCCTCTTTGTTAAAAATATTTTTGGTTCTTAGCACTCAGGCTAATAAGACACCCATTTCATACTAGAATAATGCTTTACGGATCTCTAATTTATCTATGAACACATGATTCGTTTTTCGTTGGATGCAAAGCTTCTTTTTATGGCAGGCTCTGTGCACTTGGAAAGAAGAATGGAATCTGATCTCATGTGGGGTTTTTACTAGTATCCAGGTGAAATGTTGTTTACATCGGCGTAATCTTGCCTAATTTCTGTTTGTCCGAGATTAATGCCTAACGCCAAATCGTTTAAGTGAGAAATTTGATAGGGTAAATCTCTTCACGTGGGAGCACAAGAATAGTGCAAAAGAACAGAACATGAGTGGTTGTTATTCATGTCTTGTGAAATGTTGCTTTTTGTTTTTTTAGAGTGAAATGTGTACTTGCGCCAAACTTGCTGGAAGGAGACTTTTCCTACAAAAAAAATGGTCAAATGTAATTTATGGGTATTTTGCCTTATTTCAATAAAGAAATTACAATATTTTCATCCAGCCTAGTTTTTGCTTAAGAGATTAGGAAACAACCATCATCATTATTTAAGTCTCACCAGATAAATGAGCACTGCCCTGTTAGCTAAAGCCCTTGTTCTCATAGAAGAAGCACGTAAAAAAGGAGGTTCCTGCATTAATTTTCTATTTAGTTATTTTAAAACCAAGGTGCCGGGGGAAGGGTCTGGCCTATAAATGATCGGTGCCTCAGTGTGAAGCTCTGCTCACCTGTGGGGAGGGGGGCCAAGCAGTGGCGTAACGAACCTTGAGGGGGCCCCCCTGCAGGGTACGTGATGGGGCCCCCTCCGGACTCAATCTAGAGCTCCCCAGCAGAAGTGCGGTGCTGACGGGGCCCCCTGGAGGGTGAGGGGGCTGCAGGGGCCAGTGTTACGGCCCTGGGGCCAAGATACCATTTGCGATGAGGAGAGGGATCACTGCCTCAGGGGACCCACATCACCACCTTCACTGATTACCCGGAATAAGCCAACTCCTGTGCACTGCGAGCCTTCCAGGAACAGGGCTGCCTACATGCTCCCTGCAGCTGAAGTAGCCTCGGCTTCAGCAGGGGCCGGGAGGGACCTCGCAATACCTGGGGATCAACCTCTCTCTCTCTCCTCTCACCACCATGCGGCCCCAACTCTGGTCCATTTGAACTGCAAGTTGACAGTGAAGCTTCGGGACATTTTGCTCTCAGCCGGCTGCACCTAAAGATTGGCTGCACCTGTGGGCAACACCCATTGGCTGCTGCATCGTGAGCCAGAGGACTGCCCACTGCCTTGAGCACCTGCACCCCCAAGTAGCTCCCCCGCTGGGGAGGCCCTAAGGGGCCTTGGTCCTCCTACTTTCTGCATTACCTCATTCAGATGCCCGGGTCCTGCTGTGGACCACAGGACCCACCACGCCTTCTACTGTGGGACGGTGGCAGTGACACACTCTTTCTGATCGCACACTGAGACCCCTGTCCATCCCTCTGGCTGACTGCGGGTTTGGACCGTACCATCTGTTATCCCCAACCACCACCAGACGGGACGATGGAAAGATTACTTTAGGGGGCTGAATCTACCATTCTGTGTCCCCAACACTGCTTTGATGTCTCATTATCCCACCAGGACTTGAACACCTGTGATATCGGTCGGTGAGTTTTTATGGGGTGGAACTTGGGGGTAGGACTAGAGTCGTCATTATACTGCTGTAGTTGATCTTGGTGCTCTTCATCCCACAAAGTCCCAGAGTTCCGACCCTCTAGGTCACTTATCACCCCTGGTTTAGAGGCAGGAAAGCCACCATGAATGGGCCCTTGTCACAGGTCTTTTCATATCTTCCCAACTCTTCGGGACACGGATGGAGCAGTTGCCTTCCAGGTGCTTCCGTAGGCTAGTGACAAGTCCACGTGCCAACTTCTCCTCACTTAGGCAGTGGAGGAAGGGAAACCACCCAGCAGCCTGTTGCCACCCATGCAGAAAGTCTCCATGGACCTTATCATGAAACATATAACCGAGGTGGGCACATGGCTGGGCTCCATGGACAGTAAGATCACAGACTTAACGGCTGAGGCGAAAATACTTCGAATGGACCTGGGAACCTTCAACTCCAAACTGGAGGGCCTAGAGCAGTACATGTCCCCTCTGGAGGAAAGGTTGGATTCCACAGACTCCTAGTGCCCTGACACTTGCTACCGAAAAAAAATGGATGGACCTTGTAGATAGGGCCCATAGGGTCAACATCAGCTTCAATGGAGAGCCAAAGATAATGGAACATGAGAGCGATATTCGCGGCCTGCTGGGGAGCCTGCTCCCCCAGCTACTGGGCATAACTTTTTCCCAGCCATTCAACTTCCAAAGTGACCAAAGGTATGATCCAGCAAGTTCTACTGCTTGTCTTCCTATTGTAATATATGTTGAATATTTTCTTTACTCTGCGACCCTGTCTCTCTCCCTCATAATGCTGCTCTGCCTACTGGCCCTCTTTCCTATTACCCCTGACTGCTTTAATACCTTAGGTGGCCCACCTGGCTTGTCCTGTTCTTCCTTCCATTGGATGTATGGAGAATCCCCTCTCTTCCCCTGCCAGATGCTCAAACTCCTTCTCCAGGCAACAGCAGTAGGTCAGGCGCCCACATTTTGTACGTCCTTCTTCAGACCCCTCTCCCCATACGGCTAGCTGCTGAACTTGAAGTTGAGACTCTCCTAAGAAACGTTGATCTTACCCTGGATGCTTCCAGAGTCACATGGGATTGTGCCCTTTCCTTTCCCCATTCACTGTATTTAACCCAGGGCACTCTGCCTTGTATCACCACACAGGGGTGTGGCATGTCTGCACATGACTAGGGCCTATCTGGTGCTCCCTCTTCCTCATATCTTTTCATTTCTTTTTCAGGCACTTCTTCCTCAACCCCACCCCCAGCCTACTTCTCACTCCTGTACGCTTCATTTATGTGCTGCTTGGATGATAGCACCTTGATTCCCCGTCCCCGCAGGGACCGTATCTTCATCACAGGGCAGTGCCTTTAGTCTCAACCTCGCAATGTAATTAACTGCTCTTCAGCCTCCCACCCACTGTGCATCATATATCCCAATGTCAATAGGTTGACCCACTAAGTCATCCAAAACAACACATACTCTACTACATCCCCTCCAAACAGGTGGACATCGCCCTCCTCCGAGAAACACACTTATCCCCTGCTGAAACCTCCAAACTCAAGAGTGAGTATGTGGGACAGGTCCTCTACTGCTTCCGCCCCTCTCCTTTCCCACCCGGCAGTGCACCAGACTCTGGGGGCTCCAGAAAAATGGGATTGCCATCCTAGTGAGGAAATGCTTCCATTTTTTGATCCTGCTCTCCTGGGCTAATACAGATGAATGATACATACAATAGAAGCTCACGATCAATGGTAACATTATCACTGTTGGTCCTCTACAAATGCTGCGGACAGGCCAAAGGAACTCTTCTTCTTCCTATGGCTCAACAGGGTCCTGACAGAACTGGAAATCACCTGCATAATTTTCTGGAGGACTGGAACCTGGCACCCAAAATGGTTTTTAACCGGACAAACCCTGCTGACATCAGGGAGGACTATAGTTTAGCTGACATCTGCCGCCTCCTACATCCAGAGAGTCTGGAGTACATTCATCATTCACAGGTCCATGACACACAGAAGTGAATTGATTACTTCCTCATCTCCCAAGCAACCATACCTAAAGTGGTATCCAGTGTCATCTTAGAGACATGCCTTTACAATCATGCCCCAATCTGCATAATCCTTTATTGGAAAATCAGGACCTCTTGCAGTGGAAGGGGTTCAGCTCTGAGTTTATTCAGGCAATCCAGGCACTTTATATTACTCCAGAGGCCCCTCTTTCGGTTTCAGGGTTGTTTTCAAGGCCGTTTAGCATCAGCAGGGGCACTAGGCAGGGGTGCCCCTGCTCACCCCTGCTGTTTACCTTCTACATTGACCCTTTTTAGGCAAAATTGAGAATTCATTGGATATTCTATCAGTTAGGGTCAATACATCAGAATATAAGGTCTGGCTTACGCTGACGACATTATAGTCCTGACCAGTAGTGTGTCATCAGCTTTCTTAGCTATTAAGAACTTAGCAGAGCAATACAGCCAGTTTTCTGGATATAAACTCAACGTTGCTAAGACGCAGGTCATCCAATACGTAGCTATGTGTCCCTCTGAAGTACCAGTTGCTCAAAGTGCACTGTATCTTGGTGTTAAAATCGCACCTAGAGTCGAAAGGATTCCCGATATGAATATTTTGCCCGTTATCGAGTCTGTTAATTCCACCTTGGTCAGACTGGATAACCCGCATTTGTCCTTATATTGGGGGGGGGGAATGTTTTGAAAATGTTGATACTGCCTAAATTTCTGTATCTTTTTAAAACCATACCGCTGGAATTCTCCCAAGCTAGCCTTGCTCGTGCTGAGAGATGCTGCAACAGATTTCTTTGGGGGTATCATCAACCGCGGAGAGCGGCCAAGTGGATGTATTTATCCTGTGATCGCGGAGGGTGGTCTGTGCCGAATTTAGTGCTGTACTGGTGGTCAACTTTTCTTCAGCATCTTGCCGTACCCTTATTTGGGGACAGAGCATCGCTGCCGTCTTTTTGCAGTCCCTCTATTTTTGAAATAGGGATTGGGGAAGATGTAAAGGGGGTTTTACTACGGGTTTTGGAACCCAGTTACTACAAAAAAGATCTTTCAAGACCATATTACATTCAGGTGGATGGTGAAGGGACTAATGTCTCTGGGTGATTTAGGGAGCGAAGGATCTATTGCCAGTTTCTTATTTTTAAAGGAGAAGTTTTCTTTAAACACTCATGAATTTTTTTAAATATCTACAAATCCGAAGTTTTTTGGATAAAATGAAGGATCAATAATCTAGTTTATTTAGTAAGAACTTACTTCTGGAATTGATTTTGAGGCGAGCAAGAATTGGTACTATGTATAAACAGTTACTTTCTGGCCTCCCAGATGACCTTCTCTCGCAAAATGCTAAATGGGAGTTAAAGTTGGGTAAGGTAGGGCTTGATATTTCGCAGGCTCTGGAGTTCTCAGATAGTGTTGTAATATCAGGAAGTCTACGCTCCCAATGTTACATGGCATTATTCAATCTTTATTATACACCAGCCAAAATTTCTAAATGGGGAGGGAGTAGAGACCACTGCTGACTGAGGTGGGGCCTCTTAACCGCTAATGATGTACATATGTTTTTTGATTGTCCTAGCCTCACCGTATTTCTTCAGGAGGTAGAACTATTTATTAATTCAAGACTTAATATTGCGGTTGTACTCTCCTCAGAGCTTGTTATTTTGGGTTGTGAGAATAATTGTGAACTGGTGAGATCAAGATATGCATCTGCCCTTCTCTTTATTTCTATGTCTTTAGTGAGACTCTGTATAACATCAGAGTTGATTAGCCCCAACGCTCCTACCTTTGTAAACTGGAGGGCAAGGATTCTTGCCCTTCACAACTTAGAGTCAGCAGTTTTTCAGAGGTGGGGCAGAAGGAGGCGGGAACAGGGTCAGAAAATCTGGGCCCCGTTGAAGGATTGGCTTGGAACTTAGTGCAAAGATTCTTGATGCCTGATTCAATGTTGATTTAAATATGGTTTAAACATGGTTTTTTATGTCTCCTTTCTCCCTTTTTCTCCTTTTTTTCTCCTCCTTTTTTCTTCCTGACAAGTTCGTAATATGTATAATGTGAAGCCATGATTTACAATTTGTTACTTGTTATTATGTTACTGTCTGTTCTTTCAAACTTAAAAAAAAAATGAGTAAAAGGAGGGCAGACTGTTGACTTCTCAGTTGCAGCCACATAAGACTACATTAATCGTATCATCCATTAGATATGTCTCTGATAGCACCCTTACAGAAGCTCAAGAAATTGCTGCAGCGTCTGCAGTGTACTATACGGACCTATACAGCTCAGAGCAGCAACACACTGAGGACACAGAAAAGTGCGATTTTCATGAGCTCCTTCTCTCCTGACTCATGGATTCTAGAAGGCTGCACATAGAAGGGGAAATAACTAAAGACAAGACCTTGCAGGACATTACTAGTCTCCTATACAATCGGGTTCCGGGGAAAGATGGCTTCCTATGAAAATGTTACAAACTGACAAGAACAGAGGTGCCAGATCTTCTTTCTGATGCATAGAAAGAGGCAGAGGTGGTGGGAAACCTTGCACCTTTTTTCGTTGGGCTCTGATCATGGTCCTGTCCAATGTGAGAAAATACACCCTCCTGTGCAACAATAATCACCCTATCCCCTTGCTCAACGTGGATGTCAAGATCCTCACTAGGATATTAGCCACACACCTCAGAAAAGTGCCCCTCACCCTTATCCATAACTCCCAGTTGTATTTGTGGAGGGCAGGTCCTCCGGTAACCACCTGCAAACATTAGCCCATGTGTTGTGGCTATCTAGTGATGAGCTAGAGGAGAGGGTGGCACTTTCACTCGATGCAGAGAAGGAGTTCAACTGGATAGAATGGGCATACATGTTCAATATTGTCTACAGATTTGGCTTAGGTGAGGACTTCATTGGGAATGTTTACTGGTTATATATTGCCCCATAAGCACAGGCTAACTGAGGTGGGTTCCTGTCCAACTCCTTTTTGATGCTGCGGGGTATGTACAAGGGTTGCCTCTTCTCACCTCTATTATTCTTGCTGCCATTACAGCCGCTAGCGATGGCCATTTGCCAAAATCCTGCATAGCAAGCATCTCCCTCCTGCGAGGCCCTTGAAAAACCTCCTCTAGGCTGTCAATATCTTACTCATTCAGTTGAACTTGACTGACTCACTCCCCCAATTAATGTCCCTATTGCACATTTCTCCAACATCTAAGGTTATAAAATTAGCTGGAATAAGTGTGCGGAACTACCACTATCCCGGCTCATGATGAGGGCTGCTGTTGTACCCTAAACGTTCCAGTGGCATATGGATCATTTCTAATACGCGATCCACTTGCAGCTAAAACTGAGGCTGATTACGCTAAATGGCCCCTGCTGAATCTGTCCCTGTAGGGTAGAGTACAGCCAGTCAAGATGGTCGTAGTCCCTCGATTCACCTATGCCTTAGGGATGTTACTGGCTACAGTTTAAAAGGTCGGTCTTAAGGGACATTGGTTGTGGGATCAACTTTTTCATATGGGGCCCCCTGAACCCAGACTATGGATGGTCAAACTGCTTGCCCACAGGTGAAGTGGGGAGAAGAGCCTCCTAAACGTGGAACACCTGTTGCAACGGACTATTTTTGGCCTCCCTACAGAGACTCCCAGCGTCTCTGAGCGTCAGTTGAACTACAGTTGCTGCAAGGCAGCCCTGGCCTCTACTAGGTATACGGCCCAAGCAACAACCCTATTACGGATCCATAACCTGATGGTGCTCTCCGCTGCCCAGATGTAGTGGCAGTCTCTTTCAAAGTGATGCTTACATTCAATATGGAGACCCAACCTGGCACAATGCCAGAATACTAGTAAGGAAACGACCCATAGTCTGTGAGCTGTGGCATTCACAAGGGGTTACTAACAATCAATCAGCACCTATCAGGGAAGGCACAAAAGTATTTTGCTACCATGCAAGATGAGTTCCAACTCACCCAGGCACAAGAATAGCGATATCTGCAACTGAAAAATTCACTCCACAACACCCCTCCATGGGAAGTCCCCAACTCGTCATTGCCAATAATTAGAGGTATTTTCAACGGGTTAAGCCCTGGCTTTTACAATTTGATAGTGCGCCACCTGGGTTCCAACGCCTCCTGACTCACTTGTGCATCTAATGGCAGGGTCTACTGCACAATCTATACCAAAGAGGACTGGAGAGACGTTCTCAGGACCTAGACAGGGGGGTTCAAGAATCAAGAATGAAACTTACCCTCTACGGGTCACTACAAGACTGATACTGGACCTCCACTAAACTCCACTTGGTGGGCCTTTTACACCATGCAGACTGCTGGTGATGCTGCAATTCAGATTGTTAGATCATCAATTGCTGCATCAATTTTTCAGTGGCACTGCGGTGAAGTATTGGTATTTCAACTACACAGCAAGCTTGCAGCATGAAAAAAAGCGTTGGAAGGGCGATGCATAGATTTTCAGCTCTTGTAGCAGCAACACCACCTCCAAGGGCCCGGAACTGGAGTTGGCACCACTTGGCAGATCAGAACTCCCTGCAGTGGAGTTCAGCGGAGCTGCAAATAAAGTTTTTGCTGGCCCTAAGACTTCCAATAGGAGGCAAGCACACACAAGCCCTTGGAGAACTTTGGAACAACTAGATTCAGAAAGCAAAGTCCAGTTCTTTCACTGCCCACAGCAAAAAGAACAATTGATGGACAGAATGCAGAACAATTGCGAAAACAACAATTGATGGACAGAATGTTGCACAATGGTAAAACATTCACCGCCAGTCACAGATCTGGGTTTAATCCATCATTATTTTTCTCACCACACCACCCCAGTTCAGACATGGCCATATGCAAATCAGTCTTGACCCTATGCCCAATAGTCCAGCCCGAACTGCCAAGCCATGTCTTCCCTGAACCGGAATCAAGCATCCTAGGACTGGTTTCTGGCTATCAGCCGTCATCAGCCAGGATAGCTTGATTCCAGTGGCATAGAGAGCACGGGACTAACGTCTGAGCATACCCGTCCCACTCGGGGTGACAAATGCAAAAACAACAATTGTTGGACGGAATGTTGCACAATGGCAAATCATTCACCCCCAGTCACAGATCTGAGTTCAATCCATCGTTATTTTGCTCACCACACCACCCCAGTTCAGACATGGCCATATGCAAATAGTCATAGTCATAGTCAGATGCTTTTGTATAGTGCACAAATCACCAGAAGGTCTCAGGGCACTTTGCAGTGAAGAACAGCAACCTTGACGAAAGCTTGGGACTGATGTAGCCTCGGCTATTTGGGGAAGAGCCAGGTTTTTAGTTTTTTTCGAAACACCTGGTAGTTGAAAATAGACAGAAGATGGGGGGGGGTTTTATTCCAGAGTAGAGGAGCTACATAGGAAAAAGATCGACACCCATTTCGCGGCATCCGAGCTCATGGCTGAACTAGGAGGGATTTTGAACTGGATCTTAATGATCTAGAAGGGCGATACCAGACCAATTTTTTCACAAGATATGTAGGCCCAGTGCTGTGAACGAGTTTATGGGTTAGACTTAATATTTTAAACTGGCTTCTCTGACGGATTGGCAACCAGTGCAGTTGTTTAAGGCTGGGAATAGTGGCAGACCTAGAGGGCAGTCCTAACACCAATCTAACCGCGACATTCTGTATCGTTTGTAATTTAGAGAGTAAACACTCATTGATGGTAGTGAACAGAGCATTTCCGTAGTCCAGGCGACTTATAATTAAGCCTTGGACCAAAGGCTTTCTGGTTTCAAGAGGTAGCCATTTAAAAATTTTACGCAGTTTATGCAATATCCCGTAGCAAACACCGGATACTTGATTAATGTGGGTTTTTATAGAAAGAGAACAATCAATCATGATTGCCAGGTCACAAACCACCTCCTTAGGTACGGGGCAGGGTCCTAGTGCTTGGGGCCACCAATCCTGTGACCAGACTTCCTTGGCCTTGCCAAACAGAAGGATTTCCGTTTTGCTGTGATTAAGTTGGAGTTTGTTTTCACACATCCATTTGCTGATGTCAATCATACACTTTTTAAATCTAGCGCTGGTTTCAAGAAAATCAGAGTTACAGGTGATAAGCACCTGAGTGTCGTCGGCATACGACACTGTTGTGAAACCAAGAGATTTTATTATGTTAGCCAACGGAGTTAGATATAGGTTAAATAACATGGGGCTGAGAATTGACCCTTGCGGAACTCCTACAGTGAGAGGCAGACTGCTAGATACAAAAGAGTCAACCGTAATATAGGTAAGTCGATCCGCAAGATAATTCTCAAACCAAGATAGGGCCTTGCCTCTGACACCTATCTCCCACAGCCGATGTTTCAGGATGCTGTGGGATACGGTATCAAAGGCAGCCGATAGGTCTAATAGGATGAGAACTGCGGAATCGCCTTTATCTAGAGTGAGTCTGATGTTATCCACGATCTCAATTACAGCTGTCTCAGTTCCATGGGCGGCGCGGATCCCCGACTGTGAGGGGTCCAGGAGCGCCTGCGTTTCAATATAGGTGGTAATACGTTTATTCACCAAATATTCCAGTACCTTCCCGAAATAGGGCAAAATAGGTCGGTGGTTAGACGGGATGGTGGGGTCACTGGTGGGCTTTTTTAGAATAAGTTTAACCTGAGCCTGCTTCCAACTTCTAGGTATAGATGCTTGCTCAAAAGAGGTATTAAAGATGTTAGTAAGAGAACTAATCAGTAGCGGAAGTATCTCCATCCATGCACTATCGGGGGGACAGTAGGTCGGTAGAGGATACAGATTTGATTTTCCTAAGACCTTCTAACACTTCTGAAGTGGTGGTAGGCTCAAATTCTGTAAGATACGAGGTATCTATAGCTTCAGTGGTGATAGGCTTGAGTAAGGAATCGTCACCATGTTGGGATGAGTCTTGGCTGGTATCTGAAAATGTGGAATAAATCAGTTTGATTTTATTGTCAAAGTAGGATGACAGCAAATTAACCCATTCCACAGTGGGGTCAAATACTGATTGTTCCACCTGAGGGGCGGTAAATTCCTTCAGTATTTTGTTTAGCTCTTTACTAGAGTGGGCCGCTTTATTTATTCTTTGAGTAAGATAGAGTGTTTTTGCTGCTGTTATATTTTTTAAGTAGTTGGAGTGTGCCAATTGGTAGTTTTAGCAGGTTCATTCAGTCTTGACCATGTGCCTCATGGGAACAGTCCAGCCCGAACTGACAAGCCATGTCTTCCCTGAACCGGAATCAAGCATCCTAGGACCGGTTTCTGGCTATCAGGCGTTATCAGCCAGGATAGCTTGATTCCAGTGGCATGGAGAGCACGGGACTCACGTCTGAGCACACCGACCCACTCGGGGTAACAAATGCAAAAACAACAATTGATGGACGGAATGTTGCACAATGGCAAAACATTCACCCCCTGATGAGGGGTGTTACCCCGAAACGGGTCCCAGGATGCTTGTGTCCAGTTTAGGGAAGACCTGACTTGACAGTTAGGGCTGGACTGTTCCCGTGAGGCACAGGGTCAAGACTGATTTGCATATGGCTGGGTCTGAATTGAGGTAGTGAAGTGAGCTAAAGAATGATGATGGATTCAACTCAGATCTGTGACTGGGGGTGAGTGTCTTAAAAGTTTCAGTGCTCCATCCATCATTTCCTATTATTTGCTCTCTTTGCTTCAAGTTGGCAGGGTATGCTAATACGTGGGTCCCTTGCTCACTTTGCCACTGGACTCAAGCTAGCCTTGCTGATGAGGGGTGGTTACCATTAAACCGGTCCCAGGATGCTTGTGTCTGGTTCAGGAAAGACCTGGATTGGCAGTTCGGGCTGGACTGCTCCCATGAGGCACAGGGTCAAGACTGATTTGCATATGGCTGGGTCTGAACTGAGGTGGTGAAATGAGCTAAAGAATGATGAAAGATTCAACCCAGGTCTGTGACTGGGGTGAGTGTCTAAAAAGTTTCAGCGCTCTGTCCATCATCTCCTTGTTTATGCTTTGTTTGCCTTAAGTTGGCAGGGTATGCCCAGACGTGGCTCCCTTGCTCAGTTTGCCACTGTGTCGGATTACAAAATTAATCAATGGAGCTGTACCTACCAATAGCCCCCATAAATCATCTTCCCAAATAAGCAATCAGTTGGCAGTGAAGAAAAGTCAATCGTGTATTAGGCAACCAATACTCCATAGAGGAGCCCCTCCGATGTCACCCAGCCAGTGCGTGGAGAAGACTGCCGATTCACACTCAATAAATGGCATATATACTTTCATTGCATTACATGAGATCACTGTACATGGAAAACTACTGGTAGGCACAGTAGTTTAAAGGAAAGACCATGTATAGCACACAAAGCTTATTTAGAAGTCCGCTTCTGCTATTATTGGGGAGGGTCAGGAGGGGTGACTCCCTTTCGTCTCGGTGCCTGGGAGCACGAGTACGGCACCTCCAGGAATGCACTTATCACCTCTGAAACCATATGCGACCTTGGGTCTCAGAACAAGAAAGAATAGTATGACGCGGAATGTCCAGTGCTCATGGCAAAGGGAGATTGAATGTGTGACCATGTAAAGTGGAAGATGTGGAATTAACCGGAGCTGCACACTGAGTCTGGATAAAAAAAGGATATCGAACTGAGCAATTCAGTAAAATGCTGGAGGGGGAAACTTCGGAGAAAAATAGGCTGTCGTCAAAAAGTCAAATAACGGCATTTGGCACAGTAATTGGACTCTCCGTGATCCGATACTTTTGCTACATCGGTCGCAAACACAGGAGTTGTTGCCAGACCTACCTGGTCGGTGCTCATACCCGGGAGCAGAGTTGCGTATCGGACACCGGAGACGATATGGCTCCGAAGAATGCTGCAGCGGCTGCGGCGGTGGCCGCGAAGGCAAGGGAGGCAAGAGCGGCAAGGTTGGCCATTCGGGATGCGGCAGAGGCAGCCGGGAGAGGTGCCGAGCCTCCTTCGGCAATAGCAGCGGGACCCGTTGAGAAGACCCCCGGCAAGGCTCCCAACCACGGTGGTGCTGCTCGGAAGGGCGGCCAGAGTGCACCCTCGGTTGTGGAGTTGCTCCACAAGACACCGGCGAGGCTCCATCCGGGTCAAAGCGGGAAGAGTCAGCTGGCAGGTCAGCATACGCCAGCTCCGATTTCAGTGGATGACTCTGTGCCGGCAAGCATGGACGCTGATGCTGACGCTTAGAGGCAGGCTGGCTGAAGGTACGGGGACTGAAGAGCATATGGTGAGCGTGGTGAGCACCCTCCAAGACAGTGGGTCTAATTCAAGGGGTTTAAGGAATGGTGCTAAGGGCGAGGTGCATTTGAAAGATCAAACCGAGAGGATCGGTAAAAATAAAAATACACGCACTATAACCCCTGGGGATATTACCCCTATTGGCAATCAACTGCACTCGTGCTCACACATCCCTGGATCCTCTGGGGCACAAGTAGATAGCCTTGGAGTCTCACAAGCTGCGCAAGCAGGGCAAATATAGGCAGCCGCCTTAGATGGCGTATTCGATGGCTCTCAAGCTACACAAATTGGATCTGAGACTATCAGTGAAGACGATCCTGACAAAGACAAAGACAAGGATAAAGACCCTAGCGACCTCTATTCCTTTTCAGACGAGTTAGGCTGGTCAAATGATGCAGGGTCCCCCTCGAGTGATTCCAGCAATGATGAAAGAAGCGCTAAAGAGGGTAGAACGGCTCAGAAAACGGTGCTAAAACACAGAAAGAATCGCCGTGACTCAGCCGAGTTGGCTTGGGACTATACACCTACTAGTAATCTTCTGGCATCAGCTACCCCAACACGCACACAGGGCCCAACTTCTGGGCTAGCCCAACATCCGGACCCCAGTACCTCTCAAAACACATCGGCACCTACTATCGAAACTGTGTTGTTAGCTATAGCCGCACATAGGGAGGAGACATCCCACGATGGCCGTAAGGCCCAAGAAGAGTTACGAAAAGTTCAAGGTGTGGTGCGCAAACTCTCAAGGAAAATGGGGTCCTTTAGTGATCGAATGACTGAGTTCGAGTCTAGAGTGGTGGTGAACGAGTCAGAGACAGCCTCAAATCGTGAACAGATTGATGCCCACGAGGCAGAACTCTCGGACGTGAGGTGGAAACTTGAGGACATGGAGAGTCGCTTACGCCGGAGTAACTTGCGGGTTATTGGAGTTCCTGAAGGAGTGGAAGGGGGGACGCTCGCTCCTTCATGGTCAAGTTATTCCAAGATTCCCTCCCTGAACTTTCAACCTGGAATTGGGAACTAGAGGTGCAGCGAGCACACTGTGTACCCCTCACTATGAGACATACACCAAAACCTGGCGCATATCCGAGGGCCCTCTTAGTATATTTTGGCAACTTCTTACTAAGGCAGGCAATCTGGGAAAATGCAAGGCCAGAGGCTAAGAAAACTAGTGGACATATAGCATATTTTGTACGCCCTGACTTCTGTCATGCAACGGTTGAGAGGAGGTGGCGCTTGCGCCAACTCATCAAACCATTTCAAGACAAGAAACTCCAGGCATTCTTAAACAATCCAGCTCGGTTGAAGATCATTAATGTAGACCAGATAAAAAATGTTACCTCCGAAATTAAGGCCAAAGAATATCTGGATAGTCTTACATGATAACATTTTGTCTTTTTTTTCTTTAAAAAAAAGAAGAGGATTCTACTTGAGAATATGTAAAGCTGTCTCTCTCTTGCTTTCTTTTTAGGGTCTGGTATGACTTATTTTTTCCTCTGTGTGTTAAGCTTAAAAGGTTTAAAAAAATAAAAAAAAGAAGGGTGAAAAAAAGAAATTGTAATACGGAAAATTTGAAATAAGGAGGGAAAAAATGTTGTTCTTCTTACATGTTACATGGATTAAGTTGAGAGCACTGGATGGATAATGCACTTCCATCACTACAGACTCTTATGGAGTCTAATTGCCTTAACTGTGGGAGGGTGGGGGGAGGGCTCGGGGCGTTAAGGGTGGAGGGGGTAAGGGGAAGGGAAAGGGGGGTGAAAGTACACAAAAATGGCAACCGTAATGGTAGAAATAGAGACTGTAAGTTTATTGTGAAGCCTTGTCACACAATGAAATTGGAATGGAAAATGAATGTTACGCAATATGGCTAGGTTAAAGTTATGTTCCTGGAATGTGGCGGGGCTCAATGATAGGGTGAAAAGGGATCAAATGTGTGGGATAATTAGCCAAAATACTTTTGACATAATATGTCTCCAAGAGACCCACATCCCTTGGGTAGAAAGAGATGCACTGCGGGTCCCGGGATTTAATTTATTGGTATGTACAAAGCATACTACGAGAACAAGAGGTGTGGCTAACCTAGCAAAATCTTTTTTGGGTCAGGTCGTACGCAAAGCAGCTGACCCTTTGGGCAGGTGGGTGATTGTGGAGCTTAAAATTGGTATTACAATATGCTCTATTTATGCTTCCAATCAGGATTATCCCTCTATTTTTCTTGATCTTGATCTTCTCAATTGTCAGATCTTTCACCAATCCCCAGGCTCTGATCCGACAACAGCCCGCCTCTCAAGAACTCTGTTCCCAGCTGTCTAAATACTTCGAGGATAAGATTGCCCAGATCCATGCCTCGTTTCCTCTCCATGAGAATACCGGGTCTATAGCGGACCCTACTGACACGACCCACTCTGGCCTAGTCTTTGCTGACTTTACAGTGATATCAGAGGAGTCTTCCTTACAGGAACTACTCAGATGCAGGACTGGATCCCCAACGGATCCTTGGCCAGTAAAACAATATAAAGCCTTGGTATCCTTACTTAACCGCTACCTTAATCCATTATGGAATTCATCTTTGAGTACGGGCACTTATCCGGAAGTCTGGAAACAGGCTTTCCTTGTTCCTATTTTAAAAAAGGCCAACTTAGATCCAGGTAATCCCGCTAATTATAGACCAATATCACTCCTTCCTGCCCCTGCCAAGATGCTCGAGCGACTTGCCCATCAGCAAATCGCCGGATTTATTGAGACCCATGGCCTTTTCCATGATTCCCAACATGGCTTTCGTAAAGGCCATTGTACGGAGTCGTCCCTTATTGAGATGGCGGACTCTGTCCATTGGACGCTAGACCGAGGATCAAAGGCGGTGTTGGTGCTGCTGGACTTATCAGCAGCATTCGACACCGTCTCCCACCCCATCCTATTAAAAAGACTGAAGGCCTTGGGAATCCAGGGAAATGCCCTAAAATGGATTGGTTCTTTTTTGTCAAAACGTTCACAACTGGTTCATACCCCCCCTTCACCTCTACGCCCTGGCCATTGAAATGGGGCGTCCATCAGGGCTCGTCTCTTAGCCCTCTTTTTTTTAATGTTTATTTCTCCCCGCTAGCTGATATGATTTCCAAGTCCGGCATTAAAACTACATCCTATGCCGACGACATTCAGCTGCTTTTCACTTATGAGGACCCGTCCACTTTTTCTTTTGATCCCGTCAAATCCTACATCAGAAACATTGCTCACTGGATGGATCTTAATTCCCTAAGATTGAATGCAATCAAGACTGAAGTGCTTTTCTTTAACCAGCCCTCCCCTCTAGATTCTAATATTTGGTGGCCGGAAGATCTGAGTCAAGCCCCCATTCCTAAGGACTCAGTTAGGAATCTTGGAGTTCGCTGGGACCAACAGCTGTCTTTAGGCTGTCAGGTTCAATCAGTCTCTGCCGCCTGTTTTTCCAAGATTAAAACCTTAAAAAAACTTATCAATTATTAGCCTTACGCCCTGGGCATGGCAGAAATTAAGTAATCTGACCCACACGAGCCCTCTGTACTCCTCCCTCCTCCCCTTACCGAATCCACACTTACTCCCTATAACAGATGAGAAGCTAATTCAAAGGACTTGCACCAAATTTAATCTAAGGAGAATGGGTGACTTCTTCCCAGGGGGCCACATATTCGACATAACTGATAAAAACATGTTCCCAGAACCTACATTTATGGATAGATTTGTGCTAACCAGGATACGTGCTGCGCTCCGAGCTACATTTATTGAGTACCCTCTGGAACCTCCCTCATTCGCCCCCCTTAGTTCAGTGATAGATTACGATAAAGGACTGCATCTTGTGTCTAGGCTTTATAAGGAATACTCCGCCCTGATACCAGTAGATGACACTAGGGTTCGCTCAGCCTGGGAGTCTGATCTGGGTAGCTCCATTACAGATGAGCAATGGTTAGCATGTTGCAGTGTCACGGGTACGGTCTCACTGAATAGCAAACATAGGCTGCTACATTTTAAATATTTGCGTAGGCTTTACATCACACCTGCCAGAACACATAAAATTGACCCGGCCAGACCTCACTCCTGCCAGCGCTGTCAAGCCCCACAGGCGGACTTTGCACATCTAGCCTGGTCCTGTCCACGGGTCCAGCACTTCTGGGTAGATGTTCACGAGCTTCTCAGCAAAATGCTACACATGCCGGTGGATCCCCTGCCCGAGATAGCACTGCTGGGTTACGTGGTACAATTCCTCTCAAAGGTCCGAAGGTTTACAGCTATCTCCCTACTCTTGGCTAAGAGGGAAGTAGCAATATATTTGGGCAGTAAGAGGGCCCCAACCTTGAGTGGGTGGCTGCAGAGCTTGGCTTCCTGCACGACAAAGAGTGATATGTATGCTGCTACCATCCCGGTATCATCTAGACCTAAGGATATTTGGGGTCCCTTCCGGTCATCCTGGCTGCGCAACACCAATCACAGCCTGCACAGACTGGCCAGGGCAAGGACCCCACAGGTGTAGGTTGATACCGTGTTATATATTTGGCACGATGGCAACCCCAACAGAGCTGGGACTACGAACGCTTCTCTCCAATCGAGTACGCATGTAGATTAAGACTTGCTGTCTGCACTTTATTTGGCCACTGTATTGTCGACCCGGGAAATGTATCGCGCGATACAGGTTATTCACTACATTGTGACAATGTTGTTGGGTTGTGTGTGACGCATCCAATTGTACTGCCAAAATAATGTGTGTAATTGTCGTATAAAAATGACGGATTTGTATATGTGATTTCCTTACTGATAATTGCTAAATAAAGTTAAAAAAAAAAAATTATCAGCCTTACGCCAATAGGAAAACAATTGTTCATGCATTGATTATCTCCCACCTGGATTACGCAAATGGACTTTATTTAGGATTACCCTCAGGCCTTTGTCACAAACTCCAAATGGTCCAAAATGCTGCAGCTCGTTTGATTGGGGGTCTCTCACGCCGACAGCATATTTCTCCATACCTCCGCGAACTGCATTGGCTCCCCATGAGCAAGCGCATTGAGTTTAAAGCTATGACACTAACTTACCGTGCCACTCAGGACAAGGGGTCTGCCCATCTTAGATCCATTCTTCGCCCTTACTGCAACCTCCGATCGCTTCGTTCCAACTCTAAGTGCTTGCTGGTTACACCTAGATTTAAAAAATCTCGTTCTGGTGGCAAAACTTTTGAGCTGGTCGCTGCCTAACGATGGAACAAGTTGCCTCTCAACCTGCGCATGAGTAGAACTGAATCGGAATTCCGCCGCGTTTTGAAAACCTTCCTCTTCTGCCGGTAACTGCTTGTCTTAGGTTTCTTTCTTTAGGGACCCCATTACAATCAATTAGCGCCGGGACACCCCGTTGGGGTAGTCGCGCGCTTTACAAAAGACACAATAATAATAACAATAATAATCTAGAAATGGAGCTTGCTTCCTGGCCTCAGGCGTTGATATTCTGTGGGGACTTTAATATTTCTTTGACCCAAAATGGCTTAGCACATAATCATGGCCAATACAAATATGTCGGTCGTAAACCGAGGGTATATAGAGCCATCTCACAACTCAAGGAGAGCCTATGCTTGGCTGACATATGGGATCTGTAACAACATCATGACCCAGGGTATACGCATTTCTCACCCCCCCCCCACAATAAGTATGTTCGCATTGATTACATCCGGATAGCAAGCAATCTTGCTGATAGGGCACAAATTAACAAATTACCTAAAATTATTTCTGACCACAATCCCCTCGTACTCACATTGGCTATTGATAACATGATCAGACCTCGATCAGGCTGGACCTTTGATAGGAAATTGCTTGTCAATAAGAATTAAAATTTAAAAGAAAAACCAAAAGAAAAAGAAAGAATAGTATGAATTCAGCTGTCGGTGTAACTCAACCAACAGGGCCTACTCGGTTACTGGGGGGTGACACGTGACCACCGTTCGAGTCTAACACATGTACGGACAAAATGGAGTCTGTTTGGTTCTCAGTTTGCGTACGAAAGAAATATAATGCAAGAGACAAAAGAAAGTTCCTGCATTAACATAATTAATTAACAAATTTTATAATATACATGTGAATATAGATACATCGTGCAAACACAAAAAGATTAATATAAATGCAGAAGATTGATTTTATCCCACAGAACCACCCTTTTAGCATGATGTAGCTAATCAAGAAAATTAGTACTCAAAAATACCCTCGTCAATCTGCATTATCGCTTGTATTTCTTGCTGGACCATTTGGGCTTTTACGGGGAGGGCTCTGTCACAGAGGAAGTTAATTTGGATGCACAGTAAGAACACCGGGCAGGTCCACAGTGTATGCAGAAACAACAGGTAAAGATAACCCCTGCTATACCAGCTAACACCATTAGGATCTTCCAACCCCAGGCAGACATTAAACCCCAAAACCATCCAGAAAGGGACCAGGTACCTGTGTCGGCATGAATTTCAGAAGCTAAACGATGCAATTTTTGAATAGCCAAATGGACAGAGGGGGCAGAGTCAGGGATATACACACATCAGGAGCTGCCGATCACGCGGCAAGCTCCTCCTTGATCTGCTAAGATAACATCTAGCATCATACGATTTGAAGAGAAACAGGTCTCGTAGCCTGAAGCTCCTCCGTCAGATTAGTTAATATACCAGCTGTAGTATTTATAACTCTCTCAACTACCCTGGATAGGCGCCTTACTTCTTTACTAGTGATGATGGTCCCCCAAATAGGAAATACTCCCTTGACAATGTCAATAAAGTGCTGTTCAGGCGTATCAGTCTGATCTATCTCGGATGTATCCAATTCCCGTTTAGCTCATATTACAGGCAAACTTTGTCCGTCTAACCTATGATCTTTATGATAATTGGAGGGTGCTATATAGACAGGTGGATACAGAAAAGACAAGTAACAGCAAACTGTCCATCCCCGGGGAAGCCATGTGTAGGCATTCTCGCCACACACAAAATAACCATTTGGAGGTGTTAACAGTGGAGGACTACCAAAGGTGCGTAGTCGATATGTATAATTACAACAGCTGTCTCCTACTAAAATGTGTCCAGTTCCTTGTACACAAAAGGCGGAGGTGCTATTCAATATATGCAACGGGATAGCTTTGTCATCAGTAACATTCCGATCCTGAAATTGCTGAAAGTACTGAGTAAAATTAAATTTGAAAAGTCAAGGATTTCACTCTTCAACCATGTTACATTCTCGTATTCTGTGTATAGATTCATGCAGGCATCCTTCTCCATCATTCCCTTGTGCATCAAAACCCTGGTGTACTTCTATATAGGCCAGGATAATTTCATAATCACGCTCAGAGTATCGAGAAGAATCTACCGTGTAATGGAGGTACATCATTAACAGCAATTTAAACCAAGCCTCACAACTTCCCAAATAAGATAGAGGCAGTGAAATAAAGAGATCATGTCTATGCATCACTGAGGGTAACAGACCACAAACCCAACAATTTGTTGTATTGGTAGCACTATGCGTTTGATGCAACATTTCTACGAATACATTTTTAACATAAGTCTGGCGATACCTTTCCTTATGAGGGGCTAACATAAGAAAATAATGTCAGTCGGTGGAGTAGAAGTTCCCAACACAGTATGCATGGGATGGTGAAATTATAAATATAAAAACACACTCATTATTATAATAAAAAATGCTACAATGGTGATTACAAAAGCAACTTTCACACGTGTTGTCCAAGAAGAAAACATAGGTACATAAGTAGGCATATATCGAGGAGCGAGGGTGCGTTCCTCCTCAGGAATAAAAAGACCAAAGGGATACATTTTTTAACTAAAAAGTTCAAACTATACTAAGGGACGCAGTCCAACCTGCCAGAGGGTGCTTCTTTCCTGTGTCCGTCTAGAGCCTCACAGGCAGGCTCCTATCGTTCATCAAAGAGAAAGCAGATCCGTGCAATAACGTTGTATATACAGTTGCAACCTGGGCCCCTTTCTTCGGCTTCTTAGTCTTTCTTTCTGAACTGAGCAATACAGTGTTCCAGCTCTCAACGTGTTCAGTCCAGTGTCTCGCTCAGTACTCCCGCACTAATCTAGCAATGCCCTAGTACTTAAGTCTCTCCCTATCTCCTGCCGTGTTCATCGGGGGCAACGCGTTGTTTTCTGGGCTGCAAATTGTAGCGAACATGACAAGGTAACTCCTGGTCAACAAACAAAGCAGATGCAGTGGCATCCGTGATGCCTGATTTATCCTGAACTCCTTGTGAAACAACAGGGGCAACCAATTCAGGGGCCACTTTCACTGTTGACGATGAGACCCCTTTCGTGTCCGATGCTCCTTCCTTTTGCCTTGTCTCAATTTCAGGGGCATCAGAGAAAGGAACAACACAAGGAGGCCTCTCACTCTCCTGGGTCAAAATTCCTTCTGGATTTGGTTGATCAAAAGGAAGCGGGAAAGGTACTTTCTTCAGATGGGAAACATGGATCCAATGTTTCCGACCATTCACCTTTAAAGCTGTCCGCGTAGCCAGGAGAATTTGAACTGGTTCGGTTCACCTGGGTTCCAGACTAGATTTACGCTGATAATTTCTCACCATCACCCATTGGCCAGGCTCCAAGCGATGTCCGGGACACTCCAGCAGGGGCTGCAGCGTATCTGACACCTGTTGATGGATAGAACGAAGATCTTTTGTCAAAGAGTACAAATAATCTGTCATCATTCGGTAGTCAATGTCTCGAAAGTTCCTTGGTCGCGGAACGCCCAAAACATTAGCTTGCCGCCCAAAAATGACCTCATAGGGCGACAATACTGATCGGGAATGGGGGGTGACCCGCAAAGACATTAAGGCTAAAGGCAAAGCGTCGGGCCACTTTAACCCAGTGCTTTCCTGAATTTTTGTGATTTTCAGGTTCAAACTTCCATTGTATTTCTCAACCAACCCTGCAGACTGGGGATGTCGAGCAGCATTAAATTTCTGCTTGATGTGTAATCCATTACAGATATGTTTGATAAGATCTGCATTAAAGTGTTTCCTGTTATCTGACCAGATCAATCTAGGTAATCCGTATCTTGGGAAATACTCCTTAATCAAGGCTTTGGCTGTTGCCAGGGCAGTGTTTTCCTTAGTGGGGTAGGCTTCCACCCATTTACTAAAAGCACAGACCACCACCAAAACGTATTTCAAATTATTCACCCTTTCAAGCTGTATGTAATCCATCTGAAGTACTTCAAAAGGTAAGGGGGGGTGCAAAATTTCCACCCAGGACAGATTCCCGCCCTCCTGAGTTATGTCGTAAGCAAACTATGCAATGTTGAACTAAATTAATTGCAGTCTTAGCAATATTGGGGTTATTCCAAACTGGGTCTAACAAAGCGCAAATACCCTTTGTTCCAACATACGCTGTTCCATGAGCCATAGTTACTACAGCATTAACAAATGCATTGGGGAGCATCCACCTTTGTTTCTCACTCAAGTCAATCCTACAACTATTATCATCCAACCTCCCCACCTCATTTTCCCAACGGGACAGTTCAGCAGGGGTAGCTTCTTTCTGTATTTCTCGGACACTTTCCATGGTATTATCAAACAGATCAGACTTGTCAACCCATCCAGCCGAACTTACATACATGGGAGACACTTTAGATCTAGCTGTCTCCTTCGCTATTTGATCAGCAAAAGCATTCCCTTCTCCTACAGTATCCACTATTGCCTTGTGTGTATTACATTTCACAATCGCTACCTTCTGGGGCAGTGTCAAAGCAGTGAGCAACCTTAAAATCAAAGGGCCACGTTGTATTCTTTGGCCATGTGAGGTGAGAAATCCCCTTTCGGCCCACAGTTTTCCAAAACTATAAGCCACGCCAAAGGCGTATTGGCTATCAGTGTAATGTTTACCCTCAATCCCTCGCTTAACTCACAGGCTCGCAGCAGTGCTATTAACTCAGCTGCTTGTGCAGAATGATAGGGAACCCGAGAAGCTTCAACTATAGTGCAAAGAGTGGTAATTGCGTAAACAGCTGTTGTTGTGCCATCTGGTAACTTGAAAACTTGAAACAGGAGCCATCCACATACAACTCCCCTTGGGGTTCAGATAGGGGCGTGTCTGTGAGGTCCACCCGTCCCTTCGTTTCTTCCTCAGTCCAAACTATACAATCATGTATGTCATTGTTTGGCTCATCCGAAGGGAGGTGTAGTAACGTTGTTGGATTCAGAGTGGCGCACCTTTTGATAGTGATATGGGGGGCAAACAAAGTTAGTTCGTATCCAGAAAGTCGTGCACTCGTAAGGTGCTGAGTCTTAGTTTTATTCAAGAGTGTGTCCACAGCGTGTGGTACCATCACTGTAAGGTCAGAATTTAAGACGAGTCCTTCTGACTGTCGGTTGGTCACCACCACTGTGGCAGTAGCCCTCAAACAGCTAGGAAGTGCTCTGGCAACATAGTCCAATACTGCCAAAAAATAAGTACAAGGCCTTTGCTTACCACCAAATCCTTGTATTAACACAGAAAGCGAACAACCATCCACCTCGTGTACGTAAAGCACAAAAGGGTTTTGGTAGTCAGGAGTCACTAAGACAGGAGCCGAACAGAGAGCAGTTTTCAGAGAATCGAAAGCCTCCTGACACTCATCAGTCCAAGGTAGAGGTTCATGCACATCCTTAGTGGTTAGATACAAAAGAGATTTAGTAAGAAGGGAAAAATTAGGAATCCACAGCAACAGTAAGAAGTTATCCCCAGAAATGCACGAACATCACGTTGAGTACGAGGAACAGGCATGTTCCTCCCTTCTTTCGACAGTAGATGGCCGAGATAGGTTACCTCCTGTCGACAACATTGAAACTTCGAAAGAGACACTTTATTACCATTAGCTGCGAAGTGCAACAATAATTTGACTGTAGCTTCCTTACAACCTTCCTCCGTATCTGATGCCACCAATAAATTATCCATATATTGGAGGAGGACGTTTCCTGCGGGCAAAGTCAATTAATCTAAAAGTACTTTCAAAGCTTGACTGTAAATACTAGGACTCTCCGTATAGCTCGGAGGGGCACGACAAAATCTAAAGCTGCACCCAGATAACGAGAAGCTGAAAATATGACGGCTATCAGGGTGTATCGGAATGCTAAAGAAAGCATTCTTCAGGTCTATAACGGAGAAAAACGTAGCTGTTGGGGGAATCATGATGAGAATGGTGGTAATATCTGAAACTACAGGATATTGAGGAACTACTACTATATTGACTTTGCGCAGGTCAATTACAAAACGATAAGTGTCAGCATAATCAGGGCCACTTCCTGTAGGGGCCTTTTCCAAAATTGGTAATATAGGGCTATTACAAATATTGGAAAACGTTTCTTCCACTACACCATTGTCAATGAGGTCCTGTATGATCGTCAACAATGCCTTCTCACTGTGGAATACGGGACAAACGAACATTCGGTTTCAAAGTAATAGAGACTGGCGGAACATTCAAAAGGCCAACGTCCGTATCACTTGTCGCCCACAATGTAGATGGAATGACAGCCAACTCAGGAGGGAAGGGTTCATTTTTTGCAAAACTCTGCCGAGTGTGCTGACCAGGCGATTGAACAGTTAAATACACTCCATCAGGCGAACAATAAATCTTTGCATGCAATTTCTTCAGCAGGTCCAATCCCAATAAATTTTCCCCACAATGTGACGTCAACAAAAATGGGGAATCCACCGTGACTGGACCTACGGTAAGTGGGAGAGGCTTAGAAATGGGGATTACTACCGGGATTCCAGAAAACCCGACTGAAATATTATTCTGCCCGGACAGAGCAGCCCCTGGGACCAGTGAACAAGCAATCAAACTATTCATTGCACTCGTGTCTACTACAAAATCCTCAACAGTTCCCATTAATTGTCCTTTAACATAAGGCCCTCTCTGATCGACGGGTACTGCCACTCGGCCCCTGCTCTGTCCGTGGCTAATACCAATCTGGCCCTCCTGTTCCACAATCTTAATTATAGTACTGCCTCCCTTTGGTTTTATCAAAACAATTTCCCCCTGCCTCACCTCATGTCGCTTCTTCTCTTCTCAGGTCACCCCAATCGACTCCTCCTCATCCTCCACCTCTACCTCTCACTGCTCCATTTTGTGCTAGGAGAAAAGGACACTGAGCTCGACAATGCCCTTCCTGTTTACAGTAAGCACATTGGTTTGCTCCTAATGTAACAGCTGGGCCTCCTCCCCGTCCTACTCCTGCCCCTCTTGGAACAAATCCTCTTCCTACTGCGTCTCTACCCCGTCCCCTGGTTACTTGCTGTAATAACACTCGAGTCTTAAGGTCTTTCGTCTTTTTGTCAGACTTATCTTTACTCTTGTTTTCTCTATGTTCGTAATATTGGGCCATACTCTAAATAACAAAAGGAGTAGAGGTGGTCCAAGTGCTTTCAGCTGCCTGGAGCCGGGCAGATATTTCGGACAACAGATTAGTCATAAACCGATTTACGAATAATCTTAGCCCACCTTCCACTGACAAATCTTGCCCACTAAAATCAATAAACACCCCTTCAAATCTAGTAAAGAAATCTGATACACTCTCATCCTTCTTTTGTTTACAGGCAGTCAGTTTATCCCAATCCACCTTCCGGGGTGGAATTAAAGAATGCATATATGTGATAATCCGACCCGGCAAAAGCTAACATTTTCGGTCTTGGTTTATCTCCGGGTTTTCGGTCCTTGTCCCAGTCTTTAATTTGGTCCCAAGTTCCTCCCAACTCGTTAACATGAGGAAGATCATGCACCTGTCGCCATATGTCGACAGGTACCAGTAACCCAAAAAATAATTCAATATCAGCTAAGGTCATCACAGCCGACAAAGCGGCCTCAGTGAGTTCCTTATAATAAGCAGTGGGATTTTTCAGAGGGTCAGGCAACTGGGACTTCAGGGAGAGAACCTCACTTCTTTTCCAAGGGGTATAAACCCATTGTTCTTGGAATAGGGCTTCAAGGCGAGCTTAAATAACTTGATTACCATTGTCTCTGACCTCAGGGATGTCGGGGTGATATATCGGGTGCACGTCCCGCATGGGATGTTGAGTATCCCAACTCGGGCATTTAGTAAACAACCTTTCTCGATACTTCATTATAATCCTCAGATTCCCATAAACATCTTCTAATCCTAATTCAAATTTGTGTGCCCGGTCCACAATGTCATATAGGATCTGCGGGGCTCTTCCATCCGCGAAACATTTTTCCCATTGGGAAATTAAACAGTTGGCCATAGTCTCTAAAGCATATTGCTGCATAACTGGTTCATAATCCTGCATTTTCCCCCATATATCTGTAATTGTGTAGATGGCATTCCGCACCCATTGGGATGCTTGGTATATCACCATCTGTCTTTCCTTCGAACCCACCGTATTGCTGTTATACAGCCGTCGGGCACCCAAGATCCCGGAGGCATGGGAGGGGGTCGTATCAATCATAGCGGGTGTCGATGTGACTGACAGGGAAGGCCAGGCCGAGGCCGGTGAAGCTAACATTATAGAGGACATAATGGGAGGAGATGGGCCACTGGTCAATAATGTAGCCGTAGCTGGTACTGGGGAAGCGGGAGTGAACGTTGGCCCCACAGGCATAGAGGCCGCAGCAACGGGGCCGTGGCTTGTGGGGTGGACTAGGCGGGGGTATTTACAAGTGGTATCTCAGGGTATACTCGTTGTGGAGCATAAGGAGGCGGGGGATGCACCTCCAATAAGTCCTCAATTTCATCCTCTGGTTCAGTCCGAACCGTGTAACTTTTATCCACCTGTAACCTAAACTGCCTATCTATACATTCAACATTTTTTTCAGTTTGTTTCCTATCATATGTCACAGCCTTCTGCGTTATAGTCTGACCATTTTTCACTTTAAATAATTTCTCTTCCCTTATATGACGGCGATTCGCCTCTTTCTGCCACAGCTTTAAAGAATCAAACATTGCCTGCCGGCTTCTTTTGGCGAACAATCGATCCTGTAAATACTGTATCTTTTTTATCATCAAATGATCCTGTTAAAGGCCATTGTAATTCCACATTATCATTTGTGTACTTGTGCCATAAATTATTAAACAGAATAGGCGTAAGGCCATGTTTCACATACATATCAAAATTTGGACTGCCCTCTGGCGGGGCAGGCTGGCTCTCGTCCAACCGTCCGCTCTTACGGCGGCAACAACATCCAAAACATATTTTGCGAAAGCACTACATTTTTATTTATTATTATTATTAATATTATTATTAGGAAGATTTATAGAGCGCATGGTTACGCGCCCCGGCGTGTCCCCGTGCTATGGTAAGTGGAGTAATCAGTCCAAACAGCCATCACAATCGTTTACCTCACGTATAGATAGGTCTTAAGTTTTTTTCTGAAAATGGACTCTGAAGGCTCCACATGTAACTCTGTAGGCAGGGTATTCCACTGCTTGGCGGCCAGATATTTAAAGGACCTGCCCCCCATTACCAACAATACACCCTCTCACAAGCTCTCAAACATGGCCATGTTCACTCATGTTCAATCTCTCTTCAAACAGGATCTGTCACCTAGAAAAACGAACAAAACATACAATATTTTACATTGACATGTCCTTTTGTAGAACCAAACAACCAAAGAACAAAGCCCGTCGACTCCCGTTTGTGGAGAACTCGTATATTTCCAATCACCAGACCAACAGATGCCAGAAACAGGCAGTCCGGAGGCTACCAAGAGGCCATCAGACATAAATTAACCACAGACCGGCCTACAGACCATCCCATAGTCTCCCTGGTTCACCTTCAGGACTATTCTGACTGAGCCCGCTACCTTAGCGCCGCTTCAGATGTGTCCAAAAGGCTACCCAGTTGCTACCAAGGGCCTTTCTGAGAACAGTCCGGCCGGGTGCGCACCACACGTGCCACACCAAGGCGTCTGATCGAAAACCTCTATTATTCACCAAACAAGTCCGTGGAGCATCTACCCGTGCAGCCTCAATGCCACCCCGTCAGACCTCCAAAGTTCTCTGTGGCACACCGACAACCAGCCAAATACAGTTAACTGTTTCCAAACGCCGCTCAACAGCGTAATCCAAATACGCCAAATTAATACACTCACCTGGTGCACACAGGTATGATTGCATGTTCTCCACTGCCCACTCCTGAGGACCGACATGGTCAGTTCCTGGGTTACACCCGTAGGACTCCGGCGAGGGGTCTCTAGCAGCTGGGCTTTCTGATCGTGGGAGCGTAGTTCAGCCAGAATCGTTAGTCAGTCCACCCCCTCGACCAGAGTAACCCTTCATTTGTCCTTTCTCACCCCGTGTTATGGGAGGACGACCCCAAACGCGGAGTCCCACCAGAGTCGCCAACTGTCGGATTACAAAATTAATCAATGGAGCTATACCTACCAATAGCCCCTACGAATCGTCTTACCAAATAATCAATCAGTTGGCAGTGAAGAAAAGTCAATTGTTTATTAGACAACCAATACTCTATAGAGGAGCCCCTCCGATGTCACCCAGCCAGTGCGTGGAAAAGACTGGCGATTCACACTCAATACATGGCATATATACTTTCATTGCGTTACATGAGATCACCGTACATCGAAAATTACTGGTAGGCACAGTAATTTAAAGGAAAGACCATATATGGTACACAAAGCTTATTTAGAAGTCTGCTTCTGCTATTATTGGGAGGGTCAGGAGGGGTGACTCCCTTTTGTCTCGTGCCTGGGAGCACTCCAGGAATGCGCTCATCACCTCTCAAACCAGATGCGACCTTGGGTCTCAGAACAAGAAAGAATAGTATGAATTCAGCTGTCGTTGTAACTCAACCAACAGGGCCTACTCGGCTACTGGGGGGTGACACGTGACCACCGTTCGAGTCTAATACATGTACGGACAAAATGGAGTCTGTTTGGTTCTCAGTTTGCGTACGAAAGAAATATAATGCAAGAGACAAAAGGAAGTTCCTGCATTAACATAACTAATTTACGTATTTTATAATATACATGTGAATAGAGATACATCGTGCTAACACAAAAAGATTAATATAAATGCAGAAGATTGATTTTATCCCTCACCTGGATTCAAGCTAGCCTGGCTGATGAGGGGTGTTACCCCGAAACAGGTGGACCTAATACGCTCCAGACGGCAAACTGACAAAAAAACACCGCTAACTAAGTCAGTGAGTGTTTGCCAATATTATGTAACAAAAAGTTTACGAGGTGTTTATAACCAGGACCTGTGCAGTGGGATTCACTTCAAATATAGACTAGACCCATACAGAGAAAAGTAGGATGTCCATCAACGTCAGATGTAGATCATATATTCTCATTTGGCCATCCAGATAGGAATGGTATGTCCCATGATCATTGGGACTAGTCCATAACCTAGATTTGTCTGGGTCTTATCTCCAGATGCAGTGAAGACCATTTGAGCAGAAGGATTGTGATGGAATCTGGTGCAGTGCAAAGTAAATGAAGTGTAGTGAGGTTAAAAAAGGATAGTAGATCAATACAAAAGCTTTAATATATCTTGATCACTCCCTTAGTAAAACACAGACAAAATCGACACTGGTTGATACAGAGGTTTGAAAGATACTTATCACGACATAGGTGTATCCTTTATATGATTTAGTTACTTTTCACCGTTTTTGATACGCAGTAGCAAACGTTAAGGACTGTGGCCCTGAAGAAAACCGCGGGATTTGGTTCCCCTTAGGTTGAAACATGTTGGCCGAATAAATGCAGTTATTTGTTTAGACTGCATCTTTGCACTGTTCTTGTTTTTACTAAGGGAGTGATCAAGTTATATTAGAGCTTTTGTATTGATCTACTATCCTTTTTTAACCTCACTACACTTCATTTACTTTGCACTGCACCAGATTCCATCATGATCCTTCTGCTCAAATGGTCTTCACTGCATCTGGAGATAAGACCCAGACAAATCTAGGTTATGGACTAGTCCCAATGATCATGGGACATACCATTCCTATCTGGATGGCCAAATGAGAATATATGATCTACATCTGACGTTGATGGACATCCTACTTTTCTCTGTATGGGTCTAGTCTATATTTGAAGTGAATCCCACTGCACAGGTCATGGTTATAAACACCCCGTAAACTTTTTGTTACATAGTATTGGCAAACACTCACTGACTTAGTTAGCGGTGTTTTTTTGTCAGTTTGCCGTCTGGGGCGTATTAGGTCCAGCTTTAGACCCCCAGTGTGTGTTCTTTGTTTCTTACATTTACTGGTAGGGGGACTCCACCCTGGGTAGGTCTTTAAATATTTTCCCTCTGACCCTTCCTCCCCGTTGTTTTCACTACCCCGAAACAGGTCCCAGGATGGTTGTTTCCGGTTCAGGAAAGACCTGGCTTGGTAGTTTGGGTTGGATTGTTCCCATGAGGTACAGGGTCAAGACTGATTTGCATGTGGCTTGGTCTGAACTGAGGTGGTGAAGTGAGCTAAAGAATGATGATGGATTCAACCCAAATATGTTACTGGGATGAGTGTCTGAAAAGTTTCAGCACTCTGTCCATCATCTCCTTGTGTTTTCCTTTGTTTGCCTCAAATTGGCAGGGAATGCCAAGACGTGGGTCCCTTGCTCACTTTGCAACTGGATTCAAGATATACTGGCTGATGAGGGGTGTTACCCTGAAACCGGTCCCAGGATGCCTGTTTCTGGTTCAGGGAAGACTGGGCTTGGCAGTTAGGCTGGACTGTTCCCAATGAGGCACAGGGTCAAGACTGATTTGCATACGGCTGGGTCTGAATTGAGGAAGTGAAGTGAGCTAAAGAATGATGATGGGTTCAACCCAGATCTGTTACTGGGGGTGACTGTCTGAAAAGTTTCAGCGCTCCCTCCATCATCTCCTTGTGTTTGCTTTCACTGCCCACAGACAGAAGCAGCAACTGTAGGTCAACCCAACAAATCAATACGCAGCAAAGGGGCAGTACACCTCCTGACAGCTCTTCAGCTCTTCATCTTGGCAGAGTCCTCAGTCCAGAAGTGTTCTAAAAATGTGAGGTTACAGGTCCAATGCTTATAACTCTTTTAGCCATTGAAGTGGACATACATCAAAGAAAGTCTTTATTGCCCACAAGATCCTGCCTAGCCCTACCTTGACTTCAGATACTCCACAGGGGGGAGGAGACAGCATTGTGAGAGGACAGGAACAGCCCTATTCAGGTGTCTTTGACAATGCCTCCCACCACTCTTGCTCAGGAAGGCGATGGGCCATCAGGATATGTAGGGTACACCTTAGCTTCCATTGTGTGACTGCCTAGAGTGAAAACACAAGCACCTATTGTTAGTCTAAACCAGACGTTAATTTCACAGGCATACAAAGACACAGGTTGGTAAAGCAGGAAAATGCCCACTTTTTAAAAGTGTCATTTTCAAACACACAATCTAAAAACCAACTTCACTAAAAGATGTATTGTTAAATTGTGAGTTCAGGGCGCCCAATCTTCAAATCCCCATCTCTTCCCAATTTAAATTTACACTGGTAAGATGTTACAAAGCAGCTCCAATGATAACCTATGGGAGAGATAGTCCATGCAACTGTGAAAAACGAAATTGGCAGTATTTCACTATCAGGACAAGTAAAACAAACCAGTACATGTCCTACATTTTACATGCACTGCACCCTGCCCATGGGCTACCTTGGGTCTACCTTAGGAGTGCCTTTTATGAAGTAAAAGGGAAGGTTAGGACCTGAGAAGTGGGTGCACTTGCCAGGTCGACATGACAGTTTAAAATTGCACACACAGACACTGCAATGGCAGGCCTGAGACAAGTTTACAGGTCTACTCATGTGGGTGGCATAAGCAGTGCTGCAGGCCCACTAGTAGCATTTTATTTACAGGCCATGTGCACAAACAGTGCAATTTACTAGGGATTTACAAGTAAATCAAAAGAGGCAATTATGGACGACCAATCAGAATCACAAGTTACACAAGGAGCACTTGCACTTTAGCTCTGATAAGCAGTGGTAAAGTGCCCGGAGCACCAAATTCAGCAAAATTGAAGTCCAGCATACAGCCAAAAATACAGGAAGTAGAGGCAAAAAGACCGGGGAAACCACGCCAAGGATGACAGGCCTAACAAACCCACTTTGAATTGCTGTCGGAAATGTAAAAAACTTGAGACCTATGAGCGACATATCTATAGATTGTAAACAGAATGGAGTTGTTTACACAGGAATTATGGGCATCTTTTTTGGCTGCATTCGAAACCGAATAATGATAGGAGGAGAAATCAGCATGACAACACACAGGGACCCCAGCCCACCGCCTGCTAGTGAGCACCCTACCCCTTGAGCCTTCCGTCTACCCCCACCATTAATGGACCTTTTTGGTTAGAGCTGTGCCTATCACTCTGGATTAGTCCCAGCATCATTTCAAACTTATGGATCTCACTAATGCCATCCCCTTTGTAACTCTCTCCCACTCCACCTTTCCCCCTGCTTCTCCTGCCCCTTGTACTAACAATGGGACTTTATACTTGTATATTTTTCCTCATGGTATTGCATGGCACCATACTTTTTAGGAGATTATAGTTTGTCAATATCTAAGAGTTGCCCCGCACAAATAAACAACAATATTTAAAAATCCCAGTGCTGGCAGTAACCAGAGACTTAACAGTCGAGGTGCCATTTCAAAGATCTATGGGGCAGATTTATGATGCCCTTGCGCCTCCTTGCGCAACAATTGCGTCACTAAATGTGATGCAACGGCGGCGCAAACAATGCGCCCTATTTACAACGTGACGCATCTAAGAGATGTGTCACGTTGGAAAGCCCTGCGCCATAAGGAGGCGTTCCTGCGCAGGGGGGGGCGTTCCTGCGCAGGAACGCTTCCTAAAAATGGCTGAGTGATATCTATGATATTTCACTCAGTCACTCTCTACGTCAAATACTTACGCCTGCTTGAAGCAGGCGTAAGGGTGACGCAGCATGCATTGAATAGGTGGCTCCTGTGCATTGCAGGAGTCATGTCGCACTTGCGACATGACTCCTGCAATGCGCCGCCCGTACGCCGAGAGATGCGTCACGCATCCTCACTGCCTTGCACCATGGTGCGCCGCATCATAAATGCGGCGCACCATGGGTGGCGGAGCAGTGGCGCACTGTGGCGCATGTTAACTGGCGCATCCCTGGGGATGCGCCAGTTAACATAAATCTGCCCCTAAGTTTCTGTTTGGGGTACAAGGTATCGAATCGTGTTCACTGGAATGAACTTTGAAGACACTCCCATTTATTTTGCCCACCTATGTGTTCTCATGATTATGAGACTCAGCAGCATATTTTGTGTACGCCTTCCCTTCTTTCAATAATGAATTGAAACACAAAAACATAGTACAGAGGTGCCTGCGTGTGGGCTTGCTGGGCTGGGCACCACGAACTTGCTGCAGCTGGAAAACACTACAATTTGACCCCTGATCTAGCAACCCACCATCTTAGATCCTCAAGACCCAGGCACCACCAGGTTTCCCTTTGGTCCGTTGTTGTAGACTTTCGTTATCGTGTCCCGCGTGAAAAATCTTGGGGTATATTACCAACAACTAGCGATAATTTTTGTCTCTAACTTGTTTAGAGACAAAAATTATCGCCGCACATCGGCGATTTTTATCGCAGATAAACCTTGCTATTAGCAAGGTTTATCGCAAATGCGATAAAAAACGGCCGCAATGCATGAATATCGCTGAAAAGTCAGCGATATTCATGCATTATCGAGCAAATGCTCTTAGCCATGTTATCCACCTCCCATTGGATAACATGGTGAAGAACTGCTCAGGGCAGGTGTTAGCTTTTGGAGATATTCGCGCTTAGCGCGAATATCTCCAAAAGTTGGTAATAGGAGATAGCGATGTTAGCGACTGTTTCCAGTCGCTAACATCTTGGCACGCCCACTTTGCATGTCATTAGTGATAAATATCACTGACATGCAAAGCGGGGCCCAAGATTGTCGCTATCTCCTATTAGCTGTCACTAACTGGTGTTAGCGACAGCTTGGTAATAGGGAGATAATTTTATCTCCGCTTTCTTGGCTTTTAAAGCCAAAAAAGCGGAGATAAACCCCTTGATAATATACCCCCTTGTTCTGACATGACAGTCTTTTAGGCGTCCTATGTTTAAAGGCTTGTGTTTATAGCATAGCAGAGACCTCTGGTGGGGAAAACGCTATATAAAGGAGTGTTTACGACCTTGCTGGCATATATACCTTTCTTGTACTAATTAACTGCATCAATTGTTTTAATTAATTGGAACTAGTCACATTCACAGTTCTCGCCTGTGCCAAACTAGCTCAGAGGCGATTGGAGTCGTTTCAGTTAATGCATAGGTCCCTCTGAATATATCTGGGCCACATGTCAATGGGAGACGTGCACTGCGCCAATACCAACAAAAAGATACAGCATTAAAACAAATACATTACTGCAAACGACAGGGTAAATAATCCATTACTAGCACAATGTGAGCACCAGGGGTGGGAATGTGAATGATTCGAACCTGTCTTTACCCGAAACTGCAGGATTCAAGTTCTCACTCTCATAGGGAAGGGGCACTCAGGGAGTTGAGTCCCCCTTCAATTGAAAGTGATAAGGAGCCCTGACACTGGCACACATCCGTGGGGCTAGCAGGTTGGCTATGAATAAGGCTAACTCGAGGTTCTGCAAACAGAGGGATTGTCTTTCTTCAGAGCTGCAGCAATACTGGCTGCATGTGCTTGCACGTCACTGACGCTAGGGGCACAGGGTCACTGACGCAAGGGTCACAGGGTCACTGACACAAGGTGCACAGGGTCACTGACACAAGGGCACAGGGTCACTGACACAAGGGGCACAGGGTCACTGATGCAAGGAGCACAGGGTCACTGGCGCAAGGAGCACAGGGTCACTGATGCAAGGAGCACAGGGTCACTGACGTAAGGAGCACAGGGTCACTGACGCAAGGAGCACAGGGTCACTGACCCAAGGGGCACAGGGTCACTGATGCAAGGGGCACAGGGTCACTGACGCAAGGAGCACAGGGTCACTGACACAAGGGGCACAGAGTCACTGACGCAAGGAGCACAGGGTCACTGGCGCAAGGAGCACAGGGTCACTGACGCAAGGGGCACAGGGTTACTGACGCAAGGGGCACAGGGTCACTGACGCAAGGACCACAGGGTCACTGGCGCAAGGAGCACAGGGTCACTGACGCAAGGGGCACAGGGTTACTGACGCAAGGGGCACAGGGTCACTGATGCAAGGGGCACAGGGTCACTGGCGCAAGGAGCACAGGGTCACTGACGCAAGGGGCACAGGGTTACTGACGCAAGGGGCACAGGGTCACTGATGCAAGGGGCACAGGGTCACTGGCGCAAGGAGCACAGGGTCACTGACGCAAGCGGCACAGGGTCACTGACGCAAGGGGCACAGGGTCACTGACGCAAGGGGCATAGGGTCACTGATGCAAGGAGCACAGGGTCACTGGCGCAAGGAGCACAGGGTCACTGACACAAGGGGCACAGGGTTACTGACGCAAGGAGCACAGGGTCACTGACGCAAGGGGCACAGGGTCACTGATGCAAGGGGCACAGGGTCACTGACACAAGGGGCAGAGGGTCACTGATGCAAGGGGCACAGGGTCACTGACACAAGGGGCAGAGGGTCACTGATGCAAGGGTCACAGGGTCACTGACACAAGGGGCAGAGGGTCACTGATGCAAGGAGGACAGGGTCACTGACACAAGGGGCACAGGGTCACTGGCGCAAGGAGCACAGGGTCACTGACGCAAGCGGCACAGGGTCACTGACGCAAGGGGCATAGGGTCACTGATACAAGGAGCACAGGGTCACTGGCGCAAGGATCACAGGGTCACTGGCGCAAGGAGCACAGGGTCACTGACGCAAGGGGCACAGGGTCACTGACGCAAGGGGCAAAGGGTCACTGAAGCAAGGAGCACAGGGTCACTGGTGCAAGGAGCACAGGGTCACTGACGCAAGGAGCACAGGGTCACTGACACAAGGGGCACAGGGTTACTGACGCAAGGAGCACAGGGTCACTGACGCAAGGGGCACAGGGTCACTGATGCAAGGGGCACAGGGTCACTGACGCAAGGGTCACAGGGTCACTGACACAAGGGGCAGAGGGTCACTGATGCAAGGAGGACAGGGTCACTGACACAAGGGGCACAGGGTCACTGACACAAGAGGCACAGGGTCACTGATGCAAGGAGCACAGGGTCACTGGCGCAAGGAGCACAGGGTCACTGACGCAAGGGGCACAGGGTCACTGACGCAAGGGGCACAGGGTCACTGACGCAAGGAGCACAGGGTCACTGACGCAAGGAGCACAGGGTCACTGGCGCAAGGGGCACATGGTCACTGTCACAAGGGGCACAGAGTCACTGACGCAAGGGGCACAGGGTCACTGGCGCAAGGAGCACAGGGTCACTGACGCAAGGAGCACAGGGTCACTGGCGCAAGGAGCACAGGGTCACTGGCGCAAGGAGCACAGGGTCACTGACGCAAGGGGCACATGGTCACTGTCACAAGGGGCACAGAGTCACTGACGCAAGGGGCACAGGGTCACTGGCACAAGGAGCACAGTGTCACTGATGCAAGGGGCACATGGTCACTGTCACAAGGGGCACAGAGTCACTGACGCAAGGAGCACAGGGGTGATGTCGGAGTGACTGCAGTGGACCACCACTCCAGCTGTTCATCTCTGTTTGCGGTACCGCTGGGGTGGGCGTATAGGGGTTACAGATAACAGATACGGATCCTCGGTATAAGCCCTCATTTTTATATTGTATGTATATAGTATAGCGCGAACCTATCCGTAGGCAGTGGAGCACTGTACAGGGTGAAATGGAAATACTCAAACAACATGTACTTGTAGGACAGGCGGTGGCTGATTTTTAGACTGTTACTGCGTCCTTAAAGAGGTTAGTGTCAGCAGTTTCCTAAATACGCACGGGGTGGACCAATACGGATGGATACGGGGATGTTTTTGGAGATCCTAGGTGCATAGATTGAGAAAGCTGGTATTGTATTGAACAGTGAAGAAGCTGAAGCTGAAGCTGAAGCTAATATGAATACATCTATGCACACCAGAAGCATGTCTTTTACTGTTCACTGTACAACAGAAAATGTTGGCCAGGACTGCCCAGAGTCTACTGTAACCTGAGAGAGTTTTATTCAAAAGTAAAATATGTTTAAATGTTCTTAATAAAAATAACCACTTTTTATGTATTAAAAATACTTTGAACGTGTATCCTCATTGTACTGTCTTGACCCCACTCAGGATACCAAGTGCCTATGGAGGATGACCTGGGAAGTGAAAAGATGACTATACAGGTGTTTGTGCAGAACCAAGCCAAAACGAGGTCCCGGTGTAACTATCCAGACAAAAACGTTGCATTTAGCAAGTTGAAAATAGTCCATGCTATCCATCAACAAAAGCTGGTACCCAGGCCCTGACCAGGTCCACATAGATGTGTTTAAAAGGAACCTGGATGTTTTGCTCAATTCTTTCACATCAGCCTTTAGTGCTATTTTACTGGAAGGCGTGGTCCCCGATTCATGGAAAACATCTATAATTGTCACCATTCATAAAAAAGGATCATTGGACGGAGTAGGTAACATTTTTGGTAAGTTGCTGTTGGCTGACTTGTAGACATGGATGGAGACCAATGGCATAATGTCTCACTTGCAAGCCAGCTTCCACAGGGGTCAAAGTATGGTTGACCAAGTCTGGCGCCCATACACAATCTGTTCAAAGTATGTCACACTATGGAAAACAACACTCTTCCTGGTTTTTATTGATTTAAAGGCCTCTTTTGATAGCGTGGCCCGGGCTACACTATGGCGGATTCTGGAGGACCATAAGGTCCCCAAGTACTTATTGAATGTATTAATTACTCTCCATACTGGAAACACAGCTGCCGTAAAATATTGAGTGCATGAATACATTTGGAATACACTCAGGGGTCAGACAGAGGGGCTGGCTGGCACCAGCCTTATTTAAGATCTATATCAATGACATCGGGAAAATGCTCATTTACCTCGTACGGGATGTTCCCAAGCTGGGGAAGGATCACATTCTTATATTTGCAGATGACGCAGTTATTCTAGCATCCACTGAACTGTCCATGCACCACCTATTGGAAGGCTTTGAACACTTCTGCAGATTCAGAAAATTAACAATAAATGTCCAGAAAACCAAGTTCATGATAATAAAATCAAAGACCAAATTAAAATCAACCTTCAGGATGTATGGCAACCAAATAGAACAGGTGAGAACCTTTAAATATCTGGGTATACGGATTGATGATAAGTTACTCTGGAGCAGTCAAGTTACCAAATCCAAAATGGTCCTCTCTCAACAATCCAGGACAGTATGGAGATTGGCGAGCAAAAGCAATAATCGCCTGATAAGACCAGCTCTGTCTGCATATAAAACTAAAGCAATAGCCCCAAGCGCCTATAGGGCCAACATTTGGGGACATACCTATACACAGGTCCAACAGTGGAAAATGCCCTTTTGAGGCATCTCCTACATCTAGGCCCAGGTACTCCAATGGTAGCACTCATAGCTGAACTGGGAAGGTATGTGGTAGATTGTATTGTTTTCTACCCTGTAAGCTATTGGACCCGTCTTTGGTCTACACCTGTTCTTGTAGAGTATCCGTCTGAGGGACATAATGAGATTGATTAATTGTAATAAACTGCAGTGGTTCAGACATATAGAGCACACATTAAAGATAATTAGCTGTTCAGATCTGTGGCTTCCCCCAGAAAACCTAACCAAAGATACACTACCATTGATGAGAATGGAATACTAGTATTTTATGTGGCAAAAGTTCGGAGACAAGCAGTGCCTTGCTAACTAAATATCTGCTCTTAAAGGCCAAACCAGGATGAGAACCTTACATTGATTCGATTTTTCCATCCGAAAAGGGCTCCCTTTCTCAGCTTCAGGCTAGGCACATTGCAGGTCCACTCATATACGAATCCTGGCCTAAGGGCTAGTGCAGCAGAGATTGGATGTACTGACTGCTCTTTAGGTGGCCAAGAAACCTTGAAGCACTTTCTGTTACTCTTCAATAACTCTCTATCCCCTCGTAGAACCTATCTCCATCCCTTGTTTTTAGAGTATAGTAGGAGAAGTTGTAAGAATGCTCCTCTCTTGTGCTACTGAGCTGACCATTCGGATATCTACCAGGCCTTAGTCTCATATATATACATCGTCTGGAAAAGAAGCCGACCAGTCTAAGCTCTTAACACAGGCAAATGAGAGCGCCACTTCCTAAGATAGTTATCACGGAGCCCATATATTTTCACTAACTTTTCTGATTTATGTCATTTATGTCTGGAGCACCAGCTTGACAACTGGATTAATGGTTATAAACTGCTTTATATCTGCACATAAATTGTATCTGCACATTTTTGGACGGGAAGGTCTCTTGGCAATTGAATGTAGTAGTTTACTTTGCCTTCTGCAAAGATATGTAAGACCTTCCAACCATTTCTGTCTTTGCAGGGTTGCACTTTTGGCATTTAAACCATACTATAATAGCCTGTTAGCTCCCTATGCCGGAGTTCGCATATTGCACTTTCAGGCATATGCATCAAAGTAAATACCGGGAGCAAAGGGGCAGATTCTCAGAATCTGCCCCTTTGCTCCCGGTATTTTTGCATTTGGGATGCATCATCCCAAATGCAAAAATTGCAATTTAAGGAATCTCTAAATTGAGATTCCTTAAATTGCGATTGCATTTAAGGAATCCCAAATTGAAATTCCTTAAATGCAATGCATGAAAGTTAAAAAAATAGTGAATTCGCTAATAGGAATAGCAAATTACCATGAAGTTGAACTTCATGGTAATTTGCTAAAACTTTGAAAAAAGCACTTTTGTGCATTTTTCAAAGTTTCATGTTGCGCACACACATGCCCTTAGGGCATGTGTGTGTGCAACATATGTGCAGAGATCAATTTCAGGGGTGCAACAGGGTGTCATTTTGACACCCTTGCACCCTTGAAATTGCATGAGCAATTTGCGAGTACCTACTGGCACTCGCAAATTGCTCATGCAATCTTCAATTCATTCATATGGGCCTGTAGGCCCATAGGAATGAATGGGACGGCATTCCTTAATTGCGACTAGCAATTTGCGAGTAGCAATTAAGGAATGTTTAGGAATCGCTATTTTAATAGCGATTCCTACATGCATAGGCTTTTGCTATTCCTAAATAGCGATTCCTTAAAAATCGCTATTTAGGAATAGCAAAAGGCTACGTTGATGCATCTGCCAGTTTATCTCGCAAGTTGCACAAACAATAAGTACTATCTTATTTAATTTTAGTCTATTTTGACTTACTGATGGATGTCTTCTGTGTCTATTGACCACCCAAACTTTCTTACAAGGTTCCAAAGAGTTTTTTTCTTTTTTACCATCTTTTTTATCAGCCTGTTACATAGCCTCCATATTCATTCAACTTAGTCTTAGGAAGCACTTATTTGCAGTATCCTTACAGCCACATAATGCTGGCAGCTGCACCTAGAACCTAATTTTGCCTGTTGCATGGATTCATAAGATCTTTTTAAACAACTCTGTTTTTGCCCCGTTGCACTATCTGTGCGTGTCGTACATACAAGTCTACAAGGCTAACAGTATTTAGTTGTTTATTTCGGAAATTATATCATTTGCAAACTCCATGATTTTGTGCGCCCTCCCCAACTCTTTCCTATGTAAGGTTACATTTTAGTGGTTCCTGTGCTTTTTGGTTTCTCAAGGCCGTCCCCACATTGTCAAGCTTGGCTTGGTGTGGTTATAATTACTTTAAGCAATTCTTATCAGTTTGCTATTTGGTCTATAAACCACTTAATAGGCTTATAAAAGCACTTAATAGTATTGTTTGTTTAGTTACATAAGATTTGTCATGTCCAAATCCCTGTGTATGAGATTTACATCCCTGTTTTAACATATCTATGTTCTGTGTCCAGGAGCATCCTTTTACTTATTGCCTCTTGTATTATCTGGGGAATGAATCATACATTGATTCCACAAGCTGGGGGTTCGTCTGCATTTTGTATTGTATGTTTTATTATTGTATGGCTTTTCTGTAAAGCTGAACCAATAAACTTGTTATGATTTTGATTTGAGACCCCACTAAGGCATTTTCTATTGAGTAGTTCTTTATCTCCTGGGAAAATTAGGTAGTATTGACTTACTTCAGTTGCACCAATTGCGCTAGCACATCTTACACCAATGATTTTGAAAAGTGATGATGGTCTGCCAGTTGGAGCTAAAATTCCCTGGTTTTGGACAAGGTGAGACTAAGCTGGGCTTTAGAAATGAAACTTGTGCATGGTTATACTACACAAGCCATTAGAGGCTATAACAATGTACATTTAAGGCTAAACATATATGTTATGTTATGTTATGTTATGTTATGTTATGTTATGTTATGTTATGTTATGTTAGCGGGTATTTATTAAGCGCGTGGCTACTCCATGGAGTGTCCTGGCGCTGAGGATAGCTTGCATATACAAGGATGCTGCACACTGTGCTTCAGTCTGTCTGCACATGGGATAGCTGTATTCAGCCATCAAGGACATGCTTATTCACAGAGAGGATGCTATTGTGAACCCACTTCTCGGGAAGGAGGGGTACATCCAAGTAGATCTCCTAAGCCCCAAGAGGACTAATACGTAGTGCATCCTCTTATGAGCATCAGGTACCTGGGGCCGTATTACAGATATTGCCACAGGAATGCATTGCGTAATGTGCCCGCTTTGTGTGCCCTCGGGGCACTTTGGTATTACAGAAGGGGCTGCAGACGCTTGTGCGTCCCTTCTGTAATAAAGATTGAGCTAACACTTCTGTAGCACAAGCGCTATCTCAGGAGGCTGTTCCTTCATTTGCTGCGGACCTAACGAGCCCCCCCCCTGCACAGCTGGTTCCATGAGCTCTGACTGGACCCCAGGGCCCTGCCTGGCCCAGGGCGGGCCCTCCTGGCCTGTGATCCATCCTCCGGCCTGCCTCACTACCATGACCCAGGACGGGGGTCCTCAAGGCCCGGGGAGGCCTCCACCGCTTCGCCTGCGTGGTAAGGTGCCTGAGGGCCCCAGGTCAGAGCTGCGTCAGGGCCCCCCCTGCAACAACATGCCTGAGACCCAGATGGGCCTCCGAGCACCCAGGCTGCAGGGTCTAGGTCCCCTCCAAGGACAAGTGAAAGCTCTTTCATTAAAAAGCAGTGGGACCAGATGGCTGTCACATAAGCACGGCCATCTGGTATTGTGCAATGCTTTTTAAAGGTGCATCCAGATGGCTGGGTTGCCATGGAAGTCCTGGTGAAGGCTCATTTGCAGAGCTCTAGGAGGTCAAGTGCATTTGCGCCTTCAGTCCCCTCTTTCACTCAGTGCACACAGATTACAAGAAAGGGAGTAGCCTACCTCCGGATTATTAGAGACAGGGTACTTTAGACCCCTTACTGGTCTGGTGGTTCTCAGCTAGCGAACAGATGGCCCAGGTCTCAGGCCCTGGTGTGCCCTGGGGTGGGGACCCCATCATGATCTCTCTCCTGCTGCATGGTCCTGGATACTGGTCCTGGATCCTGGATCCTGGGTCCTGGGTTCTGAGTCCTTGGGCCTGGGGCCTTGGTCCAGAGGCCTGGGGTCTGCATCCTGGGTCCTGGGTCCCGGGTCCCGGGTCATGGTGCCTGGGTCCTAGGGCCTGGGTCCTGGGCCATGGGACCTGTGCCCTGATTTCTCAGTCCTGGGGCATAGATCCTGGGGCATATGTCCTGGGGCCAGGAGGTTTGGTCCAGGGCCCTGGGGTCTGGGTCCCAGGTCCTGGCACCTCGGTCCTGGGGCCTGGGACCTGGGTCAGGAGTCTCAAGGCCTAGATCCTGAGTCCCGGGCCTGGGTCATGGATCCTGGGACCTGGTTCCTGGGGACTGGGTCCTTGGTCTTGAGTCCTGGGGCCTAGGTTGAGGGCTTGATTTCTGGGTCGTGGTTCCTGGGGCTTGGGTACTAGGGTACTAGGGTCTGGTTTCTGGGTCCTTGGTCCTGGGACCTGATTCCTGGAACCTAGGGTCTGGATTCTGGGTCCTTGGTCCTAGGGCCTGGGTCCTGGAACCTGGGTCCTAGGTCCCAGGGCTTGGGTCATGGGGCCCGGGTCCTGGGCCCGGGACCTAGGTCTTGGTGCCTGAGGCATGGGCCCTGGGCCACAGACCCTGGGTCCTCAGTCCTTGGGTCTTGGACCTTTGTCCTGGGGCTTGGGTCCCAGGCCCTGGATTGTGAGTCCTGGTGGCTGGATCCTATGGCCTGGGTCCTAGGTCCTTAGCAATGGGGCCTTGTTCCTGTGTGCTGGGTCCTCCTTGTACCTCAATCCCAGGGCTTTAGTCGTGGGGCTTGGGTCAGGGGGAAAGGGTCCTTGGTCCCAGGCCTTAGGTCCTGGTGCTTGAGTCCTGGGGTCTGTGTCCTGGATCCTAGGTTGTGGGGCCTGGGTCCTGAATCCCGGAGCCTGGGTCAGGGGCTAGGGTCCTAGGGCCCGGATTCTGGACCCAGGACCTGGATACTGGTGCCTGAGTTCTGAGACCTGGGTCCTGGGCCCTGGGTCCTTGATCCTGAGTCCTTATACTTGGAGCATTGGACCTAGAACCTTTGGCCAGGGTCCTGGGGCATGGGTCTTGGGGCCTGGGTCCCGGGTCCTGGTGCCTGGGTCCTGGGAACTGAGTCCTGGGGTCTGGGTCATGGAACATGGATCATGTGTCCTGAGTCCTAGGTCCGGGGGCTTGGGTCCTGCGGCCTGGGTTCCGGGTCATGGTGCCTGGGTCCTGGGCCTGGGCCCTGGGGACTTGGTCCTGAGTCCTGGGTGCTTGGGGCCTGGGTCCCGGGTCCTGGTGCCTGGGTTCTGGGAACTGGGTCATAGATCCAGGGTCCTGGATCCTGCATTCTGGTTATTTGGTTTGTGGGGCCTGGGTCCTGGTCATGGTGCCCAGGTCCTGAGTCCTAGGTCCTGGGGCATGTCTCCTGGGAACTTGGTCCTGGTTCTTGGGGACTGGATCCTGGGTCCTCAGTCCCAGATCCTTGTGCCTGGGTCCCAGTGACTGGGGTCCTGGGGCCTGGGATCTGGGTCCTGAGGCCTGGACCTGGGTCCTTGTTCCGTAGGACCAGGGTCCTGGTTCCTGGGTACTGGGGCCTGGGTCATGGCTCCTGGGTCCTGTGGCTTTGGTCCCGGGTCCTGGAATCTGGGGTCTTTGTCCAGGGTGCTGTGTCATGGTTAATGGGACCTGGTTCCAGGGGACTGGGTCCTGGGTCTTGAGTCTTGATTCTTGGGCCCTTGGGCCTGTTTTGCGGGCTTGAGTTCTGTGTCCTGGGCCCAGAATCTGGATCCTGGGGTCTGGGGCCTGGTTCCTGTGGCTTGGCTCCTGGGGCCTGGTTTCTGGGTCCTTGGTCCTGTGACCTGATTCCTGGGGCCTGGGTTCTGAGTCCTGGGTCCTAGGTCCCAGGGCTTGGGTCGTGGGCCCAGGTCCTGGCCCCGGGACCTAGGTCTTGGCGCCTGGAACATGGGTCCTGGGTCACGGATCCTGGGTCCTGAGTCCTTGGGCCTTTGTCCTGGGGCTTGGGTCCAAGGCCCTGGATTGTGGCTCCTGGTGCCTGGATCCTATGGCCTGGGCCCTAGGTCCTTGGCCGTGGGGCCTTGATCCTGTGTGCTGGGGCCTGGGTCCTTGTTCCTCGGTACTGTTGAAAATTAGTACGGTTTGGTGAACATTATCTGCGCCATCTTGCCTCTTCCCCTGATGCCACACTTTTGTCGTGCGCACCCGCCATTTTAAGATGCCCTGATCAGAACGAACCCTTTCGCATGCCGCTGGCCCCTGACATAGCCCTTCGCCCTCACTAAGCCTGCACGCTGACCAACCCCCTGCTTGCACCTGCCTTGAATCATAAACCCCTCTTCGGCGCTGCTCTGCCCCAGGCCCTCATCCTGTTCCCAGCGCGACACCTCCCTTCTTCCCTTTCATGATCCCCGGCCCTTAGATGCAAACCCCCTTTTCCCCGTGTGCCCGTTTGTCTTCCCCGTTCCCAGGCCGACACCCAGCTCTGCCGATACTATCCCTTGCCCCTCCCCGTGCAATAGAAAGCTTCCCTCATCAAAGGACCCCCGAGTTGATCAAAGCCCCCACCCCATGAGATCCGATCGAACCCCGCATTCCATGAATTGGCGGAATATCCAGCTGCGCGATAGTCATCACCTGCTGTGACCAGGGTGGGGACTTCTACTGTAGATATGTGTGGGAACGGGCCCGAAGGGGGATTCCGGGAATGTCTTTCCGTACATCAAAGCTTTATCATATGTATGTAAACTGTAATAAAAACCACAAACACTGTATATAAGGGGCCAGGCCTCAAACGTAAGTTAGAGCACCTCAGAACGATACCTGCTGTCCATTTTGCTGTGTTCTCCTCCGGAGAGAATAAAAACCTTGTTTCCTGCTCTCCAGTCTCCAGCGCCTGCCTCTTCATTGATTAAATAACTAGAGGGTCACAGAGGCAATACCGCCGGGCAAATATCGATTGTCCCCGACCCGACTCAGGTTTTAACAATTGGCGCCCAACGTGGGGCCCATCAGCGACTCGTGGATCCAGTGGGAGAGGTCCCGACGACACAGTGAACGACTGCAACGATCGGGAGAGCTCTTGCCCAATAGACCCTCGTCTGGCAGCCGATCATCCGAACTTCACTAGCTCCGAACAGACCTCTCTCGAGTGATCTACGGTCCTGACTGGGAACCATTAGGAGTGCCGTGAGAAATACGAGAAAAAGAGGACGAACGGGCGCTGGATTCGGAAGACAAGAAACTGTCCGTACGGTCCGGGTAAGGTCGTGTAAACACGACAAGTGCGAAATAATTGCTTGATTGTTTAAATACTAGTATTGCTCGTTATTTGACTTATTTGGAGATTCACTGTCTGCACACGGAGAAACAGTAGGCTCTTTCCCTTTTGCAAACAGTGAAGGATAGGTAACGCAGCCGTCGTACCTATTTTTCTCCCCCACTGATTCTATTATTTATTAACGGTTTTCAGGAGATTCCCTCTCCCACACTGATTAACTGGGTTCCTTGACCCCGAACTGCGGTTCACAGATTGTCTTCTGGAGATTCTCTGTCTGCAAACAGGGAATAACAGATTCCTCTTTACGGATAGTGAAAGGGTAGAGGACGCAGACTTTTGCGCCCCTGCTTACTCTCCCCATTGATTCTATTCTAGTTCTTTATCATTGATTGTTCTTTATTATTGATTATTCTTTGATATTCGTTCATGAGGTATTCACTGCCTGCAAACAACGTAGAATAGAAATATTCTGTCTAGTCTTTGCACACAGTGATAAGATAGGCAGTGCTGACTTTTTGTCCCTCGTTGCGAGCCGTCATGTCTGTCTTCTCCCCATTGATTGATACTTGGTTCAACCCGGACCGTCTGTTAGAGGTGGATCATCTAGCCCCGCTGGAGGGTACCCCTAATAAGGACATGTTCATAAACTATGGATTAGTTACCATAGCCTATAATAAATTGTGGCACAGGTATACCAAAGAAAGTCAAGACAAACAGTGGCCACTGATAGGATCCTTCGACCTTGATAAAATAGAAACGTTAGAAATAGCCCTTCGTAATAATAAGACGACGCCTATTATGCTCGACAGTCTCGGTATGTGGCGAAGAGAGGCAATGCAACGACAGAAAAAAGACGAGGACAGAGCAGGTAGAGGAACATATCAACAGGACAACCCCTGGACACCACGACCCGAAGGTTATCCCCCGACACTACGCACAGGACGGCCAGACTTAGGGCCAGACCAATGTGCTTTTTGTAGATATGTCGGACACTGGAAAGCCCAATGCCCGACTCTACTGAGCGTGAGTAGGGGCAGAGGGCCGACAGGAGTAACAGGCCAACAGAAAGGGAAAGGGCGCGAGACAAAGAAGAATCAGACTCACATGGACAGACCAGATAGAACCACCACGTTCGATTATGCCCGATGGCACAGATTTCGCCAGAACAATTTCAGCGGCATGTTCGAGTTTTCCTAGGTCGGACAATATAAAAACGGGAACCCAGCCTAGTTCTAAGTTAACAGACGGAAAAAGATAATTTTGGCCAAATAATCACTGTTTTATGTTTGTCTTCGGATCTTGCGTGTCATACTTTTCTACTACCCCCCGTCTGAGTTTGTGTGTACGTAATATATGAATCTGCGTCATCCCCCTGCACATGCTTCCATGTTACATAAACTATGTTAATAGAAATTTTAGCATGAAACAACCTGGAAAGAAAGAAATGGGAAACGAAATCAGTAAGCCACTGATAAACACGAACTTTTATTTTAACATAACAGGCAAGAGAAAACACAATAACGCTAGAAAAACAAGAACGGTAAACTGTAGAACATGAAAGTCAATAGAACATTCGCCCCCCCCCCACATTCTGGAACCTTCCAAAGTAGGGCAGGGTTACGGCTACGCCCAACCAGCGGCAACCCATATAAGGCGGGCCCTGCTGCCAACTCTTGGTCAGGAAATCTTAACGTATGGGGGAGCCGGAGGAGAGGCAGGAGCCAGCAGCCTGGGCAGTTGTAGGTAGTCCCGCCACATGTCCAGAGAAGAACGAGGCACCTCTTTCTTTTCCCTTCCGTAACAACCGCAGCAGCTCTGGGCGGCGGGATGCCCTGTCCATACCTCTGCAGGAATGCGTCCAGGTCGGGCTGGGAGGGAGAGGCGACGCGGACGAGCCTCTCCCACCTCCACCGATAGGAGGTCTCCCAGCCCCCGGCCCAATGCCGAACACCCCCAGTCAGGCGATGGTGCCCCAATACTTGCGCAGCACCGAACGTGCAATGGTGCCCATATTTTCGGAACACTGAACCTGCAATGACTGCACCGATACTTGCGGAGCACCGAGTGTGCGCCACAGATGGCCATACTCCCACGGCACGGAGCACACGACTTGAGAAGCACCGGATGGGGAGAGACCTTCGTGCGGGCCGATGAAAAAGAGCAGCATGGGGTGCCCCGGAAGAAGGAGACGGCGCGAACGAGTCTCCCTCGCCCCCAGGTGGGGGCATCACAGCTGCACCCCAGCCGAACGTCCCGCTCTCACAAAACAGAGCCCTCTTCCTTTCACTCCGAAGGGTCTCTTCCACTCTTGCAAACTCGACGAGAGTGGCCCCTGTAGGGCCTCAAAATGGCGTCTGGGTCCGCTGGAAGGCGGGCCCCGGCCGCTAGAGTAACTTTGACCAGCAATATAACTCGGACACTTGCCCACTGGGGCACGAGCCCCCATCTCCGACAGCATCTCCGCAGCCTTGAAGATTCTACAAAGGTCCTCGGCGGAGCCTTCGGCCTCTGCAGGCTTCCGGTAAGGGACGGCTGCCTTGATCGCCAACGAAATAAACGTGACATTGCCACTCCCTCTGTTAGCATGAATTCTAGAACTGCCGAAAAGGACTCTGGTCCAACTGCCAGTAATGGGAAACATTTCCCCCTGATGCTACTTCCGGACTGAGCCGGCCCCGCCCAAAATGGCTCCGGTATCAAGAGGGACTTGCGAACACCTCGTGGTGTTCCTTCGCACTAATACAAACTTGATGTTCTGAGACTTATATGATCCTTCGTACACTTGGCTAGAAAAGACAAGGAGAGTTCACTCGACGAACATTGTGAAGGGGTCCCGTTAAAAATGTCGATTACAAATGTGCGGTGTATTATATTTTCGTTGCTGATGTATAACCCCATTTATGACGCACACATACGGTATGCATATAGGAAATCTGATTGCGACTATTATGATTATGCTTCTAAATTATGAAATAAATACCCCCGAACCCCCAGCCAATTAATAGACGTTTTAGTTTCTTACAAATGAATGAATAAAACTTTCCAATGTATTTATTGCTGCAAGACGACACCCCCACTGTACGCACTTTAGCCATTGCCACGTCCGGCCAAATACGACCGCACCCTCATAATCCACGTGCTGAAATGATTTTGCCAAATAAAGGTTTTCGAAACTATGGACGGGTATTGCATGCTTTATTTTTAAAAAATGTGGGATCGGTGGGAAAGTTCTTTTCTGTGCACCCTACTCTGCTCTCTCTCTCTTTAAGGTTAAAAAAAAAAAAAAAAAAAGAAAGATGGTTGCCCAGCCCTGGAGGTCGGATCGGATCGACAACACGACACTCTGCCTTCAAAGTACGCGACTGAGTCATGAACTCTCGCATGGAGGAAGACCTCGACTTCCAAGGATGGGTAAAACGAACGGTGTAAATGGGGAATGTAAAAGAAGGGTGAAATGAAATGATGTAAATATTATTAAGTACAACGCTCGAAGGTACTAGGGAACAGAGTTGACCAAAGAACTAATGAACCGCAGAATGTCACAACGTTGAAGGAGATTTAAGGACCCCGATTGCTAGATGCACCTACCAACTGGATACCTCACACTAGGTATCTTTGGTTTTCTTCTTAACGTTTTCCTACACCCGACTTATAAGGGCACACTGCCCCTCTCCCCTCCCGACCCCAGAAACCATACCCCCGGGACTCTGCCCCGAGGAGGAAAGACGAGTAAGAGGTAAGTAAAGGACTTATGAATCCATGTATTTGAATATGCGCGAATGCTGTCTCCCCCACCCCCTTTTTTTCTCCCTCTGCAGGTTACATCAGAGATTACAGCCGAGGTATGGCGAAGACCTGAAGCCTTGCCATGTCTAAATGTACGAAGCAGACTAGCGCTGCAAGGTGGTGCCTAAGCACGCCTACTAACTACTCACGTATCGAACAAACCCGTAAAATTAGTATGACCTGATAAAAAGTGATCACCCTTAAACCAGACCACACGAATGAACCCATGTCACGTATGATGCGAAACTATGAGAGAATGTGTGTGTGTGTGACTGAGGCGTTGACCCAACTGGTCGAAGGACCGAGAATGCGAGAAAGTGCGACAAAATGGTACCTCCTTTCTTCTTTCCTTTTTCTCAAGGCACGTCCCCTCTACCCTGTCTAATGCTCAAACTGCATGATTACAAGATTCTAACGCAGACCCGTGAATGTCCTTTACTGTGTAATGCACTAAATAGCCTTTCTTGAATACACTGCCACGCTCTCTGTTGCACGTGTACTATTTAGCCTGCCGTTGCGCTCTCTCTCTCTCTCTCTCTCTCTCTCTCTCTCTCTCTCTCTCTCTCTCTCCCTCTATTTTTGCACTCCCACTCTTCCGAGTGATTAGCCCCGAAATTGGCAGACTGCCACCCCTAGCACACCACCTAATTGGCTTCAAATACCGTCAGTATTTGCACAAAAACTTGTCTTTAATACAATCACCCTGAGACCGCGTCATTACCTCTCCTTTTCCGCTAGAAGTCAATGAACCGAGGTTGGGCCGTAAGGGAAAGGACAGGTAAGACGACAAAGGTTCCCTAATCTGACCCGTAATAAGGGAATTACATGTCAATGGCTCCTATGGTATAAAAAAAGGACCTCAGAATACGCGACCCTCCCCGCCCCGAATTGTCGCAATACCCAAACAGGAAAAATGATCACCCCTGTTACATCCCCTGTATCAGCCGCTCCAAACTGGAGTTATGAAACTACCCCTCACTCCCGGTTGTGAGAGATGGGTCGATTTACGCCCTTACCATAACTTGTCCCTAGTTGTTTCCCATAAAACCCCTGTCTTTTCTGATTAAGTAATCAGGCCGTAGGAAGCTACGTAGGAACCAGAATGATGTTTTACAAGGTTAAAAGACTAGACCAAAGTGAAGAAATAGTTGAAATGAACCCTGCCGAAAGTGAAAAATGTTTAGTTGAAAAACAGGACGCATTGATAAAAAGAAATGTTTAGCCTATGTTCGTCCCTCAGCAAAATACCTGTTTAGTACCATGTCGATAGCACACAGTACCCTTGGTAAATATAAAGCCCTAGAGAACGGCATATCTTTGTCAAACCCGTCTTACGAAGGTGGGTCTCCATCAGATAAACTGTCGAAACTGTAATAAATAATTATGAAGGAAAGTCATAGTACATCCAACAGGCCCGTCATCGGTCATTTATATGTTAGTTGTGAACCCTAAAATAACGGACGTTTTCATTTCTGTCTGAAGCTGGGAGAGAAATAGACTTTTGTGATTACCTTCCTCTGCAAATTCTCTAAAGACTGTCTTTTCAAACTCGTTTAAGGGTACGGCTGTCAGGAGAGAGAAGGACCGGATGTGGGAGCACGAGGCCTGACTGCAGACTATGGAACACCTGCGACATGGGCCAAGGCGAGACCGCGACAGAACAGAGCTACAGGACGAGGCACTACCTCCAGCAAAGTGAGAAGGAAGGGCTAACCTGATGCCCCCGCTCTATGTCCGAATGTGTGCCGAAAGGTCCCCGCTCTCTAGACTCGGTCACGAGCCCGCCCATCTGAAGTCTCTCGTTCCCCTAGTTTGTTCCTAATTTGGCCTTGCTCCATCCCCCTTTTCCTCCGACCTACCCTATGGACTGTTTTGTACGCTCTTCTTCCATCTGAACTTTCTGACAATCACCTCAAAGGACACAGGGCGAAAAGGACCTTTCCGACCAGGAATACGAGGGAAAGGTCGTGCCCTGCAACGCGAGACCTAGAATAGAGCTGGACCCGTAGCTCCATCGCCGGTGCTCCACAGCGCCAACGAAAAGACAACAAAGAATACTGAGAACTCGTTAACTATGAACACTTTGACGTCCTCAATCACCATTTCTGCTGCACCTCATTTCTCTCCCAGCCGCCATTGTATTGATCCTGCTCCAATCCGAATCTGATATATGTAACAACCTGCCAGTCCACGTTATGAAATGTACTTGCTGCTCTCGCTACAGAATCGTTTTTGTATTGCATTCCTATGACTTTCCTGCTGAACAAGTTTATCAAAGTTTATCAAATAGGTCCACCTCCTAAAAACTAGAAATCTCAAAATGTATTGTTTACAACTCTTTTCATCTAGGGTTCCTACCGTTTTCTTTCTCATGCCCACCACAATAGAACCGAGTAGAAAATGAACCAGCAAGATGTCTTGAATATGTTAAAGGGAGGACTGTTGAAAATTAGTACGGTTTGGTGAACATTATCTGCGCCATCTTGCCTCTTCCCCTGATGCCACACTTTTGTCGTGCGCACCCGCCATTTTAAGATGCCCTGATCAGAACGAACCCTTTCGCATGCCGCTGGCCCCTGACATAGCCCTTCGCCCTCACTAAGCCTGCACGCTGACCAACCCCCTGCTTGCACCTGCCTTGAATCATAAACCCCTCTTCGGCGCTGCTCTGCCCCAGGCCCTCATCCTGTTCCCAGCGCGACACCTCCCTTCTTCCCTTTCATGATCCCCGGCCCTTAGATGCAAACCCCCTTTTCCCCGTGTGCCCGTTTGTCTTCCCCGTTCCCAGGCCGACACCCAGCTCTGCCGATACTATCCCTTGCCCCTCCCCGTGCAATAGAAAGCTTCCCTCATCAAAGGACCCCCGAGTTGATCAAAGCCCCCACCCCATGAGATCCGATCGAACCCCGCATTTCATGAATTGGCGGAATATCCAGCTGCGCGATAGTCATCACCTGCTGTGACCAGGGTGGGGACTTCTACTGTAGATATGTGTGGGAACGGGCCCGAAGGGGGATTCCGGGAATGTCTTTCCGTACATCAAAGCTTTATCATATGTATGTAAACTGTAATAAAAACCACAAACACTGTATATAAGGGGCCAGGCCTCAAACGTAAGTTAGAGCACCTCAGAACGATACCTGCTGTCCGTTTTGCTGTGTTCTCCTCCGGAGAGAATAAAAACCTTGTTTCCTGCTCTCCAGTCTCCAGCGCCTGCCTCTTCATTGATTAAATAACTAGAGGGTCACAGAGGCAATACCGCCGGGCAAATATCGATTGTCCCCGACCCGACTCAGGTTTTAACAGTCCCAGGCCCTGGGTCCTGGTGCTTGAGTCCTGGGGCCTGTCTCCTGGTTCCTAGGTTGTGGGGCCTGGGGCCCGGGTCCTGAGTCCCGTAACCTGGGTCAGGGGCTTGGGTCTCAGGGCCCGGATTCTGGGCCCAGGACCTGGGTCCTGGTGCCTGGGTCCTGGGAACTAGGTCCTGGGCCCTGGGTCCTTGGTCTAGAGTCCTTGAGGATGGAGCTTTGGTCCTAGGACCTGAGGCCTGGGTCCTGGGGCATGGGTCTTGGGGCCTGGGTCCCAGATCCTGGTGCCTGGGTCCTGGGAACTGAGTCCTGGGTTCTGGCTCATGGATCCTGTGTCCTAAGTCCTAGATCCTGGGCATTGGGTCCTGGAACCTGGATCCTGAGGCCTGGGTTCTGGGTCATGCTGCCTGGGTCCTGGGCTTGGACCTGGGCCCGGGCCCTGGGTACTTGGTCCTTGGTCCTGGGTCTTGGGGCCTGGGTCCCGGTCCTGGTGCCTGGGTCTTGGGAACTGTGTCATGGATCCAGGGTCCTGGGTCCTGAGTCCTAGTTGTTTTGGTCCTGGGGCCTAGGTTCTGAGTCCTGGGTCTGGGTTCTGGGTCATGGTGCCCGGGTCATGAGTCCTAGGTCCTGGGGCATATCTTCTGGGACCTTGGTCCTGGTTCTTGGGGACTGCATCTTGGGTCCTAGGTTCTTGTGCCAGGGTCCCAGTGACTGGGGTCCTGGGGCCTGGGATCTGGGTCTTAAGGCCTGGACCTGGGTCCTTGTGCCTTGGGTCCAGGGTCCTGGGGCCTGGGTACTGGGGTCTGGGTCATAGTTCCTGGGTCCCAGGACTTGGGGCCCAGGTCCTGGGACCTGGGTCATGGGTCCTAGGTCCTGTGGCATTGGTCCCAGGTCCTGGAACCTGGGGCCCTAGTCCAGGATCCTGGTGCCTATGTCCTGGGCCTGGGGCCTGGGTCCTGAGTCCTGGGGCCTGAGTACTGGGTCCTGGGTCCTAGGGCCTGGGTCATGGGTCCTGGGGCCTGGGTCCTGCAGCATGGGCTTCACCTGTGTGTTAGGGTGCCACAGGCCCTGGGTCGGAGCTCCATCAGGTCCCCTCTCTCAGCTTTGTGCCTGAGGCCCATCTGGGGCTCTGAGCATCCAGGCGGCAGAGTCCCCTGAGCCTAGCCATTTAGTTGCACACCATGCTTTCCAATGGGGCTACCAGATGGCCTGCCTGCCCTTGAAGTCCTGATGAGCACTCATTTACTTCCTTAAGCCCAGCCAAGGCTCTAGGAGGTCAGGTGAAGTTACTCCTTCGGCCCCTTCTGTCACTCGCTGCTCACAGATTTCAAGAAAGTGGGGTAGCCTTCCTCCGGTCCTCCACACTCCCTTTTGGTCCAGCAGTTTTCAGTTTGGTGCTTTCAGGCGCCTGGGTCTGTCCCTGCCTCCTTGCCCTGAACAATGGGCCTTTCCTCCAAGCCTGCATTCCCCGAGAGCAGGCAGGGAGGCGAAGCTGACATCCCAGCTGCCCTAAAAGTTCAGATGAGGGCTTATTTGCTTCCTCAAACCCATGCAGGGCTCCAGGAGGTTGAGTGCATCTGCATCGGTTGTCCCGTCTGTATCTTGGTGCGTATGGATTAGAAGTAGGGGTGGTACTTTTCTTCAGCATTATTAGGGACAGGGTACTTCTGACCTCCTTGTGGTCCAGCTGGGTGCTACCTGGGCCAGCCTACATGGTTCCCCAGGGTCCAGGTAAGAGCCTGCCTCTCAGGCCTGCCTGATGGGCCTTTCCTCTGAGCCTGCCTTCCCTGAGAGCAGGCAGTGACATGAAGCCTACATCCCAGCACAGGGTGGCCTGCACAGGGAAGGTCCGGCCAGCGTTGTTTAGTCTGACCAATTGGGAAAGCTTGGTCGGTTTAGGGATGGACTGCTTGCCCAGCCTCAGCTGTTGTTTCAAGCAAAGAGCTTCCACCCTGTCAGGGACCAGCTGACTCAAGGAGCACCCCTGTGTCTCGCTCAGCTGCACCTTGGCCCGCCTCTCTCTTCTGTAGAGATGGCTGAGCCTGCTGGTGCCGTGTGACCGAGCCTGTCCACACAGCAAGACACCCAGTGGGTGGGCTTCCCCAGCAGGCTCCCGAGGAGTGTGAAGGATGGTCCGTGATGGGCATTCGGCTCCCAACAACTCGTCAAGTAGGTGTAGCTACCTGGTTGATCCTACCAATAGCATATGGTTTTCCCAAAGATTAAGCCATGCACGTTAAGAACAAATGGCCAGTACAGTGAAACTGCTAATGGCTCATTAAATCAGTTATGGTTCCTTTGATAGCTCCATCTGTTACTTGGATAATGGTTGTCATTCTAGATCTAATACATGCCGACAAGCGCTGACCTCCCAGGATGCATGTATTTATCAGACCAAGACCAATCCGTCTTGACCGGCTGCTTTGGTGACTCTAGATAACCTCGGGCCAATTGCACGTTTTGTTATGGTAACAATACATTTGGATGTCTGCCAATTAACATTCTATGGTACTGTCTGTGCCTACCATGGGGACCACGGGTAATGGGGTATCCTGAGAAATGGCTATCACATCCAAGGAAGGCAGCAGGCATGCAAATTACCCACTCCCGACTGGGAGAGGTAGTGATGAAAAATAGCAATGCACAACTCTCTTGATGCCCTGTAAATAAGATGAATGCACTTTAATTCCTTTAATGAAGATCCATTAGAGACAAGTCTTGTGCCAGCAGCCACAGTAATTCCAGCTCCAAAAGCATATATTATAGTTGCTGTAGATAAAAAGCTTGTAGTTGGATCTTGAGATCGTGCTGGCCGTCCGCCACGAGGGGAGCTACTGCCTGGCCCAGCCCCTGCCTCCCAATGCCTCCTTGGTGCTCTTGACTAAGTATCCTGGGGGTCTAAAGTGATTACTTTGAAAAAATGAGTGTTCATAGCAGGCCGCTCACCTGAATACTTCAGCTAGAAAAATGGAATAGGACTCCGGTTCCATTTTGTTGGTTTTCGGAACTGGGACAATGATTAAGAGGGACAGCCTGAGGGCATTCTTATTGTGCCGCTAGAAGTGAAATTCTTGGCCTGGCGCAGGACAAACCAAAGCAAAAGAATTTGCCAAGAATGTTTTCATTAATCAAGAATGAAAGTCGTAGTTTCGAAGACAATCAAATATCTTCGTAGTTCTGAGCATAAACAATGCCGACTAGCAATCTGGCGGCATTTATTTGAAAGGTTTTATAACGCACGAACAAGACCAGGCAGGGTATCAGAGCACTGTACAAGGAAGCCAGCTGGTTAGGCTGGCACAGCAGAACATAATAGATAGCTAAGCTTATGTAGTAGAAGCATAATGGAGACATAGTAGACATGTAAACAGTTAACAAGATGGTCAGTACCATTAGTTTGTAAGGCTACAGTACTATAGTCACATGTAACTATTCAGGAGCGAACTTTTGAATTATTTTTTAAATGCATAGGTCGAGGGGTTCATTCTGATTTCTGGCAGGAGAGCATTCAAAATTCTTGGAGCAACACCTGAGAAGGCACATCTGTAGGTTCTCTTCTTTTTTAACTTTGGTGGTTTCAGCAGTAAAGTATGTGAACTTCTTAGAGCATGGTTCCCACCCGATAGTTCAAGTTTATTTGCCAGGCAAGTGAGCGGGTTCTGATGGAGCACTTTGTGCATCAAGCAGGCTATCTTATACCTGATTCTTATATAGATTGAGTGCCAGTTGAGTTGTATTAAGTCTGGAATAATGTGGTCTGGGGCCAGTTTAGCTTTAGGTAGCCCTGCCAGGGTCGCAATTCCGTAGTCTAAATGGGAGATAACTAGGGATTGGACAGCTTGTTTCAGGTCAGTAGGCGGCAGGAACGGTTTGATTTTCCTTAATGTGCATAGTTGGTGATTGGCTCCTCTTGTTGTTGCACTGATGCGATCTTGCATATTCAGGCATTTGTACAAGATTAGGCCTAGTGATCTGGTGGAGCTCACAACATGTGGGCTGCAATTGAGGGCTGTTAGTTGTTTGAGCCAGTCCTGAATGTGTGCGGGGGCAAGCAATGAGGAAATTTTCATACAGAGTTGAGTATCATCTGCGTACATGTGATATTGTATGTAAGACCATTTCAGAATTTTGGTTACAGGTTCCAAGTGGAGGTTGAAGAGAGTGGGTGAGAGTGCAGATCATTGTGGAACTCCAATAGAGAGCGGCTTACTGTTGGAAAGATCATTATTGACTATGATTCTTTGAGATCTATTTTGAAGGAACAAGGCAAACCGATTTAGGACTAGACCTGATAATTCCATCTTTGTTTTCAGAATGTTGATTAAATTGTTGTGTTTGACCTTGTGAAACGATGAGGATAGCTAAAGCAGTATAATTTGACATGGTTCGTTTTGGTCAAGAAGTCTTAAGGCATTGTCTATTATGTGTTTTAACGCAGTTTTGATACAGTGTCCAGATCTGATGCCACATTGGAGTTGGTTAAGGAGTGGAAAATGATCAATGTGTTTACAGATTGTGTATGTACGTACTTCTCAAGTAGAATGGATAAAGTCACAATATTAGAGATTGGTTGGAAGTTGTTAGGATCAGATACGTCTAATTTCCATGACCCGCTGAGCAGCTTCGGAAAACGAAATGTTTTGGGTTCCGTGGGAAAGTATGGTTGCAAAGCTGAAAAATGAATGAATTGGTGGAAGGGCACCCCCAGGAGTGGAGCATGCAGCTTAATTTGAATTAACACGGGAAACCTCACGCGGCCTGGACAAGCAAAGGATTGACAAATTGATAGTTAATTTCTCAATTCTGTGGGTGGTGGTGCATTGCCGTTCTTAGTTGGTGGAGCGATTTGTCTGGTTAAATCCGAAGACCAACAAGACCCCTCCATGCTAACAAGTTACGTGACCCCCACTGGTAATCATCCAACTTCTGGGCCAATTGCCGTTCAGTCTCATGAGAGTGAGCAATAACAGGTCTGTGATGCCTTTAGATGTCCGGAGCTGCACACACGCTACACTGAACGGATCAGCATGTGTCTACCCTTCGCCGTTCGTGATAGGGATTGAGGATTGCAATTATTTCCTATGAACGAGGAATTCCCAGAAAGGCGGGTCATAAGCTCATGTTGATTAAGTCCCTGCCCTTTGTTCACACCACCCGTCACTACTACCAATTGGATGGTTTAGTGAGGTCCTCCGATCGGCCCTCTGGGGGTTGAAAACGACCCTGGCAGAGTGCTGAGAAGTTGATAAAATTTGACTATCTAGAGGAAGTAAAAGTCATAACAAGGTTTCTGTAGGGGACACCCCCGCGCCGCACGGCCACCAGCTGCTGAGTGTGTGCCCCATTGCCTTGCCCTCTGCCTCGCTGCCTCGCTGCCGGCTGCCGGCTGACTCCGCTGCTGTTGGTTTTTTTTCTTCGTTTTTGACCTGCATTTGTGCCTGTATCTATTTGTCCTCCGCTGCTGTTGTTTTTCCTCTGTTTTGACCTGCATTTGTGCCTGTATCTATTTTTCCTCCGCTGCTGTTGTTTTTCCTTCGTTTTGACCTACACTTGTGCCTGTATTTATTTTTTTTTCTCCACTGCTGTCTGCTTCTCTTTGTTTGGACCTTCATTTGTGCCTGTATTTGTTTCCCTACTTGTGTGCCCGTGTTAGCGTGTGCCTGGATTGTCCAGATACTTGCTGCCCGGGCCAGCGCTCTCCTTCCTGGTTTCCCGCCCATCTCGCCGCCCTCCGTCTTCCCTCCCCGCTCCCCGCTCCCGCCACCACCGCTGACCCCGCCCCTTTTTCATTCTGTTCCCTCCCCGCTCCCGCCTCCCAGCTGCCCCGCCCACCCGCGCACTTCGCCTTATATGGCGACCGTGCGAACGTGCAGCGGGCGCGCCGATTGTGCGCCGAAGGCGCGCCAAAGGTAAGCCCGTCTGCGCCCGTCCGCGACCGGATCGCGCCCAGCGCCAGGACCCCTGGCCCACGAAGACCCCGACCGACCCGCCTGACGTACTCCGCCGCCACCCTCATCGCACTCAACACCGGCCGACTACCAGATTGCAACCAGGCCACCCCACGACGCACCCACGGACCTTTCAGCTGCCACGCCTGCAAGTTCACCTGCATCCGGACCTGCCTCACACCAGCTCCCGCCAAGTCGAACACCAGCAGCACCCACCTCAAGTGCATCCTGCTCAACACCCGCTCCGTCCACAGACACGCCGTCGAACTCTGGAACCTCCTAGACGCCACAGCCCTAGTCAACAACGTCTCCTCGGCTTGCTTCAACATCCTACGCATGCTACGGAAGATCTTCTGGTGGATCCCCACCGAGACCAGGAAGACCGTCACCCAGGCCCTCGTCACTAGCCGACTGGACTACGGCAACGCCCTCTACGCCGGTACCACCGCCTCGCTCCAGAAGAGACTCCAGCGGATCCAGAACGCCTCAGCCAGACTCGTCCTCGACATCCCACGACACAGCCACATCTCCGGACATCTGAGAGACCTCCACTGGCTCCCCGTCAACAAAAGAATCACCTTTCGCCTCCTCACCCACGCACACAAAGCCCTACACGACCAAGGCCCGAGCTACCTCAACAGCCGGATCAACTTCTACGCTCCCAAACGCCACCTCCGGTCAGCCAACCACGCCCTCGCCGCCGTCCCCCGCATCCGAAGAGCAACTACAGGAGGAAGGTCCTTCTCCTACCTGGCCGCCAAGACCTGGAACTCCCTCCCGACCGACCTGCGCCTGACCCAAGACCACCTCTCCTTCAGGAAGAAGCTGAAGACCTGGCTGTTCGAGCAGTAGCGCCACCCCCCCTCCCCCAAGCGCCTTGAGACCCTACGGGTATGTAGCGCGCTCTATAAGTGTCATTGATTGATTGATTGATTGATTGATAGGCGGAACTACCTGAGCGACTGACGGCACCAGCCCCAAACCATCGACCTTCCTTCCAGATGGAATAAACACCTGTAGGTGCAATGCCTGACCCAGCCCTTGAGTGTCCTGGCTGGTGGAGCAGTCTGTTGCCACAGGGGTGCATGGGCCAGGACCAGGCCGTGGGTCAGGCTCCTCCACTCGGGGAGGACCTGAGCGCCGTACCTGCGCCGTACCTGTGAGGGACTGGTGGATGGAGTGTGGGTGGGGCCCCCATCCCAGCCCCTCCATGAGCATGATGCCTTGCGGGTTAGCCGGCAACCAGATGGCCTGACCGGTGTCCCCTACTCCTACACAAGTTGCTGAGAGGCAATCAGCCCTAGTAAGGAGCCTCCTGAGCAATGGCCTCAGAGTGCATGGCCACTCTTGTCATCGGACGTCCATTTGACTGGATCCTAGTTGTCCCAGGCAATCTGGTCACTGGGTCATCCTGGGCCATCTGGTCGCCATGCTGTGCGATCAGATGGCCCGGCAGGCTGGGTGACTAGATAGCCGGCTGGCCAGACAGCCAAGCTAACTCCCACTTTACTCATCCCCAGGGTTCTGTGGGCCCCCACTTTGCTGGGGCTTACTAGCCGAGTAACATGGGTTTCCTTGGCAGGCCCATAGGGAGAGAGTGTGGGGTGAGCCGGCTTAACTCTTCTTGGCTGTCAAGGCCCGGGCTGCAGGCAGGTGGAAGGCTCCCATGCAAGGCTGCACCCTGAGCACACTGTATGGTGGTGGTAATCACTACCCAGGACAAGGTGGCTTCAGACCATGGAGGCCTCTATCGCTCTGCCTCCGGGTTTGGGCAAAGAGGCTAGAGCAGCCCTGCATGAAGGCCCAGCATGGCACCGAGCTAGAACATGAGGCTAAGTGAGTTCATAGAAGCCCTCAGCAGATGTCTGGGCCCGGTCTCGAATGGTAGCGCCGGTTAATATCCGGCACCACCCAGGAGGTACTGTCGGCACGCCTGGTACAAGGCTTACCATTCTCTGGGAACGATTGGGGCCTGGCAAAGGGGAAGCAGCACGCCTTGGAAAATCCCCTCTCCCTTCTCTGGTAGAGCATGCAGGATGGTGCTGACCATGGGTCGGGTAACGAACAGGCACAGAACTAAAGGCCCACCAGGGCCCTGTGAGCCCTTCCACGGCCCAAGTGGTGTAGTAATGTGCCTGAGGAAGCTTCCCCTGCTTGGCCCGGGTTGAGATGCTCTAAATGGGGCCTTGGGGCCCCTGCTGGGCCACACGTGGGGTGGGCGCTCCGGTGCTGGGCTCCATCTTCTAGCCTGCTTCATGGAAAAGGGACAGAGGGGTGCTGCTGGCCCAGGGAGTCCTCCCCTGCATGGGTGGGTTTATGAGCTCCTGTGTTGGGAGTCTCCGGTCTTGGGCTCCGTTCTTGAAAAATCATAAAATGTTACTAGACCTGCAGGTCGAGTAACTTGAATAAACTCCATATCTTGTGTCCATTTCAGAAATACATACGTTTCCTTGATACCTATTTTTCACCTTTTATATTTTACCTAATAAATTGCTGTATACCTGGCACGCAGCGAAAAACCATTGCAAGGTGCAGCTCAGTTATCGGCTCTGGGTTCCTTGGGTTCTTTGAGAACCTACAAGCACTATACATCCTTACAACCGGAAGGGTCTATCAGAAGTAACAGTATATTGCTTTCGAAAATGTGCCATAGTTAGAAAGAGTTACAGGTGAAAACGTAGACACATATGGCTGATTTTTTTTTCAACTCAATTTCAATATTTCCTTTATTCAACTGTTACTTTTTATAAGAAAACATGTCAACCCTTGCTGAATTCAGAATTGTGTCTACCTTTCATATATGTATAGCATTCCAGGTTCCGCCATTGGTTTCACACCCACTTTTAAAACTAACTGGAAGGAGGTTGAAAGCACAAAAATTAGGGAAAATGGGCTATGTGACAGTAAAATGCCAAACCTGTGTTGAAAATGTTGGTTTTCTGATTCAAGTTTGCCTATTCCTGAAAGCTAGGAAGATAGTGAATTTAGAACTACAAACCCTTTGTTGATACCATTTGCAGAAAAAAAGACACTTTCTTCTGCAGCACTTGTTCCCCCAAAAATCTAAATGTAGGTGTATTTTGACTAATTTCCCAGTCCCCTCCAGAGGAATCCACAGACCCTGTGTGCCCTTTGAATCCTCAGGATGTTGGGAATAAAGGATGCAAATTTGGCATGGATACCTTATGTGGACAAAAAGTGATGGGGTCCTAAGGACGAATTATCCAGAAAAGCTGAAAAAAGGCTTAGCATGGGGGAGAGGTCTAGCAGCAAAAGGGTTAATAAGATGGTTGAAAACTTTTTATTTTACAGAGTTTTATATAGCATGAACTTGACCCAAATCAGGTATCAGATCGCTTTACATAGCACCAGTTGCATTACATGAGGACACATTTATTTTTGTTAGGCACAAGGAGATTAAGGGCCAGATGTAGGAGCCATTTACCGATCGGTAACGGCCGATTTCGGCCGTTACCGACCGGTAAATGGGTTTTCGGTATATAGGGGCATTTTTTACAGAATCGGTAAATTTACCGATTCGGTAAATTTACCGATTCTGTAAAATACCGAATCGGTATTTTTACCGATTCGGTAAATCTCAGATGTAGGTGGGACTCTTCAGAGTCCCAAAGGCCCTACAAATTCGGTATTTTACCACCCAATCTATTGGGTGTTAAAATACCGAATTCAGGTGTGCATGCACATGTGTGCATGCACACCTATGCCATGTGACAGACAGACATGCCCTTAGGGCATGTCTGTGTGCCACATGGCGCACATGTCAATTTTCGGGGTGCCAGAGGGTGTCAAAGTGACACCCCCTGCAACCTTGCTAAAATCGGTATTTACCGATTCTGTAATTGCAGAATCGGTATTTCCCATTGATTCCTATGGGCTTCACAGCCCATAGGAATCAATAGGAAATACCGATTCTGCAATTACAGAATCGGTAAATACCGAATATTACAGATTCAGTAATTCCACATCTGGAATTACCTACATCTCCCCCCTCTATTTTACCACTTCTTAAATACCGAATCGGTAAAATTCGGTATTTAAGAAGTGGTAAAATAGATTTACCTACATCTAGCCCTAAGTGATTTGCCCAGAATCACAAGATGTTCAGTGTCATTGCCAAGACTTAAACCCAGTTCCCCAGATGTGAGGTCGACCGCCCTACCCGTTAGGCCAACTCCTCTCCTATGACTCACTACGGTTGGATGCCATCAAGGGGATGGTTGCCTGCTAGGGTCAGCAGACCACCATATCTATGATCGCAGTTCTATTAAGCAATTTTATTTTGTAAATGTAGCCTGTTTTCCTTAAAGGTAACGGGGCTGTGTCTAAAAATAAAGGCGAATGTTTTTAAGTTTTTACTGCTTACTTACATACTTTTTTTAACATTCACAAAGGGGAAGTGGTGACCATGGGGCCTACTTCCCAACTACAAATGGGTTACAACCCCAATTTGGAGGTTGGTAACTTTTCAATTGTTTACAACCACTATTTCAGTCCCAAACCATTAATACTTATGGGCAAGAAATGCTATCTGGAGTAGACACCTACAACAGGTCCGTTTCAAATAGCAATTTCTTATCCATTTATATAACTCATTTTAGGAGTCAGTGAAAAGTTACTAACTCCTGTAATGGGTTTAATACAGTGCTTAATTTGAACCTGTAGTTGCAGGTTTTGCCCACTGGCACTTTTGTTTGTAGGAAAGGCCCTTTTTTCCCCTCATAAGACATTCACCAAGAGCAAGAGAGAGAAATGCACACAGCGGAGATAGAAGGAAGAAGAGAAAGATGGAAAATCGCTGAGAAAGAGAGAAAGTAGGGATGGGAAGGAACATGAAACAGGGAGATGAAGAGGCAGGGAGGGCCTGATGGTGGATTAAAGAGGTAGAAGCTGTAATTAAGATTATGCAACCTTAGTATTCAGCACCCACTATGTCCGCAGCACCCGCCACAGGCCTCAGAACAAAACTTTGGGTACTGGCACTTGTTATTTTACGAATTAAGCACTGGTTTAATACGTAATTAAAAGCAGTATTTCAATCGAAAACTCCAAATCGGAGCATTTACGACCAAAAAACTGTGGTATACATCTGGTCCTTCCTTCTTAGTTATATTTTGAACTTAACTAGTATCTGGTTCTTTCTTGAGGTGTCATCTTGTGGTGAAAGTGTTTCAAAGCCATACATCGAGCGATGGAAGAAAACATGGGGAGCAAGACTAGTACTTGAATTACAATTGAAGAAAGGAGCAGAGACTTTATGTGAGCTGACTGACTGAAAGACTGGTGAACACTTAAAATACTGTAATTGGAATCTTGTTACCAAATAAACTTCTCAAAGATTAATTTATCCTGTCCAATCCACTCTTGTTGAAACAAAATTAATCCCACCGTTATATTCCTCTCACAAATCCTGAGTACTGTTTATACTTTCTCCTCCAATTATTTTCTAAAGAGAGGGGTGGAGGAACTTGCACACTGCTTCTGAAATCATTATTCCAAAAAGGAGGCAGAAGCACACAGGAGGCAGGAAAATATAATTGTATTCCTTCCAGGCCTGACTTGTGTTAGGCCGGATGGTCTTGAAACTCCAATCATTGCACTGAAGCTTTTTGGAGAATGGGTAGTTTCAGTTCTCTTTCTTATTAGTGTGACTAATGTCAACTTATTGTACTGAGAATAATGTCTGAAAATATTATGAAGACAGCACACACTGTTAGCATTACCATTCAAATATTTGTTTTCTATGCCCGGTGTCTTAACCGTAAATATTAAAAAAGTGCTCATGCTGGCATGTAATCAGCCATGATTTCTCTGTAACGTATGTTTTACCAGGAGTCTCTGCCACACACAATCTTCCAATGTACACAGGGCTGTCTTTAGCGCTGGTGGCCCATGGTGCCACATTTTTTGCCACAATCTTTTTTGGCATTTCCCCGAATGACCTCTTTCTCCAAGGATTCCCTCACTACCATCAAGAGGGTCCCTCATCTCCCCATAGCCCCTCTCTCATATGCATTGTTTTATAGCGCTACTCATACCAGTGTAGGGTTTCTGAGCACTTCACATCACACACACATTATACAAAGACAATGAATCATACCTGTTTAAACAATATAGTCAATGTTACATAAAACAATCATGGTTACAAGGTGTAGGATTCACATGTCATCCATACTAGTAGTCTGTAGACTTTGGTCTGGAGAAGCGCAAACTCAGGATTTACAATGTCCGACAGTGGTTGGGTTTCGCTTTACTAACAATAATGTATTTCTACCCAAACATACCCTTTTTAGCAACATTATGATAATGAAAGACTGGGGGAAAATATAATGTTATGACTTATACCATGCTGAGGGGGCGTGGTTTGGCGCCGACTGGGATGGCGGCGTGAGCCCGGAGCTCCGTCCCAGATCCCGTACTTCTCCTGTTTACACCCGCTATAGGGCCGACGAAACGTTCTGGGCTTTCGCCTTCCGCAGCGGACTGCTGGGGACGGGCATTCCGGGACTGGATTCTGCCCCGCTGCGGTGCGGGGAGACAGAGCGGAGCTCCGAAGGCGCTGTGCCTTGGGTCTCAAGATGGCGGCGGCGACGTTGTTCTGGGCTTAAAGGAAGGGGCTCGCCCGGGCAGCCCAGCCGCGGGGCAATCGGGTGGCCGCTGGTCGCGGACTTTAGGAAGGCGCCCTGCCGGCAATTTGAGGAGCGGGGGATGTCTGCGCTGTGATGAGCGCTCCGAGGACCTGAGGCTGGCGAGCTGGTGGCCCCTCCCCCCACTGCTGCCCTGGTGAAGTCGGGAGGCCGGCTGCCCTCACGGCTCCTCACGGCACCGAACTGAGAGGTGAGGGACACGGACGGCTTTGCAGTCGGGGAGCGCCGGCGCTGTGCAGCGGGCCCCGGAGTGAAGGCCGTCCCGACGCTAGCAGAGCCTGAGGATAAGGTGGAGCGCAGGGGGCCGAGGGAAGGGCTTCACACGCTGGTACGGCGCTGACCGGGCTACATAATATCCCTACTGAAGGGAGCGCTCTGCCTGGGTGCTCATTTACAACAAGAGATGATGATGGAGTGGGGCGCTCTGTCTGGGTGATCGTCAGCGGAGGCGGCGCTGCGCGGCTGGGGGGCCCTGCCTGGTCTGACAAAGGGGCTTGGACTGAGGACCCTGCGGGAGTGGAGGCGCGGCGACTTCCTGTCCCCCGGCTGGACTTCCAGCATCGGCCTGCAACTGAGAACTGGGCAGCTGGGAGGCGTCGGCGTGGGAGTGGACGTAGTGGGACCCCTACAGAGGTGGATTAATCCTGGCAGAGCACGTGATCTCAGGTCATTTTCTTCACTACTGCGCCTTCACACGAGTCGGAGAAGGGGGCGCCCCCACCTGGCACTTGCCCAGTACTAACAAGGAGGGGTACCACTGCCTGAGGACTGGTATAGATTGAACAGCTCGCCCTGGGGGCTGTGGTGAACGCCTGTGTGTTGCTCCAGATGGCGGATGTGGATGGCCACGTGGCGGTGGGACGGACTCAGATTTTGACGGCTGGGCCAGATATGGCTGGCGCCCTCCAAGAGAGCCCGGCGGCGTCAGCGCAGGAACGTAGACTGAATGCGCGTCTGGATGATATATTGGAGGCGATTGCGGCGACCAAGGAGTCATTGCACCAGGACATTGGGCAGGTGGCTACGGGGCTGGGTCTCCTGCGGGCGGATCACGCCAAACTCTCTGACAGAGTGAAAGACAACGAACTGCTGCTCCAGGAGCTAAAGCCTGCGGTGGTCACTGCAGAACATAAACTGTCCGATGTCATGTCCCGATTGGCCGCACTGGAGAGACGAGCGGAAGATTCCGAAAGTCGCAACCGCCGGAACAACGTGCGGGTGGTGGGCTTGCCGGAAAAAATTGAAGGGGGCGATGCAGTGGCGTATTTGGAGAACTGGTTCAGATCTACCGTCGCTCCTGAAGGCTTATCTCCGTTCTTCTCAATAGAAAGGGCGTATAGGGTTCCGTCTCGTCCGCCCCAGCAGGGGCGTCCCCCTAGACCGATGGTGGCCAGGCTCTTGCATTTCAAGGACCGTGACTTGTTGATCCAGAGGGCAAGATCGGCGGGACCCTTCCAGGTGGAGAACAGTCAAGTCACACTCTTCCCAGACTATACACAAGAAGTTCAGAGGAACAGAGCAACGTTCCTGGCGGTCAAGAAGGAGCTCAGGGAGGAGGGTATCCAATACTCGTTGCTCTTCCCAGCCCGGCTGAGAGTGATCATGGACGACACGACCCACTTTTTCCAATCTCCTGACGAGGCCTGGTCGTGGCTGGAATCGTACAGGGCGGGGACGGACCGACAGCACAAAGGAGAGAAGATGAAGACGAGACCGGTCCAGATTCGCAAGTCGCAACGGATCCGTAAACGAGACAGGCTCAAACAGGCGATGAGAGAGGACTTGTTGGCGGCAGAACGGAGGGGAGCATTGGCTGCCACGGCATCCATCACGGGCTCGCAGCAAGGAGAGATGGGAGAGGATTCGGAATCGGAAGGCGGAGGACGCAAATCAGGTGGAGAACTTTCGGAAGCCGACAGTACTGCAGGCCCGACGGTCACACCTCAAACGGCGGATGGCCTGTTTAATGACTGATATGGGGGTCTGATGATGGTTCTTCACTGCTGTATGGTTATCCTGCGGGTCGGCGTTTAGCAGGTACTCTGTTGTGATTTTCTCATGGGGTCATGGGCCTGGGGTGCGGGGCGGCCCGTCACAGGTTGGAGCTGGACTATCCCTCTATTGCCCTTAAGGCTTTCTGTGGAGACTACCACAGATTAGTGTAATGAGTGTGATGTTATGCGTTTGGATGGGGGCTGGAGCAGTGCTGTTAGGTCCTGTCCTGGGGAGTGGGGTTGGGGAAGTTTGTTGGGGTGTTTGGGGGGGAGGGTATGGCTGCTATGTTGTGGTGGGTTGGTTGACCATGGAGGGGTGGAGGGGTGGAGGAGAGTCTGCAGCGCTGGGATCATTACCTGATGTAAAGTGTCTCACATGGAATGTTCGGGGTCTTAGAACAATGTCGAAGAGGTACAAAGTGCATGCCTACCTGGTGAGGAGGGGGGTTCAAATTGCCATGCTGCAGGAAACTCATTTGACTAAACTAGAGTGTGAGGCATTGCAGAAAAGGTGGCGCGGCCAAGTATTTGGAACCTCTTATTCGGCGTTTGCAAGGGGGGTACTCATATGGGTCAGGGCGGGGGTTCCCTTTCAGGTTGCGGAGCAGGTGGTGGACCCTGGAGGCAGGTTTGTGGCGGTGAGGGGGAGGCTGCAGGGCACTGAGGTGGTCTTATGTAGCGTGTATGCCCCCAATGTGGATCAAGCCCGTTATTTTGATGTTCTCTCGGGCTCCTTGGCCCACTTTTTGGCGGGCCCCATTTTCCTAGGGGGCGACTTTAATTCCATCGCAGACGTAGTGTGGGATAGATCCCATCCACCATTGGCTGACTCCCCGGTGCATAAGCTGTCGGAACGAAGGAGAGACTGGCAGGACAGGTGGGGTCTGCTAGATGTGTGGAGAACACAGCACCCGAACGATAGGGATTACTCCTTTCACTCGACACTGCACTCCCTACAGAATTGATTCTATGCTATGTAGCGCCCCCGTAGCTGCCATGGTAACTCATACTGAATATCTTGCTAGGACCATTTCAGACCACAATCCCCTGTTGATAGCGGTCAGATGGCAGAGAGCGAGATCTGCGATTCCGACCTGGAGGCTGCGGCCGGACACGCTTGAGGACTTGGTGTTTGGGGAGAGGGTTGGCCAAGGTATATCGCTCTATTTTGGAGAGAATGAGGGCTCGACTGCCAATAGGTCAATAGAGTGGGATGCGATGAAGGTGGTGGTGCGTGGGGTGTGCATGGGAACCTTCTCGAATGTCCGGACGACTGTCCTGGCGGATCTGGAGAAAGCGGAAGGTGCGCTGAGAACGATTGAGCGGAGTAGGCCTGAATGCCCGGATTTGCAGGGACGACTAGTGGAAGCGAAGGAAGTGGTGGCGAGAGAGACGGAGAGACTGAGATGTTATGATTATAAATTGTACCTCTTGAAAGTCCATGCGGAGCGGGATAAGGTGGGCACTCTGCTGGCGAGGCTTGCTAACCCGGTGCTGAAGAGTGGCCCGATTATGGGCATTAGAACCGACATGGGGGAAGTGGTCCATTCTCAAGAGGCCATTCTGGAGCGTTTTCGATCGTATTATGCGGGCCTGTATGATACTCAGCTAGAGGCGGGTCCAGCGACCATAGATGATTACTTGCGCGCGGTGCGACTCCCGGTACTTGACGAGGAGCCAGCGAACGATCTTGGCGGCCCGATTTCATTAATGGAGATCCGCGGGGCTATTAAGCAGATGGCTAGGAACAAGACACCGGGGGTAGATGGCCTGCCTGTCGAGTTTTATGCGACCTATGTGGAGGTACTGGCGCCCAGATTGCTAGCAGTGTACTCGGAGGCGATGACGCTGGGGAGCCTTCCCGTATCCATGAGGGAGGCGCTGGTGATCCCGCTTCTGAAACCGGGTAGGGAGGAGCTGGAGGTGACGTCGTACAGACCCCTCTCCATGCTGACGGTAGACTACAAAATCTTGAGCCGCATTTTGGCCACCAGATTGCTCCCTCATATGACCAGGCTGGTGCACAATGACCAGGCAGGGTTCATCCCTACAAGGAACACGGCCATTAACACTCGCAGGTTGATCGGTATACTGCAGGATGCCCTGGGTTCGGACGGTGCGTCGGCTGTTTTATCGGTGGATATTGAAAAGGCTTTTGACAGCCTTGAATGGTGTTACCTGGATGGGGTACTGGAGAGGTTCGGACTCGGTGGGGGGTTTGGGCGCTGGACGAAGGTTCTATATTCCTTGGCCACAGCTAGAGTGCGAGTGGGATCGCTCATATCGACTGCCTACCCGGTACGCAGAGGGACTAGGCAGGGATGCTCGCTCTCTCCCCTTCTGTTCGCCCTCGCGATGGAACCACTGGCGGCATTAGCCAGGACGGGGAACTCCTTTATGGGAGTCCGCTGCGGGGAGGATACTCACTACATCTCATTGTATGCCGATTACCTGCTGCTGTATTTGGAGGATACCATTGAGGCCTTAAGCGGTGCTGTGGGGCTGCTCTCCTCCTTCGGCGAATTGTCGGGACTTAGGGTGAACTGGGATAAGACATGTGTCTTCCCGTTGCGAGCGGATACCCAGTGCCCCCCCCTTCCGGTAAATGTGCTCTGGGCAGATAGGTGCTTTACGTATCTGGGGGTCCGAATCTATCATGATGCGGCAAACCTCCTGGAGGGCAATATTGGGCGATGCATCAGGGGATTACGCGGATGCATGTCCTTTTGGGCATCTCTCCCTTTGTCGGTGCTAGGGCGAGTGGCATTGCTGAAAATGGTGGCACTCCCTCGACTGTTATATTATTTCAGAACCTTGCCTATTTGGATCCCGCAGCGGATCTTCCGAGAACTGCGGTCGATGATTACTGAGTTCCTCTGGGGGCATGGCAGGCGTAGGGTGGCGTTGCACACCATGATTCGACCCAAACTTGAGGGAGGGATGGCTGTGCCGGACTTTGAGTTATACTACCTGGCGGCCCAGCTTCAAATTCTGACACAGAACGTGGCTAGGGAGTTTAGAGGTCCTGAACGGCTCCGAGGGCTGGGTGTCCAAAGACATGTCCTTTCCTATATTGTTATGCAACAGAGGTTGGTGTTGAGCGAGCTCACCCTAGAAGAAAAAACCCTCCGGCTATGCTGGAACAGGAGCCTGAGGCGGGCGCGAGCAGTGAGGCCATATGCCCCGGAGATCCCTATAGGGATGCTGACGGCGCTGCCACATGGGGGGGACTGGTCTCCGCTGGCGGGCTGGGAGGAGCTGGGTTTGCATGTTGTGGGTGACCTGTTTATGGAAGGAGTGCTGGCCCCGTTTGCGGTGCTTCGGGAGCAATTTGGCCTACCTGATGGGGATTACCTCCTGCATGCGGCGATATCTGCAGCAATGCTGAAGCACTGGAAGAGAGGATTGGCGGAACCGGACACGACCACGGCCTGTCAGTACGTGATGATGGCCGCGGGTACGATTAAGGCGGTGACGTGCCTTCATTCACGGATGCTGCACGACGGGCTGGAGCCGCTTACGTTGTTGAAAGCCAGGTGGGAGACCAGTGTAGGCAAGCCTATTCCGGACACTGAATGGGGCCACATCTTGAAACGAACGTGGAAGGGTAGCAGGAATGCTAGGTTCCAACAAATACATTTCTTCCTTATACATAGAGCATACCTGACCCCGGGGAAGCTCCGCCGGCACTTCCAGGTGCAGGACGCGGCATGCCCGCGGTGCTCGGCGCCGGAGGCTGAACTGGACCACATGATGTGGGGTTGCCCGAAGTTGAATACGTACTGGCCTGCGGTGGGCGCCCTTCTGAGTGCGGTCACGGATAGGGAGGTGGAATTTGATATGGCGGCGTGCCTTTTACTGTGGTTCCCTCACACAGCGAAAACGAAAGTCACGAGCAAGTTCATTGATCTGGGGCTTATGTTAGCACAGAGGGAGATCACTTGGCGCTGGAAAACTAGGGAAGGGCCTGTGTTGGGGAGGTGGACGACTGAGCTGTTGAAGTGGTCGAGGTGCGAGAGTGTATTGAGGATGCGACAGGCCACCAGATTGGGGAATGAGAAGGGCATAGAGGCGGCTAGAGCCTGGGAGACGATTGTGCAGGCTCTGAGTGATTACTTGACGGACGATACAGAGGAGGGATCCTCGGAACCGAGTTCCTAGAGACTAGACACACGACCATTTAACCATTGATGCTGACACACCCACCTGTCCGACACACATCACCGCCACCCACATCAGCAGTAGACAGGGGAGGGAGGGAGTAGTGGTGTTCGTGGACTGCCATATCGGAGATAGGAGGTAGACGTCCTGAGTATGACACGGGTGAGTCCTCTCACTGATACAAAGGCGGCACCAGGCTTGGTGCACTCAGTAAGCTTCGGTGTGATCAGTGTGGTAAGCACGACCCTCTAGGGGATATTTGGGGGGGGGGGGTAGTTGTAGTTGTAGCTGTGCGGATTTAAAATGCGGAAACAGGATTATGTTTGTAACCAATCGCCCCTATGCACCATACTAGGAACCTTGTTGGACATTGACCTTGCGCCGCCCGGCCTCCGGGATGTGGGCTGATGGGCTGTGTAAATGTCGGAAAACATGTGGTGCCTTGTGTGGCGGGGGGACTGATGGTTGCTTCTCTCGATGTTTTGTTCCTAAATTCTGCAATAAAAATATACTTTAAAAAAAAAAATGACTTATACCATGCTGTTTGTATGCATCTCTATAATGACAGTTCATAGGTCACTGTGCTGTATTAAGATTGTAAATTATGAACTGCAAGTAACAAAAGGATCTCTGTGACAAAAGTAGTAACCGACTGAGCTATCCACATAAAATATTGTTCTGTGATCTGCATGGTATATGTTCTTTGCAGCATGTATATTAACCCTCTCTGCTACTTTATAAAGAGTTAAAACTGCCACTAGACAAAGCTTTGTCTTTCTCCAGTAGGAACATTAATCATCAGAATTATCTTAACATTTTTGTGTTGCCTAAAACCTTCTAGACACACAAAGAACTTTGCAGCAGTTGCTTTTAAACCCATAAGTTATTTCTAAATACAACACCTTCTGAACTCAGCACCAGGTGCGGCTGCAACAGTCACACCACTCTGATTTATGTGACAGAGGAGTCAATTTAGTTTCAGATGTTGAAGATTTTTTTTAAATAAAAGTAGTTAACAAATTCAACACACCTGGAGCTGCTGACCCGGTGTACAGGCTGTGCGGAGTGTTATTTAAGAATGCTGTATGTTTCTCTTGTGTGATTTTTGGATTTTGCAGTTCTTGCTCTGAAGAAGGTATATTTGGCTTTAGAAAGATGTGTTTTGTAGGAATTGTTACTGGACTTGAGTTGTTTAGGGTACATTTCAGTGGGGAGTTTCTCCATAGGTTTTCTTTGATTGTTGACGTTGGGGGTGATCCAGGGAGACATCTTTCTATATACCTTTAGTCTATTCAGGCAGCAATGTTATCCAACATATTTGTTTATTTATTTATATAGCACCAGAATCGACCCCCGAAGAGGTATGTCTGCGCTTCGGACAGTGCTGTGGGAAAGCTGACGGGCAGAATCAGAATAGGATGGTCTTAGGGAGCTTTCTGAATTGGAGATGATCAGGGTATTGTCTCAGATGAATAGGGAGCTGATTCGAGTAGCGAGGGGCTAGGTGGGAGAATGCTTTTGTTCAATGCATATGGTTCAAGTTACAATTGTACTCAGTGAGGAGCTCAGAGAAATCCATAATAGATGACTTTGAAACTACGAGAAGGGCAACCATGTTTTGAAATGCTACAGTATCATTGCTCTTTAGGTGTGTGACGGTTCTTAAGGTCTTCAAGGGCTTGGCTTTCAGTGTAGGTGGAGAGCTGAGAAGAGAGAAATATATAATGCTGCTTAATCAGACTACTGTGAGCAGGTTAAAGACTTGTAGATGTTTGTGCCTTGCGATGATAATATCCAGTATGGACCTTTTCACATGTGGATGACATTGTGTTTTGAACAAAGGCATGGTGTTTTGAATAAATGCATAATTTTAATCAAATAAAGTTTTAATATATGATTGGGCCTTATCATTTACATCGTTCAAAGGGGACTGAAATCACAGATGAATGTACGACCTACAGGAAATAAACGTATTCAGGAACAAACTCAGTGATTTCATCAATAAAGGAATTACTCTTTCTTGTCAGGTGTAGATGATGCTTAGTCTGATTATTTTATCTGTGTTTGTCACAATGTTAGTAGTGAGGTATTCAAAATAGGAACATAATTTCATTTTAATCATGATGCAAGAGATAATTCTTTATTGATAAGGGCTTTCGCTGCAACATTTGGAAGTCCTCTCTTTTTTATTTCTATGTTATTGCAACTTGGGATCATGGAACAATTTGTTGGATGAGAGGCTTGCAAGAAACGCGTTTCTGTGACTGTAAGAATGTCTAGATCATAGCTGTGTAATAGATCTGAGAGGGAAGCAATACTAGAAGTAGCACATTTTCTGTTAGCTACAGCACAGTATAAGTGAGCCATTCGTGGTTATTAGCCTCAAATTTGGTGACTTATTTGGTCATGAGGTTGGTGTAACGGTCTGTCCTTTCGTTTACACTGGGCCTTCTAATCATTTGGAAAGGCTTTATGTGGTGTATGAATTATTTTTTGTTTAACCACAAAACCTCAGGGGATGCTTGAGGGGGGGAACTAGAGGCACAGGGTGCTAGGAGTAGGCAGCCTCCAACATATACTGTTTAGCACAAAAAAGCAGGTCCTAGTGTGATGACCTAAATGCGAAGTGCTAGGTGTTAAAATGTGTGACGATCAGTATGTGAGTGAAGGCAGCTCACAAAAAGTGAAGGACTGGTCTCACACACCACCTGGTGTCATGCTTCATCATTGACCAGTTCTCGCCCTCTAAAAATTTGGGGCATATTACCAAGCAATAGCGATAATTATCGCTATTGCTTGGTTAGAGACAAAAATGTATCGCCGGCATTGCGGTGATTTTTATCGCAGATAAACCTTGGTATTACCAAGGTTTATCGCAAATGCGATAAAAATCGGCTGCAATGCATGAATATTGCTGAAAAGTCAGCGATATTCAGGCATTACCGAGCTAATGCTCTTAGCCATGTTATCCACCTCCCATTGGATAACATGGCATAACATGCCCCTTGGTTTGATAGAGGGCGGGCATACACCTGGAGACAGGGATGCACTTCTAAAGCTAAGTGGGGGCCCTTACAGAAAAGTGAGTTTAAAAGGCCATTATAGATGCCATACTTATTTTAATAATATAAGGTGATTAAAATCAATAATTGGTGTATTGGGTATTATATTGTCCCCCACAATGATATAGAAGGTCAACATGTTTCTGCCTGCTGGCCCCTATGGGTCCGTGGCATTCATCAGGACCTATGCTGGGAAACGGGCTCCGCCCTTACCGTTATACGCTGGTGAGGGTTCCACTGGGTGGGGTGAACACTTTCACACTCCACCGTGTGTGCGGTTAGAGTTTCGCCCTGACTGATGGGACCTACTAGCCCCATAGGAGAGTAAGGAGGAGAGACCCCTTTGGTCAAACATGTAATGAGGGAGTGCTCCCGAACCTGCGCCTACACCCGATCTCCTTGTCTCCTCGCCGGTATGAATTATTTTCACAGATTATAGAGGCAAGATGGGAGAGTGAGGTCTCAGGGGGCATTAGAGTGAATGTTTTAGGTGAATAGTGTAGAGAGCGATGGTTGAAAGGCATGCATGTCATGAGGTTTCATGGTCAAGGTGATCATGGAAGGAGATGCGGAGGACCAGTCCAGACTGACCGTGAGAGGTAATAAAGTCATTTTTAGGTGAAAGCGCTTGCTTACATGGACATATATGTCCAACTTCATTAATTTTATTCAATTGCAAGATGGTTTCACTTTTTTCGGAAAAGAAACAGAAGCATAAGGGGGGATGTAGCTATAGAGGAATGCTTTACTCCTAGTTATTGTCTCAGTCGTGATTTGGACTAACATGTTTGTAGGAGCAATGCCGAGAGCAGAGGATACCAGCGAAGAAATGTATGGTCCATTCTGATCAGGGGCATTCTACATGAGTTTGAAGAGTAGTAGGGATATCGTGGCAGGGTTTGGGGTGATGTGTTGAAAGGAGGTAGGTTGAATGGGGGAGTATAGAAGAGGGACTTACATCGTTGGTGAAAAGAGTCTAAGTAGTGTAATTTTGTGACTTGAGCAGGGTTTGAGTTTGAAAGGGATAAACAGATGGGAAGAATATAACATTTCTGGGTGCTTTTCAGGGCTTGTGATGCATCCCCGGAGATTGAATATGATTGTTTGAGGTTGTAGAAGGGGGTAATGAATTGGAGAATGTTATAAGCAAAAGAGCTATGTCAGGGGATGGCGATAACTTGTAAGGTGCGGGAGTCATTCTTTGTGTGGAGGCATAAGTCATAGAGGATGTTGTAGGAGCCTTTGGAGGACAAGTCTTTCTGTGAGATGATTCATGTATTTCAGGCAGTAAAAATGGTGGTGAATATGAGCAGGTAGGTGCTTGAGGACTGCAACACAGCTCTACTATTATCAAAAATGTTAATATGTAGCTCACAGAGTTAGACTGAATGACAGGCAACAGAGTATTTTTAACATACGGGTCCTTGGATGTTTTGAAGATGGTGAAAAAGTTATAGAAAGTGGTGACCCAACCCTCTGATTTATTGAAGAAGAAATAAAGCCTCCATGTGTGGATCCAGAATTCAGTCTGTGCTATTTATATGCCATGAGAACGTCAGGTTCCTCGATGAGAGCGTTATGTGTGAGGTATTTGGAAGCATTGTTGGCTAAGCTTGGTTGGTAGACTATATCACTGCTAGAGTGATTGTGTAAGGGTGATAATACAGTGATTGTGCAAGGTGAAACCTCACCTCAAGGTCATACTAAAGTGTGGTAATAATATCGAGGAGTTTGCAACAACGGTAGGGGCAACATTAAAAGGTAAGGCATTGCCATATTAAATCACTTTATCATTATAAAGGAAAAACAAGATTAGCCTATCAAATTGGTAAGGAGCTATGCAGCTCCCCTACGTAAAGGCAGCTATAGGATGATTATTCACCCAGTGAATGAGTGCTGGACTTACTAATGCACTCATTTATTTATTTCACCTGTTGGATTTCAGTTACTACCAGGCAAACAAGAGTTCTCTCTGTATTTCAACCACGAATTAACAAAGAGTTCCCCTTATGAGACCTTAAAAACACCTTCTTGCATCCAGTCTCACACACTCAGCAAATCTGTGTGCGACAGGACGTCATGAAACACAAATCAAAAATATGGTAAAATCATTTCATAAAACCACAATTCAGAAAGATTAAACCGATCAATCATTAAGAAAAGGTTACACTCCCACTGAGTGTGTCATTGTATCCAAAAACACACTCAGTGGGAGTGTAACCTTTTTCGTTGAGTATGTTCAATGGCATATTATACTAGTCCAAGCACTGTGGGTCGTGTTAATAAAATACGCCAAACCCTTTCGGTGGTCTTAGTGCAAATATGCACCTTCTTCGGGAACAATTTTTTAATTTACTCCTCCCAAACTACTATCTATAAAAACGTGAACACAATATAAAAAACATACTTCTATACACAATATCACAAATCATACAAAGATACAAAAAGACACTCTTATTCTTACTAATAGATCAGCACACTCTTGACCAACAAGTGTTATGTTTTAACATTTCTCATCTGTTCTGTGTCCTGACCAAACCTTCATGCAACCAACTCTGTCAACAAAAATGATCAAATGTTACGTTTTAGAACAAAACCGATCACATTTAAACGTAGAGGTAGACAGGACCATAATATTTCAACCTCATAAAAGAAATGTTTTTTATATAGCTATAACAACAGGAGAACCAAACATTCCTTTTAGTGTGATAATCCACATATGTCGTGGCCCACTAATAAACGAAGTCTCATCATCACGGGTGTACAAACCTCAAAATAGTCTATGGATACGAAGTGTTCGTAGAAACGAATTACATTTAGAGCTATAAGGACTTGAAGAATGTTCCCATCTTAGATATATAAAAAAGTTTGTCTTCAACTATAAAAGAGGAACCTATGAACATCAAGTAAAGCAACAGTAGCTTTCAATGGATAAATAACCCTCAGCCTGATTGGCTAATCTGCCTCATTTCTTCATGGCACCCACTCAGGGTCCAATCCCTTAAATACTCAATTCATAAATGGCCTTACCATAGAGGAGGACAAAAATGCCTTCTCCTCGATCAATATATGTCCACAACAAATGGCAGGTCAGCTGGGTCTCTCAATTCATTCCCACTAGGAATTTTAAAAGCCCTATATTGGAATAATAAGGAAAAATTAACTCTGCAATACTGTAACAGGTTCTACTCCATGTCAGCACCAGTGAATGTACCTATATTCAAACTGGTTGATTCCTGGTTTTCTGAACCATATATATGTATATATTGGCATCACATCACTCTCCATACTGTTCTCACATTGAATATATGGGCCATAGCCTCACTGGTAAATATGGCGCCATAAAACATGCACAGGTTCAAAATAACTGTGCTACATCACTCACTTTCAGGCACCCTATGTATCATCAGAGTGTCTTGATATGTTACCTCACAAATTTGTTTATACAAGCATCTTTGGAATTCCTGCCTCAAGTCATGGGCACTACAAGCATTGTGTAATTATGATAAATACGTGGTATATAGACCAACATGTCAAGGCTAAAAGGTGGAACCCAAGACCTGTAGTGAAAGAAATGTGTCGACTAGGGGTTTCTATCCAAATGGGCTACCACGAGAATTGAGCAGACTTAAAGTCTCCAAAATATAAAGAATATCAAGGCACGAATGAGAGGCACCCCCCCCCCCCCACACACACACCTAAGCAGAATGGTATCAAGTCCCCAACACACTACATCTAGAGGTAAACAGCCTAAAATTGGAAATGCGTCCAAAAACACCCCCCCCCCCCCTTGATGGAGCGAGGTGGAAAAACAAAATTTTGTATACCCCTCGTGAAGTCCCTTTCTCATAACAGTAACATGAACTAATCGTGTGATTTTGAAAATTAATCAACATAGAATAGAATGCATACACAAGTACACGTGGGAAACTAATTTGCTCATGTTGCAAACTATAATCGACTAACTAAGTGATGTCGTTACGTTCAAAATTAATGCAGCAGCTATAAACTAACCAAAAGTGGCATGAATGTGCTTTCTGTTTGTTTATTTGTGGCAAAATTAAGAAGATTGCTGAGTAGATCAAGCATATATGTTGCTTTATTTGCTAGGTAATAACTAACAGGGATACCTTAGTAAGGGGGGAGGTAAACAGAAGGGTTATAATTCAAAAATGTATGTTTGATTGTGTTTGTTTCTATAATAGTTCCCTTTCTGGTCTATGAGGCCTAGAACAAAATGGACGTTTTTGTGACTCCGAGATTGAAGTGCAGTACGCATGCGCATAATGAAATGATCTGCAGGCTAGTATGAGCTGCCTGTGCCTGTACAGAATGGGTCAAGGACAGTGTGCCCTGAAAGTCCAGCTGAGTGCCAACAAAATGGACATCCGTGCTGAGAAACATGGGAAAAGAGGCAAAGCTTACAAGTTAAAGGACATGAGCGAAGCGGATAAAATAAGGACAAAGACCATTTTCATTGAGCTGATCTTGCGTAAATTAAACAATAAGATGATGAGGTTATGCTCATCCACGCCTCGGATTGACTAATCAGAACTGTTAAAAGACACTGATAGATACGTTTGTAGATAGATCAGGTAGCGAAAAAGGGTTTTAAAAAAGTGTGTTCAGACTTAAGAAAAAACTCTCTCTCTCTCTTCTTCGATTTCCATCTTTGTATCCTGACATGCCGCCGGAATGCTGAATTTTCCTGAGGCATAGGAACTTTGAATTTTTAAGAACTTTAACTTTATTTGAGTGAGTACGGAGACTTTAGATGAGGTTAATAGCTAGAGAGAATAGGGAGATGAACTTTGGGAACTATTACATCTTTTGCTAATATTCATGTCCTATAATTTCATTATTAATGTGCTTATTTCTGAGCTTTGAATTAAATTTGAATATAAATGTATAAGTCAAATTCTCTCATTTCCCTAAATCTATTTTGCATTAAACACATTTATAAGTGAATAAATACAGGTCATGCTAGAAGATTTTATTTAAATAAAAATTAGATAAATGAAGAACTAAGCTGGTCTTGTTCATCCTTAGCCTAATTTTTACTAGCAGATCCATTGACAAATAATGGTGGTGTGTCTGAATAAATTGTCTCGTTGATAAAACCATGGTAAAACAATTTAAACTGCAGGTGTACATTTTATAAATATTTAGCTTAATTTAGACACTCTGCTATGATCCAGCAGCTCTCCTTTGAGTTTTCACCAATCCATGATGTAGAGTAAAGTGTGTACGAGTGACTCGCAGTGTTATGGGCCCCACTGATGAGTAAGTGTGTGATTTGAAACTTCAGGGAAAGGTGACGAGGATCTTGAAGAAATTTCCGGAGTAGGGTTGCATCAGTAATTAGCTTGGTAGCAGAGCATTGGTTGCTATAGAATTAGCTAGGATAATTTATAAAGTGATGTATACGGGATTTGATGTACAGAATTATGACTAACACCTGTTGAGTTTGTATTTTGTTATATGTAGTCTGGAAAAGGCTTCCGGAAAGTGTGGGAAGCTTGTAACTCTGTCTGCAGGCAGAGGTAGTGAGGCAACTGAAGTCACACATCGCATAGTCTGTTTCAAAAAGTAGTGGTATTGTCGTATATCACAAGTCTACGGAACTTTACGTGTGAAAGGATAAATGTATAGCAAGGACAGTCTATAAAATCTTAGCTTCAAGTACAGGGATCATTGTGTATCCTGATTTAAAACTTACTGCTGAGAGAGTAATAGAGCTTAACCCGAGCTTGAGAGAAGGGTAAGGTAGAGGAATGTGCTGTCTACTGGAAATAGAGAATACTTGTGCGATTGAGAAAACTATCACTTTGGATTAGCGAAACAGACGAATGGAGTTGTTTTATTGTAGTTACTTACCGATTCAGTTTTATAAAAGTGTAAATATGGCTTCTCGATAAACCTTGTAAATGAGGGGTCAGTCGAAGCTGCAAAAGCCGAAGCAGAGCTGACCTCAAAAGTGTCGTGCAGGGATTGGTCCTTGTGACCAAGACAGACTAAGGGCTGATTGGTGCATCAGTAAAGCAGCGAGACTATTGGTTAAGCACTAAGACAACGTATCTTGTTCTAATTGGTGAGATAGTGTGAACCGCGCTGTGATAAGCTGGTGTTACAAAGCAGTTTGCGGAAGAGTGCGCAATCTTTTGAAAGACAGGAAATTTTCAGAAAAATTGAGTTCTATTATGGAGAAGAAAAGGAGAAACCTTCATGGTTTAAGAGATTGAAAAATATATTCAAGAAAGACAAGGCGATAGTAACAAGAGAGGGAAAATTACTTCCTCCGCCAAAAACAGATGCTGCTTACATGATGACTAAATATGGCTATCATACATGCATTTGGCTAAAGAATTGGGCTAGATATACCAAGAATGATGGTGCGCTAGCATTTCCAGAAGTAGGATCTTTTAATCTGGCAGTTTTACGAAATTTAAGAAAAAAGATGATGAAGCTTGAACCAAGACATAGACAAACTCAATTTGAAGCACCAGTTGAGTGGGAAGATGAGATGCATGAGTTAGAGCAAGAAAGGTTGGAAAATCATCGAGGACCAAGAGGCAGATTACGTGGATTATGAAATGAAATGAAATGAAAAGAAAATTTATAGAGCGCGGTAGCTGCCCTGAGGCGTCCTAGCGCTAAAAAAGTAGTGCTTCCTAGTGAGGCTGTTAGCATCGAGAGTTTAGTCAGACTTCTTAAATAGGAAAGTTTTTACCTGTTTATGAAATGAAAGTAAGTTGGTGTCAGATCTCAGATGAAGGGGAAGGGAGTTCCACAATTTGGCCGCATTGTAAGAAAATGACCGGCCTCCAGATATTGATCTCTTGATTGTGGGGGCTGTAGCAAGGAAAGCATAAGTAGAGCGAAGCTGTTTATTAGGATGATAGGGAGTGATTAGGGAATGGTTAATGACCGGACCCGTTTTCCAGAAAGCCTGATGGCAAATGCAAAGAGTTTAAAAGTTTTTTCTTTCCCTAACAGGGAGCCAATGCAGGTTTCTCAGACCGGGTTTTGCCGAGAGGCTGCGGGGGAGCTGAAGCAAAGTTTGGGCGGCACAGTTCTGTATTAACTGAAGTTTTCGCAGGGTGTATTCAGGGGCTCCTAGATAAAGGGCATTGCCAAAATCAAGGCGAGACTGGATCAAACCTTGAACGACGATTTGTTTGGCTTCAAAGGGCAAGAGGGTAAGAATCTTCCTAAGAAGTCTAAGAAGGCCAAAGCAGGTGGCTGATAACCTGGTTGCCTGACTGTTGAAGCTAAGAGATTTATCCAGCCAGACACCAAGGCTTTTTATAGTGTCTTTGGGTGTTGGAGGAGAACCGAGACAGGGGGGCCATATTGAGTTGATCGTGGGAGAAATAGAGCTACCAAGGAGCATCATCTCCGTTTTGTCTCCATTAAGTTTGAGACATGAGGTGGTCATCCAGTTATTGTCTTCCTTATGGGGAGAAACTCATGAAACTCACGAAAGTAGAATGAGAAGATGGAGAAATGCTGATATGTGTGATGGAATGTATCCAATTAGATTAGCAGATGAAATAGAAGGGCAAAAATGAACAGAGAAAAGGAATAATGTGGAATCAGGAAGGAAAAATTATGGAGATGGTGAATCAGAGGATATGGTGCTGGAGGAGATATTAAATAGGAGACCACCACCATATCAACCGGGTTCTATATGGACCACTCCAAATGCTCCACCAGTAGAGGATAGATTTGCTGAAACACCCAAAACATTTTCAAATTTTAGAGACCTTCCAGAAAGGGTAGAAATGAGATATGATTCAAACACCCCAGTGGTAGAAACAAGACTTAATTTTACTCCTAGGCAAAATGATGAAAGCAGAAGAAGTGTAGCAAGAGTAGAGAGACAAATTGAAGAACACCTAAGTACTTCTGAATATCTACGTTCTACAAATTAATTAACCGAAAAGATACAGGAACTTACTAAAAATATAGAAGCTGTAACAGTCCCAGTAACACTAGGTTCTGTAATTCCATTATTCGAAAATCAGAAAAATTAAAGAACCTACTTGGACGATTCCTTTAAACCAGAGTTTGCAAAAAGTAAGAGAAAAGATTTATCCAGATTTGGCTGAAATTAGGCGAACAAGTAATATAATACCGCCTGACTTGACTTTTAATCAGAGCCTACCATAAAAGTTTCCAACTCGAGCAAAATCTGATTCTGCGACACCTGAAAGAAATGTAGAGAAAATAGATTTAACACAAACCCCAGTAGGACCAATAGAACAAGAATTAAGTGATTGCCTTAAAACTCTGAAAGTAAAAGAACATGAATCTAAAGTATTAGATGTGGCTAGACTAAAAGTTGACAGGGAAGAATTAATTATTGGAACAATTGGGACGTATAGACTAAAAACATATCAGGATGATGAACTGATGTTTATGTGTAAAAGTATTATTTGGAAAGTAAAAACTATACATGACCAATTGGAAGGATTAGCTAGTGAATTAGATGTAGATTTTGCGAATAATAAAACATTACAAAAACCCTACAGAGTAGATTTTACAGAAAAGAATATTGAAAATATGAATACGGCAGGAAGACTAACCCAAATAAAAGAGCTAATTGTCTTACTAAGAAGATGGGGAGATGTGAATAAATGGAAAGCAAAAAGAGCAAAGAAAAGAGAAGAAGTCAGTGATAAATCTACATTAGCGTTCCCTGTGAGAAAAAAAGAGACAGTAGTAAATGAATTTCCTATGAGAGAAATACCGGGAGGAGGATATGTACATGTTCCTTGGACTAGATAAGACATATTATCATTTACTAAAGATTTCCCCAGACTGAGAGAAAAACCAGTAGAATGGTATCGACAGATGGATCAATTTGTAAAGGTTTTAAAGGTACTATGGGAAGATTTTGATGGATTATTTGACATAGTAGTAACAGCAGACCTATGGTCTGAGTGCAAAAGAACAGTGAACTGTCCGAAAACTGAATATGCTTGAGACAAGGTGACAGGTGCTCCTTTGCCTGAAGTGATGAGGAAATATGAACAAGTAATAGTGTTTTTGAAAAATAAAATTCCACCGAAAGAAATAGATTGGGTAAAAATTGACAGGATTTTGCAAGAACCGAAAGAATCTGCACATGCATTTTATGAGACACTATTGTTAGTATTTAAACAATATAGTGGATATGAAGACTTAAGTTAAAAATATGAGTAATTTGTATATCGATTTGTGTTTGCATTGAGACCAGAAATTGGAGACATGATTAAACATAATTTAATGGGATGGCAGTCATGTTCTGTAGACAAGGCATTGAGACATGCAAAATATCGTAGTGATAAAATTGAAGTTAAGCAGAAAAAGCTGAAAGAGAAAGCCATGTGGGCACAAGTGAAAGTAGCAGAACATCAAGTGGCACAGCTGGAAAACAAAAGTGCAGATGGGAGTCAAGTAAAAGTGAAGGGAAATTTTAATAAACCTAAATTAGTAGGGAACATAGAGGAGCTTAAGAAAAAGTATCCTTGTCATAATTGCGGCAGGATAGGGCATTGGAAGAAAGAGTGTAAGTGTCCACCAAGAGTTAATCCCAAAAATACATCTTTGAATGCGGAGGTGCAGAATGAGGTAATTCAACAACCATTGTTACAGCGGCAGGTAGTTACCTAGCAAAGTCAGGTGCACATCCGCGACTACCACACAGTGTAAATCTGCAGAGATACATTGCAGAGACAGGATTCAGCGGAGGCGAGCAGGTAAACCGATCGCCCAGAGTGAATATGAGTCCCCAGTATTGGTTACAAGAGGATGGTGGGAGTGAGTAAGATGATAGCTTCTGACGGTGCCTGAGAGAGGAAGAAGAGTGCTTGGAGCCACTCTTGAGGTAGATCAGTCTGGTCCGTTTGTGAATGGAAAGGTGAATGATGTAAAAGTAACTTTCCTAGTGGACACTGGTGCTACCCGTTCTACTGGTAGATCAGTAGAAGTTCAAAACCTTCCTCTCTCGGGAGAACAAATTCAAGTTGTAGATGTAGCTAATAAGCAGATTAAAACCTCCTGAACAAAACCGGTTGAAGTAGAAATCAGAAATTTCAAAGATATGCACCGATTTGTGGTGTGTGATTGTAGTCCAGGTAACCTGTTAGGCAGACACATTCTGTGCAAAATGAACTGTGCCATATATTGTTCACTAGATGGCATAGAGCTTCAACCCCCAGATGAAGGCATCTAGTATAAAATGACCATGTCAATGATAGAATTAGAAAAGAATGAATTGTTTCCTGTGTTTGATCGAGAAAAGATACCTGCAGAATTGAAAGAAACAGTAAAAGAGCAAGAATGGGATTTTACAGGAGAAGATATTGGATTAATGAAAGGTGTAGATCCTGTGAGAATGTCTGTAAAAGAAGGATTGAGTTATCCAAACATTCCCCAATATAAAATGACAGCAGAAGTAATTGACGGAATAACACCAGTAATAAACAAGATGATTGAACAAGGCATTTTAATAGAGATAGAAAGCAGTCCTTGTAACTCACCGATAATGGGATTGAAAAAGCCTAACAGAACATTTAGGATTGTACAAGACCTTAGAAAGATTAATAAAATTGTTGTCCCATGTTGTCCAATTGTACTAAATCCAGCAGTAATTTTATATCAAATTCCATATGATGCAGAATGGTATACCATGATTGACTTGTGCAATGCGTTCTTTACGGTTCAATTACACCCAGAAAGCCAGCCAATATTTGCATTCCGGTTTGGAGATCGCATTTTGGCCTGGTGCCAAATTCCTCAGGGGTATACTGCGAGTCCATCTATTTTTAATCAACTGTTGATGAAGTCATTAGAAAGTTTGAGCATGCCTGGAGAATCTGTATTGGTCCAATATATTGATGATCTGTTAGTAGCATCAAAGACAAAAGATGAATGCATGTCAGATACAATTGCATTGTTAAACCATTTGGCAGAAGAAGGGCATTAAGTGTCTCCATCGAAATTACAATTTTGTCAGAAAGAAGTGCAATACTTAGGTCATAAGATTGCTAAAGGAACTAGACAAGTCACTACAGAAATAATCAAAATGATACAAGGAATGCAACCACCAAAAACACAAAGACAAGTTAGAATGTTTTTAGGAATGGTGGGTTACTGTAGACAGTGGATTAGTGGATTCTCGCTAATAGCAAAACCCTTGCAGAGACTAACTAGAGCAGACATCAGAGACCCTATCGTACTGAATACGACTGAAATGGAAGCATTTGAAAAGCTAAAAACAAGTTTATGTGAAGCTCCAGCTTTAGGAATGCCTGACTATGAAAAAGAGTTTGAGCTGTATTGCAGTGAGCGAGAAGAATGTTTATTGTCAATATTAATTCACAGACATGGAAAACTGAGGAAACCAATTGCGTATTTCTCAGCTATTGTGGATTCAGTTGCAAAGGCCTTGCCAGGTTGTCTGAAGGCAGTAGCACCTACATGTTTGAGTTTGGAACAAAGTGAAAGAATAGTGATGGGATTAAGCATGGGCGGATTTTGCGGATCCACGATTCGCGGATTTGCGTATTCACGGATCGTGGATCCGCAAAATCCGCGGATTTTGCGGATTTGCGGATCCGCGAATTTGGGGCGGGGCTTCCATGCGAGTGCACATGCCTCTTGTGTGTATAAAAGGTCAGAGACCGATCAGAGCAGCAGATAAAGATACAGAAGCTCCTGGCCACAGGAACAGCACGAGGATTGCGCTCGTGAAAGTCAAGGATGCAAAGGCCTCTGTCCAGCATCACAGCTGATTTTCGATGGTATATTTGGGAAGAAGGCACATCTGCCCAGCCTTGACAATGCTCACGATTGTTTTTTGGGCCGATGAATGAGTCACTGAATTTAAGCTTCAACTAGGGCACATGCTTAATTGATATCTGTAAGTGCTTCCGGTTGAGGTTTAATTTTTGTGCCAGGACCATCGTGCCAGAATGAACCCTGCCCTTCATATTTATTCAAGAAGACGCCACCGTTTTGTGCCATACCTCTACTCAACTGGAGTACTTTATACTGGATAATCAGTAAGGGCTACCTCGTTGGGTAAATGTATAGTGCTTTTACTACACTACAGCTGCCTAAAGTGCCAGAGAGTTGTCTACAGCGACCAGGTGTGTGTTACTATGCAATCGCGCCGAAGGGAGCAGGAGTCCCTTGAGTGAGCTATCATAGTGGGTAAATGGCGGGAAGACGGTGCACACCGCGAGTGTGTGGGCGGGGTCAAACGGACGGGGCTTCCATGCGAGTGCACATGCCTCTTGTGTGTATAAAAGGTCAGAGACCGATCAGAGCAGCAGATGAAGATACAGAAGCTCCTGGCCACAGGAACAGCACGAGGATTGCGCTCGTGAAAGTCAAGGGTGCAAAGGCCTCTGTCCAGCATCACAGCTGATTTTCGATGGTATATTTGGGAAGAAGGCACACCTGCCTGGCCTGTTGTAACTATTTTACGATGGCGCCGGCAAGCTGCCAGCGCCATCCTAAAATAGTTACTAAATTAGCTTCAACAGGAAGCTCTAATAGATAAAATAAAGCAGGTGCTCGAGCACCTGCTTTATTTTATCTATTAGAGCTTCCTGTTGAAGCTAACTTAGTAACTATTTTAGGATGGCGCTGGCAGCTTGCCGGCGCCATCGTAAAATAGTTACAACAGGCCAGCAAGGCTTGAACTTTTGCCCCCGGAATCCGCCGCTCGCGGATTTGCGAATTCGCTGTAAATTCGCGGGAGTTCACGGATCGCGGATTTACCAAAAATTTGCAAAATCCGCGAGCGTAACGGATTTTACGCTCATGCTTAGATGGGATTTCCTGTGAGGGTATAAGTACCTCATTCTGTGGAGATTCTCCTCACTAGGACAAAAACACAATACCTTATAAATAACAGAATGACAAAATATGAGAACACAATTCTAGGTGTAGATAATGTGACAATTTGACGATGTGTGAATATAAATCCATCTACATTGTTACCTGGTGCTATGGAAGCAGAAGTAAGAAATGAGATTGATCACAAATGTTTGGATGTTCTTGAGTATTGTACCAAACCAAGACCTGACATCAGGGATGAACCATTGCCTGAATCTGATTATGTGATGTTTGTTGATGGTTTGTGCCTGAGAACAAAGGAGGGTGCTTTGAGTGCTGCATATGCCTTGTGTACAGTGGCAGATGCTCTTGAAGCATCTTGTCTGAAAGGAATTTGTTCCGCTCAAATAGCGGAATTGATTGCTTTGATTCGAGCATGTGAACTAGGAAAGGAAATGAGAGTCACCATAGTGACTGACAGCCAGTACGGATTTGGGGTTGTCCATGATTATGGACAATTGTGGTCCCAAAGAGTTTATTTAACTTCTGCAGGAACCCCCATCAGAAATGTTGAATTTGTAAAAATTTTCATTGATGCTATTCAGTTGGCTGATAAAATTGCAGTGGTAAAATGTGCTGCTCACAGAAAAGGAGGTGACTACATCACTAAAGGCAATAGGTATGTCGATTCTGTTGCAAAATACAGTGCCAAAAATCTTGCATCCATAAATCGGGACAAAAAAGAAGAACATGTTTCAAGTCCTTTAATGCTAACCACAGTAGTTGAGACTTGGCAGGAAGTAAGACAGATGCAGGAAGAAGCTAGTGAAGAGGAGAAAAACATTTGGCTAAAAGCAGGGTGTAGACAAAGGGAAGAAGATGAAATTTGGGTTCACAAAGATGAAAGACCAGTAATCGCGATTCACGAAAAAACGCGAAATCCGCAGATTACCGCGATGGGCGCGATAATAACCATATTGGCCGCGATATTTAACAGCAAAACAAACAATACCTTTTATTGGCTGTGCAACCCCCCCCACCCCTCCCCCCCCACTCGTGTGTGTCAGCAGCTTCCCGGGACACACACAGACAGTCAGTTTTTGAGCTGATGAGTGGGGAGCGGATTGCGGCGCTGTTGGCACGATTCAAAAGGATTGTTCTGTGAGGAGTGTCATCCCTGAATTTCGAAGGCTCAAACGTAGAAACAACGTTTGCGAATTGGGCGCTTAATAGCAAGTTGAAAGCAATGAATCCAACTTGTTTAATTCCCAGCAGCACAGAGAGCCGTCATCATTGCTCAAACAGGGGTTTGGATAAATCTCTTTCAGATTCGCGGCCACCCCCCGGACAGATGGGTGATTGGCCTCGCTTTGTGTGGGACACATTCTTTCAAACTAACCCCAGGTGGTGAGGAAGACTCTCGGACTTGAGATGACTTGTCATTACAGGCCTCCATTAAAACGTGATGGCAGCGCCCTGCTGATGCGAGGACACTCTATGCAGGCCAGGCGGCACCTCCCTGTTGGGTAAAAGGGCTTCAGACCCCCTCCGCTGTGGTGGGGCAGAACCCGATGTACTTGCATCAGGGAAACTCCGGGCAGCGCAGAGCACTGCTCTGGAAGCCGGCGTCGGAGAGGACACTTCATTTTTTTTTAAAAAGACAGGTTCGGTGTCTCCGGCTGCTATGAAATGTTTCCCCAGGAAGGGGTGGAACTAACTGCTGATGTACATTTTACTTGGGCGCAGTAACCTTTGAGCTGGAAACACATATGGACCAATGATTGATGATGAATCACGGGCATTTGCAGGCTGAGGGTGGCCAGGGTGAATGTGAGACACTGACTGTTACATGTGGATTTTCACTATGTTCTTTCGATGGATGTCGAGTTGGGGGCAGGAGGCATATATGCACGTGTTGGCATTTGAATTGTTCTTTGTAATATGTTTGTCATTTTTCTGATAAGTGTATAGGCTCTGTTCTCTACTTAAATTGCAAAATCAATAAAATATGTTTTACAAAAAACAATATCTCCTTCCAAACAACTGCTGTGTCTCTGCTGCTAAGCCTTCCCGAAATATTCTGAAGCAGTTCGAGACATATATATCAACTAGCTAGTATCCAGCAAGAGGCCTGAAAGGGTAGATGTGCGCTAAACAACAACTCTTATGATAAGCTAAGATGTGACCATCCCGCAAAGATCCAGTGAATCATGTGCGATGTGGGTAGGGGTGGACATACTGGCAAAATCTCATTCTCCTGGGGCAGTGGGAAACGCTCTCAGTTCCATACAAAGTCCATAGGGTACACTGATAAGTCCACCATTTTTTCTTTGAAAAGTGTGCCTTTCCGCACACATTAAATGCAGGTTTCATCTCACTTGGCCTTTTACTATGTGCAAAGGGATGAGGGCTCTGAAGATCGTAGGTTCTGAGGTGGCACAGATCCTGACAACCATTCCTTAAAAAACAGATTGCCGGTCATTGCTGGTATTTTACATAAGTTCTTTGTGAGGGATAGCCACTCACTTCTGGTACCTTTTGTTGTTTATTCCTTGAACAGTTACTCCCTACCAAATCTGGATGTATGTCCCTCCACTTCGAGTATCTTCCTCTATTCCATATTCCAGATTGCCTAATCAAAGTGGAATACTCTGCTAAAACAGTTTCCATTGATTTAAGGCTGAAAATGAATGCTTATGAGTAAAATAAAGTGCCGTTAAAATCCTGCTAAATTTCCATATTTGTGCCGCTAAATTTCCATATTTGTGCCGCTAAATTTGCGAATCCATGCCGCTATATCCTGGGGGGTCTGAGTAATGCCTGATAACATGATTTCAAATATGGCCCGAATGTACCATGGTCAAGCTCATGTTGAGAGGGATGCTATGATCAGATTGTTCAGACAGACGTGGTATAATCCTAAGTTTAGGATGATCACTGAAAGCCTGTGTCAGAGGTATCTAGTGTGTCAACAGTTTAATCCAAGAAGAAAAACAGTTGTGAGCTTGGGAACCATAGGACGGGAGGGAGATCCATTCACACAAATGCACTTGGATTTCATCAAACTGCCACCATGTAACAGACTCAGATATGTGTTAGTAATCATTTGTCTGTTCTCTCGGTGTGTAGAAGCCTTCCCCACCCGGAGAAATGATGGAGTAACTGTTGCAAAGCTGCTTTCGCGTGAAATCATACCACGTTACGGTTTTCCAGTAACAATTGAAACAGATCGTGGAAGCCATTTTCAGAATGAACTATTACAAATGATTTGTGAAGCACTGGACATTCGCCAGAAACTGCATTGTGCTTACAGACCAGAGGCTTCAGGGGTAGTTGAACAAGTGAATGGAACAATAAAAAACAGAATTATAAAATGTGTTTGGCAACAGGACTGAAATGGCCGGACGCATTGCCACTCGTTCTGATGACCTTAAGGAGTATACCTGACAAAAAGACTGGATTAAGTCCACATGAGATTTGATGGGCAGAGTGATGAGACAAGCATTTGTACCAGCTGATAAATTTTTAACTATTAATGATGACATCATACTGAATTACTGCAAAAACCTGTCTCACATGGTAACTTCTGTGTTCCATCAAGTGGGAACTGAGTCAAACACGAAAGAGAAATATCCAGCTCATGATCTAGTTCCTAGAGATTGGGTTCGAATAAAGGTACACCGAAGAAGAAATTGCTTAGTACCTCGTTTGCAGTTAAGAGTGCCGGAGTAAAAAGATGGGTGCAGGCCAGTCATACCATCCATGTGCCTGAGCCTGAAAATCTACACGAGGAAGGTGAAAGCACAACTGACTCTGATTCTGAAGGAGAACCAAAGAGAAATCCAGATACTGAAGCTCGACAAGAACGTCGACATCTGGAGGTATCAGATGCTAGCTCTGCATCTGAAGGAGAAGGTGAAACTGTTGAAATACTAAATTTTGAAGATCAACCTGAAAGTCGAGATTTGGTAAGAACTGGTACCAGTAAAGACATTGAACAAAGTGGAGATAAAACTGGTAATCAAGAAAATACTGAAGAACAGTAAGAAAGGTCTGAAAGCAGGAACCAAAATCCTGACACTGGAAAAGACTCACGACAAGGGTGACATTCCAAGTACCAGTTATGGAGATCTTCCTAACAGAGTGAAAGTGCTGGGTAAAGAGAAAACAGATTCTGAAAAAGAAACAGACATTATAAAGTTCATTATAAATGAAACTGTTGAAGGTACTGAAAGTGAAACGGATGACAGTGGAGATGAAATTCAATTGAAAAAGAGTTCAAGTTAAAGAGCTTGGAGAATGGAACATAACACTACAGAACCAAAGGCAAAAAGAGCTCGTAAAGGAGATAATTGGCCTAAAGAAAATGATGGACTGAAATTGAAACTGGGTAACAAAGCAAGAAAACCAGAAGATCAAGTAAATGAGATAACAAGTCAAAAAGAGATGTTGGGAAAAAGAATAGAGGTTGGTCAAAGGCCAAAAAGAGTGAGGAGACCAAACCAGAAATATAAGTCACCTGAATGGACTTACATGTTTTTGCCTCCTATTGATGAAGTAAACAGCAGCCAAGAAAATCTGAATTGCTCAGGTCAAGAGAAAGAAAGTGAGTAAAAAGACTCAAAGAAAGAAAAAGAAATATTTGATCTGAAATTGCAAAGTAAAAACAAGACTTGAAACCTTGGTATAAGAAAAACGCTATGAGCGTAAAGTGAAAGTCTATTAAAGACAGAGAGAACTGTGAAAATTGGTGAAATCGCTGTGTTAAAAAAAATGGCTACTAATGATGTAACTACGAAATGTTCTATTTTTAGAAAATGGTGTAGAATGTGGGTAATATGTACTGGACTATTAATGTTAGTATGGTTGATTTTAACTTTTTAGAGAAAAGTTTGAGAAGATGAAAGCAAAAGAGACTATGAATGGAAGAAATAATGAATTGAAAACTGATAAAGTACATGAGTATTAGCCAGAAATACATCAAGATAGATCAATTAGCGATTTTCCAAAGAATAGTTTTTCAAGATTATTATCTGAGTAAATTAGAACTATGGATGCTAGAGACTGTTACGTTTGTGTAAAATTGCCAGTATCAGTCTCAGAAGGGGTGACATATCACCATCTTCCACTTACATATGGAGTTACATGTAGTGTAATAGCAAGTTTGTTTTACAAAACAGGCAAATTAGAATATTATTATTCAAATTCTGATGATGTTTTTGCAAAATTAAAAGTTATAAATGAAATGAACAAAGTTAAGCCCGCGAAAGTTATGGGAGAATTTTTCTCAGAAACCCAAGAATTGACTCATGATTATGCTTTTAGACATAATTTGACTTGTAAAATGAGGGATGAAAAAAAAAGCATTTTTAGATATGGTTGAGGAGAGGAGAATTGTATATAAAAGAAATGAAAAAGTGAAGCATGATAAATCTAAACATTGGGAATCTGAGGATGAAAAATTAGATGGACGAAATGTAAATGTGGCTATAAACATAGATACCCCATCATTAGGGAATTTTTTTTGTAGAAACAATACTGTATATGACAATTATTTTGTGGAATCGAGTCAATGTGAAGACACTTATCGTATAATAGGGGGTTGGGGATTTAAAGGTGGTAATGACCCAGTTTTTCCTGGAATTTATTTCATTTGTGGGAACAAAGATTACTACAAGTTGCCTGATCATTGGTATGGGTCCTGTTATGGAGGCCTTGTCTTTCCTAACATTTTTCATGTAGATAGAGGTACTAATGGGATACATGAGATAGGTAAACCTTTAAGTCATAGAAAAAGAGAGAGTGTAGTAGAAATAATAGGTGATATTTTTGGAGCACTGATACCAGCAATGGGGATATCTCTTAATGCAAACAAAATTCGGAAATTGTCAACCATGGTAGATCGTCAACAGACACTGCAGGTGGATTTTTAATGGTAAACAATGAACTGGTTGCTATGAGAGCTATGGTGATGCAAAATGGTCTTGCTCTTGATATAATTTTGGCAAAAGTGGGAGGAGTTTGTGGAATTTTGTAAGTACAACACTGTTGCACTTACATTCCAGATAAGTCAAAACATTGAGAGATATATTAAAAATATTACAGAATTACGCAAAGAAATTGAGCCACTGGAGGTTGATGGTGTCCTTGAACGACTTGGTAGAAGTTTTTCAGCAGTCAAACATTGGTTGCATGAAATAGGTAGTTCTATTATAGGTAAAGTATTAATTCCAGTAACAGTAGTAATAGTAGTGATTATTGATATTAAGATTATGTTGCATGATTAGAAAGAGAAGCAATGTTAATAGGTCAATAAAGGAGGTGATTTAAGAAAAGCAAGAAAGAGAACGTGAAAAGGGTGACATAGAGATGGAAGAGTTTCAAGAGAAACTCTATCAAGACAGCAGAAAATTGGAAGACACTAGAGTATAATCCATACTAATAAAAAGAACTTGAAGCATGTTAAGATAAAAATTTGCAAAATTTTGGGAGATATTTGGTGATAAATCACCATAGGAGGGAGTTTATGGAGCGAGGTGGAAAAACAAAATTTTGTATACCCCTCGTGAAGTCCCTTTCTCAGTAACATGAACTAATCGTGTGGTTTTGAAAATTAATCAACATAGAATAGAATCCACACACAAGTACACGTGGGAAACTAATTTGCTCATGTTGCAAACTAAAATCGACTAACTAAGTGATGTTGTTACGTTAAAAATTAATGTAGCAGCTATAAACTAACCAAAAGTGGCATGAATGTGTTTCTGTTTGTTTATTTGTGGCAAAAACAAGAAGATTGGTGAGTAGATCACGCATATATGTTGCTTTATTTGCTAGGTAATAACTAACAGGATACCTTAGTAAGGGGGAGGTAAACAGAAGGGTTATAATTCAACAATTTATGTTTGATTGTGTTAGTTTCTATAACAGTTGCCATTCTGGCCAATGAGGCCTAGAACAAAATGGACGTTTTTGTGACTCCGAGATTGAAGTGCAGTACGCATGCGCATGATTAAATGATCTGCAGACGAGTATGAGCTACCTGTGCCTGTACAGAATGGGTCAAGGGCAGTGTTCTCTGAAAGTCCAGCCGAGTGCCAACAAAATGGATATCCGTGCTGAGAAACGTGGGAAAAAAGGCAAAACTTACAAGTTAAAGGGCATGAGCGAAGCGGATATAATAAGGACAAAGACCATTTTCATTGAGCTGATCTTGCGGTAATTAAACAATAAGTTGATGAGGTTATGCTCATCCACCCCTCGGATTGACCAATCAGAACTGTTAATAGACAGTGATAGTTACTTTTGTAGATAGATTAGGTAGCGAAAAAGGGTATGAAAAAGTGTGTTCGGACTTAAGAAAAAACTCTCTCTCTCTCTCTCTCTCTCTCTTCTTCAATTTCCTTCTTTGTATCCTGACATGCTGCCGTAATGCTGAATTTTCCTGAGGCGTAAGAACTTTGAATTTTTAAGAACTTTAACTTTACTTGAGTGAGTACGGAGTCTTTAGATGAGGTTTTTTTTTTGTAAATATTTTTATTAGATTTTCAGTAATATCAAAAGCATCACATAGCACTTGCTACTATATAACAATCCCAGTTTACATGAATCTAAGGCAGCTATTACATCACATTGGAAAGGCATCGCTGTGCATACTGAAGCCAGGAATCAAAGTGAGACAAGAAACCAACCCCCCAAAAAGCTATCCCCAACCCCTCACCCCCCCCCCCCACCCCATCCAACAGCCAGGCAACCGGTGTACTGTTCTACACCCCACCAATGCAATTTATTAGGCACATGTTCAACTTCATGTTCTATTGCCGTTTGAGAGTATCAGCACAGAAGAAGAAAGGCATCTCAGCTCAAAGTCCGATGGTAGCATTGTCGTAGCCCATAGAAAGCATAATAAAGATTTACACATAAGTACAACCCATGGAACATAGCGCCTCAGGATGAGTCAGGATGAGCAATCAGATATGCTGTCAAGGGATTCCAAAAATCCTTAGGTCAGGAAGATTCAGGCAATTCTTCCCCATACACTTGTAACTGGTCTCTACAATATACCAACTCCTTGAGCCACAAGGTTATAGTGGGTGATGACCTCAACCCCCATCTTTGGGCCACCGCCCATTTTTCAAGCAAAGTGGAAACTGCCACCAGGAGTCTATTAGCCAATTTCAGTTGTTGCACATTCCCCAAAAGGCACAACTCAGGCATACAGGCCACAGGTTCCAGCACCACTTCCGACAGAATACGAGTGACTTCGGTCTAAAATGCAAACACCCTCCCACACAGCCATGCAACATGATAGAAATCTGCATCCTCAGAACCACACCTCAAACAGCTCGCCGTGTCTCTCAAACCATACTTATGAAGTTGTAGAGGGGAATAGTATACTTGGTGTAGAAATTTGAAATGAATAATTCTAAGGTTGCTATTAGCTGTGAGCCGGCCCGTGAGCTGACAGCACGCTGTCCGTACCTCCATCGAAATTGGACTTCCTATTGCAGTCTGCTAGTGCAGATGCGACGGGTGATCCTCAAACTCATGCTGTCGCTGGGAAGTGGAGTACAGCCTTGTAATAAGCCCCTTACGACTCTCCCCTGTCAGCAGTGCCTGCAGCATCCCAAATGTTGTAGGCTCAGCTGGGTAGTCCGGATACACATCCCGAACAGCCTGTCGGACCCTGACATACATGAAGCGAAACATAAAATTACGATTCACTCCATTTTGAGCCTCACCAAGGGTTTTAAAGCAGCCTTCCTATGCAAATCTCCAAATCTCACAATACCAGCCGCCGCTAGCTCCTTCAACGCAGCGGGTTCCCAAGCCGCAGAGATCCCCGGATGAGAGGCAATGGGCAGAAGAGGCGCATACAAATACGGGAGCTGTAACCTGGTAGCCAAAGCACACTACGCCCAAGACATGCACAATGGGGGGCTTATTTCCTGCCGGGGTCCACCTGAGTCTCCCGATAGGATCATAGAAAGACGGCATCCGCCTGAATAGTGACATAAGTGTGGCAGGGTATGCTCAGACGTGAGTCCCTTGCTCACTTTCCCACTAGATTCAAGCAAGCCGGGCTGAAGACGGCTGGAATGCCAGAAACCGGTCCTCGGAAGCTTGTTTCCGGTCCAGGGAAGGCATGGCTTGGCAGTTTGGGCTGGACTGTTCCCATGAGGCACAGGGTCAGACTGATTTGCATATAGCCATGTCTGAACTGGGGTGGCAGAGTGGGCTAAGAACGGTGATGGATCAAACCCAGATCTTTTGACTGGGTGTGAGTGTTTGATTGGTTCGGATGCTCCGTCCATCACCACCCCCTTTTGTACCGCTTTGGCCGCCATAAGTGTGGCAGGGTATGCTCAGACGTGAGTCCCTTGCGCACTTTGCCACTGGATTCAAGCAAGCGGGCTGAAGACGGCTGAAATGCCAGAAACCGGTCCTCGGAAGCTTGTTTCCGGTCCGGGGAAGGCATGGCTTGGCAGTTCGGGCTGGACTGTTCCCATGAGGCACAGGGTCAGACTGATTTGCATATAGCCATGTCTGAACTGGGGTGGCAGAGTGGGCTAAAGAACGGTGATGGATCAAACGCAGATCTTTTGACTGGGTGTGAGTGTATGATTGGTTCGGATGCTCAGTCCATCACCACCCCCTTTTGTACCGCTTTGGCCGCCATAAGTGTGGCAGGGTATGCTCAGACTTGAGTCCCTTGCTCACTTTGCCACTGGATTCAAGCTAGCCGGGCTGAAGACGGCTGGAATGCCAGAAACCGGTCCTCGGAAGCTTGTTTCCGGTCCAGGGAAGGCATGGCTTGACAGTTTGGGCTGGACTGTTCCCATGAGGCACAGGGTCAGACTGATTTGCATATAGCCATGTCTGAACTGGGGTGGCAGAGTGGGCTAAAGAACGGTGATGGATCAAACCCAGATCTTTTGACTGGGTGTGAGTGTTTGATTGGTTCGGAGGCTCCGTCCATCACCACCCCCTTTTGTACCGCTTTGGCCGCCATAAGTGTGGCAGGGTATGCTCAGACGTGAGTCCCTTGCTCACTTTGCCACTGGATTCAAGCAAGCCGGGCTGAAGACGGCTGGAATGCCAGAAACCGGTCCTCGGAAGATGGTTTCCGGTCCAGGGAAGGCATGGCTTGGCAGTTCTGGCTGGACTGTTCCCATGAGGCACAGGGTCAGACTGATTTGCATATAGCCATGTCTGAACTGGGGTGGCAGAGTCGGCTAAAGAGCGGTGATGGATCAAACCCAGATCTTTTGACTGGGTGTGAGTGTTTGATTGGTTCGGATGCTCCGTCCATCACCACCCCCTTTTTTACCACTTTGGCCGCCATAAGTGTGGCAGGGTATGCTCAGACGTGAGTTCCTTGCTCACTTTGCCACTGGATTCAAGCAAGCCGGGCTGAAGACGGCTGGAATGCCAGAAACCAGTCCTCGGAAGCTTGTTTCCGGTCCAGGGAAGGCATGGCTTGGCAGTTCGGGCTGGACTGTTCTCATGAGGCACAGGGTCAGACTGATTTACATATAGCCATGTCTGAACTGGGGTGGCAGAGTGGGCTAAAGAACGGTGATGGATCAAACGCAGATCTTTTGACTGGGTGTGAGTGTATGATTGGTTCGGATGCTCCGTCCATCACCACCCCCTTTTGTACCGCTTTGGCCGCCATAAGTGTGGCAGGGTATGCTCAGACGTGAGTCCCTTGCTCACTTTGCCACTGGATTCAAGCTAGCCGGGCTGAAGACGGCTGGAATGCCAGAAACCGGTCCTCGGAAGCTTGTTTCCGGTCCAGGGAAGGCATGGCTTGGCAGTTTGGGCTGGACTGTTCCCATGAGGCAAAGGGTCAGACTGATTTGCATATAGCCATGTCTGAACTGGGGTGGCAGAGTGGGCTAAAGAACGGTGATGGATCAAACCCAGATCTTTTGACTGGGTGTGAGTGTTTGATTGGTTCGGAGGCTCCGTCCATCACCACCCCCTTTTGTACCGCTTTGGCCGCCATAAGTGTGGCAGGGTATGCTCAGACGTGAGTCCCTTGCTCACTTTGCCACTGGATTCAAGCAAGCCGGGCTGAAGACGGCTGGAATGCCAGAAACCGGTCCTCGGAAGCTTGTTTCCGGTCCAGGGAAGGCATGGCTTGGCAGTTCGGGCTGGACTGTTCCCATGAGGCACAGGGTCAGACTGATTTGCATATAGCCATGTCTGAACTGGGGTGGCAGAGTGGGCTAAAGAACGGTGATGGATCAAACCCAGATCTTTTGACTGGGTGTGAGTGTTTGATTGGTTCGGATGCTCCGTCCATCACCACCCCCTTTTGTACCACTTTGGCCGCCATAAGTGTGGCAGGGTATGCTCAGACGTGAGTCCCTTGCTCACTTTGCCACTGGATTCAAGCAAGCCGGGCTGAAGACGGCTGGAATGCCAGAAACCGGTCCTCGGAAGCTTGTTTCCGGTCCAGGGAAGGCATGGCTTGGCAGTTCGGGCTGGACTGTTCCCATGAGGCACAGGGTCAGACTGATTTACATATAGCCATGTCTGAACTGGGGTGGCAGAGTGGGCTAAAGAACGGTGATGGATCAAACCCAGATCTTTTGACTGGGTGTGAGTGTTTGATTGGTTCGGATGCTCCGTCCATCACCACCCCCTTTTGTACCACTTTGGCCGCCATAAGTGTGGCAGGGTATGCTCAGACGTGAGTCCCTTGCTCACTTTGCCACTGGATTCAAGCAAGCCGGGCTGAAGACGGCTGGAATGCCAGAAACCGGTCCTCGGAAGCTTGTTTCCGGTCCAGGGAAGGCATGGCTTGGCAGTTCGGGCTGGACTGTTCCCATGAGGCACAGGGTCAGACTGATTTACATATAGCCATGTCTGAACTGGGGTGGCAGAGTGGGCTAAAGAACGGTGATGGATCAAACGCAGATCTTTTGACTGGGTGTGAGTGTATGATTGGTTCGGATGCTCCGTCCATCACCACCCCCTTTTGTACCGCTTTGGCCGCCATAAGTGTGGCAGGGTATGCTCAGACGTGAGTCCCTTGCTCACTTTGCCACTGGATTCAAGCTAGCCGGGCTGAAGACGGCTGGAATGCCAGAAACCGGTCCTCGGAAGCTTGTTTCCGGTCCAGGGAAGGCATGGCTTGGCAGTTTGGGCTGGACTGTTCCCATGAGGCAAAGGGTCAGACTGATTTGCATATAGCCATGTCTGAACTGGGGTGGCAGAGTGGGCTAAAGAACGGTGATGGATCAAACCCAGATCTTTTGACTGGGTGTGAGTGTTTGATTGGTTCGGAGGCTCCGTCCATCACCACCCCCTTTTGTACCGCTTTGGCCGCCATAAGTGTGGTAGGGTATGCTCAGACGTGAGTCCCTTGCTCACTTTGCCACTGGATTCAAGCAAGCCGGGCTGAAGACGGCTGGAATGCCAGAAACCGGTCCTCGGAAGCTTGTTTCCGGTCCAGGGAAGGCATGGCTTGGCAGTTCGGGCTGGACTGTTCCCATGAGGCACAGGGTCAGAGTGATTTGCATATAGCCATGTCTGAACTGGGGGGGCAGAGTGGGCTAAAGAACGGTGATGGATCAAACCCAGATCTTTTGACTGGGTGTGAGTGTTTGATTGGTTCGGATGCTCCGTCCATCACCACCCCCTTTTGTACCGCTTTGGCCGCCTTAAGTGTGGCAGAGTATGCTCAGACGTGAGTCCCTTGCTCACTTTGCCACTGGATTCAAGCAAGCCGGGCTGAAGACGGCTGGAATGCCAGAAACCGGTGCTCGGAAGCTTGTTTCCGGTCCAGGGAAGGCATGGCTTGGCAGTTCGGGCTGGACTGTTCCCATGAGGCACAGGGTCAGACTGATTTGCATATAGCCATGTCTGAACTGGGGTGGCAGAGTGGGCTAAAGAACGGTGATGGATCAAACCCAGATCTTTTGACTGGGTGTGAGTGTTTGATTGGTTCGGATGCTCCGTCCATCACCACCCCCTTTTGTACCACTTTGGCCACCATAAGTGTGGCAGGGTATGCTCAGACGTGAGTCCCTTGCTCACTTTGCCACTGGATTCAAGCAAGCCGGGCTGAAGACGGCTGGAATGCCAGAAACCGGTCCTCGGAAGCTTGTTTTTGGTCCAGGGAAGGCATGGCTTGGCAGTTCGGGCTGGACTGTTCCCATGAGGCACAAGGTCAGACTGATTTACATATAGCCATGTCTGAACTGGGGTGGCAGAGTGGGCTAAAGAACGGTGATGGATCAAACGCAGATCTTTTGACTGGGTGTGAGTGTATGATTGGTTCGGATGCTCCGTCCATCACCACCCCCTTTTGTACCTCTTTGGCCGCCATAAGTGTGGCAGGGTATGCTCAGACGTGAGTCCCTTGCTCACTTTGCCACTGGATTCAAGCTAGCCGGGCTGAAGACGGCTGGAATGCCAGAAACCGGTCCTCGGAAGCTTGTTTCCGGTCCAGGGAAGGCATGGCTTGGCAGTTTGGGCTGGACTGTTCCCATGAGGCAAAGGGTCAGACTGATTTGCATATAGCCATGTCTGAACTGGGGTGGCAGAGTGGGCTAAAGATCGGTGATGGATCAAACCCAGATCTTTTGACTGGGTGTGAGTGTTTGATTGGTTCGGAGGCTCCGTCCATCAACACCCCCTTTTGTACCGCTTTGGCCGCCATAAGTGTGGCAGGGTATGCTCAGACGTGAGTCCCTTGCTCACTTTGCCACTGGATTCAAGCAAGCCGGGCTGAAGACGGCTGGAATGCCAGAAACCGGTCCTCGGAAGCTTGTTTCCGGTCCAGGGAAGGCATGGCTTGGCAGTTCGGGCTGGACTGTTCCCATGAGGCACAGGGTCAGACTAATTTGCATATAGCCATGTCTGAACTGGGGTGGCAGAGTGGGCTAAAGAACGGTGATGGATCAAACCCAGATCTTTTGACTGGGTGTGAGTGTTTGATTGGTTCGGATGCTCCGTCCATCACCACCCCCTTTTGTACCGCTTTGGCCGCCTTAAGTGTGGCAGGGTATGCTCAGACGTGAGTCCCTTGCTCACTTTGCCACTGGATTCAAGCAAGCCGGGCTGAAGACGGCTGGAATGCCAGAAACCGGTCCTCGGAAGCTTGTTTCCGGTCCAGGGAAGGCATGGCTTGGCAGTTTGGGCTGGACTGTTCCCATGAGGCAAAGGGTCAGACTGATTTGCATATAGCCATGTCTGAACTGGGGTGGCAGAGTGGGCTAAAGAACGGTGATGGATCAAACCCAGATCTTTTGACTGGGTGTGAGTGTTTGATTGGTTCGGATGCTCCATCCATCACCACCCCCTTTTGTACCGCTTTGGCTGCCATAAGTGTGGTAGGGTATGCTCAGACGTGAGTCCCTTGCTCACTTTGCCACTGGATTCAAGCAAGCCGGGCTGAAGACGGTTGGAATGCCAGAAACCGGTCCTCGGAAGCTTGTTTCCGGTCCAGGGAAGGCATGGCTTGGCAGTTCGGACTGGACTGTTCCCATGAGGCACAGGGTCAGACTGATTTGCATATAGCCATGTCTGAACTGGGGTGGCAGAGTGGGCTAAAGAACGGTGATGGATCAAACCCAGATCTTTTGACTGGGTGTGAGTGTTTGATTGGTTCGGATGCTCCGTCCATCACCACCCCCTTTTGTACCGCTTTGGCCGCCTTAAGTGTGGCAGGGTATGCTCAGACGTGAGTCCCTTGCTCACTTTGCCACTGGATTCAAGCAAGCCGGGCTGAAGACGGCTGGAATGCCAGAAACCGGTCCTCGGAAGCTTGTTTCCGGTCCAGGGAAGGCATGGCTTGGCAGTTCGGGCTGGACTGTTCCCATGAGGCACAGGGTCAGACTGATTTGCATATAGCCATGTCTGAACTGGGGTGGCAGAGTGGGCTAAAGAACGGTGATAGATCAAACCCAGATCTTTTGACTGGGTGTGAGTGTTTGATTGGTTCGGATGCTCCGTCCATCACCACCCCCTTTTGTACCACTTTGGCCGCCATAAGTGTGGCAGGGTATGCTCAGACGTGAGTCCCTTGCTCACTTTGCCACTGGATTCAAGCAAGCCGGGCTGAAGACGGCTGGAATGCCAGAAACCGGGCCTCGGAAGCTTGTTTCCGGTCCAGGGAAGGCATGGCTTGGCAGTTCGGGCTGGACTGTTCCCATGAGGCACAGGGTCAGACTGATTTACATATAGCCATGTCTGAACTGGGGTGGCAGAGTGGGCTAAAGAACGGTGATGGATCAAACGCAGATCTTTTGACTGGGTGTGAGGGTATGATTGGTTCGGATGCTCCGTCCATCACCACCCCCTTTTGTACCTCTTTGGCCGCCATAAGTGTGGCAGGGTATCCTCAGACGTGAGTCCCTTGCTCACTTTGCCACTGGATTCAAGCTAGCCGGGCTGAAGACGGCTGGAATGCCAGAAACCGGTCCTCGGAAGCTTGTTTCCGGTCCAGGGAAGGCATGGCTTGGCAGTTTGGGCTGGACTGTTCCCATGAGGCAAAGGGTCAGACTGATTTGCATATAGCCATGTCTGAACTGGGGTGGCAGAGTGGGCTAAAGAACGGTGATGGATCAAACCCAGATCTTTTGACTGGGTGTGAGTGTTTGATTGGTTCGGAGGCTCCGTCCATCACCACCCCCTTTTGTACCGCTTTGGCCGCCATAATTGTGGCAGGGTATGCTCAGACGTGAGTCCCTTGCTCACTTTGCCACTGGATTCAAGCAAGCCGGGCTGAAGACGGCTGGAATGCCAGAAACCGGTCCTCGGAAGCTTGTTTCCGGTCCAGGGAAGGCATGGCTTGGCAGTTCGGGCTGGACTGTTCCCATGAGGCACAGGGTCAGACTGATTTGCATATAGCCATGTCTGAACTGGGGTGGCAGAGTGGGCTAAAGAACGGTGATGGATCAAACCCAGATCTTTTGACTGGGTGTGAGTGTTTGATTGGTTCGGATGCTCCGTCCATCACCACCCCCTTTTGTACCGCTTTGGCCGCCTTAAGTGTGGCAGGGTATCCTCAGACGTGAGTCCCTTGCTCACTTTGCCACTGGATTCAAGCTAGCCGGGCTGAAGACGGCTGGAATGCCAGAAACCGGTCCTCGGAAGCTTGTTTCCGGTACAGGGAAGGCATGGCTTGGCAGTTTGGGCTGGACTGTTCCCATGAGGCAAAGGGTCAGACTGATTTGCATATAGCCATGTCTGAACTGGGGTGGCAGAGTGGGCTAAAGAACGGTGATGGATCAAACCCAGATCTTTTGACTGGGTGTGAGTGTTTGATTGGTTCGGATGCTCCGTCCATCACCACCCCCTTTTGTACCGCTTTGGCCGCCTTAAGTGTGGCAGGGTATGCTCAGACGTGAGTCCCTTGCTCACTTTGCCACTGGATTCAAGCAAGCCGGGCTGAAGACGGCTGGAATGCCAGAAACCGGTCCTCGGAAGCTTGTTTCCGGTCCAGGGAAGGCATGGCTTCGCAGTTCGGGCTGGACTGTTCCCATGAGGTACAGGGTCAGACTGATTTGCATATAGCCATGTCTGAACTGGGGTGGCAGAGTGGGCTAAAGAACGGTGATGGATCAAACCCAGATCTTTTGACTGGGTGTGAGTGTTTGATTGGTTCGGATGCTCCGTCCATCACCACCCCCTTTTGTACCACTTTGGCCGCCATAAGTGTGGCAGGGTATGCTCATACGTGAGTCCCTTGCTCACTTTGCCACTGGATTCAAGCAAGCCGGGCTGAAGACGGCTGGAATGCCAGAAACCGGTCCTCGGAAGCTTGTTTCCGGTCCAGGGAAGGCATGGCTTGGCAGTTCGGGCTGGACTGTTCCCATGAGGCACAGGGTCAGACTGATTTGCATATAGCCATGTCTGAACTGGGATGGCAGAGTGGGCTAAAGAACGGTGATGGATCAAACCCAGATCTTTTGACTGGGTGTGAGTGTTTGATTGGTTCGGACGCTCCGTCCATCAAAACCCCCTTTTGTACCACTTTGGCGGCCATAAGTGTGGCAGGGTATGCTCAGACGTGAGTCCCTTGCTCACTTTGCCACTGGATTCAAGCAAGCCGGGCTGAAGACGGCTGGAATGCCAGAAACCGGTCCTCGGAAGCTTGTTTCCGGTCCAGGGAAGGCATGGCTTGGCAGTTCGGGCTGGACTGTTCCCATGAGGCACAGGGTCAGACTGATTTACATATAGCCATGTCTGAACTGGGGTGGCAGAGTGGGCTAAAGAACGGTGATGGATCAAACCCAGATCTTTTGACTGGGTGTGAGTGTTTGATTGGTTCGGATGCTCCATCCATCACCACCCCCTTTTGTACCGCTTTGGAAGCCATAAGTGTGGTAGGGTATGCTCAGACGTGAGTCCCTTGCTCACTTTGCCACTGGATTCAAGCAAGCCGGGCTGAAGACGGTTGGAATGCCAGAAACCGGTCCTCGGAAGCTTGTTTCCGGTCCAGGGAAGGCATGGCTTGGCAGTTCGGACTGGACTGTTCCCATGAGGCACAGGGTCAGACTGATTTGCATATAGCCATGTCTGAACTGGGGTGGCAGAGTGGGCTAAAGAACGGTGATGGATCAAACCCAGATCTTTTGACTGGGTGTGAGTGTTTGATTGGTTCGGATGCTCCGTCCATCACCACCCCCTTTTGTACCGCTTTGGCCGCCTTAAGTGTGGCAGGGTATGCTCAGACGTGAGTCCCTTGCTCACTTTGCCACTGGATTCAAGCAAGCCGGGCTGAAGACGGCTGGAATGCCAGAAACCGGTCCTCGGAAGCTTGTTTCCGGTCCAGGGAAGGCATGGCTTGGCAGTTCGGGCTGGACTGTTCCCATGAGGCACAGGGTCAGACTGATTTGCATATAGCCATGTCTGAACTGGGGTGGCAGAGTGGGCTAAAGAACGGTGATGGATCAAACCCAGATCTTTTGACTGGGTGTGAGTGTTTGATTGGTTCGGATGCTCCGTCCATCACCACCCCCTTTTGTACCACTTTGGCCGCCATAAGTGTGGCAGGGTATGCTCAGACGTGAGTCCCTTGCTCACTTTGCCACTGGATTCAAGCAAGCCGGGCTGAAGACGGCTGGAATGCCAGAAACCGGTCCTCGGAAGCTTGTTTCCGGTCCAGGGAAGGCATGGCTTGGCAGTTCGGGCTGGACTGTTCCCATGAGGCACAGGGTCAGACTGATTTACATATAGCCATGTCTGAACTGGGATGGCAGAGTGGGCTAAAGAACGGTGATGGATCAAACCCAGATCTTTTGACTGGGTGTGAGTGTTTGATTGGTTCGGACGCTCCGTCCATCAAAACCCCCTTTTGTACCACTTTGGCGGCCATAAGTGTGGCAGGGTATGCTCAGACGTGAGTCCCTTGCTCACTTTGCCACTGGATTCAAGCAAGCCGGGCTGAAGACGGCTGGAATGCCAGAAACCGGTCCTCGGAAGCTTGTTTCCGGTCCAGGGAAGGCATGGCTTGGCAGTTCGGGCTGGACTGTTCCCATGAGGCACAGGGTCAGACTGATTTACATATAGCCATGTCTGAACTGGGGTGGCAGAGTGGGCTAAAGAACGGTGATGGATCAAACCCAGATCTTTTGACTGGGTGTGAGTGTTTGATTGGTTCGGATGCTCCATCCATCACCACCCCCTTTTGTACCGCTTTGGAAGCCATAAGTGTGGTAGGGTATGCTCAGACGTGAGTCCCTTGCTCACTTTGCCACTGGATTCAAGCAAGCCGGGCTGAAGACGGTTGGAATGCCAGAAACCGGTCCTCGGAAGCTTGTTTCCGGTCCAGGGAAGGCATGGCTTGGCAGTTCGGACTGGACTGTTCCCATGAGGCACAGGGTCAGACTGATTTGCATATAGCCATGTCTGAACTGGGGTGGCAGAGTGGGCTAAAGAACGGTGATGGATCAAACCCAGATCTTTTGACTGGGTGTGAGTGTTTGATTGGTTCGGATGCTCCGTCCATCACCACCCCCTTTTGTACCGCTTTGGCCGCCTTAAGTGTGGCAGGGTATGCTCAGACGTGAGTCCCTTGCTCACTTTGCCACTGGATTCAAGCAAGCCGGGCTGAAGACGGCTGGAATGCCAGAAACCGGTCCTCGGAAGCTTGTTTCCGGTCCAGGGAAGGCATGGCTTGGCAGTTCGGGCTGGACTGTTCCCATGAGGCACAGGGTCAGACTGATTTGCATATAGCCATGTCTGAACTGGGGTGGCAGAGTGGGCTAAAGAACGGTGATGGATCAAACCCAGATCTTTTGACTGGGTGTGAGTGTTTGATTGGTTCGGATGCTCCGTCCATCACCACCCCCTTTTGTACCACTTTGGCCGCCATAAGTGTGGCAGGGTATGCTCAGACGTGAGTCCCTTGCTCACTTTGCCACTGGATTCAAGCAAGCCGGGCTGAAGACGGCTGGAATGCCAGAAACCGGTCCTCGGAAGCTTGTTTCCGGTCCAGGGAAGGCATGGCTTGGCAGTTTGGGCTGGACTGTTCCCATGAGGCACAGGGTCAGACTGATTTACATATAGCCATGTCTGAACTGGGGTGGCAGAGTGGGCTAAAGAACGGTGATGGATCAAACGCAGATCTTTTGACTGGGTGTGAGTGTATGATTGGTTCGGATGCTCCGTCCATCACCACCCCCTTTTGTACCTCTTTGGCCGCCATAAGTGTGGCAGGGTATCCTCAGACGTGAGTCCCTTGCTCACTTTGCCACTGGATTCAAGCTAGCCGGGCTGAAGACAGCTGGAATGCCAGAAACCGGTCCTCGGAAGCTTGTTTCCGGTCCAGGGAAGGCATGGCTTGGCAGTTTGGGCTGGACTGTTCCCATGAGGCAAAGGGTCAGACTGATTTGCATATAGCCATGTCTGAACTGGGGTGGCAGAGTGGGCTAAAGAACGGTGATGGATCAAACCCAGATCTTTTGACTGGGTGTGAGTGTTTGATTGGTTCGGAGGCTCCGTCCATCACCACCCCCTTTTGTACCGCTTTGGCCGCCATAATTGTGGCAGGGTATGCTCAGACGTGAGTCCCTTGCTCACTTTGCCACTGGATTCAAGCAAGCCGGGCTGAAGACGGCTGGAATGCCAGAAACCGGTCCTCGGAAGCTTGTTTCCGGTCCAGGGAAGGCATGGCTTGGCAGTTCGGGCTGGACTGTTCCCATGAGGCACAGGGTCAGACTGATTTGCATATAGCCATGTCTGAACTGGGGTGGCAGAGTGGGCTAAAGAACGGTGATGGATCAAACCCAGATCTTTTGACTGGGTGTGAGTGTTTGATTGGTTCGGATGCTCCGTCCATCACCACCCCCTTTTGTACCGCTTTGGCCGCCTTAAGTGTGGCAGGGTATCCTCAGACGTGAGTCCCTTGCTCACTTTGCCACTGGATTCAAGCTAGCCGGGCTGAAGACGGCTGGAATGCCAGAAACCGGTCCTCGGAAGCTTGTTTCCGGTCCAGGGAAGGCATGGCTTGGCAGTTTGGGCTGGACTGTTCCCATGAGGCAAAGGGTCAGACTGATTTGCATATAGCCATGTCTGAACTGGGGTGGCAGAGTGGGCTAAAGAACGGTGATGGATCAAACCCAGATCTTTTGACTGGGTGTGAGTGTTTGATTGGTTCGGATGCTCCGTCCATCACCACCCCCTTTTGTACCGCTTTGGCCGCCTTAAGTGTGGCAGGGTATGCTCAGACGTGAGTCCCTTGCTCACTTTGCCACTGGATTCAAGCAAGCCGGGCTGAAGACGGCTGGAATGCCAGAAACCGGTCCTCGGAAGCTTGTTTCCGGTCCAGGGAAGGCATGGCTTGGCAGTTCGGGCTGGACTGTTCCCATGAGGTACAGGGTCAGACTGATTTGCATATAGCCATGTCTGAACTGGGGTGGCAGAGTGGGCTAAAGAACGGTGATGGATCAAACCCAGATCTTTTGACTGGGTGTGAGTGTTTGATTGGTTCGGATGCTCCGTCCATCACCACCCCCTTTTGTACCACTTTGGCCGCCATAAGTGTGGCAGGGTATGCTCATACGTGAGTCCCTTGCTCACTTTGCCACTGGATTCAAGCAAGCCGGGCTGAAGACGGCTGGAATGCCAGAAACCGGTCCTCGGAAGCTTGTTTCCGGTCCAGGGAAGGCATGGCTTGGCAGTTCGGGCTGGACTGTTCCCATGAGGCACAGGGTCAGACTGATTTGCATATAGCCATGTCTGAACTGGGATGGCAGAGTGGGCTAAAGAACGGTGATGGATCAAACCCAGATCTTTTGACTGGGTGTGAGTGTTTGATTGGTTCGGACGCTCCGTCCATCACCACCCCCTTTTGTACCACTTTGGCGGCCATAAGTGTGGCAGGGTATGCTCAGACGTGAGTCCCTTGCTCACTTTGCCACTGGATTCAAGCAAGCCGGGCTGAAGACGGCTGGAATGCCAGAAACCGGTCCTCGGAAGCTTGTTTCCGGTCCAGGGAAGGCATGGCTTGGCAGTTCGGGCTGGACTGTTCCCATGAGGCACAGGGTCAGACTGATTTACATATAGCCATGTCTGAACTGGGGTGGCAGAGTGGGCTAAAGAACGGTGATGGATCAAACGCAGATCTTTTGACTGGGTGTGAGTGTATGATTGGTTCGGATGCTCCGTCCATCACCACCCCCTTTTGTACCGCTTTGGCCGCCATAAGTGTGGCAGGGTATGCTCAGACGTGAGTCCCTTGCTCACTTTGCCACTGGATTCAAGCTAGCCGGGCTGAAGACGGCTGGAATGCCAGAAACCGGTCCTCGGAAGCTTGTTTCCGGTCCAGGGAAGGCATGGCTTGGCAGTTTGGGCTGGACTGTTCCCATGAGGCAAAGGGTCAGACTGATTTGCATATAGCCATGTCTGAACTGGGGTGGCAGAGTGGGCTAAAGAACGGTGATGGATCAAACCCAGATCTTTTGACTGGGTGTGAGTGTTTGATTGGTTCGGAGGCTCCGTCCATCACCACCCCCTTTTGTACCGCATTGGCCGCCATAAGTGTGGCAGGGTATGCTCAGACGTGAGTCCCTTGCTCACTTTGCCACTGGATTCAAGCAAGCCGGGCTGAAGACGGCTGGAAGGCCAGAAACCGGTCCTCGGAAGCTTGTTTCCGGTCCAGGGAAGGCATGGCTTGGCAGTTCGGGCTGGACAGTTCCCATGAGTCACAGGGTCACACTGATTTGCATATAGCCATGTCTGAACTGGGGTGGCAGAGTGGGCTAAAGAACGGTGATGGATCAAACCCAGATCTTTTGACTGGGTGTGAGTGTTTGATTGGTTCGGATGCTCCATCCATCACCACCCCCTTTTGTACCGCTTTGGCCGCCATAAGTGTGGTAGGGTATGCTCAGACGTGAGTCCCTTGCTCACTTTGCCACTGGATTCAAGCAAGCCGGGCTGATGACGGCTGGAATGCCAGAAACCGGTCCTCGGAAGCTTGTTTCCGGTCCAGGGAAGGCATGGCTTGGCAGTTCGGACTGGACTGTTCCCATGAGGCACAGGGTCAGACTGATTTGCATATAGCCATGTCTGAACTGGGGTGGCAGAGTGGGCTAAAGAACGGTGATGGATCAAACCCAGATCTTTTGACTGGGTGTGAGTGTTTGATTGGTTCGGATGCTCCGTCCATCACCACCCCCTTTTGTACCGCTTTGGCCGCCTTAAGTGTGGCAGGGTATGCTCAGACGTGAGTCCCTTGCTCACTTTGCCACTGGATTCAAGCAAGCCGGGCTGAAGACGGCTGGAATGCCAGAAACCGGTCCTCGGAAGCTTGTTTCCGGTCCAGGGAAGGCATGGCTTGGCAGTTCGGGCTGGACTGTTCCCATGAGGCACAGGGTCAGACTGATTTGCATATAGCCATGTCTGAACTGGGGTGGCAGAGTGGGCTAAAGAACGGTGATGGATCAAACCCAGATCTTTTGACTGGGTGTGAGTGTTTGATTGGTTCGGATGCTCCGTCCATCACCACCCCCTTTTGTACCACTTTGGCCGCCATAAGTGTGGCAGGGTATGCTCAGACGTGAGTCCCTTGCTCACTTTGCCACTGGATTCAAGCAAGCCGGGCTGAAGACGGCTGGAATGCCAGAAACTGGTCCTCGGATGCTTGTTTCCGGTCCAGGGAAGGCATGGCTTGGCAGTTCGGGCTGGACTGTTCCCATGAGGCACAGGGTCAGACTGATTTACATATAGCCATGTCTGAACTGGGGTGGCAGAGTGGGCTAAAGAACGGTGATGGATCAAACGCAGATCTTTTGACTGGGTGTGAGTGTATGATTGGTTCGGATGCTCCGTCCATCACCACCCCCTTTTGTACCACTTTGGCCGCCATAAGTGTGGCAGGGTATCCTCAGACGTGAGTCCCTTGCTCACTTTGCCACTGGATTCAAGCTAGCCGGGCTGAAGACGGCTGGAATGTCAGAAACCGGTCCTCGGAAGCTTGTTTCCGGTCCAGGGAAGGCATGGCTTGGCAGTTCGGGCTGGACTGTTCCCATGAGGCACAGGGTCAGACTGATTTACATATAGCCATGTCTGAACTGGGGTGGCAGAGTGGGCTAAAGAACCGTGATGGATCAAACGCAGATCTTTTGACTGGGTGTGAGTGTATGATTGGTTCGGATGCTCTGTCCATCACCACCCCCTTTTGTACCTCTTTGGCCGCCATAAGTGTGGCAGGGTATCCTCAGACGTGAGTCCCTTGCTCACTTTGCCACTGGATTCAAGCTAGCCGGGCTGAAGACGGCTGGAATGCCAGAAACCGGTCCTCGGAAGCTTGTTTCCGGTCCAGGGAAGGCATGGCTTGGCAGTTTGGGCTGGACTGTTCCCATGAGGCAAAGGGTCAGACTGATTTGCATATAGCCATGTCTGAACTGGGGTGGCAGAGTGGGCTAAAGAACGGTGATGGATCAAACCCAGATCTTTTGACTGGGTGTGAGTGTTTGATTGGTTCGGATGCTCCGTCCATCACCACCCCCTTTTGTACCGCTTTGGCCGCCTTAAGTGTGGCAGGGTATGCTCAGACGTGAGTCCCTTGCTCACTTTGCCACTGGATTCAAGCAAGCCGGGGCTGAAGACGGCTGGAATGCCAGAAACCGGTCCTCGGAAGATGGTTTCCGGTCCAGGGAAGGCATGGCTTGGCAGTTCGGGCTGGACTGTTCCCATGAGGCACAGGGTCAGACTGATTTGCATATAGCCATGTCTGAACTGGGGTGGCAGAGTGGGCTAAAGAACGGTGATGGATCAAACGCAGATCTTTTGACTGGGTGTGAGTGTATGATTGGTTCGGATGCTCCGTCCATCACCACCCCCTTTTGTACCACTTTGGCCGCCATAAGTGTGGCAGGGTATCCTCAGACGTGAGTCCCTTGCTCACTTTGCCACTGGATTCAAGCTAGCCGGGCTGAAGACGGCTGGAATGTCAGAAACCGGTCCTCGGAAGCTTGTTTCCGGTCCAGGGAAGGCATGGCTTGGCAGTTCGGGCTGGACTGTTCCCATGAGGCACAGGGTCAGACTGATTTACATATAGCCATGTCTGAACTGGGGTGGCAGAGTGGGCTAAAGAACCGTGATGGATCAAACGCAGATCTTTTGACTGGGTGTGAGTGTATGATTGGTTCGGATGCTCTGTCCATCACCACCCCCTTTTGTACCTCTTTGGCCGCCATAAGTGTGGCAGGGTATCCTCAGACGTGAGTCCCTTGCTCACTTTGCCACTGGATTCAAGCTAGCCGGGCTGAAGACGGCTGGAATGCCAGAAACCGGTCCTCGGAAGCTTGTTTCCGGTCCAGGGAAGGCATGGCTTGGCAGTTTGGGCTGGACTGTTCCCATGAGGCAAAGGGTCAGACTGATTTGCATATAGCCATGTCTGAACTGGGGTGGCAGAGTGGGCTAAAGAACGGTGATGGATCAAACCCAGATCTTTTGACTGGGTGTGAGTGTTTGATTGGTTCGGATGCTCCGTCCATCACCACCCCCTTTTGTACCGCTTTGGCCGCCTTAAGTGTGGCAGGGTATGCTCAGACGTGAGTCCCTTGCTCACTTTGCCACTGGATTCAAGCAAGCCGGGCTGAAGACGGCTGGAATGCCAGAAACCGGTCCTCGGAAGCTTGTTTCCGGTCCAGGGAAGGCATGGCTTGGCAGTTCGGGCTGGACTGTTCCCATGAGGCACAGGTTCAGACTGATTTGCATATAGCCATGTCTGAACTGGGGTGGCAGAGTGGGCTAAAGAACGGTGATGGATCAAACCCAGATCTTTTGACTGGGTGTGAGTGTTTGATTGGTTCGGATGCTCCGTCCATCACCACCCCCTTTTGTACCACTTTGGCCGCCATAAGTGTGGCAGGGTATGCTCAGACGTGAGTCCCTTGCTCACTTTGCCACTGGATTCAAGCAAGCCGGGCTGAAGACGGCTGGAATGCCAGAAACTGGTCCTCGGATGCTTGTTTCCGGTCCAGGGAAGGCATGGCTTGGCAGTTCGGGCTGGACTGTTCCCATGAGGCACAGGGTCAGACTGATTTACATATAGCCATGTCTGAACTGGGGTGGCAGAGTGGGCTAAAGAACGGTGATGGATCAAACGCAGATCTTTTGACTGGGTGTGAGTGTATGATTGGTTCGGATGCTCCGTCCATCACCACCCCCTTTTGTACCACTTTGGCCGCCATAAGTGTGGCAGGGTATCCTCAGACGTGAGTCCCTTGCTCACTTTGCCACTGGATTCAAGCTAGCCGGGCTGAAGACGGCTGGAATGCCAGAAACCGGTCCTCGGAAGCTTGTTTCCGGTCCAGGGAAGGCATGGCTTGGCAGTTCGGGCTGGACTGTTCCCATGAGGCACAGGGTCAGACTGATTTACATATAGCCATGTCTGAACTGGGGTGGCAGAGTGGGCTAAAGAACGGTGATGGATCAAACGCAGATCGTTTGACTGGGTGTGAGTGTATGATTGGTTCGGATGCTCTGTCCATCACCACCCCCTTTTGTACCTCTTTGGCCGCCATAAGTGTGGCAGGGTATCCTCAGACGTGAGTCCCTTGCTCACTTTGCCACTGGATTCAAGCTAGCCGGGCTGAAGACGGCTGGAATGCCAGAAACCGGTCCTCGGAAGCTTGTTTCCGGTCCAGGGAAGGCATGGCTTGGCAGTTTGGGCTGGACTGTTCCCATGAGGCAAAGGGTCAGACTGATTTGCATATAGCCATGTCTGAACTGGGGTGGCAGAGTGGGCTAAAGAACGGTGATGGATCAAACCCAGATCTTTTGACTGGGTGTGAGTGTTTGATTGGTTCGGATGCTCTGTCCATCACCACCCCCTTTTGTACCTCTTTGGCCGCCATAAGTGTGGCAGGGTATCCTCAGACGTGAGTCCCTTGCTCACTTTGCCACTGGATTCAAGCTAGCCGGGCTGAAGACGGCTGGAATGCCAGAAACCGGTCCTCGGAAGCTTGTTTCCGGTCCAGGGAAGGCATGGCTTGGCAGTTTGGGCTGGACTGTTCCCATGAGGCAAAGGGTCAGACTGATTTGCATATAGCCATGTCTGAACTGGGGTGGCAGAGTGGGCTAAAGAACGGTGATGGATCAAACCCAGATCTTTTGACTGGGTGTGAGTGTTTGATTGGTTCGGATGCTCCGTCCATCACCACCCCCTTTTGTACCGCTTTGGCCGCCTTAAGTGTGGCAGGGTATGCTCAGACGTGAGTCCCTTGCTCACTTTGCCACTGGATTCAAGCAAGCCGGGCTGAAGACGGCTGGAATGCCAGAAACCGGTCCTCGGAAGCTTGTTTCCGGTCCAGGGAAGGCATGGCTTGGCAGTTCGGGCTGGACTGTTCCCATGAGGCACAGGTTCAGACTGATTTGCATATAGCCATGTCTGAACTGGGGTGGCAGAGTGGGCTAAAGAACGGTGATGGATCAAACCCAGATCTTTTGACTGGGTGTGAGTGTTTGATTGGTTCGGATGCTCCGTCCATCACCACCCCCTTTTGTACCACTTTGGCCGCCATAAGTGTGGCAGGGTATGCTCAGACGTGAGTCCCTTGCTCACTTTGCCACTGGATTCAAGCAAGCCGGGCTGAAGACGGCTGGAATGCCAGAAACTGGTCCTCGGATGCTTGTTTCCGGTCCAGGGAAGGCATGGCTTGGCAGTTCGGGCTGGACTGTTCCCATGAGGCACAGGGTCAGACTGATTTACATATAGCCATGTCTGAACTGGGGTGGCAGAGTGGGCTAAAGAACGGTGATGGATCAAACGCAGATCTTTTGACTGGGTGTGAGTGTATGATTGGTTCGGATGCTCCGTCCATCACCACCCCCTTTTGTACCACTTTGGCCGCCATAAGTGTGGCAGGGTATCCTCAGACGTGAGTCCCTTGCTCACTTTGCCACTGGATTCAAGCTAGCCGGGCTGAAGACGGCTGGAATGCCAGAAACCGGTCCTCGGAAGCTTGTTTCCGGTCCAGGGAAGGCATGGCTTGGCAGTTCGGGCTGGACTGTTCCCATGAGGCACAGGGTCAGACTGATTTACATATAGCCATGTCTGAACTGGGGTGGCAGAGTGGGCTAAAGAACGGTGATGGATCAAACGCAGATCGTTTGACTGGGTGTGAGTGTATGATTGGTTCGGATGCTCTGTCCATCACCACCCCCTTTTGTACCTCTTTGGCTGCCATAAGTGTGGCAGGGTATCCTCAGACGTGAGTCCCTTGCTCACTTTGCCACTGGATTCAAGCTAGCCGGGCTGAAGACGGCTGGAATGCCAGAAACCGGTCCTCGGAAGCTTGTTTCCGGTCCAGGGAAGGCATGGCTTGGCAGTTTGGGCTGGACTGTTCCCATGAGGCAAAGGGTCAGACTGATTTGCATATAGCCATGTCTGAACTGGGGTGGCAGAGTGGGCTAAAGAACGGTGATGGATCAAACCCAGATCTTTTGACTGGGTGTGAGTGTTTGATTGGTTCGGATGCTCCGTCCATCACCACCCCCTTTTGTACCGCTTTGGCCGCCTTAAGTGTGGCAGGGTATGCTCAGACGTGAGTCCCTTGCTCACTTTGCCACTGGATTCAAGCAAGCCGGGCTGAAGACGGCTGGAATGCCAGAAACCGGTCCTCGGAAGCTTGTTTCCGGTCCAGGGAAGGCATGGCTTGGCAGTTCGGGCTGGACTGTTCCCATGAGGCACAGGGTCAGACTGATTTGCATATAGCCATGTCTGAACTGGGGTGGCAGAGTGGGCTAAAGAACGGTGATGGATCAAACCCAGATCTTTTGACTGGGTGTGAGTGTTTGATTGGTTCGGATGCTCCGTCCATCACCACCCCCTTTTGTACCACTTTGGCCGCCATAAGTGTGGCAGGGTATGCTCAGACGTGAGTACCTTGCTCACTTTGCCACTGGATTCAAGCAAGCCGGGCTGAAGACGGCTGGAATGCCAGAAACCGGTCCTCGGAAGCTTGTTTCCGGTCCAGGGAAGGCATGGCTTGGCAGTTCGGGCTGGACTGTTCCCATGAGGCACAGGGTCAGACTGATTTGCATATAGCCATGTCTGAACTGGGGTGGCAGAGTGGGCTAAAGAACGGTGATGGATCAAACCCAGATCTTTTGACTGGGTGTGAGTGTTTGATTGGTTCGGACGCTCCGTCCATCACCACCCCCTTTTGTACCACTTTGGCGGCCATAAGTGTGGCAGGGTATGCTCAGACGTGAGTCCCTTGCTCACTTTGCCACTGGATTCAAGCAAGCCGGGCTGAAGACGGCTGGAATCCCAGAAACCGGTCCTCGGAAGCTTGTTTCCGGTCCAGGGAAGGCATGGCTTGGCAGTTAGGGCTGGACTGTTCCCATGAGGCACAGGGTCAGACTGATTTACATATAGCCATGTCTGAACTGGGGTGGCAGAGTGGGCTAAAGAACGGTGATGGATCAAACGCAGATCTTTTGACTGGGTGTGAGTGTATGATTGGTTCGGATGCTCCGTCCATCACCACCCCCTATTGTACCACTTTGGCCGCCATAAGTGTGGCAGGGTATGCTCAGACGTGAGTCCCTTGCTCACTTTGCCACTGGATTCAAGCTAGCCGGGCTGAAGACGGCTGGAAGGCCAGAAACCGGTCCTCGGAAGCTTGTTTCCGGTCCAGGGAAGGCATGGCTTGGCAGTTCGGGCTGGACAGTTTCCATGAGGCACAGGGTCAGACTGATTTGCATATAGCCATGTCTGAACTGGGGTGGCAGAGTGGGCTAAAGAACGGTGATGGATCAAACCCAGATCTTTTGACTGGGTGTGAGTGTTTGATTGGTTCGGATGCTCCATCCATCACCACCCCCTTTTGTACCGCTTTGGCCGCCATAAGTGTGGTAGGGTATGCTCAGACGTGAGTCCCTTGCTCACTTTGCCACTGGATTCAAGCAAGCCGGGCTGAAGACGGCTGGAATGCCAGAAACCGGTCCTCGGAAGCTTGTTTCCGGTCCAGGGAAGGCATAGCTTGGCAGTTCGGGCTGGACTGTTCCCATGAGGCACAGGGTCAGACTGATTTGCATATAGCCATGTCTGAACTGGGGTGGCAGAGTGGGCTAAAGAACGGTGATGGATCAAACCCAGATCTTTTGACTGGGTGTGAGTGTTTGATTGGTTCGGATGCTCCGTCCATCACCACCCCCTTTTGTACCGCTTTGGCCGCCTTAAGTGTGGCAGGGTATGCTCAGACGTGAGTCCCTAGCTCACTTTGCCACTGGATTCAAGCAAGCCGGGCTGAAGACGGCTGGAATGCCAGAAACCGGTCCTCGGAAGCTTGTTTCCGGTCCAGGGAAGGCATGGCTTGGCAGTTTGGGCTGGACTGTTCCCATGAGGCACAGGGTCAGACTGATTTGCATATAGCCATGTCTGAACTGGGGTGGCAGAGTGGGCTAAAGAACGGTGATGGATCAAACCCAGATCTTTTGACTGGGTGTGAGTGTTTGATTGGTTCGGATGCTCCGTCCATCACCACCCCCTTTTGTACCACTTTGGCCGCCATAAGTGTGGCAGGGTATGCTCAGACGTGAGTCCCTTGCTCACTTTGCCACTGGATTCAAGCAAGCCGGGCTGAAGACGGCTGGAATGCCAGAAACCGGTCCTCGGAAGCTTGTTTCCGGTCCAGGGAAGGCATGGCTTGGCAGTTCGGGCTGGACTGTTCCCATGAGGCACAGGGTCAGACTGATTTACATATAGCCATGTCTGAACTGGGGTGGCAGAGTGGGCTAAAGAACGGTGATGGATCAAACGCAGATATTTTGACTGGGTGTGAGTGTATGATTGGTTCGGATGCTCCGTCCATCACCACCCCCTTTTGTACCTCTTTGGCCGCCATAAGTGTGGCAGGGTATGCTCAGACGTGAGTCCCTTGCTCACTTTGCCACTGGATTCAAGCTAGCCGGGCTGAAGACGGCTGGAATGCCAGAAACAGGTCCTCGGAAGCTTGTTTCCGGTCCAGGGAAGGCATGGCTTGGCAGTTTGGGCTGGACTGTTCCCATGAGGCAAAGGGTCAGACTGATTTGCATATAGCCATGTCTGAACTGGGGTGGCAGAGTGGGCTAAAGATCGGTGATGGATCAAACCCAGATCTTATGACTGGGTGTGAGTGTTTGATTGGTTCGGAGGCTCCGTCCATCAACACCCCCCTTTGTACCGCTTTGGCCGCCATAAGTGTGGCAGGGTATGCTCAGACGTGAGTCCCTTGCTCACTTTGCCACTGGATTCAAGCAAGCCGGGCTGAAGACGGCTGGAATGCCAGAAACCGGTCCTCGGAAGCTTGTTTCCGGTCCAGGGAAGGCATGGCTTGGCAGTTCGGGCTGGACTGTTCCCATGAGGCACAGGGTCAGACTGATTTGCATATAGCCATGTCTGAACTGGGGTGGCAGAGTGGGCTAAAGAACGGTGATGGATCAAACCCAGATCTTTTGACTGGGTGTGAGTGTTTGATTGGTTCGGATGCTCCGTCCATCACCACCCCCTTTTGTACCGCTTTGGCCGCCTTAAGTGTGGCAGGGTATGCTCAGACGTGAGTCCCTTGCTCACTTTGCCACTGGATTCAAGCAAGCCGGGCTGAAGACTGCTGGAATGCCAGAAACCGGTCCTCGGAAGCTTGTTTCCGGTCCAGGGAAGGCATGGCTTGGCAGTTCGGGCTGGACTGTTCCCATGAGGCACAGGGTCAGACTGATTTGCATATAGCCATGTCTGAACTGGGGTGGCAGAGTGGGCTAAAGAACGGTGATGGATCAAACCCAGATCTTTTGACTGGGTGTGAGTGTTTGATTGGTTCGGATGCTCCGTCCATCACCACCCCCTTTTGTACCACTTTGGCCGCCATAAGTGTGGCAGGGTATGCTCAGACGTGAGTCCCTTGCTCACTTTGCCACTGGATTCAAGCAAGCCGGGCTGAAGACGGCTGGAATGCCAGAAACCGGTCCTCGGAAGCTTGTTTCCGGTCCAGGGAAGGCATGGCTTGGCAGTTTGGGCTGGACTGTTCCCATGAGGCAAAGGGTCAGACTGATTTGCATATAGCCATGTCTGAACTGGGGTGGCAGAGTGGGCTAAAGAACGGTGATGGATCAAACCCAGATCTTTTGACTGGGTGTGAGTGTTTGATTGGTTCGGAGGCTCCGTCCATCACCACCCCCTTTTGTAACGCTTTGGCCGCCATAAGTGTGGCAGGGTATGCTCAGACGTGAGTCCCTTGCTCACTTTGCCACTGGATTCAAGCAAGCCGGGCTGAAGACGGCTGGAAGGCCAGAAACCGGTCCTCGGAAGCTTGTTTCCGGTCCAGGGAAGGCATGGCTTGGCAGTTTGGGCTGGACAGTTCCCATGAGGCACAGGGTCAGACTGATTTGCATATAGCCATGTCTGAACTGGGGTGGCAGAGTGGGCTAAAGAACGGTGATGGATCAAACCCAGATCTTTTGACTGGGTGTGAGTGTTTGATTGGTTCGGATGCTCCATCCATCACCACCCCCTTTTGTACCGCTTTGGCCGCCATAAGTGTGGTAGGGTATGCTCAGACGTGAGTCCCTTGCTCACTTTGCCACTGGATTCAAGCAAGCCGGGCTGAAGACGGCTGGAATGCCAGAAACCGGTCCTCGGAAGCTTGTTTCCGGTCCAGGGAAGGCATGGCTTGGCAGTTCGGGCTGGACTGTTCCCATGAGGCACAGGGTCAGACTGATTTGCATATAGCCATGTCTGAACTGGGGTGGCAGAGTGGGCTAAAGAACGGTGATGGATCAAACCCAGATCTTTTGACTGGGTGTGAGTGTTTGATTGGATCGGATGCTCCGTCCATCACCACCCCCTTTTGTACCGCTTTGGCCGCCTTAAGTGTGGCAGGGTATGCTCAGACGTGAGTCCCTTGCTCACTTTGCCACTGGATTCAAGCAAGCCGGGCTGAAGACGGCTGGAATGCCAGAAACCTGTCCTCGGAAGCTTGTTTCCGGTCGAGGGAAGGGATGGCTTGGCAGTTCGGGCTGGACTGTTCCCATGAGGCACAGGGTCAGACTGATTTGCATATAGCCATGTCTGAACTGGGGTGGCAGAGTGGGCTAAAGAACGGTGATGGATCAAACCCAGATCTTTTGACTGGGTGTGAGTGTTTGATTGGTTCGGATGCTCCGTCCATCACCACCCCCTTTTGTACCACTTTGGCCGCCATAAGTGTGGCAGGGTATGCTCAGACGTGAGTCCCTTGCTCACTTTGCCACTGGATTCAAGCAAGCCGGGCTGAAGACGGCTGGAATGCCAGAAACCGGTCCTCGGAAGCTTGTTTCCGGTCCAGGGAAGGCATGGCTTGGCAGTTCGGGCTGAACTGTTCCCATGAGGCACAGGGTCAGACTGATTTACATATAGCCATGTCTGAACTGGGGTGGCAGAGTGGGCTAAAGATCGGTGATGGATCAAACCCAGATCTTTTGACTGGGTGTGAGTGTTTGATTGGTTCGGAGGCTCCATCCATCAACACCCCCCTTTGTACCGCTTTGGCCGCCATAAGTGTGGCAGGGTATGCTCAGACGTGAGTCCCTTGCTCACTTTGCCACTGGATTCAAGCAAGCCGGGCTGAAGACGGCTGGAATGCCAGAAACCGGTCCTCGGAAGCTTGTTTCCGGTCCAGGGAAGGCATGGCTTGGCAGTTCGGGCTGGACTGTTCCCATGAGGCACAGGGTCAGACTGATTTGCATATAGCCATGTCTGAACTGGGGTGGCAGAGTGGGCTAAAGAACGGTGATGGATCAAACCCAGATCTTTTGACTGGGTGTGAGTGTTTGATTGGTTCGGATGCTCCGTCCATCACCACCCCCTTTTGTACCACTTTGGCCGCCATAAGTGTGGCAGGGTATGCTCAGACGTGAGTCCCTTGCTCACTTTGCCACTGGATTCAAGCAAGCCGGGTTGAAGATAGCTGGAATGCCAGAAACCGGTCCTCGGAAGCTTGTTTCCGGTCCAGGGAAGGCATGGCTTGGCAGTTTGGGCTGGACTGTTCCCATGAGGCAAAGGGTCAGACTGATTTGCATATAGCCATGTCTGAACTGGGGTGGCAGAGTGGGCTAAAGAACGGTGATGGATCAAACCCAGATCTTTTGACTGGGTGTGAGTGTTTGATTGGTTCGGAGGCTCCGTCCATCACCACCCCCTTTTGTAACGCTTTGGCCGCCATAAGTGTGGCAGGGTATGCTCAGACGTGAGTCCCTTGCTCACTTTGCCACTGGATTCAAGCAAGCCGGGCTGAAGACGGCTGGAAGGCCAGAAACCGGTCCTCGGAAGCTTGTTTCCGGTCCAGGGAAGGCATGGCTTGGCAGTTTGGGCTGGACAGTTCCCATGAGGCACAGGGTCAGACTGATTTGCATATAGCCATGTCTGAACTGGGGTGGCAGAGTGGGCTAAAGAACGGTGATGGATCAAACCCAGATCTTTTGACTGGGTGTGAGTGTTTGATTGGTTCGGATGCTCCATCCATCACCACCCCCTTTTGTACCGCTTTGGCCGCCATAAGTGTGGTAGGGTATGCTCAGACGTGAGTCCCTTGCTCACTTTGCCACTGGATTCAAGCAAGCCGGGCTGAAGACGGCTGGAATGCCAGAAACCGGTCCTCGGAAGCTTGTTTCCGGTCCAGGGAAGGCATGGCTTGGCAGTTCGGGCTGGACTGTTCCCATGAGGCACAGGGTCAGACTGATTTGCATATAGCCATGTCTGAACTGGGGTGGCAGAGTGGGCTAAAGAACGGTGATGGATCAAACCCAGATCTTTTGACTGGGTGTGAGTGTTTGATTGGATCGGATGCTCCGTCCATCACCACCCCCTTTTGTACCGCTTTGGCCGCCTTAAGTGTGGCAGGGTATGCTCAGACGTGAGTCCCTTGCTCACTTTGCCACTGGATTCAAGCAAGCCGGGCTGAAGACGGCTGGAATGCCAGAAACCTGTCCTCGGAAGCCTGTTTCCGGTCGAGGGAAGGCATGGCTTGGCAGTTCGGGCTGGACTGTTCCCATGAGGCACAGGGTCAGACTGATTTGCATATAGCCATGTCTGAACTGGGGTGGCAGAGTGGGCTAAAGAACGGTGATGGATCAAACCCAGATCTTTTGACTGGGTGTGAGTGTTTGATTGGTTCGGATGCTCCATCCATCACCACCCCCTTTTGTACCACTTTGGCCGCCATAAGTGTGGCAGGGTATGCTCAGACGTGAGTCCCTTGCTCACTTTGCCACTGGATTCAAGCAAGCAAGGCTGAAGACGGCTGGAATGCCAGAAACCGGTCCTCGGAAGCTTGTTTCCGGTCCAGGGAAGGCATGGCTTGGCAGTTCGGGCTGAACTGTTCCCATGAGGCACAGGGTCAGACTGATTTACATATAGCCATGTCTGAACTGGGGTGGCAGAGTGGGCTAAAGAACGGTGATGGATCAAACGCAGATCTTTTGACTGGGTGTGAGTGTATGATTGGTTTGGATGCTCCGTCCATCACCACCCCTTTTTGTACCTCTTTGGCCGCCATAAGTGTGGCAGGGTATCCTCAAACGTGAGTCCCTTGCTCACTTTGCCACTGGATTCAAGCTAGCCGGGCTGAAGACGGCTGGAATGCCAGAAACCGGTCCTCGGAAGCTTGTTTCCGGTCCAGGGAAGGCATGGCTTGGCAGTTTGGGCTGGACTGTTCCTATGAGGCAAAGGGTCAGACTGATTTGCATATAGCCATGTCTGAACTGGGGTGGCAGAGTGGGCTAAAGAACGGTGATGGATCAAACCCAGATCTTTTGACTGGGTGTGAGTGTTTGATTGGTTCGGAGGCTCCGTCCATCACCACCCCCTTTTGTACCGCTTTGGCCGCCATAAGTGTGGCAGGGTATGCTCAGACGTGAGTCCCTTGCTCACTTTGCCACTGGATTCAAGCAAGCCGGGCTGAAGACGGCTGGAATGCCAGAAACCGGTCCTCGGAAGCTTGTTTCCGGTCCAGGGAAGGCATGGCTTGGCAGTTCGGGCTGGACTGTTCCCATGAGGCACAAGGGTCAGACTGATTTGCATATAGCCATGTTTGAACTGGGGTGGCAGAGTGGGCTAAAGAACGGTGATGGATCAAACCCTGATCTTTTGACTGGGTGTGAGTGTTTGATTGGTTCGGATGCTCCGACCATCACCACCCCCTTTTGTACCGCTTTGGCCGCCTTAAGTGTGGCAGGGTATGCTCAGACGTGAGTCCCTTGCTCACTTTGCCACTGGATTCAAGCAAGCCAGGCTGAAGACGGCTGGAATGCCAGAAACCGGTCCTCGGATGCTTGTTTCCGGTCCAGGGAAGGCATGGCTTGGCAGTTCGGGCTGGACTGTTCCCATGAGGCACAGGGTCAGACTGATTTACATATAGCCATGTCTGAACTGGGGTGGCAGAGTGGGCTAAAGAACGGTGATGGATCAAAGGCAGATCTTTTGACTGGGTGTGAGTGTATGATTGGTTCGGATGCTCCGTCCATCACCACCCCCTTTTGTACCTCTTTGGCCGCCATAAGTGTGGCAGGGTATCCTCAGAAGTGAGTCCCTTGCTCACTTTGCCACTGGATTCAAGCTAGCCGGGCTGAAGACGGCTGGAATGCCAGAAACCGGTCCTCGGAAGCTTGTTTCCGGTCCAGGGAAGGCATGGCTTGGCAGTTCGGGCTGGACTGTTCCCATGAGGCACAGGGTCAGACTGATTTGCATATAGCCATGTCTGAACTGGGGTGGCAGAGTGGGCTAAAGAACGGTGATGGATCAAACCCAGATCTTTTGACTGGGTGTGAGTGTTTGATTGGTTCGGATGCTCCGTCCATCACCATCACCACCCCCTTTTGTACCGCTTTGGCCGCCTTAAGTGTGGCAGGGTATGCTCAGACGTGAGTCCCTTGCTCACTTTGCCACTGGATTCAAGCAAGCCGGGCTGAAGACGGCTGGAATGCCAGAAACCGGTCCTCGGAAGCTTGTTTCCGGTCCAGGGAAGGCATGGCTTGGCAGTTCGGGCTGGACTGTTCCCATGAGGCACAGGGTCAGACTGATTTGCATATAGCCATGTCTGAACTGGGGTGGCAGAGTGGGCTAAAGAACGGTGATGGATCAAACCCAGATCTTTTGACTGGGTGTGAGTGTTTGATTGGTTCGGATGCTCCGTCCATCACCACCCCCTTTTGTACCACTTTGGCCGCCATAAGTGTGGCAGGGTATGCTCAGACGTGAGTCCCTTGCTCACTTTGCCACTGGATTCAAGCAAGCCGGGCTGAAGACGGCTGGAATGCCAGAAACCGGTCCTCGGAAGCTTGTTTCCGGTCCAGGGAAGGCATGGCTTGGCAGTTCGGGCTGGACTGTTCCCATGAGGCACAGGGTCAGACTGATTTACATATAGCCATGTCTGAACTGGGGTGGCAGAGTGGGCTAAAGAACGGTGATGGATCAAACGCAGATCTTTTGACTGGGTGTGAGTGTATGATTGGTTCGGATGCTCCGTCCATCACCACCCCCTTTTGTACCTCTTTGGCCGCCATAAGTGTGGCAGGGTATGCTCAGACGTGAGTCCCTTGCTCACTTTGCCACTGGATTCAAGCTAGCCGGGCTGAAGACGGCTGGAATGCCAGAAACCGGTCCTCGGAAGCTTGTTTCCGGTCCAGGGAAGGCATGGCTTGGCAGTTTGGGCTGGACTGTTCCCATGAGGCAAAGGGTCAGACTGATTTGCATATAGCCATGTCTGAACTGGGGTGGCAGAGTGGGCTAAAGATCGGTGATGGATCAAACCCAGATCTTTTGACTGGGTGTGAGTGTTTGATTGGTTCGGAGGCTCCGTCCATCAACACCCCCCTTTGTACCGCTTTGGCCGCCATAAGTGTGGCAGGGTATGCTCAGACGTGAGTCCCTTGCTCACTTTGCCACTGGATTCAAGCAAGCCGGGCTGAAGACGGCTGGAATGCCAGAAACCGGTCCTCGGAAGCTTGTTTCCGGTCCAGGGAAGGCATGGCTTGGCAGTTCGGGCTGGACTGTTCCCATGAGGCACAGGGTCAGACTAATTTGCATATAGCCATGTCTGAACTGGGGTGGCAGAGTGGGCTAAAGAACGGTGATGGATCAAACCCAGATCTTTTGACTGGGTGTGAGTGTTTGATTGGTTCGGATGCTCCGTCCATTACCACCCCCTTTTGTACCGCTTTGGCCGCCTTAAGTGTGGCAGGGTATGCTCAGACGTGAGTCCCTTGCTCACTTTGCCACTGGATTCAAGCAAGCCAGGCTGAAGACGGCTGGAATGCCAGAAACCGGTCCTCGGAAGCTTGTTTCCGGTCCAGGGAAGGCATGGCTTGGCAGTTCGGGCTGGACTGTTCCCATGAGGCACAGGGTCAGACTGATTTGCATATAGCCATGTCTGAACTGGGGTGGCAGAGTGGGCTAAAGAACGGTGATGGATCAAACCCAGATCTTTTGACTGGGTGTGAGTGTTTGATTGGTTCGGATGCTCCGTCCATCACCACCCCCTTTTGTACCGCTTTGGCCGCCTTAAGTGTGGCAGGGTATGCTCAGACGTGAGTCCCTTGCTCACTTTGCCACTGGATTCAAGCAAGCCAGACTGAAGACGGCTGGAATGCCAGAAACCGGTCCTCGGATGCTTGTTTCCGGTCCAGGGAAGGCATGGCTTGGCAGTTCGGGCTGGACTGTTCCCATGAGGCACAGGGTCAGACTGATTTACATATAGCCATGTCTGAACTGGGGTGGCAGAGTGGGCTAAAGAACGGTGATGGATCAAACGCAGATCTTTTGACTGGGTGTGAGTGTATGATTGGTTCGGATGCTCCGTCCATCACCACCCCCTTTTGTACCTCTTTGGCCGCCATAAGTGTGGCAGGGTATCCTCAGACGTGAGTCCCTTGCTCACTTTGCCACTGGATTCAAGCTAGCCGGGCTGAAGACGGCTGGAATGCCAGAAACCGGTCCTCGGAAGCTTGTTTCCGGTCCAGGGAAGGCATGGCTTGGCAGTTTGGGCTGGACTGTTCCCATGAGGCAAAGGGTCAGACTGATTTGCATATAGCCATGTCTGAACTGGGGTGGCAGAGTGGGCTAAAGAACGGTGATGGATCAAACCCAGATCTTTTGACTGGGTGTGAGTGTTTGATTGGTTCGGAGGCTCCGTCCATCACCACCCCCTTTTGTACCGCTTTGGCCGCCATAAGTGTGGCAGGGTATGCTCAGACGTGAGTCCCTTGCTCACTTTGCCACTGGATTCAAGCAAGCCGGGCTGAAGACGGCTGGAATGCCAGAAACCGGTCCTCGGAAGCTTGTTTCCGGTCCAGGGAAGGCATGGCTTGGCAGTTCGGGCTGGACTGTACCCATGAGGCACAGGGTCAGACTGATTTGCATATAGCCATGTCTGAACTGGGGTGGCAGAGTGGGCTAAAGAACGGTGATGGATCAAACCCAGATCTTTTGACTGGGTGTGAGTGTTTGATTGGTTCGGATGCTCCGTCCATCACCACCCCCTTTTGTACCGCTTTGGCCGCCTTAAGTGTGGCAGGGTATGCTCAGACGTGAGTCCCTTGCTCACTTTGCCACTGGATTCAAGCAAGCCGGGCTGAAGACGGCTGGAATGCCAGAAACCGGTCCTCGGAAGCTTGTTTCCGGTCCAGGGAAGGCATGGCTTGGCAGTTCGGGCTGGACTGTTCCCATGAGGCACAGGGTCAGACTGATTTGCATATAGCCATGTCTGAACTGGGGTGGCAGAGTGGGCTAAAGAACGGTGATGGATCAAACCCAGATCTTTTGACTGGGTGTGAGTGTTTGATTGGTTCGGATGCTCCGTCCATCACCACCCCCTTTTGTACCACTTTGGCCGCCATAAGTGTGGCAGGGTATGCTCAGACGTGAGTCCCTTGCTCACTTTGCCACTGGATTCAAGCAAGCCGGGCTGAAGACGGCTGGAATGCCAGAAACCGGTCCTCGGAAGCTTGTTTCCGGTCCAGGGAAGGCATGGCTTGGCAGTTCGGGCTGGACTGTTCCCATGAGGCACAGGGTCAGACTGATTTACATATAGCCATGTCTGAACTGGGGTGGCAGAGTGGGCTAAAGAACGGTGATGGATCAAACGCAGATCTTTTGACTGGGTGTGAGTGTATGATTGGTTCGGATGCTCCGTCCATCACCACCCCCTTTTGTACCTCTTTGGCCGCCATAAGTGTGGCAGGGTATGCTCAGACGTGAGTCCCTTGCTCACTTTGCCACTGGATTCAAGCTAGCCGGGCTGAAGACGGCTGGAATGCCAGAAACCGGTCCTCGGAAGCTTGTTTCCGGTCCAGGGAAGGCATGGCTTGGCAGTTTGGGCTGGACTGTTCCCATGAGGCAAAGGGTCAGACTGATTTGCATATAGCCATGTCTGAACTGGGGTGGCAGAGTGGGCTAAAGAACGGTGATGGATCAAACCCAGATCTTTTGACTGGGTGTGAGTGTTTGATTGGTTCGGACGCTCCGTCCATCACCACCCCCTTTTGTACCGCTTTGGCGGCCATAAGTGTGGCAGGGTATGCTCAGACGTGAGTCCCTTGCTCACTTTGCCACTGGATTCAAGCACGCCGGGCTGAAGACGGCTGGAATGCCAGAAACCGGTCCTCTGAAGCTCGTTTCCGGTCCAGGGAAGGCATGGCTTGGCAGTTCGGGCTGGACTGTTCCCATGAGGCACAGGGTTAGACTGATTTGCATATAGCCATGTCTGAACTGGGGTGGCAGAGTGGGCTAAAGAACGGTGTTGGATCAAACCCAGATATTTTGACTGGGTGTGAGTGTTTGATTGGTTCGGATGCTCCGTCCATCACCACCCCCTTTTGTACCGCTTTGGCCGCCATAAGTGTGGCAGGGTATGCTCAGACGTGAGTCCCTTGCTCACTTTGCCACTGGATTCAAGCAAGCCGGGGCTGAAGACGGCTGGAATGCCAGAAACCGGTCCTCGGAAGATGGTTTCCGGTCCAGGGAAGGCATGGCTTGGCAGTTCGGGCTGGACTGTTCCCATGAGGCACAGGGTCAGACTGATTTGCATATAGCCATGTCTGAACTGGGGTGGCAGAGTGGGCTAAAGAACGGTGATGGATCAAACGCAGATCTTTTGACTGGGTGTGAGTGTATGATTGGTTTGGATGCTCCGTCCATCACCACCCCTTTTTGTACCTCTTTGGCCGCCATAAGTGTGGCAGGGTATCCTCAGACGTGAGTCCCTTGCTCACTTTGCCACTGGATTCAAGCTAGCCGGGCTGAAGACGGCTGGAATGCCAGAAACCGGTCCTCGGAAGCTTGTTTCCAGTCCAGGGAAGGCATGGCTTGGCAGTTCGGGCTGGACTGTTCCCATGAGGCACAGGGTCAGACTGATTTGCATATAGCCATGTCTGAACTGGGGTGGCAGAGTGGGCTAAAGAACGGTGATGGATCAAACCCAGATCTTTTGACTGGGTGTGAGTGTTTGATTGGTTCGGATGCTCCGTCCATCACCACCCCCTTTTGTACCGCTTTGGCCGCCTTAAGTGTGGCAGGGTATGCTCAGACGTGAGTCCCTTGCTCACTTTGCCACTGGATTCAAGCAAGCCGGGCTGAAGACGGCTGGAATGCCAGAAACCGGTCCTCGGAAGCTTGTTTCCGGTCCAGGGAAGGCATGGCTTGGCAGTTCGGGCTGGACTGTTCCCATGAGGCACAGGGTCAGACTGATTTGCATATAGCCATGTCTGAACTGGGGTGGCAGAGTGGGCTAAAGAACGGTGATGGATCAAACCCAGATCTTTTGACTGGGTGTGAGTGTTTGATTGGTTCGGATGCTCCGTCCATCACCACCCCCTTTTGTACCACTTTGGCCGCCATAAGTGTGGCAGGGTATGCTCAGACGTGAGTCCCTTGCTCACTTTGCCACTGGATTCAAGCAAGCCGGGCTGAAGACGGCTGGAATGCCAGAAACCGGTCCTCGGAAGCTTGTTTCCGGTCCAGGGAAGGCATGGCTTGGCAGTTCGGGCTGGACTGTTCCCATGAGGCACAGGGTCAGACTGATTTACATATAGCCATGTCTGAACTGGGGTGGCAGAGTGGGCTAAAGAACGGTGATGGATCAAACGCAGATCTTTTGACTGGGTGTGAGTGTATGATTGGTTCGGATGCTCCGTCCATCACCACCCCCTTTTGTACCTCTTTGGCCGCCATAAGTGTGGCAGGGTATGCTCAGACGTGAGTCCCTTGCTCACTTTGCCACTGGATTCAAGCTAGCCGGGCTGAAGACGGCTGGAATGCCAGAAACCGGTCCTCGGAAGCTTGTTTCCGGTCCAGGGAAGGCATGGCTTGGCAGTTTGGGCTGGACTGTTCCCATGAGGCAAAGGGTCAGACTGATTTGCATATAGCCATGTCTGAACTGGGGTGGCAGAGTGGGCTAAAGATCGGTGATGGATCAAACCCAGATCTTTTGACTGGGTGTAAGTGTTTGATTGGTTCGGAGGCTCCGTCCATCAACACCCCCCTTTGTACCGCTTTGGCCGCCATAAGTGTGGCAGGGTATGCTCAGACGTGAGTCCCTTGCTCACTTTGCCACTGGATTCAAGCAAGCCGGGCTGAAGACGGCTGGAATGCCAGAAACCGGTCCTCGGAAGCTTGTTTCCGGTCCAGGGAAGGCATGGCTTGGCAGTTCGGGCTGGACTGTTCCCATGAGGCACAGGGTCAGACTAATTTGCATATAGCCATGTCTGAACTGGGGTGGCAGAGTGGGCTAAAGAACGGTGATGGATCAAACCCAGATCTTTTGACTGGGTGTGAGTGTTTGATTGGTTCGGATGCTCCGTCCATCACCACCCCCTTTTGTACCGCTTTGGCCGCCTTAAGTGTGGCAGGGTATGCTCAGACGTGAGTCCCTTGCTCACTTTGCCACTGGATTCAAGCAAGCCGGGCTGAAGACGGCTGGAATGCCAGAAACCGGTCCTCGGAAGCTTGTTTCCGGTCCAGGGAAGGCATGGCTTGGCAGTTCGGGCTGGACTGTTCCCATGAGGCACAGGGTCAGACTGATTTGCATATAGCCATGTCTGAACTGGGGTGGCAGAGTGGGCTAAAGAACGGTGATGGATCAAACCCAGATCTTTTGACTGGGTGTGAGTGTTTGATTGGTTCGGATGCTCCGTCCATCACCACCCCCTTTTGTACCACTTTGGCCGCCATAAGTGTGGCAGGGTATGCTCAGACGTGAGTCCCTTGCTCACTTTGCCACTGGATTCAAGCAAGCCGGGCTGAAGACGGCTGGAATGCCAGAAACCGGTCCTCGGAAGCTTGTTTCCGGTCCAGGGAAGGCATGGCTTGGCAGTTTGGGCTGGACTGTTCCCATGAGGCAAAGGGTCAGACTGATTTGCATATAGCCATGTCTGAACTGGGGTGGCAGAGTGGGCTAAAGAACGGTGATGGATCAAACCCAGATCTTTTGACTGGGTGTGAGTGTTTGATTGGTTCGGAGGCTCCGTCCATCACCACCCCCTTTTGTAACGCTTTGGCCGCCATAAGTGTGGCAGGGTATGCTCAGACGTGAGTCCCTTGCTCACTTTGCCACTGGATTCAAGCAAGCCGGGCTGAAGACGGCTGGAAGGCCAGAAACTGGTCCTCGGAAGCTTGTTTCCGGTCCAGGGAAGGCATGGCTTGGCAGTTTGGGCTGGACAGTTCCCATGAGGCACAGGGTCAGACTGATTTGCATATAGCCATGTCTGAACTGGGGTGGCAGAGTGGGCTAAAGAACGGTGATGGATCAAACCCAGATCTTTTGACTGGGTGTGAGTGTTTGATTGGTTCGGATGCTCCATCCATCACCACCCCCTTTTGTACCGCTTTGGCCGCCATAAGTGTGGTAGGGTATGCTCAGACGTGAGTCCCTTGCTCACTTTGCCACTGGATTCAAGCAAGCCGGGCTGAAGACGGCTGGAATGCCAGAAACCGGTCCTCGGAAGCTTGTTTCCGGTCCAGGGAAGGCATGGCTTGGCAGTTCGGGCTGGACTGTTCCCATGAGGCACAGGGTCAGACTGATTTGCATATAGCCATGTCTGACCTGGGGTGGCAGAGTGGGCTAAAGAACGGTGATGGATCAAACCCAGATCTTTTGACTGGGTGTGAGTGTTTGATTGGTTCGGATGCTCCGTCCATCACCACCCCCTTTTGTACCGCTTTGGCCGCCTTAAGTGTGGCAGGGTATGCTCAGACGTGAGTCCCTTGCTCACTTTGCCACTGGATTCAAGCAAGCCAGGCTGAAGACGGCTGGAATGCCAGAAACCGGTCCTCGGATGCTTGTTTCCGGTCCAGGGAAGGCATGGCTTGGCAGTTCGGGCTGGACTGTTCCCATGAGGCACAGGGTCAGACTGATTTACATATAGCCATGTCTGAACTGGGGTGGCAGAGTGGGCTAAAGAACGGTGATGGATCAAACGCAGATCTTTTGACTGGGTGTGAGTGTATGATTGGTTCGGATGCTCCGTCCATCACCACCCCCTTTTGTACCTCTTTGGCCGCCATAAGTGTGGCAGGGTATCCTCAGACGTGAGTCCCTTGCTCACTTTGCCACTGGATTCAAGCTAGCCGGGCTGAAGACGGCTGGAATGCCAGAAACCGGTCCTCGGAAGCTTGTTTCCGGTCCAGGGAAGGCATGGCTTGGCAGTTTGGGCTGGACTGTTCCCATGAGGCAAAGGGTCAGACTGATTTGCATATAGCCATGTCTGAACTGGGGTGGCAGAGTGGGCTAAAGAACGGTGATGGATCAAACCCAGATCTTTTGACTGGGTGTGAGTGTTTGATTGGTTCGGAGGCTCCGTCCATCACCACCCCCTTTTGTACCGCTTTGGCCGCCATAAGTGTGGCAGGGTATGCTCAGACGTGAGTCCCTTGCTCACTTTGCCACTGGATTCAAGCAAGCCGGGCTGAAGACGGCTGGAATGCCAGAAACCGGTCCTCGGAAGCTTGTTTCCGGTCCAGGGAAGGCATGGCTTGGCAGTTCGGGCTGGACTGTACCCATGAGGCACAGGGTCAGACTGATTTGCATATAGCCATGTCTGAACTGGGGTGGCAGAGTGGGCTAAAGAACGGTGATGGATCAAACCCAGATCTTTTGACTGGGTGTGAGTGTTTGATTGGTTCGGATGCTCCGTCCATCACCACCCCCTTTTGTACCGCTTTGGCCGCCTTAAGTGTGGCAGGGTATGCTCAGACGTGAGTCCCTTGCTCACTTTGCCACTGGATTCAAGCAAGCCGGGCTGAAGACGGCTGGAATGCCAGAAACCGGTCCTCGGAAGCTTGTTTCCGGTCCAGGGAAGGCATGGCTTGGCAGTTCGGGCTGGACTGTTCCCATGAGGCACAGGGTCAGACTGATTTGCATATAGCCATGTCTGAACTGGGGTGGCAGAGTGGGCTAAAGAACGGTGATGGATCAAACCCAGATCTTTTGACTGGGTGTGAGTGTTTGATTGGTTCGGATGCTCCGTCCATCACCACCCCCTTTTGTACCACTTTGGCCGCCATAAGTGTGGCAGGGTATGCTCAGACGTGAGTCCCTTGCTCACTTTGCCACTGGATTCAAGCAAGCCGGGCTGAAGACGGCTGGAATGCCAGAAACCGGTCCTCGGAAGCTTGTTTCCGGTCCAGGGAAGGCATGGCTTGGCAGTTCGGGCTGGACTGTTCCCATGAGGCACAGGGTCAGACTGATTTGCATATAGCCATGTCTGAACTGGGGTGGCAGAGTGGGCTAAAGAACGGTGATGGATCAAACCCAGATCTTTTGACTGGGTGTGAGTGTTTGATTGGTTCGGACGCTCCGTCCATCACCACCCCCTTTTGTACCGCTTTGGCGGCCATAAGTGTGGCAGGGTATGCTCAGACGTGAGTCCCTTGCTCACTTTGCCACTGGATTCAAGCACGCCGGGCTGAAGACGGCTGGAATGCCAGAAACCGGTCCTCTGAAGCTTGTTTCCGGTCCAGGGAAGGCATGGCTTGGCAGTTCGGGCTGGACTGTTCCCATGAGGCACAGGGTTAGACTGATTTGCATATAGCCATGTCTGAACTGGGGTGGCAGAGTGGGCTAAAGAACGGTGTTGGATCAAACCCAGATATTTTGACTGGGTGTGAGTGTTTGATTGGTTCGGATGCTCCGTCCATCACCACCCCCTTTTGTACCGCTTTGGCCGCCATAAGTGTGGCAGGGTATGCTCAGACGTGAGTCCCTTGCTCACTTTGCCACTGGATTCAAGCAAGCCGGGGCTGAAGACGGCTGGAATGCCAGAAACCGGTCCTCGGAAGATGGTTTCCGGTCCAGGGAAGGCATGGCTTGGCAGTTCGGGCTGGACTGTTCCCATGAGGCACAGGGTCAGACTGATTTGCATATAGCCATGTCTGAACTGGGGTGGCAGAGTGGGCTAAAGAACGGTGATGGATCAAACCCAGATCTTTTGACTGGGTGTGAGTGTTTGATTGGTTCGGATGCTCCGTCCATCACCACCCCCTTTTGTACCGCTTTGGCCGCCATAAGTGTGGCAGGGTATGCTCAGACGTGAGTCCCTTGCTCACTATGCCACTGGATTCAAGCAAGCCGGGCTGAAGACGGCTGGAATGCCAGAAACCTGTCCTCTGAAGCTTGTTTCCGGTCCAGGGAAGGCATGGCTTGGCAGTTCGGGCTGGAATGTTCCCATGAGGCACAGGGTTAGACTGATTTGCATATAGCCATGTCTGAACTGGGGTGGCAGAGTGGGCTAAAGAACGGTGTTGGATCAAACCCAGATATTTTGACTGGGTGTGAGTGTTTGATTGGTTCGGATGCTCCGTCCATCACCACCCCCTTTTGTACCGCTTTGGCCGCCATAAGTGTGGCAGGGTATGCTCAGACGTGAGTCCCTTGCTCACTTTGCCACTGGATTCAAGCAAGCCGGGCTGAAGACGGCTGGAATGCCAGAAACCGGTCCTCGGAAGATGGTTTCCGGTCCAGGGAAGGCATGGCTTGGCAGTTCGGGCTGGACTGTTCCCATGAGGCACAGGGTCAGACTGATTTGCATATAGCCATGTCTGAACTGGGGTGGCAGAGTGGGCTAAAGAACGGTGATGGATCAAACCCAGATCTTTTGACTGGGTGTGAGTGTTTGATTGGTTCGGATGCTCCGTCCATCACCACCCCCTTTTGTACCGCTTTGGCCGCCATAAGTGTGGCAGGGTATGCTCAGACGTGAGTTCCTTGCTCACTTTGCCACTGGATTCAAGCAAGCCGGGCTGAAGACGGCTGGAATGCCAGAAAACGGTCCTCGGAAGCTTGTTTCCAGTCCAGGGAAGGCATGGCTTGGCAGTTCGGGCTGGACTGTTCCCATGAGGCACAGGGTCAGACTGATTTGCATATAGCCATGTCTGAACTGGGGTGGCAGAGTGGGCTAAAGAACGGTGATGGATCAAACCCAGATCTTTTGACTGGGTGTGAGTGTTTGATTGGTTCGAATGCTCCGTCCATCACCACCCCCTTTTGTACCGCTTTGGCCGCCATAAGTGTGGCAGGGTATGCTCAGACGTGAGTCCCTTGCTCACTTTGCCACTGGATTCAAGCAAGCCGGGCTGAAGACGGCTGGAATGCCAGAAACCGGTCCTCGGAAGATGGTTTCCGGTCCAGGGAAGGCATGGCTTGGCAGTTCGGGCTGGACTGTTCCCATGAGGCACAGGGTCAGACTGATTTGCATATAGCCATGTCTGAACTGGGGTGGCAGAGTGGGCTAAAGAACGGTGTTGGATCAAACCCAGATATTTTGACTGGGTGTGAGTGTTTGATTGGTTCGGATGCTCCGTCCATCACCACCCCCTTTTGTACCGCTTTGGCGGCCATAAGTGTGGCAGGGTATGCTCAGACGTGAGTCCCTTGCTCACTTTGCCACTGGATTCAAGCAAGCCGGGCTGAAGACGGCTGGAATGCCAGAAACCGGTCCTCGGAAGCTTGTTTCCGGTCCAGGGAAGGCATGGCTTGGCAGTTCGGGCTGGACTGTTCCCATGAGGCACAGGGTCAGACTGATTTGCATATAGCCATGTCTGAACTGGGGTGGCAGAGTGGGCTAAAGAACGGTGATGGATCAAACCCAGATCTTTTGACTGGGTGTGAGTGTTTGATTGGTTCGGATGCTCCGTCCATCACCACCCCCTTTTGTACCACTTTGGCCGCCATAAGTGTGGCAGGGTATGCTCAGACGTGAGTCCCTTGCTCACTTTGCCACTGGATTCAAGCAAGCCGGGCTGAAGACGGCTGGAATGCCAGAAACCGGTCCTCGGAAGCTTGTTTCCGGTCCAGGGAAGGCATGGCTTGGCAGTTCGGGCTGGACTGTTCCCATGAGGCACAGGGTCAGACTGATTTGCATATAGCCATGTCTGAACTGGGGTGGCAGAGTGGGCTAAAGAACGGTGATGGATCAAACCCAGATCTTTTGACTGGGTGTGAGTGTTTGATTGGTTCGGACGCTCCGTCCATCACCACCCCCTTTTGTACCGCTTTGGCGGCCATAAGTGTGGCAGGGTATGCTCAGACGTGAGTCCCTTGCTCACTTTGCCATTGGATTCAAGCAAGCCGGGCTGAAGACGGCTGGAATGCCAGAAACCGGTCCTCGGAAGCTTGTTTCCGGTCCAGGGAAGGCATGGCTTGGCAGTTCGGGCTGGACTGTTCCCATGAGGCACAGGGTTAGACTGATTTGCATATAGCCATGTCTGAACTGGGGTGGCAGAGTGGGCTAAAGAATGGTGTTGGATCAAACCAAGATATTTTGACTGGGTGTGAGTGTTTGATTGGTTCGGATGCTCCGTCCATCACCACCCCCTTTTGTACCGCTTTGGCCGCCATAAGTGTGGCAGGGTATGCTCAGACGTGAGTCCCTTGCTCACTTTGCCACTGGATTCAAGCAAGCCGGGGCTGAAGACGGCTGGAATGCCAGAAACCGGTCCTCGGAAGATGGTTTCCGGTCCAGCGAAGGCATGGCTTGGCAGTTCGGGCTGGACTGTTCCCATGAGGCACAGGGTCAGACTGATTTGCATATAGCCATGTCTGAACTGGGGTGGCAGAGTGGGCTAAAGAACGGTGATGGATCAAACCCAGATCTTTTGACTGGGTGTGAGTGTTTGATTGGTTCAGATGCTCCGTCCATCACCACCCCCTTTTGTACCGCTTTGGCCGCCATAAGTGTGGCAGGGTATGCTCAGACGTGAGTCCCTTGCTCACTATGCCACTGGATTCAAGCAAACCTAGCTGAAGACGGCTGGAATGCCAGAAACCTGTCCTCTGAAGCTTGTTTCCGGTCCAGGGAAGGCATGGCTTGGCAGTTCGGGCTGGACTGTTCCCATGAGGCACAGGGTTAGACTGATTTGCATATAGCCATGTCTGAACTGGGGTGGCAGAGTGGGCTAAAGAACGGTGTTGGATCAAACCCAGATATTTTGACTGGGTGTGAGTGTTTGATTGGTTCGGATGCTCCGTCCATCACCACCCCCTTTTGTACCGCTTTGGCCGCCATAAGTGTGGCAGGGTATGCTCAGACGTGAGTCCCTTGCTCACTTTGCCACTGGATTCAAGCAAGCCGGGCTGAAGATGGCTGGAATGCCAGAAACCGGTTCTCGGAAGATGGTTTCCGGTCCAGGGAAGGCATGGCTTGGCAGTTCGGGCTGGACTGTTCCCATGAGGCACAGGGTCAGACTGATTTGCATATAGCCATGTCTGAACTGGGGTGGCAGAGTGGGCTAAAGAACGGTGATGGATCAAACCCAGATCTTTTGACTGGGTGTGAGTGTTTGATTGGTTCGGATGCTCCGTCCATCACCACCCCCTTTTGTACCGCTTTGGCCGCCATAAGTGTGGCAGGGTATGCTCAGACGTGAGTTCCTTGCTCACTTTGCCACTGGATTCAAGCAAGCCGGGCTGAAGACGGCTGGAATGCCAGAAAACGGTCCTCGGAAGCTTGTTTCCGGTCCAGGGAAGGCATGGCTTGGCAGTTCGGGCTGGACTGTTCCCATGAGGCACAGGGTCAGACTGATTTGCATATAGCCATGTCTGAACTGGGGTGGCAAAGTGGGCTAAAGAACGGTGATGGATCAAACCCAGATCTTTTGACTGGGTGTGAGTGTTTGATTGGTTCGAATGCTCCGTCCATCACCACCCCCTTTTGTACCGCTTTGGCCACCATAAGTGTGGCAGGGTATGCTTAGACGTGAGTCCCTTGCTCACTTTGCCACTGGATTCAAGCAAGCCGGGCTGAAGACGGCTGGAATGCCAGAAACCGGTCCTCGGAAGATGGTTTCCGGTCCAGGGAAGGCATGGCTTGGCAGTTCGGGCTGGACTGTTCCCATGAGGCACAGGGTCAGACTGATTTGCATATAGCCATGTCTGAACTGGGGTGGCAGAGTGGGCTAAAGAACGGTGTTGGATCAAACCCAGATATTTTGACTGGGTGTGAGTGTTTGATTGGTTCGGATGCTCCGTCCATCACCACCCCCTTTTGTACCGCTTTGGCGGCCATAAGTGTGGCAGGGTATGCTCAGACGTGAGTCCCTTGCTCACTTTGCCACTGGATTCAAGCAAGCCGGGCTGAAGACGGCTGGAATGCCAGAAACCGGTCCTCGGAAGCTTGTTTCCGGTCCAGGGAAGGCATGGCTTGGCAGTTCGGGCTGGACTGTTCCCATGAGGCACAGGGTCAGACTGATTTGCATATAGCCATGTCTGAACTGGGGTGGCAGAGTGAGCTAAAGAACGGTGATGGATCAAACCCAGATCTTTTGACTGGGTGTGAGTGTTTGATTGGTTCGGACGCTCCGTCCATCACCACCCCCTTTTGTACCGCTTTGGCGGCCATAAGTGTGGCAGGGTATGCTCAGACGTGAGTCCCTTGCTCACTTTGCCACTGGATTCAAGCAAGCCGGGCTGAAGACGGCTGGAATGCCAGAAACCGGTCCTCGGAAGCTTGTTTCCGGTCCAGGGAAGGCATGGCTTGGCAGTTCGGGCTGGACTGTTCCCATGAGGCACAGGGTTAGACTGATTTGCATATAGCCATGTCTGAACTGGGGTGGCAGAGTGGGCTAAAGAACGGTGTTGGATCAAACCCAGATATTTTGACTGGGTGTGAGTGTTTGATTGGTTCGGATGCTCCGTCCATCACCACCCCCTTTTGTACCGCTTTGGCCGCCATAAGTGTGGCAGGGTATGCTCAGACGTGAGTCCCTTGCTCACTTTGCCACTGGATTCAAGCAAGCCGGGCTGAAGACGGCTGGAATGCCAGAAACCGGTCCTCGGAAGATGGTTTCCGGACCAGGGAAGGCATGGCTTGGCAGTTTGGGCTGGACTGTTCCCATGAGGCACAGGGTCAGACTGATTTGCATATAGCCATGTCTGAACTGGGGTGGCAGAGTGGGCTAAAGAACGGTGATGGATCAAACCCAGATCTTTTGACTGGGTGTGAGTGTTTGATTGGTTCGGATGCTCCGTCCATCACCACCCCCTTTTGTACCGCTTTGGCCGCCATAAGTGTGGCAGGGTATGCTCAGACGTGAGTCCCTTGCTCACTATGCCACTGGATTCAAGCAAGCCGGGCTGAAGACGGCTGGAATGCCAGAAACCTGTCCTCTGAAGCTTGTTTCCCTTCCAGGGAAGGCATGGCTTGGCAGTTCGGGCTGGACTGTTCCCATGAGGCACAGGGTTAGACTGATTTGCATATAGCCATGTCTGAACTGGGGTGGCAGAGTGGGCTAAAGAACGGTGTTGGATCAAACCCAGATATTTTGACTGGGTGTGAGTGTTTGATTGGTTCGGATGCTCCGTCCATCACCACCCCCTTTTGTACCGCTTTGGCCGCCATAAGTGTGGCAGGGTATGCTCAGACGTGAGTCCCTTGCTCACTTTGCCACTGGATTCAAGCAAGCCGGGCTGAAGACGGCTGGAATGCCAGAAACCGGTCCTCGGAAGATGGTTTCCGGTCCAGGGAAGGCATGGCTTGGCAGTTCGGGCTGGACTGTTCCCATGAGGCACAGGGTCAGACTGATTTGCATATAGCCATGTCTGAACTGGGGTGGCAGAGTGGGCTAAAGAACGGTGATGGATCAAACCCAGATCTTTTGACTGGGTGTGAGTGTTTGATTGGTTCGGATGCTCCGTCCATCACCACCCCCTTTTGTACCGCTTTGGCCGCCATAAGTGTGGCAGGGTATGCTCAGACGTGAGTTCCTTGCTCACTTTGCCACTGGATTCAAGCAAGCCGGGCTGAAGACGGCTGGAATGCCAGAAAACGGTCCTCGGAAGCTTGTTTCCGGTCCAGGGAAGGCATGGCTTGGCAGTTCGGGCTGGACTGTTCCCATGAGGCACAGGGTCAGACTGATTTGCATATAGCCATGTCTGAACTGGGGTGGCAGAGTGGGCTAAAGAACGGTGATGGATCAAACCCAGATCTTTTGACTGGGTGTGAGTGTTTGATTGGTTCGAATGCTCCGTCCATCACCACCCCCTTTTGTACCGCTTTGGCCGCCATAAGTGTGGCAGGGTATGCTCAGACGTGAGTCCCTTGCTCACTTTGCCACTGGATTCAAGCAAGCCGGGCTGAAGACGGCTGGAATGCCAGAAACCGGTCCTCGGAAGCTTGTTTCCGGTCCAGGGAAGGCATGGCTTGGCAGTTTGGGCTGGACTGTACCCATGAGGCACAGGGTCAGACTGATTTGCATATAGCCATGTCTGAACTGGGGTGGTAGAGTGGGCTAAAGAACGGTGATGGATCAAACCCAGATCTTTTGACTGGGTGTGAGTGTTTGATTGGTTCGGATGCTCCGTCCATCACCACCCCCTTTTGTACCGCTTTGGCCGCCTTAAGTGTGGCAGGGTATGCTCAGACGTGAGTCCCTTGCTCACTTTGCCACTCGATTCAAGCAAGCCGGGCTGAAGACGGCTGGAATGCCAGAAACTGGTCCTCGGAAGCTTGTTTCCGGTCCAGGGAAGGCATGGCTTGGCAGTTCGGGCTGGACTGTTCCCATGAGGCACAGGGTCAGACTGATTTGCATATAGCCATGTCTGAACTGGGGTGGCAGAGTGGGCTAAAGAACGGTGATGGATCAAACCCAGATCTTTTGACTGGGTGTGAGTGTTTGATTGGTTCGGATGCTCCGTCCATCACCACCCCCTTTTGTACCGCTTTGGCCGCCTTAAGTGTGGCAGGGTATGCTCAGACGTGAGTCCCTTGCTCACTTTGTCACTGGATTCAAGCAAGCCAGGCTGAAGACGGCTGGAATGCCAGAAACCGGTCCTCGGATGCTTGTTTCCGGTCCAGGGAAGGCATGGCTTGGCAGTTCGGGCTGGACTGTTCCCATGAGGCACAGGGTCAGACTGATTTACATATAGCCATGTCTGAACTGGGGTGGCAGAGTGGGCTAAAGAACGGTGATGGATCAAACGCAGATCTTTTGACTGGGTGTGAGTGTATGATTGGTTCGGATGCTCTGTCCATCACCACCCCCTTTTGTACCTCTTTGGCCGCCATAAGTGTGGCAGGGTATCCTCAGACGTGAGTCCCTTGCTCACTTTGCCACTGGATTCAAGCTAGCCGGGCTGAAGACGGCTGGAATGCCAGAAACCGGTCCTCGGAAGCTTGTTTCCGGTCCAGGGAAGGCATGGCTTGGCAGTTTGGGCTGGACTGTTCCCATGAGGCAAAGGGTCAGACTGATTTGCATATAGCCATGTCTGAACTGGGGTGGCAGAGTGGGCTAAAGAACGGTGATGGATCAAACCCAGATCTTTTGACTGGGTGTGAGTGTTCGATTGGTTCGGATGCTCCGTCCATCACCACCCCCTTTTGTACCGCTTTGGCCGCCTTAAGTGTGGCAGGGTATGCTCAGACGTGAGTCCCTTGCTCACTTTGCCACTGGATTCAAGCAAGCCGGGCTGAAGACGGCTGGAATGCCAGAAACCGGTCCTCGGAAGCTTGTTTCCGGTCCAGGGAAGGCATGGCTTGGCAGTTCGGGCTGGACTGTTCCCATGAGGCACAGGGTCAGACTGATTTGCTTATAGCCATGTCTGAACTGGGGTGGCAGAGTGGGCTAAAGAACGGTGATGGATCAAACCCAGATCTTTTGACTGGGTGTGAGTGTTTGATTGGTTCGGATGCTCCGTCCATCACCACCCCCTTTTGTACCGCTTTGGCCGCCTTAAGTGTGGCAGGGTATGCTCAGACGTGAGTCCCTTGCTCACTTTGCCACTGGATTCAAGCAAGCCGGGCTGAAGACGGCTGGAATGCCAGAAACCGGTCCTCGGAAGCTTGTTTCCGGTCCAGGGAAGGCATGGCTTGGCAGTTCGGGCTGGACTGTTCCCATGAGGCACAGGGTCAGACTGATTTGCATATAGCCATGTCTGAACTGGGGTGGCAGAGTGGGCTAAAGAACGGTGATGGATTAAACCCAGATCTTTTGACTGGGTGTGAGTGTTTGATTGGTTCGGATGCTCCGTCCATCACCACCCCCTTTTGTACCACTTTGGCCGCCATAAGTGTGGCAGGGTATGCTCAGACGTGAGTCCCTTGCTCACTTTGCCACTGGATTCAAGCAAGCCGGGCTGAAGACGGCTGGAATGCCAGAAACCGGTCCTCGGAAGCTTGTTTCCGGTCCAGGGAAGGCATGGCTTTGCAGTTCGGGCTGGACTGTTCCCATGAGGCACAGGGTCAGACTGATTTGCATATAGCCATGTCTGAACTGGGGTGGCAGAGTGGGCTAAAGAACGGTGATGGATCAAACCCAGATCTTTTGACTGGGTGTGAGTGTTTGATTGGTTCGGACGCTCCGTCCATCACCACCCCCTTTTGTACCGCTTTGGCGGCCATAAGTGTGGCAGGGTATGCTCAGACGTGAGTCCCTTGCTCACTTTGCCACTGGATTCAAGCAAGCCGGGCTGAAGACGGCTGGAATGCCAGAAACCGGTCCTCGGAAGCTTGTTTCCGGTCCAGGGAAGGCATGGCTTGGCAGTTCGGGCTGGACTGTTCCCATGAGGCACAGGGTCAGACTGATTTACATATAGCCATGTCTGAACTGGGGTGGCAGAGTGGGCTAAAGAACGGTGATGGATCAAACGCAGATCTTTTGACTGGGTGTGAGTGTATGATTGGTTCGGATGCTCCGTCCATCACCACCCCCTTTTGTACCGCTTTGGCCGCCTTAAGTGTGGCAGGGTATGCTCAGACGTGAGTCCCTTGCTCACTTTGCCACTGGATTCAAGCAAGCCGGGCTGAAGACGGCTGGAATGCCAGAAACCGGTCCTCGGAAGCTTGTTTCCGGTCCAGGGAAGGCATGGCTTGGCAGTTCGGGCTGGACTGTTCCCATGAGGCACAGGGTCAGACTGATTTGCATATAGCCATGTCTGAACTGGGGTGGCAGAGTGGGCTAAAGAACGGTGATGGATCAAACCCAGATCTTTTGACTGGGTGTGAGTGTTTGATTGGTTCGGATGCTCCGTCCATCACCACCCCCTTTTGTACCACTTTGGCCGCCATAAGTGTGGCAGGGTATGCTCAGACGTGAGTCCCTTGCTCACTTTGCCACTGGATTCAAGCAAGCCGGGCTGAAGACGGCTGGAATGCCAGAAACCGGTCCTCGGAAGCTTGTTTCCGGTCCAGGTAAGGCATGGCTTGGCAGTTCGGGCTGGACTGTTCCCATGAGGCACAGGGTCAGACTGATTTGCATATAGCCATGTCTGAACTGGGGTGGCAGAGTGGGCTAAAGAACGGTGATGGATCAAACCCAGATCTTTTGACTGGGTGTGAGTGTTTGATTGGTTCGGACGCTCCGTCCATCACCACCCCCTTTTGTACCGCTTTGGCGGCCATAAGTGTGGCAGGGTATGCTCAGACGTGAGTCCCTTGCTCACTTTGCCACTGGATTCAAGCAAGCCGGGCTGAAGACGGCTGGAATGCCAGAAACCGGTCCTCGGAAGCTTGTTTCCGGTCCAGGGAAGGCATGGCTTGGCAGTTCGGGCTGGACTGTTCCCATGAGGCACAGGGTCAGACTGATTTACATATAGCCATGTCTGAACTGGGGTGGCAGAGTGGGCTAAAGAACGGTGATGGATCAAACGCAGATCTTTTGACTGGGTGTGAGTGTATGATTGGTTCGGATGCTCCGTCCATCACCACCCCCTTTTGTACCGCTTTGGCCGCCATAAGTGTGGCAGGGTATGCTCAGACGTGAGTCCCTTGCTCACTTTGCCACTGGATTCAAGCTAGCCGGGCTGAAGACGGCTGGAATGCCAGAAACCGGTCCTCGGAAGCTTGTTTCCGGTCCAGGGAAGGCATGGCTTGGCAGTTTGGGCTGGACTGTTCCCATGAGGCAAAGGGTCAGACTGATTTGCATATAGCCATGTCTGAACTGGGGTGGCAGAGTGGGCTAAAGAACGGTGATGGATCAAACCCAGATCTTTTGACTGGGTGTGAGTGTTTGATTGGTTCGGATGCTCCGTCCATCACCACCCCCTTTTGTACCGCTTTGGCCGCCATAAGTGTGGCAGGGTATGCTCAGACGTGAGTTCCTTGCTCACTTTGCCACTGGATTCAAGCAAGCCGGGCTGAAGACGGCTGGAATGCCAGAAAACGGTCCTCGGAAGCTTGTTTCCAGTCCAGGGAAGGCATGGCTTGGCAGTTCGGGCTGGACTGTTCCCATGAGGCACAGGGTCAGACTGATTTGCATATAGCCATGTCTGAACTGGGGTGGCAGAGTGGGCTAAAGAACGGTGATGGATCAAACCCAGATCTTTTGACTGGGTGTGAGTGTTTGATTGGTTCGAATGCTCCGTCCATCACCACCCCCTTTTGTACCGCTTTGGCCGCCATAAGTGTGGCAGGGTATGCTCAGACGTGAGTCCCTTGCTCACTTTGCCACTGGATTCAAGCAAGCCGGGCTGAAGACGGCTGGAATGCCAGAAACCGGTCCTCGGAAGATAGTTTCCGGTCCAGGGAAGGCATGGCTTGGCAGTTCGGGCTGGACTGTTCCCATGAGGCACAGGGTCAGACTGATTTGCATATAGCCATGTCTGAACTGGGGTGGCAGAGTGGGCTAAAGAACGGTGTTGGATCAAACCCAGATATTTTGACTGGGTGTGAGTGTTTGATTGGTTCGGATGCTCCGTCCATCACCACCCCCTTTTGTACCGCTTTGGCGGCCATAAGTGTGGCAGGGTATGCTCAGACGTGAGTCCCTTGCTCACTTTGCCACTGGATTCAAGCAAGCCGGGCTGAAGACGGCTGGAATGCCAGAAACCGGTCCTCGGAAGCTTGTTTCCGGTCCAGGGAAGGCATGGCTTGGCAGTTCGGGCTGGACTGTTCCCATGAGGCACAGGGTCAGACTGATTTGCATATAGCCATGTCTGAACTGGGGTGGCAGAGTGGGCTAAAGAACGGTGATGGATCAAACCCAGATCTTTTGACTGGGTGTGAGTGTTTGATTGGTTCGGATGCTCCGTCCATCACCACCCCCTTTTGTACCACTTTGGCCGCCATAAGTGTGGCAGGGTATGCTCAGACGTGAGTCCCTTGCTCACTTTGCCACTGGATTCAAGCAAGCCGGGCTGAAGACGGCTGGAATGCCAGAAACCGGTCCTCGGAAGCTTGTTTCCGGTCCAGGGAAGGCATGGCTTGGCAGTTCGGGCTGGACTGTTCCCATGAGGCACAGGGTCAGACTGATTTGCATATAGCCATGTCTGAACTGGGGTGGCAGAGTGGGCTAAAGAACGGTGATGGATCAAACCCAGATCTTTTGACTGGGTGTGAGTGTTTGATTGGTTCGGACGCTCCGTCCATCACCACCCCCTTTTGTACCGCTTTGGCGGCCATAAGTGTGGCAGGGTATGCTCAGACGTGAGTCCCTTGCTCACTTTGCCATTGGATTCAAGCAAGCCGGGCTGAAGACGGCTGGAATGCCAGAAACCGGTCCTCGGAAGCTTGTTTCCGGTCCAGGGAAGGCATGGCTTGGCAGTTCGGGCTGGACTGTTCCCATGAGGCACAGGGTTAGACTGATTTGCATATAGCCATGTCTGAACTGGGGTGGCAGAGTGGGCTAAAGAATGGTGTTGGATCAAACCCAGATATTTTGACTGGGTGTGAGTGTTTGATTGGTTCGGATGCTCCGTCCATCACCACCCCCTTTTGTACCGCTTTGGCCGCCATAAGTGTGGCAGGGTATGCTCAGACGTGAGTCCCTTGCTCACTTTGCCACTGGATTCAAGCAAGCCGGGGCTGAAGACGGCTGGAATGTCAGAAACCGGTCCTCGGAAGATGGTTTCCGGTCCAGCGAAGGCATGGCTTGGCAGTTCGGGCTGGACTGTTCCCATGAGGCACAGGGTCAGACTGATTTGCATATAGCCATGTCTGAACTGGGGTGGCAGAGTGGGCTAAAGAACGGTGATGGATCAAACCCAGATCTTTTGACTGGGTGTGAGTGTTTGATTGGTTCAGATGCTCCGTCCATCACCACCCCCTTTTGTACCGCTTTGGCCGCCATAAGTGTGGCAGGGTATGCTCAGACGTGAGTCCCTTGCTCACTATGCCACTGGATTCAAGCAAACCTAGCTGAAGACGGCTGGAATGCCAGAAACCTGTCCTCTGAAGCTTGTTTCCGGTCCAGGGAAGGCATGGCTTGGCAGTTCGGGCTGGACTGTTCCCATGAGGCACAGGGTTAGACTGATTTGCATATAGCCATGTCTGAACTGGGGTGGCAGAGTGGGCTAAAGAACGGTGTTGGATCAAACCCAGATATTTTGACTGGGTGTGAGTGTTTGATTGGTTCGGATGCTCCGTCCATCACCACCCCCTTTTGTACCGCTTTGGCCGCCATAAGTGTGGCAGGGTATGCTCAGACGTGAGTCCCTTGCTCACTTTGCCACTGGATTCAAGCAAGCCGGGCTGAAGATGGCTGGAATGCCAGAAACCGGTCCTCGGAAGATGGTTTCCGGTCCAGGGAAGGCATGGCTTGGCAGTTCGGGCTGGACTGTTCCCATGAGGCACAGGGTCAGACTGATTTGCATATAGCCATGTCTGAACTGGGGTGGCAGAGTGGGCTAAAGAACGGTGATGGATCAAACCCAGATCTTTTGACTGGGTGTGAGTGTTTGATTGGTTCGGATGCTCCGTCCATCACCACCCCCTTTTGTACCGCTTTGGCCGCCATAAGTGTGGCAGGGTATGCTCAGACGTGAGTTCCTTGCTCACTTTGCCACTGGATTCAAGCAAGCCGGGCTGAAGACGGCTGGAATGCCAGAAAACGGTCCTCGGAAGCTTGTTTCCGGTCCAGGGAAGGCATGGCTTGGCAGTTCGGGCTGGACTGTTCCCATGAGGCACAGGGTCAGACTGATTTGCATATAGCCATGTCTGAACTGGGGTGGCAAAGTGGGCTAAAGAACGGTGATGGATCAAACCCAGATCTTTTGACTGGGTGTGAGTGTTTGATTGGTTCGAATGCTCCGTCCATCACCACCCCCTTTTGTACCGCTTTGGCCACCATAAGTGTGGCAGGGTATGCTTAGACGTGAGTCCCTTGCTCACTTTGCCACTGGATTCAAGCAAGCCGGGCTGAAGACGGCTGGAATGCCAGAAACCGGTCCTCGGAAGATGGTTTCCGGTCCAGGGAAGGCATGGCTTGGCAGTTCGGGCTGGACTGTTCCCATGAGGCACAGGGTCAGACTGATTTGCATATAGCCATGTCTGAACTGGGGTGGCAGAGTGGGCTAAAGAACGGTGTTGGATCAAACCCAGATATTTTGACTGGGTGTGAGTGTTTGATTGGTTCGGATGCTCCGTCCATCACCACCCCCTTTTGTACCGCTTTGGCGGCCATAAGTGTGGCAGGGTATGCTCAGACGTGAGTCCCTTGCTCACTTTGCCACTGGATTCAAGCAAGCCGGGCTGAAGACGGCTGGAATGCCAGAAACCGGTCCTCGGAAGCTTGTTTCCGGTCCAGGGAAGGCATGGCTTGGCAGTTCGGGCTGGACTGTTCCCATGAGGCACAGGGTCAGACTGATTTGCATATAGCCATGTCTGAACTGGGGTGGCAGAGTGAGCTAAAGAACGGTGATGGATCAAACCCAGATCTTTTGACTGGGTGTGAGTGTTTGATTGGTTCGGACGCTCCGTCCATCACCACCCCCTTTTGTACCGCTTTGGCGGCCATAAGTGTGGCAGGGTATGCTCAGACGTGAGTCCCTTGCTCACTTTGCCACTGGATTCAAGCAAGCCGGGCTGAAGACGGCTGGAATGCCAGAAACCGGTCCTCGGAAGCTTGTTTCCGGTCCAGGGAAGGCATGGCTTGGCAGTTCGGGCTGGACTGTTCCCATGAGGCACAGGGTTAGACTGATTTGCATATAGCCATGTCTGAACTGGGGTGGCAGAGTGGGCTAAAGAACGGTGTTGGATCAAACCCAGATATTTTGACTGGGTGTGAGTGTTTGATTGGTTCGGATGCTCCGTCCATCACCACCCCCTTTTGTACCGCTTTGGCCGCCATAAGTGTGGCAGGGTATGCTCAGACGTGAGTCCCTTGCTCACTTTGCCACTGGATTCAAGCAAGCCGGGCTGAAGACGGCTGGAATGCCAGAAACCGGTCCTCGGAAGATGGTTTCCGGACCAGGGAAGGCATGGCTTGGCAGTTTGGGCTGGACTGTTCCCATGAGGCACAGGGTCAGACTGATTTGCATATAGCCATGTCTGAACTGGGGTGGCAGAGTGGGCTAAAGAACGGTGATGGATCAAACCCAGATCTTTTGACTGGGTGTGAGTGTTTGATTGGTTCGGATGCTCCGTCCATCACCACCCCCTTTTGTACCGCTTTGGCCGCCATAAGTGTGGCAGGGTATGCTCAGACGTGAGTCCCTTGCTCACTATGCCACTGGATTCAAGCAAGCCGGGCTGAAGACGGCTGGAATGCCAGAAACCTGTCCTCTGAAGCTTGTTTCCCTTCCAGGGAAGGCATGGCTTGGCAGTTCGGGCTGGACTGTTCCCATGAGGCACAGGGTTAGACTGATTTGCATATAGCCATGTCTGAACTGGGGTGGCAGAGTGGGCTAAAGAACGGTGTTGGATCAAACCCAGATATTTTGACTGGGTGTGAGTGTTTGATTGGTTCGGATGCTCCGTCCATCACCACCCCCTTTTGTACCGCTTTGGCCGCCATAAGTGTGGCAGGGTATGCTCAGACGTGAGTCCCTTGCTCACTTTGCCACTGGATTCAAGCAAGCCGGGCTGAAGACGGCTGGAATGCCAGAAACCGGTCCTCGGAAGATGGTTTCCGGTCCAGGGAAGGCATGGCTTGGCAGTTCGGGCTGGACTGTTCCCATGAGGCACAGGGTCAGACTGATTTGCATATAGCCATGTCTGAACTGGGGTGGCAGAGTGGGCTAAAGAACGGTGATGGATCAAACCCAGATCTTTTGACTGGGTGTGAGTGTTTGATTGGTTCGGATGCTCCGTCCATCACCACCCCCTTTTGTACCGCTTTGGCCGCCATAAGTGTGGCAGGGTATGCTCAGACGTGAGTTCCTTGCTCACTTTGCCACTGGATTCAAGCAAGCCGGGCTGAAGACGGCTGGAATGCCAGAAAACGGTCCTCGGAAGCTTGTTTCCGGTCCAGGGAAGGCATGGCTTGGCAGTTCGGGCTGGACTGTTCCCATGAGGCACAGGGTCAGACTGATTTGCATATAGCCATGTCTGAACTGGGGTGGCAGAGTGGGCTAAAGAACGGTGATGGATCAAACCCAGATCTTTTGACTGGGTGTGAGTGTTTGATTGGTTCGAATGCTCCGTCCATCACCACCCCCTTTTGTACCGCTTTGGCCGCCATAAGTGTGGCAGGGTATGCTCAGACGTGAGTCCCTTGCTCACTTTGCCACTGGATTCAAGCAAGCCGGGCTGAAGACGGCTGGAATGCCAGAAACCGGTCCTCGGAAGCTTGTTTCCGGTCCAGGGAAGGCATGGCTTGGCAGTTTGGGCTGGACTGTACCCATGAGGCACAGGGTCAGACTGATTTGCATATAGCCATGTCTGAACTGGGGTGGTAGAGTGGGCTAAAGAACGGTGATGGATCAAACCCAGATCTTTTGACTGGGTGTGAGTGTTTGATTGGTTCGGATGCTCCGTCCATCACCACCCCCTTTTGTACCGCTTTGGCCGCCTTAAGTGTGGCAGGGTATGCTCAGACGTGAGTCCCTTGCTCACTTTGCCACTCGATTCAAGCAAGCCGGGCTGAAGACGGCTGGAATGCCAGAAACTGGTCCTCGGAAGCTTGTTTCCGGTCCAGGGAAGGCATGGCTTGGCAGTTCGGGCTGGACTGTTCCCATGAGGCACAGGGTCAGACTGATTTGCATATAGCCATGTCTGAACTGGGGTGGCAGAGTGGGCTAAAGAACGGTGATGGATCAAACCCAGATCTTTTGACTGGGTGTGAGTGTTTGATTGGTTCGGATGCTCCGTCCATCACCACCCCCTTTTGTACCGCTTTGGCCGCCTTAAGTGTGGCAGGGTATGCTCAGACGTGAGTCCCTTGCTCACTTTGTCACTGGATTCAAGCAAGCCAGGCTGAAGACGGCTGGAATGCCAGAAACCGGTCCTCGGATGCTTGTTTCCGGTCCAGGGAAGGCATGGCTTGGCAGTTCGGGCTGGACTGTTCCCATGAGGCACAGGGTCAGACTGATTTACATATAGCCATGTCTGAACTGGGGTGGCAGAGTGGGCTAAAGAACGGTGATGGATCAAACGCAGATCTTTTGACTGGGTGTGAGTGTATGATTGGTTCGGATGCTCTGTCCATCACCACCCCCTTTTGTACCTCTTTGGCCGCCATAAGTGTGGCAGGGTATCCTCAGACGTGAGTCCCTTGCTCACTTTGCCACTGGATTCAAGCTAGCCGGGCTGAAGACGGCTGGAATGCCAGAAACCGGTCCTCGGAAGCTTGTTTCCGGTCCAGGGAAGGCATGGCTTGGCAGTTTGGGCTGGACTGTTCCCATGAGGCAAAGGGTCAGACTGATTTGCATATAGCCATGTCTGAACTGGGGTGGCAGAGTGGGCTAAAGAACGGTGATGGATCAAACCCAGATCTTTTGACTGGGTGTGAGTGTTTGATTGGTTCGGATGCTCCGTCCATCACCACCCCCTTTTGTACCGCTTTGGCCGCCTTAAGTGTGGCAGGGTATGCTCAGACGTGAGTCCCTTGCTCACTTTGCCACTGGATTCAAGCAAGCCGGGCTGAAGACGGCTGGAATGCCAGAAACCGGTCCTCGGAAGCTTATTTCCGGTCCAGGGAAGGCATGGCTTGGCAGTTCGGGCTGGACTGTTCCCATGAGGCACAGGGTCAGACTGATTTGCTTATAGCCATGTCTGAACTGGGGTGGCAGAGTGGGCTAAAGAACGGTGATGGATCAAACCCAGATCTTTTGACTGGGTGTGAGTGTTTGATTGGTTCGGATGCTCCGTCCATCACCACCCCCTTTTGTACCGCTTTGGCCGCCTTAAGTGTGGCAGGGTATGCTCAGACGTGAGTCCCTTGCTCACTTTGCCACTGGATTCAAGCAAGCCGGGCTGAAGACGGCTGGAATGCCAGAAACCGGTCCTCGGAAGCTTGTTTCCGGTCCAGGGAAGGCATGGCTTGGCAGTTCGGGCTGGACTGTTCCCATGAGGCACAGGGTCAGACTGATTTGCATATAGCCATGTCTGAACTGGGGTGGCAGAGTGGGCTAAAGAACGGTGATGGATCAAACCCAGATCTTTTGACTGGGTGTGAGTGTTTGATTGGTTCGGATGCTCCGTCCATCACCACCCCCTTTTGTACCACTTTGGCCGCCATAAGTGTGGCAGGGTATGCTCAGACGTGAGTCCCTTGCTCACTTTGCCACTGGATTCAAGCAAGCCGGGCTGAAGACGGCTGGAATGCCAGAAACCGGTCCTCGGAAGCTTGTTTCCGGTCCAGGGAAGGCATGGCTTTGCAGTTCGGGCTGGACTGTTCCCATGAGGCACAGGGTCAGACTGATTTGCATATAGCCATGTCTGAACTGGGGTGGCAGAGTGGGCTAAAGAACGGTGATGGATCAAACCCAGATCTTTTGACTGGGTGTGAGTGTTTGATTGGTTCGGACGCTCCGTCCATCACCACCCCCTTTTGTACCGCTTTGGCGGCCATAAGTGTGGCAGGGTATGCTCAGACGTGAGTCCCTTGCTCACTTTGCCACTGGATTCAAGCAAGCCGGGCTGAAGACGGCTGGAATGCCAGAAACCGGTCCTCGGAAGCTTGTTTCCGGTCCAGGGAAGGCATGGCTTGGCAGTTCGGGCTGGACTGTTCCCATGAGGCACAGGGTCAGACTGATTTACATATAGCCATGTCTGAACTGGGGTGGCAGAGTGGGCTAAAGAACGGTGATGGATCAAACGCAGATCTTTTGACTGGGTGTGAGTGTATGATTGGTTCGGATGCTCCGTCCATCACCACCCCCTTTTGTACCGCTTTGGCCGCCTTAAGTGTGGCAGGGTATGCTCAGACGTGAGTCCCTTGCTCACTTTGCCACTGGATTCAAGCAAGCCGGGCTGAAGACGGCTGGAATGCCAGAAACCGGTCCTCGGAAGCTTGTTTCCGGTCCAGGGAAGGCATGGCTTGGCAGTTCGGGCTGGACTGTTCCCATGAGGCACAGGGTCAGACTGATTTGCATATAGCCATGTCTGAACTGGGGTGGCAGAGTGGGCTAAAGAACGGTGATGGATCAAACCCAGATCTTTTGACTGGGTGTGAGTGTTTGATTGGTTCGGATGCTCCGTCCATCACCACCCCCTTTTGTACCACTTTGGCCGCCATAAGTGTGGCAGGGTATGCTCAGATGTGAGTCCCTTGCTCACTTTGCCACTGGATTCAAGCAAGCCGGGCTGAAGACGGCTGGAATGCCAGAAACCGGTCCTCGGAAGCTTGTTTCCGGTCCAGGTAAGGCATGGCTTGGCAGTTCGGGCTGGACTGTTCCCATGAGGCACAGGGTCAGACTGATTTGCATATAGCCATGTCTGAACTGGGGTGGCAGAGTGGGCTAAAGAACGGTGATGGATCAAACCCAGATCTTTTGACTGGGTGTGAGTGTTTGATTGGTTCGGACGCTCCGTCCATCACCACCCCCTTTTGTACCGCTTTGGCGGCCATAAGTGTGGCAGGGTATGCTCAGACGTGAGTCCCTTGCTCACTTTGCCACTGGATTCAAGCAAGCCGGGCTGAAGACGGCTGGAATGCCAGAAACCGGTCCTCGGAAGCTTGTTTCCGGTCCAGGGAAGGCATGGCTTGGCAGTTCGGGCTGGACTGTTCCCATGAGGCACAGGGTCAGACTGATTTACATATAGCCATGTCTGAACTGGGGTGGCAGAGTGGGCTAAAGAACGGTGATGGATCAAACGCAGATCTTTTGACTGGGTGTGAGTGTATGATTGGTTCGGATGCTCCGTCCATCACCACCCCCTTTTGTACCGCTTTGGCCGCCATAAGTGTGGCAGGGTATGCTCAGACGTGAGTCCCTTGCTCACTTTGCCACTGGATTCAAGCTAGCCGGGCTGAAGACGGCTGGAATGCCAGAAACCGGTCCTCGGAAGCTTGTTTCCGGTCCAGGGAAGGCATGGCTTGGCAGTTTGGGCTGGACTGTTCCCATGAGGCAAAGGGTCAGACTGATTTGCATATAGCCATGTCTGAACTGGGGTGGCAGAGTGGGCTAAAGAACGGTGATGGATCAAACCCAGATCTTTTGACTGGGTGTGAGTGTTTGATTGGTTCGGAGGCTCCGTCCATCACCACCCCCTTTTGTACCGCTTTGGCCGCCATAAGTGTGGCAGGGTATGCTCAGACGTGAGTCCCTTGCTCACTTTGCCACTGGATTCAAGCAAGCCGGGCTGAAGACGGCTGGAAGGCCAGAAACCGGTCCTCGGAAGCTTGTTTCCGGTCCAGGGAAGGCATGGCTTGGCAGTTCGGGCTGGACAGTTCCCATGAGGCACAGGGTCAGACTGATTTGCATATAGCCATGTCTGAACTGGGGTGGCAGAGTGGGCTAAAGAACGGTGATGGATCAAACCCAGATCTTTTGACTGGGTGTGAGTGTTTGATTGGTTCGGATGCGCCATCCATCACCACCCCCTTTTGTACCGCTTTGGCCGCCATAAGTGTGGTAGGGTATGCTCAGACGTGAGTCCCTTGCTCACTTTGCCACTGGATTCAAGCAAGCCGGGCTGAAGACGGCTGGAATGCCAGAAACCGGTCCTCGGAAGCTTGTTTCCGGTCCAGGGAAGGCATGGCTTGGCAGTTCGGGCTGGACTGTTCCCATGAGGCACAGGGCCAGGCTGATTTACATATAGCCATGTCTGAACTGGGGTGGCAGAGTGGGCTAAAGAACGGTGATGGATCAAACCCAGATCTTTTGACTGGGTGTGAGTGTTTGATTGGTTCGGATGCTCCGTCCATCACCACCCCCTTTTGTACCGCTTTGGCCGCCTTAAGTGTGGCAGGGTATGCTCAGACGTGAGTCCCTTGCTCACTTTGCCACTGGATTCAAGCAAGCCGGGCTGAAGACGGCTGGAATGCCAGAAACCGGTCCTCGGAAGCTTGTTTCCGGTCCAGGGAAGGCATGGCTTGGCAGTTCGGGCTGGACTGTTCCCATGAGGCACAGGGTCAGACTGATTTGCATATAGCCATGTCTGAACTGGGGTGGCAGAGTGGGCTAAAGAACGGTGATGGATCAAACCCAGATCTTTTGACTGGGTGTGAGTGTTTGATTGGTTCGGATGCTCCGTCCATCACCACCCCCTTTTGTACCACTTTGGCCGCCATAAGTGTGGCTGGGTATGCTCAGACGTGAGTCCCTTGCTCACTTTGCCACTGGATTCAAGCAAGCCGGGCTGAAGACGGCTGGAATGCCAGAAACCGGTCCTCGGAAGCTTGTTTCCGGTCCAGGGAAGGCATGGCTTGGCAGTTCGGGCTGGACTGTTCCCATGAGGCACAGGGTCAGACTGATTTGCATATAGCCATGTCTGAACTGGGGTTGCAGAGTGGGCTAAAGAACGGTGATGGATCAAACCCAGATCTTTTGACTGGGTGTGAGTGTTTGATTGGTTCGGACGCTCCGTCCATCACCACCCCCTTTTGTACCGCTTTGGCGGCCATAAGTGTGGCAGGGTATGCTCAGACGTGAGTCCCTTGCTCACTTTGCCACTGGATTCAAGCAAGCCGGGCTGAAGACGGCTGGAATGCCAGAAACCGGTCCTCGGAAGCTTGTTTCCGGTCCAGGGAAGGCATGGCTTGGCAGTTCGGGCTGGACTGTTCCCATGAGGCACAGGGTCAGACTGATTTGCATATAGCCATGTCTGAACTGGGGTGGCAGAGTGGGCTAAAGAACGGTGATGGATCAAACGCAGATCTTTTGACTGGGTGTGAGTGTATGATTGGTTCGGATGCTCCGTCCATCACCACCCCCTTTTGTACCGCTTTGGCCGCCTTAAGTGTGGCAGGGTATGCTCAGACGTGAGTCCCTTGCTCACTTTGCCACTGGATTCAAGCAAACCGGGCTGAAGACGGCTGGAATGCCAGAAACCGGTCCTCGGAAGATGGTTTCCGGTCCAGGGAAGGCATGGCTTGGCAGTTCGGGCTGGACTGTTCCCATGAGGCACAGGGTCAGACTGATTTGCATATAGCCATGTCTGAACTGGGGTGGCAGAGTGGGCTAAAGAACGGTGATGGATCAAACCCAGATCTTTTGACTGGGTGTGAGTGTTTGATTGGTTCGGATGCTCCGTCCATCACCACCCCCTTTTGTACCGCTTTGGCCGCCATAAGTGTGGCAGGGTATGCTCAGACGTGAGTTCCTTGCTCACTTTGCCACTGGATTCAAGCAAGCCGGGCTGAAGACGGCTGGAATGCCAGAAAACGGTCCTCGGAAGCTTGTTTCCGGTCCAGGGAAGGCATGGCTTGGCAGTTCGGGCTGGACTGTTCCCATGAGGCACAGGGTCAGACTGATTTGCATATAGCCATGTCTGAACTGGGGTGGCAGAGTGGGCTAAAGAACGGTGATGGATCAAACCCAGATCTTTTGACTGGGTGTGAGTGTTTGATTGGTTCGAATGCTCCGTCCATCACCACCCCCTTTTGTACCGCTTTGGCCGCCATAAGTGTGGCAGGGTATGCTCAGACGTGAGTCCCTTGCTCACTTTGCCACTGGATTCAAGCAAGCCGGGCTGAAGACGGCTGGAATGCCAGAAACCGGTCCTCGGAAGCTTGTTTCCGGTCCAGGGAAGGCATGGCTTGGCAGTTTGGGCTGGACTGTACCCATGAGGCACAGGGTCAGACTGATTTGCATATAGCCATGTCTGAACTGGGGTGGTAGAGTGGGCTAAAGAACGGTGATGGATCAAACCCAGATCTTTTGACTGGGTGTGAGTGTTTGATTGGTTCGGATGCTCCGTCCATCACCACCCCCTTTTGTACCGCTTTGGCCGCCTTAAGTGTGGCAGGGTATGCTCAGACGTGAGTCCCTTGCTCACTTTGCCACTCGATTCAAGCAAGCCGGGCTGAAGACGGCTGGAATGCCAGAAACTGGTCCTCGGAAGCTTGTTTCCGGTCCAGGGAAGGCATGGCTTGGCAGTTCGGGCTGGACTGTTCCCATGAGGCACAGGGTCAGACTGATTTGCATATAGCCATGTCTGAACTGGGGTGGCAGAGTGGGCTAAAGAACGGTGATGGATCAAACCCAGATCTTTTGACTGGGTGTGAGTGTTTGATTGGTTCGGATGCTCCGTCCATCACCACCCCCTTTTGTACCGCTTTGGCCGCCTTAAGTGTGGCAGGGTATGCTCAGACGTGAGTCCCTTGCTCACTTTGTCACTGGATTCAAGCAAGCCAGGCTGAAGACGGCTGGAATGCCAGAAACCGGTCCTCGGATGCTTGTTTCCGGTCCAGGGAAGGCATGGCTTGGCAGTTCGGGCTGGACTGTTCCCATGAGGCACAGGGTCAGACTGATTTACATATAGCCATGTCTGAACTGGGGTGGCAGAGTGGGCTAAAGAACGGTGATGGATCAAACGCAGATCTTTTGACTGGGTGTGAGTGTATGATTGGTTCGGATGCTCTGTCCATCACCACCCCCTTTTGTACCTCTTTGGCCGCCATAAGTGTGGCAGGGTATCCTCAGACGTGAGTCCCTTGCTCACTTTGCCACTGGATTCAAGCTAGCCGGGCTGAAGACGGCTGGAATGCCAGAAACCGGTCCTCGGAAGCTTGTTTCCGGTCCAGGGAAGGCATGGCTTGGCAGTTTGGGCTGGACTGTTCCCATGAGGCAAAGGGTCAGACTGATTTACATATAGCCATGTCTGAACTGGGGTGGCAGAGTGGGCTAAAGAACGGTGATGGATCAAACCCAGATCTTTTGACTGGGTGTGAGTGTTTGATTGGTTCGGATGCTCCGTCCATCACCACCCCCTTTTGTACCGCTTTGGCCGCCTTAAGTGTGGCAGGGTATGCTCAGACGTGAGTCCCTTGCTCACTTTGCCACTGGATTCAAGCAAGCCGGGCTGAAGACGGCTGGAATGCCAGAAACCGGTCCTCGGAAGCTTGTTTCCGGTCCAGGGAAGGCATGGCTTGGCAGTTCGGGCTGGACTGTTCCCATGAGGCACAGGGTCAGACTGATTTGCATATAGCCATGTCTGAACTGGGGTGGCAGAGTGGGCTAAAGAACGGTGATGGATCAAACCCAGATCTTTTGACTGGGTGTGAGTGTTTGATTGGTTCGGATGCTCCGTCCATCACCACCCTCTTTTGTACCGCTTTGGCCGCCTTAAGTGTGGCAGGGTATGCTCAGACGTGAGTCCCTTGCTCACTTTGCCACTGGATTCAAGCAAGCCGGGCTGAAGACGGCTGGAATGCCAGAAACCGGTCCTCGGAAGCTTGTTTCCGGTCCAGGGAAGGCATGGCTTGGCAGTTCGGGCTGGACTGTTCCCATGAGGCACAGGGTCAGACTGATTTGCATATAGCCATGTCTGAACTGGGGTGGCAGAGTGGGCTAAAGAACGGTGATGGATCAAACCCAGATCTTTTGACTGGGTGTGAGTGTTTGATTGGTTCGGATGCTCCGTCCATCACCACCCCCTTTTGTACCACTTTGGCCGCCATAAGTGTGGCAGGGTATGCTCAGACGTGAGTCCCTTTCTCACTTTGCCACTGGATTCAAGCAAGCCGGGCTGAAGACGGCTGGAATGCCAGAAACCGGTCCTCGGAAGCTTGTTTCCGGTCCAGGGAAGGCATGGCTTTGCAGTTCGGGCTGGACTGTTCCCATGAGGCACAGGGTCAGACTGATTTGCATATAGCCATGTCTGAACTGGGGTGGCAGAGTGGGCTAAAGAACGGTGATGGATCAAACCCAGATCTTTTGACTGGGTGTGAGTGTTTGATTGGTTCGGACGCTCCGTCCATCACCACCCCCTTTTGTACCGCTTTGGCGGCCATAAGTGTGGCAGGGTATGCTCAGACGTGAGTCCCTTGCTCACTTTGCCACTGGATTCAAGCAAGCCGGGCTGAAGACGGCTGGAATGCCAGAAACCGGTCCTCGGAAGCTTGTTTCCGGTCCAGGGAAGGCATGGCTTGGCAGTTCGGGCTGGACTGTTCCCATGAGGCACAGGGTCAGACTGATTTACATATAGCCATGTCTGAACTGGGGTGGCAGAGTGGGCTAAAGAACGGTGATGGATCAAACGCAGATCTTTTGACTGGGTGTGAGTGTATGATTGGTTCGGATGCTCCGTCCATCACCACCCCCTTTTGTACCGCTTTGGCCGCCTTAAGTGTGGCAGGGTATGCTCAGACGTGAGTCCCTTGCTCACTTTGCCACTGGATTCAAGCAAGCCGGGCTGAAGACGGCTGGAATGCCAGAAACCGGTCCTCTGAAGCTTGTTTCCGGTCCAGGGAAGGCATGGCTTGGCAGTTCGGGCTGGACTGTTCCCATGAGGCACAGGGTCAGACTGATTTGCATATAGCCATGTCTGAACTGGGGTGGCAGAGTGGGCTAAAGAACGGTGATGGATCAAACCCAGATCTTTTGACTGGGTGTGAGTGTTTGATTGGTTCGGATGCTCCGTCCATCACCACCCCCTTTTGTACCACTTTGGCCGCCATAAGTGTGGCAGGGTATGCTCAGACGTGAGTCCCTTGCTCACTTTGCCACTGGATTCAAGCAAGCCGGGCTGAAGACGGCTGGAATGCCAGAAACCGGTCCTCGGAAGCTTGTTTCCGGTCCAGGTAAGGCATGGCTTGGCAGTTCGGGCTGGACTGTTCCCATGAGGCACAGGGTCAGACTGATTTGCATATAGCCATGTCTGAACTGGGGTGGCAGAGTGGGCTAAAGAACGGTGATGGATCAAACCCAGATCTTTTGACTGGGTGTGAGTGTTTGATTGGTTCGGACGCTCCGTCCATCACCACCCCCTTTTGTACCGCTTTGGCGGCCATAAGTGTGGCAGGGTATGCTCAGACGTGAGTCCCTTGCTCACTTTGCCACTGGATTCAAGCAAGCCGGGCTGAAGACGGCTGGAATGCCAGAAACCGGTCCTCGGAAGCTTGTTTCCGGTCCAGGGAAGGCATGGCTTGGCAGTTCGGGCTGGACTGTTCCCATGAGGCACAGGGTCAGACTGATTTACATATAGCCATGTCTGAACTGGGGTGGCAGAGTGGGCTAAAGAACGGTGATGGATCAAACGCAGATCTTTTGACTGGGTGTGAGTGTATGATTGGTTCGGATGCTCCGTCCATCACCACCCCCTTTTGTACCGCTTTGGCCGCCATAAGTGTGGCAGGGTATGCTCAGACGTGAGTCCCTTGCTCACTTTGCCACTGGATTCAAGCTAGCCGGGCTGAAGACGGCTGGAATGCCAGAAACCGGTCCTCGGAAGCTTGTTTCCGGTCCAGGGAAGGCATGGCTTGGCAGTTTGGGCTGGACTGTTCCCATGAGGCAAAGGGTCAGACTGATTTGCATATAGCCATGTCTGAACTGGGGTGGCAGAGTGGGCTAAAGAACGGTGATGGATCAAACCCAGATCTTTTGACTGGGTGTGAGTGTTTGATTGGTTCGGAGGCTCCGTCCATCACCACCCCCTTTTGTACCGCTTTGGCCGCCATAAGTGTGGCAGGGTATGCTCAGACGTGAGTCCCTTGCTCAATTTGCCACTGGATTCAAGCAAGCCGGGCTGAAGACGGCTGGAAGGCCAGAAACCGGTCCTCGGAAGCTTGTTTCCGGTCCAGGGAAGGCATGGCTTGGCAGTTCGGGCTGGACAGTTCCCATGAGGCACAGGGTCAGACTGATTTGCATATAGCCATGTCTGAACTGGGGTGGCAGAGTGGGCTAAAGAACGGTGATGGATCAAACCCAGATCTTTTGACTGGGTGTGAGTGTTTGATTGGTTCGGATGCGCCATCCATCACCACCCCCTTTTGTACCGCTTTGGCCGCCATAAGTGTGGTAGGGTATGCTCAGACGTGAGTCCCTTGCTCACTTTGCCACTGGATTCAAGCAAGCCGGGCTGAAGACGGCTGGAATGCCAGAAACCGGTCCTCGGAAGCTTGTTTCCGGTCCAGGGAAGGCATGGCTTGGCAGTTCGGGCTGGACTGTTCCCATGAGGCACAGGGTCAGGCTGATTTACATATAGCCATGTCTGAACTGGGGTGGCAGAGTGGGCTAAAGAACGGTGATGGATCAAACCCAGATCTTTTGACTGGGTGTGAGTGTTTGATTGGTTCGGATGCTCTGTCCATCACCACCCCCTTTTGTACCGCTTTGGCCGCCTTAAGTGTGGCAGGGTATGCTCAGACGTGAGTCCCTTGCTCACTTTGCCACTGGATTCAAGCAAGCCGGGCTGAAGACGGCTGGAATGCCAGAAACCGGTCCTCGGAAGCTTGTTTCCGGTCCAGGGAAGGCATGGCTTGGCAGTTCGGGCTGGACTGTTCCCATGAGGCACAGGGTCAGACTGATTTGCATATAGCCATGTCTGAACTGGGGTGGCAGAGTGGGCTAAAGAACGGTGATGGATCAAACCCAGATCTTTTGACTGGGTGTGAGTGTTTGATTGGTTCGGATGCTCCGTCCATCACCACCCCCTTTTGTACCACTTTGGCCGCCATAAGTGTGGCTGGGTAAGCTCAGACGTGAGTCCCTTGCTCACTTTGCCACTGGATTCAAGCAAGCCGGGCTGAAGACGGCTGGAATGCCAGAAACCGGTCCTCGGAAGCTTGTTTCCGGTCCAGGGAAGGCATGGCTTGGCAGTTCGGGCTGGACTGTTCCCATGAGGCACAGGGTCAGACTGATTTGCATATAGCCATGTCTGAACTGGGGTTGCAGAGTGGGCTAAAGAACGGTGATGGATCAAACCCAGATCTTTTGACTGGGTGTGAGTGTTTGATTGGTTCGGACGCTCCGTCCATCACCACCCCCTTTTGTACCGCTTTGGCGGCCATAAGTGTGGCAGGGTATGCTCAGACGTGAGTCCCTTGCTCACTTTGCCACTGGATTCAAGCAAGCCGGGCTGAAGACGGCTGGAATGCCAGAAACCGGTCCTCGGAAGCTTGTTTCCGGTCCAGGGAAGGCATGGCTTGGCAGTTCGGGCTGGACTGTTCCCATGAGGCACAGGGTCAGACTGATTTACATATAGCCATGTCTGAACTGGGGTGGCAGAGTGGGCTAAAGAACGGTGATGGATCAAACGCAGATCTTTTGACTGGGTGTGAGTGTATGATTGGTTCGGATGCTCCGTCCATCACCACCCCCTTTTGTACCGCTTTGGCCGCCTTAAGTGTGGCAGGGTATGCTCAGACGTGAGTCCCTTGCTCACTTTGCCACTGGATTCAAGCAAACCGGGCTGAAGACGGCTGGAATGCCAGAAACCGGTCCTCGGAAGCTTGTTTCCGGTCCAGGGAAGGCATGGCTTGGCAGTTCGGGCTGGACTGTTCCCATGAGGCACAGGGTCAGACTGATTTGCATATAGCCATGTCTGAACTGGGGTGGCAGAGTGGGCTAAAGAACGGTGATGGATCAAACCCAGATCTTTTGACTGGGTGTGAGTGTTTGATTGGTTCGGATGCTCCGTCCATCACCACCCCCTTTTGTACCACTTTGGCCGCCATAAGTGTGGCAGGGTATGCTCAGACGTGAGTCCCTTGCTCACTTTGCCACTGGATTCAAGCAAGCCGGGCTGAAGACGGCTGGAATGCCAGAAACCGGTCCTCGGAAGCTTGTTTCCGGTCCAGGGAAGGCATGGCTTGGCAGTTCGGGCTGGACTGTTCCCATGAGGCACAGGGTCAGACTGATTTGCATATAGCCATGTCTGAACTGGGGTGGCAGAGTGGGCTAAAGAACGGTGATGGATCAAACCCAGATCTTTTGACTGGGTGTGAGTGTTTGATTGGTTCGGACGCTCCGTCCATCACCACCCCCTTTTGTACCGCTTTGGCGGCCATAAGTGTGGCAGGGTATGCTCAGACGTGAGTCCCTTGCTCACTTTGCCACTGGATTCAAGCAAGCCGGGCTGAAGACGGCTGGAATGCCAGAAACCGGTCCTCGGAAGCTTGTTTCCGGTCCAGGGAAGGCATGGCTTGGCAGTTCGGGCTGGACTGTACCCATGAGGCACAGGGTCAGACTGATTTGCATATAGCCATGTCTGAACTGGGGTGGTAGAGTGGGCTAAAGAACGGTGATGGATCAAACCCAGATCTTTTGACTGGGTATGAGTGTTTGATTGGTTCGGATGCTCCGTCCATCACCACCCCCTTTTGTACCGCTTTGGCCGCCTTAAGTGTGGCAGGGTATGCTCAGACGTGAGTCCCTTGCTCACTTTGCCACTGGATTCAAGCAAGCCGGGCTGAAGACGGCTGGAATGACAGAAACCGGTCCTCGGAAGCTTGTTTCCGGTCCAGGGAAGGCATGGCTTGGCAGTTCGGGCTGGACTGTTCCCATGAGGCACAGGGTCAGACTGATTTGCATATAGCCATGTCTGAACTGGGGTGGCAGAGTGGGCTAAAGAACGGTGATGGATCAAACCCAGATCTTTTGACTGGGTGTGAGTGTTTGATTGGTTCGGATGCTCCGTCCATCACCACCCCCTTTTGTACCGCTTTGGCCGCCTTAAGTGTGGCAGGGTATGCTCAGACGTGAGTCCCTTGCTCACTTTGCCACTGGATTCAAGCAAGCCAGGCTGAAGACGGCTGGAATGCCAGAAACCGGTCCTCGGATGCTTGTTTCCGGTCCAGGGAAGGCATGGCTTGGCAGCTCGGGCTGGACTGTTCCCATGAGGCACAGGGTCAGACTGATTTACATATAGCCATGTCTGAACTGGGGTGGCAGAGTGGGCTAAAGAACGGTGATGGATCAAACGCAGATCTTTTGACTGGGTGTGAGTGTATGATTGGTTCGGATGCTCTGTCCATCACCACCCCCTTTTGTACCTCTTTGGCCGCCATAAGTGTGGCAGGGTATCCTCAGACGTGAGTCCCTTGCTCACTTTGCCACTGGATTCAAGCTAGCCGGGCTGAAGAACGCTGGAATGCCAGAAACCGGTCCTCGGAAGCTTGTTTCCGGTCCAGGGAAGGCATGGCTTGGCAGTTTGGGCTGGACTGTTCCCATGAGGCAAAGGGTCAGACTGATTTGCATATAGCCATGTCTGAACTGGGGTGGCAGAGTGGGCTAAAGAACGGTGATGGATCAAACCCAGATCTTTTGACTGGGTGTGAGTGTTTGATTGGTTCGGATGCTCCGTCCATCACCACCCCCTTTTGTACCGCTTTGGCCGCCTTAAGTGTGGCAGGGTATGCTCAGACGTGAGTCCCTTGCTCACTTTGCCACTGGATTCAAGCAAGCCGGGCTGAAGACGGCTGGAATGCCAGAAACCGGTCCTCGGAAGCTTGTTTCCGGTCCAGGGAAGGCATGGCTTGGCAGTTCGGGCTGGACTGTTCCCATGAGGCACAGGGTCAGACTGATTTGCATATAGCCATGTCTGAACTGGGGTGGCAGAGTGGGCTAAAGAACGGTGATGGATCAAACCCAGATCTTTTGACTGGGTGTGAGTGTTTGATTGGTTCGGATGCTCCGTCCATCACCACCCCCTTTTGTACCACTTTGGCCGCCATAAGTGTGGCAGGGTATGCTCAGACGTGAGTCCCTTGCTCACTTTGCCACTGGATTCAAGCAAGCCGGGCTGAAGACGGCTGGAATGCCAGAAACCGGTCCTCGGAAGCTTGTTTCCGGTCCAGGGAAGGCATGGCTTGGCAGTTCGGGCTGGACTGTTCCCATGAGGCACAGGGTCAGACTGATTTGCATATAGCCATGTCTGAACTGGGGTGGCAGAGTGGGCTAAAGAACGGTGATGGATCAAACCCAGATCTTTTGACTGGGTGTGAGTGTTTGATTGGTTCGGACGCTCCGTCCATCACCACCCCCTTTTGTACCGCTTTGGCGGCCATAAGTGTGGCAGGGTATGCTCAGACGTGAGTCCCTTGCTCACTTTGCCACTGGATTCAAGCAAGCCGGGCTGAAGACGGCTGGAATGCCAGAAACCGGTCCTCGGAAGCTTGTTTCCGGTCCAGGGAAGGCATGGCTTGGCAGTTCGGGCTGGACTGTTCCCATGAGGCACAGGGTCAGACTGATTTACATATAGCCATGTCTGAACTGGGGTGGCAGAGTGGGCTAAAGAACGGTGATGAATCAAACGCAGATCTTTTGACTGGGTGTGAGTGTATGATTGGTTCGGATGCTCCGTCCATCACCACCCCCTTTTGTACCGCTTTGGCCGCCATAAGTGTGGCAGGGTATGCTCAGACGTGAGTCCCTTGCTCACTTTGCCACTGGATTCAAGCAAGCCGGGCTGAAGACGGCTGGAATGCCAGAAACCGGTCCTCGGAAGCTTGTTTCCGGTCCAGGGAAGGCATGGCTTGGCAGTTCGGGCTGGACTGTTCCCATGAGGCACAGGGTCAGACTGATTTACATATAGCCATGTCTGAACTGGGGTGGCAGAGTGGGCTAAAGAACGGTGATGGATCAAACGCAGATCTTTTGACTGGGTGTGAGTGTATGATTGGTTCGGATGCTCCGTCCATCACCACCCCCTTTTGTACCGCTTTGGCCGCCTTAAGTGTGGCAGGGTATGCTCAGACGTGAGTCCCTTGCTCACTTTGCCACTGGATTCAAGCAAGCCGGGCTGAAGACGGCTGGAATGCCAGAAACCGGTCCTCGGAAGCTTGTTTCCGGTCCAGGGAAGGCATGGCTTGGCAGTTCGGGCTGGACTGTTCCCATGAGGCACAGGGTCAGACTGATTTGCATATAGCCATGTCTGAACTGGGGTGGCAGAGTGGGCTAAAGAACGGTGATGGATCAAACCCAGATCTTTTGACTGGGTGTGAGTGTTTGATTGGTTCGGATGCTCCGTCCATCACCACCCCCTTTTGTACCACTTTGGCCGCCATAAGTGTGGCAGGGTATGCTCAGACGTGAGTCCCTTGCTCACTTTGCCACTGGATTCAAGCAAGCCGGGCTGAAGACGGCTGGAATGCCAGAAACCGGTCCTCGGAAGCTTGTTTCCGGTCCAGGGAAGGCATGGCTTGGCAGTTCGGGCTGGACTGTTCCCATGAGGCACAGGGTCAGACTGATTTGCATATAGCCATGTCTGAACTGGGGTGGCAGAGTGGGCTAAAGAACGGTGATGGATCAAACCCAGATCTTTTGACTGGGTGTGAGTGTTTGATTGGTTCGGACGCTCCGTCCATCACCACCCCCTTTTGTACCGCTTTGGCCGCCATAAGTGTGGCAGGGTATGCTCAGACGTGAGTCCCTTGCTCACTTTGCCACTGGATTCAAGCAAGCCGGGCTGAAGACGGCTGGAATGCCAGAAACCGGTCCTCGGAAGCTTGTTTCCGGTCCAGGGAAGGCATGGCTTGGCAGTTCGGGCTGGACTGTTCCCATGAGGCACAGGGTCAGACTGATTTACATATAGCCATGTCTGAACTGGGGTGGCAGAGTGGGCTAAAGAACGGTGATGGATCAAACGCAGATCTTTTGACTGGGTGTGAGTGTATGATTGGTTCGGATGCTCCGTCCATCACCACCCCCTTTTGTACCGCTTTGGCCGCCATAAGTGTGGCAGGGTATGCTCAGACGTGAGTCCCTTGCTCACTTTGCCACTGGATTCAAGCTAGCCGGGCTGAAGACGGCTGGAATGCCAGAAACCGGTCCTCGGAAGCTTGTTTCCGGTCCAGGGAAGGCATGGCTTGGCAGTTTGGGCTGGACTGTTCCCATGAGGCACAGGGTCAGACTGATTTACATATAGCCATGTCTGAACTGGGGTGGCAGAGTGGGCTAAAGAACGGTGATGGATCAAACCCAGATCTTTTGACTGGGTGTGAGTGTTTGATTGGTTCGGATGCGCCATCCATCACCACCCCCTTTTGTACCGCTTTGGCCGCCATAAGTGTGGTAGGGTATGCTCAGACGTGAGTCCCTTGCTCACTTTGCCACTGGATTCAAGCAAGCCGGGCTGAAGACGGCTGGAATGCCAGAAACCGGTCCTCGGAAGCTTGTTTCCGGTCCAGGGAAGGCATGGCTTGGCAGTTCGGGCTGGACTGTTCCCATGAGGCACAGGGTCAGACTGATTTGCATATAGCCATGTCTGAACTGGGGTGGCAGAGTGGGCTAAAGAACGGTGATGGATCAAACCCAGATCTTTTGACTGGGTGTGAGTGTTTGATTGGTTCGGACGCTCCGTCCATCACCACCCCCTTTTGTACCGCTTTGGCGGCCATAAGTGTGGCAGGGTATGCTCAGACGTGAGTCCCTTGCTCACTTTGCCACTGGATTCAAGCAAGCCGGGCTGAAGACGGCTGGAATGCCAGAAACCGGTCCTCGGAAGCTTGTTTCCGGTCCAGGGAAGGCATGGCTTGGCAGTTCGGGCTGGACTGTTCCCATGAGGCACAGGGTCAGACTGATTTGCATATAGCCATGTCTGAACTGGGGTGGCAGAGTGGGCTAAAGAACGGTGATGGATCAAACCCAGATCTTTTGACTGGGTGTGAGTGTTTGATTGGTTCGGACGCTCCGTCCATCACCACCCCCTTTTGTACCGCTTTGGCGGCCATAAGTGTGGCAGGGTATGCTCAGACGTGAGTCCCTTGCTCACTTTGCCACTGGATTCAAGCAAGCCGGGCTGAAGACGGCTGGAATGCCAGAAACCGGTCCTCGGAAGCTTGTTTCCGGTCCAGGGAAGGCATGGCTTGGCAGTTCGGGCTGGACTGTTCCCATGAGGCACAGGGTCAGACTGATTTACATATAGCCATGTCTGAACTGGGGTGGCAGAGTGGGCTAAAGAACGGTGATGGATCAAACGCAGATCTTTTGACTGGGTGTGAGTGTATGATTGGTTCGGATGCTCCGTCCATCACCACCCCCTTTTGTACCGCTTTGGCCGCCATAAGTGTGGCAGGGTATGCTCAGACGTGAGTCCCTTGCTCACTTTGCCACTGGATTCAAGCTAGCCGGGCTGAAGACGGCTGGAATGCCAGAAACCGGTCCTCGGAAGCTTGTTTCCGGTCCAGGGAAGGCATGGCTTGGCAGTTTGGGCTGGACTGTTCCCATGAGGCACAGGGTCAGACTGATTTACATATAGCCATGTCTGAACTGGGGTGGCAGAGTGGGCTAAAGAACGGTGATGGATCAAACCCAGATCTTTTGACTGGGTGTGAGTGTTTGATTGGTTCGGATGCGCCATCCATCACCACCCCCTTTTGTACCGCTTTGGCCGCCATAAGTGTGGTAGGGTATGCTCAGACGTGAGTCCCTTGCTCACTTTGCCACTGGATTCAAGCAAGCCGGGCTGAAGACGGCTGGAATGCCAGAAACCGGTCCTCGGAAGCTTGTTTCCGGTCCAGGGAAGGCATGGCTTGGCAGTTCGGGCTGGACTGTTCCCATGAGGCACAGGGTCAGACTGATTTGCATATAGCCATGTCTGAACTGGGGTGGCAGAGTGGGCTAAAGAACGGTGATGGATCAAACCCAGATCTTTTGACTGGGTGTGAGTGTTTGATTGGTTCGGACGCTCCGTCCATCACCACCCCCTTTTGTACCGCTTTGGCGGCCATAAGTGTGGCAGGGTATGCTCAGACGTGAGTCCCTTGCTCACTTTGCCACTGGATTCAAGCAAGCCGGGCTGAAGACGGCTGGAATGCCAGAAACCGGTCCTCGGAAGCTTGTTTCCGGTCCAGGGAAGGCATGGCTTGGCAGTTCGGGCTGGACTGTTCCCATGAGGCACAGGGTCAGACTGATTTGCATATAGCCATGTCTGAACTGGGGTGGCAGAGTGGGCTAAAGAACGGTGATGGATCAAACCCAGATCTTTTGACTGGGTGTGAGTGTTTGATTGGTTCGGATGCTCCGTCCATCACCACCCCCTTTTGTACCACTTTGGCCGCCATAAGTGTGGCAGGGTATGCTCAGACGTGAGTCCCTTGCTCACTTTGCCACTGGATTCAAGCAAGCCGGGCTGAAGACGGCTGGAATGCCAGAAACCGGTCCTCGGAAGCTTGTTTCCGGTCCAGGGAAGGCATGGCTTGGCAGTTCGGGCTGGACTGTTCCCATGAGGCACAGGGTCAGACTGATTTGCATATAGCCATGTCTGAACTGGGGTGGCAGAGTGGGCTAAAGAACGGTGATGGATCAAACCCAGATCTTTTGACTGGGTGTGAGTGTTTGATTGGTTCGGACGCTCCGTCCATCACCACCCCCTTTTGTACCGCTTTGGCGGCCATAAGTGTGGCAGGGTATGCTCAGACGTGAGTCCCTTGCTCACTTTGCCACTGGATTCAAGCAAGCCGGGCTGAAGACGGCTGGAATGCCAGAAACCGGTCCTCGGAAGCTTGTTTCCGGTCCAGGGAAGGCATGGCTTGGCAGTTCGGGCTGGACTGTTCCCATGAGGCACAGGGTCAGACTGATTTACATATAGCCATGTCTGAACTGGGGTGGCAGAGTGGGCTAAAGAACGGTGATGAATCAAACGCAGATCTTTTGACTGGGTGTGAGTGTATGATTGGTTCGGATGCTCCGTCCATCACCACCCCCTTTTGTACCGCTTTGGCCGCCATAAGTGTGGCAGGGTATGCTCAGACGTGAGTCCCTTGCTCACTTTGCCACTGGATTCAAGCAAGCCGGGCTGAAGACGGCTGGAATGCCAGAAACCGGTCCTCGGAAGCTTGTTTCCGGTCCAGGGAAGGCATGGCTTGGCAGTTCGGGCTGGACTGTTCCCATGAGGCACAGGGTCAGACTGATTTACATATAGCCATGTCTGAACTGGGGTGGCAGAGTGGGCTAAAGAACGGTGATGGATCAAACGCAGATCTTTTGACTGGGTGTGAGTGTATGATTGGTTCGGATGCTCCGTCCATCACCACCCCCTTTTGTACCGCTTTGGCCGCCTTAAGTGTGGCAGGGTATGCTCAGACGTGAGTCCCTTGCTCACTTTGCCACTGGATTCAAGCAAGCCGGGCTGAAGACGGCTGGAATGCCAGAAACCGGTCCTCGGAAGCTTGTTTCCGGTCCAGGGAAGGCATGGCTTGGCAGTTCGGGCTGGACTGTTCCCATGAGGCACAGGGTCAGACTGATTTGCATATAGCCATGTCTGAACTGGGGTGGCAGAGTGGGCTAAAGAACGGTGATGGATCAAACCCAGATCTTTTGACTGGGTGTGAGTGTTTGATTGGTTCGGATGCTCCGTCCATCACCACCCCCTTTTGTACCACTTTGGCCGCCATAAGTGTGGCAGGGTATGCTCAGACGTGAGTCCCTTGCTCACTTTGCCACTGGATTCAAGCAAGCCGGGCTGAAGACGGCTGGAATGCCAGAAACCGGTCCTCGGAAGCTTGTTTCCGGTCCAGGGAAGGCATGGCTTGGCAGTTCGGGCTGGACTGTTCCCATGAGGCACAGGGTCAGACTGATTTGCATATAGCCATGTCTGAACTGGGGTGGCAGAGTGGGCTAAAGAACGGTGATGGATCAAACCCAGATCTTTTGACTGGGTGTGAGTGTTTGATTGGTTCGGACGCTCCGTCCATCACCACCCCCTTTTGTACCGCTTTGGCGGCCATAAGTGTGGCAGGGTATGCTCAGACGTGAGTCCCTTGGTCACTTTGCCACTGGATTCAAGCAAGCCGGGCTGAAGACGGCTGGAATGCCAGAAACCGGTCCTCGGAAGCTTGTTTCCGGTCCAGGGAAGGCATGGCTTGGCAGTTCGGGCTGGACTGTTCCCATGAGGCACAGGGTCAGACTGATTTACATATAGCCATGTCTGAACTGGGGTGGCAGAGTGGGCTAAAGAACGGTGATGGATCAAACGCAGATCTTTTGACTGGGTGTGAGTGTATGATTGGTTCGGATGCTCCGTCCATCACCACCCCCTTTTGTACCGCTTTGGCCGCCATAAGTGTGGCAGGGTATGCTCAGACGTGAGTCCCTTGCTCACTTTGCCACTGGATTCAAGCTAGCCGGGCTGAAGACGGCTGGAATGCCAGAAACCGGTCCTCGGAAGCTTGTTTCCGGTCCAGGGAAGGCATGGCTTGGCAGTTTGGGCTGGACTGTTCCCATGAGGCACAGGGTCAGACTGATTTACATATAGCCATGTCTGAACTGGGGTGGCAGAGTGGGCTAAAGAACGGTGATGGATCAAACCCAGATCTTTTGACTGGGTGTGAGTGTTTGATTGGTTCGGATGCGCCATCCATCACCACCCCCTTTTGTACCGCTTTGGCCGCCATAAGTGTGGTAGGGTATGCTCAGACGTGAGTCCCTTGCTCACTTTGCCACTGGATTCAAGCAAGCCGGGCTGAAGACGGCTGGAATGCCAGAAACCGGTCCTCGGAAGCTTGTTTCCGGTCCAGGGAAGGCATGGCTTGGCAGTTCGGGCTGGACTGTTCCCATGAGGCACAGGGTCAGACTGATTTGCATATAGCCATGTCTGAACTGGGGTGGCAGAGTGGGCTAAAGAACGGTGATGGATCAAACCCAGATCTTTTGACTGGGTGTGAGTGTTTGATTGGTTCGGACGCTCCGTCCATCACCACCCCCTTTTGTACCGCTTTGGCGGCCATAAGTGTGGCAGGGTATGCTCAGACGTGAGTCCCTTGCTCACTTTGCCACTGGATTCAAGCAAGCCGGGCTGAAGACGGCTGGAATGCCAGAAACCGGTCCTCGGAAGCTTGTTTCCGGTCCAGGGAAGGCATGGCTTGGCAGTTCGGGCTGGACTGTTCCCATGAGGCACAGGGTCAGACTGATTTACATATAGCCATGTCTGAACTGGGGTGGCAGAGTGGGCTAAAGAACGGTGATGGATCAAACGCAGATCTTTTGACTGGGTGTGAGTGTATGATTGGTTCGGATGCTCCGTCCATCACCACCCCCTTTTGTACCGCTTTGGCCGCCTTAAGTGTGGCAGGGTATGCTCAGACGTGAGTCCCTTGCTCACTTTGCCACTGGATTCAAGCAAGCCGGGCTGAAGACGGCTGGAATGCCAGAAACCGGTCCTCGGAAGCTTGTTTCCGGTCCAGGGAAGGCATGGCTTGGCAGTTCGGGCTGGACTGTTCCCATGAGGCACAGGGTCAGACTGATTTGCATATAGCCATGTCTGAACTGGGGTGGCAGAGTGGGCTAAAGAACGGTGATGGATCAAACCCAGATCTTTTGACTGGGTGTGAGTGTTTGATTGGTTCGGACGCTCCGTCCATCACCACCCCCTTTTGTACCGCTTTGGCGGCCATAAGTGTGGCAGGGTATGCTCAGACGTGAGTCCCTTGCTCACTTTGCCACTGGATTCAAGCAAGCCGGGCTGAAGACGGCTGGAATGCCAGAAACCGGTCCTCGGAAGCTTGTTTCCGGTCCAGGGAAGGCATGGCTTGGCAGTTCGGGCTGGACTGTTCCCATGAGGCACAGGGTCAGACTGATTTACATATAGCCATGTCTGAACTGGGGTGGCAGAGTGGGCTAAAGAACGGTGATGAATCAAACGCAGATCTTTTGACTGGGTGTGAGTGTATGATTGGTTCGGATGCTCCGTCCATCACCACCCCCTTTTGTACCGCTTTGGCCGCCATAAGTGTGGCAGGGTATGCTCAGACGTGAGTCCCTTGCTCACTTTGCCACTGGATTCAAGCTAGCCGGGCTGAAGACGGCTGGAATGCCAGAAACCGGTCCTCGGAAGCTTGTTTCCGGTCCAGGGAAGGCATGGCTTGGCAGTTTGGGCTGGACTGTTCCCATGAGGCAAAGGGTCAGACTGATTTGCATATAGCCATGTCTGAACTGGGGTGGCAGAGTGGGCTAAAGAACGGTGATGGATCAAACCCAGATCTTTTGACTGGGTGTGAGTGTTTGATTGGTTCGGAGGCTCCGTCCATCACCACCCCCTTTTGTACCGCTTTGGCCGCCTTAAGTGTGGCAGGGTATGCGCAGACGTGAGTCCCTTGCTCACTTTGCCACTGGATTCAAGCAAGCCGGGCTGAAGACGGCTGGAATGACAGAAACCGGTCCTCGGAAGCTTGTTTCCGGTCCAGGGAAGGCATGGCTTGGCAGTTCGGGCTGGACTGTTCCCATGAGGCACAGGGTCAGACTGATTTGCATATAGCCATGTCTGAACTGGGGTGGCAGAGTGGGCTAAAGAACGGTGATGGATCAAACCCAGATCTTTTGACTGGGTGTGAGTGTTTGATTGGTTCGGATGCTCCGTCCATCACCACCCCCTTTTGTACCGCTTTGGCCGCCTTAAGTGTGGCAGGGTATGCTCAGACGTGAGTCCCTTGCTCACTTTGCCACTGGATTCAAGCAAGCCAGGCTGAAGACGGCTGGAATGCCAGAAACCGGTCCTCGGATGCTTGTTTCCGGTCCAGGGAAGGCATGGCTTGGCAGCTCGGGCTGGACTGTTCCCATGAGGCACAGGGTCAGACTGATTTACATATAGCCATGTCTGAACTGGGGTGGCAGAGTGGGCTAAAGAACGGTGATGGATCAAACGCAGATCTTTTGACTGGGTGTGAGTGTATGATTGGTTCGGATGCTCTGTCCATCACCACCCCCTTTTGTACCTCTTTGGCCGCCATAAGTGTGGCAGGGTATCCTCAGACGTGAGTCCCTTGCTCACTTTGCCACTGGATTCAAGCTAGCCGGGCTGAAGACGGCTGGAATGCCAGAAACCGGTCCTCGGAAGCTTGTTTCCGGTCCAGGGAAGGCATGGCTTGGCAGTTTGGGCTTGACTGTTCCCATGAGGCAAAGGGTCAGACTGATTTGCATATAGCCATGTCTGAACTGGGGTGGCAGAGTGGGCTAAAGAACGGTGATGGATCAAACCCAGATCTTTTGACTGGGTGTGAGTGTTTGATTGGTTCGGATGCTCCGTCCATCACCACCCCCTTTTGTACCGCTTTGGCCGCCTTAAGTGTGGCAGGGTATGCTCAGACGTGAGTCCCTTGCTCACTTTGCCACTGGATTCAAGCAAGCCGGGCTGAAGACGGCTGGAATGCCAGAAACCGGTCCTCGGAAGCTTGTTTCCGGTCCAGGGAAGGCATGGCTTGGCAGTTCGGGCTGGACTGTTCCCATGAGGCACAGGGTCAGACTGATTTGCATATAGCCATGTCTGAACTGGGGTGGCAGAGTGGGCTAAAGAACGGTGATGGATCAAACCCAGATCTTTTGACTGGGTGTGAGTGTTTGATTGGTTCGGATGCTCCGTCCATCACCACCCCCTTTTGTACCACTTTGGCCGCCATAAGTGTGGCAGGGTATGCTCAGACGTGAGTCCCTTGCTCACTTTGCCACTGGATTCAAGCAAGCCGGGCTGAAGACGGCTGGAATGCCAGAAACCGGTCCTCGGAAGCTTGTTTCCGGTCCAGGGAAGGCATGGCTTGGCAGTTCGGGCTGGACTGTTCCCATGAGGCACAGGGTCAGACTGATTTGCATATAGCCATGTCTGAACTGGGGTGGCAGAGTGGGCTAAAGAACGGTGATGGATCAAACCCAGATCTTTTGACTGGGTGTGAGTGTTTGATTGGTTCGGACGCTCCGTCCATCACCACCCCCTTTTGTACCGCTTTGGCGGCCATAAGTGTGGCAGGGTATGCTCAGACGTGAGTCCCTTGCTCACTTTGCCACTGGATTCAAGCAAGCCGGGCTGAAGACGGCTGGAATGCCAGAAACCGGTCCTCGGAAGCTTGTTTCCGGTCCAGGGAAGGCATGGCTTGGCAGTTCGGGCTGGACTGTTCCCATGAGGCACAGGGTCAGACTGATTTACATATAGCCATGTCTGAACTGGGGTGGCAGAGTGGGCTAAAGAACGGTGATGGATCAAACGCAGATCTTTTGACTGGGTGTGAGTGTATGATTGGTTCGGATGCTCCGTCCATCACCACCCCCTTTTGTACCGCTTTGGCCGCCTTAAGTGTGGCAGGGTATGCTCAGACGTGAGTCCCTTGCTCACTTTGCCACTGGATTCAAGCAAGCCGGGCTGAAGACGGCTGGAATGCCAGAAACCGGTCCTCGGAAGCTTGTTTCCGGTCCAGGGAAGGCATGGCTTGGCAGTTCGGGCTGGACTGTTCCCATGAGGCACAGGGTCAGACTGATTTGCATATAGCCATGTCTGAACTGGGGTGGCAGAGTGGGCTAAAGAACGGTGATGGATCAAACCCAGATCTTTTGACTGGGTGTGAGTGTTTGATTGGTTCGGATGCTCCGTCCATCACCACCCCCTTTTGTACCACTTTGGCCGCCATAAGTGTGGCAGGGTATGCTCAGACGTGAGTCCCTTGCTCACTTTGCCACTGGATTCAAGCAAGCCGGGCTGAAGACGGCTGGAATGCCAGAAACCGGTCCTCGGAAGCTTGTTTCCGGTCCAGGGAAGGCATGGCTTGGCAGTTCGGGCTGGACTGTTCCCATGAGGCACAGGGTCAGACTGATTTGCATATAGCCATGTCTGAACTGGGGTGGCAGAGTGGGCTAAAGAACGGTGATGGATCAAACCCAGATCTTTTGACTGGGTGTGAGTGTTTGATTGGTTCGGACGCTCCGTCCATCACCACCCCCTTTTGTACCGCTTTGGCGGCCATAAGTGTGGCAGGGTATGCTCAGACGTGAGTCCCTTGCTCACTTTGCCACTGGATTCAAGCAAGCCGGGCTGAAGACGGCTGGAATGCCAGAAACCGGTCCTCGGAAGCTTGTTTCCGGTCCAGGGAAGGCATGGCTTGGCAGTTCGGGCTGGACTGTTCCCATGAGGCACAGGGTCAGACTGATTTACATATAGCCATGTCTGAACTGGGGTGGCAGAGTGGGCTAAAGAACGGTGATGGATCAAACGCAGATCTTTTGACTGGGTGTGAGTTTATGATTGGTTCGGATGCTCCGTCCATCACCACCCCCTTTTGTACCGCTTTGGCCGCCATAAGTGTGGCAGGGTATGCTCAGACGTGAGTCCCTTGCTCACTTTGCCACTGGATTCAAGCTAGCCGGGCTGAAGACGGCTGGAATGCCAGAAACCGGTCCTCGGAAGCTTGTTTCCGGTCCAGGGAAGGCATGGCTTGGCAGTTTGGGCTGGACTGTTCCCATGAGGCACAGGGTCAGACTGATTTACATATAGCCATGTCTGAACTGGGGTGGCAGAGTGGGCTAAAGAACGGTGATGGATCAAACCCAGATCTTTTGACTGGGTGTGAGTGTTTGATTGGTTCGGATGCGCCATCCATCACCACCCCCTTTTGTACCGCTTTGGCCGCCATAAGTGTGGTAGGGTATGCTCAGACGTGAGTCCCTTGCTCACTTTGCCACTGGATTCAATCAAGCCGGGCTGAAGACGGCTGGAATGCCAGAAACCGGTCCTCGGAAGCTTGTTTCCGGTCCAGGGAAGGCATGGCTTGGCAGTTCGGGCTGGACTGTTCCCATGAGGCACAGGGTCAGACTGATTTGCATATAGCCATGTCTGAACTGGGGTGGCAGAGTGGGCTAAAGAACGGTGATGGATCAAACCCAGATCTTTTGACTGGGTGTGAGTGTTTGATTGGTTCGGACGCTCCGTCCATCACCACCCCCTTTTGTACCGCTTTGGCGGCCATAAGTGTGGCAGGGTATGCTCAGACGTGAGTCCCTTGCTCACTTTGCCACTGGATTCAAGCAAGCCGGGCTGAAGACGGCTGGAATGCCAGAAACCGGTCCTCGGAAGCTTGTTTCCGGTCCAGGGAAGGCATGGCTTGGCAGTTCGGGCTGGACTGTTCCCATGAGGCACAGGGTCAGACTGATTTACATATAGCCATGTCTGAACTGGGGTGGCAGAGTGGGCTAAAGAACGGTGATGGATCAAACGCAGATCTTTTGACTGGGTGTGAGTGTATGATTGGTTCGGATGCTCCGTCCATCACCACCCCCTTTTGTACCGCTTTGGCCACCTTAAGTGTGGCAGGGTATGCTCAGACGTGAGTCCCTTGCTCACTTTGCCACTGGATTCAAGCAAGCCGGGCTGAAGACGGCTGGAATGCCAGAAACCGGTCCTCGGAAGCTTGTTTCCGGTCCAGGGAAGGCATGGCTTGGCAGTTCGGGCTGGACTGTTCCCATGAGGCACAGGGTCAGACTGATTTGCATATAGCCATGTCTGAACTGGGGTGGCAGAGTGGGCTAAAGAACGGTGATGGATCAAACCCAGATCTTTTGACTGGGTGTGAGTGTTTGATTGGTTCGGATGCTCCGTCCATCACCACCCCCTTTTGTACCACTTTGGCCGCCATAAGTGTGGCAGGGTATGCTCAGACGTGAGTCCCTTGCTCACTTTGCCACTGGATTCAAGCAAGCCGGGCTGAAGACGGCTGGAATGCCAGAAACCGGTCCTCGGAAGCTTGTTTCCGGTCCAGGGAAGGCATGGCTTGGCAGTTCGGGCTGGACTGTTCCCATGAGGCACAGGGTCAGACTGATTTGCATATAGCCATGTCTGAACTGGGGTGGCAGAGTGGGCTAAAGAACGGTGATGGATCAAACCCAGATCTTTTGACTGGGTGTGAGTGTTTGATTGGTTCGGACGCTCCGTCCATCACCACCCCCTTTTGTACCGCTTTGGCGGCCATAAGTGTGGCAGGGTATGCTCAGACGTGAGTCCCTTGCTCACTTTGCCACTGGATTCAAGCAAGCCGGGCTGAAGACGGCTGGAATGCCAGAAACCGGTCCTCGGAAGCTTGTTTCCGGTCCAGGGAAGGCATGGCTTGGCAGTTCGGGCTGGACTGTTCCCATGAGGCACAGGGTCAGACTGATTTACATATAGCCATGTCTGAACTGGGGTGGCAGAGTGGGCTAAAGAACGGTGATGAATCAAACGCTGATCTTTTGACTGGGTGTGAGTGTATGATTGGTTCGGATGCTCCGTCCATCACCACCCCCTTTTGTACCGCTTTGGCCGCCATAAGTGTGGCAGGGTATGCTCAGACGTGAGTCCCTTGCTCACTTTGCCACTGGATTCAAGCTAGCCGGGCTGAAGACGGCTGGAATGCCAGAAACCGGTCCTCGGAAGCTTGTTTCCGGTCCAGGGAAGGCATGGCTTGGCAGTTTGGGCTGGACTGTTCCCATGAGGCAAAGGGTCAGACTGATTTGCATATAGCCATGTCTGAACTGGGGTGGCAGAGTGGGCTAAAGAACGGTGATGGATCAAACCCAGATCTTTTGACTGGGTGTGAGTGTTTGATTGGTTCGGAGGCTCCGTCCATCACCACCCCCTTTTGTACCGCTTTGGCCGCCATAAGTGTGGCAGGGTATGCTCAGACGTGAGTCCCTTGCTCACTTTGCCACTGGATTCAAGCAAGCCGGGCTGAAGACGGCTGGAAGGCCAGAAACTGGTCCTCGGAAGCTTGTTTCCGGTCCAGGGAAGGCATGGCTTGGCAGTTCGGGCTGGACAGTTCCCATGAGGCACAGGGTCAGACTGATTTGCATATAGCCATGTCTGAACTGGGGTGGCAGAGTGGGCTAAAGAACGGTGATGGATCAAACCCAGATCTTTTGACTGGGTGTGAGTGTTTGATTGGTTCGGATGCGCCATCCATCACCACCCCCTTTTGTACCGCTTTGGCCGCCATAAGTGTGGTAGGGTATGCTCAGACGTGAGTCCCTTGCTCACTTTGCCACTGGATTCAAGCAAGCCGGGCTGAAGATGGCTGGAATGCCAGAAACCGGTCCTCGGAAGCTTGTTTCCGGTCCAGGGAAGGCATGGCTTGGCAGTTCGGGCTGGACTGTTCCCATGAGGCACAGGGTCAGACTGATTTGCATATAGCCATGTCTGAACTGGGGTGGCAGAGTGGGCTAAAGAACGGTGATGGATCAAACTCAGATCTTTTGACTGGGTGTGAGTGTTTGATTGGTTCGGATGCTCCGTCCATCACCACCCCCTTTTGTACCGCTTTGGCCGCCTTAAGTGTGGCAGGGTATGCTCAGACGTGAGTCCCTTGCTCACTTTGCCACTGGATTCAAGCAAGCCGGGCTGAAGACGGCTGGAATGCCAGAAACCGGTCCTCGGAAGCTTGTTTCCGGTCCAGGGAAGGCATGGCTTGGCAGTTCGGGCTGGACTGTTCCCATGAGGCACAGGGTCAGACTGATTTGCATATAGCCATGTCTGAACTGGGGTGGCAGAGTGGGCTAAAGAACGGTGATGGATCAAACCCAGATCTTTTGACTGGGTGTGAGTGTTTGATTGGTTCGGATGCTCCGTCCATCACCACCCCCTTTTGTACCACTTTGGCCGCCATAAGTGTGGCAGGGTATGCTCAGACGTGAGTCCCTTGCTCACTTTGCCACTGGATTCAAGCAAGCCGGGCTGAAGACGGCTGGAATGCCAGAAACCGGTCCTCGGAAGCTTGTTTCTGGTCCAGGGAAGGCATGGCTTGGCAGTTCGGGCTGGACTGTTCCCATGAGGCACAGGGTCAGACTGATTTACATATAGCCATGTCTGAACTGGGGTGGCAGAGTGGGCTAAAGAACGGTGATGGATCAAACGCAGATCTTTTGACTGGGTGTGAGTGTATGATTGGTTCGGATGCTCCGTCCATCACCACCCCCTTTTGTACCTCTTTGGCCGCCATAAGTGTGGCAGGGTATGCTCAGACGTGAGTCCCTTGCTCACTTTGCCACTGGATTCAAGCTAGCCGGGCTGAAGACGGCTGGAATGCCAGAAACCGGTCCTCGGAAGCTTGTTTCCGGTCCAGGGAAGGCATGGCTTGGCAGTTTGGGCTGGACTGTTCCCATGAGGCAAAGGGTCAGACTGATTTGCATATAGCCATGTCTGAACTGGGGTGGCAGAGTGGGCTAAAGATCGGTGATGGATCAAACCCAGATCTTTTGACTGGGTGTGAGTGTTTGATTGGTTCGGAGGCTCCGTCCATCAACACCCCCTTTTGTACCGCTTTGGCCGCCATAAGTGTGGCAGGGTATGCTCAGACGTGAGTCCCTTGCTCACTTTGCCACTGGATTCAAGCAAGCCGGGCTTAAGACGGCTGTAATGCCAGAAACCGGTCCTCGGAAGCTTGTTTCCGGTCCAGGGAAGGCATGGCTTGGCAGTTCGGGCTGGAATGTTCCCATGAGGCACAGGGTCAGACTAATTTGCATATAGCCATGTCTGAACTGGGGTGGCAGAGTGGGCTAAAGAACGGTGATGGATCAAACCCAGATCTTTTGACTGGGTGTGAGTGTTTGATTGGTTCGGATGCTCCGTCCATCACCACCCCTTTTTGTACCGCTTTGGCCGCCTTAAGTGTGGCAGGGTATGCTCAGACGTGAGTCCCTTGCTCACTTTGCCACTGGATTCAAGCAAGCCGGGCTGAAGACGGCTGGAATGCCAGAAACCGGTCCTCGGAAGCTTGTTTCCGGTCCAGGGAAGGCATGGCTTGGCAGTTCGGGCTGGACTGTTCCCATGAGGCACAGGGTCAGACTGATTTGCATATAGCCATGTCTGAACTGGGGTGGCAGAGTGGGCTAAAGAACGGTGATGGATCAAACCCAGATCTTTTGACTGGGTGTGAGTGTTTGATTGGTTCGGATGCTCCGTCCATCACCAGCCCCTTTTGTACCACTTTGGCCGCCATAAGTGTGGCAGGGTATGCTCAGACGTGAGTCCCTTGCTCACTTTGCCACTGGATTCAAGCAAGCCGGGCTGAAGACGGCTGGAATGCCAGAAACCGGTCCTCGGAAGCTTGTTTCCGGTCCAGGGAAGGCATGGCTTGGCAGTTTGGGCTGGACTGTTCCCATGAGGCAAAGGGTCAGACTGATTTGCATATAGCCATGTCTGAACTGGGGTGGCAGAGTGGGCTAAAGAACGGTGATGGATCAAACCCAGATCTTTTGACTGGGTGTGAGTGTTTGATTGGTTCGGAGGCTCCGTCCATCACCACCCCCTTTTGTAACGCTTTGGCCGCCATAAGTGTGGCAGGGTATGCTCAGACGTGAGTCCCTTGCTCACTTTGCCACTGGATTCAAGCAAGCCGGGCTGAAGACGGCTGGAAGGCCAGAAACCGGTCCTCGGAAGCTTGTTTCCGGTCCAGGGAAGGCATGGCTTGGCAGTTTGGGCTGGACAGTTCCCATGAGGCACAGGGTCAGACTGATTTGCATATAGCCATGTCTGAACTGGGGTGGCAGAGTGGGCTAAAGAACGGTGATGGATCAAACCCAGATCTTTTGACTGGGTGTGAGTGTTTGATTGGTTCGGATGCTCCATCCATCACCACCCCCTTTTGTACCGCTTTGGCCGCCATAAGTGTGGTAGGGTATGCTCAGACGTGAGTCCCTTGCTCACTTTGCCACTGGATTCAGGCAAGCCGGGCTGAAGACGGCTGGAATGCCAGAAACCGGTCCTCGGATGCTTGTTTCCGGTCCAGGGAAGGCATGGCTTGGCAGTTCGGGCTGGACTGTTCCCATGAGGCACAGGGTCAGACTGATTTGCATATAGCCATGTCTGAACTGGGGTGGCAGAGTGGGCTAAAGAACGGTGATGGATCAAACCCAGATCTTTTGACTGGGTGTGAGTGTTTGATTGGATCGGATGCTCCGTCCATCACCACCCCCTTTTGTACCGCTTTGGCCGCCTTAAGTGTGGCAGGGTATGCTCAGACGTGAGTCCCTTGCTCACTTTGCCACTGGATTCAAGCAAGCCGGGCTGAAGACGGCTGGAATGCCAGAAACCTGTCCTCGGAAGCTTGTTTCCGGTCGAGGGAAGGCATGGCTTGGCAGTTCGGGCTGGACTGTTCCCATGAGGCACAGGGTCAGACTGATTTGCACATAGCCATGTCTGAACTGGGGTGGCAGAGTGGGCTAAAGAACGGTGATGGATCAAACCCAGATCTTTTGACTGGGTGTGAGTGTTTGATTGGTTCGGATGCTCCGTCCATCACCACCCCCTTTTGTACCACTTTGGCCGCCATAAGTGTGGCAGGGTATGCTCAGACGTGAGTCCCTTGCTCACTTTGCCACTGGATTCAAGCAAGCCGGGCTGAAGACGGCTGGAATGCCAGAAACCGGTCCTCGGAAGCTTGTTTCCGGTCCAGGGAAGGCATGGCTTGGCAGTTCGGGCTGAACTGTTCCCATGAGGCACAGGGTCAGACTGATTTACATATAGCCATGTCTGAACTGGGGTGGCAGAGTGGGCTAAAGAACGGTGATGGATCAAACGCAGATCTTTTGACTGGGTGTGAGTGTATGATTGGTTCGGATGCTCCGTCCATCACCACCCCCTTTTGTACCTCTTTGGCCGCCATAAGTGTGGCAGGGTATCCTCAGACGTGAGTCCCTTGCTCACTTTGCCACTGGATTCAAGCTAGCCGGGCTGAAGACGGCTGGAATGCCAGAAACCGGTCCTCGGAAGCTTGTTTCCGGTCCAGGGAAGGCATGGCTTGGCAGTTTGGGCTGGACTGTTCCCATGAGGCAAAGGGTCAGACTGATTTGCATATAGCCATGTCTGAACTGGGGTGGCAGAGTGGGCTAAAGAACGGTGATGGATCAAACCCAGATCTTTTGACTGGATGTGAGTGTTTGATTGGTTCGGAGGCTCTGTCCATCACCACCCCCTTTTGTACCGCTTTGGCCGCCATAAGTGTGGCAGGGTATGCTCAGACGTGAGTCCCTTGCTCACTTTGCCACTGGATTCAAGCAAGCCGGGCTGAAGACGGCTGGAATGCCAGAAACCGGTCCTCGGAAGCTTGTTTCCGGTCCAGGGAAGGCATGGCTTGGCAGTTCGGGCTGGACTGTTCCCATGAGGCACAGGGTCAGACTGATTTGCATATAGCCATGTCTGAACTGGGGTGGCAGAGTGGGCTAAAGAACGGTGATGGATCAAACCCAGATCTTTTGACTGGGTGTGAGTGTTTGATTGGTTCGGATGCTCCGTCCATCACCACCCCCTTTTGTACCGCTTTGGCCGCCTTAAGTGTGGCAGGGTATGCTCAGACGTGAGTCCCTTGCTCACTTTGCCACTGGATTCAAGCAAGCCAGGCTGAAGACGGCTGGAATGCCAGAAACCGGTCCTCGGATGCTTGTTTCCGGTCCAGGGAAGGCATGGCTTGGCAGTTCGGGCTGGACTGTTCCCATGAGGCACAGGGTCAGACTGATTTACATATAGCCATGTCTGAACTGGGGTGGCAGAGTGGGCTAAAGAACGGTGATGGATCAAACGCAGATCTTTTGACTGGGTGTGAGTGTATGATTGGTTCGGATGCTCCGTCCATCACCACCCCCTTTTGTACCGCTTTGGCCGCCTTAAGTGTGGCAGGGTATGCTCAGACGTGAGTCCCTTGCTCACTTTGCCACTGGATTCAAGCAAGCCGGGCTGAAGACGGCTGGAATGCCAGAAACCGGTCCTCGGAAGCTTGTTTCCGGTCCAGGGAAGGCATGGCTTGGCAGTTCGGGCTGGAATGTTCCCATGAGGCACAGGGTCAGACTAATTTGCATATAGCCATGTCTGAACTGGGGTGGCAGAGTGGGCTAAAGAACGGTGATGGATCAAACCCAGATCTTTTGACTGGGTGTGAGTGTTTGATTGGTTCGGATGCTCCGTCCATCACCACCCCTTTTTGTACCGCTTTGGCCGCCTTAAGTGTGGCAGGGTATGCTCAGACGTGAGTCCCTTGCTCACTTTGCCACTGGATTCAAGCAAGCCGGGCTGAAGACGGCTGGAATGCCAGAAACCGGTCCTCGGAAGCTTGTTTCCGGTCCAGGGAAGGCATGGCTTGGCAGTTCGGGCTGGACTGTTCCCATGAGGCACAGGGTCAGACTGATTTGCATATAGCCATGTCTGAACTGGGGTGGCAGAGTGGGCTAAAGAACGGTGATGGATCAAACCCAGATCTTTTGACTGGGTGTGAGTGTTTGATTGGTTCGGATGCTCCGTCCATCACCACCCCCTTTTGTACCACTTTGGCCGCCATAAGTGTGGCAGGGTATGCTCAGACGTGAGTCCCTTGCTCACTTTGCCACTGGATTCAAGCAAGCCGGGCTGAAGACGGCTGGAATGCCAGAAACCGGTCCTCGGAAGCTTGTTTCCGGTCCAGGGAAGGCATGGCTTGGCAGTTTGGGCTGGACTGTTCCCATGAGGCAAAGGGTCAGACTGATTTGCATATAGCCATGTCTGAACTGGGGTGGCAGAGTGGGCTAAAGAACGGTGATGGATCAAACCCAGATCTTTTGACTGGGTGTGAGTGTTTGATTGGTTCGGAGGCTCCGTCCATCACCACCCCCTTTTGTAACGCTTTGGCCGCCATAAGTGTGGCAGGGTATGCTCAGACGTGAGTCCCTTGCTCACTTTGCCACTGGATTCAAGCAAGCCGGGCTGAAGACGGCTGGAAGGCCAGAAACCGGTCCTCGGAAGCTTGTTTCCTGTCCAGGGAAGGCATGGCTTGGCAGTTTGGGCTGGACAGTTCCCATGAGGCACAGGGTCAGACTGATTTGCATATAGCCATGTCTGAACTGGGGTGGCAGAGTGTGCTAAAGAACGGTGATGGATCAAACCCAGATCTTTTGACTGGGTGTGAGTGTTTGATTGGTTCGGATGCTCCATCCATCACCACCCCCTTTTGTACCGCTTTGGCCGCCATAAGTGTGGTAGGGTATGCTCAGACGTGAGTCCCTTACTCACTTTGCCACTGGATTCAAGCAAGCCGGGCTGAAGACGGCTGGAATGCCAGAAACCGGTCCTCGGATGCTTGTTTCCGGTCCAGGGAAGGCATGGCTTGGCAGTTCGGGCTGGACTGTTCCCATGAGGCACAGGGTCAGACTGATTTGCATATAGCCATGTCTGAACTGGGGTGGCAGAGTGGGCTAAAGAACGGTGATGGATCAAACCCAGATCTTTTGACTGGGTGTGAGTGTTTGATTGGATCGGATGCTCCGTCCATCACCACCCCTTTTGTACCGCTTTGGCCGCCTTAAGTGTGGCAGGGTATGCTCAGACGTGAGTCCCTTGCTCACTTTGCCACTGGATTCAAGCAAGCCGGGCTGAAGACGGCTGGAATGCCAGAAACCTGTCCTCGGAAGCTTGTTTCCGGTCGAGGGAAGGCATGGCTTGGCAGTTCGGGCTGGACTGTTCCCATGAGGCACAGGGTCAGACTGATTTGCACATAGCCATGTCTGAACTGGGGTGGCAGAGTGGGCTAAAGAACGGTGATGGATCAAACCCAGATCTTTTGACTGGGTGTGAGTGTTTGATTGGTTCGGATGCTCCGTCCATCACCACCCCCTTTTGTACCACTTTGGCCGCCATAAGTGTGGCAGGGTATGCTCAGACGTGAGTCCCTTGCTCACTTTGCCACTGGATTCAAGCAAGCCGGGCTGAAGACGGCTGGAATGCCAGAAACCGGTCCTCGGAAGCTTGTTTCCGGTCCAGGGAAGGCATGGCTTGGCAGTTCGGGCTGAACTGTTCCCATGAGGCACAGGGTCAGACTGATTTACATATAGCCATGTCTGAACTGGGGTGGCAGAGTGGGCTAAAGAACGGTGATGGATCAAATGCAGATCTTTTGACTGGGTGTGAGTGTATGATTGGTTCGGATGCTCCGTCCATCACCACCCCCTTTTGTACCTCTTTGGCCGCCATAAGTGTGGCAGGGTATCCTCAGACGTGAGTCCCTTGCTCACTTTGCCACTGGATTCAAGCTAGCCGGGCTGAAGACGGCTGGAATGCCAGAAACCGGTCCTCGGAAGCTTGTTTCCGGTCCAGGGTAGGCATGGCTTGGCAGTTTGGGCTGGACTGTTCCCATGAGGCAAAGGGTCAGACTGATTTGCATATAGCCATGTCTGAACTGGGGTGGCAGAGTGGGCTAAAGAACGGTGATGGATCAAACCCAGATCTTTTGACTGGGTGTGAGTGTTTGATTGGTTCGGAGGCTCCGTCCATCACCACCCCCTTTTGTACCGCTTTGGCCGCCATAAGTGTGGCAGGGTATGCTCAGACGTGAGTCCCTTGCTCACTTTGCCACTGGATTCAAGCAAGCCGGGCTGAAGACGGCTGGAATGCCAGAAACTGGTCCTCGGAAGCTTGTTTACGGTCCAGGGAAGGCATGGCTTGGCAGTTCGGGCTGGACTGTTCCCATGAGGCACAGGGTCAGACTGATTTGCATATAGCCATGTCTGAACTGGGGTGGCAGAGTGGGCTAAAGAACGGTGATGGATCAAACCCAGATCTTTTGACTGGGTGTGAGTGTTTGATTGGTTCGGATGCTCCGTCCATCACCACCCCCTTTTGTACCGCTTTGGCCGCCTTAAGTGTGGCAGGGTATGCTCAGACGTGAGTCCCTTGCTCACTTTGCCACTGGATTCAAGCAAGCCAGGCTGAAGACGGCTGGAATGCCAGAAACCGGTCCTCGGATGCTTGTTTCCGGTCCAGGGAAGGCATGGCTTGGCAGTTCGGGCTGGACTGTTCCCATGAGGCACAGGGTCAGACTGATTTACATATAGCCATGTCTGAACTGGGGTGGCAGAGTGGGCTAAAGAACGGTGATGGATCAAACGCAGATCTTTTGACTGGGTGTGAGTGTATGATTGGTTCGGATGCTCCGTCCATCACCACCCCCTTTTGTACCTCTTTGGCCGCCATAAGTGTGGCAGGGTATCCTCAGACGTGAGTCCCTTGCTCACTTTGCCACTGGATTCAAGCTAGCCGGGCTGAAGACGGCTGGAATGCCAGAAACCGGTCCTCGGAAGCTTGTTTCCGGTCCAGGGAAGGCATGGCTTGGCAGTTTGGGCTGGACTGTTCCCATGAGGCAAAGGGTCAGACTGATTTGCATATAGCCATGTCTGAACTGGGGTGGCAGAGTGGGCTAAAGAACGGTGATGGATCAAACCCAGATCTTTTGACTGGGTGTGAGTGTTTGATTGGTTCGGAGGCTCCGTCCATCACCACCCCCTTTTGTACCGCTTTGGCCGCCATAAGTGTGGCAGGGTATGCTCAGACGTGAGTCCCTTGCTCACTTTGCCACTGGATTCAAGCAAGCCGGGCTGAAGACTGCTGGAATGCCAGAAACCGGTCCTCGGAAGCTTGTTTCCGGTCCAGGGAAGGCATGGCTTGGCAGTTCAGGCTGGACTGTACCCATGAGGCACAGGGTCAGACTGATTTGCATATAGCCATGTCTGAACTGGGGTGGCAGAGTGGGCTAAAGAACGGTGATGGATCAAACCCAGATCTTTTGACTGGGTGTGAGTGTTTGATTGGTTCGGATGCTCCGTCCATCACCACCCCCTTTTGTACCGCTTTGGCCGCCTTAAGTGTGGCAGGGTATGCTCAGACGTGAGTCCCTTGCTCACTTTGCCACTGGATTCAAGCAAGCCGGGCTGAAGACCGCTGGAATGCCAGAAACCGGTCCTCGGAAGCTTGTTTCCGGTCCAGGGAAGGCATGGCTTGGCAGTTCGGGCTGGACTGTTCCCATGAGGCACAGGGTCAGACTGATTTGCATATAGCCATGTCTGAACTGGGGTGGCAGAGTGGGCTAAAGAACGGTGATGGATCAAACCCAGATCTTTTGACTGGGTGTGAGTGTTTGATTGGTTCGGATGCTCCGTCCATCACCACCCCCTTTTGTACCGCTTTGGCCGCCATAAGTGTGGCAGGGTATGCTCAGACGTGAGTCCCTTGCTCACTATGCCACTGGATTCAAGCAAGCCGGGCTGAAGACGGCTGGAATGCCAGAAACCTGTCCTCGGAAGCTTGTTTCCGGTCCAGGGAAGGCATGGCTTGGCAGTTCGGGCTGGACTGTTCCCATGAGGCACAGGGTCAGACTGATTTGCATATAGCCATGTCTGAACTGGGGTGGCAGAGTGGGCTAAAGAACGGTGATGGATCAAACCCAGATCTTTTGACTGGGTGTGAGTGTTTGATTGGTTCGGACGCTCCGTCCATCACCACCCCCTTTTGTACCGCTTTGGCGGCCATAAGTGTGGCAGGGTATGCTCAGACGTGAGTCCCTTGCTCACTTTGCCACTGGATTCAAGCAAGCCGGGCTGAAGACGGCTGGAATGCCAGAAACCGGTCCTCGGAAGATGGTTTCCGGACCAGGGAAGGCATGGCTTGGCAGTTTGGGCTGGACTGTTCCCATGAGGCACAGGGTCAGACTGATTTGCATATAGCCATGTCTGAACTGGGGTGGCAGAGTGGGCTAAAGAACGGTGATGGATCAAACCCAGATCTTTTGACTGGGTGTGAGTGTTTGATTGGTTCGGATGCTCCGTCCATCACCACCCCCTTTTGTACCGCTTTGGCCGCCATAAGTGTGGCAGGGTATGCTCAGACGTGAGTCCCTTGCTCACTATGCCACTGGATTCAAGCAAGCCGGGCTGAAGACGGCTGGAATGCCAGAAACCTGTCCTCTGAAGCTTGTTTCCCTTCCAGGGAAGGCATGGCTTGGCAGTTCGGGCTGGACTGTTCCCATGAGGCACAGGGTTAGACTGATTTGCATATAGCCATGTCTGAACTGGGGTGGCAGAGTGGGCTAAAGAACGGTGTTGGATCAAACCCAGATATTTTGACTGGGTGTGAGTGTTTGATTGGTTCGGATGCTCCGTCCATCACCACCCCCTTTTGTACCGCTTTGGCCGCCATAAGTGTGGCAGGGTATGCTCAGACGTGAGTCCCTTGCTCACTTTGCCACTGGATTCAAGCAAGCCGGGCTGAAGACGGCTGGAATGCCAGAAACCGGTCCTCGGAAGATGGTTTCCGGACCAGGGAAGGCATGGCTTGGCAGTTTGGGCTGGACTGTTCCCATGAGGCACAGGGTCAGACTGATTTGCATATAGCCATGTCTGAACTGGGGTGGCAGAGTGGGCTAAAGAACGGTGATGGATCAAACCCAGATCTTTTGACTGGGTGTGAGTGTTTGATTGGTTCGGATGCTCCGTCCATCACCACCCCCTTTTGTACCGCTTTGGCCGCCTTAAGTGTGGCAGGGTATGCTCAGACGTGAGTCCCTTGCTCACTTTGCCACTGGATTCAAGCAAGCCGGGCTGAAGACGGCTGGAATGCCAGAAACCTGTCCTCTGAAGCTTGTTTCCCTTCCAGGGAAGGCATGGCTTGGCAGTTCGGGCTGGACTGTTCCCATGAGGCACAGGGTTAGACTGATTTGCATATAGCCATGTCTGAACTGGGGTGGCAGAGTGGGCTAAAGAACGGTGTTGGATCAAACCCAGATATTTTGACTGGGTGTGAGTGTTTGATTGGTTCGGATGCTCCGTCCATCACCACCCCCTTTTGTACCGCTTTGGCCGCCATAAGTGTGGCAGGGTATGCTCAGACGTGAGTCCCTTGCTCACTTTGCCACTGGATTCAAGCAAGCCGGGCTGAAGACGGCTGGAATGCCAGAAACCGGTCCTCGGAAGATGGTTTCCGGTCCAGGGAAGGCATGGCTTGGCAGTTCGGGCTGGACTGTTCCCATGAGGCACAGGGTCAGACTGATTTGCATATAGCCATGTCTGAACTGGGGTGGCAGAGTGGGCTAAAGAACGGTGATGGATCAAACCCAGATCTTTTGACTGGGTGTGAGTGTTTGATTGGTTCGGATGCTCCGTCCATCACCACCCCCTTTTGTACCGCTTTGGCCGCCATAAGTGTGGCAGGGTATGCTCAGACGTGAGTTCCTTGCTCACTTTGCCACTGGATTCAAGCAAGCCGGGCTGAAGACGGCTGGAATGCCAGAAAACGGTCCTCGGAAGCTTGTTTCCGGTCCAGGGAAGGCATGGCTTGGCAGTTCGGGCTGGACTGTTCCCATGAGGCACAGGGTCAGACTGATTTGCATATAGCCATGTCTGAACTGGGGTGGCAGAGTGGGCTAAAGAACGGTGATGGATCAAACCCAGATCTTTTGACTGGGTGTGAGTGTTTGATTGGTTCGAATGCTCCGTCCATCACCACCCCCTTTTGTACCGCTTTGGCCGCCATAAGTGTGGCAGGGTATGCTCAGACGTGAGTCCCTTGCTCACTTTGCCACTGGATTCAAGCAAGCCGGGCTGAAGACGGCTGGAATGCCAGAAACCGGTCCTCGGAAGCTTGTTTCCGGTCCAGGGAAGGCATGGCTTGGCAGTTTGGGCTGGACTGTTCCCATGAGGCAAAGGGTCAGACTGATTTGCATATAGCCATGTCTGAACTGGGGTGGCAGAGTGGGCTAAAGAACGGTGATGGATCAAACCCAGATCTTTTGACTGGGTGTGAGTGTTTGATTGGTTCGGATGCTCCGTCCATCACCACCCCCTTTTGTACCGCTTTGGCCGCCTTAAGTGTGGCAGGGTATGCTCAGACGTGAGTCCCTTGCTCACTTTGCCACTGGATTCAAGCAAGCCGGGCTGAAGATGGCTGGAATGCCAGAAACCGGTCCTCGGAAGCTTGTTTCCGGTCCAGGGAAGGCATGGCTTGGCAGTTCGGGCTGGACTGTTCCCATGAGGCACAGGGTCAGACTGATTTGCTTATAGCCATGTCTGAACTGGGGTGGCAGAGTGGGCTAAAGAACGGTGATGGATCAAACCCAGATCTTTTGACTGGGTGTGAGTGTTTGATTGGTTCGGATGCTCCGTCCATCACCACCCCCTTTTGTACCGCTTTGGCCGCCTTAAGTGTGGCAGGGTATGCTCAGACGTGAGTCCCTTGCTCACTTTGCCACTGGATTCAAGCAAGCCGGGCTGAAGACGGCTGGAATGCCAGAAACCGGTCCTCGGAAGCTTGTTTCCGGTCCAGGGAAGGCATGGCTTGGCAGTTCGGGCTGGACTGTTCCCATGAGGCACAGGGTCAGACTGATTTGCATATAGCCATGTCTGAACTGGGGTGGCAGAGTGGGCTAAAGAACGGTGATGGATCAAACCCAGATCTTTTGACTGGGTGTGAGTGTTTGATTGGTTCGGATGCTCCGTCCATCACCACCCCCTTTTGTACCACTTTGGCCGCCATAAGTGTGGCAGGGTATGCTCAGACGTGAGTCCCTTGCTCACTTTGCCACTGGATTCAAGCAAGCCGGGCTGAAGACGGCTGGAATGCCAGAAACCGGTCCTCGGAAGCTTGTTTCCGGTCCAGGGAAGGCATGGCTTTGCAGTTCGGGCTGGACTGTTCCCATGAGGCACAGGGTCAGACTGATTTGCATATAGCCATGTCTGAACTGGGGTGGCAGAGTGGGCTAAAGAACGGTGATGGATCAAACCCAGATCTTTTGACTGGGTGTGAGTGTTTGATTGGTTCGGACGCTCCGTCCATCACCACCCCCTTTTGTACCGCTTTGGCGGCCATAAGTGTGGCAGGGTATGCTCAGACGTGAGTCCCTTGCTCACTTTGCCACTGGATTCAAGCAAGCCGGGCTGAAGACGGCTGGAATGCCAGAACCCGGTCCTCGGAAGCTTGTTTCCGGTCCAGGGAAGGCATGGCTTGGCAGTTCGGGCTGGACTGTTCCCATGAGGCACAGGGTCAGACTGATTTACATATAGCCATGTCTGAACTGGGGTGGCAGAGTGGGCTAAAGAACGGTGATGGATCAAACGCAGATCTTTTGACTGGGTGTGAGTGTATGATTGGTTCGGATGCTCCGTCCATCACCACCCCCTTTTGTACCGCTTTGGCCGCCTTAAGTGTGGCAGGGTATGCTCAGACGTGAGTCCCTTGCTCACTTTGCCACTGGATTCAAGCAAGCCGGGCTGAAGACGGCTGGAATGCCAGAAACCGGTCCTCGGAAGCTTGTTTCCGGTCCAGGGAAGGCATGGCTTGGCAGTTCGGGCTGGACTGTTCCCATGAGGCACAGGGTCAGACTGATTTGCATATAGCCATGTCTGAACTGGGGTGGCAGAGTGGGCTAAAGAACGGTGATGGATCAAACCCAGATCTTTTGACTGGGTGTGAGTGTTTGATTGGTTCGGATGCTCCGTCCATCACCACCCCCTTTTGTACCACTTTGGCCGCCATAAGTGTGGCAGGGTATGCTCAGACGTGAGTCCCTTGCTCACTTTGCCACTGGATTCAAGCAAGCCGGGCTGAAGACGGCTGGAATGCCAGAAACCGGTCCTCGGAAGCTTGTTTCCGGTCCAGGTAAGGCATGGCTTGGCAGTTCGGGCTGGACTGTTCCCATGAGGCACAGGGTCAGACTGATTTGCATATAGCCATGTCTGAACTGGGGTGGCAGAGTGGGCTAAAGAACGGTGATGGATCAAACCCAGATCTTTTGACTGGGTGTGAGTGTTTGATTGGTTCGGACGCTCCGTCCATCACCACCCCCTTTTGTACCGCTTTGGCGGCCATAAGTGTGGCAGGGTATGCTCAGACGTGAGTCCCTTGCTCACTTTGCCACTGGATTCAAGCAAGTCGGGCTGAAGACGGCTGGAATGCCAGAAACCGGTCCTCGGAAGCTTGTTTCCGGTCCAGGGAAGGCATGGCTTGGCAGTTCGGGCTGGACTGTTCCCATGAGGCACAGGGTCAGACTGATTTACATATAGCCATGTCTGAACTGGGGTGGCAGAGTGGGCTAAAGAACGGTGATGGATCAAACGCAGATCTTTTGACTGGGTGTGAGTGTATGATTGGTTCGGATGCTCCGTCCATCACCACCCCCTTTTGTACCGCTTTGGCCGCCATAAGTGTGGCAGGGTATGCTCAGACGTGAGTCCCTTGCTCACTTTGCCACTGGATTCAAGCTAGCCGGGCTGAAGACGGCTGGAATGCCAGAAACCGGTCCTCGGAAGCTTGTTTCCGGTCCAGGCAAGGCATGGCTTGGCAGTTTGGGCTGGACTGTTCCCATGAGGCAAAGGGTCAGACTGATTTGCATATAGCCATGTCTGAACTGGGGTGGCAGAGTGGGCTAAAGAACGGTGATGGATCAAACCCAGATCTTTTGACTGGGTGTGAGTGTTTGATTGGTTCGGAGGCTCCGTCCATCACCACCCCCTTTTGTACCGCTTTGGCCGCCATAAGTGTGGCAGGGTATGCTCAGACGTGAGTCCCTTGCTCACTTTGCCACTGGATTCAAGCAAGCCGGGCTGAAGACGGCTGGAAGGCCAGAAACCGGTCCTCGGAAGCTTGTTTCCGGTCCAGGGAAGGCATGGCTTGGCAGTTCGGGCTGGACAGTTCCCATGAGGCACAGGGTCAGACTGATTTGCATATAGCCATGTCTGAACTGGGGTGGCAGAGTGGGCTAAAGAACGGTGATGGATCAAACCCAGATCTTTTGACTGGGTGTGAGTGTTTGATTGGTTCGGATGCGCCATCCATCACCACCCCCTTTTGTACCGCTTTGGCCGCCATAAGTGTGGTAGGGTATGCTCAGACGTGAGTCCCTTGCTCACTTTGCCACTGGATTCAAGCAAGCCGGGCTGAAGACGGCTGGAATGCCAGAAACCGGTCCTCGGAAGCTTGTTTCCGGTCCAGGGAAGGCATGGCTTGGCAGTTCGGGCTGGACTGTTCCCATGAGGCACAGGGTCAGGCTGATTTACATATAGCCATGTCTGAACTGGGGTGGCAGAGTGGGCTAAAGAACGGTGATGGATCAAACCCAGATCTTTTGACTGGGTGTGAGTGTTTGATTGGTTCGGATGCTCCGTCCATCACCACCCCCTTTTGTACCGCTTTGGCCGCCTTAAGTGTGGCAGGGTATGCTCAGACGTGAGTCCCTTGCTCACTTTGCCACTGGATTCAAGCAAGCCGGGCTGAAGACGGCTGGAATGCCAGAAACCGGTCCTCGGAAGCTTGTTTCCGGTCCAGGGAAGGCATGGCTTGGCAGTTCGGGCTGGACTGTTCCCATGAGGCACAGGGTCAGACTGATTTGCATATAGCCATGTCTGAACTGGGGTGGCAGAGTGGGCTAAAGAACGGTGATGGATCAAACCCAGATCTTTTGACTGGGTGTGAGTGTTTGATTGGTTCGGATGCTCCGTCCATCACCACCCCCTTTTGTACCACTTTGGCCGCCATAAGTGTGGCTGGGTATGCTCAGACGTGAGTCCCTTGCTCACTTTGCCACTGGATTCAAGCAAGCCGGGCTGAAGACGGCTGGAATGCCAGAAACCGGTCCTCGGAAGCTTGTTTCCGGTCCAGGGAAGGCATGGCTTTGCAGTTCGGGCTGGACTGTTCCCATGAGGCACAGGGTCAGACTGATTTGCATATAGCCATGTCTGAACTGGGGTGGCAGAGTGGGCTAAAGAACGGTGATGGATCAAACCCAGATCTTTTGACTGGGTGTGAGTGTTTGATTGGTTCGGACGCTCCGTCCATCACCACCCCCTTTTGTACCGCTTTGGCGGCCATAAGTGTGGCAGGGTATGCTCAGACGTGAGTCCCTTGCTCACTTTGCCACTGGATTCAAGCAAGCCGGGCTGAAGACGGCTGGAATGCCAGAACCCGGTCCTCGGAAGCTTGTTTCCGGTCCAGGGAAGGCATGGCTTGGCAGTTCGGGCTGGACTGTTCCCATGAGGCACAGGGTCAGACTGATTTACATATAGCCATGTCTGAACTGGGGTGGCAGAGTGGGCTAAAGAACGGTGATGGATCAAACGCAGATCTTTTGACTGGGTGTGAGTGTATGATTGGTTCGGATGCTCCGTCCATCACCACCCCCTTTTGTACCGCTTTGGCCGCCTTAAGTGTGGCAGGGTATGCTCAGACGTGAGTCCCTTGCTCACTTTGCCACTGGATTCAAGCAAGCCGGGCTGAAGACGGCTGGAATGCCAGAAACCGGTCCTCGGAAGCTTGTTTCCGGTCCAGGGAAGGCATGGCTTGGCAGTTCGGGCTGGACTGTTCCCATGAGGCACAGGGTCAGACTGATTTGCATATAGCCATGTCTGAACTGGGGTGGCAGAGTGGGCTAAAGAACGGTGATGGATCAAACCCAGATCTTTTGACTGGGTGTGAGTGTTTGATTGGTTCGGATGCTCCGTCCATCACCACCCCCTTTTGTACCACTTTGGCCGCCATAAGTGTGGCAGGGTATGCTCAGACGTGAGTCCCTTGCTCACTTTGCCACTGGATTCAAGCAAGCCGGGCTGAAGACGGCTGGAATGCCAGAAACCGGTCCTCGGAAGCTTGTTTCCGGTCCAGGTAAGGCATGGCTTGGCAGTTCGGGCTGGACTGTTCCCATGAGGCACAGGGTCAGACTGATTTGCATATAGCCATGTCTGAACTGGGGTGGCAGAGTGGGCTAAAGAACGGTGATGGATCAAACCCAGATCTTTTGACTGGGTGTGAGTGTTTGATTGGTTCGGACGCTCCGTCCATCACCACCCCCTTTTGTACCGCTTTGGCGGCCATAAGTGTGGCAGGGTATGCTCAGACGTGAGTCCCTTGCTCACTTTGCCACTGGATTCAAGCAAGTCGGGCTGAAGACGGCTGGAATGCCAGAAACCGGTCCTCGGAAGCTTGTTTCCGGTCCAGGGAAGGCATGGCTTGGCAGTTCGGGCTGGACTGTTCCCATGAGGCACAGGGTCAGACTGATTTACATATAGCCATGTCTGAACTGGGGTGGCAGAGTGGGCTAAAGAACGGTGATGGATCAAACGCAGATCTTTTGACTGGGTGTGAGTGTATGATTGGTTCGGATGCTCCGTCCATCACCACCCCCTTTTGTACCGCTTTGGCCGCCATAAGTGTGGCAGGGTATGCTCAGACGTGAGTCCCTTGCTCACTTTGCCACTGGATTCAAGCTAGCCGGGCTGAAGACGGCTGGAATGCCAGAAACCGGTCCTCGGAAGCTTGTTTCCGGTCCAGGCAAGGCATGGCTTGGCAGTTTGGGCTGGACTGTTCCCATGAGGCAAAGGGTCAGACTGATTTGCATATAGCCATGTCTGAACTGGGGTGGCAGAGTGGGCTAAAGAACGGTGATGGATCAAACCCAGATCTTTTGACTGGGTGTGAGTGTTTGATTGGTTCGGAGGCTCCGTCCATCACCACCCCCTTTTGTACCGCTTTGGCCGCCATAAGTGTGGCAGGGTATGCTCAGACGTGAGTCCCTTGCTCACTTTGCCACTGGATTCAAGCAAGCCGGGCTGAAGACGGCTGGAAGGCCAGAAACCGGTCCTCGGAAGCTTGTTTCCGGTCCAGGGAAGGCATGGCTTGGCAGTTCGGGCTGGACAGTTCCCATGAGGCACAGGGTCAGACTGATTTGCATATAGCCATGTCTGAACTGGGGTGGCAGAGTGGGCTAAAGAACGGTGATGGATCAAACCCAGATCTTTTGACTGGGTGTGAGTGTTTGATTGGTTCGGATGCGCCATCCATCACCACCCCCTTTTGTACCGCTTTGGCCGCCATAAGTGTGGTAGGGTATGCTCAGACGTGAGTCCCTTGCTCACTTTGCCACTGGATTCAAGCAAGCCGGGCTGAAGACGGCTGGAATGCCAGAAACCGGTCCTCGGAAGCTTGTTTCCGGTCCAGGGAAGGCATGGCTTGGCAGTTCGGGCTGGACTGTTCCCATGAGGCACAGGGTCAGGCTGATTTACATATAGCCATGTCTGAACTGGGGTGGCAGAGTGGGCTAAAGAACGGTGATGGATCAAACCCAGATCTTTTGACTGGGTGTGAGTGTTTGATTGGTTCGGATGCTCCGTCCATCACCACCCCCTTTTGTACCGCTTTGGCCGCCTTAAGTGTGGCAGGGTATGCTCAGACGTGAGTCCCTTGCTCACTTTGCCACTGGATTCAAGCAAGCCGGGCTGAAGACGGCTGGAATGCCAGAAACCGGTCCTCGGAAGCTTGTTTCCGGTCCAGGGAAGGCATGGCTTGGCAGTTCGGGCTGGACTGTTCCCATGAGGCACAGGGTCAGACTGATTTGCATATAGCCATGTCTGAACTGGGGTGGCAGAGTGGGCTAAAGAACGGTGATGGATCAAACCCAGATCTTTTGACTGGGTGTGAGTGTTTGATTGGTTCGGATGCTCCGTCCATCACCACCCCCTTTTGTACCACTTTGGCCGCCATAAGTGTGGCTGGGTATGCTCAGACGTGAGTCCCTTGCTCACTTTGCCACTGGATTCAAGCAAGCCGGGCTGAAGACGGCTGGAATGCCAGAAACCGGTCCTCGGAAGCTTGTTTCCGGTCCAGGGAAGGCATGGCTTGGCAGTTCGGGCTGGACTGTTCCCATGAGGCACAGGGTCAGACTGATTTGCATATAGCCATGTCTGAACTGGGGTTGCAGAGTGGGCTAAAGAACGGTGATGGATCAAACCCAGATCTTTTGACTGGGTGTGAGTGTTTGATTGGTTCGGACGCTCCGTCCATCACCACCCCCTTTTGTACCGCTTTGGCGGCCATAAGTGTGGCAGGGTATGCTCAGACGTGAGTCCCTTGCTCACTTTGCCACTGGATTCAAGCAAGCCGGGCTGAAGACGGCTGGAATGCCAGAAACCGGTCCTCGGAAGCTTGTTTCCGGTCCAGGGAAGGCATGGCTTGGCAGTTCGGGCTGGACTGTTCCCATGAGGCACAGGGTCAGACTGATTTACATATAGCCATGTCTGAACTGGGGTGGCAGAGTGGGCTAAAGAACGGTGATGGATCAAACGCAGATCTTTTGACTGGGTGTGAGTGTATGATTGGTTCGGATGCTCCGTCCATCACCACCCCCTTTTGTACCGCTTTGGCCGCCTTAAGTGTGGCAGGGTATGCTCAGACGTGAGTCCCTTGCTCACTTTGCCACTGGATTCAAGCAAACCGGGCTGAAGACGGCTGGAATGCCAGAAACCGGTCCTCGGAAGATGGTTTCCGGTCCAGGGAAGGCATGGCTTGGCAGTTCGGGCTGGACTGTTCCCATGAGGCACAGGGTCAGACTGATTTGCATATAGCCATGTCTGAACTGGGGTGGCAGAGTGGGCTAAAGAACGGTGATGGATCAAACCCAGATCTTTTGACTGGGTGTGAGTGTTTGATTGGTTCGGATGCTCCGTCCATCACCACCCCCTTTTGTACCGCTTTGGCCGCCATAAGTGTGTTAGGGTATGCTCAGACGTGAGTTCCTTGCTCACTTTGCCACTGGATTCAAGCAAGCCGGGCTGAAGACGGCTGGAATGCCAGAAAACGGTCCTCGGAAGCTTGTTTCCGGTCCAGGGAAGGCATGGCTTGGCAGTTCGGGCTGGACTGTTGCCATGAGGCACAGGGTCAGACTGATTTGCATATAGCCATGTCTGAACTGGGGTGGCAGAGTGGGCTAAAGAACGGTGATGGATCAAACCCAGATCTTTTGACTGGGTGTGAGTGTTTGATTGGTTCGAATGCTCCGTCCATCACCACCCCCTTTTGTACCGCTTTGGCCGCCATAAGTGTGGCAGGGTATGCTCAGACGTGAGTCCCTTGCTCACTTTGCCACTGGATTCAAGCAAGCCGGGCTGAAGACGGCTGGAATGCCAGAAACCGGTCCTCGGAAGCTTGTTTCCGGTCCAGGGAAGGCATGGCTTGGCAGTTTGGGCTGGACTGTACCCATGAGGCACAGGGTCAGACTGATTTGCATATAGCCATGTCTGAACTGGGGTGGTAGAGTGGGCTAAAGAACGGTGATGGATCAAACCCAGATCTTTTGACTGGGTGTGAGTGTTTGATTGGTTCGGATGCTCCGTCCATCACCACCCCCTTTTGTACCGCTTTGGCCGCCTTAAGTGTGGCAGGGTATGCTCAGACGTGAGTCCCTTGCTCACTTTGCCACTCGATTCAAGCAAGCCGGGCTGAAGACGGCTGGAATGCCAGAAACTGGTCCTCGGAAGCTTGTTTCCGGTCCAGGGAAGGCATGGCTTGGCAGTTCGGGCTGGACTGTTCCCATGAGGCACAGGGTCAGACTGATTTGCATATAGCCATGTCTGAACTGGGGTGGCAGAGTGGGCTAAAGAACGGTGATGGATCAAACCCAGATCTTTTGACTGGGTGTGAGTGTTTGATTGGTTCGGATGCTCCGTCCATCACCACCCCCTTTTGTACCGCTTTGGCCGCCTTAAGTGTGGCAGGGTATGCTCAGACGTGAGTCCCTTGCTCACTTTGTCACTGGATTCAAGCAAGCCAGGCTGAAGACGGCTGGAATGCCAGAAACCGGTCCTCGGATGCTTGTTTCCGGTCCAGGGAAGGCATGGCTTGGCAGTTCGGGCTGGACTGTTCCCATGAGGCACAGGGTCAGACTGATTTACATATAGCCATGTCTGAACTGGGGTGGCAGAGTGGGCTAAAGAACGGTGATGGATCAAACGCAGATCTTTTGACTGGGTGTGAGTGTATGATTGGTTCGGATGCTCTGTCCATCACCACCCCCTTTTGTACCTCTTTGGCCGCCATAAGTGTGGCAGGGTATCCTCAGACGTGAGTCCCTTGCTCACTTTGCCACTGGATTCAAGCTAGCCGGGCTGAAGACGGCTGGAATGCCAGAAACCGGTCCTCGGAAGCTTGTTTCCGGTCCAGGGAAGGCATGGCTTGGCAGTTTGGGCTGGACTGTTCCCATGAGGCAAAGGGTCAGACTGATTTGCATATAGCCATGTCTGAACTGGGGTGGCAGAGTGGGCTAAAGAACGGTGATGGATCAAACCCAGATCTTTTGACTGGGTGTGAGTGTTTGATTGGTTCGGATGCTCCGTCCATCACCACCCCCTTTTGTACCGCTTTGGCCGCCTTAAGTGTGGCAGGGTATGCTCAGACGTGAGTCCCTTGCTCACTTTGCCACTGGATTCAAGCAAGCCGGGCTGAAGACGGCTGGAATGCCAGAAACCGGTCCTCGGAAGCTTGTTTCCGGTCCAGGGAAGGCATGGCTTGGCAGTTCGGGCTGGACTGTTCCCATGAGGCACAGGGTCAGACTGATTTGCATATAGCCATGTCTGAACTGGGGTGGCAGAGTGGGCTAAAGAACGGTGATGGATCAAACCCAGATCTTTTGACTGGGTGTGAGTGTTTGATTGGTTCGGATGCTCCGTCCATCACCACCCCCTTTTGTACCGCTTTGGCCGCCTTAAGTGTGGCAGGGTATGCTCAGACGTGAGTCCCTTGCTCACTTTGCCACTGGATTCAAGCAAGCCGGGCTGAAGACGGCTGGAATGCCAGAAACCGGTCCTCGGAAGCTTGTTTCCGGTCCAGGGAAGGCATGGCTTGGCAGTTCGGGCTGGACTGTTCCCATGAGGCACAGGGTCAGACTGATTTGCATATAGCCATGTCTGAACTGGGGTGGCAGAGTGGGCTAAAGAACGGTGATGGATCAAACCCAGATCTTTTGACTGGGTGTGAGTGTTTGATTGGTTCGAATGCTCCGTCCATCACCACCCCCTTTTGTACCGCTTTGGCCGCCATAAGTGTGGCAGGGTATGCTCAGACGTGAGTCCCTTGCTCACTTTGCCACTGGATTCAAGCAAGCCGGGCTGAAGACGGCTGGAATGCCAGAAACCGGTCCTCGGAAGCTTGTTTCCGGTCCAGGGAAGGCATGGCTTGGCAGTTTGGGCTGGACTGTTCCCATGAGGCAAAGGGTCAGACTGATTTGCATATAGCCATGTCTGAACTGGGGTGGCAGAGTGGGCTAAAGAACGGTGATGGATCAAACCCAGATCTTTTGACTGGGTGTGAGTGTTTGATTGGTTCGGATGCTCCGTCCATCACCACCCCCTTTTGTACCGCTTTGGCCGCCTTAAGTGTGGCAGGGTATGCTCAGACGTGAGTCCCTTGCTCACTTTGCCACTGGATTCAAGCAAGCCGGGCTGAAGACGGCTGGAATGCCAGAAACCGGTCCTCGGAAGCTTGTTTCCGGTCCAGGGAAGGCATGGCTTGGCAGTTCGGGCTGGACTGTTCCCATGAGGCACAGGGTCAGACTGATTTGCTTATAGCCATGTCTGAACTGGGGTGGCAGAGTGGGCTAAAGAACGGTGATGGATCAAACCCAGATCTTTTGACTGGGTGTGAGTGTTTGATTGGTTCGGATGCTCCGTCCATCACCACCCCCTTTTGTACCGCTTTGGCCGCCTTAAGTGTGGCAGGGTATGCTCAGACGTGAGTCCCTTGCTCACTTTGCCACTGGATTCAAGCAAGCCGGGCTGAAGACGGCTGGAATGCCAGAAACCGGTCCTCGGAAGCTTGTTTCCGGTCCAGGGAAGGCATGGCTTGGCAGTTCGGGCTGGACTGTTCCCATGAGGCACAGGGTCAGACTGATTTGCATATAGCCATGTCTGAACTGGGGTGGCAGAGTGGGCTAAAGAACGGTGATGGATCAAACCCAGATCTTTTGACTGGGTGTGAGTGTTTGATTGGTTCGAATGCTCCGTCCATCACCACCCCCTTTTGTACCGCTTTGGCCGCCATAAGTGTGGCAGGGTATGCTCAGACGTGAGTCCCTTGCTCACTTTGCCACTGGATTCAAGCAAGCCGGGCTGAAGACGGCTGGAATGCCAGAAACCGGTCCTCGGAAGCTTGTTTCCGGTCCAGGGAAGGCATGGCTTGGCAGTTTGGGCTGGACTGTTCCCATGAGGCAAAGGGTCAGACTGATTTGCATATAGCCATGTCTGAACTGGGGTGGCAGAGTGGGCTAAAGAACGGTGATGGATCAAACCCAGATCTTTTGACTGGGTGTGAGTGTTTGATTGGTTCGGATGCTCCGTCCATCACCACCCCCTTTTGTACCGCTTTGGCCGCCTTAAGTGTGGCAGGGTATGCTCAGACGTGAGTCCCTTGCTCACTTTGCCACTGGATTCAAGCAAGCCGGGCTGAAGACGGCTGGAATGCCAGAAACCGGTCCTCGGAAGCTTGTTTCCGGTCCAGGGAAGGCATGGCTTGGCAGTTCGGGCTGGACTGTTCCCATGAGGCACAGGGTCAGACTGATTTACATATAGCCATGTCTGAACTGGGGTGGCAGAGTGGGCTAAAGAACGGTGATGGATCAAACGCAGATCTTTTGACTGGGTGTGAGTGTATGATTGGTTCGGATGCTCCGTCCATCACCACCCCCTTTTGTACCGCTTTGGCCGCCTTAAGTGTGGCAGGGTATGCTCAGACGTGAGTCCCTTGCTCACTTTGCCACTGGATTCAAGCAAACCGGGCTGAAGACGGCTGGAATGCCAGAAACCGGTCCTCGGAAGATGGTTTCCGGTCCAGGGAAGGCATGGCTTGGCAGTTCGGGCTGGACTGTTCCCATGAGGCACAGGGTCAGACTGATTTGCATATAGCCATGTCTGAACTGGGGTGGCAGAGTGGGCTAAAGAACGGTGATGGATCAAACCCAGATCTTTTGACTGGGTGTGAGTGTTTGATTGGTTCGGATGCTCCGTCCATCACCACCCCCTTTTGTACCGCTTTGGCCGCCATAAGTGTGGCAGGGTATGCTCAGACGTGAGTTCCTTGCTCACTTTGCCACTGGATTCAAGCAAGCCGGGCTGAAGACGGCTGGAATGCCAGAAAACGGTCCTCGGAAGCTTGTTTCCGGTCCAGGGAAGGCATGGCTTGGCAGTTCGGGCTGGACTGTTGCCATGAGGCACAGGGTCAGACTGATTTGCATATAGCCATGTCTGAACTGGGGTGGCAGAGTGGGCTAAAGAACGGTGATGGATCAAACCCAGATCTTTTGACTGGGTGTGAGTGTTTGATTGGTTCGAATGCTCCGTCCATCACCACCCCCTTTTGTACCGCTTTGGCCGCCATAAGTGTGGCAGGGTATGCTCAGACGTGAGTCCCTTGCTCACTTTGCCACTGGATTCAAGCAAGCCGGGCTGAAGACGGCTGGAATGCCAGAAACCGGTCCTCGGAAGCTTGTTTCCGGTCCAGGGAAGGCATGGCTTGGCAGTTTGGGCTGGACTGTACCCATGAGGCACAGGGTCAGACTGATTTGCATATAGCCATGTCTGAACTGGGGTGGTAGAGTGGGCTAAAGAACGGTGATGGATCAAACCCAGATCTTTTGACTGGGTGTGAGTGTTTGATTGGTTCGGATGCTCCGTCCATCACCACCCCCTTTTGTACCGCTTTGGCCGCCTTAAGTGTGGCAGGGTATGCTCAGACGTGAGTCCCTTGCTCACTTTGCCACTCGATTCAAGCAAGCCGGGCTGAAGACGGCTGGAATGCCAGAAACTGGTCCTCGGAAGCTTGTTTCCGGTCCAGGGAAGGCATGGCTTGGCAGTTCGGGCTGGACTGTTCCCATGAGGCACAGGGTCAGACTGATTTGCATATAGCCATGTCTGAACTGGGGTGGCAGAGTGGGCTAAAGAACGGTGATGGATCAAACCCAGATCTTTTGACTGGGTGTGAGTGTTTGATTGGTTCGGATGCTCCGTCCATCACCACCCCCTTTTGTACCGCTTTGGCCGCCTTAAGTGTGGCAGGGTATGCTCAGACGTGAGTCCCTTGCTCACTTTGTCACTGGATTCAAGCAAGCCAGGCTGAAGACGGCTGGAATGCCAGAAACCGGTCCTCGGATGCTTGTTTCCGGTCCAGGGAAGGCATGGCTTGGCAGTTCGGGCTGGACTGTTCCCATGAGGCACAGGGTCAGACTGATTTACATATAGCCATGTCTGAACTGGGGTGGCAGAGTGGGCTAAAGAACGGTGATGGATCAAACGCAGATCTTTTGACTGGGTGTGAGTGTATGATTGGTTCGGATGCTCTGTCCATCACCACCCCCTTTTGTACCTCTTTGGCCGCCATAAGTGTGGCAGGGTATCCTCAGACGTGAGTCCCTTGCTCACTTTGCCACTGGATTCAAGCTAGCCGGGCTGAAGACGGCTGGAATGCCAGAAACCGGTCCTCGGAAGCTTGTTTCCGGTCCAGGGAAGGCATGGCTTGGCAGTTTGGGCTGGACTGTTCCCATGAGGCAAAGGGTCAGACTGATTTGCATATAGCCATGTCTGAACTGGGGTGGCAGAGTGGGCTAAAGAACGGTGATGGATCAAACCCAGATCTTTTGACTGGGTGTGAGTGTTTGATTGGTTCGGATGCTCCGTCCATCACCACCCCCTTTTGTACCGCTTTGGCCGCCTTAAGTGTGGCAGGGTATGCTCAGACGTGAGTCCCTTGCTCACTTTGCCACTGGATTCAAGCAAGCCGGGCTGAAGACGGCTGGAATGCCAGAAACCGGTCCTCGGAAGCTTGTTTCCGGTCCAGGGAAGGCATGGCTTGGCAGTTCGGGCTGGACTGTTCCCATGAGGCACAGGGTCAGACTGATTTGCATATAGCCATGTCTGAACTGGGGTGGCAGAGTGGGCTAAAGAACGGTGATGGATCAAACCCAGATCTTTTGACTGGGTGTGAGTGTTTGATTGGTTCGGATGCTCCGTCCATCACCACCCCCTTTTGTACCGCTTTGGCCGCCTTAAGTGTGGCAGGGTATGCTCAGACGTGAGTCCCTTGCTCACTTTGCCACTGGATTCAAGCAAGCCGGGCTGAAGACGGCTGGAATGCCAGAAACCGGTCCTCGGAAGCTTGTTTCCGGTCCAGGGAAGGCATGGCTTGGCAGTTCGGGCTGGACTGTTCCCATGAGGCACAGGGTCAGACTGATTTGCATATAGCCATGTCTGAACTGGGGTGGCAGAGTGGGCTAAAGAACGGTGATGGATCAAACCCAGATCTTTTGACTGGGTGTGAGTGTTTGATTGGTTCGAATGCTCCGTCCATCACCACCCCCTTTTGTACCGCTTTGGCCGCCATAAGTGTGGCAGGGTATGCTCAGACGTGAGTCCCTTGCTCACTTTGCCACTGGATTCAAGCAAGCCGGGCTGAAGACGGCTGGAATGCCAGAAACCGGTCCTCGGAAGCTTGTTTCCGGTCCAGGGAAGGCATGGCTTGGCAGTTTGGGCTGGACTGTTCCCATGAGGCAAAGGGTCAGACTGATTTGCATATAGCCATGTCTGAACTGGGGTGGCAGAGTGGGCTAAAGAACGGTGATGGATCAAACCCAGATCTTTTGACTGGGTGTGAGTGTTTGATTGGTTCGGATGCTCCGTCCATCACCACCCCCTTTTGTACCGCTTTGGCCGCCTTAAGTGTGGCAGGGTATGCTCAGACGTGAGTCCCTTGCTCACTTTGCCACTGGATTCAAGCAAGCCGGGCTGAAGACGGCTGGAATGCCAGAAACCGGTCCTCGGAAGCTTGTTTCCGGTCCAGGGAAGGCATGGCTTGGCAGTTCGGGCTGGACTGTTCCCATGAGGCACAGGGTCAGACTGATTTGCTTATAGCCATGTCTGAACTGGGGTGGCAGAGTGGGCTAAAGAACGGTGATGGATCAAACCCAGATCTTTTGACTGGGTGTGAGTGTTTGATTGGTTCGGATGCTCCGTCCATCACCACCCCCTTTTGTACCGCTTTGGCCGCCTTAAGTGTGGCAGGGTATGCTCAGACGTGAGTCCCTTGCTCACTTTGCCACTGGATTCAAGCAAGCCGGGCTGAAGACGGCTGGAATGCCAGAAACCGGTCCTCGGAAGCTTGTTTCCGGTCCAGGGAAGGCATGGCTTGGCAGTTCGGGCTGGACTGTTCCCATGAGGCACAGGGTCAGACTGATTTACATATAGCCATGTCTGAACTGGGGTGGCAGAGTGGGCTAAAGAACGGTGATGGATCAAACCCAGATCTTTTGACTGGGTGTGAGTGTTTGATTGGTTCGGATGCTCCGTCCATCACCACCCCCTTTTGTACCACTTTGGCCGCCATAAGTGTGGCAGGGTATGCTCAGACGTGAGTCCCTTGCTCACTTTGCCACTGGATTCAAGCAAGCCGGGCTGAAGACGGCTGGAATGCCAGAAACCGGTCCTCGGAAGCTTGTTTCCGGTCCAGGGAAGGCATGGCTTTGCAGTTCGGGCTGGACTGTTCCCATGAGGCACAGGGTCAGACTGATTTGCATATAGCCATGTCTGAACTGGGGTGGCAGAGTGGGCTAAAGAACGGTGATGGATCAAACCCAGATCTTTTGACTGGGTGTGAGTGTTTGATTGGTTCGGACGCTCCGTCCATCACCACCCCCTTTTGTACCGCTTTGGCGGCCATAAGTGTGGCAGGGTATGCTCAGACGTGAGTCCCTTGCTCACTTTGCCACTGGATTCAAGCAAGCCGGGCTGAAGACGGCTGGAATGCCAGAAACCGGTCCTCGGAAGCTTGTTTCCGGTCCAGGGAAGGCATGGCTTGGCAGTTCGGGCTGGACTGTTCCCATGAGGCACAGGGTCAGACTGATTTACATATAGCCATGTCTGAACTGGGGTGGCAGAGTGGGCTAAAGAACGGTGATGGATCAAACGCAGATCTTTTGACTGGGTGTGAGTGTATGATTGGTTCGGATGCTCCGTCCATCACCACCCCCTTTTGTACCGCTTTGGCCGCCTTAAGTGTGGCAGGGTATGCTCAGACGTGAGTCCCTTGCTCACTTTGCCACTGGATTCAAGCAAGCCGGGCTGAAGACGGCTGGAATGCCAGAAACCGGTCCTCGGAAGCTTGTTTCCGGTCCAGGGAAGGCATGGCTTGGCAGTTCGGGCTGGACTGTTCCCATGAGGCACAGGGTCAGACTGATTTGCATATAGCCATGTCTGAACTGGGGTGGCAGAGTGGGCTAAAGAACGGTGATGGATCAAACCCAGATCTTTTGACTGGGTGTGAGTGTTTGATTGGTTCGGATGCTCCGTCCATCACCACCCCCTTTTGTACCACTTTGGCCGCCATAAGTGTGGCAGGGTATGCTCAGACGTGAGTCCCTTGCTCACTTTGCCACTGGATTCAAGCAAGCCGGGCTGAAGACGGCTGGAATGCCAGAAACCGGTCCTCGGAAGCTTATTTCCGGTCCAGGTAAGGCATGGCTTGGCAGTTCGGGCTGGACTGTTCCCATGAGGCACAGGGTCAGACTGATTTGCATATAGCCATGTCTGAACTGGGGTGACAGAGTGGGCTAAAGAACGGTGATGGATCAAACCCAGATCTTTTGACTGGGTGTGAGTGTTTGATTGGTTCGGACGCTCCGTCCATCACCACCCCCTTTTGTACCGCTTTGGCGGCCATAAGTGTGGCAGGGTATGCTCAGACGTGAGTCCCTTGCTCACTTTGCCACTGGATTCAAGCAAGCCGGGCTGAAGACGGCTGGAATGCCAGAAACCGGTCCTCGGAAGCTTGTTTCCGGTCCAGGGAAGGCATGGCTTGGCAGTTCGGGCTGGACTGTTCCCATGAGGCACAGGGTCAGACTGATTTACATATAGCCATGTCTGAACTGGGGTGGCAGAGTGGGCTAAAGAACGGTGATGGATCAAACGCAGATCTTTTGACTGGGTGTGAGTGTATGATTGGTTCGGATGCTCCGTCCATCACCACCCCCTTTTGTACCGCTTTGGCCGCCATAAGTGTGGCAGGGTATGCTCAGACGTGAGTCCCTTGCTCACTTTGCCACTGGATTCAAGCTAGCCGGGCTGAAGACGGCTGGAATGCCAGAAACCGGTCCTCGGAAGCTTGTTTCCGGTCCAGGGAAGGCATGGCTTGGCAGTTTGGGCTGGACTGTTCCCATGAGGCAAAGGGTCAGACTGATTTGCATATAGCCATGTCTGAACTGGGGTGGCAGAGTGGGCTAAAGAACGGTGATGGATCAAACCCAGATCTTTTGACTGGGTGTGAGTGTTTGATTGGTTCGGAGGCTCCGTCCATCACCACCCCCTTTTGTACCGCTTTGGCCGCCATAAGTGTGGCAGGGTATGCTCAGACGTGAGTCCCTTGCTCACTTTGCCACTGGATTCAAGCAAGCCGGGCTGAAGACGGCTGGAAGGCCAGAAACCGGTCCTCGGAAGCTTGTTTCCGGTCCAGGGAAGGCATGGCTTGGCAGTTCGGGCTGGACAGTTCCCATGAGGCACAGGGTCAGACTGATTTGCATATAGCCATGTCTGAACTGGGGTGGCAGAGTGGGCTAAAGAACGGTGATGGATCAAACCCAGATCTTTTGACTGGGTGTGAGTGTTTGATTGGTTCGGATGCGCCATCCATCACCACCCCCTTTTGTACCGCTTTGGCCGCCATAAGTGTGGTAGGGTATGCTCAGACGTGAGTCCCTTGCTCACTTTGCCACTGGATTCAAGCAAGCCGGGCTGAAGACGGCTGGAATGCCAGAAACCGGTCCTCGGAAGCTTGTTTCCGGTCCAGGGAAGGCATGGCTTGGCAGTTCGGGCTGGACTGTTCCCATGAGGCACAGGGTCAGGCTGATTTACATATAGCCATGTCTGAACTGGGGTGGCAGAGTGGGCTAAAGAACGGTGATGGATCAAACCCAGATCTTTTGACTGGGTGTGAGTGTTTGATTGGTTCGGATGCTCCGTCCATCACCACCCCCTTTTGTACCGCTTTGGCCGCCTTAAGTGTGGCAGGGTATGCTCAGACGTGAGTCCCTTGCTCACTTTGCCACTGGATTCAAGCAAGCCGGGCTGAAGACGGCTGGAATGCCAGAAACCGGTCCTCGGAAGCTTGTTTCCGGTCCAGGGAAGGCATGGCTTGGCAGTTCGGGCTGGACTGTTCCCATGAGGCACAGGGTCAGACTGATTTGCATATAGCCATGTCTGAACTGGGGTGGCAGAGTGGGCTAAAGAACGGTGATGGATCAAACCCAGATCTTTTGACTGGGTGTGAGTGTTTGATTGGTTCGGATGCTCCGTCCATCACCACCCCCTTTTGTACCACTTTGGCCGCCATAAGTGTGGCTGGGTATGCTCAGACGTGAGTCCCTTGCTCACTTTGCCACTGGATTCAAGCAAGCCGGGCTGAAGACGGCTGGAATGCCAGAAACCGGTCCTCGGAAGCTTGTTTCCGGTCCAGGGAAGGCATGGCTTGGCAGTTCGGGCTGGACTGTTCCCATGAGGCACAGGGTCAGACTGATTTGCATATAGCCATGTCTGAACTGGGGTTGCAGAGTGGGCTAAAGAACGGTGATGGATCAAACCCAGATCTTTTGACTGGGTGTGAGTGTTTGATTGGTTCGGACGCTCCGTCCATCACCACCCCCTTTTGTACCGCTTTGGCGGCCATAAGTGTGGCAGGGTATGCTCAGACGTGAGTCCCTTGCTCACTTTGCCACTGGATTCAAGCAAGCCGGGCTGAAGACGGCTGGAATGCCAGAAACCGGTCCTCGGAAGCTTGTTTCCGGTCCAGGGAAGGCATGGCTTGGCAGTTCGGGCTGGACTGTTCCCATGAGGCACAGGGTCAGACTGATTTACATATAGCCATGTCTGAACTGGGGTGGCAGAGTGGGCTAAAGAACGGTGATGGATCAAACGCAGATCTTTTGACTGGGTGTGAGTGTATGATTGGTTCGGATGCTCCGTCCATCACCACCCCCTTTTGTACCGCTTTGGCCGCCTTAAGTGTGGCAGGGTATGCTCAGACGTGAGTCCCTTGCTCACTTTGCCACTGGATTCAAGCAAACCGGGCTGAAGACGGCTGGAATGCCAGAAACCGGTCCTCGGAAGATGGTTTCCGGTCCAGGGAAGGCATGGCTTGGCAGTTCGGGCTGGACTGTTCCCATGAGGCACAGGGTCAGACTGATTTGCATATAGCCATGTCTGAACTGGGGTGGCAGAGTGGGCTAAAGAACGGTGATGGATCAAACCCAGATCTTTTGACTGGGTGTGAGTGTTTGATTGGTTCGGATGCTCCGTCCATCACCACCCCCTTTTGTACCGCTTTGGCCGCCATAAGTGTGGCAGGGTATGCTCAGACGTGAGTTCCTTGCTCACTTTGCCACTGGATTCAAGCAAGCCGGGCTGAAGACGGCTGGAATGCCAGAAAACGGTCCTCGGAAGCTTGTTTCCGGTCCAGGGAAGGCATGGCTTGGCAGTTCGGGCTGGACTGTTGCCATGAGGCACAGGGTCAGACTGATTTGCATATAGCCATGTCTGAACTGGGGTGGCAGAGTGGGCTAAAGAACGGTGATGGATCAAACCCAGATCTTTTGACTGGGTGTGAGTGTTTGATTGGTTCGAATGCTCCGTCCATCACCACCCCCTTTTGTACCGCTTTGGCCGCCATAAGTGTGGCAGGGTATGCTCAGACGTGAGTCCCTTGCTCACTTTGCCACTGGATTCAAGCAAGCCGGGCTGAAGACGGCTGGAATGCCAGAAACCGGTCCTCGGAAGCTTGTTTCCGGTCCAGGGAAGGCATGGCTTGGCAGTTTGGGCTGGACTGTACCCATGAGGCACAGGGTCAGACTGATTTGCATATAGCCATGTCTGAACTGGGGTGGTAGAGTGGGCTAAAGAACGGTGATGGATCAAACCCAGATCTTTTGACTGGGTGTGAGTGTTTGATTGGTTCGGATGCTCCGTCCATCACCACCCCCTTTTGTACCGCTTTGGCCGCCTTAAGTGTGGCAGGGTATGCTCAGACGTGAGTCCCTTGCTCACTTTGCCACTCGATTCAAGCAAGCCGGGCTGAAGACGGCTGGAATGCCAGAAACTGGTCCTCGGAAGCTTGTTTCCGGTCCAGGGAAGGCATGGCTTGGCAGTTCGGGCTGGACTGTTCCCATGAGGCACAGGGTCAGACTGATTTGCATATAGCCATGTCTGAACTGGGGTGGCAGAGTGGGCTAAAGAACGGTGATGGATCAAACCCAGATCTTTTGACTGGGTGTGAGTGTTTGATTGGTTCGGATGCTCCGTCCATCACCACCCCCTTTTGTACCGCTTTGGCCGCCTTAAGTGTGGCAGGGTATGCTCAGACGTGAGTCCCTTGCTCACTTTGTCACTGGATTCAAGCAAGCCAGGCTGAAGACGGCTGGAATGCCAGAAACCGGTCCTCGGATGCTTGTTTCCGGTCCAGGGAAGGCATGGCTTGGCAGTTCGGGCTGGACTGTTCCCATGAGGCACAGGGTCAGACTGATTTACATATAGCCATGTCTGAACTGGGGTGGCAGAGTGGGCTAAAGAACGGTGATGGATCAAACGCAGATCTTTTGACTGGGTGTGAGTGTATGATTGGTTCGGATGCTCTGTCCATCACCACCCCCTTTTGTACCTCTTTGGCCGCCATATGTGTGGCAGGGTATCCTCAGACGTGAGTCCCTTGCTCACTTTGCCACTGGATTCAAGCTAGCCGGGCTGAAGACGGCTGGAATGCCAGAAACCGGTCCTCGGAAGCTTGTTTCCGGTCCAGGGAAGGCATGGCTTGGCAGTTTGGGCTGGACTGTTCCCATGAGGCAAAGGGTCAGACTGATTTGCATATAGCCATGTCTGAACTGGGGTGGCAGAGTGGGCTAAAGAACGGTGATGGATCAAACCCAGATCTTTTGACTGGGTGTGAGTGTTTGATTGGTTCGGATGCTCCGTCCATCACCACCCCCTTTTGTACTGCTTTGGCCGCCTTAAGTGTGGCAGGGTATGCTCAGACGTGAGTCCCTTGCTCACTTTGCCACTGGATTCAAGCAAGCCGGGCTGAAGACGGCTGGAATGCCAGAAACCGGTCCTCGGAAGCTTGTTTCCGGTCCAGGGAAGGCATGGCTTGGCAGTTCGGGCTGGACTGTTCCCATGAGGCACAGGGTCAGACTGATTTGCATATAGCCATGTCTGAACTGGGGTGGCAGAGTGGGCTAAAGAACGGTGATGGATCAAACCCAGATCTTTTGATTGGGTGTGAGTGTTTGATTGGTTCGGATGCTCCGTCCATCACCACCCCCTTTTGTACCGCTTTGGCCGCCTTAAGTGTGGCAGGGTATGCTCAGACGTGAGTCCCTTGCTCACTTTGCCACTGGATTCAAGCAAGCCGGGCTGAAGACGGCTGGAATGCCAGAAACCGGTCCTCGGAAGCTTGTTTCCGGTCCAGGGAAGGCATGGCTTGGCAGTTCGGGCTGGACTGGTCCCATGAGGCACAGGGTCAGACTGATTTGCATATAGCCATGTCTGAACTGGGGTGGCAGAGTGGGCTAAAGAACGGTGATGGATCAAACCCAGATCTTTTGACTGGGTGTGAGTGTTTGATTGGTTCGGATGCTCCGTCCATCACCACCCCCTTTTGTACCACTTTGGCCGCCATAAGTGTGGCAGGGTATGCTCAGACGTGAGTCCCTTGCTCACTTTGCCACTGGATTCAAGCAAGCCGGGCTGAAGACGGCTGGAATGCCAGAAACCGGTCCTCGGAAGCTTGTTTCCGGTCCAGGGAAGGCATGGCTTTGCAGTTCGGGCTGGACTGTTCCCATGAGGCACAGGGTCAGACTGATTTGCATATAGCCATGTCTGAACTGGGGTGGCAGAGTGGGCTAAAGAACGGTGATGGATCAAACCCAGATCTTTTGACTGGGTGTGAGTGTTTGATTGGTTCGGACGCTCCGTCCATCACCACCCCCTTTTGTACCGCTTTGGCGGCCATAAGTGTGGCAGGGTATGCTCAGACGTGAGTCCCTTGCTCACTTTGCCACTGGATTCAAGCAAGCCGGGCTGAAGACGGCTGGAATGCCAGAAACCGGTCCTCGGAAGCTTGTTTCCGGTCCAGGGAAGGCATGGCTTGGCAGTTCGGGCTGGACTGTTCCCATGAGGCACAGGGTCAGACTGATTTACATATAGCCATGTCTGAACTGGGGTGGCAGAGTGGGCTAAAGAACGGTGATGGATCAAACGCAGATCTTTTGACTGGGTGTGAGTGTATGATTGGTTCGGATGCTCCGTCCATCACCACCCCCTTTTGTACCGCTTTGGCCGCCTTAAGTGTGGCAGGGTATGCTCAGACGTGAGTCCCTTGCTCACTTTGCCACTGGATTCAAGCAAGCCGGGCTGAAGACGGCTGGAATGCCAGAAACCGGTCCTCGGAAGCTTGTTTCCGGTCCAGGTAAGGCATGGCTTGGCAGTTCGGGCTGGACTGTTCCCATGAGGCACAGGGTCAGACTGATTTGCATATAGCCATGTCTGAACTGGGGTGGCAGAGTGGGCTAAAGAACGGTGATGGATCAAACCCAGATCTTTTGACTGGGTGTGAGTGTTTGATTGGTTCGGACGCTCCGTCCATCACCACCCCCTTTTGTACCGCTTTGGCGGCCATAAGTGTGGCAGGGTATGCTCAGACGTGAGTCCCTTGCTCACTTTGCCACTGGATTCAAGCAAGCCGGGCTGAAGACGGCTGGAAGGCCAGAAACCGGTCCTCGGAAGCTTGTTTCCGGTCCAGGGAAGGCATGGCTTGGCAGTTCGGGCTGGACTGTTCCCATGAGGCACAGGGTCAGACTGATTTACATATAGCCATGTCTGAACTGGGGTGGCAGAGTGGGCTAAAGAACGGTGATGGATCAAACGCAGATCTTTTGACTGGGTGTGAGTGTATGATTGGTTCGGATGCTCCGTCCATCACCACCCCCTTTTGTACCGCTTTGGCCGCCATAAGTGTGGCAGGGTATGCTCAGACGTGAGTCCCTTGCTCACTTTGCCACTGGATTCAAGCTAGCCGGGCTGAAGACGGCTGGAATGCCAGAAACCGGTCCTCGGAAGCTTGTTTCCGGTCCAGGGAAGGCATGGCTTGGCAGTTTGGGCTGGACTGTTCCCATGAGGCAAAGGGTCAGACTGATTTGCATATAGCCATGTCTGAACTGGGGTGGCAGAGTGGGCTAAAGAACGGTGATGGATCAAACCCAGATCTTTTGACTGGGTGTGAGTGTTTGATTGGTTCGGAGGCTCCGTCCATCACCACCCCCTTTTGTACCGCTTTGGCCGCCATAAGTGTGGCAGGGTATGCTCAGACGTGAGTCCCTTGCTCACTTTGCCACTGGATTCAAGCAAGCCGGGCTGAAGACGGCTGGAAGGCCAGAAACCGGTCCTCGGAAGCTTGTTTCCGGTCCAGGGAAGGCATGGCTTGGCAGTTCGGGCTGGACAGTTCCCATGAGGCACAGGGTCAGACTGATTTGCATATAGCCATGTCTGAACTGGGGTGGCAGAGTGGGCTAAAGAACGGTGATGGATCAAACCCAGATCTTTTGACTGGGTGTGAGTGTTTGATTGGTTCGGATGCGCCATCCATCACCACCCCCTTTTGTACCGCTTTGGCCGCCATAAGTGTGGTAGGGTATGCTCAGACGTGAGTCCCTTGCTCACTTTGCCACTGGATTCAAGCAAGCCGGGCTGAAGACGGCTGGAATGCCAGAAACCGGTCCTCGGAAGCTTGTTTCCGGTCCAGGGAAGGCATGGCTTGGCAGTTCGGGCTGGACTGTTCCCATGAGGCACAGGGTCAGGCTGATTTACATATAGCCATGTCTGAACTGGGGTGGCAGAGTGGGCTAAAGAACGGTGATGGATCAAACCCAGATCTTTTGACTGGGTGTGAGTGTTTGATTGGTTCGGATGCTCCGTCCATCACCACCCCCTTTTGTACCGCTTTGGCCGCCTTAAGTGTGGCAGGGTATGCTCAGACGTGAGTCCCTTGCTCACTTTGCCACTGGATTCAAGCAAGCCGGGCTGAAGACGGCTGGAATGCCAGAAACCGGTCCTCGGAAGCTTGTTTCCGGTCCAGGGAAGGCATGGCTTGGCAGTTCGGGCTGGACTGTTCCCATGACGCACAGGGTCAGACTGATTTGCATATAGCCATGTCTGAACTGGGGTGGCAGAGTGGGCTAAAGAACGGTGATGGATCAAACCCAGATCTTTTGACTGGGTGTGAGTGTTTGATTGGTTCGGATGCTCCGTCCATCACCACCCCCTTTTGTACCACTTTGGCCGCCATAAGTGTGGCTGGGTATGCTCAGACGTGAGTCCCTTGCTCACTTTGCCACTGGATTCAAGCAAGCCGGGCTGAAGACGGCTGGAATGCCAGAAACCGGTCCTCGGAAGCTTGTTTCCGGTCCAGGGAAGGCATGGCTTGGCAGTTCGGGCTGGACTGTTCCCATGAGGCACAGGGTCAGACTGATTTGCATATAGCCATGTCTGAACTGGGGTTGCAGAGTGGGCTAAAGAACGGTGATGGATCAAACCCAGATCTTTTGACTGGGTGTGAGTGTTTGATTGGTTCGGACGCTCCGTCCATCACCACCCCCTTTTGTACCGCTTTGGCGGCCATAAGTGTGGCAGGGTATGCTCAGACGTGAGTCCCTTGCTCACTTTGCCACTGGATTCAAGCAAGCCGGGCTGAAGACGGCTGGAATGCCAGAAACCGGTCCTCGGAAGCTTGTTTCCGGTCCAGGGAAGGCATGGCTTGGCAGTTCGGGCTGGACTGTTCCCATGAGGCACAGGGTCAGACTGATTTACATATAGCCATGTCTGAACTGGGGTGGCAGAGTGGGCTAAAGAACGGTGATGGATCAAACGCAGATCTTTTGACTGGGTGTGAGTGTATGATTGGTTCGGATGCTCCGTCCATCACCACCCCCTTTTGTACCGCTTTGGCCGCCTTAAGTGTGGCAGGGTATGCTCAGACGTGAGTCCCTTGCTCACTTTGCCACTGGATTCAAGCAAACCGGGCTGAAGACGGCTGGAATGCCAGAAACCGGTCCTCGGAAGCTTGTTTCCGGTCCAGGGAAGGCATGGCTTGGCAGTTCGGGCTGGACTGTTCCCATGAGGCACAGGGTCAGACTGATTTGCATATAGCCATGTCTGAACTGGGGTGGCAGAGTGGGCTAAAGAACGGTGATGGATCAAACCCAGATCTTTTGACTGGGTGTGAGTGTTTGATTGGTTCGGATGCTCCGTCCATCACCACCCCCTTTTGTACCACTTTGGCCGCCATAAGTGTGGCAGGGTATGCTCAGACGTGAGTCCCTTGCTCACTTTGCCACTGGATTCAAGCAAGCCGGGCTGAAGACGGCTGGAATGCCAGAAACCGGTCCTCGGAAGCTTGTTTCCGGTCCAGGGAAGGCATGGCTTGGCAGTTCGGGCTGGACTGTTCCCATGAGGCACAGGGTCAGACTGATTTGCATATAGCCATGTCTGAACTGGGGTGGCAGAGTGGGCTAAAGAACGGTGATGGATCAAACCCAGATCTTTTGACTGGGTGTGAGTGTTTGATTGGTTCGGACGCTCCGTCCATCACCACCCCCTTTTGTACCGCTTTGGCGGCCATAAGTGTGGCAGGGTATGCTCAGACGTGAGTCCCTTGCTCACTTTGCCACTGGATTCAAGCAAGCCGGGCTGAAGACGGCTGGAATGCCAGAAACCGGTCCTCGGAAGCTTGTTTCCGGTCCAGGGAAGGCATGGCTTGGCAGTTCGGGCTGGACTGTACCCATGAGGCACAGGGTCAGACTGATTTGCATATAGCCATGTCTGAACTGGGGTGGTAGAGTGGGCTAAAGAACGGTGATGGATCAAACCCAGATCTTTTGACTGGGTGTGAGTGTTTGATTGGTTCGGATGCTCCGTCCATCACCACCCCCTTTTGTACCGCTTTGGCCGCCTTAAGTGTGGCAGGGTATGCTCAGACGTGAGTCCCTTGCTCACTTTGCGACTGGATTCAAGCAAGCCGGGCTGAAGACGGCTGGAATGACAGAAACCGGTCCTCGGAAGCTTGTTTCCGGTCCAGGGAAGGCATGGCTTGGCAGTTCGGGCTGGACTGTTCCCATGAGGCACAGGGTCAGACTGATTTGCATATAGCCATGTCTGAACTGGGGTGGCAGAGTGGGCTAAAGAACGGTGATGGATCAAACCCAGATCTTTTGACTGGGTGTGAGTGTTTGATTGGTTCGGATGCTCCGTCCATCACCACCCCCTTTTGTACCGCTTTGGCCGCCTTAAGTGTGGCAGGGTATGCTCAGACGTGAGTCCCTTGCTCACTTTGCCACTGGATTCAAGCAAGCCAGGCTGAAGACGGCTGGAATGCCAGAAACCGGTCCTCGGATGCTTGTTTCCGGTCCAGGGAAGGCATGGCTTGGCAGCTCGGGCTGGACTGTTCCCATGAGGCACAGGGTCAGACTGATTTACATATAGCCATGTCTGAACTGGGGTGGCAGAGTGGGCTAAAGAACGGTGATGGATCAAACGCAGATCTTTTGACTGGGTGTGAGTGTATGATTGGTTCGGATGCTCTGTCCATCACCACCCCCTTTTGTACCTCTTTGGCCGCCATAAGTGTGGCAGGGTATCCTCAGACGTGAGTCCCTTGCTCACTTTGCCACTGGATTCAAGCTAGCCGGGCTGAAGACGGCTGGAATGCCAGAAACCGGTCCTCGGAAGCTTGTTTCCGGTCCAGGGAAGGCATGGCTTGGCAGTTTGGGCTGGACTGTTCCCATGAGGCAAAGGGTCAGACTGATTTGCATATAGCCATGTCTGAACTGGGGTGGCAGAGTGGGCTAAAGAACGGTGATGGATCAAACCCAGATCTTTTGACTGGGTGTGAGTGTTTGATTGGTTCGGATGCTCCGTCCATCACCACCCCCTTTTGTACCGCTTTGGCCGCCTTAAGTGTGGCAGGGTATGCTCAGACGTGAGTCCCTTGCTCACTTTGCCACTGGATTCAAGCAAGCCGGGCTGAAGACGGCTGGAATGCCAGAAACCGGTCCTCGGAAGCTTGTTTCCGGTCCAGGGAAGGCATGGCTTGGCAGTTCGGGCTGGACTGTTCAAAAGAGGCACAGGGTCAGACTGATTTGCATATAGCCATGTCTGAACTGGGGTGGCAGAGTGGGCTAAAGAACGGTGATGGATCAAACCCAGATCTTTTGACTGGGTGTGAGTGTTTGATTGGTTCGGATGCTCCGTCCATCACCACCCCCTTTTGTACCACTTTGGCCGCCATAAGTGTGGCAGGGTATGCTCAGACGTGAGTCCCTTGCTCACTTTGCCACTGGATTCAAGCAAGCCGGGCTGAAGACAGCTGGAATGCCAGAAACCGGTCCTCGGAAGCTTGTTTCCGGTCCAGGGAAGGCATGGCTTGGCAGTTCGGGCTGGACTGTTCCCATGAGGCACAGGGTCAGACTGATTTGCATATAGCCATGTCTGAACTGGGGTGGCAGAGTGGGCTAAAGAACGGTGATGGATCAAACCCAGATCTTTTGACTGGGTGTGAGTGTTTGATTGGTTCGGACGCTCCGTCCATCACCACCCCCTTTTGTACCGCTTTGGCGGCCATAAGTGTGGCAGGGTATGCTCAGACGTGAGTCCCTTGCTCACTTTGCCACTGGATTCAAGCAAGCCGGGCTGAAGACGGCTGGAATGCCAGAAACCGGTCCTCGGAAGCTTGTTTCCGGTCCAGGGAAGGCATGGCTTGGCAGTTCGGGCTGGACTGTTCCCATGAGGCACAGGGTCAGACTGATTTACATATAGCCATGTCTGAACTGGGGTGGCAGAGTGGGCTAAAGAACGGTGATGGATCAAACGCAGATCTTTTGACTGGGTGTGAGTGTATGATTGGTTCGGATGCTCCGTCCATCACCACCCCCTTTTGTACCGCTTTGGCCGCCTTAAGTGTGGCAGGGTATGCTCAGACGTGAGTCCCTTGCTCACTTTGCCACTGGATTCAAGCAAGCCGGGCTGAAGACGGCTGGAATGCCAGAAACCGGTCCTCGGAAGCTTGTTTCCGGTCCAGGGAAGGCATGGCTTGGCAGTTCGGGCTGGACTGTTCCCATGAGGCACAGGGTCAGACTGATTTGCATATAGCCATGTCTGAACTGGGGTGGCAGAGTGGGCTAAAGAACGGTGATGGATCAAACCCAGATCTTTTGACTGGGTGTGAGTGTTTGATTGGTTCGGATGCTCCGTCCATCACCACCCCCTTTTGTACCACTTTGGCCGCCATAAGTGTGGCAGGGTATGCTCAGACGTGAGTCCCTTGCTCACTTTGCCACTGGATTCAAGCAAGCCGGGCTGAAGACGGCTGGAATGCCAGAAACCGGTCCTCGGAAGCTTGTTTCCGGTCCAGGGAAGGCATGGCTTGGCAGTTCGGGCTGGACTGTTCCCATGAGGCACAGGGTCAGACTGATTTGCATATAGCCATGTCTGAACTGGGGTGGCAGAGTGGGCTAAAGAACGGTGATGGATCAAACCCAGATCTTTTGACTGGGTGTGAGTGTTTGATTGGTTCGGACGCTCCGTCCATCACCACCCCCTTTTGTACCGCTTTGGCGGCCATAAGTGTGGCAGGGTATGCTCAGACGTGAGTCCCTTGCTCACTTTGCCACTGGATTCAAGCAAGCCGGGCTGAAGACGGCTGGAATGCCAGAAACCGGTCTTCGGAAGCTTGTTTCCGGTCCAGGGAAGGCATGGCTTGGCAGTTCGGGCTGGACTGTTCCCATGAGGCACAGGGTCAGACTGATTTACATATAGCCATGTCTGAACTGGGGTGGCAGAGTGGGCTAAAGAACGGTGATGGATCAAACGCAGATCTTTTGACTGGGTGTGAGTGTATGATTGGTTCGGATGCTCCGTCCATCACCACCCCCTTTTGTACCGCTTTGGCCGCCATAAGTGTGGCAGGGTATGCTCAGACGTGAGTCCCTTGCTCACTTTGCCACTGGATTCAAGCTAGCCGGGCTGAAGACGGCTGGAATGCCAGAAACCGGTCCTCGGAAGCTTGTTTCCGGTCCAGGGAAGGCATGGCTTGGCAGTTTGGGCTGGACTGTTCCCATGAGGCACAGGGTCAGACTGATTTACATATAGCCATGTCTGAACTGGGGTGGCAGAGTGGGCTAAAGAACGGTGATGGATCAAACCCAGATCTTTTGACTGGGTGTGAGTGTTTGATTGGTTCGGATGCGCCATCCATCACCACCCCCTTTTGTACCGCTTTGGCCGCCATAAGTGTGGTAGGGTATGCTCAGACGTGAGTCCCTTGCTCACTTTGCCACTGGATTCAAGCAAGCCGGGCTGAAGACGGCTGGAATGCCAGAAACCGGTCCTCGGAAGCTTGTTTCCGGTCCAGGGAAGGCATGGCTTGGCAGTTCGGGCTGGACTGTTCCCATGAGGCACAGGGTCAGACTGATTTGCATATAGCCATGTCTGAACTGGGGTGGCAGAGTGGGCTAAAGAACGGTGATGGATCAAACCCAGATCTTTTGACTGGGTGTGAGTGTTTGATTGGTTCGGACGCTCCGTCCATCACCACCCCCTTTTGTACCGCTTTGGCGGCCATAAGTGTGGCAGGGTATGCTCAGACGTGAGTCCCTTGCTCACTTTGCCACTGGATTCAAGCAAGCCGGGCTGAAGACGGCTGGAATGCCAGAAACCGGTCCTCGGAAGCTTGTTTCCGGTCCAGGGAAGGCATGGCTTGGCAGTTCGGGCTGGACTGTTCCCATGAGGCACAGGGTCAGACTGATTTACATATAGCCATGTCTGAACTGGGGTGGCAGAGTGGGCTAAAGAACGGTGATGGATCAAACGCAGATCTTTTGACTGGGTGTGAGTGTATGATTGGTTCGGATGCTCCGTCCATCACCACCCCCTTTTGTACCGCTTTGGCCGCCTTAAGTGTGGCAGGGTATGCTCAGACGTGAGTCCCTTGCTCACTTTGCCACTGGATTCAAGCAAGCCGGGCTGAAGACGGCTGGAATGCCAGAAACCGGTCCTCGGAAGCTTGTTTCCGGTCCAGGGAAGGCATGGCTTGGCAGTTCGGGCTGGACTGTTCCCATGAGGCACAGGGTCAGACTGATTTGCATATAGCCATGTCTGAACTGGGGTGGCAGAGTGGGCTAAAGAACGGTGATGGATCAAACCCAGATCTTTTGACTGGGTGTGAGTGTTTGATTGGTTCGGATGCTCCGTCCATCACCACCCCCTTTTGTACCACTTTGGCCGCCATAAGTGTGGCAGGGTATGCTCAGACGTGAGTCCCTTGCTCACTTTGCCACTGGATTCAAGCAAGCCGGGCTGAAGACGGCTGGAATGCCAGAAACCGGTCCTCGGAAGCTTGTTTCCGGTCCAGGGAAGGCATGGCTTGGCAGTTCGGGCTGGACTGTTCCCATGAGGCACAGGGTCAGACTGATTTGCATATAGCCATGTCTGAACTGGGGTGGCAGAGTGGGCTAAAGAACGGTGATGGATCAAACCCAGATCTTTTGACTGGGTGTGAGTGTTTGATTGGTTCGGACGCTCCGTCCATCACCACCCCCTTTTGTACCGCTTTGGCGGCCATAAGTGTGGCAGGGTATGCTCAGACGTGAGTCCCTTGCTCACTTTGCCACTGGATTCAAGCAAGCCGGGCTGAAGACGGCTGGAATGCCAGAAACCGGTCCTCGGAAGCTTGTTTCCGGTCCAGGGAAGGCATGGCTTGGCAGTTCGGGCTGGACTGTTCCCATGAGGCACAGGGTCAGACTGATTTACATATAGCCATGTCTGAACTGGGGTGGCAGAGTGGGCTAAAGAACGGTGATGAATCAAACGCAGATCTTTTGACTGGGTGTGAGTGTATGATTGGTTCGGATGCTCCGTCCATCACCACCCCCTTTTGTACCGCTTTGGCCGCCATAAGTGTGGCAGGGTATGCTCAGACGTGAGTCCCTTGCTCACTTTGCCACTGGATTCAAGCTAGCCGGGCTGAAGACGGCTGGAATGCCAGAAACCGGTCCTCGGAAGCTTGTTTCCGGTCCAGGGAAGGCATGGCTTGGCAGTTTGGGCTGGACTGTTCCCATGAGGCAAAGGGTCAGACTGATTTGCATATAGCCATGTCTGAACTGGGGTGGCAGAGTGGGCTAAAGAACGGTGATGGATCAAACCCAGATCTTTTGACTGGGTGTGAGTGTTTGATTGGTTCGGAGGCTCCGTCCATCACCACCCCCTTTTGTACCGCTTTGGCCGCCTTAAGTGTGGCAGGGTATGCTCAGACGTGAGTCCCTTGCTCACTTTGCCACTGGATTCAAGCAAGCCGGGCTGAAGACGGCTGGAATGACAGAAACCGGTCCTCGGAAGCTTGTTTCCGGTCCAGGGAAGGCATGGCTTGGCAGTTCGGGCTGGACTGTTCCCATGAGGCACAGGGTCAGACTGATTTGCATATAGCCATGTCTGAACTGGGGTGGCAGAGTGGGCTAAAGAACGGTGATGGATCAAACCCAGATCTTTTGACTGGGTGTGAGTGTTTGATTGGTTCGGATGCTCCGTCCATCACCACCCCCTTTTGTACCGCTTTGGCCGCCTTAAGTGTGGCAGGGTATGCTCAGACGTGAGTCCCTTGCTCACTTTGCCACTGGATTCAAGCAAGCCAGGCTGAAGACGGCTGGAATGCCAGAAACCGGTCCTCGGATGCTTGTTTCCGGTCCAGGGAAGGCATGGCTTGGCAGCTCGGGCTGGACTGTTCCCATGAGGCACAGGGTCAGACTGATTTACATATAGCCATGTCTGAACTGGGGTGGCAGAGTGGGCTAAAGAACGGTGATGGATCAAACGCAGATCTTTTGACTGGGTGTGAGTGTATGATTGGTTCGGATGCTCTGTCCATCACCACCCCCTTTTGTACCTCTTTGGCCGCCATAAGTGTGGCAGGGTATCCTCAGACGTGAGTCCCTTGCTCACTTTGCCACTGGATTCAAGCTAGCCGGGCTGAAGACGGCTGGAATGCCAGAAACCGGTCCTCGGAAGCTTGTTTCCGGTCCAGGGAAGGCATGGCTTGGCAGTTTGGGCTGGACTGTTCCCATGAGGCAAAGGGTCAGACTGATTTGCATATAGCCATGTCTGAACTGGGGTGGCAGAGTGGGCTAAAGAACGGTGATGGATCAAACCCAGATCTTTTGACTGGGTGTGAGTGTTTGATTGGTTCGGATGCTCCGTCCATCACCACCCCCTTTTGTACCGCTTTGGCCGCCTTAAGTGTGGCAGGGTATGCTCAGACGTGAGTCCCTTGCTCACTTTGCCACTGGATTCAAGCAAGCCGGGCTGAAGACGGCTGGAATGCCAGAAACCGGTCCTCGGAAGCTTGTTTCCGGTCCAGGGAAGGCATGGCTTGGCAGTTCGGGCTGGACTGTTCCCATGAGGCACAGGGTCAGACTGATTTGCATATAGCCATGTCTGAACTGGGGTGGCAGAGTGGGCTAAAGAACGGTGATGGATCAAACCCAGATCTTTTGACTGGGTGTGAGTGTTTGATTGGTTCGGATGCTCCGTCCATCACCACCCCCTTTTGTACCACTTTGGCCGCCATAAGTGTGGCAGGGTATGCTCAGACGTGAGTCCCTTGCTCACTTTGCCACTGGATTCAAGCAAGCCGGGCTGAAGACGGCTGGAATGCCAGAAACCGGTCCTCGGAAGCTTGTTTCCGGTCCAGGGAAGGCATGGCTTGGCAGTTCGGGCTGGACTGTTCCCATGAGGCACAGGGTCAGACTGATTTGCATATAGCCATGTCTGAACTGGGGTGGCAGAGTGGGCTAAAGAACGGTGATGGATCAAACCCAGATCTTTTGACTGGGTGTGAGTGTTTGATTGGTTCGGACGCTCCGTCCATCACCACCCCCTTTTGTACCGCTTTGGCGGCCATAAGTGTGGCAGGGTATGCTCAGACATGAGTCCCTTGCTCACTTTGCCACTGGATTCAAGCAAGCCGGGCTGAAGACGGCTGGAATGCCAGAAACCGGTCCTCGGAAGCTTGTTTCCGGTCCAGGGAAGGCATGGCTTGGCAGTTCGGGCTGGACTGTTCCCATGAGGCACAGGGTCAGACTGATTTACATATAGCCATGTCTGAACTGGGGTGGCAGAGTGGGCTAAAGAACGGTGATGGATCAAACGCAGATCTTTTGACTGGGTGTGAGTGTATGATTGGTTCGGATGCTCCGTCCATCACCACCCCCTTTTGTACCGCTTTGGCCGCCTTAAGTGTGGCAGGGTATGCTCAGACGTGAGTCCCTTGCTCACTTTGCCACTGGATTCAAGCAAGCCGGGCTGAAGACGGCTGGAATGCCAGAAACCGGTCCTCGGAAGCTTGTTTCCGGTCCAGGGAAGGCATGGCTTGGCAGTTCGGGCTGGACTGTTCCCATGAGGCACAGGGTCAGACTGATTTGCATATAGCCATGTCTGAACTGGGGTGGCAGAGTGGGCTAAAGAACGGTGATGGATCAAACCCAGATCTTTTGACTGGGTGTGAGTGTTTGATTGGTTCGGATGCTCCGTCCATCACCACCCCCTTTTGTACCACTTTGGCCGCCATAAGTGTGGCAGGGTATGCTCAGACGTGAGTCCCTTGCTCACTTTGCCACTGGATTCAAGCAAGCCGGGCTGAAGACGGCTGGAATGCCAGAAACCGGTCCTCAGAAGCTTGTTTCCGGTCCAGGGAAGGCATGGCTTGGCAGTTCGGGCTGGACTGTTCCCATGAGGCACAGGGTCAGACTGATTTGCATATAGCCATGTCTGAACTGGGGTGGCAGAGTGGGCTAAAGAACGGTGATGGATCAAACCCAGATCTTTTGACTGGGTGTGAGTGTTTGATTGGTTCGGACGCTCCGTCCATCACCACCCCCTTTTGTACCGCTTTGGCGGCCATAAGTGTGGCAGGGTATGCTCAGACGTGAGTCCCTTGCTCACTTTGCCACTGGATTCAAGCAAGCCGGGCTGAAGACGGCTGGAATGCCAGAAACCGGTCCTCGGAAGCTTGTTTCCGGTCCAGGGAAGGCATGGCTTGGCAGTTCGGGCTGGACTGTTCCCATGAGGCACAGGGTCAGACTGATTTACATATAGCCATGTCTGAACTGGGGTGGCAGAGTGGGCTAAAGAACGGTGATGGATCAAACGCAGATCTTTTGACTGGGTGTGAGTGTATGATTGGTTCGGATGCTCCGTCCATCACCACCCCCTTTTGTACCGCTTTGGCCGCCATAAGTGTGGCAGGGTATGCTCAGACGTGAGTCCCTTGCTCACTTTGCCACTGGATTCAAGCTAGCCGGGCTGAAGACGGCTGGAATGCCAGAAACCGGTCCTCGGAAGCTTGTTTCCGGTCCAGGGAAGGCATGGCTTGGCAGTTCGGGCTGGACTGTTCCCATGAGGCACAGGGTCAGACTGATTTACATATAGCCATGTCTGAACTGGGGTGGCAGAGTGGGCTAAAGAACGGTGATGGATCAAACCCAGATCTTTTGACTGGGTGTGAGTGTTTGATTGGTTCGGATGCGCCATCCATCACCACCCCCTTTTGTACCGCTTTGGCCGCCATAAGTGTGGTAGGGTATGCTCAGACGTGAGTCCCTTGCTCACTTTGCCACTGGATTCAAGCAAGCCGGGCTGAAGACGGCTGGAATGCCAGAAACCGGTCCTCGGAAGCTTGTTTCCGGTCCAGGGAAGGCATGGCTTGGCAGTTCGGGCTGGACTGTTCCCATGAGGCACAGGGTCAGACTGATTTGCATATAGCCATGTCTGAACTGGGGTGGCAGAGTGGGCTAAAGAACGGTGATGGATCAAACCCAGATCTTTTGACTGGGTGTGAGTGTTTGATTGGTTCGGACGCTCCGTCCATCACCACCCCCTTTTGTACCGCTTTGGCGGCCATAAGTGTGGCAGGGTATGCTCAGACGTGAGTCCCTTGCTCACTTTGCCACTGGATTCAAGCAAGCCGGGCTGAAGACGGCTGGAATGCCAGAAACCGGTCCTCGGAAGCTTGTTTCCGGTCCAGGGAAGGCATGGCTTGGCAGTTCGGGCTGGACTGTTCCCATGAGGCACAGGGTCAGACTGATTTACATATAGCCATGTCTGAACTGGGGTGGCAGAGTGGGCTAAAGAACGGTGATGGATCAAACGCAGATCTTTTGACTGGGTGTGAGTGTATGATTGGTTCGGATGCTCCGTCCATCACCACCCCCTTTTGTACCGCTTTGGCCGCCTTAAGTGTGGCAGGGTATGCTCAGACGTGAGTCCCTTGCTCACTTTGCCACTGGATTCAAGCAAGCCGGGCTGAAGACGGCTGGAATGCCAGAAACCGGTCCTCGGAAGCTTGTTTCCGGTCCAGGGAAGGCATGGCTTGGCAGTTCGGGCTGGACTGTTCCCATGAGGCACAGGGTCAGACTGATTTACATATAGCCATGTCTGAACTGGGGTGGCAGAGTGGGCTAAAGAACGGTGATGGATCAAACGCAGATCTTTTGACTGGGTGTGAGTGTTTGATTGGTTCGGATGCTCCGTCCATCACCACCCCCTTTTGTACCGCTTTGGCCGCCTTAAGTGTGGCAGGGTATGCTCAGACGTGAGTCCCTTGCTCACTTTGCCACTCGATTCAAGCAAGCCGGGCTGAAGACGGCTGGAATGCCAGAAACTGGTCCTCGGAAGCTTGTTTCCGGTCCAGGGAAGGCATGGCTTGGCAGTTCGGGCTGGACTGTTCCCATGAGGCACAGGGTCAGACTGATTTGCATATAGCCATGTCTGAACTGGGGTGGCAGAGTGGGCTAAAGAACGGTGATGGATCAAACCCAGATCTTTTGACTGGGTGTGAGTGTTTGATTGGTTCGGACGCTCCGTCCATCACCACCCCCTTTTGTACCGCTTTGGCGGCCATAAGTGTGGCAGGGTATGCTCAGACGTGAGTCCCTTGCTCACTTTGCCACTGGATTCAAGCAAGCCGGGCTGAAGACGGCTGGAATGCCAGAAACCGGTCCTCGGAAGCTTGTTTCCGGTCCAGGGAAGGCATGGCTTGGCAGTTCGGGCTGGACTGTTCCCATGAGGCACAGGGTCAGACTGATTTACATATAGCCATGTCTGAACTGGGGTGGCAGAGTGGGCTAAAGAACGGTGATGAATCAAACGCAGATCTTTTGACTGGGTGTGAGTGTATGATTGGTTCGGATGCTCCGTCCATCACCACCCCCTTTTGTACCGCTTTGGCCGCCATAAGTGTGGCAGGGTATGCTCAGACGTGAGTCCCTTGCTCACTTTGCCACTGGATTCAAGCTAGCCGGGCTGAAGACGGCTGGAATGCCAGAAACCGGTCCTCGGAAGCTTGTTTCCGGTCCAGGGAAGGCATGGCTTGGCAGTTTGGGCTGGACTGTTCCCATGAGGCAAAGGGTCAGACTGATTTGCATATAGCCATGTCTGAACTGGGGTGGCAGAGTGGGCTAAAGAACGGTGATGGATCAAACCCAGATCTTTTGACTGGGTGTGAGTGTTTGATTGGTTCGGAGGCTCCGTCCATCACCACCCCCTTTTGTACCGCTTTGGCCGCCTTAAGTGTGGCAGGGTATGCTCAGACGTGAGTCCCTTGCTCACTTTGCCACTGGATTCAAGCAAGCCGGGCTGAAGACGGCTGGAATGACAGAAACCGGTCCTCGGAAGCTTGTTTCCGGTCCAGGGAAGGCATGGCTTGGCAGTTCGGGCTGGACTGTTCCCATGAGGCACAGGGTCAGACTGATTTGCATATAGCCATGTCTGAACTGGGGTGGCAGAGTGGGCTAAAGAACGGTGATGGATCAAACCCAGATCTTTTGACTGGGTGTGAGTGTTTGATTGGTTCGGATGCTCCGTCCATCACCACCCCCTTTTGTACCGCTTTGGCCGCCTTAAGTGTGGCAGGGTATGCTCAGACGTGAGTCCCTTGCTCACTTTGCCACTGGATTCAAGCAAGCCAGGCTGAAGACGGCTGGAATGCCAGAAACCGGTCCTCGGATGCTTGTTTCCGGTCCAGGGAAGGCATGGCTTGGCAGCTCGGGCTGGACTGTTCCCATGAGGCACAGGGTCAGACTGATTTACATATAGCCATGTCTGAACTGGGGTGGCAGAGTGGGCTAAAGAACGGTGATGGATCAAACGCAGATCTTTTGACTGGGTGTGAGTGTATGATTGGTTCGGATGCTCTGTCCATCACCACCCCCTTTTGTACCTCTTTGGCCGCCATAAGTGTGGCAGGGTATCCTCAGACGTGAGTCCCTTGCTCACTTTGCCACTGGATTCAAGCTAGCCGGGCTGAAGACGGCTGGAATGCCAGAAACCGGTCCTCGGAAGCTTGTTTCCGGTCCAGGGAAGGCATGGCTTGGCAGTTTGGGCTGGACTGTTCCCATGAGGCAAAGGGTCAGACTGATTTGCATATAGCCATGTCTGAACTGGGGTGGCAGAGTGGGCTAAAGAACGGTGATGGATCAAACCCAGATCTTTTGACTGGGTGTGAGTGTTTGATTGGTTCGGATGCTCCGTCCATCACCACCCCCTTTTGTACCGCTTTGGCCGCCTTAAGTGTGGCAGGGTATGCTCAGACGTGAGTCCCTTGCTCACTTTGCCACTGGATTCAAGCAAGCCGGGCTGAAGACGGCTGGAATGCCAGAAACCGGTCCTCGGAAGCTTGTTTCCGGTCCAGGGAAGGCATGGCTTGGCAGTTCGGGCTGGACTGTTCCCATGAGGCACAGGGTCAGACTGATTTGCATATAGCCATGTCTGAACTGGGGTGGCAGAGTGGGCTAAAGAACGGTGATGGATCAAACCCAGATCTTTTGACTGGGTGTGAGTGTTTGATTGGTTCGGATGCTCCGTCCATCACCACCCCCTTTTGTACCACTTTGGCCGCCATAAGTGTGGCAGGGTATGCTCAGACGTGAGTCCCTTGCTCACTTTGCCACTGGATTCAAGCAAGCCGGGCTGAAGACGGCTGGAATGCCAGAAACCGGTCCTCGGAAGCTTGTTTCCGGTCCAGGGAAGGCATGGCTTGGCAGTTCGGGCTGGACTGTTCCCATGAGGCACAGGGTCAGACTGATTTGCATATAGCCATGTCTGAACTGGGGTGGCAGAGTGGGCTAAAGAACGGTGATGGATCAAACCCAGATCTTTTGACTGGGTGTGAGTGTTTGATTGGTTCGGACGCTCCGTCCATCACCACCCCCTTTTGTACCGCTTTGGCGGCCATAAGTGTGGCAGGGTATGCTCAGACATGAGTCCCTTGCTCACTTTGCCACTGGATTCAAGCAAGCCGGGCTGAAGACGGCTGGAATGCCAGAAACCGGTCCTCGGAAGCTTGTTTCCGGTCCAGGGAAGGCATGGCTTGGCAGTTCGGGCTGGACTGTTCCCATGAGGCACAGGGTCAGACTGATTTACATATAGCCATGTCTGAACTGGGGTGGCAGAGTGGGCTAAAGAACGGTGATGGATCAAACGCAGATCTTTTGACTGGGTGTGAGTGTATGATTGGTTCGGATGCTCCGTCCATCACCACCCCCTTTTGTACCGCTTTGGCCGCCTTAAGTGTGGCAGGGTATGCTCAGACGTGAGTCCCTTGCTCACTTTGCCACTGGATTCAAGCAAGCCGGGCTGAAGACGGCTGGAATGCCAGAAACCGGTCCTCGGAAGCTTGTTTCCGGTCCAGGGAAGGCATGGCTTGGCAGTTCGGGCTGGACTGTTCCCATGAGGCACAGGGTCAGACTGATTTGCATATAGCCATGTCTGAACTGGGGTGGCAGAGTGGGCTAAAGAACGGTGATGGATCAAACCCAGATCTTTTGACTGGGTGTGAGTGTTTGATTGGTTCGGATGCTCCGTCCATCACCACCCCCTTTTGTACCACTTTGGCCGCCATAAGTGTGGCAGGGTATGCTCAGACGTGAGTCCCTTGCTCACTTTGCCACTGGATTCAAGCAAGCCGGGCTGAAGACGGCTGGAATGCCAGAAACCGGTCCTCAGAAGCTTGTTTCCGGTCCAGGGAAGGCATGGCTTGGCAGTTCGGGCTGGACTGTTCCCATGAGGCACAGGGTCAGACTGATTTGCATATAGCCATGTCTGAACTGGGGTGGCAGAGTGGGCTAAAGAACGGTGATGGATCAAACCCAGATCTTTTGACTGGGTGTGAGTGTTTGATTGGTTCGGACGCTCCGTCCATCACCACCCCCTTTTGTACCGCTTTGGCGGCCATAAGTGTGGCAGGGTATGCTCAGACGTGAGTCCCTTGCTCACTTTGCCACTGGATTCAAGCAAGCCGGGCTGAAGACGGCTGGAATGCCAGAAACCGGTCCTCGGAAGCTTGTTTCCGGTCCAGGGAAGGCATGGCTTGGCAGTTCGGGCTGGACTGTTCCCATGAGGCACAGGGTCAGACTGATTTACATATAGCCATGTCTGAACTGGGGTGGCAGAGTGGGCTAAAGAACGGTGATGGATCAAACGCAGATCTTTTGACTGGGTGTGAGTGTATGATTGGTTCGGATGCTCCGTCCATCACCACCCCCTTTTGTACCGCTTTGGCCGCCATAAGTGTGGCAGGGTATGCTCAGACGTGAGTCCCTTGCTCACTTTGCCACTGGATTCAAGCTAGCCGGGCTGAAGACGGCTGGAATGCCAGAAACCGGTCCTCGGAAGCTTGTTTCCGGTCCAGGGAAGGCATGGCTTGGCAGTTCGGGCTGGACTGTTCCCATGAGGCACAGGGTCAGACTGATTTACATATAGCCATGTCTGAACTGGGGTGGCAGAGTGGGCTAAAGAACGGTGATGGATCAAACCCAGATCTTTTGACTGGGTGTGAGTGTTTGATTGGTTCGGATGCGCCATCCATCACCACCCCCTTTTGTACCGCTTTGGCCGCCATAAGTGTGGTAGGGTATGCTCAGACGTGAGTCCCTTGCTCACTTTGCCACTGGATTCAAGCAAGCCGGGCTGAAGACGGCTGGAATGCCAGAAACCGGTCCTCGGAAGCTTGTTTCCGGTCCAGGGAAGGCATGGCTTGGCAGTTCGGGCTGGACTGTTCCCATGAGGCACAGGGTCAGACTGATTTGCATATAGCCATGTCTGAACTGGGGTGGCAGAGTGGGCTAAAGAACGGTGATGGATCAAACCCAGATCTTTTGACTGGGTGTGAGTGTTTGATTGGTTCGGACGCTCCGTCCATCACCACCCCCTTTTGTACCGCTTTGGCGGCCATAAGTGTGGCAGGGTATGCTCAGACGTGAGTCCCTTGCTCACTTTGCCACTGGATTCAAGCAAGCCGGGCTGAAGACGGCTGGAATGCCAGAAACCGGTCCTCGGAAGCTTGTTTCCGGTCCAGGGAAGGCATGGCTTGGCAGTTCGGGCTGGACTGTTCCCATGAGGCACAGGGTCAGACTGATTTACATATAGCCATGTCTGAACTGGGGTGGCAGAGTGGGCTAAAGAACGGTGATGGATCAAACGCAGATCTTTTGACTGGGTGTGAGTGTATGATTGGTTCGGATGCTCCGTCCATCACCACCCCCTTTTGTACCGCTTTGGCCGCCTTAAGTGTGGCAGGGTATGCTCAGACGTGAGTCCCTTGCTCACTTTGCCACTGGATTCAAGCAAGCCGGGCTGAAGACGGCTGGAATGCCAGAAACCGGTCCTCGGAAGCTTGTTTCCGGTCCAGGGAAGGCATGGCTTGGCAGTTCGGGCTGGACTGTTCCCATGAGGCACAGGGTCAGACTGATTTGCATATAGCCATGTCTGAACTGGGGTGGCAGAGTGGGCTAAAGAACGGTGATGGATCAAACCCAGATCTTTTGACTGGGTGTGAGTGTTTGATTGGTTCGGATGCTCCGTCCATCACCACCCCCTTTTGTACCACTTTGGCCGCCATAAGTGTGGCAGGGTATGCTCAGACGTGAGTCCCTTGCTCACTTTGCCACTGGATTCAAGCAAGCCGGGCTGAAGACGGCTGGAATGCCAGAAACCGGTCCTCGGAAGCTTGTTTTCGGTCCAGGGAAGGCATGGCTTGGCAGTTCGGGCTGGACTGTTCCCATGAGGCACAGGGTCAGACTGATTTGCATATAGCCATGTCTGAACTGGGGTGGCAGAGTGGGCTAAAGAACGGTGATGGATCAAACCCAGATCTTTTGACTGGGTGTGAGTGTTTGATTGGTTCGGACGCTCCGTCCATCACCACCCCCTTTTGTACCGCTTTGGCGGCCATAAGTGTGGCAGGGTATGCTCAGACGTGAGTCCCTTGCTCACTTTGCCACTGGATTCAAGCAAGCCGGGCTGAAGACGGCTGGAATGCCAGAAACCGGTCCTCGGAAGCTTGTTTCCGGTCCAGGGAAGGCATGGCTTGGCAGTTCGGGCTGGACTGTTCCCATGAGGCACAGGGTCAGACTGATTTACATATAGCCATGTCTGAACTGGGGTGGCAGAGTGGGCTAAAGAACGGTGATGAATCAAACGCAGATCTTTTGACTGGGTGTGAGTGTATGATTGGTTCGGATGCTCCGTCCATCACCACCCCCTTTTGTACCGCTTTGGCCGCCATAAGTGTGGCAGGGTATGCTCAGACGTGAGTCCCTTGCTCACTTTGCCACTGGATTCAAGCTAGCCGGGCTGAAGACGGCTGGAATGCCAGAAACCGGTCCTCGGAAGCTTGTTTCCGGTCCAGGGAAGGCATGGCTTGGCAGTTTGGGCTGGACTGTTCCCATGAGGCAAAGGGTCAGACTGATTTGCATATAGCCATGTCTGAACTGGGGTGGCAGAGTGGGCTAAAGAACGGTGATGGATCAAACCCAGATCTTTTGACTGGGTGTGAGTGTTTGATTGGTTCGGAGGCTCCGTCCATCACCACCCCCTTTTGTACCGCTTTGGCCGCCATAAGTGTGGCAGGGTATGCTCAGACGTGAGTCCCTTGCTCACTTTGCCACTGGATTCAAGCAAGCCGGGCTGAAGACGGCTGGAAGGCCAGAAACCGGTCCTCGGAAGCTTGTTTCCGGTCCAGGGAAGGCATGGCTTGGCAGTTCGGGCTGGACAGTTCCCATGAGGCACAGGGTCAGACTGATTTGCATATAGCCATGTCTGAACTGGGGTGGCAGAGTGGGCTAAAGAACGGTGATGGACTAAACCCAGATCTTTTGACTGGGTGTGAGTGTTTGATTGGTTCGGATGCGCCATCCATCACCACCCCCTTTTGTACCGCTTTGGCCGCCATAAGTGTGGTAGGGTATGCTCAGACGTGAGTCCCTTGCTCACTTTGCCACTGGATTCAAGCAAGCCGGGCTGAAGATGGCTGGAATGCCAGAAACCGGTCCTCGGAAGCTTGTTTCCGGTCCAGGGAAGGCATGGCTTGGCAGTTCGGGCTGGACTGTTCCCATGAGGCACAGGGTCAGACTGATTTGCATATAGCCATGTCTGAACTGGGGTGGCAGAGTGGGCTAAAGAACGGTGATGGATCAAACTCAGATCTTTTGACTGGGTGTGAGTGTTTGATTGGTTCGGATGCTCCGTCCATCACCACCCCCTTTTGTACCGCTTTGGCCGCCTTAAGTGTGGCAGGGTATGCTCAGACGTGAGTCCCTTGCTCACTTTGCCACTGGATTCAAGCAAGCCGGGCTGAAGACGGCTGGAATGCCAGAAACCGGTCCTCTGAAGCTTGTTTCCGGTCCAGGGAAGGCATGGCTTGGCAGTTCGGGCTGGACTGTTCCCATGAGGCACAGGGTCAGACTGATTTGCATATAGCCATGTCTGAACTGGGGTGGCAGAGTGGGCTAAAGAACGGTGATGGATCAAACCCAGATCTTTTGACTGGGTGTGAGTGTTTGATTGGTTCGGATGCTCCGTCCATCACCACCCCCTTTTGTACCACTTTGGCCGCCATAAGTGTGGCAGGGTATGCTCAGACGTGAGTCCCTTGCTCACTTTGCCACTGGATTCAAGCAAGCCGGGCTGAAGACGGCTGGAATGCCAGAAACCGGTCCTCGGAAGCTTGTTTCTGGTCCAGGGAAGGCATGGCTTGGCAGTTCGGGCTGGACTGTTCCCATGAGGCACAGGGTCAGACTGATTTACATATAGCCATGTCTGAACTGGGGTGGCAGAGTGGGCTAAAGAACGGTGATGGATCAAACGCAGATCTTTTGACTGGGTGTGAGTGTATGATTGGTTCGGATGCTCCGTCCATCACCACCCCCTTTTGTACCTCTTTGGCCGCCATAAGTGTGGCAGGGTATGCTCAGACGTGAGTCCCTTGCTCACTTTGCCACTGGATTCAAGCTAGCCGGGCTGAAGACGGCTGGAATGCCAGAAACCGGTCCTCGGAAGCTTGTTTCCGGTCCAGGGAAGGCATGGCTTGGCAGTTTGGGCTGGACTGTTCCCATGAGGCAAAGGGTCAGACTGATTTGCATATAGCCATGTCTGAACTGGGGTGGCAGAGTGGGCTAAAGATCGGTGATGGATCAAACCCAGATCTTTTGACTGGGTGTGAGTGTTTGATTGGTTCGGAGGCTCCGTCCATCAACACCCCCTTTTGTACCGCTTTGGCCGCCATAAGTGTGGCAGGGTATGCTCAGACGTGAGTCCCTTGCTCACTTTGCCACTGGATTCAAGCAAGCCGGGCTGAAGACGGCTGTAATGCCAGAAACCGGTCCTCGGAAGCTTGTTTCCGGTCCAGGGAAGGCATGGCTTGGCAGTTCGGGCTGGAATGTTCCCATGAGGCACAGGGTCAGACTAATTTGCATATAGCCATGTCTGAACTGGGGTGGCAGAGTGGGCTAAAGAACGGTGATGGATCAAACCCAGATCTTTTGACTGGGTGTGAGTGTTTGATTGGTTCGGATGCTCCGTCCATCACCACCCCTTTTTGTACCGCTTTGGCCGCCTTAAGTGTGGCAGGGTATGCTCAGACGTGAGTCCCTTGCTCACTTTGCCACTGGATTCAAGCAAGCCGGGCTGAAGACGGCTGGAATGCCAGAAACCGGTCCTCGGAAGCTTGTTTCCGGTCCAGGGAAGGCATGGCTTGGCAGTTCGGGCTGGACTGTTCCCATGAGGCACAGGGTCAGACTGATTTGCATATAGCCATGTCTGAACTGGGGTGGCAGAGTGGGCTAAAGAACGGTGATGGATCAAACCCAGATCTTTTGACTGGGTGTGAGTGTTTGATTGGTTCGGATGCTCCGTCCATCACCACCCCCTTTTGTACCACTTTGGCCGCCATAAGTGTGGCAGGGTATGCTCAGACGTGAGTCCCTTGCTCACTTTGCCACTGGATTCAAGCAAGCCGGGCTGAAGACGGCTGGAATGCCAGAAACCGGTCCTCGGAAGCTTGTTTCCGGTCCAGGGAAGGCATGGCTTGGCAGTTTGGGCTGGACTGTTCCCATGAGGCAAAGGGTCAGACTGATTTGCATATAGCCATGTCTGAACTGGGGTGGCAGAGTGGGCTAAAGAACGGTGATGGATCAAACCCAGATCTTTTGACTGGGTGTGAGTGTTTGATTGGTTCGGATGCTCCGTCCATCACCACCCCCTTTTGTACCACTTTGGCCGCCATAAGTGTGGCAGGGTATGCTCAGACGTGAGTCCCTTGCTCACTTTGCCACTGGATTCAAGCAAGCCGGGCTGAAGACGGCTGGAATGCCAGAAACCGGTCCTCGGAAGCTTGTTTCCGGTCCAGGGAAGGCATGGCTTGGCAGTTCGGGCTGGACTGTTCCCATGAGGCACAGGGTCAGACTGATTTGCATATAGCCATGTCTGAACTGGGTTGGCAGAGTGGGCTAAAGAACGGTGATGGATCAAACCCAGATCTTTTGACTGGGTGTGAGTGTTTGATTGGTTCGGACGCTCCGTCCATCACCACCCCCTTTTGTACCGCTTTGGCGGCCATAAGTGTGGCAGGGTATGCTCAGACGTGAGTCCCTTGCTCACTTTGCCACTGGATTCAAGCAAGCCGGGCTGAAGACGGCTGGAATGCCAGAAACCGGTCCTCGGAAGCTTGTTTCCGGTCCAGGGAAGGCATGGCTTGGCAGTTCGGACTGGACTGTTCCCATGAGGCACAGGGTCAGACTGATTTACATATAGCCATGTCTGAACTGGGGTGGCAGAGTGGGCTAAAGAACGGTGATGAATCAAACGCAGATCTTTTGACTGGGTGTGAGTGTATGATTGGTTCGGATGCTCCGTCCATCACCACCCCCTTTTGTACCGCTTTGGCCGCCATAAGTGTGGCAGGGTATGCTCAGACGTGAGTCCCTTGCTCACTTTGCCACTGGATTCAAGCTAGCCGGGCTGAAGACGGCTGGAATGCCAGAAACCGGTCCTCGGAAGCTTGTTTCCGGTCCAGGGAAGGCATGGCTTGGCAGTTTGGGCTGGACTGTTCCCATGAGGCAAAGGGTCAGACTGATTTGCATATAGCCATGTCTGAACTGGGGTGGCAGAGTGGGCTAAAGAACGGTGATGGATCAAACCCAGATCTTTTGACTGGGTGTGAGTGTTTGATTGGTTCGGAGGCTCCGTCCATCACCACCCCCTTTTGTACCGCTTTGGCCGCCATAAGTGTGGCAGGGTATGCTCAGACGTGAGTCCCTTGCTCACTTTGCCACTGGATTCAAGCAAGCCGGGCTGAAGACGGCTGGAAGGCCAGAAACCGGTCCTCGGAAGCTTGTTTCCGGTCCAGGGAAGGCATGGCTTGGCAGTTCGGGCTGGACAGTTCCCATGAGGCACAGGGTCAGACTGATTTGCATATAGCCATGTCTGAACTGGGGTGGCAGAGTGGGCTAAAGAACGGTGATGGATCAAACCCAGATCTTTTGACTGGGTGTGAGTGTTTGATTGGTTCGGATGCGCCATCCATCACCACCCCCTTTTGTACCGCTTTGGCCGCCATAAGTGTGGTAGGGTATGCTCAGACGTGAGTCCCTTGCTCACTTTGCCACTGGATTCAAGCAAGCCGGGCTGAAGATGGCTGGAATGCCAGAAACCGGTCCTCGGAAGCTTGTTTCCGGTCCAGGGAAGGCATGGCTTGGCAGTTCGGGCTGGACTGTTCCCATGAGGCACAGGGTCAGACTGATTTGCATATAGCCATGTCTGAACTGGGGTGGCAGAGTGGGCTAAAGAACGGTGATGGATCAAACTCAGATCTTTTGACTGGGTGTGAGTGTTTGATTGGTTCGGATGCTCCGTCCATCACCACCCCCTTTTGTACCGCTTTGGCCGCCTTAAGTGTGGCAGGGTATGCTCAGACGTGAGTCCCTTGCTCACTTTGCCACTGGATTCAAGCAAGCCGGGCTGAAGACGGCTGGAATGCCAGAAACCGGTCCTCTGAAGCTTGTTTCCGGTCCAGGGAAGGCATGGCTTGGCAGTTCGGGCTGGACTGTTCCCATGAGGCACAGGGTCAGACTGATTTGCATATAGCCATGTCTGAACTGGGGTGGCAGAGTGGGCTAAAGAACGGTGATGGATCAAACCCAGATCTTTTGACTGGGTGTGAGTGTTTGATTGGTTCGGATGCTCCGTCCATCACCACCCCCTTTTGTACCACTTTGGCCGCCATAAGTGTGGCAGGGTATGCTCAGACGTGAGTCCCTTGCTCACTTTGCCACTGGATTCAAGCAAGCCGGGCTGAAGACGGCTGGAATGCCAGAAACCGGTCCTCGGAAGCTTGTTTCTGGTCCAGGGAAGGCATGGCTTGGCAGTTCGGGCTGGACTGTTCCCATGAGGCACAGGGTCAGACTGATTTACATATAGCCATGTCTGAACTGGGGTGGCAGAGTGGGCTAAAGAACGGTGATGGATCAAACGCAGATCTTTTGACTGGGTGTGAGTGTATGATTGGTTCGGATGCTCCGTCCATCACCACCCCCTTTTGTACCTCTTTGGCCGCCATAAGTGTGGCAGGGTATGCTCAGACGTGAGTCCCTTGCTCACTTTGCCACTGGATTCAAGCTAGCCGGGCTGAAGACGGCTGGAATGCCAGAAACCGGTCCTCGGAAGCTTGTTTCCGGTCCAGGGAAGGCATGGCTTGGCAGTTTGGGCTGGACTGTTCCCATGAGGCAAAGGGTCAGACTGATTTGCATATAGCCATGTTTGAACTGGGGTGGCAGAGTGGGCTAAAGATCGGTGATGGATCAAACCCAGATCTTTTGACTGGGTGTGAGTGTTTGATTGGTTCGGAGGCTCCGTCCATCAACACCCCCTTTTGTACCGCTTTGGCCGCCATAAGTGTGGCAGGGTATGCTCAGACGTGAGTCCCTTGCTCACTTTGCCACTGGATTCAAGCAAGCCGGGCTGAAGACGGCTGTAATGCCAGAAACCGGTCCTCGGAAGCTTGTTTCCGGTCCAGGGAAGGCATGGCTTGGCAGTTCGGGCTGGAATGTTCCCATGAGGCACAGGGTCAGACTAATTTGCATATAGCCATGTCTGAACTGGGGTGGCAGAGTGGGCTAAAGAACGGTGATGGATCAAACCCAGATCTTTTGACTGGGTGTGAGTGTTTGATTGGTTCGGATGCTCCGTCCATCACCACCCCTTTTTGTACCGCTTTGGCCGCCTTAAGTGTGGCAGGGTATGCTCAGACGTGAGTCCCTTGCTCACTTTGCCACTGGATTCAAGCAAGCCGGGCTGAAGACGGCTGGAATGCCAGAAACCGGTCCTCGGAAGCTTGTTTCCGGTCCAGGGAAGGCATGGCTTGGCAGTTCGGGCTGGACTGTTCCCATGAGGCACAGGGTCAGACTGATTTGCATATAGCCATGTCTGTACTGGGGTGGCAGAGTGGGCTAAAGAACGGTGATGGATCAAACCCAGATCTTTTGACTGGGTGTGAGTGTTTGATTGGTTCGGATGCTCCGTCCATCACCACCCCCTTTTGTACCACTTTGGCCGCCATAAGTGTGGCAGGGTATGCTCAGACGTGAGTCCCTTGCTCACTTTGCCACTGGATTCAAGCAAGCCGGGCTGAAGACGGCTGGAATGCCAGAAACCGGTCCTCGGAAGCTTGTTTCCGGTCCAGGGAAGGCATGGCTTGGCAGTTTGGGCTGGAATGTTCCCATGAGGCAAAGGGTCAGACTGATTTGCATATAGCCATGTCTGAACTGGGGTGGCAGAGTGGGCTAAAGAACGGTGATGGATCAAACCCAGATCTTTTGACTGGGTGTGAGTGTTTGATTGGTTCGGAGGCTCCGTCCATCACCACCCCCTTTTGTAACGCTTTGGCCGCCATAAGTGTGGCAGGGTATGCTCAGACGTGAGTCCCTTGCTCACTTTGCCACCGGATTCAAGCAAGCCGGGCTGAAGACGGCTGGAAGGCCAGAAACCGGTCCTCGGAAGCTTGTTTCCGGTCCAGGGAAGGCATAGCTTGGCAGTTTGGGCTGGACAGTTCCCATGAGGCACAGGGTCAGACTGATTTGCATATAGCCATGTCTGAACTGGGGTGGCAGAGTGGGCTAAAGAACGGTGATGGATCAAACCCAGATCTTTTGACTGGGTGTGAGTGTTTGATTGGTTCGGATGCTCCATCCATCACCACCCCCTTTTGTACCGCTTTGGCCGCCATAAGTGTGGTAGGGTATGCTCAGACGTGAGTCCCTTGCTCACTTTGCCACTGGATTCAAGCAAGCCGGGCTGAAGACGGCTGGAATGCCAGAAACCGGTCCTCGGATGCTTGTTTCCGGTCCAGGGAAGGCATGGCTTGGCAGTTCGGGCTGGACTGTTCCCATGAGGCACAGGGTCAGACTGATTTGCATATAGCCATGTCTGAACTGGGGTGGCAGAGTGGGCTAAAGAACGGTGATGGATCAAACCCAGATCTTTTGACTGGGTGTGAGTGTTTGATTGGATCGGATGCTCCGTCCATCACCACCCCCTTTTGTACCGCTTTGGCCGCCTTAAGTGTGGCAGGGTATGCTCAGACGTGAGTCCCTTGCTCACTTTGCCACTGGATTCAAGCAAGCCGGGCTGAAGACGGCTGGAATGCCAGAAACCTGTCCTCGGAAGCTTGTTTCCGGTCGAGGGAAGGCATGGCTTGGCAGTTCGGGCTGGACTGTTCCCATGAGGCACAGGGTCAGACTGATTTGCACATAGCCATGTCTGAACTGGGGTGGCAGAGTGGGCTAAAGAACGGTGATGGATCAAACCCAGATCTTTTGACTGGGTGTGAGTGTTTGATTGGTTCGGATGCTCCGTCCATCACCACCCCCTTTTGTACCACTTTGGCCGCCATAAGTGTGGCAGGGTATGCTCAGACGTGAGTCCCTTGCTCACTTTGCCACTGGATTCAAGCAAGCCGGGCTGAAGACGGCTGGAATGCCAGAAACCGGTCCTCGGAAGCTTGTTTCCGGTCCAGGGAAGGCATGGCTTGGCAGTTCGGGCTGAACTGTTCCCATGAGGCACAGGGTCAGACTGATTTACATATAGCCATGTCTGAACTGGGGTGGCAGAGTGGGCTAAAGAACGGTGATGGATCAAACGCAGATCTTTTGACTGGGTGTGAGTGTATGATTGGTTCGGATGCTCCGTCCATCACCACCCCCTTTTGTACCTCTTTGGCCGCCATAAGTGTGGCAGGGTATCCTCAGACGTGAGTCCCTTGCTCACTTTGCCACTGGATTCAAGCTAGCCGGGCTGAAGACGGCTGGAATGCCAGAAACCGGTCCTCGGAAGCTTGTTTCCGGTCCAGGGAAGGCATGGCTTGGCAGTTTGGGCTGGACTGTTCCCATGAGGCAAAGGGTCAGACTGATTTGCATATAGCCATGTCTGAACTGGGGTGGCAGAGTGGGCTAAAGAACGGTGATGGATCAAACCCAGATCTTTTGACTGGATGTGAGTGTTTGATTGGTTCGGAGGCTCTGTCCATCACCACCCCCTTTTGTACCGCTTTGGCCGCCATAAGTGTGGCAGGGTATGCTCAGACGTGAGTCCCTTGCTCACTTTGCCACTGGATTCAAGCAAGCCGGGCTGAAGACGGCTGGAATGCCAGAAACCGGTCCTCGGAAGCTTGTTTCCGGTCCAGGGAAGGCATGGCTTGGCAGTTCGGGCTGGACTGTTCCCATGAGGCACAGGGTCAGACTGATTTGCATATAGCCATGTCTGAACTGGGGTGGCAGAGTGGGCTAAAGAACGGTGATGGATCAAACCCAGATCTTTTGACTGGGTGTGAGTGTTTGATTGGTTCGGATGCTCCGTCCATCACCACCCCCTTTTGTACCACTTTGGCCGCCATAAGTGTGGCAGGGTATGCTCAGACGTGAGTCCCTTGCTCACTTTGCCACTGGATTCAAGCAAGCCGGGCTGAAGACGGCTGGAATGCCAGAAACCGGTCCTCGGATGCTTGTTTCCGGTCCAGGGAAGGCATGGCTTGGCAGTTCGGGCTGGACTGTTCCCATGAGGCACAGGGTCAGACTGATTTGCATATAGCCATGTCTGAACTGGGGTGGCAGAGTGGGCTAAAGAACGGTGATGGATCAAACCCAGATCTTTTGACTGGGTGTGAGTGTTTGATTGGTTCGGATGCGCCATCCATCACCACCCCCTTTTGTACCGCTTTGGCCGCCATAAGTGTGGTAGGGTATGCTCAGACGTGAGTCCCTTGCTCACTTTGCCACTGGATTCAAGCAAGCCGGGCTGAAGATGGCTGGAATGCCAGAAACCGGTCCTCGGAAGCTTGTTTCCGGTCCAGGGAAGGCATGGCTTGGCAGTTCGGGCTGGACTGTTCCCATGAGGCACAGGGTCAGACTGATTTGCATATAGCCATGTCTGAACTGGGGTGGCAGAGTGGGCTAAAGAACGGTGATGGATCAAACTCAGATCTTTTGACTGGGTGTGAGTGTTTGATTGGTTCGGATGCTCCGTCCATCACCACCCCCTTTTGTACCGCTTTGGCCGCCTTAAGTGTGGCAGGGTATGCTCAGACGTGAGTCCCTTGCTCACTTTGCCACTGGATTCAAGCAAGCCGGGCTGAAGACGGCTGGAATGCCAGAAACCGGTCCTCGGAAGCTTGTTTCCGGTCCAGGGAAGGCATGGCTTGGCAGTTCGGACTGGACTGTTCCCATGAGGCACAGGGTCAGACTGATTTACATATAGCCATGTCTGAACTGGGGTGGCAGAGTGGGCTAAAGAACGGTGATGAATCAAACGCAGATCTTTTGACTGGGTGTGAGTGTATGATTGGTTCGGATGCTCCGTCCATCACCACCCCCTTTTGTACCGCTTTGGCCGCCATAAGTGTGGCAGGGTATGCTCAGACGTGAGTCCCTTGCTCACTTTGCCACTGGATTCAAGCAAGCCGGGCTGAAGACGGCTGGAATGCCAGAAACCGGTCCTCGGAAGCTTGTTTCCGGTCCAGGGAAGGCATGGCTTGGCAGTTCGGGCTGGACTGTTCCCATGAGGCACAGGGTCAGACTGATTTGCATATAGCCATGTCTGAACTGGGGTGGCAGAGTGGGCTAAAGAACGGTGATGGATCAAACCCAGATCTTTTGACTGGGTGTGAGTGTTTGATTGGTTCGGATGCTCCGTCCATCACCACCCCCTTTTGTACCACTTTGGCCGCCATAAGTGTGGCAGGGTATGCTCAGACGTGAGTCCCTTGCTCACTTTGCCACTGGATTCAAGCAAGCCGGGCTGAAGACGGCTGGAATGCCAGAAACCGGTCCTCGGATGCTTGTTTCCGGTCCAAGGAAGGCATGGCTTGGCAGTTCGGGCTGGACTGTTCCCATGAGGCACAGGGTCAGACTGATTTGCATATAGCCATGTCTGAACTGGGGTGGCAGAGTGGGCTAAAGAACGGTGATGGATCAAACCCAGATCTTTTGACTGGGTGTGAGTGTTTGATTGGTTCGGATGCGCCATCCATCACCACCCCCTTTTGTACCGCTTTGGCCGCCATAAGTGTGGTAGGGTATGCTCAGACGTGAGTCCCTTGCTCACTTTGCCACTGGATTCAAGCAAGCCGGGCTGAAGATGGGTGGAATGCCAGAAACCGGTCCTCGGAAGCTTGTTTCCGGTCCAGGGAAGGCATGGCTTGGCAGTTCGGGCTGGACTGTTCCCATGAGGCACAGGGTCAGACTGATTTGCATATAGCCATGTCTGAACTGGGGTGGCAGAGTGGGCTAAAGAACGGTGATGGATCAAACTCAGATCTTTTGACTGGGTGTGAGTGTTTGATTGGTTCGGATGCTCCGTCCATCACCACCCCCTTTTGTACCGCTTTGGCCGCCTTAAGTGTGGCAGGGTATGCTCAGACGTGAGTCCCTTGCTCACTTTGCCACTGGATTCAAGCAAGCCGGGCTGAAGACGGCTGGAATGCCAGAAACCGGTCCTCTGAAGCTTGTTTCCGGTCCAGGGAAGGCATGGCTTGACAGTTCGGGCTGGACTGTTCCCATGAGGCACAGGGTCAGACTGATTTGCATATAGCCATGTCTGAACTGGGGTGGCAGAGTGGGCTAAAGAACGGTGATGGATCAAACCCAGATCTTTTGACTGGGTGTGAGTGTTTGATTGGTTCGGATGCTCCGTCCATCACCACCCCCTTTTGTACCACTTTGGCCGCCATAAGTGTGGCAGGGTATGCTCAGACGTGAGTCCCTTGCTCACTTTGCCACTGGATTCAAGCAAGCCGGGCTGAAGACGGCTGGAATGCCAGAAACCGGTCCTCGGAAGCTTGTTTCTGGTCCAGGGAAGGCATGGCTTGGCAGTTCGGGCTGGACTGTTCCCATGAGGCACAGGGTCAGACTGATTTACATATAGCCATGTCTGAACTGGGGTGGCAGAGTGGGCTAAAGAACGGTGATGGATCAAACGCAGATCTTTTGACTGGGTGTGAGTGTATGATTGGTTCGGATGCTCCGTCCATCACCACCCCCTTTTGTACCTCTTTGGCCGCCATAAGTGTGGCAGGGTATGCTCAGACGTGAGTCCCTTGCTCACTTTGCCACTGGATTCAAGCTAGCCGGGCTGAAGACGGCTGGAATGCCAGAAACCGGTCCTCGGAAGCTTGTTTCCGGTCCAGGGAAGGCATGGCTTGGCAGTTTGGGCTGGACTGTTCCCATGAGGCAAAGGGTCAGACTGATTTGCATATAGCCATGTTTGAACTGGGGTGGCAGAGTGGGCTAAAGATCGGTGATGGATCAAACCCAGATCTTTTGACTGGGTGTGAGTGTTTGATTGGTTCGGAGGCTCCGTCCATCAACACCCCCTTTTGTACCGCTTTGGCCGCCATAAGTGTGGCAGGGTATGCTCAGACGTGAGTCCCTTGCTCACTTTGCCACTGGATTCAAGCAAGCCGGGCTGAAGACGGCTGTAATGCCAGAAACCGGTCCTCGGAAGCTTGTTTCCGGTCCAGGGAAGGCATGGCTTGGCAGTTCGGGCTGGAATGTTCCCATGAGGCACAGGGTCAGACTAATTTGCATATAGCCATGTCTGAACTGGGGTGGCAGAGTGGGCTAAAGAACGGTGATGGATCAAACCCAGATCTTTTGACTGGGTGTGAGTGTTTGATTGGTTCGGATGCTCCGTCCATCACCACCCCTTTTTGTACCGCTTTGGCCGCCTTAAGTGTGGCAGGGTATGCTCAGACGTGAGTCCCTTGCTCACTTTGCCACTGGATTCAAGCAAGCCGGGCTGAAGACGGCTGGAATGCCAGAAACCGGTCCTCGGAAGCTTGTTTCCGGTCCAGGGAAGGCATGGCTTGGCAGTTCGGGCTGGACTGTTCCCATGAGGCACAGGGTCAGACTGATTTGCATATAGCCATGTCTGTACTGGGGTGGCAGAGTGGGCTAAAGAACGGTGATGGATCAAACCCAGATCTTTTGACTGGGTGTGAGTGTTTGATTGGTTCGGATGCTCCGTCCATCACCACCCCCTTTTGTACCACTTTGGCCGCCATAAGTGTGGCAGGGTATGCTCAGACGTGAGTCCCTTGCTCACTTTGCCACTGGATTCAAGCAAGCCGGGCTGAAGACGGCTGGAATGCCAGAAACCGGTCCTCGGAAGCTTGTTTCCGGTCCAGGGAAGGCATGGCTTGGCAGTTTGGGCTGGAATGTTCCCATGAGGCAAAGGGTCAGACTGATTTGCATATAGCCATGTCTGAACTGGGGTGGCAGAGTGGGCTAAAGAACGGTGATGGATCAAACCCAGATCTTTTGACTGGGTGTGAGTGTTTGATTGGTTCGGAGGCTCCGTCCATCACCACCCCCTTTTGTAACGCTTTGGCCGCCATAAGTGTGGCAGGGTATGCTCAGACGTGAGTCCCTTGCTCACTTTGCCACCGGATTCAAGCAAGCCGGGCTGAAGACGGCTGGAAGGCCAGAAACCGGTCCTCGGAAGCTTGTTTCCGGTCCAGGGAAGGCATAGCTTGGCAGTTTGGGCTGGACAGTTCCCATGAGGCACAGGGTCAGACTGATTTGCATATAGCCATGTCTGAACTGGGGTGGCAGAGTGGGCTAAAGAACGGTGATGGATCAAACCCAGATCTTTTGACTGGGTGTGAGTGTTTGATTGGTTCGGATGCTCCATCCATCACCACCCCCTTTTGTACCGCTTTGGCCGCCATAAGTGTGGTAGGGTATGCTCAGACGTGAGTCCCTTGCTCACTTTGCCACTGGATTCAAGCAAGCCGGGCTGAAGACGGCTGGAATGCCAGAAACCGGTCCTCGGATGCTTGTTTCCGGTCCAGGGAAGGCATGGCTTGGCAGTTCGGGCTGGACTGTTCCCATGAGGCACAGGGTCAGACTGATTTGCATATAGCCATGTCTGAACTGGGGTGGCAGAGTGGGCTAAAGAACGGTGATGGATCAAACCCAGATCTTTTGACTGGGTGTGAGTGTTTGATTGGATCGGATGCTCCGTCCATCACCACCCCCTTTTGTACCGCTTTGGCCGCCTTAAGTGTGGCAGGGTATGCTCAGACGTGAGTCCCTTGCTCACTTTGCCACTGGATTCAAGCAAGCCGGGCTGAAGACGGCTGGAATGCCAGAAACCTGTCCTCGGAAGCTTGTTTCCGGTCGAGGGAAGGCATGGCTTGGCAGTTCGGGCTGGACTGTTCCCATGAGGCACAGGGTCAGACTGATTTGCACATAGCCATGTCTGAACTGGGGTGGCAGAGTGGGCTAAAGAACGGTGATGGATCAAACCCAGATCTTTTGACTGGGTGTGAGTGTTTGATTGGTTCGGATGCTCCGTCCATCACCACCCCCTTTTGTACCACTTTGGCCGCCATAAGTGTGGCAGGGTATGCTCAGACGTGAGTCCCTTGCTCACTTTGCCACTGGATTCAAGCAAGCCGGGCTGAAGACGGCTGGAATGCCAGAAACCGGTCCTCGGAAGCTTGTTTCCGGTCCAGGGAAGGCATGGCTTGGCAGTTCGGGCTGAACTGTTCCCATGAGGCACAGGGTCAGACTGATTTACATATAGCCATGTCTGAACTGGGGTGGCAGAGTGGGCTAAAGAACGGTGATGGATCAAACGCAGATCTTTTGACTGGGTGTGAGTGTATGATTGGTTCGGATGCTCCGTCCATCACCACCCCCTTTTGTACCTCTTTGGCCGCCATAAGTGTGGCAGGGTATCCTCAGACGTGAGTCCCTTGCTCACTTTGCCACTGGATTCAAGCTAGCCGGGCTGAAGACGGCTGGAATGCCAGAAACCGGTCCTCGGAAGCTTGTTTCCGGTCCAGGGAAGGCATGGCTTGGCAGTTTGGGCTGGACTGTTCCCATGAGGCAAAGGGTCAGACTGATTTGCATATAGCCATGTCTGAACTGGGGTGGCAGAGTGGGCTAAAGAACGGTGATGGATCAAACCCAGATCTTTTGACTGGATGTGAGTGTTTGATTGGTTCGGAGGCTCTGTCCATCACCACCCCCTTTTGTACCGCTTTGGCCGCCATAAGTGTGGCAGGGTATGCTCAGACGTGAGTCCCTTGCTCACTTTGCCACTGGATTCAAGCAAGCCGGGCTGAAGACGGCTGGAATGCCAGAAACCGGTCCTCGGAAGCTTGTTTCCGGTCCAGGGAAGGCATGGCTTGGCAGTTCGGGCTGGACTGTTCCCATGAGGCACAGGGTCAGACTGATTTGCATATAGCCATGTCTGAACTGGGGTGGCAGAGTGGGCTAAAGAACGGTGATGGATCAAACCCAGATCTTTTGACTGGGTGTGAGTGTTTGATTGGTTCGGATGCTCCGTCCATCACCACCCCCTTTTGTACCGCTTTGGCCGCCTTAAGTGTGGCAGGGTATGCTCAGACGTGAGTCCCTTGCTCACTTTGCCACTGGATTCAAGAAAGCCAGGCTGAAGACGGCTGGAATGCCAGAAACCGGTCCTCGGATGCTTGTTTCCGGTCCAGGGAAGGCATGGCTTGGCAGTTCGGGCTGGACTGTTCCCATGAGGCACAGGGTCAGACTGATTTACATATAGCCATGTCTGAACTGGGGTGGCAGAGTGGGCTAAAGAACGGTGATGGATCAAACGCAGATCTTTTGACTGGGTGTGAGTGTATGATTGGTTCGGATGCTCCGTCCATCACCACCCCCTTTTGTACCTCTTTGGCCGCCATAAGTGTGGCAGGGTATGCTCAGACGTGAGTCCCTTGCTCACTTTGCCACTGGATTCAAGCTAGCCGGGCTGAAGACGGCTGGAATGCCAGAAACCGGTCCTCGGAAGCTTGTTTCCGGTCCAGGGAAGGCATGGCTTGGCAGTTTGGGCTGGACTGTTCCCATGAGGCAAAGGGTCAGACTGATTTGCATATAGCCATGTCTGAACTGGGGTGGCAGAGTGGGCTAAAGATCGGTGATGGATCAAACCCAGATCTTTTGACTGGGTGTGAGTGTTTGATTGGTTCGGAGGCTCCGTCCATCAACACCCCCTTTTGTACCGCTTTGGCCGCCATAAGTGTGGCAGGGTATGCTCAGACGTGAGTCCCTTGCTCACTTTGCCACTGGATTCAAGCAAGCCGGGCTGAAGACGGCTGGAATGCCAGAAACCGGTCCTCGGAAGCTTGTTTCCGGTCCAGGGAAGGCATGGCTTGGCAGTTCGGGCTGGAATGTTCCCATGAGGCACAGGGTCAGACTAATTTGCATATAGCCATGTCTGAACTGGGGTGGCAGAGTGGGCTAAAGAACGGTGATGGATCAAACCCAGATCTTTTGACTGGGTGTGAGTGTTTGATTGGTTCGGATGCTCCGTCCATCACCACCCCTTTTTGTACCGCTTTGGCCGCCTTAAGTGTGGCATGGTATGCTCAGACGTGAGTCCCTTGCTCACTTTGCCACTGGATTCAAGCAAGCCGGGCTGAAGACGGCTGGAATGCCAGAAACCGGTCCTCGGAAGCTTGTTTCCGGTCCAGGGAAGGCATGGCTTGGCAGTTCGGGCTGGACTGTGCCCATGAGGCACAGGGTCAGACTGATTTGCATATAGCCATGTCTGAACTGGGGTGGCAGAGTGGGCTAAAGAACGGTGATGGATCAAACCCAGATCTTTTGACTGGGTGTGAGTGTTTGATTGGTTCGGATGCTCCGTCCATCACCACCCCCTTTTGTACCACTTTGGCCGCCATAAGTGTGGCAGGGTATGCTCAGACGTGAGTCCCTTGCTCACTTTGCCACTGGATTCAAGCAAGCCGGGCTGAAGACGGCTGGAATGCCAGAAACCGGTCCTCGGAAGCTTGTTTCCGGTCCAGGGAAGGCATGGCTTGGCAGTTTGGGCTGGACTGTTCCCATGAGGCAAAGGGTCAGACTGATTTGCATATAGCCATGTCTGAACTGGGGTGGCAGAGTGGGCTAAAGAACGGTGATGGATCAAACCCAGATCTTTTGACTGGGTGTGAGTGTTTGATTGGTTCGGAGGCTCCGTCCATCACCACCCCCTTTTGTAACGCTTTGGCCGCCATAAGTGTGGCAGGGTATGCTCAGACGTGAGTCCCTTGCTCACTTTGCCACTGGATTCAAGCAAGCCGGGCTGAAGACGGCTGGAAGGCCAGAAACCGGTCCTCGGAAGCTTGTTTCCTGTCCAGGGAAGGCATGGCTTGGCAGTTTGGGCTGGACAGTTCCCATGAGGCACAGGGTCAGACTGATTTGCATATAGCCATGTCTGAACTGGGGTGGCAGAGTGGGCTAAAGAACGGTGATGGATCAAACCCAGATCTTTTGACTGGGTGTGAGTGTTTGATTGGTTCGGATGCTCCATCCATCACCACCCCCTTTTGTACCGCTTTGGCCGCCATAAGTGTGGTAGGGTATGCTCAGACGTGAGTCCCTTGCTCACTTTGCCACTGGATTCAAGCAAGCCGGGCTGAAGACGGCTGGAATGCCAGAAACCGGTCCTCGGATGCTTGTTTCCGGTCCAGGGAAGGCATGGCTTGGCAGTTCGGGCTGGACTGTTCCCATGAGGCACAGGGTCAGACTGATTTGCATATAGCCATGTCTGAACTGGGGTGGCAGAGTGGGCTAAAGAACGGTGATGGATCAAACCCAGATCTTTTGACTGGGTGTGAGTGTTTGATTGGATCGGATGCTCCGTCCATCACCACCCCCTTTTGTACCACTTTGGCCGCCATAAGTGTGGCTGGGTATGCTCAGACGTGAGTCCCTTGCTCACTTTGCCACTGGATTCAAGCAAGCCGGGCTGAAGACGGCTGGAATGCCAGAAACCGGTCCTCGGAAGCTTGTTTCCGGTCCAGGGAAGGCATGGCTTGGCAGTTCGGGCTGGACTGTTCCCATGAGGCACAGGGTCAGACTGATTTGCATATAGCCATGTCTGAACTGGGGTGGCAGAGTGGGCTAAAGAACGGTGATGGATCAAACCCAGATCTTTTGACTGGATGTGAGTGTTTGATTGGTTCGGAGGCTCTGTCCATCACCACCCCCTTTTGTACCGCTTTGGCCGCCATAAGTGTGGCAGGGTATGCTCAGACGTGAGTCCCTTGCTCACTTTGCCACTGGATTCAAGCAAGCCGGGCTGAAGACGGCTGGAATGCCAGAAACCGGTCCTCGGAAGCTTGTTTCCGGTCCAGGGAAGGCATGGCTTGGCAGTTCGGGCTGGACTGTTCCCATGAGGCACAGGGTCAGACTGATTTGCATATAGCCATGTCTGAACTGGGGTGGCAGAGTGGGCTAAAGAACGGTGATGGATCAAACCCAGATCTTTTGACTGGGTGTGAGTGTTTGATTGGTTCGGATGCTCCGTCCATCACCACCCCCTTTTGTACCGCTTTGGCCGCCTTAAGTGTGGCAGGGTATGCTCAGACGTGAGTCCCTTGCTCACTTTGCCACTGGATTCAAGCAAGCCTGGCTGAAGACGGCTGGAATGCCAGAAACCGGTCCTCGGATGCTTGTTTCCGGTCCAGGGAAGGCATGGCTTGGCAGTTCGGGCTGGACTGTTCCCATGAGGCACAGGGTCAGACTGATTTACATATAGCCATGTCTGAACTGGGGTGGCAGAGTGGGCTAAAGAACGGTGATGGATCAAACGCAGATCTTTTGACTGGGTGTGAGTGTATGATTGGTTCGGATGCTCCGTCCATCACCACCCCCTTTTGTACCTCTTTGGCCGCCATAAGTGTGGCAGGGTATGCTCAGACGTGAGTCCCTTGCTCACTTTGCCACTGGATTCAAGCTAGCCGGGCTGAAGACGGCTGGAATGCCAGAAACCGGTCCTCGGAAGCTTGTTTCCGGTCCAGGGAAGGCATGGCTTGGCAGTTTGGGCTGGACTGTTCCCATGAGGCAAAGGGTCAGACTGATTTGCATATAGCCATGTCTGAACTGGGGTGGCAGAGTGGGCTAAAGATCGGTGATGGATCAAACCCAGATCTTTTGACTGGGTGTGAGTGTTTGATTGGTTCGGAGGCTCCGTCCATCAACACCCCCTTTTGTACCGCTTTGGCCGCCATAAGTGTGGCAGGGTATGCTCAGACGTGAGTCCCTTGCTCACTTTGCCACTGGATTCAAGCAAGCCGGGCTGAAGACGGCTGGAATGCCAGAAACCGGTCCTCGGAAGCTTGTTTCCGGTCCAGGGAAGGCATGGCTTGGCAGTTCGGGCTGGAATGTTCCCATGAGGCACAGGGTCAGACTAATTTGCATATAGCCATGTCTGAACTGGGGTGGCAGAGTGGGCTAAAGAACGGTGATGGATCAAACCCAGATCTTTTGACTGGGTGTGAGTGTTTGATTGGTTCGGATGCTCCGTCCATCACCACCCCTTTTTGTACCGCTTTGGCCGCCTTAAGTGTGGCAGGGTATGCTCAGACGTGAGTCCCTTGCTCACTTTGCCACTGGATTCAAGCAAGCCGGGCTGAAGACGGCTGGAATGCCAGAAACCGGTCCTCGGAAGCTTGTTTCCGGTCCAGGGAAGGCATGGCTTGGCAGTTCGGGCTGGACTGTTCCCATGAGGCACAGGGTCAGACTGATTTGCATATAGCCATGTCTGAACTGGGGTGGCAGAGTGGGCTAAAGAACGGTGATGGATCAAACCCAGATCTTTTGACTGGGTGTGAGTGTTTGATTGGTTCGGATGCTCCGTCCATCACCACCCCCTTTTGTACCACTTTGGCCGCCATAAGTGTGGCAGGGTATGCTCAGACGTGAGTCCCTTGCTCACTTTGCCACTGGATTCAAGCAAGCCGGGCTGAAGACGGCTGGAATGCCAGAAACCGGTCCTCGGAAGCTTGTTTCCGGTCCAGGGAAGGCATGGCTTGGCAGTTTGGGCTGGACTGTTCCCATGAGGCAAAGGGTCAGACTGATTTGCATATAGCCATGTCTGAACTGGGGTGGCAGAGTGGGCTAAAGAACGGTGATGGATCAAACCCAGATCTTTTGACTGGGTGTGAGTGTTTGATTGGTTCGGAGGCTCCGTCCATCACCAACCCCTTTTGTAACGCTTTGGCCGCCATAAGTGTGGCAGGGTATGCTCAGACGTGAGTCCCTTGCTCACTTTGCCACTGGATTCAAGCAAGCCGGGCTGAAGACGGCTGGAAGGCCAGAAACCGGTCCTCGGAAGCTTGTTTCCTGTCCAGGGAAGGCATGGCTTGGCAGTTTGGGCTGGACAGTTCCCATGAGGCACAGGGTCAGACTGATTTGCATATAGCCATGTCTGAACTGGGGTGGCAGAGTGGGCTAAAGAACGGTGATGGATCAAACCCAGATCTTTTGACTGGGTGTGAGTGTTTGATTGGTTCGGATGCTCCATCCATCACCACCCCCTTTTGTACCGCTTTGGCCGCCTTAAGTGTGGCAGGGTATGCTCAGACGTGAGTCCCTTGCTCACTTTGCCACTGGATTCAAGCAAGCCGGGCTGAAGACGGCTGGAATGCCAGAAACCGGTCCTCGGAAGCTTGTTTCCGGTCCAGGGAAGGCATGGCTTGGCAGTTCGGGCTGGAATGTTCCCATGAGGCACAGGGTCAGACTAATTTGCATATAGCCATGTCTGAACTGGGGTGGCAGAGTGGGCTAAAGAACGGTGATGGATCAAACCCAGATCTTTTGACTGGGTGTGAGTGTTTGATTGGTTCGGATGCTCCGTCCATCACCACCCCTTTTTGTACCGCTTTGGCCGCCTTAAGTGTGGCAGGGTATGCTCAGACGTGAGTCCCTTGCTCACTTTGCCACTGGATTCAAGCAAGCCGGGCTGAAGACGGCTGGAATGCCAGAAACCGGTCCTCGGAAGCTTGTTTCCGGTCCAGGGAAGGCATGGCTTGGCAGTTCGGGCTGGACTGTTCCCATGAGGCACAGGGTCAGACTGATTTGCATATAGCCATGTCTGAACTGGGGTGGCAGAGTGGGCTAAAGAACGGTGATGGATCAAACCCAGATCTTTTGACTGGGTGTGAGTGTTTGATTGGTTCGGATGCTCCGTCCATCACCACCCCCTTTTGTACCACTTTGGCCGCCATAAGTGTGGCAGGGTATGCTCAGACGTGAGTCCCTTGCTCACTTTGCCACTGGATTCAAGCAAGCCGGGCTGAAGACGGCTGGAATGCCAGAAACCGGTCCTCGGAAGCTTGTTTCCGGTCCAGGGAAGGCATGGCTTGGCAGTTCGGGCTGGAATGTTCCCATGAGGCACAGGGTCAGACTAATTTGCATATAGCCATGTCTGAACTGGGGTGGCAGAGTGGGCTAAAGAACGGTGATGGATCAAACCCAGATCTTTTGACTGGGTGTGAGTGTTTGATTGGTTCGGATGCTCCGTCCATCACCACCCCTTTTTGTACCGCTTTGGCCGCCTTAAGTGTGGCATGGTATGCTCAGACGTGAGTCCCTTGCTCACTTTGCCACTGGATTCAAGCAAGCCGGGCTGAAGACGGCTGGAATGCCAGAAACCGGTCCTCGGAAGCTTGTTTCCGGTCCAGGGAAGGCATGGCTTGGCAGTTCGGGCTGGACTGTGCCCATGAGGCACAGGGTCAGACTGATTTGCATATAGCCATGTCTGAACTGGGGTGGCAGAGTGGGCTAAAGAACGGTGATGGATCAAACCCAGATCTTTTGACTGGGTGTGAGTGTTTGATTGGTTCGGATGCTCCGTCCATCACCACCCCCTTTTGTACCACTTTGGCCGCCATAAGTGTGGCAGGGTATGCTCAGACGTGAGTCCCTTGCTCACTTTGCCACTGGATTCAAGCAAGCCGGGCTGAAGACGGCTGGAATGCCAGAAACCGGTCCTCGGAAGCTTGTTTCCGGTCCAGGGAAGGCATGGCTTGGCAGTTTGGGCTGGACTGTTCCCATGAGGCAAAGGGTCAGACTGATTTGCATATAGCCATGTCTGAACTGGGGTGGCAGAGTGGGCTAAAGAACGGTGATGGATCAAACCCAGATCTTTTGACTGGGTGTGAGTGTTTGATTGGTTCGGAGGCTCCGTCCATCACCACCCCCTTTTGTAACGCTTTGGCCGCCATAAGTGTGGCAGGGTATGCTCAGACGTGAGTCCCTTGCTCACTTTGCCACTGGATTCAAGCAAGCCGGGCTGAAGACGGCTGGAAGGCCAGAAACCGGTCCTCGGAAGCTTGTTTCCTGTCCAGGGAAGGCATGGCTTGGCAGTTTGGGCTGGACAGTTCCCATGAGGCACAGGGTCAGACTGATTTGCATATAGCCATGTCTGAACTGGGGTGGCAGAGTGGGCTAAAGAACGGTGATGGATCAAACCCAGATCTTTTGACTGGGTGTGAGTGTTTGATTGGTTCGGATGCTCCATCCATCACCACCCCCTTTTGTACCGCTTTGGCCGCCATAAGTGTGGTAGGGTATGCTCAGACGTGAGTCCCTTGCTCACTTTGCCACTGGATTCAAGCAAGCCGGGCTGAAGACGGCTGGAATGCCAGAAACCGGTCCTCGGATGCTTGTTTCCGGTCCAGGGAAGGCATGGCTTGGCAGTTCGGGCTGGACTGTTCCCATGAGGCACAGGGTCAGACTGATTTGCATATAGCCATGTCTGAACTGGGGTGGCAGAGTGGGCTAAAGAACGGTGATGGATCAAACCCAGATCTTTTGACTGGGTGTGAGTGTTTGATTGGATCGGATGCTCCGTCCATCACCACCCCCTTTTGTACCACTTTGGCCGCCATAAGTGTGGCTGGGTATGCTCAGACGTGAGTCCCTTGCTCACTTTGCCACTGGATTCAAGCAAGCCGGGCTGAAGACGGCTGGAATGCCAGAAACCGGTCCTCGGAAGCTTGTTTCCGGTCCAGGGAAGGCATGGCTTGGCAGTTCGGGCTGGACTGTTCCCATGAGGCACAGGGTCAGACTGATTTGCATATAGCCATGTCTGAACTGGGGTGGCAGAGTGGGCTAAAGAACGGTGATGGATCAAACCCAGATCTTTTGACTGGATGTGAGTGTTTGATTGGTTCGGAGGCTCTGTCCATCACCACCCCCTTTTGTACCGCTTTGGCCGCCATAAGTGTGGCAGGGTATGCTCAGACGTGAGTCCCTTGCTCACTTTGCCACTGGATTCAAGCAAGCCGGGCTGAAGACGGCTGGAATGCCAGAAACCGGTCCTCGGAAGCTTGTTTCCGGTCCAGGGAAGGCATGGCTTGGCAGTTCGGGCTGGACTGTTCCCATGAGGCACAGGGTCAGACTGATTTGCATATAGCCATGTCTGAACTGGGGTGGCAGAGTGGGCTAAAGAACGGTGATGGATCAAACCCAGATCTTTTGACTGGGTGTGAGTGTTTGATTGGTTCGGATGCTCCGTCCATCACCACCCCCTTTTGTACCGCTTTGGCCGCCTTAAGTGTGGCAGGGTATGCTCAGACGTGAGTCCCTTGCTCACTTTGCCACTGGATTCAAGCAAGCCAGGCTGAAGACGGCTGGAATGCCAGAAACCGGTCCTCGGATGCTTGTTTCCGGTCCAGGGAAGGCATGGCTTGGCAGTTCGGGCTGGACTGTTCCCATGAGGCACAGGGTCAGACTGATTTACATATAGCCATGTCTGAACTGGGGTGGCAGAGTGGGCTAAAGAACGGTGATGGATCAAACGCAGATCTTTTGACTGGGTGTGAGTGTATGATTGGTTCGGATGCTCCGTCCATCACCACCCCCTTTTGTACCTCTTTGGCCGCCATAAGTGTGGCAGGGTATGCTCAGACGTGAGTCCCTTGCTCACTTTGCCACTGGATTCAAGCTAGCCGGGCTGAAGACGGCTGGAATGCCAGAAACCGGTCCTCGGAAGCTTGTTTCCGGTCCAGGGAAGGCATGGCTTGGCAGTTTGGGCTGGACTGTTCCCATGAGGCAAAGGGTCAGACTGATTTGCATATAGCCATGTCTGAACTGGGGTGGCAGAGTGGGCTAAAGATCGGTGATGGATCAAACCCAGATCTTTTGACTGGGTGTGAGTGTTTGATTGGTTCGGAGGCTCCGTCCATCAACACCCCCTTTTGTACCGCTTTGGCCGCCATAAGTGTGGCAGGGTATGCTCAGACGTGAGTCCCTTGCTCACTTTGCCACTGGATTCAAGCAAGCCGGGCTGAAGACGGCTGGAATGCCAGAAACCGGTCCTCGGAAGCTTGTTTCCGGTCCAGGGAAGGCATGGCTTGGCAGTTCGGGCTGGAATGTTCCCATGAGGCACAGGGTCAGACTAATTTGCATATAGCCATGTCTGAACTGGGGTGGCAGAGTGGGCTAAAGAACGGTGATGGATCAAACCCAGATCTTTTGACTGGGTGTGAGTGTTTGATTGGTTCGGATGCTCCGTCCATCACCACCCCTTTTTGTACCGCTTTGGCCGCCTTAAGTGTGGCAGGGTATGCTCAGACGTGAGTCCCTTGCTCACTTTGCCACTGGATTCAAGCAAGCCGGGCTGAAGACGGCTGGAATGCCAGAAACCGGTCCTCGGAAGCTTGTTTCCGGTCCAGGGAAGGCATGGCTTGGCAGTTCGGGCTGGACTGTTCCCATGAGGCACAGGGTCAGACTGATTTGCATATAGCCATGTCTGAACTGGGGTGGCAGAGTGGGCTAAAGAACGGTGATGGATCAAACCCAGATCTTTTGACTGGGTGTGAGTGTTTGATTGGTTCGGATGCTCCGTCCATCACCACCCCCTTTTGTACCACTTTGGCCGCCATAAGTGTGGCAGGGTATGCTCAGACGTGAGTCCCTTGCTCACTTTGCCACTGGATTCAAGCAAGCCGGGCTGAAGACGGCTGGAATGCCAGAAACCGGTCCTCGGAAGCTTGTTTCCGGTCCAGGGAAGGCATGGCTTGGCAGTTTGGGCTGGACTGTTCCCATGAGGCAAAGGGTCAGACTGATTTGCATATAGCCATGTCTGAACTGGGGTGGCAGAGTGGGCTAAAGAACGGTGATGGATCAAACCCAGATCTTTTGACTGGGTGTGAGTGTTTGATTGGTTCGGAGGCTCCGTCCATCACCAACCCCTTTTGTAACGCTTTGGCCGCCATAAGTGTGGCAGGGTATGCTCAGACGTGAGTCCCTTGCTCACTTTGCCACTGGATTCAAGCAAGCCGGGCTGAAGACGGCTGGAAGGCCAGAAACCGGTCCTCGGAAGCTTGTTTCCTGTCCAGGGAAGGCATGGCTTGGCAGTTTGGGCTGGACAGTTCCCATGAGGCACAGGGTCAGACTGATTTGCATATAGCCATGTCTGAACTGGGGTGGCAGAGTGGGCTAAAGAACGGTGATGGATCAAACCCAGATCTTTTGACTGGGTGTGAGTGTTTGATTGGTTCGGATGCTCCATCCATCACCACCCCCTTTTGTACCGCTTTGGCCGCCTTAAGTGTGGCAGGGTATGCTCAGACGTGAGTCCCTTGCTCACTTTGCCACTGGATTCAAGCAAGCCGGGCTGAAGACGGCTGGAATGCCAGAAACCGGTCCTCGGAAGCTTGTTTCCGGTCCAGGGAAGGCATGGCTTGGCAGTTCGGGCTGGAATGTTCCCATGAGGCACAGGGTCAGACTAATTTGCATATAGCCATGTCTGAACTGGGGTGGCAGAGTGGGCTAAAGAACGGTGATGGATCAAACCCAGATCTTTTGACTGGGTGTGAGTGTTTGATTGGTTCGGATGCTCCGTCCATCACCACCCCTTTTTGTACCGCTTTGGCCGCCTTAAGTGTGGCAGGGTATGCTCAGACGTGAGTCCCTTGCTCACTTTGCCACTGGATTCAAGCAAGCCGGGCTGAAGACGGCTGGAATGCCAGAAACCGGTCCTCGGAAGCTTGTTTCCGGTCCAGGGAAGGCATGGCTTGGCAGTTCGGGCTGGACTGTTCCCATGAGGCACAGGGTCAGACTGATTTGCATATAGCCATGTCTGAACTGGGGTGGCAGAGTGGGCTAAAGAACGGTGATGGATCAAACCCAGATCTTTTGACTGGGTGTGAGTGTTTGATTGGTTCGGATGCTCCGTCCATCACCACCCCCTTTTGTACCACTTTGGCCGCCATAAGTGTGGCAGGGTATGCTCAGACGTGAGTCCCTTGCTCACTTTGCCACTGGATTCAAGCAAGCCGGGCTGAAGACGGCTGGAATGCCAGAAACCGGTCCTCGGAAGCTTGTTTCCGGTCCAGGGAAGGCATGGCTTGGCAGTTTGGGCTGGACTGTTCCCATGAGGCAAAGGGTCAGACTGATTTGCATATAGCCATGTCTGAACTGGGGTGGCAGAGTGGGCTAAAGAACGGTGATGGATCAAACCCAGATCTTTTGACTGGGTGTGAGTGTTTGATTGGTTCGGAGGCTCCGTCCATCACCACCCCCTTTTGTAACGCTTTGGCCGCCATAAGTGTGGCAGGGTATGCTCAGACGTGAGTCCCTTGCTCACTTTGCCACTGGATTCAAGCAAGCCGGGCTGAAGACGGCTGGAAGGCCAGAAACCGGTCCTCGGAAGCTTGTTTCCTGTCCAGGGAAGGCATGGCTTGGCAGTTTGGGCTGGACAGTTCCCATGAGGCACAGGGTCAGACTGATTTGCATATAGCCATGTCTGAACTGGGGTGGCAGAGTGGGCTAAAGAACGGTGATGGATCAAACCCAGATCTTTTGACTGGGTGTGAGTGTTTGATTGGTTCGGATGCTCCATCCATCACCACCCCCTTTTGTACCGCTTTGGCCGCCATAAGTGTGGTAGGGTATGCTCAGACGTGAGTCCCTTGCTCACTTTGCCACTGGATTCAAGCAAGCCGGGCTGAAGACGGCTGGAATGCCAGAAACCGGTCCTCGGATGCTTGTTTCCGGTCCAGGGAAGGCATGGCTTGGCAGTTCGGGCTGGACTGTTCCCATGAGGCACAGGGTCAGACTGATTTGCATATAGCCATGTCTGAACTGGGGTGGCAGAGTGGGCTAAAGAACGGTGATGGATCAAACCCAGATCTTTTGACTGGGTGTGAGTGTTTGATTGGATCGGATGCTCCGTCCATCACCACCCCCTTTTGTACCGCTTTGGCCGCCTTAAGTGTGGCAGGGTATGCTCAGACGTGAGTCCCTTGCTCACTTTGCCACTGGATTCAAGCAAGCCGGGCTGAAGACGGCTGGAATGCCAGAAACCTGTCCTCGGAAGCTTGTTTCCGGTCGAGGGAAGGCATGGCTTGGCAGTTCGGGCTGGACTGTTCCCATGAGGCACAGGGTCAGACTGATTTGCACATAGCCATGTCTGAACTGGGGTGGCAGAGTGGGCTAAAGAACGGTGATGGATCAAACCCAGATCTTTTGACTGGGTGTGAGTGTTTGATTGGTTCGGATGCTCCGTCCATCACCACCCCCTTTTGTACCACTTTGGCCGCCATAAGTGTGGCAGGGTATGCTCAGACGTGAGTCCCTTGCTCACTTTGCCACTGGATTCAAGCAAGCCGGGCTGAAGACGGCTGGAATGCCAGAAACCGGTCCTCGGAAGCTTGTTTCCGGTCCAGGGAAGGCATGGCTTGGCAGTTCGGGCTGAACTGTTCCCATGAGGCACAGGGTCAGACTGATTTACATATAGCCATGTCTGAACTGGGGTGGCAGAGTGGGCTAAAGAACGGTGATGGATCAAATGCAGATCTTTTGACTGGGTGTGAGTGTATGATTGGTTCGGATGCTCCGTCCATCACCACCCCCTTTTGTACCTCTTTGGCCGCCATAAGTGTGGCAGGGTATCCTCAGACGTGAGTCCCTTGCTCACTTTGCCACTGGATTCAAGCTAGCCGGGCTGAAGACGGCTGGAATGCCAGAAACCGGTCCTCGGAAGCTTGTTTCCGGTCCAGGGAAGGCATGGCTTGGCAGTTTGGGCTGGACTGTTCCCATGAGGCAAAGGGTCAGACTGATTTGCATATAGCCATGTCTGAACTGTTGTGGCAGAGTGGGCTAAAGAACGGTGATGGATCAAACCCAGATCTTTTGACTGGGTGTGAGTGTTTGATTGGTTCGGAGGCTCCGTCCATCACCACCCCCTTTTGTACCGCTTTGGCCGCCATAAGTGTGGCAGGGTATGCTCAGACGTGAGTCCCTTGCTCACTTTGCCACTGGATTCAAGCAAGCCGGGCTGAAGACGGCTGGAATGCCAGAAACTGGTCCTCGGAAGCTTGTTTACGGTCCAGGGAAGGCATGGCTTGGCAGTTCGGGCTGGACTGTTCCCATGAGGCACAGGGTCAGACTGATTTGCATATAGCCATGTCTGAACTGGGGTGGCAGAGTGGGCTAAAGAACGGTGATGGATCAAACCCAGATCTTTTGACTGGGTGTGAGTGTTTGATTGGTTCGGATGCTCCGTCCATCACCACCCCCTTTTGTACCGCTTTGGCCGCCTTAAGTGTGGCAGGGTATGCTCAGACGTGAGTCCCTTGCTCACTTTGCCACTGGATTCAAGCAAGCCAGGCTGAAGACGGCTGGAATGCCAGAAACCGGTCCTCGGATGCTTGTTTCCGGTCCAGGGAAGGCATGGCTTGGCAGTTCGGGCTGGACTGTTCCCATGAGGCACAGGGTCAGACTGATTTACATATAGCCATGTCTGAACTGGGGTGGCAGAGTGGGCTAAAGAACGGTGATGGATCAAACGCAGATTTTTTGACTGGGTGTGAGTGTATGATTGGTTCGGATGCTCCGTCCATCACCACCCCCTTTTGTACCTCTTTGGCCGCCATAAGTGTGGCAGGGTATCCTCAGACGTGAGTCCCTTGCTCACTTTGCCACTGGATTCAAGCTAGCCGGGCTGAAGACGGCTGGAATGCCAGAAACCGGTCCTCGGAAGCTTGTTTCCGGTCCAGGGAAGGCATGGCTTGGCAGTTTGGGCTGGACTGTTCCCATGAGGCAAAGGGTCAGACTGATTTGCATATAGCCATGTCTGAACTGGGGTGGCAGAGTGGGCTAAAGAACGGTGATGGATCAAACCCAGATCTTTTGACTGGGTGTGAGTGTTTGATTGGTTCGGAGGCTCCGTCCATCACCACCCCCTTTTGTACCGCTTTGGCCGCCATAAGTGTGGCAGGGTATGCTCAGACGTGAGTCCCTTGCTCACTTTGCCACTGGATTCAAGCAAGCCGGGCTGAAGACTGCTGGAATGCCAGAAACCGGTCCTCGGAAGCTTGTTTCCGGTCCAGGGAAGGCATGGCTTGGCAGTTCAGGCTGGACTGTACCCATGAGGCACAGGGTCAGACTGATTTGCATATAGCCATGTCTGAACTGGGGTGGCAGAGTGGGCTAAAGAACGGTGATGGATCAAACCCAGATCTTTTGACTGGGTGTGAGTGTTTGATTGGTTCGGATGCTCCGTCCATCACCACCCCCTTTTGTACCGCTTTGGCCGCCTTAAGTGTGGCAGGGTATGCTCAGACGTGAGTCCCTTGCTCACTTTGCCACTGGATTCAAGCAAGCCGGGCTGAAGACCGCTGGAATGCCAGAAACCGGTCCTCGGAAGCTTGTTTCCGGTCCAGGGAAGGCATGGCTTGGCAGTTCGGGCTGGACTGTTCCCATGAGGCACAGGGTCAGACTGATTTGCATATAGCCATGTCTGAACTGGGGTGGCAGAGTGGGCTAAAGAACGGTGATGGATCAAACCCAGATCTTTTGACTGGGTGTGAGTGTTTGATTGGTTCGGATGCTCCGTCCATCACCACCCCCTTTTGTACCACTTTGGCCGCCATAAGTGTGGCAGGGTATGCTCAGACGTGAGTCCCTTGCTCACTTTGCCACTGGATTCAAGCAAGCCGGGCTGAAGACGGCTGGAATGCCAGAAACCGGTCCTCGGAAGCTTGTTTCCGGTCCAGGGAAGGCATGGCTTGGCAGTTCGGGCTGGACTGTTCCCATGAGGCACAGGGTCAGACTGATTTGCATATAGCCATGTCTGAACTGGGGTGGCAGAGTGGGCTAAAGAACGGTGATGGATCAAACCCAGATCTTTTGACTGGGTGTGAGTGTTTGATTGGTTCGGACGCTCCGTCCATCACCACCCCCTTTTGTACCGCTTTGGCGGCCATAAGTGTGGCAGGGTATGCTCAGACGTGAGTCCCTTGCTCACTTTGCCACTGGATTCAAGCAAGCCGGGCTGAAGACGGCTGGAATGCCAGAAACCGGTCCTCGGAAGCTTGTTTCCGGTCCAGGGAAGGCATGGCTTGGCAGTTCGGGCTGGACTGTTCCCATGAGGCACAGGGTTAGACTGATTTGCATATAGCCATGTCTGAACTGGGGTGGCAGAGTGGGCTAAAGAACGGTGTTGGATCAAACCCAGATATTTTGACTGGGTGTGAGTGTTTGATTGGTTCGGATGCTCCGTCCATCACCACCCCCTTTTGTACCGCTTTGGCCGCCATAAGTGTGGCAGGGTATGCTCAGACGTGAGTCCCTTGCTCACTTTGCCACTGGATTCAAGCAAGCCGGGCTGAAGACGTCTGGAATGCCAGAAACCGGTCCTCGGAAGATGGTTTCCGGTCCAGGGAAGGCATGGCTTGGCAGTTCGGGCTGGACTGTTCCCATGAGGCACAGGGTCAGACTGATTTGCATATAGCCATGTCTGAACTGGGGTGGCAGAGTGGGCTAAAGAACGGTGATGGATCAAACCCAGATCTTTTGACTGGGTGTGAGTGTTTGATTGGTTCGGATGCTCCGTCCATCACCACCCCCTTTTGTACCGCTTTGGCCGCCATAAGTGTGGCAGGGTATGCTCAGACGTGAGTCCCTTGCTCACTATGCCACTGGATTCAAGCAAGCCGGGCTGAAGACGGCTGGAATGCCAGAACCCTGTCCTCTGAAGCTTGTTTCCGGTCCAGGGAAGGCATGGCTTGGCAGTTCGGGCTGGACTGTTCCCATGAGGCACAGGGTTAGACTGATTTGCATATAGCCATGTCTGAACTGGGGTGGCAGAGTGGGCTAAAGAACGGTGTTGGATCAAACCTAGATATTTTGACTGGGTGTGAGTGTTTGATTGGTTCGGATGCTCCGTCCATCACCACCCCCTTTTGTACCGCTTTGGCCGCCATAAGTGTGGCAGGGTATGCTCAGACGTGAGTCCCTTGCTCACTTTGCCACTGGATTCTAGCAAGCCGGGCTGAAGACGGCTGGAATGCCAGAAACCGGTCCTCGGAAGCTTGTTTCCGGTCCAGGGAAGGCATGGCTTGGCAGTTCGGGCTGGACTGTTCCCATGAGGCACAGGGTCAGACTGATTTGCATATAGCCATGTCTGAACTGGGGTGGCAGAGTGGGCTAAAGAACGGTGATGGATCAAACCCAGATCTTTTGACTGGGTGTGAGTGTTTGATTGGTTCGAATGCTCCGTCCATCACCACCCCCTTTTGTACCGCTTTGGCCACCATAAGTGTGACAGGGTATGCTCAGACGTGAGTCCCTTGCTCACTTTGCCACTGGATTCAAGCAAGCCGGGCTGAAGACGGCTGGAATGCCAGAAACCGGTCCTCGGAAGATGGTTTCCGGTCCAGGGAAGGCATGGCTTGGCAGTTCGGGCTGGACTGTTCCCATGAGGCACAGGGTCAGACTGATTTGCATATAGCCATGTCGGAACTGGGGTGGCAGAGTGGGCTAAAGAACGGTGTTGGATCAAACCCAGATATTTTGACTGGGTGTGAGTGTTTGATTGGTTCGGATGCTCCGTCCATCACCACCCCCTTTTGTACCGCTTTGGCCGCCATAAGTGTGGCAGGGTATGCTCAGACGTGAGTCCCTTGCTCACTTTGCCACTGGATTCAAGCAAGCCGGGCTGAAGACGGCTGGAATGCCAGAAACCGGTCCTCGGAAGCTTGTTTCCGGTCCAGGGAAGGCATGGCTTGGCAGTTCGGGCTGGACTGTTCCCATGAGGCACAGGGTCAGACTGATTTGCATATAGCCATGTCTGAACTGGGGTGGCAGAGTGGGCTAAAGAACGGTGATGGATCAAACCCAGATCTTTTGACTGGGTGTGAGTGTTTGATTGGTTCGGACGCTCCGTCCATCACCACCCCCTTTTGTACCGCTTTGGCGGCCATAAGTGTGGCAGGGTATGCTCAGACGTGAGTCCCTTGCTCACTTTGCCACTGGATTCAAGCAAGCCGGGCTGAAGACGGCTGGAATGCCAGAAACCGGTCCTCGGAAGCTTGTTTCCGGTCCAGGGAAGGCATGGCTTGGCAGTTCGGGCCTGGACTGTTCCCATGAGGCACAGGGTTAGACTGATTTGCATATAGCCATGTCTGAACTGGGGTGGCAGAGTGGGCTAAAGAACGGTGTTGGATCAAACCCAGATATTTTGACTGGGTGTGAGTGTTTGATTGGTTCGGATGCTCCGTCCATCACCACCCCCTTTTGTACCGCTTTGGCCGCCATAAGTGTGGCAGGGTATGCTCAGACGTGAGTCCCTTGCTCACTTTGCCACTGGATTCAAGCAAGCCGGGCTGAAGACGGCTGGAATGCCAGAAACCGGTCCTCGGAAGATGGTTTCCGGTCCAGGGAAGGCATGGCTTGGCAGTTTGGGCTGGACTGTTCCCATGAGGCACAGGGTCAGACTGATTTGCATATAGCCATGTCTGAACTGGGGTGGCAGAGTGGGCTAAAGAACGGTGATGGATCAAACCCAGATCTTTTGACTGGGTGTGAGTGTTTGATTGGTTCGAATGCTCCGTCCATCACCACCCCCTTTTGTACCGCTTTGGCCACCATAAGTGTGGCAGGGTATGCTCAGACGTGAGTCCCTTGCTCACTTTGCCACTGGATTCAAGCAAGCCGGGCTGAAGACGGCTGGAATGCCAGAAACCGGTCCTCGGAAGATGGTTTCCGGTCCAGGGAAGGCATGGCTTGGCAGTTCGGGCTGGACTGTTCCCATGAGGCACAGGGTCAGACTGATTTGCATATAGCCATGTCTGAACTGGGGTGGCAGAGTGGGCTAAAGAACGGTGTTGGATCAAACCCAGATATTTTGACTGGGTGTGAGTGTTTGATTGGTTCGGATGCTCCGTCCATCACCACCCCCTTTTGTACCGCTTTGGCCGCCATAAGTGTGGCAGGGTATGCTCAGACGTGAGTCCCTTGCTCACTTTGCCACTGGATTCAAGCAAGCCGGGCTGAAGACGGCTGGAATGCCAGAAACCGGTCCTCGGAAGCTTGTTTCCGGTCCAGGGAAGGCATGGCTTGGCAGTTCGGGCTGGACTGTTCCCATGAGGCACAGGGTCAGACTGATTTGCATATAGCCATGTCTGAACTGGGGTGGCAGAGTGGGCTAAAGAACGGTGATGGATCAAACCCAGATCTTTTGACTGGGTGTGAGTGTTTGATTGGTTCGGACGCTCCGTCCATCACCACCCCCTATTGTACCGCTTTGGCGGCCATAAGTGTGGCAGGGTATGCTCAGACGTGAGTCCCTTGCTCACTTTGCCACTGGATTCAAGCAAGCCGGGCTGAAGACGGCTGGAATGCCAGAAACCGGTCCTCGGAAGCTTGTTTCCGGTCCAGGGAAGGCATGGCTTGGCAGTTCGGGCTGGACTGTTCCCATGAGGCACAGGGTTAGACTGATTTGCATATAGCCATGTCTGAACTGGGGTGGCAGAGTGGGCTAAAGAACGGTGTTGGATCAAACCCAGATATTTTGACTGGGTGCGAGTGTTTGATTGGTTCGGATGCTCCGTCCATCACCACCCCCTTTTGTACCGCTTTGGCCGCCATAAGTGTGGCAGGGTATGCTCAGACGTGAGTCCCTTGCTCACTTTGCCACTGGATTCAAGCAAGCCGGGCTGAAGACGGCTGGAATGCCAGAAACCGGTCCTCGGAAGATGGTTTCCGGTCCAGGGAAGGCATGGCTTGGCAGTTTGGGCTGGACTGTTCCCATGAGGCACAGGGTCAGACTGATTTGCATATAGCCATGTCTGAACTGGGGTGGCAGAGTGGGCTAAAGAACGGTGATGGATCAAACCCAGATCTTTTGACTGGGTGTGAGTGTTTGATTGGTTCGGATGCTCCGTCCATCACCACCCCCTTTTGTACCGCTTTGGCCACCATAAGTGTGGCAGGGTATGCTCAGACGTGAGTCCCTTGCTCACTATGCCACTGGATTCAAGCAAGCCGGGCTGAAGACGGCTGGAATGCCAGAAACCTGTCCTCTGAAGCTTGTTTCCGGTCCAGGGAAGGCATGGCTTGGCAGTTCGGGCTGGACTGTTCCCATGAGGCACAGGGTTAGACTGATTTGCATATAGCCATGTCTGAACTGGGGTGGCAGAGTGGGCTAAAGAACGGTGTTGGATCAAACCCAGATCTTTTGACTGGGTGTGAGTGTTTGATTGGTTCGGACGCTCCGTCCATCACCACCCCCTTTTGTACCGCTTTGGCGGCCATAAGTGTGGCAGGGTATGCTCAGACGTGAGTCCCTTGCTCACTTTGCCACTGGATTCAAGCAAGCCGGGCTGAAGACGGCTGGAATGCCAGAAACCGGTCCTCGGAAGCTTGTTTCCGGTCCAGGGAAGGCATGGCTTGGCAGTTCGGGCTGGACTGTTCCCATGAGGCACAGGGTTAGACTGATTTGCATATAGCCATGTCTGAACTGGGGTGGCAGAGTGGGCTAAAGAACGGTGTTGGATCAAACCCAGATATTTTGACTGGGTGTGAGTGTTTGATTGGTTCGGATGCTTCGTCCATCACCACCCCCTTTTGTACCGCTTTGGCCGCCATAAGTGTGGCAGGGTATGCTCAGACGTGAGTCCCTTGCTCACTTTGCCACTGGATTCAAGCAAGCCGGGCTGAAGACGGCTGGAATGCCAGAAACCGGTCCTCGGAAGATGGTTTCCGGTCCAGGGAAGGCATGGCTTGGCAGTTTGGGCTGGACTGTTCCCATGAGGCACAGGGTCAGACTGATTTGCATATAGCCATGTCTGAACTGGGGTGGCAGAGTGGGCTAAAGAACGGTGATGGATCAAACCCAGATCTTTTGACTGGGTGTGAGTGTTTGATTGGTTCGGATGCTCCGTCCATCACCACCCCCTTTTGTACCGCTTTGGCCACCATAAGTGTGGCAGGGTATGCTCAGACGTGAGTCCCTTGCTCACTATGCCACTGGATTCAAGCAAGCCGGGCTGAAGACGGCTGGAATGCCAGAAACCTGTCCTCTGAAGCTTGTTTCCGGTCCAGGGAAGGCATGGCTTGGCAGTTCGGGCTGGACTGTTCCCATGAGGCACAGGGTTAGACTGATTTGCATATAGCCATGTCTGAACTGGGGTGGCAGAGTGGGCTAAAGAACGGTGTTGGATCAAACCCAGATATTTTGACTGGGTGTGAGTGTTTGATTGGTTCGGATGCTCCGTCCATCACCACCCCCTTTTGTACCGCTTTGGCCGCCATAAGTGTGGCAGGGTATGCTCAGACGTGAGTCCCTTGCTCACTTTGCCACTGGATTCAAGCAAGCCGGGCTGAAGACGGCTGGAATGACAGAAACCGGTCCTCGGAAGATGGTTTCCGGTCCAGGGAAGGCATGGCTTGGCAGTTCGGGCTGGACTGTTCAAATGAGGCACAGGGTCAGACAGATTTGCATATAGCCATGTCTGAACTGGGGTGGCAGAGTGGGCTAAAGAACGGTGATGGATCAAACCCAGATCTTTTGACTGGGTGTGAGTGTTTGATTGGTTCGGATGCTCCGTCCATCACCACCCCCTTTTGTACCGCTTTGGCCGCCATAAGTGTGGCAGGGTATGCTCAGACGTGAGTTCCTTGCTCACTTTGCCACTGGATTCAAGCAAGCCGGGCTGAAGACGGCTGGAATGCCAGAAAACGGTCCTCGGAAGCTTGTTTCCGGTCCAGGGAAGGCATGGCTTGGCAGTTCGGGCTGGACTGTTCCCATGAGGCACAGGGTCAGACTGATTTGCATATAGCCATGTCTGAACTGGGGTGGCAGAGTGGGCTAAAGAACGGTGATGGATCAAACCCAGATCTTTTGACTGGGTGTGAGTGTTTGATTGGTTCGAATGCTCCGTCCATCACCACCCCCTTTTGTACCGCTTTGGCTGCCATAAGTGTGGCAGGGTATGCTCAGACGTGAGTCCCTTGCTCACTTTGCCACTGGATTCAAGCAAGCCGGGCTGAAGACGGCTGGAATGCCAGAAACCGGTCCTCGGAAGCTTGTTTCCGGTCCAGGGAAGGCATGGCTTGGCAGTTCGGGCTGGACTGTACCCATGAGGCACAGGGTCAGACTGATTTGCATATAGCCATGTCTGAACTGGGGTGGCAGAGTGGGCTAAAGAACGGTGATGGATCAAACCCAGATCTTTTGACTGGGTGTGAGTGTTTGATTGGTTCGGATGCTCCGTCCATCACCACCCCCTTTCGTACCGCTCTGGCCGCCTTAAGTGTGGCAGGGTATGCTCAGACGTGAGTCCCTTGCTCACTTTGCCACTGGATTCAAGCAAGCCGGGCTGAAGACGGCTGGAATGCCAGAAACCGGTCCTCGGAAGATGGTTTCCGGTCCAGGGAAGGCATGGCTTGGCAGTTCGGGCTGGACTGTTCCCATGAGGCACAGGGTCAGACTGATTTGCATATAGCCATGTCTGAACTGGGGTGGCAGAGTGGGCTTAAGAACGGTGATGGATCAAACCCAGATCTTTTGACTGGGTGTGAGTGTTTGATTGGTTCGGACGCTCCGTCCATCACCACCCCCTTTTGTACCGCTTTGGCGGCCATAAGTGTGGCAGGGTATGCTCAGACGTGAGTCCCTTGCTCACTTTGCCACTGGATTCAAGCAAGCCGGGCTGAAGACGGCTGGAATGCCAGAAACCGGTCCTCGGAAGCTTGTTTCCGGTCCAGGGAAGGCATGGCTTGGCAGTTCGGGCTGGACTGTTCCCATGAGGCACAGGGTTAGACTGATTTGCATATAGCCATGTCTGAACTGGGGTGGCAGAGTGGGCTAAAGAACGGTGTTGGATCAAACCCAGATATTTTGACTGGGTGTGAGTGTTTGATTGGTTCGGATGCTCCGTCCATCACCACCCCCTTTTGTACCGCTTTGGCCGCCATTAGTGTGGCAGGGTATGCTCAGACGTGAGTCCCTTGCTCACTTTGCCACTGGATTCAAGCAAGCCGGGCTGAAGACGGCTGGAATGCCAGAAAACGGTCCTCGGAAGCTTGTTTCCGGTCCAGGGAAGGCATGGCTTGGCAGTTCGGGCTGGAGTGTTCCCATGAGGCACAGGGTCAGACTGATTTGCATATAGCCATGTCTGAACTGGGGTGGCAGAGTGGGCTAAAGAACGGTGATGGATCAAACCCAGATCTTTTGACTGGGTGTGAGTGTTTGATTGGTTCGAATGCTCCGTCCATCACCACCCCCTTTTGTACCGCTTTGGCCGCCATAAGTGTGGCAGGGTATGCTCAGACGTGAGTCCCTTGCTCACTTTGCCACTGGATTCAAGCAAGCCGGGCTGAAGACGGCTGGAATGCCAGAAACCGGTCCTCGGAAGATGGTTTCCGGTCCAGGGAAGGCATGGCTTGGCAGTTCGGGCTGGACTGTTCCCATGAGGCACAGGGTCAGACTGATTTGCATATAGCCATGTCTGAACTGGGGTGGCAGAGTGGGCTAAAGAACGGTGATGGATCAAACCCAGATCTTTTGACTGGGTGTGAGTGTTTGATTGGTTCGGATGCTCCGTCCATCACCACCCCCTTTTGTACCGCTTTGGCCGCCATAAGTGTGGCAGGGTATGCTCAGACGTGAGTTCCTTGCTCACTTTGCCACTGGATTTAAGCAAGCCGGGCTGAAGACGGCTGGAATGCCAGAAAACGGTCCTCGGAAGCTTGTTTCCGGTCCAGGGAAGGCATGGCTTGGCAGTTCGGGCTGGACTGTTCCCATGAGGCACAGGGTCAGACTGATTTGCATATAGCCATGTCTGAACTGGGGTGGCAGAGTGGGCTAAAGAACGGTGATGGATCAAACCCAGATCTTTTGACTGGGTGTGAGTGTTTGATTGGTTTGGATGCTCCGTCCATCACCACCCCCTTTTGTACCGCTTTGGCCGCCATAAGTGTGGCAGGGTACGCTCAGACGTGAGTCCCTTGCTCACTATGCCACTGGATTCAAGCAAGCCGGGCTGAAGACGGCTGGAATGCCAGAAACCGGTCCTCGGAAGCTTGTTTCCGGTCCAGGGAAGGCATGGCTTGGCAGTTCGGGCTGGACTGTTCCCATGAGGCACAGGGTCAGACTGATTTGCATATAGCCATGTCTGAACTGGGGTGGCAGAGTGGGCTAAAGAATGGTGATGGATCAAACCCAGATCTTTTGACTGGGTGTGAACGTTTTTAATTGGTTCGGATGCTCCGTCCATCACCACCCCCTTTTGTACCGCTTTGGCCGCCATAAGTGTGGCAGGGTATGCTCAGACATGAGTCCCTTGCTCACTTTGCCACTGGATTCAAGCAAGCCGGGCTGAAGACGGCTGGAATGCCAGAAACCGGTCTTCTGAAGCTTGTTTCCGGTCCAGGAAAGGCATGCCTTGGCAGTTCGGGCTGGACTGTTCCCATGAGGCACAGGGTCAGACTGATTTGCATATAGCCATGTCTGAACTGGGATGGCAGAGTGGGCTAAAGAACGGTGATGGATCAAACCCAGATCTTTTGACTGGGTGTGAGTGTTTGATTGGTTCGGATGCTCCGTCCATCACCACCCCCTTTTGTACCGCTTTGGCCGCCATAAGTGTGGCAGGGTATGCTCAGACGTGAGTCCCTTGCTCACTTTGCCACTGGATTCAAGCAAGCCGGGCTGAAGACGGCTGGAATGCCAGAAACCGGTCCTCGGAAGCTTGTTTCCGGTCCAGGGAAGGCATGGCTTGGCAGTTCGGGCTGGACTGTTCCCATGAGGCACAGGGTCACACTGATTTACATATAGCCATGTCTGAACTGGGGTGGCAGAGTGGGCTAAAGAACGGTGATGGATCAAACCCAGATCTATTGACTGGGTGTGAGTGTTTGATTGGTTCGGATGCTCCGTCCATCACCACCCCCTTTTGTACCGCTTTGGCCTTCATAAGTGTGGCAGGGTATGCTCAGACGTGACTCCCTTGCTCACTTTGCCACTGGATTCAAGCAAGCCGGGCTGAAGACGGCTGGAATGCCAGAAACCGGTCCTCGGAAGCTTGTTTCCGGTCCAGGGAAGGCATGGCTTGGCAGTTCGGGCTGGACTGTTCCCATGAGGCACAGGGTCAGACTGATTTGCATATAGCCATGTCTAAACTGGGGTGGCAGAGTGGGCTAAAGAACAGTGATGGATCAAACCCAGATCTTTTGACTGGGTGTGAGTGTTTGATTGGTTCGGATGCTCCGTCCATCACCACCCCCTTTTGTACCGCTTTGGCCGCTATAAGTGTGGCAGGGTATGCTCAGACGTGAGTCCCTTGCTCACTTTGCCGCTGGATTCAAGCAAGCCGGGCTGAAGACGTCTGGAATGCCAGAAACCGGTCCTCGGAAGCTTGTTTCCGGTCCAGGGAAGGCATGGCTTGGCAGTTCGGGCTGGACTGTTCCCATGAGGCACAGGGTCAGACTGATTTGCATATAGCCATGTCTGAACTGGGATGGCAGAGTGGGCTAAAGAACGGTGATGGATCAAACCCAGATCTTTTGACTGGGTGTGAGTGTTTGATTGGTTCGGATGCTCCGTCCATCACCACCCCCTTTTGTACTGAATAGCGACATATTATTATAGAGGCTTTGTTATTATAGAGGCTTTTGTAGCGCGCTCTGTTACTAAACCAATAGTATATGGCTGAAAGCGTTGTGGGAAGTGCCAATAATGGGCAAAATGAGCTTGCCCACAGATATAATACAAATGAAGGTCCGGAGCTTCGAAACCACCCCGATCAAAAGGTTGCGTCAGAAGATCCCAGCGGCACCGAGGCTTGTTGCCCCCCCAGACAAAGGTGACCAGTGCCGTCTGTTGCGCTTGAAATAGCACCACATTCGGTTTAATAGGTATATTTATAAAAAAATACAGCAACTTGGGTAGGAGCACCATTTTTATCACAGCAATCCTATCCGCCAGTGACAGCGGGAGATGCGTGACGGTGCGCCCATGGTTCTCGGTAATCACCACAGCTGGATCCCTGTGGATCCACACCCCCAAGTACTTCACGGGCTCAGAGGACCAGGTCAGCGGAAACTCTAGCTCAACTTCTCTCGTATTCACCGTTATTGGAAAAAACACAGATTTGGACCAATTAATGCTTAGCCCAGAAAACCTGGCAAATTTGACGTATTTCCTCAGTAAAGGTGATGGATACGACACTGGTTCCCGGACATAGAGCAGCATATCATCCGCATATAGCGAGACGATCAGCAGTCGCTGTCAAAACCCCAAAGCTGCCGCAGAGTGTTTCTGGCAAAGCTTACAAGCCAGAGGTTCCAATATCAGGGAGAAGAGCATGGGTGAAAGGGGACACCCCTGACGTGTACCACGTGCAATAGGAAATAAGGACGAGACCTTACCATTGACACGCACCCGGGCGACCGGTTCACTATACAGAACTCGAAGCCACTGTACAAAGAACGGTGGAAACCCCATCCTATTCAGGACCGTAAACATATAGGACCAATGTACAGAGTCATACGCCTTTGCTGCGTCAAGTAACACAGCAAAGGCCTGGGAATCGTGATCGAAGTAGTGCAGCATGGAAAACAATGTGCGCACATTATGCGTAGTAGATCGCTCCGTGACAAAACCGGATTGATCTGGCAGCACCAGCAACGGTATCAGAGGTTGGAGTCTGGTGGCTATCATTTTTGCTAAGATTTTGGTGTCAATGTTAATAATAGAAAGGGGTCTATAAGATCCGCACTAATTCGGTGGTTTGTCTGGCTTCAGCAAAGTGACCAATAAAGCCTCCCGGGGCGAAGGCGGGTGAGTCCCACCATCATATGCCTCCGTGTAAACCTCCAGTAACCGTGGAGCCAGTATTTCCGTAAATGCCTTGTAAAATTCACTTAGTAAACCGTCCAGTCCCGCAGCTTTACAAGTGGGCAAGGCCATGATATCATCCCGAACATCCTCCACATCAAAAGGCTGTACCGAGTATTCGCAATGGGCCTTCGACAACCACCCCAATGCCACATCATCAAGATAATCATGCGTTTCCTCCGATGAAGGATGTAAATGTAAATGTATTGCGACTTATATAACGCACGTATCACCCGAAGGCATCAAGGTGCTTGCCTTGGGAACCCGTCCTGGCTTTTTCCCTGTGAGATAACCCCTACTGGGTACCCCCAGGGTAAAAGCCAAGCATCCCGCAGCGGGTGGGCCGCCGTAGTGGAGATTAAGCAACTATTGCCCAGAGCTGCAGCGTGGGACCTCATGATTAGAATAGGCACCGAGGCGAGAATTATCGAGTCCATGGACATTTTGGGCTCAGGACCCTGCCGCGTCGGGAATTGAACCCTGGTCCCGGGCCAGACCTCTGCATCAGGGTCTGCCGCTCTAATCAGTGAGCCACACTCCTCCACTACTGTCTAGCAGCGTAAAGGTCCTTATAAAACTTTAGCACAACATCACACAGCACCTCCGTAGAATAGCGAGGGGTACCAGTGCCATCAAGAAGCTCATTGACAGGCTCCTGACTGCGGGGCTCCGCCATCTTCTGAGCGAGGGAACGACCGGGACGACCCACCCTCCCCGTAGTACCGAGCCACCCGGCGCCGAGAGCAATGTCGCAGCTCCTGATCGAGAGTATCATTGTGCTCAGTGACTAATTCACGGATCCGTGCCAGCTTATCTGCGGTGGGATCAGTATCATATGAGCGCTCTAGCAAGCCAATATCCGCTGCCAGCGAACGTATCCGATGCCTGAGATCTTTCAGGACCCCAGCCCGAGCTCCTATCCAGGCGCCCCTAATGGTGACCTTAAAGGACACAAACAGGGCCCGCGCTATCGACTGTGCCTTCGTTTTCTTTAAAATAATTCCCAATCGCCTCCCCGATAGTGTGCTTAAACACAGAATCTTTAAGCTCTGAGGGTTGGAGCCTCCACGTGAATTGCGGCGCACTATATTCTGGCAATATCAATTCCATGAGTACGGGGGAATGGTCAGACAGAGTACTGGCCACATGAGAGACACTCCGAACCCAGTGCCCCACCTCTCGTGAAAGCAACCAATAGTCAATACGTGACCATGAGCCATGGACAGAGGACACAAACATACTTTCACAGGCCTCCGGGTGACGTTGGCGCCAAGCATCGCACAACTGTCCAGCATCAAGGAGACCCCACACCACCTCTGATGCTCTTTTTTGCCTAACCTCCCCAGATCCACATCGATCTTTAGAAGCATCCAAATACAAATTAAAATCACCCCCCCCAGATAATCTCAGCAGAAGGGTATAGCAGGATCCTGGCCACAAACCTGAAAAAAAAGCGGGATCATCTACATTGGGCCCATATATATTCACTAAAAACACACTCGTACCACCCAATCTGCCGTGCAAGATCACAAGTCTACCACTATCATCCGTTTCAGTCGTTATTTCAGTGAAAGGGGTTCCTTTCTTCACTAGCGTCAAAATACCTCTCGCATACGAGGAATATGAGGAAGACGCACACATACAGGCCCAACGTGCACCCACCTTCCTCACCGATTCAGCCATCAAATGTGTTTCCTGAAGGAAAGCAACACTCACATCCAAGCGGTCTAGAGCTGCAAACACCATCCTGATCTTCCGAGGTGTGTTCAGGCCTCGGACGTTCCATGTAATACATTTAACAGAGCTACCCATCTTTAAATGGCATGAAGATCAGATAACACATGGAGAATTCAAAGCAATGCGACCATAAACAGCAGTACATCTAGAACAGCACTTCCGGACACCTGAGGAAAAACATGAAACCGCCCACCCCCCCAACTCCCCCCCAACCGCACCCCCCCACTTCAGCAGCCCAACCATGCCAAAGCCATTCCAGAAGCCCACCCAACTCACCCCCACCCCCAAACCAGAACAAAGTGTTTGGGGAACACCCATAAGGAGGAGCACAGGTGCGCAGTCCTCCCACAATGAAGGAGTTGACCGAGCGGGCAATAACTGGTCATCCCAACCCAGTCCAATAAATCATGCAGCAAATAAACAATGTAGTGCAATAACCCATTGATACAGGCCCTCAGGGTAGCTCAGTGGACCCACTTAAAATAAGGAGCAAGCATGCAAGTTAAATGAGGAAGAACAGAATCCCCACCTACATATCAGCCACTTCACTGATCAAAGATTGGGAAAAAGCGATTAAGCCACCCATCTCATTTCACTTATTGGAGAACCCTACCCTCACTCAACTGGACTTAAAAAAAAGAACATGAACCCATCCTCAAAATATCAAGGCACAGGCAGGTATCAAACATATAAAAACATAGCAATAATAAGGCACATATGGGCCCCAGTCCAGGCAGGAGTCACAAATTAGATGGTACAGTGCAGCCCAACCAAAACAGAGCCTTCAACATTCAATGTCCTCTGCCCCTTCCCCATCTGGCCCTGCAGCAGAATCACGCTTTCTATGCTTCAGTTTTTTCGCATAGTCCATTGCAGTTTTTGGCGAAGAGAAAAGCTTATTGTCAGCCGCGGCTCCTATACGAAGTTGGGCCGGATACATCATGGCGTACGAGACCCCTTCGCTATGTAGGAATTGCTTCACAGCTCCAAACTCCCTCCGCGCGGCTTGAACTGCAACTGTGAATTCGGGTAAGAAAGCAAGCATGTTCCCCTGATGTTCTATAGTTCCCTTTCCCCGTGCCAGCTGCAAAATAGTGTCTCGTCCCTATAGTTGAGGATCCTAGCTATTATGGGGTGAGGAGGAGCCCCCGGGACAGGACGAGCAGCCAGAGAGCGGTGCACGTGCTCTACAATGAACATAGGTGATAATTGTTCCGTGCCAAAGATATCAGTAATAAGGCGCTCCATATAAGTCTCCATCCTGCCCACATTCTTGGACTCCGGCAGCCCCGTGACGTGAATGTTATTGCGCTGGGAGCGTGCCTCTAAATCCTCATTCTTCGCTTGGATTGCACTCTGCTTCTCCAATTGAGACAACATATGGTCCAACCTATGGTTAACAGCCGCCATTGCCCCTTCGATTGACTGCAAAGTCCGTTGCATGGCCACCAGAGTAGCCTCCAAAGTGGGGGGCCCCTCCATGGACGCATCCTACTCCGAGTCTGAAGCAGCCTTCTGTGGGTTCTTGGGGGCCCGTCTGTCTCAAAATTAAGTTTAAGCTGATGTTTGTCCGCTCACCCCATGATCTCAGGCCAGTCCACAGGTACCAATATGTCAACAGTGTGGGCCTGGACACCTAGGCCACAGTGCCCTTCCCCAAACGCCACCACCAGATGGACAAAAAAAAGGGGGTGGGCCCCGCAGTTCCACTCGCGACCACCCAAGAAAATCACTCAGGGCCCACCACTAATCTGCAATTACCACCAGTCCTGCTTCCCTTCCAGAGAGGCACTACAGCAGCTAGGCCTCACGCAATCCAGCAGAGCTCTAGGCCAAAGGTGCCGGGGTATATGTCCTGGAGGCCTCATTTGTGTCAGCAGGCAGCACGCTATTCAGTGCCGCCCAACCAGCGGCTCACCGTGTCTCCACACCCCTCACTATCCGATCTCCACCAGGCAGCATGTGGTAGCAGTGGAAATTAGATCGTAGCAGCAGGTGCCCGCCCGAAATCCAAGCAAAACCCCAAATCTGTTGGTCGTCCGTGAGCTGTCAGGGCCGGGCTGCACCGCACTCACCAGGCCAAGCCACCCCAGCCGACAGGGCCCCTCTCCGGCACATCCGCCGTCACAGCATACAGAGGCGCTGTTCCTGATGCCTGTTCCGGATGCCTCACCGGCTTGTGAGTCCCGATGCTCCCGCTAGGCCCCAGGTGCCTCCCCCGCCTCGAGTAAAGCCCCCGCGCAAAACACAGCAAGCCGGCCAGGCCCCTATCCCAAGCCTGTCAAACCTCCGCAGTCCGGGCCTCAGAGCGGACCCACCCACTTACCGCGTCCCACGCCGGCAGGCTCCTCCGAGCAGGATCTCTGGGCTTGCACCTCCTCCGCCGCCGAACTGGAATATAGGCCGCGGGCCTCCACTGGCAGTACCACCCTCGCGGCCGACAGCTGCAAGGCAGAGTCTGCTCCAGGCCGGGTTAGGCCCCAGCTCCACCTTCCCCCACCGCCGCCTCCGCACAGGACACTACGCAGCCCCAGCCACCAATAGCCAGGTGGGGGCAATGCCAGGTGGGGGCAACGCCAGGGGGGCGCGCCTGAAGCCCGCACAGCCCAGGGAAGTGCACCCACCAGCCACCTACTGGGATCCAGCGGTCGCCATTTCTAGGCCGAATGGCAGCGCAGATGAGAGCGTCTCGGCACACAGCAGCAGGTAGGTGATTTCGGCCCCAAAGTACACCAGTTTGTGCAGCAGTGTCCAGCAGCCCCACACAGGGTTTTTTACACCGTCAGAGGTACAGGATGCAGCAGATATTAGTCGGATGAGTTCTCGGTCAGGCAGAGCCTCACAGCAGTGCGGCTATTTTGCTGTGCGCCCTCTAGCGCCCACCCCGTCTTTAGATGAGGGTAATAGCTAGAGAGAATAGGGAACTATTATGTCTTTGGCTAATATTCATGTCCTATAATGTCCTATAATCTCAATATTAATGTGCTTATTTCTGAGCTTTCAATTAAATTTGAATATAAATGTATAAGTCAAATTCTCTAATTTCCTTAAATCTATTTTGCATTAAACAAATTTATAATTGAATAAATACAGGTCATGCTAGAAGATTTTCTTTAAATAAAAATTAGATAAATGAAGACCTAACCTGGTCTTGTTCATCCGTAGCCAAATTTTTACTAGCAGATTCATTGACAAATAATGGTAGTATGTCTGAATAAATTGTCTCGTTGATAAAACCATGGTAAAACAATTTAAACTGCAGGTGTTCATATTATAAATATTTAGCATAATTTAGACACTCCGCTATGATCCAGCAGCTCTCCTTTGAGTTTCACCAATCCATGAAGTAGAGTAAAGTGTGTACGAGTGACTCGCAGTGTCATGGGCCCCACTGACGAGTAAGTGTATGATTTGAAACTTCAGGGAAAGGTGACGAGGTTCTTGAAGAAATTTCCGGAGTAGCGCTGCAGCAACCCTCCCCCACCCCCCCTCCAAACTGGCTACCGCATGCATGTGGCGGTGGGCACGGCATCTTGGAGTCTACCTATGATACTTCCATGTCTAAGTAAACCTTTCATCTTTTTCTTGCACTTTCAAGACAGGGTAGCTCAGTTAGCTTAACATTTTCAACTAAAACTTGCACTGATCTGAAATCATGCTTTGAAATCCCAGCAAGGCTCACACTGACTTCTGTCTCTTTCCAAGGTGGCAGAATTTGTGCTTTGAAGTGTTTCTTAAAAACGGATTTAAATTGTTGCGGGCATTATTGAGCATCAATCATAAGATACAGCATCTAGGAGTCTTCTTTCTGAGTATTTTGAAAAGGATGCAAATGTAGTGGATTAAATGTACGGAGCATGTAAGAAATCTCTGTTATCAATTCTCTATAAGTCTTTATTTGTTCCCTTCACCAGGAGCTGAGCTGGCTGTCTTCTACAGACAGTATCCAACTTCGCAGCTTCAATTCAATGTCTAGAGTTATGGGAAAGGGTCATGGGCAAGCCTTTTAAAATGACCTTTCCAATATCGTAGTCTGTCCAGAGAACTCAGGGTGCGGTTTACTATCTAAGATGAAGTAGTGTCCATTGTGTGACGTCACTTCCTGTTTGAATCATACGTAAAGAGGCATGTCCAGGTGATTGATATCTGGTAATGCATTTGTTCTCATATTTTTCATCACATTCTTCCCCTCGTTGCTATTATTTGTCGTTCTTTTTCTTATTCTTGCAGTTTGAACCTCTACAGAAGCTACTTCTAGATGTTTTTACTTGGCTCTTTCCTCTTCCATGATGTCAGGTGGAGTTTCTGCCTGGCTTCTTAATCTTCATTTAAAAGCTATACGATTACCAAGGTGTGCTGGATTGGCTACTGGGCCTTTCAGGGGGGCTGGAACGGTAAGGGTCGGTTTCACTGCTATGGGCTGTTTTGTTGATGGGGACCTGGCTGCCTGCCACATTCTTACTTGCAGCGCTTATAAGTAAATGCAAAATAAAATTATATTATCACTTAAATCCTACTTAAATATCATTTGTTTTTGCTTTGCTTATTTAGAATGAAACGCCTAGTAGCCTGTCCGGCTCGGACAGGAGGGCTTTTTTTTTACCCCTTATGTCCTGCTGTCTGCCACTCATTTAAGGAGTGCCTGAACCATTTCACATGTACTATTAAGTGCAAAGTGGTATTGTGTCTGCAGGGAGGAGTTGCCCTTTCCTCAGGCAATCAAGAAACAGGCTCAACAAACCTTCTCAGTAACCAGTCCTTTGTAGGCCACCATACTTTGCTGGCAACATGCTTTCCTTTTTTAATGTTTGCAGCATAGGCTTAAAATAAATATTAAAGAAGTAACAATTCCACCAGCTTGCAAAGGCCAGCTGCCAGACTTATTGGCTTTGTCAATGCTTGTTTACTCTGAACGATATAGGATTTAGCTGGTGTTAATTGCATAACTTTCAGGAACTGAGATCTCTGCCGATAACCTTGTTTAACATAGGTAGTATTTTTTGTTCCTGCTAATGTACTCTAACCACGCATTGCCAGAAAGGCAACAAGCGGGCATCCATATGTAATTGCTACAGAGCTGAGTTTACCTTCTAATTAATCTGTTTTCCTCCTGCATTACTTCACTCCTTACAGTATTGTCTCTGTATTTGAGCTTGTACTTGTAGATAGCGTTAGGTGTCTTTTGCATGCTGAAGTCCATATTCATGTCGAGAATGTGCATGTTTCTTCATATCTGTGACACAGTTTTACCAACCATACACCTGATCCATTAATATGATTCATAAAATATTTCTCTTTCCGAGTATACAAATAACATTCAATAATGAGCACTAAAGCACTGATGTACAAAAGGCAGGATACAAACTGTTCAGTGATTTTGAACATTTACTGGTTTGTGGCCTGCCTTTAATATTTGTGTATTAATCAGCCAAAAAATGCACATTTGTAGGATGCCATTAAAACCTCCTTCCAGGTACATATGTCTCACCTGCAAATGCCTACAAGGGACAGCAGAACGTCATCCTTTCGTTCACATTGCCTGTATGTCTTTTTCTTTTTTTAAGCAGATCCTGTTCTTACAAAGGGCAAGGACTCCTTTAAAGAAAAGGTTGGCATACAGGGGATGACTTTGTGTACAGGGGAACATCAATGTCTGCACCCCTGAAGTTGTCCATCCTTAGTTCAAAAGGTGGACTATGTCTCACTGTAATTGATTCTAATTTTCAAATTGGTTATAACTAGTGCTTAATTTTAACTGGTGGATGCCACAGGCACTTATTTTTAGGGACCTGCACTTATTTTTCTACATCAGACATTTGCTAGAGGAAGAAAGCAAAAAACACATAAAAAGAAAAGACGTCGGTAGAGAAAATCCGCAACAAAGGGAGAAAACAGGGACCTCCAAGAGTGCAATAAACCATTCTCAAAAACAACGAGCTCAACATCATCTCCTACGTCGATGACACCCAGCTCATCCTCTCCCTCACCAAAGAACCCAACATCACCAGGCACAACTTCCAAGAAGAGATAAAAGCCGTTGTCACCTGGATGAAGAAGAGCTGACTGAAGCTCAACTCCAAGAAAACAGAAATCCTCATCCTTGGGACCACCCCTTCTGCATGGGACAACACGTGGTGGCCCCCTGCCCTTGGGAACCCCCTCACCCCGACGAAACATGATTGAAACCTTGGCATCATACATGACTCATCACTCATGATGAACCACCAGATCAACGTTCTCTTCACGGTCTGCTTCAAAACCCTCTGCATACTTTAAAAAACGTTCAGATGGATCCCATAAGAATCTAGAAAAAGGGTCATGCACACCCTCATAAGTAGCAGACTGGACTACGGCAATGCCCTCTACGCCGGAATCAATAAGAAGCTACTCCGCAAACTCCAGATTGTTCAGAACGCTACAGACAGACTGATCTTAGACATCCCCCATCACAACCACATCACCCAACATCTCCGTGATCTCCACTGGCTCCCCATCAAATGAGGAATAACCTTCAAGCTCCTCACTTACACATACAAGGCCCTCCACAACATCGGACCAGCATACCTAAACAACCACCTCTCCTTCCACGCACCCAAGGGACACTTCCGCGCAGCTGGCTTCTCTCTGGCCACCATCCCATGCATCTACAAGACCAGACGGGAAGAAGTCCTCCTCCTACCTAGCATCCAAGACCTGAAACAGCATCCCCCTCCACCTCTGGCAAGTCCCTACCCCTCCTGTCCCCCCTAGCGCCTTGAGGCCATCACGGGTGAGTAGTTGCGCTTTACAAACCCTTGATTAATTGATTGATTCATAAAGGGGAGGGGATTGTTTGATGCTGGATCAAAGAGACATGAGATGGATTTAGGACTATGCAGCCTTGGTGTTCGGCACACCAACATTCGATTGCATTGACCGTGCTCTTCTGAGCAGAGCTTTGGGCACTGGCACTCACTCTTTTACAAGTTAAGCACTGGAACCCCATGTCGGGTGTTGGTAACCTGTCAAAGTTTGGTGGCCACTATTGCGTCCACATATAACTGTGGCTCACAGCACAGAAAGCCTCTCACACCCCTTTCTCATGGCTATTCTGAATGAGTCGCAGAGGGCACTTTGTGAGTCTGAAATACTTCTTTGACTCACAAAACACATATTGTCCATTGCGACTTGTGATTTTGAGCTCACAAATCCTGTTATTTTGGTAATCACGCGCTTTGGGACTACAAAACCAATTCATACATCAGGCCCCAAATTAATGCCATAATAAGGACTATTCGTGTAAAATAATGAGTAATCTATGACTGTGATTGGCCAACTGAAGAGTATTCACAACAACACACCGAAGACTGGGGGGAGCTCATGATATATGTCTCTTACTGTTTCAAACATCATCGTATTCACCGGCTGCACTTTATATGCCGGCGAGACCCTTGGAAGACACAGCGCTCGCTCTTTCCAACCCTGATCACACCCTGCATTTCAAGGAAGGAATGTTTTACATAAACACCTACAATACTGCAGTGCAACTTAAAACAAATCTACTGCCGTCCGCTGGCATTTTAATATTGAAAGGTTGAGAAATCCAATAAGGCGCTGTTGTTTTTTTTTTTTTTTTGTTCAACGCATTGAAATTGGGATGCAATAACCAAATGTGACAGGAAGTGTAATCTCGCACCGATCTCACGTCGCTGCGCCCTTCCTACTTAATAACCTTACGGTAAAATGTCTGCTCCTCCCGCCCATCCTCTCCTGTCCCATCAGCGTCCTTCCATCCATCGCAGGCAAATACCATGTGTTGCAGTCAGACGAAGAATAAACAGCCTGCGAGAGGTGTCATCTTGAGCTAGGTAAGCAAATAGTTGTTCCTCTAGTGCTGGTTTCCGCATAAATCACTACATATGGGGCCTCATTTATGAGGCTCTGCGTCACTTTTACGCCGCTGGTGCGTCACTTTTTGTGACGCCCCAGTGGCGTAAAAAAATGCGCCTTGTTGTGCCATTTTACAAAGTGACGCATCTAGGTAGATGTGTCACTTTGTAAACCCCTGCGCCACATTATACCTGCGCCAGGTATAATGTATGCAAGGGGGCTTATTGATGCAAGAAATGGTTGTAAAAGTGACGCAGTGCAATCTATGTGATTGCACTGCGCCACTGCTAGGACACAAATGCGTTAATTTCTTACGCATGCCTCACAGCAGGCGTAAGACAGGTGCAGGGCCTTTCACATGGGGCTAGCCCCATGTGAAAGGATAGATTGCTGGATTTGTGTCACTTTTGTGACACACTCCAGCAATGCGCCACTTTTGCGCCATACAGATTCGTCAGAAATACTGACGTATCTGTAACTCCTTGTGCAATGATGCGTCATACTGTAAATATGACGCATCATTGGTGGTGCAAGGAGGGTGCAGTGAAAAGTGACGCATCGCTGTTTTCACGCACTTTTCATAAATGAGGCCCATGGAGTTTTTCTGGATAACAAAATTTATAAAAAAGTGGCGCACATGTTACCACTTATTGCTTTATAATATGGAGGATGTTGAGAGACAATCTGGAGAACTATTCTAAATTACCTAGGGCCTCATTTATGAGGCTGTGCGTCACTTTTACGCCGCTGGTGCGTCACTTTTTGTGACGTACCAGAGACGTAAAAAATGTGCCATGTTGCGCCATATTTACAAAGTGACGCATCTAGGTAGATGCGTCACTTTGTAAACCCCTGCGCCACATTATACCTGCGCCAGGTATAATGTATGCAAGGGGAGCGTTCTGGCGCAAGAAAGGGTCATGGAAGTGACGCAGTGAAATCTATGAGATTTCACTGCGCCACTTCTAGGACTCAAATGCGTCAAAATCTTACGCCTGCCTCACAGCAGGCATAAGACTGACGCAGTCCGTTTCACATGGGGCTTGCCCCATGTGAAAGGACACATTGCTGGAGTTGCGTCACTTTTGTGACACACTCCAGCAATGCGTCACTTTTGCGCCATCAGAAATACTGACGTATCTGTAACTCCTTGCGACATGATGCGTCATACTGTAAATATGACGCATCATTGGTGTTGCAAGGAGGGCGCAATGAAAAGTGACGCATCGCTGTTTTCATGCAGCGATGCGTCACTATTCATAAATGAGGCCCCTAGTTTTTTTGAAAAAATAAAAAGTTTAGAGAGGGTGGTTACAAAGCGTTTGTGTATTGAGAACAAGGGGTGAACCTCTGTTCTGGGTCAGAATTAGTTCACGTGTCGATAACCAGACAACTCAGTTTGGGACAAGGTTAGACAAGCAATTCTAGCTCTTCTGGTTGAAAATAAGTCCTTCTTTAATAAATGGCTGTGTATCCGGAGAGACTCCTACACCTGTGTACCGCCAGGCTGTTGCGTGTTTCAAAGTGCAGCCGCTACCATCAGAAACAGCAATTCATGACAGAAATGAAGGCTCGATGGTAGGGTTCGGGGGTCTCATGTCAAAGCAAATTAAGATTTCTGCCGTAGAAAACGGTACTAAAGCACCTTTCACACGCTGCAAATATATCTGTTGCTAAACTATGTGCCTGAAAACACCAAGGCCAAATGTCACCAGACTTGAATCCTGTATGGCCCCCCTGAAGATTGAGATTGTCCTCTCGGCAGGTTCGAAAATGTGCGAGTCAAAGGGCGCTGTGCTTTCCATCAGCACAGGGGCGCAACTACCATTGGTGCAGCAGGCACAGTGACATCGTGCCCTAAGGGACCCATTTGACCCTTTAGGGAGAGGATGTGGCCTAACGGCTAGAGCGGTTGACCTCAAAGTTGGGGAAAACGGGTCGAGTCTCTGCAGGGACGCTCAACATCCTGCGATTCTGGGAAAATCACTTAATCTCCCTGTGCCTAACAAAATGAATGTGTCTGTCTGTAATAACTAGTGCTTTTTCTAAGCTCTCTAATACCTTCGGATCAAGGGGCATATCAGCAGCAACCGGCGATAATTATCGCTAAGCGCACTTAGCACTAGGATAATTATCGCTGGCTATCGCCGAATTGTATTGCTGAGATAGCGGGCTATTAGCAACGCCTCTTTCAAAAGCGATAAAATTCCAGGTGCAAGCTACCAATTGTGCGATTATCGCTGGAAATACAGCGATAATCGCACAACATTTGGCGATAGTTTGCTGATAGGGCAAGGCAGACTCAGCCATGATATCCACCTTCCATTGGATATCATGGCTAAGTCAAACTAAAATCAGGCATAAGGAAAGTAGCGCTAACCAAGGTTAGCGCTACTTTTCTTATTGCTATGCCTGTTAGCGTGACCATTGATAATTGGAGAAATGTCGGTTAGCGACATTTCTCCAGTTATTTTGAGCTGGAACGCCAAAGGTGGGCATTACGGGAAAGGGCGCTAAAGCAAGGATTCACTCGATAGTGTGACGTTGCTGATATAACGATAAAATTATCACCGCTTTTTGCCCAAAAACGGCTGCAAAAGCATCGATAATTTATTATCGCCTCCTTGTTGATATGCCCCCAAGTTCGTGCTATATAAAACTCTGGGGCATATTATCAAGAACAGCGTTAAAATTATCGCCGTATAGTGGCAGAAAACTGCCGCTAAAGCGGCGATATTGGCCTTGATAATATGCCCTGGAGAATTCCAATAGAAGCCCATGATCACACCAGAAAATGGACTTCTATTGGAATTCTCAAGGGCATATTATCAAGCCCATTATCGCCACTTTAAAGGCAGTTTTCTGCTGCTAAACTGGGGATAATTTTTAACGCCTTGATAAAATGCCCCTCAGAAAAAGTAAAACCTGATAATGTCTTTGTTTTACTACCCTCTAGCGGTTTGCTGATGGATTGTTGTTTCTATGGACCTTCATAAAATGTCATCAGGCCCCTCTAATTTTTTTCTGAAATTGAGGACTCAATTTTGTACAGTAGAGCCCGTTGTATTTTGTATGTTATAGTTTTCATTTGTATTTTCATTTTAGAGTTGTCAGTATCAAGAATACATTAATTTTCCTACTCACTGGAGAAAATTGCGCCCCTGGCATCAGTTCTGCAGAGCGTGGTACTGGGCCAAAGTCTACCTGGCTGAGAGAGCATCAAGAACAGCCCAATCAGAATTCACTCACTTGCTTTTGATTTGTCCAGAGTTTGAGCCTCAATCCGTAAATTCAAAGCAGCGGGAAGTTTCCCATGCTATAGGTAGTATTATAATGCTACTGTTCTGCGGCGAAAATGCATATTCTGTCAGAAACTGGTTGTTAATTCAACAAGAATTGCAAGTGGGACCGCTAAAATTCCTTGGGGAGGCCGATGACTTGTAATACAGGAACAGCACAATAATGCATTCCATAAAAGGGATACTAATATAAAGTTAGGCCTGGCTATTGGTGCCAACAGAAATCTCTTTGCTAGTTGTACGAAACCTTCCCAGGGCATCAGTGTCAGCATCAGATGCGAAAATGGGTCCCCAGTAACAAAACTGACCCCCACTGGTCCATAACCAGCCCCCACCCTTCCGGCCCACTCGGAAAATGCCCAGTGCCCGCTAGGGCCAGTCCGGCCCTGCTGAGCGAACACTACCTAGCAATCCTAGGCAACGGTGCAGGCTATGCAACAAACTTGGCAGACGATGTAGTACCTCAGAAAGCAGACAAGGAGGCAACAGTGGGGTAATAGATTCTTTTCTGCCCAATGTGGTTGAAAGAGACTCTTTTTTTTTTACAGCTTTTGTCATTGTCACGTTCAAGTTGCAGTTTTCAGGCTACACAAAACAATAAAGCCTGGTATAACCGTTCCCAAAGCAGAGGTTCCCATACACTTTGAAACTGATTTGTTGAAGCAAAATGCTAAAAAAGAAGGATCTTTCAAACTCTGAAACAAATGGATAAATAATTAGCGTGCAGGCCACGTGGAACATGGAGAGGGGTTGACTCTCTGAGGTTGAAGAGGTGAACCTGACAGTAGGTATTTATTTCCTTATTATAATATTTTGTTAAGCTACTGATGTCGACACTATTGTGCAACTACAACAGCTTCATATGTGAAGCTGTCAAGTTTATCTCTACCGTTCTTAATTGCTTTCTTCATTTGGAAGTCTCATACTCTTCTCCCTATTTTGAAGTGCCTAAATCTACTTCAGTGCTTTAAGTTGAAGAAATACTCATGACCACATGGAGGTGAAAGTAGCAGGTCTTCGGGCAGGTTCAATTTTTAAATATTCTGTAGAATGAGCCTTAAAAGGGTTATCTATAAATTCCAGTGAGTTTTTATTTGTCTGAACAGTTTCAAATGTCTGAAATACTTTCTGTCAAAAATGATCATAAGTGACCATAGTGAGATGTATACATCTGCATGATAAATGTGAGCACTCCGAAGTCTATGCAGAATGTTGGGGCACAAACTATACCACCTCATCCTTTCCAGTAATGCGGACGAATCCACAAAAGTGAGATGGTGCAACATAGCACTTTTTTAGAATTCATCTTTGTGGATGCATACATAATACCTGTGATTGTGCAGTGGTTTCTTGAGTCACCCCTATGGTATTTCCCAGTTTTTGATTTGTATTAGGTAGCTTTTTGAGAGACATTAAACTCACTTAAGAATTCATATAAATATTTTTCAGTGCTTGAATAAAAAACATAAAATGCATTCTGATGAGCAAAGAAAACCAAAAAGTGATGGGAGGAATGCTTTATTTAATCTCAGCTGCTGGTAATTACTGAGGGTGGCATTCAAGGTTTTTTGCACACTGTGCCACTACAAACGAATACTAAAGTTGTGAAAATCCTGCGCAAATGAGAACAATCCAGCCTGAACTGCAAGGTCACATTCCTTCCTAATGGTAGAAAAGCAGCACGGACCACTTTCTGATTTGTTGGGCCTTATCACTGAGGTGCACGTATTGTGATGGGTGTACCCAGGCATGGACCCAATGATTGCTGTGTCAGAGAAGTCAAATTGTATCAGGTACATGATAGGTGTTTATGCTTTTCTGAGCAAAATGCAGACTGAGATTGTGTTTTCCACATCCTCTGGCAAAAGCACAGGTTAAATGCCAACTTACCAACCAAAGAGAGGAAAGCTGATGAACTGTAGCCCACAAACCAGCTGTGTGTTACATGAAGATGGTGTGTTCGCGGTAACGAGCTGTCCTGGGAGGCTCATGGGAGTATTTGTTGTTAATGGGTTCAAACCTGTTTTGATCATGAACAGACACACTCAAGACTCCCCACAAGGAAAACATTTAATTATTTCATTAAAATTGAAGTCCTATCCTATTGCAAAAAAAGTGTCCAGTTGTAACTATATAAATGAACAAAATATTGGCAATAAAAATGCTTAATAAACTAAATATTAAAAAGAAATGTAAAATGTAACAGTATTGTTGTAGTAGAATTAAATTTTCTTGCATGAAAAATGTGGAATTAAGTCTTTGTTCTCCAACACCTTCCATCTTGCCTCCATTTAAGCAGTTCTGGCTCCAAAAGGCACCTGTATGAGTTTCTAAGGTGGCATCTCTTAGCTTGAACAACACGCTTGTAAGTTGTTGAGTATTCGGCTATGTTATGTTATGGTATATATATTTGTATAGCGCACGGCTACTCAGTTTCCTGGCGCGTGCAGTGGAAAAAGAAGCTAAAGCCTAGCAGAGCTAGAAGAGAAGGGTTTTTAGTTTTTTCTTGAAGATTATAGGATCCTGGATTCCATGTAATGTCAGTAGCAGTGTGTTCCAGGTCATGCCAGCTTTCCGAACAAAAGAGCTCCCGCCAAGCCTTTGGCGGTTGAACCTAGGGGTCTGCATCAGTAACTAAGAGGAGGAGAGAAGTTGTCTGCCTGGGTTGTAAAAAGCAAATCTCTTCTGTAGGTAAATGGGGCCAAGACCATAGAGGGCCTTATGAGCAATGGTCAGCATTTTACATTTTATCCGAGACTCTACTGGGAGCCAGTGCAGGGTGTGCAGATGAGCGTGCACACTACATCTATTAGACAGACCCAGTAGGAGTCTGGCTGCCGAGTTTTGAACTACATGCAACTTCCTTAGGAGGAAGTCAGGGATACCCACCAAGAGTGCATTCGCATAATCCAGACGGGACAGGATCAACGCACAGACCACCGTTTCTTTGGCAGGACTATCGCATAAGGACACGCTGGCTGCAGGAAGCATGTCTATGGCCTTTACAAAAGATGTTTCCAACATTCCTTTGCATTCATCTGATTTCCTAGGAACTAAATATCCTCCTTTCGGCCTAATACTTGTTTATACCCAGCAGAAATATACTTTTCTGATTATTTTGAAAAGCGCTGTCCTCAAAATGAATGATGTTAAATGCAAGAATTAACATATTAGTCTTGTTGTACATTCATGCATTTATATGATCCAATATAAATCATGTAAACTATAATTGATGCTAAAATAAAGCACATTTTATATAGTATCAATAGGCAAATAAAACAAAATCTAAGATGTGTTCATAACTGAGAAATGTGCACTTAAATAAATGAACGTATGGAATATATGAAAAGAAATGGCTGGCAGATACATAAACAGAAATTGCATAGACCATATCAGAAACCTAACAACAGGTGCATTGGTAGTGTTTGTGAAGCATTTATATTGCCAATGCACTCCCATGATCACTGTTAATATTGCAATATGTTATGCACAAAATGTTTGCGAACCTTGCAATCACACAGAAAATAATACGCACTAAAGGGCCACATCTAGCTAACCCCTAGGACTTACAGCTTCACTTATTGTGAGGCAGCCAGTCTGCTCGTGTGCCACGGCAGTAGAGGGATGCACTCCTCTGACTGGGTGGAAGATTTACTGCCATACACAGAGATCGCCACCAGGCAAGTTGAAATCTCTGTGCCTTGAATGGACAGTTATCACTTTAGGCTTGGCTGAAGACCCTGAGGGGCGTAGTCTCAAGGACATATCGCTGAGTTATCTGCACTTTATTGCAGCCAAAATGGCGATAAATGTATTGCCCCATTAACAAGCTGGTGGTAACAGCCCATATCACCAGTTTACCTGTGATAGTAGCCGCATACATCATCGCCACCGATGACCCCGGCATCTATCGCTAATGAGATGCAGAGTATGCGCTCCCGTGCAAAAAGCTGCAACATCACCACTCCGCAACATTCTCAACGATCATCCAGATTGGGGATAAGATCACAAAACAGGTGATAGGGCATGGTAGCAGCAGGAATTTAACACCTGCTCTTACCTGGTGTAAAGTCGGACGACAACCTGCACCATAAAAGGGAGCCCAGAGCCACACCTTAAGAACAACTGATGCCATGGAGCTACTGATCATGCAGCTTGGAGACCCAAGAGGACCACAACACCCACCGCCACCACCCCGAGGGCCCCTTCCTTCCCCCCCGGGCCCTACCCCAGGCACCCTTCACCCCCCCCCCCCCAAAAAAGATATGTTACATCAACTTCACGAAACCATTAGCAAAACAATTCGCCTGATGTTGCATGTTGGACTTGGGCCTTAGGGCAGGTTCACCCCTAATCTTTTTGCTTTTATTTGTGACCCTGTGTAGTGATTTCTGGGTCTTGGCGCACTTTTTCCCTGTGTCCCAGAGTAAAAGTGCGTGCGAGTAGTATGGCTGGCCTGCCCTCCCATAGGAATGCATGGGGAATGTGAGTGTCCATGTTAGTTCCTGATGTGTGGGGAGTGCAGGCTCGAGTTTAGTATGTATGAACTCGTGAGAGTGAATGCTGCAAGATGGTGTATGCGGCATGTATGTGTCTAGAAGGGAAGTGCTACTTCTGGACATTGATGTATGTGTGCAGTGAGGGTGCTGGAGCGTGATTGGCTGGAGCTGGCTGGCATGCCAGGCTCCAGGAAGTCTGGATGGGTCTGCCCGGTGGTGAGTGGGAGATTAGCATGAGTGATGTGTGGGAGGAGTGTACCTGTGTCCTGGATGGGCTGGGGTTTTCCCCACACAAGGCTGGCTCCGCCCCCCTGTGGTTTGTCTAATGACCCAAGCCTCCCCAGTGAATGAAAGGGGTGGTTGGGCCATCAAGAGTACTCCCAAGCCAGCTGCAACTGGTTTCCCCCCACCCTGCACCCTGGAAACAAAGGATTTCGCTGTATAAAAATGGGGCTGTGTCCCCACAGAAATGGTTCTACTTGTGGATCCTTGCCAGAGGGGGCTGTTGCTGCTGCTGGGGCCAGGAGGACCGCCACTTGGCTTGTCTCCCTGCCTGGAGACCCAGTGTGCTGGCTCTGGCCCTGCCTTGCCCCCCTGCCTGCCTCCAGACCCTGCTGGAGCTTTTGCTTTGCTCTTAGCGCTTGGGAGCGCTTATTTGCCTGCTAGCGTTGAGGGGCGCTTTTCCTTTTGCTCATAGCGTTGGGAGCGCTTTGTCTGCCTAGCGAGTGCCCCCCTCGCTGATTTTCGCCGATTTTTGGCGAGCGAGTGCCCACCTCGCTTTATATTTGATTTGAGAGCCGGTGCCCACCCGGCATTGCCCCGTGATTATTTAATTAATTAAAGCCGGAGCCCACCCGGCGTTCCCCCGTGATCACAGCCGCAGCCGAGGGGGAGTGAAAACTGTTGCCGGGCCGCTGCCTAGAGCGACCCAGAAGTCCCGCCTCCTGACCCCCAGGGCCGCGCTGCCATTGGCGGCCCCGGCGGAAGTCAGGCGGAGGGGAGAGCGAGACAAGGCCAGGCAGGAAGCGGCCGGCCGGGTCCGAAGCTCCCTCGAGGAAGAGGAGCCCCGCCCGCGGCCCCCGCCGAGCCGTTCAGGAAGCAGAGCCGGTGAGTGGGGCTGGGGAGAGTGAGGGAAGGGAGGAGGGCGTCGGGGCACATTGTCGGTGCCCGCCCCTCCCCTTCCATGTGCGGGCCGAGCGAGGCCCTCGTTGTGGTCGAGCCCAGAGGCTCGTGGGGCATTAGCCATTCCTCTTGGTTTCCCGAGCGGCCCCAGTTGGCAGAGGGCCGCTCCAACGACGCCCGCATTCATTTGTTTTACGAGCCAGAGAGGCTCGAAGTGCCAGATGCAATTTACGAGCCCCGAGGCTCGAGGGGGCAATTTCATTGATTTAGAGCGCTGAGCTCTTTTGTGCCTATTTGTCCACGAGCCCTGAGAGGCTCTTGGGGGGCCCAGTTCGTTGGTTGTAGCCCCGAGGCTCCCACGCTGTGTCTCCCCACCATTGTTCTTGAGCCCACGTGGCTCCAACGTTTGCCCAGCTGTTATTTACAACTGTCCAGCACTTAGTGGACAGTTGCTACGTTTAGGCTTTGTTCTGTGCTGCCTGTGCAGCCTCCCCTGACATTGAGACTCAGGGCATTTTAGCCCTTGCGAGGCCAGTTGGCCTGAGGGACCATTCTAGTGTTGTGCTACATGCACCCTGCGCAATTTATGAGTTACTTGCTTATTTGATTTCTGCGCAAATGTTCTACCTGCACCTCTGAATGTGTTTTAATGTTTCATGTGCAATTGTTTGTTATTACCTTTGCTAAAAGTGACCTGCTTAGGTGATTCCTTGTTCTTTTATTCCCCTTTGCTAAAAGTGACCTGCTTAGAGGAATGTTTGTTTTTACCTTTGCTAAAAGTGACCTGCTTAGGTAATTCTTTGTGCTTTTATTTCCCTTTGCTAAAAGTGACCTGCTTAGAGGAATATTGATGGTTTTATTGCCTTTGCTAAATGTGACTTGCTTAGGTGATTATTTTAGGTTTCCTTCCCTTTGCTAAATGTGACTTGCTTAGGTGATAGGTTTTCCTTCCATAGGTCCTGATGATAAGGTCCTAGTTCCCTGCGTGATTTCCCTACAGTGTTTAGGGTGGCGTAGGAGGTATTTACCCTTTACCAGTAGTTACTGGTTGTATGCTACATATAACTATTTTGTGTGCTACATTCATTATGTTTATGTGCTAAAGTGTTATACCTACAAGTGCTATTTCTAAAAGTGCATTCCCCTGACAGTGGTCCAGGTGGCCCTGTCTTGTACATAATCCCTTGTAAATCTTGCCCGTGCCTGTTGGCACATTGTAAAGTGTGTGTGTTATCTAATGTGTTTTTATTATTATAATACAAAGGCTAATTTTTGATATAACCTTGTGTGGAGTTTCCTTTGTGGTGGGCCTAGGGTGTTGTCTCTGGGGTGCGCGCGCAAACGCTTTAAACATCGCCTCTGAGATTAGCCTTGCTGCTCGCGTCACGTTACCTAGAGGGTGAGCAGGGGTTATCTTGGTGTGTGACTCCCTTGCCCTGACTTAGAAATGGTGATCCCTGACTGACTTTGGCGTGAGCCTTGGCCGGCCGGGGGTCCCGTTTCTAACATTGGTGGCTAGCGGTGCGGATTGGACTTGCGTTTGCGCTGTACCACAGTGGCGACAGGCCACACTTCAAAACTCTGCAATTTTAGATAACCACATTTTGGGGATTATTGTTTTTTAGGGAAGATCAGTTTTGCTTCTCCTGAAAGGTGTCATTTTGTAATTTCTGTTCAGTACATTTGTTCCCCGCCCTGCTCCCAGAGTTTGGTACCTGTGTCACTTGTGGTCAGGTTGAGAAAATCAGGGGTGGTAGAAACTGCCTTACCGGTCCGAGGGGAGGGTGTGTGTGAATGAGTGGTGTGCTACACTGGACAGTGGAGTGCAAGTTCTCTGAGATAGGAATCTTGCTGATTTTTGTAATTGTATACTCCTGTGTAAGCTCAGACCCCCAGGTTCCCTGTGTCAAACTCTTCTTGAGAACGTCCGCCAAAATGGAGCCTGTTTTTGATCTCTGTTGTCTTTTTAGGTACAGTAGGTCAGAGCTGGTCAGATTCTGTGAAGAGGGAGGCATGGAGGTGAGTGAGTTGGATACTCAGTCCCAGCTTAGGGACAGCCTGATCCAATGGCAAAAGGGTCAGTGGGATCTTGAGCACAGTGAGAGAGATAGGGCCCGGGCCGCACGTCATGAGGATGGTGAGTCTGTTGGGAGCCCTGAAGAATGTGAGTTGTATGATGATGACAGTGGATGGATATCAGCAGATAGTGAGGACCCCATAGATAGGGAGTCCCTTGCTGGGTCCAGTGTCAGTACCAGCGGCTCATCCCTTGTTCTGTCCCCAGAGGAGTGGTTGGATAGGAGGGAAGAGCGGGAGCATCAGCTAGCGATGGAACAGCTCAGGTTGGAGCACGCCAAGCTAGAGGCTGAAAGGGCCTTGTTCAGGGAGAAGGTAGCCCTAGAGGATAGGTTATCCCCTGAGTGCAGTTGTGGTTTTCTGGATTCCCCAGGGAGGGTTGAATCCAGTGGTGGCAGCTATTTAAGTGTTAGTGTAGACAGTCCCACTCCCAGTTTCCCGAGTCTGGTACCTGTTCCCCCAGAGGAGGAGTGTCGGTTGAAGTTCAGGAACCTTAGGAGACTGCCTCACCAGGATTGGGAGGAGTATTCCGATGAGTGTGAGGATGCACTGATTGATTGGTTAAGGGTTCACGGGGAACCTGAGTATTATAAGCTGTTCAACCTAGTTGTCAGGGAGCAGCTGCTCAATTGTTCTGCGCCAGAGTTGCGCCAACACCTGTTAGGGTGTGGATTGATTAAGCCTTGTGAGCTTGCAAGGGAAGCAGAGCGCTGGGACAGTGCGAGAGGTTCTTTAGAGTCACTAGTGAGTGATTCCAACAATAGTGGGTCAGGTGTCTTCCAGCCGAGTGTGGTGGAGGAGGGTGAGAGTAGCCCAGCTGGGTCCCTGGTTAGTGAGAAGGGTGTAGGGGCTGAGTGCCTGTCTCAGTGGAGCGGGAGTGAGTGTGTGACCGAGAGTCCCCAGATGCCCGAAGCCCTGTCACAGAGCCTGGATGGTTTCTTTAGGGAACACCAGGAAGGGAACCTAGACTTGCCTGTTAGTTCACTTGAGGGAGATCTCCTAGTGGGTAGAGGACCTGGAGCATCTGTAAGCGGAGCTTCTATGGTTCTAGAGTCTGGCAGTACCGCTCCAGTAGGGAGGGTACAGGAGTCCAGTACAAGGAGTGATTGGGGGATAGGATGTGAGTCCCCAGAAGTCCTGGAGTGCCAGGCATTGGTTCCACCAAAGGTTTTAGACCAGAGGTTGGAAGGCCAGGTTCAGGATCCGCCTGACCTGAAGGGTGGGACTACTGTAATCAGTGTCCTGACCAGTTCTTTTTCCAGAGGTACCGCCCCGGTTGGGAGGGAGCAGGACTCTGGAAGGGGGTGCAGAGGGTGGGAGAGCCCACCTCTGACCCCGGTACCACCTGAGGGGTTAAACCCCAGGTTGGGAGAATGTTGTTTAGAGGGGACCCCTCGCAGGAGGAGGAGGAACCCTAGGAGAAGAGGTAAGGGGAGGAGAGCCTTCCCTGAGACTCCTGGTCCGCCTGAGGTTGTAGACCCTAGGTTGGAGAACCAGTGGCAGTCTAGCCCTGTCTTACAGACAGGAAGAGTGGAGCATGGCTATTATGTGCCAGGGGTTACTACCCCCCACTTTGTGGGTAGGCAGGATCCAGTGGTACCTGGATGGCCTAGGGCCTGGTCCTCGCCGAGGGCAGCTGGATAGTACCAGTGGGGTAGCCCAGTTAGTCCCTACCGTAGTTTTAGAAAGAACACCAGGGGTTCACCGTGGCGTAAAACAGGAGGGTGTCCCTGCAGTTGTGGGCCCGCGTCCTTGTTTTATCGCCCCAAGCAGGGAAGTCCATCACGGTGGTGATTGGTCTGCCCTGCGTTTTGGCTGGAAGGGGGTCGTGTTGGACTTGGGCCTTAGGGCAGGTTCACCCCTAATCTTTTTGCTTTTATTTGTGACCCTGTGTAGTGATTTCTGGGTCTTGGCGCACTTTTTCCCTGTGTCCCAGAGTAAAAGTGCGTGCGTGTAGTATGGCTGGCCTGCCCTCCCATAGGAATGCATGGGGAATGTGAGTGTCCATGTTAGTTCCTGATGTGTTGGGAGTGCAGGCTCGAGTTTAGTATGTATGAACTCGTGAGATTGAATGCTGCAAGATGGTGTATGCGGCATGTATGTGTCTAGAAGGGAAGTGCTACTTCTGGACATTGATGTATGTGTGCAGTGAGGGTGCTGGAGCGTGATTGGCTGGAGCTGGCTGGCATGCCAGGCTCCAGGAAGTCTGGATGGGTCTGCCTGGTGGTGAGTGGGAGATTAGCATGAGTGATGTGTGGGAGGAGTGTACCTGTGTCCTGGATGGGCTGGGGTTTTCCCCACACAAGGCTGGCTCCGCCCCCCTGTGGTTTGTCTAATGACCCAAGCCTCCCCAGTGAATGAAAGGGGTGGTTGGGCCATCAAGGGTACTCCCAAGCCAGCTGCAACTGGTTTCCCCCCACCCTGCACCCTGGAAACAAAGGATTTCGCTGTATAAAAATGGGGCTGTGTCCCCACAGAAATGGTTCTACTTGTGGATCCTTGCCAGAGGGGGCTGTTGCTGCTGCTGGGGCCAGGAGGACCGCCACTTGGCTTGTCTCCCTGCCTGGAGACCCAGTGTGCTGGCTCTGGCCCTGCCTTGCCCCCCTGCCTGCCTCCAGACCCTGCTGGAGCTTTTGCTTTGCTCTTAGCGCTTGGGAGCGCTTATTTGCCTGCTAGCGTTGAGGGGCGCTTTTCCTTTTGCTCATAGCGTTGGGAGCGCTTTGTCTGCCTAGCGAGTGCCCCCCTCGCTGATTTTCGCCGATTTTTGGCGAGCGAGTGCCCACCTCGCTTTATATTTGATTTGAGAGCCGGTGCCCACCCGGCATTGCCCCGTGATTATTTAATTAATTAAAGCCGGAGCCCACCCGGCGTTCCCCCGTGATCACCGCCGCAGCCGAGGGGGAGTGAAAACTGTTGCCGGGCCGCTGCCTAGAGCGACCCGGAAGTCCCGCCTCCTGACCCCCAGGGCCGCGCTGCCATTGGCGGCCCCGGCGGAAGTCAGGCGGAGGGGAGAGCGAGACAAGGCCAGGCAGGAAGCGGCCGGCCGGGTCCGAAGCTCCCTCGAGGAAGAGGAGCCCCGCCAGCGGCCCCCGCCGAGCCGTTCAGGAAGCAGAGCCGGTGAGTGGGGCTGGGGAGAGTGAGGGAAGGGAGGAGGGCGTCGGGGCACATTGTCAGTGCCCGCCCCTCCCCTTCCGTGTGCGGGCCGAGCGAGGCCCTCGTTGTGGTCGAGCCCAGATGCTCGTGGGGCATTAGCCATTCCTCTTGGTTTCCCGAGCGGCCCCAGTTGGCAGAGGGCCGCTCCAACGACGCCCGCATTCATTTGTTTTACGAGCCCAGAGAGGCTCGAAGTGCCAGATGCAATTTACGAGCCCCGAGGCTCGAGGGGGCAATTTCATTGATTTAGAGCGCTGAGCTCTTTTGTGCCTATTTGTCCACGAGCCCTGAGAGGCTCTTGGGGGGCCCAGTTCGTTGGTTGTAGCCCCGAGGCTCCCACGCTGTGTCTCCCCACCATTGTTCTTGAGCCCACGTGGCTCCAACGTTTGCCCAGCTGTTATTTACAACTGTCCAGCACTTAGTGGACAGTTGCTACGTTTAGGCTTTGTTCTGTGCTGCCTGTGCAGCCTCCCCTGACATTGAGACTCAGGGCATTTTAGCCCTTGCGAGGCCAGTTGGCCTGAGGGACCATTCTAGTGTTGTGCTACATGCACCCTGCGCAATTTATGAGTTACTTGCTTATTTGATTTCTGCGCAAATGTTCTACCTGCACCTCTGAATGTGTTTTAATGTTTCATGTGCAATTGTTTGTTATTACCTTTGCTAAAAGTGACCTGCTTAGGTGATTCTTTGTTCTTTTATTCCCCTTTGCTAAAAGTGACCTGCTTAGAGGAATGTTTGTTTTTACCTTTGCTAAAAGTGACCTGCTTAGGTAATTCTTTGTGCTTTTATTTCCCTTTGCTAAAAGTGACCTGCTTAGAGGAATATTGATGGTTTTATTGCCTTTGCTAAATGTGACTTGCTTAGGTGATTATTTTAGGTTTCCTTCCCTTTGCTAAATGTGACTTGCTTAGGTGATAGGTTTTCCTTCCATAGGTCCTGATGATAAGGTCCTAGTTCCCTGCGTGATTTCCCTACAGTGTTTAGGGTGGCGTAGGAGGTATTTACCCTTTACTAGTAGTTACTGGTTGTATGCTACATATAAGTATTTTGTGTGCTACATTCATTATGTTTATGTGCTAAAGTGTTATACCTACAAGTGCTATTTCTAAAAGTGCATTCCCCTTACAGTGGTCCAGGTGGCCCTGTCTTGTACATAATCCCTTGTAAATCTTGCCCGTGCCTGTTGGCACATTGTAAAGTGTGTGTGTTATCTAATGTGTTTTTATTATTATAATACAAAGGCTATTTTTGATATAACCTTGTGTGGAGTTTCCTTTGTGGTGGGCCTAGGGTGTTGTCGCTGGGGTGCGCGCGCAAACGCTTTACACATCGCCTCTGAGATTAGCCTTGCTGCTCGCGTCACGTTACCTAGAGGGTGAGCAGGGGTTATCTTGGTGTGTGACTCCCTTGCCCTGACTTAGAAATGGTGATCCATCCCTGACTGACTTTGGCGTGAGCCTTGGCCGGCCGGGGGTCCCGTTTCTAACATTGCACAATCACAACACTTAACATTCATGTGTTGTCAGAAAAAGGAGAATGGACTCATTCATCTTTGAATTACCAAACAAAACATTTTATTCAAATAAACTCAAAACAACTATTCTGAAGAGTAATGGTGGGTTTTCTCAGGACAATCTGTAGGTCACAGCTTGCAAGACAAAACTCTGGATGAGAAGGAGTGTCATGTGCTCATCAAAGGACATAGAGAGACAGCAACAGAGAGAAAGAGAAAGAGAGAGAGAGAAAGAGAGGGAGAGAGAAAGAGATGGAGGGAGAGAGAAAGAGAGGGAGAGAGAGAGAAAGAGAGGGAGAGAGAAAGAGGGAGAGAGAGAGGGAAAGAGAGAGAGAGAGAGAGAGAGAGAGAGAGAGAGAGAGAGAGAGAGAGAAAGAGAGGGGGAGATAGAGACAGTAAAAAGAAGAGAGGAAGAGAGAGTGCCAACACTGCGGACCCAGGCCTCGCTGCTCACCTGCTGCCACCGGTGCGTCTCCAACCACGTGCCGGTATACACTGCAGTCCACCAGGTCCCTTATCTGAAACAGAGTCCAGATTCATGAATGGCAGAGTACATGCAATTGCACACCCCATCATCGCTTGCCCGCCCCTGCACACCCAGGCTCCAGCACCCCAGCCCCTCCCGTCGTTCCGCGGTGACTGCGCACCCAAGCAGCTACACCCCAGCCCCTCTTACCGCCCACCGGCGAATGCCGGCCCCTGCGCACCCAGGCCCCACTGCTTACTTTATGCCACCGGCGTGTCCCCGAGAGGGCCCGCCACGTGCTGGTGCAAGCCCGGGGCCCACGAACATGGCACCCGCCACATCATGCAGCCACGCTCTGCGGGCCACCAGGTCTCACATTTGATTCTGGGTCTTGATTTCGCTATGGCAGAGTTCATATCAGTGCACACAACATCATCGCAGGCTGCACTCCTGCTCAGCCCTTTAGGTGCCACTAACTCTGTGACCCACGAGGCAATGCCATGTGCCAGTAGGCCAGCACTGCCCTCTGGCTTAGGTCTACACTGCAGTCCAGAGGGCTCACACAAATCCTTCGCAGTCTGGACCGCCAGGACTAGGCATCATTGCAAGCTGCACACCCGCTCAGCACTTAAGGTACCCCCACCTCAGTCCACCGAAAGTTACCATCCCATGGCGGTGTGCCTGTTCCGTCCACAGTCTGTGCCCTGCAAGTCATGGACCCTCTATGATTAGGGATTGTGGTGCGGACGCCATCATGTCACCTTCGGCACTGGGGAATGTGATGTGGTAGGGCCCTAAGCCCTCATACATAAATAATAAGCACACGGACACACCCAGATAGAGAGTGGAAATCTCATCCAGTACATGCGCCCGGCCCTTTTTATTGGCAGGGTCACGTGTCCTGTGACGTTTGTGCTGGATGGGTGTGGTGTGGGTGTAAACCAGCCGTGAGGGAGTGGCTGTAGCATGCTGACACTAGACTTGTGATCAGCGGATCACATACAAGGAAGACCTGGGACATGTAGCGTTGTCATCCCCCCTGTAAGCATAAGCGGAGTGGGCTGGCCTGGCGTATGCCAGTCCAGCGTAAGGGTGTGAACAATGACCCCGGGGCTCTGGGTTTGGTTCCCTCCTGGGCTGGACAAAGCAGCAAGTAATGCGTGTGCTCCTGTTGCAGTGCTGGCATCACCCGAGCACAATCAGCAATGTGTCACCCAAGTCCGACAACATGAGCAACATGAAAGTAAGGGGGAATCACTGACCCTACATTCATCCAAACTTCCACACTTGAAAGATCATAGACATGACACATCTGTGTGAATATGAATGTTTAATGCACATTCAGTGAAGTTTTGTAGCTGGTGCAGTACAGGGCCATGCAACCCCCACTTTACATTGTTGGCCCGTGGAGGGCCATCCAGAGTCCTTCAGGGAATGACAAGTTCAATGGAAAGGGAAGAGCTCAGTCCGCAGTCTGAATGCTGTGTCATTGGTGACCAAACACAATATGGCAGTCCTTCCCGAGGTCCAAGGTGAGTGTCGCAAAGTGTATCGGGAACAGTGGAGGTGGACTGTCTGCCGCACTGTGTGGCACTGAAAGTTCACGGGGTGGAGATGTGGATGGAGTGGTAGCAGCAGCATTCATCAGCGCCAGGCCTTGTGGCAGCAATGCCATGAGGAGGGTATTTAGGGCATTGAGGAACCCAGCTACCACTCGCTGGAGTGCAGCTGTGGCAGACGCTCTTTCCGCCTGCGTCCACTCCATTGTCTCGATTATCCTCCGCATGTGTCCCAACTCCTGTGTGGCATATCTAGAGCCACTCTGACTAGACAGTTGTTCTTGTCTCTGAGTCAGGACTCCAGCGATGTCAGCCATGGTTCATTGGAGAGTATGGAGCAGACTGTGGGTGTCAGTTAGGGACTGTAAGCGGTACCTGATGGGACTTAGACACCCACTTATGGCATCTAGTTTGGCTGCCATGTGTTCAAACCCCACCCGCACCTGTTCAGCCATCTGCTCCTGGCACCCCAACACATGGAATTGGAATGCCATGTGGTCTTCATGGGGGTCCTGGGAGGCAGCCGTGGTGGTGGGTGCTGCCAGCTGTGTGGTCTGTGCAGGGTTGGGGTCTCCTCGTGGCAGCTGGGCTGCCCTGATCCTGGGGGTGTGGTGCAGAGGCTGTCCATGAGCTGTTGAAGGGCGTCAGGGTCAAAGGTGTGGTGATCCTCTTTGTCATCAGAGAAGAGAGGTTTTGCCTGCTCTGCAGTAGGCATTGGATTTCCCTCTGCAATATGAAGGGGAGATGCAGTTTAACATTGTGTTCACATGTATGTTGATGCTTTGTACATGTTTACATTCAGACTGCATGACAGTGTACATTGTGACAGTTTGGGAGGAGCTTCCTATTTGATGCGGGACAGTGGCCATTTCGACACCATCATGGATGTGTGTTTGTACTTGTACATCATCATCTCACATTTCCCTGCAATGCCAAATATGATTGGTCAGTTTCTACACACACGCAGCACTAGGCGTGTGCTCTGTTCTGTTGTTTACGTGTTGTGGTTTGTACCACATTGTAGTCAATGTTGATGTGCTCTGCCTGTTGTGTGTGTGTGCAGCAGTTTGGGGTAGTCGCCCCTGCAGCTCTGATTTTGCTGCCCCTTCTCCCTTTCATGTGGTGTGCCTTTGACTTCTGTGCTTCTACAGTGCTGAGATGTTGCATACTTGGGTACATTGGGCTCTTAGTGGGAGTTGGGGGTCTGGGGCATGGTTTGTCCGCAGATGTGCTCTACTTAATTGTGCATGTGTACCATTGTTCTCATCTCCCCCGTCCCCCCAGTCCCTGGTCGTTACTCACCCTGTTGCTGTTGTGTCCGGTCATGTTGAGCAGTGTTCAGTACCCCAACTCCTGCCACCGTCTCCCCACTGATGACTGTGGACACCATTTCCTCCATCTCGTCCAGCTCCTCCTGAGGCGCTGGACTCCCACCTCCAGTCTGCATTGCTGCCATCCAGTTGTTGGCAAGTTTCTGCTTAGTTTTGCGCATCACATCAATCCAGCGCCTCTTGACCTCTTCCATTGTCCTCTTCAGCACTCCGACTGCATTCACCTTGTCCACAATTGACTGCCATATTCCATTTTTTGGTGTCAATGACACAGTGGAGGTGACGAACAGTAGTTGATGGTGTTCTATTACCTCCGTTATAAGGATCCTGTTTCCTGCGGACTGAACAGCATCTTCCTCTTCTTCTTGTCCTTGCCCATCCCTGAGCCAGAGGTCCCAGGCTGGTCCTCCTGTGTTCTTGTGCAGTTCTGGTTGTCCTCTGTACTTGCTCCAGCTACCTCCAATGTGCTACGCTGTTGTTTGGCCTTTGTTTAAATGTTTTTTTTTACTTTCATAGTGATTTTTCCTGCCTGACGTGTGTGAATTGCAGACCTGGGGTAGATTATCGCAGATTTTTTAATTGCGATTGGGCCCATCGCAACTTTTTCGCGTTGGGGTTTACTTTTTTATCACCATCCTGGTGACTTTATCGCAGACATTCAACGTGTTATCGTGAGGCTATGGCGTGGTACAGCTGTGTTGAGAATGCGACGTTAACACAGAGTTATTTTCCCACACTAGACTGAGATGTGAAGAGTTGTGTTAAGCTAATTTTGCAGTAATTATCACATGTCCTTGAGAATATCCCCCTGAAAGTTTTCTTTAGGAGGACAGTTCAGTAAAGTTTTGGGGTTTTAAAAAACAAAATCTCAAAGCGACAGTTTGTTTTTGGAAAACAACAAAGAAATTTCCTGACAGGCTGGACGTTTTGCCCAGTGCGTTCTGTCTAGGACCAACAGATCTTGGCTTTGAAGTCCGGAGCAAGAAAAATGTATACATTGGAACATCTTCTCTTAAAAGGGTGTACAGCCTGAGGTATATTGACTACAGTTCAGTGTCAGACTGGCTGCCGGTGAAAGGTTTCAGTCGGTGGCACCAGTTTGGAATCTGCCATTGGAAGAACCATAACACCTCATTTAGTCTCACATTATGGTTTTGTTCTTACATCATTAGTACAATCAAGATGTGCAACAATATCAAACTTTCAAACACATTACAAAAGGTGTGTAAATGTACAGCAAGATTCCTGCAAATATCCCTATTTTTTACACACACGAAAATGAGTGAAATGAAATGTATTACTCTGCTTATCCCGAGGTCTCAGGCTCTTTAACAAGTGGGTGGATTTATCTAAATCGTGTTAATTTGGAAATTGTTGCCTCTTTCAGTGCTGGTTCACTGCAACCATGTTGAAGATCCAAGCGACTCACAGGATCCTCTGCACATCTCATGTCCACTGAGTGCTGGTCTCTGAGAGGAACATTCCATTATGGACCTATTTGTCCCACATCCAGGTATTTCTCAGATGTTTACTATGATGGCTGCAAAAGCGGGAAATGTGGTGTTTTACAGCAGATAAGTGTAGGATATGGGACAGATACGAAAAAAGTGGGACAATCCAGCAGTAAACCTGTACATCTACTTTGGCATCATGACACTTTTATACAAATTAAATGTGTCTCAGTTTTTAAAGTTATGGTAGATGAACAAGCACAATTCCATTCAGCTAATATCACTCTCAGTACCTTCCTCTACATCACCACTCCTCTGTCTACCTAATTTCTCTCCCATTCTCACGTCTTTCGTAGTAACGCATCTCTCTCACTACCTAATCTCTCAATTTACATCAATAGTCATACACTACCTCAACTCTACCTTTCTTTACGCTCTTTCTTTTTCCTCTAGATCGACTTTCTCCCTGCTTTGGTCCTTTCGCATTATCATCATTTCTCTGTGCTTCCTAATTTTCTGCATTGCTACCTCTTTTTCTGCATCTATCATTACCCCCAGTTCTCTCTTATTTGTCTTTGAACATCCCTCTGGATTTTAACTCACCCTTTCTGCTTCAGCTCTCTCTTTACACCTTTCTTTATACTGTTTCCGACCTCATTTCTATCTACCTCTCTTTTCCTCACCATGCTTTCGGTGTCACCCTCTCTCTCTCTTCATGTTTAAATCAACTTTGCATCTTTGTATCAACCTCGTCTCTTTTTCTTTCTCTGCATTGCCTTTGTGTCTCATTTTCACGTTTTATCTCTATGCCTCATCTCTCTTTCTGCCCTTCACTGCTCTCTCATTCTCTCTGCTCTGTTTACCTGAACCGTATTTCTATGCCTCCTCTCACTTTCTCCCTCTCTCTACTTCCTCACGCTCTCTCCACTTAGCATCTTTCTAAACTTCTCTCCCTGCCTCACCCCTCTGCCAGGCTAGAGCTCCCTTTCTCTAACTTACATATTGTTTTTTACTTTTTTGGATTCTCCTTAACCCCTTCGCTGCTAGGCCTTTTCCCCTCCTGTGCTAAGCCTTTTTTTGGCGATTTGGGGTAGTGCGCGCTTAGGCCCCTGTAACTTTTTGACCACATAAGGTATCCATGCCAAATTTGCGTCCTTTTCTTCCAACATCATGTGGATTCCAAAGATGCCCAGGGTGTGTGGATTCCCTTGGAGGGGTCCCAGAAATTAACCAAAATATAGTGAAATGTTTGTTTTTTTCAGAAAAATGGGAAAAACAGGCTGCAAATGAAAGCCTCTGGGTTTTTCCCTGAAAATGTTATCAAAAAAGGGTTTGTGGGGCTGAAATCTCAATTTTCTCAGCTTTTAGGGAATGACAGTCTTTTGTCAGAGAACCAACATTTTTCACACAGTTTTGGCATTTTTCTGGGACCTTGCCTATTTTTGCTATTTTTAGAGCTTTCCACCTCCTTCAAGTTAATGGTAGAAATGAGCTTGAAAGCAATAATGGATCCTAGAAATCTGTACATTTTCGAATAGTAGACAAAATTCTGAATTCAGAAAGGGGTCATTTGTCTAAATCCATGAAGGTTTCTTTATAGAAACTAACAGTTAAATATTGGAATAATTGAAAATTTGTTGAAAAAAACAGCCTTTTGTCTCAATGTTTTCACCTATAACTTTTTCTAATCTTGACAGCTCTTGGAAAGCAATTGACCGTTACATCCGTAAGACCTTCCTGGTTGTGGGGATATATAGGACTTGTAGTTTCACCAAGAACCCGACGAACCCAGATCCAAAAACTGAGCAGCAACTTGCAATGGTATTTTTTCATTTACTGGGTACAGAGCACTTTGTCTTGGAAAATGTATACATGGAAAAATCTGTATGAAAGACACCTATGTATTTCTGAATTTGATACAAAATATAGAGTTCAGAAACAGTATATAATTGCACATTTTCAAAATTGGGAATACTCATACTAGCATGAGAATTATTGGTCATTTTTCAAAAACATTTTTTTTTACACAATGTCTTTCATTGAAAGGGAGAAATGCATGAAAGCTCAATTGGTAATAACAGTTGATTTACAAATCTAAATTACCCGAAGTCTCCCGATAAAAACGGTACCTCACTTGTGTGGGTCGGCCTTGTGCCTGCGACAGGAAACGGCGCAAAATGCAACGTGGTCACACCTCAATTTTGCAGTTACAAATTGACCCTTTTATGGCAAAGTGCCTACCTGTAGTTTTTGCACCCTAGCTCTGCCGGCACCTAGGGAAACCTAGCAAACCTATACATTTTTGAAAAGTAGACACCCAGGGAAATTTAGAATAGGGTGACTCGACTGCCTACCACCAGGTTTTGTTACCCAGAATCCCTTGCAAACCTAAACATTTGACAAAAAAACAAATTTTCCTCACATTTCTGTGGTGGAAAGTTCTGGAATCTGCGTGGATCAACAAATTTCCACCCACCCAGCGTTCCCCCAGGTCTCCCAAAAAAACATGGTACCTCACTTGCGTGGGTAGGCATAGTGGCTGCGACACAAAACAGCGCAAAACGCAACGTGGTCGCACCTCAATTTCCCAGTGAAATCTTGCGCTTTTTGGACAAAGAGACTACCTTTTGTTTTTGAGCCCTAGCTCTGCCAGCACCTAGGGAAACATAGCAAACCTATAAATTTTTGAAAAATAGACACCCAGGGGAATTCAGGATGGGGTGACTCGACTGCCTACCACCAGATTTTGTTACCCAGAATCCCTTGCAAAGCTAAGAATTTGACAAAAAAACACATTTTCCTCACATTTCTGTGGTGGAAAGTTCTGGAATCTGTGTGGATCAACAAATTTCCACCCACCCAGCGTTCCCCCAGGTCTCCCGAAAAAAATTGTACCTCACTTGCGTGGGTAGGCATGGTGGCTGCGACACGAAACAGCGCAAAACGCAACGTGGTCGCACCTCAATTTCCCAGTGAAAGCTTGCGCTTTTTGGACAAAGAGACTTCCTTTTGTTTTTGAGCCCAAGCTCTGTCAGCACCTAGGGAAACCTAGCAAACCTATAAATTTTTGAAAAGTAGACGCCCAGGGGAATTCAGGATGGGGTGAATCGACTGCCTACCACCAGGTTTTGTTACCCAGAATCCCTTGCACAGGTAACAATTTGTAAAAAAAAAACACATTTTCCTCACATTTCTGTGGTGGAAAGTTCTGGAATCTGCGTGGATCAACAAATTTCCACCCACCCAGCGTTCCCCCAGGTCTCCCGAAAAAAATGGTACCTCACTTGCGTTGTTAGGCATAGTGGCTGCGACATGAAACAGCGCAAAATGCAACGTGGTCGCACCTCAATTTCCCAGTGAAATCTTGCGCTTTTTGGACAAAGAGACTACCTTTTGTTTTTGAGCCCTAGCTCTGCCAGCACCTAGGGAAACCTAGCAAACCTATACATTTTTTAAAACTAAACACCCTTTCAGGATGGGGTGAATCGACTGCCTACCCCCAGGTTTTGTTACCCAGAATCCCTTGCAAAGCTAAAAATTTGAGAAAAAAAACACATTTTCCTCACATTTCTGTGGTAGAAAGTTCTGGAATCTGTGTGGATCAATAAATTTCCACCCTCCCAGCGTTCCCCCAGGTCTCCCGAAATAAATGGTACCTCACTTGCGTGGGTAGGCATAGTGGCTGCGACATGAAACAGCGCAAAACGCAACATGGTCACACCTCAATTTCCCATTGAAATCTTGCCCTTTTTGGACAAAAAGACTACCTTTTGTTTTTGAGCCCTAGCTCTGCCAGCACCTAGGGAAACCCAGCAAACCTATACATTTTTGAAAACTAGACACCCAGGGAAATTCAGGATGGGGTGACTCGTCTGCCTACCCCCAGGTTTTGTTACCCAGAATCCCTTGCAAACCTAAAAATTTGACAAAAAAACACATTTTCCTCACATTTCTGTGGTGGAAAGTTCTGGAATCTGCGTGGATCAACAAATTTCCACCCACCCACCGTTCCCCCAGGTTCCCCGAAAAAAATGGTACCTCACTTGCGTTGTTAGGCATAGTGGCTGCGACATGAAACAGCGAAAAATGCAACGTGGTCGCACCTCAATTTCCCAGTGAAATCTTGCGCTTTTTGGACAAAGAGACTACCTTTTGTTTTTGAGCCCTAGCTCTGCCAGCACCTAGGGAAACCTAGCAAACCTATACATTTTTTAAAACTAAACACCCTTTCAGGATGGGGTGAATCGACTGCCTACCCCCAGGTTTTGTTACCCAGAATCCCTTGCAAAGCTAAAAATTTGAGAAAAAAAACACATTTTCCTCACATTTCTGTGGTAGAAAGTTCTGGAATCTGTGTGGATCAATAAATTTCCACCCTCCCAGCGTTCCCCCAGGTCTCCCGAAAAAAATGGTACCTCACTTGCGTTGTTAGGCATAGTGGCTGCGACATGAAACAGCGCAAAACGCAACGTGGTCGCACCTCAATTTCCCAGTGAAATCTTGCGATTTTTGGACAAAGAGACTACCTTTTGTTTTTGAGCCCTAGCTCTGCCAGCACCCAGGGAAACCTTGCAAACCTATATATTTTTGAAAACTAGACACCCAGGGAAATTCAGGATAGGGTGACTCGTCTGCCTACCCCCAGGTTTTGTTACCCAGAATCCCTTGCAAAGCTAAAAATCTGAGAAAAAAAACACATTTTCCTCACATTTCTGTTGTGGAAAGTTCTGGAATCTGTGTGGATCAATAAATTTCCACCCTCCCAGCGTTCCCCCAGGTCTCCCGAAATAAATGGTACCTCACTTGCGTGGGTAGGCATAGTGGCTGCGACATGAAAGAGCGCAAAACGCAACTTGGTCACACCTCAATTTCCCAGTGAAATCTTGCCCTTTTTGGACAAAAAGACTACCTTTTGTTTTTGAGCCCTAGCTCTGCCAGCACCTAGGGAAACCCAGCAAACCTATACATTTTTGAAAACTAGACACCCAGGGAAATTCAGGATGGGGTGACTCGTCTGCCTACCCCCAGGTTTTGTTACCCAGAATCCCTTGCAAACCTAAAAATTTTACAAAAAACCACATTTTCCTCACATTTCTGTGGTGGAAAGTTCTGGAATCTGCGTGGATCAACAAATTTCCACCCACCCAGTGTTCCCCCAGGTCTCCCGAAAAAAAATGGTACCTCACTTGCATGGGTAGGCATAGTGGCTGCGACACGAAACAGCGCAAAACGCAACGAGGTCGCACCTCAATTTCCCAGGGAAATCTTGCGCATTTTGGACAAAGAGACTACCTTTTGTTTTTGAGCCCTAGCTCTGCCAGCACCTAGGGAAACCTAGTAAACCTATACATTTTTGAAAACTAGACACCCAGGGAAATTCAGGATGGGGTGACACGTCTGCCTACCCCCAGGTTTTTTTACCCAGAATCCCTTGCAAACCTAAAAATTTGACAAAAAAGACACATTTTCCTCACATTTCTGTGATGGAAAGTTCTGGAATCTGCGTGGATCAACAAATTTCCACCCACCCAGCGTTCCCCCAGGTCTCTCGGAAAAAATGGTACCTCACTTGCGTTGTTAGGCATAGTGGCTGCGACATGAAACAGCACAAAACGCAACGTGGTCGCACCTCAATTTCCCAGTGAAATCTTGTGCTTTTTGGACAAAGAGACTACCTTTTGTTTTTGAGCCCTAGCTCTGCCAGCACCTAGGGAAACCTAGCAAACCTATACATTTTTAAAACTAGACACCCAGGGAAATTCAGGATGGGGTGAATCGACTGCCTACCACCAGGGTTTGTTACCCAGAATCCCTTGCAAAGTTAAGTATTTGACAAAAAAAACACATTTTCCTCACATTTATGTGGTGGAAAGTTCTGGAATCTGCGTGGATCAACAAATTTCCACACACCCAGCGTTCCCCCAGGTCTCCCGAAAAAAATGGTACCTCACTTGCGTTGTTAGGCATAGTGGCTGCGACATGAAACAGCGCAAAACGCAACGTGGTTGCACCTCAATTTCCCAGTGAAATCTTGCGCTTTTTGGACAAAGAGACTACCTTTTGTTTTTGAGCCCTAGCTCTGCCAGCACCTAGGGAAACCTAGCAAACCTATACATTTTTGAAAACTAGACACACAGGGAAATTCAGAATGGGGTGACTCGTCTGCCTACCCCCAGGTTTTGTTACCCAGAATCCCTTGCAAACCTAAAAATTTGACAAAAAAAACACATTTTCCTCACATTTCTGTGGTGGAAAGTTCTGGAATCTGCGTGGATCAACAAATTTCTACCCACCCAGCGTTCCCCCAGGTCTCCCAAAAAAAATGGTACCTCACTTCCGTTGTTAGGCATAGTGGCTGTGACATGAAACAGCGCAAAATGCAACGTGGTCGCACCTCAATTTCCCAGTGAAATCTTGCGCTTTTTGGACAAAGAGACTACCTTTTGTTTTTGAGCCCTAGCTCTGCCAGCACCTAGGGAAACCTAGCACACCTATACATTTTTGAAAACTAGACACCCAGGGGAATTCAGGATAGGGTGACTCGTCTGCCTACCCCCAGGTTTTGTTACCCAGAATCCCTTGCAAAGCTAAAAATGTGAGAAAAAAACACATTTTCCTCACATTTCTGAGGTGGAAAGTTCTGGAATCTGCGTGGATCAACAAATTTCCACCCTCCCAGCGTTCCCCCAGGTCTCCCGAAATAAATGGTACCTCACTTGCGTGGGTAGACATAGTGGCTGAGACATGAAACAGCGCAAAACGCAACGAGGTAGCACCTCAATTTCCCAGTGAAATCTTGCCCTTTATGGACAAAAAGACTACCTTTTGTTTTTGAGCCCTAGGTCTGCCAGCACCTAGGGAAACCTAGCAAACCTATTCATTTTTGAAAACTAAACACCCAGGGAAATTCAGGATGGGGTGATTCGTCTGCCTACCGCCAGGTTTTTTTACCCAGAATCCCTTGCAAACCTAAAAATTTGACAAAAAAAGACACATTTTCCTCACATTTCTGTGGTGGAAAGTTCTGGAATCTGCGTGGATCAATGAATTTCCACCCACCCAGCGTTCCCCCAGGTCTCCCGAAAAAAATGGTACCTCACTTGCGTTGTTAGGCATAGTGGCTGCGACATGAAACAGCGCAAAACGCTACATGGTTGCACCTCAATTTCACAGTGAAATCTTGCGCTTTTTGGACAAAGAGACTACCTTTTGTTTTTGAGCCCTAGCTCTGCCAGCACCTAGGGAAACCTAGCAAACCTATACATTTTGAAAACTAGACACCCAGGGGAATTCAGGATGGGGTGACTCGACAGCCTATCACCAGGTTTTGTTACCCAGAATCCCTTGCAAAGCTAAGAATTTGACAAAAAAACACATTTTCCTCACATTTCTGTGCAGAAAAGTTCTGGAATCTGCGTGGATGAACAAATTTCTACCCAGCCAGCGTTCCCCCCGGTCTCCCGAAAAAAATGGTACCTCACTTGCGTGGGTAGGCATAGTGGCTGCGACATGAAACAGCGCAAAACGCAACATGGTCGCATCTCAATTTCTCAGTGAAATCTTGCCCATTTTGGACAAAAAGACTACCTTTTGTTTTTGAGCCCTAGCTCTGCCAGCACCTAGGGAAACCTAGCAAACCTATACTTTTATGAAAACTAGACACCATGGGGAATTCAGGATGGGGTGACTCGTCTGCCTACCCCCAGGTTTTGTTACCCAGAATCCCTTGCAAAGCTAAGAATTTGACAAAAAAACACATTTTCCTCACATTTCTGTGGTGGAAAGTTCTGGAATCTGCGTGGATCAACAAATTTCCACCCACCCAGCGTTCCCCCAGGTCTCCCGAAAAAAATGGTACCTCACTTGCGTTGTTAGGCATAGTGGCTGCGACATGAAACAGCGCAAAACGCAACAGGGTTGCACCTCAATTTCACAGTGAAATCTTGCGCTTTTTGGACAAAGAAACTACCTTTTGTTTTTGAGCCCTAGCTCTGCCAGCACCTAGGGAAACCTAGCAAACCTATACATTTTTTAAAACTAGACAACCATGGAAATTCAGGATGGGGTGACACGTCTGCCTACCCCCAGGTTTTTTTACCCAGAATCCCTTGCAAACCTAAAAATTTGACAAAAAAGACACATTTTCCTCACATTTCTGTGATGGAAAGTTCTGGAATCTGCGTGGATCAACAAATTTCCACCCACCCAGCGTTCCCCCAGGTCTCTCGGAAAAAATGGTACCTCACTTGCGTTGTTAGGCATAGTGGCTGCGACATGAAACAGCACAAAACGCAACGTGGTCGCACCTCAATTTCCCAGTGAAATCTTGTGCTTTTTGGACAAAGAGACTACCTTTTGTTTTTGAGCCCTAGCTCTGCCAGCACCTAGGGAAACCTAGCAAACCTATACATTTTTTAAAACTAGACACCCAGGGGAATTCAGGATGGGGTGAATCGACTGCCTACCACCAGGGTTTGTTACCCAGAATCCCTTGCAAAGTTAAGAATTTGACAAAAAAAACACATTTTCCTCACATTTCTGTGGTGGAAAGTTCTGGAATCTGCGTGGATCACCAAATTTCCACATACCCAGCGTTCCCCCAGGTCTCCCGAAAAAAATGGTACCTCACTTGCGTTGTTAGGCATAGTGGCTGCGACATGAAACAGCGCAAAACGCAACGTGGTTGCACCTCAATTTCCCAGTGAAATCTTGCGCTTTTTGGACAAAGAGACTACCTTTTGTTTTTGAGCCCTAGCTCTGCCAGCACCTAGGGAAACCTAGCAAACCTATACATTTTTGAAAACTAGACACACAGGGAAATTCAGGATGGGGTGACTCGTCTGCCTACCCCCAGGTTTTGTTACCCAGAATCCCTTGCAAACCTAAAAATTTGACAAAAAAAACACATTTCCCTCACATTTCTGTGGTGGAAAGTTCTGGAATCTGCGTGGATCAACAAATTTCCACCCACCCAGCGTTCCCCCAGGTCTCCCAAAAAAAATGGTACCTCACTTCCGTTGTTAGGCATAGTGGCTGTGACATGAAACAGCGCAAAATGCAACGTGGTCGTACCTCAATTTCCCAGTGAAATCTTGCGCTTTTTGGACAAAGAGACTACCTTTTGTTTTTGAGGCCTAGCTCTGCCAGCACCTAGGGAAACCTAGCACACCTATACATTTTTGAAAACTAGACACCCAGGGGAATTCAGGATAGGGTGACTCGTCTGCCTACCCCCAGGTTTTGTTACCCAGAATCCCTTGCAAAGCTAAAAATGTGAGAAAAAAACACATTTTCCTCACATTTCTGAGGTGGAAAGTTCTGGAATCTGCGTGGATCAACAAATTTCCACCCTCCCAGCGTTTCCCCAGGTCTCCCGAAATAAATGGTACCTCACTTGCGTGGGTAGACATAGTGGCTGAGACATGAAACAGCGCAAAACGCAACGAGGTCGCACCTCAATTTCCCAGTGAAATCTTGCCCTTTATGGACAAAAAGACTACCTTTTGTTTTTGAGCCCTAGCTCTGCCAGCACCTAGGGAAACCTAGCAAACCTATTCATTTTTGAAAACTAAACACCCAGGGAAATTCAGGATGGGGTGATTCGTCTGCCTACCGCCAGGTTTTTTTACCCAGAATCCCTTGCAAACCTAAAAATTTGACAAAAAAAGACACATTTTCCTCACATTTCTGTGGTGGAAAGTTCTGGAATCTGCGTGGATCAATGAATTTCCACCCACCCAGTGTTCCCCCAGGTCTCCCGAAAAAAATGGTACCTCACTTGCGTTGTTAGGCATAGTGGCTGCGACATGAAACAGCGCAAAAGCAACATGGTTGCACCTCAATTTCACAGTGAAATCTTGCGCTTTTTGGACAAAGAGACTACCTTTTGTTTTTGAGCCCTAGCTTTGCCAGCACCTAGGGAAATCTAGCAAACCTATACATTTTGAAAACTAGACACCCAGGGGAATTCAGGATGGGGTGACTCGACAGCCTATCACCAGGTTTTGTTACCCAGAATCCCTTGCAAAGCTAAGAATTTGACAAAAAAACACATTTTCCTCACATTTCTGTGCAGCAAAGTTCTGGAATCTGCGTGGATGAACAAATTTCTACCCAGCCAGCGTTCCCCCCGGTCTCCCGAAAAAAATGGTACCTCACTTGCGTGGGTAGGCATAGTGGCTGCGACATGAAACAGCGCAAAACGCAACATGGTCGCATCTCAATTTCTCAGTGAAATCTTGCCCATTTTGGACAAAAAGACTACCTTTTGTTTTTGAGCCCTAGCTCTGCCAGCACCTAGGGAAACCTAGCAAACCTATACTTTTATGAAAACTAGACAACCATGGAAATTCAGGATGGGGTGACACGTCTGCCTACCCCAGGTTTTTTTACCCAGAATCCCTTGCAAACCTAAAAATTTGACAAAAAAGACACATTTTCCTCACATTTCTGTGATGGAAAGTTCTGGAATCTGCGTGGATCAACAAATTTCCACCCACCCAGCGTTCCCCCAGGTCTGTCGGAAAAAATGGTACCTCACTTGCGTTGTTAGGCATAGTGGCTGCGACATGAAACAGCACAAAACGCAACGTGGTCGCATCTCAATTTCCCAGTGAAATCTTGCCCTTTATGGACAAAAAGACTACCTTTTGTTTTTGAGCCCTAGCTCTGCCAGCACCTAGGGAAACCTAGCAAACCTATACATTTTTAAAAACTAGACACACAGGGAAATTCAGGATGGGGTGACTCGTCTGCCTACCCCCAGGTTTTGTTACCCAGAATCCCTTGCAAACCTAAAAATTTGACAAAAAAAACACATTTTCCTCACATTTCTGTGGTGGAAAGTTCTGGAATCTGCGTGGATCAACAAATTTCTACCCACCCAGCGTTCCCCCAGGTCTCCCAAAAAAAATGGTACCTCACTTCCGTTGTTAGGCATAGTGGCTGTGACATGAAACAGCGCAAAATGCAACGTGGTCGCACCTCAATTTCCCAGTGAAATCTTGCGCTTTTTGGACAAAGAGACTACCTTTTGTTTTTGAGCCCTAGCTCTGCCAGCACCTAGGGAAACCTAGCACACCTATACATTTTTGAAAACTAGACACCCAGGGGAATTCAGGATAGGGTGACTCGTCTGCCTACCCCCAGGTTTTGTTACCCAGAATCCCTTGCAAAGCTAAAAATGTGAGAAAAAAACACATTTTCCTCACATTTCTGAGGTGGAAAGTTCTGGAATCTGCGTGGATCAACAAATTTCCACCCTCCCAGCGTTCCCCCAGGTCTCCCGAAATAAATGGTACCTCACTTGCGTGGGTAGACATAGTGGCTGAGACATGAAACAGCGCAAAACGCAACGAGGTAGCACCTCAATTTCCCAGTGAAATCTTGCCCTTTTGGACAAAAAGACTACCTTTTGTTTTTGAGCCCTAGGTCTGCCAGCACCTAGGGAAACCTAGCAAACCTATTCATTTTTGAAAACTAAACACCCAGGGAAATTCAGGATGGGGTGATTCGTCTGCCTACCGCCAGGTTTTTTTACCCAGAATCCCTTGCAAACCTAAAAATTTGACAAAAAAAGACACATTTTCCTCACATTTCTGTGGTGGAAAGTTCTGGAATCTGCGTGGATCAATGAATTTCCACCCACCCAGCGTTCCCCCAGGTCTCCCGAAAAAAATGGTACCTCACTTGCGTTGTTAGGCATAGTGGCTGCGACATGAAACAGCGCAAAACGCAACATGGTTGCACCTCAATTTCACAGTGAAATCTTGTGCTTTTTGGACAAAGAGACTACCTTTTGTTTTTGAGCCCTAGCTCTGCCAGCACCTAGGGAAACCTAGCAAACCTATACATTTTGAAAACTAGACACCCAGGGGAATTCAGGATGGGGTGACTCGTCTGCCTACCCCCAGGTTTTGTTACCCAGAATCCCTTGCAAACCTAAAAATTTGACAAAAAAAACACATTTTCCTCACATTTCTGTGGTGGAAAGTTCTGGAATCTGCGTGGATCAACAAATTTCTACCCACCCAGCGTTCCCCCAGGTCTCCCAAAAAAAATGGTACCTCACTTCCGTTGTTAGGCATAGTGGCTGTGACATGAAACAGCGCAAAATGCAACGTGGTCGCACCTCAATTTCCCAGTGAAATCTTGCGCTTTTTGGACAAAGAGACTACCTTTTGTTTTTGAGCCCTAGCTCTGCCAGCACCTAGGGAAACCTAGCACACCTATACATTTTTGAAAACTAGACACCCAGGGGAATTCAGGATAGGGTGACTCGTCTGCCTACCCCCAGGTTTTGTTACCCAGAATCCCTTGCAAAGCTAAAAATTTGAGAAAAAAACACATTTTCCTCACATTTCTGAGGTGGAAAGTTCTGGAATCTGCGTGGATCAACAAATTTCCACTCTCCCAGCGTTCCCCTAGGTCTCCCGAAATAAATGGTACCTCACTTGCGTGGGTAGACATAGTGGCTGAGACATGAAACAGCGCAAAACGCAACGAGGTAGCACCTCAATTTCCCAGTGAAATCTTGCCCTTTATGGACAAAAAGACTACCTTTTGTTTTTGAGCCCTAGCTCTGCCAGCACCTAGGGAAACCTAGCAAACCTATTCATTTTTGAAAACTAAACACCCAGGGAAATTCAGGATGGGGTGATTCGTCTGCCTACCGCCAGGTTTTTTTACCCAGAATCCCTTGCAAACCTAAAAATTTGACAAACAAAGACACATTTTCCTCACATTTCTGTGGTGGAAAGTTCTGGAATCTGCGTGGATCAATGAATTTCCACCCACCCAGCGTTCCCCCAGGTCTCCCGAAAAAAATGGTACCTCACTTGCGTTGTTAGGCATAGTGGCTGCGACATGAAACAGCGCAAAACGCAACATGGTTGCACCTCAATTTCACAGTGAAATCTTGCGCTTTTTGGACAAAGAGACTACCTTTTTTTTTTGAGCCCTAGCTCTGCCAGCACCTAGGGAAACCTAGCAAACCTATACATTTTGAAAACTAGACACCCAGGGGAATTCAGGATGGGGTGACTCGACAGCCTATCACCAGGTTTTGTTACCCAGAATCCCTTGCAAAGCTAAGAATTTGACAAAAAAACACATTTTCCTCACATTTCTGTGCAGCAAAGTTCTGGAATCTGCGTGGATGAACAAATTTCTACCCAGCCAGCGTTCCCCCCGGTCTCCCGAAAAAAATGGTACCTCACTTGCGTGGGTAGGCATAGTGGCTGCGACATGAAACAGCGCAAAACGCAACATGGTCGCATCTCAATTTCTCAGTGAAATCTTGCCCATTTTGGACAAAAAGACTACCTTTTGTTTTTGAGCCCTAGCTCTGCCAGCACCTAGGGAAACCTAGCAAACCTATACTTTTATGAAAACTAGACACCCAGGGGAATTCAGGATGGGGTGACTCGTCTGCCTGCCCCCAGGTTTTGTTACCCAGAATCCCTTGCAAAGCTAAGAATTTGACAAAAAAACACATTTTCCTCACATATCTGTGGTGGAAAGTTCTGGAATCTGCGTGGATCAACAAATTTCCACCCACCCAGCGTTCCCCCAGGTCTCCCGAAAAAAATGGTACCTCACTTGCGTTGTTAGGCATAGTGGCTGCGACATGAAACAGCGCAAAACGCAACAGGGTTGCACCTCAATTTCCCAGTGAAATCTTGCGCTTTTTGGACAAAGAGACTACCTTTTGTTTTTGAGCCCTAGCTCTGCCAGCACCTAGGGAAACCTAGCAAACCTATACATTTTTGAAAACTAGACACACAGGGAAATTCAGGATGGGGTGACTCGTCTGCCTACCCCCAGGTTTTGTTACCCAGAATCCCTTGCAAACCTAAAAATTTGACAAAAAAAACACATTTTCCTCACATTTCTGTGGTGGAACGTTCTGGAATCTGCGTGGATCAACAAATTTCCACCCACCCAGCGTTCCCCCAGGTCTCCCAAAAAAAATGGTACCTCACTTCCGTTGTTAGGCATAGTGGCTGTGACATGAAACAGCGCAAAATGCAACGTGGTCGCACCTCAATTTCCCAGTGAAATCTTGCGCTTTTTGGACAAAGAGACTACCTTTTGTTTTTGAGCCCTAGCTCTGCCAGCACCTAGGGAAACCTAGCACACCTATACATTTTTAAAAACTAGACACCCAGGGGAATTCAGGATAGGGTGACTCGTCTGCCTACCCCCAGGTTTTGTTACCCAGAATCCCTTGCAAAGCTAAAAATTTGAGAAAAAAACACATTTTCCTCACATTTCTGAGGTGGAAAGTTCTGGAATCTGCGTGGATCAACAAATTTCCACTCTCCCAGCGTTCCCCTAGGTCTCCCGAAATAAATGGTACCTCACTTGCGTGGGTAGACATAGTGGCTGAGACATGAAACAGCGCAAAACGCAACGAGGTAGCACCTCAATTTCCCAGTGAAATCTTGCCCTTTATGGACAAAAAGACTACCTTTTGTTTTTGAGCCCTAGCTCTGCCAGCACCTAGGGAAACCTAGCAAACCTATTCATTTTTGAAAACTAAACACCCAGGGGAATTCAGGATGGGGTGACTCGTCTGCCTACCCCCAGGTTTTGTTACCCAGAATCCCTTGCAAAGCTAAGAATTTGACAAAAAAACACATTTTCCTCACATATCTGTGGTGGAAAGTTCTGGAATCTGCGTGGATCAACAAATTTCCACCCACCCAGCGTTCCCCCAGGTCTCCCGAAAAAAATGGTACCTCACTTGCGTTGTTAGGCATAGTGGCTGCGACATGAAACAGCGCAAAACGCAACAGGGTTGCACCTCAATTTCCCAGTGAAATCTTGCGCTTTTTGGACAAAGAGACTACCTTTTGTTTTTGAGCCCTAGCTCTGCCAGCACCTAGGGAAACCTAGCACACCTATACATTTTTGAAAACTAGACACCCAGGGGAATTCAGGATAGGGTGACTCGTCTGCCTACCCCCAGGTTTTGTTACCCAGAATCCCTTGCAAAGCTAAAAATGTGAGAAAAAAACACATTTTCCTCACATTTCTGAGGTGGAAAGTTCTGGAATCTGCGTGGATCAACAAATTTCCACCCTCCCAGCGTTCCCCCAGGTCTCCCGAAATAAATGGTACCTCACTTGCGTGGGTAGACATAGTGGCTGAGACATGAAACAGCGCAAAACGCAACGAGGTCGCACCTCAATTTCCCAGTGAAATCTTGCCCTTTATGGACAAAAAGACTACCTTTTGTTTTTGAGCCCTAGCTCTGCCAGCACCTAGGGAAACCTAGCAAACCTATTCATTTTTGAAAACTAAACACCCAGGGAAATTCAGGATGGGGTGATTCGTCTGCCTACCGCCAGGTTTTTTTACCCAGAATCCCTTGCAAACCTAAAAATTTGACAAAAAAAGACACATTTTCCTCACATTTCTGTGGTGGAAAGTTCTGGAATCTGCGTGGATCAATGAATTTCCACCCACCCAGCGTTCCCCCAGGTCTCCCGAAAAAAATGGTACCTCACTTGCGTTGTTACGCATAGTGGCTGCGACATGAAACAGCGCAAAACGCAACATGGTTGCACCTCAATTTCACAGTGAAATCTTGCGCTTTTTGGACAAAGAGACTACCTTTTGTTTTTGAGCCCTAGCTCTGCCAGCACCTAGGGAAACCTAGCAAACCTATACATTTTGAAAACTAGACACCCAGGGGAATTCAGGATGGGGTGACTCGACAGCCTATCACCAGGTTTTGTTACCCAGAATCCCTTGCAAAGCTAAGAATTTGACAAAAAAACACATTTTCCTCACATTTCTGTGCAGAAAAGTTCTGGAATCTGCGTGGATGAACAAATTTCTACCCAGCCAGCGTTCCCCCCGGTCTCCCGAAAAAAATGGTACCTCACTTGCGTGGGTAGGCATAGTGGCTGCGACATGAAACAGCGCAAAACGCAACATGGTCGCATCTCAATTTCTCAGTGAAATCTTGCCCATTTTGGACAAAAAGACTACCTTTTGTTTTTGAGCCCTAGCTCTGCCAGCACCTAGGGAAACCTAGCAAACCTATACTTTTATGAAAACTAGACACCATGGGGAATTCAGGATGGGGTGACTCGTCTGCCTACCCCCAGGTTTTGTTACCCAGAATCCCTTGCAAAGCTAAGAATTTGACAAAAAAACACATTTTCCTCACATTTCTGTGGTGGAAAGTTCTGGAATCTGCGTGGATCAACAAATTTCCACCCACCCAGCGTTCCCCCAGGTCTCCCGAAAAAAATGGTACCTCACTTGCGTTGTTAGGCATAGTGGCTGCGACATGAAACAGCGCAAAACGCAACAGGGTTGCACCTCAATTTCACAGTGAAATCTTGCGCTTTTTGGACAAAGAAACTACCTTTTGTTTTTGAGCCCTAGCTCTGCCAGCACCTAGGGAAACCTAGCAAACCTATACATTTTTTAAAACTAGACAACCATGGAAATTCAGGATGGGGTGACACGTCTGCCTACCCCCAGGTTTTTTTACCCAGAATCCCTTGCAAACCTAAAAATTTGACAAAAAAGACACATTTTTCTCACATTTCTGTGATGGAAAGTTCTGGAATCTGCGTGGATCAACAAATTTCCACCCACCCAGCGTTCCCCCAGGTCTCTCGGAAAAAATGGTACCTCACTTGCGTTGTTAGGCATAGTGGCTGCGACATGAAACAGCACAAAACGCAACGTGGTCGCACCTCAATTTCCCAGTGAAATCTTGCGCTTTTTTGACAAAGAGACTACCTTTTGTTTTTGAGCCCTAGCTCTGCCAGCACCTAGGGAAACCTAGCACACCTATACATTTTTGAAAACTAGACACCCAGGGGAATTCAGGATAGGGTGACTCGTCTGCCTACCCCCAGGTTTTGTTACCCAGAATCCCTTGCAAAGCTAAAAATTTGAGAAAAAAACACATTTTCCTCACATTTCTGAGGTGGAAAGTTCTGGAATCTGCGTGGATCAACAAATTTCCACTCTCCCAGCGTTCCCCTAGGTCTCCCGAAATAAATGGTACCTCACTTGCGTGGGTAGACATAGTGGCTGAGACATGAAACAGCGCAAAACGCAACGTGGTCGCACCTCAATTTCCCAGTGAAATCTTGTGCTTTTTGGACAAAGAGACTACCTTTTGTTTTTGAGCCCTAGCTCTGCCAGCACCTAGGGAAACCTAGCAAACCTATACATTTTTTAAAACTAGACACCCAGGGGAATTCAGGATGGGGTGAATCGACTGCCTACCACCAGGGTTTGTTACCCAGAATCCCTTGCAAAGTTAAGAATTTGACAAAAAAAACACATTTTCCTCACATTTCTGTGGTGGAAAGTTCTGGAATCTGCGTGGATCACCAAATTTCCACATACCCAGCGTTCCCCCAGGTCTCCCGAAAAAAATGGTACCTCACTTGCGTTGTTAGGCATAGTGGCTGCGACATGAAACAGCGCAAAACGCAACGTGGTTGCACCTCAATTTCCCAGTGAAATCTTGCGCTTTTTGGACAAAGAGACTACCTTTTGTTTTTGAGCCCTAGCTCTGCCAGCACCTAGGGAAACCTAGCAAACCTATACATTTTTGAAAACTAGACACACAGGGAAATTCAGGATGGGGTGACTCGTCTGCCTACCCCCAGGTTTTGTTACCCAGAATCCCTTGCAAACCTAAAAATTTGACAAAAAAAACACATTTCCCTCACATTTCTGTGGTGGAAAGTTCTGGAATCTGCGTGGATCAACAAATTTCCACCCACCCAGCGTTCCCCCAGGTCTCCCAAAAAAAATGGTACCTCACTTCCGTTGTTAGGCATAGTGGCTGTGACATGAAACAGCGCAAAATGCAACGTGGTCGTACCTCAATTTCCCAGTGAAATCTTGCGCTTTTTGGACAAAGAGACTACCTTTTGTTTTTGAGGCCTAGCTCTGCCAGCACCTAGGGAAACCTAGCACACCTATACATTTTTGAAAACTAGACACCCAGGGGAATTCAGGATAGGGTGACTCGTCTGCCTACCCCCAGGTTTTGTTACCCAGAATCCCTTGCAAAGCTAAAAATGTGAGAAAAAAACACATTTTCCTCACATTTCTGAGGTGGAAAGTTCTGGAATCTGCGTGGATCAACAAATTTCCACCCTCCCAGCGTTTCCCCAGGTCTCCCGAAATAAATGGTACCTCACTTGCGTGGGTAGACATAGTGGCTGAGACATGAAACAGCGCAAAACGCAACGAGGTCGCACCTCAATTTCCCAGTGAAATCTTGCCCTTTATGGACAAAAAGACTACCTTTTGTTTTTGAGCCCTAGCTCTGCCAGCACCTAGGGAAACCTAGCAAACCTATTCATTTTTGAAAACTAAACACCCAGGGAAATTCAGGATGGGGTGATTCGTCTGCCTACCGCCAGGTTTTTTTACCCAGAATCCCTTGCAAACCTAAAAATTTGACAAAAAAAGACACATTTTCCTCACATTTCTGTGGTGGAAAGTTCTGGAATCTGCGTGGATCAATGAATTTCCACCCACCCAGTGTTCCCCCAGGTCTCCCGAAAAAAATGGTACCTCACTTGCGTTGTTAGGCATAGTGGCTGCGACATGAAACAGCGCAAAAGCAACATGGTTGCACCTCAATTTCACAGTGAAATCTTGCGCTTTTTGGACAAAGAGACTACCTTTTGTTTTTGAGCCCTAGCTTTGCCAGCACCTAGGGAAATCTAGCAAACCTATACATTTTGAAAACTAGACACCCAGGGGAATTCAGGATGGGGTGACTCGACAGCCTATCACCAGGTTTTGTTACCCAGAATCCCTTGCAAAGCTAAGAATTTGACAAAAAAACACATTTTCCTCACATTTCTGTGCAGCAAAGTTCTGGAATCTGCGTGGATGAACAAATTTCTACCCAGCCAGCGTTCCCCCCGGTCTCCCGAAAAAAATGGTACCTCACTTGCGTGGGTAGGCATAGTGGCTGCGACATGAAACAGCGCAAAACGCAACATGGTCGCATCTCAATTTCTCAGTGAAATCTTGCCCATTTTGGACAAAAAGACTACCTTTTGTTTTTGAGCCCTAGCTCTGCCAGCACCTAGGGAAACCTAGCAAACCTATACTTTTATGAAAACTAGACAACCATGGAAATTCAGGATGGGGTGACACGTCTGCCTACCCCAGGTTTTTTTACCCAGAATCCCTTGCAAACCTAAAAATTTGACAAAAAAGACACATTTTCCTCACATTTCTGTGATGGAAAGTTCTGGAATCTGCGTGGATCAACAAATTTCCACCCACCCAGCGTTCCCCCAGGTCTGTCGGAAAAAATGGTACCTCACTTGCGTTGTTAGGCATAGTGGCTGCGACATGAAACAGCACAAAACGCAACGTGGTCGCATCTCAATTTCCCAGTGAAATCTTGCCCTTTATGGACAAAAAGACTACCTTTTGTTTTTGAGCCCTAGCTCTGCCAGCACCTAGGGAAACCTAGCAAACCTATACATTTTTAAAAACTAGACACACAGGGAAATTCAGGATGGGGTGACTCGTCTGCCTACCCCCAGGTTTTGTTACCCAGAATCCCTTGCAAACCTAAAAATTTGACAAAAAAAACACATTTTCCTCACATTTCTGTGGTGGAAAGTTCTGGAATCTGCGTGGATCAACAAATTTCTACCCACCCAGCGTTCCCCCAGGTCTCCCAAAAAAAATGGTACCTCACTTCCGTTGTTAGGCATAGTGGCTGTGACATGAAACAGCGCAAAATGCAACGTGGTCGCACCTCAATTTCCCAGTGAAATCTTGCGCTTTTTGGACAAAGAGACTACCTTTTGTTTTTGAGCCCTAGCTCTGCCAGCACCTAGGGAAACCTAGCACACCTATACATTTTTGAAAACTAGACACCCAGGGGAATTCAGGATAGGGTGACTCGTCTGCCTACCCCCAGGTTTTGTTACCCAGAATCCCTTGCAAAGCTAAAAATGTGAGAAAAAAACACATTTTCCTCACATTTCTGAGGTGGAAAGTTCTGGAATCTGCGTGGATCAACAAATTTCCACCCTCCCAGCGTTCCCCCAGGTCTCCCGAAATAAATGGTACCTCACTTGCGTGGGTAGACATAGTGGCTGAGACATGAAACAGCGCAAAACGCAACGAGGTAGCACCTCAATTTCCCAGTGAAATCTTGCCCTTTTGGACAAAAAGACTACCTTTTGTTTTTGAGCCCTAGGTCTGCCAGCACCTAGGGAAACCTAGCAAACCTATTCATTTTTGAAAACTAAACACCCAGGGAAATTCAGGATGGGGTGATTCGTCTGCCTACCGCCAGGTTTTTTTACCCAGAATCCCTTGCAAACCTAAAAATTTGACAAAAAAAGACACATTTTCCTCACATTTCTGTGGTGGAAAGTTCTGGAATCTGCGTGGATCAATGAATTTCCACCCACCCAGCGTTCCCCCAGGTCTCCCGAAAAAAATGGTACCTCACTTGCGTTGTTAGGCATAGTGGCTGCGACATGAAACAGCGCAAAACGCAACATGGTTGCACCTCAATTTCACAGTGAAATCTTGTGCTTTTTGGACAAAGAGACTACCTTTTGTTTTTGAGCCCTAGCTCTGCCAGCACCTAGGGAAACCTAGCAAACCTATACATTTTGAAAACTAGACACCCAGGGGAATTCAGGATGGGGTGACTCGTCTGCCTACCCCCAGGTTTTGTTACCCAGAATCCCTTGCAAACCTAAAAATTTGACAAAAAAAACACATTTTCCTCACATTTCTGTGGTGGAAAGTTCTGGAATCTGCGTGGATCAACAAATTTCTACCCACCCAGCGTTCCCCCAGGTCTCCCAAAAAAAATGGTACCTCACTTCCGTTGTTAGGCATAGTGGCTGTGACATGAAACAGCGCAAAATGCAACGTGGTCGCACCTCAATTTCCCAGTGAAATCTTGCGCTTTTTGGACAAAGAGACTACCTTTTGTTTTTGAGCCCTAGCTCTGCCAGCACCTAGGGAAACCTAGCACACCTATACATTTTTGAAAACTAGACACCCAGGGGAATTCAGGATAGGGTGACTCGTCTGCCTACCCCCAGGTTTTGTTACCCAGAATCCCTTGCAAAGCTAAAAATTTGAGAAAAAAACACATTTTCCTCACATTTCTGAGGTGGAAAGTTCTGGAATCTGCGTGGATCAACAAATTTCCACTCTCCCAGCGTTCCCCTAGGTCTCCCGAAATAAATGGTACCTCACTTGCGTGGGTAGACATAGTGGCTGAGACATGAAACAGCGCAAAACGCAACGAGGTAGCACCTCAATTTCCCAGTGAAATCTTGCCCTTTATGGACAAAAAGACTACCTTTTGTTTTTGAGCCCTAGCTCTGCCAGCACCTAGGGAAACCTAGCAAACCTATTCATTTTTGAAAACTAAACACCCAGGGAAATTCAGGATGGGGTGATTCGTCTGCCTACCGCCAGGTTTTTTTACCCAGAATCCCTTGCAAACCTAAAAATTTGACAAACAAAGACACATTTTCCTCACATTTCTGTGGTGGAAAGTTCTGGAATCTGCGTGGATCAATGAATTTCCACCCACCCAGCGTTCCCCCAGGTCTCCCGAAAAAAATGGTACCTCACTTGCGTTGTTAGGCATAGTGGCTGCGACATGAAACAGCGCAAAACGCAACATGGTTGCACCTCAATTTCACAGTGAAATCTTGCGCTTTTTGGACAAAGAGACTACCTTTTGTTTTTGAGCCCTAGCTCTGCCAGCACCTAGGGAAACCTAGCAAACCTATACATTTTGAAAACTAGACACCCAGGGGAATTCAGGATGGGGTGACTCGACAGCCTATCACCAGGTTTTGTTACCCAGAATCCCTTGCAAAGCTAAGAATTTGACAAAAAAACACATTTTCCTCACATTTCTGTGCAGCAAAGTTCTGGAATCTGCGTGGATGAACAAATTTCTACCCAGCCAGCGTTCCCCCCGGTCTCCCGAAAAAAATGGTACCTCACTTGCGTGGGTAGGCATAGTGGCTGCGACATGAAACAGCGCAAAATGCAACATGGTCGCATCTCAATTTCTCAGTGAAATCTTGCCCATTTTGGACAAAAAGACTACCTTTTGTTTTTGAGCCCTAGCTCTGCCAGCACCTAGGGAAACCTAGCAAACCTATACTTTTATGAAAACTAGACACCCAGGGGAATTCAGGATGGGGTGACTCGTCTGCCTGCCCCCAGGTTTTGTTACCCAGAATCCCTTGCAAAGCTAAGAATTTGACAAAAAAACACATTTTCCTCACATATCTGTGGTGGAAAGTTCTGGAATCTGCGTGGATCAACAAATTTCCACCCACCCAGCGTTCCCCCAGGTCTCCCGAAAAAAATGGTACCTCACTTGCGTTGTTAGGCATAGTGGCTGCGACATGAAACAGCGCAAAACGCAACAGGGTTGCACCTCAATTTCCCAGTGAAATCTTGCGCTTTTTGGACAAAGAGACTACCTTTTGTTTTTGAGCCCTAGCTCTGCCAGCACCTAGGGAAACCTAGCAAACCTATACATTTTTGAAAACTAGACACACAGGGAAATTCAGGATGGGGTGACTCGTCTGCCTACCCCCAGGTTTTGTTACCCAGAATCCCTTGCAAACCTAAAAATTTGACAAAAAAAACACATTTTCCTCACATTTCTGTGGTGGAACGTTCTGGAATCTGCGTGGATCAACAAATTTCCACCCACCCAGCGTTCCCCCAGGTCTCCCAAAAAAAATGGTACCTCACTTCCGTTGTTAGGCATAGTGGCTGTGACATGAAACAGCGCAAAATGCAACGTGGTCGCACCTCAATTTCCCAGTGAAATCTTGCGCTTTTTGGACAAAGAGACTACCTTTTGTTTTTGAGCCCTAGCTCTGCCAGCACCTAGGGAAACCTAGCACACCTATACATTTTTAAAAACTAGACACCCAGGGGAATTCAGGATAGGGTGACTCGTCTGCCTACCCCCAGGTTTTGTTACCCAGAATCCCTTGCAAAGCTAAAAATTTGAGAAAAAAACACATTTTCCTCACATTTCTGAGGTGGAAAGTTCTGGAATCTGCGTGGATCAACAAATTTCCACTCTCCCAGCGTTCCCCTAGGTCTCCCGAAATAAATGGTACCTCACTTGCGTGGGTAGACATAGTGGCTGAGACATGAAACAGCGCAAAACGCAACGAGGTAGCACCTCAATTTCCCAGTGAAATCTTGCCCTTTATGGACAAAAAGACTACCTTTTGTTTTTGAGCCCTAGCTCTGCCAGCACCTAGGGAAACCTAGCAAACCTATTCATTTTTGAAAACTAAACACCCAGGGGAATTCAGGATGGGGTGACTCGTCTGCCTACCCCCAGGTTTTGTTACCCAGAATCCCTTGCAAAGCTAAGAATTTGACAAAAAAACACATTTTCCTCACATATCTGTGGTGGAAAGTTCTGGAATCTGCGTGGATCAACAAATTTCCACCCACCCAGCGTTCCCCCAGGTCTCCCGAAAAAAATGGTACCTCACTTGCGTTGTTAGGCATAGTGGCTGCGACATGAAACAGCGCAAAACGCAACAGGGTTGCACCTCAATTTCCCAGTGAAATCTTGCGCTTTTTGGACAAAGAGACTACCTTTTGTTTTTGAGCCCTAGCTCTGCCAGCACCTAGGGAAACCTAGCACACCTATACATTTTTGAAAACTAGACACCCAGGGGAATTCAGGATAGGGTGACTCGTCTGCCTACCCCCAGGTTTTGTTACCCAGAATCCCTTGCAAAGCTAAAAATGTGAGAAAAAAACACATTTTCCTCACATTTCTGAGGTGGAAAGTTCTGGAATCTGCGTTATTCAACAAATTTCCACCCTCCCAGCGTTCCCCCAGGTCTCCCGAAATAAATGGTACCTCACTTGCGTGGGTAGACATAGTGGCTGAGACATGAAACAGCGCAAAACGCAACGAGGTCGCACCTCAATTTCCCAGTGAAATCTTGCCCTTTATGGACAAAAAGACTACCTTTTGTTTTTGAGCCCTAGCTCTGCCAGCACCTAGGGAAACCTAGCAAACCTATTCATTTTTGAAAACTAAACACCCAGGGAAATTCAGGATGGGGTGATTCGTCTGCCTACCGCCAGGTTTTTTTACCCAGAATCCCTTGCAAACCTAAAAATTTGACAAAAAAAGACACATTTTCCTCACATTTCTGTGGTGGAAAGTTCTGGAATCTGCGTGGATCAATGAATTTCCACCCACCCAGCGTTCCCCCAGGTCTCCCGAAAAAAATGGTACCTCACTTGCGTTGTTACGCATAGTGGCTGCGACATGAAACAGCGCAAAACGCAACATGGTTGCACCTCAATTTCACAGTGAAATCTTGCGCTTTTTGGACAAAGAGACTACCTTTTGTTTTTGAGCCCTAGCTCTGCCAGCACCTAGGGAAACCTAGCAAACCTATACATTTTGAAAACTAGACACCCAGGGGAATTCAGGATGGGGTGACTCGACAGCCTATCACCAGGTTTTGTTACCCAGAATCCCTTGCAAAGCTAAGAATTTGACAAAAAAACACATTTTCCTCACATTTCTGTGCAGAAAAGTTCTGGAATCTGCGTGGATGAACAAATTTCTACCCAGCCAGCGTTCCCCCCGGTCTCCCGAAAAAAATGGTACCTCACTTGCGTGGGTAGGCATAGTGGCTGCGACATGAAACAGCGCAAAACGCAACATGGTCGCATCTCAATTTCTCAGTGAAATCTTGCCCATTTTGGACAAAAAGACTACCTTTTGTTTTTGAGCCCTAGCTCTGCCAGCACCTAGGGAAACCTAGCAAACCTATACTTTTATGAAAACTAGACACCATGGGGAATTCAGGATGGGGTGACTCGTCTGCCTACCCCCAGGTTTTGTTACCCAGAATCCCTTGCAAAGCTAAGAATTTGACAAAAAAACACATTTTCCTCACATTTCTGTGGTGGAAAGTTCTGGAATCTGCGTGGATCAACAAATTTCCACCCACCCAGCGTTCCCCCAGGTCTCCCGAAAAAAATGGTACCTCACTTGCGTTGTTAGGCATAGTGGCTGCGACATGAAACAGCGCAAAACGCAACAGGGTTGCACCTCAATTTCACAGTGAAATCTTGCGCTTTTTGGACAAAGAAACTACCTTTTGTTTTTGAGCCCTAGCTCTGCCAGCACCTAGGGAAACCTAGCAAACCTATACATTTTTTAAAACTAGACAACCATGGAAATTCAGGATGGGGTGACACGTCTGCCTACCCCCAGGTTTTTTTACCCAGAATCCCTTGCAAACCTAAAAATTTGACAAAAAAGACACATTTTTCTCACATTTCTGTGATGGAAAGTTCTGGAATCTGCGTGGATCAACAAATTTCCACCCACCCAGCGTTCCCCCAGGTCTCTCGGAAAAAATGGTACCTCACTTGCGTTGTTAGGCATAGTGGCTGCGACATGAAACAGCACAAAACGCAACGTGGTCGCACCTCAATTTCCCAGTGAAATCTTGTGCTTTTTGGACAAAGAGACTACCTTTTGTTTTTGAGCCCTAGCTCTGCCAGCACCTAGGGAAACCTAGCAAACCTATACATTTTTGAAAACTAGACACCCAGGGGAATTCAGGATGGGGTGAATCGACTGCCTACCACCAGGGTTTGTTACCCAGAATCCCTTGCAAAGTTAAGAATTTGACAAAAAAAACACATTTTCCTCACATTTCTGTGGTGGAAAGTTCTGGAATCTGCGTGGATCAACAAATTTCCACATACCCAGCGTTCCCCCAGGTCTCCCGAAAAAAATGGTACCTCACTTGCGTTGTTAGGCATAGTGGCTGCGACATGAAACAGCGCAAAACGCAACGTGGTTGCACCTCAATTTCCCAGTGAAATCTTGCGCTTTTTGGACAAAGAGACTACCTTTTGTTTTTGAGCCCTAGCTCTGCCAGCACCTAGGGAAACCTAGCAAACCTATACATTTTTGAAAACTAGACACACAGGGAAATTCAGGATGGGGTGACTCGTCTGCCTACCCCCAGGTTTTGTTACCCAGAATCCCTTGCAAACCTAAAAATTTGACAAAAAAAACACATTTTCCTCACATTTCTGTGGTGGAAAGTTCTGGAATCTGCGTGGATCAACAAATTTCCACCCACCCAGCGTTCCCCCAGGTCTCCCAAAAAAAATGGTACCTCACTTCCGTTGTTAGGCATAGTGGCTGTGACATGAAACAGCGCAAAATGCAACGTGGTCGTACCTCAATTTCCCAGTGTAATCTTGCGCTTTTTGGACAAAGAGACTACCTTTTGTTTTTGAGGCCTAGCTCTGCCAGCACCTAGGGAAACCTAGCACACCTATACATTTTTGAAAACTAGACACCCAGGGGAATTCAGGATAGGGTGACTCGTCTGCCTACCCCCAGGTTTTGTTACCCAGAATCCCTTGCAAAGCTAAAAATGTGAGAAAAAAACACATTTTCCTCACATTTCTGAGGTGGAAAGTTCTGGAATCTGCGTGGATCAACAAATTTCCACCCTCCCAGCGTTTCCCCAGGTCTCCCGAAATAAATGGTACCTCACTTGCGTGGGTAGACATAGTGGCTGAGACATGAAACAGCGCAAAACGCAACGAGGTCGCACCTCAATTTCGCAGTGAAATCTTGCCCTTTATGGACAAAAAGACTACCTTTTGTTTTTGAGCCCTAGCTCTGCCAGCACCTAGGGAAACCTAGCAAACCTATTCATTTTTGAAAACTAAACACCCAGGGAAATTCAGGATGGGGTGATTCGTCTGCCTACCGCCACGTTTTTTTACCCAGAATCCCTTGCAAACCTAAAAATTTGACAAAAAAAGACACATTTTCCTCACATTTCTGTGGTGGAAAGTTCTGGAATCTGCGTGGATCAATGAATTTCCACCCACCCAGTGTTCCCCCAGGTCTCCCGAAAAAAATGGTACCTCACTTGCGTTGTTAGGCATAGTGGCTGCGACATGAAACAGCGCAAAAGCAACATGGTTGCACCTCAATTTCACAGTGAAATCTTGCGCTTTTTGGACAAAGAGACTACCTTTTGTTTTTGAGCCCTAGCTTTGCCAGCACCTAGGGAAATCTAGCAAACCTATACATTTTGAAAACTAGACACCCAGGGGAATTCAGGATGGGGTGACTCGACAGCCTATCACCAGGTTTTGTTACCCAGAATCCCTTGCAAAGCTAAGAATTTGACAAAAAAACACATTTTCCTCACATTTCTGTGCAGCAAAGTTCTGGAATCTGCGTGGATGAACAAATTTCTACCCAGCCAGCGTTCCCCCCGGTCTCCCGAAAAAAATGGTACCTCACTTGCGTGGGTAGGCATAGTGGCTGCGACATGAAACAGCGCAAAACGCAACATGGTCGCATCTCAATTTCTCAGTGAAATCTTGCCCATTTTGGACAAAAAGACTACCTTTTGTTTTTGAGCCCTAGCTCTGCCAGCACCTAGGGAAACCTAGCAAACCTATACTTTTATGAAAACTAGACAACCATGGAAATTCAGGATGGGGTGACACGTCTGCCTACCCCAGGTTTTTTTACCCAGAATCCCTTGCAAACCTAAAAATTTGACAAAAAAGAAACATTTTCCTCACATTTCTGTGATGGAAAGTTCTGGAATCTGCGTGGATCAACAAATTTCCACCCACCCAGAGTTCCCCCAGGTCTGTCGGAAAAAATGGTACCTCACTTGCGTTGTTAGGCATAGTGGCTGCGACATGAAACAGCACAAAACGCAACGTGGTCGCATCTCAATTTCCCAGTGAAATCTTGCCCTTTATGGACAAAAAGACTACCTTTTGTTTTTGAGCCCTAGCTCTGCCAGCACCTAGGGAAACCTAGCAAACCTATTCATTTTTTAAAACTAAACACCCAGGGAAATTCAGGATGGGGTGATTCGTCTGCCTACCGCCAGGTTTTTTTACCCAGAATCCCTTGCAAACCTAAAAATTTGACAAAAAAAGACACATTTTCCTCACATTTCTGTGGTGGAAAGTTCTGGAATCTGCGTGGATCAATGAATTTCCACCCACCCAGCGTTCCCACAGGTCTCCTGAAAAAAATGGTACCTCACTTGCGTTGTTAGGCATAGTGGCTGCGACATGAAACAGCGCAAAACGCAACATGGTTGCACCTCAATTTCACAGTGAAATCTTGCGCTTTTTGGACAAAGAGACTACCTTTTGTTTTTGAGCCCTAGCTCTGCCAGCACCTAGGGAAACCTAGCAAACCTATACATTTTGAAAACTAGACACCCAGGGGAATTCAGGATGGGGTGACTCGACAGCCTATCACCAGGTTTTGTTACCCAGAATCCCTTGCAAAGCTAAGAATTTGACAAAAAAACACATTTTCCTCACATTTCTGTGCAGCAAAGTTCTGGAATCTGCGTGGATGAACAAATTTCTACCCACCCAGCGTTCCCCCAGGTCTCCCAAAAAAAATGGTACCTCACTTCCGTTGTTAGGCATAGTGGCTGTGACATGAAACAGCGCAAAATGCAACGTGGTCGCACCTCAATTTCCCAGTGAAATCTTGCGCTTTTTGGACAAAGAGACTACCTTTTGTTTTTGAGCCCTAGCTCTGCCAGCACCTAGGGAAACCTAGCACACCTATACATTTTTGAAAACTAGACACCCAGGGGAATTCAGGATAGGGTGACTCGTCTGCCTACCCCCAGGTTTTGTTACCCAGAATCCCTTGCAAAGCTAAAAATTTGAGAAAAAAACACATTTTCCTCACATTTCTGAGGTGGAAAGTTCTGGAATCTGCGTGGATCAACAAATTTCCACTCTCCCAGCGTTCCCCTAGGTCTCCCGAAATAAATGGTACCTCACTTGCGTGGGTAGACATAGTGGCTGAGACATGAAACAGCGCAAAACGCAACAAGGTAGCACCTCAATTTCCCAGTGAAATCTTGCCCTTTATGGACAAAAAGACTACCTTTTGTTTTTGAGCCCTAGCTCTGCCAGCACCTAGGGAAACCTAGCAAACCTATTCATTTTTGAAAACTAAACACCCAGGGAAATTCAGGATGGGGTGATTCGTCTGCCTACCGCCAGGTTTTTTTACCCAGAATCCCTTGCAAACCTAAAAATTTGACAAACAAAGACACATTTTCCTCACATTTCTGTGGTGGAAAGTTCTGGAATCTGCGTGGATCAATGAATTTCCACCCACCCAGCGTTCCCCCAGGTCTCGCGAAAAAAATGGTACCTCACTTGCGTTGTTAGGCATAGTGGCTGCGACATGAAACAGCGCAAAACGCAACATGGTTGCACCTCAATTTCACAGTGAAATCTTGCGCTTTTTGGACAAAGAGACTACCTTTTGTTTTTGAGCCCTAGCTCTGCCAGCACCTAGGGAAACCTAGCAAACCTATACATTTTGAAAACTAGACACCCAGGGGAATTCAGGATGGGGTGACTCGACAGCCTATCACCAGGTTTTGTTACCCAGAATCCCTTGCAAAGCTAAGAATTTGACAAAAAAACACATTTTCCTCACATTTCTGTGCAGCAAAGTTCTGGAATCTGCGTGGATGAACAAATTTCTACCCAGCCAGCGTTCCCCCCGGTCTCCCGAAAAAAATGGTACCTCACTTGCGTGGGTAGGCATAGTGGCTGCGACATGAAACAGCGCAAAACGCAACATGGTCGCATCTCAATTTCTCAGTGAAATCTTGCCCATTTTGGACAAAAAGACTACCTTTTGTTTTTGAGCCCTAGCTCTGCCAGCACCTAGGGAAACCTAGCAAACCTATACTTTTATGAAAACTAGACACCCAGGGGAATTCAGGATGGGGTGACTCGTCTGCCTGCCCCCAGGTTTTGTTACCCAGAATCCCTTGCAAAGCTAAGAATTTGACAAAAAAACACATTTTCCTCACATATCTGTGGTGGAAAGTTCTGGAATCTGCGTGGATCAACAAATTTCCACCCACCCAGCGTTCCCCCAGGTCTCCCGAAAAAAATGGTACCTCACTTGCGTTGTTAGGCATAGTGGCTGCGACATGAAACAGCGCAAAACGCAACAGGGTTGCACCTCAATTTCCCAGTGAAATCTTGCGCTTTTTGGACAAAGAGACTACCTTTTGTTTTTGAGCCCTAGCTCTGCCAGCACCTAGGGAAACCTAGCAAACCTATACATTTTTGAAAACTAGACACACAGGGAAATTCAGGATGGGGTGACTCGTCTGCCTACCCCCAGGTTTTGTTACCCAGAATCCCTTGCAAACCTAAAAATTTGACAAAAAAAACACATTTTCCTCACATTTCTGTGGTGGAAAGTTCTGGAATCTGCGTGGATCAACAAATTTCCACCCACCCAGCGTTCCCCCAGGTCTCCCAAAAAAAATGGTACCTCACTTCCGTTGTTAGGCATAGTGGCTGTGACATGAAACAGCGCAAAATGCAACGTGGTCGCACCTCAATTTCCCAGTGAAATCTTGCGCTTTTTGGACAAAGAGACTACCTTTTGTTTTTGAGCCCTAGCTCTGCCAGCACCTAGGGAAACCTAGCACACCTATACATTTTTGAAAACTAGACACCCAGGGGAATTCAGGATAGGGTGACTCGTCTGCCTACCCCCAGGTTTTGTTACCCAGAATCCCTTGCAAAGCTAAAAATGTGAGAAAAAAACACATTTTCCTCACATTTCTGAGGTGGAAAGTTCTGGAATCTGCGTGGATCAACAAATTTCCACCCTCCCAGCGTTCCCCCAGGTCTCCCGAAATAAATGGTACCTCACTTGCGTGGGTAGACATAGTGGCTGAGACATGAAACAGCGCAAAACGCAACGAGGTCGCACCTCAATTTCCCAGTGAAATCTTGCCCTTTATGGACAAAAAGACTACCTTTTGTTTTTGAGCCCTAGCTCTGCCAGCACCTAGGGAAACCTAGCAAACCTATTCATTTTTGAAAACTAAACACCCAGGGAAATTCAGGATGGGGTGATTCGTCTGCCTACCGCCAGGTTTTTTTACCCAGAATCCCTTGCAAACCTAAAAATTTGACAAAAAAAGACAAATTTTCCTCACATTTCTGTGGTGGAAAGTTCTGGAATCTGCGTGGATCAATGAATTTCCACCCACCCAGCGTTCCCCCAGGTCTCCCGAAAAAAATGGTACCTCACTTGCGTTGTTACGCATAGTGGCTGCGACATGAAACAGCGCAAAACGCAACATGGTTGCACCTCAATTTCACAGTGAAATCTTGCGCTTTTTGGACAAAGAGACTACCTTTTGTTTTTGAGCCCTAGCTCTGCCAGCACCTAGGGAAACCTAGCAAACCTATACATTTTGAAAACTAGACACCCAGGGGAATTCAGGATGGGGTGACTCGACAGCCTATCACCAGGTTTTGTTACCCAGAATCCCTTGCAAAGCTAAGAATTTGACAAAAAAACACATTTTCCTCACATTTCTGTGCAGAAAAGTTCTGGAATCTGCGTGGATGAACAAATTTCTACCCAGCCAGCGTTCCCCCCGGTCTCCCGAAAAAAATGGTACCTCACTTGCGTGGGTAGGCATAGTGGCTGCGACATGAAACAGCGCAAAACGCAACATGGTCGCATCTCAATTTCTCAGTGAAATCTTGCCCATTTTGGACAAAAAGACTACCTTTTGTTTTTGAGCCCTAGCTCTGCCAGCACCTAGGGAAACCTAGCAAACCTATACTTTTATGAAAACTAGACACCATGGGGAATTCAGGATGGGGTGACTCGTCTGCCTACCCCCAGGTTTTGTTACCCAGAATCCCTTGCAAAGCTAAGAATTTGACAAAAAAACACATTTTCCTCACATTTCTGTGGTGGAAAGTTCTGGAATCTGCGTGGATCAACAAATTTCCACCCACCCAGCGTTCCCCCAGGTCTCCCGAAAAAAATGGTACCTCACTTGCGTTGTTAGGCATAGTGGCTGCGACATGAAACAGCGCAAAACGCAACAGGGTTGCACCTCAATTTCACAGTGAAATCTTGCGCTTTTTGGACAAAGAAACTACCTTTTGTTTTTGAGCCCTAGCTCTGCCAGCACCTAGGGAAACCTAGCAAACCTATACATTTTTTAAAACTAGACAACCATGGAAATTCAGGATGGGGTGACACGTCTGCCTACCCCCAGGTTTTTTTACCCAGAATCCCTTGCAAACCTAAAAATTTGACAAAAAAGACACATTTTCCTCACATTTCTGTGATGGAAAGTTCTGGAATCTGCGTGGATCAACAAATTTCCACCCACCCAGCGTTCCCCCAGGTCTCTCGGAAAAAATGGTACCTCACTTGCGTTGTTAGGCATAGTGGCTGCGACATGAAACAGCACAAAACGCAACGTGGTCGCACCTCAATTTCCCAGTGAAATCTTGTGCTTTTTGGACAAAGAGACTACCTTTTGTTTTTGAGCCCTAGCTCTGCCAGCACCTAGGGAAACCTAGCAAACCTATACATTTTTTAAAACTAGACACCCAGGGGAATTCAGGATGGGGTGAATCGACTGCCTACCACCAGGGTTTGTTACCCAGAATCCCTTGCAAAGTTAAGAATTTGACAAAAAAAACACATTTTCCTCACATTTCTGTGGTGGAAAGTTCTGGAATCTGCGTGGATCAACACATTTCCACATACCCAGCGTTCCCCCAGGTCTCCCGAAAAAAATGGTACCTCACTTGCGTTGTTAGGCATAGTGGCTGCGACATGAAACAGCGCAAAACGCAACGTGGTTGCACCTCAATTTCCCAGTGAAATCTTGCGCTTTTTGGACAAAGAGACTACCTTTTGTTTTTGAGCCCTAGCTCTGCCAGCACCTAGGGAAACCTAGCAAACCTATACATTTTTGAAAACTAGACACAGAGGGAAATTCAGGATGGGGTGACTCGTCTGCCTACCCCCAGGTTTTGTTACCCAGAATCCCTTGCAAACCTAAAAATTTGACCAAAAAAACACATTTTTCTCACATTTCTGTGGTGGAAAGTTCTGGAATCTGCGTGGATCAACAAATTTCCACCCACCCAGCGTTCCCCCAGGTCTCCCAAAAAAAATGGTACCTCACTTCCGTTGTTAGGCATAGTGGCTGTGACATGAAACAGCGCAAAATGCAACGTGGTCGTACCTCAATTTCCCAGTGAAATCTTGCGCTTTTTGGACAAAGAGACTACCTTTTGTTTTTGAGGCCTAGCTCTGCCAGCACCTAGGGAAACCTAGCACACCTATACATTTTTGAAAACTAGACACCCAGGGGAATTCAGGATAGGGTGACTCGTCTGCCTACCCCCAGGTTTTGTTACCCAGAATCCCTTGCAAAGCTAAAAATGTGAGAAAAAAACACATTTTCCTCACATTTCTGAGGTGGAAAGTTCTGGAATCTGCGTGGATCAACAAATTTCCACCCTCCCAGCGTTTCCCCAGGTCTCCCGAAATAAATGGTACCTCACTTGCGTGGGTAGACATAGTGGCTGAGACATGAAACAGCGCAAAACGCAACGAGGTCGCACCTCAATTTCCCAGTGAAATCTTGCCCTTTATGGACAAAAAGACTACCTTTTGTTTTTGAGCCCTAGCTCTGCCAGCACCTAGGGAAACCTAGCAAACCTATTCATTTTTGAAAACTAAACACCCAGGGAAATTCAGGATGGGGTGATTCGTCTGCCTACCGCCAGGTTTTTTTACCCAGAATCCCTTGCAAACCTAAAAATTTGACAAAAAAAGACACATTTTCCTCACATTTCTGTGGTGGAAAGTTCTGGAATCTGCGTGGATCAATGAATTTCCACCCACCCAGTGTTCCCCCAGGTCTCCCGAAAAAAATGGTACCTCACTTGCGTTGTTAGGCATAGTGGCTGCGACATGAAACAGCGCAAAAGCAACATGGTTGCACCTCAATTTCACAGTGAAATCTTGCGCTTTTTGGACAAAGAGACTACCTTTTGTTTTTGAGCCCTAGCTTTGCCAGCACCTAGGGAAATCTAGCAAACCTATACATTTTGAAAACTAGACACCCAGGGGAATTCAGGATGGGGTGACTCGACAGCCTATCACCAGGTTTTGTTACCCAGAATCCCTTGCAAAGCTAAGAATTTGACAAAAAAACACATTTTCCTCACATTTCTGTGCAGCAAAGTTCTGGAATCTGCGTGGATGAACAAATTTCTACCCAGCCAGCGTTCCCCCCGGTCTCCCGAAAAAAATGGTACCTCACTTGCGTGGGTAGGCATAGTGGCTGCGACATGAAACAGCGCAAAACGCAACATGGTTGCATCTCAATTTCTCAGTGAAATCTTGCCCATTTTGGACAAAAAGACTACCTTTTGTTTTTGAGCCCTAGCTCTGCCAGCACCTAGGGAAACCTAGCAAACCTATACTTTTATGAAAACTAGACAACCATGGAAATTCAGGATGGGGTGACACGTCTGCCTACCCCCAGGTTTTTTTACCCAGAATCCCTTGCAAAGCTAAAAATGTGAGAAAAAAACACATTTTCCTCACATTTCTGAGGTGGAAAGTTCTGGAATCTGCGTGGATCAACACATTTCCACCCTCCCAGCGTTCCCCCAGGTCTCCCGAAATAAATGGTACCTCACTTGCGTGGGTAGACATAGTGGCTGAGACATGAAACAGCGCAAAACGCAACGAGGTCGCACCTCAATTTCCCAGTGAAATCTTGCCCTTTATGGACAAAAAGACTACCTTTTGTTTTTGAGCCCTAGCTCTGCCAGCACCTAGGGAAACCTAGCAAACCTATTCATTTTTGAAAACTAAACACCCAGGGAAATTCAGGATGGGGTGATTCGTCTGCCTACCGCCAGGTTTTTTTACCCAGAATCCCTTGCAAACCTAAAAATTTGACAAAAAAAGACACATTTTCCTCACATTTCTGTGGTGGAAAGTTCTGGAATCTGCGTGGATCAATGAATTTCCACCCACCCAGCATTCCCCCAGGTCTCCCGAAAAAAATGGTACCTCACTTGCGTTGTTACGCATAGTGGCTGCGACATGAAACAGCGCAAAACGCAACATGGTTGCACCTCAATTTCACAGTGAAATCTTGCGCTTTTTGGACAAAGAGACTACCTTTTGTTTTTGAGCCCTAGCTCTGCCAGCACCTAGGGAAACCTAGCAAACCTATACATTTTGAAAACTAGACACCCAGGGGAATTCAGGATGGGGTGACTCGACAGCCTATCACCAGGTTTTGTTACCCAGAATCCCTTGCAAAGCTAAGAATTTGACAAAAAAACACATTTTCCTCACATTTCTGTGCAGAAAAGTTCTGGAATCTGCGTGGATGAACAAATTTCTACCCAGCCAGCGTTCCCCCCGGTCTCCCGAAAAAAATGGTACCTCACTTGCGTGGGTAGGCATAGTGGCTGCGACATGAAACAGCGCAAAACGCAACATGGTCGCATCTCAATTTCTCAGTGAAATCTTGCCCATTTTGGACAAAAAGACTACCTTTTGTTTTTGAGCCCTAGCTCTGCCAGCACCTAGGGAAACCTAGCAAACCTATACTTTTATGAAAACTAGACACCATGGGGAATTCAGGATGGGGTGACTCGTCTGCCTACCCCCAGGTTTTGTTACCCAGAATCCCTTGCAAAGCTAAGAATTTGACAAAAAAACACATTTACCTCACATTTCTGTGGTGGAAAGTTCTGGAATCTGCGTGGATCAACAAATTTCCACCCACCCAGCGTTCCCCCAGGTCTCCCGAAAAAAATGGTACCTCACTTGCGTTGTTAGGCATAGTGGCTGCGACATGAAACAGCGCAAAACGCAACAGGGTTGCACCTCAATTTCACAGTGAAATCTTGCGCTTTTTGGACAAAGAAACTACCTTTTGTTTTTGAGCCCTAGCTCTGCCAGCACCTAGGGAAACCTAGCAAACCTATACATTTTTTAAAACTAGACAACCATGGAAATTCAGGATGGGGTGACACGTCTGCCTACCCCCAGGTTTTTTTACCCAGAATCCCTTGCAAACCTAAAAATTTGACAAAAAAGACACATTTTCCTCACATTTCTGTGATGGAAAGTTCTGGAATCTGCGTGGATCAACAAATTTCCACCCACCCAGCGTTCCCCCAGGTCTCTCGGAAAAAATGGTACCTCACTTGCGTTGTTAGGCATAGTGGCTGCGACATGAAACAGCACAAAACGCAACGTGGTCGCACCTCAATTTCCCAGTGAAATCTTGTGCTTTTTGGACAAAGAGACTACCTTTTGTTTTTGAGCCCTAGCTCTGCCAGCACCTAGGGAAACCTAGCAAACCTATACATTTTTTAAAACTAGACACCCAGGGGAATTCAGGATGGGGTGAATCGACTGCCTACCACCAGGGTTTGTTACCCAGAATCCCTTGCAAAGTTAAGAATTTGACAAAAAAAACACATTTTCCTCACATTTCTGTGGTGGAAAGTTCTGGAATCTGCGTGGATCAACACATTTCCACATACCCAGCGTTCCCCCAGGTCTCCCGAAAAAAATGGTACCTCACTTGCGTTGTTAGGCATAGTGGCTGCGACATGAAACAGCGCAAAACGCAACGTGGTTGCACCTCAATTTCCCAGTGAAATCTTGCGCTTTTTGGACAAAGAGACTACCTTTTGTTTTTGAGCCCTAGCTCTGCCAGCACCTAGGGAAACCTAGCAAACCTATACATTTTTGAAAACTAGACACACAGGGAAATTCAGGATGGGGTGACTCGTCTGCCTACCCCCAGGTTTTGTTACCCAGAATCCCTTGCAAACCTAAAAATTTGACAAAAAAAACACATTTTCCTCACATTTCTGTGGTGGAAAGTTCTGGAATCTGCGTGGATCAACAAATTTCCACCCACCCAGCGTTCCCCCAGGTCTCCCAAAAAAAATGGTACCTCACTTCCGTTGTTAGGCATAGTGGCTGTGACATGAAACAGCGCAAAATGCAACGTGGTCGTACCTCAATTTCCCAGTGAAATCTTGCGCTTTTTGGACAAAGAGACTACCTTTTGTTTTTGAGGCCTAGCTCTGCCAGCACCTAGGGAAACCTAGCACACCTATACATTTTTGAAAACTAGACACCCAGGGGAATTCAGGATAGGGTGACTCGTCTGCCTACCCCCAGGTTTTGTTACCCAGAATCCCTTGCAAAGCTAAAAATGTGAGAAAAAAACACATTTTCCTCACATTTCTGAGGTGGAAAGTTCTGGAATCTGCGTGGATCAACAAATTTCCACCCTCCCAGCGTTTCCCCAGGTCTCCCGAAATAAATGGTACCTCACTTGCGTGGGTAGACATAGTGGCTGAGACATGAAACAGCGCAAAACGCAACGAGGTCGCACCTCAATTTCCCAGTGAAATCTTGCCCTTTATGGACAAAAAGACTACCTTTTGTTTTTGAGCCCTAGCTCTGCCAGCACCTAGGGAAACCTAGCAAACCTATTCATTTTTGAAAACTAAACACCCAGGGAAATTCAGGATGGGGTGATTCGTCTGCCTACCGCCAGGTTTTTTTACCCAGAATCCCTTGCAAACCTAAAAATTTGACAAAAAAAGACACATTTTCCTCACATTTCTGTGGTGGAAAGTTCTGGAATCTGCGTGGATCAATGAATTTCCACCCACCCAGTGTTCCCCCAGGTCTCCCGAAAAAAATGGTACCTCACTTGCGTTGTTAGGCATAGTGGCTGCGACATGAAACAGCGCAAAAGCAACATGGTTGCACCTCAATTTCACAGTGAAATCTTGCGCTTTTTGGACAAAGAGACTACCTTTTGTTTTTGAGCCCTAGCTTTGCCAGCACCTAGGGAAATCTAGCAAACCTATACATTTTGAAAACTAGACACCCAGGGGAATTCAGGATGGGGTGACTCGACAGCCTATCACCAGGTTTTGTTACCCAGAATCCCTTGCAAAGCTAAGAATTTGACAAAAAAACACATTTTCCTCACATTTCTGTGCAGCAAAGTTCTGGAATCTGCGTGGATGAACAAATTTCTACCCAGCCAGCGTTCCCCCCGGTCTCCCGAAAAAAATGGTACCTCACTCGCGTGGGTAGGCATAGTGGCTGCGACATGAAACAGCGCAAAACGCAACATGGTCGCATCTCAATTTCTCAGTGAAATCTTGCCCATTTTGGACAAAAAGACTACCTTTTGTTTTTGAGCCCTAGCTCTGCCAGCACCTAGGGAAACCTAGCAAACCTATACTTTTATGAAAACTAGACAACCATGGAAATTCAGGATGGGGTGACACGTCTGCCTACCCCAGGTTTTTTTACCCAGAATCCCTTGCAAACCTAAAAATTTGACAAAAAAGACACATTTTCCTCACATTTCTGTGATGGAAAGTTCTGGAATCTGCGTGGATCAACAAATTTCCACCCACCCAGCGTTCCCCCAGGTCTCTCGGAAAAAATGGTACCTCACTTGTGTTGTTAGGCATAGTGGCTGCGACATGAAACAGCACAAAACGCAACGTGGTCGCATCTCAATTTCCCAGTGAAATCTTGCCCTTTATGGACAAAAAGACTACCTTTTGTTTTTGAGCCCTAGCTCTGCCAGCACCTAGGGAAACCTAGCAAACCTATTCATTTTTTAAAACTAAACACCCAGGGAAATTCAGGATGGGGTGATTCGTCTGCCTACCGCCAGGTTTTTTTACCCAGAATCCCTTGCAAACCTAAAAATTTGACAAAAAAAGACACATTTTCCTCACATTTCTGTGGTGGAAAGTTCTGGAATCTGCGTGGATCAATGAATTTCCACCCACCCAGCGTTCCCACAGGTCTCCCGAAAAAAATGGTACCTCACTTGCGTTGTTAGGCATAGTGGCTGCGACATGAAACAGCGCAAAACGCAACATGGTTGCACCTCAATTTCACAGTGAAATCTTGCGCTTTTTGGACAAAGAGACTACCTTTTGTTTTTGAGCCCTAGCTCTGCCAGCACCTAGGGAAACCTAGCAAACCTATACATTTTGAAAACTAGACACCCAGGGGAATTCAGGATGGGGTGACTCGACAGCCTATCACCAGGTTTTGTTACCCAGAATCCCTTGCAAAGCTAAGAATTTGACAAAAAAACACATTTTCCTCACATTTCTGTGCAGCAAAGTTCTGGAATCTGCGTGGATGAACAAATTTCTACCCAGCCAGCGTTCCCCCCGGTCTCCCGAAAAAAATGGTACCTCACTTGCGTGGGTAGGCATAGTGGCTGCGACATGAAACAGCGCAAAACGCAACATGGTCGCATCTCAATTTCTCAGTGAAATCTTGCCCATTTTGGACAAAAAGACTACCTTTTGTTTTTGAGCCCTAGCTCTGCCAGCACCTAGGGAAACCTAGCAAACCTATACATTTTTTAAAACAAGACAACCATGGAAATTCAGGATGGGGTGACACGTCTGCCTACCCCCAGGTTTTTTTACCCAGAATCCCTTGCAAACCTAAAAATTTGACAAAAAAGACACATTTTCCTCACATTTCTGTGATGGAAGTTATGGAATGTGCGTGGATCAACAAATTTCCACCCACCCAGCGTTCCCCCAGGTCTCTCGGAAAAAATGGTACCTCACTTGCGTTGTTAGGCATAGTGGCTGCAACATGAAACAGCACAAAACGCAACGTGGTCGCACCTCAATTTCCCAGTGAAATCTTGTGCTTTTTGGACAAAGAGACTACCTTTTGTTTTTGAGCCCTAGCTCTGCCAGCACCTAGGGAAACCTAGCAAACCTATACATTTTTTAAAACTAGACACCCAGGGGAATTCAGGATGGGGTGAATCGACTGCCTACCACCAGGGTTTGTTACCCAGAATCCCTTGCAAAGTTAAGAATTTGACAAAAAAAACACATTTTCCTCACATTTCTGTGGTGGAAAGTTCTGGAATCTGCGTGGATCAACAAATTTCCACACACCCAGCGTTCCCCCAGGTCTCCCGAAAAAAATGGTACCTCACTTGCGTTGTTAGGCATAGTGGCTGCGACATGAAACAGCGCAAAACGCAACGTGGTTGCACCACAATTTCCCAGTGAAATCTTGCGCTTTTTGGACAAAGAGACTACCTTTTGTTTTTGAGCCCTAGCTCTGCCAGCACCTAGGGAAACCTAGCAAACCTATACATTTTTGAAAACTAGACACACAGGGAAATTCAGGATGGGGTGACTCGTCTGCCTACCCCCAGGTTTTGTTACCCAGAATCCCTTGCAAACCTAAAAATTTGACAAAAAAAACACATTTTCCTCACATTTCTGTGGTGGAAAGTTCTGGAATCTGCGTGGATCAACACATTTCCACCCACCCAGCGTTCCCCCAGGTCTCCCAAAAAAAATGGTACCTCACTTCCGTTGTTAGGCATAGTGGCTGTGACATGAAACAGCGCAAAATGCAACGTGGTCGTACCTCAATTTCCCAGTGAAATCTTGCGCTTTTTGGACAAAGAGACTACCTTTTGTTTTTGAGCCCTAGCTCTGCCAGCACCTAGGGAAACCTAGTACACCTATACATTTTTGAAAACTAGACACCCAGGGGAATTCAGGATAGGGTGACTCGTCTGCCTACCCCCAGGTTTTGTTACCCAGAATCCCTTGCAAAGCTAAAAATGTGAGAAAAAAACACATTTTCCTCACATTTCTGAGGTGGAAAGTTCTGGAATCTGCGTGGATAAACAAATTTCCACCCTCCCAGCGTTCCCCCAGGTCTCCCAAAATAAATGGTACCTCACTTGCGTGGGTAGACATAGTGGCTGAGACATGAAACAGCGCAAAACGCAACGAGGTCGCACCTCAATTTCCCAGTGAAATCTTGCCCTTTATGGACAAAAAGACTACCTTTTGTTTTTGAGCCCTAGCTCTGCCAGCACCTAGGGAAACCTAGCAAACCTATTCATTTTTGAAAACTAAACACCCAGGGAAATTCAGGATGGGGTGATTCGTCTGCCTACCGCCAGGTTTTTTACCCAGAATCCCTTGCAAACCTAAAAATTTGACAAAAAAAGACACATTTTCCTCACATTTCTGTGGTGGAAAGTTCTGGAATCTGCGTGGATCAATGAATTTCCACCCACCCAGCGTTCCCCGAGGTCTCCCGAAAAAAATGGTACCTCACTTGCGTTGTTAGGCATAGTGGCTGCGACATGAAACAGCGCAAAACGCAACATGGTTGCACCTCAATTTCACAGTGAAATCTTGCGCTTTTTGGACAAAGAGACTACCTTTTGTTTTTGAGCCCTAGCTCTGCCAGCACCTAGGGAAACCTAGCAAACCTATACATTTTGAAAACTAGACACCCAGGGGAATTCAGGATGGGGTGACTTGACAGCCTATCACCAGGTTTTGTTACCCAGAATCCCTTGCAAAGCTAAGAATTTGACAAAAAAACACATTTTCCTCACATTTCTGTGCAGCAAAGTTCTGGAATCTGCGTGGATGAACACATTTCTACCCAGCCAGCGTTCCCCCCGGTCTCCCGAAAAAAATGGTACCTCACTTGCGTGGGTAGGCATAGTGGCTGCGACATGAAACAGCGCAAAACGCAACATGGTCGCATCTCAATTTCTCAGTGAAATCTTGCCCATTTTGGACAAAAAGACTACCTTTTGTTTTTGAGCCCTAGCTCTGCCAGCACCTAGGGAAACCTAGCAAACCTATACTTTTATGAAAACTAGACACCCAGGGGAATTCAGGATGCGGTGACTCGTCTGCCTACCCCCAGGTTTTGTTACCCAGAATCCCTTGCAAAGCTAAGAATTTGACAAAAAAACACATTTTCCTTACATTTCTGTGGTGGAAAGTTCTGGAATCTGCGTGGATCAACAAATTTCCACCCACCCAGCGTTCCCCCAGGTCTCCCGAAAAAAATGGTACCTCACTTGCGTTGTTAGGCATAGTGGCTGCGACATGAAACAGCGCAAAACGCAACAGGGTTGCACCTCAATTTCACAGTGAAATCTTGCGCTTTTTGGACAAAGAAACTACCTTTTGTTTTTGAGCCCTAGCTCTGCCAGCACCTAGGGAAACCTAGCAAACCTATACATTTTTTAAAACTAGACAACCATGGAAATTCAGGATGGGGTGACTCGACTGCCTACCACCAGGGTTTGTTACCCAGAATCCCTTGCAAAGTTAAGAATTTGACAAACAAAACACATTTTCCTCACATCTCTGTGGTGGAAAGTTCTGGAATCTGCGAGGATCAACAAATTTCTACCCACCCAGTGTTCCCCCAGGTCTCCTGAAAAAAATGGTACCTCACTTGTGTGGGTAGGCATAGTGGCTGCGACATGAAACAGCGCAAAACGCAACATGGTCACACCTCAATTTCCCAGTGAAATCTTGCCCTTTTTGGACAAAAAGACTACCTTTTGTTTTTGAGCCCTAGCTCTGCCAGCACCTAGGCATAGTGGCTGCAACAGGAAACGGTTCAAATCGTACGGTGATGAATTTACAATACCCTATTGCAAAACTACCTTGATTTTTTGGGGGGTGCACCTGAGTTTTTGGCCCGGGGCTCAGTGGCCATCTTTCAAAACTACCAAACCCAAACAGTTCTGAAAACTAGACACCCGGAGGAGTCCAGGGAGGTATGGCATGCGTGGGTCCCCCAATGTTTTCCTACCCAGAATTCCTTGCAAACCTTAAAATTAGGTAAAAATATCACTTTTCCAAACTTTTTTGCGTAGGATCTCCGTGCCGGCAAAAATGTCCTACCACCCAGCGTTTCCCTTGTTTTCCCGGGTAAAATGATACCTCACTTGTGTGGGTGCCCCAAAGCAGAACAGGCTAAAAATGAATTTTTAAAAAAGTCCTATTTAATTTTGACAAATTAAGCCCCCCTACCTTAGCCACAGGCCTTTGGCCCACCCACACAAGTGAGGTATCATTTTACTCGGGAGAACAAGGGGAACGCTGGGTGGTAGGACATTTGTGCCGGCAGGGAGATCCCACCCAAAAATGTATGGAAAAGTGGGTTTTTTAACCTAAATTTAAGGTTTGCTGGGGTTTCTGGGTAGGAAAACATTGGGGGACCCACGCATGCCATACCTCCCTGGACTCCCCCGGGTGCCTAGTTTTCAGAACTGTTTGGGTTTGGTAGTTTCCAAAGATGCCCGCCAAGCCCCGGGCCAAAAACTCATGGGAACCCCCTTGCAAAACCAAATTGTTTTGAATGAATTAAGTTTTCAGTTGGAGAACGTGCGATTCAGGGGACAATATCGCATGAAAATTGTGACAGACAATTTCAAGTTTGCAAGAGATTGTGGACTAAAAACAACAATAGAATTCACCAGAAAGACATGACCATATACTACCATGAATTAGCAATAATATCTAAATTTAGAAAGTTATTTATAGCTATAATATACACTATAACTGAGTTACTCAAAAGACAAAGAATCAAGCACGGCTATCTATTCCTCAAAGACACACACATACAGGTTGGATTTGGCACGAGGGCGAGTGATGGTTCAGTACATAAAATTTTATTAGCATGATATTTCAAAAAAATGAAATGCTCTGTTAATAAATAAATGCATAAAAAACGAACCAGTGACTCGCAACTCGTGACCTGTAAAGCCACGACAAGGCACCAACCGTTTTACAGGCCAGTCACGTACCTTTCATACCTGATACAAACCAGACCACTGACACCATCTGGAAGGAATAGCAACACATTACAACAATCACAATAAGGGACAAGGTACACCCTACTGCAGAAAGAGAAAAAAAACAAATATTACTGCACAGCCATCTAATCCGCAAGCACACACACATACTGGTTGGATTTGGCACGAGGGTGAGTGATGATTCAGTACATACAATTGTATTCGCAAGTAATTTCACAAAAAATTAAATACACTGCGTATAATTGAAAGTATGATTAACTGAACCACTGACTCACAGCTCGTGAGCTGTAAAGCCACGTCAAGGCACCAACCTCTTTACAGGCCATTCATACACCTTTCGTACGTGTGACACATTCAAAACATTCACACCGCCAGCCGCGGACCCATCACATTTCAACACTCACACCAGCAAACAGCGCCATTCAAGGGCCCATCACTTTCACACGCCCACATTTCTGACACTGCAACTAAACAAAATGATGGACTGCATGGAGTGTCACACAACTAGCAGTGTGTGTCATGACCAACAGAAAGTAACTACTCACACACCGCCAGCCGAGCGCCAGTCCACCCACACCACCATCCAAACACCAGACCATGCACACCGCTAGCCAAACACCACTCAGCGCACACCGACAGCCAAGCACAACTCCGTGCACAGACAACCAAGTACCACTCCACACACACCACCAGCCAAGCACAACTCCGTGCACAGACAGCCAAGTACCACCCCACACACACCACCAGCCAAGCGCCACTCCACACACACCGCCAGCCAAGCACCACTCCGTGCACAGACAGCCAAGTACCACTCCACACACACCACCAGCCAAGCGCCACTCCACACACACCGCCAGCCAAGCACCACTCCATGCATAGACAGCCAAGTACCCCTCCACGCACACCACCAGCCAAGCACCACTCCACACACACCGCCAGCCAAGCACCACTCCGTGCACAGACAGCCAAGTACCACTCCACAAACACCACCATCCAAGCGCCACTCCACACACACCGTCAGCCAAGCACCACTCCGTGCACAGACAGCCAAGTACCACTCCACACACACCACCAGCCAAGCGCCACTCCACACACACCGCCAGCCAAGCACCACTCCGTGCATAGACAGCCAAGTACCCCTCCATGCACACCACCAGCCAAGCGCAACTCCACACACACCGCCGGCCAAGCACCAGCCGGCACACACCACAAACACATTTAGAATTCTTTTTATCAAAATAACACTAAACAAATGGAAATACCTACAAATCAGCTAACACACATTCTTAAACTAAACACTTTGCACTAATGCCAATCCTTGAAACAAACTAAAAAAATTTACAGAATGCAGACCAGGCAATTCACTTTACAGCTCATTAAAACTCCCAAAACTTCTTTTGCGTGTGGTACGATTTAAAACAAGCTGACAGACACAATCCAGGCTTAGAAGGACAGTCAGGACAGTATATACGAGACTCCTTCCGCACGCCTCTTCACCAACAGACTCTGCATCTTCTAGTCGGAAAGTCTCTTGTGGTAGTGGAAGGAATAGATTCAGGAAAGTGGCGATCTTTCAATCTAGCCACTTCCTCCACCACTCCAAATCTAGGAACACTTGCCTGCTCCACAAGTACAAGGCTGCCTATTATAGACTCCTGAAACTTAACAAAAGGCATCTTCGTCTCAGGACAAGACTTCTGGTACACAACAAAAGCATTAAAGGATGCCAAGTGGAACAGATGGATAGCCAACTTCTTGTACCAAACGTACGCCTTTCGAAGAGCAGCATAAGGTTCCAACCTCTGATCTACTCTTTCAACACCACCCATGAACTTATTGTAAGCTAAAATGCACACAGGTTTGCGCACTTCAGCACCCTGACCCCAAACAGGCACAGGTTCTGTACTTTCATCGTGGATAGTAGTCAGCATGTACACATCTCTCTTGTCTGAAAACTTCACAGCTAGAAGCTCCCCACATCGCAATGCACTAGACTGTCCCCGCACAAGCCTTTTGCAAACAAGTTCCTTTGGGAAACCTTTGCGGTTACTGCGCATTGTGCCACAAGCAACAGTGCCCACTTTGGCCAACTTCTTGAACAACCGCACACCAGTGTAGAAGTTATCTACATATAAATGATGGCCTTTGTTAAATAATCCTCTACCTAGATCCCACACAATTTCCTCAGTCACTCCAAAAGTAGAAGGACAACCAGGAGGGTTAATGCTGGACTCCTTACCAGTGTACACCCTGAAATTGTAGACATATCCAGTCTCACTGTCACACAGCATATACAGTTTGATTCCATAGCGTGCCCTCTTACTAGGAATGTATTGCTTACAAACCAAGCGGCCCTTGAACAACAGCAAAGACTCATCCACTGCAATTTCTTTACCAGGGGCAAAGATCTCAGAAAAACGATCAACAAAGTGATCAAGGACAGGCCGAATTTTAAACAAACGGTCACAATCAGGGTGATCGCGTGACAACGCTAAACCAATGTCAACAAAATGCATCATCCGAAGAAGAAGCATATACCGATCAGGACTTATGCCTTCTGGAAATATAGCTGTTGCCATCAAGGGACTAGTGGACCAATATGAAGACATTGATGGCTTCCTTAGCAAGCCCATCAAAAACGTTAATCCCAAAAACGTCTTCATCTCTTCAACATTTGTGGGAGTCCACCGGATTGCTCTAGCATAGGGCTTAAGGCGGTCACTGTTGGCCCTCAAAAATTGTTCTGCATACAAATTACTTTGATCAACAATCTCTTGCAAAAACACATCGGCAAAAAACAACTGAAAAAAATGTATTGGCAGAAAATTCTCAGTATTCACTCTACACCCAGGAACACCAGTGAACTCTGGCAATGCCGGCTGCACCATTCCAGGGGGAACCCAGAGGCCATCCCTATCTATGGGGGGAGCAGCCACCCCAGCCTGCAGCCCAGAAGCCTCTTGCTGCTGTTCACCAACGAGAAGCCTAACAGCCACAGATACTTCTGGCTGCACAACACCAACAGAAGACATAGCATCCCCAGAGGGCTCTTCCTGCACTACACCAACGGGAAGCCCAGCAGCCTGAGATGCTTCTTGCTGCACTACACCACCGGGAAACCAAGCAGGCCCAGATGCCTCTTGCCGCTATACACCAATAGGAAGCCTAACAGCCCCAGATGCCTCTTGCTGCACTACACCAGCAGGAAGACAAAAAGCACCAGATGCCTCTTTGCGCACCACAGCAATGTGAAGCCTTTTGGGCGCAGGCTCCAGCCTCATGCCTCTTGCCAACGTAAAAAGAAAGGAAACCTTGCGGCCCTAGGCAGCAGCACAGATGCCTCTTGGCCCACTACCGGCACATCAATGTCCTCCTCTACCATAGGCCCTTCATCAGCACTAGAAGAAGATTCATCATCCGATGATGATGATTCCATGCGAAGAGAAAACTCACTGCCTGAATCTTCTGCCCCTACCTCTGAGTCCGAATCGGACTCAGTCTCTGAACCATGGTCAGAGGAAGACTCAAAAAGCAAACCAAGAACCTGCTGAGCAGTAATCCTGCGACTAGCCATTATCCTTACAAAGCAAGAAGACTGCACACACAAGTGAACAACAACCTACACTGTGCAAAGTAAGAAGTAAACAAGGTAAGTCTTTCACAAAAAGATAAATACAATCCAAAACAATTTCACTCTTACCAAATATAGCTACACTTACCAGCACCTACTCTGCTGAGACACAGCAAAAAGAAATGATATCCCACTAGAAAGAAAAAAAGAAATGACAGATTAGAAAACAAAGTGCACATCAAACACTAATGCTGAAAAAAAAACAAAAAAAACACAGAGCCACACAAACTGCTATAAGTACAACCTTTTTCAAAAAGACAAACATCAAGGGAAAGTTCTACAAAATACATTCACTTACCAAGCACAAGCAACTACACAAGCTGCAAACAGACCCGCAACCTACAACAATCCGAACAGCAAAAGCCTGGAACAAGACAAAAATAGAGAAGAAAAAAAAATTACTACCACATTTCACAAACAATATAACAATTAAAACAACAACACACACATTTGCCCCCCAAATTTAAATTCAGCCAGATGGGCCATCAAATAGGGCTTAGACCAATTGGGATTAGATGAGGTTTAACATCAAGACACTGGTTAATTTTTTGAATTTTTTTTACTGCCTGACCCCTTTGGTGCCAGTCAGTCTTTTGCTCCTACCAGTACCCCCATCACACAGGGGCAGTAAGGACATTCATACACCTTTTGTACGTGTGACACATACAAAACATTCACACCGCCATTCGCCAGCGCCATTCAAGGGCCCATCACTTTCACACGCCCACATATCTGACACAGCAACTACAGAAAATGATGGACTGCCTAGAGTGTCACTCAACTAGCAGTGTGTGTAGTGACCAACAGAAAGTAACTACTCACACACTGCCAGCCGAGCGCCAGTCCACCCACACCACCATCCAAGCACCAGACCATGCACACCGCCAGCCAAACACCACTCAGCGCACACCGACAGCCAAGTACCACTCCACGCACACCATCCAGCCAAGCGCCACTCCACACACACCGCCAGCCAAGCACCACTCCGTGCACAGACAGCCAAGTACCACTCCACGCACACCACCAGCCAAGCGCCACTCCACGCTCACCGCCAGCCAAGCACCACTCCGTGCACAGACAGCAAAGTACCACTCCACGCACACCACCAGCCAAGCGCCACTCCACACACACCACCAGCCAAGCAGCACTCCGTGCACAGACAGCAAAGTAGCACTCCACGCACACCACCAGTCAAGCGCCACTCCACAAACACCACCAGCCAAGCACCACTCCGTGCACAGACAGCCAAGTACCACTCCACACACACCACCAGCCAAGCGCCACTCCACACACACCGCCAGCCAAGCACCACTCCGTGCATAGATAGCCAAGTACCCCTCCACGCACACCGCCAGCCAAACACCACTCAGCGCACACCGCCAGCCAAGTACCACTCCACACACACCGCCAGCCAAGCACCACTCCACGCACACCGCAAGCCAAGCGCCACCCACCGCCAGCCAAGCACCGCTCAACGCACACCATCCGGCCAAGTACCACTCCACACACACCACCAGCCAAACACCACTCCGTGCACAGACAACCAAGTACCACTCCACGCACACCATCCAGCCAAGCACCACTCTACACACACCGCCAGCAAAGCAGCACTCCGTGCACAGACAGCCAAGTACCTCTGCACGCACACCATCCAGCCAAGCGCCACTCCACACACACCGCCAGCCAAACACCACTCTACGCACACTGCAAGCCAAGCGCCACTCCACACACACCGCCAGCCAAGCACCACTCCGTGCACAGACAGCCAAGTACCACTCCACGCACACCACCAGCCAAGCGCCACTCCACACACACCGCCAGCCAAGCACCACTCCACACACACCGCCAGCCAAGGCAGTAAGGACAAAAAAAGACCAACCGGCACCAAGGGAGGCGGACAGTAAAAAAACGACCAAAATTAAAACCAACATTGGAACAAAACTCAAATCCTAGGGCCTAGTGGGCCAAAAAAACAGGAGGCAAAACGTCAAAAAAAAACGGGCCGATTTACCCCAAGGGCGGGCAGAAATTCAAAAACATAATTACTTGCCACCAGGAAGCGATCCTTGCCCAAGGGGTCGCTTCCTAAAAACTAAATTTAAATTCCCTGGTGCTAGTGGGCATTTTCTGCCCCCCTGGGTGCAAAACGGCAAAAAAAACGGGCCGATTTGCCCCCAGGGTGGACAGAAAAACAAAAACACAATCATGGCCACCTGGAAGCGACCCTTACCCAAGGGGTCGCTTCCCAAAACAAACACATTGCCCCAACAAAAATCCCTGGTGCTAGTGGGAAATTCCTGCCCCCCCTGGGGGCAAAACGGCCGAAAAACAGGCCGATTTGCCCCCAGGGGGGGCAGAAAAACAAAAAGTTATTTGTGAGGCCACCTGGAAGCGACCCTTTCCCAAGGGGTCGCTTCCTAAAAGCTAAAAACAAAATCTCTGGTGCTAGTGGGCATTTTCTCCCCCCCCGACTGGGGGCAAAACGGCAAAAAAAACGGGCCGATTTGCCCCCAGGGGGGACAGAAAGATGTAAACAATAAACATGGCTGCCATATTGCCACCAAAAAACAACCCTGGTGCTAGTGGGGAATTTCTGCCCCCCCTGGGGGCAAAACGGCCGAAGAAACTGTCCGATTAGCCCCCAGGGGGGGCAGAAAAGCAAAAACATAATCAGACCCCGCCTGGAAGCGACCCTTGCCCAAGGGGTCGCTTCCTATAAAGTAAATTTAAATCCCTGGTGCTAGTGGGGGCATTTCCGCCGCACAATCGCGGCGCTGTGCGCGATCGTGAGGCAAAAATGCCCTGCAAAGAGACATCAGGGGAGAGGAAAATCCCTCTCCCCTGATGCCTCTTTGCGGCCCCAAACCCCTGCCAGACACGAGAAACCCACCTTCTTCGCCGGCGCTCAGGAAGCAAATGGCTTCCTGAGCGCTGGGAATCCCTGATGATGTCAGCGCGCGCTGTGCGCGCTGACGTCATCAGGGATTCCCATGGGGGGGGCGGCAGCGGAAACTCTTCCGCTGCCGCCCCCAGCAAAACGAGCAAGATCGGAGACCCTCGGGGGGAGCGCCAGCGCTTCCCCCGAGGGTGGGGCTGATGACGAGCTGGCCTTGTCATCAGCGCACGACCGGTGTGCGCCATGACGAGCCCAGCTCGCCATCAGCCCCGAAGGGGTTAATCCCAACTCTCTACCTCACTTATCACCATAAACCGTTATCTCGACTGACAACTATCGCCACTCAACCAGTTCCTGACTTGTGTTTGTTCTGCAATTTACAAATATAAAAAGATTGACTGTCAAATAAGCATTTTTCACCTGTGTGACTATTAAAAGTTATACTCAAGTAGGTTCTCGCTTGTTATAAAGTGGACTATCTTGGTAACAAGCCATATCTTGGGAGCACTGCGTTATTAAATAATTCATCTTGTATTCGGTTAGCAATGCTATTATAGTCCTTCCTCTGTACCCATGGTCGCTGCCAGTTTGCAGTCCAACTTATATATTTGTGTTTGTCCCGGTTTTAGGTCTGAAAAGGAGTTAATCAATATTGCAACAGCTAACATACATAGAATCAATTCCAACACAGTTATCACTGCGAACAGGTAAGGAAAGATATACTCATAATGTAATTTTAAAACATTATATTATGTGTATATCATGCTCAGATCACAGAAGCATAGCTTTATTATATTTTATTTCAACATAAGGCACTGCTAATCGCAACATTCTGGGAGCTTCGTGCACATTGCAGTATTGCAAACACTAACAATAAAGTCAAGTCGCGCTTTGTTATGTTTTCATTATATTGTCCAATGCGTAAGGATATGTTGTTACTCAGCAATTGTAAGTCATTCCAAATGTCACGGTGCCAATTAAGTGATGCAGTGATAAATCCTGCTCCCTGCAAAAGCTACCGATATTTATAGCAGTAATTTTAATCGCTGTGCGGCGTTTCCTGGGTTCTTTACACCATCGGAGTAGCTCATTGGGAGGGAGGGGTGCGGGGTGAGCAAACCAACAACTCAGATGTGTGTGAAAAAGGCCGCTTTATTGAAACAGGTGCACATTAACAAATTATAAACCTCGGCTAAAGCCTTACAAAACTATACCTCACTAAATAAAACATTTTCTTAAACCCCCAATCACCGCCCCCCACCCCTAAAATGTCATTGGCCCCGCCCCCCCACCCATACATTACAACATTAAACATATAAACAATGCAAATCCCTGCATGATCATTATAACTTATCAACTCCTACCAACCATTATACAAAAACCCCCGGTTTACCCATCCACAAAACATGGTCCCCTCGCCTATGTAACCACCCAATAACTTATCCTGCCCAACTACCACTGATGACGCCACAACTAAACCAATTACAACCAAAATCCTGCCAAACCTGGCAAAAACGCCAGTAACCCCCGCACAGCACCTGTTCCAAGCGACAATACAACAAAATATGACCCCATATCCACCTGTTCCAACAACAACCACCTGAAGAAGGGAAAAAAAGGGAAAGAGAAAGCTAAACCGTAAAAAACGGAGAAAACTAAAGAGGGGGAGGGAGGGGGAGGGGGAATTTCTACAGCTCAATCACCCCCGGCCACCAGGACACCGAACATAAAATGGTGGCCGGGGGGAGGAGACCAAGCAATTTGAGCTTGGGCTGGAATTGGGCTATACTAAAAAACAGCCCAAAGATAAAAAACCGTGTTGAGGCAGGAGCCCCCCTCCCCCAACCACCCCTCCCAAACAGCCCGGGGGAGATCTCCCTGCGGTCGGCTGCCCCCCCAAGCCCTCCTTTCTCCTAATGAATAAAAAGACATGAAAATAAAGACAGGAGATTCGTAGTAAGACCTATCAATTGAACAAACAATAACTGACATCACACTAAAGGCAATCCATGAAAGAAATGTCTTTATGCATAAACACACTGTTGTTTTGAGCACTGCAGTGATATGAGACTTATCGACCCCTAATCCTCCGGATTCAGTGATTCAGGACCCAAGTGTGAACCTAGCAGGAAGGCACCAGTGACTTGTGTCAATGCTGTCATCACCAAGTCAGGGTCTGTCTGGTTGTTTTTTTTTCTCAGTCATGCAGCATCTATCATGGTGTGATATCATTGGAGAGCTACTTTGCTTATACCTTCATATTGAGCATCTCATCTCCTTATGTTGATTCTAACCTTTGCCACTCCTCGCTCCAAATTCTCTTCCCCTCCACATCCCTCCCTGGCTATGCAGACACTGTGAGTATTCTGTATGAGGCCACACTAACCTCTGCCACTGCATAACCTGCCTTTGCTTTCTCCCTTTCCACCCTTTGCTGTCACCCAATTCCAAGGTAAGCATCCTTATGTGCATAAAGTGTTGCCTACTTCTGTAGCTTCACCTGGATTGTCCCAGGCCTGCTGCACAATGACAATACAACCCTAAACTCTCACACTGATGCAGCAGAGGAAGCTACCGAACGGGGGTAGAGGGGTGGGTGGGCGGTGGTTTGAATGGGAATAAAAGGGGACTTTCCTGGAACAGCCGGCCACCGCCTCTCCTCTGTTTCTGTCCTCTTCCTCTTCCTTTTTCTTGTACAGTCCCAGCTGCCAGCAGGAATCTCTCCAGGCACTGCAGCGCTTTGATTGGTCTTAGTGCTGTGTGCTCCAACAGGGACAGGGAGCTTGTCCATGTTCCTCACCAGGCTGTGTTAGGCAGCCTGGAGGGAAACATGCAAAGTGCACATGGCTGTTTGGCCATCCGAAGAGGGCCAGTCAAACAGTCATGAGCACTTAGGAAGTGCAAACCACTCCTCCCCCTGCATTGTCCAGCCCCGCCCACCATTGACTGCAAAAGAGAAAATAAGGGAATCCTTGTTTCCGGTCCAGGAAATGTTCACATGGTGAGCAGGATCAAGACGGATTTGCATATGGCTGTGTCCAAACTGGAAAGTGTGGTGAGCAAAATAACACTGGATTAAACCCTGATCTGTGACTTGAGGTGAATGTTTGGTTTGTCCAGTATTCCATCGCACACAAAATGTAAATCAATAAAAATGAACTGCACACATATTTCAAAATAAATAAACACATGGGAAAGCACAAATTAACCACTTCTCTAACTATGAATTGTGATTGAAACAACCATTTTAATAGGATTAAAAACAAGACACTTTACCTTGTAAAGTACAAATGACAAATATCCGCTAAATCCCAATTTCTGCACATTATCTTTTGTTGGCTATATAGTATTAATCATTACTATTGATGTCTGTGCAAATGTAGAGGTAATTTCAATGAAAAATGTGCTGTCTGTGAATGACAGTGTGCTACCACTCCATGCTTTAGTAATATATTAGCCGGATCTATGGGTGTGAGGGAAGTGTGTACTCCTCCCCAGTGCTGTACCTGTTTTGTGTGTGTGAATCATGCTATGTGTGTTTCAAGCTTGCACTCATTCACCACAGTGTTGCTGCTTACACTTGTACCAAATCTGAACTGTTGCTTTTTCATTTTAATGAAAAGAGGTACTAAATGGTGCTGCCCAGTGCCACGTTTCTTCCATGTCTTTGAAGAAAGCTTGCAGTGGTCCTGTGGTACCACACTTGTACCATGCCTTTGATGAAAGCTTGCACTGGCTGGTATTGCAGTAGCATGTTGTTCCACATTTTTGAAGGAGCCTGCACTGACTGGCACGGTATTACCAATCTTGTTCCGTGTTGCAGTATTTAGTATACTTCCTTGTCCATACAAAACATCCCTGAGCTTCTTCTTCTCACTGAGGGGGTTGTAGCCTGTGCCGTGACTAGTCTAACCCCAGGCGGAGACCTTCGCTCTGCCCGGGGAGTGTGTGGAGATTTGACTACTCTGTTCTGTGGAGAATGCGTAGTAGGCAAATCCCCACATACTCCGCGGCGGAGCGGAGTTGGCCTGCCCCCGCCTCCCACCCACATTAACAATTAACAAGTAATTGCAAGAAATGCGTGGGCACACGTGCATGCACAGATTTTCCAGAGAACGCTATGAAAAGGAGGAGGGCAGCCCGGGGACGCCGCAGCCAAGGTATGTCATTTTATTTAAGTCGTAAGAAATTGTTAATAGGGCGGGTGGTGTAGTGGAGCTCCACGGAGTTCCACGGAGTTTGTTCTCAACTCTGAGGCCCTCCGCGTAGCCTCGCGATGCCCGCTATACCTGGGGTTAGACTGGGGCATCATGGCAAAAGGAGAATCCCAATGAAGAAGCATCCCACCTTTGGTGGGTGAGGGATTTCATCTTTTTAGAGGGCTACCCCACTATAGCTAGGTCACCACTTGTGGCAGTTTCTTCCAATCCCAGACCTGAGGGTTCCTTTTTTGTCGTTGGGATGTCAATCTTCACAAGTCTTTAAATCTCCTTGGACCCCCACACTCCCTTCCCTTTTTGTGAACCATCTCTTACATGCTGCTTTTTGAATGCTTTCATTGTACCCTCTATTTCTGAAGCGTAATGTCATCTGTTCTTCAACTTTATTGCATTCGTCCTCTGTGCTACACACTCTCTTGGCTCTATAGAATTCATTAAAGTGAATACTTTTAATAAGAGGGGCAGGATGGAAGTTTTGCGCTAGCAGGATAGTTTTGCCTGCAGTGGGTTTCTCGCATAGCGTTGTAACCAGTTTTTCTCGCTCTACCTTCACCAGTACATCTAAGAACTCCATTTGTATATTACTGATCTTACTTGTGAACATTACATTCAAATCATTTCTATTTAGTGCTTCTATTAATTGACTTGCTTCGGTCTTAGTACCCTTACATAACTCAAACAAACCATCAATGAATCTGACCCAAAGGGTGATGTGGTTAGTCCTAGGTACCGTTATATTGCCACCAAGCACCTGCTCCTCTCACCAGCCCTTATGCAAATTTGCATAGCTGTGGGCAAAGCAGGTGCCCATAAATGTTCCTTTAAGTTGCTGAAAGATTTCATTATTAAACAGAAACATGTTATTAGAGAAAACACCATTCCATCATGGTAAGTAACATTATATTATGTTGCAGATACTTGATAGGTCTCATTCTCAAGAAGTGTTTAGTCACTGTAAGTGCATCAGAATACCTAATACTTGTGTATAATGTTGTTACATCCAAGGCCATCATGAGCATGTTGTCCTCCCACCTCATATTAAAGACTCTGCACAAAAAGTCAGTAGTGTCCAAGATGGAAGATGGTAGAGTTGTAACTATAGGATTTAAAAAGTAACAATATATTTTGATCCATTTTAAAATAAGATACCCTGGGCTGCTGTAATAGCCGTCCAGGAATTAGGCAGAATATAGGGAGTCTTGAATGATTCTGTTTAAGAAAATCATGTTCATCCCAACTGAGTAAGACTTGTTTCTTCCACTTATTGAGTTTATTCGTGAATCTGTTCTTGACCTGCAGGTACTCAGACATCGCGATCCTCTTGTAGCATTCTGCATCATTCAGGTGTGTGTAAGCCTCTTGTAAGTACAATTGTTTTTCCCATAACACTGCATTCACCCCTTGTCGGAGGGTTTGACCATCACATTGTCCATTTTCTTCAGTCTATCCACAGTCTTACTCTATGTCATGTTTCTCTTACTTTTGAACCATTTTCTTTTTATAGAGTGACATTTTATATCCCTTAATTTCATTATGATAGCTTCAGAGAAGTTATCAATGTTTTCTCTTGTGGTTTGAGGGATATAACTGGACTTTGGCCTAAAATTCTAGCCTCTCGCTGCAGTTGTATTAATAGTGGAAAGCTCTTGCTCAAGTTGTAGTGTTATTGTGCCGGGTGTCTCACTGGGTTCTCCCTCCAGTTGAAATAGATCCTTCATCAGATCATAGTCACGGGCTAACACTTTAGAGGTTTTTTAATTTTCTCTTCAACTATTGCCAATTTCATTACTATTTGTGCCTTCCTGTCCTCATGTAATTTGGTCAATTTTAGCTTCCTTATAAATTTATACAGATCAATTCTGCTTTGAGGATAATTGAAATTAGATTCCTGGAAGGATGATAGCCCCGTTTCTAGTACCTGTGTTTCTGCAGTTGTAAGGGTTGCATTAGCAAGGTTTATTACTGTCAATAAGTTGGGAGTCATTTCTGGCTCTTGTTATTTCATCCTGCTCTACCTTAAGCATGGGCGGATTTTGCGGATTCGCAATCCGTGAATTTGCGGATTTGCGGATTTGCGGATTGCGAAAATCCGCAAAATCCACGAATTCTCGCGGATTTGCGTTTTTTTTTTGGGGTGTGTGTTCGCACGGGTTTCTGCAAGTTCGCGAGGGTTTTGTACAATTTCGCAAATTGCGAACTTACTTGTCGGGTCGCCAGTTTTGCGAACTTGTTGTTTCTACGTGCCCAGCCTGTTTGCAAGGCTTTCTTCATCACTGCCACCCTCTGTCACCACTGGCACTCTCTTTGGTCACCCATGCCACCCTCTGGCTCACCCATGTCACCCTCTGTGTCATCACAGCACCCTCTGGTTCACCAGTGTACATTATTGGGGCAAAGCAAAGCACTGCCATCCTCTGTCAACACTGGCACTACGGTTCACCCATGCCACCCTCTGGCTGGCACACCCATGCCACCCTCGGTGTCATCACAGCACCCTCTGATTGACTAGTGAGTGTACATTATTGTGGCAAAGCCAAGCACACCTGCACTAAGTTTTGCAAACAACAACACCTGCCCTGCCCCAACTGACATTAATGAAGGCTGGCACCTGCTTGTATGCTCCCTTTCCTTTTTGTTGCAATAACAGGATGCAATGGCATACTTGTAACTATTCTGTGACTGTCAGAGCAGGGTCACACAATAGTTGCAAGTAGGCAACCGGATTCTGGAGGGCCCCTTCAGGAAGCACTACAGGTAAATGGTTACAAATGATGAGCTCGAACTTTTGCACCTGCTCGTTGGTTTTGCTTTTGCAAAACTCGTTTTTCGGTAATTTCGCCCTATTTGCGAGGCGCGGCGTCGTGCGAAATCGACCGTGGAAGCCGCAAACTCGTGCGAGTTACCCCAAGGTTGAGTATGGGCGCCGCCATTTTGTTTGCGTGACGTATTTCCGTTTCCACCCGCTATGTGTAATCTCGCGCAATGAGCGCCTTGCAAATGCAAGTTCGCACGAGTTCGCGAGAGAAATCGCGTGCGAACTTACTTACACGCACGTGTTCGGGCCGCCATCTTGTTTTTCATTCATTCCTATGTGTCTGGGCATGGTGTTTCTATCCTCTGTATATCTCTGCCATCCTTTGCTTGTTTTAATATTTTTTTGATCTATTTAACTTTTTTTCTATCCCTCTATTTTTCTAGGTCTATATTTTTGTGTTTTAGGCTACTTTTGTTTACTTTTCAACTACTTTTTAAAACTTTTATTTCCTTCTTCCCTACTCTTATTCTTTTTCATTTTGTCTCCTTACTGCTAACACCTGCCCAGAACATGGTGAAGACAGCTGTCAAGCTGCCCAAGATGGGCAAGACTAGGTCATTGCTGTCATCCTGTTCAACAACATCAGAATGCACCACTTCATCAAGTCCGACGTTCGGATCCATAAGTATGAGCTTTCCGGGGCCCTTCCTTTTAACATTTGATACCTTTCGCAGCTCATGGTGTGCCTCCCTCTCAGACGTCGGAGATGGTTGCCAATCTAGATCCAGATCATCATCTGATGGAGCGGGGCTTGAAGAGGAACTTCTACACACACTCCTTGATCTTTTCCTTGGTGGGGAGCTGGGAGAAAATGAATCATCAGGAGGAATGCCTTCGTCTTCCTGACATGATACCCCGGCTCCAAAGTCAATTTCCTCCTGTGCCCCTACTTCTGGAAGAACAACCATTGTGGGCACTTGCACCGCTCCATGCGCCGCTACATGGGCCTCTTCACTGACCTCTACTTGCAACTCTCCATGGACCTCTCCTTCTCGGCCTTCTCCTTCTCGGCCTTCTCCTTCTCGGCCTTCTCCTTCTCGGCCTTCTCCTTCTCGGCCAGCTCCTTCTCGGACAGCTCCTTCTCGGACAGCTCCTTCTCGGACAGCTCCTTGCGCATGTACTTGTGCTTGTACTAGTAGCCCATGCAGTTGTTATTGCGGCTTTTGTTGTTGAATAGTACTTGTGAGATGAGTTACAACCTGTGTTGATGGTGTGCTGCTACTTTCTTGCGATGAGCCAACATCACTGGTCGTTGGTGATTGAACTACTAAACAGGCTACCTGTGCAGCACTCATGGTGGGCCTTTGTTTTTTCCCCCAAAATGTAGTGGTCGAGCCACCAGTCTCCTTGGTAAGTGGTGCCACTTGCTTCTTCTTCTCCTTAGTAGAGACATTTTTCTTGCAAGAGGAGCTACGGGCACCTCTTTTTGGAGCCATCTTCTTCAGATGTCGGAACAACAGGCCGCAGCAGGACTTCTTCCTGGCACTGATGCTCAACGATGATGCGGAGTTATTGACTTTGTGCACCTAAAAGCAAACGAAGACAGAGGAACATCAGTAAATATATGTTGCATATGTAGCGCTTCAATAAATAGTTTGCAAGTAGGCATTTATGAATACACACATGCACACCACACAATATGGAAATTTCAAAATTAGGATTTGCTAAATTTTTGGGAAACAGGAATTTAACATTGATCCAAGAGAGCACACACAGAGAGGGTTATAGTTTCATGTACCACTGACTCCCCCTGGGCTAAATGGGTGAAAGCAAGGCAAAATGGGTGCAGGCCTATGGCACAAAGCTCACTGCCTGCCTTCAAAATGGCCACTTGACCCCCATCCACATGGCCAGGACCATGCCTCAAAATGGCCCCCACCAACATAGCCAGCCCCCAACCCCTACTCCAAAAAGTCAAAAAACACAACACCAATCAAATCACCACAATCCAATGCCATCCATCAAGTTTCAGAAGGTTTAGGCTGCCTGCTGGTGGTTTTCTGGTGCAGAATTGCAATGTTTGCAATTTCGCGAGTGCGAGATTGTTGCTTCACGACGCGGACGTGGCGAAAAACCAGCAAAATCCGCGAACAGACGTATTCTGGCCTGGGCCCCCTGGGCATGATAAAATCACAGCACACTGGGTGCAGGCCTATGGCACAAAGCACACAAACTGGCTTAAAAATGGCCCCTAGACCCCCACCCACACGGGACCAGGCAATAAAATGGCCCCCACCCACATAGCAAGCCCCCAACACCACCCCAAAAAGTCGTAAAACACACAAAAATCACAACAATCCAATGCCATCCATGCCCTGGCCAGAATAATGTTAAAATAAAAAAAAACAGTTGTATCATGCATGCACCCATAACTAAGCCTGGTAGTTTTCAATTCATGTGCAGAATTGTAATTTTTTTACAATTTCGCGAGTGCGAGATTGTTGCTGCGTGGGACGCGAGCAGTGCGAACACAGGCAAATTTTTTTTTATAAAATCTGATTTTCGGGTAATCCGCGGGAGTTCGAGGCCCCCTGGGCATAATGAAAGCAATCAGAGCAGACTGGGTGGGCATAGGGCACAAAGCACACTGCCTGACTTCAAAATGGCCGCTTGACCCCATCCACATGGCCAGGACCTGCAGGACCATGCCTCAAAATGGCCTCCCACACATAGCCAGCCCCCAAACCCACCCCAAAAAGTCGAAAAACACACACAAAAATCACCACAAACAAACAACATCAACTTATCAACTTACTTGTAAATCAAATTTCTAATCAAAAAGTAATCCAAAAGGCCTCAAAGCCAAATCTCCAGCAGCATCCACAAAAAGTAATCCTTCCCAGTCAAGATCGAATTCAAAGTGGCCAGGAAATGGACTAAGCAATGGGAGGAGCTTGCTGGACAGGAAGAGGAAGTTGGAGACTGGGTCACTTCCTTCACCCCTCCCCAATTGTAATTTTTGTAATTTCGCGAGTGCGAGATTGTTGCTGCCCGCGCCGCGGCCCGCGAGCAGTGCGAACACAAGCAAAAAATCCGCCGCACGCGGATTTGCGTATTTTCGCCACATCCGCGAGAGTTCGCGGATTGCGGATTTACCGAAAATCCGAAAAATCCGCGAGCGGAACGGATTTTGCGCCCATGCTTACTCTACCTTGGAAGCTGTATCGGAGCTTGTGTCACTGAATGTTAGGTCCTGTTGAGTTCTGTTTACGTCCTCGTATTTCCTGTCTCCTTATTAAATCAAATGTATAGATTTGCCCTCTTTCTTATTCAAGTCGATCTCACTGGAATTTATTCACTTTTCTCAGTTTTATGCTCGGTTTGTATTTAGTAAGACTTTCTTTGAGTTCAGTTCTGAATTTGGAGACTTTGTGAGTATTCTAGTCTATATCAATAGACTCCTTTAGTTCCTTGATTTTGGGCAATGACTCCAATTCTTTCAATATCTGCCTATTTGATCAATATTTTGAGAATTTCATGTGAGCTATGGGCATTGTGTTTTGCCCATTCTTTTAGTAAGTCTGCGTGGGGGTTCTCGTATGTGGGTGTGATCATTATCTGGGGGCCTCTCTGTACCCTCCCCACTTCCACATATTTTTTCAGTGAAGCACTCTCCCACCACCTTGAGAGTTCCATTTTTCAGTCTTTCTAATGTCTGTAAATTCTTCCACAATCATGTCCCAGCAGCCATTGTGCTGCTTTCCCCTTCCAAAGCAATATTACCATTGCCAGTTCAATGTGAAAGGGGTGGTTGTGCCAGGCAATCCCGTCCTTTTGTAATGGGGATAATCAGTATCCTCAGATATCCTTAAGCAATGAAAAACCACTAACCCATTAAAGTGAAGTCCATACCTTAAAACAAGGACAGAGCTGAAACGTTGCCTTAATGTGTGTTGTATTCCAATAAAGTAAACCCATTGTCTTATACAAATTTGTGCTTGAAAGTGGTTCTTAAATTCAGAATCACATACGTTTTTGAACACAGGTTGATATGGCCGTATCCTTATGAACAAGGTTACAGGTGAAGAAAGCAAACACCTGTTTCTCCCCTTTCTTGGCACGCAGGGCTCAGGCTTTCTCAAGGCGTGGGCTGGGAAGCAGAAATTCTCGTCTGTATGGGTGCGTGGTGCCGTGTCGGGCACCAGTTCGAAGTGTCAATATCTTATGAAGTCCAGTGTCATGTGGTTAATGTGAGGTTGCCTCTCTCAGTAAATAGTTCAGCTGCTGATTGTTCCCAGGTAGAACAATCTTCTTCATTCATCTCCAATGCATTAAAAATTATGTTACTATGCACTGCTGTGCGCAACCGCCTTCAAATGGGTCTTTAGTGATGAGCCTGACTCCCGCCCCTCTGAGCGCGTAACACTTTCCCCGGGGAGCTGACCTTGTCGACGAGTGCCCTCTGACTCCTACCTCATGGCTCTCAACCTCCACCTTCAAAACTGTTAAATTCGCAGTCTGCGGGGGCGCATCTCTTGTATCACTTTGCAGTCACTTTTGGCGGGTGCTGGTGTATATATATGCTTTTTACAATAGTAAATTTAAAAAAAGCCCCAAAAATTTAATATAATGTAAAATATATATTATTGATAATAGTGTACCATTTTATATATATATGTATATATATATCACTACCAAGAAATTAAATCGCGGCACACTTCTTGGTTGTTTTAGCAGTTATTTATTTCCAAACGTGACAACTCCTACGCGTTTCGAACCGTAGTTCCTGTTTACGGCAGTGTTTGGTCACTAGTCCCTTTTCAATTTTCATTTTTATATCAAGGCATGCAAACATTTTACTAGTGCATCCTGGACCTCGTAGTTTTAGAACATTATACATTGCCTGGGATTGCAAATTCGGTTGCTTTACATTATGGGCGGTTTATCCAACAGGGTGTGTGATTTGTTACTGCACTATAAGCGATGTGCATTGTTATTAAACAGTCGCTTATGTTTATTCGTGATTTACACGAACATCATAGATCAGACGTCCATTTACCCGACGGGGGATCGTGCAAGTAACTTTAGACTTAGTGTCATCTACAATGAAGGGCTGAGTGCCCTGGGTCCCCGTTGTTATATCCACCCACCTGTACATTTTTAATTCCTAATCTCCCAATATAGGTTACTAGAGTGAGGGTGTTCCTTACAATCGATATCAACAATCATGCACAATATAACTAGAATTTTCATGTTATTCAAAGTTTTAAACTTTACAGTTTCTTAATGTCTCTCAGCATTATGTCATAGATGAACATACAATTCTTCATCTCCGTTCAAGCCAGCCGGCTGTTTGGTTTTGAACCTTATTATTAGTTTCGATTCAAGTCGTCTCAATTTTTGTGTCCGATTTCCCCCTCTTTCATGCAGTTGGATACTTGCCAGTCCAAAGTATTTTACGTCCAGCCAAGTTTTTCCTTCATGACTGGCCATATGTTTGGCTATTGCATATGTAAAGTCCCCATTCTGAATGGCGCGGATATGTTGCAAGATCCGTATTTTGAGGGGGCACGTGGTGCTGCCAATATAAGCCTTTCCACAAAAGCATTGCAGCATATAGACGACATACGAAGATTCACATGTAATGCTCATCTTGATTTCAAAGTTTTTGCCTCCTGGATCTGGGAGATTCTTGATGTTCCGGCCTATTTTGCAGGCTTTGGATAAACCGCCCATAATGTAAAGCAACAGAATTTGCAATCCCAGGCAATGTATAATGTTCTAAAACTACGAGGTCCAGGATGCACTAGTAAAATGTTTGCATGCCTTGATATAAAAATGAAAATTGAAAAGGGACTAGTGACCAAACACTGCCGTGAACAGGAACTACGGTTCGAAACGCGTAGGAGTTGTCACGTTTGGAAATAAATAACTGCTAAAACAACCAAGAAGTGTGCCGCGATTTAATTTCTTGGTAGTGATTTAATCCGAGACACTGCCCTGGTCTCGCCGCAGGCACCCCCTGGATTGTGCTCCCGCTGCGACAGGACAAGTTGTTTTCACATGTATATATATATATATGCAGTATTTGCATGTGGTACAACTATCTAGTTATCAAACGTTATATATGTTAAATGTATACATTCAAAGATGGCGCCCCGTGCTGCAAATTAGAATCAGTCCTTTGTTTGTTTTCCTTAATGTTTTGAAAACATTCATAATGGCGCTGCGCACGTCTTGTCTGATGAAAAGACATTGAGAAAGGGAGGGCTCTCCCGAAACGCGTCTGTCCTTAATAAATTTGCCCTGTGAAACGAGCTGTGCCGTGCCTGTGAGTGCTTTTTCTTCCTGGAACCCGGCTGGGTATTCTCAGGATCTTGGGGAGCTTGGATATTTTTCCGCGAGCACCATCGCGGCAGACAGCACCCGCTACTCTGGAGTGCCTCGTGATTTGTTGGTGCAACACGGAGCGGACTTTCTACTACACGAGTGCACCGCCACCACCGGAGAACGTGAACTGAGGTTGAAGTACACCCCCGCGTTGTTCTACTCCGGATCAAGTATCGCAGGGATTGCAGCAAACCGGCCGACCCATGAAGCGGTAAGCCAATTTTCACGTTTTGACAATCCCGATCTGTTTACTTGTTTGAACTTTGACATTGGTGGCTTAGCGAAAGCCGGCAGCAGACTCGTAGCAGGGCAACTCGTTGGATCCTGGGACCAGGCTCCAATTGAAGTACAAGACAATTAATTTCGACATGTTCAATATGTCAGAGCGCAGAGATGCAGCTGGGGGGATGTTTAAAAACAAAAACCCGGACATTTCCAAACAAGCACGAGCCACTAACGTGACCACTCCCAATGCCTTAACAACACAGTTTCAAAAACTGGAAAAGCTCTATGAACGTGAATTGCGCAAATGGTGGGAGGGTACCTCTTTGCAGGGTTACATCGAGGTACAGAGGGTACCTAGAGGTCTGAGAATTTTCACCGTCCCCGCATATGAGAACCCGGACCCCCTCCTACTAGAGGCCTGGGCTGCCCATATAGCCAGTTCATGTAAAGGCATGCTGGAGATCTTAATCCAGTTTGCTTGGAGTGATCGCGATAAAGTGGTAAAAGAAATTGAAGAATTAGAAACCATAATAGCACAAAATACTAACAAAGAAGAACAAGAAGCGCTAAGGGCTAACATGAAGAAGAGACTTCACAAATACGAAACTAAAATCAAACTACGTAAACAAGAAAAGTTTGACCGAGATGAGCGGGACTACGCTATGGGAAGGGTTCTGACTTTCTCAAAGAAATATGATCAGCCACGCAAGGAGGTGGCAAGAAAAAGGCAGATGCCTAAATCAAACGTCGATACTAGAGTGGAAACATCAGACTCCGACGTGAATGCCAGTGAATTGTCAGGCGATGAAACAACTGGCTTGGCATCTGCATCTGGGACAGTCGCCCAGGAGACCCCTTTTCAACAGGAGTTCACGGTCATCCAAGAGAGCTGGCTAAGGGACGGCAAGAACAAACCACCAGAAGAGGCCGACCAACCCGACGGGGAGGCTGGAAGGGGAAAGGGAAGAGGAAGAGGCACCAACCAGACCAAAACCACCACGAGGGTTACCAGGAGTCAGAGGAGAGGAAGATGGTGAGCTCGTCGGAGCAACTCACCATCGTCAATCTTTCTGAGAGATACCTTACGCCAGCTGAAGAGTCCGTGTTAAAGCTAGGACTCTCCTTTTGTCCGAATAAAAACATGGAGTATACGCAAACGCGTATAGACTTGTACAAATTTGTCCGGAAAGTCAAACTTCACAAGTACCATAAAACCAAGCCAACAGCGAAAGAAGCCAAACAACTTAGATTGAATTGTAAGGAAACGGATCTCCTCACGGTTAACGACTTAACTGCCTGTGAAGTATTACACAATTTAAGACGAGAAGGCGACATGGAAGCCAGTCTGGCTGATAACACACTTACGCAAAGACTGGCCAACGTCAACATAGACCAAGTCGCACCCAAGAGTGACTTTAAGCTGGCCTCCAAATTTGTCCCCCAACTAGCAGTGGATCCTATTGACGTCTTCTCAGATGTGGTCACCAGGGATCTGATGACTCTAAGAAACACACAGAGTAACCAGAAGACGCAATATAATACCACGAAAGAGCAACAACTTGCTATCAATTCACTCATGGAGGACAAAACCATTGTATGCAAACCCTCTGACAAGGGAGGCAACATTGTGATCATGTCAAGGCCCAAATATGTTGCAGAAGCCATGCGCCAACTCCAGGATACTTCCTGTTATGCTGTGATCAAAAAACAGGAATATGTTACCAGCATTGACGATCTTCATACCTTACTGAAGAAGTGGTATGATAAACAAATGCTAGACCTGGAGGAGTATCTGTTTCTAAAAACCACGAATCCCATATTACCTTGTTTCTACCATCTACCCAAGGTTCACAAGGACATCAAGGAACCCCCAGGACGACCCATAATTTCGTCCTTGGGTGGATTGACCGAAAATCTGTCGAAATTCTTGGATCACCACCTGTTTAACTTTGTACTGTCCCTAAGATCGTACATCAGAGACACCACCGATTTCATTGAAAAGATCGAACAGTTGGAGTGGCAATCATCTTATATCTTGATTACCCTGGATATAACAAGCTTATACACTTGTATTGACCATGAACAGGGGCTACATGCAGTGGAATATTTCCTGAACAAAAAAGAACTGAAATATGCAATGCATAACAAGATGCTTCTGGAACTTATTTCATTCTGTCTTCGCAATAACATTTTTCTCTTCCAGGACACTATGTATCGCCAACTCTCTGGTACGGCCATGGGTTCCTGCTTCGCCCCCAGCTACGCGAATCTTTTCGTCGGCTGGTGGGAGGAGCAGGTAGCCTGGGCCCCCAGACTTGCCACATGGAACACCAAGGTGGTTACCTGGAGCAGATACATAGATGATCTGTTCCTGGTGTGGAATGGGACGGTTCGGTTGAGGAAGCCAAACAGTATATCCAACTGCTCAACGAAAACGAATACCATCTGAGGTTCACTAGTGAAATCAGCAGGGACAGGGTCAACTACTTAGACCTAGAAGTTAGTGTCAGAGAAGGACGCATTTGCACCCAACTTTACCGCAAGCCGACGGCCGGCAATAGCGTTTTACACGCTTCCAGCGGCCACCCCCGTAAATTGATTAATAATATCCCATACGGGGAGTTTTTGCGGTTAAAGCGCAATTGCAGCCATAACACTCATTTCGAGAAAGCAGCTGGTGAATGCATGGAACGATTTCTAACCAGAGGTTATAGCTCCTCCCTTTTGCAAGACACCCTTAACAGGGTTAGGAGCATACCACGTGCTAGTCTCTTTGCCAAGAAGAAAGGCCCAGATACTGAAGGCAAATTTTGCATCATAACACCATATGCTGCTGACTCGTTCAAACTGCGATCTGTTCTGTCCAAACATTGGCATATTTTAAAATCGGACCAGATCGTAGGGCCTGATATTCCCAACACCCCTCTCATTACATTCAGAAAGGCCAGATCTCTTAGAGATTTAATGGTTCAGAGCCACCTACCATCCATAAAGAAACCATTAGGAACCCTGAAAGACACTAAAGGATTTTTCCCTTGTGGAAAATGTAAAGCCTGTGCTTCAAGTAAAAGGACATTAACATACCAAGTCCCGGGTAAAAAGGATGGCAGGAGAATAACAAAGTTTATGTCATGTCACTCTGACTTTGTTGTTTATTGCCTAATGTGTCCCTGTCTGTTACGGTACGTTGGGAGTACCATAAATCCTGTCAAATTGAGAATATTAGAACACATGCGGGCCATTGCAAATAAGGACTTTACGTATCCCGTGGCCCGGCATTTCTCATTAAAACATAACAGTGACAGGAACCTGCTCAGGTATTTTTGTTTGGACCAAGTCGAAGAGAATCCGAGAGGGGGCAATAGACTGCTCACACTCAGGAGACTTGAGTCCCGGTACATCATTGATCTGGAGACTAAAGCACCTGGAGGCTTAAATATGGGAGAAGAACTGGCCTCTCATTTGGGTTAACTGTGTGTATTACTGTGCTATGTGTCCTGTTTAGTTGATTACTGAGCTTCTAATTTCAACTTTACAGCTTGATTATCGGTGCAATAGTTTCTGGGATTGTTTTTGAGTGTTTTTGTTTTTTGTTGAGTGATGGATGTTTTCATCACCACTGAGACTGAATCAGATGACTTGTTGTAGTTTTTTGGCCACAATCGATTGTTTTTGCAGTCCACTCTTGGGCTGCAATTGCCGATCCACGGCAAGATTATGTCCGACCTGATCACATTCTAGTTTTGTGCTTATGTCGTAGGTTGGGTATTTCCCAACAGTTTCTGCTGTCTTAGCCATGCAATGTACTATATTTATACAGTACCTGGTTACGTTTCTTAAGACACCAAGATAGCCGATACACGGCAGTATTTGCATGTGGTACAACTCACTAGTTATCAAACGTTATATATGTTAAATGTATACATTCAAAGATGGCGCCCCGTGCTGCAAATTAGAATCAGTCCTTTGTTTGTTTTCCTTAATGTTTTGAAAACATTCATAATGGCGCTGCGCACGTCTTGTCTGATGAAAAGACATTGAGAAAGGGAGGGCTCTCCCGAAACGCGTCTGTCCTTAATAAATTTGCCCTGTGAAACGAGCTGTGCCGTGCCTGTGAGTGCTTTTTCTTCCTGGAACCCGGCTGGGTATTCTCAGGATCTTGGGGAGCTTGGATATATATATATATATATATATATATATATATATATATATATATATATATATATATATATATATATATATATATATATATATATATATATATATATATATACATATATATATAAAAACATTTGCATGTGTGTGTGTTTCTATAACTATATATTTATATGCAGTATTAAGTATTATTCAGATGTATTTAATTTACACCATTTTAACGTTATATATTGAAATATTTAACATTTACTATTTTAAACTTTACATGTAATAAAAAAAGTAATTTTACATGTTTTTTTAACGATATTAGTGTGAAACCATATTTGTTTCCCGATAGTTTTGTACTTACCATTATAACTATAGTGAAACAATATTTTTGGAATTTATATTTTTGACACCAAATATTTGAATTATGATATTGTTGTTTTCGATATTGCTGATGCTCATATTGGTGAATCTTTCAATACAAAGAATGAAGAACAGGACCAAGGCCTAGCACAACCAAAACACAAGTATCGACAATAAGTCCAACTGTTGGTGCGACACACTTTCTGTCCCCGCTGTCCCAAGGCACAATTCCGGGCAATTAATTTCGTCAAAAAGCAGAAGGCGCGCTCATTAAGATATGACACAAGTTCTTCTTAGTCCAAATGATTAAATTCTTTATTTCGGTGATTTCACCAAGAGACTCACACAGCCAACGCGTTTCGTTCCATGTAGGAACTTCGTCAGGGCTTTGGTAAGGATGTGCCCAATCGGCATGGAAACTTGTGAATAGTCAGTGCAAAAGAAATATTTATATGGAACTCCTATTGTGATTCTGTCACAACAGAAAAGGGCGCCAGTTCTCGGACGTTTCAGGCACGAAGTTGTTTGCAAAAACAATAAGCGTGAGCTTGCATGCACAAAAATCAAAGGACAAGTAAAAAGTAATGGGTTGCAGAAGCACTTATTCGGCTCCTGGAAAGCAATCTAAGCTTGGTCCAAAGCGGCGAGTCCCAGCATGGTAACTGGGATAAAGTGCAGAACCTCCAGTGCCATGTGCTCTCTATACTGTTCCTTTCACAGACACTAAACTCAGTTTGAATTCCAGGGGATACTCTGGGATTTTGTCGCGAAGTGCTGATCGCAGCCTGACCAATATAAATCTGTCCATAAATGTAGCCTCCGAAAGCTCAGGCATCTCCTCAAGATCAAAGATATGACCGGCGGGAAAGAGGTCTCCCAGTGTGTGAAAGTTGAATTTGGTGCATGTCTTGTGGACTAGTTTTTCGGCAGTGATGGGTAATAATTGATCGTTCGGTAGGAGGAGGGAGGAAGAATACAAAGTATTCATGCGGGCGAGTCTACTGAGATTTAACCATGCCCAGCTAGTGGTGTATACCGGCTGTATAATTTTGGGATCTCGGGGGATGCCCGAGAGTAGCACCGAGGCAAGTACATCGGGGAGAACAAAGTCAGATTCAGGGCAAAGATAGGTAATTCTGGCATCAGGGTGATACCAGGCATGTGCAAAGCTGGCCTGTGCAGCCAGATAGTATAAGTGCAAATCAGGTACTCCATACCCACCCGCTCGTAAGAAAGCGTCATCACTCGCCATTGGACCCTGGGTGTTCTGCCTCCCCACACTAGCCTGATCAGCAAGGATCGCAGATCGTCTAAATATTTATTAGTTAGGGGGATTGGGATATTCTGAAATAAATACAGGAATTTGGGGAGAACCACCATTTTTATCAGAGCAACGCGTCCCGCCATGGATTGTGGAAGTTTAAGCCAGGAGTCGATTCACGCCTCTAGTTGGGAGATCGCCACCCCGTAATTGCAGCTCACTACCTGCTCAGTGTCTCTATGTATGTGTACTCCTAAGTATTTTACTGAGTCAGCGCACCAATATAAAGGGAATTCCGAGGCCCAGCGGGACGTACCTGTAGTGAGCAGGAAGACTATAGACATACACCAATTAATTTGGAGGCCGGAAAAGCTGCCAAATCTAAGGATCTCTCTAAGTAATGGACCGAGATTCGTTTGGGGATCATAAACATATAGGATTGTGTCGTCCACATATAATGAAACCAATAAGGGGCCTGTTCTAAATACTAGGCCTCTATGGAGATGTTTTTCCTGAAAGTGTCTTATCAGTGGGTCCATTGCTAAAATAAATAGTAATGGGGAGAGGGGGCAACCCTGGCGTGTTCCACGCGATAGGTCGAAAGGGGCAGAGAGCGTTTCATTTAGACGGAGCCTGTCTGTAGGACATGTGTATAGCAGGGTCGTAGTCACTATAAAGCCCTGGGCATACCCATGCGCTGCATCACAGAGAGGAAAAAGGGCCATTCTAGGGAATCAAAAGCTTTCTCGGTATCTAATAAAATCGCTGCTGCAGGTGTCTCTGGGTCTAGTCTATGTAGGGTGTTAAATAAGGTTTGAAGGTTGAAAGCAGTGGACCGGTGTGGCACTAATCCCGATTGGGCAGGGGAAATTATAGATTCCAAGAGAAGAGAGAGGCGACACGCCAATGCTTTTGCTAGGATTTTATAGTCTAAATTTATTAGTGACAGAGGCTTATAAGAACCACATAGGAGGGGATCTTTGCCGGCTTTTGGGAGCAATATTATTACAGCCTCTCTCAGAGTAGGAGGGAGCTGCTGGGTTTCCAGGGCCTCTGCATAGACATCTAATAAATGCGGGATCAATAAGTCCTTGTATGCTTTGTAAAATTCGGGTGTGAAGCCATCTATTCCAGGAGCTGTGGACATGTTCAATGCATCAATGGCCTCACATATACTGTCTGCAGTTATAGGTTCTGCTAAAAAATCTTGCATACATTTTTCTAGATAAGTTAAAGCTATTTCTGATAAATATTCTTCCTGCTCGAGCGGTCAGACCCCAGCCTAGTAGTATAGAGTGTTTTGTAATAGGCTAGGAATTCCTCCTATATCGACAGAGGGTCCGTTAGCGTGTGGCCGTCACCCGATTTTAATTCCGTGACAAATGCTCTCGCATATGGAGGTCGAAGCATTTGCACTAAGATTCTGCCGGGACGATCCCCTTCGCCATAGACTTTGGCATTGTGATATTTACCCATGTACAGAATTTCCTTGTCTGCCGTTTTCCTATACCGCAGGAGTAGAGCCGCCCTCTTGTTTTCACAGTCAGGATCTGCAGTCACTCTCTGTGAATTGTCTAGTCTAGTCAGGTCCGTGTCTAAACTGGAAAGTGTGTGTCTTAAATCTCTGAGCGTCCCAGTACTCTTTGAAATACAGACGCCTCTCATGTAGGCCTTAAAGCCCTCCCACGATACCGCCTCAGAGTCCACCGAGCCTGTATTTATAACTAAGTATTCTTCAATGGCCCCATAGAGGTCCTCCCGGAATTGCTCGTCTTCTAATGCACGTGTCGAGAACCTCCATTGTCGTTCATACCCTTCCGGGAGGGAGACATGCAGCCCTAACAATACTGGGGAATGGTCAGAGTAGTATCTGGGTAACGTGCGTATGTCGTGGAACCATCTGAGAAACTCAGGGGAACCTAACCAATAATCAAGTCCATGTATTACTTGCACCCGTATAGTGCGTGTATGTGGATTGCTTCAGGTCCCGTATCCTTCCCAGATCCATTAGGGAGAGGCGGTCGCATAAGGAGTGCAGGACCTTGCGTGCTTTAGGTTTTGGGTCAGAGGCTTTTGATGTACTGTCAACGAGAGGGTTAAATGTAACATTAAAGTCCCCTCCCAGCAATAGGGATACAGGACCCAGGTGCAATAGCTTTGCATATATGTCATGGAAAAAATCAGGGGAGTCAGTATTGGGGCCATATATACATCCTATCTCAACCTTGTAATAATAAAGGGTGCCCACTACAAGAACAAACCTACCAAAGTCATCATGTACAACAGAATGGCATTTGAAGGAGAGTCGTTTGTGAATCAGGATGGCAGTGCCTCTGGCATAGCTGCTGTAATTAGTGAAGAAGCAATGCGGGCCCCATGAGGCTGCGAAACGGGAACGGTCTGCAGGAGGGAGGTGAGTCTCTTGTATTAGTGCAATGTCTACCTTGTGTCGATTCAGATAATGTAGGATTTGCACCGTTTCCGGGTGTCATTCAGGCCCCTAATGTTCCAGGTAGCCAGGGAAATGGGGGAAGGGCCAGCAGTGTGTTCTATGTGTGCCATAACCGTGTGATTCTTGCCAGGAGTAAGAACAGCCTACGTCCGCACTCCGGCAGTATGTCAATGGTCGTACAAATTTTAAACTGTGTACAATGCAGCGTTCCCGCCCATTCAGAAAGGCAATAACCAATTGCCATCAATAACCCACAATACCAAAAACAAACGATATATGTGTATAACTAGGCCATTGTGGTACATGCTAATACAATAAGCACACATTGAAGGGTGTACACCAAATAGGGGGATGTTCATTATCCAGTAGTTAAGTAACCAAGAACGAATAATGACAAGGTATCATAAAATACTATTAAGGAACACTTGCGGCGAGAATGTCTTAAAGGATATGTGTTCAACTGGGGTCGGACATGGAAAACAGATCTGCACTGGCAGCCGATCCACTCAGAGGAGGAGAGGAGGTGACTGGGTCAGGCGATCCACCGCCTTTGCGTTTGTAAGTCTGGCAGAATTCCTGCGCTACCGTTGGGCTTTCGAATATGCGGGAGCGACCATCGATTTCCACACGTAGTCTAGCAGGATATAGCATTCCATATTTCAGTCCCAAGTTCCTGAGGGCAGCCTTGACTCCCTGAAATTTCCTCTTGCGACTTGTACCATAGCTGTAAAGTCAGGGTACAAAGATAGTTTGGAGCCCTGCCAATTAAGCTCCCCTTTCTCTCTGGCCATCCGTAATGCAGTGCCCCTGTCTCGGTAGTTCATTATCCTGGCAATAATGGGCCTTGGAGGGAGTCCGGGATTGGGCCTGGGGCCCAGCGACCTATGGGCGCGTTCTACCGCGAAGCTGGAGGTGAACGCTTCCGTTCCAAAAAGGTCTAACAAGATAGTTTCCACCAGGTTATCCATGCGCCCCAACGCTGTGGGCTCCGGCACACCTACAAGGCGTATGTTGTTGCGGCGGCTATTGGCTTCCAAGTCCTCGTTCTTTATTGCCACTTCTTTCAGTATTCTCTCCATTCTGTCGACTCTCTTCAGGGATTGGGCAATGCCGTCCTCCAAATCAGATGTTCTAGATTCCACCACATCCAGGCGCCGGTCATGTACTTGGAGTTTGGCCCCAGGTCAGCCATATGTTTGTCAAGGGTGTCAAAACGGACGTCCAGTGCCTTGAACCCTGCACGCATTTCCGATAACAATGGGCCCAGCTGTCCCGTCTCCTCCACAGATGTGGAGGGAATTTGGCCTCCTGATGCCATGGCGGATGGTGGGCCCTTGCTTGCTTCCGCTGGCTTCTCAAAGGAGAGCTGGGCTTGTCGCAAGTCTTTGCGGCCCATGCCGCGTCAAGCAGTCGCGTGGTATGCTGGGCGACGGGGAGCCGAAGAACGTGGATTGAGGAGCTCCAGCAATATCGGGTTCCCAATATCCGGGGCAAAGAGAGGATCCCCTGGGCAGAGTCCTCGTGGCAGCAAGGAGTGATCGTGACGGTGAGCTAGGGATATCGCAAGTGGGAACGTCAGTGGGGGTCCATGGTGGTTGTCACCCGTTAGTCTGCGCCATGGACGAGCTGAACGCCTCTCACTGTGCCAGTGTGCCGCGCGACCCAAGAATCTGCGTCGGCGCGTCAATGGTATACAGTGGCCCAGGCGCAGAGGGCAAAGAATCCAGGCCGGCAGGCCCACGCAGCAGCAAGACCGGAGCAGGTCGGAGGTGGTGCAGGAGCAGTCTCCGGGCGTTGAATATGGCCTGAGTATTCAAAGGGGGGGCCAATGCAGTCGGGCTCTGCCCACCACCACCGGCCGTGCTAATGAAGGTAGGGCGGGCATCGGCGCACCAGTCTGTCCCCAGCCGCGGCTTCAGTGTCACTCTAGCCGGAGGACAAACTGACCTGGGGTGTACTGGTTTCCACCCAAGCCCCCCTCTCCTCTCACCGCTAGCACGTTGTGTGTCTCCGAGTGGCTCAGGGTTGCGGCGCTATGCCCGCCTCGCAGGTTGCGAGCCAGAAGCCGGAGGAGACGCCGAGAACGTCTAACGGACGCCATCTTGTTTTCCCCATCTTTGCGTCTCCCCAGCCGCCGCGTCCGATTCCGGTCCGTATGTAAATCGAGTCTCCGGTCGGGCAAGCATCATCCGGTGCTACAGGGTTCTGACACCGCGTGCAGGATTTTTGAGCCGCCGGTGTGTCCTACTGGTAGCGGATGGGCTACATGAGTTACAAGCTGTACGATCTTTCAGGCGCCTTGATGCCCTTGGGCTAAGTTGCGCATTACAAGACTCCACTCACTCACATTGCTCCGGACAGCCACAGCTCAGCACGGCCATCTCGCTCGCCGGCTAAGCCACGCCCCCTGCGTTATTCGATATTTGAATAGTCTGTTTGTGTGTGTATTTGACTTAAGGAGTAGAGCATGCGGTAAGCATTCCCTTCAATCTAGTAACTCATGCATAGATGTTTGCAAGGCAAGCTCTGCCTCATGGCAAGAATAGGAAGCCAACTTTGGTGTTCTTCTTCAGAGGACCGTTAGATTATCATGAAAGAATCAAACATGGCCCCATTGCAAGGGCAAGAGGAGCCAAAATGTCGCTTTCCCTGGCACATGAGACATCCAGGCACAGGTCCTCTGTGTTGGTGAACCAACATTGGAACACTGGCAAAGGACTGTGCAGAAAACATTAACAGCTCGACCACTGGGAGATGGTTTATTTAGAGTTGCCTATCATAAATTTAATGAAGCAGCTAGTCTTTCGACCAAAGTCCAAAAAGAGACATTTCTAATACGAGGAGGTGAATAGATGGCTTTGCAATTGGTTGAGCTCCGAAAACCATGCTTTGGGAGTGGATCTTTGTTTCACTGAGCCACTCTTTCAACAGAATTGGCTGTTTTCATTGGTTCAGCACAGATAAAAAAAAGGTTATGGCCTAACTGAAATCTATTGCCTGACTAATGTGCAGCTCTTCTCATTATCCTTTTTTTTGCATGGAACCATTCATTGCTGGTCTGAAAAGTAAACACTCACTATGAGCACATGCCAGGAGCAGGTTTAATATAAAGTATTTAAAATTTCTGCTAATTATACCACTTTTTTTCAAAATATGCACATCAAAAAACACTGAACACTTTAAAGCAGTAGACCAAAAATATATACGTTTCACAGAGGAATTGTGTGCTTTTTCTTTTTGATTCATCTGTTCATATGCAAAGCTGTCATGGGCAAATGTCATGTGAGCCATCAAAGAACGGTACTGGCATTTTTACCACAGAACGTTGCATGCTTGAACTTTTGGTCTTGATTTTACCCTTGAAAGCATATGCTTGTAAATACCAGCATGCTTATTTCGCTGTCCGAGAATTCAGGACTGACTGAAGGTGTCACTCATTACATGGTGTTTCTTGCTCCTTTGCAAGTGTGCAAATGCTTATCTGTCCGTGAGTTCTTCGTACCTTTCAAACAGGCGAACACAATTCCAAACATATTTCCAGACATATTTTAGATTTCTGACAATTTCAACCAGAATACCATCAGTTTGAACTGGCAATTCCAATATTTCTCTCAATTTTAAATTTTGCATCTTAAAACGAAAGAAAGGGATACTTTTGAATTTCACTCAAATTTACGTTGAATTAAGCCCTTTTGCCAGGATCTATGGGCCATATTATCAAGAAAGGGAGATACATTATCGTCGCTTTTATCGGCAGGAAACTGCCGATAAAGTGGCGATAATGGGCATGATAATATGCCCTTGTGAATTCTCATAGAAGCCCAGGTTAACACCATAACCTGGGGTTCTATGAGAATTCACAAAGGCATATTATCAAGCCCATTATCACTGCTTTATCGGCAGTTTCCTGCCGATAAAAGCGGCGGTAATGTATCGCCCTTTCTTGATAATATGTCCCTATGAGCGGTCACTCATAATTATACAATGACATTCAAAAGACTCGCAAACCTTTTAAAAGAGGATCACTGCATAGTGTCTAAAACCAAGGCGCCATTAAAAGATTTCTGATAAAAATGTTTCGGTGTGTCGTAGAAGACATCCGCACATGTAAATTTCACATTGATGGAAGCGGTTGTGATTTCCTAAAGCTCTCTTTTTCTGCTGTCGCCGGTGAAAAGAAGTTAAAAAAAACTGACACAGTATTCAGAATCTTGAAATGATGGAGAAATTAGCATACAAACTGCCTGTGCGAGACAACAACTGCTTCAGATGATGACTTGTACATCTGGGAGTAATGCACTTAAGAATATAATAAATAAAATGATAAACCCAACAAGCATGTGGAGGTAGTGAATACATTTCTGGAGAAGGATGATGAAAGAAATAATTTATATTTAACCGGAACATCTGCTTCAACGCTGAAGAGACTCATTGTGTCACTGAGCGAGATTCAGCAGACAAAGGTGGGCATCAAACTGCCCATTGTCGAAATCATTCTAATTATGCAGGCACGCGCGAGGATCCATCATTAGTGCTCTTTTATAACCCACCGACTCAAAGGTAAGCATGCATTACTGGAGATTGAAAACACCATGCAAGACAAAGACTACTGCTTGTGGGAAAGAGCCCATGCTAGCAGAACCAGGGAAACCTCTAGCAGAGCAAGATCCCTCCTGACAAAAGGCACCCCCCCCCCCCGCCTCCCCACGCTCCCTCAGCATCCTCTTCAAGGCACTGCCAGTGGCTGGAGATTGTGTGGCTGAGCTGACAGAGAGGTGTTCTACCTTGGCAACGTTCTGGTCTAGGTGTGTGCGGCTGTGCAAGGATTTTGTTGGAGGAGCAACAGGGAGTTGTGAAGCATTGTAAGGCTGGGTGAAGTGCAGCTGCGGCCGGTAGTGGGAGTACCAGCCGGGCGGTGACGTGAGGAGGGGAGGGGCAGGGTGGGGGGTAGTAATGTATGGATTATGGAGTTTAACAGGTAAGTAAACATAAATATAAATAAAACGAATTTTGTTGCGCGCACTGCATCGCATTTGGTGATGCAGTTCACGCAACGAAATTCGTTTTATTTATTTTTATGTTTACTTACCTGTTAAACTCTGTAATCCATACATTACTATCCCCCACTCTGCCCCTCCCCCTCCCCACTTCACCGCCCGACCGGTACTCCCACTACCGGCGGCGGCTGGTGAAGTGGTAAGGGTTAGAAGTACTATTTCCCCGAAAGTGTGAGTGGCTTAGAAGACAGCACAGTGTGTCTTTCATAGTGCCCACACCGCCATTCACTCCCGCCCGCTTGTAATATACACAATTCCTACCCAATGAAACTCTGGAGACATATTTATGGGAAAGAACTGCTGCAGGTTCATTTCATACAACGCACGTATGATGCTTTAAGGTGGGTCATCTTATGGGCGATCCAAAGCAGGCAGCCCCTCGCTGTCTCGCATGCCTACGGAGCCATCTTGCACGGCGAGTCGATGCTCTGATGGTGCAGCACATTACCAACTTCGTTATACTCCCGCCCGCCCCCCCCTGTCAGGGCGGAGCGGTGTGGCACACCCCCGGTCGGTTCAGGCCCCCCGACCGCCCGAAGGACTAACGGGGCTCCGTCGCGGTTTCCCGGAACCTCCTTCGGCTCCTGGTCCTTGGCTCAGGCACCCTTACTGTGCCAGGCAGAGGTACCCTTACTGTACCCTTCTGCCGCAGAGGTACCCTTACTGTACCCGTCTGCTTCCAGATCGCCCTGTAACTCCGCCTGCAACACAAAGAAGAACATTACAACATTCTATTACTTCGCGCCGCCGCTCAAGCTGCTGGGTCAGGGTTCAGGGCGGGAACAGCGCTTGAGCCGCGGGAGGACTGAGGTGGAAAGAGGCCGAGCCTTGGCCACCGCGGAAACTATATAGCGGGCCCTCCCCTGGCCGGTGAATGGTGGACGCGGGGAGGGGCGACCCATCGGTGTCGGCTGGAGCTTGCCGGGTGGGACTAAAGCGCTGCCCCGCCCATGCTCCCGTGCGGGTCTCGCGGTCAGCGGCATAGTGCCCACACCGCCATTCACTCCCGCCCGCTTGTAATATACACAATTCCTACCCAATGAAACTCTGGAGACATATTTATGGGAAAGAACTGCTGCAGGTTTATTTCATATAACACACGTATGATGCTTTAAGGTGGGTCATCTTACGTGCGATCCAAAGCAGGCAGCCCCTCGCTCTCCCGCATGCCTACGGAGCCATCTTACACGGCGAGTCGATGCTCTGACGGTGCAGCACATTACCAACTTCGTTATACTCCCGCCCGCCCCCCCCTGTCAGGGCGGAGCGGTGTGGCACACTCCCGGTCGGTTCAGGCCCCCCGACCGCCCGAAGGACTAACGGGGCGCCGTCGCGGTTTCCCGGAACCTCCTTCGGCTCCTGGTCCTTGGCTCAGGCACCCTTACTGTGCCAAGCAGAGGTACCCTTACTGTACCCTTCTGCCGCAGAGGTACCCTTACTGTACCCGTCTGCTTCCAGATCGCCCTGTACTCCGCCACAGCTCTGGAGGAGGCCCCCGTCGATGACAGAGCCCCCCACCCACTTAGCTACTTCCAGTCGCTGTTTAGTGCCTCTTGTACGTCCAGGAGGAATATGTCCACTCCCAATCTAGACAGTGCACCCTGTCTTTATCATGGTACCCTTCCGTTTTCTCTTGTATTGGTACTTGCCTAATGAAACCCGGGCCTCTCTTCCCATGAACTTCTGCATGGATCTGTTGACCCCTAGCGGGAATGTTCTACCATTACCGGTGATCTAGCCCTGCGAGGGACAACCTCAAGTTGGCCCTCCCCTGGCCGGTGAATGGTGGACGCGGGGAGGGGCGACCCATCGGTGTCGGCTGGAGCTTGCCGGGTGGGACTAAAGCGCTGCCACGCCCATGCTCCCCTGCGGGTCACGCGGTCAGCGGCATTCATTCTGATCCAGTGATTGCAGTGACCCAGTGAATGCAGCTGAGTAGGCAATGGTAACTTTGAGATACAGTCAACGAGTGATATGAGGGGTAGTTGGTTGTTGGATTGCTACTGCATGTGATGTCATTTTTTAAGAGTTGTGCCTTCCACACTGTCCTAAATTAGAGCAGGAGATAGTGCACACCGCAAGGGGGGCGTCAGTGTATTCCATCAAGTTGGATGTGATATGATTATATATTTCTTCCAGCCCTCGATGGGACATGCTGACACATATAAGATGACCTTAAGGGGTCCGAGTGTGGAGTCTTTGAGGCCATTGGACAGTATGTTACACCATCCGTATGCATGGGTACGAGGGCTTGACCAACAGTTTTGAAATTGCTTTCAGGAAGAAATTGTTCCACTTTCTAGAAGAGAGAGCTTGTTACAGGTTGACTTATTTGTCAATTTTTTGTAAAAGTGTTTTTGTTATCTAGAGAATCCAAGTGACCTGGCATTTGATGAAAGTTACGGTTTAAAGTTGTCAAGGTTTGTTAATGGAGGCAGGTTTGTAATATTTCTTGATTGCTTGCCTTGGCAAATAGCAGGAATTTTGTCTTGGTTGGGTTGAGCTTCAGGTACACACTGTACAGACAGGTATGAATGAGGAGCAGACAGTGTTTGTGGCCCTGGATGTCTTGAGCAGAAGAGACTTTCAAGTACAGTTTTGTTTCGTCAGCATGTCGGTGAATGTTGGTGCTGTCATCTATGATACAGACATTCCCTGGCTGTCTTTCTATCTGGTTAGCAGTCACCATCTATGGCCACCAGTTTGCAAGCGCTGGGATGCCGCGTTACTGGGGCAGCATGCACAAGCACTTCTAACATAACATAACATAAAGTCCTAAAGGACTGTATGTGGAGGCTAAAGATGACACGGAACAGTATGGAACCTTCAGGGACTCCACTGGTGCTAGGAATTTTTGGGGAACCTGGAGGTGTGTATGTGAATAAACTGGTGTTGGAAAAGGAGGAGGAAAGCAATGAAGGACATTTCCAGTGAATCTGTTTGAGCTCCAGGGTATAGATAAGGTTTAAATGGTCAACTGTGTTGAAGACAGATGAGAGCTCTAGCAATATCAGGGATGGGCTGAGAACCGAAACCGACCCTGGCAAACTGCTCAGCCATCCCCCCTTGGGGGAGGAGGTGGGTGCAGCCGAGCTGTTTGCCAGGGCCAGTTTCAGTCAATTTTGTTACGGGGTGATATTGCCAGCCCCCGATAACAAAAACGGACCCCAGGGGCCTAAAACCGGCCACCACCCTAGCATCCCACCGGGGAAATGTCGGGTGCCCTCTACTGCAAGTCCGGCCCTGATCAAGAGTTGGGGCTCCTCTTCATCTGTGGTCTGGATGGCTTTGTCTACAATGTGTAAGGTAAATGTCTACGTACAGGAGATGGTAAGCACTGATGTAATCATGGAGTGAGAAAACTGGAGGGAGACAGTTTATATATAGCACATGGGTAAGACATCATCTTCATAGTAAGTGACTTTGAGTATGTTGGTAAGTTTGGTGAGAGACCGGTCATTAATGGATGGCATATTTCAGATTTGTTGAGAAACAGTAGGTGTAAGATAGGTGTGGTGGTTTCAATATGCCGTCAAATCTTTATTTTTTCACTGAAGAGCAGGCTGCTGGCATTGCATTTGCCTGTGGGGTGTGGGATAGGTGGGTCAGGCAGGGTTTGGTACTGTACAATGCTTGATTGTCTTGAAAGGTTTTCTGCTTGTGGATTAATCGATGATGATAGTAAAGTTATTTGATTTGTTTGATGTTATGAGTTGTTTGTGTGTTGCTAGAAAGGACTTCGGTATTAAGAGGTCACCAGAAGTTAAATTTTTCTCCCATTTTCTTTCCTGTCTGTGAAAGGCGCTTTATTGATTTTCAATTAGATGTTTAGAGTAGCAGGTTGCTGAGGGTTTTAGCTTACATATGTGTGTTTTTGTTGTAGCCCGGATGTTCGCTTAGTCATTGCAGAAGTCACTTAGAAACATGGAGGTATTGGACGGGGAGTTGAACTGATGGGATACAAGTTTGTGCATAGATAATCAATGAGCCTTTGAAGGATCAGAAGGTCTTCTCTTTTGGGTTGACCTTGGTTTGCTGGTCCGATGATGAGAAGGGAGATAGGGATGGTAAGGTGGTTGTCTTTTCAAGGTTTATGGGTTGTTAACATTGGATTTTTAATGATGTTGAAAAGATGAAGTCGAGTGATTGCTCGATGGCATGCTTCATCACATTAAGTGCATTGATTAAGTTGAAGGCAGCATCTCTTGTTTTGTTTTAAGCTAATGTTACCTGGGAGCTTTACGTCACCCAAGATGGGGGTGTGGGTGTGTTTGAAGGATGAGGTGATGAGCTGATCTGAGAATTCCTCAATGAAGAACTTGCAATGTCCTGGAGGCATTTCGGTCAGGTGTAGAGTGGTGGTCTAAATTTGTGAGAGTGGGAAGTTGCCAGTCAATTGTTCCATAGAACTTCTTGCCTATGGTTCACAAGAACGTTGGGAAGTACTCGCTGTACTGGGAGCATCGTTCAATCTCAGCAATTTGTGTACATTTCAGATTATTAAATACTTCAAGTGGACTGCTTATGAGATGATGGTTCAAAATCTGTTTTCATAAAGTTAGTTGGCCAGCTCTACATTGTGATGGGTGTTAGACAAAAGGTGCTAAATACATGGCATAAATGTCAATTTGCAGCTTCGTTACAAATGCTAGACCCTATTGCCAGCATGTCAATTGGTATGTCATTACTCACTATGATTAATACTGTGTGAATACTGAGTTGCTTCCAGCTCGTTTCATCACAGCCGTTACACAGGAGCACCTAAGCATCTTGTTCTTTGATAGACACTATATTTTGAATGATTGCTTTAGAGTAATGTTTTATTGATTATGGGGAACGTAATATGTCAACGTGAAGCCTTCATCATGGGCCAGAGAAGTTGTGAATTTCCTGGCTTTTGTGGACCGTGGGTAGGGTAGGGACTGAATCTTTGGGCAGTGAATGGTCTGGAAATAACATCATCTGTTTGATCACGATCACAGTATGTTTGGAAGAGAAAATGGGGGTATAGCTTTTAAGAGTGTTTCTTAGATCCGTTGCCACAATTATTGTAACCTCATTTGATTGTGTACTTTGCTATGGTCCTCGTTGGTTGTGATGGAGCAGGGTTGAAGACAAAAAATGTTGTGTACCCCTTGCAAAATCAAGACCACATAACAATAATATGTACTAACCGTGTGAAGCATGAAAAATTAATCAATCAAAAGTATACACAGAACAAAGTTACAGGTGGGAAAACTAACTTGCTGGTTTGCAAAAATTAATATACTAATAATGTGAAGAAGTCGTACTAATATAGTGCAATTATATTTTTTTAATAAATAAAGGTATGTATTTGTGCTTCTATGAGTTTCTTGTGGTAAAAACGAATACATTTGGTAAGTAAGTGACACCTATATGTTGCTATGCCTAGGTAACTACTAACAGGGTAAAATTAGAATGGTGGGAGATAAACAGAAGGGCTAAAATTCTAAATCTAACGTCTGTTGTGTTTGTTTTCATATTAGTTCCCATTGAGGCCCGTGCGGCCTAGTTAAAAAATGGCTGATTATGCGAGACTCCAAGAAGCACGGCTCTGCGCATGCGCGTCTGTGCCAGAGATGTTTGAACGGCCTGTGCTTGGGTTAAAGATGTCAAGGTCGACCTTGCCTAGGACACTGGAGTGGTGCCAAAGGATGTTTGACTTAAGACGCCTGGGAAACTTGCGTGCTGTAACTACATGATTTATAAAAGATACAAGGACAGGATGACAGATTGCAAATGGACAAATTTGACCGTGTGGGAATAAGCAAAGATGAATAGCGAAATGTAAACCAGTTTGGACAAGGAGGACATGAGGTGATCTTCACCACCCTTCTTATGGACCAATTAAAAATTAGAATGGACCCTAAGGTTTAAATTTTGAGTTAGATACTTAGGGAAAAAGGGTATATAAGAGCCTGTGCGAAAGTAGAAGTGTTGGTTCCGTGAATTTTATTGTGCACCACGACAGGCTGTCGGACTGATCGAGATTTGGTGCGGAAAGACTTTGAAAATTTTTGGGCGTTAATTTTGATGAGGCAAAGAATTGAATGCGGAGTCCTGATGGGAAGTAGACATCGAGGAGGTTAGAAAGACAGTCAGCTTGGGAACCTGTTTCGTGTAATTCTGTCAACTTCTCTGGCACACTGGTAATATAATTTCTAAATTCCTATTTCTAGAATGTACTAATAAATGCTGAAGTTTGATTTAAAATGTTATTTCTTTGTCTGACTAAAATTTAGATAAATGATTTCTATTTAAATACATGAATCTATGTTTTATTTTAATAAAAGTCATGACAAGTTAGAAAATAAATAATAATGGGAATATTGTGATTGTGCTGGTCTTAATTGCCAACAACTAACTTCTACTAGCTGGTCCATTGACCAAAACAGTGGGGTACCTTGATGTTAGTTCCTGAAAACTCTCGGCAAAGATAAAATGTTCATATATGCATATGTATATAATGTATAAATTAAAAAAATTAGAATAATAGGGTGCTCCGCTGTCCAGCAGCTCGCCTTCTGTTTTCACTGATCTTAGGAGCCGTATGGTGTGTGAATGTGTGACTCACAGTTCTATGGGCCCGCCAATGAGTGAAATAAGTTAGCTCCTGGGTGAAATGGACTGGGTTGTAAGGGTTGTTTGGGAGCCACGCTGGATCAGTTGTTTTACTGTTATCACAGATTGTGAGGGATCTGCTTTCACTGCAGTCCACTAGCAGCAGGAGGTAGCAAAGTATAAACATAGAAATAGTGTGAATACTAACCATTAGGCTTTAATGTTCCCTTTACACATAATTTCCAGTGAAGTCACTTAGCCTAACAAGGATGGCTTACTCAGCAGTAGGCCAGAGGAGATTGTTATATCAGAGAAATACACAGTATGTATGTGCCTTTGATGGTTGTATGTCAAAATAATATCGGTCTGCCCATATTTGGAACCCGGAATATTTACTGCTAATATATCATCAATTTTAGCACATGAGGGAACCTATAGGTTTGCTATTCGTAACTGAACATCTATTAACCTCAATGATATGCTGGTAGTAATGTGGAGTTGGTAGAAGTGCAGGTTGATATTCAAAAAAGTTCTTATTTTGGCAGAACACACCTTTGAGTCCTGATGTTCAAAACAACTAACTATCATAAAGAGAGCTCACTTAAATCGAAGACATATCAAATACTCTATCAATAACTGTAATATATCCTGTAGACATTCAACTTGGATACAGCTACCTATATACTCCAGATAAACAAGGATGATTTAGTATGATTCATTTGTTTAATAAAAAACGAACCTAATAGTTGGCTTCACCAAAGACCTCTCTATTATATTTTTGTTTTCAATATTTTGACTCAATTATGTTTTTGATACAAAATTGTGTGATAGATTGTGTACACTTTCAAAGAAACTTGTGTGTTTGGCTTTTATTCTCCAAAGAAAGACATTTGCTTTTTGAATTGATGTGTTTAATAAGGAAATAATATTTCAACCAGATACATTATAACTGGTTCTGGAACTATTTTTGATAATTGTGGGTTAGGTGAAGCCATTGCCAGACTGCTTATAACTAGCCTTCAATAACCAAACAGCTGGCTTTATGTCAACATCTTCTGAACATACATTTGCTTGGTTCAGCCCACTTAAGCCATGGGCTTCAAACACTGTCAATTGCACCTTGCTTCAGTCCACAGTAGTATTTTAGTCCCACAATGTTATGGTTGGCTGTTTGGATGATTCCTGCAGCTTAAATTGGAATGCACGAAAGGCTATTTTGCATCTGAAAAGTATGAGGAATTATGATGCAGTCAAATAGTTTATGTTACACTTTTTTATGATGTACACAAAACAGTAATTGTATGTTACTGCACCAGGGCATTTTTTTTTACACTTTTTGTCTGCACTCATGGGAGAACTACACACCATGGTAGCACTTAGTGGTTCCTCTCTCCTGCCTTTGTGGCTCCTCTCTTCCTCTATTTTGGTGCCAGGCCTTTGCATCTTTTCAGCATGAATGATGGATCCCGGGCGATTCTGCTGCCTGGCGGATCCCCCCATTACTGGCAAACATTGGTAAGAAAAAGGGTATGACTTGAAAAGCACAACATGACTAGACCTACTGGTTTTGCCAACATCTGTTTATATTGCAGAAGCACAGCATAACATTAACTGGCAAGCTATGATGGTGATAATATTGCAGATGTTATGACTGCCTTGATCGGTAAACTTCACTCTTCTCACTCTCTCACAAGCACACACTCAGGCCTCAGAGAGCTGGCATTTGCAATTAGAAGCTGTGCATTGAGAACTAAGGCCCCCTTGTAAAGTCTATTGCACCAGTGTGGGTAGTAATGGCAACTCTCACAAAATGAAAATTACCCTTGGATGATTGTCTTTCCTCATTTTTAAACTCTCCCGCTCATGTTTAAGGTCATACCTCATTCCCTGCTGACTTGGACAGACCATTTTGTTTATTCCGATTTTATAGAAATTAAGCTGAATTTTGAAGAACCGGAGACTGAGATATGAGGTAAAGCTTGGCATAAGATCAGCCAATATATTTTTCCAACTGTGCTGCACACCTTGGCCCCTTAGTCACTTCTTGAGAAAGACTCAGTTTATAGTCAATTTCCTGAGAAGGTCGAGGACAAGCTATACAATGACCTCAGCTCTTTAGCCCTTAGGCGAAGACCTTGCAACCCCAATTGTATAGGCCCTCAGAACTCTGGTTCTCAAATGAACTGTATCAGTTCAAAAGGAAAACGCACAAAACCTGAGCGCACATGGTGGCAATACTATAGTATGTAAACTAGCTAAGATACTGCGCGTCATTAGAAAAATGATCAGAACAACCAAACCTAGTTACTTTGCAATTAGAATGTAATCATCTACAAACTCCTTGAAAAAAATCTTTCATCAAAATGTTAATTCATTCATCTGTCCATAATGCAATGTTTATGATATTTGTAACGCCCAGGGAACATGTAACAGCGTAGCAAATTATGTAATGGAGAATACTGACAACATATGTTTTGCTTTTAAACCTAAAATCCCTACCCTCCTTAATGCATATCGACCAGCGGCGTAACACAAGGCCATGTGGTTTGGGTGGCCCCTCAAGTAAAATTTCAAATGGGGCACCCTTGGACCATGCTGGCTGTCCGTAAAACTACATAATTATTTAGAAAAGCAACGTAGACATTACAGCAAGCAGACCTGCCAAGTGACATGATGTCACAAAGAGAGTTGTTAATGGTAGCAGACCGGCTTACATATGGATGCCCCATGCCACATTACATAATTTTGGCCGACTAAAAGAGCTGGCCGTTACCATGAGTTTGGCTCCCCTCTTGATGTCTGTGGAGGTAGATTCTTCACACGGGGACTGACGATCTTGTTCCTGCCTTCATTTTGGTATGCAATGCCTCACTCCTGGAGCCAGTAGACTCTTCCTTCTGGAAACACACTATTGTGTCTCCTGTTCTAAGAAAAAAACCTACATCTGTTCCCAACACTATTAGTTATTATTGTCCCACTTCTTGACTTCCGTGTCCTACTAAGATTCTGAAATACATGTCAACTGTGCCCTGATGTAATTTTTTAAAGAAAAACTATATTATAGCGCACACTCCATCTGGTTTTTGATTGTTTTACAGAATCAGTATTAGTGGCTGCTGTGGATTACCTTCACTCTGATTCAGTTGCGGACGGCAGTGATCGGAGGTAGGTGGGTGTGGGCAGGAGGGGGTGAGGACGTGGGAATCTAAAAAAGAAAAGAAAAACTTACCTTCTCGCCTCTTCCTTACCTCCATAGTGCTCCATCGCTTGACCTTACCGGAAACACACCCAGGCTCCCAGTCAGCTAATCACAATGCTGCCTTGACAGCGGTGTGATTAGTCTGAGTGCTGTGTTGCAGCGCTCAGACACTGACTGGGGTCCTGGGCATTTTCTCCATGTAGGCTGTAATGCAGCCTGCATGGAGAACATGTGCAGTGCAAGACTGTTTTCAGAGGCCCGAGAGGCCAAGCAGTCACTGCACACTTTAGGAGGGTGCTGTCATGTCACCAAGCCTGACCCTGGTATCGGTTCAGGGAAGGTGGAGGCAGAAGAGGATGAGTTGGAGGCGCAAGTGGAGCAAGTTAGTAACACGCATGTGCAGGAGGTATAAAGAACTCGTAAACGGGCTCCGAGTGTGACTCTTCTTTGGGGGCCAGAAAAAACGTGAAACTGGCGACGAGGGTGGGATCCTCGTGACCCACCGCTTCTGCCCCCCGCTGCCGCACCACCTGCCGAGTGCGCAGCCAAAGCCCGACTCGCCCAGCGCTCCGACATGAGGAAAGAGCGGCAGAAGCAACCTGCGCCGAGGAGAAGCCTGCGCATTCAACAGAGTGCCTGTGAAGGAGTGGAGCCTAAGCCAGAGGTGAGTCCAGGGCAGCGACTACCCTTTCTAGAAGCAACAGAAATAGTGGAGTAAATACCCTATGAAGACCCACGTCCTCCTCGTTGGCCATCTAAGAGTCAGGCACCGTGCCTAGGGTAACATTAGCTCCCATCACGGTGGCCATTTTGAAGTCAGGCAGTCACAGAAAACTTCACAAATCTGCCTATTTTTTCGCAAATAAAGCCTCGTACAACCAGCTGAGCCTGCATCGTTGCTCAAGATGTCAGTGGAAGCCGACTCCTCACGCCCTCTGCCACCGAATCCACCCAGCAAGCCCCGCAACCGCGTCCAATGCCTTTTGGAGTGCCATACCTGCGCCCTCCGGAGCCTCTAGAATTGACATCTGGGAACAGCATGGGGCCCAAATGGAAGAACTGGGCTGAAGACTTCGAGGACTTCATGACGGGGTCTCAAGTACAAGACTCTAAGCAGAAGCTGATAGCTTTGCGAAATTTGATAGGAAAGGACATTGCGCACATCATCAAAGAACTGCCTGCTGCCAATGCCACCTCATATGAAGACGTGAAAGGAGCCCTAGACCGGAAGTTCCTCCACAAACGAAACTTAGACTGCGAGCGGTATACTTTCAACCTTGCGTCGCAAGAAAAGGACGAGCCAATGTGTGACTTCATTGCCCGCATCTGACGCTTAGCCCGATACTGTGAGTTCGACACTTTCAATACCGAAGATGCGCTTCGACTGCGCATTATTGAAGGGTGCCAGTTGGAATCACTATGCCGCCGATTGTTGAAGAAACACTGTACGCTGGAAGAAATAGAGGAACTTACTCGTATTAATGATCAAGCAGAAGACCATGCCAAGAGGATGGAGGCCAGCAAATCTGAAAAAAAGGAACAAGCTTTCCGAATGCAGTTTCATACAGAATCGAGGCGCCGTTCCGATCGTCGCAAGCCTGGAAGATCGACATAGTCCCTCCGCGCGACCTCATCGTGCAACGGCACTCGAAGCAATCAGACAAGCAGGCCAGCCTCAAAATGTTACAGATGCGGCCAGGACTACCCGCATTCACGCCAGTGTCCCGCCATAGGGCAACAGTGTCACCGCTGGGGAAGGGAAAATCACTTCGAAGTGGCCTGTCAGGTGCGACGGTCGGAAATGAAGACATCCAAGCCAAACCCAGAAACCCTCCATCATGCAAGAGCAATACAGGGAATGAAAAGCCGCTCATCCAGTTCATCAAGGTCGAGTGCGCGGTCAGTCAGCTCCTACAGATCCCAGAGGTCGACGTCCCTGGAATCATCGTCTCCCACACCCGTTTCGCAAGATAGCGATGAATACCTGTGCATGGTGTCAGATCCGGACAGACTAAAGAAATATCCACGACTGAACATTCAAATAAGGAGTCACCCTGCCAATTTTGTACTAGACTCAGGAGCGTCCCTGAACTACATCTGCGCCATGGAATATCAGAGCATGAAACCCCAGCCAAAACTGGAGCCAGCCGCTGTACGAGTCTACATCTGGATGCCCAGGAAACCCTTGCCATGTCTGGGACAGTTCCGCACGACTCTGACCTATAAGGACCGACAAATACAAACTCACATCCACGTGATTAAAGGTCCTGATGCAGCGGATTGCCTTCTCAGTCTACCGACAGCAGAACACCTCAAGCTTGTCGAACTTCTATACACAGTGGACGACTCCCTGGACATTGTCAACAAGTTTCCAAATCTCTTCAAAGGTCTTGGGAAGCTTAACCAGTTCAAAGTCAAACTACACATCAACGAGCAAATATCACCAATAGCGCAGCACCACAGGAAGGTGCGATTTCACCTGCAACAGGCAGTAGATGACGAGCTTCAAGACCTGCTGAGAACAGATATCATCGAACGATCTACAGGGCCCACTCCCTGGGTGTCACCTGTAGTGGTCATGCCCAAGAAAGGACAAGACAACAAAGTACGCGTGTGTGTGGACATGCGTGCCCCGAATACAGCTATTGAAAGGGAACGACACCCTGGACCCCACATCAGTGACATGATTGCACGTCTCAATGGCGCCATTGTCTTTTCAAAGCTAGATCTCAATAAGGGATACCACCAGCTGGAATTACATGAAAAATCCCGCTACATTACCACCTTTACCACCTATTAAGGCCTGTTCTGCTATAAGTGCTTAAACTTCGGAATATCTTCAGCCGCTGAGATTTTCCAAGAAGCTATCCGGCGGGTAATCCAGGGCATCCCAAACGCCTTTAATTATAGCGATGACATCCTGGTCTTTTGGGGGAATCAAGCGGAACACGACATAGCCTTGGACCGAGTGTGCCACGTCCTACTCAACGCTAACCTCACACTAAACCCAGATAAATGTGAGTTCCACAAGTCCACGCTAAAATTCTAGGGACATATCTTTTCCAAAGACAGCATGAAACCAGACCCTGAGAAAGTGTCTGCCCTTGCGGACACTCCACAGCCAAAGGACATCAGTGACATCCGCTCTTTCCTGGGGATGGCAAGTTACTGTGCCCGCTACATTAAGGACTATGCCACTATCAGCTACCCGCTCAGAGAACTCACTCGCCAAGGTCAGCAATTCCTGTGGTCACCCGCGCGTGAACACGCATTCAACAAAATCAAGAAGGCAGTGAGCACCGCTATCAACTTAGCATACTTCGACACTAAAAGAAAAACTGAAATCACCGTGGACGCCAGTCCTGTGGGCCTCGGTGCCATTCTGGCACAATATGACAATGAAGCAGACCAATGTCATGTCGTCGCATATGCCAGTCGCAGTCTCAGTGATACGGAGAAGGCTTACTCGCAGCCTGAGAAAGAGAGCCTCGCGGTTGTGTGCGCCTGTGAACACTTTCACCTGTTTGTATATGGGAAGCATTTCACACTCATCACCGACCACCAAGCGCTCATCACCATTTTCGGCAACCCGTGGGCGAAGATGCCCCCACGGATAGAAAGATGGGGTCTACGCTTGCAAGACTATGTCTACACTATTGTCCACAAACCCGGGAAAGCAGAAAACCCAGCGGACTACATGTCACGGCACCCACAAGCTCAAACACTAGAGCGATAGTCTGTAGCGGAGGAATACATCCACTTCGTCATTGACAATGCATGTCCCTAGATGCAGTGCCACTAGAGGCCATTCGTGAAGCATCTGCTCAAGATTCCACCACCCAAGCTATCATGGTCCGAATACGCACCAACTCATGGAGACACTGGACAACAGGCACCAAGACGCAACCGTCGACACTCAAGAACTCGCTGCATTCAACCACGTCCGAGAAGAACTATCAATCAGGACAGACGGCTTATTACTGAGAGGCGGGAGGATAGTCATTCCTCAGCGATTGTGACAGGGAGTCATCAACTTAGCCCACGAAGGGCACAGAGGAGTTTCAGCCACAAAAAAAGCACTTCGGGAACGCGTCTGGTTCCCATCACTCGATCAGATGGTGGAGGCCAAACTCAAGGACTGCGCTTCATGCCAGTTAGTGGGTCGAGACGAACCGCCAGTCCCATTTCAGATGTCTGAGCTACCAGATGGGGTGTGCAAAAAGTTCCTATTGACTTTTTTGGTCCACTAAAATCAGGCAAATACATCATTGTCATCATGGACGAATACTCTCGCTTCCCCATCGTGCATCAAGTATCCTCCACCAAGGTGACAGCTGTCATCCCTGTCATCGATGAAACATTTGCAGCCTGGGGAATCCCTATGGTGGCAAAAGCAGATCACCGACCACCGCTCAATGGCCATGAATTTGCCGAGTTTGCAAAACATCTCAATTTCAAACATCACCCCCTTATGACTTCAAGCCAAGGGGATGGTTGAACGGTTTATGGGGACCCTCAAGAAGACTGTTCAGCAAGCAGAACTCGCACATCGTGACATTCAGCAAGCGCTAAATGAAGTGCTGCGAGCATACCGGACCGCCCCACACAGTACCACGAACCAATGCCCTGCCACCCCGATGCTTGGGCGAGTTCCCCGCACTCGGCTACCCGCCTCGGACACTATCATCCAATCCCGAGCCGTGACCACTGATCATGACACTCTGGTGAAACTTGATCATGAGAAGAAATCAAAGATGAAAGACTATGCTGACCAACGCAGACATGCACGACGGACGGACATTCGTGATGGAGACTGGGTACTGGTAAAACACGACCGAAGAACAAAAGCAGACAGTCGCTACCTGACACACCCGTTGCGAGTCTCCAGTCGGAAAGGGACGATGGTCACGGCTGAGTCTGAAGGGAAACGGATAACACGGAATCTATCTCATTTCAAGAGATGCAAGCCCTCTGTCTACACTCGAGTTCAGGACCGGGACTCAGGTACAAACTCGTCGAGTCAAGGAAGAAACAGTGACGGAGCGCGTCCCAACTCCGGGATGCCTGAAGACACAAGGGACTGCCATGTTCCGGAACAGGTGCGAACCAGCCGTCCACGAAGAACAATCAGGCGACCTGTTCGACTCATTGAAGAGCTCTGAGAGACAGTAAGCACTATTGTACAAAAGGGGGAGGTGTCATGTGGCCTCGCCTGACCCTGGTATTGGTACAGGGCAGGCGGAGGCAGAAGGGGAGGAGTTGTAGGCGCAAGTGGAAGAAGTTAGTAACGCGCATGTGCAGGAGGAATAAAGAGCTAGTAAACGAGCTCTGTCTGCGACTCTTCTTTGGGGGCCAGAAAAAATGTGAAAGGTGCTACGACTCCTCCCCTGCCCCGCCCCCTAATGCAAAGCGGGTGGAAGTAGGACTCATGTTATTATAATTATTATAATTATATTTTCCCTTTGTGTCACTGCAAAAAAGCAGTGGAGCGACGCTCCTTCGCCTTAGCGTAGGAGCCGCTAATAATCTGATTCTTTTGGGTTAATTTGCCACCTTTGACATAATTTCTCATGAAGTCTTTAATATCCAGGCTCCAAGAGCTGATGACAGATTCCTCCTTGGACTGGCTGATGTTCTACTTCCAAAATAGGACACAAGGAGTCAAATGTGCATCTTCTTTACCAGGGGCTAAAGCGGTGAAGCGTGGAGTACCACCGTCATCCTCAATGTGCCCCATGTTGTGCAATCTATATGTGCCTCCTTTGGCTCAGTTAACTCACTCTTTTGGCTACGGTTTTATGATGCAAGAGGTGATACACAACAAATCACTTAGCTCAATGGGCAAGAAGAAACTAAACAAATGCATTTTGGATGCAGCCTATCTGAAGTTGACAAAGTAATGTGCCACAATTCCTTTAAAAGTGAACACTGATAATCTGAGGTGCTCCATGTGGAGCAACCTAAAACAATGTGATCAGTTGACCAGTGACCATCCAAAATAGGCCCTCCATCAATCCCTACCACTACTGTTAAAATAAACTAGGTTTCCATGTTGACAATGCTTTTGATTTTAAGACCTAGGCAAACAAGGTAACCTCAGCCGGTTTATTTTCTTAAAAATGATGAAGAAGATATCACCGTTTTACCCTCATGGTGTCTGAAAAAAGCATTGCATCCTTTGTTTCTAGACTTGATTACTGTACTAGTCGTAACTTTGGTGCCTCTAAATGGATGTGGCTTACTAAAACAAGCACACATTACACCTTTTAGGCACCAGACACCAGACTTACAGCGGGCTGAAGAATGTAGATTTTCTTGGTGTTTCAATGAAGGAACGTCTAAATTATTTTAAAGACACTGAGGTGAGTATTGTGCATTCTTTTCTCACTTTATTCAATAGCAGCAGTCAGAGTTGCAGAAGAAAATATACTGTTCCCTTGAGGCTTAGAGTCAAACTGGCCATTGGAAATGAAAGAACAATACACCAATCAGCCAATAGTAATGTATACAGTAGTCATACTGGATTGTATGAAGCCCTTTTTTCCAGCGTGAGAATGCAACCCCTAAGTATTGTGAAACATTGGCGCAATATTTAAAATGAGAGAAATAGCTAGCAACATAATCAACAGTGCCTGGGAGAATTCCGCAAGCAGAGTTTCTTTGCAGGTGAAGACACTGAAATAGTTGGAACAGTCACTTGAAAGGGAGAAAACACTGTTCTTGAGCAATGGATCATAAGCTTTTGGAGAAATCCCAGAACCTCCTAAGTAGAGGGAGTGACTTGGTTGATCATTGCTGAATAAAGAAAGGGAGATAAGAGAAAAACTGAAATTATGAGGTGGCACAATACTTGTCTCCATGTCTTTACTAAAATGTATACTTTCTATCCTTAAAACACAAGGAAAATCAACATTTTATGTCCGCTCTTGATAATCCTATTATGCAAGTTGAAAGCACATTTGCAAGCAAAGAGGTTGCTGTAATTACCGATTGGCAATAAAAGGTACAGAAAGAATTATTGTTCACCAATCTGAGAATGTCCTCCAACCTTGAACCTGCCCGGTAGGTGTTAGAAGTCATTGCTCCCCTGGAAATATGAATACCATAAACGGAAGTGTTAATACTTGACAATGACAAGACTCATTTTACCCATCTGGCTAGTGTATGTGAAGAAACTTGGTTATAAGGTTTCCTGAAATAGACTAATAACTGGGGTGTGGAGGACAATCACTTTTGACTAGTTTTTTGTTCATAAACATTTAGGGGCAGATTTATGTTAACTGGCGCATCCCCAGGGATGCGCCAGTTAATGTGCGCCACAGTGCGCCACTGCTCCGACACCCATGGTGCACCGCATTTACAATGCGGCGCACCATGGTGCAAGGCAGTGAAGATGCGTGACGCATCTCTCGGCGTACGGGCGGCGCATTGCAGGAGTCATGTCGCAAGTGCGACATGACTCCTACAATGCATGGTGCGTCACCCTTACGCCTGCTTCAAGCAGGCGTAAGTAATTGACGTAGAAAGTGACTGAGTGAAATCTCATAGATTTCACTCAGCCACTTTTAGGAGGCGTTCCTGCGCAGGAACGCCCCACCACCCCCTGCGCAGGAACGCCTCCTTATGGCGCAGGGGTTTCCAACGTGACGCATCTCCTAGATGCGTCACGTTGTAAATAGGGCGCATTGTTTGCGCCGCCGTTGCGTCACATTACGTGAGGCAATTGCGGCCCAAGGAGGCGCAAGGGCTTCATAAATCTGCCCCTAAAACAATTGCCAGCGCAATTTTCATTGATTTGGAAAATAAGGGTAAAAACAGAAACCAAATTTGTTTTAGTTCTTTTACAACCATTAAAGTAAACCCCAGAAGGTGTCAATTGTCCAGCGGTATTATCAAGAGAGCTAAAATTTGAGATACGTTTAATAGAAATTGAATTTAAAAACATTGGGGCATATTATCTAGAACAGCGAAGGTCATCCGCATTTTATTTATCGCTTCCTTTTCTTGACACAATTCGCATTTTCATCGACGTATTATTAAGATGTCGTTAACATGCGATGGTGTCCGGGAAAGGAAGTGAAAACTCCTGCTAACACGCTATAGACAAACATGCGATAGCATGTAGTCAGCGCGTTAGCGGGAATAATATTGCAGCACATGCAGCATGAAAACCCCCTGTTTGACAGGCGCCTCGCACTCTGCAGCATGAGAGTTGCCAAACTATACATTGCAGTTCATCATAAAATAATCTTGCCTGTCATCTAATATTAAGAATATTGATGATAAATTAGCAATGAATAGTCTTACATTACCCAATGTAACATTGAACACTAACATCAAAGGTATAATATAAAACTATTAATTGCTAATTTATCATCAATATTCTTAATGTTAGGTGACTGGCAAGATTATTTTATGATGAACTGCAATGTACCCTCTTTACAAGACAACAGCACCTCTTAACATGGTAAAGGGCTGCTAGTCACTATCGTATGACCATGTTTAGTCAGATTTTTTCCAGGTGTTAAAACCCTGCCTAAATCGGGGATTAGCGCATTTTTTTTTATCGCGTGTCATCATTGATAATACAGCGAAGTGCTGTTAGAGATTTTTACCGTGGAATTTAGGTATGTTATGCCTACCTTGCAAATCATTAGTGATCGCTGGCATGCAAGGCGATAAAAAAAACGGCAGCTGACGCCGGAAGGCTTGTGCTACCGCATGTTAGCGCAGGCTTGCTAATAGGGCGATAATAATATTGCCGCTTTATCGGCAAACAGTGCCGCTAAAGTGGCGATAATGCCCTTGATAATATGCCCCATTGTCAATTTCATGGAAAGCACTTTTAGAGGCAAATCTGAGTTATCAGACCAGGTACTGAACATTTTGAGAATTAAATGAACTTCTCCTAAATGTTTAGATTAAGACAGAGGAGGATTGCAAAAACATAATCACTTTAATAGTCTCCAAGACAATGGATGCCCACCAAATGGTTTACCATTTACCAGTAAGTGATCTGCAGAAACGATAAGTATTGGTTCTTTGGGCTGGCAAGATATTTTAAGGACAGTGGTTGATACAGCACCAGATAGTGTCTCTGTCCTTGAGGATTGCTTAGCAGACTAGGAAAAGACAGTATTAGTATTGAGCAAGTTCTAGAAGAGTAGGGAACTACAAAAGTGATCGTCAAAAGAAAGGTATTAAGATCAGAATTACTTTCTAGTGTGTTAATTGAGCGAAAGCTCTGCTAATTGTTGTGAAAGGAGGGAAAGCATAATTGATTACCAGAGCCAATCCTGAAGAAAGACATCCGCAGCTGTTGCCAATGGATCTAGGGGCAGATGTATCACAGCAATTTTTAGTCGCAAACGCAGCGATTCGCAAAAAAGCAGCGTTTGCGACTAAAAATTCGCTAAACGGTATGTATGAAAAAAATTGCATAGCAAAATTAAGGTATCACAAAATTTGCGATTCCTTAATTTTGCGTAAGCATTTAAGGAATCGCAAATTGCGATTCCTTAAAAGCTGTGCATCAAGCATTCAATTATTGGGATTTCTCCTTAAGAAATCGCAAATTACCACCAACTTCAAGTTGGTGGTAATTTGCGATTTCTTTCACAAATGCAAATTTTGGCATTTGTGAAGTTGCCATATGCGCACACATGCAAATTTCAGGGGTGCATCAGGGTGTCCTTATGACACCCTTGCACCCTTTAAATTATTCTCAATTTGCGATTCTCAAATTGCCAATCGCAAATTGAGAATAACTTCACATTCATTCCTATGTGCCTCCTGGCCCATAGAAATGAATGGGAAATTATTCCTTAATTTGCGATTAGCAATTTGCTAATCGCAATAAAGGAATTTTAAGAAATCGCAAAAAAAAAATAGATTTTTTATATATATACCATTTTGCAATTCTCAAATAGCGATTCTCAAAAAATCGCTATTTGAGAATCGCAAATAGGTATTTTGATACATCTGCCCCCAAGTCTTCAACTGTAAAAGGACAAAAGATGGGCATTCAGATGAGATGCAAGAAGGTCTGTATGGAAAGAGCCTCATTTGACTGACTGATATTTTTAGAAAGCGCTCTATTGCTGAGGCGTCTTGGTGCTGAGGTGAGTGAAAACCAGGCTAACGCTGACAGATCTAGAGCTTGGAGAAGAGCCACGTTTTTATCGATTTCCTGAAAAGAGTCCTATTGGACTGTAGTTGGGACTGTAGTCGGGCCTGCACAAGGAGGGAGTTACACGGATTGACTGCTTGGTACAAGAAACCCTTTTCTCCCCATCTGGCTCTTCTTATCTTATCTTGCACATACCGGGGAAAAAGGAGTTGAATATCCACAGCTCCTCCTCCATACAAGGCCTTGTGGACTAGGCAGATGGCCTTGAAATCCACTCGCCGCCGAACTGGAAGCCAGTGGAGCTGCTTAATACTAGCAGACGTGGGATGATGTTTGGGTAAATCAAGCAGTACCCGAGCAGCCGCATTCTGAAGGGACTGAAGTTTGGTGATCTGCCCTATGTCAGCTCCTAAATATAGAGTGTTGTAATAATCAACACTAGAAAGAATTAGGGCTCCGACTACAGTTTTCTTTAACGGTAATGGGATAAATGGAGGAATTTCATGCAGAACTTTCAGCGTAAAGAAACAGGCAGAGGAAACTTGATTTATTTGTGGAGCGAGCTTTAGATCCCTATCAAACAGAAAGCCTAGGTTCCTGGCTTGGGCACGGGGATAGGACATGTCCCAGCCTCAGTGAGCCACCATAGTTGGCTCCATACAGAGGGTTTCTGACCAAACTTGACGACCTCAGTTTTTTCATTATTAAGCTTCAAAAGATTTGAATTCATCCACACCATCGCAGAACCGGACAGCTATCATGTCCACACTTTGCGTAACCGACACCACTAACTGGATGTCATCCGCATACAACACTGGCACAAGACCATGATCTTTTATTAATTTTGCTAGTGTTGTGACATACAGCTTAAACATTGTCGGGGACAGGGCTACCCCTGAGGGACTCCACACGGGAGGTAGAACTTTCCTGACTGAAGTCCGTCCAAGTGAATTAATTGTTCCCTGGATGCCAGGAAGGATATAAGTGAGGTTAGGGCCTTATCCCTAATACCTGCTGCCTTCAACCGCCGCAAGCCCAAAGGGGATGATGGACGGACTGTTGAACATTGCAAGCCCTCACCCCCAGTCAACTGATCTGGGTTTAATCCGTCATCATTCTTTAGCTCACTCCGCCACCCCAGTTCAGACATGGCCATATGCAAATCAGTCTGACCCTGTGCCTCGTGGGAACAGTCAAGCCTGAACTGCCAAGCAACCGCCGCAGCAGCACCGAATGATATACGGTGTCAAATGCTGCGGTCAGGTTAAGCAGGAAAAGAGCGGCTCTACCCCATCCATCCATCACCTTATGGATCTCTTCAGTCGCCATATTCAAGGCTGACTCAGTGGAATGCCGAGACCTGAAGCCATGCTGTGTGGAATCAAGGATGTTACCGGCTCCGGCGGCAGGTTAGCCCAGCACCATGTGACTCTGGGCAATAGCTTGCTTAATCTTCCCGACGGCCCCCAGCGCCTAGAGACCCTTACGGGTGATTGTGCGCTTTACAAATGTGGATTATTATTATTATTATTATTAATACAGTCCAGGTAATCTGTCAATTCCAAATTCGCAGCTTTCTCCAGGATTTTAGAAGGTAGCGGGAGGCAGGATATTGGGCGATAATGTTTGGCCTCCGTGGGATCAAGCGTGGCTTTTTTCAGAATTGGTCTGATACAGGCCTTTTTCCAAAAAAGTGGAAAGACCCCATAACTAGTAATCTCATTTAATAGAGAAGTCAGGGAAGCACTGACCTGCTCGGGAGCCTGATGCAGTATGTAAGGAGGGTAAGGGTCTAGGGGAGAGTCAGAATTAGTTTTAACAGCAGGTCTGCAACTTGTTCTGCCTCTAGCACTGAAAACCGTGACAAGCTACACTGAGTTACGATGTCCTCCAACACCTCTTCGCAATTCCCCCCTGGACCATTGACTATGTTCAGGAGTTTGTTATAAACTGTTTGAACTTTCTTTTGAAAAAAAAAGCAATTTTGTCCACAAAGTTTTGTTCAGGCACGAATAGACTGTCTCGCCGTAATTTTGACAAGGCTGTCACAGTTTTAAATAGTTCCTTAGAGGAGTTTGTGGCCTCCTGAATTTTAGCGGTAAAATATACTGTTTTAGCCTGTTTTATAGCAGTCTTGTATTCCTCTAAGGTTGTGTTATAGTCCTTTCGATGTTCGACACTATAATCTGATCGCCAGATACGCTCGTTACGTCTGCATTTGGCTTTGATTTGTCTAAGTTCAGCCAAATAGCAAAGTGACATAGCTTGTCTTCCCCTGGAGTGCTTAGTGACCTCCGGAGCAAGCTTGTTCACTGATAGACTTAGCCAGTCTTCAAAATTCCTAGCTGCAGCATTGGAGTCTGCTATAGCAGGGGGGTTCCTCGCCAGAGCTATTATCAGATTGTTTTTTTGTATTAGTTTCCATGGACGTGATTTGACCAGGGGAGGTATATTTCTGGACCACCTACTAGTTTTAGGGATCTCAACATTAAAATAGACTTCAGAGAGATCTGACCAAGGTACAGGTCACACACTAACCGCTTCAATGTGTTGATTGCTGAATGCCATCCAGCGTGTGGCCCGCTTGGTGCATTGGCTCAGATACGATCTGTCTCAACCCATAGCCTGCAAGGTTATCTGTCAGGCGGGAGGTGTCTGAGTCATTATTTGCTTCTAAGTGGAAGTTAAAATCCCCTAAGACCGTGAAGGTGTAAGTATCTAGGCACGATTCCAGAAAGGTCTGCAGTGATCTGATGAAGGTTGGTCTTGTCCCTGGAGGCCTATAGATAAGTAGCCCTGGGAAGAGTTCAAATTGTTGGCTTGACACTAAATGTCATCACCTCAGCTTCCAATGATGGTGCTGGCAAGTTCCTAACCGTGTAGTGGGATCGGTAGATCATAGCTATTCCTCCCCTTTTTAGTCCTACCCTGTCTACATGAGCTACAAGGTAGAATGTCCGAACTGCAGCGTTCCAGTCTGGCTCAAAGGTGCAGTTTGCCCAGGTTTCAGTAAGGAACACAAGATCAGGGTTTTCAACTTGATTCAAACATTCTAGATCATATTTGTGTTTGCTTATAGATCTTGTATTCAGTAGGATACAGCTGATTACATCTAAGCTGTGGCCCATGGATCCGTTTTGCTTAGTTGGAGATCCCTTGAGAAACGTTCCTCGGGTTAATCCATGTAATTGAGAGGCCCTGATACACTGGGAGACATTATTGTCCAAGTTTGTGTGAATCTTGGCATTCCCCCCACCTATAGTATTGCAACAATTTTTTATGGGTAGATGCAAGGCTGTCAGGCCACAAAAATTGCATCTTCTAGGGCTATAGTCCACTCGATCCAACAATAATGTGGGTTGAAGGCACTCACCATGATTCAGATCGAAGAGTTCACTCCGCGTGTAGGATTGCACTGAGAAATGGGCAGGGGTTCTGGTGCTGGTTGCGCTCCGGGTGCTGACAGGCTCAGACGGGCTTGCCTTTGGCGTGCCTTCGGCCAAAAAGACAGTTGACTGAAAATGCAAGGATGAAGTCCCCAAATGCTGGAATCCTGGAGGTATCTGAAATGTCAATCTGCTATGGAATTAAGAATGCCATGTAGGTATTTAGCTAGTCCTTTGCAGGCAACCCCTCCCCCATAAAACCCCTTGGCTAGCTCTGCCGATGGTTTACATTCCATAACCCAAACTGCTTAATATACTTGACTGCTGTCAGATTGTACATATGGAGTAGAAGTGTTGTGAACAAATTACCTTGGCCAGATATAATAGGAACTGGTTGCAAAATGCTGGTCGCATTTGAGACCAGTATTTTTGAGACCAGTCTGGTAATTTGCGAACTGACCTATGTACTGATAGGTTAGTTTGTGAATTACAGATTCCTAATAAGTCTCAATTTGTCCTACCTTCCTAAATCAAAGGGAGGGAGGCAGAATTTATGGATCCACTCAGCTTCCAGGCTATATAATCAAAAAATCAAATAGGGAGTGGAACAGTTGATACTACAGCACCAGGGTTCTTTGGAGACCTTCTTATAAAACGCTCATAAATGCACGTAAGCGGTGTGGTGGTATATCTTGTTCTCCACCATTATACGTAGTGTGGGTGCATCATCATAGGGTCTTTCTATAGTTGTATGCAACCTCCACCCGGAGGTAACCACTGGCTATGTAGCAGTGTTCAGAAACCATGCTCTCAAAGAATTGTGTTTGTGAATATAAAAAAATCTAAAAAATCCTTTGATCAACAGAATATATGTGATTCAAGAATTATTAAAAGTGATATCGTATAGATCAAGATTGTGTTACTAGATCTACTATACATTAGATTTGGTCAGAGTTGGTCGACATGTTTCAGCCCCACTATGCCCAGCCGAGTCTGGGGGGCTTTCTTCATGACCGGGATGACATTTTTTAAAAATACTTGCACAATTTGTGTAGTACAACAGTGGTTGTATTCTCCACCTTCTGTTTGGTGAGGTCTGTAGTACCTGCAACCAAGGAAAGATGTACAAACTATATGTAAATATCTCTTATTCATATGTGACCCTATATGTGTGTGTCTAAAATACTTCAAAACACTGATTTAGTGATGAGAATAAGACTGTAAACACTGATTTAGTGATAGGAAAAATGCTGTGAACATTTTACTGAGGTTGGAAAGTTAGTCTTATCTGTCACCATTGGTGTAAATAATGGTTAAATTTCTGTAGATAAAGATAGGATTTTGCGCGTTTTTTTATGAAGTATATGGAGGACTCATAGTGTGTCAAAACATCCCCTCTGTTAAAAAATGCTTTACATTCGTGATCGATATTATCGTAAATTCAAAAGTAATTGCCCCTCTTATAACATTTGTTGTGCCCAAATAGAATTTGCAATTATTGATAACGTGCATGCTCAAAAGCTTTTGTTTAGCCGTACCTCTCAAGTCTAAACATAATATTTCCTTCGGGGGTCAAGAGAGAATCTTCTCCGTTGCCTGTATTGAAAGGAAATACATTGTTAAGGGAACAATCTTACTTGGTTTTCACCGCGTGGTTATGGCAGCATGACGATTCTCACCAGCTCTATGGAAGTCCCGTGCTTGTGCTGCCGCTACCCCGGGAGTGACGGGTGCGGTTCCTTAGTCCTTTTTCTATTGTCAACACCTACAGGAGACTGAGAAAAGACTCAACACGAAAGACAGACTCCCGTGTAATGTCACGGGTTTTGTATCGATAAAGTACTTTTCTCACTTTGATTAATTATGCAAAATGTATAAAAATGTGCCAAAAATAAGCAAATGTGCCAAAAATAAATAATTTTTCGAAATGATATATAATATTTGGTAGCTATTTGGCCATTTATATTATAATTGCAAGCGTAAGTACCAATATCGTTTTGAGAAGATGGTATCTCTGCACAAGCATTGGTACATATATTTACTGATGTTTGCTTCATATTAGGGGCATTTTAAAGAGTACAAGGTAACAACTGTGTGTTTTATTCATTGTAATATGTACTGGTCTGAATCGGGACAAAAGTATTTCTTTCCTAATTCATTAAGTCATGATAGGTCATGAGAGTTGGGACCATGGTATTTCATTGTTCAATCCCTGGCTGTTAGTCTTTAGGCAATCCACCCACCTATGTTCTCTTTCAAATAGGATTCTCTCTGCATTGTTATCCATGTTAGTTAACATCGCTATTATTGTCCATTTTAATTCATCTGCTTTGTGATTCGACTCCAAGAAATGCTTGCTCATTTTTGTGGTTTCCTTTTTTGTGTTTATGTTGCTCTTGTGCTCGCCAATTCTCGCTTTAGCTTTACAGCACATCATCCCAATATATCTGAGTCCACATGGACAAGTGTTCATATAGATTATATGGGATGAATTGCAATTGGTATGATGACGTTGAGTCCAAAGTAGGTTCTCAGATAATGATACAGTTTTTGATGCTGATGTTGGTTTACATACTGTACATGCACCTCACGGATAGTGTCCAGATATTGGGACCATGTTCCATTCCAAATTACCCGATGTGATAATCTTCTCGCTTACTACTATTGCATTTTAGTTTTAAGAATTGGCCATATGGTAGGTTTTCTCTTAGTGGTTTGGGATGAAAGCTATTATATGATAATAGACTGTTCTTTGCTGTAGCCTTATAGTATGTTCTTATTTGGATCTTCTTTTGTTCTACATCTTGGGATATGTCTAAGAAGTCTAATTCCCTTTAGTCTGCAGTAAATGTGAATTTCAAACATTCATCTCTTTCATTCATCCACTTGATGAATTCTTGCAAATTGTTTTTGTTATTCTGCCAGATGACAATAATGTCATCTATAAATCTTTTCCAAAATAAAATTTGGACAAAGTAAGGATTGCTGTTATTCAGGACATATTTGGTTTCGTAATCACTTACATAGAGCCCTGCTACCGAAGGCGCGAAGGCGCTCCCGATGGATGTACCATGTTTTTGCACAAATAGTTGGCCATCATACTCAAAGTATTTTTCCATTAAGGCCAATTTGCAACATTCTAGTACAAAGTGTTTCAGTGTTCGGTGTTCCCATCTATCAGAAAAAAGAATAGTTTCTAGAGTCTCCAAGGTCTTTTGTTGTTGCAGACTCGTATATAAACTTTCTACGTCTAGTCCAACTAGAAGCATTTCATCTTCATTATAAAGTATATTGGTCAGTTGGTTCAATAAATCTCTGGTGTCTTTCAATTAGGTGGGAGTCTTCTGTACTAGTGGTTTCAGGAATTGATCAGCAAATTTTGACAAAGGTTCAAGTACTGAACCAATGCCGGAGACAATTGTCCTCCCTGGTGGTGGTACTCTATTCTTAGGAGTTTTTGGTAACAAGTAGAAATATGGTGTTTTAGGTTTTTGTACAACCAAGTATTCTGCTTCATATTTTGTTATCCATGCATTCACCATTATTCTATCTAATCTAAATCTAATGTATAGTAGATCTAGTAACACGATCTCGATCTATATGATATCCCTTTTAATAATTCTTGAATCACATGTCTTTATAAAAAAAATTCTTCCGGTGTTCCAAGGATTTTTTAGATTTTTTTAGATTCACAAACACACTTCTTTGAGAGCACGAATCCTGAACACTGCTACATAGCCAGTGGTTACCTCCGCGTGGAGGTTGCATATAACTATATAAAGACCCTATGATGATGCACCCACGCTACATGTAATGGTGGAGAACCAAGATATACCACCCCACCGCTTACGTGCGTGTATGAGGGTTTTTTAAGAAGGTCTCCAAAGAACACCGGTGCTGTAGCATCAAGTGTTCCACTCTCTATTTGATTTTTCAATTTGTCCTACTTCATGAATATTATTAAGGTAGATCTAAAATTGTGACCCACTAGGATTTGCAGCCATCAGAGGGATTGTGGCCTGCTGAGGTCAGCAGACCACCATTTCTGTGATTGCTTATAAATAAAGCATGTTTTTATGCAACAACTTTTCCTTAAAGGAAAATGGGATGATTTTGGGAAAAAAGAAAAGTGTACGTTTTCTATTTTAAGAGTAGGCAGTGGTCGGTGGGGCCACTGCCACCTGTTAATTTTTTTTGTCAACATTCATCAAGGGGAAGGGGTCCCATGGTGACCCCTTCCTACTTACAAATGGCTTACAACCAGAAGGTGGTAAAAGATTCATGCTTTGTGACTAAAATTTTGTTTCAAAACATTAAAACCTATTAGATTTGGGATTTGGAAGGTACACCTTGAACACAGCACTTTCAAATTCTGAATTGGTATTTGGTCGCAAATGTAAATTGCTGTTCAGTAATATATTATAGTTTCACAATTTCAGTCAGTCAGTCAAGTTTTGTACATATGAAAAGGGCTGTTTGACTGGCACGTGGCCTAGTTCTGTGAATCAGACCCTTTTGACCACAAAATGGTTTCATACATCTAGCCCCATGTATTTTGTGAAATGTGAAATGGAAAAGGAGCCACAAGCATCTCTAAATCTTTTATGTGCATACCTGGCTCCTTATTTGACCATGTGTCCCCAGGCAAGTATTGACCACAACAGGCCTCCCAACATGACAGAAATGCATTGTTTTGAACACAAGATCTGGGGCAGAAGAGAAACTCGGTTTTCCTTTCAAGCTCTCTTAATTAATTAATTAATTATGTGCTTATATAGCGCTGGAATCACTCCCGAAGGGGTACCTCCGCGCTTCGACCGCTGCGAAACCCTTCCTGGCTTCCCTGAGAGATGGTCCCTTAATGGGTATCTCCAGGGTGAGACCAGGCATCCCCGGCGGTCTGGTGGGGCCGTTAGTGAAGATGAGGCAAGCTAGTGCCCAGAGTTGCCGAGTGTGATCGCTGATCAGAGTGGGCACCGAGGCGAGAGAATTATCGAGTCCGCTGACCCTGGTCCAGAAACCTGCCGCGTCGGGAATCGAACCCTGGTCCCGGGCCGTCCTCTGCTCTCGGGTCTGCCGCCTCTAACCAGTGAGCCACACTACTCTAGATGGTCCCACCACAATTGAAGTTGTGAATGAATGTCTGGATCTAGTGGGACTCCATCTGAGTAAGACAGACCCTTTTGCAGTTGACACACCTTTGTAGTTGCCAAGAATGAAGTAGTCCTGGAAAAACTGCCTGAAGTGAAGATGACAAGAGCTTTATTAGTCTTCTCACACTCTGAGGCAAATTAGATACCTGTTGTTTTAAGACTGAAAGGGCTTGAGACATAAATGGATTATTAAACCAATACATTGGGAGCTAGCACAGAAACCACTAGTTTCATAATTTTTGTGAAGTACCATGAAGGTGTTAAAAGACCGAAGAGTAGGCAGGTGAATTGATAGGTTCAACTGTTCCATTGGAACTGAAGCTACTCCCTGCATCTTGGATGAATTGGAACCATGAAGTAAGCATTGTGTGAATCTATATGCCATGCAATCTCCCTGTTGTAGGGTGTCCCTTAAATGAATGATCGTCTCCAGCTTGAAATGATGGTACACACAAAACAATTACACTGTTTGAAGTTGATGATCTGGAACTAAAAAGGCGATCCTAAAAAAGCCTGATGGATGTAAAAATGACTATAGTTCTGTCTTCTTGAGTTACCAGGCCTATTGGATCCTGGGAAAAAGGTAATGCAGAAGATAGTCATCTCAGAAAGAGAGTTGCATAAAGTTCTATAAAATAACCTTGGACAGAAGCTAAGACACAATATTCTAAAGTAATTTTTGCCACATTTGACTGAAAAGAGCAATAATGTCCCCTATGGAATAATGGCTAGCAATTAGACTTACAGTTTGTGTTGGATTCTTTATATGTATGGCACCTCGATGCTTGATACGTCTGCCCCTTTGTGGAGAGAACTGGGATATGACATACTAGAAGCACTTGAGCCTCTAAAAGACTGCGATCTTGAGAGGTGGGCAGCAAAGCAACTCCATACTCTGCCGACTCTAGCAAAAACATGTTAGCTGAAAACCTTTTTAGAGGCTGCTGGCTTTATATAAAGAGGTGAAGGTAGTAACATGGTTGCCTAAATCCTTGAAGAAGGAGTTAGCAAGCATCTGAATACCCGCTCAGGTGATTAGTGTGCTATACAAATCAACATAACATAACATAACCAAAAATCATTCCATTTGCATTTAAGCCTACATACTTATCCTTCATATTTCCAAGCTCGGGATTGATTAGTTACAAGAAGCCCTTCCTATGTTCTTGGCTCATGGCTGTCTTGGCCCTGACAGAGAGAGTGAATTCAATTGTCCTACTGCTTTACTAGTACTACCATCAGTCTCCCCTCTCCTCCTACTCCATTATTCTTCCTCCCCCAAAATGCTTATCTTACCTGTGATTCGTGTTTGAGAATCGGGCTAGCATGGCAAATGGCGATTAAGGTTGGCTATGGAATCCTGGACAGATGAAACGGCATCGTTTTGGTGGTAGTAGTAGTGGTACACACTGGCAGTAGCAGCATATGAAAAAAAAGGAAATGAGACATTGAGTGGCCTGAGAGGAGCATTAGAACAGTACGATAGTACAGTACACAAGAACAGTGCCATAAATTGTAGCCTAAGCAATGCTTAAGTATTCAATCAAAACAGTTAACTACTAGTCGCGTGGATTATGGCTACTATAAGAACTAGTACTGAAGGACACAGCAGCGTAAGCTTTAGTCACGTGTAGGAGGATGTTGTTGATGAATCCACTCGATGGCGGACATGAAATTCTGAATTTATTTGCAAATACTCATGGGTGTGTGTCAAGCAGAATAAGAATATATCCTCGGATTCCTTGACCTGCCTTGAAATTGATTTTCTGTTGCTTTTGACCTCATCCTCCCCAGCAAGCGTGTGGAATTATTGGTGTCATTTAGTCACACCTCAATGAAAACCACACAGCCCGGGGGAAGAGGCTTAGGGTTTGGAAATGGATGGGAATGGTGGTTTTTGGGAAAGTTTTTTGGAGAGAGAAAAAAAAACACAGCATGGACAAACAACAAATGAAGAAAAACAAATCTTTGGATGCGAATATATCCATAAATCTTTTTAGGGACATAAAGGTAGTACATGCATGAAGTTGTTTGCTAAATGGATGGTTAGGGTTACTGAAAAGTAGTACTTACTACAACTTACTAACTAGTACTAAACAATTAGACAGTACTTACGCAATTTCACTTGCCTATCTGCCCTCCGAGAGTAGTGCAACATAACATTACATTAGTTTTAAAAGTAGCAAAGAAACGTATGAAATAGCTGTAGGGATGAATTTGAAGCAGAGAGCAAACGCACAGAGTCGCACTCATAGAAGTTCACAACAATAACATTATTTAAAAGATAAGGACAAGTGAAGTGGATACTGTAACTGTATGTTGTAGTTGTCCTGGTCAAATTGGGAAGTTGCATGCATCCAGCCATTCCTTTTATTTGCGGTACTCCTCCATTCCATTGGGCGCTCCATCGATCAATCTTGGTGACCACACTAGTGTCCACTGCCTGCCTGGCGGATGCGGAATTGCGGATTGCTATGGTAAGCCTGAGTTAATGTTTTTCCCATCGCACAGGGTAAGTGCCGGCCTGTAATTGTCGATGGAAAAACAGAAAGGGATATTAAAACACCCCGGAGGAAAAATATACGGTACGGTGTGTAGTGCAAAAATAACACTTTCACTTTCAGAGGCGACAGTATTACATACATGCATCATTTCTAAAGTGCCTAATCTGAGTCTCTGTTTCCAGGATAATATTTAGCACACAGCAGGCCAGGGCCATGCAGACAGTCAAGGCAGGCACCACTGAGTGAACCAACCTCCATGTAGCATACCTGTACCTCTTTGACACAGACAGACAAAGCAGATCAAGTTTTATACAGCAAGCCACATAGCTGCAATTTTACATGAACCGCTGTCTGGACTCTGGCATAACACTACACTGGCTCGACCACTCCAAACCACGAGTAGACAGACATGTAGTTCTGCTGTGGTTGTTGTTGACTTGTTTACCTGTTTGCCACTCACAAAATGGCCATAGTTCTTCCGTAAATCGACGATGATGATCCATCCATCCCAGTGAGTGACTGTGAAGATATTATGTAACTTTGGTCATCATGACTCATCATCATTGTGGTGTTGGCAAACTCAATGTTGTTCATGCAGTCACAGTCTACACACAGTGAGTCCAAGGACATTTTCCATATTAAAAATGCAACGTAGTGGCCCCTGCAGTAGAAGAACAATTTGTATTAAACAAGGTAAACAGAGTAGATTTGAGTTACATTTAGTGTGTAAATGATTAAATAATAACAGAACACATAGAATTCATTTCATGCACAACAAACAAACAGCAATTGCTTTCATCAGAGCCTGACAGCCAGTGTTGTCCACTGCATGCCATCTCATCATTTATTACCGGTTCCACTTTATGTCAGCATCTTATTCTTAAGTGAAGGGCCACAGGGCAGCCTCTCGTGTCAATTTCAGAAGTAACAGTCAGCATAGTCAGTCATTCCAGTCCCACTTCTTTTCAGGGGACTCGTCTACGAAGCGACAGTTTCTTGATTCTGCGTAATCCGGCCATCTGCCTTGAGGGAAATGGATAGGGGGAGTCTGGAGGAGGAGAATAGCGGAGCATGACTAAGTTGTGAACTTGTGAACTTCAGGAATGCAGACAGCGGCACCTTCAATATGGAAATAAGACGAAGACAGTGCTGCTGATGGATTTGTTGTGGTTAAAGTTTTGTTTTGCTAAAAGTTGCAAAACAAAGAAAGACATGCAGAAATAAAAGTGAATAAGGACGGGAAAAAAAGTAAGTATTTTAAGCCTAGCTTTCAGGGAAATAAAGCTCGTCCTCAAACTCTGTGAATTGAACCGGGAGTAGGTCAGCTAACAGAGAAGAACTTCCGTCACCTAAGTCGGTGTCCTCTTCTTCCTGCGTAGATTCACGTATTTTATAATCTGGTGGTATGAAGTGCTGATTCATCTTGCTCATTGTTAACATCTCCACATTTTTGGGCGAGAGGTGGGTCCTTTTTGAAGTTACAATGGCACCAGCAGCACTGAAAACACGTTCAGAAGACACGCTTGTGAGTGGGCAAGCCAAATAATTTATAGCCAGCTTGGTGATCAGTGGCCATTGAGGCCTTTTCCCATACCAATACACCAATGGGTTCTGATCAAAGGAGACCTCTGTTGGGTCATCCAGATAGGCCTGCACCATCCACTCAAGGTCCTCCAGGGGTGCTCCACTTTGCGTACCATCTGTTGGTACGCATCAACACTGGAACAAGCAAACCCTTGATGAGTTATCCAATCCGCTTCCGACAATATTATGGCTGGGCCTAGTGCAGGTGATGATACGGTTGCTGGTGTCGGTAATGGCTCTGAGGGAAAGTGACTGACTTCGGCCACAGAAGTAGACCTTGACGCCGGATGGCCTGCTGCTTCAGTAGTACTTGTGGTGGTTCCTTCAATTTCCTGCCACTCTTTTTCGAACCGAGTGGCTGGCAAAGCTAGCCTATGTTTGTATTTGGAAATATCTGCTTCAGAAAAAGGAATGAATGTATTACTGGCCAGTGCCTTTTTGTACAGTGGATCCAGAATAGTGGCACAAATGTAATGTTGTTCTGAATATATTGCTTTAAGCCGTGCATTGTCAACTCGGCGGCTTAATAAGCTCTCCGCCAACTGATATGCGTCTTGTTTTTCAGCATCAACTCAGAACGTTGAAGACACCGCCTTCAGTTGGTGCTCAAGCATGCGCAACAATGGGATAGCTTTGCCCAAAGTACAGTCCTCCCTGCTGACTTCACGCGTGAAGACCTCAAAAGGACGAAGCATGTCTTTCAGGCTTTTAACTAGGTCCCATTCCTCCACCTCTAGCCTCATGTCTTTCATAGAAGCACCCCGTGCGTGAAAGACATACTCATTGATTACCAAGTACTGCTCAAACAGACGCTCAAGCATGTAGAAGGTAAAGTTCCAACGTGTTGCCACCTCCTGGATGAGTTCTCTGACTTGCACTCTACGTCACATTAAATGATCCTCAGCTGCTTCCGGGCCTTAAAAGAATGGCTGAAATGTGTGCAAATTCTTCGGCAGGTGGTCAGTAACTTGCTGACTGTGTTCTTGAACAATAATGTTAATGCTGTGCGCCTAACACGGCACTCTGAAATAGACACAATCAGCCATGGCCTTAACTATATTACTGCCATTATCCGTGGAAACATAACCAATCATGCGCCTTCTTGGCTGCAGCCATTCAAAGACCTTACTGTTAAACTCCTCCAAAATGTTTACTGCAGTATCAGATTTCTCCATGGCAAACATGGCTACTGTTGCATGTTTCCGAGTAGCTTGAAAAATTGTGACACTGTCAACACCTGCAGCTATCTTCTCTCTAACCCCCGCAAAAGAGACCCAGTGTGCAGTGATGCACATGTAATCAACGGCTTGGCAACTGGTCCACATGTCTGTTGTCAGGTGGATAGTGTGAACAGCACTGTTCTGCAAAGCTGCCCCAATCACGTCCAGCACATCTTGATGTAGTGCTGGAACCGCAACTCTGGCAAAATAGGACCGGCTAGGAACCTTCAATTTATTTTTTTATTTATTGTCACTTATAGAGCACACGGCTACCCCCGATGGGAGCAGCAGGAGAGGGAGGCTAGGAGATTCATGGAAGGTTAAATAGCCAAGTTTTCAGAGCCTTCCTAAACAGTCTCTCTGTCTTGGCTTTCCTGATATGTATTGGCATGTTGTTCCACAGTGCAGCTGTCTTAACAGTGAATGAACAACCGCCGAAACGCGCTGTTTTACAACGAGGAACTGATATGAGTTCCTGATTGTTGGATCTCAGGGATCTGGTCTGGGTGTATTTCTGTACTCTAGCTTTGAGGTATTTGGGACCTCTCTCTGTCAAAGCCCTGTGTGCTATGGTTAATGCTTTGAACTCTATTCTTCTCTTTACTGGGAGCCAGTGGAGGCTCCGCAGGTGAGGGGAAATGTGATGACGAAGTGGGATGTTCCTGATCAGCCTTGCAGCTGAGTTTTGAATAATCTGTAGTTTCCTGATTAGATAAGCAGGGAGGCCCAGATAAAGACTGTTGGCATAGTCTAATTGTGAGGTGATCAGGGCATGTACCACTGTCTTCCTGCTGTCCATCGGGAGAAAATGAATAAACCTACAGAGTGTTTTTAATTTCCAGAAACATTGAGAGGATACATAATTAACCTGTGCTTTGCCTGAAAGAGCAGAGTCAAATTTAAAGCATTTAGGGCAGACTGTTGCCACAAATTCTAGAAAACACACCCCTTTCACGAAAGAAAAAGGGAGAAGGTCCAGCGCTAACATTTTAGCCAGCATTGCATCATACAGACGTGCCATTGGGTGGTTGCGTTCCAATGGCGCCTCCGACCAAAACATGCTTTTAATGGTGGTCTGGACTGTTTTCATATATGATGATGATCCAGACTTCTTCAACCCAGTTAGGCTCATTCATGTACTTTTCGCATTGGTGTCTCTACCAGACTCTTACTGTGCTTCCTATATGTTGCTGGGGTAGAGGGTGTGGGTGCTGCAGCCAGGGGTACTGTGTGTACCAGAACAAATGTCTCTCGCTTCTTCACCTCCCCCCTGCATGATCAGCTCCTCATCATCAGATGCAATATAAATGGCTACATTTGGATTTCTACTTTTGGCTTTCCGGATGTGTCTTAGGTGCGCCTCCCACTGGATGCTGTTGTGTTTTTGGAGATGACCTCTCTGGCCTCCGGTACCATAGTTGGTACCAAGCTTACCCCGACTAACTACTTGTTTACAAATCGAACAAATAACTTGGTTTTCTGCCTTTTTGCTAATACTAAAGAATTCCCAAACTGGGGAGTTGAGATTTCTGGTGGTGGCGGAGGTGCCACTTTCAATGCCAGATGAAGTGGAGGATGGGCATGGCGGAATTTGACTCTGTTGTGCACTTACAGCACCACTACTTGAGGTAATGGAGGTCGAGCTGGATGGAGGTCCCTGCCTGCCCTTCTGAAGTGAAAATATGGAAGCTGTAGGTCGTGTTGGTGTAGTAGTTACCTGTGTTGGTGGTGGTATCAGTGCCACGCCGCCCACATCCCGCACAGCATTTCGGGATAGGGTAAAAATGTCTGTCTGCTGCATGCCCGCTGGGCTGGAGTGACGACTGTGATGACTGGGTCATCATCGTTAGACTCTTCATCAGCAGCAAAATACACCACTTCTACTTCTTCTTCACCATCACTTTTACCTAGCTTTGTCGGCTCATGGCGTGCCTCCCTCTCAGACTGAATTGGTGGGTGCCAATCAAGATCTACATCATCAGAAGGAAGGGGGCTTGAAGAAGAAGTTGTACTAGCCCTCCTTTTCCTTGCTGGGGATCTGGAAGACAATGGATCATCAGGAGTGGTTTTCTGGGCTGATACCTCCGCATGAATCTCGATTTCCTGATGTACCGCTACTTCTGGAGGAACAAGTATTTTGGGCAGTTGTGCCTTTCCTTGTGCCTCTCCTTGTGCCTCTCCTTGAGCCTCTCCCTGCGCCTCTTCTTGCGCCTCTCCTTGCACCTCTCCTTGTTGCACCTGTACTTGTCGTTGCGGCTGTGGTTGGACACTCGTCAGATGAGTTACATCCTGCGTTGATTGGATGCTAGTTTGCGATGAGTCAACGCCAAAATCACTGGTCGATGGTGAAAGAGCAATTAAAGTGGCTGCCTCTGTGGCACTCATGGGCTTGGGCCTAACTTGGCGTGGTGGCACTGAGACCAATGAAGCGGAGGTGCTGCTCCCAGCTTGGTCCCCGGCGGACACCGCTGCTGCAGACGTAGTGTTTTTTCCCCCAAAAAAGTGGCGGTCGGAACACCAGTCTCCTTGGTAAGTGGCGCCACTTGCTTCTTATGCTCCTTCTTACTGGCAGTGGCACTGGCAACTTTCTTGGTAGAGGAGCTACGGCTACCTTTCTTTGGGCCCATCTTCTTCAGATGTCAGAACAGCAGGACACAGTTGCATGAGTTGCAGAGTTGTCTGTGGCCACACGTGATGTCACGTGACGTTGTGCACACACCGGAGCAGGACTTCTTCCTGGCACTACAACAAGTGATGATGATGATGAGGATTATTCCTGGTTCTCAGTGTTTGTGCACCTAAAAGCAAAGAAGCCAGAGGAACATCAGTTAAATAAATGTTGCATATGTCGTGCTTCAATTAATACTATTGCAGCTAGGCATTTATTATTATTAACACAACACACCCAAAAATGGAAAGACCCAAAATAAAAATTGCAATTCTAATAAAAAATGGATGTTTAAATTAATAGAAGAGAGACCACACAGAGAGAGTTTTTTCATGCACCCATTTATAACCCTAGGCCTACTGGCCCGTAAGCTTGCCGGCCTATGGCAATAACTGCCTGGCCTCAATATGCCCCCCCACCGCCCACATGGCCAGGTCCTGGACCAGGCCCCAACAGCACCCAGAAAATCGAAATGCACACAAAAATCACCTCAATCCAATGCCATCCATGCCCTAAATGATGTTTAAATTCAAGAGACCCCATAGAAAGACTTGGTCCATGCACCACTGACTACCCCTGGGCATAATGGATGAAAGCAAGGCAGGCTGGGTGCAGGCCTATGGCTCAAAGCACACTGCCTGGCTTCAACATGGCCCCTAGACCCCCACCCACATGGCCAGGCCCTGGACCAGACCTCAAAATGGCCCCCACCCACATGGCCAGGCCCTGCACCAGGCCCCAACAACACCCAAAAAATCGAAATACACACAAAAATCACCTCAATCCAATGTCATTCATGCCCTAATTGATGTTTAAATTCAAGAGACCCCACCGAAAGACTTGGTCCATGCACCACTGACTACCCCTGGGCCTACTGGCTAGTGTGGCTTTAACACGCACCCCAAAATTAAAAAAAACTTCCACACATAACAGTGAGCTATTCAATTCCATGCCATCCATGCCGTAAATGATATGTAAGTTCAACAAAACTCACAGAAACAGTTGTATCATGCACCCATGACTAACCCTGGGCCTACAGGATACTGTGGCAACCCACAATATATTTTTTAAAAGTTGTGAAAAAGTTTATAAATTGTAGTTGCAGCAACTGCAATGCCCCAAACAAACAACCCCAACTTACTTGTAAAATTTCAAATCCAAAAGTCATCCAAACAAAAAGTCCTCAAATACAAATATCCAGCAGCAGCCACGAAGAGTAATCCTTCCAGCTCCAGATCCAAATGACAACTTTGACCAGGACATGGACAAAGCACTGGGAGGAGCCTGCTGGACAGGAACAGGAAGTTTGAGACTCTGGGGCACTTCCTTCCTCCCACCCCCCACCCAAAAATGGATTCCTTGCACAAAAAAGTGCAGCCAAATGTCAATCTGAAGAGTTATTCTGATCCAAATCATCATTTTCAGAAGGTTTATGCTGCCAGCGATAGATTTCTTGTGCAGAATTGCAATTTTTGCAACTTCGGGAAAGTGAGCTGTTCAAATCTCCCGCCGGATGTCAGCTGTGTGTCGCGTCTACGTATTCGCTATTGTTTACTCTCGCGATATGTGATCACGGGCCCTTATGAAATATTCGCGTTGTCAAAGTCTCGCAGTGCAAGATGGCGGGACTCCATGACATAATCGCGGTCGAAAAGTCTCGCGCGATCACGCAACCAGATCCAAAATTGTGCAGCGCACGCAAACCGGGAGGAAAACAACCCGGCGAACTCAGAATCACGGTAAGTCAACGCCGCGCGCACGAGATTACATTTTTGAAGCGCGAACAAGCAAAAAAAATTCGCCAACTCGCGAATTGCGAATTTTTGGGCAATTTCACTCGATTCGCGGATTGCGAAATTGCCAAAAATTTGCAAATTCCTCGAGTGCAACGGATTTTCAGCCCAAACACCAAACGGTCCATGTTCTGATGACCTCTTCCGTTCGCCAAGCCACAGAGGTCCCCTGGCGCCTCATCATTGAATTTTGGGAAGTCAATTATTTCACTAATCCACATATTGTAGCAATTACTATTATGGATTGATTTTGTGTCAAAAAAAATTGTTTTTAGATGCACAGAATTACAAGCACTTAAAAATCACTGTTGACAAATTTGTTCAACAATCACAGAGAGACTTCTCCCTTAAATACATAATGTCCTTCTCAGGTACTTGTAAGGATGTGTCTTAATGATTAACTTTGTGTATGCTATTCTTATTGTAATTACAGTTACATAGCACTTAGTAGTTCTGACGAGGCTTTGAAGTACTTTATGCTGGATAGCACACGGCTCCAGAGCCCAATGTTAATAGTAAGTTCCTGTGTTACTTGTTACTTATCTTTTTTGGGATTTGTTTTCTGTTCTCAAGCAAACCATTTAATGAAGTCCCTCCACTTTCTTTGTGGTAGGTTAAACTATCAGGTGCAAGGGGTTATCATTGGAATTGTAGTGCAGATGTTTGATCGGATTAACAGATGAACTAGAGCAGGTTAGATGTTAGGTTGCAGGTGTACAACTTAAAATAGGAAAGGTTGGTATATTTGAAATTAATTGTGGGAAAATTGCAGAAATATATTACTAGAGATTGTGGAAAATATCCAAGTGACTCATAGAAGGCTGTCCCCAGACAGAAAAGGCATGAGGGCAATGGGACAGGAAGAAGGGGTCATTTGAAGGTGCGGGGAATTATGGCGATCAGAAATTTTAGTAAAAGATCAGTTTTTCATGCCAGATTTTGTGAATAAAGAGGACGTTTTTTGACACAGAATGCAATTGAGCAGGTAAGACTCGAGAGAAAAGCAACAGAAGAAATATTATTTGCGTGTGAAGATGGTGGTATGTTTAGTACGTTTGATAGACACCAGAATCAGCAAACAGTATCTATGTACAGTGCTAGGCTACTTCTGTGAAAACATGTTCTTAAAATTATACTTCGTTGGGATAAAACATTGATCCTAGGACAACTGAATTACCTCGTCTCTTGTCTAAATCAGACCGAAGTTGCCTTGGACAGTATTTCTTCATATTTCAAGTATCCATGGCCTAGCCATCCCAAGCTTTATGGGACCGCCCATTTAAGTGAGCTAAAATCAGAACCTCCCCATTACATTACATTGAAAAAATACACCTTTAAACCTACAGCGAATGGAAGCAGATTTGGAAATGCTTTTATAGAAATTGGAGTCCCTTATTTGAATAAGATAGCTCGTTGGGTTGACGCACACTATATGGAAATGTTTGTACTGTCAGAACTTCATAAAGTCCATTGACACTGAACCAGTGCTCTCGCACTTCCTTTCCAGAGTCATAAAATAAGTATATTTTAATTGTGTAATAGTCAACACTGGTATGCTCAGCCACACAAAATCAATGGTAACACGTGCTCTATAAAAACACAAGTTCATGTTATGAAATGTACGGACTCACACTTATGCAGCAAAATGGCTCCACGTTATCCTTCCCTTTCCAACATAAGCAAATGGTTCTCTCTGAGATTTACAACGAAGGCACCCTGTTATTCCTTCCTGAAATGTACCAATTGCTAATCTGAAGGAAATGTGCTCGGCTGCCTGGCTTTGCTCTCCAATCGGTTTAAAGCCACTAGTCGGTGACTAACACATTAAAACTTCTGATGTGAGCCTGGATGAAAGCTCTGCATGAAATGGAGTTTTGATTGACACTCGCCTAACGATCCCCTCAGTCAATGATTGCTTCCTTCGGGGGCGGAGGTGGACAAGGGGAAGGCAGAGTATAGAGAGGGAGAGAGAATGAGAGGGAAATGCCATTATGGGAAATTATTAATTAAGGTGTGCTGGGGTCCTATCTGCAAGACGGCAGGTGACAGGGTGATATTAACACCTATAAAGTCTGGTAATTACAGCATAACCTGGGGGCTTTTCTTTTTTCTCCGGCTGTGCACGAAACCTTTTTCTATCCTAGCCCATATTCAAGAGCTGTACAGGTGAATTTGGAAGACTGTTCAGGCTGCATTTTCTTGCCCTTCTCGAAAATTCTATACAAAGTATTTTGTCCGAAGCTAGTCAAATTCAAGGCAAAGTGTGAGGAACTGCAGGTAGCCGACCAACTATATAATAAGAAACCAAAGAAATTCACAAAAATGATACTAAAGAGACGGCATGATTCTCTGATGAGACTATTTAGTAATTTACAATTATTGAAAAGTAATACACATTCCGTGGAAGTAATGTTTAAAGGAACTTCACGATAATGGTGCAAAATTCATACATTAACATTTGCCAAACACTGTTAGTTATGCAAACAGAGCATCATGTCTTCATGGGTTTCACAGATGACGTTACCAATTACATCATTGACATTACTCCCAGATGGCGTTACCAATTACATCATTGATATTACTCTTGATATTATGTTACTCTGCAATAATTACATATTTGGTGGTTTTGCTGATGCTTTGTAATACTGCTCCCTTTCACTTAAGATGGCACATTCTGGGCCTCATTTATGAAAAGTGACGCATCGCTACGTGAAAACAGCGACCCGTCACTTTTCATTGCACCCTCCTTGCGACATGCATCATATTTATAGTATGATGCATCATGTCACAAGGAGTTACAGATACGTCAGTATTTCTGACGTATCTGTAGGTGCTAAAATGACGCATTGCTGGAGTGTGTCACGAAAGTGATGCAACTCCATCAATGGGTCATTTCAAATGGGCAAGTTCCATTTCAAATATGCCTGCGTCCGTCTTATGCCTGCTGTGAGGCAGTCATAAGATATTGACGCATTTGCGTCCTAGAAGTGACGCAGTGAAATCTTATAGATTTCACTGCGTAACTTCTACGAGGTTTACTTGCGTCATAATGCCCACCCTGCATAAATTATACATGGCGCAGGTATAATGTGGCGTAGGGGTTGTCGAAGTGACACATCTACCTAGATGTGTCTCTTTGTAAATATGACGCAACATGGCGCATTTTTTACCCTGATGATCCGTCACAAAAAGTGATGCCCCTGCGGGTCAAAAGTTACGCACAGGCTCATAAAGAAGCCCCTCTATGTCTATGCCTAAACTTTTGCCATGTCAGAGGCGGAAGGTGATATTTGAAAGTGGGGTGTAAAAGTTGGCTATGACTAATGGACAAACGTGGTGTTCGGGGAATGGGTCCTCCTCCAGAGAAAACATTAAAAAAGATTATCAAATGGTGCATTCTGAAGCAAATTAATTTACTGAGAAAGCAAGGTTTATAAAGCGGGAACATGTTGTCTTGAACCACTTAAAAAAATGCTCTAATATGTTCAACAGTTACTGTAGTGGGAAAATTGTACAGCGTGACAATTTCTGGCCTTTTAAACTGTGTCCTTGCCCAGTCTCTTGCAATGCATGCACCATCAACTTTGGAAGAAAATGATCCATCCAGGCTTTGGGAAGCAACCATCGCTGCTGGCTGTAATCAGTTACATATACATATGTACAGATAGGTCTATAAGTGGGTGAAAAAAGTGGGGGCTATATAAGTTTAAGTAAGCTTTATTGAAATATATAAGGAAGGGCTGTACATCTTACAGAAACGATTTAAAGTAAACAGTAAAAGTTAGTACAAAATAGATAACCAAAATAGGGGTAGCACATAATATAATAGTATTGCTGATCAAAGAAATCAAGGAACAAATAGAAGAAGTACCATAATGAAAACAGCATTTTATATTTTTTGTAGGAGGGGGAGAGGAAGAAAGAAAAAGAGAAAAACAAGGAGGGAAAGAAAATTTAACAACTGTACCAGAAACAATCAATATTGAAATCTAATATTTTCACATTAAAAAACATTAATATGAACAAGACAAGAACAATAAATAGAGAAAGTCATGGCGGTTGAAAAACAAAGGTACTGTCCTGGGTCTCCATTGAATGACACAAAAAATATTTAGTTAGTGGAGACCAGAGGCCTCTCTCTGAAGGAGCAGGTGGGATGAAATGACAGAAGCTCTATCCAACCTATGATGATGACAGAGAAGGTTCCACCAACCAGTAAAAGTGAGTTTAGTGGCATCCTTCCAGTTGGATGTGATAATTTGAAAGCCAATAGCTAATAAACAAACAGCCCCAACTTTTGTGCACCAGACCAGACTGGAGAAGAGCTCCCCAAAAATATAGATTCAATTTCAAAGGGGAAACTAATAGAACAGATAGAGGAAATAGTTTTGCAAACCCTTATCCAAAAGGAGGCAATATTTGGACAGAGAAAAAAAGAATGTATGTAAGTGTCAGGAGTAGTTGGGCAAGTCCAACATGTGTGTGATAATCCAGGACTGTATTTAGAAATAGACGTTACGGTTAAAAACAACTTATGATAAAAGTAATGCAAAGTCTGAGTGATGCTAGCGTTGCAGGATGTTCAATGTATTCAAGACCAGATGTAGTTCCAAGTGTAAACCAAAAAAGTGTATTGTAAGTCCGATTCCCGTGTCTGTTCAGCCCTACTCTTAGGGAGATTAGTAAGAAAGTAATGAAGGTATTTATAAATATGGAAGGCCCGAATGGAGGAGGTAGTGGACAGCGGTTCGAAAGGGGGATCCAATAAAGGGGAGAAGGTCAGGTAAGGAGGGAAAAATGTTGAGTAAGGATCAATTTAAAGGCATCATATTTAAGAAGGGAGGCAGCAGACAGGCCAAAATTAGATTGGACTTCATAAGAGGAAAGAGGATGTGTTCTTTGAAACAAATTCTTAACTTGAACTATTCTCTTGGTAACCCAATCTATTAAAAAAATGGCATGATTTGAAAGTTTAATATATTTATTGTGCTGTATAGAGGAGTCAATAAACTCCTGCAATGGTGAGAAAGATTTGCTAAGGACCTGGTAAAAAACCGATATGGAATATAGAATAGTGGGCGATTTAAAGAAATGTGGAGGGTGTGAAAAAATCAGCCAATGAAGAAAAGGAAAAAGGCCAAATCAAGGAGTCCTCCAATATACACCAGACAGTTGGTGGAGTATCAGCGGAGGAAGAGAGATGAGGTAAAATTTGTCATATTAAAAAAAAAGAGTGATACTGTTGAAAGTTCCCAAAATTTACTCCACCCTGATCCTTAGGAGCAGGTAAAGAAGACAAGAAAATACGTGCTTTTCGTTTATTCCATAAAAATTTCCCTAGAGCACTAATGAGAGATTGACATTTTTTAATGGAATCTTAACTGGTAACATGGACAAATAGAAATTGATAATGGGGAGCATTATCATTGTAATTGTATCCAGCCTACCCCACCAAGATAAGTATAGGGGGGGCCATTTCTCTGATATATGAAGCACCTTTTGTAGGACATCATCCAAATTAAGTTGAAGCATTTTTGTGATGGAGGAAGAGTATTTAATCCCTAGACAAGTAATATGATTAGAATTCCATTTAAAACCCTGACCCACAAACATTTCGTTTAAACTAAATTTATTTAACGGAAGAACCTTAGAATTAGTGACATTTAACTTATAGCCTGATAAGGTAGCATACGAGGATAAAAGATCTGTAAAAGCAGGTATGGAGACTAGGGATCCAAAACATGTGGCAAAGTGTCATCAGCATAGGCTGTGAATTTGATTTCAGTGTATTGATGAAGAAAATCCAGAAATGGGGAGACTGTCATAATGAATGAAGAAATGGTACCAGAGTTAGTATAAAGAGTAGAGGGGAAAGAGGACAGCCTCGCTGCGTGCTCCTCTGAAGGGTAAAATAAGGGGAATGTGACCTGTTAACAAAAACCAAAGTAGTTGGAGAGGAATAAAGGAAGCTTATAAGAGACAGAGGGCCAGATGTAGGTAGCCTAATACCGGTCGGTAACGACCGAAATTACTGAATGTTGTCCTTTACCGACCGGTATTAGGCTTTTCAGATGTAGGAGGCCAAATTGAAGGATTCGGTAATTTACCGAATCGGTAATTTAAGGAATCAGTAAATTACTGAATTCTTAAAATACCGATTCAGTATATTACTGAATCCTTAATGTAGGGAGCACTCAAATGAGTGTTTTTCTCATTTCAGGATTCGTTATTTACTACCAACTACAAGTTGGTGGTAAATATCGAAAACCGTGAAAAAAGCAATTTTTGGCACATTTTAACAGTGCCATGTGGCACACATACATGCCCATAGGGGTGCAACAGGGTGTCACTGTGACACCCTGCCACCCTTGTAGGTCTTCCCCCTATTACCCATTTGTTATTTACCGAATCGGTAATTCCCATTCATTCCTATGGGCCTCCATTCTTACCGATTCTTACCGATTCGGTAAAATTTACCGAATCATTAGCTACATCACATTTACAGATTCCTAAATACCGAATTGGTAAAATTCGGTATTTAGGAATCGGTAATATGTGATTACCTACAGCTGGCCCAGAATTCCAGTACCAAAACCATGCCATTTAACGACCCGCATCATAAAAAGACAATGAAGGCAATCAAAGTATTTTTCAGCATCTAGGGTAATAGCAGCTAAAGAGGAAGAGCTCTTAGACACAAGACGTATAATGTTAAAAAAAAGCCCTAGATTTATCAGCCAAAATTCTGCTCTTAACAGATCCAGTTTGTACAATACTGATCAAATCGGGGATCACCTGATTAAGGCGGAGACATTTTGCAGTCTAAATTTATGAGAGAATTAGAGCGATAGCACAAGATGAGGGTTTTTTGTCTTTCTTGGGAACAAAACAAATCATTGCTTCGAAAAAGGTGCTCCAGGCCTTGCTCTGGGAAAATAAGTATTTATATAAGGAGAGGAGATTCGGGACTTAGAGAAGCATCAATACAATCAAGCTATAAACCCATCCGGACCAAGAGCTTAACTCTAAGGTAATTGAGCTAAAGCAGCCTTAATCTCAGATAAAGATATGTCTGGATCAAGGAAAGAGCAGTCCGGAGAAGGGGAAGAACAGGGAGGAAGAGAATCAAAGAACAAATTCTAGCCAGTGTCAGAGGGAGAGGATTAAGGAGTGTATAACCTTTTATAAAGATCTATGAAACAAAGCAATATTTCTTCATCTTTAAGATGATTAATACATTTATCATCAGTGATATTAACTATTTTGCATTTTTGGGACTTAACGGTCAACAAATTCGCTAGCAATTTACCTGCTCTGTTGCACCCACCATAAAATTTAGAATTGATCTTTAATAGTACACCGTATGCCTCTTCCGTCGACCTTCTATTGAAGTTTAATTTAGCCTGAAGAAGTTGCGTAAATGTGGCATCATTATTTGAAGTAAAATAGGCATGTTCGAGTTTCTTAATAGACAATAATAATGATGAGGATTCCTTGAGAAGTTTCTTCCTTCTAGCAACTACATAATCAATGAAAAAGCCTCTGGAATTTGTTTGAAAGCAACCCATACAGTGTGAAATGATAAGTCCAGGATAGGGTTAGTATGAAAAAATACAAGTAGCAAACTTTTAAAGTGTTCCACAAAATTAGGGTCTTTGAATGGATGATTGTTAAATCGCCATCAACAAGAATTAGAAGGTTTGGACGGAAGATCTATATCAATAAACAAACAGTGCATGATTGGATATACGTATGGATCCAATTTCAGTATGGATTAAGTTAGTAAGAAGTTGAGGAGTCACAAAAATATAGTCAATTCTAGATTTTGAATTATGTGTGGGAGAATAAAAAGTGAATTCCAAATTACCCGGGTTAGCTATCCTCCAATCATCAGCCAAACCTCTAGATTGGATAGAGTTTGCAAAAGCTGTTTGCATTTTGTTAGGAACATATTAAGGGCCATATGTAGGTAGCCAAATACCGGTTGGTAACAGCCGAAATTTGATAAATTAGCAGTTACCGACCGGTATTTAGCTTTTTCTAATGTAGGTAGCTGGATTTAAGGATTCGGTAATTTACCGATTCGGTAATTTAAGGAATCGGTAAATTACCGAATCCTTAAAATACTGAATCTGTAAATCACCGAATCCTTAAATCCTATGTAGGGAGCACTCAAGTGAGTGTATTTTTGATTTAAGGATTCGTTATTTTCCACCAACTACAAGTTGGTGGTAAATATTGAATACCTTTAAAAAAGTAATTTTGTGCTTTTTTTAAAAGTGCCATGCGGCAGACATGCATGCCCTTAGAGCATGTATGTGCGCCACATGTGCACACATGCACGATTCAGAGGTGCAACAGGGTGTCAATGTGACACCCTGCCACCCTTGAATATGCTCCCCTATTACCGATTCAGTATTTACCGAATCGGTAATAGTGAATGGCTTCCCATTCATTCTTATGGGCCACCAGGCCCAAAGGAATGAATGGGAAGGTGTTCCTTATTACCGATCTAGTAAATACCAAATCGGTAATAACGAATATTACCGAATCGGTAAAAGTTACAGATTTTCTACCTACATACTATTTACCGATTCTTAAATACCGAATCAGTAAAATTCGGTATTTAGGAATCGGTAAATAGTATTTACCTACATCTGGCCCTTAGAGAGAGATTTCCTGTCGATGAAAGGATCCATAATTTGATTATAGTCCCCACCAACTAGGAGATTAGGGTTTGAACAATAATGTAGGGTATGAGACATCTTTTGCCAAAATTGTGCATCTAAACCAGTGGGACCATAAATGTTAAGAAGGGACATTGGAGTTGCTATTGATAACGAGGTGAAGAAGAAGCCATCTGCCATCCATATCCTTCTCTTCCCTTTTGATGATTAGAGACAGAGACTTGTGAAATAATGACACCACTCCATTCTTTTTTTCCTTAGCTGGAGAGCAAGAAGCTTGAGCCGCCCAGTGCGAGAGTTCATATCACTTTCATTCAGATGAGTCTCTTGTAATATTGCCATCTTACAATGAAGTCTAGAGAAATACGTAAGCACTCTTTGATTCTTTATAGTTTCACGTAGACCGTTGACATTCCTGGCCACAATGCGAACATTACCAGTCAGAAATGGAGGGAAATGGCATTGGGAACAACAATGAACATTCTAAAATGAATAACAGTGTGAATACATTGTGTGAAAAGTAAGAAACTGCCATAAAGCGAAATTTGCAATAAAAAGAAGTACAAGGTAAAGAAGCATGAAAAAAAGAAAGAAAAATAAAAGTAAAGATAAGGAGAAGAGAAAGAAGAATATAAAATAGGAAGCAAGAACCAGCAAAACAAAAAAGTGAGGTTGGATAGAAAACGAGAGAAACAATGGAAAAAGAGCAAATAGAGAATAATAGGTAAAAAAAGAGAGGATAACAAGAAAGCCCGGTGGCTTTAGCCATTAATATACTTATAAACCCTGAGGGGTTCAGCAGTAAAAATGTGGGGGGGGAAACATGCAGAAAGGAAAGATGGACGGCAAACAGAAGTCAACCACAAGCAGGAGACAGAACCACAGAGTCCGTCAATAGGTAGACTTAGTTAGGGCAAAAAAGGCAGCTGGAGAAGTAATCACAAATGTAACAATGAAAAGTTCTAAAAGAGAAAAAATGGAAAGAACAAAGTCATAAGAAAAACACAGAGCAGGCATACCAACACATGACTACAAACTATACACACAGGGTCAGGAGTGTGGAACACCTAGGTGCAACACATCTGGGAGAAGTGTCCACAGGGGGAAATGCACCTGAAAAGGAGAAAAGAAAACAGTAACAATGTAATCGTGCAGTCAAGCAGTAATGGAGATAAGAGCAAACAGTAACAGTAGATACAATAAGAAACTGAGAAAACCTGTTTGCAAAAAGGAGAAGAGTTAAAGATTTCCCCATCTCCTTGATGCTTAAAAATACGTTTCCGTAGATCATCTGGTAAGTCAAAGGAAAATGATCTCTCCTTTTAAATTACTTTAAAGAAGCGTGGGTGTACAAGGCCATATTGAGCGTCCATGGCCCGCAGGGAAGCATGGAAAGACAAAAATTCCTTCTGATGAGCAGCAGTAGCACGAGACACATATTGAGAAAAAAACTTTTTGGGGGCTATTCCATAGCATTTGTTTCCTTTGTTTATAGCTGCAGACAGAACCATTAGTAACTCGGAATATTCCACAAAGAGACGATTAATCCTCTGGGGCGACCCTGTGATGAAGATCCAGATGACAGAGGCCCAATACGGGGAACCCTTTGCAGATTAAGGATTGTGTCCTCCTTAAGGGAAATCATTTTTGGAATATGAGACTTAAGAAAAGCAATCATGTCTGACCATTCTGCCTTTTCAGGAGTGCCATGAATTCTAAGGTTGTTACACCTGTTCCTAGTTTCCAAATCCACAGTCTGTTGTTTCAAAAGAGAAATTTCTTTGACTATAGACTCCATCTTACTGGCAGTGTCCTGAACAGCGCACAGTTTTGCTTCACCTCAGTCACCATGGAGTCCAAATTAAACCATTTTTCTTCTATCCGTTGGAGCCTAGCGTTAGACACAATAGTGAAGGGTTTCATTAATTGTATTTCCTTCATGAGGTCTTCTAGGGTTAGAGGTAGGGGAGATTTAGAAGGAGAAGCAGGGTCTTTCTTCTGCCATTTGGTAGAAGATCCATGCTCTTTGCAAGAGGAAGACATCACCCCAGGGGACACAGAGACCTTCTAGCAGGCTTCTAACGTAAGGAAACCAGCCTGAGAAGAAAGTAAACAATAAGCACTTAAGGATATAGGAAGGTGGAAAAAGAAACACTTAACCAATCATCTCCATATAAGCGCCAGTAAGTCGGGCAAGAGATGACCAGGCAAGCAGTAAAAGTCCAGTGTAGAAAGGTAAACAACAACCAGATACCCTCAAACTTCCAATAGTCGGTTATCCCGAGGCATAGCCCTATTCAGCATGCGTGAGACCTCACCGTAAAGGGAAAACAAAAGTGCCTGACATATATAAAAACAGACAGGGAGTGGCGAAGATGCAGAGTTTAACAAAGCCCGCCGCCTCGGGAAACCCAAAATGGTGGCCGAAGCAGCCCACCATGAGAGGAATGAAAATGAGTGGTAAAACAGAGGAAAATACACTCAAAAATATTTCAAAGCAGAAAATATCTGAACCCTCTGCATTAGCCTCTTGATGCCATACATTTGCACTCCGGGGAACTGCCAGCCGCCGCAGGAAAAGAAGAAAAACAGCTCCGGGTGACACAGAGAATCAGGAGCCTGCGGCCATCTTGTGAACGGTTTGGCCATGCCCCCGCTGGGGACTCTCTAAAAGGGAACATGTAAAATAGATTTCTGTAATTCCCATAGTGGGCCACCCAACCAGTTTTTTGTTTTGTCTCTGAGATGTTTTTGCATCCAGATATATAACTCAACAACTGGCATGAACATAAAACCTGCCAGTGCTATTGACTTTCTCAATGGATGAAAGCTGTTTAACCCCTTGCATGCTGATGACGGCCCCCAGCCGTCATGCACTACGGCGCTCGTGTGCTGATGACGGCTGGGGGCCGTCATGAACCCGCTCACTCTTTAAAAGTGCCGCACAGGCGCAGAATCGCGGCAGCATGCAAGGGGTTAAGATAATTGAGTAATAGCAATGAATTGTTGTAAATAATTAACATTGGAAATGTTTTAAATCTGAAATTGTGAGTTTTTGAATTAAGTATTATTTGGGTCTGCAGAAGGATTTGTTCTCCAGGTATGTGCGCCTTATGTTACATATGCATGCCCTTTTCTCTGCACGTCATTCATCTGCACATATTCAATCTCATCTCTTTCCTTTTCAGCACCCTCTTTTCATTCGAGCCCAAATGCACTTCCTCACATCCCTCTCACTTCACCGCCCCAAAACATACACTGCACTCACACACATGTAAGCGCTTTATTTTCTTTTACTTTGTACATGTTTCGACATCTGCGTACTCACTTCACACACATTTATACAGAATTTCAATTGCTATGACCATTTTTCTATGGGCACTACAGAGAGACCAACCCAAAGACAAGCACTTGCTTTGCCTTCAGCCTCAGCGCCAAAGCTCCTAATCACGCCCCTTCATAAACTCCTGGAAGAAATCTAAGGGGTAGATTTTTAAACATTTTGGGGCCTATTATGATGGCGGGCGGACAATATCTGCCCGACACCGTAACGCTAAACGGGACCGACCGCAAGAGGTGCGGCGGTCCCGTTGTGACTATTAGGATGCGTCCGCCACCATGGCGGTCGCATCCTGTATATTTAAAATTGTGGCGGGTGGTGCTGTATTCAGCACCTGTCACAATGTTAAAAGGGCATGTTGTGCCCCACGTGGTGCCTGCCTCCTTGTGCATGCAAATGTGGGGGGCACCATGGGTAACCCCAAGTGCAGCCACCCCTCCCACCCCCAAGGGGCCTGCTTCAGGCCCCCAAAGGCATTCTCCAAGGTCAAGTTCAAGTTCAGGAATTTGTATAGCGCACTACTCACCCAGAGGGTCTCAAGGCGCTTGAGGGAGGGTGGGTGCATTACTTATCGAATAGCCAGGTTTTTAGTTGCTTTCTGAAGGAGAGGAGGTTCTGTGTAAGTCGGAGGTGAGTGGGGAGAGAATTCCAGGTTTTGGCCGCTAAGTAGGAGAAGGATCTTCCTCCCATGGTGGATCTGTGGATGCGCGGAATTGCGGCGAGGGCTTGATTGGATGATCGTAGTTGGCGGGTGGGTGTGTAGAAGGACAGTCGTGTGTTGAGGCATTCGGGTCCTAGGTCGTAGAGGGCTTTGTGTGCGTGGGTGAGGAGACGGAAAGTTATTCTCTTGTTGACGGGGAGCCAGTGGAGATCCTTCAGGTGACCGGAAATGTGAGCATGACGGGGAATGTCCAGTATGAGTCTGGCTGAGGCGTTTTGGATGCGTTGGAGTTTTTTCTGTAGTTTGGCTGTGGTCCCGGCGTAAAGGGTATTTCCATAGTCCAGTCGGCTGGTGACAAGTGCGTGGGTGACTGTCTTTCTTGTTTCGGTGGGGATCCAGCGGAAGATTTTTTTGAGCATGCGTAGGATGTTGAAGCATGAAGATGAGACGGCGTTGACTTGCCTGGTCATCGAGAGGGAGGAGTCTAGGATGAAGCCCAGGTTACGTGCGTGATCTGTAGGTATGGGTGCTGTACCCAGGGCCGGTGGCCACCATGAGTCGTCCCAGGCAGAGGGGGATGATCCTAAGATGAGGACTTCCGTTTTGTCCGAGTTAAGTTTTAAACGGCTGTTCTTCATCCATTCGGCTACTTCTTTCATTCCTTCGTGTAGATTGGTTTTGGCGGTGTTTGGGTCTTTGGTGAGGGAGAGGATCAGCTGAGTGTCGTCTGCGTAGGAGATGATGTTGAGGTTGTGTTGGCGCGCGATGGATGCGAGGGGACTCATGTATACGTTGAAGAGGGTGGGGCTGAGTGAAGATCCTTGTGGTACACCACAGATGACTTCAGTGGCCTCTGATTTGAATGGGGGGAGGTGGACTCTCTGTGTTCTTCCGGCGAGGAACGAGATGATCCAATCTAAAGCTTTTCCTTGTATTCCAACGTTGTTGAGGCGTTGTATGAGTGTGCTATGACATACTGTGTCGAAGGCGGCGGAGAGGTCGAGTAGGATGAGGGCCACTGTTTCTCCGTTGTCCAGTAGTGTTCGGATGTCGTCTGTTGCTGCGATGAGGGCGGTTTCGGTGCTGTGTTTGGCTCAAAAGCCGGACTGTGAGGGATCGAGGGAGTTGTTGGATTCGAGGAAGGCGGCGAGTTGGCTATTGACGGCTTTCTCGGTGACTTTGGCCGGGAATGGGAGGAGGGATATGGGGCGGTAGTTTTTAAGTTCAGATGGGTCTGCTGTGGGTTTCTTCAGGAGGGCGCTGACTTCGGCATGTTTCCAGCTTTCTGGGAAGGTGGCAGAGATGAAGGAGCAGTTGATGATATCACGGAGATGGGGTGCGATGATGGATTCTGCTTTATTGAAGATGTGGTGGGGACATGGGTCGGTAGGCGATCCAGAGTGAATAGAGTTCATGAGGCGAATGGTGTCTTCAGTAGTCATTGGGTTCCAGGCGTTGAGGTAGTTAGAGGTCGGTTTAAGTTCTGAAGGGGGTGGAGAGGGTTGTCTGTTGGAGCTGTTTTCGAAGCTGTTGTGTATGTCGGCAATTTTGTTGTAGAAGAAGGAGGATAACGAATCGCAGAGGTGTTGGGAGGGAGTGAAGTCGTTTGAGGCTGCAGTGGGGTTGGTGAATTCTTTGACGATGTTTAATAGTTCTTTGCTGTTATGGGCGTTGTTATCAAGTCGGTTCTTGAATGCTGATTTCTTCGTGGATCGGATCAGCTGGTGGTGTTTGCGGGTGGCTGCCTTGAGGGTGGTCATGTTGTCGGCGGTTGGGTTTTTTCTCCATGTCTTCTCAAGCGTGCGGCATAGCTTTTTGGATTTCTTAAGGTCATCATTGAACCATGGGGCCTTTTTATTGTTTTGATTGGTGAGATGGTTTTTCAAGGGTGCTAGTTCGTCAGCGCTGTGAGTGATCCATTGTTTGAAATTGATGGCAGCTTGGTTTGGGTCCGATGAAAGGGCGGGTGGGTTTTGGTTGAGCGATGTGAGGAGTTGGTCGGTGGTGATTTTGTTCCATTTTCTTCGGGGGATAGGTTGTGGGCTGTTGTGGGTCGATGTTGTTTTGTAGCTGAAGTGAACACAGCTGTGGTCTGTCCAGTGAAGAGCTGTGGTGCGGTCAAAGGAGATGTGTTTGCTGGAGGTGAATATTGGGTCGAGCGTGTGTCCGGCTATATGGGTGGGGGTGTCAACAAGTTGTTTGAGGCCGAGATTGGTCAGGTTGTCAAGAAGGGTGGTGGTGTTGTAGTCGCTTTTCTTGTCCAGGTGGAAGTTGAGGTCTCCTAATAGGATGTAGTTCTCGGATGCGAGGGCATGTGGGCTGATGAAGTCGGTGATGTCTTCGTTGAATTGTTTACGGGTTCCTGGAGGTCTGTAGATGAGGGTGCCTCTTAGTGTGGTTCTAGGGTCGGTGTGGACCTGGAAGTGGAGGTGTTCGGCGGTTGTAAGGTTATCGTCGGATCGGGTCGTGATTTTGATGGTGTTCTTATGGACAATGGCGATGCCTCCTCCCGTTTGGATGGCGCGGTCTTTCCGGATAATCTTGTAATTGTTTGGGATGGCTACGGCGATGTCGGGTGCTGATGATGCGTTCATCCATGTTTCAGTAGGGAAGGCGACGTACGGTGATGTAGTGTGGAGTAGATCCCAGAGTTCGGTGGCGTGTCTGTGGACCGAGCGGGTGTTCAGCAGGATGCACTTCAGGTGGTTAGAGTCGGAGCTGCGTTTGGGGTTAGTGGCATGGGTCTTGATGCTGGTAAATTTGCAGGAGTGGCAGGCGAATGGTCCGTGGGTGTGTCCGGGGGCAGCTACGCAACAATGAGGAATGCGTCCGGGGTTGAGGGCAAGGAGGGTGGCGGCGTCATACTTGATGTGGGTGGAGGGCGCTACGCGGGGGCCAGGGGGTCTGGCGCTGGGCGCGGGCCAGGCGCGGACGGGCGTAGATGGGCTTACCCTTGGCGCACCTTCGGCGCGACCGCTGCGCGTATGGGCATCCACCATATGTGGATAGTGGAAGGGGAGGGGCGAGGGGGGGTCAGCTGGGAGGCGGGAGCGGGGAAGAGACTGGCCAATAGTTACGACCACAAAATGGCAGCCCAAATATAAAGCGAGACAGGGGCACAGCCGGAATAGCGCCAGGATCCGGGCAGTGATAGTGGCACAATCAGGCACAAATGTTATTGCAGGCGATGCGGGCGGCAGTCTAACAATTAAAATTTAAATCCAATCCGCAAATTACACTATAAATTATCAGCAGCAAAGCGCTACGATGCTAGGCGCTACAAAAATGAATTTTAAGCAATGCGAGTTGGTGGATTCACCAAGCGCTACGATACCAGGCTGCAGCTGCGAGGAGGAGTGAAGCGCTTCCAGTTCTGGGGGTCAGGGAGCGTGGGGAGCGACCGCTTCGGTGCGAGCGAAGATGGTCACAGCGCTAGCCCAGATGGGGCAGGCCTACTGTATCAGTGGGTGGGGGGGTCAGCTGGGAGGCGGGAGCGGGGAAGAGACTGGCCAATAGTTACGACCACAAAATGGCAGCCCAAATATAAAGCGAGACAGGGGCACAGCCGGAATAGCGCTAGGATCCGGGCAGTGATAGTGGCACAATCAGGCACAAATGTTATTGCAGGCGATGCGGGCGGCAGTCTAACAATTAAAATTTAAATCCAATCCGCAAATTACACTATAAATTATCAGCAGCAAAGCGCTACGATGCTAGGCGCTACAAAAATGAATTTTAAGCAATGCGAGTTGGTGGATTCACCAAGCGCTACGATACCAGGCTGCAGCTGCGAGGAGGAGTGAAGCGCTTCCAGTTCTGGGGGTCAGGGAGCGTGGGGAGCGACCGCTTCGGTGCGAGCGAAGATGGTCTCCACATGCCTTTTCATGGCGGAGCCTCCACCATGGAAAGGCATGAGACCGCCATCATCGTAATATGGATGGCGGTGCCTTCAAGGCACCACCACCATATTGCATGTCTTTTCTGACTCGGTAGACAATCGAGCAGACTGCCTACCGTTGGAAATCTGGCGAACGGTCTTTCCGTTTGCCTGGGCCCCCACCGCCATCGTAATATGGTGGGGGGGAAATGTTAGGCGGGCGGATGGAAATGGCAGGCGGATCACCAGCACCATACGGGTGGTTGCGATCCTCCTTCCATCCAAAAAGACCCCTTAGTGTTGGATTAGTGTCACAAAAGGGACCCAACCAGCACAAAACATTGGGGAGAATTTACTTTCTGGAAAGTACCCTAAATGTAGCACAAAGCAGCGTGAAGCACTGCTTTGTGTTACTTAGCACCAACACTGGTACATTGGTGGTACTTGGGCATTCCCATGCAGCCCCCCATGCATTTTGATGCAAAACTCTATCTACAAACAATTATAGACAGTGTTTAACATCAAAAGTTAATGCCACTTCATAAGAAGTGTGATCAGGAGAAATGTTTTTATTTCTCCTTTCTTTGCTAATTTGGCATAGGCGCTGCACTGTTCAGCACACATTTAAATAGGGAAAAGCTTTTAAACTTGTCTAGGCATGGCATGATACAGGAAGTGAACATAACCTATGCTAAACTCACACACATACCCTAGTGCAATGGCGCTAAGGTGTGTGAGTGCCACTCGGCAGCTGAAGTCAGCGCCGGCGCTGGGTATAGGGGAGGAGATAGCCATATCTCTGTAAATATGGCATGCTCCTGCTCCCTCCCTGTCACACAATGCAGTACAGCCTCTTTGGGTGCTGCACTGTGTTGCATATATTTTTGAAAATCTGGCCCGGATTATGCACTATACAAGAGTAATAAGAAGTACTGAAAAAATACAGAAACACAGCATGATGAAATAGCTAACACACTTGGGGAATGCAAGATTAAGGGCCTGATTTAGATCTTGTCGGACCTGGTCACACCACCGCTTTTTCAAAGGTCTTCCCACCCACCTACTGGGTGTTCCACCCTCTGTATTTAGAGACTTCCAGTTGGACAGATGAAGGACCATCAGAGTGTTGTTGACTCCACTAGGTCATTTCGCCCATAACGATGGTGCAATAAGCAAAAGTGGCTGTCAGAGGGAGGACCACCAGTGTGTCTGCCAGGTCAATCACAATGTGTCTTCCCGCCAACGTGATTGTGGTGGAAAAACCTCTACACATGAGTTGGTGGCTTGGAAGGGAGAAAAGTCAGATATTCGCCTTTTCTCACATGCACACTTCTTTTTTCACTATGGACCCGGTCTTCCAAGTCCTGCTGCTGGTGCTGCTGCTTGATGATGAACAAAATCAACACCGTCATGGACGGAATCAACAGTAAGCTCCACTTTTACCTGTTCCCTTTTGACTTGTATGTGAAAATTTGCACTGGACTCATGCATTTTTAAATCGTACTTACAAGCAATAGCATACTAATGTGCAATGCATATGTCTGTAGTGTTGACTTTAAAAAAAGTTTAAGAAACACACCTCTTTGAGCACATTGTATGTATAAATGTGGTGCATGCAGATATAAGAAATAAAAACGTCTCCATGCAGGTGTGTTTACTGAAATTTCAAAAATTCTCACATTAAAACATATGCAACACACATTATTGGGATAAGTGCAATGTAACATGATGTAGAAATTGCACTGGAGAAGGCTTAACCACTAACCTAGAAATTACCAGTACACTCAATGTTAGTCCCAAATTAGAAGTATTCAGCATATACATCCATGTAATATTTCCCCTTGTCTAGTGCAAGTCCTGTACTGTTTCCAATTTCAGTAGTCACAATATTTTAAAAGGTGTAATGCATATGTGCTCATGCTTATCAGTAATCAAGGTGAAACTAACACCTGTAGCATCACATCCAAGAACATTTGAAACATCAATTAGTTGGTGTTAGTGTCCATTACTATGATGAATGCTTGCAACAAAATTTAAATGACCATCATATACTATGTTAACCAGTGTATGCACTTAACAAAGTAGCCATTAAAATAAATCTGTTGTATTAACTACCATCATGGTAAAGGAAAATAGGCACTTCACATTTCGCTCAGAAACATTGCTATAAATCAAACACTTGCAAAGGTAAATTAATGGCAAGACTAATTTGATGAAATTGAAAGTATGGATATATTCAACAAAATGATATAAGTCTCTCAAAGTAATATTAAAGCCAAATGTTACTCTGTAAAGTTGCAACTTGTGCACTGTTATGCAGTGACACAAAGCTAATTCACTTCCAAGGGGAACCTTCTCAGGTAGGGGCATCTAGGATGTAGCGCAGGAACCTCAAAGATCTTACTTTGGAGGGGGCGTTAGATTTGGGGTGGTACTCTTGGGTTAGGAAGGGGGTTTGGTTGGGGTGCTTGTGGGTTTGGGAGGGTGTATTTGGGTGGAGTACATTTGGTTTTAGTAGGGGTGGTTTCTCTGTTGGGAGGGGTGGATTGGGATGTGGAAGGTGTGGGTTGGGATGTGGAAGGGGTGGGTTGGGGTGTGAAAGAGGTAGATTTGAATTTGGTAGGGATGGTCTGGGCTTTGGAAGGGGTTAGAGCAAGGGCAAAAAGGACATCTAATATGGGGAAATGGGTGGGATGTTGGACAGGGAGTTGGGTTTGGGAGGTAGAGGGAGTGTCAGGATCTGATGTGCATATGTCTGTTGCAGGTGCCTGTGGGTCTGGTGTATGTCATACATGTTTGAGTGTGTGTTGTGTGTGTCATAGGAGTCTGTTGTTTGGGTGAGTGAGGGAGTTTGAGTTCTGTGGGCATGGAGTCTAATGTGTGTGTGTGGATGGGTGTGCTGTGGAGATGCTAGGCATGGTTGTGGTGCATGTGGATGTGATAGTGCATGTGTGTGTGGTAGTAGCTGCGGTGTCTGTACATGTGCTGGTGGTGTGAGGGGTGCTTGTGGATGTGTTGTGTCTGTGGATTTGCTGGTGGTGGGGTGGTGCATATGAGTGTTGTGGTAGTGGCTGTGGCACCCTGTGGATGTGCTTGTAGGCAGTGGGGGTGATGCAAGTGTATGTGCGGTGGCATTTCTGAAGTTAAAATGACCCCAAAAAATGTTAGAATAAAATATGTTGTAAACCCATATATACTTTTTGCACATTACTTTTGTGCTAATAATTCCAAAAAACGAATTGGAAAATGTTTTTAAAATGTTCATAATTCTCCAATGCAGACATGTGAACCAAGGGGGGGTAAGAAGACAAAAGCCTAAAGTGTCCCACCCATTTCCATACCTTGCCACAACGGAAGAAAGGGATATTATAAAAAAGCTTAGATTGAATAGGCAAACTATGATGGATTTATGTCATCAGCTGGAGGAGATCTTCTGTCTCACAATTAAAATCGAACATCTATCTCATAATTCCACTTCAACCTACATACTTACACTTAACGCCACATTCAAAACACATAATTGCACTCCACAAAATTTAACTCTGCAACATGCCATATAATTCCACACAGCACAATTATACACCATGCCACATAATTTCACACGCCATTTAATTCCACAATTCAGCCCCACACAATTCACCACACATCATGATTATACTCCACATGATTTCACTCAGCACCACATAATTCAACTCCACATAATTACACTCTACTTCATACCACATAAATACACTCCACATAAATCCAGTCTCAGCCACGTAGCAACACTCCAAATACATGTCCTCTGAACCGTGCCACACAGTACTACTGAACAACATTTTCACTCAGCGCCACACACTTCCACGCCACACAATTTAACTCTGCACATTTCCATTCTACACCACATAATTCAACAAACCACATAATTCAACTCAACAACAGAATTACATAACACACAACATACATCCAATTCACACCACAAAATTGCACATCATGCTACAAAATTCAACAGCACACCACATAAGTAAATTCAACAACAGAAAATACAATTCCATTTAATTCCACTCCAAGCCGAATGCTTACATTGGATATTGGTCATCATGGGTATAGACACGGGTGACTATTCAAAAGACATGGCATACACTTCAAGCCCAAGCCGGACGCATACATTGGATATTAGCCTTCTGAGGGATAGACGCTGGTGACTATTTAAAAGACATGGCGTACACTGCAAGACCAAGCCGAATGCATATATTGGATGTTGGTCGTCATGGGGACAGATGCGGGTGACTATTCAAAAGACCCAGCGCACCTTGCAAGACCAAGCTAGACGCATACATTGGATATTGGTTGTCATGGGGACAGATGCATTTTAGCAGCATGTACGAATCACATGCACACAAATTCGATTGGGCAACAACAACAATGTATCCAAATCTATAGAGTCATGATGCAGAAAATTAGAATGACGCGGTAGGCGTGTTGAGGCGTGCAACGTGATGGAATGGACAAATAGAGATAATGCAAACATCTCTGACCTATCTCTTTGGACCCATGAACCAGAATCCGCCTCTGCAGCACAGATATGAGGCTATCTGTTCCCAAGAGTCTTCACTTGCCTGCGCAACATGCTACTTGCCTACATCACATTGCTGTCTCTGCATCCTTTGGAGTCTGCAATGGCCCGTACTGTGGAGAGGGCCCCAGCTTTCACATAGGAGGTAAACCAGGCCCTGCTGTTCAGACTCCTTCCACAGTAAAGCAAGCTGTATGGGAAACTAGGGGAGCTGCTGAGTGTTGATTGCACTGACTTCTCAGTGCACCATGTATCCTAACAGGCGCTAATAGCATTCTGATCACCAAGGGCACCATGCACACATAGTCATTGTAATTCCCACAGGCCGAAAAACAAAGACCGAAATGATACATGCTGATGGAACTTGTAAATGTGGGCTTGGAACTAAAAATGATAGTCTGCACATATTGGTAGATTGTCTAGCAGTTTTAGCCTTGAGGAAAGTGTTTTTACCCCCAATTTTCTTAAAATATGGAATAAGGTCATGAGCTCAAGCTATAGTAATGCTTATAGAAATGTCAAATCTTGATATTGCCATTGCATTGGGAATTACATGAAAGGCATAGAGGGATAGACTGAAGGGGGGTTAGTAATTCTATCCCTCCTTCTAAGATTCCCTCATCCAGCTTATGGAATATATCTCAGTTTAATGTATATACTACTGAAATGAGTCGAAATGTTGCTGCTATTATGGAAAGGAAGTGGGTACCGTATTTTTAATATGTACATATTTGAAAAGGTATTTTTAATGAATTGTACTGTTACTTATTTATTTAGATTAATATAAACAATATTGAATTTCTTTGGGTAAATGGTTGCTGCTATTGGGGAAAGGACGTGGATTCTGTACTCTTATCATGAATATAAGATATGGAAGTTTTAATGAATTGAATTGGAATTTATTTATTGTGTTTTCCCGTTGTGTTTAAAGACTATGGTCTAAATAAACAGAGAGTTTCATTCATTCACCGAGGTCATGCATGCACACATAGTCATTGTAATTCCCACAGTGTGTAGAATCATGTACTGGACAGGGACAGTGAAGTAATAATGTATCCTGTGTAATTTCATCTCATGCACTGTACTCATGTTGTTAAGGTAGGCTTGCATACAGGACAACTGCCCCTCCTGATACTTGAACTTTCTAAATACATCTTCTGCCCTACTACCAGTGATCTATATGTCCACATGTGTGATGAACAAACATGTAGCATGTGTAGTAATGGTGTGTCACTATGTCATCCTTACAGGTTGATGCTCATCAGAAGCAGTAAATTTGGTTGACCATCGTCCAGGCTGTGAGATCTGTGGGGGTCTTCAAACGCTTTATCCGTCACTGCCAGAACAGGTGGCAGGACCCCTGTGGCTGCACCCAGAGGATTGCTAGAGTCCAGCTGAAGCTGTCACCTCCTCGCAGAAGGGGTGGACGACGGACCCTGGGCCCCCACATGCTCTGGATACTCATGGTGGTCTTCCCTGACCTGGATGGGCAGTTGAAGGCCAGACAGCAGCAAGGAGGGGATGAGTTTAAGACACTTTTGCACTCCCTCGGCCTGGTAACACTCTCAAAGGTCATGTGTCTGCTGAGACAACACTTGTGTGCCAAAATGTAAAGATGCCCCATTGTCATCTGATGCCCAGGTGTGTCCCTTTCCATCTGTGACATGTGTCATAGACTCCTGTCTATTCGCTGTAGTACAGGGTCAATGGGTACAGCAGCACAGGTGCATTGAGTTGACCGTCATGAGTGATGTGCTTGTCTGACATGTGTCAGCAACTTGACAGAAATATGACCTGCACTCCGTCTGGTACATATCTAAATGGACAATGAGATGATCAGGGTAAAAACAGGTTTGTGACATGAATACTGTACACATGTGCAGCAGGTAAGATCAATGTTGGTGTCTCAGACAAATGAACTGTATTTGCTTAAATAATAAATGGTAACCAGTCTCATACTCCCACTAATCCCATGTTTCACATGGACCAATGACAGGTATGCCAACTTAGGCCATCATGGACACTGTCATATCCCAGTTTTGTGTGTCAGGCAACACTGTAACCATTGCAAATGAAGATTCATGTGTCTGACTCTGTGTCAGTGTGTACAGGACGAGCAATTTTGATGGCACATGTGGCCAACGTATCGGATATAGACAGAAATCTCATGTATGTCAATTGGCTCAGATAAACAGGACTAATCATGTGTGTGTCATCCCTTGCTGTGCATATTGGTGGCTTAAACATGTATGTGTATGCTGCATTACTTTGTTTTTGGGAGTTTGCAATATGTTCCTGCATTGAGATGTGAGCCTACATATACTCCAATGTCTCAGTTAAACAAGTTGAGCTTGTCAAAGAGTTAGGATTCTATGTAGCACTTAGGGGGCATGTATACTTGTGCACTACAGATGTTACTTGCACAGTGTATACATGAGTGCTGACTGTGAAATCTTGATTCACTGCCAGGGTAACAAGAGTCTGTACAGACTGTTTAGGCAGACCGGACTGTGGCATAGTGTGGCACATGAGAAAGTTTAAGATGCAGTTTTGTACTTGTCAGTTGCCCTGCATGCAGACCATTTTAGCATTGGAGTTCACAACATGAGCCCATATTTGGTTACTGTGGATGGGAGTATGTTCATCATGTAAACTTAGGTATTTGTCCATTCCATTTGCGTGGCCACTTCCCGACTCCCTTGCATGAGATAGGAAATGTTTGTGATAAGCCCTGACATTCAGGAGCATTTACAGATCAGACAACAGGCAAGACAGTGCCCTGTTAGTCATGTACATAGTTTAATTTGAGATACATCTGACAGATGTTTCCATTGCAATCATGTGTTTGGTAACCATGATTCACTGGCAGACTGACAGGTGACCTATTTACATATGTTAGATGTAAAGGAATAGTGGCTTAGACATTATGCAAGGCCTTGCTCTGTGATGTGTTGTGAACAGAAATCTAGTGTCAAGTATATGCAGATGACTAATGTGAATCTGTTTCCCCTCCTTGTTCACAGCATCATCAACGGCAACTGGAGGAGAGAGTTCCATGGACCAGGGTTAAGGGGCTAGCCAGACGGAATCCACTGTGGAGGAAGATGAGGGACCCAGTGGCACAGAGGGTGAGGGGAGTCACACTGATACCACTCAAACACATCAACATAAGCTGATGAACCATCCAGCTTCAGTGATGACTCCCTTGTGGTGGTGGGTGTTACCAGAGTGGAGGCCGCATCCACAAAGTGTGTCCCCACCACCACCACCACCTCCACCCTCCTAGCTGCTCCCATTCCAAAGGTCTGTGGACACTCCCGTGTGAGGGAGCATGTCTCCATTGGTCGAGGCACCGCACCCCCTGCATCTGTCACCCCTGCTGCCCTGAGTGTGGAGTCTGTAAACTTGCTGAACCAGTTAAATGTGGGGCAGACCTCCATTCTGAATGTCCTCCAAGCACACCAGTTGACCCAATTGGTGTCATACATGGAGGGCATATCATCAATCATGCCTGCCCTACAGTGGACAAACTAGTCCATGGCCTCCTCACTGACGGCACCAGTGTCCCTCCTACAACAGTCCCTCACCCTCCTACCTCTGTCCCATCCATGGTCCACACTGACCTACCTGCCCAAAACACACTCACACATGCACATGCACATACCCCAACAGACAAAAGCAGCACACAGCAAGCTAAGACATAGTCCAAACAAACATGCACGCACACTGAGGGGACTGACATCATACACACAGGGGATAGGGCAAAAAACACACACACCCATCCACAACCACTGCATATTCCTCAGCTACCTCTCTCTCCAAAAGCCATACCCTTGACTCTCCTGCAACCCCACCTTCCCGGAGGGTCTTCCTCTGTGACCTAGGCCTCTTCCCCACTGATATATCAGTTCAGACTCACAAGGGGAAGAGGAAGTCACCACGCACAGAGAGGACATCCCCCACCGCACACCCTCCCCTAAGAGTAGGAACACTGAGGACCCCACCCGTACATCCCCCAGGATGAAGAAAGGCAAAACCCCACCACCATCCCACACTTCACCCCCAAAAGCTACATCTGCCCAAGCCAAGACCACCCTTCCCAAAGTTCACACACCAAAAGCCATCCCCGGTTCACCCACACACGATTACACCATCCCTAAGATGATAAGGCCCTCTCCCCCTACCACAGGCACTCTCACAACACCACACACTTAGTCACTTCCAGACACTGCAGTGGAGTCCCTGGCCCCCCATCTGACCTTTCCTCTGTAGTGGAGCCCCCACCTCCACAATCTGACATGGGCACTTCAGTTTATCCCCCACCCCCTCAGTCCAACAGGTCCACTGCAGTAGCACCAGAACCCCCTCAATCCGATTTATCCACTGCAGTTGCTACAGACACTCCAGTTGCCCCAATCTTCCCATTACCCATCGTGCAACACCCTAATCCTGTCCCTGCGGTGCCTGGCCTGGCCTGCCCCAGAAGATGCCCCTCCTTGGGAAGTTGTCCCGTAGTGATGTCAGTGCAGGCAAACAATGGATTAAAACTCATCCTATATGGCCTCTAAAGGACTCATTGACATGGACTGGACATTGGCTTTGTCTGTTTGCGAGAATCGTGATTTCACATTTAAATGCTGAATAAAGCAATGTTTTGTTATTTTGGCTAATACTTTTGGGAGTACATAATGTTGCTCACTATTGTATTGCAAATGTCATCTGACCTAAGTGGAGTGACAAATTCCATCATGTGTTATGCCTAGCTATGTGTCTTGTGTTTGTAAAACACAGATCCAACCACCACCCCTGGGATTGTCATGGGTGCATTTGCAATGTCACCATTCAATGGAGGCTTAGCTGCTGCATATTGTGTGTGATCAAGGTGTGTGGTGTTTCGACTGGCCAAATGTGACTCGCCTCGTGGCATGGCCCCTAGCTCCATTGTGGGATTACATTACAGGTCATGCCCTTTGAGTAATGTTTGGGTATGTGTAAGGGAAGGTGTTCTGGCAAGGCATGTGGCACAGTGCACAAGAGTGAGTGTGCTCCAGAGTAATGGTCCACATCATGATTTGGCATCACAGTGTGTCATCATACAGGATACTGTCACCACAGTGTAGTGGCCTTGAGATTACCAGGGATGGTAAGTCAGTCTCCTGACGTGTTGTTTGGAGTTCCACCAAGATTGTTCCACAGGTGACTGTTGTTGACCTGCACATCAAATAATGCCAAATTGCCAACAGTTTGTGACACAATGATGGAGATGCATCTGGGTTATACTCAGGACGCATATGGCTCAGTGGAGTTTAGACCACCATCATGTGTCGGGGGAGCTTAGGGACACTTACACACACATGTTATGTTTATTCTGCAGTGTGTGGTTGGCTTTTTGTATTAGCACATCTTGACCCACGTATTTCTACTGGCTTTGAGAGCAGTGATTCGATGTATGTTTTTTTTTGTTTAGCTACTGTCCCTGGGACTCCAACATCTTCAATCTGGCCATTCATCATGCTCTTGATTTTCGATTCGAACAGGATCTTGTCTACACTTTAGTTTCTTGCAGATTTCCTTTGTATACGTGTCTACATGTGAATAAATGCATGTTTATGCATTTAGATGGTCACTTCTTCCATTGTCAAAATGAACATTGGTGGCAGTGTTAGCTCACAATAGCAATGCTTGTCTCCACATGGCAGGTTTTTCTTTATAAGCCCAACTATGCCTGCCTCAACAGATTTGTGTTTGTTTGGCAAACAACCACTACTTTGTCACTACATTGCTAGTGGGTTTAGGCCTCAGAGAGCCATACATGATTGTCTGCACATGCTGCAAGTCTGAACCCTACACTCACCTTTTTGTCACTACACTCATAAGGGTGTTACACCCCTTGTCCCTTATGTGCTTACCACCGCTGAGGATTTGAACCCCCACACCCATCTTTGGGGCACCTCACTTATGGTGTGGCGCCACGGCAAGGGCGACTGACGCTGGAATCTGGGGATAACGGTTCGATCCCCGGCGCCGACGGCAGATTAGCCAGCACCATGTGACTCTTGGCAATAGCTTGCTTAATCTTCACGACGGCCCCCAGCGCCTGGAGACACTTATGGGTGATTGTTCGCGCTTTACAAATTTGGATTATTATTATTATTATATACCCCATCTCCCCAATGTGCTTGATAATATTGGGTGTTTGATCCCCTATCACCTTATAGTGACAATACCGAGGGGGGTGTAATACCCCATGTCACCTATGTGCTTGGAAAAGCTGGGGGTTTGAACCCCATGCTCATCTTTTGGGCACCATACTGATGGGGGGTATACTCCATCTTCCCTATGTGCTTGATAATGGTGGGTGTTTGATCCCTTTATCACCTTATGGTGACAACCCTGAAGGGGCGGTAATACCCCAAGTCCAGTATGTGCTTGGCAAAGCTGGGGGTTTGAACCCCATGCTCATCTTTTGGGCACCACACTGATGGGGGTATAACCCATCTTTCCTATGTGCTTGACAATGCTGTGTGTTTGATCACCTTATGGAGGCAACACTGATGTGGGGGTAATACCCCATCTCCCCTATGTGCTTTTATTTTTATTATTATTATTAAATGTCTAAGGCACACCGCTACCCCGAGGTTTTACAGCACCAAATGCTTGTCAATGCTGGGAGTTTTTACCCCACAATCTGCCTTTGCTCACTAGCGTGATGGATGTAACTGCATTTGTTTGCATAATGTGTCACTGAATCTAGATGTTTGGGCACAAGACACAAACTTGGCATGGGAGTACGGGGGAGTGTTTGCCCTCCACCTCCTCTGGGGTATACTGTGCTGATGGTCCGACTGCCCTTCTGGAGTAGACTGTGCTGTCAGTTTGACATGCATGATCGGATACATGGAAGCTTCATCTCGTACGCGGTGTTCATGTTGTGGCGCAAATCGGACCTGATGTACTGCGCATCTGGATAATGTGACATGCTAGAAGTGGCGACCTGTTTGGAGTGGAGGAAGTACCCATGGGACTTGCTCGGCCGGAAACTGCTATGGTAATGGTTCCAGTTGAGTCCATTCTGCATTTACGGAGCCGGCTCGTACAGGAAATGTTGCTCAATTCGGAGCGTGCGTGTCGCTCGGGAAATGCACACATTTGCGCATCGTACTTCCTCGTTTGGACGGACCGGCTCCGGGAACGAGTTGGTCAGAAGGTAAGGCTATGGATGACTTTCGGAAGGCCATCCGACCGAGATCAGAATCAGCTCCTTGGTTGTAAAAAAATACTTACTATTTTTAGCTGATGAAGTTTATTTTTTTGATGTTGTTGTTTTGTTGAAGTCTGCAGAAGCTGTTAAGAGAAAAGTATTTGTTAGTTATATTTAGCTTGTTTATTAATTTTTTTATTAGTTTACTCTGTTTGTTAGTTAAGTCATATACTTGCTTTATTTTATATTTTTCGTTAATGTTGATTTTTTACTTGTTTTGGAAGTTAATCATTGTTTTGAATTTTCTAGGTGGAGTTTTAGTGAAGTATAATCTGTGAAATATAAAGGAAAACATGTTATAGTTTTAGTTAATTTGTTTACTTTTTTTAAGCTAATTTTATTTATTTAGTTTAAAAGTTTTTTTCTTACCTTTAATGAGAGATTTCGGAATAGGTGATTGTGTAGTTATTTTGCGTTCTGTTTTCTGTCTCGCAATGTTTTGTGCTTCTTGAGTGTTTGTCCATTTCACTGTAAAATCTGTCTTAATTAACTGATTGATTTTATAGTGTTTATTTAACTAGTTAGAGTTTTCTCTATTATTTATGTGTATTTAATGTTTGTTTTTAATTTATTTTATTAGTGTAATTAAAATGTATGTGTAAATAAATGTTATATCTTTTAATATGTTTGTTTATTTTTCATATTTGTGATATTTTTAACATTTGTTTGTTTTTGGATTTTCAGTGTATTTGTTTGTTTTTTAATTTTATTAAGTTTGATTTTTTTTAGTGTTTATTTTTAATGTTTGGCATGTTATTTTATTATATTATTAAAAATGGTGTATTTTTATTTTTAAATGTTATTTTTTGGTATTGTTTATATGTATTTTTTCAATGCTTGTGTTGTCAATATTATTTATATCGATCTTTTCTTTGTGTTATATGTTATTTAAGTGTTATCGCTATCTTTGTGTTCTTTTTTTGTTGTGGATATTTTTTTATCAAATGTTTTTCAGCAATATTTTTGATCAATGTTTGTGTCATTTCAGTTTTGTATATTGGGTGTCAATATTTTTGTATACAATATTATTGACTCAATATTTTTGTAGTTTGATGTTATAGGAGTCGATGTTCTACCAGTGATCCCAGATGAACAATGGAGGTTTTGTTTTATGCAAACTGGTCTGACATCCTCGAGCAATAGGCTTTGGATTGTACACTATAAATACCTGCAAAGGGCTTATTATACCCCTATCACCTACCATAAACGAAGTTTTCGAACACATTCAAACTGTTTCAGAAGGTATGCACCCAGGGCTGGTTTTCTTCATATGGCTTGGTAATTCCTATGGGTACAGCAGATCTAGACAGAGATCCTGTCAGCACTGTCGGTAGTGATATAGTGCAAAATACAGAGGGACGCAGTTAATGTGCGGTTGGGTCAGATATAAGACATAGTTACTCCACATAAGAAATTTACAGCACTCGCCCTGGTACTGGCCAAGAGGCAGGTGGCATGCCACTAGGGCAGAAGCAGGGCACCCAAATTCAAACAACTGCTGACAGATGTCATTTATTCAAATGAGCAACTGCAATTATACGCTCCCCTCTTAACACAGATGTCCCAGTTTAAAGACACCTGGAGGCCTCTCAAAGCATACCTACTTTTCAGGCAGAGACCACGGCTACCCAGCCCACAGAGAGAGACTGAGTTGTCCCTTGCATGGGCAGACTACCTTATGAAGAGCATTCACAGGACATTGTCTGCAAGATATGTGTAGCAGATTATTTCAAGGCCCACAAAAGATGAATCTATATGCCTCACCAATGTTCAGTTTAAGATTGTGGCTCAATAGGTGATCGCACCCTACGCCTCCCAGAACTGATGTCACGGAAGAGGGACTGGCTCCCCCCACCCTGTAGAATTGGCTCGCGTGTAATCTCCAATTTAGATTCAACTCCTCAGGTTGACATCTCTTTTTTGTGGTGTCCTTTGCCACACACTCAGCTAATTTGGGAATGTGCTGTATGTGCATCTTTGATACCCTGTAGTGTGTACAGTTAGTTCCAGAGTTGTACATGCAGAACACAATGCCATTGTTTTCCTTTACATTATCAAAGCGTCTAAGTAAGATATCAAAGTTTGTAATTCAGCTATTATACAGGGAGTGAGTCTTCCAAACTGGCCTGCAATGGAGTGTCCATTACTTTAGTCAGTTAGAGAGGACATGTGGCATAAGGCAAATATCTCCTCTGTTTATGACGTATGCAAGGGGTTAGCCAACGGAACAAAAACATACAGGTAACTGGATTCTCCTATCAGAAGTGCATAATGTACGGAATATGCATAGATGAGAGCATTTGAATTCATTTACTCATGAATTGTGTTTGGAACGTGGGGATTAAATGGGATAATTCAGGTAGAAAGCTAGACATAGGCAATCGGATGTGTTACGTCGTGTGGATTTAAATAATGAAGCTACAGCATATATACAGCATAGATGAATTATAGAAACAAAGGATTTTATTCCGGTATTATCATCGGAATGAGGCAGTGAAACTTTCGTGGTGACCTAATGCGAACAGAATAAATCAATTTGATCGGATAATTTCTGAAAAACACGAAACTAGCTCACGTTTGCTGAGCGGATAGCAATCATGAAGTCATCCAATCTCATTCATCCTTCCAAGCAGTAAGCTTGCTTTCTTCTTTGATAGGTATTTACTATTGCAGTCCATTGGTACGTCTGGCACGTTATTCAACAGACTCATGACTCTGTTTGCAGTTCTACTCCCACAGGCAATGAGAGTTAATTAAAAAACAGAAGAAGCTGTACACGCTGCTGAACAGATTACTAATGTATGTTCCCTGATTTAATACAGAACTGCATCCTCAAAAGAGGAATTATTTGTTGTGTTCTAAATATTTGCAGGGCTGTTTGAGTTCGAAAATCGTTCCTTCACAAGACTTTTTACATCTATTCATATAATCCTAAATAAACTGAATAGAAAGCTCCGTGTTGTACATATTTTTCATAGCGAATTCAAATAGTATGTTTTTAACTCTCTTTTTACACCGTTTGGCAGTGTACACTCGCTAGTCATCTGGAATAAGGGATTGGGTGAAGTCATACCTGTAACGTGCAGTATGAAGAAAATCATATCTTGCCGGTGCCATGGTTGCGGGGTCGAAAACCATAACAGTAGTCTTCTTTAGACATCATACTTTACACAGCGCACACTTGCGGCGAATTAAACCTAAACACTTCTGATAAGAAACAAACTAAAGAAATGGAGCATCGTAGACTTTCTAAAGTGACAGGCTAGTACAAAGCAGAAGCAAAATTAAGTTATTCCCACACTCCAATAGTGACATTTCGGCTCACGATTTAGCCTAGAATCACACCCACTATGGTCAGGGTAAGGCATTTCTTCCCTACCTTAATGAAACTATTACTTCATGATTTACTCTATCCGCTTTAAAGAAGGGAAGTATTGGCCACTTGATGATTGGCTGTAAGGCGGACATGATGGTAGCTTTGTTGAAATTATTTTTGGAGCAGAAGACAAAATGACAATTTCTGTTTTCCCTCTTAGTCACATCAGGTCAACAGAACCCCCCGCCCCGCAACATACCCAAACATCCTGCAAATAACACACAAGACACCAGTGTTAGATTGGGAAAAGTTGCTGCAGGTTTATTACATACAACGTTATGTAATCATGGTGGGTTATCTTACGGGCGATCCAAGGGCAGTCCGCATTCTCGCCACCTGCCCGCCTGATAAGCCAAGCAGCACCGTGGCGAACCATCCATCTGCTGCGCCATTATTGTAATAACTCTACTCGTATCTAGGCAAACCCCTGGTTGCACAGGCACACAACCGCCCGAAGGACTACTGGGGCACCGACACGGGTTCCCGGACCTCCCATGAGGTTCCAGGTTTAGGCTCTGGCAGCCCTATGTGCCCGCTGAAGTACAGTGCTGCACCTCTCTGCTTCCGGATCGCCCTGTAACTCCGCCTGCAACGAAAAAGAACACATTAAAAGTTCCAACAGGTGCCCCCCCACCCCCCAGTTGACACTCAGGGTAAGAGGTAGGGAGGGAAAAGAGTGTCCCTGAAGCCCGACGCACGACGTCCGGAGCGGCAAAGAGGCTTCTAAAATGGTGAGGGGAAGTTATATACCCCTCGCCCTGTCTGCCGCCCCGGACGTGCGTCACTGGCCCGCCCACCCTCCTGCCGGGACTCCACCTGCCCGGGGAGGAGTGGATGACCAAAGGTAGGGGGCGGGGAGGCCCTCTGAGACTAAGGACCCGCCCTCCTGATGGCCACCTGGTGGCCTCAGGCAGCCGCATTCTCTCCGTTCCATAAAAAACTGAAAACATGGGTGCCGCTCGTAGCCGTTTCTTGCCGCCAGTTTGTCTCTCTGCGAAGAGGAAGCCGAGGGGACTACAGAGCCCAGAAGCCCTATAACATCGCGCACCTGGGCGCCAGTGCAGCCACGCCCACAACCACCGAGCTATATCACGGCTCGCGGGCCTCGCTTAGCGGGGGCCGCTCGTAGACCGTTTCTTGCAGCCAGTTTGTCTCTCTGCCAAGAGGAAGCCAAGGGGACTACAGAGGCCAGAAGCCCTGTAACATCGCGCACCTGGGCGCCAGCACAGCTACGCCCACAACCACCGAGCTATATCACGGCTCGCGGGCCTTGCTTAGCGGGGGCTGCTCCTAGCCGTTTCTTGCCGCCAGTTTGTCTCTCTGCCAAGAGGAAGCCAAGGGGACTACAGAGCCCAGAAGCCCTGTAACATCACGCACCTGGGCGCCAGCGCAGCCACGCCCACAGCCACCGGGCTATATCACGGCTCGCGGCCCCTGCTTCGTGGGAGCCGCTCGTAGCCATTTCTTGCCGCCAGTTTGTCTCTCTGCCAAGAGGAAGCCAAGGGGACTACAGAGCCCAGAAGCCCTGTAACATCGCACACCTGGGCACCAGCGCAGCCACGCCCACAGCCACTGCACTACATCACAGCTCACGGCCCCCGCCTCATGGGACGCGCCGCGTGCGCCGGGCCGAGTCCGGGACAAGGGCGTGCCCGTTTAAGTGTGTTATAGCCCGGATGAGGACAGGACGAGGCCATCCTCTTTCGCCTGCAAATTAAGGTTAGTGCATCTAAATATCATTCAGCACCTTGTTGGAGTGGCAATCTTACTACCAACTACCTAGGAAAGCCACTTTTCTTTTAGACTCTGCTATGGCTACTATTAAGGAACCAAAGGGGAGGAAGTTCAACATAGGTGGCTCCCTCGTGGGCACCTTGGATCATTTTATTACTAGGGCATCATCTGTGCTGTCTCGTGAAATAGGACTAACTGAAAAAAGACTGTCATCGGATTCTGCTTTTGATAAACGGTCATCTTTGGGTCCACTGACGTATGCAGTGTCCCCAAACCATCAATCTGGTACTGTTATTGGTCCAATAAGAGCTAGCAGTGAGGTGGGAAATCTACCACAAGGCATTGAAGATTTACGCACCTCATTGAACAGCACGAATGCTGCACCAGCTAGCACAAGTACGCTTGACCTTAACCACGAAGATCCGGGTCCGCTAAACTTAAAGCCAAAAACGAGATCTAAGCAGAATTCTAAATCTGAGGCCACAAAGGTGGTAGCAGATCCAGTTGTGAATAGGAAGCGTGGGGGCGCCCCACTAATAAACAAGAAAGTGAAGATTCAAAAAAGGAATAATGAGGGCGAGGGACCAAGCACAAGACCCTTAAATACCCCAGCCACAAACCCACAGACTATTCAATTGGCTACTGCTGTAACTGCTGTAACGAATTTCAGTGATGTGGACCCTACAGAGCTCGGAACTGCATTTAGAGCGAAATTGGAACTTATTTTTACAAAGACTTGTCTTCCCATTACAACAGACTCACCTTGATTGAAAATAGACTTTTGCATTTAGAGTCACGGTTTGATTCTGCCCAGGCACGGGTATATCCACATGTTATAGGGGGGGATGGCACTCGTGATCGGGTGCAGCAAAATGGAAACGGAGAAGGCAATTCTAATAATCCACCCATTAGCAATAATACACTTGCTGCATCTCCTTAGGCGGTAAACTACAATCCTCCCCCTAATGCTATTTCACTACCATTAAGGGAAAGTAATGCAGATAACAGCGATGCTTTATCTAGAAGGAGGGTGTCTGGGGGAGTGATAGGGTGTGTGGACCAACAATCCCAAGCCAGTAGAAATACTTCTGAGGATGGGCTTGTAAAAGCCCTACCCTGCATTGATCTCCCCCCAGAGTCATCACCATATGTGGTGGTGCTTGCAGGGGTTCCAGCTTTAAGCCAGGGGAAAAATGAGGAATACACTGAACTTAAAAATAAATGTATACATTGGCTCCACCTCAACAGGCCTCTTCCCTCACAGGTCTCTGGTGAAATAGTGTTTGCAAGACGAGTTGACTGGGTAAGGACAAGACAAAAAACTATTGTGGGTAATTGTGTAATAATTAACTTTAGGAACATCTGTGCTGTGGACTACATTTGTAATGGGGCCCCAGTCCGGTCTGAAACACAAATTCAACCCCTACATCTATCTTACTTTTATCCTGCTCCCCAGTTGGGTCCTAAACGAAATAGAGGCGGGCAGTCCTGGGGGGCTCGAAATATGCCACGTCAGAGAGATCAAGAGGGAGCAATAAATTGGAGGGGTCCGTATCCATCTACCCCTTTACTTTCATTGTTTCCCCAAAGTAATAGGTTCAGTACCTTAGACCAAGTGGATTGACACCTTGAGAGCCAGCGGTCCCCACCCTTAATAGCTAGTGATCCAGACCCCCAAGTAGAGAGAGTGGGGAGTAATGTTGATGTTAATGCTCTCTACGCCCCAATTATTTTCCAACAAGAGGGTGCAGGGGGTAGAGTGGTAACTGGGGTTAATGTGGGGCAGACCAAGGGGAGGGATCACACGGCTGTAGATCCCGGTGCCCTATCTCCCGAGTTACAGGTGGAGGCATATGGCCCTACTGTCGAGTTGTTAATGGGTGGGGACAATGAAAGAACGCAAGAGATTGAGAGGCCAACGTGTTTTAGTGGGGTAGAAAATGGTGAATATAGCCCAGTGAAAGATGTAGGTCCAACTAGCACCAGGGCAATGGATTGTAGTATTAAAATCTTGTCCTGGAACTTGGCAGGGATCAGAAATCAATTATCTTTGCCTGAGTGGGGTCTTTTTATAGAAAAACATGACATCTGCTTGATGCAGGAAACGTGAGAGCTGGAAGAGACTGTGAGGGACGGTTTTGCCACTTTCAATATTTTGGCCATAACACGGGGTAGGGGCAGACCCTCGGGAGGCCTAACCATATGGGTGGGTACGCATCTGGGTGCCAAAGCAGTCCATATTCCAACTAACTCACCCGATGTTCAATGTGTCCTTCTAACGCTCCCAGATTCCACTCAGATTGCCTTACTTAACATCTACTCTAGGCCTATGCAGAGTGGGCAAGAATCTGGTACTATCGATACACTGAGGCAGTTTATCCTGACCCTTGATCCAACAGTAGCCCTATTAGTTGACAGAGATTTCAATTGCCAATTTGAGCCTCTTAGTAGCTTAGACATACATGGGAAGATTAGCTGACGAGGATCAGTATTGGCACATCCCCGAGCCGCAGATACCCCCTGCCAAAGCATTGACCCCGCTGGTTCTCCAAATTAAATCGTTTTCCCTTACAGCGTCCCTGCGGGCGTGTAATGGGAGGGTAGAACCAGATAGACCGGGCTCATCAACCTTCAATAGAGTAGGGCAAAACTCTATTATTGATTATATAATGGTTGAAGCTAGACATTGGGACAAGGTCCTTGATTTTAGGGTGCAGCTGAGGAATGACAGTGACCATAATGCTCTGGTCCTCACATTGAAATCCGGGAGTTTTGGGCTGTCCAATCCCGCCCCTGAGCCTAATGCTGCTCAACCGCCTCTCCTGCTATCTAACAACAGGCAGAGAGTCAAATGGTCTTACTTCCAGGGCTCTCCGACTAAACTTGCAGGAATATACCAGCTGGCATTACCGCAGCTGATAGAAATGGGGGAGATTGGAGAAAAGGATCCCGACCGATACTCTCAGACCAGGACTTTGGAAATTCACAAGCAGTTAGTTGCCAAACTGTCTGATGTGTTTTACCCTCGTGGTAGTAAGAAGGCAAGCCCAGTTCTAACCCATCCTTGATACGATGTATCCTGTCGGAAAGCAAAAAAAGATTTGCTAACCGCAATAAAAGAAAAGGATAGAACCGGCACTAAGCAATGTCGGCTTAAGTATAAACAGGTTATCAGTAGGTAAAAGAAAGACTGGGAGGCGAATAGATGGGATTAACTAAGATCAGCACTTTCACGCAAGGATTCTAAGTCATTTTGGGCCATTGTTAGCTCTGGGGTGCGTGATGGTGGATTAGCGCCTGTATCGAACATAGCACCTGTGGTCTGGGAAGCCCATTTTGAAGCACTCTATGCTAATCCTGCTGAAGATGCCTCCTTGTTCCCTACCCCCGGACCCCTCCATGAGTATCGACTGGAGGGGCCATTGGATACTCTGATGGGTGAGGCTGAAGAGACCCTATTGCTCTTTACCCCAGGACCCCTCCATGAGCATCGATTGGAGGGGCCTTTGTATACTGCGCTGAGTAAGGTTGTAGTGGCCCCCTTGCGCATTATACCAGGAATCCTCCATGAGTATCAACTAGGTGGGCCCTTGGACATCACGCTTACCGAGGTTGGAACCGGAACAGCCAAACTTTTACCTAACAAGGCGCCTGGCTTAGATAAGCTGCATGGGGATCTATTCTGGTCTCAACCGAAGATTTGGGCACCATATTTGGTTGTCTTATTTAATGCAATACTCAAGGGGATGGACCCGCCAGATACCTGGCTTGGAGCAGAGATAGTCCCTGTCCACAAAAAAGGCTGCCCCGTAACTCCGTCTAACTATAGGCCCTTTCAGCTTAATAGACACTACACAAAAACTGATGGGCAGGATCATCTTAGGCAGAATTAAGGGCTGGATAGAGGAAAATGAGATTTTGACTACACTCCAGGCTGGGTTCAGGATGGGTATTTCTACCTTAGACCAAATATTTAGGCTCCAGGTACTATTTTGGAAAACGGTGAGAGTCGAGGGTGGCAGCCTCTACCTCATCTTTGTTGACCTGAGGGCCGCATTCGATTTAGTGCTGAGGGAAAAGTTGTGGAGAGTACTAACAGATTTGGGCCTACCCACTTACTTATTGAACGTCTTGAATAGACTCCACACGGATAATAATGCCCAATTCAGGTGTGGGACACATGGTGAACTGTCCGCTCACTTCCCTGTGAAGAAGGGGGTACGCCAGGGGTGGGTCCTGGCGCCAACCTTATTTTGTCTCTACATAAATGGGCTAGTAGATCATTTGCTTAGAGTAAAAGATAACGATGCCCCAAGGCTGGCTTTCGGCCGGGTGCCCACTTTGATGTTTGCAGACAACACCCTGCTGTTGTCCAAAACATCAACGGGCATCCAACGCACCCTGGACGGTTTAGCAGAATTCTGTGCAATACGTGGGCTAGAGATAAACTTAGATAAGACTAAGTTTATGTTTTTTAATCCCCCTAAACAGACTCGCCCTAATTCACTCTTGAATGGTACTCCTCTGGAAAGAGTCAAGACCTTTGAGTACCTAGGTATTACTCTAACGGAAAATTATGACTGGGGCTTTCAGACAGCAAAGGCGGCCCTTAGGTTATCCCAAGTGGCGGGTGGAATCGGTAAAGTCCACAGAATCTCAGATTTTAAGCCAGTGGCCCCGGTCATAGAAATGTATAGACTTCAGGACAGAATGGCTTTATGTACGGGGCAGAATTATGGGGACACCAACGTATAACCAGCCTCATGATGGTATAACATGCCTTCATGAGGAATTTATTGGGTCTACCAACCAGCACACTGCTCATTCCCTTATGTACGGACCTGGGGCTAGATCCTATAGAGGAGGCAGTGGCAGCACGGCCGATGCTGTATTGGAAAAGACTGTGGTCAGTGCCTGAATTGGCTTCCTATAAAGAAGAATTTATAGAGGTGTGGGCTTCTTTAAAAACCAAGAACATTCCGTGGCTTCTACATATCAGGGCACTTAGCAAAAGGATTGGTCTACCTGAGCTGTGGGATAATCCCGAAGAAAGTTGCCCAGGGATAACTAAAGCAGAGCTGATACGTCATCTTAGGTACCAGAACTTATTATGCTTACAGGGGTGTACTACCGTAGGAAGACTGACGGTAGAGTTCCTCCAAGTAAAAATTGAATCTAGAATGGAGGATTTTCTGGATGTAATTTATCCCCCACTTGTGAGGAAACTCTACATGCAGCTTAGGATTGGCAGTCTCCCACTCAGGGTATTTACCTCTAAATGGGCTAATACAGAGAACATTATGTGCCCAGCATGCAATTATAAGCAAGAGGATGTATTCCACATTTTGTTTTTCTGCCCTGCTTACCAGGCAACAAGGAAATGTTGGTTGATCCCACTTTGTAGGAACTTAGGCTTCAGTCAATGTGCCCAAGCTTGTAGGGTCCTACGGTACGACACCCTTCCCCCTATTGTTTTTGCTGTCTCACGGTTTCTATTTGGTATGTGGCGTAGATGGAAAGGTTTTTTATAACAACTATGTCTATTTATATATTTTACTCTGTATATCTTGATAACTATTAAGGTTTAATCTATTTTTAGGCTTACGTTTTACTGGATATATTATTTTTTGTCCTATTTATCCTGTGCTTGTATGTATGTATTTTATCTGCACTTTTATGGTCTGTGATGACCGAAATAAAGTTATCAATGATGATGAAAACATGGCTGTTCCAGATTTAGGTCTTCTCTCGGCCCTCCTTTCATGTAGAGTTCTGCTCAGCGCGGTGACACACTACCTTAGTGTAATCATGTGCTTTATAAATGTCATTATTATTATTATTATTTTTATTATTATTACCATTATTATTATTTAAGTACTCCCTTGCCTTAGCAATAAGGACATTTGTTTCAACATGTCCTATTTTGGCCCTGTATCGTTGAGGAGGTATAAAAATAAGGTGGGCTATGCGATGGGAGATGAGCTTATTTACTTTCAGAAGAGGCAGCTAGTGAGAAAGACGTATTCCTGTGTGGATGCGCCTTGCACTAGTGTAGTGAGGTCATAGAATTAACAGCAGACATTGCTAAATTAGCATTAGTTAGCATATACTTGGAGGCCATCTTGCCGCTATTGTGCACGTTACTATTTGGCTTTATTCTCGTAGATAGGCTGCTGTTGCATTCTCACATGAGTACTGTTTGCTTTTCACACATTTAGCAGTACACTGTGCTTCTCATCTGCACAGCATGTTCAAGGTCGAAAAGCAATGTATGCTGTTGATTCACTTTGGTCAACCCCATGCCCATAGACAAAACATCAAACACAGCTGCACTATTGAAATTCAAGTGCTTTTAATATGGCATTGCATGCATGGAAAGGCACTTGGGGAGATTAATTCCAACGAAGAAGATCTGTGCTTGTCCTGAGATGTAAGTCCTTGCATCTAAATTTGGAGATATGGGGTCTCCCTGACAAAGCCTAGAGGTCTTCTATCCTTATAATAAACGAGCTTTAAAGCAGAGGGAGGGTGGTAAGGCATAGCAGTCCTGTTTCCACTGTCATTATAATGTGATTTCCCCTTTTGTGCTTTATGGAATTGTAACCATTCTAAGTATATTGTTCTTATGCATTTTGATGCTGGTGTTGGCTAGTATACTGCATTGTAGCGCACGTTAGGTAAAATAAACATTTTAAACTATATTGTGTCTCTGTTTACTCACGTTGTGGATAAGTATGAACGAAAGAGTGTTCTTCTTACCACGATTCCTGAGAGGGTTGGAGGGACATGTACTAGGATGTCTAATCATTTGTAGCTTCGCTGTAGTATGGAGAACAAATGAGACATTATAGCTAGTCGGATTGGGGTTCTGGGCGCTGAGGTGGGTCTTCCGGTACACCACTACACACCGAGATCCTGGTTTCCTGCGCATAGTTCTGTGTATGTGTAGAATCCCTGCAACATGGTGCACCTAACGTTTGGCCTGGTTCTTATTTAAGAAGCACTCGAGTAGTACTGGTGCTTGTCCACAATACCCTCACTTCTGCTTTCCGGTAAACAGTTGTGATGGCATTAGCTACCTAAACTGATGTTTTGATGAATCACTGACATAATATCAAACACACAAATATAGAATTACCAAAATATCGAGGAAAAAATATAGAATGCAAAAATATCGAATTCCTATCTCCAAACAGGTAAGTACAAAAATATTGAATCAAAAATATCGTTTTAAAAAATATAGTTAAATAAAAATATCGAATATTTTAAAATGTCTTAAAAGTAATTTAAAATTAATGAAATAATAAATATAATTAACTAAAACATACTTAAAAATACTTAAACAACCTTTTTTTTTGTCCTCATTTACCACCATGGTTTCAGGTGAAGTCACAGTCGGAATACGACAAACTGTCACAGTTAGTAGAGCTGGCAGGGATTTAACTGGGAAAGGCCACCGACATCCCTCAGAAATGCCATTTCCAAAAGGACAAACACCAATGAAACCAGAAAAATCGAGACATAACAACAAGTTATAAGTGGAAGATACAGCCATTCAATTCCGGACTTTCAGCCGGATAGGGGCTTTATAGATGGAATGAACCACAGCTGTGTAATCATCGGAGCGGGGGGAAAAAAAACGAGAAAAAAAACCCGACCATATCAATGGCCCCGCTCCAACAAGTGCCAGAATGCCCTTTTGTCCTGGTTACCAGATCTTAGTAGGTCGAGATTGGAAGCCTGTAGGACTGAGGTCTGCCAGTCAGTGAAGGAGGGTGGTGTAGAGTCTTTCCACTTTTTGCAGATCTCTCTTCTGTCAAGTAAGATGGAATAAAATAGAAGTTTTTTTGCCTGATCATGAACCCCGTCCAAAATCCCAAAGATCACAAGTGGGAGATCAAATATTATTTGTAGGTCGAGTGATACAGAGAGTGTGTTACTTATAGCATCCCAGAAAGGAGTTAAGCAAGGACATTCAAAAAACGGTATGTAACCTTTACCACAGATTTTTTACAACGCAATACCATTACCACTGATTTTTTACAACGCAAAAACTTTTACAACGCATACTTTTACGACGGATACTATTACAACGCAAGTACTTTTACAACGCATGTACTTTACAACGCATTTTTTGGGTACAGGGGTATTTTAAGTTTTAAGGGCTAGTTTTGGGTTTTTGGGTAAAGGGGTATTTTTAGGGTTCAGGGCTAGGTTTGGGTTTTTGGGTAAAGGGGTATTTTTAGGATTCAGGGCTAGGTTTGGGTTTTTGGGTAAAGGGGTATTTTTAGGGTTCAGGGCTAGGTTTGGGTTTTTGGATAAAGGGGTATTTTTAGGGTTCAGGGCTAGGTTTGGGTTTTTGGGTAAAGGGGTATTTTTAGCGTTCAGGGCTAGGTTTGGGTTTTTGGGTAAAGGGGTATTTTTAGGGTTCAGGGCTAGGTTTGGGTTTTTGGGTAAAGGGGTATTTTTAGGGTTCAGGGCTAGGTTTCGGTTTTTGGGTAAAGGGGTATTTTTAGGGTTCAGGGCTAGGTTTGGGTTTTTGGGTAAAAGGGTATTTTTAGGGTTCAGGGCTAGGTTTGGGTTTTTGGGTAAAGGGGTATTTTTAGGGTTCAGGGCTAGGTTTGGATTTTTGGGTAAAGGGGTATTTTTAGGGTTCAGGGCTAGGTTTGGGTTTTTGGGTAAAGGGGTATTTTTAGGGTTCAGGGCTAGGTTTGGGTTTTTGGGTAAAAGGGTATTTTTAGGGTTCAGGGCTAGGTTTGGGTTTTTGGGTAAAGGGGTATTTTTAGGGTTCAGGGCTAGGTTTGGGTTTTTGGGTAAAGGGGTATTTTTAGGGTTCAGGGCTAGGTTTGGGTTTTGGGGTAAAGGGGTATTTTTAGGGTTCAGGGCTAGGTTTGGGTTTTTGGGTAAAAGGGTATTTTTAGGGTTCAGGTCTAGGTTTGGGTTTTTGGGTAAAAGGGTATTTTTAGGGTTCAGGGCTAGGTTTGGGTTTTTGGGTAAAAGGGTATTTTTAGGGTTCAGGGCTAGGTTTGGGTTTTGGGGTACAGGGGTACAGGGTAAAAATAAATTAAAATTAAAACTAAATTAAAATAATTTTTATTAATTTTAATTAAGGGGTACAGGGTAAAAATAAATTAAAATAAAAATTAAAATAAAATAAATTATAATATTTTTAATTAATTACATTTTTAAAAATATATTATATACTTACCAATACTTACGTTGTAATGGGATGCGTTGTAAAGGTATATGCTATGTAAAAAAATGCGTTGTAATAGTGCTTCGTTGTAATAGATCCTGCGTTGTAAAAATTGCGTGGTAAAGGTAGGCGTTGTAAAAGGATGCGTGGTAGCGTCATACATCCTCAAAAAACATGTGCGCATCCGATGCAGCAACCAGTCCGCACTTAGCACATGCAACTGAACTCCCTTCTGAAAACCTTGAAAGTCTAAGGGGTGAATAATATGCTCCATGGAGCGTAAAAAGGTGGTTCCTGCGCAACCAAGCTGGCTTAACAGTATCCCACAGGACTTTGAACGATGTAATCCACACTTCCTGCAAATTGCGATCTGTAAAGGTAGAACCCCAAAGTGAGTCGGGTAACAAAAATTCACCCTCAACTTCTTCGAGGATCAAGTTGTACCATTGGGAGATCTCCTTCTTTACAGGGGGTTTGTATATAAGTTGAGATACCAACTCGCTATGACCTCCAATTGGGAACCTATTTCCATGGGAGGGCCGGTAAGCATAGGAGTGGGTCCAGCTAGTAATTTGCATATATTTAAACCTTGAAAGGTTAGGACCTATCCTGTTCCTTAAACACTCCCATGGAAGCAAGCCACCATCCATAAATAGATCCCCCCAGACTTCCAACCCTGCATCTTTTAGTGGGGTGGCTAAGCTATCACCCAACCAGCCAGGACATTCAGGGAGACCCCAAAGGGGAGTTCTATTACCAAAGTAACCAATTTTTATAGCCGTTGTTAATTTGGCCCAGGTTTTTGCCATCCCCTGCAAGACCTTCAACTTGACCTTCTTAAAGAATTTGGGGTTACCAAATTTAAACAGAAACCCTGACTGGCTGACTCCTTCCCCTTTAAGCAAAGCTGAAAATAGGGACCCAATTCCAGAAGCTGCAGGCATCTTTAAGAGCATGCGGGCATGAGTTAGCTGAAATGCCCATGCATACATCTGCAGGTCTGGGGCTGCCAACCCTCCCTTCTCCCTACGCCTCCTGAGTTTCTTCCAAGCTATTCTGGGAAGATGATTATCCCAAATAAAGGAGGTGATTTCAGCCTGGAATTTTGTTAACAGGGAGGGATCAAAGTGTAGGGGAATGGTGTTAAATAAGAAGGAAACTTTGGGTAAGATGTCATCTTAATCAAATTCACTCTCCCTAAAATAGATAAGGGAAGTCGAGCCCATGATCGCATAAGTTTGCGACAAACCTTTGTAACAGCTGAAAAATTACTTGCAACAATTTGGTTGATATCCTTCACAATACTAAGTCCCAGATATCGCATACTAGATCCTGGCTGAATGCTAATATCACAGTCATCATCATTCCAAATAATTATTTCAGTTTTCGAGGCATTAACCTCATAGCCGGACACTTTCCCAAATTCTAGGGCGGCATTAAGAACTGCGGGAAGTGCGGTGTGTGCCTCAGATGAAAAGATAAGCACTTCATAGGCATACAGGGCCACTTTCCTCTCCCATCCCCTATAAGAAAAAGGTTTAATATTTTTATCATCCCTCAAACGTTGGGCAAAGGGCTCAATATAGAGATCAAATAGGAGAGGGGAGAGCGGGCAGCCCTGTCGCGTCCCCCTTGTGATGTTAAAAGGGTCGGATAAGATGCCATTGACCAGTACATGAGCTGAAGGGTTCTGATACAAAAGGCCAATGACCCGCCGGAAACCCTCGCCAACGTTGAACTTAGCCAGGGCCTCCGACAGGTAAAACCAATTTACCCTGTCGAAGGCCTTGGTCGCGTCCAACGTTAATGCGACAAAGGAAGGGACTCAGCTGAGGCCATATCGATGGCTCCTATTAGTTCATATGTCAATTCATACAGCTGACGCCCCTTAACGAATCCCTTCTGATCATGATGGAAAAGATCAGGGGCCACCATCGCCAATCTCGTTGCAAGCACTGTAGCAAAGATTTTATAATCTACATTCAAGATTGAGATTGGTCTGTATGATCCACAAGAAGTAGCTGGCTTACCGGGTTTCAGTATGAGGGTGATTGATGCGCTGTCCCAGGAAACAGGGGGACGATGGCCATTCTGTAAGATATGATTAAATAAGATGGTAAGGGGAGCACTTATTTCCTGTCCTAACACTTTGAAAATTTCTGCTGGAAGCCCATCGGGTCCAGCTGCCTTCCCTTTCTTTCCATTTCGAATGGCCGACCTGACTTCCTCCTCTGAGATGTCACTATCAAGAAATGTGCGCTGCTCTACAGAAAGGACCGGGAGGCAAATTCTACTCAACCAGGCCTTAATGTGCTCTGGATCGATCTTGTTATCATCATGATACATTTCTTGAAAAAAATCTTTAAAAGCACACCTAATATCCTCATCTGAGGAGAATATGGTGTTATTAACAGTAATTGATTCAATATTGTTACGGGCCTGGTCTGTTTTGGCCTTCCAGGCCAATAACTTCCCTGCTCCCTCACCATACTGAAAATGGGCTAACTTGCTAGCCTCCCATTTCTGTAAAATTCTCTTATTCAGAACCGAAGCCAAGTTCCCCCTCAGAACAAGTAACTTATTCTGAAGAGATTTAGAGGTAGGGTCAGTGGGGGCCGCTATAGCGTCAATATGCAATTGGGTTTTAACAATATCTACTTCTGTGGAAGAAACTTCCTCCTTATATTGTTTCAATTGGTAAGACACCTTACTCGTTATAAGACCCCTTAAAAAGGCCTTGAGTGCCGTTATTTGTAGTCATGAAACTGTGTGCTTCAGTTTTAAGAAAAAGAAAAAGAATATCCTCAGGATGTGAGAGGAAGGAGCGGTCAAATGACCAGCTTCTGGGGGGAACCTTAGAGAACCCCGCAAGTTCCATAAACACCGCAGAATGATCGGAGAGGTGTAAGGGGAGATAAGTTATACTCTTTACGAAATCCACCAATTTTTGACTAATTAAAACAAAGTCTATTCTGGACTGGTGTGGATATTTATAATTCCGGAGCCCTGACCTTACTCTCCAGATATCTACGTATCCATGTTGTTTCATGGAGTTGAGCAGGAAAGACCTAGATTTTGAACGTGCAAGGGGACGACTATTAGGGGTTTTATCTGAGAGAGGATTCAATACTATATTGAAGTCCCCTGCCCAGATAATTGGTTCACAGATGTAACAGGATGGACTCTATAGTAGAGGGGTCATCGAGGTTGGGCCCATAATAGCCCACCATTGTGAATTGCACACCCGCAATGATGACTGTCGTGATGACCCATCTGCCACCTGGGTCAACCAACTGAGTGACCAACCTAGCTTTCAGTTGTTTCTTGAAAATAATGGACACACCTCTAATGTTCATGGTTTGAGATGTAGAAACCACAAAGTCGATCCACCTATGCCTCTTAATTAAAGCCTGTAACTCAATCTGGGTCAAATTAGTTTCCTGGAGTATAATGACCTGCGCATCTGAGTCTCGCAGATACTGCATAATTTTATTAGCTCTTGATTTAGTGCGGACGCCATTGACATTCCAGGAAATAGCTTTAAAACTACCCATTCAGGCACATGTGTATAGCGAAATTACCACAGACCCCCACTATCTCAAAAAGTAGCTTGGAAAATAATTCATTGAAATTTACCAACTTTAAACCGTACCCTACAATAGTCATTAAGGAAATGAGGACATTTTTTATTTTTTCCCACCACACAACCCCACTTACACCTCGGAGCCCACCCCTCCGCCTCCCACCCCACCCATGGAAAACCCTTACTCTATCTAACCGGAACAGCGCCCAGTAGATAGTGCCCCCACCCCCGAGCTCCCGCTAAGCTACTCTGCCTCTGCCTAATAAGCGTAATTAGAATAGTTTCAGGGGAGAGATCATGCTCTTACCATACCACGTCTCATATTGACGAGACGTACGGGTATTAGATTAGGTATTAAGACTAGGTGAAGTGAAATGAGGAGGATTAGGGCCTAAAACCAACATATTCTTGCTGTGAATTTTTTTTTCTAATATTTTATACTATTTGTGTATTTATTTCTTTTACTACTTTTTTTTTTTTTAAATGTATTATCTTATTTTCCACCCCCCTTTTTTTTTTTTTTTTAGTAAACATCTAATTGCTCAGTTAGTGATATCAGAAATAGACAATGAACGGTAACACTAATAAGGTGATAGGGTAATGGTATGGTGACCAGAACAAGATTAACAAGTGCGCCCTATTCAGAAGAACTCTATTTGCCTACATCAAGTAGTAGCTCATCAGCTGCCTGCACTGATCTAATGTTAAACATCCTGTTGTTAAACATAACTTTAAGGGCAGCAGGAAACATGAGTTGTGCTGTGGCACCCAACTTCCTAAAAGCATCCAGCCGCCTCCCAAACTCCCATTGCTTCTCCAAAGTAATCCTCGAGAGGTCAGACCTTATCTGAAATGTTAACCCTTTCCCTACCAGAGACTTCTGTTTCAGGGCAAGATTAAGGATCTGTTCCTTCAGTGTAAACGTATGGAAGTTCACAAGGATTCTGCGAGGTTTAGATCTTTGAGGGTTCCGTCTAAACGGATCCCTATGGACTCGCTGGATGTCAACAGCCAATTCTTCTACTGATTGATCTAGACACAATGACTCCTTCAATAGATGAATAACAAACTGCTTAATATCGGACCCTTCTGAGCCTTCAGTAACGTTAAGAATGCGAATGTTACTCCGTCTAGCTTTATTTTCCAAAGATTCCATCCTTTCAGATAAAGCCAGATCTTCCCTTCTGAGCTTGATAATGTCCTCTTTTGCCTGATCTAAATGAATTGAAAGGGCCGCTACTGTCTCCTCAAGTTTCCCTGTTCTTGATGTTAAACCATCTATCTTATTGTCCAATGATTCGCAATAGTTCCTGATCTCTAACTGATTGGCTGCAAACCCCTCTTTATATCAAGTGATAAAGAGGAGAACCTTGTTTGTAGAGAAACACCAGAGGCAGCAGAAAAACCGTCAGGAGACATTAATACAGTGTTGAGGGAACTCGTGGGATTGACTTGTTGAGGTATGTCCAGAACAATCTGCGCATTCATTGCCAAACCTCTGGCCCTTTCATGACCCCCTGTAGCACCTTTAAGCCCTTCATTCGAGATAGGAGCTGCTGGTAATAAGGTGTCCACTGATATCTGAACAGGCTCCAAAGTAGCACCTAAAGTCAGAGCATCAATATCTGAGCTCGGGGGTAGAGGCAGGACATTATCTTCAGTAGAAGCAGAAGCAGATTCAGGGTTAGATGTGAGGTCCATGGAAGTACTCATGGGAACAGACATAACGCGATCCTCAGAAAGCTCAAGTACTTGAGGTATAGCTTTAAAATAGGAGCGCAAGGAAGGAGTAATTTTTGTCCCCAAACTAAGCACAGCCTTAAGGTTCTTCGTAGTTTTAAAGGACCTCAACTGCTTCGGCTTTACCTCAAAGGATAGGTACGATGAAGGCTTCTTCTCAACAGCACAAGGGCTCCCAACCAACTCTGTGACTGGGGAAACTGCCACTGGTTCTCCTTTCTTTTTACGCCCCGTTTAGATTTTGCTTTATTTGGCTGCTGTTTAGTACTGAGCCCTCCACTGCACCAGTATGAGATGGCTGAGTTTTCCCCCCTATAGCCTCGTACCTTTTAATGGCCTGAGAGGTGTTGGGAGGTGCACGAGTGAAAATCCGTGCCGTTCTTCCCCTTCTTAGCTCCAGGGCGGCCGAGGACCAGAGGCGCAAGCCCAGCGGGGACGGCAAAGAAGTGGAGAGCTCTGGATCCTCTGACAGGCAGTCTGGTAAGCTGGTCCAGCCGTGATCGCCACCGCCGCGCGAACTGCAGGGGAAGTCGGGCATAGAGAAAGAAAGCAGACTGCGCAGATAACTTAGAAGAAAAGTAAACGGCAAACTGCGTTTCTATTTGGAAGCAGCCACAGGGGTTTAGATCATATTTAATATCTATATTACCTCAGCCGTTTCCTACCCCATTCTTTTTTCAGAGATATCTGCTGTACGAGGATGCAGAGGAAAGCAGAGCGGTTCTCAGCGAGAGCTCCGATCCGGAGCACCGCGGCAGCTCAGCAGGCTACCGCCATGTTTTCCCCCAATGACCATACTTAAACAACCTTAAAATTATGAAATAATTATTTTGAGTTATAAAAAAACATACAATTTTATTTTTTATTACATATATATATATATTAACATAATATTAATAAAAAAGATATAATATTTTTACCATAGGATAACGGGAGGGTAACATTTACTATTACCACTCCAGAGAGTGCAACAGTAGGGAAAGCGTTGGATAGTGGGAGGGTAATAAATACTATTCCCACTCCAGAGAGTGCAACAGTAGGGAAAGCGTTGGATAGCGGGAGGGTAAAAATTACTATTCCCACTCCAGATTGTGCAACAGTAGGGAAAGCGTTGGATAGCGTAGGGGTAAAAATTACTATTCCCACTCTAGTGAATTTAACAGTAGGGAAAGTAATGATTTAATATATTATTAAAAATAAATTAAATATCAATACCAATAACAAATTAATTAAAATTAATTGTCAATTTAATATTATGTAATAGTAAATCAATTATAAATACAAATACATATTTGTTATTAAAATTAATTGCCTATTCATAATTAATTAACAACTAATTAATTTTCAATAACAAAAACTAATTAATAATAAAAATTAATACCAATTAATAATTAACAGTAAATTAATTATCAATACATATAAATTATTTTTAAGATGTCATTATTTACAATTAAATTACTTCCCACCCTATTCCCCTATAAACCCACAATCCGCTACAGAAAATAAATTAATACAATTATCGTAATTATCAATTAATAAATTAATTACCAATTAACAAAAATTAATTAACAATTAACAATTAATTAACAATACATGAAAAAGTCAATACCAATAAATAAATAACTAAAAATGATTTACTTAATTACAATTAAAATACTTCCCACCCTATTGCCCTATAAACCAACAGCCCACTACAAAAAATAAATTAATAAAATTAACATAATTATCAATTAATCAATTAATAAAAATTAATTACCAATTAAAAGTGAATTAACAATTAAATCAAAATGAATACCAAGAAATAAATAAAAATATGTAATTAATTACAATTAAATTAATTCCCACCCTATTCCCCTATAAACCCACAATCTGCTAGAGAACTAAAACGCAAAATTAAATTAAAAATAATTAGTAATTTCTAAAAATTAATATTTAATTTAATATAATTAAATTACTTCCCATCCTATTCCCCTCTAAACCCACCACCCGCTACAGAATTGAATTACGCAAAAATTAAATAACATAAAATTCATTATTTAAAATAAATTGCAAATATAATATACACTTTTCACACATATACTAACGTACAAAACACTTAAAAAAATTCGAAATATTAAAAAATTCGATATATTTATATACTTCGATATTTTGACTTTCTATATTTTAAAAAATCGATATTATATTACTTACCTTCAATTCGATATTTTTGACGACTATATTCTGTCCATTCGATATTTTGTCCATTCTATATTTTGACTTCGATATTTTGGTAATTCTATATTTTGAAATCTATATTTTGTCTTGTTACCGTTTGGATAGGTCTTTACAAGCTTGATTTAATTAAACAGTTTTTCTTTTGAATTACTACCCTATATTGCGCTGCCACACATTAGAGGTTGTTTTTTTTTCCTAGTCCTTATGGCTGATGTCGATATTGCGTCTCATAGCCGCGCACCGCTCCGTCGTCATTTGCAAGCATATGGCGTACCTGATGCGGGTATCGAACTTATTCTTGTAGTTAGAGCTGATCCGGCTTACCACTTTGAGCTGTTATAATCTTGGGTGACTTTCCCGGCAGTGAATGGAGATGGTGACTTATTCCATGTATACACTCACACTGCAACACCTGTGGCTATTCGACCTTATAGGACTCTTGAGGTTCCGATTTTGGCATGGCAACACCTTATTTGGTTTAATGGCGCCCAACCCCACACAGTGAATCCGGTCCGTTTATGCCCTTTATCAATTCCCGGGGCCATTTGGCCAATTTTGGCCGGGTTCACACCATATCCACGTTATTTAGCAGTAAGAGTGGAAGAACTTTGTGTATTGCAGGGCTCCTTAATTGAGGTACACCGAGCACTCATGCAATATGTTTCATGCAATCTTCAGGTGGGAGCACCTGGGGTTGCTGCACAACCAGCTGTACCTGCCTGGATGTCTATTACTCCTGTCAATTCGGTTATAGGTAAGCATCCAGAGAATAAGGATGATTTACCTCACTGGCTTGCTGAGAAATTTGAACAGCTGGAAGTGGTATTTCTAAATACTACTCCCGTGGAAAAACATAGGATTTTAACTATTAGTTTGCAGAAAGACTTAATACCCGAGGTAACCGATTGTGAAAATTGGGGTAAAGTGTTTGCGGCGGTGTATGCGAAATGTGTTGGCACACCATCTAAGACAGTACTCCCCTCCATGATTAAGCGTGTTCAGGATGAGCAAGGACCGGAGGCAGCTGTGGAATTGGGGATGAGGTTAGATGGAGTGTTTGACATAGTTGCTGATCTTATCCTTGCCAATGTCAAGGGAGATGCGGGTGTCTAGTGCCTTACCAAAGTAGAGAGACCCCACGCTTTAACAAAAATCATTGCAGATGTCTATAAGACAATTGGCCGCAATAGTTTGCTAAGATACCAATGCAAACAGCAAACGCAGACAGCGCAGTCTGCAAAAGAAGACCGTCCTGCTTTTTCAAAGAAAAATTGGAGAACTAGAAAACAGGAAAAGCAACATCAGAAACAAGGCTTACGTGCCACATCACCAGCACCCGATTATTCTGAGCACGCATGATTTGCGCGACCATGCGAGAAATAGGTCTCCTGACAGATTTCAGGTTCCTGATCAGCGTTCTCCTCGTTCTTTATAGGACACATCAGGCTCACAAGCTGGTGGCAGAGGACCCAAGAGCGCGGAAGAGGTTGAGGTGCCCCACGAGGATGTGAGCGGCCTCATCAGACAGACGTAAAAGGCAAACAGGATGATTTTCCTCTTCAGCGCCCACAGTTTCAGAAAAAGAAAGTTGCTGCTTTAACAGCGAGATATGCCACAGACGGTAAGAACACGGCTCCAGAACCTAACATGGGCAGTAACGCTACTAGACAGGGCAGCGGAAGTTAATATAGTGCGGCAAGCACTGCGTCCATTTCTAGATGCGACAGCAACTGAAACGTTCATCACAGTTGAAACTGCCGATACCCGAGTGGCTCCCCTTGACAGATTATTTGACATAGTCCTTATGATTGAAGGGGACCTGCAACGTGTAATTAAAGGGATCTTTTTGGGAAATTTGACGTCTTCTTATGACATTTTGTTGGCGGAGACAGATTGGCAACCGCCTTTTTTTCTTGCATCTCCAAGAGGGGAGGAACTAATACTCCCGAGTTTTTCTTGTAACATCTCCAAAGAGCATGCAGAGGCTTTTCCAGAAAAGTGGGCTTTGGTGCTTGCAGCAACATTGTACCATACTCAGGTGGGCTGGGATACCGATTCCCCCAGCATGAGATTCCATTACGGTCCATGCCACAGCCCCAAAAACAGTATCCCATCCGGCGGGAGGCAAATGCTCCTGTTTCTGAGATTCTAAATCAATTCGAGTATCAAGGAGTAATTGAGACATGTGTGTCACCAATGACTAACCCTTTGTTTACCGTAACCAAACCCGATGGGACGTACCGCCTAGTTTTGGATTATCGACATTTAAATTCTCATTGTCGTACCTGTGCGGTTCAGAATACCCATAGTTCTGTTCTAGTGGACAGTATAATTCGTAAAAAATATAAACTTACCCTTAATATTTCCAATGGCTTTTTCAGTCACAATTTGTCAACTGAGAGTAGCCAATGGACCGCTTTTACCTCTGATGGAAAACAAAAACAATTTTGGGGTTTGGCTATGGGCTACAAAAACAGCCAGGGTGTTTTCGCCGCACTTGTCGTCTCTTTTTTAGACGGCATAGACCCTGATGCGCACTCCTACGTTGATGATATTTATCTCATGTATGACAAATTATTGACGCATCTTTGTCAAGTGGATCCCATAATACTTTTATTTGTGTACTGCGGCTACAAGTTTAACTTTGCAAAATCACACATTGCAGAGTACAGAGTGTTGTTCTTGGGCTATGAGCTCAATAATGAAGGTAGGGGCTTAGTGCCTCACTTCCTGGAGAAATGCGCATGTTTGCGTCCTCCCACAACGCTGAAAAAACGAGTCTTTGCTGGGCTTTTTAAACTTCGGTCAAACATACATTCCCGAGTGTGCCCAGCGTATCAAACCTTTGTATGCTTTGATACAACCTACCTTTTCAAAAGCCTGCTGGCTTTCGGAACATTTATCTATCCTGCAATCTTTGCAGTCTGATCTTCTTGAATCTAAGTACTTGTTGACAGGTGATAACCACATTAACCTGGTGATACGTACCGTCCCAGGGGTGGTGGGTTTCATTTACTTGACGTTTAATAAAGGCGACACAGTACCTATTGCTTACAAATCACATTTGCACACTTCGGCTGAATTGCGGTTTTCCACTGTGGAAAAAATCCACAGCTGTCCAGATGGCGATCCTGGAGGAACCCGCCCTGGCACTGGAAAAAAGCATTTTGGTTGTCACACCATATCCTGCTCTGGAAGCAGTGACGAAGGCACGTGTACCAAATAAAAAAGCTTTGCATCCATGTTGGATACAATGGGCCACTTCATTGACATCTTCGGATGTCACCTTCATCTTTGACTCCACCCTGCAAACACAGGAAGTTTTACAGTATGAAGTTGTTCATCCTGCTCCTATGTCTATGTATCCCTTGGAGGAGTACCATTGTATCATTTACACCGACGACTCAGTGCAACCTGCGACGGGGTCAAAGCATTCTTATTCAGCACCATGCGCAATCGTGGCAGGTGCACTAGTGAACAGGGAATTCAAGGAGACTGTACCGCCCTATTAGCTGAGCTGCGCAATCTGGTAATAGCCCTTGAATTTGCAGATCCGAATGTGGCTACTCTTATTGTGAGCGATTGTTACTACTGTGTTCAGTCTTTCAATGACAACTTACACTTTTGGTCTCAAAATGACTAATGTGATACTAAAGGCAGCGCAATCAAGCATAAAATTATTTTGGTTTGAGTTGCAGATCTTAAAGAACGTCTGCCTTTCACACATGGCCACCAGCGTGTAGGAGTAAATGCGGTTGGCAATAGTTTAGCTGACAAGGCAGCTAAATCAGCAGTAGCCACATTTTCAGTTGCAGCCGTTACTAGGTATATGAATAAGATTGATAATGACATCTTGGCAGCTATTTCTGCTACAGAGAAGGGTGGAAATTACCCACAGGGTTTCCCTTCCAGATACTCTTATTACTAAAGTCCTGATAAAGTCCCATATGTGAGGATTAGGGACGTTGGTGACAGGTTAATTGCCAACCTGGACCACAGACTTACACTGATAACAGAAGCACACAAAGGCATGGCTTCGGCTCATGTCGGCGTGTTTTCGACTGTCTCTATCTTACAGCAGCGTTACTGGTAGCGTGGGTTGTATAAACAAACCCGTAATTATGTGCTTTCATGTGACATTTGCCAACAAATTAAGCCATCTACAGTACCACGTCCACCACAAACACTGCTGTGTATTTCTAATAGCCCTTTTGAATGTGTTTATTAAGATCACTGCAGCCCATTTTCTTCAGATATTGCCTATAAATTCATCTTAGTTGCTGTTGATCCGTGTACACGTTTTCTTTGAGCGTGGCAACAACGAAGTGCTGATGCCCGAACTGTCATCAGGGATTTGCTTGTCTTTGTGATAATTTTTGCATGTGTCCCTTTCCATTCTGACTAGGGGCCTGCGTTTGCCTCTAAGGCATACAAGGAGGCCATGGGGCCTTTGGGAGTGCAGGTAAAATTTTCGTCTCCATACAGACCTGAGGGTAATTCTTCTACCTACTGACTGTCGCAAATCGGTGGTCCATGCGACGGTCACATCCAGACTGGACTATTCAAACGGCCTCTATCTGGGCCTCCCGAAATATCTGACACAACGCCTGCAGAGCGTGCAGAATGCGGCTGCGAGATTGATAAAACATGTGCCTTTCAAACATCATATCTCTCCGCATCTTCACGCATTGCATTGGCTCCCAGTGGCTAGCAGAGTTAAATTCAAAGTTCTCACTCTAGCGTACAGAGCACAAAATGGGAACTGTCCTAAGTATCTCAAACTCCGACTCCCCCGCTACCATCAAGAGAGACACCTGCGCTCGAACTCGCAGACCCTACTGGCCGTACCCCGAGTGTGTAGGGCGAGACTCGGAGGCAGATCTTTCTCGGTAGGCACTGCGAAGCTCTGGAACTCCCTCCCCTCTTTCATCCAATCTGCCTCGTCAGAATCCATCTTTAGGAAACTCCTAAAGACCTGGCTCTTTGCACAGATAGTCTAGCATCTTTTTCCTGCCTTCCCCTCTGTGGCTGCGGTTTCTTTTTAGCGCCGGGACACCTCCATGTGAGGTAGCTGTTCGCGCTTTTATAAATGCCAGTATTATTATTATTATTGTGGAGTGAATGAACCGTGACATGAAGCAATCCTTGGCAACTAGGGTCCTAGGTACTGGTAGGAACTGGTTCGCCCATTTGTACAGTGCACTAAATAATCTTCCCAGAAGATCTCTGTGTGGGCGGACCCCATACGAAATGCTCTTTGGTATGAAAATGTTTGTGCCAGAGCTTGACGGTCTAGACATGGCGGCTACCGCCGCATCCTTTGAAGTAGATAATCATTCTGCTGTATTAAAGAAGCTACAAGAGACCCAAGACAGTCTTGCAAAGGAACACTTACCCTCTGCCGCAGATGCAACACTGCAGATTCCGATAGTCGGCTGGCTACCCAAAGTCGGAGACTTGGTCCGAGAGAAGGTGGAGAACAAGAAAGAGCTTGGCCCCTTTTATCGTGCACCGGTCCCAGTGCTTGGCTTGAAGAGATCTTGTACAGTCATTTTACCACCACTTCCTAGTTGAAAAGACAATAGACATGTCTCTGTGGACAATGTCAAGCCACAACATCTGACCAATTCCGAATAGTATCACACCAGCGTCTTCATGTACTGCGATTTACAGGAATCAAATGTTGGGCACTTCAGACACCACGCAGCCCGATACAGCCATAGGGGAAACAACCATTACATCGCAACTTTTACAACGCACTACCATTACAACGAAACTTTTACAACGCAAAAACCATTACAACGCAGGTATTTACAACGCAGGTATTTACAACGCAGGTGCTATTACAACGCATACCATTACAACGTAAGTACTGGTAAGTATATAATTATATTTAAAATGTTATGTTTGTTTTTTAAATGGGGTATTTTTTGGGTTAAGGGTCAGTTTTGGGTTTTAGGGTAAAGGGGCATTTTTAGGGTTCAGGGTGAGATTTGGGTTTTTGGGCAAAGGGGTATTTTTAGGGTTCAGGGTCTGTTTTGAGTTATTGGGTAAAGGGGTATTTTTAGGGTTCAGGGTCAGTTTTCAGTTTTTGGGTAAAGGGGTATTTTTAGGGTTCAGGGTCAGTTTTCAGTTTTTGGGTAAAGGGGTATTTTTAGGGTTCAGGGTCAGTTTTCAGTTTTTGGGTAAAGGGGTATTTTTAGGGTTCAGGGTCAGTTTTCAGTTTTTAGGTAAAGGGGTATTTTTAGGGTTCATGGTCAGTTTTCAGTTTTTGGGTAAAGGGGTATTTTTAGGGTTCAGGGTCAGTTTTCAGTTTTTGGGTAAAGGGGTATTTTTAGGGTTCAGGGTCAGTTTTCAGTTTTTGGGTAAAGGGTAATTTTAGGGTTCAGGGTCAGTTTTCAGTTTTTGGGTAAAGGGGTATTTTTAGGGTTCAGGGTCAGTTTTCAGTTTTTGGGTAAAGGGGTATTTTTAGGGTTCAGGGTCAGTTTTCAGTTTTTGGGTAAAGGGGCATTTTTAGGGTTCAGGGTCAGTTTTGGGTTTTTGGGTAAAGGGGTATTTTTAGGGTTCAGGGTCAGTTTTCAGTTTTTGGGTAAAGGGGCATTTTTAGGGTTCAGGGTCAGTTTTGGGTTTTTGGGTAAAGGGGCATTTTTAGGGTTCAGGGTCAGTTTTGGGTTTTTGGGTAAAAGGGTATTTTTAGGGTTCAGGGTAAGCATGGGCGTAAAATCCGCTCCGCTCGCGGATTTTTCGGATTTTCGGCAAATCCGCAATCCGCGAACGCTCGCGAATTTGTCGAAAATCCGTGAATCCGCTCGCGGCGGATTTTTTGCTTGGTTGCGGCGCGCGGCGTGGTGCACGGCGTTCACTTTCCGTCATTTTAGCGTTTGCCGAGTTGTTTTTCTTTGCGAGTGACGCGCCATTTTAGATCTTGCTGCGTGTTCCCGCGGGAGTTTGTCGCCCGCGAATACGTACTCGCGGCTTGCCACCTTGCACAGCACACCTCGCGAGAGTTCGCAATTGCGAACATGTAGTTGCGGCGGAAAGGAACAATCTCGCACTTGCGAAATAGAGATTTTGCAATTTCGCACAAGAAAATCACCAGCAAACAGGATAAACCTTCAGAAAATTATGATTTTTATCAGAATCACTCCTCAGGTTGACATTTGCATGGCCTTTTTTTTTGCAAGGAGTCCATTTTGGGGGGGGGGGGAGGAAGGAAGTGCCCCACAGTCTCCAACTTCCTGTTCCTGTCCAGCAGGCTCCTCCCAGTGCTTTGTCCATCTCCTGGTCACTTTCATTTGGATCTGGAGCTGGAAGGATTACTTTTTGTGGGTGCTGCTGGATATTTGGATTTGAGGCCTTTTTGACTGTCTTTGGATCACTTTTGGATTAGAAATCAACTTTCACAAGTAAGTTTGTTTGGGGCATTACAGTTGCTGCAAGTACAATTTTGGAACTTTTTCAGAAAATTAAATAAATTATATTGTGGGTAGCCACAGTATCCAGTAGGACCAGGGTTGGTTATGGGTGCATGATACAACTGTTTTGTTGAATTTAAACACCATTGAGGCCATGGATGGGCTGGGATTGTGCAGATTTTATTGTTTTTTGTCGTTTTTTTGGGCCTGCTGGTGTGGCCCTTTGCCCAGGGGTGGTGAGTGTTGCATGGGCCTAGTCTTTCTGTGGGGTGTCTTCTTGAATTTAAACATAATTGAGGCCATGGATGGGCTGGGATTGTGCTTATTTTATTGTTTTTTGTCGTTTTTGGGGGGCTGCTGGTGTGGCCTTTTGCTTGCCCAGGGGTGGTGGTGGTGCATGGACTGAGTGTGCCTGTGGTGTTGTCTCACTCTCTTTGATGTAAACATCATGGATGGCATTGGATTGTGGTGATTTCTGGCTGTTTTTCTGTTTTTTGGGGGTGTACTGTTGATGTGGTCTGGCCATGTGGGTGGTGGTGGTGGCCATCTTGAGTGCTGGCTGGTACAGGCAACATGTGCTTGGGGTGTAAGGGGGCCATTTTGAGGAGAGGCAGTGTCTGAGGCCTGCACTTATTTTGCCTACTTTTCATCCCTTATGCCCAGGGGTAGTGAGTGTTGCATGGGCCTAGTGTTTCTGTGGGGTGTCTTCTTGAATTTAAACATAATTGAGGCCATGGATGGGCTGGGATTGTGCTTATTTTATTGTTTTTTGTCGTTTTTGGGGGGCTGCTGGTGTGGCCTTTTGCTTGCCCAGGGGTGGTGGTGGTGCATGGACTGAGTGTGCCTGTGGTGTTGTCTCACTCTCTTTGATGTAAACATCATGGATGGCATTGGATTGTGGTGATTTCTGGCTGTTTTTCTGTTTTTTGGGGGTGTACTGTTGATGTGGTCTGGCCATGTGGGTGGTGGTGGTGGCCATCTTGAGTGCTGGCTGGTACAGGCAACATGTGCTTGGGGTGTAAGGGGGCCATTTTGAGGAGAGGCAGTGTCTGAGGCCTGCACTTATTTTGCCTACTTTTCATCCCTTATGCCCAGGGGTAGTGAGTGTTGCATGGGCCTAGTGTTTCTGAGGGGTGTCTTCTTGAATTTAAACACCATTGAGGCCATGGATGGGCTGGGATTGTGCAGATTTTATTGTTTTTTGTCGTTTTTTTGGGCCTGCTGGTGTGGCCCTTTGCCCAGGGGTGGTGAGTGTTGCATGGGCCTAGTCTTTCTGTGGGGTGTCTTCTTGAATTTAAACACCATTGAGGCCATGGATGGGCTGGGATTGTGCAGATTTTATTGTTTTTTGTCGTTTTTTTGGGCCTGCTGGTGTGGCCCTTTGCCCAGGGGTGGTGAGTGTTGCATGGGCCTAGTCTTTCTGTGGGGTGTCTTCTTGAATTTAAACACCATTGAGGCCATGGATGGGCTGGGATTGTGCAGATTTTATTGTTTTTTGTCGTTTTTTTGGGCCTGCTGGTGTGGCCCTTTGCCCAGGGGTGGTGAGTGTTGCATGGACTGAGTGTGCCTGTGGTGTTGTCTCACTCTTTTTGATGTAAACATCATGGATGGCATTGGATTGTGGTGATTTCTGGCTGTTTTTCTGTTTTTTGGGGGTGTACTGTTGATGTGGACTGGCCATGTGGGTGGTGGTGGTGGCCATCTTGAGTGCTGGCTGGTACAGGCAACATGTGCTTGGGGTGTAAGGGGGCCATTTTGAGGAGAGGCAGTGTCTGAGGCCTGCACTTATTTTGCCTACTTTTCATCCCTTATGCCCAGGGGTAGTGAGTGTTGCATGGGCCTAGTGTTTCTGAGGGGTGTCTTCTTGAATTTAAACACCATTGAGGTCATGGATGGACTGGGAATGTGCAGATTTTATTGGTTTTTGTCGTTTTTTTGGGCCTGCTGGTGTGGCCCTTTGCCCAGGGGTGGTGAGTGTTGCATGGGCCTAGTCTTTCTGTGGGGTGTCTTCTTGAATTTAAACACCATTGAGGCCATGGATGGGCTGGGATTGTGCAGATTTTATTGTTTTTTGTCGTTTTTTTGGGCCTGCTGGTGTGGCCCTTTGCCCAGGGGTGGTGAGTGTTGCATGGGCCTAGTCTTTCTGTGGGGTGTCTTCTTGAATTTAAACATAATTGAGGCCATGGATGGGCTGGGATTGTGCTTATTTTATTGTTTTTTGTCGTTTTTGGGGGGCTGCTGGTGTGGCCTTTTGCTTGCCCAGGGGTGGTGGTGGTGCATGGACTGAGTGTGCCTGTGGTGTTGTCTCACTCTCTTTGATGTAAACATCATGGATGGCATTGGATTGTGGTGATTTCTGGCTGTTTTTCTGTTTTTTGGGGGTGTACTGTTGATGTGGACGGGCCATGTGGGTGGTGGTGGTGGCCATCTTGAGTGCTGGCTGGTACAGGCAGCAACATGTGCTTGGGGTGTAAGGGGGCCATTTTGAGGAGAGGCAGTGTCTGAGGCCTGCACTTATTTTGCCTACTTTTCATCCCTTATGCCCAGGGGTAGTGAGTGTTGCATGGGCCTAGTGTTTCTGAGGGGTGTCTTCTTGAATTTAAACACCATTGAGGTCATGGATGGACTGGGAATGTGCAGATTTTATTGGTTTTTGTCGTTTTTTTGGGCCTGCTGGTGTGGCCCTTTGCCCAGGGGTGGTGAGTGTTGCATGGGCCTAGTCTTTCTGTGGGGTGTCTTCTTGAATTTAAACACCATTGAGGCCATGGATGGGCTGGGATTGTGCAGATTTTATTGTTTTTTGTCGTTTTTTTGGGCCTGCTGGTGTGGCCCTTTGCCCAGGGGTGGTGAGTGTTGCATGGGCCTAGTCTTTCTGTGGGGTGTCTTCTTGAATTTAAACATAATTGAGGCCATGGATGGGCTGGGATTGTGCTTATTTTATTTTTTTTTTGTCGTTTTTGGGGGGCTGCTGGTGTGGCCTTTTGCTTGCCCAGGGGTGGTGGTGGTGCATGGACTGAGTGTGCCTGTGGTGTTGTCTCACTCTCTTTGATGTAAACATCATGGATGGCATTGGATTGTGGTGATTTCTGGCTGTTTTTCTGTTTTTTGGGGGTGTACTGTTGATGTGGACTGGCCATGTGGGTGGTGGTGGTGGCCATCTTGAGTGCTGGCTGGTACAGGCAGCAACATGTGCTTGGGGTGTAAGGGGGCCATTTTGAGGAGAGGCAGTGTCTGAGGCCTGCACTTATTTTGCCTACTTTTCATCCCTTATGCCCAGGGGTAGTGAGTGTTGCATACTTGCATGTCCCTAGTCTTTCTGTGGGGTGTCTTCAATGTAAACATCATGGATGGCATGGGATTGTGCTCATTTTTCTGTGTTTTGTCGATTTTTTGGGGTGTATAACTGAACTGATGTTCCTCTGTCTTCCATTGCTTTTAGGTGCACAAGAAGACTCAATAGAACCACCAGTGCCAGGAAGAAGTCCTGCAGCGGTGTGTGCAGCATAACGTCACGCGACGTCACGTCTGGACACAGAACCCTCTGCAACTCGTGCAACTGCTGCCTGCTGACCTGCTCTGAAGAAGATGGCCCCAAAAAAAGTAACCCGTAGCTCCTCTAGCAAGAAAGGTGCCAGTAAGGAGCAGAAGAAGCAAGTTACCAAGGACACTGGTGTGCCGCCCGCCCCTTTTTTTGTGAGTAAAAAAAAAAGTATGCCTGCAGCAGCTGCAGCGGGATCTGCTGGGGACCAAGCTGGCAGCAGCACCCCCGCTCCATTGGGCTCAGTGCCACCACCACCACCACGCCAACTTAAGTCCAAGCCCTTGAGTGCTGCAGAGGCAGCCAGTATACTTCTTCAATCACCATCGACCAGTGATGTTGGCTCATCGCAAGAAAGCAGCAGCAATGTCCCTCAATCAACACAGGTTGTTGTAGCTCATCTGACGAGTGTTGAACAACCACAGCGGCAACAACAATCACATGTGCAAGTACAAGCCCAAGTACATGTGGAAGGAGAGGCAGCGCAAGGAGATGCGCATGCAGAGGTGCATGGAGGGTCACAACAAGTGCCCACAATAGTTGTTCCTCCCGAAGTAGGGGCACATCAGGAAATCGACAATCAAGGCGAGGTATCATTTGAGGAAGCCACTCCTCCTGATGATCCTTCATTGTCTTCCACAACCCTAGCAAGGAAGAGATCAAGGGTGGTGTCTACATCCTCTTCAAGCACACCTCCTTCTGATGATACGGATCAAACTTGGGAACCAGCACCACAGCCGTCTGAGAGTGAGGCACACCATGATCCAACAAAGGTACTTAAGCGTAAAAGGAAGCTCGTCCAAAGTCTCAGACTTATGGAGTGTGATGAGGCTCAACAAGAAGTGGCGGATACTGCTGCTGATGAAGACTCTGCCAACGACGACCCAGTCATCATAAAGGTCACTGCAGCCCCAGCGGGCATGCAGCAAACAGACATTTTGACCCTAGCCCGAAGAGCTGCTGCGCGTGATGATGATGATGATGATGTTGTCGATGAGGAGGCAGTGGAAACACCACAATCATTGGAGTTAAGTAGTACACCAACTCGTCCCGCTTCCATATTTCTTTCTGGCAAGAAGAGACCTGCGTCAACCTCGACCTTAATTAGTGGCGGTGAAAGTGGAAAACGTACAAAAGTTGGCCAATCCAGATCCTCCACTTCATCTGGCATTAGCTTCATGACCACCACCACCACCAGTATCGCCGCCTCCTCCAGGTCCCACAGACACTTCAAGTCCCCAGTTTGGGACTTCTTTACTGTTTGTCCCAAAAATCCAAGGTTTGCCATTTGTACCCTTTGTAAGCTTGCAGTTAGTCGTGGTAAGCCAGGTAGCAACTATGGTACCGGCGGCCAGAGTGGTCATCTTGACAGAAAGCACGGTGTCCAATGGTTTGCGCACCTAGCTGCGATCAAGAAAGGCCAAAATCAAGGAAACGTTGATGTTTCATCTGATGTTGACGAGCAGGAAGAAGACGTGTCAAACACTTCCCTTACACCCAGTACCCCTCTCAGCAGCACACCCAATGTGAGGCACACTAAGAGTGTTGGAGCGAGTGAGACACCAACGCACAAAAGTTCACCAGCGAGCAAAATTGGGTCAACGAAGTCATTATCAGCCCGTAAATGCTTGGTCCAGGCCAACATTAGAACAATGCTTACTTCAGACGTGCCATATGAACGCAACCACCCACTGACGCGTCTGTATAACACTAAGCTGGCTAAAATGCTAGCTGTGGACCTTCTACCTTTTTCTTTTGTAGAAGCGGTAGGTTTTCTTGAATTAGTTGCAACGCTCTGCCCTAAATGGAAGGTTCCGAGCCGGTTCTATTTTGCCAGAGTTGCGGTTCCAGCACTACATGAAGATGTGCTGCAGGCGATTGGGGCAGCTTTGCAGAAGAGTGCTGTTCACACAATACATCTGACAACAGACATGTGGACCAGTGGCCCAGGCGATGATTACATGTGCATCACTGCACACTGGGTCTCTTTTTCAGGTGTTATAGCAAAGCTAAACGCAGGTGTTGACCCGGACCAAGTTTTCAAAGCTGCTCGGAAACATGCAACACTAGCCATGTTTGCCTTGGAGAAAAGTCACACAGCAGAAAACCTTTTGGAAGAGTTTGACAAAAAGGTGTTGTCAATGCTATCCCCCCTAAAACGCAAGATTGGTTATGTTTCCACGGATAATGGCGCCAATGTAGTTAAGGCCATGTCACAGGGTCACCATGTTAGAGTGCCGTGTTTGGCGCACTGTATCAACCTGGTAGTTCAAAAATTCTTGAGTGATAAAGAGAGTCCAGCGTTCGAGGTAATGGCCACCTGCCGCAAAATGTGCAACCATTTCAGCCATTCTTTTAAGGCCCGGAAGCATCTGCGGAGACTGCTACTTCAACGTGGAATGCCAGTGAAAGCACTCATCCAGGAGGTGGCAACACGTTGGAACTCAACCTTCTACATGCTTGAGCGTCTGCATGAGCAGTATACGGTACTCGATCACTATTTCTTGACAGAGGCTACATCTCAGAAGGAGGACCTGCGGATGAGTAAGGCGCAATGGGCCATAGTTAAAAGCCTGACAGACATGCTTCGTCCTTTTGAGTTCTTCACGCGTGCAGTCAGCCAGGAGGACTGTAATTTGGGAAAAGCTATCCCATTGTTGTGCATACTGGAGCACCAACTGATGGCGGTTTCTTCTGAGTTTGAAAAAGATGAAAGAAAAAAAAACCATTTCATTTTGTCTGAGAAATTATTACATCGCCTACGTGGTGATGAACGTCTTAAAAACATCAACTCAGATCAGCATTACATTTGTGCTACTATTCTGGATCCACGCTACAAAAAGGCGCTGGCAGACAACGCATTCTTTCCTTTCGCTGATGCAGATGTTCAAAAGTACAAACATTGGTTAGCCTGGTCAGCCAAGAGGTTTGAAAAAGAACGGCAGGTTATTGAAGGAGAAGCCAGTACATCAGCATCAGCATCAGCAGGCCATCCGCAGTCACAAGAATCCACTTCTGCACCTGTGGCTGGGGCACAAGTGACCTCTCAGCCGTTAAAGACACCGGCAACTGGATCATCTGCACCACACACAATGACAACACTAACAGTGGCTGGGGAGGAGGATTGGCTAAGTTTGATGGGGTATGGTTCTCTAAAAAATGTCACAGGCACAGCAAAAAGTAAGCAAAGTGGAGGAACAGTTGATGACCTTGAGTCGATGGTGCAGGACTATCTGAATGACTCAACAGTGGTCTTTCTTAATGAGGAGCCATTGCAGTATTGGCATGGCAAAAAACAATTGTGGCCACAGCTCTACAACCTGGCTATAAACTATTTGTCTTGCCCACTCGCAAGTGTGTCTTCTGAACGTGTTTTCAGTGCTGCTGGTGGCATTGTAACTGCCAAACGGAGCCGCCTATCGCCCAAAAATGTGGAGCGGCTGACAATGATCAAGATGAATCAGCACCTCATACCACCAGATTACAAAGTGCGAGAAAGCACGCCACATGAAGACGATGAGGACAGCAACGTAGATGAGGGGATTTTTTCTCTGTTCGGTGCCACTGACCTCATCCAGCCTGAATTCGCAGAGTATGATGACGAAATCTTGTTCTTATTCCCTGACACCGAGCCCTGAAAATGAGACAATCAATCAAGAACTTTCTTTTTCGTCCTTATTCACTTTTATTCCTGTGTGCTTTGTGTCTCTCTTTCATTGTTTTGCACAGTTAATTTAATTCAAACTTTAATCACCTAATCCCAAAAAGAAGACCATCATCAGAACTGTCTTCACTTGTTTGCTTATTGATTTGAAGGTGCCGCAGTCTACATTCCTCAGGTTCACAAGTTCTGAAGAACATGCTCCTCTATCCTCCTCCTCCAGACTGCGATTTCCCTCCAAGCAGAGTGCTGGATTACGCACAATGAAGAAAGACTCAGCACTTGTGGGGGTGTTGTACTTCTTTGCGGGTGAGTTGACGGTTTTGGGCCCATTGCTGTGAAGCTCTAATAATGGACAAAAGTGTTTTGGACCAAATATGAGGTGAAAATTTCTTGCCGTTTTTGCTGACTTGCTTGCCTTTGAGGTGCTCTTTGGCGGGGTTCCGGGGGTTTGTGTGTAATTTTTGGTGTCTGTCGAAGCACTGCTGCGACAGTCTAATCTTGATTGCATTTGCTTTTCAGGAAATCCGTGGTGGAAAACAGGAGTTATGATGATTGATGATGACCTAGCTGCACAGCGCGTTACTTTGGACCGAAGGCCGAGAGATATTGTAAGTATGAGATTTAGCTTTTTCGCTGTTTGGGGGTGTTGTCGGGTGTTTTTTTGCGGGTGGGTTGGCGCCGGCGGGTCTTGCCTGGGGCATTCCTGGGAAGGTCTAATACCGGATACAAGTATTTTGGACAAAATCCATAAGGAACAGCCTTTTTTTTGCCATTTCTTCAGACATCTTGCTCAATGTAGCTTTTGGGGGGCTTCCTGCTGTTCGTGGGTGGGTTGCGGCCGGGGTCTCTGTCGAAGCACTGCTGCGACAGTCTAATCTTGATTGCATTTGCTTTTCAGGAAATCCGTGGTGGAAAACAGGAGTTATGATGATTGATGATGATGACGACCTAGCTGCACAGCGCCGCGTTTGGACCGAAGGCCGAGAGACATTGTAAGTATGAGATTTCGCTTTTTCGCTGTTTGGTGGTGTTGTGTCGCGTGTTTTTTTGCGGGTGGGTTGGCGCCGGCGGGTCTTGCCTGGGGCTTTCCTGGGAAGGTCTAATACCGGATACAAGTGTTTTGGACAAAATCCATAAGGAACAGCCTTTTTTTTGCCATTTCTTCAGACATCTTGCTCAATGTAGCGTTTTGGGGGGCTTCCTGCTGTTCGTGGGTGGGTTGCGGCCGGGGTCTCTGTCGAAGCACTGCTGCGACAGTCTAATCTTGATTGCATTTGCTTTTCAGGAAATCCGTGGTGGAAAACAGGAGTTATGATGATTGATGATGATGATGACGACCTAGCTGCACAGCGCCGCGTTTGGACCGAAGGCCGAGAGACATTGTAAGTATGAGATTTAGCTTTTTCGCTGTTTGGTGGTGTTGTGTCGGGTGTTTTTTTGCGGGTGGGTTGGCGGGTCTTGCCTGGGGCATTCCTGGGAAGGTCTAATACCGGCTAGAAGTTAGTTGGACAAAATCCATAAGGAAACACCAGTTTTGGCACTTTGTAAGTTAGGGTTCGTTAGGGTTAGCCCTAGCAGCAGGATTGCATGTGTTTAGGGGGGTTCTATTGCAACGCGGTTCTGTTGTTGTAGAGCACTGTTGGAGCGATGCTGGCTATGGATACTTTTGCTTGCAGGCAAGTGGTTTGAATACAATCCACGGTCTGTATTTGGGTCTACTGTTACTTTCAAAGTACGTTTTGTAACCATTTTTCTGCTAGGCATCATCAAAGTGTGACTTTTTGAACCACACAGCGTACATACCTTTTATTTATTTATCAGTGGTATTGTAATAGCACTTCCTGTTTTCCGTTCAATAATTACAGGCCGGGTTTCAGTCAACATCCGCCAGGCAGGCAGTGGACAGGGTGTCTCTTCTGTCAGTGGTCACCACCACATTGATGGACGAAGCGTCAGCTGGAATGGAGGAGTGCCGCCAATAAGAGGAATTGTTTGCTGCATGCAACTTACTTACCAATTTCAACAGGACAACTCCAACAACATACGCAATACAGATACAGTATCCATTGTTGTCTTTTATTCTATGAGTGTGACTGCATGTGCTTACCTTTACTTTGTAACCAAAGATTGTCTGTAAACTCTGTATCTTCAATTATTGTTTGTCCATGCTCTGCTTTTTTTTTCTTCTCTCAACAAAACCTACCCAAAAAGAAACCCCCATTCCCATCCATTTTACAAACCCTAACCCTCTTCCCCCGGGCTGTGTTGTTTTGCTTGATGTCTGACTAAAATGACATCAATAATTCCACACACTTGCTGGGGAGGATAAGGTGATAGCAGCAACAGGCTGGTGAAGGAATACGAGGATATCTTCTAGACTTACTCAGCTTCAGTACTATATCTTCTAGTAGTAGTAGCCAATGTCAAATAAATTCAACGCAAGTACTAGTTATACTTGCAATACTTTACCATTTGTTAGGCTACATTATGGCACTGTTCTAGTGTACTGTCACCTGCTATTTTCTCGATCGTACCGTAACCGTTGTAATGCTACATTAAGGAGTACAAACAAGGTTTCGTTTTCTTTTTTTCCATAGGCATGCAACTGCCACTGTGTCACACCACTAGTAACACCGCAATGAGGAAATGTCACCCGCCCAGGAATGACAACGTTAATCCCCATTTCACCTGGAGCCAGCCCTGGGCCTAGCCCTAATTTCTAACACAAATTACAGGTAAAATAAGCGTTTGGTGGGAGGTAGTATAATGGAGTATTATTTCGGAGTAGACAAGAGTTTGACGGTTGTACTACTAAAGTCCTACGACTGTTCAGGAAAACAAAGTTACTGTTACACCCCCGCCCCCCACCCACCAGACTGAAAAGCAGTAAAAAACAGGTATGGTCAGATAAAGTAGTTGAAAAATATATTTATTTATCCCTAACAAAATAATCTCCCTCACCCACCCTAACCCCAACGATTGTCTCTGAAACGTCCCAAAACGATCCCAACTCCCAAATCCCACCCCCCAAAAGTCTATAAAAAAAGGGCAAGGGACACTCCACTACTGGAGGGTGCTGGTGCTGGTGCATGATGCGGCATGGGCATCATACTCCTTGCGGAGGGTGGCAAGCTCGGAGCGGAGGCCCTTAACCAAGGTCTTATACCTCAGGACCTCCTGCTCCAGGTTGGACATGCGGACTCGTAGGCGGTGTTGGCGTTCCTTGCAGCTCCTGTGGGGGGCAGCTGGTGTTTCCGGTGCTTGGCGGTGGCGGTCGGCTTTCTTAGCCCGGCTCGGTCCCGCTGGTTTAGTCACGGAGGAGGATGCAGTCGAAGATGTTGCCCCGCTCGACTGCGTGTCCTCCTCCTCCTCCAGGGCCACCAGCCGCCGATACTCGGCGACTGTGGCCTCCAGCCTCCGTTGCCGGGCCAATCTAGCCTGCTCCCTCCTTGTTGTTGATTTGGAAGAAGGAGCAACTATATGAAGAAAGAAAGACATAGTCTGTAACCAATGCTCCTTATTAATAACACAAAGTGATTGAGCCGAAAGTTGGGTCACAGAGTACAAGTAGCAAATTGAAAGCACAGTACATAACTATTGAGGACAGTATCTATGTAACCCTCCCACTTCTGCATCCTTGCTCTAACAGTAGTGGTAGTTTAATGAACTAATTCTACTACCACTATGGACTTCCATTACAGTCGACTATGACAGTACACCAGTCTTATTCTTCTTCTTCTCTCTTGTTTAGGGAAATGGGTACGTTATCTTATGCAAGCCGGCAGAATGACATGGACACAGCACAGTGAAGTTGCACCCGAGAAAAAAAGTTGCACACCATGATGATGGAGACAGACTTGCGTTACTGTACCGGTCCAGTACATGCAGGTGGTGAAGCTATTACTTTTCTATTACGGGTGGCACTGAGAATACTCTGTTACAAGGGCTACTGCTTAATTAATTTACCTTTCACCCTACAGTGCAAATGAGTACTAGAAAAGGAAACTGAAGAAGCTAACTAATTTGATTATCTATCACTTCACATGGGACGTATTTAATGACAGATGAGATGACTTTAGGTGCTTTGCTTAATATTGAGTGAACACAGTGATACACCCACACATGAATGACGTACTACAAGTAAACTAAAGTTATTAAGAGAGGTACGGAGTGTCCACCGTAATAACCAGATATATGCTGTGAATGCAAACGCAATACAAAGTACTGCTACTATTCATGGAAGTATTGGACACATTTACAATTTCTTTTCCTTGCCTTCCCTGCACTGGGACGGACGTGCGGGTGCGGTGGTACATGCTCTTCAAGGTAACACTTACTTCACCTGGCGACCATCTACTCTCTCTAGATACACATTTGCTATGTAAGAGTCAGAGAATACCATGCTCCAGGCATCCATTCATTCAAAGTATACGCACACATACAGTTTCTGTTTCACCCACCCAGGCTGCTGTCCTTCCACCCATCCTTGCTTCATCATTGACCCAGCCATGCACCATACCATATTCTTTCCTTCCCAGCCACCTCTGGGTCCAAGCAAACACATATCGTTCTTCTTTGCCAGCCATCATACAAGTTCGCGTCCCACTTACTTACACCCTTCTTTCGCTTTTCGTTCATCCCATCCATCACGTTCGTCTAAGAACTTATTGGGATTCTTCTCACCAAAAACTTCACAGCTAAGTCGAAGTACATTTCGAGGAGGCTACTACCTGGTTGATTTGTAATTGTAATACACCCGTGCAGAAAGCACACTATGCAGTCTTCAATCTCAATAAGTAAGGAATATATAGCTTACCTGTTTCCGCCACCACCGTTTGATCCCCCACAGGAACGGCCACCAGCTCTTCTACCGCCGCATCCTCCCCAGAGGCCTCCGAGTCCAAGTCCAACACATCAGCCACCTCCGCGCTGGCCCCGTCACCAGATGTTACACCTACAAAGTACATTTAAGAAAGTTAGAATACACCACTCACTACTATATAATATTTGGTCTAGGAGAAATGTTAAAAAAACAGAATACAATGTAATAATTTGTGACTGTCTACTCCATAGTAAAAATGTCCCATTTTCCAGGGAAGGCTGTTGTCTTGCTGCACTTTTATGCACAACTGATGAATGCTTGCTTTTGATTTTTAACACGCACCACTTTTTCTCCTAACAGACAGAAGCTTGACTCCTGAGTCCTAAGAACACGACCAGGATCAAGTTCAAAGTAGGTGAGAGTTCGGCTCGACCACAAGAAATGTGTCCAATTAATCGTCAGCACTAACCACTTTTCCGTTTACAGTTAAATAGTTTTATGACAAAGTAGATTTCAATAAATGTGTTTACTTTTAATAAAGCTTTTACACTTAAATAGACTCTGTGGTTTTTGTTCCTCTAGACTAGAGTGGATGAGCTAAAGGTTTTGGAATTTTTGCAAGCATGAGTGCCTCTGACACTTCTTGACTGTGCTGTGACTCCGTACTACTCTCTTGTCCTGCGTACGATAATCTAGAGATCATTGGGGATCTATAATCGGTGACTTCGGGAGCTGAATGACTCTGCCACACTATCTAGTCAGTAAGGAGACAGTGCATAGAGGTATTGCTGAATATAATGGGAGTCCAATGGAATTGCCAAATGTCCAATCTTAGTTAGCTACACAGACAGACTAATAAGAATAGTCTAGTAATACCACAGGGAGTCATCATATTCGAGGCAGGATAAGAATTTATATCCAGTCTACAAGAAGATCAAAGACGATTTAGAAAAAATCGAATGAGGAACGCTAGGAAAAAATAGGTACTGTTTAGTAAAATGTAAACTTACTGGGGCCAGCAAAGGAGCCCTCGCCTGCCCGATCCTGGCCTGCATCCTCAGCACCCTCCTCCTGTGTCCTCTTGCCCTTGGGGGGAGCTGATGTACAACATGAAAGAAAGAAAAACCATAAAACATGGATGAGATTTTTCAACCAAATCAAACATTTCAAAAGAACAATAACAACATATTTTGGAAAAATAGCAAATAGATAGACAACTATTCCACGGGATCTATCTCATGTGGTATACTACGTTATTCGTATTGCCTGATTTGCGGAACGTTGACTTAGAAAGTTCCTATGTAACTCAATAAACAGACTACTAAAGAGGTTTGCCTAGGCCTGGCACTGCAGGCAGTAGTGCACAACACGTGACAGACAAAGTCCATCCTGCTTGCAGATCAGTGAATACTCAAACTATCAATCCACCCGCCACCACCGCCACTATTTCTTCTGATAGCCATGTGACTGTCTAAAGGAAGGACACTGGACTTCAGTCTGTTGGGGCTGATTTATAAGTCCCTTGCGGAAGTTGCGGCTGATTTTCCTCCATTGTTGCGTGCCTTTTCTGACGCAGCGGCAGAACAAAAGACTCGCCATGGTGTTGGTGCGGCGTATATATTAAAAAAAAAAACACATATGGGCATATGGGCGATGCATCACGTTGTAAAGCCCTGCGCCATCAGGGGGCGTTCCGGCGCAAGGGAGGGCGTACCTGCGCAGGAACGAATCCTAAAAGTGGCTGAGGGAAATCTACAAGATGTCAATCAGTCATTTTTATGACAATGATGCATGACTCAAACCCTGCGCGCTTGAAGCCGACGTACGGCTTGATGCAGCATTGGGGAGATAGGGTACCCCAGAGCATTGCTGGAGCTGCGCCATCGTTGGCACGCAACTCCAGCAATGCGCTGCCTTTACGGCACAGATGCGTAAGGCTTCTGTGACGTTTTGGGCCAATGGGTGGTGGTGGCATGGCACACAATTACTGCCGCATCCCTGCTACTTTGCAGGGATGCGCCGGTAATTGAAAATATGACCCTTACTGTCTAGCATTACGCAGTTCTTTTCTTTACAGTACACTGATACATAATTTCTCAGGCCAATGAAATGCTTCTGAACACAACATACAAAACAAAGAAGCATAGTAGCAAGCAAGGCTACTGAGAAGGAGAGCAGTGCACCTGAAAATGAAATGCATAGAAGATTTTGAAATATAATTTACCTCAATGTAATCGGCAGCATTATTGCTCTTGGTAAAGAACAAAGATTTGCAAATAACAGAGCAGGATAAAACAGAGTAGTAAATGTACTACTACTACTACTCACCAAGCCCGGGGACCTCTACGCCGAGCGCGTCCAGCAAGTCCCGCTCCCGGTCCATGACATCGGTCCAGCGGTGGGTGGCCTGGTTATATGTGCGCCGGACCCCAGAGATCTTGTACATGGCCCGGCACACCTTCTCCCACCGCTGGCGGCGCTCCCGGATGCCATAGCCGGTCGCGATCTTGCCGCCTCCCAGGATCGTCTTGGGGAGGCGGCGCTGGACATGGAAGATCAGTGCCGCCACTTCCTCCGCGCTAAAGATCTCCCTCGGGACCACTTGCTCCCCCCTTAAACGCCCGCACGGGAGCCGGGCACGGGGTGCGGGACCCTTCCCCTTCTCAGGGTGCTTCCCGGCTCCCTTTACCATGGTCTGGGCAGAAATAAACTTAAATGATAAAGAAGAAATAGAATAGTGAAGAAGAAAATAAAAGAGTTTAAAAAAGTAGTTTAAAAGTAACTAAAAGCTGCAGAAAACACAAAAATATAGAGCTAGAAAAATAGAGGGTTAGATAATAAGTAAAATTAGATCAAAAAAACTTCAAACAAGCAAAGGATGGCAGAGATTGAGAGAGGATAGAGAAAGCATGCCCAGAACCATAGCAATGAATGAGAAACAAGATGGCCGCGCCCGTTCACGACCGCGTGGGTAAGTTCGCGCGAGATTTTCCTTGCGAGTACGCGCGAACTTGTACTCGCGAGCAGCACACTTTGCGAGATTACACATAGCGGGCGGAAACGGAATTACGTCACGCCAACAAGATGGCCGCGCCCGTGTACGACCGATAGGGTAACTTGGCAAACGAATAGCTAGAAGCGCCTCGCGAACACGCGCAAGATCACGCGAACATACACGTCGCAACAAAAACAATTTTGTATTCGCACGTATTCGCGGCTTCCGAAATCGATCTCGCACGGATTCGCGCCCCAAATAACGCGCGAAATTGCAAAAAAAACGATTTTAGCTAAAATGAAAGCAATGAGCAGGTGCAAAAGTTCAAACTTAACATTAGTAACATTCAAGGTAGTGCTTCCTGATGGGCCCCTCCAGAGTTTGCAACAATTCTATGACCCTGCTATGACCCAAACAGCAGGCTCATAGAATAGCACCATAAAGGTCCTGTAAAAAAAAAATTTCACTGCAACAAAAAGCAAATTACAGATAAGGAAGGAAGCAGGTGCCAGCCAGACTGGAACTTTCAAAATTACTGACACATTAATGAAACACAAATTAATTGATGGCAGTTGAAGAAGGGCAGGTGTGCTAGCTTTTTTCAACCACCATAATCTACAGTAATAAATAAACCTAATAGGTGCCTGTGAGGATGTACTAGAGGGTGGCATGGGTGTCCCAGAGGGTGGCAGTGGTGAAACAGAGGGTGCTGTGAACCTGTGATGATAAACCAGACGTAGAAACAACATAGTCGCGGCCGTTGCAAGCCGAAAAGTAAGTTCGCAATTGCGAACTTGTCCCAAAATCGGCGCGAACACGCGCCAACACAAAAAACGGAAAAATCCGCAAGTCCGCTAGAGTTCGCGGATCTTCGCGGATTGCGAATCCGTAAATACGCAAGTTCGCGGATTGCCAATCCGCAAAATCCGCCCATGCTTAGTTCAGGGTCAGTTTTGGGTTTTTGGGTAAAGGGGTATTTTAAGGGTTTAGGTTCAGTTATGGGTTTTTGGGTAAAGGGGTATTTTTAGGGTCCAGGGTCAGTTTTGGGTTTTTGGGTAAAGGGGTATTTTTAGGGTTCAGAGTCAGTTTTGGGTTTTTGAGTAAAAGGGTACAGGGTAAAAATAAAGTAAAATTAAATTTAAATTAAATTAATTAAATTAAATTAAATTAAATTAAATTACATTAAATTAAATTAATTAAATTAGAATTATTTACATTTGTAATTTAAATTATATACTTACCTATACTTACGTTGTAATGGCATGCGTTGTAATAGCCCCTGCGTTGTAAATACCTGCGTTGTAATGCCATGCGTTGTAATGGCACCTGCGATGTAAAAATTGCGTTGTGATGGCATGCGTTGTAAATGCATGCGTTATAACGTCATACATCCAGCCATAGAGATGGACTCTGTTGTCAACCCTTTGCTAAAACTCCCTACTTCCAGTTTGAATGAAGAAACTGAGTATACTTATCCCGCAACCGAGTCGTTGCCTGGTTTGCCGCAGGATACCCTTCAACAGTCACGTTTCTCTTTTGACTCGAATTTTACATTGTCATTAACCTACCAAATTAACTAACTTATTTAGTTCCACCTTAACTAACTTATTTAGTTCCACCTTGGACATACATTTGGATGGTCCTTTTATCCATTTTTCTTTTTATGTCAATTGGATTTGTGACATTCTTTTTCCTTCTCATAAATGGTCACTACATACCTGAACGCTCTGCTGTGAAACTGGTTGATGGAACTTTGGCCCCACATTCGTCTTCACACATCATGAAGAGGTACCTGACTTTTGTCAGTTGCAGATGGCATAGCTTGGGAGGCAGTGGAGTTTGAAATCCATGGCCCTACAGAGATAATTAACGTACCAAATGTACTTCGTGTTTCCATGGGTGATGTATTTAAACACAATGTACGATCTGATGATTGGGACGTGCAATACAATCTTTGTTTTCAAATTTGAAATACTATGCTGCATTAGATGCGGAAGATTTGTATTTGAATACTGCAAATTATGCTGATTTGTTTTGCTACCAGCATTATGGCCATCATTTATTTATTTATTTATTTTGATATTTGTAGAGCGCACTGCAACCCTGCGGGCATCCTGGCGCTGAAACATAGTGAAGAATCGGTAAGAGAAGCCACTAAATATAAAATAGGCAGCTACAATGAGGAATCATATCACTAAGTAGAAATCAAGATTTTCAAACTTTAGGGAAGAGCCAGGTCTTAACTCTCTTGCGGAACAACGTCAGGTTCTGTATACTCCTGATTTCCAGGGGAAGACGTTCCAGAGGCGGGCGGCTGCCAAGCTAAAAGCTCTTCCCCCCAGGGTTACTTTCTTTATCCTGGGAATCCTAGCAAGGCTAGCAGAAGATGAGCGGAGGATACGTGTAGGTTTGTACCATTGGAACCTATCTTGGAGCAGCTTGTGTCCTTGTCCATGAAGTGCTTACCTGCATAAAGCTAATACATTTAGAAATGTTGTTAATTACACACAATGGGAACATTGCCCAGCTCCATTGGAAGGTAGCTCAAAAACTTACTTGAAAGAATTTACATATTTTACAGACTTTGAAAAATCCAAACCGGAATCATTTTAATTTAAATTAAATGTTATTTCAAATTCTCACCCACACCAAATTAGTGTATTCACAATTATTTAATAATGATTTGTCCGTGGGTGGCTATGATCTGTGGAAAGCAGTAGTAGATCTTAAATCTGTTTGGGGTTCTCGATCCTGGCAGGTGCGGTGAACTGAAGCTTTACAACGCGCGTGCCTCATCCCGACTCAAATTCTATTTTTAAATGATTCGGTCTATCAGATTACCTGTTTTGGTTTGGCTACTTCGAAACAAAAGAATACCCCTGCCATTCCTAATCTGGCAGAATATCTAAACTGGACCAATCATACTGATTACTCCATTGATGACTTACAATCCTTAATTCAAAATATAACTTTTCATATTTCTGCTTTAGGCCCTCGGGGTTGGTAGGTGTGGCAGACTAGTTTGGATGCTTGCCAACTCCGTTTCAATGACAAGGATCCTGGCTATTTACAGGATAGGCCTGGTCCACGTTTTTAAAACTCCCATTCCCTTTCCACTTACTCTTTTGGAAAATTATGTCAAAACTGGTTAAAACACTCAACACTGTCGTCAGTAAAACAACATTTGTCGTTATTATCGGTTAACATTGATTTGACAGATTTTATAAAAGGGCCTATGGGTGCTAGATCAAAAAATTTATTTATGCAACCTACAATAAAATATGGAAGCTTTCCCAAATTGAGGCTGCTTCGCGTTTAAGGGCGATAGACCAGGCTAATTTGGAAAAAGTCCTTGATGTTGTGGATAATAGTATTAACACACTTTCCTCCCGCATTTATACATTGAACAGTATTGTTTCATCTGTTGTGGATATTGGGCAAGATGATGTATCTGTTTTATATCATGGACAGAATCAATTGCGTTCAGTGATGCAGTATGCATGGACGTTACAAACTCTTAAAATGGGGAAAGTTCCTTGAGATTATTTGAACGCAACATCTTTATTTTTGCCTTTTAATTTAACAGACAAACAGCGATTTATGTCCATGAAAGATGCTACATACACTCTTTTACATATTGAAAAATTAGAACCTTTGCCTTTTTTTGTGGCCGAGACCGAAGCTGCTGTCTGGCTCATTCACAAGGAAATAACCTTACCTTTTCCTTTGTTTAAATTTAGCTCCTGCATGAAGCATTACCCCATCGGCCACTATGAACTCCTGGGCAGTGCTTTCCTTCAAGAGGTGTGGTCGTTACCATTCGCTTAAAGATGCTTGCGAGATGATAAAGAAGTTTATTTACTGGGGAAATCATTAGGGGTGGGCAGAATTTGCATAATCGTGCTACGCAACTCTTCGCGAAAATGTCAAAAATCTCGACAAACACATGGAAATATCACGAAGACGCGGAAGTGCTTTTCCCGCCTGTTTGTGATATTTTCTGCGTGATCGCATTGGAAATGTCTCGACAACTTGCCCATGCGTTCGCTTATGGGCGCGGCCATCTTGTTTTCACTTGTCCCGCCCACAATGCTTATTTCCTATGCCGGGTCGCGCAATGCATGCTCGCGTTCGTTCCTGATACGTATTTCCTGTTCGGGAACGCTATTACCTGTTCGCAACGCTTTCTGTGTGCTCGGTGGGAAAATATCGCGCAAACTTGCTCACGCGGTCGCAATGGGCGCGGCCATCTTGTTTTTCACTCTATTGCTATGGTTCCGGGGCCTGCTTTTCAATCCTCTCTGTATCTTTTCAATCCTTTGTTTGTGAAAATAGTTTTTTGATCTTTTCTACTTATTATCTCTAAGACAATTTTTCTGATACTATATTTTTTGTTTTTGTCTACTTTTTGTGTGTTTTTTAACTAATTATTCACTCTTTTTCTATTAACAGCTCTTTTTATTTCTTTCACTTTCTTTTTTAATTTTTACCTTTTCTTTCCCGCCCCCCGCCTACCCCAGAAGCACATCAAAAGGCCACAGGGCTCGACAACGTAGCCAGAGCTGTGACCGCCTTTCTTGCGGAAGGCGGCACCCACAAGGGGTGCAGGCACAGGCCTTATTGGGGGAGGTTGAGTTGGCTGCACTGGTTTTCTTTGTGCAGCGCCACCTCCCCTTAACCCTGGCAGCAGGCGGCAGGCCTGGGTCCGGGTACGGGCTCCGGGAGTGTCTGCAGCGGTGGGGAGGGGTACGCCGGGCAGTGTTTCGCTGCTCTGGTGTCCGGTGCACACAGACCAGCTGACTCACCGGTGGTCCGATAGCCTGGACCTGGAGCAGGACCTGCTGGACCTGCTAGGAGTGGAGATCCCGGGTCTTGGTGAGTAACTATTTAACTATTACTACTTTGTGTCTGTTCTTTTGCTCAATGTTATATTTTGCAAATATCTTTTTTTCCCAACCAGCTAGAATGCTGCTGCTTACTTTACAGGTAAATTACGTTTAAAAGGTGCTCTTCTGCGCTACTATTCTTACTTGTTTGCAACTTTGCGTTTGCGCTCGCTTAGCGTGATTATGTAAGAGTTTATTTAAGAGAACTTAAGTTACGTAATACTATAGTGACTCTAATCCTTCCTTTGTCCTGTCACTAAGAGATAGGGGTGGATTGATATTTAGGTTTAGTTACTTATTAATATGAGTTTGTAATTTTTTAGTGGTGTGCGTGACGCCCCCTCTGTTACGTCACGTACTGCTAGTGCTTAACCCAGTCCTTAGTAGAACCTTTTGTAGTTTGTTCAATGAGTGGTAATAGGCATAGCACTAGCAGAACATCAGCATCAACCAACCAACAATTTGGTTTATGCAAAACCATAACATGTGTCCTCCATTTCTGCATTCTTGAGGACTAAAAGAAGTAGAAATGCATACTTAATGTACAATTGACGTGCCTGGAATAGGTGGGCTAGGTTCAGGTGGTACGTACTACTTAGGCTTAGTTAGTATTCTGGAATCAGAATGGAACACTGGATTAGTGTAGATAAATAATAAGTAGTCAAATCGCGGATCCCGCGACACTACTTGTTGACCAGATGAGATAGGTTAATTTTATTGCAATTGTTGTTACATAAATGTTTTTTTGACCGTCATTAAAAATATTTTATTTGGTTCACACCAATCATCAATGTCGGTCTCTTTCTTATATCTTTCATGATCAGCACCCAGGGGCAAGAAGACGGGGTCTGAGTCGGCGGGAGCACTTAAACAACACCAGGGACAGGAGGACCAGGACAAGGGCTCTTCTGCTGGCCCTAGTAAGTCTTCCTGTTTTTAATATTAATAATTCTTATTCCCTAACTTTTACTGCACCATATTTTTTCCGAACTATTGTTTCCATTTTCTAATGCTATTTTTTTACCAACAATTATCCTTCGATCAGGACTATCTGTTTCTAAATTCTTGCCATCCCTGCCTCTGCTATTAACTGCCACTGCTGTGATGACTCTCTGTACTACTACTATTAGTCTGTCTGTAGCTAAGCTTGCCCAGTTGGCCACTCTTTATTTAAAAGGTTTTAAATAAAACTCAGATTCACCAGTAGCTCTAGTCATTGAGTCCAGTCCTTTGGGTTGTCCTCTTGTACTACTTCTAGTCTTATTGATCTTGAGTCTTTGTTAATCTTGAGGCTTTTCGACAATTCCCACCAACAAAATGCCCAACCAGATTTTACTATTTTGATAGGATAGGACATACTACTATTGTTGTAGGGATTTTGCACATACAGAACTTTGCACAAGAAAATAGGATGTTGGTGGTGGGAGGTTGAACCTTCCTCACACCTCAATCAGAACCCACCACAATCCCCTGCCCGACTAGTTATAGTAGTGTCTCATCATAACTATTAGCTCTCCGAACCCCCCAAGATACCCAACAAGTAGACAACCCAGAATATAACACTCCCAACCTCTCAGTCGTAGAAGCAATGCACATGCACACCCTTCCTTTTGCTCGCTCACTCACTCGTGTAAGTCCACACCAAATACCACCGAGTCTATGTAAGTTCAAAAGTTTTATTTTCAATTGACAAGCTCTGTACGTTGTTCTATAATGCAGCACCAACAGCAAAATGCATAACATTAAAACAATAAATATTGTTAAACTTAGTTACACTTACAACAACTATAAGTCCATAGAACAAAGATAAAAAAAATGGGAAATCATGATAACTGAACAGTGGTGGAAGCACCACCATCCCCTTGGTAGGAATATAGTTTATAAAAAATTCTAAATGAAGATCTTTGAGCGAATTCTGGGGACCCCCACCTTAGAAGAACCTAGTACTGGTAGTGGTTACATCATAAGCTCTGCAAAGCTTTAGTTCGTAGAAGGGAATTTTCCGTCTGTTATGAGAAAAATGGTGCACTTTAGTATATTGCAAGCATTTCTCAGCCGTGCCAAAAACCGTAGCATTTTTATGGATAAGCAATATGGACTAACACCAGAACTCCATAACAAAGTTGCTTGTTAATGTTTTGGTTGACCTTGTACGCAGCGCATAGACAGTAGCAGTATCAGGTCATATGGTCTCAAAGGTGTCTTATACAACAAGCTGCGAGGTAACGTCATGTGTGCAAAAATAAAAGACACAAAGGTAAAATGGTTGCATGGCTCAGGCTAACTAAGCAAAGACTAGAATTACCCTAGAGACCATATATAACTACTAGTGTCTACTCTACTACTACCTTATTTGTACTAGTGATGTATGTTGTATATATGTATATATTACTATTGACTCATTTTTCAATCTTGCTACTGAAAAATAGGAGGAGCTGTATATGACACCGAAAAAATGTGTAATGTTTTTTCTAGGTGCACTACCGACCACCAGTGCCAGGGCCGCGGCGAAGGCGACACGGCTGGAGAGGATGCGGCAGTTGCAGGGGGAGCTGCAGGGGGTTAGCCAGCAGCAGTGGCGGGCGGTGGTAAGTTAGATTCCTAATCCTTTCTTATTGACATTACACCCACTGCAAGGGTGTACTGTATACTGCACTGTTGAGACTTAGTAAGTAAGAAGTTGTTGTGAACGGTTCAAGAGTGAAGACACCCCTTAATTGGCATTAGTAAAGGCATTAGCAGCGGGAGTGTTGAGTAACCAATGGCCTCTTCTATCTGATTTCAACTCCGCTGTGAAAGTTTTATGGAGAAGACTGAAAGTCAGATCAGATCACCTTGATAGATGGTGTTGAACTAAAAGGGAAAGAAGGGTGGAAGGAAGAACAATGGGCGAGATTTAATATTTATGACTGACAGAGAATGATACGTGGGATGCATGCATGCATGCATAGGTGGCTGATAGGAATCAGATGCATGGTTGGTTGAATGCCTGAAAAACTCCCACAAATGTTAAAGCCCAAGGAAGTGGGAAGATAGATACATACCACAAATGGTATGTACTGTGCTTGATAGTGCTACCATGCCACTATGTGTATATTTAACTTGTCTTACCGCTTTTCTAAGAGTATATTTTACAATAGTCTTGTTTTTTCTTTTTAATAATTAGCTACTCCTTCCACGGGGAAACCTGACAGGAAGGAGTTGGCCGCCAAGGCCCGGCGCTGGAAGCTGGATACCATCCAGCGTGAATATCGTCGGCTGGTGGTCCTGGAAGAGGAGGAGGCGGCAGCAGCTGCAGCCTCCTCCAATGCCCCGGGTCCCAGCCACCGCCCTCCAGTGGTACGGCGCCACCGCCTGGCAGCTGCCCGCTGCCGCCCCTCCATTAGCATCACTGGTGCCCCTCCCACTGTGGCTGCAACTGCCGCGCTTTGAAGCGCCATGTCACCCTTCTTGAGGAGCAAGTGCCTGTCCTCCAGAGTCGAGCCCGCCGAACCTAAAGACCTTGTTCATTGCCCCTTTTTTATTTATTCTTTTGGTGGGTGGGAATCGGGCGTTGGGGTTCCACGTTTTGGACAATTAGACAATTAGGTTGGACTTTTTTTTACCGACATTGGTTCGGATTAGGGAGAGGGGTGGGTCAGGTGTTGTGTTTTTTTTTACATAGTTTATATTTGTTAGGGTATTACATTAATATTTCTACTATACATACAATGTTGGCAATGTTTTGTGGGTGGGTTTACTGTTTTACATCACACTGTTTTCTTGGTGGTGCAGGGCCGCCCATAGCCAGTGTTTGATTTAAATAATTGGCTGACTTTGTAAGACACAAACAGATAGATGCTACACCCCTCACTGATTGACTTGTCCTACTTGTACTGTCAGTCTCTTCTAGTCTATGCATTCTTTAACTGGACTCAAAGGGGTGTGTGAATTGAATTAATGAAAACATGTCCATTATTAATTATGCCTCCCCCAAACTTCTCTTACCTTTGCTTGATGTTTAACTTAGGCACAGTGATGGCTGCATGGTGATGATGGTTTCCTTTCCTAACATGCCATGGTTGTGGTGGTAGCTGTAGTCGTAGTAGACACTCGTAACAGCATTTGCGAAAAAAGAAAATGAGACAGTCAGTCACCTGAGAGAGACTGTTCGAGGAGTAGTAGAATGAAGTACAGTACAGAACTTACTGCGAAACAATAATGTGCAAAAATGTTTTACAACAAAACATAATGGTGGTGGGGATAGCCTAGTACACAGATTTACAAACTATAGTTGTGCCGAGTCACTTGGTTAGGCCCACAGTACCCTGGACACAAGCGTAACCGTTGGTGCTGTGTAGGAGGATGACAACAAATCCAATCGATACTGGCAATGAATGCAGATGTATAGGTTCCTTTGGTTAAAAAAATCACCTTACAAACATACTGCTCATGTGTGGGCAAGCAGAAGAAGATCCTTGCCCTGCCTTGAAATTGAAGTACTGCTGCTTTTGCCACATCCGCCCCAGCAACCTTGTGATAAATTATTGGTGTACATTTAATTTAGTCACACCTCAATAAGTCACACGGTCCAGGCAAAGAGGGTTAGGGTTTATTGAATGGATGGGAAAGGGGGTTTGGGGAAAGGTTTAAAAATGAAAAAACAGTACGCATGGACAAACAACAAACGACAAACTCTGTAGACTACCATATCCATATATCAATATGTTAAGGGAGAAAAAGGAAATACATGCATGACGATGATTGATAAGGAGACCCGGATTACATACAGTTTGTGTTCAGTTGTTCAGGGCTTACTTTTACAGATGGCAAAGAAAATGTTTAAATATCTGTAGGGATGAATTATAAACAGAGAGCAAACCTAATGATAATAACAACAAGAAGAACACACTGTTGTAAAGATTGTAGACAAAATAATGAATCAAATTATTTAAAAGATGATGAAAGTTGATACTGTTACTGTGTAATCCTGGTCAAAAATGTGGATTTGCATCTCAGCATTCCTCTTGTTCCTCTCGTCCATCAATCTTGGGTATCGCCACTGCCTGCCTGGCAGATGTAGATTCATTGGTAAGGTATGTGTGCATTGTTTTCCCAAATATAGCACAGGGTAAGGCCCGTCCTGTAATTGTAGATGGAAAAACAAAAGGGATATTGAGAAACAAAGTTGAAAAAAATGCACAAGTTATGGTGTAGTGCAACAAGAACACTTTCCGAGGTGGCATGTATGCATTATCAATATTCTAGTCAGTTTCCAGCATTGACCTACAACAACAACAGGACAGAGCAGGCCCACAGTGATGGCATGCTTAGCACATCCTCCATTTAGTGTACATTTTTTTAAAGAATTGGACAAAGCACATATCCAGCAACATAGCATTTTACAATTTAAGTGACTAAATCAATGCACCGCAGTCATACCACCGCTACACTCGACTCCACTGCTGCATTTAGGTCTGCTGTGGTTGTTTTTGACTTGTTTACCTTTTATGCCACTCACAAAATGTCCTGACTTATTATTCCATCAATCATCTCCGATACTTGTACTGAGTGACTGTGAAGATTGGCCTGCAGTAGAAGTACAATTTTGTTATTAAACAACAAGAGTGAAAATATTATTGATTTGAGTCACTCTTAAGTGTGTAGAGTAATACTAGTACACTTTGACTTCACTTCATGCACAACAAACAACAAAAACACAAACACCAATCACTCAGAGTTGGTTTTCAATGCATGCCATTCATTTTCATTACCTGTTCCTTCTCATCTTATGTTAAGGGGCCGTCTCTCTCTCCATCAACATCATGGTGCTGTTGTCCTACTCAGTGTGCAGTGTACAGATTAAGTCCCCTTCCTGTATTCAAAAGCAATGTATCAGGCTGTAGTAGAAGTACAAATATCTTATTAAAAATAGTTGCAAGAAGGGAAAAATTGCCTTGAGTTACTTTTAGTGTGAAGATGATTATTACATATAGTATACAATGAAATAACTTCATGCACAACAAACAACAATAAAATCACTCAGTCTGCGTCCAATGCATGGCATCATTCATTACCTGTTCCATCTCATCTTCAGTTAATGGGCAGTCTCTCTCGGATCAGAAAAGAGGACAGGTAATAGTAGTCATCATCATGTTCCACTTCTTTTAGAGGGACTAGGAAAGTTTTTATTTTTTCTTCCATTTTGCATCATCCAATCATCATCTCTCTTGAGAGTAATGGATTTAGGGAGATTCGGGAGGAATGAGGAGCAGGATTCGGAGGACTGTACTGCGAAATGCAGACAGCTGAAACTCGCATATTGAAATAAAAAGAGTAGAAGACGGTGGTGATGGATTTGTTGTGATTCAAAGTTTGTACCTGGAAAGACAGACACACAAATAAAGGAAAATAAGGGAGGAAGACAGTATGTGCAAGCCTAATTGTCAGGGAAGTATAGCTCGTCCTCAAACTCTGGGGGTTCAACCAGAAGCAGGTAATCATCATGTAACACTGTACTTATGTCACCTGAGCCGCTGTCCTCATCTTCCTCCCTTGATTCATGTATTGTGTAATTCGGTGGTATGAAGTGCTGATTCATTTTGATCTTTATTAAACTCTCCACGTTTTTGGCAAGAGACTGGTTCTTCTCACTGTTGCAATGGAACCAGCAGCACTGAAATCACGTTCAGAAGAGACACTTGCGACAGGGCAAGCCAGATAGCTTATCGCCAGCCTGCTGAGCAATGGCCATTGTGCCCTTTTCCCATACCAATACCGCAATGGGTTTTGATCAATGTACACCTCTGTTGGGTCATCCAGATAGGCCGAGACCATCCGCTCAATGTTCAGGGGTGCTAAACTTTTTCGGGCTCTTTTCTCTTTGCATCAGCACTGGTTTTACCAATGCCTAAATGTAAATACCAATCGTGTAACGATGTTACTGGGCCTAATGATCCAGTTATTGCTGTTGTCGATAGTGATGGTGAGTGTCCTGACCCAAACGCACTACCCTCAGCCTCCAAAGTTGCACTGGATGCTGGATGCTCGGCTGCAGTACTTGTTGTGGGTTGATCTAGCGGGCTTTTAATTAGCAGCCGTTAATTTTCCAACTTACTCGCTGACTCAGCTATCCAAGTTTTGTAGTGGGCAACATCCATCTCTGAAAAAGGAATTAATGTATTCAGTGCCAATTTCGCCCGTGGATCCAGAATTGTGGCACAAATGTAATGTTCTTGTGACAAAATTTTATTTTGCACCCTTGTATTGTCAGCTAAGCAACGGGCCTAGCTCTCCACCAACTCATAGGCTTCTTTTTTTTCCTCTATACCTTTGTATGATTCAGACACCACCTTCAGCTGATGCGCTAGCATTTGCAATAATGGGATAGCTAGGCACATAGTACAGTCCTCCTTGCTGACTTCACGTGTGAAGACCTCAAAAGGAAGAAGCATCTCAGTCAGGCATTTAACTAGGCACCATTGGTCCATCTGAAGGGTCATGCCTTTCACAGTAGCATTTCCTCTTCGCATGACATATTCATTGAGTGGCCTGTACTGCTCAAACAGACGGTCAAGCATGTAATAAGTTGAGTTCCAACGTGTTGCCACCTCCTGGTTGAGTGCTTTGACTGGCATTCTATAGTCACGTTGAATGATCCTCAGCTGCTTCCGAGCTTTAAAATAATGGCTGAAATGAGTGCATATTCTTCGGCAGGTGGTCAGTAAGTTGCTGACTATGGCTTCTTTTTTCAGAAAGTCTTGAACTATAATGTTAATGCAGTGCGCCAAACACGGAACCCTGAAATAGAAACCAAGCTGCATGGCCTTAAGTACATTACTGCCATGATCTGTGGAAACAAAACCAATATTAAGCCCTCTTGGGTGCAGCCATTCAAAAACCTTGCTGCGAAACTCTTTCAAAATGTTTACTGCAGTATGAGATTTCTCCATGGCGAACATGTTTCCGAGTAACTTTAAAAGTCTCAGCTGTGTCAACAGCACCTACTTCAGATAGCTTATCTCTAACCCCCACAAAAGAGACATAGTGTGTAGTGATGCACATGTAATCAGTGGCTTGGCAACTGGCCCACATGTCTGTTGTCAGGTGGATATTGTGAACAGCACTCTGCTGCAAAGCTTGTCCAACCACTTCCAGCACATCATGATGTAGTGTCGGAACAGCAATTCTTGCGCAATAGGACCGGCTCCGAACCTTCCATTTAGGACAGATGGCTGACACAAATTCATGGAAACCCACCCCTTCCACAAATGAAAAAGGGAGAATGTCCACCGCTAACATTTTAGCCAGTTTCGCACTGTACAACAGTGCCATTGGGTGGTTGCGTTGGTACTGCCCCTCCAACCTAAGCATGCTCTCAATGGTTGGCTGGATTACTTTCCTTTGTGGTGCTGTTGTTTTCTTTAACCCACTTAGGCTCAACGACGCACTTTGTTTCATTGCAGTACTCGGTCACCTTGGTGTCTCAGCATGACTCTGAGTATGGCTCTTACTGTGGTGCCACTGAGATGTTGCTGAGGAGGATGTGGGGGGTACCACTACACTACTGAGGACAGGGCTAGAAATGCCTCCCTCTTGTTCACCTTCCACCGCAATAATATCGTCCCCTGATTCTTCATGCCCAACATCAATGGATTGAATTTTACTTTGTTCTAAGCTAAGTAGGTGAGCCTCCCACACGATAGTGTGGTATATTTTGAGATGACTTGTTTGGCCTCCGGTACCTTAGTTTGTACCAAGCTTGCCCCGCCGAACAGCATGTCGACAAACTGAGCATATAGCAACGTTCCCCTCCTTACTGCTACCCAAAAAGAAGTCCCAAACTGGGAGGAGAACTTTCTGATGCTGCTGGATGTGCCACTTTCAATACCAGATGAAATTGAGGGTGTGCTTGGAATGTGACCCTGTGCAGCTACACTGTGACTTCTACCACTACCTACTGAGACGGTGGTTGACCTGGATGTAGGTCCCTGCAGGACCTTTGCAAATATGGAAACTGGAGGTTGTGGTGGTGTAACCTGTGTTGGTGGTATCCGTGCTACATCCAGCTCAGCAGCCTTTTTGGTTAAGGTAATAATGTTGGTCTCCATCCCCTTTGGGACGGGATGACTGGCTCTTCATCATGATCCCCCTCTTGTACATCTACCTCCATAACTCTAAGTCTTTCTGGAGCCTTCCATTTCACTAGCCTTGCCTTGTGGCGTGCATCACTCTCAGACTGAACTGGTGGCTTCCAAGTGGCATCACGGTCATCAGAAGCGGGGCTTGAAGAAGAAGATGATAGACTAACCCTCCTTTTCCTTGCTGGTGGTCTGCAAGACAATAGATCTTCTGAAACAGTGGTTTGTTCCACTTTGTCTGCAGGAAGCTTGATTTCCTGAAATGTCCCTACTTCAGGAGCAACAACTACTATTGTGGGCTGTTCTTGTGGCTGCTGCTGTTCTTGCGGCTGCTGCTGTTGTTCCGGCTGCTGCTGCACACTTATCTGCTGAGTTTCCACCAGCGTTGATTGTGTACTACTTTGTTATAATGACATTTCAACATCGCTGCTCGTTGGCAGACTGGCTACCTCTGCGGCACTCAAGGTCTTGGGCCTAGGTTGGTGGGGTTGGCCCGTGGTGCGGAGGTGCTGCTTCCAGCTTGGTTCCCGGACAACGCTGCTGCAGGCATACTTTTTTTGGACCCAAAAAACACATTGGCCGGCACACCAGTCGTGGTTAGTGGCACTTCCTTTTTCTGATCCTTCGTCTCACCAGCAACTTTCTTGGTACTGGAGGACCTGGTATTTTTCTTTGGGGCCATCTTCTTCAGATGTCAGGCAGGACGAAGGTGCACGAGTTGCAGAGATGTCTGTGGTCACACGTGGACGTGATGTGGTGCGCAGCAGGACTTCTGTCTGACAGTACAACGGGTGATGATGATGACACCTCCTCCTCTGTCTTTTTGTGCACCTAAAAGCAAATAGGCCAGGAGAAGAACATCACTGAAATGTTGCATTTGTTGTTGTGGTTCATTTACTACTGTCCTAGTACAAACAAAACAAACAAACAAATAAAAGATATAGTCTAGCATGGAATGTATGTCTTTTTATGATTTTACTTAAAATCGAATAAAGTATTTTGACTGACTGACTGATATAGTCTAGCCATTTCTGAGACTTTGTCAACAAGGGCTATGGTATACTACTGTGTACACACTACACTCTCAGGAAGGATAGGAAAGAGAATAAGACAACCAAAATACAAATGTATTAGAAGTGGGGAGGACCCTGCTTGGCATTAAATTATTTGAGCATCACATCATTCAGAAAGCTGCTGCTGACAAAGGGGATGGATGGAAGCAGTAAGAAAATAGGAAAACCATGCAGGCCTATATGGCAAAAGCAGCACACTAAATAACTCCCACCACAAAAGGCTACCAGCCACATGGACACTCACAAATCACAAGCAACAAGCAGGAGGTCTGGGAAACACAATGAACTGACAAAAGGCCTATAAAAGCCATTCAAAGGATGCATGCTAAAGCACACAGCTTTGCCTTTTTAATGCAATAAAATGCAAAAACGAAAATACACAGGCCAAAAAAAGGTCTGCAGGGTGCATGCACACCAACACACCAGACACACACAACAAAGGCATTTCTTTAAGACACCCAACAACAGATATACCCCCAAAAAACACATCTCCCAACTCAATACAATGCCACCCATGCCCTAAATGATGTTTAAATTCAACAGACCACACAGAAACACTTGTTTAATGCACCTGTGGCTACCTGCTCTGAGCCTACTGGATGAAAGCAGGCCTGTTGGCAGACAAGGCCACACAAACTTGCAGGCCTTGGCTTCAAAATGGCCAACCGCCACATGGCCAGGCCCACCCAACTGCAAGAAACAGAAGACAGACAATGCAGGCCTATTGCAAAAAGCACACTGCCAGCCTTCAAAATGGCCACCAGCCTCATGGCCAGGCCCACAACAAGAAGCCTAGGCCACAAAGGAATAGCATGCAGGCCTATATGGCAAAAGCAGCACACTAATAACTCCCACCACATAATGCCACCAGCCACATTGATACTCACAAATCACAAGCAACAAGCAGGAGGCCTGGGAAACACAATGAACTGACAAAAGGCCTATAAAAGTCAGGCAAAGGATGCATGCTAAAGCACCCTGCTTTGCCTTTTTAATGCAATAAAATGCAAAAACGAAAATACACAGGCCAAATAAAAGGTCTGCCGGGTGCATGCACACCAACACACCAGACACACGCAACAAAGGCATTTCTTTAAGACACCCAAAAACAGAAATACCCCCGCAAAAACACATTTCTCAACTCATTCCAATGCCATCCATGCCCTAAATGATGCTTGAAATACATTCAACACACACCAAAGGAACAGTTGCTTCATCATGCACCCACCCATGACAAGCTCTGGGCCTACTGGCAACTACTACCCACAACAATTTAAAAAAAAAAGGAATGATAAGTACCAAAATTGTAGTTGCAGCAAGTGCAATGCCCCCAATAAAACAGACATAACATCAACTTACTTGTAAAATATCAAATTCAAAAGTCCTCAAATCCAATGATAATGATGCAGCAGATACAAAGAGTGATCCTTCCAGCTCAAAATCCAAAGGCAGAATGAACAGGAGATGGACAAAGCACTGGGAGGATCCTGCTGGACAGGAACAGGAAGTTGGAGATTCTGTGGCACTTCCTCCCTCTCCCCCTATTTAAAAAAAGGACTCCTTGCACAAAAAAAGGACAGCCAAATGTCAATCTGAGGAGTTTTTTTTATCCAAATCATCATTTATAGAAGGTTTTATGCTGCTAGAGATAATATTCTTCTCCAGATTGAACATTTTACGTGCTCGAGTTCTCGAGCTTCACCACACTTCCGCCGGATGTCGATGGCGCGTCCAAAATGATGTGTTTCGCATTCTCACGCTCTCTGTCACGTTGGATATTCATGTGTTCGTGTCCTCACGCTCTCGCTCTCGCTCGCGGTGGAGAATGACGTGTTCGAGATCTCATGCTCTCGCGGTGTCTAATGGCGAAACGAATGACGTGAACGCGGTCGCGAAATCTCGCGCTACCAACATCTCGTGGAGCACGCGAACAGATCGGAAAACTCGTCAGCAAACGCGGGGATCCCGGTAAGGCGATCATGCGCGCGAGAACGTATTTTCAATGCACGAGCATGGAAAAAATCTCCGCTACGCTGCGAATCGTGGAACGTGAAAATGTCAAAATATCGCAATTTTCGTGAGCGAGCGGAACGGAATTTGACGCCCACCCCTAGGAATCATGTGATTTGACTGTAGGTCATTCGCTGGTTTGCAAAAATATACAACTGCATGGAGCGTGTAACTTAACGGCCCCAAATCTTGCATGCGTTCTGAAAGGTTTTCCAGTGCCAAGTATTACACCGACTTTCACTCTGCTTGCAAACGGTAGTCATCTGCTTTTGAATAATGAGGGCTGCTGTGGAATGCTTGCCGGTATCCCCTACATTGTGACAGTCTCACAACATGTAGTTTGCTGTAAAAATGTACTGTTTCCACCACCACACGGTATACTCGGTAACACGGTCTGGCCTTCCTTTCCGACCTTGAAGGCAGACTTCGACAAGTTGAGCAGAGTTAGAGCATTGTTATCCCAAAAAGAAGTTTCTCTCACATCTGCATGTGAAACATTCATCCTTTATGTGGCCAATACCTGATCTGAGGTGCAAGCCCTTCTCAATAACGACCTCCACTGCGTTTCGGTGCTTTGATTTATACTATTTTCAATGCCTCTCATACTACCGGCCTGGCACATTTTTTTTTAATTGTGGGCTCTGGCCTTGTGTCTTCCTTCCAAACAATTTTTGGTTTGAAACCGGCATTTATTCATTCTATTTTTTCCAGCGTCTTCGGTGGGTTACCACTATAACTTGCCGTAAATTCTGGGGTACTGCTGCTGATCTGCCAGCTACGCAATGGCTGCTTTTCCTGTGGCCTTACACAGCCAAGACCGGCTGCAGATACTTCATAGCTGTACGCTTGAATGCAATGGTACTCTGCCCCTAGCAACACTAAATGTGTCCTTTTGTTTTGCATACTACACTTACGTGTAACCTGTTTTCACCTGCCTGGATTGTTCATTCGAATGGGTCTTGGACCTTTGCCTCTCCAACACAGTGTCTCCTGCACCGGATTATGATCTGCTGATGAGTCCCTTAGTGTCCCTTAGTGTCCCATGAGCAAGAGTGTTCCGGTGTTGGGATTATGGCCTGCGCAGCCGTGCAGGGAGTTTTGCCACAATGGGATATCTGCGCAGCAGCACAGGATTTCCTACAACAAAGTTACATCGAGTATCACCCTTTTTTGCCTATGATGGTGCTCGAGTCACCCCTGGTTGAGGACCATGTTTGCTCTTTCACTTTCTTTTTTCTGACGATAACAATGACTTCCTCTTGGAGGCTGTTGCAACTTACTGCTCATACACTTTGATGGATTAACCTGGACGGTTTTTTAAAATGTCTTTCCTCTTTTGTTGACAATTTGTATATGTCAACCTTGTTGAAAGACAAAAACTATTTTTTTTCCTTTCTTACCAAAAATTAAAAAGCTGACTTTGCAATCTAACTCACTTCCCGGATTTGCAAAACACTTCATAATCATTGCTCTAACTTCTGTGTCAGACATCTTGCACTCTGTGTTCTGCATAAACTTATGTCCGATGGACTGACCAAGGGAGGGTGCAGTGAGGTCATAGAGTTAACAGCAGACATTGCTAAGTTAGCATTAGTTAGCATATGCTTGGCAGCCATCTTGCTGCTTTTGCGCCTGTTACTATTTGGCTTTATTCTCGTAGATAGGCAGCTGGTGCATTCTCACACGAGAACTGTTTGCTTTTCACACATTTAGCTGTACACTGTGCTTCTCATCTGCACAGCGTGTTCAAGTTCGGAAAACAATGTATGCTGTTGATTCACTTCGGTCAGCCCCACGCCCATACACATAACATCGAACACACCTGCACTATTGAAATTCAAGTGCTTTTAATATGGCATTGCATGCATGGAAAGGCACTTGGAGAGATTCATTCCAACGACGAAGAGCTGTGCTTGTCCTGAGATTTAATTCCTTGCATCTGAATTTGGAGGTATGGGGTCCCCCTGACAAAGCTTAGAGGTCTTCTATACTTATACTAAACTAGCTTATAGCACAGGGAGGGTGGTAAGGCATAGTAGTCCTGTTTCCACTGTCATTATAATATGATTTCTCCTTATTTGCTTTATGGAATTGTAACCATGCTAAGTATATTGTTCCTATGCATTCTGCTGCTTGTGTTGGCTAGCATACTGCATTGTAGAGCATGTTTGTTAAAATAAACATTTTAAACTATATCTTGTCTCTGTTTACTGACACTGTGGACAAGTATGAGTGTATAAATTAAAGAGTGTTCTTTTTCTGTGATTCCTGAGAGGGTCAGAGTGACATGTTCTAGGATGTCTAACCATTGGTAGCTTCACTGTAGTACGGAGAGCGAATGAGACACTATAGCTAGTCGGATTGGGGTCTGGGCACTGAGGTGGATATTCTGCTACACCACTACACACCGAGGTCCTGGTTTCCTGTGCATAGTTCTGTGTATATGCAGAATCCCTGCAACACCTTCTGAAGATGATGCAAGCTGGGAGTAGGAAAGTCAATTTACCTCGGACACAAGTGTCGGTTTTCCAGGAAATTAAATGAGTTTTAAAAATAGTTCGAAAGATCAATTGAACAAGGAGAGAGTTGAGATAGGGAGGGCACCTGGAGCCAGCCCAGGAATCAACAAAGAACGTAACAGAGCATGTAAATAGTAGCAAACAAAGATTAAAAAAACGTAGCACCACCTCCAATGAGCATCAAAGTGCAGATCCGGGAGATCCAAGAGCAGTCTACCTAGTCTTGAGTAGATACACTCCACATTGCCTTAAAAAAAAAAAGAAAATAAATTCACATTGGTGATGTCTGGTAATCTTTATCTGCTATCAGTCTGTTATTCTGAACAGGATTTGTAGTGTTGGCACTTTGTTGCGGCCGTCCCGTCAGATCATGACCGCTTTTTTCCGTATTGTAACTTATTGGGCTCTGGGATTGAATGGGCTGCTTCAATGTACTTGATATGTCGATTATAGGATGCTTGAGGTCTATCCTTTTTCCTATTGATTCTCTGCTCTTTCTATACTCTGGAATGTTAGAAGTCTCGGCTTCCAGAGCCTGCAGGAGATCTGTATTGTTTGTTAATGAAATTGAGTGCAACCATGAGTTATTTTGTTTAATGTTTGCTGAATTGAGATTATCTGAAGTTTCCAGCTGTATCTCTTCTGGCATTTGTTTAAAAGGTGGTAGATTCAATGCTGATTTTGGTGTAGAATGTGCGTAGTCAGGGTGATCAGGGGCATATACTTGCGCTTGGATTACTAGGCGACTTTTGTTCTGTGTATTATTGATCTCCAAGTTATTATCCTCCGATCTTAAATGATTTTTTTGAGGTGTTAGTGGGTTCGGAAGGCCCTCCAATTTGCCTGTTTCTGAGAAGATAGCTGTCGTGGGGTCTTTTAGAAACATGAATTTCCTATTGGTAGCCGGTTTTCCAAGTAAAGAATATTGAAGTGGAATTAATGGGCTTGACTTTTCTTGCATTGTTATCTCTGGTGACTCGTCCATCTCCTTGGCTTTCTTCCCACCTTGCTTGCCCACTTTTTGTGCTAATTGCTTTCTGGTTCTCCCGGACCCCATTTTTTTTTTTCAATTTGGGCACCCACACCAAATCTATGGCGCTTGCTGATACTAGTTGGTGACTACTACTTGTAGCTGCAGGCTGCTAGTTCCCCACTGATTTGGGTTCCCACCCCAAATCTCTGGCGCTTGCTAATACTAGTTGATGACTACTGCTTGTGGCTGCAGGCTACTAGTTCCCCGCTGTCACAAAAATAGTCTGGCTCTCAAATGCCTTTGGTAGAGTTATTGGCTCCTGCCACTAACTTAACCTGGGTCTCTGCTGCATCCGCCGCTTTAAGATTGATGTTAATTTATGATAGCAGCTCCTGCTGCCTTAAGATTAATATTAGCAATTTCTGCTGCTTTTGTTATAGCTTTTCTGAGCTTCTGATGTTTTCAATTGCTGCGACTCCCACTTTTAACTTAATGTTCGGCTGTTGTGCCTGTCGTGCCTCGCTCTCCTGGCTCTCTTGCTCCTGGGTTGCTCACAGTCATGCTAGCTAGCTGCATAAATGACAATGTTTTAGACTTCCTTCCTTACGTTGCCTTGCTTCAGATCCTTAGTACCCCTGTAAAAGCTATGGCAACCGCGGGAGAACTCCTGTCCCCTCCCCTGCACCTCAGAATGAATATCTGCTTGTTAAGTTTTTGGCTGGGCTAGCTTAGCTGGCTGCTTAATTGGCTGACCGACCTGGAGATCAGAAGCGCGCTCGTAGCTCCACGCCCGCACCCACGGCTCCCACACCCGCGGGGCTAGTGGTACTTACAGTTTCCACCAATTAAGTGGTTCAGGCAGACAATTATCCAATGTGCACCCTCTCGGTTTGCTTCCTCCGTCCTGCAGGGGTACCAGTACCAAAGCCTCCTCACAGTGCGGGGCAGCACTGGAGTGAACCGGAGTGGAGCCTCTCCTTCCCTGCTCTCAGGCTCTCAGGCTGTCAGGCTCTGTTCTCAAACTCGCAGGCTCTCACAGCACTCGTTGGAGCCACTCTACTGTTTTCCACTGTTTCCCACTGTGCTGGCACGCACTCATGTTGCAAATTCACGATTCACGATTTCACCGCTATTTTTCCGCTGTGTGGTGGCCACCCACGGCACTCCTGGAACCCGCGGCACCCACGTCGCAGCCTCCCCTACTGCTTCCGGTAATTCCGCGGTAATTGGGTGTATCGGGCCGCCGGGAGTGAGCTAGGTAGGCTGCCTCGTCAATATCGGGCCACACCCGCGGCACTAGCGGCACCCTCTGCGCTCTCGGCACCCGCTCGGCACCCGCTCTTATCATCCGCAGAATGGCAGCAGATTGGCGGAACAACGTGTAGAGCCTTGACCAAGATAACAATGGAGATAGCAGCGGAGGAATAAAAATGGCATCCAGCAATCAGCATCACTATTAAAAGTGCTAAAAACAACAATAACAACAATAACAGTACTCAATATGCAGTCAGACAAGCTAGATACCCAGATAGACCTGATGAATATAATCGCCTCATATATTGTAGGAATCAATACAAAATTGGAAACGCTAGCGGATCTGACTATTAAGGAGCATGAAAGAAATGTAGCAGTAGGCAAAGATTGTGTTTGTGGCCCAATAATTGACAAGCTAAGCAACGTTCCAGCAATTTATTAAGTATTTTAAACTAAAGGAAAACGATCAGCGATGGTGGGGAAATAAACACAAATCGTATGAGTCAGACCTCAAAACTAATCTTACCAAGTATCATAACCAGTGACACAAATGTATCATTTATGGCAGAAACATCAATAATCTCTGCTAAAGCCGAAAGTCTCAATAAGAAAAACTGTAATTCCGGGAAGGATCAACCAATGAATAACAGCGAAGGGATAAGGATCTTAGACAAAAACGTGATCCATGCAAATGCAGAGCAGGCCCTACAAGATGGCCAAACCAAAACAGAGATGTGTCAGCGAACAAAGAGGCAGAGAAAAAGAGCGAGGAAATCTAGGAAGAACAATCCCAGCTCAATACAAGATACACATACCAGTAGGAAATGGTTCCATGTCTTCGAAACAAAAAATAAGACAGGTACTGAAAAGCCATGTACACAAACAGACCAAAGGTCCACAGTAGAGACCACACCCTGCTGACCTCATCAAGTCATAATATACAAGCGGACGTATCACTTAATAATATGCAGATAAATCAAACACTAAACCAAGGTCCATTGGAAAGAACTCTCGCAAAATGATCACCCGCTAGCAGGAATAATCCTGTACAAGCAATGGGTTGCCCAGAGCTAGAGCAAGTATACCACCCACATGAGGTGGAAAAAAGGTAAACCACACAATTAAAAGCAATAAATCAGCAGGGGTCATCTCAGGTAAGAAACAAAGAGAAGTATTAAACCCGATTCAAGAGAAGAGATCATTGGACATCAGGAGAAACGTATCACTGAGACGGGGTCATGAGATTTCCCTATCCCAAAAGAAGAGGAGTTGAAAGAAAAATTGGTCATTAAAATTAATACACAAATAGGTGACAGTCATGGAAGCATTCAAAGAGAGACATCAGAACTAACTCCAGTGAAGCAATCAACTGATGATAGGAACAACCCAGCTCTAATAAAGGGCATCACAGAGAGGGAGCACACAAAATCTCCAGTAGATGACGCACCTAAGGAAAAACTAACAATCAAAATGAATAAGCGACCAGGTGACAGACAAGGAATCAGTCAAAGGGAGGTACTTCCATGTTCGGTACCTATAGTTAAACCAACGGGAAACAATATAGAAAATATATTGAACAAACAGATCATACCCACTATATCTCACAGGGGCAACAAGATCTCCTCAATAGAGGTAACATATTAAGATTAATAGCTGAAATCTCCACCTTAAAGCATTTGACCACATTTGACCTGCTGTCAATTGAATTCATTGAGAAAGAAGAAAATAGTAGCATGGAAAAAACATTATCGACCTCGAAAAACAAGGAAATACTAGCTATAATAATGAATGCCAGACAAGAGTTCGAAAGCTGGGGTATCACAATGAAAAGACCAACAATGAGACGTTATCCCTCACCTTTATTAACGGTACTAAAGAATTCAAAAGAAGAACGACGGAACGTCCCAGTATATTCAGTACTACAAAATGCTATAGGAAAAACAAACCCCGTCAAAAAGGCTACGGGGAGCACCATCAAACAACAAGATATATGATAACAAATGGAATTGGATGGCAACAGCCTTAAATGTTCGGAAAGTAGAATGACTTCCCACAAAGGGTAAATGCACCAATAATAGTACCGTAAAATTCCTCTCTTGGAATATCGCGGGTGCAAAAAAGGAACTAGAGGAAGAGAATGCACCAGCATATTAGGAACTTTATGACATCATCGCCCTCCAAGAAACATGGATGATGAAGTGTAAGGATGTGGCTAACTATACACTCCATCAAGTAAAGGCAACTAGAACACACAAATATGGAAGGCCGAAGGGTGGCTTAGTAATTTACTTTTCAACTGCTCTAAATCTAAAAACAGAACAACTACCAAGTACGACAGCAGACCTACAAGTAATTAAAATGTTCCAGGGGACTAAAAATCAAACAACAGTAATACTAATAAATCTCTACCTTCATCCAAACGCGAGAAAAAAAGAGGTTCAATCTGAACAACTGATGCAATTAGTCACGTCCATCAGATTTGAAAACCCAGCGTGGGAGATAATAATAACCGGGGACTTCAATTCATATCTAATTTATACACCAGATGATGATGACCAGCTCACAGCGGACAACGAGCAATGGTCTGTTCGCCCACAATCATCCTCACTACTAAAGAGACATGACTTAAATGGGCAAAAGCTGGTCCTGACACTAGAACATCTAGGCTTGCGAGTCTCAAATGGGAGAACCGAAGACGATACTCCTCCACACTGGACCTATCAGGGTGCCCCGCGCAGTCAATCCTAGATTGGCCAATTTTAACGCTCGCGTGACGAAGTATCAGATCAAATATTCCACCCGAAGTGATCACTCATATCAGGTATTCGAACTAGATACAGGCCATAAAAAACATCATCTAGCTCCCATCGAGATGGGTTAATTGACCACAACAGACATGAAAAAAATAAGATGGTCAGCAGAAACCTTACCAGAACTAACAGCATTAGCAAAAGAAATATTTGAAGCTAAGATTACATGAGGTAAAAATCTAGTAGAGAGCTGGCCCATATTTGCTAATGCACTATTGATTTGTGCACCCAAAGGTAACTATGCCCAAACTAGAAGGATCAAGCCCGATATAAAAATGTCCAGGGAGGCCTATGCGCTAAGAAAAGAGCTGAGAAAGATGGTGAGGAAAAACAATACACAGAAAGTCCCAAATCATACATGGCGGGATATAAAGACCATCAAGAAGTGGTATAAATACCAAATCTGGAAGGACCAGAAAGCTCAGCAGGAGGCCTTCTGGACGAAGCTACTCTTTAGTGCTAAGCAAGCAAACAATGAGCTCTTTTGGGAACTAGTAAATGGCACAATAAGATCAAAAAAAGTGATCAACAATGCCTCAGTATCAGAGAATGTATGGGCAGTCCAACTAAATAAAATATTTGAAGATCACACATCGTCCACGAAAGGTGCATTCAATGTTAATATTAAAGCTCTTATTACAGAACTTTCAGGGAAGAATTACCCTCGATCCCAAGATGCAGGAACCATAATAGCCCTGGAAAGGCAATGCCACACAGTAGAAGATACTGCCAGAATAATAAAAAAGGGTCGCAATGACGGGGTCCCAGGCCCAAATGGCATCCCCCAGGCCATATTCAAGGCTGATCCTGACTATTGGGCAAAAACGTTATCAGGTCTCTATAACAAAATCAGTTTAACAACGACCATCCTCACAAGCTGGAAGGGATCAATCATAAATCCGATCTTCAAGGCAGGTGATAGAGCTGATCCAGCAGATTATCGGTTAATTGCACTTATGGACGTGGAAGCGAAATATTTTGCCTCATTAATCCTGGAGGACCTGGTAGAATTCTCAAAAACAAACGGCCTGATTCCATTAAATCAAACCGGATTCCGCAAAGGATGTGACACCACAACAAATATCTTAGCTCTCGCCATAATAGCTGAAAAGTGCAAACGCCAGCGAAGACCGCTACAATTGTGCCTTATAGATTTCAAATCCGCATTTGACTGCGTGAATCGTGGACTACTTTGGACCAAACTACAGAATCTGGGTCTCCCAAAAACAATATTACATCCCATTAAACAACTGTATACAGGTACGTGGGTCCGGGTGAAATTGGTGAATGGAACTAAATTATCCAAAAAGATACGAACTGAGACTGGATTAAAACAAGGCTGTGTATTAGCCCCCCATTTATTTAATCTCTTTATGTCAGACCTTTCACCCCGACTGGATCAAGCAAATACACATCCACCCCGCTTGGGAACATTGCCCATAACGCACCTCTCGTATGCAGACGATATAGTTTTGTTTAGCCTGACCCGATTAGGTCTCCAAAGAGCACTTAATGAACTTTTGATGTTCACTAATACCAACGTATTGGAAATAAATAATACGAAAACACAAACTATGTCACTCACGAACTGCACACGTTATTAATATCAATTCAAAATGGAATAGACGTGCCTTGGAATAGTAAGTACCTACAAGTACTTGGGGGTATACATAGACAAAAAACTAAACTTTCAATTTCAGAAACAATATCTTGAGAAAAAAGGAAATGGAATTATTTATGCTTTTTGTGCTATCGTAAAAAAACTATATGGTCCTTCATTCACACCACTAATCTCTGTGATGGCTGCGAAGCTGCTACCGGCAATAACCTATGCTAGCATAGTGTTAAATGGTAAAGACGGAAAAATCTTTGACTCTTTACAAATAAGGCCTACAAAAAAGTTTTCGGTCTACCGCAGTCAGCAGCCCCGGCACAAGTCCGATTGGAATTCGGCCTTATCAAGCAGGAAATTGGGAGAAAATATGCTGTGATTAAAACTTGGTATAAATTGTGGCAGAATCGATCCAATTTATTAAATGATGCCTTGTGGCAAACCCAGGACAACCCAAACTCAAGTTATGGCAAATTTTTGAAAATGGCATTGAATGACACAGAGACGATCGATCAATGGGCAAAAACCCTTCCTTCCAAGTCTTCCGTAGATTAACAAATAAGGCAGCAAAACTACAATCACTGCTGGAAGATAAAGGTACCTTAGCAAAAAGATCCCATGCCTGGATGGTTCTGCAATCTTATACATCACTCCGACCAGCGGAATATCTCGGCTCAACATACTGGCCCCACTTGAAATGCAAACTAATGGCAACTAGATTTGGGGTATTACCAAGCCTGGCTGAACAACCATCATGGATGCATACCGGCATCAAATTGTGTAGCCTAGGTGGCATAGCAAGGCAAGATATTATCCATCTAATATGTATCTGCCCCTGCCTAAAAATGAAACGTGTTGCTTTACTAAAAAAGGCTTTTAATGATAGAGGTATTCGAACTTGTAGATCTGCAATCATTAGAGGACTTGGCACTACAGACCCGCATCTGACTTGTATAATGATGAAATTCCTATTGTTTTATGAGAAAAATTATGTTGCATTACAAGATCAATAATGTTTAGTAATCTAAAGGAACATAATAACAATGATGTTCAGAACTTTATTGCAATTTTATGAAAATGTTTAAAATGTTTTATACGTCATTTAGTAGCAAAAACCATAATTTGACAATAATATGATGTTGTAGAATTTTAAACAAATTTTTAAAGTGCCTCATGATAAGAACACCGCTATTGGTTTTTAGGTCTAAAATAATTAATATGTTTTTTTAATACTTTTTTATACAGTTCATATGGATACCATATTTGTACTATGACATTGTTATGGTTTTAAATAACTTAAACAATAAAGATTACTTATTGTTAAAAAACAAATGTCTGGTAATCAATTACTGCAAAAAAAACTTCCAGGTATTAGAACCACTCACTTTCCTTCCGTCCTGAGAAATTTCTTTTATTAGGTCTTGCCTTAGCTTGCAGTGGAAGCTGCTTGTTTGGAAAATACTTATTGGGTGCTTACTAAGAACTTACATTTGGGATTACAGCCCTCATTTTGCTTTGCGTTGGTTGGCTTCATTGTCACTCTTGTTGCTTTCGTCTTATTCATTCAGAAGTATACATGGAATGCTTGAATTAATTTCAGCCACTGGAAATGGCACCTTGCCACATCCCAGTCCATTGTCATTTTGCACACCATGTAACCACAGACTAAACCCAGCCATATACAAATCAGTATAGGAACAGTCCAGCCCAAACTGGCAGGACAAGTTCTCCTTGAACTAAAACACAAGCAATCCAAGGCTGGTTTTACCCTTATTAGGGCTCAGCAGTCGGGTTCCAGTGGCACAGTGTGCACGGGACTCATCACCTCTGAGTATGGCGGTCCCACTTAGCGCATCATACTGAAGTACACAAAAAAGTGTCGGATATAATGCTAATTACTCAGTCTGCACCCTAGTCAATTGGTATTTTGCACACCGTGCCACGCCAGTTTGGGTCCAGCCACATGCAAATTAGTTTTGAGCCTGCTCCAATAGGAACAGTCCAGCCTGAATTGGCAGTCCAGGTCTTCCCTGAACTGGTCAGAAAAGTACACTGTCCCAAGAGACATCCACAGTTAACAAAGGAATAAAACCAATAGTAATAACTACCACAAGCATAATACTACTGCCTAGTTGAAATGATCTACCACTTTGAAAAAGATTGGATTACACAATGGAATAAGCAAAATATGCGTATTTTTATGTCAAGGTACATTTGTTCATTGTATTCAAAACACAATATATATACAATCAATATTGACTCAATGATAAGATTTTTTTAAAAACATGGTTAAAAACAAATATTAAAATACATCACGGTAAATACAAAAATACAAATGGCGTTGCGAGAAAAAAGTTGTCGATGCAGCGTTTCGGTGTATGTACAGATTCTTACACCTTCCTCAGGACAATTTCTAAACAACAGAGAACAAATAATTACTTGACAAATTTAATAAACATCTTCAACAATGGATCAATATAGTGTAATGATACTCGTGGTCAGTAGGCAGTATAAAACAAAACTTCTTAACGTAAATAGCGGTTTATCTCCACTGTAATTATTAGGACATATTAATTTGCTTAATTCATCCATGATTTATTTACATAATTTCACTTGATTCGAAATGAGATAGAGGGAGCAAAGAAAGACATTTCACGTATTTATTTTCCTTATGATCCCTATAGTATCAAGTTTACTCAGCAAATGAGAAATATTTATCAGATATATTTCTATATAGTTTTTATCATTTATTGCAATGGACAAACTGATATATATACAAGACATACCTCAACTACAGGTTTGTGAGTGAGATAAACTTGTTCACCAAAACACCAAGGTATTTAGCATCATAAATCTTTGGTTTCAACTGTGCCAGCTTAATCCTGCAGTTCGCATCAGTAAGGACTCTTTCCTTTAGAGGAAAAGGAGGGGTGTCTGTTATAATTTCACTCCTAATTCGTATAAGTCATTTTAAGACACCAACAATTCTCAGGTGTTATATTACCTTAGGGTCCAAACATATACCCACTGCACGTCTTACAGAGGGGCCACCGATTTCTATAGGTCAGGTTCAGATTTCATTCTAAGGAACAAAACATGATTCCAGTGTTGCAAAAAATTAAAAACATTACTCACTGTTCCCTAAAGAAATTATTTGCCAAAAGGTATCTCCAAGCACTTACCAATGAGCTGAGGCGTAAAGAACGTGATTCAATTTCGAAAATCTACCGCTGCAGCTGTGTTTGCTGATGTGCTTATTATTTCGGCGGTGTTTCCTCACTTGGGAGTATGTAGGCAACGATTGGTTAAATTCAATCTGTTGGCGAAGCGTATAAATATATGGTGTGATTTAATTCCCCATATGCAAAATTAATAATATTTGCCAAACTATTTTTATTTGGACAATAACCCTGAACTGGAACACAAGCAACCCAAGACCTGTTTTGTCCTTATGAGGGTTCATCAGTCAGGTATAGCTTGTGTTCATTGGCACAGTTATGTTATGCTATGCAGATTTGTAGAGCACTCTATCACCCGGGATGGTATCTTGGCACTGAGCATGTGGGACTCTAGCCAAACCTAGGGCCTGGTGAGACTACTTGAAAAGCCAGACCTTCAGCTTCTTGTAGAATTCAAGAAGTGAGGGGGATGTTCTTATGTGTAGTGACAGGTCAATCCACTCATTAGAGGGATGTAGGAGAATGCTCCTCCACCAGATCTGGTTTTCCATATGCATGGAATGTGAGCAAGTAGGAGTCTGGACGAGCTGAGGTGTCTGGAAGGTATGTGAATGCAGATGTGATTGTTGAGGTATTCTGGGCAGGCGTTATGTAGCGCCTTCAAAGTGTGGGTGATGCGATTGAATTGTGCTTGATTATGTATTGGGATCCAGTGGAGCTCCTTAAGGTGTGTTGAGATGTGAGTGCTGCATGGGAAGTTGAGAGTGAGTCTGGCTGTCAAATTCTTAAAGGTCTGATACCTTCTGTTGAGTTATTTGTTATTATCAGCATGGCGGGTGTTTCCATAGTCCAGCTTGCTCATGACAAGTTCATTTTTTATGATTTTCTAGGTGCTTATTGGGATACAATTAAAAATCTTCCTCAGAGTCTTCAGGGTATGGATCTATGAGGCAGTGACAGAGCTGACTTCGGCATTCATGTAGAGATTGTTATCTATGACAATACTGAGGTTCTAGGTACGGGTAGTGAGGGTCGGTTTTAGTCCTAGCTCTGTTGGCCACCAGGTGGAGTCATCTTCATGAAGATCACAATTTCGCCTGCTAAGTGTTCAGCTTTAGGTAACAGATCTTAATCCACTGGGCGATTTTAGTCATGCAGGCATTGATCTTGATCCAGGTGCTAGGCATTGTGTCTGTGAAGGAGAGAATAGGTTGCATGTCATCAGCGTTGGAGAGGGCATTGATGTTGTGAGAGTGAAGGATGCTGGCTAGAGGGATGAAGAATGCATTGAAGAGCAGTCCAGCTCAGGGAGCCTCCTTGCGGAATTCTGCAGATGAGGTCAGAGGCATCCAAAATGTACATTGCCAAGCTGACTGACTGGGATCTTCCAGTCAGGAAGGAGCAGATCCATCAGAAAGCGTATTTTGGATTCCAATTTTGTGTAGGCGATGGATGAGGATGGGGTGAAAAACTGAGTCAAACTCTGCAGAGATGTCCAGGAGAAGGAGTGCTGCATGTCTCATCTGTCCACGGAGCATGTCATCAGTGGCGGCAATGAGGACAATTTCCATGCTGTGGTCAGGTCTGAAACCAGACTGAGTGGTGTTGAGGATTTGGTTGCTGTTTGAGTATTTGGTGAGGTGTCTGGTGATTAAGTTATCTAGGACCTTGGTTGAGAATAGTAGCATGGAGATCAGCCTGTAGTTGACAACCATTAAAGGGTCCTTGGAGGGTTTCTTCAGGGATAGGAAGACAGTTGCATGTTTTCACCTGGAAAGGTCACAGAAGAGGTTGAGGCATTTAGAGTTGATGTCAGCATGACACTGAAGGTGGAAGTCCTCTGGAGTAGGCATGGTGGAGGCAAGGGATCCGATGGGCCCCTAAGTGGATGGACATCATTGTGGTGGTGGTTTTCTCCTGGAGTGATTTTTGGCCACGTGGTAAGCATTGGTTCTTTGAATAAGATCAGGAGGCATTTGGTGAGGTCTGTCAGATCAGGTTGTGGGTTGAAGTTGCAGTTAATGGAGATGTTTTGTTGCTAATGTATTGAGAGATTTTTTGCAGAAGTCCTATGAGGGGGTGATCGAGCTGAAGGTGACCCCTGGTGAGGTGAATTCCTTCACAATAGTGAAGATTTCCTCTGCTTCTGTAGGTGCTGGCATCAATGCGGTCTGCCAAAGTGGGCAGTCTGGATCATTTTGTGGTAATGTCACAGGGTGGATTTGAATGTGCTAATTTCTGTGGTCTGCTGGTTCTTTCTCCATTTGCCCTCCAGCTGTTTACAGTGGCATTTCCTCAGTCTATTTTCCTCTGTGTACTGACTGGCCTGTGGTCTAGATTTTGTTTCACTGTGGTATGTGGGGGAATCAGAGTATCAGTGCAGAAGGTATTCCAATTATTGAAATTCTTGAGGAATTTGGGAGGCTGTTTGGGTTAGTGGGTGTTTAGAGTAGTGTTCCAGTCTTTGTCAGCGATCCAGTTCCAGTGTTTTGTGGGCTGGTCTGGCGGTGGTGCATGTGCATTAGACTGGGATGGTGATGCTGAACTTGATGAGGTGGTGGTCCGTCCAGAAGGTTGATGTGGGCTCCTCAACTCTCTTGTTGTCCAAGGTGGTGAAAATAGGGTCCAGAAGGTGATTGGTGACATGAGTAGGTCCTTTAATTCATTGGGTGAGGCCCAGGCTTCCAACATCTTCAATGACTACTTTTGAGTTGGGGGCCAGTGTAATCTTGCAGATGGAAGTTCAGGTCTCCAAGTAGAATGTGGCATTGAGGGCAAGTGGTGTGACAAAGTCAGTGATGGAGTCAGTGAAGTTGGTGCACGGCCCTGGTGGTCTTTAGATGAGAATGCCACTTAAGTGAAGTAGGCTGTGGTGTTGAGCTTGAATGACAGGTGTTCCATGATGGAACATGGCGTGCCCATGGAGGTGGTGGTCATCTTGTGGATTATGGTGATTCTGCCTCCAGGATTGTGAAATCTGCCTGGCAATCTTTTAGTGGGGGAAGGGAAGTTGTGGCAATGTCAGCTGCAGATGCAGGCTTCAGCCAGATAAAAATGAGGAAAAGTAGGTCTGGGACTTTGTCGTGCAAAAATCTGTATTTGACCCATGTCCGGGTAAACTACATTAAGGGCATTGCACATCCCCTGCACTCAGTGTTGCATTCTCACTCATGTGTTTTTGCCCCCACCATGTGTTTTTCTCCCTTTATTGCTTTTGCCCTCCCCACTCCCTGTTGCTTCATCCTACCCACTACTCTGTTGCCACTAAGCCCCGTGGTCTTTGTTTTTAATATTTTGTTTTCATTATTTTTTGGGGGGAGTATGAGGTAGCAAATGACTCCTGTTCCTCTGCTTTAAAAAAACACTTTGCACAAATTCTGTTTCACTTTTTTAATTAACTGATCCATCTTGATCAGCAAAATTTAGAAATGGCACCAGTGCAAGTGCATACACACATCACCATGAATGCACTTGTCTACAGAATGATGGGGCCAAGGTGGTCATCTCTGTTTAATTTCTTGTTTGTGCATTGGCATTGACAATGGGAACCAAACGGTCCAAAAGCGAGAACTATTGGCTTTGCCGATGCTTGTTTATTGTGTGACCAGACTTTGACTCACAGCTCTCCTGCTTTTGTTTCATTAAAGGAGGGTGAAGAAATGTTACCATTTAGAAAAGTTTAGATTATGCCCATAAACCTCCTTTGTTTGTCTGTTTACATCCCTTGACTGCCTTTCTTTAAGATAAAACTCATTTTGAGACAAGTATTTTACTAATTTCTATCTACCCTACTGGTCCCACATGGAAGCAGTTCTATGATTTGCATTATATTCCCATATCTGTGCAGCCAGCTAAGAAGCTGTTATGTGAACATTACAAGGATATCTGTATAGCAGTCACATTAACTGTAGCTTGCAGATAACCTAGATCTTGCATTAGGAAAATTAACAGTTTGATTACACACACCTCTTTCCATCTGCCAAATGAATCCACCTGATCACCAGAACTGATCATCAGCAATTTACACAGAAAGAGGTGCGACCGGCACAGGTAAGAGTGGGGGGGAGGGAGGTGAGGGGGGAGTCAACACCTGACAGGATAGGTAAAATTAAATAAATAAAACCACTTACTTGTGCACTGCGATGTGGCGAGCGCAAGGTAAGAAGTTTACTTATTTTTTTTCTTTTTTATTTGACCTATTCCATAGTCTGTTGACTATGCCCTACCACCCCCGCCTTGCCCCAACGCCCCACAGCTCTTACCTGTGCCGTCCGCGCCTGCATAGAAAGCCTCTGCAGCAAACTCATAACTCTAGGTACCTGTCTCACTGGCACAAGAAAGTACATACTACAGTTTACATAAATATATCTGAATCAGGTACTTTCATGCTGTGAAATATAGGGTACACAAACATTTTTGCATAATATGTTCAACACATGAGTTATCTCATTAGAGTTGAACCATAATATTCAGATTGTAAGGTTTCTTGAGTATCTGACCAGCTCACTAATATATATGGAAATAGGCGATCTTTAAAAATATATAAGCAATACAGGGGGAGATGTATGCATACATTTTAGGGACTCAGTACCAATTTATAGCAACATTCTAAACTGCTTTATCTAGTTGCTTGGGTGCATCGATGATATAGGCAGCATTTATTTGGCACATTGTAAATGAATCGCCTATACCCTTCTAACCGGTACTAATTTTATCGACCTCGAATGAAAAGCTGAGTTGGCTTCCCCGGGATTCGAAGCTGTGACCCTGCAAGTTCAGCAAATCTCTGCAGCAGTTACGTTAACTCCATTAACTCTCTGGCTAGAAACAAGAGCTTGATTCAGCTCCCTGTTGCATTCTGCTGAGGTAAATGAATGTTTAGGAGTACTGTGAGCCTCCATGCCAGCACACACTGCTTGCAGACACAAAGATGTTGCATTTGAACTCCAGTACAGATATATAGCAGGGTATCATGCCCGTCAGTATGGTGTGCATTGCAAGAGCCTTTTGCATATGTTAGTAGTCTGATGGCCGGCTGCACTGTGAAATAGTGTAAAGTCGTAGCTTTATAGATGGCTCAGTACTGTTGTACAAATAGCTACTGTCATCCAGGATTGAGGTGTTTTGTAAGACAATTTTCATTTGTTGGTATTTGGAGAGCATTGCATGCAAACATGTTGGATATATGTTGGCAGGTTTTTAGATTTAGTCAGTGATTTCCCTTTGCATATAGGTAATCGGTTTGTTTCATCTTTAATAATTAGAGGACTCAAGGTTTCAGAATGATAATAAATAGTCTTGGAAGAGTTCTGTATTACACCTGACAAGTGGAGTAGCATTGGGGTGGAGGGGCAGAGGGGTGGGTGCCCCGAATTCAAAATTCTTAGGGGCATTCGTAGGGGTGCACATTTTTATGCCGCTGATCCTGGCAGTGGTTATTGTTGCAAGGCAGAGGAGCCTTTGTTCCTCAGAGGGAGAGAGAGAGGATGTAGGGAGTAGGGACCCTCTCAGATTCTCTCTTTGTATAGGTTATGTCAGATTGGGCACGAGTATCTCATCCATCCCTGAATTCCACTCTGCTGCTGCTCGCCATAATGCCAGCACCCCTGACCTATATGCAATACATTATACTTGTCAGCACACCGCAGACCTGAGAACATAAGTTCTCCCTCACCTCCCGCCATCTAAGATCTACAGCCCGTTTATCCTCACCATTCCGAGAACATACAAGGCGACCACTGGCCTCAAGCCATATTCATACTCTGCCACCTAACCATGGAATCATCTAAAAGAGTTTTTGACATTCACACCCCATCTTTCACCCTTCCGTAAGATTCTGGAAAACTTTCCTCTTCATAACCTAATGGCCTTCCTTCATTGTTTTCCGTTTCCACGGCTGCTTTTATCAGTAGCCTAACGGCCAGAGCTGCCGATTTAGAAACTGGGAAACGAGGCTTGAGCCACAGCGTCAGCTCAACATGCTGTGATTCTGGGTAAATCATTTAATCTCCCCATGCCTAAAAAATAAAACAGATATATATATGAATGTGTCCTTGTGTAATTTAACTGGTGCTGGTGTAAAGTGCTCCAATACCTCCTGGTCGACTTCACGCTATATAAAACTGCAAACCCAAAACATATTTTACCAGTGCCATTAAGCTTTGGTGCTCACATGCACTATACATTAATAATACAATACATGAGGTACTTGTGAAATTATATCTTTTTCCAATTTTCGGTACCAGAATACAAAGAAGGAGGAGGTGTGACTGAACTAATACTGCATCATGTATGGTATTGTGATAAGTGCGTGATGCAAGGCAGGTGGAGGAATGAGGGAATGCTAGGTAGGGGATCGTCTGTCTCCCATACCTGCCCAATAACCTTACCAACCCCCCCTCAGACCTGCACATTAACCTCTATCCCCGACTCTTAAACTTCACAAAAAGTTGGTTAGTACTTGAGCTTCTATTCTTCCCATTTCAAACACTGACCAGCCAGTGCATTAAATGTTAGTAAGATACTTTTGTAATAATGCTGCGGTCTTGCCATGAATGCTTTTCACTCTAAGCAAAAAGTTTGTTAATTTGATTCTGAAGAGGTTGAACATCATTATAAAGCTCTTTAGTCACAGACACACACACACACACACACACACACACACACAGACACACACACACACATTTTATTCCTCCATGGTATGTATTTATTCAGCAGTAGGCAGTATGCCAGGGTGCCAAATACAATTTAAAAAATGGTGCATGGCTACTGCTTATGTCTTCAATTCCCATTCTTGCCCCTTTGGGTCCCAGTTACTCATTCAACAGCATTGCTGCTTGTCACATGTCACCATATAGTTTACTGGTCTTTCTCAGATCACATCCCTTTTAGCTGTACAGGCACAAAGCATCTCATTGCCCCTGTGGCTGAGCTGTTTCGTCCTTGTTCTAAATATAACTTGTGCACCTATCTCGCATACACCATCACATCGCCAAATGCTGCGTCCCACAGTACATTAACTGCACTTCAGTCGTCATCATCCATGACATGAAAACCCTACCCACATATGATTAAAACAAAAACAACACCCCATTCCAATCACACACCCTAAATCCTATCCATGTGGGTAAGTGCTTCAGGGCCCCACACAAGGTTAGTAAACTCTATATGGATGCTACAATGCAATCACAGAGCAGTGTGCATTAGTGCATTGCATAGCCTTCTTTAATATTGTTTAATTATTAAAAACCATTAGAAGTAGAAAGCACTGATTAAAAGGGTCAAATATTCAAAGTGCTGCGTGCAAATAGCCAGTGTACTGTTACAATATTTACTAAAAGCCTTGCTATTGGCTAAAATCCGGTGTGTAGCTAAATTATTAAAATGCAATCTGCAAGTATAGTAAAGAAGTGAAAAAAGTTACAACCATTACGGTAGGCAGAATCAGATAAAACAACTAATGTGCTCACAATGTTGTTATAGAGTCAGTCAGTGCAATTTTAAGGTAAGCTTTAACATGGCAATCTCACATTCAAGATGAGGCGCTTTACCTCAATTAGATGACCCCAACATAACCAGTCAATTAAAGCAACAAAAAATATCGAGAGTGCAGTCAGCAATTAACCAGTGTGCAAAGAGGATGGATGTTCCATGCTAGTCTGAACTTGGCATTGCGATCACCTGATCGTGTAGTGGTGCTTTCCTTTGATTGGCTGCCCCCAGCGGTAACACCAGCAACTTTGTGGCCATCCAAGCTTGGATCGCATATTTTGTTATTACTTTGTGGCCGTGATTGCAACTGAGTGCTGCTGACACTGATTGTGAAAGCTGAATTCTGAGTGTTTTGACGAATTTTGCGCATTTCGCCGGCGTCCATGGAGCCATAGTCTTAAAACAGATAGAGGATGCAACCTGGCAAGTATGTGCCTCCGGGGTCAGAAATGCCAGTTTGAGGAGGAGTCTCATTTGAAAGTCTAGGATAGGACAACTGCATAACAAGTGTAACCATAATTCTTCTTTGCATAGACATACCCTGCAATCTCTATTGCCTCCAGGTCCGACCATGCGGGATTAAAGTATTTTAATGGGAGCACTAGTAATCTCATACAAAGGATCCATCTTTTAATCTTCCTTCTTAAATCTAAGCAAGAACTGTTATAATGTTATAAAGAATCAATCAATCAATCAATCAATCAATCAATCAATCAATCAAAGCATTTATATAGCGCACTACTCACCCGGAGGGTCTCAAGGCGCTGGGGGGAGGGGGTCCGCTACTGCTCGAACAGCCAGGTCTTGAGCTGCTTCCTGAAGGTGAGGTGGTCCTGGGTCAGGCGGAGGTGACAGAGAAGACAGCAAACAGTTCACATGTTATTTAGACAATCACACATGCGCACACAAACACACACACTTAACAAACATTGAGGCATATTATCAAGAAAAGCGTTACAATTATCGCCGCTGCTTGATAATATGCCCTCGTGAATTCCAATAGAAGCCCATGTTCTGGGCTTCTATGGGAATTCACATGGGCACATTATCAAGCCCTTATCGTCTCTTTAACGGCAGTTTCCTGATAATATGGCCCATTGTTTTACAGCAGACGAGAGATTGTCTATTGCATTCGACTGGTCCAGGTTAGCAACCATGCTTTGCTGCTGCAGAACTGAAGTCTCACCGAACCCAGGCGTCCATCTGTCGATGCATCCTGATGCTGAACTGTGGAGCGTAGAGTCAGTCTGTGAATTATTTTAATGGGGCCCAAGGACTTGAAAGCAATCCGTCACAATTCATTAGAAAGACTTCAGGCTTTGATGGCATTAACCATGATGAGATATTCTGCTTTGGTGCAGGGCGGTTAAAACGGGCTTTCTTGGGAATTTCTTCCTATTTGGGCTTTAATTAACGAGCACTTATCGCAAAGTGTTGCAGAATTGATGGCGCAGAGGGTTTAAGGAGCTTCAATCAGCAGAACATAAAAAGAGTATGTTTCCATGCAATTCCATGGCGTAAAAGGAGAAATGTAACAGGGCGGAATGTTCCATAACTTGTAAATCGTGTTATTAATTGCCCACCTCAACTAGTTAGGGAGGGATTGTAAGCATCGCGAGACATTAGAGCTCGGAGCCCTAGAAAATAAAATCTCAGCTGTGATTAAGAGCAGGAATGCACGCGTATATACTTCTTTTCTGCGAGTGTACTCGAATATCTCGCTTCTGAGACAGCTTGGCGACATGGAAGCGCTTTATAAAAACTCTCAGGGAACTTCTCACTGGCCGAATCTATGCACCATACCCAGTAAGGCGAGAGTAAACAGCATGCGAAACTTTGGATGCCTTCTTATTTCGTGGCATGGAATCGGGGGAAACGATTATAGCTGAACATTAATTCAAGGAAGCTTGCAAGAGGGACTTCTATACCTCTTCAAAAACGGAAGCGCGTGGCAGGCAGAGGTGCTAAAGAAAGGCCCCACCTGTTGTAGTGTGCTCCATAGGCTCTGGCAAGGGGAGCGCGGACTTTTCTTCCTAAGAAACATGCAGCTCATCGAAGGCGGTTTATTCTTCCTCCAGCCTTTGCAGTACCTTTTTTGTGCCAAAATAAAGATAGCTTTTATGCCCCAGTAAAAAACAAGCATTAGAAATGCAATCGGGCTCGGATTTATTTGAGTTTGAGCTAATGGCATTGTAAATGCCAATGTATTGTTGCTATGTGTTATGGAGTGTGTTCATGTGGTGTGTACTGCCAGTGATCTCCTTGTGAGTGTGAGAATATTGCACCGTTACTGCCTGTGTTGTCCTTCTTGTGAGTGTGAGAAGCTTGCACCTCTGCTGCCTGTGGTCTCCTTGTGAGTGTAAGAAGCTTGCACTGCTGCTGCCTGTGATGTCCTTCTTGTGAGTGTAAGAAGCTTGCACTGCTGCTGCGATGTCGTTCTTGTGAGTGTGAGAAGCTTGCACAGCTGCTGCCTGTGAGTATGAGAAGATTGCATTGTGCATCTCTGTGCTGTGCCTGTTCTTTATAAGGGACTCTTGCTCTGTTGCTGCTGCTGCCTTGGCACAGTACCTGCTGTGAGTGTGTGAGGGAAGCTTGCACCGCTGCTGCTTGTGATGTCCTTCTTGTGAGTGGGAGAAGCTTGCACCTCAGCTGCCTGTGGTATCCTTGTGAGTGTAAGAAGCTTGCACTGCTGCTGCCTGTGATGTCGTTCTTGTGAGTGTGAGAAGCTTGCACCGCTGCTGCTTGTGATGTCCTTCTTGTGAGTGGGAGAAGCTTGCACCTCAGCTGCCTGTGGTATCCTTGTGAGTGTAACAAGCTTGCACAGCTGCTGCCTGTGATGTCCTTCGTGTGAGTGTGAGAAGCTTGCACCGCTGCTACCTGTGAGTATGAGAAGATTGCATTGTGCATCTCTGTGCTGTGCCTGTTCTTTGTAAGGGACTCTTGCTCTGTTGCTGCTGCTGCCTTGGCACAGTACCTGCTGTGAGTGTGTAAGGGAAGCTTGCACCACTGCTGCTTGTGATGACGTTCTTGCGAGTGTGAGAAGCTTGCACCTCTGCTGCCTGTCATCTCCTTGCGAGTGTAAGTAGCTTGCACTGCTGCACTGCCACTCTGCAACACCGCACCGCCACTCTGCACTGCCACTCTGCACCGCCACTCTGCACCGCCACTCTGCACCGCCACTCTGCACCGCCACTCTGCACCGCCACTCTGCACCGCCACACTGCACCGCCACTCTGCACCGCCACTCTGCACCGCCACTCTGCACCGCCACTCTGCACCGCCACTCTGCACCGCCACTCTGCACCGCCACTCTGCTGCACCGCCACTCTGCACCGCCACTCTGCTGCACCGCCACTCTGCACCGCAACTATGCACCGCCACTCTGCACTCTGCACCGCCACTCTGCACCGCCACTCCGACCGCCACTCTGCACCGCCACTCTGCACCACTGCACCGCCACTCTGCACTGCACCGCCACTCTGCACTCTGCACCGCCACTCTGCACTGCCACTCTGCACCACGGCCGCCACTCTGCACTGCCACTCTGCACTGCCACTCTGCACCGCCACTCTGCACCGCCACTCTGCACCGCCACTCTGCACTGCCACTCTGCACCGCCACTCTGCACCGCCACTCTGCACTGCCACTCTGCACCACTGCACTGCCACTCTGCACCACTGCACCGCCACACTGCACTCTGCACCGCCACTCTGCACCGCCACTCTGCACTCTGCACCGCCACTCTGCACCGCCACTCTGCACCACCACTCTGCACCGCCACTCTGCACCGCCACTCTGCACCGCCACTCTGCACCGCCACTCTGCACCGCCACACTGCACCGCCACTCTGCACTCTGCACCGCCACTCTGCACTCTGCACCGCCACTCTGCACCGCCACTCTGCACCGCCACTCTGCACCGCCACTCTGCACCGCCACACAGCACTGCCACTCTGCACCGCCACTCTGCACCGCCACTCTGCACCGCCACTCTGCACCGCCACTCTGCACCGCCAATCTGCACCGCCACTCTGCACCGCCACTCTGCACCGCCACTCTGCACCGCCACTCTGCACCACCGCACTGCCGCACCGCCACTCTGCACCGCCACTCTGCACCGCCACACTGCACCACCACTCTGCACTCTGCACCGCCACTCTGCACCGCCACTCTGCACTCTGCACCGCCACTCTGCACCGCCACTCTGCACCGCCTCTCTGCACCGCCACTCTGCACCACCGCACTGCCACACTGCACCGCCACTCTGCACTCTGCACCGCCACTCTGCACTGCCACTCTGCACTCTGCACCGCCACTCTGCACCGCCACTCTGCACCGCCACTCTGCACCGCCACTCTGCACCACCGCACTGCCACTCTGCACCGCCACTCTGCACCGCCACTCTGCACCGCCGCACCGCCACTCTGCACCGCCACTCTGCACCGCCACTCTGCACCGCCACTCTGCACCGCCACTCTGCACCGCCACTCTGCACCGTCACTCTGCACCACCGCACCGCCACTCTGCACCGCCACTCTGCACCGCCACACTGCACCGCCACTCTTCACTCTGCACCGCCACTCTGCACCGCCACTCTGCACTCTGCACCGCCACTCTGCACCGCCACTCTGCACCGCCACTCTGCACCGCCACTCTGCACCACCGCACCGCCACTCTGCACCGCCACTCTGCACCGCCACTCTGCACCGCCACTCTGCACCACCGCACCGCCACTCTGCACTGCCACTCAGCACTGCCACTCTGCACCGCCACACTGCACCGCCACTCTGCACTCTGCACCGCCACTCTGCACCGCCACTCTGCACTCTGCACCGCCACTCTGCACCGCCACTCTGCACCGCCACTCTGCACCGCCGCACCGCCACTCTGCACTGCCACTCAGCACTGCCACTCTGCACCGCCACACTGCACCGCCACTCTGCACTCTGCACCGCCACTCTGCACCGCCACTCTGCACCGCCACTCTGCACTCTGCACCGCCACTCTGCACCGCCACTCTGCACCACCGCATCGCCACTCTGCACTGCCACTCAGCACTGCCACTCTGCACCGCCACACTGCACCGCCACACTGCACTCTGCACCGCCACTCTGCACTCTGCACCGCCACTCTGCACCGCCACTCTGCACCGCCACTCTGCACCGCCACTCTGCACCACCGCATCGCCACACTGCACCGCCACTCTGCACCACCGCACTGCCACTCTGCACCGCCACTCTGCACCGCCACACTGCACCGCCACTCTGCACTCTGCACCGCCACTCTGCACCGCCACTCTGCACTCTGCACCGCCACTCTGCACCACCGCACCGCCACTCTGCACTGCCACTCTGCACCGCCACTCTGCACCGCCACTCTGCACTCTGCACCGCCACTCTGCACCGCCACTCTGCACCGCCACTCTGCACCGCCACTCTGCACCGCCACTCTGCACCGCCACTCTGCACTGCTAGATATGCGCTGTCATCGCTAGCCTGTAGATATGCATTATCATCGCTAGCCTGTAGATATGCACTGTCATCGCTAACCTGTAGATATGCTCTGTCATCGCTAGCCTGTAGATATGCATTGGCTTCACAAGCCTGTAGATATGCACTGTCATCGCTAGCCTGTAGATATGCTCTGTCATCGCTAGCCTGTACATATGCACTGTCATCGCTAGCCTGTAGATATACACTGTCATCGCTAGCCTGTAGATATCCATTGGCTTTACTAGCCTGTAGATATGCATTGGCTTCACTACCCTGTCGCACGTGTGACTCCACTCAGCCTTTCATCCTTCTGAGGTTGATAAAATGAGTACCACCGAGTCGGATAACAGTAAACATCTGTTATCTGTCAACAGCAGCACTCGAGCTCTTGTGGGGTAAAGTGGCGCTCTGTAAATGCATGTTATATAAGAGAGAGAGAGACATTTTCAGCAGAGCAAGAAGGTTTCAAACATCCAGGCAAATAACCTCACATTTCTGGCAATTTTATTCACATTCCAGTCTATTGCCGAGATTGTGGGCTGAATCGCGACCCAGGAGAGGACTCGAAACCACTTCCACATGGCATTTTTTCCACGTATGGCCAAAGAATGGAATGTTATTATTATTATTTTTTTTGGGTGCATGCACATTGTCAAACTTCTCCCAGGCTGCTGATTTAAAGCTCGGTAAGCCCCCACAGAGCTGCTTTTTAATTGCTTCCGAGGGATGCAGGTCAGATCTCCAGTTAGCCGCAGCGCCTTGTGGTTGCAAAAGTCAGACTGTGGCTTTTATTTGCATTTGGAAAACATTTTTTTACTTATTAATGGCATGTAGGTAAATAATTATTTTTAATAAACGGAAGAGAAGCCTACGATAAAGGAATACCGTTCACAGAATTATGCGCTCTTTCAGCGCTCCCACAAAGGGTCCTTAGCTCGCTTACAGTGTCACTGCAATGGTGAACGCGCTCGTACCATCTGGATTGCATTACAGGGCACTCTGACAGCTCGTAATTAAGATTAATGACTCTGCCGTGCTCGTTCGCGCACACAATATGCCACATCGGGCACGCGTAAATTACTTACAGCCTATCACTTCAAAGCTACTACATACACAGCACAGCGAAGACGAATCACTAGGCAGATGACAGAATACACTAAGGAATGTGTCTGTTTAGAGCCCTAGAGATCCTTTCTTTCTTCTTTAGCATTAGGAGCTCGAAGCTCCACCCCCTTCGTGGGCGGAGGCCTCGCCCTAAAAACAGCAGCACCCTCAAGCATTGCCGTGTTTGATTCACGTACTTGGTTCACCATAAATAGAGACCCCGTCATTCCTCTACAGAGGCTCTTCTTCTCATCCTGGTGTCCACCGAAGACATAGGGGCCGATTCACCGAACTAATCTGAGAGAAAATCCTAATTTTACTACTTTTGGGATTCACAGAAGGCATTTAGTAGTAAAGTTAGGACTCCAAACTTTACTACTAAACTGAGACAAAATCCTAACTTTACGACTTTTGGTATTCACAAAAGGCATTTAGTAGAGGTAAAGCCTAATACTAAATCCCTTTTGTGGATACCGAAAATCGTAAAGTTAGGATTTTGTCTCAGTTTAGTAGTAGTAAAGTTTGGAGTACTAACTTTACTACTACTACTACTAAATGCCTTCTGTGAATACCAAAAGTAGTACATTTAAGATTTTATCTCAGATTAGTTCTGTGAATTGGCCTAAGAGAGCGCAGGTGATTTTACAAAGGTTTGAGAAGCCTGAAGTGTCAGAAACATCTGGGACATGTTTGTCTCTGCAATAAATTAGCTCATGTTTGGTGACATCACTTCAGAGCCATCAAACCTGTTTCAAATACTGTGTTCTGCAAAATACAGCAATATCCCAGTAGCCCAATGCAGCTGCAGGGGAGTAATATTATGTGAAAAGCAAGGACCCCCTGAATCAAGATAACAATTCCTAGGACAGGGATATAAACACATGTGCAAAAAATTCCTAGGCAATCATAATAAAAACAAGGGCACTAGTACAGGGAGGGACGGACAATGAGGTAAATGCACATAAATTCATATTTATTAAACTACCAAAGCATTGTACATATAATAATCTGATAAAAAGTATTTATCACAATTTCAAATACACAGTTAAAATAACCTTAAAATAACAACAAAGGCCAACAATAATCAAAAAAACAATTAATATTTAAAAGGAGAAAGTGGCAAAAATTTGCACTCAACGCGCGTTTCGGCGTATAAGACAACGCCTTCCTCAGGAGCCACACAAATTTTAAAAACAGGGACAGGGTGCATCTGTCGTAGATCGTTTACTCGATATGTACGGAACCTACAGTGCATATGGCAGGATTTTCTTGAAGGCAATTTCAGTCCTTACATCAGTGTTGTAAACACCTTTACATAAAAAAGTAACCACGATCATACGTTAGAACATCTAATGGATGGAACACAGCTCAGGTTTCAAAGCCGTGTAAGCAGACGGAATGTGCCAATGATTTATGGCAACAGTACTAGTGCCCTTGTTTTTATTATGATTGCCTAGGAATTTTTTGCACATGTGCTGCAGGGGAGTAATACAGAGACTGTCCGAATACCACCCTAGAGGGAACTATGGATTCCAGGAACACAGATGGCTCTAGTTTATAAACCAGACCCTTGTCAAGCTCGCATGCATAATCTAGAAACTGCGCCAGGAACTGGGAACCCCAATTCTCAGCTTGTCCGCAGACACAAAGAGCAGTCAAGACCCATCAGAGCATTCGTAAGAGTCTTGTTTCTTAATTTTTCACAGAAAACAAAGTGGCAGATATTCTTATTTCAGACTGAGGGTGTTCGAGTGCACAGAAACGAAAGGTTGTCAGTTGACAAAATATCTTTTAGCCGCAGGCCACAGTCAATGCAGGTCTCAAAGATGCAGATGAAATCAAGTTGTTTGAAGGGCTCAGTGCTTCATTTGTAAAAAATAAAACGTGGCAGGGCTCTCGTCAGAAGCCCACACATTGTACATGCCATGCTGCCAATTATAGTAAAAACACAACTACTAACCATCACACTCCTAAGTGTGACACTGGACTATTTCAGGCCTCTAAAGCTATAAGAATCGCTTGAACTACAAGTGAAAGTAATTTTAATGTGTATTGAATTAATATTAATAATTACCTGTTGCTGTGGTCATCTCTAAATTAACCAGATTGTGCCACCTTGTGGCAGACTGTCACAAGCACAGGCGTTGACAATTAAGTGCCGGGACTGAGCACGGGAAACCGTCGGCTCAAATTAGGTACTGGTTGGAACTCAACAAATTAAAAGGTATGTTTAATTGCTGGTAGAACTGATCTCAATATCCCATGAATGTTCTAATTAATAGATAAGGTCCTTTCTTTAGACACCATTTAAAAAAGCTCTGCATGTTGAGCTACAAGAAATGGATTGACTGACTACCCAATTATGTTTATGTGCCTCAAAAATATAAATTCATGCAATTAAGTTCAACATGTATGGCAATAGCCAATCAAATTACATCTATTGAGGTGCCGTTCTATTGCATTCCAGGTGATTATACTTATATTTACATTCTATGATCTATGTGATTACTTAACACTTCTAATTTAGCACATATTTTCCCTGGCCTCCATCAGGATGAAACTAAAGAGAGGGATAGGCTATGTGAAATAGGTTATCTCAATTTACGTGTTATCAAAAAGAATGTATTAACCAAAGTTGGTACAAAGCGACTCAGCCATTCAGATGGGGTAATTTACAGTAAAGAGGCATGCATTTACAGAAGAAGATTCATGTTGATGAGGACCACATTCTCATTTTCTAGGAGTTAGTCCTAGATGTTTGCTGTTGTTTGCAAATTCCAATGTCACCGGCAGAGGTGGGTAAGTGAAAATGAGCTATACTAGTGTCATCACAGAGTACTTCACTACATCCATGGTATAAACACATAGCCTTTTTAGGTCTCGCCTGAGCTGGATCAGGCGAGACATTTAGTAAGTGGATCTTCAAAGTGCTACCACAGCTTTTGCTGGCCTAGTGCTTGCGGTTGCGTGCATGCATGTTCGCAATCGCCTTCTGGCTTTCCTCTCAGCCTTTACCCGTCGCTCTCCCTCAGAGCCTCCTCTCCGTCCCCTTCCCTGCTGCTCTTTCACACCAGCCACTTTATGCGCCGTGCCATCTGGCTTTCCTCTTGGTCTTTAGCTGTCTTGTCTTTAATTTTTCTCGGTTCGTAAATTCTCAGTGAGCGGGGGCAGTGATTGAAGGACTGCACTGCTGCCAACCTTGTGCCCTGCAGCAGTGGGAGTGCAACCGACCTTTCTGCCAGTCACAGAGCCGGACAGTGATGTATCCTTACAAGATAACATGATCAAGGCGTTCATATGAAAAGTGAAGAATACTCTTTGTTTTTCACGTGAAGGAAAAAGCTTCTTTTTTTGCCATTTTCAAAGATCGGTGAAATACTTCTTTTAGGGAACGGATTTTGTGCTAGTGGTGTCAAGCAAACAACTTTGTACAGTTTCAAAACAGGGGTCTTTAACCTTCCTAAAATGCTACAGTTGTTCAGATACTAAACCTGCAGGAAGTAAGCACGAGCAAAATAAGACATTTAAAGTATCATCTATTTTATCAGCACGTTACAAATCGTTTTATACCTCCACTGGATTTATGGCTCTGATTGTAGTTTTTCAGTCATTGCTTTGTACATCTAGTAAGAAATTGGAGAAAGTAAAATTTTTTTAAGTAATCATGATCATCCGAACTTAAAATTGTTTTCGAGGTACATACTTTATTATAATCTTGGTAATCTTTTTCACTGTCTGGAGCTACCCAGTGGCCACTGCAGGTAAGGAGGTAAGGAAACGTGGCAAAGCCGTCAACCATTCAAGTGAGCAAATGGGTATCTGTTGACATTTGTGAATTCCACCCACCATCTTAGGTCCTGAATTGGGCGCCAATTGTCTTGTCTGTTTCACTCCTGTTTAGGTGTGTAACACCTGTCCAGTGTATGCTGATGTTGTTCCATTTGTTCACTGCCGCTGTTTGGAATGGCATGGGAGTCTAACTCAAGCTACATAAGAAGCAAGCATTGGCATAGCTAATAGGTCTCGCCTTAGGGACCTTATAAGTGTTTAGCCATGCAGCAGTTGATGTTGTTGCACCAAGGATATTGTGATGCATAACTAAATACTTATAAGGTCCCAAAAGCGAGATCTATTGGCTATGCCAATGTTTGTTTATGTCTGGTTTTAGCCAAGACTTTAATTTCACTAAAATCATATGTATAATACACAAGAGTGGCTTACAGCCACGTCTCTTATAGCCAATGATGTGTTGTTGTGTCAATTATATTTGCTTCTGCCCACTACAGCGTACCGCTTGGGCAGTGGGTCAGCGTACTTCAGCCACTGTTTAACTTCACTTTGAGTGACTGCATTTTGCTCTCTCACAAAGAGCACATCCGCACACAAGGCAGTTCCCTTAAGTGCCAGTGTTTTTCCTTTTACTTTATAATTACTGTTGGACTTGGCCCTTTTTGCAGGGTCATCCCTGAACTTTTTTGCCCTCCTCCTGTATTTTGTCTGACCTGTTTTTGTTGGTTTTATGACTCTGGGCACTTTACCACAGCTGATCAGTGCTAAAGTGCATATGCTCTCCCTATTGAAAAATTGATTTATGGATTAGTGATTCCATGATTGGCTGGTTTGGTTTACCTGTCAGACCCTAGTACAGTGCACCAGAAGTGCCCAGGGCTTGTAAACCAAATGCTGCTGGTGGGCTTGCAGTACTGGTTGTGCCACCCACAGAAGCAGCCTGTACAAGTGTGTCTAAGCCTTGCCATTGCAGAGCCTGTGTGCAGTCTGGTACTGCCATGTTGACTGGGCAAGAGCACCCACTTGGCAGTCCCTAAACCTTCCCCTTTCTTCATATCAGACACCCCTATGGTGGGGGGCGCTAGAGGGCGCACTGCGGGATGGTTGGCTCGTGAGTCAGCTCCGCCGGACGGGTGCAGGAAAAAGCGACATAAACCCTCCAAAAGTACCGCCAGAACAACGGTAAAGGCAATACCAGCAACCGGAACATGTAGCCCGCAGACCACCGGCGCTGAAACTCTACAAGCAGGAAAGTTGACGGAAATATCGGCAAAAAACTGCTCAGGCACGAACAGCGAGACAAGATGGCCGCTCCCGACAATCGGACCTGAAGACCACTGTGACGGCTCAACAAGCAGGTACGAGGAATGACCCGGTCTTTGTGCGACCTACTGATACCACGTACGATCTAAGTCCCAGCAGAACGGCCCCGAACTAGCAAAGACACCGTAAATGCTGCTAGATGGTATGCGTTCCAAGAGCTTCAAGATGGCGGCGGCAGTGGAACGCACGGTGCAGGCGGCATCGACAGGTATCCGGCGGGACCCCTCTGTAGCCAAACATCGGAGAGTTCTCAGTAGCCCGGAGTGTGGGGAGACTGATGTGACCAGAGGGCAGGCAAAATATTAGCTGCACAACGAAGCACACCCCCAGACGGCACGATCGCGGACTCGAGGGCTGGGACACCGGGCAATTGCTGAGGCGGGAAGGCATCAGTAGACGTAAAGCACGCAACTACAAATGAAGATACCAGGTAGAAACCCGCGCTAGACTGCCTGTCAAGGTGAACCGCTTACAACCCCCAAACCATCACAAAGCGAACATAAAAGAGAGTACGATCATGCTCAAAATGATAATACTACAATCGATGTCAAACGTCGCCCACCTACGCAAAGGACGCAATGGAGGGACACAACGCGACTAGCTGCCCAAGCAAGAAATTTTTCCACGAACAAACGCTACCGCGCTCATAAGCAGCAAACTTCACTACAACGCTGTAAATATAGTGGTGGCCATAATTGTAGGCGCTGCAGAGCAACGGTGTGAGCCGCAAGGCACAATTGACACTTTTGACTACATATGGTGTAGTGACAGGGCGACCAAGCGAACCAGTCGTGTATCTGATGTATAAATCTCATACGCTGGGAGCAGTGAGAACACCCCTACGACGCAACCTGTCCACTGCCAGAGGCTCAACTACTATAAGCCCGGGGACAACACCGCGCAGGCCTCAAACGTGCACCGGCACTATGGGGAAGCCTGAAAAGCAGCAGACTAAACTACCCTTTGAAGCAAGGAAACAGACAAGGAACACTGCGGCAACATTGGACGTAGAGGGTGAGCACGAAACAACCGACGGGACCGGCATGGAGGCAGTCCTAAGGGCGATACAGCAAAGCCTGCAGGAAATGAATAACAAGTTGGACAATGTGATGCAGCGCGTGGACAATATGGCCGCGAAAATCGAAAAACATGATGAGCGGATTGTGGAGGCAGAACAAAGGATATCCAGAGTGGAGGACAAATCCAGAACCACAACGAAGACATGTGGAGGTATGGAAAAAACGCTGGAAGTCTTGCGTGCTAAGGTGGAGGATCAGGAAGCCAGATCCAGACGCAATAACGTCCGCATAGCAGGCCTGCCGGAGTCCACAAACACAGGCAAAATGGAAAGCTACATCAAGGCGTTGCTGAAAGACTTATTTGGCGTTGAAAAACTGTCATCGGTCTTCCTAGTTGAATGCGCGCACCGTTCCTTAGCGCCTCAGTCAAAGCCAGGAGCTCCTCCGCGCATGATAATCGCCCGCATGCTCAACTACAGGGACAGAGACACAGTCCACCGACTAGCCAGGGAAATGGGTAAAATTGATTATCAAGGCAACACCCTGGAATTCTACCCGGACCACACCATGGCAGTACAACTAGCACGCAAGGAATTTGCGCCAGTGAAAAAGAAATTACGAGATCTAGGAGTCGAATACGCGATGCTATATCCCGCGAAGCTGAAAATCACCAACGCGGGCAAACCCGTGATTCTTCCCACGGTGCAAGCAGCGCAGGAGTACATCAAGAAACTGGGACGACGACGCAAGGCACAGGGACGAGATGACCAGGGAAGCGACGACGACTGAGAAGTCAGGAGGCCATGTGACACTAATGCATACAGAACCTCACACGATTAGTAGCGTCTTAACGCTGTAATCACTTCGAACATTTCCTGATTAGCATTACGGCACCATGTGACGCACTGCAGGCGCATCGGGATAAGTGCAGGTACAAGCGGGGGCCCAAACGTGCCTTGCGAACGGACACAGCCGGCACTCTAGTTATGCGCCAGCAACATGCACAGTGAGTAACCTGGTAGTCCAACACAGACATGGGACACGGGAGGTACTGCGGGGCTGTGAAATGGGTACAATGTGGCTTATCTACGTTATGCAGACGATGTACAGCACTAGCTGGCGAACAGACACTGGGTGATACCAGCAAGTCTCTGAAAGTGAGGCCTACTGAAAAGACTGATGGGACGGCAAACAGGGGCTGACACACGAAGTATGGTTAATCCACTACACACGGCAATACAAGGGGTCATTTGGTAACTGTTGATGTATTGCGGGTGGCTGCTGACGGGGCCTGGCGGGAAATGGGAGGTAAAAGAAACATTACGGATTGAATAATATCATGTGCACCCGTCCACATCCACTATGTGGATGGAGACGTGTGTACCTGGCGACACCCCCAAGCGGGTGCGCCCCTTCTTTAGTTCTGTTACTAGTTTGGTTACCATAAGGGGATGGCTTTGGCAAAGTGTGGGTGCTGAAGTGGGTGGGGGGAGGAGCAGGATGTTGGGAGTTGTTCGAATTCATTCACTGTGTCTGAGAAGCATTGCGACCTCTTTTTCCATCACAAAAACTGTCAAACATTGTATACTGCAACACATGCTCGGGCATGATATACCGATTGCGTCTGGAGCTCTAGGCCGCACTACGGTCACACGGCATCTTACTTCAATGACATGACACGACCTACCACATTGAAAGTCATCACGTGGAATGTTAGAGGGCTGGGTAATCCGAAAAAGATTAGGCAGATATTCGCATACTTTGATAGATTGCATATCGACATAGCCTTCCTACAGGAAACGCACATAGCTGCCAGCACCGCCTCAATGCTGGGTACTAGATGGGCAGAGTCAGTGACTAGCTCGCATTACTCCTCATATTCCCGAGGGGTCAGCATCCTAATACGAAAGGGGGTACACTTTGAGATAACAGCTGTACACAAAGACACTGACGGTCGAAGCGTCATAGTCGTAGGCATGGTAAGACATCGGCGAGTTGCTTTAGTGAACACATACGGCCCCAACACAGATGACCCAGGGTTCTTCGCAAAGTTATGGCATACTATCTCCAATCTCCAGATCGAGCACATAATATGGGGAGGAGATCTTAACATAGCTCTAAGGGATGGCCTAGACAGATCGCTCAACAAACTAGAACCACACACACGGGCGAGAGCGACTCTACACGATGCACTGACGGATTTACATATGTCTGATATATGGAGGGTTCTCAATCCAGGGGAGATCGCGACGACGCACATAACGGTGGCACACAATAGCTGGTCCAGACTGGATTACTGGCTGGGCACGCAGGAGGTAGTAGCGTGGACCGTCTCTGTGAAACACTTGCCGAGAACACTCTCGGACCACAGCCCTGTACTATTAACACGGAACATACCACATTATGAGCCCCCACCTTTCACGAGGAGGTTAAATGCTGGAGCGTTACGAGACCCGATCTACACTGACACCATCCATAAGGCGATAGTAGACTACTTTGACATCAACTAGCCCACGACGGATGACCCATGTCTCCTGTGGGAAGCTTTCAAGGCCACATTGCGGGGAGTATGTATTAGCACAACCACGGGCATACTAAAAGATATACGGCGGCAATTACAAACGCGTGAAAACGCTTTGCAAACACTAGAACATAGATACACACAAACGAGGGACATCGCACTATTGGGGGAAATACAATTGCTCTTGAAAGAACACCAGCAATTTGCGGCAGACGAGCTCAAGTGCATAACCAAGCGCAAAACGGCCAGAATGTATGGCGAGGGGGGCAGACCCGGCAGGGCATTAGCTGAGAAAATCTGCTCAGGAAGAGCGCCGCAACCTATCACTACAATCCAAACTCGAGCGGGAATAGTGACACGTGACATCAAGGTCATAATGGGTGAATTCATGGACACTTACGGCGAATGATATGCAGCACGTCCCTCGATGTCACAGGAAGAAATGCTGTCCTATATGTCAGACGTAGAAATAGCGTGGTTATCGAACAATCATAGGGAATACCTAGCTCGCCCCATAACCGTGGAGGAGGTGGTAGATACAATCAAACATCTGCCGAATGGCAAAGCACCGGGACCGGACGGTTTCTCCATAGAGTTTTATAAGGCGTTTGCGGATCTACTGGCACCACACCTGGTGAGGCTTTATGGAGCAGCACACGAAGCACAAACTCTCCCACCATCAATGAGGGAAGCTGTGCTGATAGCACTGTTAAAACCAGGGAAGGATGAGGAACAATGCGACTCGTACCGCCCCTTATCCCTTATCAATGTAGACACAAAAATAATAGCGAGCCTCTTAGCGGCACGGCTCAAACCACTAATGCCGTTGCTGGTGAGACCTGACCAGTCCGGCTTCATTCAGGACAGATCGACGACACATAACACACGCACGCTCTTCGCACTAGCACATTATCTAGCACCAGAGATCAAAGCTGTGGCGGTACTCTTAGACGCTGCTAAAGCGTTTGACACGATAGATTGGAATTTCCTCCACACGGTACTCTTGCGAATGGGGTTTCCTCCAATTTTCACACACTGGATCTCCATGCTTTACACCAACCTGTCTGCACATGTCAAAGGTAAACAAACATGTATCGGAGCCAATTGCAATATGTCGCGGGACGCGACAGGGATGCCCACTCTCCCCGATGCTTTTTGCTCTAGTTCTAGAGCAATTAGCTAGCAAGATACGTCAGCACCACCACTATTCGGCCATACAACTCCCAACGCGCCCCATACACATCTCGCTTTACGCAGATGACATGGTTCTTTATGTAAAAAATCCAGAACAACACCTCAACCCATTACTACGTGAATATATCAAATTTGGCCATTACTCAGGACTGCAAATAAACTGGAAGAAATCTCTTATCTTGGCATTGACGGATAGCACGCTCCCATCCACCCTAGATTACCCACTAGAATGGCAGGACGAACCGACCAGATATTTGGGAGTATGGTTCCATAGGGACCCAGAGTTGGTCATCAGAACTAATTATGGGAGAGCGATATCGACATTAGGCGACAAGATAGAACGATGGAATAAATTGCCGCTGTCACTAGCGGACAGGGCCGCTATAGTGAAGATGGTGATACTCCCTAAGTTCCTCTACCTCTTTGCTAACATCCCCATCAAACCTCCGGCAGAGGTGTTCCGTAACATAAAAAAATTGGTGCTGAGCCTACTATGGGCGGGCAAGCAAGCCAGACTAGACCTACAAACAATGACGCTGCCATATGAAAGAGGAGGTTTCAAGGTCCCAGACATGTATCTTTATTATCTCTGCGCCCAGGCGCAATTCGCGCACTACTGGTACCACGAGATACCCTTTCTAACGCATGAAGCGGTGGAAATGGGTGATGCTGTCCCAATCCCATTAGCCAACATACTACCACACAAACGGCCTAAACTACATGAGAGGGCTATAAACCCGGTGAACACCACCAATGAAGCGTGGAAATTGATGGGCAAAAAAGCTGGTAAATTGCCGCTATCTGCACCGGCACTCCCGTTAGCTAACCACCCAGCACTTTCTATCACCCAAGAACAAGTAGGAATGGACCAGCTGCGGCAAGCTTCAACTACTATAGGCTGCAAAGAGCAATAAAACAACACTTTATTACATATCCAGAAGAACCCCAGACTCTGGCTCCACTACAACTACTCCTGACAACACCCACCGCCACACACTTGGTATCAAGATTATACACGAGCATACAGAGGGACATAGGGGGAAACACGGAGGGGTTGAGAGAAAAATGGTGCACGGGGTTGGACGGCACGTTGACAGAGGAAGAATGGGAAACTACATGCTCGCTCACCAGCATGCTAACACCGAATGGAAACCTCAGAATCATCCATTACAAATACATACATCAAATGTACTATACGCCTGAAAGGCTCCACAGGTATGGGTTACGAGAAGACTCGAGATGTGCACGTTGCAAGCAAGATAACGCAAATTTCCTGCATCTAGCATGGCAATGTCACTCAGTGGCGAGGCTTTGGATGCAGGTGGTACAGGCAGTTAGCGAAATGCTTGGGGAGAAACTCGACTGCACGATCAAAGTCTGTCTGTTGGGCCTTGTCCCGCAGCTCAGAGCGCAGAAGCGTAGGTATTGTGTGATAGCACTGTTAATGGCAAAGAGGAGAGTTTCACTGCATTGGAATGGTAAAACGGGGCCGAGGATGAAAAACTGGTTAGAAGATTTAACATATTGTCGAGATATGCTGGCAACGTATGAGGAGGAATTGCCGGCTAGATCACGCCCTAAGGACTACTGGCTATATTTGAGGGACTATCTACAGGCGCAATCACTAGACCAAGGCGAATGAACTGTATAGAATAGCTTGCCATATAATGGATACAGTTATGCGACGTGTGTAATCATTAATAAGGGAAGGGAGAATGCTGTGACGCAGTGATTAAAGTTGTAATAGTTCTCACCTTTCTTAGTTTCCAGGTTTGAGAGAAAGGGAAAAGTATATAAAAAACACAAACTGTAAGACAATAGACACGATATGACAATGTGAAGCACTGCACTGTCATGTTAAAGCTGTTCGCTGCAACGCCGCCGGTCCTATGGATGTCGGCTGATGGGCTGCGTATACCTACCAACACTGAATGCTTACTGTCAACGAAAGTAGCCGGCCTGATATGGTTGTAGGCGCCACGTTGCAATTGTTATCTGTGAAATGTGCAATAAACGTCTTACACAAAAAAAAAAAGACACCCCTATGGTAGGCCAGGGTGCATTGTAAGTATAAGGGAGGACAATCCCTGATGTGTGTGGCATGTCCTAATAGTGAATTACGGCCATTTTCGTTTTTCACTATTGCAAGGCTACCTATTCCCCACAGGCCAGAATGGGCAGTTTGAATATTACCTCTCATAATCCTAACTGACTCAGGGAACTAGGTAGAAATCCAAGTTTAGTGTGCCTGAACTCCGAATGACAAAATGCATCTTTCAGTGAAGTTGGTTTTAACATTCTGTGTTTGGTTTGGAAATACCACTGTTAGAAAGTAGGTATTTTCTTGTCTAACTATCCATGCTCTGCTAGGTTGTGTATTCCTTGTCTGGAGTTTGAGTGACAGGGGCTGGGGGATTCCAGGAGATAGGGTAAGTCAGCCCAGTGCAGAATAGAGAGATCTGCATCTAGTTGGGTGGGAGGGGTTGCACCTGGGACCTGAATAGGGCTGTGCCTCCCCTCCACAATGCTGGCTCCACCTCCTCTGATGTCTCTGCCCTGCACTGTGAAAGGAAAGAAGGAGTAATGTAAACAGAGAGCTCCAGGACCGACCAGAACTGGTTTGGACTAGGCAAAGGCCTTTCTACCTTCAGAGAACAAAGAGATACTGTATATAAAAGAGGGGACCCAAACCCCAGAGAATTAGATCACTTTTGGACAACAAGAAGAAGCCTTTGCTGAGGAGTGGAACCAGAGAGACTGAGGAGAGACTATTCCTAAGCTGAAGTGCTGCTTGGGGGATTGACCTGCAGTGGTTGTCTGACTGCCAAAGAAAGGAGAGAGGAACTTTATGTGTACTTTCATCAACTTGTAAGGATCTCCATGTGTTTGAGAACAGAGCTTGCCTCCTGCCGAAGTCTCAGGGACAACAGACATCACCTACTAGCTCCCCAAGAGTTCTTTTGAAGTGCCTGCAGTTGTGCTGGACTTATTGAGGACTTGCGCATCGCAAGGAGCTGGAAGCACGACTTAAGAGCAGGATGCGTGTCGCCGAAATGCTGCTTCACAACACGAAGAGCCTTGCATCGCCGGAGAAAAGGATCGACGTCTCAGCAGATGCCGTCGCACCACCGGGTAGCGTGCCGCATCAAGAAGAATCGTTGAGTCATCGCAGGTCCACCGAAGCGCCTTGTATCACCAGGGGAAGAGGATCGACGTTGCAGCTGATGCCGCCGCATCACTGGGAAGCGTGTCGCAGGGCCTCATCACTGGATTAGAGGAGTGGCCTCGCATCAGACGCCGCCGCATATCCGAGAAGCGTGTTGCAGGGCCTGTCACGACTCATTGCTGGAGAAGAGGATCGACGTTGTAGCAGACGCCCCTGCATCACTGGGAAGCGTGTTGCAGGGCCTGTCGTGGCTTGCATCGTGTAAAGCATCTCACATCACTGGAGAAGAGGATCGACGTTGCAGCAGACTCTACCGCATCACTGGGAAGCGTGTTGCATCAGGAAGCAAGCACCATCTTTGTTTCTTTGTACCAGATCTTCTACGCATCACCGTCCTTATGTGTAAGGGACTACCGCATCACCTTCCCTGCAACACATTCGTTGCCCTGCGTTCCACATCTTAAGGTACATTGACTCATAGTGTCGCATTTTAAGATCTAAAGAGAACTAAGCTAATTCTACCCTTTTAAGTACAGTATTGTGGATTTTTGTTGTTTGTGGTCTTGTGTTAAATCTATATAAAGAATACTTATTTTTAATATACAACTGTGTGGTGTCCATCTGTAGTGTTGTCACTGGGTTACTGTATCTGTTCACAAATGCTTCACACTCTGCCTCTGAGATAAGCCTGTCTGCTCGTGCCAAGCTACCAAGGGGATGAGCAGGGGTTGTTTTAGGAGTGTACCCTCTTACCCTGACTAGATGCAAGGGTCCCTATTTGTCACAGGTACCAACATATGCCAACTAGAGACCCCCAAATCTAACAATTACTTTAGTGTTTCCTCTGTATTTAGAGCCTAAGGTGAAAGCAGGATGCTTCATACAAGATATGAAAACCAAACAGAGGCTTGGGTCTTGTAACCACCTGGCCTAGACCACCATAGTATATGTAACAAACAAGTGACCAGATAGGTTATTGCGCAATGCTTTAGCTGCACTTAGACAAATCAATTCCAAGTGCGCGTGATTTATTTCACATTAATTAGAAACGTTAATCACATTATCCAAAACAACATTTCATCATGTCAGAGAGAGACGCACAGAATATTTAGTATGGTAGACTTGTGAAAACATGACCTGCATAAATAACACTGTGACTTATAAATAATCAAACTCAACATCTATTTACATACACATATAAAAAACCAACAACAAATCAAAACAGATATACACACCAATCTAATTGTAATAGTCCTGCTAGTATTTAGGTGGTGCCAGTCCTTATGTAACACATAGAACAGGCCGACCAAACACGATATAAAAAGATCCTGCCTAAATAATGGACCGAAGGCAACACGATTATCAATGGGGTAATGTGACCAATGGAAGAAAATTGCTTTGGACTAATTCCCATATGCACCCCAACGCTACTTTGGCCTCAGCTTAAATTCCAACTCGTTTCGAACCCTGACTTGTTCTGGGGAGTTCTTCTCAGGACGTGGACTGGAAGGGCCTTGACTGTGAAAAAAACAAGTGTGGCAAAAATGTGGTGTCAGTGATATAAACAAGAAAAGACCCCTTCATATTGGTTACAATAGTGTGGCAACTTTTTGAAGGCATAGTACCTGCCAGTAAGTGCGGCTCTCATGTAGTTTTCTATCCATGGTGCAGCTTTTTTTCTTTTTAATCCAACTGTGGGGACAGGCAATGAAGTAATGAGTGTGGTCCCACCGTGGAGAAAGAGTTATATTTACACAGGTAGCAAATCTGGTCAGGGACTACCACCCATCCCCCTCCCCGTCTTGTGCACCCCCACAATTATATAGAAATTGGACATGAGAGGAGTTTCTTTGGAAGGCGGGGGGTCTCACGACCCCCAGGCCGTATTTATTAAAACATGAAAACAAAATAAAAAATTTGAAATAAACAATATTTACACTATCATTTATGCAGAAAAACTACTGACATTAGATTACAATCCATGTAGACAGGTTTCAAAGGGCTAACCGTAACAAATTTCTAATACAAAATGTTTCCTAACCAAATCTAATAATTTTTGGATCATAATCACACATTATTAATTTTTCTACAAAGCCTATTTTTGGGCCTACGGCAAGGTCGCTAACCGGTTTCAGATCCTTATCAGCCAGCTGCGCCCTCACGTATGAGTGCGCACGCGCAGAGGACCCGTTTACTGAGAGGGTACTTCCCCCTCCCGGTTACCCCTGTACACTCCATGAACTCCATTAACCAAAGGAGGCCCTTGCACTCTGTGCTGTTTAATGAAGCCATAGTGCACGTGCGGGGTGGCTAACCAGCCCAAAGAAAGCGTGACTCCCCCCTCCCCCGCACCCATCCAACCAAGCGGTTGTACCGCCCCTGGAGTTCTAGGCGAGACCACTTGTCCCTCCCCCTGGGCGGCCCCATTCAAGAATGGCGCCGCCCCCTAAGGACCTCAAATTGACTGCTCACCGATCACGACCTTACCGCCTGACCAAGGAATATCAATATATACGACAATTGTTCGACCTGTAAACAGGAAAAAGGCCTAAGAAAAAATTCACACCAGAACTCAGTTACTGTGAAAAAACGTGCATACAAATTATACAACAACCTTATCATATAAGCACCAGAATCTGCTTCAGGGGATGGTGGATGGGGAAAATTGTCTGCAGCCTCGCGGAAGCTGGGGGCAAAGGGCAAGCCTGGGGAGCGCGGGAGCAAGAGGACGCCTCCCGCACTCCCCCGTCCTTTTAACCCCCTCGGGGCAGACCAGTCGCAACTGGTCCGCCCCTTGCCCCCCCCCCCCTTTTGACCTGGAAGCAATTCTATTGCTTCTGGGTCAACAGGGGGAGCAGGCACCAATCGGCGGTGGGGCGCACACGCCGCGTCATCAAGACATGGGGGGGGGTACGCCCCACTACTGATCGACGTCAATGGGAAGGAGGGGACTGACGCCCCGCCATACGTGCAGGGGGAGCCGTACGGCCCCCCATTACCTATGGTCAGGGACTACCAACCACCCCCCTCCCCGTCTTGTCCACCCCTCAATTATATAGAAATTGGACATAAGAGGAGTTTTTTTGGAAGGCGGGGGGTCCCACGACCCCCCGGCCATATTTATTAAAACATGAAAAAAAAAAATTTGAAATAAACAATATTTACACAATCATTTATGCAGAAAAAACTACTGACATTAGATTACAATCCATGTAGACAGGTTTCACAGGGCTAAACTTAACAAATGTCTAATACAAAATGTTTCCTAACTGAATCTAATAATTTTTGGATCATAATCACACATTATTAATTTTTCTGCAAAGCCTATTTTTGGGCCTACGGCAAGGTCGCTAACCAGTGACAGATCCTTATCAGCCAGCTACGTCCTCACGTATGAGAGCGCATTCGCAGAGGGCCCGTTTACCAAGAGGGTACTTCCTCCCCTCCCGGTTACCCCCATACGCTTCATGAACTCCATTAACCAAAGGGGGGCCCTTGCACTCTGCGCCGTTTAATGACATCCTAGTGCACGTGCGGGGTGGCTAACCAGCCCAAAGAAAGTGTGACTCCCCCCTCCCCCGCACCCATTCAAGCAAGCGGATGTACCACCCCTGGAGTTCTAGGAGAGACCACTTGTCCCTCCCCCTGGGCGGCCCCATTCAAGAATGGCGCCGCCCCCTGAGGACCTTAAATTGACTGCTTACCGATCATGACCTTACCGCCACAGGACAGCATAGTTGCCCGACTATCTGGCCCCCCCTTATCCTCCTACTCTGCAACGTCATGCTTACCTAGAACCCCCCTAGCCATGCCAAGATGTTCTCCAAAATAGTTTGTTGCCCGCCCTAGTCAGGTCGACCCCATCTTGTAAGAAGAACTGTTCCCCCCTGATACACCCATGTGGTATGTTCTGCAATTGAGGTGACCGGAATAATTTCTCTATCTTGTTGTTGATCCTCTTTACAGAGTGATTCAACGCTTTAACAGAGTCCCGCCGCCATCTGAGTCTAGGAATCCTCTGTGACCAAACTATGGTGCAGCCTTGGCGTGTTTTAGCTAACCAGCTTACCTCTGAGATTATCTGTTCCATCAGGATCCTCCTGCCCAATTCTACCAGATCGTTTTAGCCCAAATGTAAGATAACAACTGTGGGCGGCGGGGTGTGTCTGTCGAGCAACTCCATAAAGAACCCCCTAGACTGACTGAGGCCGAGACCACCCCTACCATGAAAGGAAACCCTGAAACCTCCCTGTTCCGCCCTCTGTCTATAGTTACCTGCAAAGATAACAGATTTAACACGTTTCACAAAAGAGTGACCAACAACCCATACTTGTGTCGCCTTTATCTGTGCCTGGGTCCGCCGTGATGACAATACTTGCTGGTGATGGTCCAACAGCAGTTTCCGCCCTGTGTGACAGGCTCGAGAAAATGAAATACAAGCAAACAAACAAGACAGGCCTCAGCGTAAATTATCCTGCCACCTCACAACATGTGCAGCCGCACATAACGCTTGTAACAGTTGAAAGACCATCTCCCAATTCTTTTCACACTGCTAGTGTGTAACCCTCTAGCAGTTGCTTCAGTGACTGCCCCTATTTGGAATGAGAGTGTCCCAAAATCTTTTGGATTCAAACCAACCCTGTCAATTGTCATAGACAGTACCCTTTGGAATTGAAACCTGGTAAGTGGGGTTCCATCTGCATGCATTAACAATGCTCCCCCCACTGCGCCTGCTCTCTGTTTGATGAAGGCCTCTACGTGCAACACTGGGCAGCAAGGATTAGTCCGTGCCCGATGGAGTACCAGCCCATCCTCACGGGCCTCCTGATCAGTCATTGACTTTCATATGGTAATTAACAGTGTATCACCTACTGTCCTTGTGTGTTCAAGCTGGAGTCCACCTAGGAGGTCCTGCTTATTGCTAGCCACCAGTTCCCCTACCCGGAAATCCCCATAAAAGGCTAATGTAAAGGCGGCTCTGAACAGCAGTACCTCCCCTGATGAACTGCAGATGCCAGACAAGGCTTCAATAATGATGCCAGCCGTTCTAAACCTATCAGTTGTCTTGTGTCCGTGGCGGTTGCTTGGAGGCGCCGCCACCCCTTTAGTGCCTTCCTCACGATTAAACTATTCGTGGGATCTTTGGCCCCCCTGATCTGAGCAAAGAAAGAAACAGCTGCCACGTGCCGGCGAGCTGTCGCTGCGGAGCGCCCCTCTTTATGTAATGCATCTAGGTACTGAGTAAAATTCCTTGCCTGATCTCATCTCTCCGCCCAATCCTGTCCCAAAAAGCAGCAATAAGACAAAAACGCCCCTTCGTAAGCGGTTCTGGTCCTGGGCGATAGGCTAGCTGCCACGAGGTTCTGTAGCTGGGGGCACCAATTTGCCAGAGTGTTGCTGGGAAGTGTGTAGGCGTCGCCTCTGCGGATGGTAGATGTTCCCTGAATACCTGCATTTTAAAGCGAGAGAGTGCGTCGTCTGCATTATTTAACCCCCCTGGTAGATGTTTGGCCCTAAACTGTATGTTGAGTTTCATGCGAACCAGCACAATTTCTTTCAGTAGGCGAAGTAGCAATTTACACCGCGCCGCCTGCTGATTGATACATTCAACTACCGTCATGTTATCCGACCAGAAGATTACAGATTGATTACACAACTGATCAGGCCAAACTGGTAATGCAACCCAGATTGGAAATAGCTCCAGGAAACCGATATTAGTTGTCAGGCCGCTCTCCTCCCACCAAACCGGCCACCGTTGTGCCACCCACTTGTTTCCAAGTATGGCGCCAAATCCCACACTGCCTGCAGCGTCAGTCCATAAACCTAACTCTGCAGATGTAGTGGGGGGACCGGACCACACTACCCTGACGTTGAAGCCCTCCAGAAATGCGATCCAAATCCACATGTCCTGGCGGACCTTGGCCGGCAGTCTCGTGCGATGGTGTTTCTCCCGCAGACCCGTCATGGTCTGCGAGATTGAGCGGGAGAATGGGCGTGCCATGGGTATAACTCATAGTGCGAAATTCAACTGGCCCACAGTCTGCTGTAGCTGATGTAATGTCACTTTGTCTTTGGACAAACATTGCTGGAGAGCTGCTCTAAATTTCATGATTTTATCTTTTGGTAACCTAAAACAACCCTCAACTGAGTCCAATTCTATGCCTAAGAATTCCAATGTGGTTGCTGGACCCACAGTGTTCCCAGGCACCAGCGGGACCCCAAAAGCTCGCTTGAGCACGCAAAATTCCTGCAGTGCCTACGCACACTCCTGCGAGCCTGCCGACCCTAGAAAGAGAAAGTCATCCAGGTAATGCATGACATGGTGATGTCCTGTCGTTTGCCTAAAAACCCATTCTAAAAAAGAACTGAATTAAGGGCAGGAAACAGAACAACCCATGGGCATACACTTATCCATATAGAATTTGCCCTGAAAAGAGAAATCTAGCAAATGCTGATCTAGGGGATGACCCCACAGTAGCCGAAAAGCAGATTCAATGTCTGACTTTGCCAACAAGGCTCCAGGTCCCAGAGTCCTCAACATATCCACCGCTTGGTCAAAGGACGCATACTTAACGCTACAAATGTCTTCATTGAAGGCGTCATTTAATGATGTGCCCCTAGGTACTGACAGGTTATGAATGAGCCTGAACTCGCCCTCCTCCTTCTTTGGCACCACGCCGAGAGGTGAGCAAACAAACTTAGGCATAGGGATGTGATTGAAAAGACCCGCTATCCTGCCTAGGCGCAGCTCCTTAGCAATTTTTGTCGCTGCCACATCTGGGTTGTCCCTAACAGATAGTTGGTTCCTACACTCTTTTGTACCGTTGTATCCCACCGCTGGGATCCTAAAGCCCTGCAAAAAACCTTCTTGTAACATCCACGCAGAGTATTGGTTTGGTTACCTCTTCAGCCAAGGAGTCATAGCCAGAACGTCAATGGGTGAATGCGACACCAGCCGTCGTCCCACCCTATTCCTGTTTCTTTCTACCTTTGTTTCCATAGGCGTTACCTTTATTGCGGCAAGTTGTTTCTGGGTCGGAAGGTTGATTACAAATGGAACATGCATGCCTGAACTTGCAAGTGCCTTGTGCCCTGGTGCACGATCGTTTGTTAAAATACCAGCGCACCCCTTTTCGTCCCCCACTGCTCCCTGTCTTAGGGGCCGTGCCACCCCCCTGTGCTGGCAGAAAGGGCTGTTGGGGTTTGGAGGGGTAGCTTCTGTTCCAACTTGGCCCAGCACTACCAGGTTGCCCTGCTGTAAACTGGCCATACCATGAAATGGAATCCACCCGATCCCAGGAAAGTGAGGGGTTAAACTCTTTAGCTTTCCTAAAATTCATGTAATAATCCTTCCATCCTTCCCCTCCATATTTATCACTGAAAGTTGTGATCCTACTCTGGCAACACGCCATCTCTGCCTGCAAATTAGGGGAACGCTCGTCTGTAATCGCCATAAACACAGAAAATGCTCTAATACAGTTGATCAATGTCTCTTCCACCCTGAATCTTGCCATTTCTCCCCGCCATTCGCTAGGCGACATCCAATCTTTCTGCTTCCTAGCATACTCCCTTTCCCTGTTATCCACGAGCAAAGAAAATATATTGACATATTTGCCCGCCCAAATAAAATCCTTCACTTCTTGTGTAACATGTTGAGCCAAATGTTATCTCCTGGAGGGTATAGTACCTTCACCTAGCACTGGTAATGCCACATCCTTACCACTTTTCCCTGCTCGCATTGGTTCTACCATCTTGTCTTTTCTGGAGTTGCTGCCTGGACATGCTGCTTGTGGAGGGATAGGCACACTTGGCACCCCCGTTACCTGGAGCAGTCATGATCTTTTCCACCATCTTATGCGCCTCTGCCAAAGGATCCTCCCACACCTCCTTTGCACCTACTGAAGATGGTAACATCCCCCATATCCCTAGCCAAGGGAGAACTGCCCCTAACTGTGCTGCCAGCTCCGGAGGGACCTGACCAACCCCTGGAGGTGCTAATACCGGGATTGGGGCTGCCCTGTTTGTGACCGGGACAGGTACAGGGTTAATTATGGGTACCACAGGGACTACCGATGGGACCAACAGAGGCACTGTACTTGGTGTTGGCACCGGCGCGGCTGGTGCCGGTGTTACAGGTGTAATGGCCGGGATTTGGGGAGTAGGTATAGGGACCACCCGTGGCACCAGCCCCCCTTCAGGGACCCCCCCAAAAGAATCCCCCTCCCCCTGTTGCTTCGGGACCCAACCACTACCCTTCTTGGCCCTGGCCCGCTTGGGTAGTGGATCCAATTCCCCCCTGGGCTGCGGGGGCACTATCGATCGCTTGGGCCTCCCAGACGGCCCAGCCTGATCATCTAACCTCTGCCTGAGCTCAGCTATGCTTTTTCCTATCTGGTCCACCTTCCCCATCTCCTGTCCATCGCTGCCATACTACGCATCATACCCTGAGCATATGTTCCACGCTGGAACGCTTTGCGCCACATCTACTGGCCATACTCACAACTGGTAAACCACCTACACTTGTGATAACCCCTGCGAGCACAATGTATTCCTGTACCGACCAGGGCCTGACCTGGTTTTACCTGTACCAAGTTGGGGGTACACAGACTGACCGTAAGCACCACGCAACTGGGACCTCGACACACCAGCTAGCCTGGGTGTTGGGCGAGCACACTCTAGCCCAGCGGCCCACCAGAAGCAGTGAAGTGCAGGCCTGTCTGTGTCCCCTGATTGCGTTGTCCCATGTTAGTCGTTGGCACCGCAAGCAATGTCCATGTCGGCACAGCAAGCAATGCCCCCTTAATGAAGACCTATGATGAAAAAACGAGATTAGCCTCACAAAACCAATAACTTATTCAACCGTATCACTCTGCACTCTAGCAGCAGTCATTAAAAGGAAAAAAGTCTGAGTATGTAGTTCCAATGTAAGGAATACCCCCAGACTAGGTATTCTAGCCCTTCACCTGAGCATCAGTTAAATAGCGCAAGCGTCCAACACACACCAGACTATGACTGTGTATGTTACGAACTTTGCCTGTAAAAGTTCTCAATTTGCTACTTTCGCATTTAAAACTGTGCCTGTGTAGCCCTCACACCCCTCTGGCGTGCCTCAGTCTGTTTATAACTGTTGTGTTATTTTTTAAGCAACTGCAGCACCTGGTATGTCAAATGTGGTCTACCATCCAAGTACTACCCACAGCCGGCCCTGCTTCGCCTTTGAAAGGGAGCGTGACACATGCGGTCTCCCCTCCAAGTATTTAACCCGGCCCGACCCTGCTCCGCTCTACACAATTCGCGGTTTGCCGCTGCCGCCCGTTTAGCAATGCACACACTGGTAGTTTTTCTACTGTTCAAGTTCTCTTTGAATAGGATTACGTATATTTGACCTGAAGTTTCCTGTGTTGTGATTATCAATCCTACTCTCGATTGCTTCACTCCTTTTGATCTTCCTGGCTCAGTACCGCTTTTAGGTTGATTGAATTAGCATAGTGTATAGTAAAAGCTGTTGCTCCCCAGCTGGAACACAGATCCCGAGTGCTCCGCTCGGCTTCCTGCGCACGCCCCGCGCTCTTACCGGAGTCTTCCGAGTGTTACCAGTATAGAGCGGAGGCTCCCCGACTGTCTCCGTGCTCCGATCCTTGGAAGCCTTTGCCAATTACACCGTCGGGCTTCACTACATGCCCCTGCCCGCTCCACTCCCTCACTGCTCCCGTGGTTCCTCTCGCAATGATACGCCAACACGCACCCTCTGACGCGCTGAATCCGGGGTCCACGGGTCGCTTTCTGCCCATGTGGTCTCTCGGGCTGAGAAAGAAATAACAGAAAATTGTTTGCAGCCTCGCGAAGGCTGGGGGCAAAGGGCAAGCCTGGGGAGTGCGGGAACAAGAGGACGCCTCCCGCACACTCCCGGCCTTTTAACCCCCTCGGGGCAGACCAGTCGCATCTGGTCCGCCCCTTGGCTCCCCCCTTTTGACCCGGAAGCAATTCTATTGCTTCCGGGTCAACTGGGGGAGCCGGCAGCTATTGGCGTTGGGGCACGCCCTCCGCGTCATCAAGACACGCCGGAGCACGCCCCACCAACGATTGAGGTCAGAGGAAGGAGGGGGCCGGCGCCCCACCATACATGCGGGGGCCTAACGGCCCCCCTTTCCTTTTGTTGCTCAATTTAGATCGTACTTATGCAGTGCAGTGTGGATGGACTCCTCAGTTAATGGGAAACTGCCGTCATCATATACATGCAGTTGGAACATTCACTGTCTGCCTGTCAAAGAAGGAAATGGAGGCTTCTGTAAAACTTGAAATGTGGGAATCCCCGAGCTTGTAAGGCATGACTGCGACTAACCCGAACTTGTATTTAGCCATCGGGAGTCCGGTTACAATATTTAGGCAGATAAAGCGGTTCTCTGATGTGCATAGATCACCTTCACCCACGAGCTGGCACCTAAATGGTGAGCTTGAGTTTTGCGTGTCTCTGACATGCCTTTAATGTTCAAGTTGAAATCCGACCTTTTGTCTGCTTCAATTCAAGGACGTGTCCTCTGTTGGCTTGATTTTTGGAAGAAGGGAACTTGCAAGTGCGTTTTTTTCAAAATCCTGAAAGGTAGAAAGACGGAAGTGAGGCACGGACTGGTGTTTTAGGCCTGATGCATTCTGGGCGATATAGTTTTTTTTTTACAAATGGGCAATTTCCAACAGTTCATTTAAACCCCGAATTGCAGTGTCGAATTTCAATATGAGGAATGCCTCTTTTTGGGACAGCTGAATGGGAATGGACGCGTCTCCACCTCTCGGAGAGGGTCTCACAGCTGCCAGTGCAGTCCATTTTAAACTCATGTTGTGTGTGATTCATTTGAATAAAGTGATCAACCAAGGGCGCAGAGACTGTCTTGTTCTTTATTCTCAACCGATGTTGCACTATCTGTTGACGTACCTCCTGACTTGTTTTTCCAATGTACACTTTGTGACATGGACAGATGATCCCATATACAATGTTTTTTGACTTACAGTTGGTAAAGTCAATATGTCGCCAAAACTTCTTGCCATCAGAAAAGAGGGTTCCTTCTATGGTTAAGCCACATACTGAACATGTCCCACATTTATGGTACCCCTGTACTGGTTGGAGATTGAATAAGGAGCGTTGATTATCTTTTGTTGTGCGCACTGTGACTGTACTGGTAATTTGTTGGCTGATGTTGCGATTCTTTTTGAGGGCAAACAGACCCACATCCGGAATGGCCCCCTCGACCAAATGCCAATTTCTGCAGATAATCTTCTTCATTGGTTGGGTATGTGGTCCGAATGTGGAGACACAGACAATACATGGTGTGGGTGGTTTTGATTTCTTTGTCAAGAGATGTTTCCTAGGGGTCCATCGTGCTCTCTTCAGTGAGTGATTTAATAGCTTTCTGGGATGCCCTCTCTCGCATAAGTTTGTTGAACAAGACTTCGGCGTGTAATTCGAAATCTTTTATTCTGGAGCAATTGAGCCTAATTCTTAAAAAATGCCCATATGGTAGGTTGTTTTTGAGGCTTCTAGGATAGTAACTCTGGAAGTGAAGAACATTGTTCTTAACAGTCAGTTTCGTGTGCAGGGCAGACATTAGTCCTTCCGGTGTGGATTTAATCTCCACATCCAGAAAGGATAGATTCTTGGAACTGTAAAATAAGCTGAATTTGATGTCCGGGATGCGGTTATTTATCCACTCATTAAACTCCATCAATGTTGTTGTCGAGCCTTCCCAAATGCACCACACATCGTCGATGTATCGTAGCCATTGCTTGAAATGTGAGCTGTATGGGTTGTTCTGATGTACAAATCTTTGTTCATATTGGGCCATGTGCAACACGTCCATCTCCGGCACGAAGGGCCAGCCCATGGTAGTCCCTTTCACTTGTAGGAAGAATTCCACTGCAAATTTGAACAATTGCGGCAAAGTGCAATTGCGGCCAGCTTTAAAATCAAATCCGTGGGGACGCCGTGCGGTCTGGGTCTTGTTTCAAGATATACTTTCATTGCATTCAACCCATCTTGTTGGGAAATTTGGGTATATAAAGATGTTACATCCATCGTCACCAGGACATGTGTATCAGGATCAAAAGCGAAGCCTTCCACTTAATTGATTAAATCCATGGTGTCACGTAAGTAGGAGGGGATCTCTGGCAGAAATGGTTTTAAGAAGATGTCCACGAATTTGGATATAGGTTACAGGATTGAATCACAGCCGGATACGATCGGACGACCCGGAGGTGTGGATGCATTTTTGTAAAGAAGTAAAGGTGTGGCATACGAGGATGTTTCTTGATCAGGTAATCTGATTCTTTTGGGCCCAAAATACCTGGGGCCTCATTTATGAAAAGTGACGCATCGCTGCGTGAAAACAGCGATGCGTCATTTTTCACTGCGCCCTCCTTGCGACACCAATGATGCGTCAGATTTACAGTATGACGCATCATGGCTCAAGGAGTTACAGTATTTCTGATGTATCTGTATGGCGCAAAAGTGACGCATTGCTGGAGTGTGTCACAAAAGTGACACAACTCCAGCAATGTATCCTTTCACATGGGGCAAGCCCCATATGAAAGGGCGTGCGTCAGTCTTACGCCTGCTGTGAGGCAGGTGTAAGAAATTGACACATTTGTGTCCTAGAAGTGACGCAGTGAAATCTTATAGATTTCACTGCGTCACTTCCATGACCCTTTCTTGCGTCAAAATGCCCCCCTTGCATACATTATACCTGGCGCAGGTATAATGTGGCGCAGAGGGTTACAAAGTGACGCATCTACCTAGATGCGTCACTTTGTAAATATGGTGCAACAAGGCACATTTTTTACGCTGCTGGTGCGTCACAAAAAGTGATGCACCGGCGGCGTAAAAGTGACGCGCGGCCTCATAAATGAGGCCCCTTGTTCTTTGGCTTCTGTGACTATCAGGGACAGACACTTCTTGCATGATGTCTTTAGAGGGATCTTGCGAGATCTGTTGGTACCACTGTTTGTTGTACACATGGCTCCTGCCCTCTGTCTGATAGGCTTCTTTGGACTATAGGACCACTGCCCCACCTTTACTTGCCGGTCTGATAATTGCGGCTTGTTGATTCCTTAAGGTTTTGATGGCTTCTATTGTGAGCCTGCAACAAATTTTGTGTAATGTATGGTCACTTCTTTTCCCATGAATTAAGTGAAGATATCACAGTGTGTTCAAAAGAAATAATATCCCTAGGGATACTGTGCGGTGGAGGGCAAAAAGTGGATCTGTTCCGTAATCCTGAAGCTTCAATTTGCATTGTGTTTTCTCTTTCTTGAAAAAAGGATCTTAGTTGGGTTTTTCTGAAGAGCTCCATGACTTCCATCTTAACCGTAGGTCAATCCATGATGACTCCGGGAACAAAAGAGAGGCTGAGTTCCAGAGCCTCCTTTTCTTCCTTTGACAGGCATCTGTTCGTCAAGTTGATGATGGGCGATTTATTTAGGACTTGTAGTGTTGTCTCCGTGTTGTCATCTCCCATTGCTGGGGTTTGAATCTGCCGCGGATACAAGATATGAGCACAGGTCAGATTCTACTTTATCAATCTTTGTCTACTGCCAATGCGGTTGTAAATTATTTTTTCAAACGTCTTTCTTTCTTTCTTTCTTTCTTTCTTTCTTTCTTTCTTTCTTTCTTTCTTTCTTTCTTTCTTTCTTTCTTTGTTGATGGTCACGAAAAGACTTCAAAGGGCTCAAAACGCAGCTGCCCGCACTCTCTTCGCCCTTCCTAAACGTTGTCACACCTCACACATCCTTCGCTGGCTGCACTGGCTGCCCGTGAAACAAAGAATTCAGTTTAAAACCCTTTACCTAACCCACAAAATCCTATGTGGCCAGGGCCCCCAACTACTGCAGGGACTCTGCTCTTTTTACGTCCCCCCACGTGCCATACAATCAGCAGACCTCCCCCTTGCTCGCACCAGTAGGGTACGTAAGAGCAGAGCAGGCGGCCGGTCCTTTAAGTCTATGGCCCCTGCCCTATGGAATTCCATCCCCCTTGAGGCACGTGCCACAAAAGACCACTGGCTTTTCCGGAAACAAATCAAAACCTGGCTGTACGCCTCCATCTAGGATGACCTCCACTTCATACTCTCACTTCACTGTCTATCCTGCTACGCCACCCTGGCTGGCATGTCTGCAAGCGCTGGGACGCCCTGTTGCTGGGGTAGCCATGCGCTATACAAACAAAGCTAACATAACATTTCTTTCTTTCTTTCTTTCTTTCTTTCTTTCTTTCTTTCTTTCTCTCTTTCTTTCTTCCTTTATTTCTCAAAGGCAAGAGGCTGTCTTGCCTTCTTTCTTTCTTTCATTCTTTCTTTCTTTCTTTCTTTCTTTCTTTCTTTCTTTCTTTCTTTCCCTACCTTCCTTCCTTCCTCCCTCCCTCCCTCCCTCCCTTCCTTCCTTCCTTCCTTCCTTCCTTCCTTCCTTCCTTCCTTCCTTCCTTCCTTCCTTCCTTCCTTCCTTCCTTCCTTCCTTCCTTCCTTCCTTCCTTCCTTCCTTCCTTCCTTTCTTTCTCAAAGGCAAGAGACTCTTTCTTTCTGTTCCTCCATCTTTCTTTCTTTCTTTCTTTCTTGCTTTCTTTCTCCTTCCTTGCCTTCTTTCTGTTAGAAATGGTGGTTTGCTAGTTTGCAGTGATATACACCCTGTCCAAGTAGGGTCGCTTTCTCCTAGTCAGGGCAAGGGAGGTTCACAGCCAAGATAACCCTGCTCACCCCCTTGGTAGTTTGGCACGAGCAGTCAAGCTTATCTCAGAGGCAATGTGCATAGCATTTGTACAAAAACACTACAATGGACACCAAACCAGTTATAAAAAGAAAAAAAAACAATCTTTATCTAAACAAAACAACACCAAAACGACAAAAACTTTTTAATGGTTTAAGCAATTCAGTCCACAGTACTCTATGGATGCGTTGATTCTTACACAAAATACCTTTGATGCGTCAAAATCCAAGATGAACCCAGTGGAATGTTGCGCAAGTTGGGGGGGGGGGGGAGAGGGGTTACTGTTTTTGAATGGCTTAATAGATTCAGCTCCCTGGTGCCCTTGAATGTATCTCTACCGGCTATGCACCCATCTGTGCTCATTATGGGGCTGCGGCAGTGGTCTCTGGGTTACAGAGCCCTGCATCTATGGAGTGCTATCTTACAGGAGTCCTATGTGATGGCAGTTTGTCTTAAAAAGAGCATATATGATGGGCAGCGCTGGATAGCTGCGGTATTGACCGAGGGTGACAAATAGCTATATAATGGACACCGAAGGGGATATGCTGAGCTTAAAGATGCACAATGCAATATACTGTTGGGGTTACTGAGCCGAAGGGGGTGGGGGTGGAGGGGGGAACTTGGTTTGATATATGTTTCATTTAATCTCTGTGCCATGAAAACGACGGCTTCATGCACCAAGGACACAGTACTCTTTGAATGAACAATGTGCACCTGCATCACAGGATGTCCCAACGGCTGTCACTGGTAGCTGTATCCCGGTTGTGTTATACTTACGGGTGGGGGCGCGCGTCGCCTAGATATGAAATGTATGGTTTAATGCTTAATAATGTACTGTGTCGTTCTCATTCAATAAAATATGTTAAAAAAAAAATCCAAGATGAAAAACAGCCACAGAGGTGGGAAGCATCAGAAAACACAGCATTGTGTTGATTCTTGAGACCCAGGGGAATGGAGGTGTCAGTTCTGCTGCACGCAGGAAAAGTGTTGCGTCAATTCCTTACTGTGAGGAAAAGCGATGCGTTGAATTCCGAAAGCGACTCCTTACTCTGGGCGATGCTATGGGAACTTGGTGCACAGTTGCGATGAGTGGAAAATCCAGGTGTGCTGGGATGATGCAGCGGCAAAACAGGTGCTGCATTGATTCTTCTAACCGAGGGCAAGGGATGCATTGATTCCTTCAGTCGGAGCGGAGATCTCGGATGTTGGAGACATGGTGCTCTGGTCTCGGGCTATAGCCCAAACAGGCACTGCATCAATTTTTGGTCCACATCACATTAACCACACGGCAAGCTTTCAGCGAGAAAGCGGATGCATGGATTTTCAGCTCTTGAAGAAGCAAAACCATCTCTAAAGGTCCAGGACTGCAGCTGGCACCACTTGGCAGGTCGGAAGTCCCTGCAGAGGAGTTCACGGGGAGCTGCAGATGAAATCTTTGATTTGCCTGAGACTTCCAACAAGAGGCAAGCACACACCAGCCCTTGGAGAACGTCAAAAGTAGGATTCCAGAAAGCAAAGTCCAGTTATTTTGCTGCTCACAGACAGAAGCAGCAACTGCAGGCAAACCCAGCAAAGCAACACAGCAAAGGGGCAGTACTCCCCCTGACAGTTCTTCAGCTCTTCTTCTTGGCAGAGTCCTCAGTCCAGAAGTGTTCTAAAAATATGGGGTTACAATTCCATACTTACACCTCATTTCGCCTTTGAAGTTGGCATTCTTCAGAGAATAATCTTTGTAGTAAACAGATCCTGTCTTGCCCTGTCCTGGCTCCAGACACACTACAGGGGGATGGAGACAGCATTGTGAGAGAACAGGCACAGCCCTATTCAGGTGTCAGTGACAACGCCACCCACCACTCTAATTCAGGAAGGCCCATCAACCTGGTGACGGGCAATCAGGAAAGAAACAATTGGTTCAGGTGTTTGCACAAGCAGGAGTAGGTTTCATATTTTCATGAGGTTTAAGACTTGTCAATATAGTACTGAAAGGCAACTTACCATCAACTGGAGTACAGAAGAACATCTGCCCTGGTTGCAAATCCTTGAAAGTCACTGTACATGCCAATAAAATTCTCCCAGAGACAGACACAAAACACACTATGGCATTAAAAGTGTTTGATTCCTACCAAACAAGTCGTCAGCACGATACACCAACTCAGATACCTCACCCGAGGCAACAACAATCCACTATCGAGATATATTTAGCTAGGGCTTTTCAACATGCTACCTGGGGTTCTCTCCTGGTGTTGCATAATGGCCAACTCTGTCCTGTTAGTCTGCATATCTGCACACACAATACCCAAAGAGTAAATCAAAGGGGATAAGGTTTAGGAAAGGGGATGGAGAACTTGACTACAATAAAGAAAAATATGAACTGCACAATGAGAACTATCAGAACAAGTATTCAACGGTTACCTGGGAAGACAGCATTTACAATAACTCTTAATTTCTATGGTCCTGGGTCATTCCGCTGCAACAGGTCAGCAATATATGAAACCACAAATCTAGAAAGAGGAGGAACTAACAACACACTTACAGTCTCTATATTTGTAATGTAACTTGTCTATCTCTTGCATATCCCCCAAAACTAAGCATAAATACTTGAGAATATAAAAGAACCCCAGAGCTGTCAAGAGTGATTTTTACCCAAACTAGAAAACATAAATTAGTTCTAATGATTTTTCCTGTGACCTCTCCAAAGTGGGGCACTCATATTGGTCTGCAAAGCCCTCTTTTAAGTGCTTTGGTCTGGATTTACCAAGATTTGGGGCATATTCTCAAGAATAACAAAAAATGCGTACACAAACGCCTAAAAAGTTGAGATGCCCCAAAGCGCGATACCAAAATCATCGAAATCCAGCGACTGTCCTGCTATTCCCATGGGTAATGCGGGAAAACGCACTATAAAAGCCATAACAAAAAACCACTTCAAAACCAATTCAAACAGCGAAGCCCTATTAATGCACCCGGACCTAGTACAGAGGACAAGCCGAAACCCACAATCTCCACGAAGCATGGAACCCCGTATTCGGGGAAGGGCAAGGAAAAGAGGAAGAGGAAGACGGGGTTCAGTCTGCTGGAAGACCAGATCATCGTCACGGAGGTGATAGAGCACTACCAACAACTGATCATCACCTCCACTGCGGCACAGGCAACCCAAACGGAAATATGGCAGACCATTTTCACCAACGTCAATGCAGTCGGAGTGGCGAGGAGGTCAATGAAGGAGGTCAAGAGGCGCTGGCATGATGTGCAAAGTCAGGCCAAACAGAATTCGCCACCAACAGGAAGGCAGCAACAGTGACTGGAGGTTGGAGTCCTGCGCCACAGGAGGACCTGGATGAGCTGGAGGAAATGGTAGCCACAGTCACCAGTGTGGAGACTGTGGCAGGAGTCAGGGGCCTGGACACAGCACGATATGACCTGACCCAACAGCAACAGGGTGAGTGACGACCAGGGACTGGGGGGACGGGGGGTTGGGAACAATGGCACACATGCACAATCATGTATAGCACACCGCACATGCACAATGACAGTGGAACATGTCCCTGATACCCTTGGCACATTGCAGCACACATACAAACACCAAGTAGGCCCCCGTCCACCATGTGCACATATGGTCCCCCTCCGAATAACCAATGACACTACCAATCCATGCACATGTGATGAATTTAGAAAAGCAGCGGCTGTGTGAGCCACACTGACTAAGCAAGTGACACAGCATGACCGATCGCATGGCAGCAGCCAAAATACATGACATGGTGCACAAATCGACATGGAAGTTGCCCAGTGTGAATCACATACGTAAAGGAGCAGGTCACACTCTGACATATCAACGTCCACCCACAAAACATGCCGTCGAATAAACGCAGCAGACAAACAATGCACAAGGTCACAAAATCTGTCCAAGAGCACAAATGACCCAAGTCGTAAACATGTCAGCCCCCGAAAAGCACACAATTCAAAGGCACACCACCTCAAAGAGACAAGGGTCCACAAAATCAGAGCTGCAGGGTCGACTCCCCCACAATGCAGCACACACACATAGCAACCACAGAACATCACCAATGACGGCAATGTGGGACAAAGTGCAACACCAATACCACAGGACAGAGAACACAACAGGTTCCGCTTGTGCATAGTAACTGACCACTCACATGTGGCATTGCCTGACACTGTGTGATGACAATGTACGGGTAGTACCACACATCTGTCATTTACTCGAAAAACCCAGTGTCTGCCATCAAATAGCCAGCTCCACAAAAACAGTCACTATGTGCATTGACGTGCAGTCTGCATGTAAATATCTGCTAAGCTGCAATATACATGGGAACCTCTGTTAACATGGAAGAGGTGTAGCACAGCGGCCAGAGTGCCTGACTCCGGTCTACGGTGTTCACAGTTCGATCCCCGGTGCCGGCGGCAGGTTAGCCCAGCACCATGTGACTCTGGGCAATAGCTCACTTAAACTTCTCGATGGCCCCCATCGCCGGAACCCTTCTTTGGAGGTAGCTGTGCACTTTACAAATACTGGTATTTAATTAATTTCATTTAATTTCTTCTCCCCTTAACATAGCAGGGGGACAAACAACACTTACTGTAGAGCAGACCACAATGCTCATCAGTGATAATGAGGAGGACAACCTGCACATATGTTCAGACACCCTCTAACGGATAATGGGCAGCCTGCGAACCCATCCCCAGGAGCAGGGCAGCCCAGCTGGCTCGAGGTTAACTCACCACCTGCACAGACCACACAGCAGGAAACACACACCACCACGGCTGTATCCCAGGACCCCCACAAACAACACATGGAATTTAAATGCTGTGTGTTGAGTTGTCAGGTGGAGTTGGCTGATCAGCTGCGGGTGGGTTTTGAGCTCATGGCAGGCAAACTCAATGCCATAGTGGGTGCCTGAGTCCCATCAGGGACCACTTACAGTCCCTAATGTACAAATTTTCCGCACCATGCTCCATGACAATCCTTGGCTGACATCGCTGGGGCCATCTCTCGGATACAAGAACTGTCTAGTCAGACAGGCACCAGCGATGACAGCACAGAGTTGGCACAGATGTGAAGGACAATTGAGACCATGGAGCAGATGCAGGCTGGAAGTATGGCTGCCATGGCTGAACACCAGCGAGATGTAGCTGGGATCTTCCATGCCTTGCAGTTCATCATCCTGCCATTGCTGCCACTGAGTCAGTCCCAGATGTCTGCAGTGGGAACTGTGACACACACCTCTCTGACCCCTGATGTGTCAGTAGCACACAGTGATGCAGCCCTATCACCATCACACCCTGATGTGTCAGTGGCACTCAGTGATACAGCCATTACCCCGCCACACATACCAGACACACCAGACACTGAGGAAGTATAAGAGGACTAAGATGTGGAAGGTAATTACTATGTGAGGAAGAAGGTAGTAGCATCCATCACCACAATATTACCTGCCCCTGCCTGGTTCTGCCCTATGCATTATGCCCTGGGACAAAACCTTCTACTGACCCCCGGAACACTCCGGGACATACACCTGGACCCCGACATGGACAGGCATATCTTCACTGGTTGACAATAACACAGCACTCCTTCTGCGGACTGCACTTTCCCTCTCTCAAATTACTTTTCAATCCCCAGAGGCCTCTGGTTGGCCCACCACTGGCCTCCATATAATGTGGGCTTGGCATGGCCATGTACAGCTCCAACTCCGGAATTAAGCAAGATTGTGAATAAAACATTCGAAATCACACAGATCTGTCATGACTATGTTCACTCACGTCAGTGGCGGTGCATCCATTGGGGGTGTTTGGGCGTTTCCCCACCAATGCCACGGGCCCACATTCCCATTTAGAGAACAGTCTACTTCTGACGCTAATTCCAGCAATCAGGACTCCTGATTGGAATGGAATTAGCACCAGAAGTAGAACGAGGAGGAGGGACACTGAAGGGGGCGGGGTTGTGGCAGCACTCAGGGTGAGTGACAGCGCAATAGTGCGCATGTTCATTTTTGGACAGGTCTTTTTTAATACCAGCCCGAACATGCGCACTAAGCCTTCCCCTTAGGAGAGCGAGGGTTGCTTCATTCGCTGCCCACGGTCTCCTAATGGGCAGGGAGTGACCCTGCTCCAGGCCAATCCCGGCACTGCTTGACTCTGGAGGAGCATCTGGATTGGCTGATAGCCTGAGAGGGCTTGCCAGCCAGTAGCCACTCATGCAGAAGAAGACGACGGACAATGAAGGCGCCAAACGCAGACTCGGCCCAGAAGCAGACTGCAGAGGCAGCGGACAGGGTCAGGTAAATTTAAGCTTCTTTGTACTTTATTTTCAACCCCCCGTGGCCCACCACCCCTGTGCGAGACCCCCTCTCCCTTGCGAACATCCCCCCTCGCGACCCCCCCTCGAGACAGACCCCCCTCCGCAACCCCCGCGAGAGACCTCCCCGCGAGTATTGCGAGCCGCGACTCTAGTTGGGCAACTTTAACATCACGTCAGCGAATGTATTTATTTTCTGAGTCTAGTCGTTCATGCCACTACGTTATTTTCATGTAAATTGTGTGGTGTGCTGAGAAACCCCTTCCATTCTCGCAGTGAAATTATGATTGTTTCTTATGAAATAGCTTTTTTATTTTCACAGAGTACTGTGTTATGGTACGACACGAATGTATGACGTTACAACGCAGGCTTTTACAACGCCTGCCTTTACAACGCGGTTTTTACATCGCAGTCCATTACAACGCATAGTGCTTTTGGGTGTTGGATAGTGAATAGTTTAATTTACTATTCCAACTCCAGTCCCCGTGGACACTAGGGAAGGTTATTGGACAGTAAATTAACCTATTCCCTATCCTAGAGTGCCCCCCAGCACAATGCGTTGTAATAGTTTGCGTTGTAATGACCGCGTTGTAATGGTAGTGCGTTGTAAAAGTTTTGTTGTAAAGGTTGTTTACCATAACACAGTACTCTGTGAAAATAAAAAAGCTATTTCATAAGAAACAATCATAATTTCACTGCGAGAATGGAAGGGGTTTCTCAGCACACCACACAATTTACATGAAAATAACGTAGTGGCATGAACGACTAGACTCAGAAAATAAATACATTCGCTGACGTGATGTTAAAGTTGCCCAACTAGAGTCGCGGCTCGCAATACTCGCGGGGAGGTCTCTCGCGGGGGTTGCGGAGGGGGGTCTGTCTCGAGGGGGGGTCGCGAGGGGGGATGTTCGCAAGGGAGACACTACTGAGGTTTAGTATAATGTGCATTTATCAATTTAATTACATGGCTTGGTAGATTCATTCCATTTGATTCCTGATAGTTATGTATTGATTTTGGTGCTTTGTGTGTCGCTGTTATGTTGTCTCGTTGCCATGTCAGAGTGCTGAGGGTGCGTCCTTGTCGAGGCATCTGCCTAGTTCAGGTCCTACAAGGTTCAGCTATTTCTGAGAGGATGTATCCGAGTCCCTCATGGTCCGGTGTCCGTCCGATGTCTAGGGGTCAGTACCGAGCCAAGTTGTCTACTGAAGTCGACTACAGGCCTTTCATAGGCTAATGCCTTTCTCCATATGGGCCCTCTGTCTGAAGGGTAGTCCTCAGGCCAAAGTATTTTCTGAGCCCAGCTCTGCTAAGACCTGCACATAAATGGTTTGTTGGGCTGCTACCTTTTTCAAATGTAAGTTAACACAAATTGTGTTTGTGGATATGTGTGTGTGTGCTTGCTTTTAATGTGCACTTGTTTGTATATGTGTGTATTGAAGAGCGACAGTAGTTTGTGTGTAAGACAAGTGTGTGCTTGTTTGAACGTGCACACGTGTCCACACATGTGTATGGACTGGAGAGCCGGGAATGGGTACTACTTGTGTGTGTAAGACAAGTGTTTGCTCGCTGAGTGTGCGCATGTGTTTTCACGTGTGTGTATGAAAGAGAGACAGTAGTGTGTGTCCATGCGTGTGGAGACATTCATATATACTGCTTCTTTTGTACTTCTATTGTATATATTTATGTGTGTTCATATGTGTGTGTCTGAGCAAGACAAATGTTTGTCTGAATGAGTGTGTATGTGCGTGTGTACCCAGATATATGTTTCTGTGGGTAAAAGAGAAATGAGAGTGTGCTGATATGTGCATATGTATGTGTGCTGAGAGAAAGAAACAATTGTGCAGGTTTTATATGCCTGATACGAATGAAAATATGCATTTCAAAACCAGGCTGTGAACGATGTGCAGCGTCAGCAGATATGTTTGGAGTCCAGTTTCAACTATGGGAGCGTCTGTACTAGAAAGCCAATTGTGCTGTAATTTTCACAATCAGTGGAAATGTTAAAGGTTTTAGCTGGCAGGCATTTTTATCTAACTTGGCAAACAGTTGTGAATTCCGCTTTGACTGCACACACTTGGAACATGTGCGATCTGCATCACAGCTCCAGGCTCTGGTTGTGTTGATAGCGACACCTGGGGCCCCAGCTGACCTGTAAGTGTGTTTTCAGGCTCTGCTTTCGTTGTATATTTTTATTCATGAGTTTATGGTATTTACATAGCAGAAAGAGAAAAAAATGTGCTGAACGCTCACGGGGTAAAAACTATGTATAATTGGCAGGCAGCAGGATCACTCTGAGTTACACTACAGGGTGTTCTTGTGTGAAGCACGTGCACAAGTTATATCACCAAATACATGTAAGGCTAACATTTTAAGTTTTGTCTTTCTGTATAGACACATTTTGTTTTCTTTTTAGTTTCCACTTTTATAATCTTGTGTTCTCTGTTTTCAATTCGAATTGCTATGTGCCTAGAGATAGTCATCCAAGCGCTGAACAGAAAAATAGTGAAACAATCTTCTGAAATGAAATTCTTCTGACCCAGTTTTGTCAAAATATCATATGAAAACTATCTTCCAAGGTAATCCTCCTCTAAATACTGATGGCGATTGCACACCCAGCTTTGTCACAAAAGTATCTTTGTTTCAGTTTCCTTTTTTAAATTCAGAATATATTTTTCACACAACTGTACTACATTTGATGTTTGCATTTCTGTTTTTGGCATTCACTAATTATGATAACCATATTTGGCCCTTTGACTTTTGAGGTGAATACGTTTCAGTCGAGCATCTACAGACAGTTTGAATTCTAGTGTGTGCTACGTAGACACTAGTAATTTGCTTGAAAATGCAGCATTTGTCCACTCTTTTTTCAAAATGTTCTTGGGGAGAAAACCCCCCGATTGAACCCTCCTTAGGTTGTTTCGTAGGTTGTTCAGGCTCGCTTGCTACGCTCGCTCGCTGCAGTGCAGTAAATAATTATTTTACGGTCACCACTTTCAAATCTCACCAGCCGCCACTGACTCAAGTATGAAAGTATGGATGTATGTATGGACAATCATTGCACAAGAAGGTACACCCTTGTAAATGACCTCAATGCACATGTTGAACCCTGAGCCACATGGCCAGTTGGATGATTGTGAAGGTGAGTACTAGCGGTGGCCTCGTTGCACATTAACAACAATCTTGCAGCCCCCAATGTAGGCACACATCCATGTATTGAAAAGGGCTGTGTGTAGGGATAACAAAATCAGTAGCAGGCCCGGAGTGATGTCCTACATCACTTGTGACACCAGAAGTTCATTTTGCATGCCTACTCACACACATCTGTGTGGACACATTCTGTTTTGATTCATAGCATTGCTCCACATGGTCAGTGGTTGGACACCATACTCACATTGCTGGAGACACGTAAGTGCACAGGCCTGCCAGCAACTATCCCAAACACAGTGTTTGGCTCACAGAGGTGGAGCAGTCAAAAGGGACTCACCCCCATTGTACATCACTCAGTCCCGCCCTGTGTAGGGACGACGCTCATTGTGGCACACATTTCATACATCTAATCAACACTCATCACAGTTGGACAGTAGTGAAGTTGCGTAGACTTTATTGGCATGTGCGTGTCAATACAGACAAGGCAAGGGCCACAACATGCAGGGACATGCTTGAGACACTTACACGCAGCATGGGAACATGTTGAGGTAAAAAGACCTGGGGAGGCACAAATGTACACAAATCATTACGGATGGCAACGGTCTCAGCCCACCTTGCTTTGCTGGATAAGTCATGTGATGTTTGGCATCTGCCCATTGCCCCGTGTGAGGGGACATGACTCACAGCCCATGGGGTCTGCATAGTGCTGTGCCACTGTACAGCGCCAACTGTCTGCTCCACTGACAGTGATCAGGGGGAAGGGTCCGACAAGGTCACATGTCATGCTACATTGCCATGTTTGTACTCCCCCCCCAGCACTATGTCTGAATTGGGAACGTTGCCAAATGACATTGTGCTGCTCTGACCATGGAAGTGCCTCACATTGCACAGGTGTGTGTACACATGAGTAGCTCCACACACATGCATTCAGAGTCCAGACGAAGCCAGACATGTCAACTGTTGTGGTGGGATATGTGAGCATTCTCCAAGATGCAACAAGGTGTTGGGACCTGTGCTGTGGGTGACAATCTGATGTGGCTGCAGGAACATAGTTACTCGTCCATGAATGCCAGCGCAGCTTCATGGGCAATGTGTTCCAATAGTACGTCGTTGTCGGGTTTGAGGAACACCAGGGTGACCTAATCCATTAACTGGTCCGGGCAGATGTGCTCAGTCCACGCCGTTTCGCCAATCCGCAACACAGCCCAATAGGGTAGCGCCTCGATGTGGTCACTGCACACGAGGAGTTGTGCAATCTCCCATGCACAACTGCCAGCACATACTCCATTGATCAGTGTATACCATGCACCGGTATCCCGGTGACACCCCTGTTCATGGGCCAACAGGCGGTGCACTGTCAGATCATAATCCAATTCAGCTGCCATTGCATTGGATGGGCAGACCTCCATGGGGCACTCGAATGAGCATGATTGCCAGTGGAACCAGGGCTGCACGCAGGTGGCGTGGGCATGACGGAAACTCAGATGGTAAGAGATTTGCAACAATGCCATTGGCACAGATACCAACAGATGCAGCATTCATGCACAGTACAGTTCCATGTGACAGAGGTTGTGCATGTGTCCGGGAATGCCAGCCATTGCATTTTTTGGTCTCGTAGCACCGGCACTCCTCAGACAGGCGGCAGTTCTGTGGACGATATGCCGCAGCTTAGGGCAATGAGTTGTCTGTGCGTGCAACGTTTGAACGTATGGGTAGTTTTTGACCAATGTGTCAAGGGCATCCCTTGGAGGTGTAGGTCGTGCAGAGACAAGTGTGTGTGGGGTGTGGGCATGTTGGTTTTTCATTAGCACAGTTCGTGGTGTGGGAGTTGTCAGAGGCTGGTTTGGTATCTCACGCAGGGTATGCTATACGCATTCAGGACCAAGGTCCGAGGGTCGGTTGGCCTTCTGCCTTGTGTGTAGAGACAAAGGAGCTTTCATACCTAATTTTGGTCTGACTACTGCTTGCATTTCTAAAATGTGATGTGGCCTTCGCACTGACTTTGATGCCAGGCCTGTGGTTTGGGGTGCACGAATTTCAAGACACAAGCAGCTGTTGGCATGTTTGCATGAGCTAAGGGCCCGATTAGCATTGCGCTCCTTGTTCAGTCTCTCTAGTCTCTCTTTCTTCTCTACCTCTCTCTCTCTTTCTCTGTCTCTCCCTCTCTCTTAATCTCTCTCCCTGTCCTTTGATGAGTGCCTGACACACCTTCTTATCTTGGATATTGTCGTGAAGGCTGTGACTCACAGATTGCCCAGGATATCCCGCCATGACTCTTCAATATAGTTGTTTGAAGATGAATTAGTATGTGACATTTTGTTTGGTCTTTCCATGGTGCATAAACGAATCCGGATTTCTATACTCACATGTGTGCTGATTGCTGTAATTGTGCGAAATCAGGCAGGTGCTTTTTTAATTTTTTCGGGCTGTTGATGTGCAGTGTCTTGGTCCGGTGGTGGTGGGGTGTGCCCGGGGGGGCTGATGGGTTGTCCTGGGGGTGGTGGCAGTGGGTGTTGTGGCCCTCATGGGTGTCCGCGCTGCATGTTCAGTGGCTTCATGGCATCTGTTGTTCTTCAGGTGTGGCTCTGGGCTGGACTCCCTTTTGTGGTGCAGGCTGTCATCCGACTTTGCACCAAGTCAGAGCAGGTGTTACTTTCCTGCTGCTAATGCGCCTTATTGCATGTTTTGTGATCTTATCGCTGATCTGACTGGTCGTTAAGAATGTTGTGAGGTGGTGTTGTTGCGGCTTTTGGCACGGCAACGCCTATTCTGCATTTCATTAGCGATAGTAGCTGGGGTCATCTGTGGCGATGTTTTTTGTGGATGCTACCGCGGGTAAACTAGTGATGTCAGCTATTAGCGCCTGCTTGTGAATGGGGTGATGATTTATTCATGACCTTGGCTGAGATAAAGTGCTGTTAAATCGCCGATAGCTCCTTGAGAATATGCCCCTAAGTATGCCAAAACAGTCATGGATGAAATGCTTGAATTAATCTCAGCCACTGGTAATCACTAGGGCCGCATCCCACGTCATCATTATTTTGCACACTGTGCCACCTCAGTTTGGATCCCAACTAGATGCAAATCAGTCTTGGCCCTGCTCCAGTAGGAACAGTCCAGCCTGAACTGTCAGCCAATGCCTCCCTGAACCAGAACACAAGCAACCCAGGAATAGTTTTATCCTATTTATGGGCTCATTAGCTGGGTTCAGCTTGCTTCTAGTGACTCAATGTGGATTTGTATATAGCTGGATCCAAACTCACGTAGCCTGGTGTGCAAAATAATGAAGGATTCATCCCGAGTGATTACTAACCCTGGGTGTAAAATCTGCTCAGCTTGCGGAGTTTGCGGGTGTTTGGCAACTCTGCGTTCTGTGTAGAACGCGGAGTTACCAAAAAATTCCCCACTCCGCAATGGAGCGGAACTTTTTTGTGTTTGCACGCTCAAAATGCCTTTTTGCGTGCGCAGGAGTGACTTACCGGGATGCCTGCGTTCAGCGACGAGACTTCCGATCCGTTCGCGAGCGCCATGAGATTTGGTATCCGGCCTCACTGTCCCACGAGAGTGCAATCTCGGACACATCATTCGGGCGCGCCATCGGTCTTCTGGCGGAAGTTTTGTGAAGATCGTGAACACGCAGAATTGGCAATCTGGAGAAGAACCTCTCTCGAGCGACATCAAAACCTTCTCGAAATGATGATTTGGATTATAAAACTGTTCATATTGACATTTGGCTGTACTTTTTTTGTGCAAGGAGTCCTTTTTATTTTTTTACTTTTTTTTAAGAGGAAGGAAGTGCCCCAGAGTCTCCAACTTCCTGTTCTTGTCTAGCAGGCTCCTCTAAGTGCTTTGTCCATCTCCTGTTCGTTTTTCATTTGGATTAGGAGCTGGAAGGATCTTCTGCACCATCTATCATTGGCTTTGAGGACTTTGGATTTGAGATTTCACAAGTAAGTTGGAAATTGTTGTTGTTTGTTTGATTGGGGCATTGCACCTACTTTTTTTGTACTTTTCATAGTTTTTTGTAATGTATTGTGGTGGGTGGCCTGTAGTTTCAGTATGGCCCTAGTTGTTATTTCATTTGTAATTTTCCTACTAGTTTTCTTTTATAGAGGAAACATGTTGCAAAGTTCACTACATTTTCTCCAACTTTTGAAATCAATATGCAATATTTATTTAATTCACTAGCCCAGCAGTCTGCCTATAGGCCTTTCAGCCAGTAGGCCCAGAGCTACTCATGGGTGTATGAAACAACCGTTTATGTGGTGCCTGTTGAATTTCAACATCATTTAGGGCATGGATGGCATTGGATTGAAATGCAAAATGTGTTTTTTGGGTGGTTTTCGATTTTTCATGTGTGTTAAATAAATGCATTTGTTGGATGTGTGTTGCTGTTGTGTAACTTGCACACCTTTTTTAGCCCTGTGGATTTTCGTTTTGGGCATTGTTGTATTAAAGCTGTGTTGTTTAGCATGCCTCCTTTGTCTGGCCAGTGTGTGAGTGTGTTTGTAATAGTGGGCCAGCATTTACCTTGGCTGACCCTCCCCAATTGGCAATGGGACATTTTGTAAAGTTTGTCTCCATTTAGGCCTGCTTGAGTTCATTGTTTTTTCAGGCCTCCTGCTTGTTGTTGTTGCTTGTGAGTGACCATGTGGCTGGTGGCCATTTTGTGGTGGTAGTAGTTAGTGTGCTTGATTTTGCCATCAGCCTGCATGTCTTCTTTCCTTTGTTCCTCTTGGCTTATTGCTTCTTGCTGTGGTAGCCTGCCTGGCCATGTGGCTAGCTGCCCTTTTCTGAATCGTTTTTGGCCACTATAGGTGTGGCAGGGTATACTCAGACATGAGTCCCTTGCTCACTGCTCCATCAGGATTCAAGCAAGCCGGGCCGACGAGGCTGAAATGCCAGAAACCGGTCCCCGGTAGCTTGTCTCCTTTCTGGTGAAGAATTGGCTTGGTAGTTTGGTCTGCCCTGTTCCCATGATGCACTGGGCCAGGGACAGACTAATTTGCATATAGCCAGGTTCTGAGCTGGGATGGGGCAGTGAGCTAAATAACGGTGATGGATCAAGCCCTGATCTTTGGACTGGGTAAGAGTGGTCTGCTTAATTCAGACACTCTGTTCATCACCACCCCCTTTTCTGAATCGCTATTGTGTAGGCAGCCAGTGTGCATTTGCCATAGGCCTGCATTGTCAGTCTTCCCTTTCCGGTTGTTGTTGCCTAGCTATGTGGCTGACCGTAATTTTGTGAAGACAGCCTTGTGCTTCTGCATTAAGCATGCATTTCTTTCTCTTTCCTTTCTTCCTCCTGGCTCATTGCTTCTATCCATTGTCAGCTGCAGCTCCCTGAATGCTGAATCCCACCTGATGCACAATGCCAAACAGTTTCCGTTACATTTATATTTTTGTTGTTGTTCTTCTTCTTTCCTATCCTTCCTCAGTGTACTGTACACTAGTACACCAACCATGAAAGCCCTTGTTTTTGTCAGTCTCACAAATGTCACACTATTAAGTTTTTTAAATAAATGAGGTAACAATACATTTAATAATATTAATAAGTGTGACCACACACAAAGTGATATATTATATTTGTTTGTTTGCACTAGTAGTACTTGAACCACAACAATGAATACCACATTTCACTGATGTTCTTCTTGCTTCTTTGCTTTTAGGGGCACAATAGAGGAGGAGGCGTCATCACCCATTGTACTGCGAGATAGAAGTCCTGCTGCATACAACGTCACGTGATGTGTGACCACAGACATCTCTTCAACTTGTGCCATGGCGTGCTGCTAACATCTGAAGAAGATGGCCAAGAGAAAGGTACAAGCTCCTCCAGTACCAAGAAAGTTGCCAGTGAGAAGAAGGAACTGCCACTTACCAAAACTGGTGTGCCGCCCAAGATCTTTTTTGGAAAACAAAAAAGTGGGCCTGCAGTAGCGGTGTCCGGGGAACAAGCTGGGAGCAGCACACCTGCATTAGTGGACCCACCCCTTCAACCTAGGCCCAAACCCATGCCTGTCGCAGAGGCAGCCAGTCTAATCACGGCAACGCCAATGAGTAGTGATGTGGAAATTGACTTATCGTTATCGCAAAGTAGTACCCAATCAATGCAGGGAACTAAGATAAGTAGGCAACAACAGCCACAACCGCCCCAATAGTAGTTGTTCCTCGCAAAGTAGGGGCAGTTCAGGAGATAGAGCTTCCTGCAGGGGAAGAAGAGCAAGCCAATCTTTCAGAAGATCCAGAGTCTTCCACATCCCCAGCAAGCAAAAGGAGGGTTAGTCCATCAACTTCTTCTGCAAGCCCCCTTCTGATGATCTAGACTCCACTTGGATCCCACCTCATTCTGAGAGTGAGACACGCCACGAGACATGGCTAGGAAAAAGGAAGGTTCCAGACAGCCTTAGAGTTATGGAGGTAGATGTAGAAGAGGAAGATGATGATGTTGATGATGAGCCAGTCATCATGGGCATTAGTCCTGCCCCAGTGGAAACCGACATTACCCCATCCCAAATTACTGTAAGGGACGTGGCACCGATACCACCAACACAGATCATACCACCAACACAACCTCCAGCTTCCATATTTCACCGACAGCCACATACATCCACAACAAGTACCACCACTGTAGAAGTAGGTAGTGCAGAAAGTCAAACATCACGCACACTTAACAGTTCATCCGGCATCGCAAGTGGCAGCAGCACCAGGAAGTTGACCTCCACAGTTTGGGACTTCTTTTCGGTTAGCATGAAGGAGGTGAACATTGTTATATGCTCCATTTGTGGACACGGTGCTGGTCGGGGTAAGCTTGGTGCAAACTATGGTACCTGAGGCCAAACAACCCATCTTCCAAAAACACCACCTGATCCTGTGAGACTCCTTGCTATTGGTGGGGATGAAGAAGTAGAACATACGATTGCAGTGGAAGGCGAACAAGAGGGAGACATTTTCTCTGGTACACAAAGTAGCCCTGGCCCCAGCAGTGCAGTCCCACATCCTCATTAGCAACATCTCAGTGGCACAAGAGTAAGAGTCAGGCTGAGACACAATGGGGTCCCAGGCAAGAGACAACTGCAATGAAAAAACAAGCGGTGTTGAGCCTAACAGCATCTAGCATCAAGAAGTCACCTGCATCAGTGGCACTAGAAAGGAAAAAAGCCAGCCTTCCATTCTCAGCATGTTTAGGTCAGAGGGGCAGTACGAACGCAACCACCCAATGGCACATTTGTACAATGCGGAGCTGGCTAAAATGTTAGATGGACCTCCTCCCTTTTTCTTTTGTGGAAGGGGTGGGTTTTCTTGAATTTGTGACAGCCATCTGCCCAAAATGGAAGTTTCCCAGTCTGTCCTATTTAGCCAGAGGTGCTGTTTCAGCACTTCATGATGTGCTGTAATTGCTTGGACAAGCTTTGCAGCAGAGTGCTGTTCACACTATCCACCTGACAACACACTTGTGGACCAGTTGCCAAGCCACTGATTACAGGTACATCACTGCACACTGGATCTCTTTTTTGGGGTTTGAGAAAATATATCTACAGTAGGTGTTGATACTGCTGAGATTTTTAATGCCACTCAGAAACATACAACTGTAGCCATGTTCACCATGGAGAAATCTCAAACTGCTGCAAGCATTTTGAAAGGCTTTGACAGCAAGGTCTTGGAATGGATACACCCTGGGGGCTTAACATTGGTTTTGTTGCCACGGATAATGGCAGTAATATAGTTAAGGCCATGTACGATGGTGACCATTTCAGGGTCCTGTGTTTGGCGCACTGCATTAACATCATTGTTCAAGACTTTCTGAAAAAATAAGACTGAGTCACCAACTTACTGACCATCTGCAGAAGAATCTGCATACATTTCAGCCATTCTTTTAAAGCCCAGAAGCAGCTGAGGATCATTCAATGTGAGCATAGAGTGCCAGTTAAAGCACTCATCCAGGAGGTGCCAACACATTGGAACTCAACCTATTACATGCTTGAACGTTTGTTTGAGCAGTACAGACCAATCAATGAATATGTCATGCAAAAAGGTGATGCTATTGTGAAAGGCATGACCATTGAGATGAACCAATGGGGCCAATTAAATGCCTGACAGAGATGCTACTTCCTTTCGAGCTCTTCACACGTGAAGTCAACAAGGAAGACTGTACTATCTACCAAGCTATCCCATTGTTGCACATTCTACAGGAACATATGAAGGGGGAGTCGGCAATGTACACAGGTGTGGAGGAAAAAAAAGAAGCATTTGAGTTGGTGGAGAGCTTAACCCTTCGTTTATCTGAAAATACAAGGGTGCAAAGAGGCATTGTGTCATCCAACCATTACTTTTCTGCCACAATTCTGGATCCACGGTACAAAACAATACTGAACACATTGATTCATTTTTCAGAAGGGGATGTAGCCAAGTACAAAACTTGGATAGCTGCAGAAGCCTGTCGCTTAGAAAAAGAACAGCTGGGAATTAGAGGCCCATTACTCCAGCCCACAACAAGTACTGAAGGGCAGCCGGTGTCAAATTCAACTTCAGAGCCTGAGGGCAGTGCGGTTGGCTCACAGCAGTCAAAACCACCGACACCAAGAACAACATCAACAAGAACAGGAGCACCAGTCCCAACAAAATCGGCATGGGAATAGTTTCTACTGCAAGGGCTTGTTAGGTCCAGTGCTGAGGCAAAGGCAAAAGAGGCTGAGCAAAGCAGAGCACCCCTGAGCATTAAGTGGATGGTCCAAGCCTATTTGAATGACCCAAACAGAGGTCTACATTGATCAAAGCCCATTGGTGTGTTGGTATGGGAAAAGGCGCCCATAGCCAGTGCTCAGCAGGCTGGCAGTAACCTATCAGGCTTGCCCTGTCACACATGTCTCTTCTGATCGTTTTTTCAGTGCTGCAATTCTGACAGTGAGAAGGATCAGTCTCTTGCCCTCAAACATGGAGTGGTGAACCATGATCAAAATGAATCAGCACTTTATACCACCGGATTATACCGTACCCGAAGTAGCACAGCAGGAAGATGATGATGTTGACTTAGGTCATGGAAGTAGTGTGTTAGATAACCTACTTCTGGGTCAACCACCAGAGATTGAGGATGTGCTCTACTTCCCTGACAACTAGGATTTCGAGTTTCAACGTATTACTTTCTTTCTTGCTTATTTACTTTTATTATTTGTGTGTGTCTCTGTCTTTCTGGTTTGAATCACAACAAATCCATCACCACAGTCTTACTCTTTTATTGCCAGATTGGAGTTGTAACTGTGTGCAGTCAGTGAAGAATGATGTCCACTCCTCCGAGTCCTGCTCCAGTCCACTCTTGACTCGCCCTAAATCCATTTCCCTCACGCCAGACATTGGATAGATAATAATACAAGAAATGTGTGCCTGCCTCGTTGAGTCCCTCCAAAGAACCTGACTATAGCTATCCTCCTTTCCGAGCCGAGAGAAATTGCCTCTTAAGAAGAGGTAAATGATGGCATGCATTGAATGCTTTTATCAAAAAAGGGGAGAGTGATCAATAGATCAACGGACACTAATTACCACTTATGAAAGTGGAAGGTCCAGTTACAGCGAGTGCCCGTATCTAGTACAGGTAATTCAACAAATGGGGTGCTGAACTGTTCCTGAAAGAAGGGGAAGGTTAGGTAAAGCTGGCGTGACCGGAGGTGTGAGTGTTACACCTTTGGGCATCCATTTTGTTGGATGTATTTGCCCCACACACCCAGAAGGGTGTCATGCTTCATCATCGGCGGTTGCTCCTCGTCGGGGGGGCGGTGCAATCCCCGACGGGCTCACCTCAAAGAGGGGCACTTTGGCGGAGATCTTTTGTATCCAACTGCCCTGTGGTGAAGTGCGGGTGTGTGGGCAGGATAGCAGGTAAGCCTGGTGTGGTGATTAAAATGCAGCATGGGGTGCCGGAAACTATTTTATTCTGGAGGTCCCCCTACTACAATTAAAACCGTGAAAAAGGTCGCTCGGTGTCACCTCGTTAGGTAGAGTGACCCTAGACGAGCCTTGAAGAACAAATGGTCAACATGTTTCTCGCAATTGGGTAAATCACCTGCGATTCATCAGGACCTTATAGGAGTGAAAAAAATATAATAAAAGAAGAACTCAACAACATGCCAGTGTCATGTATGTGGTGTAGGTGTATTTTACCTCTGTGGAAAGTCCTATGCCTAATGGTCAGGGTCTAAGAGCCACATGAGTGGTTGGCGGGACAGTACATCGGGGTTAAGCCTTCAGGTGTATCTTAATCAGCCCGTGACCACGTGGGACCACCTACCCATCTCCGCCGAGCTCGGATACATTGAATGCTGACTCTGAGTGATTATGTTTGTGTTGTTGGTGTGCAAGAAGTCTACTAGTATAATCTACACACAAAAAAGTGACTCAAGTCAATGTTTCCCTTCTTGTTTAATAACAACATTTTACTACTGCAGTCCGATCCATTGCACTCACTCTGTACACTACAGAGTTGGACACCATGATGGTCATATTATACTCATAGTCATTCAGTAGGATCAGAGATGATTGATTGAATGACTTTGGGGCATTTCATGAAGTGGCCTAAAAGGTAAACAAGTCAACAACAACCACACCAGACCTACATGTCTGTGTAGTGGTGGAGGCGAGTGTAGTGTTATGACTGACAGTGGTGTATTGATTTAGTTACTTAATTTGGAAAACGCTATGTTGCTGTATATGTGTGCTCAGTGCTGTGTAGCTCGAAATGTAAGCGAAGTGGAGGTTGGGTGGGCGCCACGGGCCTGCTCTGAGTAGACATGATTTAGGTATGCTGTCTCTGAAAGTGTTCTTATTGCACTTCTCCTTAATTTATGCATGTTAACATTACTTTTCTCCTTGATATTTCAATATCCCATTTGTTTTTCTATCTACACTTGTTATAGGCCAGCCTTTACCCTGTGCTATACTGGGAAAGACAACTTACACTTACCTTACCAATCCGCATCCGCCAGGTAGGTAGTGGCACCCAAGATTGACGGACAGAAGGACCAAGAGGAATGCCGAGATGCAAATCTCAATTTGATTATAACATAGTAACTTATAGTATCATCATCTTTTAATTTGATAAATTCTCTTTAATCATAACAACTGTGTGTGTTGTTTTTTATTATGTTTGTTTTTATATTTGACCCCTACAGCTATGTTTTAATTTTCTTTGCTGGCTTCAAAAGGAAGCCCGGTACAACAGAACATAAAATGTATGTAATTTGGGTCTCTCTAGGGAAAGACAGGCAAGGCACAACCCCTCTGTTCGCCTATCGCCTATCACGCCTAGCCGTACCTTGCCACGCCCCGCCAGACCAAGTGCGATCACCGAGGGAGGATTTTCGTGGAGGAAGGAGCTCGAGGACGCGGAGCAGACGGCACGGAGCCCGCCCTGTCAGCTGGATTTTTAGCGGCAGGCGGACAAGCGAGACAACCGGAAAAGATTCCTCCCCAGCCTCGGAGAATTGCGGAGACCTCGGGGAGAGGTAGGGAGAGTCGAGGGGAGCGGGTGCGGGAGCGGGAGCGGAGGGCCCGTAGAGAACCACGAGACTCTGCATACTGCACACGCAGCGGAGGCAGAGAACGCCACCGACGGCCAGCCCCAACAGAGCACCCCCCACCCCCCATCCCTGCAGACTCGGTCTACTAGCTGGATCAGTGAATTCAGCTGAGTCTGCGAGGCAATACTTTGTGAAAACAGCGGAGCTATAAATCGGATAAAGGGTGTGTAATTGACACACTAGCCCCTAGGAGACCAAATAACAACAGGAGAAGTCGGAGACCTTAAATTCGACATAAGTACTAGTGTGGCAAGGTAGCAGGCTGAAGGCAACCAAGGCAACCAAGGCTGAACAGAGGTAAGTGAACAATAAGTGAGTAAGTGAACAATCCTTAATAAAAGTAACCTAATAATTAAGAGTTATTACCCTTAAGTATAATAACAGTATAATAACAGCTATTTGCCTAGAAATGGCACCAAAAAGAGGGCAAAAATTACTGGACGAATTAGGAAGGAGTAAATCATTGGAGGGTTCAAAATCCCTGGATGAAAGCCAGGAAAGCCATGCATCATCTATGGAAAATAGTAAAGGGAGACGAAAGAAAAGAAAAGTTAAAAGAGCAACGAAGAATGCCCAGAAGGCAAAAAGAGGATGCAATCAAACAACTAATAAACAGAAAGAGAACACGGCAGTGTCAAAGTCCATAAAGGAGTTTGTAGGTAAACATTATAAATCATTAAATCCTGCAATAACATCGGATATAGATGGAGAAATAGTGGAAATCGACGAAGAAATTGGTGAAAATCTAGGCTTGCTAGAGGAAAATCAAAGAGGGTCATATAGGGGAGCAACCCAGGAAGAAGCAAATCTTGAAAATGAGGAAGATGGGGTGAACCGCGATTTGTTAAACCTGACACTGCAGAGCCAAAATCACCAAATCTCGGCGCCACGTTTATCCTCATCACCAAAGATGTTCTCACAGTTGTCTCCAGGGTCTGAAGAACACAGGGGAAATGAAGGCCAGAATCAGAGCGTTATCTGGGGAGGTGCACCAGATCAACTCCAACAACTCCTACCACTGCAAAAATCCCCAACAAATCAAGAGAGCTTAAGGACAAACTACCCAGCAAACCCAGCCAGAAATACTACACTGGATTCGGTGCTCTCTGAAACTCCAACATCCTCGCTGATGGATTTAATCCTGCTACTGCAGAAGGCACTTCAAGGAATCCTGGAAGTAACCCTCTCAAACAATGGAGTGTTGAAAGCTCAGAAACAACATCTAAAGAATATAGAAGAAGAACTCGGAGAAATAAAGAGCCAATTGCCAAGCAGGGTAAAGCCAACGGACATACTCCTACTAAATGAGAAAAGCGACAGGATAATACCAGATGAAGAAAGCATGATAATTCATGAAAGACCGCCAAAACCAGCAGATCAATCAGTAAAAGAAGCTGCAGATTCTGTAGACAATGTGTATTTATCAAAAAGACCTATGCTGATAAAAAGGCGCGGTGGGTCTGATACACTTGGGACCAGGAACAGGATAGGAAAAGCGAGGCAAACGAAACATGGAGGAAGGAGAAAAGGGAAGAAAACAAGGAAGGCGGGGGAACATGTAGGATTAAATGCCTCAGCCCCAACATTTATATCACAGAGACTTACACAGGTAGAGGCACAAACTCCAAGGCCCCCAAAGACCCCGAGAGCCCCAAGGAAAAGGCAGACCCACAGGGAGGAATCTGTGAACCCGCCCTCTACCCGTACGACGAGACAAAAAGTAAGGCTAAGGGACGAACAGGGTACCGAACAAAGGTCTGGAAGACCACAGATACAGAAAGAATCTAACATGGGAGATAAAGGGCGGAAAGGAGGGAGAACAACCAATAGTCAACAAGCATATGATATAAACACGAACTTACTCGAGAGTGTTGATAATAAATGGTTATTTCTAGACCTGATACCAGCAGGGAGAAAAGAGAAGCCGACAAGGAAAATTAACCCCCTGAACAGGGCATTGGTCTTGGCCGCATTTGCAAAATGCGGCAGTTTGAGGGGGATCGGTTCTAAAGACCTCCAGCAGGTTGGCTTTGTAGAAAATCGACATGGAAAGGAAATAACAAAAATCACCCTTCACTCGGACCTGGTAAAAAGGGCAATCCTAAAAGCCTCAAATGAGATAACACAACAGGGAATAAGGATTATCCCAGAGAAAGAAATAAAACCCCCTAATGACAACAACTTCTTAAAACAGCATGCCGGGCTACAGAAGAGACAAGTGGTTCTCAATAAGGAAACAAAAGGAGACCGAAGTTCTCTGAACATTATAATAGACAACACAGAGAATGATTCCTCATGGGGTAACTGGTCGTCACATAGGGACAGCATGGGTAACCACAATGAAAGTAATTTGGAGGATTCAGATGAAGATGGTGGTTTGAGTGACGTTGAATAGGATGGAGGGGGCTCGCAAGAACTAGGTCTCTTAACGTGGAATGTAAATGGGTTAGGCAATGAGCAAAAATGGGAATATATAAAGGAATCCATAAATAAAGTGGACATTGCCTGCCTGCAAGAGACCTGGTTATGCGATGTCACCCCAACCCTTGACGGATATGCCCAGATACACCAGCCCGCCACAAAGAAAAATCATGGGAGGCCCTCGGGGGGGCTGTTGACATTGGTATCAACAAAAGTAATGAGGGAAATAAAACTGTTAAATACAAAATGTAAATGGGTACAACTAAGTAGAATTGAATTGTTGACGGTGGATCTAAACTATAGAATGCTGATTTTAATGAATGTATACATGCAGTGGGACAATGGGGAGGAGTATGAAAGGGAAATAAGGTGTTTTAAAGAGGATGTAGACAGTACTCTAGAAAACTATCCTGCAGACATAATAATGATAATGGGTGACTTCAACCATAAATTAAACCCAAAAAAGGCTGACATCTGGAACAAGGAACAGTTAGAGGTATACGGAATAAACCCGGCAAGTTTCCCAGCAGGGGAAACTTCGAAACAAGATCTAGATTTAATACATACCCTAGGAGGAAGGGGTTTTCACTGTGTAAATGGGAGAACAGAGTCAGACTCACCGGCAGGAAAAACGTTTATCCAAGGGCATCAGAATTGCCCAATCGACTATATATTCCTGCAGGCATGGAACTTTCACCAAATTAGGGACTTTAAATTAGATCAAAAAGAGGTGAGTGATCACAAACTCCTATACTTAGTAATATCGGGGGGAAGGAAATTACAGAGAGAAACAGTGATCACCCAGGAGGTGGAGTACCCCAAACGCGTGACAACACGTCTAACAGAGGAATATATAGAAAAATTGAAGGCCATGCAATCAAAAATGGCTCCTGAAAACTGTAAGAATAAAACCCTGAAATGGTTTATTAATAAATTAGAAGAAGTTGTTCAATGCCTAAAGATAAAACTAAAAGGGAATAACCCCTTAAGGGTAAAACAAACAAATTGTGGTAAAGGGTTTTCTGTAGCGTGCCAAAATAAGAAAAGGGAGATAAGAGCAGTACAAAGGAAACAAAAAAAGAACTTCACCTTAGAGAGACAGGAACAGTTAGTAAAACTGAAAAAAGAATTCAAGCAAACGGTAACCTCCGCAAAAAGGTTATATAAAGAAAAATGCTGGTTAGAACTACTAGAAACCATAGAGAACAAAAATCTAAGGCAATTTTGGCAACTAGTAAAGGCTACAACTGGGGCAACTGACGGTGAACTAAATTGTATGGTGAGTGAGGCTGCTTGGGAAGGGTACATAAGAGATCTGTACGGGGCTAGGACCCCAAGTGGGGAGATGGTGATTAGAACATGGCAAGAAATCTCAGTAGACCTTCTTCTTAAATTTAATGTAGAGCAAGTTGAGCTCACAATAAAAGAACTAAAGCTAACACGGGCAGCAGGCCCAGATAACCTACCAGCAATAATTTTGAAAACCGAGGTTAAATGGTGGGCGAGATTTCTTGCCAAGATGTTCCAGGTAGTACTAAAAGAAGGGGTAATGCCCCCAACCTGGAAAGGGGCCGTAATTAGGCCGATCCATAAGAAAGGGAGCAAAGAGGAGCCTAAAAATTACCGGCTGATAAATCTCCTAGATGTAGGTGAGAAAGTGTTTTCTAAAATTATTTTGAAACAACTGAATGCATGGGTAGATGAGCACCAAATAATTCCTATAGAACAGGGTGGTTTCAGAGCAGGCCACTCTACAATAGACCACGGATTTGCACTATGGGCAATGGCGAGGAAGTCGACGGAACAAAATGGCAAGTTATGCTGTTGTTTCGTCGACTTCAAAGCAGCCTTTGATTCTGTGGATCGGGCCTGCCTATGGGAGACTCTAAAGAGGTTAAATATTCCAAAAGACCTCCTTATTATAATAAAAGAATTACATAGGGAAAACTGGAGTCAAGTTATTAAAGACACGGTGCGTTCCTTGACCCCAAAAATACCCATGGCAAATGGATTAAGACAGGGCTGTGTGCTGGCCCCCCAGCTGTTCTCGATTTTCCTGTCAGATCTCCCAGCCTATCTAGAGGTGGAGGGCAGCGCCAGTCCTAAAATGGACGGAAATAAGATTCCCTGCCTATTGTACGCGGATGACCTGGTAATTGTAGATCAGACCGAGAGGGGCCTCCAAAGGAAGCTTAATGCCTTTAACACATATTGTGCCAGGAAATTTCTAACTATCAACCTGGATAAAACTAAAACCCTATGCTTTGGGAAAAAATTAAGTAGATTCAGCTGGTACATAGGTGACCTTAAACTGGAGACGGTTAATGAGTACCGATATTTGGGTATATGGTTCGATAGGACTCTAAATTGGAATACCCATTTGGAATCGCAAAAGGCAAAGGCTCTCTCTTCCATATGCGGCTTAAAAAGGTTTAATGGGGATTATGGCGAGATGTCACATCGACCTCTGCTTAGAGCCTTTGACGCAATGATCCCCCCCAAGTTTTATACGGCGCAGAGATCCTTTATTTGAGCGGTAAGGGATCTTGGGATGTGATTGAGGGGAACTGCATAAAAAGGCTCCTATCACTTCCCCAATCTGCTATGATACAAGCCATCAGAACTGAAATAGGCACAAAGTCCTGGACGATACTAACCCAGATGGCTGTGATCAGATTCTGGAAGAGATTGGAAGACCCAGAAAGCAAAAAAGTAGCATACTGGTGTCGTAAAGAAATTCAGAAAAGTGAGCTAAAATGGGCAAAGGCCACTAGGGAAAAACTGAAGGGAATCTGTAATTCGTTAGAGATCGGCCTGGACTTGGGAACCTATCAAATCCAAAGTACCAAAGGTGACCTGAAGCAAAGGGGTAAAGAAGTCTCCAAAGTGCATGATATAGGCTATCTAACACAGAAAAAATCAGTTGCGCATATGCTAAATGCCTGGTCCCAAGAAAACTGGTTCCCCTACCTTGATAGATTACCCAATCGTGGACTTAGGCAAGAGATCCTGAGGCTTAGAATTGGGATAAACCCATGGATAATAAATAGAGACCTTAAACTAAAAATGTTAGATCTGGATGGTCGCTGCAGGTGCAATCTGGGAACTAAGGTAGACCTGCCGCATATTATGTTGGATTGTCTGACACTCCTAGAACATAGGAAACTTTGGCTGCGCCCAATTTTTATAAGATATGATGTAAAAACAAGATCGCAGGCAGCCAGCCTTCTAACAGAAATCCCCTATATTGACATTGTAATTGCCCTCGGGAAATTTATAAAGGCGGCCCTGAGCGCATCGAGAACCAAAGAATAACATGTAGTACTGTATGGTTTTAGTGGAATGAATTCCTTGGAGTAGTAAAAATGTGAATAGGTTTTAATATATAAAATAAGTTTTAACATAAGTATACATTTTATTGAACTTTGTATTTTTGATAAATGGTGTGTAGAATCTTTTAATGGACAAGTTTTAAAATAAGTGTATGAATTTATGGTACATACTCCATTCTGCGTTATGTTCACTGCATTGTTTAAAGACTATGGTCATAATAAACATATATTTTGACTGACTGACAAACATACATAGCAGCAGCTCCACCAGGCAAGGCAATTGCATATTATAATTAATAATATACTTCTGCCCTGTTCTGCTAGTCTAGTAATACTCATCATTAACCATCAAGTCATCATCATGCATGCATTTCCTTTTTCTCTCTTAACAGATTTATGATGGTCGTCTGCCAAGATTGTGTGTTGTTCATGTGTAGTGTTTGTCTATGTCAAGCCTTTCCTACAAATACCCCTTCCCAACCATTCATCAAACCCTAACCCTCTTCCCCCAGGCTGGGTGATTTATATTGAGGTGTGACTAAATTAAATTTACACCAAAAATTGATCACACACTTGCTGGGGCGGATGTGGTGAAAGCAACACTAACTCAAGGCAGACAAGGATCTTCTTCTGCTTGACCACCCATGCTCAGTATTTGCGAGTGTTAGAACTGATATCATTGGCGTGAGTCTCCCTTCCATTTTTGATGGATTGCCTCCTCTGTTGTGATATGTTTTTGCTGGATGTGTGCTTTGGGCACTGTGCCACTGCTAATCAGTGCCACAGTGCAAGTGCTCCCCATGTTAAATTGATATACTGATTGGATTCCATGATTGGGTTATTTGATTTATCTGTCAGCCCCTAGTACAGTGCACCATGGGTCCCCAGGGCTTGTAAATCAAATGCTGCTGGTGGGCTTGCAGCACTGATTGTGCCACCCACAGAAGCAGCTTGTAAAGTGTGTCTCAGGCCTGCCATTGCAAGGCCTATGTGCAGTCTAGCACTGCCATGTCGACTTGGCCAAGTGCACCAACTTGCCAGTCCCCAAACCTTCCCTTTGCTTCATATTAGACACCCCTATGGTAGGCCCAAGGACAGGGTGCATTGTAAGTATAAGGTAGGACATGCACTGATGTGTGTAGAATGTTCTAATAGTGAATTACAGCCATTTTCGTTTCCACTATTGAAGGCTACCTGTTCTAATAGGCCAGAATGCACAGTTAAGATTATTACATCCTTATAATCCTAACTGACTCAGGGAACACGGTAGAAATTCAAATTTAGTATGCCTGAACTCAAAATAATTAAATACATCTTTCAGTAACGTTTATTTTAACCCCTTCCATGCTCATGACGAGCTCAGCTCGTCATGCAGCACAGTGCTCGTGTGCTCATGACGAGCTGAGCTCGTCATGACCATACCCGTTTTTATTGCTGTCCAGCACAGCACGGGAAACTCTCTAGCAGCGATGCGGTTAATATTCTGCGTTTGCAAATACCACTTTTAGAAAGCAGGTATTTGCTTGCCTAACCATTTGAGCCTGCCTCTTCTGGGTTGTGTATTCCTTGTCTGGGTTTGTGTGTGACAGGGCTGGGGAATTCCAGGAGGCAGTCTGGGGCCGCCCAGTGATGAATAGAGAGATCTGCATCTAGATGGGAGGGAGGAGTTTCACCCGGGACCTGAATAGGGCTGGGCCTTCCCTCTACAATGCTTGTCTGATGTATCTGCCCTGCACTGTGAAAGGAGAGGAGGAATCATGTCAACAGAGTGCTCCTGAGCTGTATCTTCCCTCCCCTGTGCTGGCTCCACCTCCTGTGGGGCGGCTGATGTCTCTGCCCTGCACAGTGAAAAGAAGAAGAGAGTCATGTAAACAGAGTGCTCAGGAACTGGTTTGAACTAGGCAGAGGCCTCTCTACCTTCAGAGAACAAAGGACTTTGGGGTATAAATATTGGGACCCTGATCCCAGGAAATTAGATCACTTCTGGAACAAGAAACCTTTCTGCCAAGGCGATGAACCAAGGAAGCTGCAGGAGTTAGGAATGCCCCTCTGCCAGTGTGCTGTTTGCTGGGTTGGCCTGCAGTTGTTGCTTCATTGCCAAGGGAAAGGAGCAGGAACTTTGTAAGGACTTTCATTTACAGAATATTCTCCAAGGGCTTGAACTGTGCTTGCCTCCAGCTGAAGTCTCAGGGACAAAAGACTTCACCTCCAGCTCCCTCCTGAATTTCCTTGCTGGGAATTCTGACTCCAGTCACTTGCGTGCCGCTGGGAGCTGGAAGCGCGACGCATCTAGAAGAAGCGTGTCGCCGTTGCAGCTGAAATCATCGCAACGCCGGAGAAGCGAGCCTTCGTCGCATCTCCCTGGAAGCGTGTGTTCATCAAAGCTGTCTGTGGTCGCATCACCGGAGAAGCGTGACGCCATCGTAAGAGTCGCCATCGCATCACCGGAGAAGCGTGTCGCAGGGCCTGTCGCGGCACTAAAGTACAGAGTCGTCACAAGGCCGCCATGGCGTCATCGCATCGCCGCTTCAAGGGCGCCATCTTCTCGCATCGCAACCGGATCATCGCATTTCATCAAGGCACCACCTTGTGCACCGCAACGGGCCCGCAGGCTGAGAATCTACGCATCACCTCTGCACCGGTAAGGTTCACGACGAGTCCCCTATTCTGCACAAGCATTGAGGAAGGATGCAATCGTTCCCCAGGGTCATGGAACCGACGCATCTCCCCTTTTGCGAGCCTTTTGTTCACTTTGCGTTACGCATCCAGGTACTTTGTTGAGAACTTTGTCGCATTTACCATCAACTTGAACTAAGAGACTTTAATCATCTTTTAAGTAATCTTAAGTCTAGTATCGTGGATTTTTGTTGTTTGTGGTCTTGTGTTTAAGTCTATATAAAGAATACTTATTTTTATAAAACCTGTGTTGTGTCCATCTATAGTGTTATCACTGTATTACTGTGTATATTCACAAATGCTTAACACACTGCCTCTGAGATAAGCCTGTCTGCTCGTGCCAAGCTACCAAGGGGGTGAGCAGGGGTTATTAAGGAGTGTAATCCCCTTATCCTGACTTAGAAGTAAGGGTCCCTATTTGGACAAAGGTGATAACCATTGCCAACTAGAGACCCCCAGATCTAACAGCGAGTACATTTTGTTTCCAGAGGAACATAATCCATCATAATTACAATTTCTGGCATTGATTCATCATCCTTCCAGCACTAAAGGTTACTCTTGTCCCTCTTCATAGGTCGATTCAACTTCAGTTTGTAACTTGTACTAGGCTATCCCCACCACCATTATGTTTTATTTTACTTGAGCATTGCTTAGAATCATCATGGTGTCTTGTTTGTCAGTCTTCATGTGCACTGTACTTTTACTATTCATTCCCGAGTCTCGCTCAGGTGACTGACTATCTCATTTGTGTTTTTTGCAGATGCTACTGTCACTGTCAGTGACTACTACTACCACCACCACCATGGCATCTTGGGAAACCAAACCATCATCACCATGCAGCCCTTGCTTTGCCTAAGTAAGAATAAACATCAATCAAGGTAAGGGAAGAAGTTTGGGGAGGCATAATTAATTAATATGGAAATTAATTCTTTAATTCACACACCCACACCCTTCCAAGTCCATTTTCAGACTGCATAGACTAGGAGCAGAGACTGACACTCCTAGTAGGATAATTAACAAGTGAGGGTGCCGCATCTATCTGTTGGTGTGTTACACTATTGAGGATTATTATTTCAATCAAAAAATGGGTACAGCTCTGTAGCAGCAAAGGAAACCATGTGAAGTAAAAGAGTAATCCCTCACAAAACATTTACATAGGATGTAAAGTAGGTGTAAATAATGTATTACCCTAACAAAATAAACTATTGAAAAAAAAAAACCAACAGCTGATCCACCCCTCTCCCTGACCCCAACCAATGTCCAAAGATTGTCCACTCCAAAAGACCATTGTCTTTTATAAACCCCAACTTTTCCCCAATGCCTCACCACCCACCCAAAAATAAGGGAAAAAGGGGCAAGGCAATGGAGTTCTAGCAGCGGGCCTCCAGTCGCCGGTTAATCACCAGGACCTCCTTTACCCTCTCCTCTAGGCGTACCATACGGAGAAGCATGCAGCACTTGAATGCTCTACAATTGCATCTACAAGGGGGGACAGCAGTGTTGATTGAATAAGAAGTGCGGCAGGCGGCTGCCAGATCTCAGTGCCTTACCACTGGGAGGGCCTGACTGGGGCCCGGGGCAGTGGATGAGGCTGCAGCTGCTGCCACCTCCTTCTCCGCCAGAGCCACCAGCCTCCGATATTCTGCAGATGGCCCCCAGCTTCCAGCGCCAGGCCATGGCTGCTAACTCCTTCTTGTTTGGTTGGGAAGGAGTAGCTATATCAAGAAAGAAATAAAAGACAATTGTAACCAATACTCTTAGCAGAACTGTAGCACAAAATTAATTATACACATAGTGGCATAGTAGCACTATCAAGCACAGTACATAGCATTTGTGTGATCCTCCCACTTCCTCGGCCTCTAACATTTGTGGGAGTTTCAAGCATTACTCCTAGGCACTATGGAGTCGATAAGTCTTTCTCTTTCTCTCTCTTGTTTAGCTAAATTAACATTGGAGTCAATTAGGCATGCCAGCTCAGTCTACTTGTGCCCTACACAGACATACTTGAGTCGCAGACTCACATTGGTTTATTTACTACTGTCTGCAGGTGGGGCATATGTAGTCTACAACTATACAATTATCTTATTTTATTATTATGGCCATACTCTGTTACATTAATGGCAACTGCTTAATTTCCCTTTCACCCTGACTACTACAACAAGGCAGATGGTATCTGATCCAAATGATCATTGATTATATATGGGATGACAGCTGCCGATAGGTCACCAATGGCAGGCTTACATAGTCATAAATTGATACAGGTAGGCACTAGGGAGTGGGCCTCGGAGTTGTAGGGAGGTGCTTGATAATGGTGGGTGGGTATGGGTACTTACATACAGAATATATATGCTGTGCTTGCAAACTACTGTGAGTCAATGGAGTATTCTGAAATACAACCTTCAATCAAAAATCTTGAAAAAACTGTCCTTCCCAGTGATTTTTCCATTTATCTTTGTATTGCTCTTCCAGCATTATATTTTTTTTTTATTCTAATCTTATCCTATTCTCTTTGGCTTTGCTATCCTGGCATGATTTATTTTTCACATTTTTACATTGTCTTCAAAGACTCTTCATCCAGTGACAGTGTCCACCAATGCTATGATGTTGGAATACCCTCCATGCATCCATCCATGCAAAGTAAACATGTCTATCATTATTCCTAATCTCTCAACAAACCTTAGTTTCACCAACAACATACATTTGTATTTTTTTTTTAAGCCACCGCCCATGCGTAGAGTAGAGTAGACAGTAGTATGTCCTATGTTATCAAAAATAGTAAAATATCTGGTTGGGCATGTTGTTGGTGGCAATTGTTGAAAAGCCTCTCAAAATTAAGAAGAGGACAATCCACAGTACTTGACTCAGTGACTAGTTATTGGTGAATCTAAGTTTTAAAACTAAAAAAAAATAAACAGTGGAAAACTGGGCAAGCTACAGACAGACTAATAGTAGTTCAAAGTCAGAGGCAGTTAGATTGATGTAAAAAAAAACAGGCACTAGAAAAAATATAACTATGTAGTTAGGTAATGCAGGGATAACAAGAATTTTGAAACAGATAGATCAAAGAAGATTTGGTGAAAAAACGAATTAGGAAATAAGGTGCATTAAAAGTTAGGAAATTATAATTATTAATATTAACAAAAGGAGGACTTACTGGGGCCAGCAGCAGAGCCCTCGGTAGAGGAGTGATCCTGGCCCTGGGAGGCATCTCCCGCTCCGAGTCCCGCCTCAGACGACCCCTTCGTCTTCTTGCCCCTGGATGCTGATCATGTAAGATATAATAAAGAGACAAAAATTGATTGGTGTGAAACAAATAAAATATTTTAAAAAAGCTCTAAAAACATTTTTGGACAGGAAACAATTGCAATAAAATTGGCCTATCTAATCGGATCGACTAGTAGTAGTATTGCAGACCGTCCAGTTATTATTTATTAATCCTGTGCTCCATTCCGATTCCAGAATCCTGAACCTGTAAGTACCGCCTATTCCAGAGACACTGGAAATTAATTCAATTGCCCAAAAATATATTTGCTTCTTCTAAGTTTTTCAATCTCATTCAAAATCAAATCATCAATGAATCAACCCACTTTGATGGGCCAATTGTTCACACTGGTCTGCATTTCCATATGTTTTAGTACTCAAAAATGCATAAATGGACGCATGCATATTGCATACACCAATTTGTTGGTTGGTTGCTATATTACTCACTCATTAACAAACTACAAAAGGTTCTACTAAGGACTGGAGTCAGCAGCACGTGAGGAAGGACATGTGACACCATGGACCGCTAAAAAATGACCAACTCACTTACACTAAGTAACTAAACTACCTACCGACCAGCACTATCTTAGTGACAGGACAAAGGAAAGGAGTCACTCTAGCATTACTAACTTAAGTTTTGTAAACTCTCTTACATAATCAGCCCAAGTGAGCGCAAAGTTATAAACAAGTAAGATTAGTAGTGCTGAGCACCTGTCAGGTGTCAAAAAGAATAACAAAACATAAGATTTTTAAATGAAACTTACCTGCATGTAAGCAACAGCATTCTTGTTTTTTGGGAAAAAAATTATATTTGCAATAATACAGAACAGGACTGGAGTCAGCAGCACGTGAGGAAGGACATGTGACGGATGTATGACGTTACAACGCATACTTTTACTCCGCATACCATTACAACGCGGTATTTACAACGAATACCGTTACAACGCATAGCGCTTTGGGGTGCTGGATAGTGGTAAGTATAATTTACTATTCTAACTCCAGTCCCCGTGGACCCTAGGGAAGGTGTTGGATAGTAAATTAAACTTACCTCTTATCCTAGAGCGCCCCCCAGCGCAATGCGTTGTAATGTCATGCGTTGTAATGCCCGCGTTGTAATGGTAGTGCGGAGTAAAAGTTGCGTCGTAACGGGTGTATACCACATGTGACACCATGGACTGCTAAAAAATTACCAACTCACTTACACTAAGTAACTAAACTACCTACCGACCAGCACTATCTTAGTGACAGGACAAAGGAAAGGAGTCACTCTAGCATTACTAACTTAAGTTTTGTAAACTCTCTTACATAATCAGCACAAGTAAGCACAAAGTTATAAACAAGTAAGATTAGTAGTGCTGAGCACCTGTCAGGTGTCAAAAAGAATAACAAAACATAAGATTTTTAAATGAAACTTACCTGCATGTAAGCAACAGCATTCTTGTTTTTTGGGAAAAAAATTATATTTGCAATAATACAGAACAGAACACACAATACTACTATAATTAGCCTCTCACCAAGCCCCACGACCTCAACACCTAGCAATTCCAGCAGGTCCTGCTCCTGGTCCACGATCTATGACCACCGGTGAGTCAGCAGGTTGTGGGTGCGCCAGACCTCAGAGCTGCAAAACACTGCTTGGCATACCCTCGCTCACCGGCGCTGACGCTGCAGGTTAGCCTTCCACCTGTTGCCAAGGTTAAGGGGAGGTGGCGCTGTACAAAAAAAAGAAGGGTGGCCACCTTCATCTCCGAGTATAGGACCCCGGGCTCCACATCTTCCGGGCGCCGTCTTCCGCAAAGAAAGCGGCTTTACTTGGCCAAGTCACTATCCTTGGCCTTCCCCTTCTGGCTAGCCTTACCCATGGTTCTGGGAAAGTGGGGGGCAGAAAATGAAAATGTAGAAGTACAAAATAAAGTCAAGGGAAGAAGTAGGAAAGTAAAAAAAACTAAAAAGCAAGAAATAGAAATACAGTACAAAAACTCAGTAAAAGTAGAAAGAAAATGCAAAATATACACTTAGGGAGAGAGAGGGAGAGATAATAAATAAAAGGTCAGAAAACAGTGTAAGAAACAAAGGATTAAAAAGATTGGAGATGGATGAAAAATGGCCCAAGAACCATGGAAAGAGTAAAGAAACAAGATGCTGCACCCATTGGCGACCGCGGTTGTGAAGTTAACGTTATATTTCCCCCGAACACGGAATCCGGTTGCTGAATGTCAAAAAAAGTCCAGTGAGCATAAGTGAACCTGCACAAGCATGCGGGACAAGCAACTCGGCAGGCTCGCAGAACTCCGTGCAGCGTTGCAGAATTTTTTTACTGCTTTGCATAGAGTGACTATGTGAACTCCACCAGGGCTTAGTGATTACAAGTGACTAAGATTAATTCAATCATTGCTTCCATCACTGTTTTCTATACTTATTGTGTTGCCCTAAGTGGGACGGGTATATCCAGATGAGGGTCCTGTGCACACTGGGTCTAGTCTGAAATCAAGGTAAGTCTAAAGAGAAGAAGGTACTTGACGGTAGTTGCGGAGGAGGCGCATCACATAGTTTGGTCTGGGCTCACAAAACCCAATGGGGTGTGGATATTAAGATACATTATTTATCTATTGCCTTCTGTATTTCTCTATGTTACTGTAGGAGCAATACAAGTGTCTGAAGAATTTCTGGAAGAACTGATTTACCTTACACTTAGTGTTCAATGTGATACTACTGCATAGAAATACAGAAACTCTGATGAAGTCCTCTTAGAGGGTGAAACACGTTCACCAGACCGTTTCATTGCTGTATTGATGGCTAACGAAGAGAAAAATTTTGAGGCTTCACACATTGGCTCCCATGTTATTTCGGTACTGGATAAGAGTATATTGGGATTGACACCATTGAACTGTGTGTTAATCGAGAAAGGAGGAAAGAAAAAAGAGAACAAGCTCTATAAAAAATTGTTGGACTGTTGATTTTTTCTCAAAAACTGTACTTACACGTCTGAACTTATATAATCAACAATTTTGCATTTAGATGATAGCACTGCGCATTTGTTCTCACAGACATCAGGCAGAAATTAATTATGCATGGAAATAGAAGATGGAAACTAGAAGTTTCAGAAGACAAACAAAGGTATGTTTTGTTTGGAAAGCATTATTTAGTTTGCAAGGGGGTGTGGTAAGTGGTCGGTCTTACCCAATATATCTGCTGAGCATGTCAGAACGCCGGGCCGGCGGTATCCACCGCCTGCCCGGCAGGGGCGATCCTCCCGCCATCCACGCCTGAATGATCCCCCGCCATATTAGGATGGCTGGGGGGTCCGTGGCGGACGGGAAGACTGTCCGCCGCTTTTCCGCCCGTCGATGAGTCAACTGGGCGGAAAAGGGGCTTAATATGGTGGCGGTGGCGGCAAGACACCGCCATCCATATTAACATGCAGGAAGAGATGTGCCATTCCATGGCGGTGTTGCCACCATGGAAAGGCATGCGCTTTCTGCTTGTGGGGCCCATTGCAGGGCCCCGGAGTGTTGGGGGCATGGGGGGTGCACATGGGGGTGCCTATGGTACACCCCTACATTGGCATGGACAAAGTGGCAGGCACCGCGTGGTGCCTGTCACCTTGTGCATGCCAATGTACAACGTGCATCCACAGCCTTGTGCTGTGAGCACCTCCAGCCACAAAGTTGTGGATGGGGGATGCCACCGCCACCATGGCGGTGGCATCCTAATGGCCACAGCAGGACTGCCGTACCTCTGGTGGGCGGTCCCGTTCACCGTTACTGTCCGCCCGCCATCGTAATAGGCCCCAAAATGTCAAGCTGTGCAGTTACAAAATGAGTATTTTTAGTGAATCCATGGATGTACTGCATTATTAATGCATAACAATGAATTTCTGGAAGAACTGATTCACCTTACACTTAGACTTCGCTGTGATACTACTGCAAAGAAATACAGAAACCCTGATGAGGTCCTCTTAGAGGACGAAACGCATTGGCCAGGCTGTTTTATTGCTCTATTGATGACTAATGAAGAGAACAAATTTTGAGGCTTCACACAATGGCTTCCACATTATTTCGGTAATGGATAAAAGTATATTGGGATTGACACCATTGATCTCTGTGTTTATCGTGAAGGGAGGAAAGAAAAAAAGAGAACAAGCTCTATAATACAATCGTTGGACTTTTGATTCTCTCTCGAAAATGTTATTTACAAGGCTGAACTCATATAAACAACAATCTTGCATTTAAATGATGGTACTGTGCATTTGTTCTCACAAATATCAGGCAGAAATAATTTATGCATGGAAATAGAAGTTCGGAACTAGAAGTTTCATAAGACAAACAACGGTATGTTGTGTTTGGAAGCCATTATTGGGTTTGCGAGGGAGTGTGTTAAGTAGTCTGCCTTACACAATATACCTGCTGAGCATGGCAGAAGGACTCTGGTGACTTTGGTAATGTAATACAGATTTAGAATTGAGAAGGAGCAACTCATCTGCACACAAAATGTCAAGCTGTGCAGTTACAAAATGAGTATTTTCTGCATCTATGGGTGTACTGCATTACTAATGCGTAACAATGCCGTACCGCATATGTATGCATACTCGTACTCAATTTTTCATTCTTCGTTACACTGATGTCTGTAACAAGTGCTGCCCACAGTGGTCCACAGAAGTATCATAACTAAAGCAAGACATGGACTTATCTGCCATCTTCCCAACTGTTAAAAGGTATGCGGTGCTACTTATTGTATGGTGTTCCTTCCTGATGAACTCTACCGTGACACTGCTATTTCCATTTCCATAATATTGATAAAAGTGTTTCTCCAAAAGTCTGTACATCAGTACATTAATTATAGAAAAGAAGTTGATTTATTGCAGGTCCTTGACAAATCACTGAAATGGCAGTTTAGCTAAGCCTGAGTTAGAAATAACAATAGGTGGAGAGTGAAATATATGTTGCATTTCAGAAAGAGAAGCTGAAGAGACTGAGCACTCATGGAACCCTTTGATGGATATTGGCAGAGGAGAGCAGGAGCGCCCGGGGTTGTAGAAGAAATTCAGGTTCAAGAAACAAGGAAAGGATAACAAGATAGAAAAGAAAATCTACGCAGACATGGTGAGCAAAGACAATGTAAGACTGTTTGGCTTGTTGATTCACCATGTATATACAACACAGTGGTCTCCTTAGAGTACACCTACAGTATGGGTTTGGAAATAATAGCCAAGCAAGTACTCCAGTGGGCTCCAGAACCTCACAATTGGCTTCACAACCTCTGGACAATCACTCTCTATTTATTATCTCTTTCTGTATTGATACAATTCCTGGGGTGCACAATTAAATTGCCATGCACAACCGCACCCCATCGACATCTGCATTTACATCCTACGCAGTCCCTTCTAGTCTGGATTCTGACAAAACCTCTCAAATGAAACCATTTTTGCCCTGGTTTTCCACCTCCTCAACACCACAGACTACAAGTGTTGACCTTTGTCCTCTTACTCATTGATCTTTTGGGCCCTCGGCATATTTCACTGCCCCTCGTGCGGACAACCTCACCCTCTTTCGCTCAGCAGCATAGCTCTTGCGTGGCCTAGCCAAAGTTCTTCACCCTGTAGCCTTCTCCTAGACAAGGTTCTACTTCATGCCTCTTCCACTTTTTCAGAGAGATCTTGCAGGGGTCAGTCTTTGTAACTCGGACCATCCTTTTCTATCATTACACTACATCATGTGGCAACATCGTCTCAATTGCATTTTTAAATCGTCTGTTTGCCCAAAGTACCCAAATCTTCACCTCCATTCATATTTGTTTTACTCTTTCCAGCCTACCATTACAGATTGACTCACAGTTATATGTTCGTGCATGGCTTTCCATACCATCATACTACACTGCATGAAAAACATTATCTGTTTACCTTGTCAATCAACATCCACAGTATTTTCTCTATCCTCTCCTACAAGTCAATCTCCTAGTAGCCTTGTGCTCAGATAAGAACCTCTGACTCTATTTTTACAGCCACATGATTATGTCCTCTAATCATAACTGCAACACAGTGTGATCTGCTACCACTTCCCTAGATAGTGATTGAAGTTTATTGTCATGAGATGTGTTATCATTACTCCTTTACATCTTTTGCAAACTCCTTTTATGTAACCCACCTGCCTATTTATTCGTAAATAGAGATGCACTACATGGTCCCTAAATAAATGTAATCTTTCAACAGGACTCCACTCTGTTGGGTCGTAGCAGATCATCTTCAAACTTGCACATACTATTACAAATAAACGCTCCAGCCAGTGGCACCTTCTGCTCGAAAGATCGGCAGGGTAAAACTAAAAGCCACTCTACATCGTACTGTGATAATGGCAATCTAAAGCCCTTGCAGTGTCTCACAGGATGGTGTTATAGAAAATGAAAGGAACAGTTTATTTTGTGCACAGTACATTGTCACCCAATGTTAATAAAAACATGTTTGTATCTGTGGACGGTAGAAGGAACGTCTGTAGTGAGTTTGGTTCCGGAGGGAAACTTATTTGATATTTTTGTGTAACAGTCTATGTTAATCTAATTATTAGTGCTCATTCTGCTTACTTCTCACAAAAAATGAGCTTTACCCTTCTTCTTTCACTTTCTCTTTCTCTGACTAACACACAGACACACACTGCCTCACTCTCTCTCACTTTCACTCCCTTTCGCTTTTCAATTCATATTCTCTCTCCCTCTCCCTGTCACGCATTCAGCAGATATGGAAGATATTACCTTGGAAGGAGAACCAGCCATAACATCTGCCCAGGTAAAAATCCAGCGTGTAGAGTGAATCTACGTTAACCCTGATGCAGTGGAAATTCTGTATTTGCATACTCATATTTGTAGGGGTGCATGAGAACCACGAAAAGAGAGAAACCACATATCATTTTGTTTGTGTAAAAGAGAAGTGCTAGAATTGTGAAATGTATTAACCTGAATAAATAACACATTATAGGCCATTGACGAAGTGCCATGGAGAAATTAAATCTTTTGAGATGTCGTTCTATTGCATTCCAGGTGATTATACTTATATTTACATTCTATGATCTATGTCAGTGGTTCCCAAACTTTTTTGACCCGTGGCTCCCTTGACCTAATTGGCAGTTGGCCGTGGCTCCCCACCATTTTTCTTGGGCGTGCCAAACACAACATTCATGCTCTTGGGTGTACTCGAGTTGCATGCACTGGGCAAGTCGAGTCGCTGCTTCAGATCTGCAGCTGGAGCCCAACCTGATCGGGGCGAGGCAGCTCTCCCAGGCCAGCAGTGATCACACTGCACATGAAACGAACTCGCAAAGTCTAAGCCCCTCCATCCCCGACTGCCGCATCCTCTCAAAGACTGCTGCGGGCACAGCAAAATGACAAGTTGGCATTTCCCAAGGGTACCTTCCTTTCAGGTGACGTGCAGGGTAATACTGCTGGCCTTAATTAGCAATGCTAATGTGGAAACACTTGTGTGCGATTTTAGAACAATGAACAGTTCGGGGTCCTCAAAGCTCTCAAAATCACATGCCCATCATATTGCAGCAGGGACCTTAACCTGGTAACCTATTTTAAATCTGTTGTGACCAAATCAATAAAACACAACAGATATACTATCACATTTATTCTTTTTGCCAATTCCTTTGGAGGGCAGAGTTTTTGAAAACATAAAAGTATACACAGACTGTTGGACATTGATCCACATAACTCCACTAGTTGTGAACACGCCTTCGATCTGTTTTGAAGAATCTTAATCACAAAGACATGCAATCGTGGCGTATATTTTTTTCACGTTTCAGCATTGACACACATTATCGGTTCATACATCCCAATTTGCAAAATGATATTGGCTACAAAGCCAGAATTGGCTGAAGATATCACACATGACCTAGAGGCACATGGCAGATAATAAAATGTCACACTACTATTGGGCCACTTCAAAAACTGTGCTTGGTTAAGGGCAAAACGAAAATTAGGCTTTAATTACATTTTGTGATGATTCACTCTCTCATTCACATCATGCATTCAACCAAGCACCAACAATACTGCTTGTTTGGCCTTTGTATAGTGAAAAGATGTATACCACATCTTTCTAATGCACAACACAGGCACATCATGCGGGGAAGCAGTATATGCTTCCCTAAAAAAAGGAATAGGTAAAGGACAGTTGGCAGTAGCAGGAGGAATGGCACTAGGGTTTCTCTCACACATATAGAACAGGTACAGCACCAGGTGCTACCGTGCAAGCTTCTCTTCCTCACACAATAGATACAACTGCAGCATCAACAGTGCTAGTGTCTTGCCCTCACATAAAAGGTACAGATTGGGCAACAGGCGTAGGCATGAACCTTCCCCACAGAACAAGTACAACAGAACAGCAGTAGTGCAAGCTATCCTCTGATAAAGACAGATGGAAATTAGACAGACAGTGCAAGCTTTGCTTTCTCGAAAACCATACAGCATGTGCGCAACAAGCAAGCCTACCTGTCTCACAGCAGACACACAGCACAAACCTCTCTTCCGTGCATTTCCGAGGTGTGCCTCGTTTGACTCTACTCTTCTCAAAGGCCGGAGATGTTTCTATCTGGCCCAGCCCCCCTGGGGGTCCGATTAAAGAGGCGCCCTTGATCTGGGGAATGATGGCCCATTAGCTGTAATCACAGAGGGCTCCCCCCACCCTGACCGGCCTTATCTGCACAGATATGGTAATGAGCAGCTCGTCACTGGGGCAGCAGGAGCAGGTAAGGCGCTGGGGCTAATGAGCGCAGCCCTTAATGGAGCCATTCAGATGCAGAGGGCGAGGGCTGGGATCAATTGACCTGGCAGCACAAAGGAGGGGAAAGATTTGTGGCTGCAGTTTCTACGACCCACTTCCTGCACTGTGGCGTGGCGCCCCTGGCTTCTAATCACGGCGCACCAGGGCGCCGCGGCGCACACTTTGGGAACCACTGATCTATGTGATCATTTAACACTTCTAATTTATCACATATTTTCTCTGGCCACAATCAGGATGAAACTAAAGAGAGGGATAGATTATGTGAAATAGGTTATCTCAATTTATGTGTTATCAAAAAGAATGTATTAACTAAAGTTAGTACAAAACGACTCAGCCATTCAGATGGTGTAAAGGCATGCATGTACAGAAGCAGATTCCTGTTGTTGATGAGGACCACATTCTCATTTTCTAGGATTGAGTCCTAGATGTTTGCTGTTGTTTGCAAAGCCCCTCTCACCGGCAGAGGTGGGTAATTGAAAATGAGATTTGCATGTTGCATCACAGAGTACTTCACTACATCCATGGTACGAACACATAGCCTTTTTTATGTCTTGTTTTAGCCAAGACTTTGATTTCACTAAAATCATATGTGTCATTTAGCCACGTCTCTTATAGCCAATGATCTGTTGTTGTGTATATTTTCTTCTGCCCACTATAGCATACAGCATGGGGCAGTGGGTCATTGTACTTCAGCCACTGTTTAACTTCACTTTGAATGACTGCATTTTGCTCTCCCACAATGAGCACATCCACACACAAGGTTGTTCCCTTAAGTACCAGTGTTTTCACTTTTACTTTATAATTACTTTAGCGTTTCCTTTGCGTTTAGAGCCTAAGGTAAAAGCAGGATGCTTCATACCAGATATGAGCACAGGTCCGAATCTATGCTTTATCAGTTCCGGTCTCCGACCAATGCGATTGTGAATTATTTTTTTTTCATGTTTTTCTTTCTTTCTTTCTTTCTTTCTTTCTTTCTTTCTTTCTTTCTTTCTTTCTTTTCCCTTTTTTTTCTTTCTTTCCATCTTCATATCCGCTTTTCTTTCTTACCTTCTTTCTTTCCTTTCCTTCCAATGTTTCTTTGTTTGCTTCTTTCTTTCTTTCTTTTTTCTTTCTTTCTTTTTCAAAGGCAGGAGGCTTTCTTTCTTTCTTTCTTTCTTTCTTTCTTTCTTTCTTTCTTTCTTTCTTTCTTTCTTTCTTTCTTTCTATATTTCTTTCTTCCTTCATTCCTTACTCAAAGGCAGGAGATTTCTTTCTATCTTTCCTTCTTTCTTTGTTTCTTTGTTTCTTTGTTTCTTTCTTTCTTGGCAAAAACCTTTCCTGCATTCTTTTTTTTCTTTCTGTTAGACATGGGTGTTTGCTAGTTGGTAGTGATATGCCCCATGTCCAAGTAGGGACGCTTCCTTCTAGTCAAGGTAAGGGAGTTACACACCCAAGATAACCCCGCTCACCCCCTTGATAGTTTGGCACGAGCAGTCAGGCTTATCTCAGAGGCAATGTGTATAGCATTTGTACATAAAACACGCAGTAACACAGTAAAAACACTACAAATGGACACCAAACCAGTTTGGAAAAAAAAACAATCTTTATCTAAACAAAACAACACAAAAACGACAAAAATCCAATATGCACAACTCAAGATATCACTTTTTAATGGTTTAAGCAGTTCAGTCCACAGTACTCTATGGATGCGTTGATTTTAGCTCAAAATAGCTTTAATGCATCAAAATCCAAGATGAAAAACCGCCAAAAAGGCTGGAAGCATCTGAAAACACAACAATGTGTTAATTCTTTTGACCCATGGGAATGGAGGCGTCAGCTCTGTTGCGCGCAGGAGAAGTGTTGCGTCGCTTCCTTAGTACGAGGAGAAGCGTTGCGTCGAATTCCGAAAGCGACTCCTTACTCTAGGCAATGCTATGGGAACTTGGTGCACAGGAGCAATGAATGGAAAATTCAGGTGTGCTGTGTTGATGCGGTGGCAAAACAGGTGCTGAATTGATTCTTCCAACCGTGGGCATATGATCGGTTGATTCCTTCGGTCAGAGGGAGGGCCTCGGACGTTGGAGACATGATGTTTTGGATTCGGGCTGCGGCCCGAACAGGCGCTGCATCAATTTTTGAACTCACAATCAATTCACTGAATGGTGATGCATGGATTTTCAGCTCTTGAAGCAGCAAAACCACCTCTAAAGGTCCAGAACTGTAGTTGGCACCCTTTCCCAGCAGAGGAGTTCAGGGGAGTTGCAGATGAAATCTTTGATTTGTCTTAGACTTCCAACAAGAGGCAAGAACACACAAGCCCTTGGAGAACGTGGAAAGAAAGGATTCCGGAAAGCAAATCCAGTTCTTTCACTGCTCACACACAGAAGCAGCAACTGCTGGCCAACCCAGCAAAGCAACACAGCAAAAGGGCAGTATTCCCCCTGACAGCTCTCCAGCTCTTCTTCTTGGCAGAGTCCTCAGTCCAGAAGTGTTCTAAAAATATGTGTTTCAGTTCCAATACTTATACCTCATTTTGCCTTTGAAGTGGGCATACTTCAAAGAATAGTCTTTGTAGTGAACAGATCCTGCCTTGCCCTGGCTCCAGACATACTACAGTGGGGATGAAGACAGCATTGTGAGAGGACATGCACAGCCCTAGGTGTGAGTGACAACTCCTCCCACCACTCTAGCTCAGGAATGCCCATCAGCCTGGTGATGGGCAATCAAGACAGAAACAATCAGTTCAGCCGTTTGCACAAGCAGGAGTTGTTTTCCATATTTTCATGTGGCTTAAGACCTGTCAATATGCTACCGAAAGGCAACTCACCACCAACTGGAATACAGAAGAACATCTGCCCTGGTGGCAAATCCTTTAAAGTCACTGTACATGCCAATAAAAGTCTCCTAGAGACAGACACAAAACAAACTCTGGCACTAAAGAAAATGTTTGATTCCTACCTTTTCAAACAAGTCATCAGCTCGATAGGCCAACTCAGACACCACACCTGAGGCAACAACACACCCACTATTAAGATATATTTAGCAAGGGCTTTTCAACATGCTGCCTTGGGTTCTCTCCTGGAGTTGCATAATGACCAACTCTGTCCTGTTAGTCTGCATATCTGGACACACAAGACCAAAGAGTAAAACAGAGGGGATAAGGTTTAGGAAAGGGGATGGAGAACTTGACTACAATAAAGAAAAATATGAACTGCACAACGCGAACTATCAGAACAAGTAGTCAGCGGTTACCGGGGAAGACAACATTTACAACAACTCTTCATTTCTATGGTCGTGGGTTATTCTGCTGCAACAAATCCATTAAGTATGAAACCACACATCTAGAAAGAGGAGGAAATAACAATTCAATCACAGTCTCTATATTTGTAATGTAACTTGTCTATCTGTTGCATACTCCCCATAACTAAGCATAAATACTTGAGAATATAAAAGAACCCCAGAGCTGTCAAGAGTGATTTTTAACCAAACTAGAAAAACATACATTAGTTCTAATAATTTTTCCTGTGACCTCTCCAAAGTCTGGCGCACATAAAGCCCTCTTTTAAGTACTTTGGCCTGGATTTACTAACCAATGTATGCAAAAACTGTGATGGATAGAATGCTTGAATTAATCTCAGCCACTGGTATTCACTAGGGGCACATCTCAGGTCATCATTATTTTGCACACCATGCCACCTCAGTTTGGATCCAGCTAAATGTAAATCAGTCTTGGCCCTGCTTCAGTAGGAACAGAACTGCCAAGCCAATGCCTCCCTGAACCACAACACAAGCAACCCAGGAACAGTTTCATCCTAGTTTTTTTCCCCTTCATTTTATCAATACAAAACAAACAAAGATCCAAAAACAAGCGGCAAACAATTGGAAATGATAAAGCATAACGAAAAATACACACATAAAGTTGCCTTCATGATTTTGTCCAAATAACAGAAATCAAAAGGCAGATACATATAAAGTTTCATCCTAGTTATGGGCTCATTAGTTTGGTACAGCTTGCTTCCAGTGACACAGTGTTGATGTGTATATAGCTGGGTCCAATCTCAGGTAGCATGATGTGCAAAATAATGAAGGATTGAGAAGCAGTCCCAAGTGATTACAAGTGGCTAAGATTCACTCAATCAATCAGGTAATTTGTAGAGCGCACTACTTACCGGTTAGGGTCTCACGGTACTGAGGGGGGGCCTGCTACTGCTCGAATAGCCAGGTCTTGTGTAGCCCCCTGAAGGTTAGTAGGTCTTGGGTCTCCCGTAGGAGGATGGGGAGGGTGTTCCAGGTCTTGGTGGCGAAGTAGGAGAACGATCTGCCGCCGGAGGTCGTTCTTCAGATGCGGGGGACGGTAGTGAGGGCGCAGTCGGCGGAGCAGAGCTGGCAGTTCGGGGTGTAGAAGGTGAGTCGTCTGTTGAGGTATGCTGGTCCGGTGTCGTGGATCGCCTTGTGTGCATGTGTGAGGAGTTTGAAGGTGATCCTCTTGTGATGGGCAGCCAATGCAGGTCTCTCAGGTGGGATGTGATGGGACTGTGTCGCGTGATGTCGAGGATCAGGCGGGCAGAGGCGTTCTGTATGTGTTGCATTCATTTCAACAGTTTGGACGGGGCTCCCCTGTAGAGGGTGTTTCCGTAGTCCAGCCTGCTGCTGACTAGGGCCTGGGTGACTGTTCTTCTTGTGTCGGTGGGGATCCACCTGTAGATCTTGCACAGCATGCAGAGGGTGTTGAAGCAGGAGGAGGAGACGGCGTTGACTTGCTTGGTCATGGAGAGCGTGGAGTCGAGGGTGAACCCCAGGTTGCGTGCGTGGTCGGAGGGTGTCGGTGCTGCTCCTAGGGCGGTCGGCCACCAGAAGTCGTCCCAGGCTGAGGGGGTGGAGACGAGGATGAGGACCTCCGTCTTGTCTGAGTTCAGTTTCAGATGACTGTTTTTCATCCACTCGGTGGCGGCTTTCATTCCTTTGTGGATGTTGGTTTTGGCGGTGAGGGGGTCCTTGTTGAGTGAGAGAATTAGCTGTGTGTCGTCGGTGTAGGAGATGATGTTGAGGTTGTGAAGTCTGGCGACATGGGCGAGCGGGGCTATGTAGATGTTGAACAAAGTCGAGCTGAGGGATGGTCCTTGGAGTATGCCGCAGATGATCTTTGAGGCTGCAGAGCGGGAAGGGGGAGGTGGACTCTCTGGGTTCTGCCAGAGAGTAAGGAGGTGGTCCATTCCGGAGCCTTGCCTCGAATCCCTGCCTTGTGGAGGCGTGTGCATAGGGTGCGGTGGCAGACTGTGTCGAAGGCAGTTGATAGGTCCAGGAGGATGAGGGCCGCGGTTTCGCCGTTGTCCACCAGGGCCCTGATGTCATCTGTGGCAGTGATGAGGGCAGTTTCGGTGCTGTGGTTGCTGCGAAACCCGGACTGGGACAGGTCCAGGATGTTGTTCTCCTCAAGGTAGTGGGTCAGCTGTTTGTTGACGGTTTTCTCAATGACCTTCGCTGGGAACGGGAGCAGGGAGATTGGCCGGAAGTTCTTGAGGCCCTTCGGATCTGCCTTGGGTTTCTTGAGCAAGGCATTGATTTCGGTGTGCTTCCAGCTCTCCGGGAAGGTCGCAGTCTCAAAGGAGATGTTGATGGCCTTGCAGAGATGGGGTGCGATGGTGGTGCCGGCTTTGCTGAAGATGTGGTGTGGGCATTGGTCTGACGGGGAGCCGGAGTGGATGGTGTTCATGATCTTGATGGTATTGATGTTAGTCAATGTGAGCAGGTGGTCACTGTGGGTGGTGGCCGTGTTGCGTCTTAGGTGTTGTTGGCTGTCTGGTTGTCAAAGCTGTCGTGGATGTCTGCGATTTTCCGATGGAAGAAGGTGGTGAGGGAGTTCCACAGGTCTTGCGATGGAGGGATGTCATTGGTGTTGGAGCTGGAGTTGGAGAGTTACTTCACAATGTTGAAGAGCTCTTTGCTGTTGTGTGCGTTATTGTCGAGACGGTCCTTGAAGGAGGTCCTTTTGGCGGATCTAATGAGGTGATGGTGTTGGCGCATGGCTTTCTTGTGGGCTGCGTTGTTCTCCAGTGTCTGTTCGCAGTGCCATTTCTTCTTTAGTTTTTGGCAGGTTTGTTTGGAGGTCTGGAGGTCCGCGGACAACCAGCTGGCATTCTTGTTGGTGTGTTTGTTGGAGGGTTTCTTGATCGGGCGTTTTGGCGTAGTCATCGATCCAACGCCTGAGGTTGCTGGTGGCGGCGGGGTTGGGTGGGGTCCGCGGGTGGGCTTGAGGTGAGGGCGGTGTTTAGCTGGTCTTTGGTGATTTTGCTCCAGCTGCGGCAGGGGATCTGTTGGGTGCGGTGGTGCAGGTGGGTTTCCGGAATGTGAAGTGGATGCAGCGATGGTCGGTCCTGTGGAGTTCGGTGGTGTGGCTGAAGGAGACGTGGGAGCTTGCGGAGAAGATGGGGTCGAGTGTGTGGCCAGGGGAGTGAGTGGGCATTGTGACAAGCTGTCTGAGTCTGAGGTTGGCGCGGTTGTTGATCAGGGTGGTGGAGTTGGTGTCGTTGTTGTTCTCAAGGTGGAAGTTCAGGTCTCCGATGAGGATGTAGTCCATGGAGGCGAGGGCATGCGTGCTGACAAATGTCACCACGGGGTCGCTGAACTGAGGCCAGGGTCCGGGGGTCTGTATATCAGAGTTCCTCTGAGGGTGGTATTGGGATCATTGTGGATCTGGAAGTGCAGGTGTCGCTGGAGTTGGTCGAGACCTTGAGGGTGGACTTTTGGATGATGGCGATTCTACCTCCTACTCCATTGTTGAAGTCTATGGAGGTGATCTTCTAGCCGTCCAGGATGGCTACTGCAATGTCAAGTGCCGAGGAGTCGTTTATCCAAGTCTCTGTAAGGAAGGAGTGTGGGGGCGGGTTGGTGGCTTGGAGACTGGTGAAGCTGCAGCTCTGGCAGGAGAAGGGTCTTTTGGGGCACTTCAGGGTGGCCAGGAAGCAGGCGTGTGGTCGGCCGGTGTTGAGTGCATGGAGGGTGTTGGGATCGTAGCGGCGTCGGGTGTCATGGCGTTCGCGTGGGCCAGGGGGTCTGGCGCTAGGTGCGGTCCAGGTGCGGATGGGAGCAGAGGGTCTTGCCTTAGGCATGCCTTTGGTGCACCAGCTGCACGCCCTCTGCGTGCGGCCGCACAGCAGCCGCCATATAAGGGGAGGTGGGAGGGATGAGCAGCTGGGAGACGGGAGCAGAGCGGCGAATGGGCGAGCAGGGGAGCGGTGTCGCAGGAGATGCAGCGGCAGGAAAAATGAGCGGGTAGAGCGGGTGGAGGAAGACAGAAGGCAAAGGGCACAATATCAGAACAACAGTACAAAATGAAAGAAAAAAAGGTGAAAAAACAACACTAAAAAGCTAAATCAGACAGCACAATTACGGCAGGGCTACCAGGGGAAACCAGAAGGCAAAGGGCACAATAACAGAGCAACAGTACAAAAGGGGGCAGAGTGAGTGCAAGAGCAGCGGCCTTGAACCCACAACAGCGGCAGCAGTGGGCTCAGGGGCGACGACACACATGTGGTGCTGTGCGGCGTGGGGAGCGACCTTCCTGAGAGCAGAATCAAGGGTCGCTGATTAATTCAATCAATCCATCCATCACTGTTTTCTAGACTTCTTATATTGCCCTGAGTGGGATGGGTATGTCCAGACGTGGGTCCCATGCACATTTTGTCACTGGAACCAAGTTAATTCTAAAGAGAAGGAGGTACTTGACCGTACTTGACGGAGGTGGCAGATCGTATAATTAGGTCTGGGCTTACAGAACACAATGGTGTGTGGATATATAGCTACATTATTTATCTATGGCCTTCTGTATTTCTCTTCAATAATATAGGAGGGATGTATGACATTACAACGCATGCTTTTACTACGTATGCCTTTACAACGCGGTATTTACAACGAATACCTTTACAACGCATAGTGCTTTGGGGCGCTGGATAGTGAATAGTTTAATTTACTATTCCAACTGCAGTCCCCGTGGATAGTAGGGAAGGTGTTGGATAGTAAATTAAATCTATTCCCTATCCTAGAGCGCCCCTCAGCGCAATGCATTGTAATGGTTTGCGTTGTAAATACCACGTTGTAAAGGCATTACGTGGTAAAAGTTGCGTTGTAAAGGATGTTTCCCACTGCAAAGACATACAGAAACCCTGATGAGGTCTTCTTAGAAGACAAAACGTGTTGGCCAGGCTGTTTTATTGTTCTATTGAAGACTAATGAAGAGAACACATTTTGAGGCATCACACAATGACTTCCACATTACTTCGGTATTGGATAAAAGTATATTGGGATTGACACCATTGAACTATGTGTTTATCATGAAGGGAGGAAAGAAAAGAAGAGAACAAGTTCTAGAATACAATTGTTGGACTGTTGATTCTCTCACGAAAATTTTACTAACAAGCAGCCGCGGCCCATTGAGGTAGTTACGGTGGGGCAGAGTGGCGGGCGGGGGAGGGGTGCTAAAAAACGGAATATGGATAATTGGAGGTAAGTAAACAATTTAATAAATAAAATGAATTTCTTAGCGCGCCCTGCATCGCAAAATGCGATGCAGCGCGCGCTATGAAATTCGTTTTATTACTTACCTCCAATTATCCATATTCCGGTTTTTAGCACACCCACTCTGGACCCCCCAAGCCTGCCTCTCTGACCCACGGTAACTCCCTCCACGGGCCGCGGCTGCTTACATGGCTGAACTGATATAAAAAACAATCTTGCATTTAGATGATGGTACTGTGCATTTGTTCTCACAAACATCAGGCAGAAATTAATTATGCATGGAAATAGAAGTTCGAAACTAGAAGTTTCATAAGACAAACAAAGGTATGTTGTGTTGGCAATGCATTATTGGGTTTGCGAGGGAGTGTGTTAAGTAGTCTGCCTTACACAATATACCTGCTGAGCATGGCAGAAGGACTCTGGTGACTTTAGTAATGTAATACAGATTTAGAATAAGTGGCCATGAAGGAGCTACTCGTCTGCACACAAAATATCAAGCTGTGCAGTTACAAAATGAGTATTTTCTGCATCCATGGTTGTACTGCATTACTAATGCATAACAATGCCGTACCGCATATGTATGCACACTCGTACTCCCTTTTTCATTCTTCGTTACACTGATGTCTGTAACAAGTGCTGAACACAGTGGTCTACAGAAGTATCCTAACTAAAGCAAGACATGGACTTATCAGCTATCTTCCCAACTGTTAAAAGGTATGTGGTGCTACTTATTGTATGCTGTTCCTTCCTGATGAACTCTACTGTGACACTGCTATTTCCATATCAATAATATTGATTAAAGTGTATTTCCAAAAGTCTGTACATCAGTACATTAATTATAGAAAAAAGTTGATTTATTTTAGGTCATTGACAAGTCACTGAAATGGCACTTTAGCTAAGCCTGAATTAGAAATAACAATAGGTGGAGAGTGAAATATATGTTGCGTTTCAGAAAGAGAAGCTGAAGAGACAGACCACTCATGGAACCCTTTGATGGATATTGGCAGTGGAGAGCAGGAGGTGCCCGGGGTTGAGGAAGAAATTCAGGTTCAAGAATCAAGGAAAGGATAACAAGATAGAAAAAAAATGTATGCAGGCATGGTGATGGCAAAGACAATGTAAGACTGTTTGGTTTATTTATTCATCGTGTGTATATATCACAGTGTTCTCCTTAGAGTAACACCTACAGTAGGGGTTTGGAAATATTAGCCAAGCAAGTACTCCAGGGGGCTCCAGAACCTCACAATTGGCTTCACAACCTCTGGAAAATCACTCTCTATTTATTATCTCCTGTATTAATGCAATTCCTGGGGTGCACAATTAAATTGCCATGCACAATCGAACCCCACCCACTTCTACATTTACATCCTACACAGTCCTTTCTAGTCTGGATTCTGGCAAATCCTCTAAACTGAAACCATTCTTGACCTGGTATTCCACCTCCTCAACACCACAGACCACAAGTGTTTGACCTTTGTCCTCTTGCTCATTGATCTTTTGAGCCCTCAGCATTTTTCACTGCCCCTCGTGCGGACCACCACACCCTTTTGGACCAGCAGCACCGATCTTGCTTAGTCCAGCCACACTCCTTCATCCTGTAGCCTGTCTCCTAAGCAAGGTTCTACTTCATGCCTCTTCCCCTTTTTCAGAGGGATCTTTCAGGGGTCGGTCTCTGTATCTCAGACCCCTCCTTTTCTTTCTTTACACTACGTCATGTGAAAACATCGTCTCAATTGCACTTTCAAATCACCTGTTAGCCCAAAGTACCCAAATCTTAACCTCTATTCATATTTATTGTACTCTTTCCATTGCTAAAATTACAGATTGACTCACAGTTATGTGCTCATGAATGGCCTTCCATGACATCATACTACACTCCATGAAAACAAAAACAATCTGTTTACCTTGTCAATCAACATCCACCGTATTTTCCCTATCATCTCCTGCAAGTCATTACCTCCTCGTCCTGTCTTCCTCGCCACAGTATTCACAGATGAGCCTCAGGCTCCAAACAGAACTCCAAGTACAAAAAAACAGCGCTCTAGTCTCCCTCTCCCTCCTCCAATATGGCCCCCAGTGGCTCCAGCCAATCCCATAAAGGGACACAGAAGCACCAACACGACCTGTTCTTTTTTTCTGCACTTCTCCCAGTGCTGTGTTTTTTCCTGCTGGTCAGGTGAGTGGGGCTGGGTTCCTGCTTTAGCGGTTCCCCTTGTCCTATGGTATCTAATTGGGGGAAGTTAGTTTGCTTGTGTGCTGACTTATGTTCGTTTTTATATTTCGTCATTACATGTGCTTCGTTTTTTATTGTGTTTTGTTTCCCCCTTCTATTGCCTGGCTGCCTCGTGTCCTGCTTCAGCGGACTTGAGTGGCTTTCTGTTGACGGCTGGTTGAATTTTGGGCGGGACGCCTTGTGTCCTGTTTGCCGTTTTTTGTTGCCTTTCCCGGCCGCGCGTCCTGCTGAGCGGACGTTGCGCGACCGGGTGCGTGATCTCTGGGAGCCGGAGGCTTCCTTTGGATCTCCCTTACCTTCTGCCGCTCTTCGCACCGGCGTGGTTTCGGCCTCTTCGTGTCTCTGCACAGCTGGAGACGCATTCGGAGGTTGACGCGCTGCGGTCTGTGCCTCGTTTGTTTTCCTTTTGGGTGCGCGCGGCTCTTCCGGCTGCCTTTCATTCCTTCGGCTGGGTTCGAGGTGGGATTTGTTTGGTTGCTTAGCAACCTCGGGTCCTCATTTAACGGGCTGTTCTGCATTTTGCCTGTGTTTGTATTTAGTTCCTTTGCGTGGCTGGCTGTCATGGATCTTTCCTCTGGTCTTGGGGCTCCTGATTCTTTGGACGTGGCTTCCAGTTCTGGGGTGCAAGTTCCTTCCTTGGAGATTTTGCAGCAGATGATCAATTCTGCTGTATCTGCTGCTTTGCAGGGTCATGTACCTGTCCCTCATTCAAAAAAGGCGAGGGTTGATGGCACTGCTGCTGCTGATTCTGAGAATGAGGAGGAGGTTGATGTCAGGGGTCGCTTTGTGCAGGGTGCCGACCTGAAGGAGGTGCTGGGTCACATTCGCGAAAACTTGGTGTTCCCTGCTTCTGTGGTGCCTCTGGAGGACGATCTGCTTTCGCAATATTGTCGTCCTGAGCCTGATTCTTTGCCTCTCCATTCCTCTGTATTGAAGGTCCTGGAGAATGAATGGAAGGATGTGGACAAAGGTTTGTTTCCTCGTTTCTTGAGTAGGAGATACCCTCTTCAGGATTTTGCAGTGAAATACCCTGCCTCTGTGAAGGTTGACTCTTTGTTGGCGAGCATGTCTTCGCATGGGTCGGTTGTCTCGGAGGACTCTTCTCCTGCTGACCCAGTTGACCATAAGGTGGATGGTGCTGTGAAACGCACTTTTGCGGCTGCAAATTTTTCTATCAGGGCTGCGGCCTATTCATCTTACACTATCCAGTCCTTGCTCAAGGATTTTCAGTCTCTGTCGGAGTTGTTGGACCAGGGGGAGGATGTTTCTTCTACCCTGGCGATGATGGAGCAGCAGGTTCGTCTGCTATCGGATGTCTCCTTTGATTCGCTGGGGGCTGCTACTTCTGCGGCGGGGTCCTCTGTGGCTGCGAGGCGTCAATTATGGCTCCGTTCATGGAAGGCTGATGCTGCTCAGAAAAACTTGCTTATGAAGATCCCTTTTTCTGGTGTTAAACTTTTTGATTCACCTCTTGACGAAATGGTGAAGAAAACAGCAGAGGACCGTAAACTGCTTGCTCCTGACCGTCCTGGCAGGTTCCGTGCCTTTGGTTCACAGCGGTCTTTTGGTGCTTCGAAGAGGGGTCGGGCTGGTCAGCCCTTTCGTGGTCGGGGGCGTGGCCGGGGTGCTCCCTCCTTTGATAAATCCCAGTTCTCCGGCGTATCTGCCTCCTCCGCTCCTGCTTCTAAATCCTGATTGGGTCGCTCCTGGTATGGGTCCGGTTGGGGGTCGCCTCGCTTGCTTCCTGGACTCTTGGCGGGAGACTGTGTCGGACCAATGGGTGCTTCAGGTGCTCTCGGAGGGTTTGCGCATTGGATTTGCCCAGACGCCCCCAGACTGTTTCCGGGCCACTCCTTGTCCCAGAGATCCTGTGAAAAAGTTGGCGCTTTTGGACGGCATTGCTTCCCTGGTGGTCAAGAGGGCGATCGTTCCTGTGCCCTTCGATCAGTTGGGGAGAGGGGTGTATTCAATACTTTTCCTGGTGTCCAAGCGCACCGGGGATCTTCGGACTGTGATGGACCTGAAGTGGGTAAATACTTTCATCCCTCACCAACGGTTCAAGATGGTTTCCCTTCCTTTGATCTTTCCTCTGGTGTCTCAGGGAGATTTCCTTGCATCGATTGACCTGAAGGATGCTTACCTGCATGTTCCTCTTCATCCGGACTTTCAGAAGTTTTTCCGGTTTTGTGTGCAGGGTCGTCATTACCAGTTCCAGGTATTGCCTTTTGGGCTCTGCTCTGCTCCCTGGATCTTTACTAAGATTCTGGCTCCTCTTATTGGACATTTGAATGGGGTGGGCATTAGTGTTTTTCCTTATCTGGACGACATTTTAATTTCTGCTTCTTCTCTTCCTAAGACGGAGTTGCACGTCCAGAAAGTGTGCCATGTTCTGGCGCATCATGGGTTCCTCGTGAATGTGCCGAAGTCCTCCCTGGTTCCTGCACAAGAATTGACTTTCATTGGGGCTCTGTTCAGGACTCAGTTGGGGATGGTGTTCCTGCCCCCTCCCCGCATTCTGTCCCTGATGTCTGCAGTCCATGCCCTGTTGGTGGGGCATTCTCATCCTGTGAGCCTGTGGTTAAGGGTTCAGGGTCTGATGTCGGCTTCCTTGTTGACGGTGCCGTGGGCTCGCCTCCACATGTACCCGGTGGTGTCCCACATTTTGTCGCATTGGGACCCCTGTTCCCTCGATATGGGTGTTCTGGTTCCTATGTCGGAGGATGTTCGGGTGGTCCTGAGTTGGTGTTTGGACGAGGGTCATCTGTCCAGGGGCCGCCCTTTTCTGATTGTTCCCACCCGTGTGGTCACTACCGATGCCAGCCTACTGGGGTGGGGTGCTACTCTGGGGGATTCGACGACTCAGGGGGTTTGGCCTCAGTCTGTATTGTCATGTTCCTCCAACTACAAGGAGTTGAAGGCCGTCCTTCTGGGTCTGTTGGACTTCTCGGATCTTGTTCAGGGTCACCACGTGCAGATCCGGATGGACAACCAGGTTGTGATGTCTTATGTGAACCATCAAGGGGGTGCAGGGTTCGCTCCCTCAGTTGCCTGGCTCATCGGATTGGTTCTTGGTCTTGGGCGGAGGTCCATCTGGAGTCCCTGTCTGCCATCTACCTGCCTGGTACGGAGAACACTGTGGCGGATTGTTTGAGCCGGGTGTTTCCTTCCATGGGGTCCTTGTCTCTCACGAGGTGGATGTTCAGGAAGTTGCAGGTGCTGTTTGGATGTCCGATTGTGGACCTGTTTGCCTCCCAGGACAATGCCCAGATCCATTGTTTTTGCACGATTATGCCTTGCCGGGATGCCTGGAGGGTGGACGCTCTTTCGTTCCTTTGGCCGAAGGGTCTGCTGTATGCATTTCCCCCTGTTCCCCTGCTTCCTGCTGTGTTGCAGAAGATCAAGAGGGAGGGGTCATTGGTGCTTCTGGTTGCTCCTTGTTGGAAACGTCGCCCTTGGTTTCCCCTTCTGGTGGAATTGGCTGTGTCTCCGGGGTGGGCCTTGCCGTTCGTGCCGTATCCTCTGATGGGTCCTCTTCTTCCTCTGCCTGTGTTCCGTTCCCTGGGTCTGCGGGCCTGACTCTTGAGAGGGAGTCCCTGATGCGTGAGGGTTGTTCGGTGGCTGTGGCTGGGGTCATTCAGCAGTCCCGGAGGCCTTCTACGCTTAAATCTTACGCCAAGCATTGGGATCATTTTGCTTCTTGGTGTGTTGGTCGTGGGCTGTCACTGGGTTCTTTGGATCCAGCCCGCATTCTGGACTTTCTGAACGATGGGTTTGTGTTGGGTTTGGCCGTTTCGACCCTTCGGGCTCAATGGGCCGCCATTCGGGCATTTCATGTCCTGCCTTTGGTTTCCATTTCTCCGTTGGTTGCTCGACTTTTTAAGTCTCTTTCTTTCCAACGCCCCCGTCCTATCATGTGTCCTCCTCCTTGGGACCTTCCTTTGGTTTTGCGTTCCTTGCAGTTGGCTCCTTTTGAACCTTTAGAGTCTGTGGACTTGAAGTTTTTGACTCTCAAGTTGGTGTTTCTTGTGGCGATTGCCACTGCCAGATGTATGGGTGAGTTGGGTGCTTTCCTTCGTTCTGCCCCATTTTTGTTGGTTTTGGCGGACCGTGTGGTCTTACGCCCTCATCCTACCTTTGTTCCTAAGGTGGATTCTTATTTTCACCGGTCTGCTGAGGTGGTTCTTCCGGTTCTTTGTCCTGATCCTTCCTCGGCTGAGGAGTCCCTTTTGCACCTCTTGGATGTTCGGCGTGCCTTGCTGATTTATTTGTCTCGCACATCTTCCTTTTGTAAAGTTGACAACTTGTTTGTGAATTTTGGGTTGTCACGTCAGGGTTTAAAACCCTCCCTCTCCACGATCAGTCGTTGGATTAAAGAGGCCATTCTGTTGGCGTATGCTTCGGTCTCTGAGGTCCCCTCCCTTCCTGTTCAGGGTCATTCCACCAGATCTGTGGCTGTGTCCTGGGCTTCTTTCAAAGGAGTGTCTATGGAGGATGTTTGCAGGGCTGCTACTTGGTCTTCTCCGCATACCTTCATGTCCCATTACCGCCTCCAGCTTGGGGGTGGGGGTTCTGTTTCATTTGCCTCTTCTGTTTTGTCTGCGGGGGTACCTTGAGAGGTTGTCCTTTGTGGTTGTTATGCCTCTGTTTATTAAACTATGTTTTCACTGCACTGTTGGTGTGGTCTGTTTTTTCCTTACATGAAGCTGATTACTTTGGTATCGGCTCATCTGTGAATACTGTGGCGAGGAAGACAGGACGAGGAGGTAATGCCCCGGTTACTTACCGGTAATCTTCATTACTCCGAGTCCATGTCTTCCTCGCCACAGTATAGTTTCCCTTCCCTCCCGGCCCTGGTGGTGGCTTCATGTCTGCGGCTTGGTTTTTCAGGTCGTGTTGGTGCTTCTGTGTCCCTTTATGGGATTGGCTGGAGCCACTGGGGGCCATATTGGAGGAGGGAGAGGGAGACTAGAGCGCTGTTTTTTTGTACTTGGAGTTCTGTGTGGAGCCTGAGGCTCATCTGTGAATACTGTGGCGAGGAAGACATGGACTCGGAGTAATGAAGATTACCGGTAAGTAACCGGGGCAATCTCCTAGTAGCCTTGTGCTCATATAAGAACCTCTGACTCCATTTTGACAGGTCGTTATGATAATGTCCTCTTATCATTACTGCAACAAAAACAGTGATCTGCTACCTCTTCCTAGGAAGTGATGGCAGTTTGTTGTTATGATGTGTGTACTAATCATCACTCCTTTACATCCTCTTCAAACTGCATTTTTAAGTAACTCACTTGCCTCTTAGTTCGTAGATGGAGATGCTATACGTGGCCACTAAATGTAAACTTGCAACAGGACTCCACTTAGTTGGGTCGTAGCCGATAATGTTCAAACTTGCACATATTATTACAAATAATCGCACCAGCCAGTAGCACCTCCTGCTCTTGTTCCGGAAAGATCAGTAGGGTAAAAGCCACTGTACATCGTTCTGTGATAATGGCAATCTAAAGCCTTTTAATGTATCACAGGATGGTGTTATAGAAAATGAAAGGAACAGTTTATTTTGTGCACAGTACATTGCCCTCCAATGTTAATATAAACAAGTTTGTACCTGTGGACAGGAGAAGGAACTTCTGCAGTGAGGCCAACTTATTTGACCTTTTTGTGTAACAGTCTATGTTAATCTAATTATTAGAGCTCATTCTGTTTAGTTGTCAGAAAAAATTAGATTTACCCTTTCTCTCTCACTTTCTCTCTCGCTGACTAACACACAGACACATACTGCCTCACGATCTCTCTCACTTTAACGGCCTTTCGCTTTTGATTTCTTATTCTCTCTCCCTCTCTCTGTCTCTCATTCAGTAGATATGAAAGATATTACATTGGGAGGAGAACCAGCCAGAACATATGCCCATGTAGAAATCCTGTGTGTAGAGTGAATCTACGTTAACCCTGATGGAGTGGAAATTCTGTATTTGAATTTGTAAGTGATTTGTAGGGGTGCATCAGAAGCACGAATAAACAGCACCTGCATATATATTTGTTTGTGTTACCAGGAAGTGCTAGAATTGTGAAATGTATTAACCTGATTACATGACACATTATAAGCCATTGAGGAAGTGCCATGGAGAAATTAACATAGAAAACGGATGTAACTAGCAGAAACGTTAACATGAAGAACTTGTGTTATGAAAACAGACAATACTGGTACTAAATGTGTTTATTAATGGTGATTTTCTCGATTTAGGTAACTGTATTAGTTGTAAATGTATAAATGATTATGTGGATTCGTAATGCTTAAATGGTGTATTCTTATGATAGCTAAAGTTGTAAGCCTGAAATGCAAGTCCCTGATAATTCTCACTTAAGAATTATTGTTTTGAATTTCATGTGCGCTGTGGAAGTTGTTCTTTCTCAAATTTTGTATTGCAGGTGAAGGAATGTTCTTTTAGGAGAGAACAAGTAACAATCGTGTGGGTTGATAAAGGAGAGACAGTGAGTTTCAGATGGGAGAAGGCATAGGAGCCAAGGACAAACATTTACAAAGGATGTACAGGGAGAACCCAGTGGAAAAGAGAGCTCAGGATTGTACTCAGAGTGGATGGCCTGTGCGAGGTACACTATGGAAATTCAACCTGTGGCTAACTGATTGTTGGAATTAGGGAAAGTGCCCACATATTTTTTGCCTTTTGGGAATAGAGCATGTCAGAGCGAGCTCTTTGTTTCGTGATTGTGGCTTTCTGCTACTTGACCCATCTTGGCAGTGGAGAGACTTCTTAGGAAAACTCCACGACTGTCACCTTAGTTTCCTCATGACTTAATATGCTTACCAGTAACTTAGGGATGACACTTTAGCGATAGTGTAGGGATAGAATTGATGCTATTGATTCATCAACCCTGGATGCAGGGAAATTTGGACTCTTGCTTCCTGATCATCTGTAGCCTCCTTCTCAAATTAATTGTTTCACTCATGCTTCATGGTTTGAATTGCTAATAGAGAGGTAGGTGTGTGCAGCTGTGGGGGTATAACTGAAAGCTAGACAAGACCCTTTGTAGTAATGCAGGGGAGCCTGTCTGGTTGTTACACCCCAAAGTCCACCAAGACTGAAAACGATTGTCAAAGAGAGGACAACTCCTGCATTTTATGCAATAGTTCCTAGAATAAATTCTCCAAATCCCCTCTAGGCTCACTCTGTCACTACATCCATTCAGTTTTTGACCAATTCTATGAACCTGTCAGTCAAAACCGGCCTTGGCTAAGATAATGCCCTGGTTGTGGGCAGGGAGAAATTTGGTGCCCTTGCTGATGTTACTGAATTAAATGAGGCAGCAGGGATTCCCTTTTGTGTTCACTGGTCACTTCCTGGATGAGCAGGGACTGGCCTCTGAACACAAACATCCCAGACCTTCCACAGCTCACATAAGTTCCAGATAGCTTAGCTGTCTCAGGCAGATGATGGTTTTAGTTGATGTTGTCAGCAGGGGTCAGAGGGTGAAGGGAGGGCAAGTAAGTAGGCTAAAGGGAGTGTTAAAAACATTGCCCTCACAGGCACGGCCCGTGCCGGGCGTTATACTGGGGCGGTGATGTCAGGTAGGGGAGGGTCAGGGTGGGGGGTTGTAAAATGCAGGATATGGACAATTAGAGGTAAGTACCGATAAAAATAAATAAAACTAATTTCATTGCCCACGCTGCATCACATTTGGCGATGCAGCGTGGGCAACGAAATTCGTTTTATTTATTTTTATCGGTACTTACCTCTAATCAGACCCTCCAGGATTTCGCGATTTCGCGTTTTGCCGCGAAATCGGCACTTTTGTAAAAATGCCACGATTTTTACAAAAGTGCCCGCGAAATCGGCACTTTTGTAGAAATCGCGGCATTTTTACAAAAGCCGCTATATCCTGGGGGGTCAAGTGAAAGGCACCCCTCTCTGACTGGTCGATAAGTTCGTTTTTTAGATGAATGCCTCCACCCTTTCACCTTAGCGCATAATCGATGTCCCTGTCTGCAAATACAGTGCTATCAATGTACATTCTTTGCCGCTACCCTGCTCGACAAAAAAAAAAGTCTGCCATTTAAATTTAACATTTACAGTCCCAAAGACTAGTATGACAAGAGGAATTTGTTTCTAATTTTGATAACCACGAGACGCGGGTACGAGGGTAGGAGCAAGGATCACTACTCTAACGTGCACCAAGCTGCCTTTCACTAGCACTGGTTTTCCAGAGGCAGATTTGCACGGGGACCGAGTCAGCTAAGCACAGACATACATTTCTTTCAGCGGCACGTGTGTGTGGTAATTCAAGTCACAAATGCAAATGGTTGCATCAACATGAAATATGCCAGAAAAAGCAGAGCGCCGCAGAGTGTGGAAAGTACACATACCGACCGGCTGTATACCAGAAGCACAATTTATTTTATACCTAATCTTTTATTATTTTTATTAAGTGTTTTGAAAGTAAATAGGGAGAGGCTAAGATGCACGACTAATAGTTAAGCCCGCTGAAAGCTAGAAACTGGTTATCAAAAGCTGCCCTTCCTCTGCGTTGAGACAATAGGAAATGAGGGAGTTCTCGAGGGCCAATTCTCTAGCCTCAAGGAGACCCGGGATGCAGAATCCTCAGGGGAAGGTAATAGTTTATCCCCCTCCACAAATACAGAATGCCTCATTTATAGACGAGTAAACAGAATTATTGTTCAACTCTCTCAGAAGCAAGTGTTGGAGTGGCAAGGGAGGATTAATCAGTCGCATTTTCAAAACCTAAATACACCCTAAGGTATCTCTCCTCTCAGCCTTTTTAGTCTCCTTAGGATGGCTCACCCATTTTCAGTGTTGCACTCGTATCTGTGCAGACCAATAGAGTTTGAATAAGAAAAACGTATTTCTTCTTATTTTGGCCTACTTTTTGATTTTGCACTTCACCCATACAGTGTCAATATATTTGCTTTACTACTGTACTAAGTCATCTGTGGATCTGGGTCCGGGGTAGCTGGACTGAAAAGTCTAGTCTAAAAATTCAGAGCTGATTCTGTATTTTTTTGAAATAAGTATATTTATTGCTGCTAGTGGTGTGTGGCATTGTGAGTGACTGCATTCTGCCCAATTACTAGGAGTCTGCATCTAAGAGGGGCAAGCAAGAGGCAAAGTAGTTAGTCTTAGGCTGCCTCCACCCACATATTCCTCCTGCCCTCTAGGATGCAGGTAGCATTTGTGTTGTCGCTGATAGTGGTGCAGTAATTAGCAGAGAGGGCCTTAAGTTGCATCATGTATTTTGCTTGGTGTTAGAACGGAAAACCACACCATAATGTATGAAAGATGTCATATCCAAGATGACAACTGTAGTTCTATTTACATTAAATCTACACACAAAACCCTAGATCTTTCTAGGGGAGGGAACTAGAGGCTATGGGGTGTTTAGAGTGAGCCAGCTATGCACACACAAAATGAGGCTACCCTGAATACATTCTCGCCAACAGAAGGGGGGTCCTCACAGCGGGCAGGTGAGGTGGTGTTTATTTACACTCCTCACCGCCCTGCTGTGCTGTTCTTTTTTACATTCTGAGGCTAAGGGGACTCACCTGGCTGCTGTGGAGCATCGTCTGATTGCAGATCTTCGCCGGCCCAGGTAAGCTGCTGCCCGCCGCGTGCCCAGTGTGCGGGGCCCTGGGGCCACTGTTTTGGGGCCCGCCGCACACTGGGCACGCTGATTCAGAAAAGGGGGTGGTGATGAACAGAGTGTCCGAATTAAGCAGACCACTCTTACCCAGTCCAAAGATCAGGGCTTGATCCATCACCGTTATTTAGCTCACTGCCCCATCCCAGCTCAGAACCTGGCTATATGAAAATTAGTCTGTCCCTGGCCCAGTGCATCATGGGAACAGGGTAGACCAAACTACCAAGCCAATTCTTCACCAGAAAGGAGACAAGCTTCCGGGGACCGGTTTCTGCCATTTCAGGCGTCGTCGGCCCGGCTTGCTTGAATCCTGATGGAGCAGTGAGCAAGGGACTCATGTCTGAGTATACCCTTCCACGCTTATGGTGGACAAAATGATTCAGAAAAGGGGCTGGTGATGAACAGAGTGTCCGAATTAAGCAGACCACTCTTACCCAGTCCAAAGATCAGGGCTTGATCCATCACCGTTATTTAGCTCACTGCCCCATCCCAGCTCAGAACCTGGCTATATGCAAATTAGTCTGTCCCTGGCCCAGTGCATCATGGGAACAGGGCAGACCAAACTACCAAGCCAATTCTTCACCAGAAAGGAGACAAGCTTCCGGGGACCGGTTTCTGCCATTTCAGGCGTCGTCGGCCCGGCTTGCTTGAATCCTGATGGAGCAGTGAGCAAGGGACTCATGTCTGAGTATACCCTTCCACGCTTATGGTGGACAAAATGATTCAGAAAAGGGGGTGGTGATGAACAGAGTGTCCGAATTAAGCAGACCACTCTTACCCAGTCCAAAGATCAGGGCTTGATCCATCACCGTTATTTAGCTCACTGCCCCATCCCAGCTCAGAACCTGGCTATATGCAAATTAGTCTGTCCCTGGCCCAGTGCATCATGGGAACAGGGCAGACCAAACTACCAAGCCAATTCTTCACCAGAATGGAGACAAGCTTCCGGGGACCGGTTTCTGCCATTTCAGGCGTCGTCGGCCCGGCTTGCTTGAATCCTGATGGAGCAGTGAGCAAGGGACTCATGTCTGAGTATACCCTTCCACGCTTATGGTGGACAAAATGATTCAGAAAAGGGGGAGGTGATGAACGGAGTGTCCGAATTAAGCAGACCACTCTTACCCAGTCCAAAGATCAGGGCTTGATCCATCACCGTTATTTAGCTCACTGCCCCATCCCAGCTCAGAACCTGGCTATATGCAAATTAGTCTGTCCCTGGCCCAGTGCATCATGGGAACAGGGCAGACCAAACTACCAAGCCAATTCTTCACCAGAAAGGAGACAAGCTTCCGGGGACCCGTTTCTGCCATTTCAGGCGTCGTCGGCCCGGCTTGCTTGAATCCTGATGGAGCAGTGAGCAAGGGACTCATGTCTGAGTATACCCTTCCACGCTTATGGTGGGCAAAATGATTCAGAAAAGGGGGTGGTGATGAACAGAGTGTCCGAATTAAGCAGACCACTCTTACCCAGTCCAAAGATCAGGGCTTGATCCATCACCGTTATTTAGCTCACTGCCCCATCCCAGCTCAGAACCTGGCTATATGCAAATTAGTCTGTCCCTGGCCCAGTGCATCATGGGAACAGGGCAGACCAAACTACCAAGCCAATTCTTCACCAGAAAGGAGACAAGCTTCCGGGGACCGGTTTCTGCCATTTCAGGCATCGTCGGCCCGGCTTGCTTGAATCCTGATGGAGCAGTGAGCAAGGGACTCATGTCTGAGTATACCCTTCCACGCTTATGGTGGACAAAATGATTCAGAAAAGGGGGTGGTGATGAACAGAGTGTCCGAATTAAGCAGACCACTCTTACCCAGTCCAAAGATCAGGGCTTGATCCATCACCGTTATTTAGCTCACTGCCCCATCCCAGCTCAGAACCTGGCTATATGCAAATTAGTCTGTCCCTGGCCCAGTGCATCATGGGAACAGGGCAGACCAAACTACCAAGCCAATTCTTCACCAGAAAGGAGACAAGCTTCCGGGGACCGGTTTCTGCCATTTCAGGCGTCGTCGGCCCGGCTTGCTTGAATCCTGATGGAGCAGTGAGCAAGGGACTCATGTCTGAGTATACCCTTCCACGCTTATGGTGGACAAAATGATTCAGAAAAGGGGGTGGTGATGAACAGAGTGTCCAAATTAAGCAGACCACTCTTACCCAGTCCAAAAAACAGGGCTTGATCCATCACCGTTATTTAGCTCACTGCCCCATCCCAGCTCAGAACCTGGCTATATGCAAATTAGTCTGTCCCTGGCCCAGTGCATCATGGGAACAGGGCAGACCAAACTACCAAGCCAATTCTTCACCAGAAAGGAGACAAGCTTCCGGGGACCGGTTTCTGCCATTTCAGGCGTCGTCGGCCCGGCTTGCTTGAATCCTGATGGAGCAGTGAGCAAGGGACTCATGTCTGAGTATACCCTTCCACGCTTATGGTGGACAAAATGATTCAGAAAAGGGGGTGGTGATGAACAGAGTGTCCAAATTAAGCAGACCACTCTTACCCAGTCCAAAGATCAGGGCTTGATCCATCACCGTTATTTAGCTCACTGCCCCATCCCAGCTCAGAACCTGGCTATATGCAAATTAGTCTGTCCCTGCCCCAGTGCATCATGGGAACAGGGCAGACCAAACTACCAAGCCAATTCTTCACCAGAAAGGAGACAAGCTTCCGGTGACCCGTTTCTGCCATTTCAGGCGTCGTCGGCCCGGCTTGCTTGAATCCTGATGGAGCAGTGAGCAAGGGACTCATGTCTGAGTATACCCTTCCACGCTTATGGTGGACAAAATGATTCAGAAAAGGGGGTGGTGATGAACAGAGTGTCCGAATTAAGCAGACCACTCTTACCCAGTCCAAAGATCAGGGCTTGATCCATCACCGTTATTTAGCTCACTGCCCCATCCCAGCTCAGAACCTGGCTATATGCAAATTAGTCTGTCCCTGGCCCAGTGAATCATGGGAACAGGGCAGACCAAACTACCAAGCCAATTCTTCACCAGAAAGGAGACAAGCTTCCAGTGACCCGTTTCTGCCATTTCAGGCGTCGTCGGCCCGGCTTGCTTGAATCCTGATGGAGCAGTGAGCAAGGGACTCATGTCTGAGTATACCCTTCCACGCTTATGGTGGACAAAATGATTCAGAAAAGGGGGTGGTGATGAACAGAGTGTCCGAATTAAGCAGACCACTCTTACCCAGTCCAAAGATCAGGGCTTGATCCATCACCGTTATTTAGCTCACTGCCCCATCCCAGCTCAGAACCTGGCTATATGCAAATTAGTCTGTCCCTGGCCCAGTGAATCATGGGAACAGGGCAGACCAAACTACCAAGCCAATTCTTCATCAGAAAGGAGACAAGCTTCCGGGGACCGGTTTCTGCCATTTCAGGCATCGTCGGCCCGGCTTGCTTGAATCCTGATGGAGCAGTGAGCAAGGGACTCATGTCTGAGTATACCCTTCCACGCTTATGGTGGACAAAATGATTCAGAAAAGGGGGTGGTGATGAACAGAGTGTCCGAATTAAGCAGACCACTCTTACCCAGTCCAAAGATCAGGGCTTGAACCATCACCGTTATTTAGCTCACTGCCCCATCCCAGCTCAGAACCTGGCTATATGCAAATTAGTCTGTCCCTGGCCCAGTGCATCATGGGAACAGGGCAGACCAAACTACCAAGCCAATTCTTCACCAGAAAGGAGACAAGCTTCCGGGGACCGGTTTCTGCCATTTCAGGCGTCGTCGGCCCGGCTTGCTTGAATCCTGATGGAGCAGTGAGCAAGGGACTCATGTCTGAGTATACTCTTCCACGCTTATGGTGGACAAAATGATTCAGAAAAGGGGGTGGTGATGAACAGAGTGTCCGAATTAAGCAGACCACTCTTACCCAGTCCAAAGATCAGGGCTTGATCCATCACCGTTATTTAGCTCACTGCCCCATCCCAGCTCAGAACCTGGCTATATGCAAATTAGTCTGTCCCTGGCCCAGTGCTTCATGGGAACAGGGCAGACCAAACTACCAAGCCAATTCTTCACCAGAAAGGAGACAAGCTTCCGGGGACCGGTTTCTGCCATTTCAGGAGTCGTCTGCCCGGCTTGCTTGAATCCTGATGGAGCAGTGAGCAAGGGACTCATGTCTGAGTATACCCTTCCACGCTTATGGTGGACAAAATGATTCAGAAAAGGGGGTGGTGATGAACAGAGTGTCCGAATTAAGCAGACCACTCTTACCCAGTCCAAAGATCAGGGCTTGATCCATCACCGTTATTTAGCTCACTGCCCCATCCCAGCTCAGAACCTGGCTATATGCAAATTAGTCTGTCCCTGGCCCAGTGCATCATGGGAACAGGGCAGACCAAACTACCAAGCCAATTCTTCACCAGAAAGGAGACAAGCTTCCGGGGACCGGTTTCTGCCATTTCAGGCGTCGTCGGCCCGGCTTGCTTGAATCCTGATGGAGCAGTGAGCAAGGGACTCATGTCTGAGTATACCCTTCCACGCTTATGGTGGACAAAATGATTCAGAAAAGGGGGTGGTGATGAACAGAGTGTCCGAATTAAGCAGACCACTCTTACCCAGTCCAAAGATCAGGGCTTGATCCATCACCGTTATTTAGCTCACTGCCCCATCCCAGCTCAGAACCTGGCTATATGCAAATTAGTCTGTCCCTGGCCCAGTGCATCATGGGAACAGGGCAGACCAAACTACCAAGCCAATTCTTCACCAGAAAGGAGACAAGCTTCCGGGGACCGGTTTCTGCCATTTCAGGCGTCGTCGGCCCGGCTTGCTTGAATCCTGATCGGGCAGTGAGCAAGGGACTCATGTCTGAGTATACCCTTCCACGCTTATGGTGGACAAAATGATTCAGAAAAGGGGGTGGTGATGAACAGAGTGTCCGAATTAAGCAGACCACTCTTACCCAGTCCAAAGATCAGGGCTTGATCCATCACCGTTATTTAGCTCACTGCCCCATCCCAGCTCAGAACCAGGCTATGTGCAAATTAGTCTGTCCCTGGCCCAGTGCATCATGGGAACAGGGCAGACCAAACTACCAAGCCAATTCTTCACCAGAAAGGAGACAAGCTTCCGGGGACCGGTTTCTGCCATTTCAGGCGTCGTCGGCCCGGCTTGCTTGAATCCTGATGGAGCAGTGAGCAAGGGACTCATGTCTGAGTATACCCTTCCACGCTTATGGTGGACAAAATGAATCAGAAAAGGGGGTGGTGATGAACAGAGTGTCCGAATTAAGCAGACCACTCTTACCCAGTCCAAAGATCAGGGCTTGATCCATCACCGTTATTTAGCTCACTGCCCCATCCCAGCTCAGAACCTGGCTATATGCAAATTAGTCTGTCCCTGGCCCAGTGCATCATGGGAACAGGGCAGACCAAACTACCAAGCCAATTCTTCACCAGAAAGGAGACAAGCTTCCGGGGACCGGTTTCTGCCATTTCAGGCGTCGTCGGCCCGGCTTGCTTGAATCCTGATGGAGCAGTGAGCAAGGGACTCATGTCTGAGTATACCCTTCCACGCTTATGGTGGACAAAATGATTCAGAAAAGGGGGTGGTGATGAACAGAGTGTCCGAATTAAGCAGACCCCTCTTACCCAGTCCAAAGATCAGGGCTTGATCCATCACCGTTATTTAGCTCACTGCCCCATCCCAGCTCAGAACCTGGCTATATGCAAATTAGTCTGTCCCTGGCCCAGTGCATCATGGGAACAGGGCAGACCAAACTACCAAGCCAATTCTTCACCAGAAAGGAGACAAGCTTCCGGGGACCGGATCCTGCCATTTCAGGCGTCGTCGGCCCGGCTTGCTTGAATCCTGATGGAGCAGTGAGCAAGGGACTCATGTCTGAGTATACCCTTCCACGCTTATGGTGGACAAAATGATTCAGAAAAGGGGGTGGTGATGAACAGAGTGTCCGAATTAAGCAGACCACTCTTACCCAGTCCAAAGATCAGGGCTTGATCCATCACCGTTATTTAGCTCACTGCCCCATCCCAGCTCAGAACCTGGCTATATGCAAATTAGTCTGTCCCTGGCCCAGTGCATCATGGGAACAGGGCAGACCAAACTACCAAGCCAATTCTTCACCAGAAAGGAGACAAGCTTCCGGGGACCGGTTTCTGCCATTTCAGGCGTCGTCGGCCCGGCTTACTTGAATCCTGATGGAGCAGTGAGCAAGGGACTCATGTCTGAGTATACCCTTCCACGCTTATGGTGGACAAAATGATTCAGAAAAGGGGGTGGTGATGAACAGAGTGTCCGAATTAAGCAGACCACTCTTACCCAGTCCAAAGATCAGGGCTTGATCCATCACCGTTATTTAGCTCACTGCCCCATCCCAGCTCAGAACCTGGCTATATGCAAATAAGTCTGTCCCTGGCCCAGTGCATCATGGGAACAGGGCAGACCAAACTACCAAGCCAATTCTTCACCAGAAAGGAGACAAGCTTCCGGGGACCGGTTTCTGCCATTTCAGGCGTCGTCGGCCCAGCTTGCTTGAATCCTGATGGAGCAGTGAGCAAGGGACTCATGTCTGAGTATACCCTTCCACGCTTATGGTGGACAAAATGATTCAGAAAAGGGGGTGGTGATGAACAGAGTGTCCGAATTAAGCAGACCACTCTTACCCAGTCCAAAGATCAGGGCTTGATCCATCACCGTTATTTAGCTCACTGCCCCATCCCAGCTCAGAACCTGGCTATATGCAAATTAGTCTGTCCCTGGCCCAGTGCATCATGGGAACAGGGCAGACCAAACTACCAAGCCAATTCTTCACCAGAAAGGAGACAAGCTTCCGGGGACCGGTTTCTGCCATTTCAGGCGTCGTCGGCCCGGCTTACTTGAATCCTGATGGAGCAGTGAGCAAGGGACTCATGTCTGAGTATACCCTTCCACGCTTATGGTGGACAAAATGATTCAGAAAAGGGGGTGGTGATGAACAGAGTGTCCGAATTAAGCAGACCACTCTTACCCAGTCCAAAGATCAGGGCTTGATCCATCACCGTTATTTAGCTCACTGCCCCATCCCAGCTCAGAACCTGGCTATATGCAAATAAGTCTGTCCCTGGCCCAGTGCATCATGGGAACAGGGCAGACCAAACTACCAAGCCAATTCTTCACCAGAAAGGAGACAAGCTTCCGGGGACCGGTTTCTGCCATTTCAGGCGTCGTCGGCCCAGCTTGCTTGAATCCTGATGGAGCAGTGAGCAAGGGACTCATGTCTGAGTATACCCTTCCACGCTTATGGTGGACAAAATGATTCAGAAAAGGGGGTGGTGATGAACAGAGTGTCCGAATTAAGCAGACCACTCTTACCCAGTCCAAAGATCAGGGCTTGATCCATCACCGTTATTTAGCTCACTGCCCCATCCCAGCTCAGAACCTGGCTATATGCAAATTAGTCTGTCCCTGGCCCAGTGAATCATGGGAACAGGGCAGACCAAACTACCAAGCCAATTCTTCACCAGAAAGGAGACAAGCTTCCGGTGACCCGTTTCTGCCATTTCAGGCGTCGTCGGCCCGGCTTGCTTGAATCCTGATGGAGCAGTGAGCAAGGGACTCATGTCTGAGTATACCCTTCCACGCTTATGGTGGACAAAATGATTCAGAAAAGGGGGTGGTGATGAACAGAGTGTCCGAATTAAGCAGACCACTCTTACCCAGTCCAAAGATCAGGGCTTGATCCATCACCGTTATTTAGCTCACTGCCCCATCCCAGCTCAGAACCTGGCTATATGCAAATTAGTCTGTCCCTGGCCCAGTGAATCATGGGAACAGGGCAGACCAAACTACCAAGCCAATTCTTCACCAGAAAGGAGACAAGCTTCCGGGGACCGGTTTCTGCCATTTCAGGCATCGTCGGTCCGGCTTGCTTGAATCCTGATGGAGCAGTGAGCAAGGGACTCATGTCTGAGTATACCCTTCCACGCTTATGGTGGACAAAATGATTCAGAAAAGGGGGTGGTGATGAACAGAGTGTCCGAATTAAGCAGACCACTCTTACCCAGTCCAAAGATCAGGGCTTGATCCATCACCGTTATTTAGCTCACTGCCCCATCCCAGCTCAGAACCTGGCTATATGCAAATTAGTCTGTCCCTGGCCCAGTGCATCATGGGAACAGGGCAGACCAAACTACCAAGCCAATTCTTCACCAGAAAGGAGACAAGCTTCCGGGGACCGGTTTCTGCCATTTCAGGCGTCGTCGGCCCGGCTTGCTTGAATCCTGATGGAGCAGTGAGCAAGGGACTCATGTCTGAGTATACCCTTCCACGCTTATGGTGGACAAAATGATTCAGAAAAGGGGGTGGTGATGAACAGAGTGTCCGAATTAAGCAGACCACTCTTACCCAGTCCAAAGATCAGGGCTTGATCCATCACCGTTATTTAGCTCACTGCCCCATCCCAGCTCAGAACCTGGCTATATGCAAATTAGTCTGTCCCTGGCCCAGTGCTTCATGGGAACAGGGCAGACCAAACTACCAAGCCAATTCTTCACCAGAAAGGAGACAAGCTTCCGGGGACCGGTTTCTGCCATTTCAGGAGTCGTCGGCCCGGCTTGCTTGAATCCTGATGGAGCAGTGAGCAAGGGACTCATGTCTGAGTATACCCTTCCACGCTTATGGTGGACAAAATGATTCAGAAAAGGGGGTGGTGATGAACAGAGTGTCCGAATTAAGCAGACCACTCTTACCCAGTCCAAAGATCAGGGCTTGATCCATCACCGTTATTTAGCTCACTGCCCCATCCCAGCTCAGAACCTGGCTATATGCAAATTAGTCTGTCCCTGGCCCAGTGCATCATGGGAACAGGGCAGACCAAACTACCAAGCCAATTCTTCACCAGAAAGGAGACAAGCTTCCGGGGACCGGTTTCTGCCATTTCAGGCGTCGTCGGCCCGGCTTGCTTGAATCCTGATGGAGCAGTGAGCAAGGGACTCATGTCTGAGTATACCCTTCCACGCTTATGGTGGACAAAATGATTCAGAAAAGGGGGTGGTGATGAACAGAGTGTCCGAATTAAGCAGACCACTCTTACCCAGTCCAAAGATCAGGGCTTGATCCATCACCGTTATTTAGCTCACTGCCCCATCCCAGCTCAGAACCTGGCTATATGCAAATTAGTCTGTCCCTGGCCCAGTGCATCATGGGAACAGGGCAGACCAAACTACCAAGCCAATTCTTCACCAGAAAGGAGACAAGCTTCCGGGGACCGGTTTCTGCCATTTCAGGCGTCGTCGGCCCGGCTTGCTTGAATCCTGATCGGGCAGTGAGCAAGGGACTCATGTCTGAGTATACCCTTCCACGCTTATGGTGGACAAAATGATTCAGAAAAGGGGGTGGTGATGAACAGAGTGTCCGAATTAAGCAGACCACTCTTACCCAGTCCAAAGATCAGGGCTTGATCCATCACCGTTATTTAGCTCACTGCCCCATCCCAGCTCAGAACCTGGCTATGTGCAAATTAGTCTGTCCCTGGCCCAGTGCATCATGGGAACAGGGCAGACCAAACTACCAAGCCAATTCTTCACCAGAAAGGAGACAAGCTTCCGGGGACCGGTTTCTGCCATTTCAGGCGTCGTCGGCCCGGCTTGCTTGAATCCTGATGGAGCAGTGAGCAAGGGACTCATGTCTGAGTATACCCTTCCACGCTTATGGTGGACAAAATGAATCAGAAAAGGGGGTGGTGATGAACAGAGTGTCCGAATTAAGCAGACCACTCTTACCCAGTCCAAAGATCAGGGCTTGATCCATCACCGTTATTTAGCTCACTGCCCCATCCCAGCTCAGAACCTGGCTATATGCAAATTAGTCTGTCCCTGGCCCAGTGCATCATGGGAACAGGGCAGACCAAACTACCAAGCCAATTCTTCACCAGAAAGGAGACAAGCTTCCGGGGACCGGTTTCTGCCATTTCAGGCGTCGTCGGCCCGGCTTGCTTGAATCCTGATGGAGCAGTGAGCAAGGGACTCATGTCTGAGTATACCCTTCCACGCTTATGGTGGACAAAATGATTCAGAAAAGGGGGTGGTGATGAACAGAGTGTCCGAATTAAGCAGACCCCTCTTACCCAGTCCAAAGATCAGGGCTTGATCCATCACCGTTATTTAGCTCACTGCCCCATCCCAGCTCAGAACCTGGCTATATGCAAATTAGTCTGTCCCTGGCCCAGTGCATCATGGGAACAGGGCAGACCAAACTACCAAGCCAATTCTTCACCAGAAAGGAGACAAGCTTCCGGGGACCGGATCCTGCCATTTCAGGCGTCGTCGGCCCGGCTTGCTTGAATCCTGATGGAGCAGTGAGCAAGGGACTCATGTCTGAGTATACCCTTCCACGCTTATGGTGGACAAAATGATTCAGAAAAGGGGGTGGTGATGAACAGAGTGTCCGAATTAAGCAGACCACTCTTACCCAGTCCAAAGATCAGGGCTTGATCCATCACCGTTATTTAGCTCACTGCCCCATCCCAGCTCAGAACCTGGCTATATGCAAATTAGTCTGTCCCTGGCCCAGTGCATCATGGGAACAGGGCAGACCAAACTACCAAGCCAATTCTTCACCAGAAAGGAGACAAGCTTCCGGGGACCGGTTTCTGCCATTTCAGGCGTCGTCGGCCCGGCTTACTTGAATCCTGATGGAGCAGTGAGCAAGGGACTCATGTCTGAGTATACCCTTCCACGCTTATGGTGGACAAAATGATTCAGAAAAGGGGGTGGTGATGAACAGAGTGTCTGAATTAAGCAGACCACTCTTACCCAGTCCAAAGATCAGGGCTTGATCCATCACCGTTATTTAGCTCACTGCCCCATCCCAGCTCAGAACCTGGCTATATGCAAATAAGTCTGTCCCTGGCCCAGTGCATCATGGGAACAGGGCAGACCAAACTACCAAGCCAATTCTTCACCAGAAAGGAGACAAGCTTCCGGGGACCGGTTTCTGCCATTTCAGGCGTCGTCGGCCCAGCTTGCTTGAATCCTGATGGAGCAGTGAGCAAGGGACTCATGTCTGAGTATACCCTTCCACGCTTATGGTGGACAAAATGATTCAGAAAAGGGGGTGGTGATGAACAGAGTGTCCGAATTAAGCAGACCACTCTTACCCAGTCCAAAGATCAGGGCTTGATCCATCACCGTTATTTAGCTCACTGCCCCATCCCAGCTCAGAACCTGGCTATATGCAAATTAGTCTGTCCCTGGCCCAGTGCATCATGGGAACAGGGCAGACCAAACTACCAAGCCAATTCTTCACCAGAAAGGAGACAAGCTTCCGGGGACCAGTTTCTGCCATTTCAGGCGTCGTCGGCCTGGCTGCTGCTTCTGTGTTTGGTGCCCGCCGCGTGCCCAGTGTGCGGGGCCCAGGGGCCACTGTTTTGGGGCCCGCCGCACACTGGGCACGCGGCAGGCCCCGGCTACCATATTTTTTTTTACAAATGTTTCTTGGTGGGCCTGCTGCGTGCCCAGTGTGTGGCGGGCCCTGGGGGGCATTGCTTTTGGGGAGTTATTTTCATTAACATGTTTATGTCCTATATGTAGCCTTGAAGCCAAACAAAGTGTCTACATTGTGAATAAACCAAATATACATAGCTTCATGTTGTTAAATAACTCAAAAAACTAAGATATTTGTGTTTGTTGTAAGAAAAATGGCCAAATAAATGCCGCCAAATTGCCGCTAAATTTCCGTATTTGTGCCGCAAAATTTCCATTTTTGTGCCGCTAAATTTGCTAATCCATGCCGCTATATCCTGGGGGGTCTGTCTAATGGTCCATATCCAGCATTTTACAACCCCCCACCCTGACCCTCCCTTGCCTGACGTCACCGCCCCAGTATAACGCCCGGCACGGGCCATGCCTGTGCCCTCTGTATAATAACAATGACGGACTAAAACCATTTTAAACTGGCAAATCAGACAGAAACGAAGAGGCAGGGATGAGGCAAGGCTGGAGAAAGATGAGAAGGGCGCTGTGGATAATTCCTAGAGTTTTCAATAGTGCTAGGATTCTAAAGGGATGTACCAGCTTCCCTTAACTGCTCTGAAGTACAGCGCATCTATTATTTATATTCAACTTTATTACACTCATTTAGTACAGGATGTGGTTTGGATGACCCCTGTGGATGAAAGTGTATACATACGCGCACATCTATGCAGGTTGAGACTTGTGAATGTATGTGTGCAGGTTTGGTGAGTTAACAAACTTGGAAGCCGTTCCCTATTGCTTTAAGGCGAACCAGAGTTATAAACAATAAGCACAATAGGAAACAACTGCAGGTCTTTTGACAAAGAAGGCAGAGGGGGTGGCGAGAGAAAAACATAGTTAGCTTGTTCCACATTGCTCTTTGGCCCTTCTACAAACAAACAAAACAATGACATTCATCACAGAAAATCACATTTGACGGGCATTTAGTATTCCCTGTGGCGCTGGTGCTTTTGATATTTGGAAAACAGCCCCTTTTTGATATGGCAGAGATGTAATTTTTGAGCAAATGACTGCTGTGCCAGAGCGGTAATTACTTTTCATCGGATAATAGCACAGTGAAGTGAAAAGGAAACTGGGCATGCTTCACATAGGCGCCCACTATAATTGAGGCCTTGAAATTTGTTAGAGAATTTACATGCATGGATTAATGCAGCTTGTCATTGACTGCCATTACTGCTTTCACAGTTAGTTTGCTTTCACCTTTTGATATAGGCGTGTCTCATAATTTTCAACTAAAATAGCGAGCAAACATATTGAGAGACGAGGCCTGCAGAAAAAACATAATCATATTATAAAGAAAGACTGATATAAGTATACATTTATAGAAATCAAATACAATAAAAAGTACTTGCCGTAAGAAAGAGTAAGATACCCGGTTCTACTATCCTCTGCGCCAAGGCCATTAGTCACCTCTACACCACGACTGCTCGCATTGATCAGCTGGCCTCGCTATTCACTGTTTGGCAACTATTGGGTGTAGCTTTATATGATCCATACACCAGGCTATGCTTCTTTGACGTACATGCAACTCGCATGTAACATCCATGTAGCATAAAATCATGCGATCCAAAGGGTACATTTTTAGCATACTCAATCTGAAATCCACATTGCTGCATTTTCCCCGGATAATGGACATTTTGAATGGGAGTCTAAAAAAAATTCGGATATCCAGTACAGTTCAAAACATTTTATTCGGCAAGTTGCCACCAAAGTGCATAAAAACAACACTGCACAGTTTTAAAAATCTGAAATATAAATAACAATAAATATAATATGCATACAAATATAAAACCATGTGCACATACTAGGTGATTGGCTCGGTGTTGCTTAAACATTTTTGGTGCATAAAGTAGGCACAAGTATATACATGCTTATTGGATCATTATTGTCTTATGGCATATGTTGAAGTACTATTTTTTGCCTGATTCTTCCCATGGCCAGCAACAACCGGGAGACTGTAAAGACTACACATTGGCTTGTGTCAGTTTTTAGAATTTGCAAGGCCTATCGAAAATCCCTGAATGCAATATTACAACAGAGTTGGAAGATCATTTTTTTCTGATGCTCTGGTATACAGGGCAGAAACTTAAGTGATTCTTTTGGGTTAGTACAGGATAGGCACTGCCTGTTTCTTTGCCCTGATTCACTCACAACTTGCTGTAATGGAAGAGGGTGTCCATCCAACATTCTCTCCAGCCCAATCTTAGTGAGCATTATTTTTACATACATAGGCCATGGTATATTGCCTGAGCCTGTAATGCGTAACACCTCGACTAGACATAACTGGTAAGCACAGAGCTCTGGTGTAGCCCAAAGCGTTCCCCTCTACGAGATGGGCCTTACACCAGGTCTGTCTTCAATGATTCTTAAACCCAAATCTAACCTTAGGGTAGCAACAGTGTGCTGATGGTAAGGCCAGTCAATTGATGCATAAAGTGGCTTTGGAGTGCTACCAAAGTTGACACTTTCCAGTGACCCCATAGCTCTATGCCGTCCTTGGCTGTTCCTAGGGCCTGGCTGTTGTAAAATCGGAATGCCGGTGAGATTGGGCAGTATTGAGAGACCGTGGCCATCTTTTCTATTTCCACTGATATTTGTTCTAGCTTGGGTCTGCACTTTGCAATATGGATTTGCGAGTCAAACGGCTCGAATAAGGTGACTCCCAAGTAGTCAAAGGTATGTGCATGCTCCAAAGGAGAACATTACAACATGGGATTAAGGTAGGTAGAATGGTAAGGGTCAAAAACCATATATTTAGCTTTCCCAATATTAATGTCTAGGCCCCTTAACTTACAAAAGTGGTCAAATCGATCAAGGATTCTTTGCAACCCGATTGGTGTTTTTGAAAGTAGCAGCGTGTCATCTGCAAACATCAGGGCAAGCACCCTGATGTAAGCAAGAACTGATGCATCAAACTTACATTGGTCCACATAGGCAAAAAGATCATAAATAAATAGCGTAAATAGGGTAGGTGCCAGTACACATCCTTGCCTAACCCCTCTATTAACTGGGAATCGATTAGTCATTTCCCCTAATTTCCCACATCTTACTTGCACGTAATTATTGTCATTGAGTCTCATGACCATATCTAAAAGGTATCGTGGGACCCCTATGTCAGCCAGGTTCATTGTGTCACTAAAGATTAGAGCAAAAAAGGGTCTCCAGACATTGATTCCATCCAAGAAGAGATCCTGGTACCTCATGAAGCCTTGATGCTTTATGAGGAACGATTTTGTACATGTTATGTCTCATTTCCCCAGGGCTAAAGCCAGTGTCTGCCAGTTGGTCACTTGGGGATGCAAGAAGGTTTGACATGGGCTGGGTCCCAGTAGGCCTACCAGAGCATGAGTTACTTAACGCCTGCACCGGAACTTCACTATGATCAGCAGTAGAGTACAGGTTTGAGAAGTGAACAGCTCAGTTAGACATCGAAATGTGATATGTGAACCCCTCAGCACTGCCTGTAGAGACATAGGCCCTGATTAGGATTAGGATGGCAGGTGAATTTATGTCCGCCCGCCACCCTCTCATAAACAGGACCAACCAACTAGCCGTCAGCAGTCCCATCAGAGGGATTACAATGCGACCGCCTGCAAGCCGTTCACACCATGTATTCTTTTATTTGCGGTGGGTGCTGCTGGCTGCTGAACCCACCGCAATGCAAAAAATGCACCCTGTACATATCTCTGCACTATGTGGCAGGCACCATGCAGTGCCTGCAACATGGTGCAGGGATATGTAGGGGGGCACCATAGGTGCCCGAGCACCACAAATCAAGGGCCAGGCGGGAAGCGGGCCCGCTACAGGCCCCCGATGTCCCTTTCCACCAGCCTTTTCCTGAACTGGCAGGCAGAAAGGGACATTGTATTCCCTACGGCAGTGCCTGGTAGGTACCAATACCATTGTAGGGAATGTGAGGCCCTCCACTGCAACAACGGGCTCAAGGTGCCCGTCGGGCTTTCGCCATAATAATATGGTGGACAAAAATATTTACAACAAGGGGTGATGAGGGACAGAGTCTCTGAATTAAGCAGAATACTCTCACCCAGTCAAGAGATCAGGGCTAGATCCAACACCGTTTTTTAGCTCACTGCACCATCCCAGTTTCAGAACCTGGCTGTATGCAAATTAGTCTGTTCCTGTCCCAGTGCATGATGGGAACAGGGCAAACCAAACTACAAAAGCCAATTCTTACACTGGGAAGGAAACAAGCTTCCGGGGACCGGTTTCTGGCATTACAGCCGTCTTCGGCCCGGCTTGCTTGAATCCTGATGGTGCAATGAGCAAGGGACTCATGTCTGAGTATACCCTTCCACGCTTAGGGTGGACAAAAATATTTACAACAAGGGGTGGTGAGGGACAGAGTCTCTGAATTAAGCAGAATACTCTCACCCAGTCAAGAGATCAGGGCTAGATCCAACACCGTTTTTTAGCTCACTGCACCATCCCAGTTTCAGAACCTGGCTGTATGCAAATTAGTCTGTTCCTGTCCCAGTGCATGATGGGAACAGGGCAAACCAAACTACAAAAGCCAATTCTTACACTGGGAAGGAAACAAGCTTCCCCAGTGTAAGAATTGGCTTTTGTAGTCTGGTCTGCCCTGTTCCCATGATGCACTGGGCCAGGGACAGACTAATTTGCATACAGCCAGATTCTGAAACTGGGATGGTGCAATGAGCTAAAAACGGTGTTGGATCTAGCCCTGATCTCTTGACTGGGTGAGAGTACTCTGCTTAATTCAGAGACTCTGTCCATCACCACCCCTTGTTGTAAATAGTAATAATATGGTGTGCAGAAAACACAAACGATGGCAGTGAGACCACCACCGACAGGCTGTCGTCTCAATGTCATCATAATCGGGCCCAATGTTCCAAAAGGAACAATGAGCTCCTCTTTGAACTGCTGTCAACAAGCCCTTCCATTTCCTGAATTCCCACTCTCTCTTTGTTTCCTGGAGGGCGTTTTTATATGCCATCTTGACTGCTTGGATCAACTATCTATCTTGTTGTTTGAAGGCTCCAGTGAGCACCGCTATTGCTTTGCTACACTGGCTTTTATACCAGGTGGGGAATCACGTCTCCTGACTGACCAGATGATACTCACATAGAAAACCTGTCTTAGTTTTAAGACCAGCTGATTATGGAGAGTGCTAATGTTGGTGAAGAACTCCCCCTTCTCCGATGGCAGTTCTAATTATGGCCACAACCCTCCTATACAATCAACATCTACATTGTATAATTCTTCAACTGATTCCTTAGATTGGGACAATGCACTCCATTTAACCCTGAGTGTAATGGTGATCATGGTTAGAATTCGATCAAAAGTCCCATCAACGATTTACCAGGGCAGCAGGGACCTTTAACCTCATGTCAAGAGCTAGCACATTAAGATCGCTGTCTTGGCGCGGTAATTAGACTTGTGCTCCGCTAGCGATTAAACTTGTGGTTGGCCTCTAAGTCAGAGTTTGATCTGCCATTGCTGGGTATTAGGCCCTGATCCAGCGTGAGTGTATTAAGTTGTATGGACAGTAGAGTCCAACTTGTACAGGGGATCACTAACTCCTGTATAGACGAGAGGAGATCTTCCTCAGTTAAGGAAGGCTCAGTGCTGGTGTCAAGCAGTTAAAAAGACAATTGAGGTCACCCCCCACAATTTTTATAACCTTGGCTGGGAGTGCTGCCAGGTGAGAGAACAGCAGCTCAATTACCCCAGACTCTGTTGTGTTACCCACTGGTCTGAATATATATTAAAGATGTTACAAATTCCATTATGCAGAAGAACCAGATGAGCCTAACTTACGTTCATTGATTTTGCATAATATGGTGGTCTTGACCCAAATCATAACACCCCCAATGGCCTACCTCTCCCAGGTGTAACAGTTTCCTGGCGGCATGTGATGAATCATGCACGATGCAAGGGTCTGAGTGACCAAGTTTCTTGAATTGACACATAAGTGTCAATAAATGTGCACCACTCTGGGCAAATTAACTTGGACAAAAGCCCTCCTACATTCCAGGAGATCAAACTAAAAAGTGGTGGCAGAAGGAGTTTTAACTGGGCACCCACCTGCGCAAGCAATATCTCACTGGGATTGTGTCCCAAAAGTCTTATTAGGTCAATCTATATCCGCCAGTACTTCAAAGCTGTTAAAGGTTGAAATCCCTGGATTGAAATCCCTGGAGAACCAACCGTGCTTGTATCAATGAAGTTACATAGGCTTGGTGCTGTTAACATTGGTGCCCCTCACTGCACCCAGTTACTAGCTTACAAAGCACAAGGACCTGGTTTATAGAAATAACCTAAAGGTAAGAAAGCAATATTGCTCTTCCAGTTCTGCTTACTAAGTGCCCAACGAGTGGACTATGCACTAGTAAGGTGATCTGAAGGTGACTATCGTGCAGGCTCCTTTCTGGTCTACTGACTCAGCACCAATCCAACTCACCCTTTCTTGTCAGCATAATGTTATTAAAAGTTTTAAAACCACAGAAAGTGGAAAGTCTCTATGTCACCCTAACTAGTTACCAATCTTGTTGAATAGTTCTTCCTGTGTTTCCTTTTGGTTCATTCGCAGGGGAGGTACATGAGATAGCCACCTAGGGACAAGAGGCAGGGGGCCGATTTATCATGGCTGAGGTGCCATTTGAACACAGCCTTGAGGTCCCAATCACCTCAATTCCAGGACAGTGTGGGGGCAATATCAATGCATGATTTGGTTTGGTGCTGTGTAGGAGGACAGGGACCATTTTTGCTTGGAATTTAAAATGTTGGATTCCGAGCGAGGAAAGTCTAAGTCTGTTTGATGTCGGCTATCATAAACTCAATAGCATTCAAATGTGTAAGGACAGAAGGCAACTCCAGGACCAAATAATCCTTTACCTTATAAATGCAGCCCTCTATTAGACTCCTTGCCCACACAGAGTTGAATAGAATAGCTCCCTCCCTATCCTCCATCAACTGTGTACTTGGCTGGTGCTGTGGCAAGGATCATAGGAGAAGAGTCTGTCTTAACAGCTGTTTCTACTGTTCTAGCTCTAATTACCCCTTTGAATGCTTAGTGATGGCAGAAGACTGAGGGCTGGCCGGTAGGCGTGCCGCCACAGCAGAGTGTATGAAGCCGGGGTTTGGCGCAGGTGAAGGAAGTTGTAAATGATCTAGCATGTTACATGGAGGAGCGGGTGAAGAAGAGGGAGCAGGAGATTTTCTTATGGGTCCCATTGCGTTAGCAGAGCTGAGGGAGAGTCTCCTTTCTGTTAGATCAATCTCAGTGCTGATGACACTGTCAGCTCATTGAATCGTTCTATTGATTGAGGTGGTTGTGACTGGGGGCATTGAAATGCCAGAGCCTCCTCCCCATTTTCTTTCTCCCATTTTAAACTGTTGCTCTTGGAGATCAAAGTCATGTAAGGAAATTTGTGTGAAGGGATGGTAGAGTGTCGCGATAGCACGAATCTCAAATGAGAAACCCAAGGGAGGTGGCCCAGCCTAGCCTCCTCCGGGCTCTGACAGGTGTGGACGGGCCTGTCCGTGGCCCGAGCTTTGCCCGCATGCGGTCCCCGTCTCGTGATGACCACAAAAGCGGGTATGCAGCGGTGTCCTGGCCCCTCCTCCGTAGGGCAGAGCAGTCTGAGACATAGAATCTCCACAACAGAGATCCGGCAGTCCAGCAGCAAACGTGGCGTCCTGTGCCGTGGGATGATTCTTGATGCTTTATAGAACGGCGACAAGAACAAGAATGCAGCGGGGTCCTGGACCTCCTCCTTAGCGCTGAGCAGTGTGGGACAAAGAGTCCCCACAGCTGAGGTCTGGCAGCCCAGCAGCAAATGTGGCATCCCCCACTGCAGGGTGACCCTTGGCACGTTGTAGCACCATGGCAAGAGTGGGAATGTGGCGGTGTCCTGGGCCCTCCTTCTTAGGGCCAAGCAGTCTGGGACTTGGAGTCCCACAAAAGACGTTTGGCAGCCCAGCATTAAACATGTCATCCATTTAAAATACTCACAGTGAGAAGGGAGTGGCAGAGCTGTGACTGACAGAAGACCAGAGAGTCAACCAAAAGGAACGATGATGCACGAAACCTGGGGGGCACACTTCTCAAACAGTATTTCAGTTCACTACAGAATGGACTTACATCTATCCAGTTTGAGAGCAAAGTGCCAGAACAAACAGCCAAATTAACAAGAAGTGAAATATCCAATGTAAAGAAGTCTGTGTTACATTATAACAATTCGAACCTTCCGCATATCATGTGTGTCATGGAGAGCCAGAGCTTCTGTTTCTGCCCTACATCAAATTGCATGTTAGCATTTAAATTACCAAATGAATCAGGATTGTGACAATTGCCAGAATGCAAAAGTGCATTCAATCAATCTATCAGGGTTCTTCTAGAGCACGGCTAATCATCCGAAAGGGTCTCAAGGCACTGGGGCACTTAGGTGATGTCATCATGAGAAGGCTGAGATGTCTCACATAACGTAATTACCAAATCCATAAAGTCACAGAGGAAAATCAAAAGAGAAGATTCCACATGTTTCCTATAGCACAGTACTCGGTCTGTGACATTCCAGAGTAGCTTGGTTGGGAAGTCCAGGATAGCTCAGAGGAGGGACATGAAGGTTAAGGCTAAATTAGGCATAGGTTAGGTTGTTACAGTTACAATAAGGCGAGAATGACGAATCTGCTTTGCAAATATGTCAAAAAGAATAACAATTTAAAAATACATTAAATATGCATGTAAAGGAGCAGTAGAAACAAAACCAACGTTTGGAGGATTTAAATTGCGTGAACCAACCTACAAGAGAACACTGTACATCAGTGGTAGAAGTGGGCGGGGACGGAAGGACACGGCGTGCCCCTACTTCTAGAAATTATTCCAGTCCGTTCTCCTACTTCTTGCTTTCAAAAAAGCATCCCGGGACGGCAAGAATAGTTCTACCTAATGAAAACGACAAGTTTTTTCTTTCAGCTTTCAGGGGCTGCTCGCACTTCTCTCTTGTACTCCAGAGGCTGCAGCAGCCCCTCCCTGAGCTCTCACAGGCTGATGGCAGGCCCATTGTCAATCCGATTGTGGCTGATTACCCCCTTTAGAATGACAATGCGCCTGCCGTCTGCCTTTAGCATGTCATGTGCCACTGAGATTGGAGTTAGTGATTACTGAGGAGCTTTCCCTGAAAGAGCGCTTCGACGTCTTGTTGGGGGTAGTAAGCACTATATAAATGCAATTACAATACAATGATTGTATCATGTTATGTGAGAAGGCCTGAAAAAAATGCCTTTTCTGTGTATAGGGTTAATCAAATTTTTTTTCACTGATGCACTGACATTTTTTGCACTGTTCCTCAGGAAGGCAACCCAGTACAATCTAAAGAGACTGAGAAAAACTATTTGTCTCAATCTCCTCGTAAAGGGCCGGTGTGCTGGGGAATCTCTCGTTGTGACGCTACAGTGGCTCTGACAATATGATCCCCCTTGACACCCATACCACTAACTTTTCATGACCTTCCATCACTCACAGCACAATTGGGGCAGGGCTTTAAGTGGAATGAAAAAACTGCGGGGCTCTCAAAGGAACGTGGTCAATATAATTAAGGATGTGGCTTAAAACATTTATGCTAAAAATATGTGCCCAGCGTAATGTGCTGCCCGACTTGTATTTTGCTGCTTCTGTTATTGCCTCCACATTTATAATACAACAAGTAACATTACACCTACAACAAGCCAGGACTATTGGCTTTGTCAAAGGTTGTTGGTTGGAAAAGATAAATATACTACATTCATACAACTATGGCGTTGTTGTATATAATATTGAAAATGCTTTAGTTTCCGATTGAAAAAGCTTTAGTTTCCGATTGAGGCTGATTACCCCCTTTCGAAAAACAATGCCCCCGCCGTCTGCCTTTAGCATGTCATGTGCCAGTGAGATTGGAGTTAGTGATTACAGAGGAGCTTTCCCCAAACAGAGTACTGTGGGTAATTTGCCACCTTGTGTATCTTGTCAATGTTGTACACAGAGTGAACTGGGCAGGAGCAGTGACGGGACAGAAGAGGCGACAGGAAAGGAGAGGTAATAGGGCAGGAGAGGTGACTGGGCAGGAGAAGTAACGGGCAGGAGAAGTGACAGGGCAGGAGAAGTGACAGGCAGGAGAAATGGCGGGGCAGGAGAGGTGACGTGTCAGGAGCAGTGATGGGACAGGAGAGGTGACAGGAAAGGAGAGGTGACGGGGCAGGAGAAGAGATGGGGCAGGAGAAGTGAAGGGGCAGGAGCGGTGATTAGGAATGGGCAGGAGCAGTGAACGGATAGGGGCAGTGAATGGACAAGAGCAGTGAACGGGGCAGGAGTAGTGATGGGACAAGAGAAGTGATGGGGCAGGAGCGGTGATCGGGCAGGATTGCTGACCGGACAGGAGCAGTGAACGAGCAGGAGCAGTGAACGGGCAGGAGCAGTGAATGGGCAGGAGTGGTGACGGGGCAGGAAATGCGACGAGGCAGGAAAAGTGACAGGCCAGGAGCAGTGACGGGGCTCAAGAGGCAACAGGAAAGGAGAGGTGACTGGGCAGGAGAGGTAACTGGGCAGGAGAGGTGACTGGGCAGGAGAAGTGACAGGAGAGGTGACGGGGCAGGAGAGGTGACGGGGCAGGAGAGGTGATGGGGCAGGAGAGGTGACGGGGCAGGAGAGGTGACGGGGCAGGAGCGTTGAAAGGACAGGAGCGGTGAACGGACAGGAGCAGTGAACGGGGCAGGAGCAGTGAACGGGGCAGGAGCAGTGATGGGGCAGGAGCAGTGATGGGGCAGGAGAAGTGACAGGGCAGGAGAGGTGACAGGGCAGGAGAGGTGACAGGGCAGGAGAGGTGACAGGGCAGGAGAGGCAACAGGGCAGGAGAGGCAACAGGGCAGTAGAGGTGACTGGGCACAAGAAGTGACAGGCACGTGACATGACAGGTAGGTAATGTGATGGGCAGGAGAGGTGACGGGGCACGAGAAGTGACGAAGCATTAAAAGTAATGGGGCAGGAGCAGTGATTAGGCATGAGCCGGAGTGGTAACCGGGCAGGAGTGGTGAACGGACAGGAGCAGTGAACGGGGCAGGAGCAGTGAACGGGGCAGGAGCAGTGAACGGGGCAGGAGCAGTGAACGGGGCAGTAGGAGTGAACGGGGCAGTAGGAGTGAATGGGGTCAGTAGGAGTGAATGGGGCAGTAGGAGTGAATGGGGCAGTAGGAGTGAATGGGGCAGTAGGAGTGAATGGGGCAGGATCAGTGAATGGGGCAGGAGCAGTGAACGGGGCAGAAGCAATGGTGCAGGAAAAGTGACGGGACAGGAGAAGTGACGGGCCAGGAGAAGTGACGGGCCAGGAAAAGTGATGGGACAGGAGAAGTGTCTGGGAATTAGAAGTGACGGGGAATGAGAAGTGACAGGGAAGGAGAGGCAACAGGGCAGGAGAGGTGACCGGGCAGGAGAAATGACCGGGCAGGAGAAGTGACGGCTGGAGAAGTGACAGGCAGAAGAAGTGACGGGCAGGTGACGTGACTGGCAGGTGACGTGACGGGCAGGTGACATGACAGGGCAGGAGAGGAGAGTTGACCCGGCAGGAGGAGTGACGGGGCAGGAGAGGTGACGGGGCAGGAGAGGTGATGGGGCAGGAGAGGTGACGAAGCAGGAGAAGTGAGGGGGCAGGAGCGGTGATTAGGCATGAGCAAGAGCGGTAACTGGGCAGGAACGGTGAGCGGGGCAGGAGCGGTGAGCGGGGCAGGAGCAGTGAACGGGGCAGGAGCAGTGAACGGGGCAGGAGCAGTGAACGGGGCAGGAACAGTGAACGGAGCAGGTGTAGTGAACGGGGCAGGTGTAGTGAACGGGGCAGGAGTATGCGGGGCAGTGTGAGAAGTTGGCCTGATATATGATGTCCACTATTCTAGTGGGCACCTTGCACCAGTCCAAACAACCCTTATGGTGATGGTTGTAAAGTCAACCTTATAGACCAGCTATCCTAGTGGTAGCATGGACAAAGCAGTTTTAGGCTAAAACTTTAGAGAGCATGTGAAGCCAGCTGTTTTACCATATATAATCCCTTGAATACCAAATGAAAGGACACCACACACGGTATATATCAAATATATATGTATTTATTACTAACACAACCCCTCTGCACTCTTTATGAGGTCAGAGTTCGAGATACAGCACAAGTTACTCAATAAGCATACTACAAGTTGCACAAATACAATTCTGCCCTAGGGGGCCTCACGAACCATATACTGAATGAGTGGTATAAGAACCACTTCAGGAAAGGTGAGTAGGCCTAGGGCCTAGGAAATGGCTGGGGTTACACTGAGGAACCAAGGGATTGGAAGTAGGAGGTTCACGGGAAGCGTGTGCAGTGTATAAACACACACGCAGGTTACTATAGAGTTTCAATGGCAACGTAAAAGTTATGAAGTAGTAGATTTTGGACACTTTCGGATGGACTACGGGAAACCCTGTTAAACTAGGACACTTTGATAGTTAATACCCATGGGAGCACCGGAGTACTCAAGTTACCTCCCCCAGGGAAGCCGGGTGCATAGGTGTTCTTTCGTGTCGGGTTTCGTCGCTGTTTCCTATGGAGAGCTACAAGAAAGTGCTGCAGGCGACCAGGAGAAAAGTGTCCGGGTGGATCCAAGGGTAGATCGGAGTGGAGAAGAACCTGAAAGCAGAGGGGACAGAGTCTGGGTCACTAGCCAGTGACCAGGAAGGGACCAGGAAGGAACCAGGCGTTGTCGAGATGCAATCAGGTGAAGAGGTGAAGCTTGCCTCTGCAGCCACGAGGACCAGGAGGCGTCAATGATGACCAGGAGCTGGAGTCGAGCTGTCCCACGACGGATCTAGCTGTTGGCGGTGTCGGTATCCAGATTGGACCCAACAAACCTTGGTAAATGCAATCCACGCAGGATGGGAAGATTGGCTTCAGTTCAGACCAGCAAGTCTGGGGAGCTTCTCCTTCACAGAGAAGCTGGAGCAAGCCCGGAGCAACCAGGCAAGCAGTGTAGTTTTACAAAGATGTCTTCAGAGGGCCTACTAGCCAACGGGCTAGCAACCGCGAAGACGCATTGAGCTGAAATACGGGCACAGGCCCCACGCGGCACTCGTGGAGTGTGGAGGGCTGAGCTTCGGTGCAAATGCTGCTCGGGTCTGGGGCTTCTCAAACCCTAATGCACAACTGCAAGGGTACCTCATAAGCTGCACAGGTAGCAAAAAGCAGGTAGTCCAGGATATCCGGTCCCACGTCTCTCGTTTCCTCCACGGGTCTCAGTTTTGCTGTGAATGTGGGTCAGAGAAGTCTGGAAGTCCAGTTCCTGTGTCGCTAAGTCTTCGGGTTCTAGTGGGAGCGTCGACAAAGCAAACTGGCAAGTTACTGTTGGTGCCTGTTTGCACAGGGTGGTCACTCCTTGACCACAAGGGAGATGTCTTCAGTCTTCCAGTCGATATGGAACGTCGAAGGTCCAAGAGTTTCGTTTCAGCGTTCCTTTCCAGGATAAATCTAAAGTCTCTAGACACAGCTCCTAACTTTATACTAAACTAAGGGGCTGGATTACCTGCTAGGTCCCTCCTATGGGCGGAACCTGGGAAGGGGGTGGTTACACCACTTTCCGTTTGTCCAGTTTCGCACCAGAGCTGGGGCTGGAGTGCCCCAGCAACTGGTTTGAACCGGGCTATGCATGGAGCACCTTGTGTGCCGACGGCATCAACGAAAGGGTTAAGGTAACATGTTGTTCCTGCTTATATTTCACACGCTTTACATAAACCTGTATTCCCTATAAGTGTTTGCTTTTTCCTGAATTAAACCTCAAATAAACATGTTTATACATTGTTTTAATTAAATAACGTTACAATCTGTAACTGGTCAGTGAAATGCTAAGCGTACTAAAAATTGGTATGTTTTGCTATTTCTAGCCACACCCCTGACTCCGCCCACTGATTCAATCTTTGGTTATTCCTGCCCCCTGATTCTCCAAACACAGTTCCCCTACTTTTTATTTCCCACTTCGACCACTGCTGTACATACAGAAAGAGGGGACCTAAAGTAGAAAGGGAGATGGTGCGCGGGAACTGGGTGGGAGAGGGAGCAGAGGGCATCCGAGTTCAAAAAGTCAGGTGGTAGTTATGTTTACTGATGCTCTTCTGGATCCCCATGGAGTAGGGAGGGACCACACAGTCAAGGTGTTGGTTGGAGAGACGAATCATGAGTTTGCTCCTGAAGTGTTGGAGTAGAGAAGGTGCTTAGCAGATTTTGACAGGGTTACCTGTCATTAAATTTGGTGTATGTCATTAGAAGGCCTGGTGTCTGTATCTTTTCCTGATATTTCTTTGCTTCTGATCTGGTAATACTGCGTCTCTATGTCATCCTAACTGGTTAGGATGACATAGAGACTTTCCACTTTCTGCGGTTTTAAAACTTTTAATAACATTTTGCTGACAAGAAAGGGTGGGTTGGATTGGTGCTGGGTCAGTAGACCAGCAAGGAGACTGAGCGATAGTCAACTTTAGATTACCCTACTAGTGCAGAGTTCACTCTTTGGGCACTTACTAAGCAGAAATGGAAGTACACAGCCCTCTGGAAAGCTTACTCTTGGATGCCAGATATTGTAAGGTGTCCCACTGCGCCGTTGAGTAAGTTATGTATCAAGTCTTGACGGTGATGTGAACAAGCAGAGGTGGCAGTAAAGGTCTCTGAGTGGTGGGGCTATCCTTGTATTATTTTGTCAGACATTTAACGAGGCATGCTGCAGTTTCAAGAGCACTTTCCCAAGGAGTCCGATGGGCTCCTAGGATTTTGAACACCACACCATTATTATCTCCAATGAGGTGGAAAATGCTAGCACTGGACCTCTGCTCTGAAGTAATTGTTTGGGAAGAATGTCTTCACTCAGATGGGCATGACACATTAATGCAATTCTCTGTTTGTCTTGTGCATGATTTATGCTATGATGCTGAGGTTGCAGCTAATGTGGGAACCCAATAATTTGTTGCAATTGACGAATTGTGGTTTGAAACCATTTATGTTAAATTTATAAAGCTTTTACTGCATCAGGAGTCGCTTGCTGGCATTTACAACTAGAACAAATTCCTAGTTGATAGGGTTCAGCTTGAGTTATGCCCTGACCATCATAGGCCTGGATTATGCCGACAGGCATCTTAGTTGTCAGTAATCTAAAGGATGTTGTCATCCACTACGATGGTTGTGGTCTCTATGCTGCATTGAAGCTGAACGCTAGATTGGTACTTCTGGTGGAGCAGGTTGAATCTTACTTCGGAAAGGGCCTTTTCAATTTGCTTTACCAGGAATGGTAAGAGTGTAGTTGTGACTGCTTTTTATATTTAGTTTGGTTTTGAGAGGAGGCAGGATTTGTCTGTTTTTAAGGGCATCTTCAAAGGTGGATAGTCAAATGAAAACTGTGAAGATATTTAGAAGGGGTGTCAGAGCTTATCCAGATATGATGAATGATCTTTGTAGTACTTTTAAGTACTGAAGTATGTTCATCTGTTCTTAGGTTCAAAGAGTTGGGAGTTTAGATTGGGAGCATTGTGAATTAAAATTGCTGTGCAGATAACAGGCTTTTGCTATGCAGCCAAGCCTGTCTCTGACAAGTACATTCCATGTTATGCAATGAAAATACACAATTTTTCTAAAGGCTCTAGTATCCTTGTTTTAATTCTTGATAAATATCAGGCATCAAACGATATGCAGCTTTTTTATCCTCATCTCATGGGTGAGTATTTGTGCTAGACAAATCCACAAAACAAAACATCGAATCCTCATGTCCTGCCATCAGCAACCAAAGACCCCACAACCTGTTCTAAACATAGCATTCCATTACTGACCTCACTACAGTCTACAATCTATTGGTGATATCATATTGCTAAACTGACTATCTTGTCCTTGAATATGTTGCCGATGACTCAATAGTTCTGATGAAACTGACTAGTTTGTTTTGTTAATATAGGATGTATGTAGTGTTTGATGGGTATGAAGAGTGTTCTACCTGTTAGGGCCCTCTCTGGATGTGTTTTATTAAGAGTTGTAACAATTTTACTGAGACATAGGTTAGAGACTTACCAGAGCACCTGTGTTTTCCAAAGAGGTAAAAACATTGACTTTGTTGACAAGCAGCAAATCTGAAAAAACCCTTATCAGCAATCATCTGAGCACCCGTGCACTCAGAAACATGCTGGAGTCTTAATGCATGCAGGTGTCCAGAGAGGTGTTCTGCAAGCAGTTCTGTGCTTGGGATGCATTTGAAAGGCGCAGGTTTGCAGAATACCGTGCTTGGAGACAGATGTCAAACTTCAGCTTCTTCTTTGCATCTTAAGTGAGCACCCATCATTTTCAGAGTTGATATGTGTAAAACTCTCAAAATAGCCCATTTCAACATGGGGGTCAGATTGTAGTTGTGGTTTCAGAATATCAATCCAAGATGAAGTATGGTCTTTATACTGTGATGTCAGTTCCTTTTAGACCATATTGAAGGTGGCCGTTCTGAATGAAGAAAGTGTTGCAGCACATTTATTTATTTTATTTTATTTTGAAAGTTTTATATAGCGCAGACAAGATCTTTGCAGATATCAGAGCGCTTTACACAGAAAGGGTACATGAGGGAACATATTCAAAACAAATAAATCAGAGGAGCATACAGTACAAATAAGTGAGGGCAAAACCAATCATGTAAATCAGTAAATCAATCATACAAGTATTAAAAATATGCAACAGGGTCAAACAAGTAATACAGATCGGTGCCTATTCTTAAGGAGACCTAAGTAACAGTTCAGGTGTATTTTGCCATAAGGATGGCTTTTACTTCTTTCTTAAAGAGTGTAGTTGAAGAGATGAGCCTAGTTTCGGGGGGGAGTGAGTTCCAGATTCTGGGTGCCATTCCTGAGAAGGAGCGTTTATATGTTTTTTCCTTCCGGAATCTACGTGGTTTCAGCAGAAGATTGTTTGTGCCTCTCGTGTTTCTAGCGCCGCCAGAGATTGTCAACTTCTGAGTGAGGTAGCCGGGAGAGTTCAGGTGTACCGCCTTGTGAGTCATGCAGGCGATTTTCAGATGTATTCTGGCTTCAAAAGGCAGCCAGTTCAGGGATTTCAAGTCAGGGGAAATATGAGAGTGTTTTTTTGACCCAGTAATGAGCCTCGCTGCAGCGTTTAGAGAAGCTCTTAGGGGTGCGGTAGTAGTTAGCGGGAGTCCGCAGAGGGCGACGCTGCCATATTCTATTCGAGGGATGACTAGTGCTTGTACTGCGGTTTGGAAGTCATTTGCTGGGAGGAATGGTTTGAGTTTCCTCAGGGTATTGATTTGGAAATTCGCTCCCTTAGTTGCCTTGTTGATGTGTTGCTGCATGTTGAGATTGGTGTCGAGGGTTATGCCTAGAGATTTTGCTGAATCCACGATGGTGGGTTGGACATTGAGTGCAGTTAGGTGTTTGAGACAACTTTGAGTGGTGGAGATCTTCGCTGGAGGTGAGATCAGAAGGAACTCTGTTTTCAGAGCATTGAGTTTGAGATGATTATCGGCCAGCCAAGATTGGGTGCTTCTGATCGTTGAGTTCAGGAGCAAGATGTCTTTGGGGGATTGTAATTTGAGGTAAAGTTGGGTGTCATCGGCATACATGTGAAAGTGTAAGTTAGCTGCCTGTAGCAAGGTGGTGAGAGGTTCCATCACTAGGTTGAACAGAGTTGGGGATAGTGAGGATCCTTGGGGGACGCCCAGCGTTACAGGTATTGGAGAGGACATCAGGTTGTTGCTCTTGAATTTCTGCGACCTGTTGTGAAGAAAGGAAGTGAACCACTTGAGAACAGTTCCAGATAATCCCATTCTAGTGCTTAGTAGTTCGAGTAAGTTCTCATGTTTAACGGTGTCGAATGCTGAAGAGAGATCAAGAAGGATGAGAAGGCAGGTGTTGTTTTGGTCTAGCATTTGAAGTGCGTCATCAATTATGTGGGTCATAGCAGTTTCTGTACTATGTCCTGCTCGGAAGCCTGATTGATGAGGATTGAGGAGATCAAATTGTTCAATGTGTTTAGTCAATTGTAGTTGTACGCATTTTTCCAGCAGTTTGGCGAGAGTGGGGATATTAGTGATGGGACGGTAATTGTTCAGATCAGAGGGGTCGGCTGTAGGTTTCTTTAGTAAGGGAGTGACTTGTCCAACTTTGAGGGAGTCAGGTATGGTTCCTTGTTGAAGAGAGCCGTTGATAATTCTAGTCCAGAGTGGGAGAAGCAAAGGGGCAAAGTCTTTTACAGCGTTAGCAGGAAGGGGATCTGTGAGGTGATTGGATGGTTTCAAGGTGCTGAGCAGTTTGCCAATTTCCTCTTCAGAGTATGTGCCAAAGGATGACCATGTAGCATTGTTTTTTGGTTCAATGGGTGCAATGCATTGAGGTTTGGAGTAGAGGCATGCGTCCGCGAGGAGATCGCTCTTTATGTTGTCAGTTTTTTGGATAAAGAAAGCGGAGAAGTCTTCACAGGAGGGAGCTTCGCGCACAGTGCTGAGCTGTTGGGGTTGTTCCTTGGATTGAGTTTTGATTAGCTCAAACAATTTTCTTGGACGGTTTTTTGCTTGGTCGAGCTGGAGGCTGAAGAAGTCTAGTTTTGAACGTTTTATTTTCCTGAAATAGGCGTTTCTCTTTTTCTTCAGAGTTTTTAGGTGCAGTGCAGAGGGAGCTGATCTCCAGGTGCGTTCTGCCATTCGCATGTCTCGTCTATCCTCATTGAGACTTCCGTCATACCATGGGTTGGACATTTTAGTTGAGACTCTTTTTAACTGCATAGGTGCCGCCTCATTTATTATGGAGGTCATAGCATTGAGGTAGTGGTCAGTCAGTGATTGAACATCCTTAACGCCGGGCGGTGGTAGTAGGAGATTGCAGCTGTTAGGAGGCAAAGAGCTTGGGTTGAGTTTTTTCAGGTCTCTTTTCCAGACTTTGGTTTTGGAGGATTGAGCCGGGTTGCATTCAACTTTTACATTGATGAAGAATGTGACAATATGGTGATCTGACCAGTCACAAGGTTGGATAGACTCGAGTTGGATAGAGTCCTCTTTGGAGATGATAAGGTCGAGGATAGAGCCTTTTTCGTGGGTCGGGCTGTTGCATATTTGGGTGAGGACAAGGGCATTGAGGAAACTTTTAAGACTATTTACCACCGCGTCATTGCGATCGTTCCAGTGGAGGTTGAAGTCGCCAAGGTATATTTGTGTGAGCTGCCGTCCGGAGTTGGTTGAGATCATATCCATGATTTGTTGAGAAAAGGTGAGATTGTCTCTGGGTGGGTGGTAAATGCAATGTAGAGAGCATATCGGTTTGTCCTCACTGATAATGTCGAGGCAGATATATTCACAGGATGTTGGGGATGATATGGAGGTGGACTTGCCTTTCAGAACGGAGAGGTTGTTCCTGTGGATGCATGCGATTCCACCACCTATTTTGCCTGGCCTGTCAAGTCTAATTATGTGGTAATTAGGTGGAACCAGAATGTCCATTATAGGTGATGAGGCTTCAGTTAGCCATGTTTCAGTCAGAATGATTAGGTCAAGGTCCAGCAATAAGAGGAGATCAGCGATGGCGGCGGAATGTTTCGAGGCCGATCTGCAGTTAAGGAGAGTGCATTTGAGCTGGGGTGTGTTGAGGGCGGTAGAGGGTTCAAGAGAGAGAGGGACTTTCCTAAGGTTATTGGGGTTGGATATTCTGCTGTTCAGTGTGGGGGGTCTAAGGGCATTTGAGTGTATCGTGGGAATGGTGAGGTGTGTGGTGGATGTGTCATTTTGGGGGGTTGGGTCATACTCACGGAGGAGAGTTAGTGTGTCGAGGTCCGAAAGAGAGTTGCAGGGGCGACGAGGGCGGCTGTTGCGATTGCTAGCGGGGGTTGAGGTCCAGTGTGGGGAGTGTCGAGTGAGAGAGTTAACCGAGGAGGTGGGGGACACGTTGGGAGGGGAGGAGGAGGTGGGTGATGTGTTGCAGGGGCGACGGGGGCGGTTGTTGCTATTACGAACAGGCAGTGATGTCCGGTGTGTGGAGTGCTGAGTACGAGTGTCAACCGATGGGGTAGGGGGCATGTTTGGGGTGGAGGTGGAGGTGAGTGAGGGGTGTATAGGGTATGTGGAGAGTCGTTCCTTGATGCTGTGTATGTCTCCTTTGATCTGAGTGAGGGTGGCCATAATCAAGTCCAATGTGGGGGGAGTGATGGAGGTGGGGGTGGAGGTCGAGGGTGGATGACTGACCAGGGAGATGTCGTGCAGGCGGGATAGTGGGCTGGTGTTGGTGCAGGACTCCGTTGTGTTAGTGTGCGAGATGGTATTGGTAATGGGAGAGTGTTTGGGCGTGTTGGGTGTGGATGAGGTGGGGAGGAGATTGGTGGTATGAGTGTGGGCGTGAGTGTGAGTGTGAGCGTTGTTGGTAGGCGGTGAGATCAAAGTGGAGGATGGGTGTATGTTAGTTGAGCTGGGGATGCAGGAAGGGTAATGGGGGCTGAGAGTGGGTGGGGAAATGGGATTGGGGATGGTCCTGTTGTGGGGGGGGGAGTTAGATTAAGAGAAGAGGTGTGTTCTGCGTAGTACGTTAGAGGGGGGTGGGGACTGAGCATGGGGGTAGGGATTTGTCTTTGTGCGTGTCGTTTTGGTGCGGGACTAGGTTAGCTGTGTTAGTGTTGGTTGTGATGTTCTGGGAGAGAGGAGTGATAATAGTGGTATGTGTGGAGGTCTTAGGTCCGGAAGGAGGGGTGGGGGTGCGAGTGTTGTGAGAGGGGGAGGGATCTGTGTCTGTTTTAGAGGCGTGAGTGGTTGTTACCTGGCGCTGAACTGGGAGAGAGGGGTTGTGGGTGGGGGCTGAGTAGTTTGGGGTGGTGGTAGGTGTGTCACTGAATGCTGAGTGTGTAGCAGCTACCTGGTGCTGTGCTAGGTTAGAAGTGTTGTGTGTGTTGGGAGCTATGGCGTCAGGGGTGGTGGGACTGAGGGAGATGTGAGTGTCTGACCGCGTATTGGAGAGGTGATCTTTGAAAGTGGGGAACAGGTTGTCTAGTAGTTCCAAGTTCCTGTCTGTGGCTTGGGATAGGATCATCCCATTATTGTAAATAGTAATGGTGGCTCTGCCTTGGAAGAGTTGTGATGGTGTGATGGAGAGAGTTAGGCCATGAGCAGATTTCCTGGTGGTGGAGACTGTGAGTAAGGTGTGGAACGTTTTTCTCCATTGAGCTCTGCGTGTGGTGTGGAAGATGATATCAGTGCTCAGGGATCCATTGACCGGTGAGAAGTAGGTGTCGGCAAAGGGTGTTTCAGGGTGGGACCTCAGGAAGTTGTGTTTAAAGCGTTTAGCGGCTTTTTTGGTGAGTGTGGATGGGTAGTTGATTTTATATGTGTGCTTGCCGATGGGCTCCATGTTGGGGTGGCGGTGTAGGAGGGCGAGGCGGTATAGGTGGGTATGGGAGGGTGGACGATAGTAATACAGATGTGTAAAGACCAATGCAGACAGTGCGTTACCTGGAACACAAGTAACACTAGTGAGCAAAAATGCCCAAAATATAGAGGTAGCAGTCTGTGAACACCAAAGAATAAACAGTGAAATGGGCATCTGTTTCCTATTTTCAAAAGCATCCTTCATCCCTTTGTTTCTATTTTTGACCCAACTTTTTTAAATAATCATCCCTTAATATATGTTAAAAAAAAGAGACATCGGACTGCCTGTAGCTTCTGTAAAGTACATATATTCAACCAATTCTTATGCCATGGAGTGTGTAAAAATGATTATAGTGCAGACAACACAGTGCTAAAAAATGAATATATATTTACAGTACATTTAACATAAGATGCTCTACAAACCACTCTGTTTTTTTACATAATATATAATCATTCTTAGTCGGGTAGTGAGAATTGGTCCACAACCCCCCTAGATATATCACTTCATTTTTTAAACCAAGAGGAATAGGTAATTGAGATTTACACTAGGTATAAGGGTTAAGGTCTCTTTTGGACAAAGTCATCCGAATACTGAACCACAAAGGTGTGAGTCCTGATGTAACATACATTTAGTGATGAGCATTTAAATGGTACCTTAGATGGTGGATCCCTCTAAACCACTGGAGGTGTCCAAGATTTGGAATGAGTCACACAGGACAATTGTTTATGTAATCCTTAGGCTGTCTATGACACTATAATTGTACTTGGAATCAGCAAACATGTCTTGCAGTGAATATGTCATCTTTGACTGCTGTCAGATGGAGGATGTGGTTAAAGTCTTATAGGAAGACCTTGAAATAAGTATTGTAGTCTGATGTGGCAGCAAGGGCGGTCAGTTCTAACTCACGTATCTGCACATTGTCATCTTATGCTGCCTTTGATGGGTCAGTTATATGTAGGATAGGTCGATGGCAATGGCAGTATGGTTGGTCCAGTCAAAATGGTGGCAGGTGACGCTGGTCATTGAAGTACAGCTGAGGTCCAGGTTCCTACTCTTGCTGCACTTTTGATGTGTAATGTGTTGTAAGAGGTCAACAGCAACTACTGGGTTAGTAAAGAAAGACATTTTTGAGGGTCTTCTTGGAAGCTCTACTTGGGTAGTTAAAGATTCCAAGGGAGATATTGTTTGCAGATTTGGAGTAGGACTCTGAAATGAGGCCAAATACCTTGGTTTTGAATGTGTGCCAGGTGTAATAAAAGTACTGGGAACATGGCAGAAAAAAGGTAAACTATTGGAGTGGCATAATTTTAGCTTCACTTCTATATGTCATCGAAATGTAAATCCTTATGTGCCTTTCACACTTTATATATTCAGTGTGTCCTAACGTTAATGAGAGTGGAGTTTTCAATTGTGTTTCTGAAATGCTTCATTGTAGAATGTTAGATATTTATAAATGAGTGCATATTAATGTTCAAGTTAATCATGAAATTATAGTTCTCATATGTAGTTACATGTATAGTTGAAGTTGTACAACACTTTTGAATTTGCATTACACATGTAATCATAATTCTTGCTTGAGGTACCCTCACATACTCTCTTGTTTTACTGAAGTTAGCATGACAAAAGGACTTAAGCATTTGGGCATCTGTATTTACCTTCAATATGAAAGTGTGTTTGATCTGCATGTTCTGTCTTCTGCAGGTACAGTTTCAAGGCTTCATTAGTTAGATAAAGGGGTATTGTGTATTTTTAGAGATAGTGAGGTAGGGGAGGGAATAGTTGGCAAGGAGACGTGCTAACAAAATAGGTGACTGATTGCCATGGCTTAAGTGGGTGCTCAAAGTCACCCTGACGTTCCAATTGAAAGGTGGGAGAATATAAGGATGTAGCCAATTTCTACCATGAAGACGATGGATATTTTACTGGAGATAATTATGCAGATTTATATTTGTTAAAAAATGTTTTCTTTGTTAGTTAGATAGCAGATGCCCCTTAGACTCTCAGAGGTACAGACCTCCCGCTATATATTTCCTATTGCGTGGCTTTATTGCTATGCTTTTCCTTTGATTCAGAAAACCTGTACTGAAGTCTCCATTATGCTGACACAATTCTTGCTTCCTTGACTTAAATAGGGTTGTCCTGATTCCTAGTTTAGAATAGAGCGTAATATATTTTCCTTGGATATCCTCATGCATAGACAAGAGGATTGAAACCTGCAATCTAATCATCAGAATTTGTTTCTCATTGTCTGCATTGCGGCTTCTGAACTCCTCATCTGCTTTCTGTTATTGAGAATACATTTTGTTCGATATTGGATTTCCATTAGCAATTTAGTATTTTTACAATATGTTTCTGGCTTTGACTCTGTAATAAACCTTTTAAACTTTCCTATGGATTCAGACATTATTGTTTGATCGTAAGGACTACCCTGTAATCTGAAATTTAAATTGATGTTAACCCCCTTTTACCTCTCAGGCTAGTACGAAATATATTAACCGAAGACAAATGATAAGAAAGGCCCAGTGCCCTCTCACTAGTAACACAATTATCAATAAGAAATTCACCCAAGGAATTAAAATACCAAAGGAGTAACCTTTCACTGTGTCTCTGAAATAATAATAAAAAAGTATTGTGCAACGTGTACTGTGTATGTTCAAAATGTTGATAACTTTAAATGCCTATTGCTTGTAGATTTAGTGTATCTGAAGTCTCAGTAGAGGGAAATGGCCTCCTTAAAAGCCATTGTGCAAACAGAAATATAAAAAGTCATCAAAACTCATAAATCAGAGAAAAAATCTGGTTCAGTTGGTCTTTTAAAAGCATTTTAAGCGTTTGTCAATTCCTATGCCTCCAGCTCTAGCATATTCAACAAATACTTGTGAGAAGAAAATAAACAGTCTGACATCACTGTAAATAACAATGAAAGTTAGGAGCGGTTCCTGCATGAGGGCGTATGGGGCGGAGCACCACCCGTCTCAGAGGAAGGATGAAGGAGATTGAAAGACTGGTCTGAGGCTGTCTGCAGCACTTTTACAGTGTGGTAGCAGTGCAGCACAGCCGCGTACAAACACACGCTGCGCATGCGGGGTGGACCATTTCAATATCGCCCAAATCACGCATGTGCAGTGTATGTCTGTGAGGCAGTGGTGAGGGCAAGCAGGCGCTGCCTGAAGCAGCTGTTTTTTGCAGGGCTTCAGTCGAATACTCGGCTCACCCAGATCTCTGACGTAGCTCAGAACATTCTGCTAAGATCCCGCCTCCTCCTCTGACTGGCTGACCCTTGAGACTGTCACCCTATGACAATAGGAGGCGGGATTTCAACTACTGCTTCCTGTGTTCTGTACGTATTTCCCTCCTTTCTTCAACCATTTTCAGCCGTCCCGAGAGAAACCTCTGGGAGAAACATCGTGATCTAGCTGAAAAAAGTGAGCTAGTCAAGCTGCCTTAGAGGCCTGGCGCGCATCCTCTGCCTTCCAAATTTACAGTCTGCAGTGAGCTAGGTTAGTGTACCCACCCCATCTGCAGTTTGGGGGGTCCGCTTTTAGTGAAGTGTCTGTGTGGCGAGGCCCATCTCAGCCACGACTCTCTAGCCAGTCCAATAAAACTTACCACAAAACACTGCTTATTGTTTGCACCTCCAAATTTCGAAGGAAGAAATGCACAATGCACTCCGACCTCAACAACAGGAACATAACCCATTCGAGCTGCCTTTTCGGTTGACAGTGTGTTACCAAACTCTCGCCTAACTTGGTCCAGCTCACAAAGTTAAACTGTTTTCAAATACAAAATATTCTTTTTAAAAATCACTGGTCACCTCTCAGCGAGACTTTAAACTACACAAGCTCACCTGTTGTGCGTCACTCATTTATGTTGCTTTTGCAGAAATGGCGCCCATTTTCCACGTAAAGGTGCAATTTAAAAATAAAAATGCCCAACGGAAATTCATAAATAAAGTGGTGCATAGAGTATAGCAACCGTTCCATTCCAAGTTTATGTTTTGCCTACCAGTTGGTTTCAGAATGTAATTGTCCCCATGCATTGGGCGTATTTTCTTTTCCCAACAGCATAGATATCTGTGTCTTTTTTAAAGTCTCTAGAACAAAACAACAATAGTAAGTATCCGTTTGACTACATTATATAGTGCACGAGGCCCCGTTACCTGCTTCTGTTAAATACCATACTTGTTTGAATATTTCTTGCATGCTGTTAATACATACAAACTTTCATTAAGACGTATTCGTTTGTTTTTAGGTTGTGTTTTCCTTTAAACTCTCGAGCTAAAAAAAGTAGTTCTCTATGAAACACCGCAGGGATGACCCTTCCGTTGGAACAGGCTTTGATATATTCTCCTGCTTGCTTCACCGCACTGCATACATTCTCCTTGCCATCCTCGCTTTCATACTTTCTGCTCATTGAGTCTCACCAGCCTCCCTACTGACTCCCATCTCACTTCTTTCGTTTTCTTGATTTGCTGGAGCAGCACAGCTACAGAATGTGCTGTATTATGCCACATCGTTTGCTTTTTCTTGCCGCATAATAAACAAAACGCCCTCCACTTTTAAAGTTCACCGGCCGCCACTGATGAAAGTAAAGATCCCAGGGACTGTGTGGGCTTAAATCCGGGTTAAAAGGTGGCTGCAAGATAATTGCTCAAATTTGGGTGGGGTGACTACAAAACTTTATTTACAGATTCATACATGAAGATGAGAGATCCTTTATTCAAGAGAGATATGGGTACAATTCATCAATATTTTACAGGTCGATAAATATAAAGGTTTGGCTATGAAAAATGCTGTGTTGATGCCCAGAAGGCTTTTTAAAGTATACATGAGAACTGTTAGTTTGAAATCCGTATGAGATTAATCTGTATCCAATTCAGAAGTTTTTACAAAGGGATTACATCTAAGCCGATATCCATTTCCAAAGGAATAAGACACAGCAGTTTGCTACCCTTTCTAATTTTTATTAAAGAATTAGAACATCTCTGATATAATGTTATACATTGCAACATGACACAATTCTGTCCTTGATATAGTCTTACAGCTCCAATCCAGTTTAGTACTAATTTTGAATATTCTATCCCAAATCCAGTTTAGTACTAATTTTGAATATTCTATCCCAAAAATAGAAATAAGAGGAACATAAAAGCATTCCATATTGGTGAAATAAATTACACATTGATATTTGCCAATGATATGCATGCTGATATACCTATATTCTCAAAGAAAATCAGTACTAACACTTTTGATCACCACATACGTTTTTGGGATGACCATGCTAAACTGGTCTATGCCCAAAGTTGTTCTGTTTTTATTAGAATCCGAAAAATGTATCATTCAGGCCTACATTCTGAATTTTATATGAACTGCAGAGTGCTTACTATAGCTAATTTGAAAATAATACTGAATATGTTGCTCAGCTACTGTTAATCTAGTTTTAAATAAAGCCAAAGAAGAGATGGCTAGAAGAAATTAATTAAGAGTACGTTTATGGCCAACGCTTAACGCCAATAAATCCGATGTTCTGCCTAAATATGAGTGACCTGTTAATTTTGATGGCCTTGTTAAAGGTAAATCTGGGCAAGAGAAACAACAGCAATTATTCTGCACCACTAATGTTGAGGACCTCTGTGTTTTATTACACCTACCTATTAGCAGCCCTGTATGGATATACTGCAGTTTTGAGACAATGTGAAGGTCCTTCCTCGGAGCTCAGGACAAAAAAAGCCGAAAATTTCCATTACGAGATCAAAAGTCCTTACTGTCAAAGGAGAATGTGATTTGACTGCTGTATTATAGATGCATGGGCAGAGGCAAAGAAGCTGAGAGGAGGTGCCAGGCAGAGGTGACACACAGTCAGCCTCCCCACATGCCCCCTGGGCACAGCTATAGAGGGTAAAAGGAGGGCAGAAGGTCACTTCAGGCAAAACCTTTAAGGCAGAAGGAGTAAAACACTTCATCTGCTTGCAGGAGAATACATTCAAGCCATTCAAGCAAAAGTTGGTCTACCTCCATTGAAAGACAGAGTTAGGGTTTCAAACCGTTGCTCTGTCTCATGAACACCCTTGCTCCAGCTTAGGCACAAACTTTCAGTGTTCCTCCCTCATGAATACCACTTTTTTGTGTAATCGAGTGCAGTGCCCCTGTTTACGCCAGGCACCCCTCATTAAGGGTTTGTCACATATGTTATTCTGGACTAGCTATCCTGAAAATATTCTTAACCACATGCGTGCGGGCGGAATTCCGCTCGTACGCTGAGATTTTTTAAAGCGCATGTTACGTGACGAGCTGGGCTCGTCATCAGCGTGCCAGGAGGCTACCTCATGACGAGCCCAGCTCGTCATCAGCGTGGAAGGGGTTAAGGACTGGCAGACTTGAATTAGTCTAACATTTCATCCTCCTGATTAAACATGTTGTCAATTTGTAAAAACACTGAGAAGTATAATTTCATAAATTTACTGGTTACTTCAAAAACTTTAAGCTCCCTCTGAAACAAGATGTTCACTGTTCAAGATGTCTGTCAGACCTGCATATGTTAAGTACTAATTGTCTAGCATCAGATTGGTGGATTAATTAGAAGGAAAATGATGTAACATTTTGAATCGTTCTTCATGTTTTGTTATTGAATGAGCTTTTGTCAGTCTTTATCTCTGACCTGTTATGTTTCCAGTAAATTGTTAGAAGCCTCATAATTACCTAAAGGATGATCCTGAAAAATTGGCAATCATCAAGAAAGTCGCATGTTGAGGACTGGATCAATAATCTATTATCAAAAACGGAATTGGAAAAATCACCTATTGTCTCAGGAATGATCCGAGTGCCGTTATCTCAACATGGTTCTACAAATTAGACACCTTTTGCTAATGGATTATTCACAAATTAGGCTTGTTTGTTGGTAGTCATAGGAATTTAAAGATGTATATGATACGTGATTGTTTTTTTTATAATATTTCTTGTTTGGCACTTTTCATAGGTCCTTGAATTTTAACTTCATAGACTTCCCTAACTACTATGTAGCATTTAATTTAATAATATCGTGCATATGGTAATGCTGAAGTACGTTTTATTAAACTATCCTTCTTAAAACAAAACGGGTACTTTTAACTCTGGCTCAGTGGCCTCAAATTACACGGGGATAGTTGGCTTAATTACTGCATTGCAATTGTATGCTGCTACTGGCCAGACTATAATGAGGGGAAAAGCCTATGGGGGTGAGACAAATTTGAGTGGGAAGTTCCTAAGCAAAACAGGATTCTTGGTCTGGACTGCATTGGGATAAGGGCCTAGAAACTGGGCAAACAAAAAAAAATATGTTAAGGAACTTCCGGAGAAAAGGGAAATGTCAATGATGAGACGATATCATATACATGGCACTTCTACATCGTCCAGAACAGAAACAAAACCAAATATATTAACCTGTTCGCCGACGGGAGCACTACCTGGTTGGTGCTGCGAACGACCGTTGGCCGACGCAGCCCCACCCGTTTTTCGAACATTTCGCACAGGCGCGGAATGTTCGCAGCAGCCAAGGTGTAAAAGAGAATATTCTACACTCATCCAACACAGCAGCGATAAAACAAACTTGCTGTCCGTGGAGGGCCAGATGCTCATTGTTCATGGTGACAGGTTGTTGCAAAGGTAGAGACCGATATATCCATTTATGACTGTATATATTTTGTTGAGAATCAGATCCAAGATTCTTGGCGTGACCAACACAGACCCTTGATTATAGACATCAAGTTAATCATCTAGTGGCCACAAGTTTGAGATTCACTGAGAAGTGTGTTAGAAAATGGATAATAAAATAGTACATTATGGAAGACCCAGATGCTAAGATTCTTCGGTGGTAGTTGTAAAGGGAAAGAACAATGGGGCATATTATCAAGGACCGGTGTTAAAATTATTGCCGTTTTACCGGCAGGAAACTGCCAATAAAACGGCAATAATGGGCTTGATAATATGCCCTTGTTAATTCCAATAGAAGCCCAAGTTAACATCAGAACATGGGCTAGTGAAAAACAAATGTATGAGTTTTTCTCTACCAAGACAGGTAAAACTTAGAAGTATGTTTCCAACCTTTTAAATACACTGCACCCTGCCCTATGGACTATTTAGGGGGTACATTAGGGTTGACATATGTATAAAAAAGAAGGTTTAGTGACATAAAGGTTTATTTTGCCCGGACCAAATGGCAATTTAAACTGCACACACAGGAACAGTGACAGGCCAGAGACATGTTTGATAGACTACTTAAGTGGGTGGCACAAGGATTTTCACCCCTGATTTGCGTGAGTCATCTGAGAGGTCTGTGGTCTATCTGAACCCGGAAGTGACTCTCAGCAGGTATGGTCCCAGGACCCTGTTCACCAACCGTTTGAAGGTGGCAGGGACATTCTTTAAACCAAAGGGTATCGCCCGAAACTGAAAGTGGAACTGTGGGGTCGAGAACGCTGACTTCTCTTTGTCCCTGTTAGACCTGGCATCATTGGCATGAGTCTGTGGAAAATGAAATTTTGCCTGACCAAGATGCCCCCTACGTGTACCCTATGTTACATGTATGTGCATGTCACCCATGCATATTTCTCTTAGTGGCTTGAATCACAAGGCCTCTGCAATCACGTCCTGCATTAAGGTGCCTGTCATCAAGTTTCCCAAACGTTAAGCTAACATGAAGGCCCATGTATTTGCATTGTGCACTTTTAAATAAATATCGTAATGAACCCTTTTTGTGGTTCAGTCTGAGCCACTTTCTGAATTAGGGTTTTCATGACTCCTGACACACTGAAAGCTGCAGTTACGTATCTCTGACCTCGCATACTTCTAGCTCAGCTGAGCAAGGGTTGCCAAGACAGTATATTTTGCTTAACAGTTATCTGCATGCCCAGTGAGGAAGGTAAACAGAACTCGTCCGCGGAAGATAGGGCCTAGCCTCTCTGTCTCCATTGAAGTAAATCACAGTGCTTGCATCCATAGAAAGCTCACAGCCCCCACGCAATGAACAAAGAAATATATGCTTTTTCTGATTCTAGTGATGAGCAACCTTTGCTTCAGATAATACATCCCCTGACTTAAGATATCAGTTAGTACCAGACGTGCAGGGTCGCCTTGACACTAAAGTTCTCTCTACTAGACTGAAAGTCAGCTCTCCTCCCAGTTACACGTCAATTGCACGTCATGCTCAAATTGCGTGCACAAGGAGGGCAAAGTTCCAGCCTGCCATGTAACCCCTCCTCTATGTAGCCACCCACCTATCACCCACCTGTGACTCATCAAGTGTACACCCTCATGCACGCCCACATGCTCTTATCTCTTTCTTTCATGCTCTGCCTGGAGCGCTCCTCCCTATGTACAAGGAAAAATGTATATATGTGTTGTTCTCTGTAAATAATGTTAGAAGACCCTTCCTAAACCTTAGAGGTGATGGAACAGATTCTCCCTTAACTCGAGTTATTGGAATAAAGCCCTTTTAACTTGGACACCACGGACTCTCTGCCTCTCATTTGATACATGCTAATTGTTAATGCCTAGAAATTATGCCAGGGTAATATTTTATTTACCACATTAATTTGGCGCTGTGATGTATTCCTATAGGTTCTGTATCGATCCCCCTATTCCTGACCCTATTCTGGTTAACAAGTTAACTAGCAGCCAGCCCATGATGCTGAAAACCCCCATGATGCAGGAACCGTTATCTGATAAAGCCACACTACGGCACAGGAACGTGTTATCTGATTAGGTCATAACGCTTGCCATCTAATTAGACAAGCGATATTCCTCCAGCCCCTGATAAGGCATACGGAGTTCTCAAAACAAATCAAACCTATGACAACCTGGGAAAAACCCTGCGGCCATTGTTTTGATTTCACCGAGAACTTCAGCAAAAGAATGTGCTAACGACCTGGTCGTATGACATCCTTATTGACGTATCTATGTCCATCCTTATGTCAATCTCGGCACCTTAAAGGTATAAATATTACCGATATTGCCCTATGCAAACACACGCGGTGGTGACGAGGACGGAGCAGCCAGACTTGCCGAAGCCCAGAGCAGAGCAGACCCCGCTGGCGCAGCCCCGCCTTCTTGACGCACTGAGAACGAGCAGCTGCCCATTTCTCCTGCCGAGAAATCCAGCTCCGGCGCTTCCGGGTAGCCCTCGCAGGCAGCCTGGAATATCGAGACCAGAGACGAGAGATACCATCCCTCATCCATCCTAGATTCCAGGTACAGAACTGAATAACCCCTCGCAGAGAATTCTTTAGTCAGTCACTTGGCAAAAACAAACTTAACTTAAACTGTAACTTTCTATTCCCGCCCACGTATTAGGCTTAGGTCAGGTACACGGGGTAGGCGTAGTTAGAAACACCAGTTGAGTACGATTAGTCAAATGTATATGTGTATGTAATATATTTTATTCATTTTAAACCTTCATATGGCTTAGAAACCATATCAATGTTTTTACAGTATTATTTTATACTTCTGCTTTTAATGTATGCACTTTACTTAACTATAAGTATTGCAATAATATCGATCCATTTCTCTTGTACGAGAAAAGAGACTGATCAATAAATAACATCTTTTATTGAACACGCCCGTCTCTTCCTTTTCTCTACAATCTGATGAGACTAAGAATGCACGTACTGACTGAGTAAAATAAATTGCCTTTTGTTCACACGACTCTCGAGATACACTCTTGATTAGGGGAGAGCAAAGTTGTCATGTTCTATGGTTGTCAGAAACTAAATCCCTTCTTGTCTATCCAGGGAGGTTCAACTCCTCCTTGCCTATTCGAGAAAGTTTCTAGTGAACTCTGAGCTAAGCTGGCAAACCCAAAACTTTAAGTCTAATATCGACAGTAGTAGACCTAGTTAACGTCTGGTCTAGGCCTATACTATTGAAGGTATTATTCCAATGCGCAGAGCCTATTGGGATAATAGGAACTACACTACATGGCGCCCAATGCATTTGGAAGGGCGATAAAACTAACGTAAGACATTTAGAGTAACTCAGTCGTGCTTTCTCACTCAGACCCCTTTTTCCCATAATACTCCAAAGACGTCTGGAGTGGGTGAAAGGTAATATCCTCCAAAACCTCGCAGGAGGAAACTCCTATGTATGGTTCTTGGTTTAGTCAACGTTGAAGGATACACCGTTCCAAAATATTGTGCATCTAATCATTGTTTCCATAAGAAACCTGATCTGCAAACAAAAGAAATAACCTTCTGGACAGTACAATGTCAGACAGTGAAGGAGAAAGAGAGGCAGTTAGATTAGCAACTGAACTCGCAGCAGCTGACACTGCACTACAAGAAGCAGACCAGGATATAATACTCATCCCGGTCATCAAAAGGAAATCTATAACCTTAAAACTTATAGAAAACGGACTGACACCTAGAGGTGGTACAGTCATATTCGTAATTGAGGCACACGAATATCGGCAGACAGAGGTATACTATTCATGGATAAATTTTCCAGCAGCAAATGCTGTAACAAAGTACTTCCACTATTACAAAATAGAGGAACCTCCTGAAATGTACACTCCTTTCGAGGAGGTGGAAGTACCACTTAAATTTCAAGAGCATTTGCTCTTATTTAATGGCGCCCTAAAACACAATAATCACATCACCAGGCTCGGTCCTTTAGCTAGACCAGGAGCAACGTGGCCGGTTCTAGCCGGATACACACCACATCCAGACATCAATGGGATGTCTCAAGCAGAGCTTTTAACACAGCTAAAACAATTAATAAAATTACATAGACAATTAGTCCAATATGTGATGCGGACTTCAACAATTCAACCAGCAATTAAAATTCCACAGCTGACCCCTCATCAGGGGAACACAAATAAAATTACACCACAGAACATACAATCCTGCCTAGGTAAAGTACCAACTAAACGGGAACAAATACCATTCTGGTTAGCACAAAAAATCACCCAAATAGAGGCTATGTTTCCAGACACCACCCCGTTAGAAAAACACAGGATTCTGACTATCTGTCTTCCAATGGGAATCGCACCACACATCGAGGACTGTGACACTTGGGGTACAGTCTTTGCTTCCATCTACACAAAAACGCACGGTGTTCCATCCATTTCGGTAATACCAGAGGTGCTAAAACAAATTCAAGACGAATATGGTCCAGAGCCCGCTTTAACTCTTGGTATGAAATTACTAAAAGACTTCAAGCAGGTCTCGGCTATATTATTAGCCAACATAAAGGGAGAAGCAGCAAACGTGGCGATCCGCCAGAGGTTAAAGGAGACAGATATAGCAGACCAACCAGCTGAAATTGCCAGAATTATAGAAAAATCCTATGAGGAACTAGGTAGAGATAGTTTAGGTGGAATACCAGTAAAGCCACAACTGATTGAAAGTCCTGAAAAAATATTTTTTAATAATAATTCAACATCACAAAAAAAGAGCTGGGATGGAAACAAACAATCCAATCCTAAAGAAAAGAAATTCCAGTCCAGAGGAAGGTCTCCTCGGCGAAGAGAAAAATCTCCGAACCAAAGACACAGGTCACGCCAGAGTGACCCCTCTGGGAAAAGATATAACCTTAGAAATAGGGATAATATAAAGAAGCCTGATAGATATCAAGACATTGATACACGTCCCTCTCAATCTTTTCAGACTTCCTCGCAGAAATCGGAAAGAAGAGGACGATCAGAACAAAGAGAGGAACACGCCAAGTCCAAAGACAAGGAACCTGCTCAGCAAAAAAAGAAATTACAATTTCCAAAAAAGAAGGTAGCCAGCATTAAAATAGTTAACAATGCCGAGAATACTGAGGACACAACTGAAAAACGGAGAATGGGCTCAGACAATGCTAGACAGCGCAGCAGAAGTGAGCATAGCTCGCAAAGTCCTTATGAATCATCTGGAGACAGTGGACACGAATGAATATCTTCAAGTGGAAACTGCAGACACCAGAGTTAGCAAACCTCACAAAATATATGAAATAACTTTACGTATAGAGGGGGATAAGACTAGAAGAATAAGGGGACTATTTTGGGATAATCTCTCCAAGGGCTATGACATCCTTCTAGCTGAAAAAGACTGGCCACCAGAGTTTGTCAGGGATTGCCCTCATGGCGAAGAAATAATTATGCCTGCCTTCTCAAATCATATCCCAATTCATAAAAAATACACACTTGCCAGAAAGTGGGCAGTAGCTCAAGCTCCTGCTTTATATAAAAATCATGTAGGATGGGATGAGGACTCTCCTCCTCACAAAATCCAGTTAAAATCACAACCTACTGCACAAAGGCAGTACCCAATTAAGCAAGAAGCTAAAAAACAGGTAAAAGAAATCCTAGATCAGCTAGAATACCAGGGGGTGATTGAAACTTGCACCTCACAAATGAACAACCCTTTGTTTCCGGTCTCCAAACCAGACAATTCATATCGTCTAGTTTTGGATTACCGACACCTTAACTCATGTTGCAAAACTTTTGCAGTGCAAAATTCGCATAGTGCTGCACTAATGAATAACATAGTGCGCAAAAAATACAAAACAACATTAGACATCTCTAATGGATTCTTTTGTCAAAACATAGCACCAGAGAGCAGATATTTGTCTGCATTCTCAATAAATTGCACTCAAAAACAATTCTGTCGGTTAGCCCAGGGGTACAAGTACAGCCCGGGAGTATTCTCAGCGAGAGTAACAGAATTACTACAAACATATGACGACGAAGCATTATTGTATGTCGACGACATATACTTAACAGATGATGACTTGGAGACTCACTTGAAGAGAGTGAACACCATAATACTTGGGTTCGCAGCAGAGGGTTACAAATTCAACTTTAAAACATCCAGAATTGCCCATCTGACAGTCCTGTTCTTAGGATATGAATTATCAAGTGAAGGCAAAAGCCTGGCTGACAATTTTCTAGAGAAATGTGCCGTACTCCAAGCACCTAGAACACTAAAAAACCTACAGTCAATTCTAGGCTTCCTAAATTTCGGAAGAACATACATTGCAAATTACGCAGAAAGGGTCAAACCCCTTTATGATCTGATAAAAACAGATTTTAAAAGAACCAATTGGACTCAAATACACACAGAAATTCTGAGATTCTTACAAACAGACATGCTAATTAAAACAAAATTAGAAACACGTGATAACACACGCAATCTTGTGATTCGAGTCATCCCAGGGAGATGCGGATTCACATACCTGACCTCTAATGAGGGAGAAAAGGTACCAATTGCATTCAAATCACACTTGTACACAGAAGCTGAACAGAAATTCAGCATTAAAGAAAAAATTGTTCATGCAGTTCAAACCGCAATAGCTAGAGAAAAAGATCAGGCTGACGGTAGACACATCACAGTCAGAACAGCAGAATCAGCCTTTGAGGCATTAACAACCCCATGTAATTTACCAACAACAACATTGAATCCGGAATGGATACAATGGGTGAATTCAATCACAACGGACAAAGTATACTACTACTTTGATCCAGAACTAAAGGAATTGAAAAATCTAGAATATGAAAGAATTTTCCCTCTGCCAATCGACATTCTGCCCTTACGACAATACGCTTGTGTAATCTATACAGACGGACATGCTCAACCCTCCGTTTGGGGAGAACAAGCATACAACCCCACATGTGAGATTACAAAAGAAGTGTGGCGCGGAGGTAAACTAAGACCTCTATTAACAAAAACACACTCAGTAGAAACTAATTCAGAACAACAGACTGAAATAATAGCATTGAAAATGGCGCTAGATAATGCGGATCGCGAATTCCCGACACTTATAGTGTCCGATTCATATTACTGCGTCAAATCATATAACAACGATTTGCAGACATGGATTCAAAACGGTTACAAAGATGACACAGATGCAACAATAAAGCAGAAACTGCTTTGGGAACAAATAGCTCTTTTACAAAAAGAACTACCAAAGACTCACGTGACACACTCACTGAGTCATCAGCGGGATGGCGTTCACGTTGCTGGGAATTCATTGGCTGAAACAGCCACAGCGGTAGCAACTAAATCAGCTTCCGTAGTTCGAAAAAAGCGTACAGTGAAGTATATTGACGGTGAAACAGTGCTGGCAGTGAAAACGTCATCGAAAGGTGACTGCTCAGCGCTACCGATCAACTATCCACTCAATTATACATACATAATCGATGCAAACTCCGTCCCTTTTGCTCGAATCCCTGGAGTGGGGGATAGAGTGATTCCAAACATGGACAGGAGAAACTTGTTAATCGCAGACGCACATATGGGCGAGGGTCTCAGACACCTCAAACTAAAAGATTCTCTGGAAGAATTACAATCAAGGTACTGGTGGCCAGGCATGAGCCTGCATCATACCATGTTTGTAAAGAACTGCCCAAACTGTAACAGAAATCGCAGTGGTGAGAGAAACGGTGTAATACCGTGTCGTTTCACTCCAGAAAAAGTCAACAGTAAAAAGCAAAGCGTCCGATTAACATATACAGGCTAGTTTCCACTTATAATGTAGATCACCAGCACTCGGCTGACATCTGGACTGTTATACAAAGATTTGCAAGTCTAAATGGCATATACGCTAAGAGCATGCTACGTTTGACCATTGTTTTCGCTCTAGCCCTCCAGCCTGAGGGGAAACATGACCAAATGAGCATAGCACAGCGGGAATCTTCTCACTTCCTTCCTGAGGGATACGGGATGGTGTAAAGAAAAAACCAAGGCATAAAGCAATCTATAACGGAAAGGATATTAGGTTCGGGAGCTGGGTGGGTCAAACATCTAATAAGTGTCCAACGTAGTCTAAATAACCTGCCAAGAAATTCTCTGAAGGGATTCAGTCCGTACGAATTATTATTTGGAACTAGGATGTTAATCTCTGACCTTGACAGTCAGACTTCAGTGGTAAAGGAAAAAAGCTTTGATATCAAAGATCGTTTGGCTATTTTACAGGACTTAAACGAAACAAGAAAAGACCTGAGCAACATAAAGTTGAAACAACAGCCAACAACCACTGAAGAACCACCACCTGTCCCAGCAAGACCTGTCTGGATTCCAAAAGTCGGGGATCTAGTCAGAGAAAAGATCGCGGTAAAGAAGGAATTTGGGCCTTCTTACAGAAAAGCAGTTCCTGTCTTGTCTGTCAACGGGACAAGATCAGTAGTACTACCGCCGCTTGCTGGTAAAAAGGAGAACCGAGTTGTATCCATCGACTTGGTAAAACCACAATCATGTGGCCGATAACAAATAGTAGGCCAAGTGGACTCCCCATAAGTAGCAGAACACCAAGGTTTGCTACCAGTACAGAGGTCCTAACAAAGAGGCTAATCACATTCGAAACGCCTACAGAAGAACAACAAGGACTATGCAACAATGCAATGGAACTTAGACCTCTGAAAACCCAAATAAAAACATTTAGCAGAGACACACCAATCTACAATGAAGTACCAAATGATAATGCAAGAAACAGTAATCCAGAAGCAATTGGAACAATTGACAGAACTGCATCCGGCTACTTCATAAACTTCGATGATTCCTCTGAAGGCTTCAGTGAATAAAAGACACAGCCATCATCAAAAACCTTTAAAGATAAAGCTAAAGAACTTTTGAAACAACTGAAAGAAACATATCTGATTTCTCCATGGATCGAATTTTGGGTGGGTTTTGGTGCATTTATCCTCATACTTTGGCTCGTCATGATACTAACATTGGGACGCTTCATTGAGGGAAAATATGCTAAAATGGACACAGCAAGTCAGAAAATCAACTTGATCCTCAAACCACATACATCTTCACACGTCGAGAAAAGAGAACTTTCTTCAGTCAACTTCACAGCCAATCCTATACCGGGTGGGGTAGCATGGGACAACACAGACTACGAAATCTATGGTCCGGTTGAAATCCTGAAATATCCACACCAGATTAAGATCTCATTGAGTGACTTTGTAAAACCAAGCTCATTTGCTGATGATTGGGACTTCGAAAGCATTAATAATATGATGTCTGACTTAGTAATGTCTGCTAAATTTACCAAACATGATTATTTGCAGGGTTCTACAAATTATGATAGTATGTATTGCTACAACCACTATGGTAACCATTTTTTACATAGATCTGCACAACCTAGAAATGTTTTAAATTATAATCAATGGGAACATTGTGCAACCCCTCCAAAAGGAAGCTCAAGAACCATTTACGACAAATATTCATATTTTTCAGGATTTAACATAAGTAATGCTGAAACATTTTATTTTAAATTGTCAAATAAGACAGGGACAAAGACCATGATAACAAACACGAAATTGATATATTCAGACTCATTCTTTGAACAAATGAATACTTTTGGTTTTGATTATTGGGACAAAAATGTTGAATTGAAAAGTGTTTGGGGCACAAAAGAATGGCAAGTACAGGGTATAGAATCTTTGTTTAGAGCCTGCATGATCCCAGAACAAATTATATTTTTAAATGACACTGTTCAACAAACTACCTGTCTTGGCCTAGCCAAAATCAAAGACTTAAATAAACCGTCTATTCCAAAACCAACAATGAACAGCAATAGCTCTACAGATGAAGAGATAGACGTAAATTATGTATTATACCAAAACAGAACACATCCAGATTGGAAACAGTGGTTGATCTGGCCCACAGATACTAATAACTGTCAAGACAGATTCCTGAACAAAACACAGGGGTTCAAAATGACCAGGCCAGACCCTAGATATCCCCAAAGACATCACCCAGGGATAATAACCACCTACAGTGTGGGCAAATTATGCCTTCAATGGCTACAAACTTCCACACTGGCAGAAATTAAGCAACACCTAACTTTACTTACTGATGGTGCTGACTTGCGTGATTTCACTATGGGACCACGCAAACAGCGTCAAAAGCGTTTCATAGCAGCCTCTGTATATGCAGCATACAATGAGGCCTGGAAGGTTACTCAAATTGAGACAGCAGAAAGGATACGGGAAATTGACCGTATTAATTTGGAAAAATCACTTTCTGTAGTGGACAATGGGTTAATGACTCTGTCCTCCAGAATTTTTTCTTTGGACAGCATTGTGTCTTCAGCAATCGACATATTATCGCAGGACTTACTGTTGTTACAACACGGTCAGTCACAATTGCGTTCTATTGTACAGCTTGGCTGGACGTTACAAAATCTGCGTTCAGGCTATGTGCCTTGGCGTCTAATCAACACAACGTCACTATTCTATATCTTTAACCTCACTGATAGACAAATCAGTATGGCACAGAAGGGGGCTGATTATACAATCCTGAGCATTGAGAAACTTGAGAGATTACCAGTGACAATGTCAGAACGACCTGTCAGTGAATGGATAATACATGGGATAATTAATATTCCAATATCAACCTTCAGGTTTCAATACTGCCAAAAATATATACAGGCTGGCATGTACGAAAAATTGGGGAAAGGGTACATTAAAACAACATGGAACTTGCCCTATTCACATGCATGTGTCAGTAATAAAGGACAGAAAGTGTTTCTTAGTGGCAATAATTGTGCGATGTCACTAAGCGGTACACTTCTGTGTAACGGAATTAGTTTGCATGGAGCCTGTGAAGGGAACTCAAATAACCTTTCATGTCACCAGCAAGGCGCACCTGCGACAGAGATAGAACCATTCTTTCAAAGACTCTATAATGGGAGTTACATTTTAATTGTAGATCGCAGATGTTGTAGTCTTATGCCCGGGACTCCTTATCTCTTAACTACGACTGCGAAGGTCAAGTGCTGTGGACACTCATTGTTCCCCAGCTCCTTTCCAGACAGGGAGGCAAGGGCATGGCCCAACTTGAAAATTACTTCTATTCGAATAGATACTTTAAGCAGAATGAAAACAGTGCTTCTTCAGACGCCGACAAGGCTCACGTCATCAAAAGAAACATATGATCTCCAAGTCGCAAGGACGACTGCAGAGATACATTCATTGTTATCAACTAATTCCCCCATACATTTCGCAGAAATCCTGAATGAAATCTTAAATATTTCTGATACCAGTGGAGTCTCAAAGGTATTTAAGACAGTATTTTCGATGGCATTAACACCATTCAAAGCCATACTGGGTATTTTTCCAGATTTCGTCCACTCGTTTTTTTTGCGGACTTCCCTCATTTTAGGACTGATTGCAGGAATCCTATTCCTAGTCCTTATATTTCGTTATGGCAAACCATGTCACAGACAGAACACCTGCGACAAGGGAAGAAACAATCCTAGCCATTGGATACCGGGACTGGATATCAAAAATCCTGGGACTATCCCGGCTTAGAGACCTGAACATGACTTGGTTTCTATCATTTCGACCAATGTGGCAACGATGTGTTTTACCTGTATTAAGGTGCCTGCTATGCGGAGAAGAATGCGTGTTAGACACCTGTCTGACGCTACAATCGGATGCGCCAATGGATGCAGAAACATTGTTGAGTCCAACTAAGGCTCATGCTTTGTGCTGCCCTCAACGGCTACCAATCCTGATGACGGCATTCGTGGAAGCTTCACCACTACGATTAAGGGGTAGTGAAGTTCAAGATGAAAGCAGCATCGATCAGGTACGACCTTCTGTCAGCAATCCAAATCAGAATGTCAATGGAGACAATCATGCGCACGAATGCATGGTTACACCTTTTTCCGAGTTAGTGGAACTCTCCCAGGAAGCTGTTGACAGCTTTTTCGAAAGCCTAAATGATATGATGTTCTCACCAGAGCAGAAATAGAAACTTTTGAGCAAGCTCGTACACGGCGTTCCCTGAATTTGGCCTTCAACTTTAATAATAAAGTCACATGAACAATTTTCCCTCCAGTTCACGGACAGCAATTTTTCCAGCAGCCCCAAAATATTTTTGCATATTTTTCGGGACACTAAATTCTGCTTAAAGTAAGACCTATTCTTAAAGAACTAAAATTTCTAATTTTAGATAGCTTATAGACATTAGCTGCCCGCTGGTATGTTCATAATTATTTTATTCTGTGATGAAATGGTCTCGAACTTTTTTTCTGTATTAAGAGCCGTTTCATGTGTAAATTTTCATATACCAAATAGCAATAATGTATACAAATGCGTGCTTACTTTAGCATTATTCTACAGCTTGAGTGAATACTATACATATGACTGCTTTTTTCCGTATATTTGATAAATTTCAAAATGCATTTATGTATTTTGGGGTGGTGAGGTATACACAATACTCTATAGTATGTTTTACTATGCATAGGTTAGTAAATATGTCCATAGTTAGCGTGGAGTGGGGGTGATGTATTCCTATAGGTTCTGTATCGATCCCCCTATTCCTGACCCTATTCTGGTTAACAAGTTAACTAGCAGCCAGCCCATGATGCTGAAAACCCCCATGATGCAGGAACCGTTATCTGATAAAGCCACACTACGGCACAGGAACGTGTTATCTGATTAGGTCATAACGCTTGCCATCTAATTAGACAAGCGATATTCCTCCAGCCCCTGATAAGGCATACGGAGTTCTCAAAACAAATCAAACCTATGACAACCTGGGAAAAACCCTGCGGCCATTGTTTTGATTTCACCGAGAACTTCAGCAAAAGAATGTGCTAACGACCTGGTCGTATGACATCCTTATTGACGTATCTATGTCCATCCTTACGTCAATCTCGGCACCTTAAAGGTATAAATATTACCGATATTGCCCTATGCAAACACACGCGGTGGTGACGAGGACGGAGCAGCCAGACTTGCCGAAGCCCAGAGCAGAGCAGACCCCGCTGGCGCAGCCCCGCCTTCTTGACGCGCTGAGAACGAGCAGCTGCCCATTTCTCCTGCCGAGAAATCCAGCTCCGGCGCTTCCGGGTAGCCCTCGCAGGCAGCCTGGAATATCGAGACCAGAGACGAGAGATACCATCCCTCATCCATCCTAGATTCCAGGTACAGAACTGAATAACCCCTCGCAGAGAATTCTTTAGTCAGTCACTTGGCAAAAACAAACTTAACTTAAACTGTAACTTTCTATTCCCGCCCACGTATTAGGCTTAGGTCAGGTACACGGGGTAGGCGTAGTTAGAAACACCAGTTGAGTACGATTAGTCAAATGTATATGTGTATGTAATATATTTTATTCATTTTAAACCTTCATATGGCTTAGAAACCATATCAATGTTTTTACAGTATTATTTTATACTTCTGCTTTTAATGTATGCACTGTACTTAACTATAAGTATTGCAATAATATCGATCCATTTCTCTTGTACGAGAAAAGAGACTGATCAATAAATAACTTCTTTTATTGAACACGCCCGTCTCTTCCTTTTCTCTACAATCTGATGAGACTAAGAATGCACGTACTGACTGAGTAAAATAAATTGCCTTTTGTTCACACGACTCTCGAGATACACTCTTGATTAGGGGAGAGCAAAGTTGTCATGTTCTATGGTTGTCAGAAACTAAATCCCTTCTTGTCTATCCAGGGAGGTTCAACTCCTCCTTGCCTATTCGAGAAAGTTTCTAGTGAACTCTGAGCTAAGCTGGCAAACCCAAAACTTTAAGTCTAATATTGACAGTAGTAGACCTAGTTAACGTCTGGTCTAGGCCTATACTATTGAAGGTATTATTCCAATGCGCAGAGCCTATTGGGATAATAGGAACTACACTACAGCGCCCTTACAGGGACATATCCCTTTCCCCACGCGCCGGAGTTGTAGGTCCAGCTTTGCCCCCTTCTACAGCCGTGACGGACTTTAAAGTGTACACGCCATCGGGATTTCCCGCTACTCCCTCAGGCCCAGGAGGAGGACGGACTGTGACCAGGCATCCATACGAGGCGGTGAGGATTGCGGATCGTCTCAACCAGAGCCCGACTTGTGAGAGAGCAAGGTCCGAGGTTTCCAGAGGTCCACCCGTTCCGAGGCGCATGCGTAGACGTAGACGTAGATGCGTAGAAGTCCGAGGCCTTCAAGTTTCAAGTTTTGCTTCTCGGTGAGTACCACTATGGGGAATGCATAAAGTTTCAAGACGGGTTCATTTTATATGAACACGGTCAAGACGGGTCCACGGTAAAACGTGGACACGGTAAAGACGGGTTCACGTTATTCGTGAAAACGGTAAACACGGGTTCGTTCACACGAGCACGGTCAAGACGGGTCCACGGTAAAACATGGGCACGGTAAAGACGTGTCTCATTTTTGAGACCGGTATGGTTGTACTGTATTCCAGTGCATATAGTTTTTCAAGTACATGTTTAGTTCTCTGTATTGGTTTAGATCATGTTTGTTTTAATGTTATGATGTTTTAGTGTGAATGATTGTTGATTGTTTCAGTCTATTTTTGTGTATTGTATTTCCATTGTGTTGGTTTCAACATGCCACTGTTTTCGAAATTACGTCAAATAGGGACCAGGAAAGGTATATTAGAAGAGTCAGTTAACATCCCGCCTAGAGACACACCTGGTCATTTTATGTATAATAAGCACGGGCTAGACGCCATTTTGTTTTTAGATTTATGGGTAGATTACACAAAGGACTTAGAGGAGAAATATAGATGGCCTGTCTCGGGAACATGGGATTCTGAATGCATTATGAGAGTAGAGGAAGCGCTATGGAAAAAGAAATCAAGACCCTCTCAGAAAGATGCCATTGAATTATGGCGCAAAGAGTCACATAGGAGAACAGAGAAAGAATTGAACAAAGCAGAGAGAACTAAGCAGGCAGGGGAAAAAGCCAAAGAAAAAGAACTGCGAGAGGAGGGGGAACGGGTCAAATTAGAACAGGTTGATAGAGAAAGAAATGCCGTCGTTACTGGTATTTACCCCATCCTCTCAGAAGAACTAGCTAGAGTGACCACCTCAGAAACACCCAGTAGGTCGCGAACGCCACCACCTGTACCCTTTAGAGTATGTAGAAAGAAGCCGACAGCATCAGAGGCTTTTATTTCCTCCTATCTAGAAGAGTCCCCATATATATAAGTTTACTGTGGAGTTCCTTGTAAATAGCTCCTTGTAAATATGGTTTATGAAGAGCATGTCATTATTATAACTTGTTGAGTTTCTTGTGAATATGGCTTGTGAATAGCGCCATGTGGTTATGGTTTGTGCAGAGCATGTTATCATTACGTTAGGCAGGGGAGAGCTGGATCTCTTTCAAGTGCTTGGAGAAAACGTTTTGGAGATGTGCGTACGTGTTATGTGATAACGTGGAGAGATGAGTTCATGACTTTCCCATGTACTGCAGTCATTGGGGAAAGATTGTGCTTCAGCTGCCAAAGAGTTAATATCTTGTATTGAGAAGGCAGTATTTGTTTTAACATGCTGTTTAACATGCATGGTTATGTGAGCTGACACTAAAAGTCAGTGAGTGTTTTAGATGAATGATGGTTTGATTTAACTTTTTTCATTGGTTGTTGGGTCTGCCTATGTGCTTTGTCAGTTTGCTGACTGAATGGTAACGTCTTGCATGGAGAGTAAAGAAGTGTTCATTTAACATTCTATTTCAAATGCGTCTGTGTATTTGTGTGGGTTTGCCTTGGAACACTTGATTTAATGTGTTTGACTCAGAGGTCGGTAAGTTGTAAATAAACCAGTCGGATTGAGATAAGGGTTTGCACGGAGGGTGCTTTAATGTTTTCACGGTTGAGAAGAAAATATAAAACAGACCCATCTTAGAATGTGCTTTTAATTAGTGTAATGCAACCGTGTGTTTTTTAAATGAAAATGTGTTCTACAAAATATACATTATTATGCTTCCCAATGCAAGCTGCCCTTTAGAATAGCGTGTGATAGTTAATCCACTCAATTAGAAAACATGGTTTTTTGAAAAATGATGAATCTGGCCCTTTTAATAGGTAGAATAGAAGAGCTTGCACACTTAATTATGAAAATCTTGGTTCTGCAATGCAAAATTATAGCGTTTCACATGTTATTTTCATAAAGTAAAATGTGATGTGTTTCCATGTCATGTTGTTCTGTTTCTTTTTTTCCTTTGCAGCTAGTAACAATATTTTATGATATAATTATTTTAAAAATGCTAGCATGTGTCTAGGTTACGAAATAAAATATGTCCTTATTAATTACTGATTTTAGGATGCTTTTTATCACGTTTTGAATTTGCTTCAGTTAAGTTAGAGAATGTTGGTTAGCTCTCTGGCCTGGGTACAGATGTGTTTTGAATTGCAGAGAATGTGTTTTTCGACCTTGAGGTGGCCTGACTCCCGGGGAAAGATATTTTGTAAAGGGAGGGCTTTTCCCTCTTGGAGCACCGAGCAGTGCCTGTCTTGTTATTATTGGCCATACTCCAATTCTTTTCCGCGGACAAGTTGTTGGCAGTCCTCCAACTGACTCAGGCTTCCTTCGCATGCAGATAAAGGATGCTTGCAATTAGACCAAGTTCTCTCTCCAGTAATGTTTATAAAAGGAGGGGGTCAAGTTGCTCTTCCTTACAGCCAGCACTGAAAGCTTCATTGGCTTCAGATTAGGCATGCTTGCAAATGAATAGTTTTTCCCTCGTAGTGTAAACAGAATAATTGGCAGGAGTTTCGCTCTTGCAATGAGTCCTAGCATTTACAGTCAGGCATTAAAATGACAGCTGGACTGTATTTATATGCCTCCCAACACTGCCTTACTACAGTACGTAGATGACATCCTAATTACAGCACGTTCAGAACCAGAATGCGCAAATGCATCCCTGTCAGTTTTACACTTTCTGGCTGACAAGGGGCACAAAGTGTCCCTTTCAAAGTTACAGTTCTGTGAACAGCAAGTGGTGTTCCTTGTACACTTGCTGTCCAAGGATGGGTGACAGCTAACACAAGAACGTATACACAGCTCATTTCTAGCCTTTCACAGCCCAAGACACAAAAGGAAGTACGTGCATTCATTGGCCTCACTTCATATTGTAGGCAATGGATTCTCCAGTATGCCTATCTAGCCAAATCACTCATACAATTGACAACACAGGAGGCAGCCACTTCTACTGTCCTCCCTTGGACACAAGAACATACCTTGGCATTTGAGGAATTAAAAAGAGCATTATGTCAAGCGCCAGTTTTAGCGACTCCAAGTTAGAGTAAACCTTTTATGCTTTTCGTAACTGAACGGGATGGAACAGCATTATCTGTCCTCACACAAGATCAAGCAGGACAACACAAGCCTTGTGCTTATTTTTCTAGTGCCTGAAATCGGTTGCAGCAACAGCCCTAGCCATAAGACAAAGTGACTCAATAGTGCTTGGACACCCCCTGACAGTAAAGGTACCACATGCAGTGGAAGTTCTCTTAAACAGGACACAGACACAACATTTGACTATAGCTAGACTGACAGGATATGAACTGACATTATTTCAACCACACATAGAGATCAGACGTTGTAATATTCTGAATCCTGCAACACTCTTGCCCTCAAGTACAGTAAATGCACCGCCACACGACTGTGTGGAAGTAATGAATATAGTGACGAAACCAAGACAAGACCTGACAGATATTGCACTTCCAGACCCAGACTTAACGCTCTATGTAGATGGATCATGCATGAGAACGAGTGCAGGAGAATTAGTAGCAGCATATGCTGTGACCACTGCTACTAAAGTCATAGAGACACAGAAAATAGACACACTATCAGCACAAGCAGCAGAGCTCATCGCTCTGACACAAGCCTGCATAAGAGCTAAGCACTTGAAAGTAAACATTTATACTGACTCACAATATGCTTTTGGCGTTGTTCATGATTTCGGGGTCTTATGGAGGGAGAGAGGTTTCTTGACCTCCCATGGGACCAAGATCCAGCACGGTCAGCTCATTCAAGCCCTGTTGGAAGCAATACATTTACCTACAGCCATAGCTATCCTGAAATGCAAAGCTCACACCAAAGTTACAGACACCATTTCCCAGGGTAATGACCTGGCAGACCGAACAGCTAAACTTACAGCCCAGACAGCCCAGACACAAACAGACACGACAAGGACAGAGGTACCATTACTGACAACATGTATGACAGTCAGGGATCCCACTCAAGATGTACTCGACATACAGACACATGCCACTGCAGATGAGATAAAGAAATGGACTGAACAAGGAGGGGTCCAGACTGAACAAGGTTGGATGACTAAGGGAAAAGGTACATGGTTTCTTCCAGATTCTATGGTACAAGTAATCATAAACCCAGCACATAGTCCAGCACACTTGGGAGAAAAGGCAATGATAGACAGCTTGCAGAATATCTGGTTTAACAAGCACATGCGTGCAGCAGCGAAGCAGAAAGTACGAACATGTATGATCTGTTGCCAGTTCAATCCAGGTAAAGGCATTCCGGTGGAACAAGACAGATTATCCACGTATGTGGATTCATCCTCCTGACCACCCTTTTGAGGTCCTCCAGATGGATTATATCCAAATGAACAGATGTAGAGGTTACAAGTATGTCTTGGTAGTTGTGTGTGCACTATCTAGATGGACAGGAGCATATCCAGTTCCAGATTATACTGCTGTGACAACAGCCAGGCAATTAGTGCGCGAGTACTTCCCCAGGTATGGATTGCCTCGGGTCGTATATTCCGATAACGGTCAGCCATTCTCCTCTGAATTAATGAAACAAGTGTCTCTTCTGTTAGGATATGCTTGGAAATTCCATTGTGTAAGACACCCTGAAGCAGCAGGCCTTGTAGAAAGACATAATCAGACAATCAAAACAAAACTTGCTAAGATATGTGCAGAAAAGGCGTGGATTGGATGGTAGCCTTACCGGTTGCCCTCTTATACATGCGTATGGTAGTTCATTCCAGAACAGGCCTATCCCCGTATGAAGTAGTCTTCAGTGGACCGCCAAATATGTGGGGTACGCCTATGCCTAAAAGAATAACTGATGTTGACAGTAACATGCTGACAGATTACCTGGCTTCCTTGATGTCTGACCTACTTTCTTGTCGTTCACAGGTTGCTGCTGCCTTCCCTGACAACACCCAGGTCAAGGAACATGCCATAGTCCCTGGTGATTTCGTGTTTGTGAGGAACTTTGATCGTTCAAGCCCCCTTGAGCCACGTTGGAAGACGCCGAAGTTGGTGTTACTGACCACGAGGACTGCGATTAAAGTAGAGGGAAGAAAGGGATGGCTTCACGCTCATCACTGCAAGAGATACTTTGGACAATCTGGAACTTTTGAAAAGAATAAAAACATTAAGGACAATACAGACTTTGCGCCGCTTGCGCCGCCTGCGCCGCCTTTACTAGAAAAGACTTCACAGCAGGAGTATAGGTCTAAGTTGAGCTCTAGTAAGTCAGACGTAGTTTAATTGTTTAAGTCCACTCGGTGGTGAATCGGTTAGACTAGATTTCTGACATGTATAAGATCACAGACGAGAATAGTAAGAAAAACAAGATGAAAGCAAAATACTGCAAGCTATTACGCAGTAGATGTATAGGTACTTTGATCATTCTTTTTATTCTGTGCATTGTTATAATCTGTGTCAGTTTATTACTACATGTTTTCTTTCCTATTTCCTCACATATACACTCTTCCAGTAACAGCACCATAGAGCATACATTTAGTGAACTGCCACCTCATGAATTGTCATATCGACTTGCATTGCGTAACAATACTTTTATTCAAATGTTACACCATTCTCACCAGACCAGCAATGCGACTGATTGCTGGGTATGTGGCCAACTGCCACCTTATCAAAGGGCGAAGGGAGTTCTGCCCTTCTATCCTCTACCGTTCTCACACAATGGTTCATGTGGAGCATGGTTTGCCTTAATGACCTCAATAGATAGAAAGTACATAGCTTATCCAGGTGGCTGGATATATGGGAACTTGAATAAAGTAATGAATAAGGCATGTTTTCCAGACCAAGACGGATTTCCCCAAAGGAAGGGAACTGATCTAGAAAATGAAGAGTACGAGCAGGGAAATGCATCCGTTAATTTTATAATGTTAAATGTTCAGCCCAATCAAAATACAGGTCCACCGTTTATTTCAGTTCTACCAGCAAAAGGTGATTTATGTGTTAATAAGAAAGGCTCAGTACATATGGGACACAGCGAGTGTAAAGTTGTAGTAGAGTTTAATGATAAAGGACTTTCTTCTTTCAAAACATCATGCCATACCTATTTCATTTGCGGTCAGACAGCCTATGTACATCTGCCCTTAGACTGGGGTGGGACTTGTTATATAGCATTCTTATTGCCACCTGTATTCTTGGCCCCATCCCATTATCATAGAGATTCACGACTAGAACATGTTTTAGTAAGGAGAGAGACAGATGCCTCAGGGATTGATCAGACTGAAACAGCTTGGGAGCAATATACAGATTTCAACAAAGGATTCTTTTTCTTCATAGGTCCCGTCCAAAACAGTAAACTGATACGCAAGTTAACAAGGACTCTTGAGGCAGTAGTAAATGTGACTGCATCTGCCCTGGCGAACTTGACCCAGGAACAGTCTGCTATGAGACTTGTTGTTCTTCAAAATCGCCTCGTTCTAGACGTCATCTTGGCGGATAGGGGCGGAGCTTGTAGCGTGATCCGATCTAGTTGTTGCGTTTTTATCCCAAATAACGCGCCATCTGTGTATGCAGCGATAACAAGGCTCCACAAGATTGCTCATGGCATACATCAAGACCCAGGCACATGGACTTGGTCCAGTTGGCTCTGGGGTGTGATATCTGCTTGGGGATGGAAAGTGTTGTCCTTTCTAGGAATGATCCTACTCATGATATTTGGTTGCTGTCTCTGTCTGCAGTGTGGCCCGGCCATTTGCGGCCTGTGTGCAACTGCATGTGTTCCACGTCCAAGTATACAAAGGGTTAAGGACGAACAAATGATGCTGTATGATCAACTATACGGTCTCATGAATATAGATGTATCCTGAAGGGTTAAGTAGGGGACAAGGAGGGAATGTGGAAAATGAAATTTTGCCTGACCAAGATGCCCCCTATGTGTACCCTATGTTACATGTATGTGCATGTCACCCATGCATATTTCTCTTAGTGGCTTGAATCACAAGGCCTCTGCAATCACGTCCTGCATTAAGGTGCCTGTCATCAAGTTTCCCAAACGTTAAGCTAACATGAAGGCCCATGTATTTGCATTGTGCACTTTTAAATAAATATCGTAATGAACCTTTTTTGTGGTTCAGTCTGAGCCACTTTCTGAATTAGGGTTTTCATAACTCCTGACACACTGAAAGCTGCAGTTACGTATCTCTGACCTCGCATACTTCTAGCTCAGCTGAGCAAGGGTTGCCAAGACAGTATATTTTGCTTAACAGTTATCTGCATGCCCAGTGAGGAAGGTAAACAGAACCCGTCCGCGGAAGATAGGGCCTAGCCTCTCTGTCTCCATTGAAGTAAATCACAGTGCTTGCATCCATAGAAAGCTCACAGCCCCCACGCAATGAACGAAGAAATATATGCTTTTTCTGATTCTAGTGATGAGCAACCTTTGCTTCAGATAATACATCCCCTGACTTAAGATATCAGTTAGTACCAGACGTGCAGGGTCGCCTTGACACTAAAGTTCTCTCTACTAGACTGAAAGTCAGCTCTCCTCCCAGTTACACGTCAATTGCACGTCATGCTCAAATTGCGTGCACAAGGAGGGCAAAGTTCCAGCCTGCCATGTAACCCCTCCTCTATGTAGCCACCCACCTATCACCCACCTGTGACTCATCAAGTGTACACCCTCATGCACGCCCACATGCTCTTATCTCTTTCTTTCATGCTCTGCCTGGAGCGCTCCTCCCTATGTACAAGGAAAAATGTATATATGTGTTGTTCTCTGTAAATAATGTTAGAAGACCCTTCCTGAACCTTAGAGGTGATGGAACAGATTCTCCCTTAACTCGAGTTATTGGAATAAAGCCCTTTTAACTTGGACACCACGGACTCTCTGCCTCTCATTTGATACATGCTAATTGTTAATGCCTAGAAATTATGCCAGGGTAATATTTTATTTACCACAAGTCTCTCCTCCATTTTTTCTGTTTGCCTCCTCTGTTTACGATGTTTTTGCTGGTATATTGCTTTGGGCACTGTGCCACTGCTGATCAGTGCCACAGTGCAAGTGCTCCCTATGTGAAATTGATGTATAGATTGAATTCCATGTTTGGCTTATTTGGTTTACTGTCAGTCCCTAGTAGCGTGCACCAGGAGTGCCAGGGCTTGTAAATACAAATGCTGCTAGTGGGCTTGCACGATTCACAAAAGGGGGAGGTGATGGACAGAGTATCTGAATTAAGCAGAACACTCCTACCCAGTCAAAAGATCAGGGCTTGATCCATCACCGTTATTTAGCTCACTGCACCATCCCAGTTCAGAACCTGGCTACATGCAAATTAGTCTGTCCCTGGCCCAGTGCATCATGGGAACAGGGCAGACCAAACTACCAAGCCAATTCTTTACTGGAAAGGAAACAAGCTTCCGGGGACCGGTTTCTGGCATAACAGCCGTCTTCGGCCCGGCTTGCTTGAATCCTGATGGTGCAGTGAGCAAGGGACTCACATCTGAGCATACCCTTCCACGCTTGTGGTGGCCAAAACGATTCACAAAAGGGGGTGGTGATGGACAGAGTATCTGAATTAAGCAGAACACTTCTACCCAGTCAAAAGATCAGGGCTTGATCCATCACCGGTTTTTAGCTCACTGCACCATCCCAGTTCAGAACCTGGCTACATGCAAATTAGTCTGTCCCTGGCCCAGTGCATCAAGGGAACAGGGCAGACCAAACTACCAAGCCAATTCTTTACTGGAAAGGAAACAAGCTTCCGGGGACCGGTTTCTGGCAATACAGCCGTCTTCGGCCCGGCTTGCTTGAATCCTGATGGTGCAGTGAACAAGGGACTCACATCTGAGCATACCCTTCCACGCTTGTGGTGGCCAAAACAATTCACAAAAGGGGGTGGTGATGGACAGAGTATCTGAATTAAGCAGAACACTCCTACCCAGTCAAAAGATCAGGGCTTGATCCAGCACCGTTTTTTAGCTCACTGCACCATCCCAGTTCAGAACCTGGCTACATGCAAATTAGTCTGTCCCTGGCCCAGTGCATCATGAGAACAGGGCAGACCAAACTGCCAAGCCAATTCTTTACTGGAAAGGAAACAAGCTTCCGGGGACCGGTTTCTGGCATTACAGCCGTCTTCGGCCAGCTTGCTTGAATCCTGATGGTGCAGTGAGCAAGGGACTCACATCTGAGCATACCCTTCCACGCTTGTGGTGGCCAAAACGATTCACAAAAGGGGGTGGTGATGGACAGAGTATCTGAATTAAGCAGAACACTCCTACCCAGTCAAAAGATCAGGGCTTGATCCATCACCGTTTTTTAGCTCACTGCACCATCCCAGTTCAGAACCTGGCTACGTGCAAATTAGTCTGTCCCTGGCCCAGTGCATCATGGGAACAGGGCAGACCAAACTACCAAGCCAATTCTTTACTGGAAAGGAAATAAGCTTCCGGGGACCGGTTTCTGGCATTACAGCCGTCTTCAGCCAGGCTTGCTTGAATCCTGATGGTGCAGTGAGCAAGGGACTCACATCTGAGCATACCCTTCCACGCTTGTGGTGGCCAAAACGATTCACAAAAGGGGGTTCTGCTTAATTCAGATGCTCTGTCCATCACCACACCCTTTTCTGAATCGTTTTGGCCACTATAGGAGTAGAAGGGTATGCTCAGACATGAGTCCCTTGCTCACTGCACCATCAGGATTCAAGCAAGCCGGGCCGAAGACGGCTGTAATGCCAGAAACCGGTCCCCGGAAGCTTGTTTCCTTTCCAGTAAAGAATTGGCTAGGTAATTTGGTCTGCCCTGTTCCCATGATGCACTGGGCCAGGGACAGACTAATTTGCATGTAGCCAGTAAGCATGGGCGGATCTAGCGGATCTTGTGTACGCGAATTTGCGTATTTAAGGATTCGCAATCCGCAAAAATACGCGAACTCTCGCGGATTTGCGGATTTTTACGTTTTTTGTGTTGGCGCGCGTTCGCGAGGATTTGTGGACCATTTCGCAATTGCGAACTTACTTTTCGGCTCGCAACGGCCGCGACTATGTTGTTTCTACGTCTGGTTTATCATCACAGGTTCACAGCACCCTCTGTTTCACCACTGCCACCCTCTGGTACACCCATGCCACCCTCTGGTACATCCTCACTGCCACCCATTAGGTTTGTTTATCACTGTATATTATGGGGGTGAAAAAAAGCAACCACACCTGCCCTGCTTCAACTGCCATGAATTAATTTGGTGTTGATTAATGTGTCAGTAATTTTGAAACTTCCAGTCTGGCTGGCACCTGCTTCCTTCCTTATATGTAATTTGCTTTCTGTTGCAGTGAAAGCAAGCACACCTGCCCTTCTTCAACTGCCATGAATTAATTTGGGGGTGATTAATGTGTCAGTAATTTTGAAACTTTCAGTCTGGCTGGCACCTGCTTCCTTCCTTATCTGTAATTTGCTTTCTGTTGCAGTGCTATTTTTTTTCACAGGACCTTTATGGTCTACTTGTAGCTATTCTATGAGCCTGCTGTTTGGGTCATAGCAGGGTCATACAATAGTTGCAAATAGGCAACTGAACTCTGGAGGGGCCCCTCAGGAAGCACTAGAGTGAATGGTTACTAATGTTAAGTTTGAACTTTTGCACCTGGTGATTGCTTTCAGTTTAGCAAAAATCGTTTTTCTGCAATTTCGCGCTATTCGCGGGGCTTGAATCCGTGCGAGATCGATTTCGGAAGCCGCGAATGCGTGCGAATACATTAATTTTTTGTTTGCGGCGTGTATGTTCGCGTGATTTTTTGCATGTTCGCAAGGCGCTTGTAGTGATACGTTTGCGAACTTACCCACGCGGTCGTACACGGGCGCGGCCATCTTGTTTGCGTGACGTAATTCCGTTTCCGGCCGCTATGTGTAATCTCGCAAAGTGTGCTGCTCGCTAGTACAATTTCGCACGTGATCGCGAGGAAAATCTCGCGCGAACTTACCCACGCGGTCGTGAATGGGCGCGGCCATCTTGTTTCTCATTCATTGCTATGGTTCTGGGCATGCTTTCTGTATCCTCTCTGAATCTCTGCCATCCTTTGCTTGTTTGAAGTTTATTTGATCTATTTTACTTATTATCTATCCCTCTATTTTTCTAGCTCTATATTTTTGTGTTTTCTGCTACTTTTAGTTAATTTTAAACTACTTTTTTAAACTCTTTTCTTTTCTTCTTCACTATTCTATTTCTTCTTTATCATTTAACTTTATTTCTGGCCAGACCATGGTAAAGGGAGCCGGGAAGCACCCTGAGAAGGGGAAGGGTCCCGCACCCCGTGCCCGGCTCCCGTGCGGGCGTTTGAGGGGGGAGCAAGTGGTGCCACGGGAGATCTTTAGCGCGGAGGAGGTGGCCGCACTAATCTTCTACGTCCAGCGCAGCCTCCCCAAGACCATCCTGGGAGGCGGCAAGATCGCAACCGGCTATGGCATCCGGGAGCGCCGGAAGCGGTGGGAGAAGGTGTGCCGGGCCATGTTTAAGCTCTCTGGGGTCCGGCGCACCTATAACCAGGCCACCCACCGCTGGACGGATGTCATGGACCGGGAACGGGACTTGCTGGACACGCTCGGCGTAGAGGTCCCCGGGCTTGGTGAGTAGTAGTAGCTATTCATCACTACTCTGTTTTATCCGGCTCTGTTATTTGCAAATCTTTGTTCTTTACCAAGAGCAATAATGCTGCCGATTACATTGTAGGTAAATTATATTTCAAAATCTTCTATGCATTTCAGGTGCACTGCTCTCCTTCTCAGTAGCATTGCTTGCTACTATGCTTATTTGTTTTGTATTTTGTGTTCATTTCATTGGCCTGAGAAATTATGTATGAGTGTAGTGTAAAGATAAGAACTGCGTAATGCTAGACACTAAGGGTCATATTTTCAATTACCGGCGCATCCCTGCAAAGTAGCAGGGATGCAGCAGTAATTGTGCGCCATGCCACCACCACCCATTGGCCCAAAACGTCACAGAAGCCTTACGCATCTGTGCCGTAAAGGCGGCGCATTGCTGGAGTTGCGTGCCAACGATGGCGCAGCTCCAGCAATGCTCTGGGGTGCCCTATCTCCCCAATGCTGCATCAAGCCGTACGTCGGCTTCAAGCAGGCGCAGGGTTTGAGTCACGCATCATTGTCCTAAAAGTGACTGATTGACATCTTGTAGATTTCCCTCACCCACTTTTAGGATTCGTTCCTGCGCAGGAACGCCCTCCCTTGCGCCAGAACGCCCCCTGATGGCGCAGGGCTTTACAACGTGATGCATCTCCCATATGCGTTTTTTTATATTATATACGTCGCACCATGGCGACTCTTTTGTTCTGCTGCTGCGTCACAAAAGTCACGCAACAATGGAGGAAAATGAGCCGCAAGGGACTTCTAAATCAGCCCCAACAGACTGAAGTCCAGTCCTTCCTTTAGACACATGGCTATAAGAAGAAATAGTGGTGGTGGTCGGTGGATTGATAGTTTGAGTATTCACTGATCTGCAAGCAGGATGGACTTTGTCTGTCACTTTGCGTGCTGCAGACTGCTGCCTGCCCGGCCTAGGCAAACCTTTTTAGTAGTCTGTTTATTGAGTTACATAGGAACTTTGAAAGTCAACGGTCCGCAAATCAGGCAATACGAATAACGTAGTATACCACATGAGATAGGTCAATATATCCCGTGGAATAGTTGTCTATCTATTTGCTATTTCTCAAAAATATTTTGTTATAGTTCTTTTGAAATGTTTGATTTGGTTGACAAATCTCATCCATGTTTTCTGGTCTTACTTTCTTTCATGTTGTACATCAGCTCCCCCCAAGGGCAAGAGGACACAGGAGGAGGGTGCTGTTCAGGAGGATGCAGGCCAGGATCGGGCAGGCGAGGGCTCCTTTGCTGGCCCCAGTAAGTTTTAATTTTAATAAAGAGTACCTATTTTTTCCTAGCGTTCCTCATTCGATTTTTTCTAAATCGTCTTTGATCTTCTTGTAGACTGGATCTAAATTCTTATCCTGCCTCGACTATGACTCCCTGTGGTATTACTAGATTATTCTTATTAGTCTGTCTGTGTAGCTAACTAAGATTGCACATTTGGCAATTCCATTGGACTCCCATTCTAGTCAGCAATAGCTCTATGCACTGAGTGCAGTCCTCTGGGATTGTCCATAATGTCTTTTCAAGTCTTCTAAATGTTTATGCTTTGACAATTGCCAACAATAAAAAGGTGAATGACCACCAAGAAAGAATAAGATACTACTTTACTTTTGTTTTGGATAGAAGGACAATCCATTCTACCACTGTTGCAGGGACAAATCTGCACAAACCGAACTATGAACACTAAATAGTGCATTGTTTATCAATTATAATAGGCGCAGGTAGACTTTCTTTCCACATACCTCAGTGATATCAGACTTTGAAGAACCCCCAATCTCCTTACTGACTAGATAGTGTGGCAGAGTCATTTAGCTCCCTAAGTCACCGATAATTGATCCCCAATGATCATTAGATTATCCTACGCAGGGCAAGAGTACGGAGTCACAGTCAAGAAGTGTCAGAGGCACTCATGCTTGCAAAAATTCCAAAACCTTTAGCTCATCCACTCTAGTCTGGAGGACCAAAAACCACAGAGTCTATTTAAGTTTAAAAGCTTTATTAAAACTAAACACATTTATTAAAATCAACTTTGTCATAAAAGTAAACGTTTAACTGAAAATGGAAAAGTGCTTAGTGCTAACGATTAATTGGACACATTTCTTGTGGTCGAGCTGAGCTCTCACCTGGTTTGAACTTGAACTTGACCCTGATCGTGTTCTTAGAAGTCAAGCTTCTGTTAGGAGAAAAAGTGTTGTTTGTTAAAAATAAAAAGCAAGCATTCATCAGTTGTGACAAAAAGTGCAGCAAGACAACAGCCTTCCCTGAAAAAAGGGACATTTTTACTGTAGAGTATACAGTTACAAATTATTACATTGTATTTCGTTTTTTTTAACTTTCTTTATTCCTCCTCGACCAAATATTATATAGTAGTGAGTGGTGTATTCTAACATTCTAAAAATTTACTTTGTAGGTGGAACATCTGGTGGCGGGGCCAGCGCGGAGGTGGTGGATGAGGAGGACAACTCTTCTGGGGAGGAGGCGGTGCGAGTGCTGGACAACACCAATGTGCCTGTGAGGGTTGACACGGTGGTGGCGGGCACAGGTAAGCTATATATTTGAAAAGCGAAAGAAGGGTGTAAGTAAGTGTGGAAGGACGAGAAATTTTATGATGGCTGGCAAAGAAGAATGATATGTGTTTGCTTGGCCCCTGAGGTGGCTGGGAAGGAAAGAATATGGTATGGTGCATGGCTGGGTCAATGATGAAGCAAGGATGGGTGGAAGGACACCAGCCTGGGTGGGTGAAACATAAACTGTATGTGTGCATATACTTTGAATGGATGGATGCCTGGAGCATGGTATTATCTGACTCTTAGATAGCACATGTGTATCTAGAGAGAGTAGATGGTCACTGGATGAACTAAGTGTTACCTTGAAGAGCATGTAACACCGCACCCACACGTCCGTTCCAGTGTAGGGAAGGCAAGGAAAAGAAATTGTAAATTTGTCCAATACTACCATGAATAGTAGCAATAGTTTGTATTGCAACTGCAAGCACAGCATATATCCGGTTATTACGGTGGACACTCCGTACCTCTCTTAATAACTTTAGTTTAGTAGTAGTACGTCATTCATGTGTGGGTGTATCACTGTTCACTCAATAATAAGCAAAGCACCTAAAGTCATCCCATATGTCATCAAATACATCCCATGTGAAGTGATAGATAATCTAATTATTTAGCTTCTTCATTTTCCTTTTCTAGTACTTATTTGCACTGTAGGGTGAAAGGTAAATTAATTAAGCAGTAGCCCTTGTAACAGAGTATTCTCAGTGCCACCCGTAATAGAAAAGTAATAGCTTCACCACCTGCATGTACTGGACCGGTACAGTAACGCAAGTCTGTCTCACTCATCATGGTGTGCGTCTGTTTTTCTCGGGTGCAAGTTCACTGCGCTGGCATTCTGCCGGCTTGCATAAGATAACGTACCAATTTTCCGAAACAAGAGAGAAGAAGAAGAATAAAACTGGTGTACTGTCATAGTCGACTGTAATGGAAGTCCATAGTGGTCGTAGAATTTGTTCATTAAACTACCACTAATGTTAGAGCAAGGATGCAGAAGTGGGAGGTTAGATAGATACTGTCCTCAATAGTTATGTACTGTGCTTTCAATTTGCTACTTGTACTGTGACACAACTTTCGGCTCAATCACTTTGTGTTATTAATGTTAAGGAGCAATGGTTACAGACTATGTCTTTCTTTCTTCATATAGTTGCTCCTTCCAAATCGACATCACGGAGGGAGCAGGCTCGAATGGCCCGGCAACGGAGGCTGGATGCCACTGTCGCGGAATATCGGCGGCTGGTGGCCCTGGAGGAGTCGGAGGACACGCAGTCGACCGGTGCAACCACAACATCCTCGACTGGGACAGCTGCATCCTCCTCCGTGAACCCACGGGCTGCCAGCCAGCGCAGTGCTCCAGCGGTACGGAGCCGGGCTAACAAAGCCAACCGCCACCGCCAAGCAGCAAAAAGACCAGCTGCCCCCCACAGGAGCTGCAAGGCACGTCAGCGCCGCCTAGGAGTGAGAATGTCCTACCTGGAGCAGGAGGTCCATAGGTACAAGAACTTGGTGGAGGGCCTCCGCTTCGAGCATGCCACCCTCCGCAAGGAGTATGATGCCCTGGCCGCAAAATTCACCAGCACCCTCCAGTAGTGGAGTGTCCCTTGCCCTTTTTTTAGAGACTTTTGGGGGGTGGGATTTGGGAGTTGGGTGCTTTTTGGGACTTTTCAAAGACAATCGTTGGGGTTAGGGAGGGTCTTGAGGGAGATTATTTTGTTAGGGCTACATAAATATACTTTTTAAAACTTTATCTGACCATGCCTGTTTTTTACTGCTTTTCTGTCTGGTGGGTGGGGGTGTAACAGTAAGTTTGTTTTCCTGAAGAGTCCTAGGACTTTAGTAGTACTACCGTCAATCTCTCGTCTAGTCCTAATACTCCATTATACTACCTCCCACCAAACGCTTATCTTACCTGTAATTTGTGTTAGAAATTAGGGCTAGGCCCAGGGCTGGCTCCACGTGAAATGGGGATTAAGGTTGGCAATCCTGGGCGGATGAAATTTCCTCATTGCGGTGGTACTAGTGGTGTGACACAGTGGCAGTTGCATGCCTATGGAAAAAAATAAAACGAAACCTGGTTTGTCCTTACTGTAGCATTACAACGGTTACGGCACGATCGAGAATATAGCAGGTGACAGTACACTAGAACAGTGCCACAATGTAGCCTAACAAATGGTAAAGTATTGCAAGTATAACTAGTACTTGCGTTGAATTTATTTGACATTGGCTCCTACTACTACAAGAAATAGTACTGAAGCTGAGTAAGGCTAGAATATATCCTCGTATTCCTTCACCAGCCTGTTGCTATGACCTTATCCTCCCCAGCAAGTGTGTGGAATTATTGATGTCATTTAGTCAGTCATCAAGCAAAACCACACAGCCCGGGGGAAGAGGGTTAGGGTTTGGAAAATGGATGGGAATGGGGGTTTCTTTTTGGGTAGGTTTTGTTGAGAGAAGAAAAAAAAAGCACAGCATGGACAAACAATAATTGAAGATAAAGAAATCTTTGGGTACAAACTAAAGCTAACCACATGCAGTCACACTCATAGAAGAAAACAATGGATACTGTATCTGTATTCTGTATGTTGTTGGAGTTGTCCTGTTGAATTTGGTAAGTAAGTTGCATGCAGCAAACAATTCCTCTTATTAGCGGCACTCCTCCATTCCAGCTGATGCTTCGTCCATCAATGTTGGTGACCACTGACAGAAGACACCCTGTCCACTGCCTGCCTGGCGGATGTTGACTGAAACCCGGCCTGTAATTATTGAACGTAAAACAGGAAGTGCTATTACAATACCACTGATAAATAAATATAAGGTATGTACGCTGTGTGGTGCAAAAAGTCACACTTTGATTTCCCTAAGACAGTACAATATTGTTGAAATTGCGTACTCTGTCTGAGTCACCTTTTTAAGGATAAATAAGTATGGCCAAAATAATAGTTAGCTAACCCTAACGAACCCTAAGTTACAAAAAGTGCCAAAAGGTTTTTCCTTATGGATTTTGTCCTAAACACTTCTATCCGTTATTAGACCTTCACAGGAATGCCCCAAGAGACCCGCCAACCCACCCGCCAAAAAGCACACGACAACACCCCCAAACAGCCAAAAAGCAAAATCTCATACTTACAATATCTCTCGGCCTTCGGTCCAAACGCGCTGTGCAGCTAGGTCATCATCATAACTCCTGTTTTCCACCACGGATTTCCTGAAAAGCAAATGCAATCAAGTTTAGACTGTCGCAGCAGTGCTCCGACAGAGACACCAAAACCCACCAACAAACACCAGGAAGCCCCTCAAACAGGTCCCCGGAAACGCTACATTGAGCAAGATGTCAGAAGAAATAGCAAAAAAAAAATCTGCATGGATTTTGTCCTAGACACTTCTATCCGTTATTAGACCTTCACAGGAATGCCCCAAGAGACCCGCCAACCCACCCGCCAAAAAGCACACGACAACACCCCCAAACAGCCAAAAAGCAAAATCTCATACTTACAATATCTCTCGGCCTTCGGTCCAAACGCGCTGTGCAGCTAGGTCATCATCATAACTCCTGTTTTCCACCACGGATTTCCTGAAAAGCAAATGCAATCAAGATTAGACTGTCGCAGCAGTGCTCCCAGGCCCCAAAACTCACCCACAAACACCCGGAACCCCGCCAAAGAGCACCTCAAAGGCAAGCAAGTCAGCAAAAACGGCAAGAAATTTCCGCGTCATATTTGGTCCAAAACACTTTTATCCGTTATTAGAGCTTCACAGCAATGGGCCCAGAGCCGTCAACTCACCCGCAAAGAAGTAGAACACCTCCAAAAGTGCTGAGTCTTTCTTCATTGGGCGTAATCCAGCCCTCTGCTTTGAGGGAAATAGGAGTCTGGAGGAGGAGGATAGAGGAGCATGTTCTTCAGAACTTGTGAACCTGAGGAATGTAGACTGCGGCACCTTCAAATCAATAAGCAAACAAGTGAAGACAGTTCTGCTGATGGGCTTGTTTTTGGGATTAGGTGATTAAAGTTTGAATTAAATTAACTGTGCAAAACAAAGAAAGACAGACACACAGGAATAAAAGTGAATAAGGACGAAAAAGAAAGTTATTGATTCATTGTCTCATTTTCAGGGCTCGGTGTCAGGGAATAAGAAGAAGATTTCGTCATCATACTCTGCGAATTCAGGCAGGATGAGGTCAGTGTGAGCGAACAGAGAACAAATCCCCTCATCTACGTTGCCGTCCTCCTGGTCTTCATGCGGCGTGCTTTCTCGTACTTTGTAATCTGGTGGTATGAGGTGCTGATTCATCTTGATCATTGTCAGCCGCTCCACATTTTTGGGCGAGAGGCGGCTCCGTTTGGGAGTTACAATGCCACTAGCAGCACTGAAAACCCGTTCAGAAGACACACTTGCGAGTGGGCAAGACAAATAGTTTATAGCCAGGTTGGAGAGCTGTGGCCACAATTGTTTTTTCCCATGCCAATACTGCAATGGCTCATCATTAAGAAAGACCTCTGTTGAGTCATTCAGATAGTCCTGCACCATCGACTCAAGGTCCTCAGCGGTTCCTCCACTTTGCTTACTTTTTGCTGTGCCTGTGACATTTTTTCGAGAACCATACCCAAGCAAAGTTAGCCAATCCTCTACAGCAGCCACTGTTACTGTTGTGTCTGGTGCAGATGATCCGGTTGCCGGTGTCTTTAACGGCTGAGAGGTCACTTGTGTCACAGCCACAGGTGCAGAAGTGGATTTTTTTGACTGGGGATGGCCTGCTGATGCTGATGCTGATGTACTGCCTTCTTCTCCTTCAATATCCTGCCGTTCTTTTTCAAACCTCTTGGCTGACCAGGCTAGCCAACGTTTGTACTTTTTAACATCTTCATCAGCAAAAGGAAAGAATGCTTGGCCTGCCAGCGCCTTTTTGTAGCGTGGATCCAGAATAGTAGCACAAATGTAATGCTGTTCTGAGTTGATCTTTTTAAGACGTTCATCACCACGTAGGCGCTCTAATAATTTCTCCGACAAAATAAAAGGGTCTTTTTTTTTGGCATCTTTTTCAAACTCAGAAGACACCGCCTTCAGTTGGTGCTCCAGCATGCACAACAATGGGATAGCTTTTCCCAAATTACAGTCCTCCTGGCTGACTGCACGCGTGAAGAACTCAAAAGGACGAAGCATGTCTGTCAGGCTTTTAACTATGTCCCATTGCGCCGCACCCATCCGCAGGTCCATCTGAGCTGTACCCTCTGTTAAGAAATAGTGATCGAGTACCGTATACTGCTCATACAGACGCTCAAGCATGTAGAAGGTTGAGTTCCAACGTGTTGCCACCTCCTGGATGAGTGCTTTCACTGGCATTCGACGTTCAAGTAGCAGCCTCCTCAGATGCTTCCGGGCCTTAAAAGAATGGCTGAAATGGTTGCACATTTTGCGGCAGGTGGCCATTACCTCGAACGCTGTACTGTCTCTATCACTCAAGAATTTTTGAACTACCAGGTTGATACAGTGCGCCAAACACGGCACTCTGAAATAGTCACCCAGCGCCATGGCCTTAACTACATTGGCGCCATTATCCGTGGAAACATAACCAATCCGGCGTTTTTTGGGGGACAGCCAGTGAAAGACCTTTTTGTTAAACTCGTCCAAAATGTTTTGTGCTGTGTGACTTTTCTCCAAGCCAAACATGGCTAGTGTTGCATGTTTCCGAGCAGCTTTAAAAACTTGGTCCGGGTCAACACCTGCGTTTAGCTTTGCTTTAACACCTGAAAAAGAGACCCAGTGTGCAGTGATGCACATGTAATCAGCGCCTGCGCCACTGGTCCACATGTCTGTTGTCAGATGTATAGTGTGAACAGCACTCTTCTGCAAAGCTGCCCCAATCGCCTCCAGCACATCTTCATGTAGTGCTGGAACCGCAACTCTGGCAAAATAGAACCGGCTAGGAACCTTCCATTTAGGGCAGAGCGTTGCCACTAATTCTAGAAAACCTACCGCTTCTACAAAAGAAAAAGGGAGAAGGTCCACAGCTAGCATTTTAGCCAGCTTAGTGTTATACAGACGCGTCAGTGGGTGGTTGCGTTCATATGGCGCGTCTGAAGAAAACATGGTTCTAATGTTGCCCTGGACCAAGCATTTACGGGATGATAATGACTTCGTTGACGCAATTATGCTCGCTGGTGAACTTTTGCGCGTTGGTGTCTCACTCGCTCCAACACTCTTAGTGTGCCTCTCATGGGGTGTGCTGCTGACAGGGGTACTGGGTGTAAGTGAAGTGTTTGACACGTCTTCTTCCTCCTCGTCATCATCAGATGAAACATCAACGTTTTCTTGACTTCCAATTCGGGCTTCCTTGATCGCCTTTAGGTGCGCAAACCATTGGACAGTGTGCTGTCTCTTAAGATGACCTCTCTGGCCTCCGGTACCATAGTTGGTACCTGACTTACCACGACTAACTGCAACCTTACAAAGGGTACAAATGGCGAACTTTTCCCTTTTTGGGCAAACAGTAAAGAAGTCCCAAACTGGTGACTTGAAGTGTCTGTGGGGCCTGGAGGAGGTGGCGATACTGGTGGTGGTGGTCATGCTGCTAATGCCAGATGAAGTGGAGGATCTGGATTGCCCAACTTTTGTACGTTGTGCACTTTCACCGCCACTAATTAAGGTCGAGGTGGATGGAGGTCCCTTCTTGCCAGAAAGAAATATGGAAGCGGTACGAGTTGGTGTACTACTTAACTCCAATGATTGTGGTAGTGTTTCCACTGCCTCCTTGTCGACAACATCATCATCATCACGCTCAGCAGCTTTTCGGGCTAGGGTCAAAATGTCTGTTTGCTGCATGCCCGCTGGGGCTGCAGTTACCTTTATGATGACTGGGTCGTCGTTGTCAGAGTCTTCATCAGCAGCAGTATCCGCCACTTCTTGCTGAGCCTCATCATCACACTCCATAAATCTGAGACTTTGGACGAGCTTCCTTTTACGCTTAACTACCTTTGTCAGATCATGGTGTACCTCACTCTCAGACGGCAGTGATGCTGGTTCCCAATTTTGATCCGTATCATCAGAAGGAGGTGTGCTTGAAGAAGATGTAGACACCACCCTTGATCTCTTCCTTGCTAGGGGTGTGGAAGACAATGAATGATCATCAGGAGGAGTGTCTTCCTCAAATGATACCTCGCCTTGATTGTCGATTTCCTGATGTGCCCCTACTTCGGGAGGAACAACTATTGTGGGCACTTGTGACCCTCCATGCACCTCTGCTTGCGCATCTCCTTGCGCTGCCTCTCCTTCCACATGTACTTGGGCTTGTACTTGCACATGTGATAGTTGTTGCGGCTGTGGTTGTTCAACACTCGTCAGATGAGCTACAACAACCTGTGTTGATTGAGGGACATTGCTGCTGCTTTCTTGCGATGAGCCAACATCACTGGTCGATGGTGATTGAACAACTATACTGGCTGCCTCTGCAGCACTCAAGGGCTTGGACTTAAGTTGGCGTGGTGGTGGTGGTGGCACTGAGCCCAATGGAGCGGGGGTGCTGCTCCCAGCTTGGTCCCCAGCAGATCCCGCTGCAGGCATACTTTTTTTTTTACTCCCAAAAAAAGGGGCGGCCGGCACACCAGTCTCCTTGGTAACTTGCTTCTTCTGCTCCTTACTGGCACCTTTCTTGCTAGAGGAGCTACGGGTAACTTTTTTTGGGGCCATCTTCTTCAGAGCAGGTCAGAACAGCAGGCAGCAGTTGCACGAGTTGCAGAGTTGTCTGTGTCCAGACGTGACGTCGCGTGACGTTATGCTGCACACACACCGCTGCAGGACTTCTTCCTGGCACTGGTGGTTCTCTTGAGTCTTGTGCACCTAAAAGCAATGGAAGACAGAGGAACATCAGTTCAGTTATACACCCCAAAAAATCGACAAAACACATGATGTTTACATTGAAGACACCCCACAGAAAGACTAGGGCCATGCAAGTATGCAACACTCACTACCCCTGGGCATAATGGATGAAAAGTAGGCAAAATAAGTGCAGGCCTCAGACACTGCCTCTCTTCAAAATGGCCCCTTACACCCCAAGCCAGTCCACATCAACAGTACACCCCAAAAAAACAGAAAAACAGCCAAAAATCACCACAATCCAATGCCATCCAGGATGTTTACATTAAAGAGAGTGAGACCCCACAGGCACACTCAGTCCATGCATCACTACCCCTTGGCAAAAGGCCACACCAGCAGCCCCAAAAAAACGACAAAAAACACAAAAAACAGCACAATCCCAGCCCATCCATGGCCTCAATGGTGTTTAACTTCAAGAGGACACCCCACAGAAAGACTAGGCCCATGCAACACTCACCACCCCTGGTCAAAGGGCCCCACCAGCAGCCCCAAAAAAACGACAAAAACAACAAAATTCAGCACAATCCCAGCCCATCCATGGCCTCAATGGTGTTTAAATTCAAGAAGACACCCCACAGAAAGACTAGGCCCATGCAACACTCACTACCCCGGGGCATAATGGATGAAAAGTAGGCAAAATAAGTGCAGGCCTCAGACACTGCCTCTCTTCAAAATGGCCCCTTACACCCCAAGCCAGTCCACATCAACAGTACACCCCAAACAAACAGAAAAACAGCCAAAAATCACCACAATCCAATGCCATCCAGGATGTTTACATTAAAGAGAGTGAGACCACACTACAGGCACACTCAGTCCATGCACCACTACCCCTAGGCAAAAGGCCACACCAGCAGCCCCCCAAAAAAGACAAAAACAACAAAAAACAGCATAATCCCAGCCCATCCATGGCCTCAATGGTGTTTAAATTCAAGAGGACACCCCACAGAAAGACTAGGCCCATGCAACACTCACCACCCCTGGGCAAAGGGCCCCACCTGCAGCCCCCAAAAAACGATAAAAAACAATAAAATCAGCACAATCCCAGCCCATCCATGGCCTCAATGGTGTTTAAATTCAAGAAGACACCCCTCAGAAACACTAGGCCCATGCAACACTCACTACCCCTGGGCATAATGGATGAAAAGTAGGCAAAATAAGTGCAGGCCTCAGACACTGCCTCTCTTCAAAATGGCCCCTTGCACCCCAAGCACATGTTGCTTGTACCAGCCAGCACTCAAGATGGCCACCACCACCACCCACATGGCCAGTCCACATCAACAGTACACCCCCAAAAAACAGAAAAACAGCCGGAAATCACCACAATCCAATGCCATCCATGATGTTTACATTAAAGAGAGTGAGACCACACCACAGGCACACTCAGTCCATGCACCACCACCCCTGGGCAAAAGGCCACACCAGCAGCCACCAAAAAAACGACAAAAAACAATAAAATAAGCACAATCCCAGCCCATCCATGGCCTCAATGATGTTTAAATTCAAGAAGACACCCGACAGAAAGACTAGGCCCATGCAACACTCACCACCCCTGGGCAAAGGGCCCCACCAGCAGCCCCAAAAAAACAACAAAAACAACAAAAATCAGCACAATCCCAGCCCATCCATGGCCTCAATGGTGTTTAAATTCAACAAAACAGTTGTATCATGCACCCATAACCAACCCTGGTCCTACTGGATACTGTGGCTACCCACAATATAATTTATTTAATGTTCTGAAAAAGTTCAAAAATTGTAGTTGCAGCAACTGTAATGCCCCAAACAAACTTACTTGTGAAAGTTGATTTTTAATCCAAAAGTGATCCAAAGAAAGTCAAAAAGGCCTCAAATCCAAATATCCAGCAGCACCCACAAAAAGTAATCCTTCCAGCTCCAGATCCAAATGAAAGTGACCAGGAGATGGACAAAGCACTGGGAGGAGCCTGCTGGACAGGAACAGGAAGTTGGAGACTGTGGGGCACTTCCTTCCCTCCCCCCCCCCCCAAAAAATGGACTCCTTGCAAAAAAAAGGCCATGCAAATGTCAACCTGAGGAGTGATTCTGATAAAAATCATCATTTTCTGAAGGTTTATCCTGTTTGCTGGTGGATTTCTTGTGCAGAATTGCAAAATCTCTATTTCGCGAGTGCGAGATTGTTCCTTTCCGCCGCAACTACGTGTTCGCAATTGCGAACTCTCGCGAGGTGTGCTGTGCAAGGTGGCAAGCCGCGATTACGTATTCGCGGGCGCCAAACTCCCGCGGGATCACGCAGCAAGATCCAAAATGGCGCGGCACTCGCAAAATATGATCGAGATAAACAACTCGGCAAAGGCTTAATGACGGAAAGTGAACGCCGTGCACCACGCCGCGCGCCGCAACCAAGCAAAAAATCCGCCGCGAGCGGATTCACGGATTTTCGACAAATTCGCGAGAGTTCGCGGATTGCGAATTTGCCGAAAATCCGAAAAATCCGCGAGCGGAGCGGATTTTACGCCCATGGTTAGTAGCCAAGTTCTGAACTGGGATGGTGCAGTGAGCTAAAAAACGGTGATGGATCAAGCCCTGATCTTTTGACTGGGTAGGAGTGTTCTGCTTAATTCAGAGGCTCTGTCCATCACCACCCCCTTTTCTGAATCGTTTTGGCCACTATAGGAGTGGAAGGGTATGCTCAGACATGAGTCCCTTGCTCACTGCACCATCAGGATTCAAGCAAGCCGGGCCGAAGACGGCTGTAATGCCAGAAACCGGTCCCCGGAAGCTTGTTTCCTTTCCAGTAAAGAATTGGCTTGGTAGTTTGGTCTGCCCTGTTCCCATGATGCACTGGGCCAAGGACAGACTAATTTGCATGTAGCCAGGTTCTGAACTGGGATGGTGCAGTGAGCTAAAAAACGGTGATGGATCAAGCCCTGATCTTTTGACTGGGTAGGAGTGTTCTGCTTAATTCAGATGCTCTGTCCATCACCACCCCCTTTTCTGAATCGTTTTGGCCACTATAGGAGTGGAAGGGTATGCTCAGACATGAGTCCCTTGCTCACTGCACCATCAGGATTCAAGCAAGCCGGGCCGAAGACGGCTGTAATGCCAGAAACCAGTCCCCGGAAGCTTGTTTCCTTTCCAGTAAAGAATTGGCTTGGTAGTTTGGTCTGCCCTGTTCCCAAGATGCACTGGGCCAGGGACAGACTAACTTGCATGTAGCCAGGTTCTGAACTGGGATGGTGCAGTGAGCTAAACAACGGTGATGGATCAAGCCCTGATCTTTTGACTGGGTAGGAGTGTTCTGTTTAATTCAGATGCTCTGTCCATCCCCACCCCCTTTTCTGAATCGCTAGTGGGCTTGCAGCACGTGTTGTGCCACCCACAAAAGCAGCCTAGTAAAATGTGTCTAAAGGTCTGCCATTGCTAGACCTACGTGCAGTCTGACTGTCACGCGGGCAGCGCAAGTACACCTACTTGCCAGTCCCTAAACCTTCCCTTAACTTCATGTTAGTCACCCCTATGGTAGGCCCACGGGCAGGGTGCATTGTAAGCATAAGGTAGGACAAGCCTGACAGGGTTGGCATGTTCTAATAGTGAATTACAGCCATATTCGTTTTTCACTATTGTAAGGTAACCTGCTCTCGATGAGTTAGAATGGGCTGCCAGGATTATTAATGCCATGATGCTAGTGGGCTCGGGGAGCATGGTGCAATGTCGAGTTTGGTATCCCTGAACTCAGGGTTTAATAACGCATCCGTTTGGGTGGATGGTTTTTGGACTCTGTGTTTGAAAATAGCACTTTTAGAAAGTGGCTATTTTCTTGGCTGACTGTCTACTGGTCTCTGCTGGTTTGGTGTGCGTGTGACAGGAGCTGGGTGGCTCCAGAGGTCTGAATGAGTCAGTGTGGGGTGAGTGGGGCATTTGCATTGAGAGTAGGGGAAGAGTAGCTCCTGATGGCCTGCCCTGCCTGACACAATGCTGGTTCCACCTCCTGCCAGGCGACTGATGGCTCTGTGCCTGCCAGGGATGATCCTGGCCCCACCTCCTATCGGGCGACTGATGACCCTGCCCCTGCCAGTGACAATGCTGGCTCCACTCCTGCTGGGCGGCTGAAGACTCTGCCCTGCACAGTGAATAGGCCAGGTGCCTCGGCCTGGCAACACCCACAACAAACCCAGGATGGGGGGAAATTCCCCTGCATGGACAAAGGGATCAAAGCCAAAGAGGGGTATAAGAGAAGGACCCCTGAACTGAGAATTTAGATCACTTCTGACAAGGAAACCTGAACCAAGGACAAGAAGCCTGCTGACCCAAGGACTTGCCTACCCCTTCTGCCAGTGTGCTGTTTGTTGGGGGAATCCTGCAGTTGCTTCTTTATTTTTGCCAAGGAACCAGGAGAGAGAAACTGAGTGTGTACTCTCAAGCTTTGCCAAGGAAATCTCCAAGGGTTGGAAGAGTGCCAGCCTCCTGTTGAAGTCACAGGGTTAAAGGACTTCATCATTTGCTAAAAGTGCTTGTTGCTGGAACCTGAAAATCCAGCACCTCTGAAGAATCCAGCAATCCCGACGCCGCCGAATCCAGCTCGACATCGTGAGTGCCGCTCCCGTGTCCCGTACTTTCGACGCCGGCCGCCGCGCCCGATCGACGCTAGTAGCGACGCCGCTGCCGACGCCTCGACACCGAGCCCTCTCGACGCCGTGAGCGCTGCTCACTCTTGCAACATCACCATCGACATCGACGACGACGCCGTATCCTGCTTCGCCTCGTGAGCGCTGCTCCTGCCTGACATCTGTCGACGCCGCTGCAGATCGCCCCGACTCCGAGTCTCGATTGACGCCAAAGACGCGATGCCGGACATCTCGACGCCGCTGATCATCGTGTGCTTCACTTTTCCAAGGTACTGTGTTGTGGGGGTCTGTGCGACTCCGGGCTCGACGTAGCGCTCCTCGCGGTCGACGCCAAACCTTTGGATTAACTTTGCCTCGACGTCGTGTGACTCCCTTGTGGGTTATATTGTTGCCAAGACCTTTGTTTTAAAGAAGAAGAGTTGCTTTTGTTACTAAAGACTGTGTGCTAAGAAGAAACTACACGTGAACTATTATTTTTTCCTTCCAAGAGTATTTATTAAGATTGTGGTATATTTTTGTCGTTATTTGGTCTTGTGCTAAGCCTTATATAAACATCCTTATTTTTATAATACTACTGTGTCGTGTCCATTTGTAGTGTATTCACTTTATTACTGTATGTGGTCATAAATGCTTAACGCACTGCCTCTGAGATAAGCCTGTCTGCTTTGCCAAGCTACCAAGGGGGTGAGCAGGGGTTATCTAAGTGTGTGATCTCCTTGCCCTGACTAGAAAAGGTGTGCCCCTATTTGTCAGAAGTGTATACCTCTGCCAACTAGAGACAGCCGCTTCTAACATTGGTGGCAGCGGTGGGATTTGAACTTTGCATTTATGACCCATGTGCAGTGATTAGTGTGCGCTACATAGTGAAAGCAGACCATAGCGCAGCCACAATCTATTTTGGTAGGATATTCTATTTTTGTTCTCCGCTTTCCTGGAGCTTGATTTTTGAAACTGCCAGTTTTGACCATGAGTGATGCCGGAGTCACTACCCCTGTTGTTGTGGAGGAATTTGATAGAAGTAAGATCAAAGATTACAAGAGAAAGCAATTGGACTATTTTTGCAAGCAGTTGAAAGTTCCTACCACAGGCTGCAAAAACAAAGAGGAAGTTCTTAAAGCTTTGGAGGCCTGGTTAGAGGCCAGAGATCCCTCTAATGCGGTGGTGGTACCGCTAGAGGAAGGGGAAGGGGAGGTGCCAGTGAATGGGCCTGGATCCCCTCCCGGCAGCAGTGTTTCCTCCAAAGGTCTTTCTCCTGAAGAAAGAGAAGAAAGAGCGAAGGAGCGAGCATACAACATGGAAATGGCAAAACTTAAGATAGACGGGCAGTTGGAGTTAGAGAATGCAAGAGGCAGGAGAGAATCTGATATGGAGTTCAAAAGGTTGGAGTTTGAAAGAGAAAAGTTAGCTTTTGAGCGTGAGAAAATGGTGAGGGTAATGGAGCTCAAAGCTAAGAATTTAGAATTGAATCCCTCTGGTGGCAGCATCCCATCTGTGCCTGCAGAAAGTAGGATTTATTTTCCCAAAGATGTGATAAAAGATTTTCATAAGAATGAAGATATTGGCCAGTGGTTTAAAGCATATGAGTTAGCATTGTTGGCCCACCGGGTCCCTGAGAAGGATTGGGGAGCGGGGTTGTGGGGTCGCTTTGTGAATGAGGGGAGAGATACCCTGTTAGAGATGCCTGTTGAGGATAGGATGTCTTATACTCATATGAAAGATGCTTTAATGTTAAGGTAAGGCCTAACCCCAGAAAAGTACAGACAAGCCTTTAGAGAATGTAAGAAATTACCTGGTACTACGTGGGTTGAATATGTGTCATTTTTTTGCAGAGCCATGGATGGTTGGGTAAAGGGCAGCAAAGTGGAAAGTTATGATGCTCTTTATAATTTGTTTGCTTGAGAGCACTTGTCTGATAACTATTTTCCAGAGCTGCGCCAGCACCTTATTGATAGCAAGATATCTAGCCCTAGAAAACTTGCTGAGGAGGCGGACCGCTGGGTCAGTACCAGGGTCCACAAGGGTCCAGTGGGAGACTCAGCCAAAGGTGGGCAGGGTACCCAGCAGAAGAGTGGGGGGTACAAGGGTAAACAGAGGGAGTTCCAGAAAGGGCCCCAAAGTAATCCCCAAGGGAACCAAGGGAAGGGTTCCCAGCCTCCTCCTGTGAAGAAGCCAGAGGCCCCGACAGGTAAACCTGTTCATAGGGGCCCAATGACCTGCTATGTTTGTAAGCAGGTGGGACACCGTTATTATGATCCACAGTGTCCCCTGAAGAACTCTAATGCACCACCTCGTGCACCACCCCGTGAGTTGGCGAGTGTAGCCCTGGGAGGGGAGGAAATCGTTGCCCCTGGTGGGGAGGGTCCCGCAGAGATGTCCCTGGTCTCTTTGGGAGACATGGAAATGGTCCCTCCACCCCCTCTGCCTAGTAACACTAAGAAATATAGGCAGTGGGTGACCATTAATGGCCATAGAGTGGAAGCTCTCAGAGACACCGGAGCGAGTGTGACAGCTGTCAAGTGTCACTTGGTGTCCAGAGAGAAGGCGGTTCCCCACGCATTCTACCCTGTGATAGCTGCTGACAACTCCCAGAGAGAGTGTGAGGTAGCTCAGGTTCCCCTTGAATTGGGGAGGGGAGTTTCAGGTACTCTTCAGGTTGCTGTAAGGCCCGCCATGCCTGTTGATTGTCTCCTGGGCAATGATTTAGAGAACTCCCCTGGACTAGAGTGGAGAGGGAGACCCATTTGAAAATGTTGGGTGTTCCAGAGTGGGTGTGTGCAACCACTCGATCGATGACAGCAAGTAAGGGTGTTGATGGGGTCCCGGAGCCTGAAAGTATGGCCCAGGACCCAGCTGTGAAGAGAAGAGGCAGGAGGCGCGGGAAACCGGCCCCCATAGTTCCCGTGGTCCAGGAGGAGGCAGACCTTGAGGGGGATGCCCTGGAACCCACAGGGGAACAAGTTGCTGAACTGGGAGACCTGCCCGAGCTGACCCACTGGCAGCAGGATGGTGGTCCCTCCAGGGAATAATTTTGTGCTGAGCAAAAAGTGTGCCCTTCTCTTGTGGGTATGAGGCAGCAGGCCTCAGCCCAGACAACAGGTGATCAGTCAGGGTCACATTTGGTCTACTGGGAGAATGATCTCCTGTATAGCGAGCCTAAGGCTGCTGAGCCTGGGTCAGCCCGTGTGCTGGTGGTACCCCAGCGCTTCAGAGCCTTCCTACTGGGTTTGGCTCATGACGTTCCGTTAGCTGGACATCTGGGGCAGGACAAGACCTATGACAGGCTTGTCACCCATTTTTATTGGCCTCAGATGAGAAGGGATACAGATATCCATTGCAAAACCTGTCAAACTTGCCAGGCAAGTGGGAAAAGCGGGCGGAAGCAGAAGGCTCCCCTCTAACCTTTTCCCGTCGTCAGTACCCCCTTTGACCGGGTGGGGATTGACATTGTTGGGCCCCTGGACCCCAAGACAGCCATGGGCAACAGGTTCATCCTGGTCTTGGTGGACCATGCCACACGGTACCCAGAAGCCATCCCTCTCAGAACAGTGACGGCCCCCGTGGTGAGACGGGCACTGATGGGTGTTTTTTCCCACATGGGGTTCCCCAGAGAGGTGGTGTCAGACCGGGGCACCAACTTCATTTCCAATTATATGAAGTCTCTGTGGAAGGAGTGTGGGGTAACCTACAAGTTCACCACTCCTTACCACCCTCAAGGTAATGGGTTGGTTGAGAGATTCAACCGTACCCTTAAAGGCATGATTATGGGTCTTGAAGAACCAATGAGGCGTAAATGGGACGTCCTCTTGCCATGCCTGCTGTTTGCTTACCGTGAGGTGCCACAGAAGTCTCTAGGGTTCAGCCCCTTTGAGCTTTTGTATGGACACCCGGTAAGAGGACCGTTGAGTCTGGTCAAAGAAGGCTGGGAGCAATCTCCCAGGAAACCTCCCCAGGATGTATACAGTTACATGCTGGCCTTTAGGAGCCAGGCTAGGCGCTTCAGAGATCTTGCTCAGGCAAATCTGGAGGCCAGCCAGGAAGAGATGAAGCGGTGGTACGACCGGAATGCCACTCTGGTGGAGCTTCAGCCTGGTCAGAAAGTTTGGGTCAAGTCCCCTGTGGAACCTTGTGCGCTCAAGGACAGGTGGACTGGACCATTTGAGGTTGTGGAGAAAAAGAGAGATGTCACCTACATGGTGGAATTGAAGTCTCCCAGGAACCCCTTGCGGGTCCTGCATGTCAACCGTTTAAAGCCCCACTTAGAAAGGTCCGAAGTGGGCATGCTCCTAGCTACAGATGCTGGAATGGAGGAGGAGAGTGAGCCTCTTCCTGACCTCCTGTATGCAAAAGAGCAAGATGGGTTAGTGGATGGTGTTGTCCTCTCTGACACACTGATCCCTGAGCAGCAGCAAGATTGTCGCCAACTGTTGGGACAATTCCCTGATCTGTTCTCCTTGATTCCTGGTGTCACTCAGTGGTTTGTCCATGATGTGGACACCAGAGACAGCACTCCTGTGAAGCATAAGGCCTACAGGGTGACTGACAAGGTCAGAGCATACATCAAGGAGGAGGTCTCCAAAATGTTTGCCTTAGGGGTGGTTGAGTCCTCTAGCAGTCCTTGGGCCAGCCCAGTGGTCTTGGTCCCGAAGGCTTCAGCGCCCAGTGCTTCACCAGAACTTCGGTTCTGTGTGGATTACCGAGGACTCAATTCAGTCACCAAGACTGACGCGCACCCCATCCCCAGAGCTGATGAGCTCATAGATCGGTTAGGGGCTGCCCGGTACCTTAGTACGTTTGATCTAACGTCTGCATACTGGCAGATCGCCTTGACTGATGGGGCAAAGGAGAGGTCAGCATTCTCCACACCAGATGGGCACTACCAGTTCCGGGTTATGCCCTTTGGGATGAAGAATGCCCCTGCCACCTTCCAGAGGTTGGTCAACCAGGTATTGGCTGGACTGGAGGATTTCAGTGCCGCCTACCTGGACGACATAGCAGTGTTCAGCGCCAGTTGGGAGGAACACTTGTGCCACCTCCAGGAAGTGTTGTTGGCCCTGCGCAGAGCAGGCCTCACCATCAAAGCCAGTAAGTGCCAGATTGGGCAGGGTTCAGTGGTGTACTTGGGGCACCAAGTAGGGAGCGGCAAGGTGGCCCCCCTGCAACCCAAGTTTGATACCATCCTGGCTTGGGCACCGCCCAAACCCAGACTCAGGTGAGAGCCTTCTTAGGTCTCACGGGTTACTACAGGAGGTTTGTCAAGGATTATGCTAACATTGTGCACTCCTTGACTTTGCTGACTTCCAGGAAGCAGCCAAGACTTGTGATCTGGACTGACGCCTGTCAGACGGCCTTTGACACCCTGAAAACTGCAATGTGCACAGCACCTATACTCCAGGCACCCCACTTTTCTAAAGAATTTGTTGTCCAGGCGGACGCTTCAGAGCATGGCGTGGGGGCTGTTCTAGCTCAGGTGAATGAAGAGGGCCGAGACTTACCTGTAGCCTTCATCAGTAGGAGGTTACTTCCCAGGGAACAGAGGTGGAGTGCGATAGAGCGAGAAGCATTTGCTGTGGTCTGGGCGCTGAAGAAGCTAAGACCCTACCTGTTTGGGACTAACTTCCGGGTTCAGACAGACCACAGGCCCCTCAGATGGTTGATGCAGATGAGGGGCGAGAATCCAAAGCTGTTGAGGTGGGCCATTTCCCTACAGGGGATGGACTTCACGGTGGAACACCGCCCTGGAACAGATCACGCCAATGCTGATGGTCTGTCCAGATTTTTCCGCCTTAGTGATGAGGACTCCCTAGGGTAAGGGTAGTTCTCCCCACATTTCAGCTGGAGGGGACACGTGTTAGACCTGACATCATTGGCATGAGTCTCTCCTCCATTTTTTCTGTTTGCCTCCTCTGTTTACGATGTTTTTGCTGGTATATTGCTTTGGGCACTGTGCCACTGCTGATCAGTGCCACAGTGCAAGTGCTCCCTATGTGAAATTGATGTATAGATTGGATTCCATGTTTGGCTTATTTGGTTTACTGTCAGTCCCTAGTAGCGTGCACCAGGAGTGCCAGGGCTTGTATATACAAATGCTGCTAGTGGGCTTGCAGCACGTGTTGTGCCACCCACAAAAGCAGCCTAGTAAAATGTGTCTAAAGGTCTGCCATTGCTAGACCTACGTGCAGTCTGACTGTCACGCGGGCTGCGCAAGTACACCTACTTGCCAGTCCCTAAACCTTCCCTTAACTTCATGTTAGTCACCCCTATGGTAGGCCCACGGGCAGGGTGCATTGTAAGCATAAGGTAGGACAAGCCTGACAAGGTTGGCATGTTCTAATAGTGAATTACAGCTGTATTCGTTTTTCACTATTGTAAGGTAACCTGCTCTCCATGAGTTGGAATGGGCTGCCAGGAATATTAATGCCATGATCCTAGCGGGCTTGGGGAGCATGGTGCAATGTCGAGTTTGGTATCCCTGAACTCAGGGTTTAATAACGCATCCGTTTGGGTGGATGGTTTTTGGACTCTGTGTTTGAAAATAGCACTTTTAGAAAGTGGCTATTTTCTTGTCTGACTGTCTACTGGTCTTTGCTGGTTTGGTGTGCGTGTGACAGGAGCTGGGTGGCTCCAGAGGTCTGAATGAGTCAGTGTGGGGTGAGTGGAGCATTTGCATTGAGAGTAGGGGAAGAGTAGCTCCTGATAGCCTGCCCTGCCTGACACAATGCTGGTTCCACCTCCTGCCAGGCGACTGATGGCTCTGTGCCTGCCAGGGACGATCCTGGCCCCACCTCCTACAAGGCAACTGATGACCCTGCCCCTGCCAGTGACAATGCTGGCTCCACTCCTGCTGGGCGGCTGAAGACTCTGCCCTGCACAGTGAATAGGCCAGGTGCCTCGGCCTGGCAACACCCACAACAAACCCAGGATGGGGGGAAATTCCCCTGCATGGACAAAGGGATCAAAGCCAAAAAGGGGTATAAGAGAAGGACCCCTGAACTGAGAATTTAGATCACTTCTGATAAGGAAACCTGAACCAAGGACAAGAAGCCTGCTGACCCAAGGACTTGCCTACCCCTTCTGCCAGTGTGCTGTTTGTTGGGGGAATCCTGCAGTTGCTTCTTTATTTTTGCAAAGGAACCAGGAGAGAGGAACTGAGTGTGTACTCTCAAGCTTTGCCAAGGAAATCTCCAAGGGTTGGAAGAGTGCCAGCCTCCTGTTGAAGTCACAGGGTTAAAGGACTTCATCATTTGCTAAAAGTGCTTGTTGCTGGAACCTTAAAATCCAGCACCTCTTAAGAATCCAGCAATCCCGACGCCGACGGACGCTGCCGAATCCAGCTCGACATCGTGAGTGCCGCTCCCGTGTCCCCCACCTTCGACGCCGGCCGCCGGGCCCGATCGACGCTAGTAGCGACTCCACTGCCGACGCCTCGACACCGAGCCCGCTCGATGCCGTGAGCGCTGCTCACTCTTGCAACATAGACATCGACGACGACGCCGTATCCTGCTTTGCCTCGTGAGCGCTGCTCCTGCCTGACATCTGTCGACGCCGCTGCAGATCGCCCCGACTCCGAGGCTCGATCGACGCCGTAGACGCGACGCCGGACATCTCGACGCCGCTGATCATCGTGTGCTTCACTTTTCCAAGGTACTGTGCTGTGGGGGTCTCTGCGACTCCGGGCTCGACGTAGCGCTCCTCGCGGTCGACGCCGAACCTTTGGATTAACTTTGCCTCGACGTCGTGTGACTCCCGTGTGGGTTACATTGTTGCCAAGACCTGTGTTTTAAAGAAGAAGAGTTGCTTTTGTTACTAAAGACTTTGTGCTAAGAAGAAACTACGCTTGAACTATTATTTTTTCCTTCCAAGAGTATTTATTAAGATTGTGGTATATTTTTGTCATTATTTGGTCTTGTGCTAAGCCTTATATAAACATCCTTATTTTTATAATACTACTGTGTCGTGTCCATTTGTAGTGTATTCACTTTATTACTGTATGTGGTCATAAATGCTTAACGCACTGCCTCTGAGATAAGCCTGTCTGCTTTGCCAAGCTACCAAGGGGGTGAGCAGAGGTTATCTAAGTGTGTGATCCCCTTGCCCTGACTAGAAAAGGTGTGTCCCTATGTGTCAGAAGTGTATACCTCTGCCAACTAGAGACAGCCACTTCTAACAGTCCCCTTAGTCAGAGCAATCTGCCAGTAATCTGATGTGCTGAGGAAGGTGGCAGCACCCAACCTGTCTTTAAGCTCATCAGTTCAAGGGATGGGGTGAGTGTCAGTCTTGTTGACTGAATTGACTCCTCAGTAGTCCACAGAGAACCAGTGTACAGCACCACTTCTCTGGACCATGGACTACTGGAGGTTCAATCACCCCTAAAGCCAGCATCTTGGAGACCTCCTAGTTGATGCTAGCTCACACCTTGCTGAAGAACCTGTAAATGTTGTTTTTAACAAGGATACTGTCTCCAGCATCTATGTTGTGGGCACACAATTATGTTAACCCAGGGGTGAGGGAGATCAGGGAGGCAAACGGACCCCCAATAACTGGAGACAGTCCCTCTGCTGTTGTGGGGGTCAGAGTAGGGGAGAGGTTGAAACCCTTTACTAATCTGTCATGCCCCTTGGAAGATAGGAGGTCAGGGAGAGGTTTACTCTTCTCTTCCACCCCATCATCTGTCACCAGTAGCATCGGACCTCAGTCCTTTCAATTTGTGGTTTGAGGTGTTATATGTGGAGTGCCTTAAGAGGCTTCTATGGGTCTTGAGAACCAGCAGGTAGATGGTCTCCCACCTATGCTACTTCACTTCATAGGGGCTAGTCCAACAATCTTGGAGAACTCTGGGCTCCACTGTCTCCATGACCCACACCTTCTGGCCAGGCTGAAACTCTCATAAAGTGTCCTTCTGGTTGTACCAGAGTTTCATTACCTCTTGACTGGCCTCAAAATTCTCCTTAGTCTTCTTCCAGAAGCAATGTTTCTGATTGTGGCAAGTCAGTATGTAGCTGAATACATCCTGAGGGAGCTTCCTGGGTGTTTGCTCCCTCTCCTCTCTCACTAGGCTGAGCGGTCCCCTAACAGGGTTACTGTAGAGCAGCTCAAATGGGCTAAACCCAACCGCCTTTTGCCTTACCTCCCGATAGACAAATAGCGGGCATGGTAAGAGGACGTCCCTCCACTGCCTCATGCGCTTAGGCAGGTCCATAATCATGCCTATGAGGGTCTTGTTGAATCTCTCAACAAATCCATTCATTTGGGAGTGATGGGGTATGGAGAACTTATAGATTACCACACACTCATATCACATGGACTTCATGTACGGTGGCATGATGTCAGTTCTTCTGTCAGGTACCACTTTCTTGGGGAACCCCAAGCAGTTAAATCTCCCCTTCAGGGCCCTAGCCAATGCAGATGGAGTCAACAACCTCGGTGGGATTTCCTCTGTGTACATACTGGCGCCGTCCAATAAAACCAGGATGAACTTGTTTTCTAAGGCAGTTTTGGGGTTCAAGGGTCCAACAATGTTGCTATTTACCCTCTCAAAGGGAGTGCAAACAACACGCAAGGGAACCAGGGGAGCCTTCAGCTTTTGCCCTGTTTTCCCAGTGGCATGTCAGGTGGGACAAGATCTACAGAATGTATCAAAGGCAAACTTCATTCAGGGCCAGTAGAATTGGGGGACAACCCTGCCAAATGTCTGTCCTGTCAGGGGTATGTCATGAGCCAACACCAGCTCCTCCTGGCAGCTGCCTGGGTCATTCTTCCAGGCTCCACGCTTCCTTGACTCCTCTCTTGGGTAGCTATATACCTTCTGGTCATACTGACCCATTCAAGCAAGCCTAACATCTCCAGGTGTTACTTAAGCACCAATTGCTTCCAGATAGTGTGGTCTAGATCATTGCCGAACAGACAATCTACAGTGTTGCAGGGCTCACAGTTACTTTTATAGAACCTGAGAGGAAGGCCTTGCAGACGTGAAAAACAAATGTAGGAGTTTTTTACTACCAGGAAAAGAAAACTTAAAAGTAGATGTCCAATTTTTTTAATACACTGCAGCCTGCCCTATGGCTGTTTAGGGCCTACCCTAGGGATGGCTTATTTGTATAAGAAATGACGGTGTAGGTCTGGCTAAAAGGTTTATTTTGCCAGGTCAAAGTGCCATTTCCAAACTTCATGCACAGGCTGCTGTGGCAGGCCTAAGACATGTTTTACAAGCTACGTAAGTGGGTGGCACAGTTAATGCTGTAGGCCCACTAGTCACATTTAATTTACAGGCTGGGTATATGTAGTACCACTTTACTAGAGACTTATAAGTGAATGAAATGTGCCAGTTTTACCAGGTTTTAAGGAGGGAACACACACACTTTAGCACTGGCCATCACTGGTAAAGTGTATAAGGTCCTAAGTCCAACAAAGACGAGATAAGTAGAAAATGTTTGGGGGAAGACCACCATAAGGCCGATGGGTCTAACACCTATGAAACATAGGAAATGGCTGGTGCAGGTAGCACAGCCTGGTGAGGCCATGGATAGGGTTGGGGCACCTGGAGCCATGGGATTCTGGTCAGGGAGAATGCATTTAAGGGACCCTGCCAGGGACAACAAGGGTTCTTACACATCAGGGGATGAAGGAAGCGGTAGAGACTTGGTCAAGGGATGTGGTTGTTCCCATACAGGAGACAGCCAAGCAACACTAGGCCACAGGCTGCCCCCTCTGCCCGTTAAAACTGCCTTCCTTTTTTTGTTAAAATTCTTGAGCTTCACACTTTGCAAAATTGAGGAGGAGTTAACATAAAATACACTTAGGTATGAGTTGTTCATACACCATTAGTGCTTTTACTTACCTTCAGTACTTTAAATGGGCCGGTACTGTCAGGTACTGAGTACCTGCACCTCTTACATTGAAAGGGTGATTGTGATAATTTTCAGCACTAATACAATGCATTTACTGGGAGATTTCTGGCATTCTAAGTAGCAAACATGCACTCTGGACATCGAACAGCAGCACATCTGCATTTCCATGTGTAGCACTGCTTCCCTCTACAAATCATCAGGTGCCAGCATCTTCCCATCGTTCAGCAATGCTGACTTATTTTTCCCTCATTTGGTAAACTCATTAGCTCCTAATTCCTCTGCCTTACACCTATGCAGCGACTCATGGGAGCGACAGATCCCGAACAGCAGGCATTAAGCACTGCTTAGAAATAGAATTGTAAATCTGGAGCCTGGGTAATCTCTGCTGGGCTCTGACATTCATTTTGAGTGAGAGCTTTTCTTCCTTTGGTATTCATGGAGATGATGAAGTGGGCTCCTATGCAAACGTGGCTGTTAAGCAGTGTAATGCCGATATTAAACTGTCACTTTATGAGAAGGTCGGCGCAAGAGGTAGTGTTTGATACGGCTGCTGGAGAGTTGAAAAGACTGTAATAAAGACATATTTTGCAATACTTTCTGCGAGCTCTGAATTTGATAGAGCTGGCAGAAGTGTGCATGAAAAACAGACGATCTTACAAGCGGTAAGCTGTAAATACAATATATGTGTGCTTGTTTCTACTGGAAGTAAATCAATTCACGCTTTATGTTTAATGCATAGACAAAGAGACTGAACGGAGAAGAGGAAGGCATAGCATTTATTGGGAAATGGGTGGAGGTATCGTAAGTTATATAATAAGAATCACCTAAGGACAGAAGCTTATGCTGTTGGGATCTGTTACCCACTACAACTAGGGACATGGCTATCAATGGTGCTGCAGGTGCAGTCGCACCAGCGCCCAGGTGGGTGATGAGTGTACTTCGCTTCAAATAGTGGCTGCTTTTCACTACAAAACCAAGGAAAGGTGCCCAAGTTCCTTTCTTTGCATAGGGGCCTGCTGACCCCTTGCTATGTCGCTGCCAACACCTCCTAGCCTCTCGCATTCATGTAGGTACCAGGGAACCTACAATGTAGATTCAGGCCATTCATGTTCTGTGGACTCAGCTTTATCCCTTTAGAGCCACAGATGCCACAGGGCACTGCCTTGAACCAGACAGGCTGCCACATATTCACATACTGTGACCTTAAATGCGGCCTACGTAATGCTCCACTGGTGCGTCTTGTAGCACATCCAGCCACGAGGAACTTGCACCCCCTACCTCTGCTGCTCTGCAGTTTCTTTAAGCCCTGAGCCCCTGTCAATTCAGTACAGACTCTTTTAGGCTGCCCCGGGACACCAAAGGTAGCCACCTACGAGGGCGGCCACCATTAGTGCCATAGGATGGCACAGACCCTGAGCGGTCTAGTGGTTGGGGGGACCAGTGGTCCCCCCGTGATGTCACTTCCTGTCCTGGGGGAGGGGATGAATGGCTATATAGCCTAGGGGGCGAGGGTCAAGCGCCCTCTTTGTTCTTTGCAGCGGCAAGCTGACCCTCGCCCCCTCCCCCTGGCTGATCCCGCATCGCGGGTCTAGAAGACTGCCCGGCGTTTTTCTTGGTTCTGGTGAGGACTGGGAATTCTGGATTACGGTGGAGGGTGGTGCGCATGGGGCTCGCAAGGCTGACTCGAGCCCATGGGTTGGGGGGGGGCTGCCTCATCTGGCGCAGGTCGGGGGTGCTCTCACGAGGCCGGCAGCTGATGCGTTCGCACCGCTTTCTGTGGGTCTGGCGCGCTATTCTCGGGTGCAAGGGTGTGTAGGGGTATTTTCAGTTAGGGTTGCGGGGCAGGGGGGGATGCGGCGTCGCGGGAGGGGGGGTTCCTGCCCTCAGCGTGGATCTCGCGGGGTCCCCTGGCCTGGGTTGCCTCTTTGTGTGGCTCTCTTCCTCCTCGTCACTTTGCAGGGGTCTGCTGGGCAGCGGCGGTCCTGCCGTGGCCCGCCCCCCTCGTCGGGGCCCCGCCTGGCTTTCATCGGCTGTTGTGCCAGCCTCAGCCCGCCGCTTTGCCACCACTCCGGGGGCGCCTGTCCGCCTTGCACTTCCTCCCCCCCCCTCGTAGTGGTTCCTTGTGGCCCTTGCGGGGACACATCCTTGGACGCTCACCCCTTTCCCTCCTTACCGGGCCACAGGCGGGCTTTGCGGGCAGAGCTCCTGGATCCAGTGGGGGCTGTCCTCGTGGTGGTGGGGCATGCTGTTCATCTTCTCGCGCCCCCGGCAGGTCCGCAAGCCGTCCGTGCCCCTGCTGGGCCGCGGGGTCGTGCGTGTCCAGGGCTGGCGAGTCGCATTCGCAACCCTCTCCCCACCACCCCCCCCGTGCCTCGCACTCCTCGGGCCGGGTGTTGTTGCACGCGCTTCTCTGGGGGGATCGCTGCCGTCAGTGGGGGCTGTCCTCGCGGTAGTGGGGATTGTTTTCATTATTTCGCGCCCACGGCAGGTCCGCCCCTGCTGGGCCGCGGGGTCGTGGCATGTCCAGGGCAGGCGACTCTTCATCCCCCTCCCCCCGCTCCTCCCCCCTCCTCCTCCCCCGCCCCTCGCGCTCCTCGGCCTGGGTGTAATTCACGCGTCTGTTTCCCTGGGGCGATCGCGTCCGTCAATCTATTTATTTATTTCATTTGGGCAATTTTATTCAGCGCGGCCTTACCCGATGGTGTCAGAGCGCCTCATAATAGGAACAGACCCGATTCTTGAGAAAATTCCAAGTTAACTACATACAAAGGCAAACGTTACATTAAATGAAGCAATAATGACTATCGTGAGCCAACAAAATATATTCGATAGCTACGGATATTGTTTATCTTCGTCTTGAATAAGTGCACTTGTATGAATTGCTTTGGTTTTAAGGCTTTCTCTCAGGCATGAATATTTTAGAGAGTTCTGCTGTTTTTACCGTTACTAAAATAACTTATGTTTATCTAAGATGGTCGGGTTTTAGATGGGAGGTGAGCAGCTGGTGGGCCTTTTGAGCGTGGGGAAAGGGGGGGAGTCTGATGTGTTGATTTATCTCTCTGCAGGGCAGTCTCCACGCATTGTTCGGTCCGGATTGGTCACGCACGAGGTGGCGCAGGTATACGGGGCAATCATGGTTATTCTTGTCCGCTTTTCTCACAGGGGGAAAGAATTTCTGGAGAGTATAGGCCGAGTGATTTTCAGATGTTATAATTGATATGCTGACTGGGGCCGGGTGTATGGGGGGGAGGGGCGGTGGAAGAACTAATGGTCTTGTTACTTTTGCTGCAGGCCACCACCAAGAGAAGGTTGCTGGATTGGACATTACGAACAGAGCATGAGTAAGCAGGCTTGGCTTACTGTGGGCAGTAAGCGGCCTATGAGGTGAAAATATGGTGTTGCGAGTCTAATTTCATTTTCTAATTTCAGAGAGAAGTGCCCGAAGAATACATGCTCTGGTGGACCGAGAAAACAGTATTAGGAGCAGGGATAATAAGGGGCAGGGGGCGCAACGCATTATGGGTGTGGGCAAGGAGGTGCCAAGTATAGGATGGCATGAACTAATGGACAAACGTGGTATGATTACGTTGCTAAAGCTCTCTTTCTCTACATTCAGCAGTGCAAGAGTGAAGTTTTGGTCGGGTCCGGAGTTAACTCACGCCTAGTTTCCTCGAATGGAGTAAGTAGGGGGGGGTCAGGGTCTGGGTCGTTAATGGGCCCGTGGAGGTTCGCCCGTGCCACCCTAGTGCTTGGTCGTTTTCTCATTTTCTTTTATCCTCCTACCCTCAGATTTTGAACCGATCCTCCGTCGATTATGGAAAGCCAGGGATCCCCATCGCTATTCTCCCAGATGTCGCAGGTGGATGACTCGCTGCCTGATGCGAGCCAAGCGGCACAGTGGGTGGCCTTTATTTGAAAAGCCAAGGGCAAGGGTCTATCCAGGGCTAATGGGCTCTTGAAGGAGGCTGAAGGGGTGGACTCTGGGGTCATCTACGAGGCATCCCTGTCCGATTCCGAAATGCAGGAGGTTGGTCCGACTAGATCATCCAAAAGAGCGAAGAAGCAAACGTCCAAAGAGTTCCCACCAGACCCTCCAGCAGCCAAGAGCAGAACGGCGATCGCACAAATCGAGCCCCCGCCAAGACACGCTCTGCCTTGTGTGTCAACAGTCGCTCCAGCAGGAAAAAGCAGAACTGTGATCGCACAAATCGAGCCCCCACCAAGACACGCCTTGCCATGTGTTTCAACAGCTGCTCCCCAGGACCATGTCCCGGTCCAGCCCATTTATGCCACTCGGGAGGACCTTGGTCTATTGTCAGATTCCCTTAAAGACTTTATGAGAGAGCTCATTGGAGCCAAGGTCCCTCCGGCCCCGACCGCCATGACTGTGAGTAGACCTGAGGACAATGTAGGGGGAGCAAAGGTGGCGGCTTCTGTGTGGGGTGCTCCGCCGGCGGCTGCTTTGCCTTCCACTTCATCTCTCCCGCAAGTGCTCAACCCCCCAGCCGCTTTGGCGAGCCCTTCTACGCCGCTGACGCCCGGAAGCATTGTGTCGCCTACCCCCCTTCCGGCGCCCGCTCCTACGGCGTTACCGGCGCCTGCCATCGTCAGAGATACTGTGACCCCAGTGGCCACGGGGGTGGTCACTCCCGCTCAATTCTCCGGTACGTCTGTGGCTCCTACATTGGGTAGTGGTGCTGTGGTATCATCTGTGTCATCTAATACCTTTTCGTCTGCAGGAAGCGCTACAGGCGTAGTCCCCTTGACAGCATCACCTCCCACTCCTAACCCTGAGCCCCAAGTAGCGGCCGCACCCCTGTTGTCAGGTCACTGTCACCTGGCATGGCAAGTCCCTTTAGCGGCCAAGGAATTGATATGTATTGATATTTGACATCTTGTAGCACATCCAGCCATGAGGAACTTGCACCCCCTACCTCTGCTGCTCTGCAGTTTCTTTAAGCCCTGTGACCCTGTCAATTCAGTGCAGACTCAGACACCATGATTGCAGACTCAGTTCAAGCCTGGAGAGCCTTTGAAGTCACGGACCAGTAAGTGGACCAAATGTGTTGCCATACCAGAAACCGCTATGGACAGTGGTTTTTAACCTTTTGAGTTCTGTGGACCCCCACTTAATCATTACTGGAACCCAGGAACCCCCACTGAATCCTTATTGGATTCTGGGGACACCCACTGAGTCATGACTGGAAGCAGGGGGCCTTAGTCTAAGTATTTTCGATGATTTGAACTGCAAAACAATAATAAAAACACAGAAACAAGCTTTCATCAACGAAAATGCACAGATGATGAAATGTTTTTTTAATTCAACAAATATTAAAAACTAGGAAGGTTGGAGCTTTTGTAAATTCAATTAAGGCCACTGATCGACCACACCATAGTCTGTTTAATGCACCACGAATCAATCTGAGGATACTAACTTAATTTTTAGACTCCAAATATCAAATTCAATCGTTTCGTTTGGTTTATCTTTATTTCGGAAAATTTTGCCACAAAAGATATACACACAGTTATAAAAACAGCATCTACAAAATACCGGGATGATAAATAATTCCAATTCAGCACAGACAAATCACCATTAATACAGGGTTCAAGTTAATCTAACAAAAAACAATAAAACATCTGTAAAGATTAGTTGAAAAGTGCATGTGCAAAAGTTAAAAATCAAATTAAACATTGTTTACTAAAACCCTACGTTTAAACCAAATTGCTGCCAAAAATGTTGCTACGACAAAAACAATCGGGCTGGATAAATCTGTTTTTAAAATTCTGTAAGCTTGCATACAATGAGTAAAACCCATATTTTTGCACAGCGGCACAAGCCAGTATCTTCTTGACTTTTTATAGGCAGGGCAGAAAAACATAATGTGCAAGTCATTTTCCAGATCACAATTGCAAACAGGGCAGCTTTTTATGGAAGGAGGGCACCATTTACTAGTAAGAGCTCTGAATGGTAAGGTGCCATATCTCCATTGTAGGTACAACTTTCTAGTTAAAATGGAAAAAATATCATCCAGGATACGCTCAAAACGATAAAAATATTTTTCCTTTAAAAAAGAATCAGTTATGGTTCCGCTTTGCACGTTATTTATAGTAACAGTTAATTTGCTATCATAATAAAGTTTTCTAAGTGCTTTCGCGAGACCCTGCTACAGGCTGCCTCCGGGTCAATCCACAATTGCATGAGCCCCAACTTTCCCAATTCATTTTTTATATAATTGAGCCACGGAATTTTCCCCGCATTTGGTAGACTTAGGATTTCTAGGAGTTCCTGTCTATAATTATGGAGCTCCGGCGTAATCCAAAGCCTTCGCCAGAATGTTAATGGTTTGAGTCCCAGGACCTCATCTATTGGTCTGAAACCCATATTGAGCCTCAGTGGCAGCAAGGGAGTGCTAGAGGGCAGAGTTAATAGTTGTCTAAGAAATTTCTTTTCCATGATGACAATCTCTGGTCTGCACACATGACCACAGAGTTCGCCACCATGGATAACTGCCCCCCTTGCCTGTGTTTTATAAATCTCGATGGGTGGACCAATAGGTTTTATTGTAAAAGTATTGGAAAGCTTGAAGATACCCCCTATTGATTGGGCCAATTTGAGTTGAGATTTAATTTGATGGCGGGCCCAAGTCATACTTTCATTTATAGTCACCCCCAAATAATCAAAAAACGGAACCCCTTCCAGCCTGTTGGTACCAATGCTCAGGTTTGGGTGCGTAGTTAGTGGGGAATTAAAAACCACAAATTTAGTTTTAAGATTGTTAATTTCCGACTCCCGCTCCATCCAAAATGCCTCAAAACCATCCAACACACGTTGGATCCCCATTGGAGATTTCGGCAGCAGCAGGGTGTCGTCTGCAAACATGATCGCAGGCACCCTGCTGCCGGCAAGTTTGGATGCATCATTATTTAATATCACATTTAAATGGGCAATTACCCCATTGACGTAGAGGCAAAGCAGGGTGGGTGCTAAAACGCACCCCTGTCTTACCCCCCTGTCAACGGGGAATTTGGAAGACAACAAACCATTCCTCCCACACCTTACACATGCAAAGTTCTTCTCATTAAGCCGTATTAGGATGTTCAAGATATGGGGTGGGATACCCAGCTCGCTGAGCACGGACCAGAGCTTGCCTCTTGGGACCAGATCGAAGGCCGCACGTAAGTCCACAAAGACCATATATAAGCTCCCCCCTTTGATCCTGACAGTTTTCCAAAATAGCAGTGACAGGCGAAACATTTGGTCAGTAGTGGATATATTCTTTCTGAACCCTGCCTGATAGGGACTCAATATGGAATTCTCCTCTATCCAATCCTAGAGGCGGTCTAGAATCAGCCTCCCGAAAATCTTTTGGGGCACGTCGATCAGACTAATCGGCCTGTAGTTGGCTGGGAGCAGAGGAGAGCTCTTCTTGTAAATAGGGACAATCTCTACGCCCACCCAAGTACCAGGGACCGACATGCCTCTTAAAACTGCATTGTAGATGGCCAACAAATATGGAGCCCATATTCTGGGTTCATGCTTAAAAAGGTCAACAGGGAGTTTGTCCAACCCCGGTGCTTTTCCCGCTGCCAATTTAAGTATTGCAGCAGAGACCTCCTCCATGGTAAAGTCATCATCAACCCTGGGTTCCCTTCCGAGTCAGCGTTACCCGCTGCATACAGAACCCAGAAGTGGTCCTCCCACACAGTGGTGGCTATATTTGCCTCAACCGCCGCCGTTGGCTCAGCAAATCCTGTATTTACAATTGACCAGAATTTACGCGAGTCTCTAACTGCTAGGGCATTAATTAGATTTGTCCAGTTGTTACGATCCCATTCCTCTTTCGCCAGTTGAATGAGGCGCTTATAATCATATCTCCTGGCTTGTATCCCTTTTTTATAAATATTCTGTTTTAGGGCAGCTACTAGATCGGCCTTCGCCTTTCTGCAAGCGGAACTGTACCATGAGACCCTATTACCCTTGGTCCGCCACTTTGTAGCGCTGGGATTAAGCACCTCTTCCAGCTTGTTGATTAACTGCCCATGTTGAGCCCAGAGCTTATGATGCATATTGGGGGAATGAGGATACGTAGTTAGGACTCTAACTGCAAATACATGGACGATAAAGGCATATATTTCAGAAACCTTCTCTGGATGCGTCACTAATTTGGCCCACTTGACTCTGCGCCTATTATTAGATAAGGTCAGTCTCGAGTCGGGTGCATCATTGCCACTAGAATTCTCCTTAACAATACCAGGGGAAAGTATTTCCAAGTTTAAAGCATTGTGGTCACTGTCATTTCTTTCAATGACTGTGAAATCGATCACCTTGGGCTAAGACCGAGTTTCGACCAGCATATAGTCCAGGCGCGACTCCTACCCTGGTTTATTGAATGTACATTTTGGGGGGATATCAGATCGTGTGCGTCCATTACAGGCCCTGATTGAGTGTTTGAGCGTTAATGCCGTAATTTGGACAGCTAGTGGAGTCCATGACCTGGGAGATGGAGCCGCCGTTGGCGGTATTGCCCAGTGCTCGTCCTCGTCCACGGTAACCCCATCCGTCAAGCCCGAGAGTGGTTCGAAGTGACAATTAAAGTCACCCCCTATCAGAAACGGGGTGCCGCTGGGGATTGAACTTAAGAATAGTGACAGTTCCTCTATAGTTCTAGATTCGCCGGTGATATTCACCGGTCCAGAGTACACATTGACCAGTGGGAGCCTGGAGGCATTGGGCCACTCCAAGAGGACGCACTGGACATCCTCAGATAGTGTATTCTGGGACTTAGCCTTGCAGCCCAGGTGTAAACCAACCCAGACAGCAAGGCCCCCCGACGGGCGTCCCTTGCCCCCCCAACCGTGCCGGGACAAAGAAAGAGGCGTAGCCAATGCGTGTTTTGTCCTCTCTGGCCCAGGTTTCCTGAAAGAGGTATACATCGGTCTTGTCTATGAATGAACCCCACTCTGGGCAATCCATCTTATTGGCCAACCCTGCCAAATTCCAAGACAGTATAAGTAGAGAGCCTGAATCGATGTTATTAACAGTTCCCCTCATGGGACATGAAGAACCCGAAGCATTTGGTTTCAACTCTTCCTGCATGCGCTGCACTGTTGGTGCAGTGTTTGGGCCATCGTCTAAACTAGACTGGTCGATAGTATCAGGGAGTAAAGATACCCATTGCCTTGAATTATTGGTCTCTATCTGATTTTTACCCCAAGACCTGCCCGCTTGGTCATGTGTGAGCCTCCCACTAGGCTGAATGAACATGCCATTACCACCCTCCATTTCCGAGCAATCAGCGGCCCCCACATGTTTAGGGTGTAGTCAATCAACCGTGTCGAGGCAGATAAAGCGATTATAATCGCAGAAGGTATCGGGCATATACCTATGGTCCATCCTGTCCCTGTACCCCCTGGTCCCCCCTCTGGCTTCCACTCTTACCCATCCCTCCTCTGCCCCGCAATTGTCACCCAGTAAACCTGGTGGATAGAAAAAGGACAGTGGGAGGGACTGTATGCTAGTATCAGAGTCGCAATGCCACCAAGCGTATATATGGGAGACGGTTCTGGGGTCCCTGAAATTGACCAGGACATAGTCGCCAATAATCCAGGGGAGCCTTCTTACTATCAAGATCTCGCTCGAAATTTAGGGGGGGAGAGGTCTATTTTTGTTCAGGCAGCTAACTACCTTATTTTTAAGTGATACAAAGGATTCTCTTGCCGAAGCCTCTAACACCGGGACTCCCGCTAGGACAACTACAAGGGGGCTTGCTTCAGGGGGCAAGTTTAGTGTGAAGTTTTTTCCCTGAGTACTACCCTCATATACTTTCAGGTCGGCAGGTGGATCAGGCTTCTTAGCTGGTATCGGGGTATTGACTTGTGGCGGGGGACAGGGGGGCGGGGGCGGAGTTCCTTATAGGAATACTCTGCATGGCTCAAATTTACTAAAGAATGAGTGTTGACTATTTGCTTCACCCCCTGGCTCACCTCCTTCTCTCCGATTTCCATCTTGCTCTTAACCTTGTTTAGGCCATCAGCAACAACTGCTGTGACTTTCTCCATATTTGACAGCCTTGTTGCGATATTAGCAAGTCTGGCTTCTAAGGGGTTAAGTAGGGTCTTCAGGAGTGCACCCACACTTGCTAATGTTAAATCACATCCTACCGGTGTCATAGCACTAGTATTTGGGTCATCTGGGATGGAGATGGGCATGCCGGCCACTGGGGAAGCGGTGGGCTCGATAGTACATACAGTGGCCCTTTCTTTGGGTGCCGGACAACAGGATTGCTTAGCTTGTTTTGCCTTTCTCCCGTCAGCTTTTTGAGCAGCACGTTTCCTTTTTGGTACCGCCCCCTCCAGATTCCCCCGTAACTGCCTAGTATTTGATTTTCCAGGGCTTTCAGTTAATGGGTTAACAGGGACATTAGATAACAGATTACTCTCTGATGTAACAGGGAGAGCAGCATTATCACACAATGGTGCACTGTCCCTTTAGGGAGAACACCCATTTGGAAGTATAATATCACCGCTATCAGGGAGTTCAATTAAAATTGTGTCCACACACCTTTCAGGTGTTTTAGCGTTCGCTATTAGACCTAGTGAAGATCTCTTGGCAGTAGTGATTTCCTGGTAGAGCCGCCGCTCCAATATGATAATTTCATGGGATAAAAGAGAACTAGCTCTAACAATGAATTTGTCCAAAGTACCTGCTGTAGAACCACCCAGCATTGTTGGTTTACTCTTCATCTCGCAACCAGCCATTGTTATTCAATCCTGTGTGGACGGCAAATCCAAGAGGGGTGGCCCGGTCCGGTCTCTCCCGGTCTAGAACGGTCTAAAACGGGCCCGCCCTTGGCCCGGGCTTCGCCCGGGCGTGTCCCGCGTTGCGTGGGAGGTGCGTAATTATATACTGCAGGCAGGCGGGATGATTACGAGAAGAGGCACCAGCTGTGTCCGAGCTGAGGATGCTGGTCCTAGCAGTTCCGTAATCCCGCGTCGGCGTTCTGGCAATCCCGGTAACACCACTCCTCTAGTCCGCAAAGAGTGCTGGAAGTCAAGAGCCCAGAGTGTCCAAATGCAACTGCAGCGAGCGGCACAAATTCAATCACATTTAACGAAATGTTTTAAAATGTCAGTTTTACATTGTTCTTCTTTATTTATACACTTTGTTAATGTGTTATTATTAAAACGTTTTTTAAGCAGTCGCAGATCCCAGAGTAGGCTTCGCAGCCCCCGGGGTCCCCCAGACCACAGGTTAAGAACCATTGTCCTATTGCAAATCCTTTGACCATCTGCCCCACTCAGTGCATTCTTAATGGCCTTGTAAGCGTACCCAGCCACCAAGGACAGGCACCTAAGCATCCACTGGTGATGAGGTATTGGCGAGCGTTGAGGGTAAGTGCAATTGTAAATAATAACTGTTTAATCTTTTATCACGAAAAAATGTAATAGTTAATTCTGCCACTAAAGAAACATATCATTTAAAGCTGCTGCAATTGAAAAATACCTAGGAAGGCCAGATTTCTAACAACATAGATGTTGTTGGATGCAGATTCTTGTCCGATGCACTCAGCTCGAACCAAACAGAGCTCTTGATGACGTTAAGCTATTCCATGTCTGTTGGAGCTGCCATCTTCATCCGTGACTCCTACCACATTATGCAAGCTTTTGAGCTTCCCCAGGGTGAAGTGAAGATCACCTGAGTGAGTGCCCATAGTCACCTGAGTGCACATGGCAGACATGCCCAGTGGACTAAGTACAGGCACATCAAAGCCAACCCAAGCACAAGCTGCTAAGCCTGTCTGTGCCCAGAAGGGAAATTTACACAAGGGACAAAAAGGTGTCACTCGCCCTACTGGAAGAGAGCAGTCCATACGAGCCTCTCGGCCCTTACCCAAAGGCTAAGATTGTAATTTGTGATTTACTGGATGCCTCTGCAAGGTCCCAGCTGGGGGTTAAAAAGTAAACCATCTCTTGCATGTTCTGTATTCTTCACCATCACTGGTCACTGAGTGGGGCCTGGTACACATTCCCTAATGAGAACATGGGTTTGCTGAAGTGGATTTCCTGATTTGCAAGGATCGCCTCCCAATAAAATCGAGCACGGCCCTCATTGGAGTGTGCATATATTGCCACAGTGCCTGGAACTGGTGCTCTGAATTGTGCCAGAACTACAAGTGTACCATGCATCATCCAAACTGCATGAGTTGCACGCATGCAACATGACAAATAACCATTTTGCACGACTGCTAGTTTCACAGAAGCTCTCAGATTTGATGGGGTGCCAGACACAACACTTACATCGTGGGCTTGCATACCCCATGTTAACCTTGTTTGTATCATCAGAGCTAATGAAGCTTTTTCCTCTAATTTTAAAAGGAGGTTATCTTTCAAGTGGTCACTGTTCAAAATGGTAATTTTAGGTACGGTGCTTTAAATACGTCGACTAGGGTCGACTCCTGAGGCGGAAGCCGGGAGAAAGACTATTTGCTTTTTAACTTGTGTCACTGAATAAATTGCCTATTTTAAACTTTGTTGTCACAGAATACTTGTGTTGCAAAACTTACTCACCGGACTGAACTGCTGTGCACTCAGCGGAGCCAGCGCTGATGCGTCACACGCGTTCTCCCCCTCGCGCCCTCCCGCCACGAACGGAGGCCACGCCCCTTTTCAGGCCACGCCCACAAACACACTCGCGCATATAAAAGCGCCGTGTTGTGAACCACAAGCAAAGACTAGGGTCGACTCCTGAGGCGGAAGCCGGGAGAAAGACTATTTGCTTTTTAACTTGTGTCACTGAATAAATTGCCTATTTTAAACTTTGTTGTCACAGAATACTTGTGTTGCAAAACTTACTCACCGGACTGAACTGCTGTGCACTCAGCGGAGCCAGCGCTGACGCGTCACACGCGTTCTCCCCCTCGCGCCCTCCCGCCACGAACGGAGGCCACGCCCCTTTTCAGGCCACGCCCACAAACACACTCGCGCATATAAAAGCGCCGTGTTGTGAACCACAAGCAAAGACTAGGGTCGACTCCTGAGGCGGAAGCAGGGAGAAAGACTATTTGCTTTTTAACTTGTGTCACTAAATAAATTGCCTATTTTAAACTTTGTTGTCACAGAATACTTGTGTTGCAAAACTTACTCACCGGACTGAACTGCTGTGCACTCAGCGGAGCCAGCGCTGACGCGTCACAGGCGTTCTCCCCCTCGCGCCCTCCCGCCACGAACGGAGGCCACGCCCCTTTTCAGGCCACGCCCCCCTCTTAAAACTCCAGAGCAGTATAAAACATGTGTAACCCTCGGTCGCGCAGCGGGCGAGCGCAGCGGGCGCGCCTAAGGCAAGCCCGTCTGCGCCCGTCCGTGACCGACCGGGACTAGGGGCCATACCCCCTACAGGCTCCAGCCCATCCAGGACAGATACCATTCGCTACAATCGCAGCGAATTACTAGCTCTGACCAAATCCACCATAACGACCAACTGCAGTCAAACCGGCCCAGGCCTATCATACGGACCTATTTCATGCCGCTCATGTCAATGGACTAGCTTGGGTCAACTTCCAACGGATCTTCACACAATCCCTACCAGCTACCAGCGGGAACTAAAATGCCTATACTTCAACGCCAGATCCCTACCTAAGCACGCATTAGATATATGGGACATTTTAACCTCTAAGACTCCAGATTTGGTCTTTATCACCGAAACGTGGCTATCCGACGCCAGTGCTCCAGACCTAGCTAACGCCCTCCCCCCTGATTACAAAATAATCACACAAAACAGACAAAACAAGAAAAAAGGAGGTGGAGTCGCTGTGATTTTCAGGGACCACCTAACATGTCTCACGGAGACAATTAATGCATATCCCGAACATGAGCTATTATCATTTAAAATTCTCGCAGAGAATTTTGTTATACTAGCAGGCGCAGTTGTCTACAATCCACCAGGACAACAAACCAGCGTCAGCGCCAAACTTCTGAACCAACTACTCCCTTTGTGCTTAAAACACAAAAACTATATGGTCATTGGGGACTTCAATGTCCATTACGAAAATACCAATGCCCCTGGATCGACACAGCTCAAGTACGACATGGAAATCCTGCAACTCAAGCAGCTGGTCGATGGCCCTACGCACATAGCAGGGCACACCCTGGATCTCCTTTTTACTAACATCGAGTCGACCACCCTTAAGGAAATCCTTCCCCTGTCATGGTCCGATCACTTCATGCTCTCATTTTCGTTTAAACTTCCCGGCAAACCCGTAAAGACCAGACCTACCCCCCTCACCTCCAATAGAGCCTGGAGACTAATTAACGACTCCAATTTCCAAAATCACTTTCGCGAAATAGATATCTCCCTACCAAACAATTCTTCTATTTGTAACAACGTCATCCGGCTAGAAACCGGAATCCGCCAAACGTTGGACAAAATAGCACCCTTGCGAGAAGTCAGGAAAAAAACATCCACCAATGAAAAATGGTACACCCCCACCCTCAAAAGCCTTAAAAGGGAATGTCAAAAAACAGAACACCAATGGAGACAAATCAAAGACTCTGAAACCAGAGCCAACTATACTACCAAAAGGAGACAATACATCCTTGCCATTCGAGAGGCAAAAAAAGCATTCTTTACGCAACGAATTCACGAAAACCACAACTCCGCAAAAGAGTTGTTCAAAATCGTGAAAGAGCTCAGCAATCCATCCAGCACTTCGCAAACCCTCACCCCCTCAACAGAAGCATTCGAACGGATCAGCACTTTCTTTTCCGAAAAAATTAATACAATTTACTCCACCTTTACCCCCTCCCATCCCACCACCCCTCACGACAACTCTGATGTATATCCACCTACATCCGACAAAGACAACGTCCATCTAGACATAGGCAACTCCCCACGTCTAACCAACTTCCAACCACTCTCCGAAGAGGAGGTGTTGGCATTTCTTAAAGCAATTAAATCCGGCTCTCCTGCAGACCCCTGCCCGCACTTTGTGTTCTCAGAAATTGCACCGACACTCTGCCCCCTCATTACTAAACTTTTCAATCAGTCCCTCGCCTCCGCGTCCTTTCCAGACTCCTGGAAACACGCATGTGTAACCCCCCTCCTGAAGAAAGCCGGTTCCGACATCCTCAACCCAGAGAACTACAGGCCGATCTCACAGATCCCTTACCTCTCCAAGGCACTGGAGAAAATGGTCAACTTACAACTGTCCAAATACTTGGAGGACAACTCGCTTCTGGACCCCACCCAAACCGGCTTCAGATCTAATAACAGCACCGAGGCTACGCTGCTGGCAGTGTCGGACAGCGTCAGATGCATCACTGATCAAGGGGGATCGGTGGCTCTGATACTGCTAGACCTGTCGGCAGCGTTCGACACGGTGTCGCACGAATGCCTGTTAAACATCCTCCAGAGCAAAGGAGTACAAGCCACAGCGTTAAAATGGATTGAATCTTTCCTGAGCAACCGCTCCCAAGCAGTGCACATGGGCCAATTCCATTCTAAACCCCGTCCCATTGGCTGTGGAGTCCCACTAGGGGCCTCTCTAAGCCCCACTCTCTTTAATGTCTACGTTTCATCTCTGGCTGACATTGGAAGAAAGTGGGGCATCGGCATATGTTCATATGCCGACGACACACAGCTGATGGTGACCATGGACGAAAGATCAGAAAGATCGGAAACAACCAAAACTACACAGCTGCCTCTCCGAAATGGCAGACTGGATGCGCAACCACTGCCTTAAACTTAATGCAGAAAAATCTGAAATATTACTGTTCGGGGGAGCAAAACTATCATGGAATGATACGTGGTGGCCACCGACACTGGGAACAGCTCCCACCCCGAAACAGTATGCCAGAAACCTTGGCATCATGATGGACGACGCACTGTCCATGAAAGACCACGTACGCATACTCTGGGGTAAAGGATTTGCAATTTTGAAACTCCTAGCCAAAATCTTCTCCTGGATCCCACTGGACTGTCGGCGTACAATTACCCATGCCCTCCTGGTCAGCCGCCTGGATTATGGCAATGCCCTATTCGAAGGGATGAACGAGCAACTGTTCTCCCGCTTACAAGTCCTTCAAAATCAGGCAGCCAAATTGGTATGCAACAAAGGCAAACGAGATTCGGCATCAGCATGCCTGAAACAACTCCACTGGCTGCCAATGCGCCAGCGAGCCACCTTCAAACTACTTTGTCATGCGCACAAAGCCCTCCACAAAACAGGCCCTACAATTCTGCAAGGGAAAATCGAGTTTTATATTCCAAACAGGAACCTAAGATCCAATAACTCAGCCCTAGCAAAACCCAAGCGCATCTACAAAACAAGAACGGGTGGACGAGCCTTTTCACACCTGGCGGCCAAACGATGGAATGAATTACCTATGGATCTTAGACACACTACAAACCTCCTTCAATTCCGGCAAAAACTCAAAATCCACCTTTTCCCTAAAAACTAACTCCCCCGCATAATTTCAGCAGTCCCCTTTTCCTTTTTAGCGCCGTGATATCCCTTGGGATGAGTGTCGCGCTCTACAAATACCAGAAATAAATAAATAAATAAATAAATTTGTAGGTTGTATTTACTACATTTTGCACATTACACTCAGATTCAATACATTTGAGGGTTTACCTCTGCCAAGTTAATGATTCATAAAAGGTTTTTCAAATGTGTTAAATGGGTTTAGGAAACAATAAGAAATCAATATTTGGAATAGGTGTGTATAGGTCATCCCTTTGAAGGGGCATGTTTAGGTCTTGCCTTTCAAAGACTCTTTCCATATGGAATGTATTTAACATTTTGCACCAAAATCCAGTCGCAAAACATTAATATTTTACGACCAACTCAAAGTAGATGGTAATCCTTTCCCAAATGGGAAAGGGTCCTTAAGGGAACGCTTTCCCTTTGTGAATGGTGACAAAACGGCTTTTGAGAAGTAGTCGGTGGTCCTATGGGCCACTGTGTACTATTAAAAAAAAGAATCTAAATTTTTTTTATAAAAATGCATCATGTTTGACCCACTACGATTTGGCATTTTGCAAATCAACCTATTTGTACCTAGGTCGGGTCTCAAAAAACCATTACATTTGCAGAAAGTCGGTGAGCAATTTGCAACCACTTGTGACTAATTTGATATACATAAAACTAGCGGCTGGCCCCTGGTCCTCTTTTTTTTAAATACATTTTGCAACCATTTGATAGATGGACAGATCATCCATATCCAGATTTTTTACCTGAAAAATGGAAGAAAAAGCAGAGTCAAGCAAACGCAACTTTACGTGCTGTTGGGATGCATGTTTAAGGGGTATGACTTGTACACATCGAGAAGACACATTTCATAAAGTTGCACAGCTTCAACAAACGAGGCAGCTCAACACTATTTTTCTTTTTGTGTGAATAGGGTTATCGCAAACGGGTTTTGCATTAGTTTCCAATTATTTGTACGGTAAGGCTTGCATTTTAAAAGTATTTGCCAATTTCACGCGTGAAAACATGGAATTGTACACGCTCCCCCGGTTCTTACTTTGCCGAGTCCCAACCGGTGACTCGTTCCTCGTAGCACTGATGTAGGCAAACAGGAGAAGGGCTCTCACTTTCCCACAAAGGAGGGGGAGCCCCTGAAGGGGTCTGGCAGCTCGGATTTGACAGGAGGACATCAGCTGGCTTCGTTGGCCAACTTGGTGGCCCCAGAGCTTCTCTCCTTTGTTGCAAATGCCTTCTCCTCACTTAACATTACTAATTCGAGGATGGATCAAGTCGTCTCCTTTTTAAAAAAAAAATAGCCTCTCTTTATGAAACAATGTCCTCACTTTCTTAGAGTGCCCACTATTCCATGTGTTTTATTCAAATTTAATGTTATGTCAGAGACGAGGCCTTGGTACTCTCTGGAGTTGTTAGCTGGTTTCAATGCCTTTCAGGCAATTTAGAAATCTCCGGAGAATCTGTGGCTTACGCACAGTCATGGATTACAAAAAGAGATCTGATCAAAAGAACATGTTCACATGTTGACATGAACTCTGTTTTCATGCTCGGCGGTGACACCAAGTTACAACCCTACATCTTGTGGTATATAAATAAATAATACCGGATCTATTTTTGTCTAGGCATAGCAATAACAGATAGCTCAATAAATAAGAGTCAAGATTCGAGGTAGTAGGAGTTTGCAGGTTTATTACAGCATAAAGGACAGGAACAGGACAACCTGCATAGGAATAGGATGGCAGAGCCCGGCAGCTGCCGGGGCTGGATCTGGGATGAGCGCGCTAACATTTAATAACAATACACGAACATATATACTAAGACAGTTGCATTACAATACATATGATAGGCGGAGCAGTGGGTGTGGTCAATAGCAGTCGCGAAAGATAAGGGTGAAAGTAGGTGTAACAGAGGCGTATACATAGACATGTGATGCAAACGTAACAGAATATGTCATAAATGGGGCGGAAACATGGAGGGGGCTACCTAAGGAGCCGGGACCTCTAACCTAGTGGTGCGCGCAAACTGGCAATGACGTGTTACTAGGAGAAGCTGGGGGCTACGAACTCTGTGCTAGGAGCAGGGACTGAAGTCTGGAGAGTCAGGGCGACATGTACCTAAACAGTATCTAGTATCTGATGTTTAGAGAACATGTTGATATAAACTAGAAGTCAGGAGGGGAAAGGCTAACTTGATTCTAAGACTGGAGCATGCATTATTCTACATGTAGTGCGTGATAAAGAATATTAAATGACCATAAATACAGTATTTCTCTTACATGGAGACGTAGAGGCTAGACAATGACGGAAACTATTGATGCGGTTCAGTAGCTTAAGAATGCAGAGAAGGAGGGCTGGACTGATAACTAGAATCATAACATACTCTTGGCAGACTCAGAGGCAGAGCCAGGCTGAACCGGGCACTGTGAGGCAGGAAGTAAGTGAAGGGTCAGGGATACAGGTGGGGGCTGTATCGCTCCTCAGCGAGGCTCAGGAGACAGAAGCTGAATCTGGTGTCCAGGCCCTTTTGAGGCCTAGAAACGGGAACTTTACAATGAAATAACGTGCACACTGAGAAACGTGGCAACGTAGCTTTACATAGGCCTGATATTCGTAGTATTCACGAGAACTGGAAACTGGCATACTAGAGATGGACACAACTGTAATTGCGTCTTTAATGGAACATGGGGAATACATATGCATATTAATCATGCACACATAACATATGATGGAGGACGCGTAGGGACACAGAACATGGCAAAATTTACTTTTCCACATTCCCTCCTTGTCACTACGTTTCCATCAGGAAACATCAATATTCATGATACCATCTATCATTTCATACAGCATCAATTGTTCAATTGTTCGTCTCGAATTTTCTTGGAACGGGATTTAGAACGGGACTTGGGACTAGGAATACAAGAGGTAGCACAAATGCCGCAAATCGCAGGGCCACATTGTATACAGAGGCAGCAGCTGAATATGATTGCTACTGTAATACCTAGAAAGGACAAGACTTTCCATCCCCAAGCGGAAATTATATTCCAGAACCAACCGGACCATGTCCAGGTGCCTGGATCTTGGTGTAACAGATGGGCAATTTTATGAAGTCTGGTTATAGCTGAATAAACAGACGGCGCGTTATTTGGAATGAAAATGCAGCAACTAGATCCGATGACTCTACAGGCCCCGCCCCTATCGGCCAATATGACATCAAGGACGAGACGATTCTGTAAAACGACAAATCTCATAGCAGATTGCTCTTCAGTTAAGTTACCTAGAGCAGAGGCAGTCTCATTTACTACAGCTTCAAGGGTTCTGGTTAACCTACGAATTAGCTTACTATTCTGGATAGGTCCTATAAAGAAGAAGAAACCTCTATTGAAATCTGTATACTGTTCTAGAGCAGTTTCAGTATAATCGACAATCGGGGACTCAATCTCCCTTCTATGTCTAATGTGTACTAGACGTGTGTTTCTGTGATAATCAGATGGAGCTAGGAAAACAGGTGGCAGTAGGAAGGCAATGTAACATGTTCCCTCCCAATCGAGGGGCAGACGAACATATGCGGTCTGACCACAAATAAAATAAGAATGACGTGAAGCTTTGAAAATAGATTTCCCACTGTCACTATACTTGACAATAGTAGTACAATCGCTGTGTCCTACATGTACGGAACCATTATTTCGGACGCATAATTCACCTTTGACTGGTAGTACTGAAATAGCAGGTAAGTCTGGAGTAGAATCAGACTGAACATTCAGGACCATGAAATTCGAAGAATAATTACCTAAATTGTAAACTTCGTTTTCCAGATCTAACCCTGTTCTGTGGGGAAGACCTTGCTTGTCTGGGAAACATGTACTGTTAAGGAAAGACATATCTGTTGAGGATGACGTTAACGTGGACCATGCTCCACACGAACCATTATGTGAAAAGGGATACGGAAAGAGTGGCAGAACTCCCTTCGGGGTCTGGAAAGGGGGGAGTCGACCACACACCCAACAATTAGTGGCATTGCTGGTCTGGTGTGAATAATGTAACATGCGGATAAAAGAATTGTTACGCATAGCGAGGCGGTAAGAGAGTTCATGAGGAGGCAGATCACTAAACGTGTGCTCTACTGTAGCATTAGAGGACTTATTTACATGAGAAACTGGAAAATACAGATAAAATGCATAACTGGTGCAGGAAATCATAACACTGAGAAATAATATGAAACTTAGAAAAACGATACATCGGATTGAGTTTTGACTAACTCTCTCACTATGGGGGTCTATTTTATACATGTCAGAAACCGGTCTAACCGTTTCACCTAGGGGAGGACTTAGACAATCAAACTGGCTGACTTATTTTACTAGACCTTAACTTTTTCTTATACTCCTGTTGCGGAGTTGTCTCTAACAGGGAGGGTGCAGTATCAGTGTCTTTTGCGGGACAGTCCTTAAGAATAGTACTTTGGCAGTCCTTTAAATCCTGGGAAATGTTCTTTGAGACTGGCTTCAATCCATAAAATCTTTTGATATGCGAAAGATGCACCCAGCCTTTGCGTCCCTCCAACTTCACGGCTGTGCGGGTGGCCAGGAGGACCTGTCGGGGCTCCTTCCAGCGAGGCTCCAGCGGACTTGAACGATCGAAATTTCGCACTAGGACCATGGATCCGGGAACGATTTCATGCGGTGCCACCTCGGTATTGTCTGGAAATGCGGCGGCAACCTGTGAACGACAAGAGTTGAGGGCAGACATCAAGGAAGCTAGGTAATCTGTCAGCATATTACTTGAAACATCGGTAATACTTCGGGGTCTAGGAGTGCCCCACATGTTAGGGGGGCGGCCGAAAACGACCTCATACGGGGACAGACCTGATCTGGAATGTGCGACCATGCGCATATAGAACAGGGCAACTGGCAGAGCTATTAGCCAGTCCACACCTTTCTCTTGACAAACTTTTGCAATTCGAATTTTCAGGGTCTGATTATGTCTCTCTACGAGACCGGCTGCTTCAGGATGGCGTACACAATGGAACTTCCACTGGTACCCTAACAATAGGGAAACATGCTTCATGAGTTCAGATGAGAATGGCTGGCCGTTATCAGAATATACGACTCTAGGGAGTCCATAACGGGGGAAGAACTCACGAACCAACTGCTTGGCAGTGGTCGCGGCTGTGTAATCTGGGACTGGATATGCTTCTGTCCACCTGGACAAAGCGCATACAACTACAAGGACATACTTGAAACCTCGACATCGCTCCATCTGAATGTAATCCATCTGGAGGACTTCAAAAGGGTGGTCAGGGGGCTGGAATCCACCTTGTTCCACCGGGACACTTTTACCTGGATTAAACTGACAACATATCATACAGGTACGGACTTTCTGCTTGGCTGCAGCTCGTAAATGCTTGTTGAACCAAATGTTCTGGATACTGTCTAACATAGCTTTTTCTCCTAAATGTGCTGGACTATGTGTGGTATTAATAATGACTTGAACCATAGAATCGGGGAGAAACCATGTGGCTTTACCCTTCGTTACCCATCCCTGATCTGTCTGGACCCCTCCTTGTTCGGACCATTTCTTGATTTCATCGGGAGTAGCATGTAACTGGATATCTATGACATCTTGAGTAGGGTCCTTAACTGTCATACATGTAGTCGGATCTGGAGTGTGTGTCGGTGTCTTATTAACTGGAATGTCTGGAGTCTGAGCTGTAAGCTTGGCTGTGCGATCTGCTAGATCATTACCTTGGGAAATAGTGTCAGTAACTTTCGTATGTGCTTTGCACTTCATGATAGCAATGGATGTCGGTAAATGTATTGCATCTAACAGAGCTTGAATAAGGAGACCATGCTGAATCTTGGTTCCATGAGAAGTCATGAAACCTCTCTCCTGCCAGAGCACTCCGAAGTCGTGTACAACTCCAAATGCGTAACGTGAATCTGTGTAAACATTAACTTTCAGGTTCTTGGCGTGTATGCAGGCTTGAGTCAGAGCAACTAGCTCTGCTGCTTGAGCAGACAGGGTGTCAATACGGTGTGTTTCAATAACTTCAGTGTCGGTAGTCACTGCATACGCGGCTACTAGTTCTCCTGTACTTGTTCTCATACATGAACCATCCACATAAAGCGTCAGGTCGGGATCTGGTAATGGAATATCTGTCAGATCTTGTCTTGGCTTTGTCATGATGTTAACTACTTCCACACAGTCGTGTGTGGCAGAATTCGAAGTAACTGATGGTAACAATGTAGCAGGATTTAGGACGTTGCAGCGTCTGATTTCTATGTGTGGCTGAAACAGTGTCAATTCATAACCTGTTAAACGTGCAATTGTCAAGTGCTGAGTTTGTGTTCGGTTTAAAAGAACTTCCACAGAGTGTGGAACTTGTACTGTCAGGGAGTGTCCTAAGACTATGGAATCACTTTGTCTGATAGCTAGTGCTGTGGCTGCAACTGACTTGAGGCACGCAGGCAGAGCCTGGGCTACAGGATCTAATGTGCTCGAAAAATAAGCACAAGGCTTGTATTGTCCTGCTTGATCTTGTGTGAGAACTGATAATGCTGTACCTTCACGTTCAGTGACGAAAAGTGTAAAAGGCTTACTGTAGTTCGGTGTAGCTAGAACTGGAGCTTGGCTTAAGGCTTTCTTTAACTCATTGAAACTAAGTGTATGTTCAGATGTCCAAGGGAGAACAGTCGATACGGCTGCCTCCTGTGTTGTTAACTGTATCAGTGGTTTGGCTAGGAATGCATACTGAGGAATCCATTGTCTGCAATAAGAAGTAAGGCCAATAAAAGCACGTACCTCCTTCTGGGTCCTTGGCTGAGGAAGACTCGCTATTAACTGGATACGGTCTGGTGTCAACTGCCTACCCCTCTTGGACAGTAAGTGTCCTAAGTAGACCACTTGCTGGACACAGAATTGAAGCTTAGAAGGGGACACCTTGTGCCCCATCTCGGCTAGGAAATACAAGACTGTAAGGGATGCTCGCTCGCAAGCACATTCAGAACGGGCTGTGATCAGGAGATCATCGACATACTGGAGCAGGGCAGTGTCAGTTGGCATGTGAATGTTGTCTAGTTGTCTCTTGAGTGCTTGACTGTAAATACTAGGACTTTCTGTGAAACCTTGAGGAGCGCGTGTGAACATATAGCTCCTTCCATTTAAACAAAATCCGAAAAGAAACTGGCTGTCTGGATGAATGGGAACACTAAAAAATGCGTTCTTGAGGTCTATGACTGTAAAAAATGAAGCTTCTGAATCAATGGCTGTCAATAGGGAAGAGATATCTGGGACAACTGGGTACTGGGGAATAATACATTTATTAAGTTCTCGAAGGTCAATCACTAATCGATACACTGGGGGTGCATTTGGATCAGTACGTTTCATGACTGGAATGATCTGAGAATTACATACATTGGAGTCAGTTTCTACAACTACTCCTTGAGCGATGAGCTCGTCAATAATTTTGGATAAGGCTGCTACAGCCTCTGGTGGCAATCTGTACTGTCTTATTCGTGGCAGGACTACACCTGGCTTGAGAGTCACACGATGGGGTGTGATTTGCATAAAGCCAACATCAGTTGGACCTTGCGCCCATAGATGCTGCGGAACATTGGACAATCTGGGATCAAAATCTCGTAATACATAGTGACCCTTGAAGTCACGTAGGAACAATCGTATTCCCTCGGGGGAACAGCATATAACTGCACCTAACTCTTTCAGTGTCTTAATGCCTAATAGATTTTCTGGACATGACTTAGTAAGTAACAGATCAGTAGTGCGGGACAATGGACCTACTTCTAGAGTAACTGGCTTTGATATTTCATTTACGATAGGTTTTCCTGAAAATCCAAGGGAAACATTTCTAGAGCCTGAGAGTGGAGCCCCTGGAACTTCGGCGTGGCTGATGGTGGTCCTACTTGCCCCTGTATCAATCAGAAACTTTCTGTCTTTCCCTAATACTTGACTGTGAACATAGGGACCTTCTTGATCTACAGGTATCTCGATGAGAGGCAAGCCTACCTCCCTCTCTAGGCTGTTTCATGAATATGGCTGATACTCTGGATACTCAGACTGTGCATACTGGTACATCTGCTGTGTAACATGCTGTGTTGCATTGATAGGCTGCGGTGCTGTAACTGTCTGTGGTGCATTCTGTGACTGAGGAGTCTGTGTAACTTGTTCTTGTCTAGGCGGACGTGGTCTTTCTTTAGTCTTACCGGTAGCTATGTTGTGTTTCAGAACTGCACACTCGTTTATAAAATGACCTGGCTGTTTACAATAATTGCAGTTTCCTTTAACGGGAGCTGCAGGATGACTGGCTTGATTCGGACCCCTTTTCTGACTGTCTTGAGGAACGGATTGTGCAACTAGTACTTTCATTTTCGTGTCTTTCATACGTTTCCTTTCATGTTCTTGTTCTTCTCTGATTCTATTCTGGTGATATTGAAACATCTGTAACATTTGGGACGGGGTATTAGCTTGCCAGGTACTTTCGACTTTCAAAACTCGGTTTTTAATTTGTGGACTTGAATTCTCGACTAATTTAGTAACAAAAAGATGAGGGTATGATTCGCTACTTGTCTTGAGGCCACTGTTTATGGTAAAACATTTCTCAAATCTGGAATAATAATCACTAATATCTTCGTCTTGTTTCTGTTTACATGCTGAGATTGCATCCCAGTCTTCTTTTCTAGTTGTCAATAACCTAGGCAAAACTTGTATTAATAATTCTGGTAATTCTTTACATTTATCTCCAAGACCGGTACCTGGTACTCGTGCCTTGTCTTCGGCTTCTAGAACTGCCCAATCGATCTTTTTCTCTCCCACCTCCCATTCTTTTTCTTTGAGTTTCTCATATACCCCTGCGGGCAACAGGACCTTTAACATTTTAATAATATCTGGATACGTGTATTCTCCCATACGGAGCATGTCTTTTAATTCTCGGTGGAACCCTGCTGGATCTTTATCATGACAGGGAATTAACTTTTTCATCTCTAAGAGTTCCATCTTTGTGATAGGGGTGTAAACAAACACTCGTTGCATTTCACCACCGTCTGTCTTAATTGGATGAACTTCTCGTAACGGATTCTGTCTGTCTATGTAAAAGGGTTTACTTTCTGGGGGTGAGACATGAACAAAATGCGGGTTCAAAAACATACTATATTTGTGGCGCTGTTCTAGAATGACGCTAATTAAATCGGTACCTAAACCTTTCCATCTATACTGGAGTAACTCGTTCAGGACATCATGTAACGGACCTGGATCAGAATGTTGACCCTCATACAATGTAATGAGGTGCTGGATCATATACATACCCGCCAGTCGCTGCTCGGCTGGGGGCAATTTCAGAAACATTTGTGCCACTATTTCGTCTGGAAAAGTGGTAGAATCAGTAATCCATCGGACTGCTGATCGGACTAGTTCTTGTTCATGCATAGTGCTTAACTCACTATAACCGATTCGTGACTTCAGAATGTGATCGGTAGCTTGAAATACTTGTTCTAGAGAACCTTGTTCTGGTGCTGGATGGTGGAAAGTTGGCTTGTGTTCTAGGCGTAAATGGCGATCTGGAAATCTAGATTTTCCTACATACGCTATTCTGGCGGAATTCTCGTCCTCTACCTCTTCCGCAGAGTCATTTTCTTTTTCGCTTACTTGTGCTGCCTTACGTTGATCGTGTAACCTTATTATTTCCTTACGGATTTTCTTGTACATACTCTCTATACTACTGATAGTCTTGTGTTTACCCTCGGCTATATTATCACTCCACCTTGTCAGGATTTTCATTTCGGCCTGATCTTTGGTCGGATAATCTTGTTCTCGTATTAAACAATTAATCAGAAACTTTAATAGCATGAGCTGGACTTCAACTTTTCTTTGGCACATGACGTCACTAATACTTTCTGGATCATTCCCTGTACGGATGAAACGATATATTCTGTCTAGATCTTCTTTCATATCTGGTAGGGTGACTAGATACTCGGTCACCTTTCTCACGCGCAATGAATATAAAACCATATTATCCTCGCCTGGGACTGGATCATAGCCACATTCGGTAAGGGCTTTTCTTATTTCTGCAACAGACTGATATCTGGGCGTACGCTGTGACGCTTGTGCATGTAATTCGGCTAACGTTAAACGCTTGTGTGGCGGCGGGGTTCCTGGAGGACCTCCCCCTGCGGCCCCTAAACTAGAGTCGTCTACTGATGCTCTTCGTCCTGGCAGAGTGGGAAATGGAAATGCAGGCTGGACTTGTATGGCGGGCTGGACCGGGGGTACCGTAACAGGTACTCCGGTGTCTGGAGGAGCGGGAAGTGTCTGATTTACAGGGACTGGCGGAGCAGGAACAGGATTTGCATATTCTGGGACTGTGTCGTCCAAATAGGACGAAATGAAAATATCAGCTGCGGTCGGTTTGTGACGTAGCTTGGTCGGAACTAGTGGTGGCGGGAAATTACTGGATGCCTCTGGGGTCGCTTTTGGCAAGCCCTCGGCAAGAAGAGGATACATACCCTTAATAAGAGCATGCCTCTGTCTGTCTGACTGTTCGGTTTTAACTCGTTCACCAATCTCGATTAATTCCCTTTCTTGGGCTCGCTCTAAGGATTCTCTACTTAATTCAGACTTTCTGATTTCTTTTTCGGTTCTTTTATGAGATTCTTTGCGCCATAACTCGATGGCATCTTTCTGTGACTGTCTGGCTTTCTTTTTCCATAATGCCTCTTCTACTCTCATGATGCACTCGGCATCCCACGTACCTGATACGGGCCATCTATACTTTTCTTCCAAACCTTTGGTATACTCTACCCATAAATCTAGATACAATATGGCGCTTATGCCATGCTTCTGATACATGAAATGACCTGGACTGTCCCTAGGCGGAACAGGAACTGCTTCTTCTAGCAGACCCTTTCTAGTTTTTAACTGACGTAATCTCGAAAAGAGGGACATTGCAAACTTGAATCTGTACACAATACAATACACGAGGAACAATAACAATTGAGAAAACAATTCAGGCATACCACGACATTTAAAATACATTGAATAACATTATGAAGCAACAGTTCGGACAGAATACTACCTGGAACACTAAGAACAGAAACACATGAATTTCTCGAGAACGGAACAGACTAGAATTACTGGATGCGCTGCTGAAACAGCACGGAACATACCGGTCCCATAAAGGGACGCATCAAGACCCGTATCCACCTAGGTGAACACTTCGTTTCAGATCTGCGTACCCAGACCCATCGGACCAGAGACAATTTAGATTGACCCTGTCTAGATACTACCCCAGCAACGGTACTCACCGGGCAGCAAGAACGGAAGGCCTCGGACTGGACTGGACTGCTTCGACGCCGGACGGACGAACTTCGGACTTCTGTTACGGGTGGGCCTCCGGATACCTCGGACCTTGGACTCTCGGCTTGGGCTCTGGTCGGGACTCGCCGCGTTCCTCCACCGTCTCGTCTGGATGCTGGACCGCCTCCTCCGTCTCCTCCGTGGGCCTGAGGGATACTTAAAGCAGAAATATCTGCCGGTGCGCAGAAGAGTTCCGTCACGACTGCAGAGGGTCAGGGGGTCGGCGTGGCTTCACCGACGCGTGGGGAAAGGGCAAGTCCCTGTTCGGGCGCCATTATGTGGTATATAAATAAATAATACCGGATCTATTTTTGTCTAGGCATAGCAATAACAGATAGCTCAATAAATAAGAGTCAAGATTCGAGGTAGTAGGAGTTTGCAGGTTTATTACAGCATAAAGGACAGGAACAGGACAACCTGCATAGGAATAGGATGGCAGAGCCCGGCAGCTGCCGGGGCTGGATCTGGGATGAGCGCGCTAACATTTAATAACAATACACGAACATATATACTAAGACAGTTGCATTACAATACATATGATAGGCGGAGCAGTGGGTGTGGTCAATAGCAGTCGCGAAAGATAAGGGTGAAAGTAGGTGTAACAGAGGCGTATACATAGACATGTGATGCAAACGTAACAGAATATGTCATAAATGGGGCGGAAACATGGAGGGGGCTACCTAAGGAGCCGGGACCTCTAACCTAGTGGTGCGCGCAAACTGGCAATGACGTGTTACTAGGAGAAGCTGGGGGCTACGAACTCTGTGCTAGGAGCAGGGACTGAAGTCTGGAGAGTCAGGGCGACATGTACCTAAACAGTATCTAGTATCTGATGTTTAGAGAACATGTTGATATAAACTAGAAGTCAGGAGGGGAAAGGCTAACTTGATTCTAAGACTGGAGCATGCATTATTCTACATGTAGTGTGTGATGAAGAATATTAAATGACCATAAATACAGTATTTCTCTTACATGGAGACGTAGAGGCTAGACAATGACGGAAACTATTGATGCGGTTCAGTAGCTTAAGAATGCAGAGAAGGAGGGCTGGACTGATAACTAGAATCATAACATACTCTTGGCAGACTCAGAGGCAGAGCCAGGCTGAACCGGGCACTGTGAGGCAGGAAGTAAGTGAAGGGTCAGGGATACAGGTGGGGGCTGTATCGCTCCTCAGCGAGGCTCAGGAGACAGAAGCTGAATCTGGTGTCCAGGCCCTTTTGAGGCCTAGAAACGGGAACTTTACAATGAAATAACGTGCACACTGAGAAACGTGGCAACGTAGCTTTACATAGGCCTGATATTCGTAGTATTCACGAGAACTGGAAACTGGCATACTAGAGATGGACACAACTGTAATTGCGTCTTTAATCGAACATGGGGAATACATATGCATATTAATCATGCACACATAACATATGATGGAGGACGCGTAGGGACACAGAACATGGCAAAATTTACTTTTCCACAATCTACTACTGCTTTGTCAGTGCCTGCATTCTAGATTAGGGCCTCCCTTCTCTGATGCCTTTTATGCTTTCCTTTAATTGCAGAGGTGCCTTAGTGGCCTTCACTAGAGTTTCCAAACATTAACTTCTGCCTTCTCAGTCGCCTTTACTAGACAAGGCCCTAAATCTCCCTATAGGGACTCCTCATTACATTTTCTTTACTATAACTTTGACTCTGTGTGGTTCCTGTTTTACGCATTCTCTACATTCCTAGTGTAGCTCCTAGGAGCTGTAGGTGCCCTCTGTACATGACAAGGTTTCCACCTCAGCAATATTACTCCCTCTCCCAAACCTCTGGAGGTGTCAATTTCAACAACACTTGTAGCTCAACAACACTGTGGGCATCAGAGAGGTGTTCCTGCTTTCCTTTTCTGATGCCCTACTCCAAAATATAATTTCCTTTAAAATGGAAAAGTTCAGTTTCAGTTCAAAAACAAGTTTATATAGACAATTGTCCATAAAACATTCTAAACATTACACATTAATTAAAACCTTTAAATGAACCTCCCTCCTCACCACCCCATCCCCATTACATTTCATTTTTTTAAATTCTGTTTAACAGATCGTAGGAACCGAGCAATCCCAACTGCCACGTCTAAGTATCGCATCTCAGACAGTAACTTTACCGCCTTGTTCCTATGAAGAGCATCATATTTATAAAACAAAGGTCTTAAACACTTCCATGCTAATGACAAGGTGAACTCGTCATGAGGCACACTGGAGCTGTGCTCATGACAAGGTCAACTCGTCATGTAATATGGGGTTTTGTAAATTTCAGCACCCAGCGGGAATTGCCTTAGCAGGCAAGGTGTTAAAAACTTAATGCGATTTGCAAGATAAAAATCACAGTCCATAAGAATATACGTAATAGTACATTTGGTTTTCAAAGGGCAGGGACAAAGACCACTATTATTTTGCAACACTATCTTATATGGGTGGGATGAATAGATTGGATTACATCCCACCCGAACCCTTATGATTTCTTTTCTCAAACCTGGATCTGGTAACTGTGATAAGTAAGGGAAGATACAATCTTGGCCAAGTGAAGGTAACGAGAAGCCAATAGATGGTTTCTTCTCTAAGTATAATAAATCACATTTTTGCGACACTATAGCAGCAGATTCTCTCAATACTCCTTTACCTGGGAAAGTGAGCCAGGTTGTGACTGTACCACTATTTAAATGGAGATTCTTCATTACAGTCATTCTTGTTCTAACGGCCTTTGCCCACATCCTTTCGCTGCTTTGGCTCTCTTCCCAGCACAATCTGGATACTTTGGCCACCCCATCATTCTCCAGCAGGGTGTTGAAGTATCTTAGAGCCCGAGTGGCGGCCGCCATGTTCCACGATACCAGACTGAACTCTCTCCTTATAGCCTGGACCATGGTACCTTGTGGGAGTGATAGAAGTCTTTTAAGCACTACCCCTTCCAATCTGTCCCATTCTTAGGTTGGGTCGAGAGAAAATATCTCTCCTCCATAGAGGCCTATTGGTGGAATTTTCCCTTCATAGGCCTTTAATAGTGGGATATGCGATAGGCCCCCAAATCTACCATTAAATCCAGATAAACAGCTTGTCTGCAAAAGGGCCTTCTGCCTAGTGGCATCCCAATGCGCGCCCCAATTTAGATTTTTTCTAAAAGTTAAACCCAGGTATTTATACTGTTCCACATGTTCCACCACCTGAGAATCAAGATACCAGGAAAAACTCTGCACTTTTTTAACAAAAATCATAATTTTCGTCTTTTCCAGATTAATACAAAGCTTGTTCTGCTTACTATAAGAGGCCAATGCATTAAGTTTCCTCTGCAGACCAATTGGAGTGTAGTCCATTAATACCAAATCGTCTGCATAGAGCAGACAAGCAATATGCTGATCCCTAATTTTAGGCAAAAAAAGACTTTGATTGGGAAATGGCTGTTGGGAGATCGGCCAAAAATAAACTAAAAAGTAGGGGTGCTAAAACGCACCCCTGACGCAGGCCATTGTCGATAGAGATTCTTTAGGACAACCGTCCTGTCTTGTCTAACTCCACCTGAGCCCAATTGCCAGAGTGCAGGGATTGAAGAGCCCCCAGAAGGTGTAGTGGTAAGTTCCAAGCGGCAAGTTTTCCCCATAGAATTTCCCTGTCAACAGAATCAAAGGCTGCCCGGAAATCTACAAAACAACTACACAGCCTTTGATTTTCCTCCACTGCCTTTCGAGTAATAGCCCACAAAGCAAAGCAGTGGTCAATGGTTGAATGACCCTCTCGAAAGCCCCCCTGTTCTAAAGAGATTCTCTTAGTTTCAGTGGCCCATTCTTCAATTTTGGCTAGAATGATTTTGGAGAATATCTTTAGTGAGGTATCCAAGAGGCTTATAAGCCTATAGTGCATTGGGTCTGTGCCTCTCCCTTTTTTTAGAATCGGTTTCACAATAGACCCTTCCAAGTAAAGGGGTAGAGGCCAGACCCCGCCATCCAACTGAACAAGGTAGAATAAATTGTAGCCCACCAAACACTATTTGTTTTAATTATTACCGCCGGCACATTGTCAGGGCCGGCGGCACGAGAGAGTTTTATTCTCTCAATCACTGCCTTAACCTCCTTCACTGAGAACCAGTTGGCTGGGAGTGTTTGTCCGTAGATGTGCTGTGAGCCATCTAAACCTAAAGGTCCCCTATATAACTCCGTCAGATAGGTGACCCACTGTGCTTCCGGTATCATACAGGTTAGAAACCCCCTACTTTGGCCATTAAAATGGAAAAGGGTATATGTACACAGAGATCACACAAGATGATGAACGGAATGTTGCACAATGGCAAAACATTCACCCCCAGTCACAGATCTGGGTTTAATCCATCAATATTTTGCTCACCAAGCCACCCCAGTTCTAACATGGCCATATGCAAATCAGTATTGACCCTGTGCCTCATGGGAACAGTCCAGACCGAACTGCCAAGCCATGTCTTCCCTGGACCGGAATCAAGCATCCTAGGACCGGTTTCTGGCTATCAGCCGTCTTCAGCCAGGATAGCTTGACTCCCGTGGCGCAGTGAGCACGGGACCCACGTCTGGGCATACCCTTCCCACATTCGGTCTGGACTGTTCCCATGAAGCACAGGGTCAAGACTGATTTGCATATCGCCATGTCTGAACTGGGGTGGCTTGGTGAGCAAAATAACGATGGATTAAACCCAGATCTGTGACTGGGGGTGAATGTTTTGCCATTGTGCAACAATCCGTCCATCATCTTGTGTGTTTTGTTGTATGTACACAGAGATGCCTCTTATTTCCCTCTGAGTAAATATTACTTCCCAGTGGTGAGATGCAGAGGACACTTATGCCTTTTTTTAACACTATACTTCGTGCTAGGGCCCATGGATCTTCATTGACACACTCAGCCTCTATTCACCCTTCATTCTTCCAACCTTCTTGCAGCCAGTCACTAGTTAACTAGTGAGAGCTCATTGAAGTAACTGTGCCTAGAAATATCCCAGCAGTTGATCCAGGAACCTAATGTTTCTGAGGGCCATCCAACTATACAAGGATCACCCGGCGACTTGGTTGTGGCTGAGTTGCGTCATGCTTGACTTCATAAGCCAACGACCTCCTATCACAATAAATTGAGAGTGGCCCAGTTAGAGTGTTTAGAGAAGTACTGTCCTGGGTGGTTTTCTGAAGTAAAAGAAATGTTTAAACTTCAGTTAAGATAAGTCACCCCCACCCTCCACCATCAGGCTCCAGCTCGAAATCCCCAATCCCCCAAACCAGGGAATCAGCTATATCTACCCTGAATATTTTTTTAGGAAGCAGTTACCACACTAGAGCTGCATTGCTAATCAAATACACATTCCCTCACACACGCAAGGAATAAACCATTCGTCCTAGGCCACATCAGCTTGCTTTGGACCCTGTCTTCATGCACAGTTTCTTCTCTCCTTGACACTCCTTTGTAGTGGCCTACCCTTCAGCTCTAGCTAACGCTTTTTGCTATTTGCATCCTTTTAATTAACATATGCTCATCTTGCCTCTACAATAGTTTCAAATTAATAAGTTCTTCCTTAGTCACTTGACCTAGGCAAGGTCCCAAGTCTCTCTCCTTAGCACATTTTCCCTGCTATATATCTGCAACCTTGTCAAGGGTGCAGTTACCATAAGAACAGTAGTACCAGCACAGAAGGCCAAGAGCTGCCTACAACATCCCATATTAAGCTGTTTCTTAATAGTCAAATGGGGACAAGGGAGGGTCCATTTTCCTTCTTAATACAGCATTGAAACATTCCATGATTCAATACAATCTACATAATTAGTAGAACTCTAGAGGGCTTTGGCAATTTTTAACATTCTATAAACATGTGAATAAGATTTGCGGCCTGAATCCCACATTTAGGGCATTTGGTCTTTTCACCACCATTATTACCTCCTGCCCATTTTGTAATCCTTTCTGGTGTATAATACAACATACCATTTGTGCAAAATTGCTGTAATTGTAGACTCACAGAATGAACTGAGTCACCTATATTACCCAAAGCCTGAGTGTTCATACCAGGTGTTATAACTGTATTCAATGTTTGACTCCAACGTGTTGCTAGTTTTATACACCCATCTGCTTTAAAACTAGTCAACTGTTTATACCTATTGCCTATAAGAGATTTAATTTTCTCCCCATATAAAAGGTCCCAAATCAAAGATTTAGTGATCATATTTAATCCAGGTTCTTCAGCAAATAATCCCTTATCTGTAAATATTTAAACAGAAAATTAGTAGGCAATTTGTATTGGAATTGTAAAGCTTCAAATGATTTGATTCCTCTTGCCTCGTACAGATCGCCCAAGCATAAAATCCCATACCTAGACCACGATCTGCCCCTCTAGTCTTGGAATACTTCAGGAAACATTGGGTTTCCCCAGAGTGGAAGCTTAGTATGTATTAACGACAAATTCCTTTTGGCAGCCATAGCCCACCATATAAAGACACTATCTCTAACTGTCTTGAATTTAACACGTTTGAAATAGTTTGGATCGTTAATGTGATATAAAAAAAATAAACTATTGTCGCCTAAAATCAATCTGTATAAAGAATCTTTCTGATCAATCCCCAGAAGACTACGGAAGTGTCCGGCAAACGCTGCCTAGAAATAGATTCTAAAGTCTGATAAACCGAGACCACCTTGTTTATAAGGTGATTTAAGCAAATCAATGGCACGCCGAGCATTCTTAAAGCCCCAGATAAAGCTACTCAGGACTCCATCCAATTAAAAAAAAAATGTTAGCAAGACGTACAGGAATAGATCTGAACAAATATAAGAATTTTGGGAGTATTTTCATCTTTATTAAATTGCATTTGTGCAATTTTTTTTTAATTTGAAGTTTCATCTAATAAAGGAGTGTAATCGAAAGATATTATTTGGCCCACTTTAGCAGAAATCTTGCCCCCAAATACGTAGCTCCTATACAACTCCCCGGAATTGGAGAGCTGGGTTTAAAATTAATGAGGACCTGTGTTTTATTGATGTGTAATTTATACCCCTTGGCTAGTCCAAATTTAGTTGCAGCCCTCTCATTAACTTGAACAGCTTCTGCAGGATTAGTAGATAAAATTGCCAGATCATCGGCGTACGCTATTACCTTCAGGCTATTAGAAATAGTCATTAATGATTTGATCTGTTTATTTGCTTGTAGGGTATGTATAAACGGCTCTATATAGTCAAGTCAAGTCAAGTCATACCATTTATATAGCGCACTACATACCCAGAGGGTTTCAAGGCGCTTAGGAAGGGGAGGTGGATTATTTGTCAAATATCCACGTTTTAAGCAGCTTTCTGAACGCAAGGTGATTCTGGGTGAGGCGAAGGTAAGCGGGGAGTGAGTTCCATGTTTTGGCAGCCAGGTATGAGAAGGATCTGCCTCCCATGGTGGTCTTGTTGATGCGAGGTACAGTGGCTTGGCTTGGCTGGAAGAGCGAAGTTGGCGGGAGGGGGAGTAGAAGGAAAGTCGAGAGTTGAGGCAATCGGGTCCGATGTCGTAGAGTGATTTGTGTGCGTGGGTAAGCAGTCGGAAAGTGATCCTCTTATTGACGGGTAGCCAGTGGAGGTCTTTAAGGTGACCAGAGATGTGTTCGTTGCGTGGGATGTCTAATATGAGCCTGGCTGAGGCGTTTTGGATTCGTTGTAGTTTCTTCTGGAGTTTAGCGGTGGTACCTGCGTAGAGGGTGTTTCCGTAGTCCAGTCGGCTCGTGACTAGAGCGTGGGTGACTGTTTTCCTTGTTTCGGAGGGGATCCAGCGAAATGTTTTTCTGAGCATGCGAAGAATGTTAAAGCAGGAAGAGGATACGGCGCTGACTTGTCTGTTCATTGAGAGTGAAGAATCCAGGATGACGCCAAGGTTCCGTGCGTGGTCTGTCGGGATGGGTGCATTTCCGAGGGCTTCCGGCCACCAGGAGTTGTCCCATGCAGAGGGGGATTTACCTAAGATGAGGACTTCTGTTTTATCTGAGTTCAGTTTCAGACGGCTTTGTTTCATCCATTCGGCGACTTCTTTCATTCCTTCGTGTAGGTTAGTTTTAGCGGTGCTGGGGTCCTTGGTGAGAGATAGGATCAGTTGAGTGTCATCCGCGTAGGAGATGATGTTGAGGTTGTGTTGGCGGGCGATGGCCGCGAGGGGGCTCATGTATACGTTGAAGAGGGTGGGGCTGAGTGAGGATCCTTGTGGTACGCCGCAGATGATTTCAGAGGCCTCGGACTTGAATGGTGGGAGGCGGACTCTCTGGGTTCTTCCGGTGAGGAACGAGGTTATCCATTCCAGTGCTTTTCCTTGGATTCCGATGTTTCTGAGGCGTTGTAAAAGGGTGCTGTGGCAGACTGTGTCGAAGGCTGCGGAGAGGTCGAGGAGGATGAGGGCGACTGTGTCTCCATTGTCCATATAGAGGGCAAATAACAGCGGGGAAAGAGGGCAACCCTGCCTTGTCCCACAGGAAATATTGAATGGAGTAGAATATGAACCAGAATATGAAAGCTTATCTTTAGGTTTATAATATAAGACACCCACACACTGTCTGAACTGCCTCCCAAGGCCAAATGAACTCAATGTAGCCCATAAGAATTCCCACCCGACCTTGTCAAAGGCCTTTTCGGCTTCTAAAAGGATCATACCCAGACCCACCCCCTCTTTTTCTGCATAATCGAACGCCCCAATGGCCATATTGACATGAGCTGTAGTATCTCTGCCAGGTTTAAAACCATGTTGAATATCAGACACTAATCCTGACATCATTGGGGCGAGTCAATTTGCAAGAATTTTTTAGAAGATCTTCACGTCTGTATTTATGAGGGAGATGGGTTAGTAAGATCCACAATCTGTAGGTATTTTGCCCTTTTTGAGAAAAAAAACAATCTGGGTCATATTCCATGACACATTGAATAACTGTGCTAAATGGTGCAAGCAAAGTACTTTTAAAAACCGTATAAAATTCTATTTGTAGTGAATCTACCCCTGCAGCTTTGCCTGAAGGTAATGCAGAAATAGCTAGTCCTATTTCTTCCAATGATACTGTTATCTAATGATGTTACCTCATCATCGCTCAGTACCGGAAGATTTCTCTCTGCAATATACTGTGTAATATCCTCCTTATCAATTATAGCGGAAAACGAATAAAGTTTCAGATAAAAGAGTGAAAACTGCTCTAGAATGGCTGAGGTATGGTTATGCAAAGTACCATCCGCACTCTTTATAGCGTTGATTTTGGTTTGGGCCTTCGTTTCTGCTGTTTGAAAAGTTAAGACTTTACCAATATTCATATTATTTCAAACGGTACTTATTATACCTCTCCGCAATGTTTTCCCTAAAAATGTTTTTCATTGCTGTTCTTGCATCTAATAAACAAAGAAAAAACTGATTCTGATCTGGTTGACATAGTATTACCGCTTCAACATGTGGTTTTTCCCTATTTTGTAAAACCAAAATCAGTTTCTCCATATTGCTTTTTCTTTGCTTATTCTGCTGCAAAATGTATTGTTGGGTCATACCTCTAACATAACCTTTCATAGTATCCCAAACTATCAATGGGGAAGCTGTCCCTACATTTTCCTAAAAAAAAACTCTAATTGTTGCTTCATACTGGATACATATTCCCCATCTGAGAGCAGATATCTATGAAAAGAAAATGGTCTGACATTTTTACCTTCAAAAATAGCTGTAAAAGATAACAAAATAGGGTTATGGTCAGATGTCACCCGAGGGCATATTGCAATATCTAGCCCCAAAATTAAGCTGTTGGAAACCCAAGCCATGTCAATTCTAGAGTAAGATTTGTGCGGGCCGAATAATAACACCCCCGATATAAGTGGGTGTATCTACCTCCAGGCATCCTGCAAACATTGTAGTCGGGCCATTTCGAGTATTGCTGCCCTAACCTTTCGAATTCTACTTGTACCCCTCTTTTTGTAGAGTCGATGTTATAATCCATAACACAATTAAATCTCCCATTATCAAACGTTCCCTATCCCAGTTCAACAACTCTAAATTAAGGAATACAAATATGCCGGGATCATCAGTATTTGGTCTATATATTGAGCCAAATACATATTTATTACCCCGGATTTCTATTAGGGCTAATGCCCATCAACCTTTTGGATCAGCCATCGTCTTAACTATTTTACAACAAAAACGTTTATCTTTTAATATAGCAGTTCCTTTCATAGATATTGTTTAGGAAGAACTACCAATTGTTTCATATCCTAGATGCTTTAACAAATGACGATCTTTATAGGCCAAATGAGTTTCAGTAATTAGAACTAAATGCGGTTGATGCAATTTTAACTCTTCCTGTTCCAATTGCCGTTTATTGGCACTATTATGTCCGGATGCATTCCATGCCATACATTTTATCTCAGCCATACTGAGTTATATTCTTTATCAACATTCCCTTACAAATAATGATTAACTCCCAAAAAACTAGATAAGGAAATAATACCTGATGACTTATTATTGATCCCTTATGATAACTACATTTTACCTTAGTGATGTAATTTTGTTTTTATTTTTGCCCCCCACCCCCACACCCCATCCAGTCTCCCCTCTGACTCAGGAGGCCCTAGAAACCCCCTCCCCCTTCCTGTTACTTGAAGGAGGAATCCTCCCTTTAACCTGCTGCCACTGAATGGGCAGCACTCCAGAGCCCCCTACTGCGGTAGCCACCCCACACCCAAGCACATACCCTAAGTAAGAAGAGATATACAGTGTCATTTAAACTAACCCTATAGGACCTGCTGTCATATAATTAGTAAAGCATATATATCTTATTAAGACTTCTGGGCAGCTTCTGTTTGCCATTTAGCAATAGCCGTCTTAACATCATGTTCATCAATAAAAAAGTAAGACCATCCATCTTTAAAAACCTTCAGACTTGCCAGTTCTTGTAGCTACACTTGGGCCCCAAGAGCCTTAAGCGGATCAATTGACTGACGGAGCTGCCAACGCCGGTCCGTAGTAGTTTCACAGAGATCTGATCTAACAAAAAAAGTGACAGACTCCACAGTAACAGGTGTATTGGGTTGAGCTTTAAGAGCAACTGCCTGCCTTAATAAAAAAGGTCCCAAACTATGAATGGACCAGGGTATCTGCCTTCCTGATTGCGTTTAAGAGTCGTAAGCCTATGTACTCTTTGCATTTGAGAATCCCAGTCCCAATCAGATAAGTATGGGAAAGCCTTCTGAAATAGCTGTGCAAGATAGGACTTGGGATCCGCTCCTTTCGCTCATTCAGGGATACCAAATATTTGCAGATTGTGGCGGCATTGACGATTTTCTAAATCCTCAAGTTTAAGCTGAATAGTTGAGATTTGAATAACCTGTTTCCTAACCATAGTGTCTGTAAGGCTTACAGTTTGTTCCGTTTCTCCAACCCTCTGTTGTAGATCTGACGCATCACTAGCAAGACCGCCAACTTTGACTGACATCTCCTGCAACAACTGCGACATCTTATCTGTATCTGATTCCGCCTGCATACAGTGATCTTGTGCTTCAGTTCTTTGATCTTTTAAAAACTGCATTATAGAAGCAAGTGTCGGGTCAGAATCTACCAAAATATCACAAGGCTGAGTTATTGCCACCTGAGATGATGCTACTGTAGTAAGGGCTTGTTGGGAGCAAGGCCCCCTCTCTGCTCGTTTTTCAGCCGGACTGCCCACTTTCTCGTTTTGCCACCATAATGCTGCTCACCATATTGCTTTCAAATTTATTCTCATTAGGGCTATTACCAGTAATTCGGGAGACCATACTTTTCACTCCTCCCTTTGCTTGAACCCATTTACGAAGGGAACTATTTTCTGAATTACATTTCCCATGCATGTTAGTTTGAGATAGACTCTGCTGTAAGTTATCCTGCCTCTGGAGTGTTTTCTTATTTTTAATTTTAGCCTTGGTGTTCTTTCCAGGCGGTGTCCTGTTAGATCTAACACCAGCTTCTGCTCCCGCTGTTGAGGCTGTTAAAGTATCATCGCTGTGGTGTGCCAGCTCTTCCCATTCCTCCAAAGCATTATTTTGAGTCTTTCCACTGCCAGCACCCTTGTTGTTAACTACGTGCACCGGGTTATTCATTTCAGGCAATCTACCCCTCAGTTCCATTAGAGACTGACTCATTAACACGCCCATGTCCGGCGAGCTCACTGGTGTAGGGATAGCCTGGATGCATTCTATAGACAGGTCTGTCTCTGCTTCTCTTTTTATCCCTTTTTTAGTCCCAGCACCAACCTCAGTGCTACATTGTATCCCTGACTGTGGAAAGTCTTTAATCTCACTCAAATACGTCGATACCGCCTCCACTAGCGTTTCAGATAGTTTGTTGCTATCATCTGTCTGACTCACCGACTCGGCTTCCAGCAACTCAAAAGATGTCCCAGTCTGGAATAAGCGCAGTATAGGCTTACCGACAACTGATGCTCTAGCCTTATTTTCAGCAGCCTCGCTCATATCACCTCCTATGACACCTTTGTTGGTATGAGCAAGGGCACGACTAGCCCGTGTTCCTCTCAGAGGATTCTTCTGGGGCGCCATATGCCGCCTCGCTAGCAGCGTCATCGTTGGGAAGCCCAGCAGAAGCAGCCCTGGCCAGTTGCATACCGAGAGGCAGCCCGACAGCCAGCGTAGCTGCCAGGACGCCAGTAACCCACATCGACTCTAGCAGCGCCGATTGCCTGCATGCGTTCTCGAGTTCTTTGACTTGAACTTCCAGGAATATTGAAGTCAAATCGGCATTTGAAGCAAGCACCCGGTTTTATCCATATAATTCCTCTGCTCTGATTTCAGGTACAATTCAGTATGCCGCCCAGTGTGGAGAGGCTTCTCCACGCGGTGTGCTCTGTGGCGGTGTCAGCCCGCCATCTTGCTCCTCCCCCTCTCCCAACTACAATTATTCAAATTTAAAGCATATCAAATAATGTCACTGCTACATGTTGAATCAGTTTGCAGTAAAAGTAAGTAGAAGCATCTTTATTTATCTGGAGATAGCAAAATGAACCCCCACTGGAGGAAAATGTATTGGGGAACTATCCAAAGATCTAAGATCTGAAGTCTCCTAAAAGAAATTAATCATAAGCACATGCCAAGGTAAGCAGATAATAAATTCAATGAAAGCTTCTCATTATTTTCCCATGACTGTAGGAATTATAAAACTACATTAAGATCCCAAAGCAGAGTATCACTGCTGGTTAGGTTCAAATATCTGATCCCTTTTAATAATTATAGGGTACTTCCAAGTGGGTTTCCATCCACTTACTCATGTCCACTTAAAATTGCTGATCTATAGCTATTCACCATCCGGTACGATATTTGATGTGAAGTTATGGATGCTAAGAAAATAAGAACCTCGGCCATATCTGTTGAAATTGAATCAATATGCGTTTTCACACACAAGCCAGTCTAGATGTCCCAGGCTGACCTGTTGTGTCTAGTTGTAACCTTCTACCAGGATGCCCTGATGTATTCTGAAGCTGCTTCTTAAAGTTCCGGCATGACTGTAAATGACTCAATAGGTTCCAGGCCACTAGGATAAGATTGTGATCATTCCCTTCTGGGTTCATCAATAACTGTGGAAAATCAGTCGGTGGGGTGGGCAGGTCTGTGGATAGTTACAGAATTGAATGATACCTAGGTGGTGCTTCCCAGAGAGACACTATTAAAACCACCCTCACCATATGTCTACAGATGAGTACTAAACACCTGGATAGCATTGAAAATGGTGGAAAAAGCACAGAGATTTGCAATGAAAAAAGTCTTGAAGAAACGCATCTGTTGCCAATGCTTCTGGGTTCCAACTGAACTAAATTTAAAAACGGACTATAAGTTGGAGCTAAAGAGGTCTACAGCAAAGGGGCTTCAGAAGCAATTGTGAGCTCTGAAAGTATGATTGTGTAGACACCAATCAGTGTTGTCAGAGATGTTTCTCAAGTTCAAGAATGCCAATGTAGTGCATGGTCATAGAATGTTCTCCACTACTAGACATATGCTGCGCTGCAGACAGAACCTCCACAGAGAACTGACAAGGTGCATCAAGAGTCTTGTTTCATTTGTCCCTAGTTTGTTATGTATGCCACTGTGGATAGATTGTCCCTGTGCAGCTTCTCTGGCCATTTCATCCTGTCCTTTATTAAACTTCTCATTACAAAGGAGCCTGCTAGAAGCTAGAAGAAGATTGAAATTCATTGATGTCTTTATTCTTGAGCATCTTCCTTCTACCAAGAAGCTTCTACACCGGGCATCTCATCCACAGAGACTTTCCCCAGAGTCTAATACTAGGTCTGGGGATGTAGGAAAACACCTCACCTATTCTGTGCATCTATATGGTCCAACTACTAATATATTTCGACCTGAACTTCCCATTGTAAAGGAATAATTGATTAATATATTGAACCTCTTTATATATAAATAAACATCAGACTAAGGCATCGCCAAAACGCATTGTGTTTTACTTGTTTCCGCAATACCTGAATTAAAAGGAATTTGCTGCAGCTTTGATCCCTGTGGAGTGCCTTTTTTTTCTGCTACTTGAGAGGAGCGGGGAGTGAGCGTCATTACATACGTGGTGGTACCGACACGATTGAAGCACCGTTCCGTGAGTGCGCTGTACTACGGTGCCAACGGAGCTGTAAATGTAAAATATATATATATATATATTTATTTATGTATATTATTTTTAACCTTTGGAAATTCCTATACTAAAGGGAACTTGGGAAGATTGTCTGAATGAAGGAGGAAAGAAGGCCCATCACCCTTGCCAGCTGTCGGTGAGATACCTTGTGTTGATTTAGGGTGCTCCTCCAATTGTTTTTTATGTAACTCAGCTTTGATTCTGTCAGTAAAAGAAGCTCCCTTTTCAGATCTAGGAAGGCCTACATCTGGTCTCACTAACTCTCCTAGTGTAAGGTCTATTCTTATTATCAGACGCTAAGCCTCTCATTTGAGAACCCAGAGTTAGCGTTACCCAAGAAGTAAACAGCCATTTGGGCCCAATTAGAAACATTGCAGTGGTTCTCCTGAGTTCTTAGATTGTTCCGCCAGGCACAGTATTTTTCTATAGGGCTTAGCATAGCTAGCAGTGTATACTGGCATTATGAAAAGGCTCTGCGATAAATGTAGCAACGTGCAGAGTACACTCTCTTAAAAGAAACTCCCACAAGAAGAGATACACTGTGAAACAAAGCAGATTACACACAAGATGCACTTTACTCACGTAGAAACAAAAGAGGAAGCTAGTAAGAAACTACTCTATTATATCCCTAATATATATATTTTATGTTGTCCCTTTTCAGTGTTTAGACTACTTGTCAAATTGTGTAGGATTATGGCAAATGTAGTGTTACTTTGAATTATTTGCTACTATAATAAAACAGCAAGAAGAGAGGCTGCATAATGTCTTGTAGATCAAAAGATAAATGCTGGCAGTCTATGGGTATGGCATACCACTACCCTAACACCATTACATTCTTTCATTACCCCTCTGCCTCTACAACACTCATTCCATGATGATACTAGAAATCACCATACTGTTTATTCACCTATGTTTTGTGCATTAGCAACGAGACAATAAGGCTAACTATGAGCGTATATTCTTTGCTGACATTAGTGCTGATCAAAAATACAGTGCAATTTTCTTCCTTTCCACCTCGAAACCATAAACATCCTACACTTTCACAATCACTGAGTGACTCAAGCCCAAGTGGCTTTTTGTACTGGCAATGCTGCAAATACAAATATGTCTACACACTGTGCGTTTCTAGGCACTGAAAGCATAACAAGTGTGCTTTTTTGGACAGTGAAAGGTTTCTCACCAGTTACAGTGTCCGCTGCATGTATTAACTCCACCTAATAATACTTCTTACTGAATATGTATACAAGATATTATTCTGACCTATTAATTTGATGCTTTTCAGAAAGCCCACACAGATTCGCCAAATGGGTTAAACATGTGTTTGCTGCTCTATGTAAGAATACATAACATAAAATAATTGGAAGAAAATAAATAATAATTTATAACATTGCAACCAGAACTATGTATTATACTCTAAAAGGAAAACTGTAAAACTAAATGCAACATCCATTGGTAAATGCAATAGGTTTCGCTTATGTGATTAATAGAAAAAATACATTGTTATGAGTTTTAGCTTGGGGAGCAGCTGTGCAATATAAGTTACTGAAACTCCATGAAAAGTGTTATGACGTGTTTATTGAGAAAGCCAATATATTGTGCAGTAACTGTTGGTAATATAATGCAGAGAGATTAGGTAAAGGACGGAGGTCAAGAAAAACAAGCACTGGCATAGTCAAAAGGTCTTGCCTTTGGGACCTGATAAGTGTTTAGCTAGAACTATAACTTTGCCAATCTCTTTAAGCTATGTTGTAGAGCTGAGTGGCTGCTGTGCAGAATGTTTTTCCACCCACACTAATGTACATTTGGACAGTCTATGACAACCTTAGCGTTATGATGTTGCTCACACCTTATGCAGCCTTGGGACAAAGGAAGTGCCACTGAAACGGGGAGGAAGCAAATTAGTCACAGGCCATGCCTCTGCATGCAAAGCAGCTGATGATACAATAATTACTACTACAAACAATGTGAGTGAAAGAGCAGGAATGATAAGTCCATGGGAATGATAGCAATGAAAAATAAAACATTGCCAAATCCAATCGCTCAGTGTTTATTGGTGACCCTAGGCTTTTCAGGTGCTTATTTTATTTGTGAATAGTTTTTGTATGACAAATAAAAGCAGCCCAGCATGCATTTAACCAGTGAAAGGGGGGGAATTAACTCGTCTCCCAAAAAATGATATAAAGCTGTAGGGCATTAGAAAAGGCAGGAAAAAAGGCACCTGCAAACTGCTTAATGAGGCAGAAGTAATTGCGGGAAGTTCTTCCTTCTGGCGCAAATTGCACAAAAGATAAATAACAAGTTTATTTTCAAGTTAGTAATATAGTGTTACATACAGAGATGCAGTTTTTGCATCTGGGGAACTGGGTTCGAGGCTCAGCATCGGCTCTACAAAAAACATGCTGACCATAATAAATAAAATTAAACTTATAACAAACAAATTTAAACAATGGCAAATCAAAGCCAAATAGAAGCATAAGCAAATGGTGCAGGAGCAATTCAAATAAAAAAACAAGCCCTCCATGAAGTAAACAAAACACAAACACTAAACACAGGCGAGGCATGCAAAAAAAAGGAGCGCTCTCATAGTATCCTAAATAACAAGAAGAGTAAAAGCACATGAAAGAGGGGCAGTCCTCATTGGAGGATGCAAAAGTCCAAAAGGAGGGAATACTAAGCGTAATCACAAAACAAAAGCTGTCACTTTCAAAGGACAGTAAGCGGAACCAATGAAAAAGATGGGCAAAGCTTAAAGCCCATATTATAGATACAGCATGTCTCAAAGAGATAGCTCACGTGCTGCATGGGCGAGACCTAAAAACATGCAGCAGCCAAGCAGGGTTGTAATATGTGCAGCTACGGGGAGATTAGGTAAAGGATGGAGGACAAACCAAACAAGCACAGTGCAAGCGCTGTGTGTAAATGACAGTAACATTACCAATCTGAACACCTTGTTCCAAGATCACTGGTTTGAGCTAGTATTTTCTCTAATGGAAAACCCCTAGGCATGTGACCAGTAAATGAGCATGCATAGTGTTAACGTGAAAATTGGAGAGAACAGGTGTGAACAAACAGTACTGCTTAACTACTTGGTTGGTAGTGAATTTCTTTGACAAGCTTTCAAATGTCCCTTACCTTATTTGTATTGACAGCTGATCAGAAGGCTCCATAGGCAACTATTTGTTACAGCACAGACTCCCCATGTTATAGATTCCTTCAGCTCGCAATGAGTTTTAACCCAAATTTCCTGCAAAGCTATGAAGTGAGTGATGTTCGGTATGATCTAATTTAAAGGTCACTTACTTGGATGACTATCCCTATGATGTTGTATAAAACCCAATTGATTAAGGTAGTGGCTGCTATTTTGTTTATTTAATTGCTTAAGCATACTTTATGGTATTGTTTCTTTTTATATCTGTATTATGGTCTGATGCACAGCCAGTCTGGCAAAGAAAATTCATAAAAAATAATAAAACTGTAAAAAGAGTCATCAGACATTCTAATTAACATTGTCATGCCAGCAGACTGGCTGAAAATTGGGGAGGTGGCAGGAGTAAAAAAATTATTTTACAGAACTTGGTGTGATTACTTTTTTGGTGACATATTCATCCGCCTGATGCCTTAATGATCCAAACCTAGGAGGTTATGACTAACTTTTGCTGCATATGGTACCCCTGCTTTCCACGAGCCAAAAAATAAGAAGGGCAACCTGAGATTTTGAGAAAGACCACAAATGTTTCAATATGGGAAAAACCCATTCCGCCCAACAAACTCCCTATGGAGATAAAAAGTCCATAAAACAGCTCCCATAGGAAGATGATGGCAGAGTCTGGACTATTGACATGTATGTAAGTTCCTGCTTTGACAAGCGTCACCAGGAATGAGTATAGAATTCCTGTTCTTTAAGGGACGTGTGTCAAAGTTCATCATTCCATGTTATGAGGATAAAAATATGGGGTTTGGGGGATGTAAATGAAAAGAGTATATGGGTTCCCATGTTTAGCAAGGTATGATATGATCGGAAGAAAGTAGTTGATGTAATATGCATTCAAGGTAATTGGTTTAGGAAGCCTTTCAAATAGAGTGTAGCAGAGGTCTCAAGTAAGCTGGTTGAGCTCACTGGAACATTAGACAAGTGTTTGGACAAAGAACAATGTGGGCGTGGCTGCGAAGAGCTGATTTTAGTTTGGGTGATAAAGGTGAATATTCATAAGGTGGGGATGAATAGAATGTAAATTGTAGAGTACCATCAGATGACACATGAGAGAATACAAGTCATGAACCTGAGGATAGCAAGTGGTGAAATTTGCATAAAAACTAGTGCAATTGGGAAGAGCTGTGAAACCAAAAAATTATCTGGAAAACTGTATGACTTATCAGGCCTTAGAAACTTTGCAAATATCTTTAGTGGCTTTATTCATTATGATTTTTGCTGTTTTGCTATTCTGCTAAGGGGGTGTGCAGGGAATATGTACCATTTTATGTAGGCGATATACCCTTGATGTGGGTGTTCATTTGAAGTTGCCTACCTAGTTAAGTATTCTGTGCCTTGTGTCTTTACTATGAGTTTCGAGTGAAATTGTCTTCAGTTCAGTTGGAGACCGAGCAGCGAAATCTCCGATATGGACAGAGTACTCTTTTAATAGAAGGACTTGCCCTACTTTCCGTGCTTTTCTTATATACACATGTATTTGTGTTTTACCTGCTAATTTCAAGGGTATGCATTGCAGTGAATATATTCGAGGTGACACAAACAAATTATATAAATAGGAAATTATTCAAAAATAACTAGTTAAGATATTTTCACACGGGTCGACTTAAATGTGATGGTGGCAAACCTTGCGAACAGTCAAAATACATATACTTTAAAAAGAAAACAAAATGAGTGCTACCTTTCAAATATACTTCTGAGTGCTGTTACAAGTTCCCGACACAACTTGCAGGTGCCTAAATCACTGATAGCAAGCTAAAAAAAGCACAGGGTAAGCGCTGTGCAGACAAAAGCGTTAAAAAAACACAAAGTGGATGTACACAGTGCTTGGGCCAAAATACACTGATACGAGAAACAGATGAGAGGAACAAAAGGAACAGGAAATCGAAATGGAAGAAAGGTAAATGGCAAGCACAGGATCCAGTGAAAAGCAAAAAAGCAAGGGGGCGGGATGTAAGCCGTTTTTAAGATTTAATGAATACGGTACGTTTCTCAAGCACAGGACAAGGGCTGTGCAGGTGACACCTAAAAATGAGATTTAAGTACCTATACTGATTTATTTCTTATTGTATAATACGCAATAAAGTAGGAGGGTCTTACTTTTCCAAATTAGTACAACAGCCATTGAACGTAGTTTAACTCATTATAAAGAAGGAAATAATAAGCTAGATATTTCCAGGTAACCTGCTACCCTCACTACAACTCATAATCAATGTGTATGGCGCAGAGTAAAATATGGAAGGTTACTGGACTAATGCATAGCTTTTCATTAGTAATTTTGTGTCAAAATGTCTGTCTTATCTTGCCAAATGCCAGTCTTTATCTTGCTTGTCGGGCATAATTGGTTTTGAAAAGGGGCTGTTTGCAGATGGACTGAAGAAACGAGTAGGTTTTTTAGACAAACTAGAAATCCATCCGTGTTTGGGCTGCCTTTACAAAGTTGAAGCACTCCATCGGGGACTTTTATTGAGTATCCAAAGTTAATCTGAGTTGTCCTAGCAGTGACCTAGTCTGTCCTTTGATAAAGTTGACCAATCAAACGGCCTTCCTTAAGGCAGCCAATCAGCCTAGCCTGTCTGTGGGTCGCATATTTTATAGATGCTATATGTTGGAGATGGAAGCATATCCTTCAAATAGGTTGTATTTTCCTGAGTTCGCTTCTGTGGAGAACAACAAATTTACATTTGCAATGTTTTACTTCACGTTGATGAAGTACATGTATAGTCTAACGCTAAACTCTTGGTGCTAACAATAATGTCTCCTTATACAATAGGTGTAGACACATATTCCCATCTACATTTATTCACATTTATTATTTTCTGACAGTATTGGTATTTATCCATCTGAAAACATTACAAATGTATTAAGAAAATGTGTGCACCTCTGCATCCATTTAAGGAAAGATCATTCCTGACTTGAACTCCTCATTGGGTCGACCTGCATGGATATTAGCCTGGAATTCATAGCTGACAGGATGGAGAGTTGCACAAAAGAAGACTTTTATTCATACTTTTCCTATAAAAAATGTATTCAGATATGTGACCACATTGTTTTCCATCTTTATCTATGTTTCAAAACTAGTGAAAACAGAAAACTGGGAGACGTAATTACTGTGGCATGGTCGGTTTGAAACAAAACTCATAAAGTCACTGCGCACCTGTTCAGTTGAAAACACTTGGGGCCTGATTCCTCGAAGACAAACTTACACTTTTGTGTAAGTGTACTTCTTTTAGGTATCCATAAAGGTAAACTTAGACCAAAAGTCTAAATTTACTACTTTTCGGTATTCACAAAGGTAAGTTACTACTAGTAAAACTTGACTTTTGGTTTAAGTTTATCTTTAAGAATACCGAAAAGTAGTAAAGTTAAACTTTTGGTCTACATTTGCCTTTGTGAATACTGAAAAGTATCAAACTTACACAAAAGTGTAAGTTTGCCTTTATGAATCGGGCCCTTGGACTTAATGTTATGCATGGCTGTGAACTTTGCCAGTTCATTGCAGATAAGATCAATTTGCGCTAACTTGTTTCATTGGCCCACATGCATCAAGCATTTTTGCAGTCGCAGACGGTGCGATTCCTTAAAATCGGCCGTTTGCGAATGCAAAAGTGCTTGTTGTGATGCATCATGCCATTTTAGAAGTCGCATCTTTTTTACGATTTCTAAAATTGCGTTAGCATTTAAGAAATCGCAATTGTGCGATTTCTTAAATGCTATGCATCATTATAGAAAAATATGCGTTTTTTAAAATTGGAAGTGCAAATTACCACGAAGTTCAACTTCGTGGTAAATTGCGAAATTGATTAAAAATGCACAAAAATGCATTTTTTAAACTGTAAAGTTACACACACACATGTCCTTAGGACATGTGTGTATGTAACTTATGCTGAAAAGTACATTTCAGGGGTGCATGGGGGGGTCCTTTGGACCCCCCCCCGCACCCATGAAATTTTCTAAGTGCCACTCGCAATTTCCATTGACTCCTATGGGCCTTTTGGCCCATAGGAATCAATGGGAATTGCGAAAATTAAGTTAAGAAATCGGTATTTCTTTGGGATTCGGTAAAAAATGCGATTTTTACCGAATCCCACAAGAATACCGAAAATATTGATGCATATCATTTTGCATTTCTTAATTTGCGATTCCTTATTTTTCGCAAATTAAGAAATGCAAAAAGACACAATGATGCATGTGGGCCTCTGTACCTTGGTCAAAAAAATATCTAGACCGAGATATGCCTTTTTGTTGAGATCAGATGGGTCCCTTCCAGTCCCTACTATGCATGTGCAGGGACATATAAGCACTTCAACACATTTTAACCGTGTTCCATTTGTAGGAGAGACATATGCAATTCAAAGGTAATGGACAGGCTTTTACTGTGAAACATTGACAGTAGAAACATTGTACTACCCATTTACTCAGATCTGGACAGCAATGGTTACTAATGGAAAAGCATATGACTTCTTGAGAGAGGTGTACATTTAGAGAAGAAACCAACAGTGTACCTCCCCCACTGTGCTATTCTTGTTGTGGAGGCAATGTCTTGTGTACATTCTCCTCTGCAGTGGCGTAGCTAAGGGGGGCTGTCCGTCTCGGGTGGGCCGAGTCTTTGGGGTGGCGGCCTCTCCTGCTCTTACCTGCCATCTCGGGCAGCAATAGCATGCCCCCCCTCCCCTCAATGTGTTTGCCGCAGGGCAGCAAACAGAGAAAACTCGGCACCCCAGCTCTTCACTAAATGCAGGGACCACCACAGGCAGCCAGATGGCTAGCTACGCCACTGCTTATATCACTACTGGTCCAGAAAGCGTATTTTTCTCCACTGCCTGCCATGTCTACTTAAGGTTTCAAGTAATGTGAAGAAAACACTCTGGAAGTCCTGCTGTCCATGAAAGTCCAACCTCCATTAGCAAGGAGCTGTCAGAAGAGAGCCATTTATATGACAAGGCTGGAATGGTTGGAAGAATGACCTGCCTGCTACGGAAATCTATTGTAGTCATTAAGGGGCTGCAATATTTGAGCATTATGTTAAATACCACAGGCCCCCTGGGGCGGCATTTAGACATGGAACAGCACACAGCTGGCAAGCTGTCATCTTGCAAGGGTTGTAGCAAAACAATAAAAATGACACTTAAAGAACAGTGAATATATGATTGTTTTTAAAGACATGCTTTCTGTTTATAGCAGTCGATGCATGAAGAGAAGTCAAGGTGTTCTGTATTGAATGTTGATGACCTTGAGTCTGACAAATGACTCCAGGAATGTTTATTTAACTGGGCTTTAGATGCCCTGCTCACACCGAATGTTCATATAGGGAAGTTTCCTTTAATTTATGTATTTGTTTTATTTTGTGCACTTTGTAAGTAATGTGGGTTTCTAGTAAAGGGAGGGGAAAACCTTGTCGAGCAGCAACCACAATTCATCACATGGTGGAACTATAAGCAAACCCTAAATTAACCTATTCTAAACCCTCGGGTAGCTTGGCACAAAGCAGTCAGGCTTAACTCAGAGGCAATGTGTAAAGTATATGTGGAATGCTTCAAACAGTAATACAGTGAAAACACACTACAAATGGATCCCACACCAGTTTAGAAAAATAGAAACATTTGCAATAAATAACACAAGACCCAAACAACAAAAATCCAATCAGTAAAACCAGAGATATGCAGGCTCAAAGATTTCAGTAGAAATAGCACCAAAAAGCACAAAGCACAAAGCAGCAACTGTGGATATCTGGTAGCGCCAGAACGAGACAAAGTTCAGGCTGAACATGACGAAGCGTGGGCTGGCTACAGGGACCCACTTAGGTCCACTGAACTAAGTACCTTAAATGTTAGCCGTATGGAGCATTGTGAGGATTTGTTTCGCAGATGCGTTGCACAGCTGAAGCAATGCGTCAGTCCCGAGATGCGGCAAGGCTGAAGTCCCCAAGCATCCTGCCTTCTCTGTCTTGACTCCAAACTAACTAGAGAGGGTATGCAGCACTTTGTATGGAGGCCAGAAAAAGCCTATTCAATTGCAAGTAGGTCTGTGCCCAGCTCCGTCAACCCATCCAGCCAGTGATGGCCCATCCAGGCACACCTAAGTCCTTTTTTATATAGAATATATATTTTTCACTAGCAATGTTTTCTTAACACAGACCACATAGCATGCTGGTATAGTCAGGCATAGTGCATGATGGTTGTTGTGGGTTTAAGTTTGTGCACACAGTTTAGTTCAATATGGGATAGACAACTTTTATTTTATCTTTATTTCATTCACATACAGCATACATTTTGCTGTATATTTGGACCTTTTTAGAAAGCACGTAGCATGTTGGTGTAACTGGGTAGAGTGCATGCCGGTTGTTGGAAGCTGGCTCATTTATGATGCATGAGACCCTCCACAACTCTGATGGGCTTTCGTTATGTTACAGTTACCCCTGTAGAAAGGCCCCCAGCCTGAAATGCATTTGTTTTTTTAAAAGCATGGTTACCAAGGATGTAAAGTGAATTCTGTTGTTCTTTGGGATAACGACCTGGATGGGAATATCTCTGGCATTTGAAGCTCAGAATGACGTTGGCTCTGTTTCAAAATTGAATGATAAATACTGATTCAACTTCGATTACCTGGATGAACACTGGATTGCAGCTTCTTGAACTTTTTGATACTCAAGTCGCATGGCAGTGGAACTCGAAGCTGGTGCATGACGACGCACGAGATAGCTATAACATTCTACAAAAGGCATTTTCAAACAATTGTCAATTATAATCCGACTTTACCATGAGAGAGGATTTTTCATTACAATTTCAAAGACACCAAACATGAACTGACCACCCGTTCCCACTTGGGAATTACATCTTATTAAATGTAATAAGCTAACCCCAATGTTATCCTTAGGAAAAGGTAGGCCTTGTTGTAGTGAAAACTGTATTTAAGTATTTGTCACTGCCAGAACATGTAAAACTTAAAACTACACGTCCTACTTTTTAAATACACTGCACCCTGCCCTCTGGGCTGTCCAGGGTCTACCTTAGGAATGATTTATATGTTTTAAAAAGGAAGGTTTGGGCTTGCAAAGGTTTTCTTTGCCTGGTCGATATAGCAGTTTAAAAACTGCACAGACAGACTGCAATGGCAGACCTGAGACATGTTTAAAGCTGTAACAGTGTGGCACAATCAGTGCTCCAGGGCCACTAGTGTGTTTTACAAAAACAGGGGACCCCAATTTAGTTGTCTGGGACCTTTGGGTGCAAAGTATTTTCCAGAGACAATAGTCCCTCACAACAAAAAAGTATTTTTGGAAAAATTACATATAGAGATACAATGATGTCTATATTTAACTGTCCTACTGGAAAGATAATTTAGTGTGATCAAATAAAGCAAAAAAATCCAAGTGGGGCCACATACAATGTAAAAGAAGAACTCAGGCGAGGCCAGAAATTCAAATCCTTAGTTAGACCAAAGTAAATACATTACAACAGCACATCATACTAAGGACTATAAGGTTGTGTCAAGGTGCGAGAAGTTGCAGATTTTTCGATCCCTCTAACAGAATACTGGATCATCTTCAGGACATGTAAATAGGTACCTGTAACAGATGCCACTAAGGGGTAGTGGAACAGATTAATGGTAAAGTATAGATGGGATCCACCTACCACAGGCACTCCCAATAGATTCTAAAGAGGTCTTGGTGACAAGAATTGGTGTGCGCTGCAAGGGGAGAGCTACTGTCTGGGCAGAAAGTGAAGGCACTGAAGTGATAGAGTGATTACACTGGTGGTGACCGACGACCACCTAGTGAGCAATGCTGTGAATGTGCTGCAATACCACGGAAATAATGGTGGGCACTAGTAGCGTTACATTTACAGGCCCTACGTACATGCAGTACCACTTTACTAGGAACTTCAATTTCAATTTCAATTTCAAAAGCTTTTATTCGATTTGTACATCAAATCATACAAGCAGAAAAATACGTAGTTAAAATATTTAAAATCACCATACTAACACTTATAAGAAAGGGAGTAGGAAGATGTGCAAAGGCTGGGGTGCAACAATTGAAAAATAATCTTGCCATTTTAAATCAACATACTGTTACAGAAATGCAAGACATTCATAAATGAACAGACAGGAAAACGGTAAGGTTTACTCAATAGGCCTTTCCTGGCAACTGTACATAACAATTTAAATAATCATAATATACTGTGGACATCAACCAATAAAAATAATACCTTAATTACAAAAATTGATAGAAAACTTAAATGCATATATATATACAGACAGGAATGTAGAAGATAATAGCAGCATAATACAATTCCTGGCAGCTGTATAACATAGGTACAGACAGGTAAGTATATAAAAATGTTATAGTACGATACTTTTCCTGGCAGCTGTACACTTCAGAATAAAAGTAGCCAGAAAAAAGCAAATTTCCTCATTCTCTAATGAGGATAAAAGTGTCAGTGCAGTTTCTGTAGTACAAATATTATACTTAATAAAAATCGGTTTAAGGTATTTTAGTCTGAAAGAATGAAAACATTTACAAAAAAGTAAAAAGTGGGCAGGGTATCTCTGAACTGGCTCTTGTGTTTGGGAATGCAACCAGATGGTGAACAATACCCAATCTGACACGTGTTAAGACATACTGATGAGAGGGACGGGTCACATACGTAAGATAGGGTTGGAACCCCGAAGTTAAATTCAGATTTTTATAAAATTTCACGGTAATTAGATTGCTAGAAACTTTATCTCGCTCTGCCTTTCGGAAGTTTAGAAACGTTGTCTTAATTTCCTTTTTAGAGATGGAGACAACCTCTTCAGGCTCACGGAACACATCGATATTAAAAAGGAGGAGATACCAATGGTGGATGTATCTCAACCACTGAATGCGTAAAGAGTGGTCCAAGCCTATACAATCAAGAATAATATCCTGAGTAAATCGAGTCTCTGGCTTAGCCCAAATAGAACGCCACAATAAGAGTGGCCGGACTGCTGCTAAGTCAGATATAAACTCGACCCCGACCTCTTCATGGATCAGTTGTATGGAGGCAGAAGGGGGAACACACAACAACCTCCTTAGGAACTTATTTTGCTCCTTCTGCAGGGAAATACCCTCGCTGTGGCCCCATACACCTGCCCCATACAATGCAGAAGAGACACAGCAAACATTGTATATGTTCATCATGTCTAAAATGCTTCGTGAGCCAAGTTTAGAGGCAAAGCGAAAAATACTGCTAGTAGACCGCAGCATTTTTAGTCTAATAGAATCAAATTCCGAGGTCCAAGACCCGCTATTGTTGTATGTAATTCCTAGATAACAAAAGGACTTAACATGAGTCAACTTTTCCTTATCCAGGAAGAAAGTATGTTTAGACTGCTTAGCTGCCCGACCGCATGACATAACATATGTCTTGGTTTTATTCACACGGAGCCGCCTAACTTGAATAAACTGCATAAAATTATCGATTAGGCGCTGAAGGCCAATCTGTGTTCGGGATAAAAGAACAGCGTCATCCGCATAAAGTAACAGCGGAACAGGTTTACCACCAATCAAGGGGGCATCTGCTGGGATGTCAACCAAGGAACGGTCGACATCATTAATAAAAAGGGAAAATAAAAGCGGGGCCAAAACACATCCCTGGCGTATGCCCCGGGACACTTTGAAAAACGGGGTGCATTCGCCAAGGGTGCCATAGCGGACTTTACAGGAGAGTTTTTCATAAAGTCTAGCTAAGAAATGAACAATTTCCCTCGGAGCCCCTGCATCGAGCAGAACCTCCCAAAGAATAGCGTGGTTAACCAAATCAAAAGCGCTGCTCAAATCAGCGAAACATAAAAAGAGGTTGCCATTTTTAGCCACAGTAAATTTGTTGATTAAAAGGTCCAGATTGACACATTGATCCAATGTGCCCATGCCTTTCCGAAAGCCATACTGGACTCTAGTTAAAATATTAAAATCAGTTGCCCAGTCTTCCAGCCTCTTGAGCAAAATCCTACTCATTACCTTTACAGAAGAATCCAATAATGAAATTGGCCGATAGTTAGAAGCCTCTGATTTATTACCTTTCTTATGTAAAGGGATAATAACTGATTGACCCCAAGTAGACGGGAAATTAGTTTCTGCCGCACAATTAAATATCCTTGCCAGGATGGGAGCCCACAAAACTGGTTCATCTTTATATAAATCCAGCGGGACCCCATCAGGGCCAGGGGCCTTGCCTCCTTTGCTAATAGAAATTGCTTCATGGCTTTCTTCTAATGTTATTCCCAGCGGGAGGGGAAGCCAAGGGGTAGACTTGGGTGACAATGACTCAAGGGATAACCCTTCTGGATTAAAATTTTTTGAAAAGTGACTAACCCAATCACTGCACGCCACATGAGATGTTAGTTCTGGAACATCTTCTTTATTGAGAAAAGGGCTGTTAATTGTTTCCCAATAAAGTTTGCAGTTTTTGGTCTCGGCTGCTTCCTTCAACTTATCCCACGCCTCAGTCTGTAATACCTTTTTCCTATTATTAATTGCGATTTTATATCTAGCCCTAAAATATTGTACATCCATCTTATCACGTGGTTTGGTACCTAAAGCTTTTTTCAGTTCTCGAAGGGCGACTATACAGGTCTTATCAAACCACCCCTGCTTCGGACCACTATTGGATGACGGGGCCTTCGTAAAAATACCATCAATAATACTGTTCATGGAAACAAAGTGAGCTAATAAGCAGCCTGGGTCACAGTCATTATCTAGACAGGAACTAATTTGATACTTGCAACTAGTCAGAACCTCCTTCTGCTTAACCTTAGAATTAAATCCAGTCCATTTAATCCTTAGACCCTTCGGTCTTATAGGTACTAGGTCAGTTGAACATTTTTCGCCTGTAGCTGTCGAAGTACCATGCCCTAAGAGGGTAACACGAATGCTGTTATGGTCGCTGAGACTTTCTTCATTTATATACAGATCAGTAAAGTCTCCACTGCTAGACAAAAGAATATGATCTATAAATGAACCTGCATCTCTGCCTGTAAATGTGGGGCATGTTATTGCCTGGTTGTTTATGTTACAGTTTAACAGGGTCATATCTAGTGTAGCTAGCATGTTATTTAGTATAGAACCATAACTGCAATGTTGGAAATGAGGAGAATCCTCCCTCACTCCCAAACCCCCCCATTGACTACTCGAAGCTGCTCCAAAGCCGCAAATGTTCCCATTAGACAAATGGCAAGGCTGCAAGTTAAAATCCCCTGCCCAGACAACCTCGGCCTTTCTTTTCGAATTACCCAAGGCCTTAACAATTTCCCTTTCCAGGGGTGGTAAAATATCTCCTCTGGTGGCATCAAAGATATTGTTGTAGAAATTTACTACAACTAAATCAATGCTTTTCCTGCACTCCACCCTTATGACTTGACTATGGGTCCCAACTGTCGTGCTGCTTTTGACCGTACAATCACACAGCTTAGTGGATAAAAGCATCAAGAGGCCCCCCTTAGCCCTGCCCGAGCTAGATTTGATGGCTTTAAGGCAGTAAGATGCGTACCCTTCGATATAAATGGGGTCCAGACACCATGTTTCCTGCAACAGGATCAGGTCCAATCCCTCCCCCATAAATCTAGTCCAGAAGGGTGTACCTAATTTGCTGGCAAGGCCAGCAATGTTCCAGGAAACGAGAGAGAGTCCTGCTGGTTTACCAGAATCGCCAACAATAGTCGACTCTGGCTGAATTACACATGATGGAGTAGGACCGCCTTCCCGGGGATTGATATCCGGGCTTAATCTGGGAGTAACAGTAGGTGTGCATGCATCAAGGCTGTCCCTGTTTCCTATATACGAAAGGGGTATTAGCGATGACACCATTGGCACTTCAGGAGGCGCGAGTAAAGGGGTAACTGGAGGAACACTCTCCATATCTGAATTGGGCATAGAGATGTTTAAATCCAAAACATCAGTAAAACTGAGTCAATCTACCGCGTCTAACGCAGCATATCTATTAGGATGGGCAAATTGTGAGTACAGGGGCTCTTGGGAAGGGGGCAAGTCCTGCCATATTTGTTGCCGCTGGGATTTAACTGGTCGTAAAGGCTGAAAAGGTTGCTGCCACTGATGGGCAGGCTGAAATAAAGGTGGTAGAAAATGGGGAGGTTGTTGCCATTGAGGATTAACATGGTGCGGGGGAAAAGATAAAACATGCGATGGCTGCTGCTGAAAATTAGCATAATGTGGGAAAAAGGAAGAGGGCTGTAATGGCTGCTGCCAGGGTTTAATAACATGTTGCGGGGGATACACAGATCCTCCATTGCTTTGAAAAATGGAACAAGGAGGATTCGGTCTTGTTGACTTCGGAAAGAAATAAGACAAAGGGAGTGGATTGATTTGAGTCGCAGGACCACTAGTGGGTGCATTACATATATAACTAGCTGCCCCTATATCCCTAAAGTTAACTGTGATTACATCCCCTACTATTGTTTTCTTGCTTCCACCCACCCAGTCCCCTCTACGCACAGTAAGAATTTCACCGTTCATATTGCTAGGTAGAGGTTTATGTAGGTGGAGCCATTGAGCACATTTATTTCTTAGCTCAACAAAAGTTTCTTTTGCTCCCTCCTTCAGCGGGGGAACTGCTGTCAACACGACCACAAAAGGGGAAACTTCTGGTGGCAGATTAATAGACTTAAAACGTGCCTGCTTTGACTTGGGACCATCGGTCTTATTTGTGGGAAGACATACTAAAGGGGTGTTAGATTTTCCTACAACATCTATTACTTGAGGAGTAGTAGTTTTATTACAAACAACAGAATGTTGGTGGGTCAGAATAGGGCCCACCGCCTTTGGAGTGGATAAAGCTGTAGATTGAACAGAATTAATCCCTGTTTGCGACAGATGAGATAAAACAGGATTTCCGGGGGCTATAGTTACTTGAGCATTATTCAATACCTCTTTAGGAGGCTGGACACAGGATGAGCATTTAGGGACTGCCTTTATGATCCCTTGTGGCTGATCAGGCCCTTGCCCGTTCGTTTTATGTGGCCATTTCGAATGAATTAGAGACGTAAGCCTGTCAAGTTTGGAAATTAAAGGCTTAATTTGTGCTGCTATTGTGGCTTCAAGGTCCAATTTTAAATCTGTTACCATGTTTTGCACCCAACAAGGAATACCTGATGCCAGTTGCGGGGTAGGTGAAATCAGATTATGGTTCCTAACTCCAACTTTTACTTTGTGTTTACTCTTGGAAGTGACTTTTGGGGGATTGGTAACCCTTCCCCCTGAATCTATAGGTGCAGGAGCTATTACCACATCATTAAGCCCACTCGGACTCAGCGCCGCTTTGCCAGGTGACTGACAGGCTTCTAGATCTGGTGTGACCTCCAGATCGACAAAAGACGGATCTGAGTCTGATAGGGCAACCGATAAATCAACAGCATTCGGTACAGTCATAGCACTAGTAGTAGGCATAGATAAAGGTAAAGAACAATTATTCGATAACTGCAGAGCGGGTGACTTAGCATTTGCAAGAGAACCCAGGGATGAGCGCTTGGCATTCGCAAGATCCATGGAGACTCTTTTTTCCAATAATACAATGCTTTGGTCAATAGTCTCATTCACCCGTGAAATGAAAAGATCTATGGGCCCAGTCACCTGTGCTACCACCGTAGCTTTTTTTGTACAACTTCTAGTTCTGTTACGCATGGCCGACATCTGTAGCGCAGGGACGATGGAAATATAACTGGGAGGCGGCCACTGGTGTTACAATAAGCAAATACAGGACTCAGTTCCGCCTACCTTAAGCAGTTATGGGATTAAGGGCAAAAAGGCAGGGGTTCAGGGCCAGGGCCGTCCTCTGCCGTCCTTGAACGGCCTTAAACGGCCCGCTCTTTGCCCGGTCTTCGCCCCGCGCGCGTCCCGCGTGCGCGTTACTCTGGTTGCTTATCACTGAGTGAGGGAGGAGGAGGGGGGCGGGAAGAGGACCAGCTGCGGCCGATCAGCGCCGCTGAGCACGCTGGTCCTCGCAGTCCCGCCTCTGTTCCTGGGGTCAGCTTTGGAGTCCCTCGAAGCGCGTTGGTGCCCTGGGGCACGGGTAGAAGCCCAGAAATTGCCGCTGACAAAGTCTCAAGCCTACGAGCGGCTCCCGCGGAGCGGGGGCCGCGAGGCGTGGCGCAGTGGCCGGACGGGCAAACAGGAAGGCGAGTAATGCAGGAATGCTGGCAATAACCACTCGGCAGGGTCAGTGGTGGATCCCAGGAGAGACTCTCTCCACGCTGTTTTTAACTGGAGGAGGGGGCGGGAAGAGGACCAGCTGCGGCCGATCAGCGCCGCTGAGCACGCTGGTCCTCGCAGTCCCGCCTCTGTTCCTGGGGTCAGCTTTGGAGTCCCTCAAAGCGCGTTGGTGCCCTGGGGCACGGGTAGAAGCCCAGGAATTGCCGCTGACAAAGTCTCAAGCCTACGAGCGGCCCCCGCGGAGCGGGGGCCGCGAGGCATGGCGCAGTGGCCGGACGGGCAAACAGGAAGGCGAGTAATGCAGGAACGCTGGCAATAACCACTCGGCAGGGTCAGTGGTGGATCCCCTGGGATACTAGGAACGTAAATAAGCCAATTGGATATAAGCCAACGTTAGTGCTGGTCAGCAATGGCAAAGTGTGCAGAGGCCTAAGGCCAGCAAAAATGAGATCAACAAAAAAAATGGAGGAGGAAGGCAAAAAGACTGGGGGAAGACCAACCTAAGCCTGACAGGTCAAAGAAGATTCAATGACAAAGTATAGAGCCATCTTCAAAAAGAAGCTAAGTGCTGTAAATAAATAGGCTGTATAAAGCATTCAGCCCACTGTACATAGTCACTATTTGGGAAATGAATGCAACATTAAGCTTGCAAAGTAGCAAGACAAGGGGTACGTCTTGAGGTTATTTGCATCCTATTTGGGAGACGTGGAAGGTAGTGCGCAAGATGCTCTAGTTAAAGTTCTTGAAGGTTATATAGGCAATAATGAGATTTTCATTACGTTGGCAGTTTGGGCCTTTTTAGGTCCTGCATATTAGACAGTGCCTGTGCTGTCAGTTGCAAGATATCGTGGGCTTACCAAAAACATGCAGGGGCCTGGAGCCAGGCCATTGCTTACCAGTGTTTTGCTTTCATGTCACTATCACTTGCATACTGGTCAATCTTGTGTTTGTCCATCCCATGGAGGTTAGTCTCTTCTTTCCATCTATTTTGAGAAACCTACCTTCATTTCTCGCTGGGCTCTGTATTGCACTGTTGGTCTCTCCGACCGACCCCAGCGGTACCCGGAAGTTAGGTGGGACCGCACTGCACTTGGGATTGGCGGTCTAGTTTATTTCTTTGCCGACTGCATTTAAACTCATGCTGGGGCGACCGCGCTACTTGTGTTTGAGTGGTCCGTGAAACTGCATCTAAAGCTGCTCTGTATTTTAAACTGCGTATTTGCACTAGCTCTTTTAGAATTACCGTTTCTCTTTGCACAATCTTTGTTTAAAATTTTAAAAACCTACCTTCATTTCTCAATGGACTTTGTCTTGTACTGTTGGTCTCTCCGCCCGACCCCAGCGGTACCCGGAAGTTAGGCGGGACCACAATGCACTTGGGGTTGGCGGTGTAGTTTATTTCTTTGCGGACTGCATTTAAACTCACGCTGGGGCGACCGCACAGCGGACGCGCACCAGAGACAAGCCCATCTGCACCCGTCCGCGCCTCGCCCGTGCCGAGTGCCAGGAACCCTGGTGGTCAGATGCTTTATAAGTACAGTCAAACCCAGCTCCTCGCTCTCCGGATCAGTGTTTCCTGGCCCCAGGCTCTATCACCCCCAGTTCCGACCTCTCAAGAGGGTCAGGTCGCCGATTGCTGCTCCCATCATTTATCCGACAGTAATAATATGCCTGACTATAGGAACAGGACTGGGAAACAGCAGACGAGCGAGCCAGTGGAACTGGACAATGTTGGAGGAAGGGAGATAGGAGGAAGGACTACTAACAAGGGGGGACTAATCTATGACCGACAAGGGACAACTCAATGTACTGCCCAATGTATTTTACTGAATGTCCGCTCCATGGGAAAACATAAATATGAAGTGGAGGAACTGATTCAGGCATCATCCACAGACATACTCCTGACAGAAACATGGACGGACAACACCGCCGCTCTTGAATGGAACATTGCGATGCCAGAGGGATACGCCATCCTGTCACAGGATAGAGAAAAGTGTTGTGGTGGGGGAAATAAATAATCTTACCTCATTTCAGGGACTCCTTATATATCGCCCGCCTGGTGCGAGGCTAGCCTTTACCCAAGCTTTACAGACACTGCTTGAGTCCTATACCGATTCCCTCCCTCTCACTATTCTGGGTGATTTTAATTATCACCTAGAATTGTCAAATAACTCAGAGTCTGCTAAATTGCTGGATACTTTGGAGGCCTACGGTTTCGGACAATTAGTGACCGGACCGACCCATAAGGCAGCTCTCCCCTGCGGCCCCGCCCCTTTTTTGTTCTCTAGCGCCATTCGCCGCCCCGCTCCCGCCTCCCAGCTGCTCCTCCCTCCCATTTCGCCATTTATGGCGGAGTCAACGCGTACGCGCAGCGAGCACGCGCAGTGGGCGTGCTGATTGAGCGCCCAGCGCCAGACCCCAAGGTCCCTGCGGATGCCAGCCCACACGACGGACCTACGATGGCGCCACCCTCTACGCACTCAATGCCGCCCGGAACACCGCATGCTACCGAGCCACCCCGAAACGCACCCACGGACCCTTCACCTGCAGAGCCTGCAAGTTCACCTGCCTCCGAACCTGCACCGCACCTGCCAAGCCAAGCACCAACAACAATCACCTCAAGTGCATCCTGCTCAACACACGCTCCGTCCACAGACACGCCGTGGAACTCTGGAACCTCCTCGACACTACTTCATCAGACGTCGCCTTCCTCACGGAAACCTGGATGAACGCCTCCTCAGCCGCCGACATCGCCATCGCCATCCCGAATGGGTAGAAGATCACCAGGAGGGACCGCGTCAACCAGACCAGAGGAGGCATCGCCATCGTACACAAGAACACCATCCGCATCACGACCAACTTCGATGACACCCTCACCGCCGCCGAACACCTCCACTTCCAGATACACACCAACCCCAAGACGACCCTCAGAGGCACCCTCATCTACAGACCCCCGGGACCACGCACATGTTTCAGCAAAGACATCGCAGACTTCATCAGCCCGCACACCCTCCCCTCCGCTGACTACATCCTCCTAGGGGACCTCAACTTCCACCTGGAGAACAACAACGACACCAACACCACCACCCTGCTGGATAACCTCACCAACCTCGGACTTAAGCAACTGGTGAACACCCCCACCCACTACACCGGCCACACGCTTGACCCCGTCTTCACCTCCAGCAAGCACATCACCTTCAGCCACTCCACCGGACTCCATTGGACGGACCACAGCTGCGTCCACTTCAGTTTCAGAAGAACCACGACCTACCACCACCCGCAACAGGTGCCCCGCAGGAGCTGGAGCAAGATCACCGCCATCCAGCTTACCACCTCCGTTAGCCAGAACCCTCCCGCCAGCAAAACGGACCCCAACAAAGCAGCCAGCAACCTCACACAGTGGATCACCATCTGCGCAGACAACCTCGCACCACTGAAGACCCCCCCCCCCAGCAGACCCGGCAGCAAGAAAGCCTCCTGGTTCACCGGCGAACTCAAGAACTCCAAGAAGAACTGCTGTACCCTCGAGAAAGCCTGGAGCAAGAACCAGACCACAGACAACATGACTGCCCTCAAGCACGCCACCCACAAAAACCACCAGCTGATCCGCACCACCAACAAGACAGCATTCAAGGAACGACTGGACAACAACGCCCACAACAGCAAGGAACTCTTCAGCATCGTCAAAGAGCTCTCCAAGCCCAGCGCCGAAAACAACGACATCACCCCCTCACAGGACCTCTGCGACTCACTCGCCTCGTTCTTTCACAGCAAGATCGCCGACATACACAACAGCTTCGGCGAACAGACCACGCACCCAACCACCAAACCAACGCCCCCCACCACCACCCTCTGCGCCTGGACACCGGTCAGCACCGAAGACACCACCCGCATGATGAACACCATCCACTCGTGATCACCTACCGACCCTTGCCCCAACCACGTCTTCAACAAAGCCGACTCCATCATCGCACCCCAACTCCGGGACATCATCAACACCTCCTTCAACACCGCCACCTTCCTGGAGAGCTGGAAGCACGCCGAGCTCAGCGCCCTCCTGAAGAAACCAACGGCGGACCCCACCGACCTCAAGAACTACCGTCCCATCTTGCTCCTTCCTTTTCCTGCCAAGGTCATCGAGAAGACCGTCAACAGACAGCTTGCCGCCTTCCTCGAGACGAACGGATCCCTCGACCACTCGCAGTCCGGCTTCCGAGCCAACCACAGCACCGAGACCGCCCTCATCGCAGCCACAGACGACATCAGATCCCTGCTCGACAACAGGGAAACTGTGGCCCTCATCCTATTGGACCTCTCCGCAGCATTCGACACTGTCTGCCACCGCACCCTAGTACAGCGCCTCAACAAGTGGAGTGGAGAAGTGTGGCTCACTGGTTAGAGCAGGCAGACCCTGGAGCAGAGGTCAGACCCGGGACCAGGGTTCAATTCCCGACGCGGCAGGGTCTTGAGCTAAAAATGTCCACGGACTCGATAATTCTAGCTCCGGTGCCTGCCCTAATCATGGGTTCTCACTCTGCAACTCTGGGCATTAAGCTTGCTTAATCTCCACAACGGCCCCCCGCGGCGGGATGCCTGGTTTTCACCTTGGGGATACCCTGTAGGGGCTATCTCACAGGGAAAAGCCAGGACGGGTTCCCAAGGCAAGCGCCGAGATGCCTCCGGGTGATTCGAGCGCTATATAAGAACATACAAAAAAAAAAACAACATTGGAATCCAAGAGAAGGCACTGGAATGGATCATCTCATACCTCTCGGGAAGAACTCAGAGAGTCCGCCTCCCCCCGTTCAGTTTCAAGGCCTCCGAAGTCATCTGCGGCGTACCACAAGGATCATCACTCAGCCCCACCCTCTTCAATGTCTACATGAGCCCCCTCTCAGCCATCGCACGCCAACACAACCTCAACATCATCTCCTACGCCGACGACACCCAGCTGATCCTCTCCCTCACAAACGACCCTGCCACCGCCAGAGCCAGCCTACACGAACAGCCGCCTGAAACTGAACTCAGACAAGACGGAAGTCCTCATCCTAGGATCATCGCCCTCCGTCTGGGACGACTCCTGGTGGCCCCCTGCCCTGGGCACCGCTCCCAAGCCAACGTACCACGCACGCAACCTGGGCTTCATCCTGGACTCCTCCCTCTCGATGACCAGACAAGTCAACGCCGTCTCGTCATCGTGCTTCTACACCCTGCGTATGCTCCGAAATATGTTCCGGTGGATCCCCACCAACACCAGGAAGACGGTCACCCAGGCACTCATCACCAGCCGACTGGACTACGGAAACACCCTCTACGCCGGAACCACAGCCAAACTTCAGAAAAGACTCCAACGTATCCAGAACGCCTCCGCACGACTCATCCTGGACATCCCCCGACACAGCCACATCTCCGGACACCTGAGACACCTGCACTGGCTCCCCGTCAGCAAGAAGATCACGTTCAGACTCCTCACCCACGCACACAAGGTCCTCCACGACCTAGGACCCAGGTACCTCAACAACCGCCTGACCTTCTACACTCCCACCCACCAGCTACGTTCCACCAGCCTCGCCCGCATCCGCAGAGCCACCACCGGAGGAAGATCCTTCTCCTACCTGGCAGCCAAGACATGGAACTCCCTCCCCAACCACCTCCGGCTGACCTAGGACCACCTTTCCTTCAGGAAGCAACTCAAGACCTGGCTCTTCGAGCAGTAGCAGACCCCCCCACAGCGCCTTGAGACCCCTTCGGGTGAGTAGCGCGCTATACAAATGCTATGATTGATTGATTGATTGATACCTTGGATGGCATTTTCACAAATAATCCAGACATTGAGCTAGGGGACATATCTACCTTGGAGTGGACGGATCATAAGGCTATTCATTTCACTATCAGAACCATACTTCCTATTCGAGAACCCTTCACCAAACATGGTAAAGTAAAGATCCGGGGTTGGAATAAGGTTCAGGGTAGGGACTTTGAGGCGGCGCTGGATGCTGGTCCTGAATTGCCTTCATCGGACAATAATGCTGCAGCATTCCTGTTTAATGAATGGCTTGAGGTGGCGGCCAGGCAGGTAGCCCCTGAGAAAGTGCTAACTGCCGGAGGCCAAGGATATCCTCGCCTTGGTACAGTCCTCAGCTCAAAGCTCTAAAGGTGGAATGCAGGAGAGCAGAAAACCTGTGAAGACAAGACTACAGTGAGAGTAGGAAAGTAATTTATAATCGTGCATTGCAGCGATACAAGAGTGAGATAATTGTGGCTAAAGAGCACTATTTTACTTCTGAAATTAGAGATGCGGCCAACTCTAAAAAATATCCTTTTAGAGTGGTTAACCTCTTGGCAAAACCACAGCAGGAAAATGTTTTTAAGGCAGACCAGGGGATGTGCATTAATCTGGCCCTTTTCTTTCAAAACAAGTTCCAGGTAATACATGAGGACCTTTTAAATATGCAGGGATCCTGCGATGCCAATGGATACTCAGGGGAGGATCTGCCGCTAACGCAGTGCAGGTTGTCCTGATTTCCAGAGATGGCAAAGGAGGAGGTGCTAAAAACTGCTCCTTTTGATAAAATCAGGCTCTCCTAGGGACCCATGCCCCCCTGCTATTATGTATTTGGCCTCCAAGAAGATTTGTGAGAGGCTTATGCCCCTCATTAATCAAGTATTGGAGACTGGTTCATATCATGCATTATGGAAACAAGTGGCCATTAGACCCCTGCTCAAAAAACCCAACCTGGATCCTCAGGTGTTAAAGAATTATCGTCCGATTGCTGGATTACCTATGGTGGCGAAGGTCATTGAGAAATCGTTGAATAAGGTGTTGAGTGACTATCTAAATTTACACAATCTGCTAGACCCAACACAACATGGCTTTCGTGCCTGTCATTCTACTGAATCGGCCTTGATTGTTGCAACTGAGGAAATACGGAGGGTTGTCGATGAGGGGGGCAGGGCGGTCCTTATTCTCCTAGACCTATCGGCAGCATTTGACACCATGAATCACACGGTGTTAGTGCAGTGGCTGAAGGATCTAGGGGTTGAGGATAACGCCCTTGCCCTGCTCTTCTCCATTTTTGAGGATAGGAAACAAAATTTGGTTTGGGACGGCCTGAAGTCTAAGAGCTTTCATCTTCCATGCGGGGTTCCGCAGGGATCAGCTCTATCCCCACACTGTTTAATATCTATGTCACCCCGTTGGCTAGGCTCATCAGAAGGTATGGCTTCACGTTGGTATCTTACGCTGATGACTCACAACTTGTTATCTCCATCTGCAAGCAGCCTGAGGTCACAGCCGTTAAATTTCATGCTTGCCTATCCGAGATCATTACCTGGATGAACCATAATTCTTTGAAGATCAATACAGACAAAACGGAGGTGATAGAATTTGAAGGGGGATCCCTCGTGTGGAATGACTCATGGTGGCCAGTTGAGGCTGGGAAGTGTCCGTCTCCCGTTTCTAAGGTTAGGAACCTTGGCGTCATCTTTAATGACAAGTTAAATTTCTCTGCCCAGGTTAATAGTCTCGTGCTGTATAAACACGGGTTAACCCAAGAAATCACTGGGACCTGGGCAGATAAGCGGTACTGACAAAGTGGTCCCAAATGAACAATCAATAATAGCAAAATTCAAAGCTCATTCACAAAATATTTATAACAACATTGTTTTTAATCACAACGTGTAGTATACAAAATCTTTTTTAAAAAATCCCTGCACAGTCAAAAGCATACAATGCCCCAAGGGGATGGGTTCAAGGAAGGGTAGTGGAGGTATAGTGAAGGTATGGGAATTACACACATTGGTCAATAGTACCCAAATGCAGTAAACATACTGGAAGGAAACAAATCAAATATAAACTACGTAATCATGCCTCAAAGTAAAAACACAAATTAAATTTCATAAAGGAGGCTGAACACAAAAGGAAAATGTCGACGTTTCGACCCAGGTAAGTGCAGGCGTGTTTAAAACCTTCCTAGGGGGTCTTCATCAGGACGGGGGTAAGGAGAACGGGGCAATCAATCAGTCTGATATGCTTGTGTCGTTAATGTATCTAGAATGTCACTGGACACCAGGATCCGACTGTTAGTGACGTATCTGGTATAGAGGTGGTATTCTCGGCGTCTTATTATCGCAACCTGTAGGGATAAACCCGCTGGCAGAGGTTCGGAAAACTTTCAAAGCAACACAGCGTTATGGCCGTGGCCGAGGATTCGTGTTCAAAAAGCGCCTCACAGTCTGCAGCTAAAAAACAGTAAGAGCGTATCGGGTATTTTCCGAACGGCATCAAGACAGCTAAGGTTAATAGTCTGACATCATCCTGTTTCTTTTTCCTAAAAACACTAAGAAAGATCTTCCCATTTATCTCGTGTGAGCTTCAGAAGACAGTAATGGTGAGTCTCTTCCTGTCCAAATTAGACTACTGTAATGCCCTTTTTATGGGCATAGATAAAACACAGATGGGAAAGCTCCAGTCTCTTCAGAATGCAGCAGCAAGGTTGCTTCTGAACATCCCCAGGAGCTGCTCAACCTCAGCGGGCATTAAATCTTTGCATTGGCTTCCAGTGCAGCAGCGTGTTGATTTTAAGGCATTATGCTTGGTTCATTAGGCGCTTTATGGAGGTGGCGCCGATGAGGTTTCTAAAGTATTTACGCCCTATACCCCCGCACGCATTCTAAGATCCACTAACCTAGGTCTACTCAAGACGATTAGGGTTAAACAGGCAAGATGGGGAGGTAGGACATTATCCAACAGGGCAGCGCACTTATGGAATAGATTACCTCTGGCCATGAGATTCCAAGCTGACAGGAGGTTGTTTAGGAAGGACCTGAAGACGCTTCTTTTTGTCACTTAAGCTGTTGAAGTCTGCAGTTTCAGGATCTGTTCACACACAGCAGCTCCAAGACGGCACGGCAATCGAGCGCTTTATAAACATTTGTCCTATCCTATCCTATTTTGATTAGCTGGCGTCTATGCTTCCACTGCTTGATTTTCAAGCGTTACCTTTTCTTTTGGGCTATGCATTCTATCGGTGTTTTCCAACTCTCTCCTCCATGAAGGTCTCTCTCTCTCTCTCCCTGCACTCCATATTGCTGTATATCACCTGCATGCTTCTCCTTGCACTCCACTCCATGTTGCACTCACCCTCGTGTACTTCCCCCAGTTGCTCTCTTGGCTGTGCTCTTCTCCCTGCCTGCTTCATGTTGCTCACTTTCACCTATTTGCTCCCCCTCCGCACTCCACTCCGTCTGTCATCTGCTTTACTCCACCATGCCTTCATTGTTGCTTCCCCTAACTTGTGATGCTGTGAAACATGGCTAAAAAGCATTGGCAATGGCAATCAGTCTCAAAGGCAAAACCGACTGGGCTCCCAATGCTTGTTTATGGTAGAGAAGTACATTAACTTTGATTCACGAAAATGCATGTGGTAGAGGAAATGACATCACATACCATTTTATTCCTATGGACATTAAATGGTTAACACCTTGTCTATTCCTTATCCTCCAAAGAGACTTCCTTTGAACCTGAGGATCTAGGGGAGAGGAAAATAAGGAAAACCACCTCAAGTAAACAGGGCTACAAGAGACCTGTTTACTTTCTGAGCCACACGAGTGCGCTTAACAAGATAGTTGCCGCCCGAAATGCCTCCTCATGAAGCCATCATTTTCGACAATTTTAAAGCCATTTTCAGGTTTTTCTCACCTTTGTAATAAGTACTGCTTTGTTCATATGGCCAGCGCTTCCTAGAAATATCATTTGGTGACCTTTTGGGCATTTTGGCAGGCTTTTGTGCCTTCCATTGAGCTGTTCCTTTGGAGTGCTGCTGGAGTTTCCTGTCAGGAGGGCGGAGACATATCAAGGAAATGATGAGGCTGTGGCCTTAACCTATTTGAAGCAGTGCAAATTCTGCCTCAGTGCCTCGGAATTTGACGCGTGCTCTGTTCCGACAGCCCCTGGCCATCCGACGCACACCAGCACCGTGACGTCGGACGCCGGGGGCCGTCTGATGCATCGAAGAGACTAACCACACCCACAGCTGGTTGTAGCTGCTGCAGTCTTCTACTCTGGTGACATCTTGTTTAATGCTATTCTCTTTGCGCTTGAAGTGTATTTCAATTCAATATATATATTTGGCAAGGAAGTTATTAATATGGAAGGAAAAAATTTTAATATTACAACCAACAAACGTAAACAAAAAATTAGCTTAGACCTCAACTAAGAAGCTGTGGTTTTTAAATATGGCCTATTTGATCCATCTATTGTGAGAATCTGGAAGGATGGTTTCTCAAAATCTTTTCAATGCCCTGATGATCTTCGTATTTGTTTAGATCAACATTCTCTGCTCTGAATGTAAACGAGTGACACTTCTACTTGAATATGATTATTCCAAACCTAATTGTTGATTTTTCTATGAGGGCACTGTTTAGGCAGATCATTCTTGCATATGCATGTGTGCAGTTCTTTTTTATTTTTTTCCTTCCTTTTTTCCATATCTTTTTTCTCTAGAGCTACTCTTTAATCTTTGGAGCTATATTTTTTCTTTGTCTTTTCTACTTCCTTTCATTGTTGATTATGGATAAAATTAATAGAATTAAAGTTGTTTCATTTAATGTTAAAGGTTTAAGACACCCTGATAAAAGAACTAAAGTCTTAGCTTATTTAGCCAGGCATAAGGCAGACATTGGTCTACTTCAAGATACTCATGTTGTTTTTACAGTTTTATCATACATGAATAAACGTTGTGTTGGTAATATTAGTTGTTCTTCTCCTGCAGTCAATAAAAAGAATGGTGTTGCTATCCTTTTTACAAAAAAGTTAAATGTCCAAATACTATCCAAATTTACCGATACAGAAGGTTGTTATACCATAGCAAAAATAAAAATCGATAAAACTATTTTTCATATAATTAACGTTTATGGTCCAACAAATGATGATTAAAAATGTTGGTTTAGCTTTACTTCTGAGATGATTAAAATAGAGAATGTTCCACTTATTAATGGTGGTGATTTTAAGTTAATATGCCTATTTCACTTTAAAATCCTTTTTTAAATCAACCAAATTGGTAGAAATTTGGCATCTGCAATACCCAAAAGAGAAACAGTTTACATTTTTCTCTAACCCTCATAATTCTTACTCTCAATTTGACTATTTGTCAATTTCTCGCTCATTAATTTTTCTGAACCTATAATTCATAATATTGATATTTCAGATCATGCATTAATTTTAGGTGTTTTACAGATAAGTTCCATTCAACAATCCCACTCTCGCTTGTGTATGAATACGAATATTGTTCTTAATGAAAATAATAAATCAAACTTTTGTCAGCAATTCATGATTACTTTTCTTTCAATATAGAAGGATCTTCTTTACTTGTAAATCATCGGGATGCATTTAATGCATATGTCAGAGGGGCAACAATATCATTTATGGCACTTGGTAATAAAGCTTTTAATGCTAAACTTAAAGAATTAGATTAACACGTAGCAAAATACAAAAGGCTCCTATTCGTCGAATGACAATAAATACAAAATGAAGTTGCAAACATTTGCATATGAGTTAAAATCATTGTTAAGTAAGAGAGCTGGTATACACACTTCAAATAATAAGGCTACATTTCATTTCAAAGCTAATAGATCTGGATGGCTTTTGCAAATAATTTACGTATTAATAAAGATAAACTCCTAATTAATGCAATCCATGGCTCCAATGGTAAATTGGAATTTTCCCAAATTGAAATTGTCAATCAATTTTTGATTTACTATTCAAGTTTATACAGTAATCTCCCATCTTCAGATAAGTCCAGTATTGATAATTTTGTGCAATCTTGTGATTTACCAAAATTCTTCAGTCCCTGAAAGAAAAATTGGATGTACCAATTTCATTAGAAGAAATTACTTTAGCTATTAAATCTCTTCAACTGGGTAAATCACCTGAAACGCATGGTATTCCTGCTGAATTTTATAAAGATTTTTCTCCTTACTTACTACCTCATTTACTTAAATTATTTTCTCACTTTAGTAATTCAAGATCTACTTCAGGATCCTTTACTGATGCTTTCATTGTAGTACTTCCGAAACCTAATAAAGACTTCACTGCTGTTTCAAATTACCACCCATTTTTTTAATCAACCAAGTTTGTAAACTGTATGCGAAAATTCTTGCAATCAGATTGGTTTCTGTGCTTGATGCTATTTTTCACATTGATCAAACTCGTTTCATGAAATATAGACATTCTGTAAATAACACTAGATTATTATTTCATGTTACTGAAGCTGTGTCATCTTTGCATCTTTCTGCTGGTGTTCTTGCATTAGATGCAGAAAAAGCGTTTAACAAAAACATTGGCAGCATATTTTTTTTACTTTATCTGCATTTAGTTTTGGCCATTAGCCTATGGTTCATCTGCTAGACGTTTTATTAATAGTCAATTGTCTAAAAAAATATCCTTTTTAGAGGCACTCAGCAAGATTGCCCCTTGCCATCTTTACCCTTTCTCCTTGCTATTGAACCTTTACTTATTGCCATCAGGCATTGCAAAGAAATAAAAGATATTACTATCAATGATGTTACTGTAGAAACCTCAGCTTACGCTGATGGTGTATTATTATATATTAGTAAACCTGATTCTTCCATTCCTCCCATATTAAATCTAATTCAAACATATTCCCCGATTATCGGTTATACTCTAAATACTAACAAGACTGAATTTTTCGCTTAAATGTGCTTTGTACCCCTGATATGCTCCCCAATAATGATATAATATGGCAAAAGGACAAACTTAAATATCTTGGTATCCTATTCTCTCATCCATTAAACAATTGATTATATTGAATTGTGAATATTTTCATAACCATATTAATGAAAAAATTAATAATTGGTCTGCTTTACACTTATTTTGGTGGGGGAAATTTGACTCTGTTGAAATGGTTATTGCTCCAAATAGTTTTTTATCTGTTATCTATGATACCTACTCAACTTCCACTTAAGTTTTATAAATCTTTAGACACTCTAATGTCGAAATAAATTTGGAATAATAATACATCCCGTATAAGCTATATAAAAATTGAAAATTGCAAAATGTAATGGTGGTTTTGGTATACCAGATTATTTTTGCTATCATAAAGCATTTATTTTAAAACAAAGCACCTTTTGGTTCACTAATGAAGAGTTCAACAATACACCTTTATGGTTTTAATTGAAAAATGTTTGATTTCACTGTTTCCGTTGCCTGCGTTAATTACCATGTCCAATATTCTAACTCTTTAATACGAAGATCTGCAATACTAAAATCTACAAAAATAATGTTGCAGTATTTAGATTCTCTCTTTCAAACACCTATTCCTCATACCTTAAATATATCCTTATGGTACAGTCCTGTTATTAAACGTAATCAACATATAATATTTTGGCAATCTTGGATAAAATTAGATATTTTTTATTTAAAAGATATATATGTTGTGATAATGCCTTTTTAACTTTTGAAGAAGTGCAACAAAAATGTGTCTTACTTCCATCAGACATTTCTAAAACAAATTTTATGAAATTCTATTCTCGATTCATTTCTCAGCAATTTTCCAATGGAAAATGTTTTGGATTTAAAGAAGTATATTCAAACAACAGCTACTTCCGAACACGCTGTATCACTGTATTATAAAAAATGAATAATTTTGAAAAAAATAACATTGATTTAATTTCTTCTTTGTGGAATAATGAACTCAATCTAACATTGTCTCAACACGTATAGAGGAAAATATGGTTAAATAGTGTCTCTGGATGCCTACCCGTGTCCTTATATCAAACTAATTCTTTCATACTATTTCATTGTTTATGGACTCTGCTAAAAATGTATAATGCAAAACTGTTAAATTCGCCTAATTGTTGGCACTGTTAATTTGTTCCAGTTTCACTAAAACGTATGCAGTAACAGCCCGTGGTGGGAGTGCTGCCGGGCGCTGATGTGGGGAGGGGCAGGGTGGGGGGTAGCAAACTATGGAGTATGGCCGATTACAGGTAAGTAAACATATAAATAAATAAAACAAATGTTGTTGCACGCGCTGCATTACATTCATAAAATACTGTAAATTTGTATGTACCCTTTTGGTGCTTTTTTTTGTTTGGTCTATTGCTTCATCATAAATTCAATAAAATATTTTAAAACACAAAAGAAACCTCTTTACTTTCTGTCCTTACCCCTGCCCTCATGAGTCCAAGGACCAAGGACTCACCAAAGTGCTTTTGTGGTCAGCAACTGTTAACCTTGGGTATGCATAATACATGTTCCTTGAGGGGTAATATTTTGAAAGTGGTGCCTTTTCAACTTCGTGAACAGCAGAAGGGTGAGGGAAAGTCTGATTTCTAGGTACATGTTGTTCCACAGTCTGGACATGGTTATTCTGCAGATACATTTTAGAGCCTTCTTTCTTAGCTGCAGTGATTTTCAGTCTGATGATGGATTGTTTGCCCCTGAGATAGGCTGTGCAGGAGAATTATTGCTACTTTGCAAGGTCGGAGAGCTACCTTGTCAGAAGGGCTTCTCTGGCAGCTGCCTTGTGGATATACTGCAGGATTTAAAAAGAATACCTGTGGAGTGAGGATTGGGAATTTTATGTGCTGCCATGGGTAGGGCTGTTTTCACGAAATCAGATGAAGTCTCAAATAAACCAGTAAATATTACTTATGCAAGGCTGAGTGGAGAACGAATGAGAACTTGTAAGGAGGTCTGCAAAATACTTCTCAGGAAGTAGGGATCATTTTTGGAAATTGAACATTTGATATTGTACAATTTGCTTGTTGATGGGGACCTTAAGGGTGAGAGTAACAGGCCCGCCGATAGTTTCATATGCAGATTACAAATTATGAGGACGTGGATAGATCTTGAAGGAACTCTGAGGTTAAAGATTCAAGGTGGCATCAGGCGTGGGCAATGTGGGTAAATTAGTTATGGTTTACTAGAAGTAAATTGAACTTTTGTAGGACTTTGGGAGAGGTTTAGAGACTGGTAGTGGTGTGGCTCCTGAATATCTCAGCTGCTGTGCCTCTTACAGAATAATAGACGAAAGTTGCAGTCTTCTACCCTACATGGAAGAGCTAGCCATCCCAGGCTGTGTAGTTGTGACTGCAATGACGAGTTTCATTTTCTACCTAGAGACAGTCTTTGTTTTCATATTGTATCTTTATTTAATTCACTGAGAAAGCTTGTCCATTGTCCATTTATGGGAACATGCATCAAAGTCAGTTGCATTCGCAAACGGTGCGAATCGCAATTTTCGGTCGTTTGCAAATGCAAATGACTAATTTGGAATGCTTCCCAACAGGTGTTATTTAGAAGACAATTTACACAGTGTATGCAATTAGCATTACGAGAAATAACCAACAAGGAGTCACTTGAGTTCTTCGAAAAAGGTATTATTCACCATTGGTAGGGTTTTTTTTTTCAAGGTAATACAGTTTGAACAGCACTGTACAGAAGGAATCATGTGACAACCCAGTGGCACTTGATAATTGGTGATATATACAGTAAGTGACTGTGAAGGTGCAAGTGCTAAAGTGAGCAGCGTGATCGGCGCATAGTGACAAATAATAAGGTAAAACAATGATGGCGCCAAATTAGAATCAAGTTGTAGTCACTTAAAACATGATTTAAAACAGTTTGACAGGAGCACCAAGCTTAATATGCGTCTTATGATTATGCTGTAAGGTCGACGGCGTTTCGATCCCTGTCAGTTGGGATCATCTTCAGGACGGGGGTTGTCGGTGTGAACAGTGCTGTGGGGGGAGAGAGAGAAAGGGGGGGACAGTTGAGGAGGGCGCCGGCTAAGCAGGGAGAAGGAGGGTGCTGGGGGGTTAAACGCTGCCAGTATCGACGTGGTGCTACTATGGGTCAAATCAAAGCAACAAGCCAACTCAGGAGAGACGGGCGTATGGTGTTGCTAGGTGTGCCGGTGTTCGGTCATGCAGCAGGCAAATAGAGACTAGGGTTGGTCATTAAAAGGGGGTGACAAGGGACTTAACCAGTATTCGATTACAGTGTCGCGTGGCTAGGTGGCGATCGCTAAACAAGTATGGTGGTGCAATTTGGAGGGGGGGTTTTGGTGATAGTGAGAGAGCGCGGGGTTGTGGAAACTTACAGCGTCAGCCCGGTGGAGATCCTGTGGGCTGGGCGTCCTGGCCGTGGCTCAGGAGAGGATGGCTGCAAGGAGATACCAGGGGGCAAGGTTACAATGGAAACATAGGTGTGGCGGGATGATTCCCCACCACCAGGGTGCAGATCGAATGGAGTGCCTACCTGATCGTGCAGGGGATAGAGTCAGATCAGCAAGGGAGCGTTGGGGCGCCTGTAGGGAGAGAAGCGAAAATGACACAACGGTACTGGCGGGAAGGAAGCAGAGAAAGGATCGGGTTGAGCTCGCACGGGTGATGGCGGAGCTCCGGCGTACCTGTATGAATCAGGACGTCTCAGGGCGATGAGGGCTCTGCAAAGTTGCTTGAGCAAATGCCGTAGCTGTGTGGGGCTCGGCGTCCTCCGTAGGAGATATGAGCACCGATGGCGCGAGGGGCGGGGCTTAGAGCGGGGAGGGGGCGGGGAAAAGGCGTGCCGGGCCGGTTGCGCGGCAACAGGGACAAACAGGAAGTTGCCTGAGAGAAGTGTTCGGTGGTGAGGCCAGAGGGACAGAGAGACCATCCAGAGCGAGTGGGGGACTGTAAGGCCACAACACATTGTACGTGGATGCATATAAATACAGTATGGCACACGATAAGGATTTCTCAAGTTACAGGAGGTTAGAACCCAGTCATTCAATATTGAGGACGATTATGGACGAACAATTCACTATTAATATCAGCATTATAATTCATGCAGAATGGCAAACATTAGGTTTTGGCTGATTGACTAGCTATACAGACGAATGCATGGGATAAATGCCCAGCTAGGGGTGTGGTATAAAACCGGTGAGTTAAATAACATCAAATTACGGGGATGGGATAACTCCTATGCAGTAATGAAGGTAACATCAGGTACAGTCAGGTGAACCCCAACTGGGCATCTAGTCTGAAGTCGGGCGATTGATTACATGAGGCTATGTGGCTAGGTATTAACAGAGGATTAAATAGTAATGGTATTAGTCCACTCATCAAGAGTGTTCAGCCCTCGGTTTACCGAGTCAACACGTGAAATCCATTTACATTCAGCTCTTCCTAGCAGAGCGGCCATGTTGCCGCCCCTGATGGGTAGTGTGGGTTTCTCAATGACCATCCATCTGAGATCTGTATCAGCGTGGGCCATTTCTATGAAATGTGTGACCAAGGGCGCAGTGAGGACTTTACAATTTATCCTACTCTTGTGTTGTATTATCCGTTGTTTAACCATTTGGGTGGTTTGACCGATGTAGATGAGGTCGCAGGGGCAACGGATCGCATAGATGACATTTTGGGTTTTGCAATTAGAATGGTGAGTGAGGGGGTGCGTTTGTCCATTGTAGATGAATTCTTTGGTTTCGATGGTCAACTCGCACACACTGCAGGATTGGCATTTGTAGTGTCCGATCACTGGATTGAGCCCCCAGACAGCAGTGATGGTATGCTTTTTAGCTTCTGGGGTGGGCCAGGTGATGGCATGTACAAGATGGTTGGAAATGTTTTTGCCCTTTTGGTAAGAGAATAAGGGTGCTTCATGGAATTTTTCATCAGAGCGTAAAATCGGCCAATTTTTCTTGATGATTTTGGCGATTTTGTTGCTGTCTGGGCTGAAGACAGAGACGAATGGGATCCTAGTCATGGATTTTTGATTGTTTTTGGGAAGCAGTAAGTCTTCACGGTGATTGTACCAAGCCCGTTTTTTTGCTTTAGTAACCAGCCGTCGTGGATAGCCTCTGTTGATAAGTTTGTTGACCAGTATATCAGCCTCCCGAAAGTAATCTTTTCGCCATTTGCAGTTCCGGCGAATTCGCAAGAACTGGCCATAAGGAAGTCCGTCACGTAGGCCTCTCGGGTGGTGGCTGGAGTAATGTAGCAAGGTGTTACGTTCCGTTGGTTTACGGAACAGCGATGTACCAAGTGCACCGTCTTCTGCATGAATAGTTACGTCAAGGAATGGAAGGTTGTTGGATTTGTAGTCGCTGGTGAATTTGAGGTGTTCCTGTGTGGTATTGAGCCATTCAACAAAGGGGAGAAGGGTATCAGAGGCTCCATTCCAGATCATTAGAATTTCATCTATATACCGGCGCCACAGATGGATTTTGGGCCGGTATGGGTTGTTGGGGTTCAAGATCAGGGATTTCTCCATGTCATGTACAAATAGAATAGCAAAGTTGGGGGTGAAGCAAGCGCCCATAGATACTCCCTTGACTTGTAGATAGTAGTTACTTTTGTACAAGAAGTAGTTGTTTTGTAGAGCCACGCGGAGGAGATCCATAACAAAATCGGTGGGGATTTTTGTCGGTTGTGGCTTGGAGAGTAGGAGGTTCTTTATGACTTCGAGCCCCTTGCGGTGGGGGATGTTGGTGTAGAGGGATTCGATGTCCATGCTCACCAGTAATTGATTACTGGGATCAAAGGTTTGGTCTTCTATGGTGTTGATAAGGTCCATGGTATCCCGTATGTATGTATCGGTGATAGGTACGAACTCCTTGATGATCGAGTCCAGGTATTTACCAAGGGGTTCCAGTATGGAGCCACATCCAGACACGATGGGGCGTCCAGGAGGATTCCTGGCGTCCTTGTGTATTTTAGGGAGGACGTATAGGACCGGTGTCCTAGGGTATGGATTGTTCAGGTATTCAAATTCTTTTTTACTTATGATATTGCAATCTCTGGCTCCGGTAGTGATTGACAGAATCTTTTGTCTGATATCACTTAGGGGGTCTTTCGAGAGAATGCGGTAATGTTCAGTATTGGTGAGTTGGCGTTCAATCTCTTGGTCATATTGGATGTTGCTTAAAATGACAATGCCGCCACCCTTATCCGCGTGTTTGATGACGATATCAGTGTTGTTTTGAAGGGAGTTGAGTGCTTCTTTTTCAATCAGCGGAAGGTTGTAAGGAATGAACCGGGGTACAGTTTTGAGGTCCATTACTTCCCTCATGACTAGTCGTTCGAATGCCAGAATTTCTGGTGTCATTTGGTTGGAAGGGGGATTGAAAGTGGAGGGTAGACGGAAAGGAGAGATTTGATCCGTTCTATACTCAGTTTTGTCAGCAAAGAAATGTTTCAACCGAATTCTTCTAAAGAATTTGAGGAGGTTAGATTGCAGTTCCAAAAAGTTAGTTCTAACCGTAGGTACAAAGGAGAGACCTCGGGAGAGGAGTGTTGTTTCTTCATGTGTAAGAATGTGGTTGGACAGATTGAAAATGGGGATGGTCATTCCAGTGTTGCTGGCCGCTGGGTCATCTATTCCTGAAGTGCTGATGGCTCTTGCATCCTCAGTTACTGTGGAGGGCCCCATTGGTAATATCGATTGCGTGTTTGGCGGTTGCCTGGTGCCGGTGGTTGGTATTGACTGGCTCTGGTTGGGCGGTTTTGTGGTGGCGGTTGTCCGCGTCCTCGGCCTCGTGCTAAAAAACCAGGTGGCAAGAGGGGTTGGGGTCCAGAGGTAGAGGCAGACGTGGAGGCGTCTGTGTCGTCTGCAGAGCTGTTAGAGGAAACCGAGAAGGTAACCCGTTGGTTATTTTTATATCTGCCCCAGTTGCATGTTCTGGGTGGGTTATGTTGAGTATTGAAGAAATCTTCGTTGAGGTATGGGTATGTGTTCTCTACTTTGTAGTTTTTGATGTCTTTCTCTATTTTGTTCACTTTCTTATTGACTTCAAAGGTGTTAAAGGAGGCGATGGTGCCATTGATTTTCTCTAAGAGGTTCTTGGCATCAGTTATGGTAGTGTCTGCCAAAATAAGCTTCTCCAGTTCGTCGATTTCTTTTAGTTCCGATTGACTATGTTCAATGGCTGTGTCAATACCAAGGACCATCCAGTGACGGGAACAAGTAGTCGCTAAATAGCTGAAGTTGGTTCTAAACTTGGGGTCTTGTGTGAAAATGGCAGGGGTGTTGCGGATCTGAAGTCCTAGGGGGATGACGCCTGAGCGTAGATAGTCCGTCAGCATCCGGGCGTGCAGATCAGTCCTGATCTGTTTCTTCTTCAGTTTTTCAAGTTTGTCCAGAAGGGCACAGGAGGTGTTGGGGGCAGTGGAAGTGGTCGCGGACTGTGGCGGTCCCGACAATAATGAGGGACCGGTCAGCCGTGACTGGATGTATTCTTCTGAGTAAGTAAGAGACTCCTTGGACATCTTGTGTAGGCCGGAGGGTCGTACACAGACGTACGCCTTATTTCTTAAGGCGCTGTGAGTAAAGTACACAGAGGTACAACTCTCGCAGCTGTGCAGCTGCTCGTAATATACGTAAAATTGACAGGAGGGGACCCATAAACCAGGTTGGGATGGGTGTATAATGTACGTAGAAACAGTTCCCAACAGGTGTTATTTAGAAGACAATTTACACAGTGTATGCAATTAGCATTACGAGAAATAACCAACAAGGAGTCACTTGAGTTCTTCGAAAAAGGTATTATTCACCATTGGTAGGGTTTTTTTTTTCAAGGTAATACAGTTTGAACAGCACTGTACAGAAGGAATCATGTGACAACCCAGTGGCACTTGATAATTGGTGATATATACAGTAAGTGACTGTGAAGGTGCAAGTGCTAAAGTGAGCAGCGTGATCGGCGCATAGTGACAAATAATAAGGTAAAACAATGATGGCTCCAAATTAGAATCAAGTTGTAGTCACTTAAAACATGATTTAAAACAGTTTGACAGGAGCACCAAGCTTAATATGCGTCTTATGATTATGCTGTAAGGTCGACGGCGTTTCGATCCCTGTCAGTTGGGATCATCTTCAGGACGGGGGTTGTCGGTGTGAACAGTGCTGTGGGGGGAGAGAGAGAAAGGGGGGGACAGTTGAGGAGGGCGCCGGCTAAGCTAGGAGAAGGAGGGTGCTGGGGGGTTAAACGCTGCCAGTATCGACGTGGTGCTACTATGGGTCAAATCAAAGCAACAAGCCAACTCAGGAGAGACGGGCCTATGGTGTTGCTAGGTGTGCCGGTGTTCGGTCATGCAGCAGGCGAATAGAGACTAGGGTTGGTCATTAAAAGGGGGTGACAAGGGACTTAACCAGGATTCGATTACAGTGTCGCGTGGCTAGGTGGCGATCGCTAAACAAGTATGGTGGTGCAATTTGGAGGGGGGGTTTTGGTGATAGTGAGATAGCGCGGGGTTGTGGAAACTTACAGCGTCAGCCCGGTGGAGATCCTGTGGGCTGGGCGTCCTGGCCGTGGCTCAGGAGAGGATGGGTGCAAGGAGATACCAGGGGGCAAGGTTACAATGGAAACATAGGTGTGGCGGGATGATTCCCCACCACCAGTGTGCAGATCGAATGGAGTGCCTACCTGATCGTGCAGGGGATAGAGTCAGATCAGCAAGGGAGCGTTGGGGCGCCTGTAGGGAGAGAAGCGAAAATGACACAACGGTACTGGCGGGAAGGAAGCACAGAAAGGATCGGGTTGAGCTCGCACGGGTGATGGCGGAGCTCCGGCGAACCTGTATGAATCAGGACGTCTCAGGGCGATGAGGGCTCTGCAAAGTTGCTTGAAGCGGGCAGCAAATGCCGTAGCTGTGTGGGGCTCGGCGTCCTCCGTAGGAGATATGAGCACCGATCGCGCGAGGGGCGGGGCTTAGAGCGGGGAGGGGGCGGGGAAAAGGCATGCCGGGCCGGTTGTGCGGCAACAGGGACAAACAGGAAGTTGCCTGAGAGAAGTGTTCGGTGGTGAGGCCGGAGGGACAGAGAGACCATCCAGAGCGAGTGGGGGACTGTAAGGCCACAACACATTGTACGTGGATGCATATAAATACAGTATGGCACACGATAAGGATTTCTCAAGTTACAGGAGGTTAGAACCCAGTCATTCAATATTGAGGACGATTATGGACGAACAATTCACTATTAATATCAGCATTATAATTCATGCAGAATGGCAAACATTAGGTTTTGGCTGATTGACTAGCTATACAGACGAATGCATGGGATAAATGCCCAGCTAGGTGTGTGGTATAAAACCGGTGAGTTAAATAACATCAAATTACGGGGATGGGATAACTCCTATGCAGAAATGAAGGTAACATCAGGTACAGTCAGGTGAACCCCAACTGGGCATCTAGTCTGAAGTCGGGCGATTGATTACATGAGGCTATGTGGCTAGGTATTAACAGAGGATTAAATAGTAATGGTATTAGTCCACTCATCAAGAGTGTTCAGCCCTCGGTTTACCGAGTCAACACGTGAAATCCATTTACATTCAGCTCTTCCTAGCAGAGCGGCCATGTTGCCGCCCCTGATGGGTAGTGTGGGTTTCTCAATGACCATCCATCTGAGATCTGTATCAGCGTGGGCCATTTCTATGAAATGTGTGACCAAGGGCGCAGTGAGGACTTTACAATTTATCCTACTCTTGTGTTGTATTATCCGTTGTTTAACCATTTGGGTGGTTGGGGCGGGGCTTAGAGCGGGGAGGGGGCGGGGAAAAGGCGTGCCGGGCCGGTTGCGCGGCAACAGGGACAAACAGGAAGTTGCCTGAGAGAAGTGTTCGGTGGTGAGGCCGGAGGGAAAGAGAGACCATCCAGAGCGAGTGGGGGACTGTAAGGCCACAACACATTGTACGTGGATGCATGTAAATACAGTATGGCACACGATAAGGATTTCTCAAGTTACAGGAGGTTAGAACCCAGTCATTCAATATTGAGGACGATTATGGACGAACAATTCACTATTAATATCAGCATTATAATTCATGCAGAATGGCAAACATTAGGTTTTGGCTGATTGACTAGCTATACAGACGAATGCATGGGATAAATGCCCAGCTAGGGGTGTGGTATAAAACCGGTGAGTTAAATAACATCAAATTACGGGGATGGGATAACTCCTATGCAGTAATGAAGGTAACATCAGGTACAGTCAGGTGAACCCCAACTGGGCATCTAGTCTGAAGTCGGGCGATTGATTACATGAGGCTATGTGGATAGTTATTAACAGAGGATTAAATAGTAATGGTATTAGTCCACTCATCAAGAGTGTTCAGCCCTCGGTTTACCGAGTCAACACGTGAAATCCATTTACATTCAGCTCTTCCTAGCAGAGCGGCCATGTTGCCGCCCCTGATGGGTAGTGTGGGTTTCTCAATGACCATCCATCTGAGATCTGTATCAGCGTGGGCCATTTCTATGAAATGTGTGACCAAGGGCGCAGTGAGGACTTTACAATTTATCCTACTCTTGTGTTGTATTATCCGTTGTTTAACCATTTGGGTGGTTTGACCGATGTAGATGAGGTCGCAGGGGCAACGGATCGCATAGATGACATTTTGGGTTTTGCAATTAGAATGGTGAGTGAGGGGGGGCTCAATCTGTAGTGTAGCTCCTATTTTCCCAATAGGCTCTGCGCATTGGAATAGTACCTACAGCAGTAAAGGCCTAGGCCAGACGTTAACTAGGTCTACTACTGTCGATACTAGACTTAATTTTTGGGTTTGCCAGCTAAGCTCAGAGTTCGCTAGAAACTTTCTCGAATGTTCAAGGAAGGGATTAACTCCCCTGATTAGACAAGAAGGGATTTAGTTTCTGACAACCATAGAACATGACAACTTTGCTCTCCCCTAATCAAGAGTCAATCTCGAGAGTCGTGTGAGCACAAGGCAATTATTTTACTCAGTCAGTACGTGCATTCTTAGTCTCATCAGAATGTAGAGAAAAGGAAGAGACGGGCGTGTTCAATAAAAAGGTGTTATTTATTGATCAGTCTCTTTTCTCGTACAAGAGAAATGGATCGATATTATTGCAATACTTATAGTTAAGTAAAGTGCATACATTAGAAGCAATAGTATAAAATAATACTGTAAAAACATTGATATGGTTTCTGAGCCATATGATGTTTAAAATGATTAAAATATATTTACATACACATATACATTTGACTAAACGTACTCAACTGGTGTTTCTAAATACGCCTACCCCATGTACCTGACCTAAGTCTAATGCGTGGGCGGGAATAGAAAGTTACAGTTTAAGTTAAGTTTGTTTTTGCCAAGTGAATAACTAAAGAATTCTCTGTGAGGGGTTATTCAGTTCTGTACCTGGAATTTAGGATGGATGAGGAATGGTATCTCTTTCTCTGCTCTCGATATTCCAGGCTGCCTGCGAGGGCTACCCGGAAGCGCCGGTGCTGGGTCTCTCGGCTTGAGATAGCAGCGCGTCTCTCAGCGCGTCAGGAAGGCGGGGCTGCTGCCAGCGGGGTCTGCTTCTGCTCTCGGCTTCGGCAAGTATGGCTGCTCCGTCTTGTCACCACGCGTGTGTTTGCATAGGGCAAGGTCGGCAATATTTATACCTTAAAGGTGCCGAGATTGACGTAAGGATGGACATAGGTACGTCAATAAAGATGTCATACGACTTGCTCATTAGCACATTCTTTTGCAAAGTTCTCTGTGAAATCAAAACAATGGCCGCACGGATTATCCAGGTTGTCATAGGTTTGATTTGTTATGAGAACGTCGTATGCCTTATCAGGGGCTGGAGGAATGTCGCTTGTCTAATTAGATCTCAAGCGTTATGACCTAATCAGATAACACGTTCCTGTGCCGTAGTGTGACTGCGTCAGATAACGGTATCTGCATCATGGGGGATTTCTTGCCTCATGGGCTGACTGTTAGTTAACTTGATAGTTAGTTTAACCAGAATAGGGTCAGGAATAGGGGGATCGATTCAGAACCTATAGAAATACACGACACCCACTCCACGCTAACTATGGTCATATCTACTAATCTATGCATAGTATAACATAGTACAACATACTATAGAGTATAGTGTATACCTTACCACCCCAAAATACATAAATGCATTTCCAAATTTTCAAATATACTGAAAAATTGCAGTCATATATATTGTATGCACTTAAGCTATGAATTAAATGCAAAAGTAAACACGCATTGTTATGCATTATTGCTTTTTGGTATATGAGAAATACACATGAAATGGCTCTTAATATGGCTATACAGAAAGGAAGTCCGAGACCATTTCATCACATAATAAAATATTTGTGGACCTACCAGCGGGCAGCTAAAGTTTATATAAAGTATCTAAAAATAGAAATCTTAGTTCTCTAGGAATAGTTTCTTACTTTAAGCAGAAGATCAGTGTCCCGGGGAAAAATATGTAGAAAAATATTTTAAGGGGCATGCTGAAAAAATTGCTGTCCGTGAACTGAATGGTAATTGTTCATGTGACTTTATTTTTAAAGTTGAAGGCCGAATTCAGGGAACGCCGTGTGCGAGTTTACTCAAAAGTCTCTATTTCTGTTCCGGAGAGAACATCATATCATTCAGGCTTTCGAAAAAACTGTCAACAGCTTCATGGGAAAGTTCCACTAAGTCGGAAATACGGGTAACCATGCATTCGTGCGCATGATTGTCTCCATTGACATTCTGATTTGCATTGCTGACAGAAGGTCGTACCTGTTCGATGTTGCTTTCATCTTGAACTTCACTACTCTTCAATCGCAGTGGTGAAGATTCCAGGAATGCCGTCATCAGGATTGGCAGCCTTTGAGGGCAGCACAAAGCGTGAACCTTGGTAGGAACCAACAGTGTATCTGCATCCACCGGCGCATCCGATTGTAGCGTCAGACAGGTGTCTAACACGCATTCTTCTCCGCATAGCAGACACCTTAGTACAGGTAAAACACACCTTTGCCACATTGGTCGAAATGATAGAAACCAAGTCATGTTCAGGTCTCTAAGCCGGGAGAGTCCCAGGATTTTTTATATCCGGTCCCGGTATCCAATGGCTAGGATCGTATCTTCCATTGTCGCGAGAGTTTGATCTGTGACATGGGTTGCCATAACGAAAAATAAGGACTAGGAATAGGATTCCGGCAATTAGTCCTAGGATCAGGGGAAGTCCGCCAAAAATCGAATGGACGAAATCTGGAAAAATACCCAGTATGGCTTTGAATGGTGTTAATGCCATCGAAAATACTGTCTTAAATACCTTTGAGACCCCAGTGGTATCAGAAATATTTAAGATTTCGCTTAGGATTTCCGCAAAATGTACGGGGGAATTGGTTGATAATAATGTATGTATCTCTGCAGTCGTCCTTGCGACTTGTAGATCATACGTTTCTTTTGATGACGTGAGCCTTGTAGGCGTCTGAAGAAGCACTGTTTTCATTCTGCTTAAAGTATCTACTCGAATAGAAGTAATTTTCAAACTGGGCCATGCCCTCGCCTCCCTGTCTGGAAAGGAGCTGGGGAATAAAGAACGTCCACAGCACTTGACCTTCGCCGTTGTAGTTACTAGATAAGGAGTCCCGGGCATAAGACTGCAACATCTGCGGTCTACAATAAGAATGTAACTCCCATTATAGAGTCTTTGAAAGAATGGATCTATTTCAGTTGCAGGTGCGCCTTGCTGGTGACATGAAAGGTTGTATGAATTCCCTTCACAGGCTCCGTGCAAACTAATACCGTTACACAGAAGCGTGCCGCTTAGTGACATAGCACAATTGTTGCCACTAAGAAACACTTTCTGTCCTTTATTACTGACACATGCATGTGAATAGGGCAGGTTCCAAGTTGTTTTAAGGTACCCCTTTCCCAATTTCTCGTACATGCCAGCCTGTATATATTTTTGGCAGTATTGAAACCTGAAGGTTGAGATTGGAATATTTATGATTCCGTGGATTATCCATTCACTGACAGGTCGTTCTGACATTGTCATTGGTAATCTTTCTAGTTTTTCAATGCTCAAGATTGTATAATCAGCACCCTTTTGCGCCATACCGATTTGTCTATCAGTAAGGTTAAAGATTTGGAATAGTGACGTTGTGTTGATTAAACGCCAAGGCACATAGCCTGAACGCAGATTTTGTAACGTCCAGCCAAGCTGTACAATGGAACGCAATTGTGACTGACCATGTTGTAATAACAGTAAGTCTTGCGATAATATATCGATTGCTGAAGACACAATGCTGTCCAATGAAAAAATTCTGGAGGACAGAGTCATTAACCCATTGTCCACTACAGATAGTGATTTTTCCAAATTGATACGGTCAATTTCCCGTATTCTTTCTGCTGTTTCAATTTGAGTAACCTTCCAGGCCTCATTGTATGCTGCATATACAGAGGCTGCTATGAAACGCTTTTGACGCTGTTTGCGTGGTCCCATTATGAAATCACGCAAGTCAGCACCATCAGTAAGTAAAGTTAGGTGTTGCTTAATTTCAGGCAGTGTGGAAGTCTGTAGCCAATGAAGGCATAATTTGCCCACACTGTAGGTTGTTATTATCCCTGGGTGATGTCTTTGGGGATATCTAGGGTCTGGCCTGGTCATTTTGAAACCCTGTGTTTTATTAAGGAATCTATCTTGACAGTAATTTGTATCTGTGGGTCAGATCAACCATTGTTTCCAATCAGGATGTGTTCTGTTTTGGTTAAGTATATGGTTTATGTCTATTTCTTCATCTGTATCAGAGTTATTGCTAAACATTGTTGGCTTTGGAATAGACAGGTTATTTAAATCTTTGATTTTGGCTAAGCCAAAACAGGTGGTTTGTTGAACAGTGTCATTTAAAAATATCATTTGTTCTGGGATCATGCAGGCTCTAAACAAAGCTTCTATACCCTGTACTTGCCATTCTTTTGTACCCCAAACACTTTTCAAATCAACATTTTTGTCCCAATAATCAAATCCAAAAGTATTCATATTTTTGAAGAATGAATCTGAATATATCAATTTTGTGTTGGTTATCATGGTTTTCATCCCTGTCTTGTTTGACAATTTAAAATAAAATGTTTCAGCATTACTTATGTTAAAACCTGAAAAATATGAATATTTGTCATAAACGGTTCTAGAGCTCCCTTTTGGAGGTGTAGCACAATGTTCCCATTGATTATAATTTAAAACATTTCCAGGTTGTGCAGATTTATGCAAAAAATGGTTACCATAATGGTTATAGCAATACATACTATCATAATTTGTAGAACCTTGCAAATAATCATGTTTTGTAAATTTAGCAGACATTACTAAGTCAGACATCATATTGTTAATACTTTCAAAGTCCCAATCATCAGCAAATGAGTTTGGTTTTGCAAAGTCACTCAAGGAGATCTTGATATGGTGTGGATATTTCAGGATCTCGACCGGACCATAAATTTCATAGTCAGTGTTGTCCCAGGCTACCCCACCAGGTATCGGATTAGCTGTGAAGTTGGCTGAAGAAAGTTCTGGAGAAAGTTCTCTTTTCTCGACGTGTGAAGATGTGTGTGGTTTGAGGACCAAGTTGATGTTCTGACTTGCTGTGTCCATTTTAGCATATTTTCCCTCAATGAAGCGTCCCAAGGTAAATACCATGATGAGCCAAAGTATGAGGATAAATGCACCAAAACCCACCCAAAATTCAATCCATGGAGAAACCAGACATGTTTCTTTCAGTTGTTTCAAAAGTTCCTTAGCTTTGTCTTTAAAGGATTTTGATGATGGCTGTGTCTTTGGTTCACTGAAGCCTTCAGAGGAATCATCGAAGTTGATGAAGTAACCAGATGCAGTTCTGTCAATTGTTCCAATTGGTTCAGGATTTCTGTTTTTTGCATTTTCACTTGGTACTTCAGTATAGATTGGTGTGTCTCTGCTAAATGTCTTTATTTGGGTTTTCAGAGGTCTGAGTTCTATTGCATTGTTGCATAGTCCTTCTTGTTCTTCTTTAGGCGTTTCGAATGTGATGAGCCTTTTTGATAGGACCTCTGTACTGGTAGCAAACCTAGGTGTTCTGCTACTTATTGGGAGTCCACTTGGCCTACCGTTTGTTATCGGCCACATGTTGTGGTTTTACCAGGTCGATGGATACAACTCGGTTCTCCTTTTTTCCAGCAAGTGGCGGTAGTACAACTGATCTTGTCCCGTTGACAGACAAGACAGGAACTGCTTTTCTGTAAGAAGGCCCAAATTCCTTCTTTACCGCGATCTTCTCCCTGACTAGATCCCCGACTTTTGGAATCCAGACAGGTCTTGCTGGGACAGGTGGTGATTCTTCAGTGGTCGTTGGCTGTTGTTTCAACTGTATGTTGCTCAGGTCTTTTCTTGTTTTGTTTAAGTCCTGCAAAATAGCCAAACGGTCTTTGACATCAAAGGTTTTTTCTATTACCACTGAAGTCTGACTATCAAGGTCAGAGATCAACATCCTAGTTCCGAATAATAATTCGTACGGACTGAATCCCTTCAGAGAATTTCTTGGCAAGTTATTTAGACTACGTTGGACACTTATTAGATGTTTGACCCACCCAGCTCCCGAACCTAATATCCTTTCTATTATAGATTGCTTTCTGCCTTGGTTTTTTCTTTACACCATCCCATACCCTCAGGAAGGAAGTGAGAAGATTCCCGCTGGGCTGTGCTCATTTGGCCATGTTTCCCCCCCAGGCTGGTTTGCCTGAGTGAAAGAAATGGTCGAACGTAGCATGCTCTTAGCGTATATGCCATTTAGACTCGCAAATCTTGTATAACAGTCCGGACGTCAGCCGAGTGCTGAGGATCTACATTATAAGTGTAAACTAGCCTGTATATGTTAATCGCAAGCCATTCTTTTTGCTGGTAATATTATCTGCCTTGATACGACGAGGTATTAAACTGCTTCTCTCCCCACTGCGATCTCTGTTGCAGTTTGGGCAGTTTTTTACAAACATGGTGTAGTGCAGGCTCATGCCTGGCCACCAGTACCGTGATTGTAATTCTTCCAGAGAATCTTTTAATTTAAGGTGTCTGTGACCCTCGCCCATGTGTGCGTCTGCGATTAACAAGTGTCTCCTGTCCATGTTTGGAATCACTCTATCCCCCACTCCAGGGATTCGAGCAAAAGGGACGGAGTTTGCATCGATTATGTATGTATAATTGAGTGGATAGTTGATCGGTAACGCTGAGCAGTTGCCTTTTGATGACGTTTTCACCGCCAGCCATGTTTCACCGTCAATGCATTTTAATGTACGCTTTTTTCGATCTACGGGAGCCGATTTAGTGGCTGCCGCTGCGGCTGTTTCAGCCAATGAATTCCCTACAACGTGAACGCCATCACGTTGATGACTCAGTGAATGAGTCACGTGAGTCTTTGGTAGTTCTTTTTGTAAAAGAGCTATTTGTTCCCAGAGCAGTCTCTGCTTTATTGGTGCATCTGTGTCATCTTTGTAACCGTTCTGAATCCATGTCTGCAAATCGCTGTTATATGATTTGACGCAGTAATATGAATCTGACACTATAAGTGTCGGGAATTCGCGATCCGCATTATCTAGCGCCATTTTCAAAGCTATTATTTCAGTTTGTAGTTCTGAATTAGTTTCTACTGAGTGTGATTTTGTTAATAGAGGTTTTAATTTACCTCCGCGCCACACTTCTTTTGTAATCTCACATGTGGGGTTGTATGCATGTTCTCCCCAAACGGAGGGTTGAGCATGTCCGTCTGTAAGGATCTCAAAATTTCTGTGTGTGTTTGAGTCCAACTGGATCTTTTAAAGTCTGGTTTAATTAGATCATAAAGGGGTTTGACCCTTTCTGCGTAATTTGCAATGTATGTTCTTCCGAAATTTAGGAAGCCTAGAATTGACTGTAGGTTTTTTAGTGTTTTTGGAGCTTGGATTACGGCACATTTCTCTAGGAAATTGTCTGCCAGGCTTTTACCTTCACTTGATAGCTCATATCCTAAGAATAGGACTGTCAGATGGGCAATTCTGGACTTTTTAAAGTTGAATTTGTAACCCTCTGCAGCGAAACCAAGTATTATGGTGTTCACCCTTTTCAAGTGAGTCTCCAAGTCATCATCTGTTAAGTAAATGTCATCAACATAAGATAATGCTTCATCATCATATAGTTGTAGTAATTCTGTTACTCTTGCTGAGAATACCCCCGGGCTGTTCTTGTACCCCTGGGCTAACCGACAGAATTGTTTTTGAGTGCCATTTACTGAGAATGCAGTTAAATATCTGCTCTCTGGTGCTATGTTTTGACAAAAGAATCCATTGGAGATGTCCAAGGTTGTTTTGTATTTTTTGCGCACTATGTTATTCATTAGTGCAGCACTGTGTGAGTTTTGCACTGCAAAAGTTTTGCAACATGTGTTAAGGTGTCGGTAATCCAAAACTAGACGATATGAATTGTCTGGTTTGGAGACCGGAAACAAAGGATTGTTCATTTGTGAGGTGCAAGTTTCAATCACCCCCTGGTATTCTAGCTGATCTAGTATTTCATTTACTTGTCTTTTAGCTTCTTGCTTAATTGGGTACTGCCTTTGTGCAGTTGGTTGTGATTTTAACTGGATTTTGTGAGGAGGAGAATCCTCATCCCATCCTACATGATTTTTATATAAAGCAGGTGCTAAGGCCACTGCCCACTTTCTAGCAAGTGTATATTTTTTATGAATCGGGATATGATTCGAGAAGGCAGGCATAATTACTTCTTCGCCATGAGGGCACTCCCTGACAAACTCTGGTGGCCAGTCTTTTTCAGCTAGAAGGATGTCATAGCCTTTGGAGAGGTTATCCCAAAATAGTCCCCTAATTTTCCTAGTCTTATCTCCCTCTATACGTAATGTTATCTCGTATATCTTGTGGGGCTTGCTAACTCTGGTGTCTGCAGTTTCCACTTGAAGGTATTCATTCGTGTCCACTGTCTCCAGATGATTCATAAGGACTTTGCGAGCTATGCTCACCTCTGCTGCGCTGTCTAGCATTGTCTGAGCCCACTCTCCGTTTTTCAGTTGTGTCCTCAGTATTATCGGCATTGTTAACTACCTTGATACTGGCTACCTTCTTTTTTGGAAATTGTAATTTCTTTTTTAGCTGAGCAGGTTCCTTGTCTTTGGACTTGGCGTGCTCTTCTGATCGTCCTCTTCTTTCCGATTTCTGCGAGGAATTCTGAAAAGATTGAGAGGGACGTGTATCAATGTCTTGATATCTATCAGGTTTTTTAATATTATCCCTAATTTTAAGGTTATATCTATTCCCAGAGGGGTCACTCTGCGGTGACCTCTGTCTTAGGTTTGGAGATTTCTCTCTTCGCCTCGGAGACCTTCCTCTGGACTGGAATTTCTTTTCTTTAGGATTGGATTGTTTGTTTCCATCCCAGTTCTTTTTTGGTGAATTATTATTATTAAAAAATATTTTTTCTGGACTTGTAGTCAGTTGCGGTTTTACTGGTATTCCACCTAGACTATCTCTGCCTAGTTCCTCATAGGATTTTTCTATGATTCTGGCTATTTCAGCTGGTTGGTCTGCTATATCTGTCTCTTTTAACCTCTGGCGGATCGCCACGTTTGCTGCTTCACCTTTTATGTTGGCTAATAATATAGCCGAGACCTGCTTGAAGTCTTTCAGTAATTTCATACCAAGAGTTAAAGCAGGTTCTGGACCGTATTCATCTTGAATTTGTTTTAGCACATCTGGTATCACCGAAATGGATGGGACACCGTGCGTTTTTGTGTAGATGGAAGCAAAGACTGTACCCCAAGTGTCACAGTCCTCAATATGTGGTGCGATTCCCATTGGGAGACATATAGTCAGAATCCTGTGTTTTTCTAATGGCGTGGTGTCAGGAAACACCGCCTCTATTTGGGTGATTTTCTGTGCCAACCAGAATGGTATCTGTTCCCGTTTAGCTGGAACTTTACCTAGGCAGGATTGGATGTTCTGTGGTGTGATTTTATTTGTGTTCCCCTGGTGAGGGGTCAGCTGTGGAAGTTTAATCGCTGGCTGAATTGTTGAAGTCCGCATTACATACTGAACTAATTGTCTATGAATTTTTAGTAGTTGTTTTAGCTGTATTAATAGCTCTGCTGCAGGCATTCTTTCGATGTCTGGATGTGGTGTGTATCCGGCTAAGACCGGCCACGTTGCTCCTGGTCTACCTAAAGGACCGAGCCTTGTAATGTGATTGTTATGTATTAGGGCGCCATCAAATAAGAGCAAATGCTCTTGGAATTTGAGTGGTACTTCCACCTCCTCGAAAGGAGTGTAAATGTCAGGTGGTACCTCTATTTTGTAATAGTGGAAGTACTTTGTTACAGCATTTGCTGCTGGAAAATGTATCCATGTATAGTATACCTCTGTCTGCCGATATTCGTGTGCCTCAATTACGAATATAACTGTGCCACCTCTAGGTGTCAGTCCATTTTCTATAAGTTTTAAGGTTATAGATCTTCTTTTGCTGACCGGTATGAGTATTATATCCGCGTCTGCATCCTTTAGTGCAGTATCTGCTGCTGCTATTTCAGCTGCTAATCTAACTGCCTCTCTTTCTTCATCACTGTCTCCCATTTTACAGACAGGATGATATTATGTCTATTTGCAGATCAGGTTTCTTTATGGAACAAAGATTAGATGCACAATATTATGGAACTGTTTTTATCCTTCAACGTTGACTTGACCAAGAACCATACATAGGAGTTCCCTCCTGCGAGGTTTTGGAGGATATAACCTTTCACCCACTCCAGACGTCTTTGGAGTATTTGGGAAAAGGGGTCTGAGTGAGAAAGCACGACTGAGTTACTCTAAATGTCTTACGTTAGTTTTATCGCCCTTTCCAAACGCGTTGGGCGCCATGTAGTGTAGCTCCTATTTTCCCAATAGGCTCTGCGCATTGGAATAGTACCTACAGCAGTAAAGGCCTAGGCCAGACGTTAACTAGGTCTACTACTGTCGATACTAGACTTAATTTTTGGGTTTGCCAGCTAAGCTCAGAGTTCGCTAGAAACTTTCTCGAATGTTCAAGGAAGGGATTAACTCCCCTGATTAGACAAGAAGGGATTTAGTTTCTGACAACCATAGAACATGACAACTTTGCTCTCCCCTAATCAAGAGTCAATCTCGAGAGTCGTGTGAGCACAAGGCAATTATTTTACTCAGTCAGTACGTGCATTCTTAGTCTCATCAGAATGTAGAGAAAAGGAAGAGACGGGCGTGTTCAATAAAAAGGTGTTATTTATTGATCAGTCTCTTTTCTCGTACAAGAGAAATGGATCGATATTATTGCAATACTTATAGTTAAGTAAAGTGCATACATTAGAAGCAATAGTATAAAATAATACTGTAAAAACATTGATATGGTTTCTGAGCCATATGATGTTTAACATGATTAAAATATATTTACATACACATATACATTTGACTAAACGTACTCAACTGGTGTTTCTAAATACGCCTACCCCGTGTACCTGACCTAAGTCTAATGCGTGGGCGGGAATAGAAAGTTACAGTTTAAGTTAAGTTTGTTTTTGCCAAGTGAATAACTAAAGAATTCTCTGTGAGGGGTTATTCAGTTCTGTACCTGGAATTTAGGATGGATGAGGAATGGTATCTCTTTCTCTGCTCTCGATATTCCAGGCTGCCTGCGAGGGCTACCCGGAAGCGCCGGTGCTGGGTCTCCCGGCTTGAGATAGCAGCGTGTCTCTCAGCGCGTCAGGAAGGCGGGGCTGCTGCCAGCGGGGTCTGCTTCTGTTCTCGGCTTCGGCAAGTATGGCTGCTCCGTCTTGTCACCACGCGTGTGATTGCATAGGGCAAGGTCGGCAATATTTATACCTTAAAGGTGCCGAGATTGACGTAAGGATGGACATAGGTACGTCAATAAAGATGTCATACGACTTGCTCGTTAGCACATTCTTTTGCAAAGTTCTCTGTGAAATCAAAACAATGGCCGCACGGATTATCCAGGTTGTCATAGGTTTGATTTGTTATGAGAACGTCGTATGCCTTATCAGGGGCTGGAGGAATGTCGCTTGTCTAATTAGATCTCAAGCGTTATGACCTAATCAGATAACACGTTCCTGTGCCGTAGTGTGACTGCGTCAGATAACGGTATCTGCATCATGGGGGATTTCTTGCCTCATGGGCTGACTGTTAGTTAACTTGATAGTTAGTTTAACCAGAATAGGGTCAGGAATAGGGGGATCGATTCAGAACCTATAGAAATACACAACAAATCCAGTGATCGGACACTACAAATGCCAATCCTGCAGTGTGTGCGAGTTGACCATCGAAACCAAAGAATTCATCTACAATGGACAAACGCACCCCCTCACTCACCATTCTAATTGCAAAACCCAAAATGTCATCTATGCGATCCGTTGCCCCTGCGACCTCATCTACATCGGTCAAACCACCCAAATGGTTAAACAACGGATAATACAACACAAGAGTAGGATAAATTGTAAAGTCCTCACTGCGCCCTTGGTCACACATTTCATAGAAATGGCCCACGCTGATACAGATCTCAGATGGATGGTCATTGAGAAACCCACACTACCCATCAGGGGCGGCAACATGGCCGCTCTGCTAGGAAGAGCTGAATGTAAATGGATTTCACGTGTTGACTCGGTAAACCGAGGGCTGAACACTCTTGATGAGTGGACTAATACCATTACTATTTAATCCTCTGTTAATACCTAGCCACATAGCCTCATGTAATCAATCGCCCGACTTCAGACTAGATGCCCAGTTGGGGTTCACCTGACTGTACCTGATGTTACCTTCATTACTGCATAGAAGTTATCCCATCCCCGTAATTTGATGTTATTTAACTCACCGGTTTTATACCACACCCCTAGCTGGGCATTTATCCCATGCATTCGTCTGTATAGCTAGTCAATCAGCCAAAACCTAATGTTTGCCATTCTGCATGAATTATAATGCTGATATTAATAGTGAATTGTTCGTCCATAATCGTCCTCAATATTGAATGACTGGGTTCTAACCTCCTGTAACTTGAGAAATCCTTATCGTGTGCCATACTGTATTTATATGCATCCACGTACAATGTGTTGTGGCCTTACAGTCCCCCACTCGCTCTGGATGGTCTCTCTGTCCCTCCGGCCTCACCACCAAACACTTCTCTCAGGCAACTTCCTGTTTGTCCCTGTTGCCGCGCAACCGGCCCGGCACGCCTTTTCCCCGCCCCCTCCCCGCTCTAAGCCCCGCCCCTCGCGCGATCGGTGCTCATATCTCCTACGGAGGACGCCGAGCCCCACACAGCTACGGCATTTGCTGCCCGCTTCAAGCAACTTTGCAGAGCCCTCATCGCCCTGAGACGTCCTGATTCATACAGGTACGCCGGAGCTCCGCCATCACCCGTGCGAGCTCAACCCGATCCTTTCTGTGCTTCCTTCCCGCCAGTACCGTTGTGTCATTTTCGCTTCTCTCCCTACAGGCGCCCCAACGCTCCCTTGCTGATCTGACTCTATCCCCTGCACGATCAGGTAGGCACTCCATTCGATCTGCACCCTGGTGGTGGGGAATCATCCCGCCACACCTATGTTTCCATTGTAACCTTGCCCCCTGGTATCTCCTTGCAGCCATCCTCTCCAGAGCCACGGCCAGGACGCCCAGCCCACAGGATCTCCACCAGGCTGACGCTGTAAGTTTCCACAACCCCGCGCTCTCTCACTATCACCAAAACCCCCCCTCCAAATTGCACCACCATACTTGTTTAGCGATCACCACCTAGCCACGCGACACTGTAGTCGAATCCTGGTTAAGTCCCTTGTCACCCCCTTTTAATGACCAACCCTAGTCTCTATTCGCCTGCTGCATGACCGAACACCGGCACACCTAGCAACACCATACGCCCGTCTCTCCTGAGTTGGCTTGTTGCTTTGATTTGACCCATAGTAGCACCACGTCGATACTGGCAGCGTTTAACCCCCCAGCACCCTCCTTCTCCCTGCTTAGCCGGCGCCCTCCTCAACTGTCCCCCCCTTTCTCTCTCTCCCCCCACAGCACTGTTCACACCGACAACCCCCGTCCTGAAGATGATCCCAACTGACAGGGATCGAAACGCCGTCGACCTTACAGCATAATCATAAGACGCATATTAAGCTTGGTGCTCCTGTCAAACTGTTTTAAATCATGTTTTAAGTGACTACAACTTGATTCTAATTTGGAGCCATCATTGTTTTACCTTATTATTTGTCACTATGCGCCGATCACGCTGCTCACTTTAGCACTTGCACCTTCACAGTCACTTACTGTATATATCACCAATTATCAAGTGCCACTGGGTTGTCACATGATTCCTTCTGTACAGTGCTGTTCAAACTGTATTACCTTGAAAAAAAAACCCTACCAATGGTGAATAATACCTTTTTCGAAGAACTCAAGTGACTCCTTGTTGGTTATTTCTCGTAATGCTAATTGCATACACTGTGTAAATTGTCTTCTAAATAACACCTGTTGGGAACTGTTTCTACGTACATTATACACCCATCCCAACCTGGTTTATGGGTCCCCTCCTGTCAATTTTACGTAATTTGGAATGCATCATGCATTTCGCAATTTTAGGAATTGCAACCATGTTGCGATTTCTAAAATTGCGATTGCATTTAAGAAATCGCAATTTCAGATGTCTTAAATGCAATACATGATCATTTTTTAATTGCAAATTCGCAATTTGGAAGTGGTAAAATAGCATGAGGTTGACCCTCATGCTAATTTACCGAAAACTTTCAAATATGCACAAATTGCATTTTTGAGAGTATTAATTTACACAAACACATGCCCTTGGGGCATGTGTGTGTGTACATTGCATTTGAAGTTACATTTCAGGGGTGCTGGGAGGGGTTCTTTGGACCCACCCATGCATTCTTGAAATTGCATTCACATTTTGCAAATCTCAATTTGAAATTCGCAAAATGTGAATGCCTTCCCATTCACTCCTATGGGCCTTTTGGCCCATAGGAATCAATGGGAAGGGTTTTCCTTAATTGCGATTCGCAAATTGTGAATCGCAATTAAGGAAAAATACCGAATCGCAAAAAAAATGCGAATTTTTCATGCATTGCAATTTGCGATTTCTAAATTGCGATTCCTTAATTTTCGCAATTTCGGAATCGCAAACGGGTGCAATGATGCATGTGACCATATGTCCTTCTTTTGTTTGATGCTCTAACCTTATAAATTATATGTATTCGGCTGTGCCATTGATACATTTAATGAAGAGCAGATTCTATTGCATGTATATAGAGGGAAGGGTGTAAATGCTAGAATGTATTCTAGAATTTGCAAAAACTCTGACGATGCAGGCAGCAGCGCTCATTTCCTTGCCATTCTGTGGAAGTTCGCCTTCCTATAGATGGAAGTATAATTCTGGGGGTTTCTCCTATGTTGTGGTTTTGCTTGACAAAATGATCTGCTTACCCTGGGTTGGGTGTTTCTGTTGTCACCACAGGGTTGTTTGTACTCAGGATTCTTGAAAGAGGTACACTGTAATCCATCAAGGAATGTTTGCGATGTATTTACATTTTGTGACACAGTCATGTGGACCCCAGCATGAAAGAGACTAATGCAGAACTGCAAAAGATAAATGTGATGGGAAGCCTCTTGTCCTATGCTCATAATGAGACATTTATGAGAGATTCAGAAAATATGAGACTGTCAATTAAACTTTACTGAACTCAGAGTAGCGACCATCAGAACGTCGCAATCACTCCTGTTCTCACTTTCACACAGCTTTCTCTATAGACTCTCTGTGAGACATACCCTTTGCTCCCCACATCTTTCTGAATCCTCCATCTGCGTATTTTACATCTCATCTCTACCCTCTTCTGCATCATCTTTTCACCCTCTATTTACTCTCTCCTACATGCACTTCCTCCCATCTGCTTCCCTCCATCATCCCCATACACACACTACACAATCACATACGTTTTCAATTTCCAATTGTAAGTAATGTGACAGCTGTATACCTCCTTCACCCACCTTTGGATATAATAAAACTTACAATTTACATTTGTGGCCATTGCTCTCTGAGATCTGCAGAGAGGCCAAGGTCTGGATGGGCAAGTATTCTGGGTACCTTTATACCCCACTGTGAGAAACACGCTGACAATCAAGTTCTTTTGTTGCTGTAGCTAGGACCCTGATTCCAAACATTTGTTTGATGCTAGGCAATCAAAGCTAAACTCAGAGAAACATTCCAAGAAATGTAAGTTATGTTTGCAAATTAATTTGAGTTAACAGTTACAGTTCAGAGAAAACACATGCTGAAGTATGACCTCTACTTTCGTTTTTTCATTAGGATTATAAAGCTACTTGAGAATTAAAACAGTCCTCAACATATTCAGAACCTATATTTTCTGATATATACATATATTTTTGTATCTAAAGTAATGGTATATGTCTGAAGAGAGATTCAGTAGCATAAATTATAAGTTATAAAAAGTCTGATAAATGCTTCTTTACGTTTCAGTTTTGAGAAAAAACTTGAATGTCCATGAGAAACAAGAGAGCATTTCATTTTACATCAAAAACCTAAGGTATTTATACTACAAGAGTGGAAAAAGGTTATATGTTATGACACAGATTATATGGACTTTATAGGTACTGTTTATATTTCAGTAAACTAATAAAGAAAGCTCATCAATATTCCAGAGAGCCTGAGGTTTAATGAAATTCTAGAGGAAGGTCAAACATTTAAGCGAGTAATGGATGAATATTCATAGAAACATGATATTGAAGATGAATAGTTGTTTTTAGATGATCCACTATGACCCAAGTAGATGATAACATCCAACAGAGAGATGAGTCAAGATGGTGCATCCAGTGTTTCTGGTTTTGCTCTTAGCTCATTTCTTTTTCACCAGGACTACAGATAAACTTTCAAATTCTCATCATGAATATTTGTCCATGGATTTGGTGAAGTGTGGAACTATTATTGTAAGATACCAGGACAAGGAGACAGATATGGTGTTGTGTAGTTCCTATATTACCCATGCAGGACCTGCGCGTTTGGATAACATAAACTGTAGGATTGGTGGCAGACTAACTCTGAGCACCCCCACCAAATTTGTTAGCCTGTTTTGTATTAGCTAGCTCACAGTGCCACTAGAATCTCCTCATATCAGGGAGAGAATAGTTTCTGGCAACCTTAGAACATGACAACCCTTATCCCCCAGCATCGTGGAAACAATGTACTACCTTTCACTCAGTCACTCGTGCTCACTTATTCGGTCTCAGAGAGTTTACCCAGAAGAAACAGTTGGGCGTGTTACAATAAGCATTTTTTGCACAGTTGTTCTTCTTGTGTAAAATTGATGTGCTGTAACAACCGTTAGACAGTATCAGAGATATATGATAAGCAGTGCAGTATATAAATAAGGATAGTACAGTTCTACCATTTTGCACTAGTCATGAACACATGCATGGATTTAAAATGCATGATAAACAGGCGTGTTTACTCCTATGATGCCTATTTAGAAGTACCTAAGTGTACCTAGTATGTAAGTAGGTGTGAAGCCAAGAATCCCTCTAGGTTTAGTCTAACCCCATTACCTGAAGCAAGTGAAAGTGGGACCCCGTCCTGGTCTCGAGTTGGACACCCCACAAGGGATGTTTAGACCACTGTCAGCTGAGGTGTCTGCATGCAGGAGCCTCAGCGTCTCTGGTCAGTGTGTCGAACTGGAAGTCTTGGCTCCCTCTAACTAATACTAGCAAGAGGGGGAAACAGCAGTTTCAACATGGGTGTTACCACGCAGGTAGGTAACAACACAGTCATTACAACAACCGCGTTGTTCCCACGCGTGGCTTTACATCGCAAGTCATTTCTAGGACTTGCATTAGGTGGCGTGCAACACTAGGGAATGTTTTGGATTTTAAATCCCAAAGAAAGGGAGGTCTCCTAGAAGCGTCCAATTTGGGACAAGGAGGAAGGAAATTAAGAACTTAAACAGTCCCAGTGTTCAGTCTTTGAAAGGGCCTCTTGTATACACCCCTCATAACTCAATAAACTAACCATATAATAAAAAGATATATAGTTTTCAGCATACAGTAAAACAATGAATTCAAACAACAGTGTTTTTTCTAAAAAAATTTAAACAATTTATTACAAATCATTAAATTGAATATATTGATATCAGCAATGCAGTATCATACATTAAAAAAAATATATAAAAAATGTGCCAATACATATGGAAAGCCCTTCAATTAAAAAGTCCAAAGTTATCACACAGCATTTAAAATAGAAGACATATTAAAATTACAAGGTGCAAAGTTGTCACAAAGTGCAAAGTTGTCGAAGCAGCGTTTCGCTTTATTACGATATCACCTTCATCAGGACAAGATTCTATTTTAGAAAAAACATACAATTAGAAACAAGCATTTAATCTTTAGAAAACATTTTCTTTCACCTTCTAAGGCACAAGTCTATACTGGCATATATTTTTTACCAAAATATTAAGTTTGCCAACACTGTATTTTCTACATGTATTATACAATACTATGTTTATAATTATTGTGGTTGAGTTACGTGGGGTTATACTATTGGGCTCAAGGAGGAGTGACCTGTGCCACACACAGGTAGTAAACACAGATAAATCATTATGTCTACCTTTGATAATTCGTTCAGCCTCTTGTTTGAATTAGGAGGTTTTTCATACGTGTTGCCTCATTGGATAAAGGCTTCTATTCTGATAATTGTGCCACAGATTCCTTGCTGGAGGGGAAATGAATTGACAACAACATATATTAATTAGATTGCCGAGTTTTTTATTTTCAGCATTTTACTTTGCTTAGGGCGGCCTGATTATATAGCATATTCCCTGATTTGATATTACTTTCAATCTCAGAAACTCTGTGTTGAGGATTGGACCGGAGGGGGGCCACCGTATTGATATTAGATATGTTGCTGTAAGGAGACATATATATATACTCATTAAGGTCTTGCAGGTGCTTCAAAGTAGAGGTCTTTTATTTCTCTAGATTATGGGACCTTACCGACCTATTAACTTGCGTATTTCTTCATTGGATGTTAATCGATCACAGCCAAAAACCCGCAGAAGTCTGTAATGTTAAATTGAAGGTCTGATACATTAAATGTTTCGAAATAATCATACGCCCCAATGAATTTGCTGAGAGTCCAAGATCTAGTACTTACCCTGAAAACAGGGATATTGAGCCCCCAGAGCAGTGTGACTGGATTCCTTTTAATTCTACCAGTGCTGTATTGTGGTCTGTTTTCCAATTGACCTGCAATAGATTATAATATACATCTCTTTGTACTTTATATTTAAAATCTTAGAATGCATTGTTAGTAGATAGCGTGTAAGTTCCATAAATTATTTCATCATACACTACTTGATTTGTCCTTATCAGTTTTATTTGGTGGGTCGTCTCTTTTACCATTGATTACCTCTTTCATTTGTTAGAGTATGTCTCACATAGTTAGGCAATTTAACAATTGAGTAGGGGACGGGAATGCTCTCTCGTTAGTATAAAGAGCAAGGGGATTGATATCCTGCCACTATAATACAAACTTCAAATTTCCGTAATCAAGATCTGATGCCTAGTTGGTACGTTATTTTACATCTTCCTTCACGTGCATTGTTAATTAAGCGATGTTTACGTGTAAGACAGAAATTTTACTTATTATGAGTTATTGAATGTCAACACTATCAAACCGGCAATTAATCAATTATCGCAAATTGGCTTACGGAGGCCAGATCCTTTCTGGCGATATAATCTCTAGCTTAGCCGTACACATTTGAAGTGGGATTTCAACTTCGTCCACCTACTATCTCTAACTGCGACTGGTGGGTTTCTATCAGAGCTGGAGCCTCTGAGTGGCTCTATGAGCGTTGTTAAATAGGCGGTATTAACTTATAGGGCACCCTTATTGCTTATCATGCGCTGTTAGACATGAGCACTGCCCACCTATCAACTTCTCGGATCTCGCAAGTTAGCTTACAAAACCCATCTTGTGTGTGGCGTTACACTCTCTGACTAACACTACCACATTACCGTGGAGTTTAACGTGAATACGGACAACCCGGGACGGTTTTTACCTTGTTGTATTCAGTCGGCCTCCCTGCTCCCCTTTCAGTTCCTCGTCATCTCGTTGGTAAATAAAAATCAGCACTCGTCTGGTGGTTGCTTTTAAATGATTTAACGCGGTAATGTTTAAGCGTCTTCTCACGGGGGCACGTTAACTCAGTGACGTCATAAGGATATTCCGCAATATCAGAAACTACAAATGTAGTTCCAATCGTATTTGGCTCCTCGGCACGTATATGATATCGACAAGCCCGCAAAGCTTTATTTAAATTGAAGTATTGACAGTGTTGACAACTCTCATTATGTCTGCATCTTTTGTTTATCGTGCCCTTCTGATTGGGGACACCGCATATTATGTATATCTCTGTTGTGAGATACCCTACTTAGTTATACAAAAAGCCATCACTTCCCACCTGTTTGTAACTTCAATTAGATCAATTTCGGGAATATAATGCAAATATTCCTGCTTTACAATTAAAGTAAGCAGAATAAGTAAATACCTTTGTTTATACACAGCATCGTTCAGAGTTATACTCTCACCATGTAGAAACTGGTTTGTTCAGTATTGGTTATCCACAGCATCATTTAAGGGTTATCTTCTTACCACTAGGGAACTGTTTTGTTCAGTATTTATAAAGATTATTATTGAATCTTAAAGCAATCCTTGCCCTGATGTATATTCTTAGCTTATCTTCTCTATTAGGCATATATATGGTCTCAGGTTAAATGGGAGGATCTTACTTCCTACATAGTCTTATATAATACGTTCCCAGTCTTCTTTAGTGTTGAGTCCATCTCTTAATGAGTTGAATCTCGACATGAAGTATTGCTCACATTTTTTACGTTTGATATCGGTGTTACCCCCTCTGCTATTGAGCGTGTTAAGTTCTAGCCCACACCATCTTAGATCATTAATACTGTGTCCTGCTGTCTTCCAATGATCTGTTAATGGGGCTCCTTTTTTATTACAGCGAATGGCAGATTTGTGCTCATTTATCCTCAACCGGATTTCACGGGACGTTTCTCCAATGTATATATAGTCACAAGGACATTTGATAAGGTATACTAAATTTTTAGCTCTACAATTGATAAATGATTTGACTCTATGCTTTGTTTTATTGTGTTCCACATAATCACCTTTGATTATGTTTGTACAATTTGAGCAATTACTGCATGGAAAAGTACCAACAGGAAGTGGGCTTTTATCAATGCTCAGTTGAGTCACCTTAGTGTCTTCCCTGTAGGTATGGACTAGGTTGTGTTTGATGGTGCGGTTTCGTCTAAAAGCAAACATGGGTTTAGGGACCTTTTCTTTTTTCTTTTTGGTCACCAAGCTCCAATTGCGATTTATTATATTTTTCACTTAATTGCTTATTCCACTGTAATTACTTACAAATACTAGTCATTTATCAGTTTTTTTTTTTACTTTTTCTTGGAAGAGATTCACTCTATTAAAATACTTTGCTCTTTTAAATGCTTGTTTTACCATGCGCTTAGGATAGCCTCTATTCAGGAATGTTGTAGTTAAAACCTCATCATGTTTTAAAAAATCACATTTCTGGGAGCAGTTATGTTTCAGTCTTAAAAACTGTCCAAAAGGAATATTATTTTTTTGAGAGGGTGGATGATGACTTTTATAATGGAGCATCGTATTTCTATCAGTTGTTTTGGTGAATAACTCTACCTGTAGGATGCCTTCATCATGTTTTATAATTATATCTAAAAATTCACATTGGTATTGATCATAGTGAACCGTGAATTTGAGGTTATCTCCTAGATTTAACCAGGAAATAAATTCTTCTAAACTTTCTAATTGTCCGGTCCAAATAAAAAAAACATCATCTATATACTGGGACCAAACTGAAATATTTTCATAAAAAGGGCCATCGAATTGAATATGTGCATCTCCTCAAATTGGGCTACGTAGAGGCATGCCAGACTGGGAGCGCAGGTGACTCCCATGCTGGTCCCTTTAATTTGTTTAAAAAACTCTTTATTAAATATAAAAATGTTGTTTTTTAAAACAGTAGTTACACAATCAATAATAAATGATTCATGAGGGGTTGAGTCCTTATCACTGTGGCACAAGAGAGTATTAACCATGTCAATTGTGCTGTCTTGGGGTATGTTTGTGTATAATGCCTCGATGTCGAGTGTTACGAGGTATTGTGTATCCGGATTAGAATGTAAGTTCTCTACCTTTTTTATAATAGCGGATGTATCTTTAATGTACGCTTTCTGCTTGGTTACATATGGTTGCAGGAAGATGTCAGCATATTTACTCAGGGGTTCTGTAAGAGATCCTATGCTCGACACGATGGGTCACATGGGGCGATCTGTGGGATTTTTATGCACTTTTGGAAGTCCATAAAGTGCTGGAACTGTAGGATTAGTATTTAATAAAAATCTATATTCCTCAACGCAGATGACCTTATCTTCTTTTGCGAAGTCTAGCATTCTCTTAATCCTACTCTGAAGGTCAGACCATTCTCTCTTATTCGATTTTTGATAATGTTCTTTGTTCTCAAGAAGTGAGATCATTTTGTCATTGTATTGTGTGGTCGACATCACTACTATGCTCCCGCCTTTGTCTGCAGGTTTAATGTAAATGTAAATGTAACTGTAATGTAAATAGTTAACATGTGGCAGTTTTCCAATTTGCTTAGGGCCTCTTTTTCCTCTCTACTTAAATTAAAATCAATCCACTTTTTTTGATCAAGTAAATCTGAGACATTTTTAGTTACAATTGTTTCAAAGGCCTCGATTTCTTTATTAACTTGTCCAATCTGGGGAGTCCAAGTTGATTTGGGCTTAAGGCCAGATTTGTTGAGGGAGGGGGCTCTGTCTTTATCCTCAAAGAATGATTGAAGTCTGACTTTTCTAAAGAAAGTTTGGAGGTCCCTTTCAAGATTGAATCAATCAACTGGAGATACAATCGCATATCCTAACCCTTTCTCAAGAAGTTTTATTTCTTTAATGGACAGTTCTGTGTCAGATAGATTGATCACAGGGGCTTTATTTGAATGTCCCGGTTTTCTGACTCCTGGTGTACGGTCTCTGTTGGTACTGAGGTTGAGGGGGATATTTGCCTCTCCCTCTGCCTCGTCCTCTCTGTTGGGTAAAATTCTGTCGCTGTTCTAAAAAAGAGAGAGAGTCCCTATTTGAGCCTTTTGTAGTTTCCTTATCTTTGCTGATGTTTCTATTCTCACTCTGTATTTCCGGTTCACTGTCAGAGCTGGTGTATGAGGTGTCAAAAAATCTGACTTTTTTCTTCTGAAAGTTGTGAACCTGGTGTTGTTGCCAGGGTTTGCGATATTGGGGCATTTCTCTTGGGCGTTCATAATAGTCCTTCTGTAGGTATGGATAAATAAGTTCTGGATTGTGTTTGCTAACATCTTTTCTTAGTTTATTGCTTTTTTTGTTAAAAAGATAATCTCTGTAGCCATCGACGTCTTTCTAGATATCTTCCAGTTTTTTTATGACGCCGTGCTTTCAGTTAGTTTCTTTTCTAGGTCTTTTAGTTCTTGTCTCTCTACAGTAAGTATCTCTGACGCTGTTTCTATTATTAAAAGCATCCAGTCACGGCTGCATCGGTTGGCCACGAGGGTCCATTTTTCTATAAATTTATGGTTCCCAATGACTATTCCTGGTTCATTAGTGACCTGGAGTCCCTTGGGGATTATCCCATTTTTGCAATAATCAATTAAGAAATCAGAATGTAATTCTGTTCTTATTATCTTTTTCTTAGTGTTCCATAAATTACGCCACTCTTCCTCATCTGTATTATTAATTTGGGCGGATGAGATATTTTTAGTAGTGCCATTAATTATTTTGTTAAATTGATCCTTGCTATAGCTGAGGGTTTTTATGCCTTCCATATCGGCTGCTTATTACTCTAAGGTGCAAAAACCACCTCCCCGGTTAAACAACCGTGAGTCACAAATACCAAAGAAAAGGAGGTCTCCTAGAACTGTCCAATTTGGGACAAGGAGGAAGGAAATGAAGAACTTAAACAGTCCCAGTGTTCAGTCTTTGAAAGGGCCTCTTGTATACACCCCTCATAACTCAATAAACTAACCACATAATAAAAAGATATATAGTTTTCAGCATACAGTAAAACAATGAATTCAAACAAGTGTTTTTTCTAAAAAAAAATTGACAATTTATTACAAATCATTAAATTGAATATATTGATATCAGCAATGCAGTATCATACATTAAAAAAATATATAAAAAATGTGCCAATACATATGGAAAGCCCTTCAATTAAAAAGTCCAAAGTTATCACACAGTATTTAAAATAGAAGACATATTAAAATTACATGGTGCAAAGTTGTCACAAAGTGCAAAGTTGTCGACGCAGCGTTTCGGTTTATTACGATATCACCTTCATCAGGACAAGTTTCTATTTTAGAAAAAACATACAATTAGAAACAAGCATTTAATCTTTAGAAAACATTTTCTTTCACCTTCTAAGGCACAAGTCTATACTGGCATATATTTTTTACCAAAATATTAAGTTTGCCAACACTGTATTTTCTACATGTATTATACAATACTATGTTTATAATTATTGTGGTTGAGTTACGTGGGGTTATACTATTGGGCTCAAGGAGGAGCGACCTGTGTCACACACAGGTAGTAAACACAGATAAATCATTATGTCTACCTTTGATAATTCGTTCAGCCTCTTGTTTGAATTAGGAGGTTTTTCATACGTGTTGCCTCATAGGATAAAGGCTTCTATTCTGATAATTGTGCCACAGATTCCTTGCTGGAGGGGAAATGAATTGACAACAACATATATTAATAAGATTGCCGATTTTTTATTTTCAGCATTTTACTTTGCTTAGGGCGGCCTGATTATATAGCATATTCCCTGATTTGATATTACCTTTCAATCTCAGAAACTCTGTGTTGAGGATTGGACCGGAGGGGGGCCACCGTATTGATATTAGATATGTTGCTGTAAGGAGACATATATATACTCATTAAGGTCTTGCAGGTGCTTCAAAGGTAGAGGTCTTTTATTTCTCTAGAATATGGGACGTTACCGACCTATTAGCTTGCGTATTTCTTCATTGGATGTTAATCGATCACAGCCAAAAACCCGCAGAAGTCTGTATTGTTAAATTGAAGGTCTGATATATTAAATGTTTCGAAATAATCATACGCCCCAATGATTTTGCTGAGAGTCCAAGATCCAGTACTTACCCTGAAAACAGGGATATTGAGCCCCCAGAGCAGCGTGACTGGATTCCTTTTAATTCTACCAGTGCTGTATTGTGGTCTGTTTTCCAATTGACCTGCAATAGATTATAATATACATCTCTTTGTACTTTATATTTAAAATCTTAGAATGCATTGTTAGTAGATAGCGTGTAAGTTCCATAAATTATTTCATAATACACTACTTGATTTGTCCTTATCAGTTTTATTTGGTGACATCTTCCTGCAACCATATGTAACCAAGCAGAAAGCGTAGAGAACTTACCTTTTAATCCGGATACACAATACCTCGTAACACTCGACATCGAAGCATTATACACAAACATACCCCAAGACAGCACAATAGACATGGTTAATACCGGTACTATCTTGTGCCACAGTGATAAGGACCCCACCCCTCATGTATCATTTATTATTGATTGTGTAACTACTGTTTTAAAAAACAACATTTTTATATTTAATAAAGAGTTTTTTAAACAAATTAAAGGGACCAGCATGGGAGCCACCTGCGCTCCCAGTCTGGCATGCCTCTACGTAGCCCAATTTGAGGAGATGCACATATTCAATTCGATGGCCCCTTTTTATGAAAATATTTCAGTTTGGTCCCGGTATATAGATGATGTTTTTTTTATTTGGACCGGACAATTAGAAAGTTTAGAAGAATTTATTTCCTGGTTAAATCTAGGAGATAATAACCTCAAATTCACGGTTCACTATGATCAATACCAATGTGAATTTTTAGATATAATTATAAAACATGATGAAGGCATCCTACAGGTAGAGCTATTCACCAAAAAAACTGATAGAAATACGATGCTCCATTATAAAAGTCATCATCCACCCTCTCAAAAAAATAATATTCCTTTTGGACAGTTTTTAAGACTGAAACGTAACTGCTCCCAGAAATGTGATTTTTTAAAACATGCTGAGGTTTTAACTACAAAATTCCTGAATAGAGGCTATCCTAAGCGCATGGTAAAACAAGCATTTAAAAGAGCAAAGTATTTTAATAGAGAGAATCTCTTCCAAGAAAAAGTGAAAAAAAAAAACGGATAAACGACTAGTATTTGTAAGTAATTACAGTGGAATAAGCAATTAAGTGAAAAATATAATAAATCGCAATTGGAGCTTGGTGACCAAAAAGAACAAAGAAAAGGTCCCTAAACCCATGTTTGCTTTTAGACGAAACCGCACCATCAAACACAGCCTAGTCCATACCTACAGGGAAGACACTAAGGTGACTCAACTGAGCATTGATAAAAGCCCACTTCCGGTTGTTACTTTTCAATGCAGTAATTGCTCAAATTGTACAAACATAATCAAAGGTGATTATGTGGAACACAATAAAACAAAGCATAGAGTCAAATCATTTATCAACTGTAGATCTAAAAATTTAGTATACCTAATCAAATGTCCTTGTGACTATATATACATTGGAGAAACGTCCCGTGAAATCCGGTTGAGGACAAATGAGCACAAATCTGCCATTCGCTGTAATAAAAAAGGAGCCCCATTAACAGATCATTGGAAGACAGCAGGACACAGTATTAATGATCTAAGATGGTGTGGGCTAGAACTTACCACGCTCAATAGCAGAGGGGGTAACACCGATATCAAACGTAAAAAACGTGAGCAATACTTCATGTCGAGATTCAACTCAGTAAGAGATGGACTCAACACTAAAGAAGACTGGGAACGTATTATATAAGACTATGTAGGAAGTAAGATCCTCCCATTTATCCTGAGACCATATATATGCCTAATAGAGAAGATAAGCTAAGAATATACATCAGGGCAAGGATTGCTTTAAGATTCAATAATAATCTTTATAAATACTGAACAAAACAGTTCCCTAGTGGTAAGAAGATAACCCTTAAATGATGCTGTGGATAACCAATACTGAACAAACCAGTTTCTACATGGTGAGAGTATAACTCTGAACGATGCTGTGTATAAACAAAGGTATTTACTTATTCTGCTTTCTTTAATTGTAAAGCAGGAATATTTGCATTATATTCCCGAAATTGATCTAATTGAAGTTACGAACAGGTGGGAAGTGATGGCTTTTTGTATAACTAAGTAGGGTATCTCACAACAGAGATATACATAATATGCGGTGTCCCCAATCAGAAGGGCACGACAAACAAAAGATGCAGACATAATGAGAGTTGTCAACACTGTCAATATTCAATTTAAATAAAGCTTTTCAGGCTTGTCGACATCCTATACGTGCCGAGGAGCCAAATACGATTGGAACTACATTTGTAGTTTCTGATATCGCGGCATATCTTTATGACGTCACTGAGTTAACGTTCCCCCGTGAGAAGACGCTTAAACATTACCGTGTTAAATCATTTAAAAGCAACCACCAGACGAGTGCTGATTTTTATTTCCCAACGAGATGACGAGGAACTGAGAGGGGAGCAGGGAGGCCGACTGAATACAACAAGGTAAAAACCGTCCCGGGTTGTCCGTATTCACGTTAAACTCCACGGTAATGTGGTAGTGTTAGTCAGAGAGTGTAACGCCACAAACAAGATGGGTTTTGTAAGCAAACTTGCGAGAGCCGAGAAGTTGCTATGTGGGCAGTGCTCATGTCTAACAGCGCATGATAAGCAATATGGGTGCCCTATAAGTTAATACCGCCTATTTAACAACGCTCATAGAGCCGCTCAGAGGCTCCAGCTCTGATAGAAACCCACCAGTCGCAGTTAGAGATAGTAGGTGGACGAAGTTGAAATTCCACTTCAAATGTGTATGGCTAAGCTAGAGATTATATCGCCAGAAAGGATCTGGCCTCCGTAAGCCAATTTGCGATAATTGATTAATTGCCGTTTTGATAGTGTTGACATTCAATAACTCATAATAAGTAAAATGTCTGTCTTACACGTAAACATCGCTTAATTAACAATGCACGTGAAGGAAGATGTAAAATAACGTACCAACTAGGCATCAGATCTTGATTACGGTAATTTGAAGTTTGTATTATAGTGGCAGGATATCAATCCCCTTGCTCTGTATACTAACGAGAGAGCATTCCCGTCCCCTACTCAATTGTTAAATTGCCTAACTATGTGAGACATACTCTAACAAATTAAAGAGGTAGTCAATGGTAAAAGAGACGACCCACCAAATAAAACTGATAAGGACAAATCAAGTAGTGTATTATGAAATAATTTTTGGAACTTACAAGCTATCTACTAACTATGCATTCTAAGATTTTAAATATAAAGTACAAAGAGATGTATATTATAATCTATTGCAGGTCAATTGGAAAACAGACCACAATACAGCACTGGTAGAATTAAAAGGAATCCAGTCACGCTGCTCTGGGGGCTCAATATCCCTGTTTTCAGGGTAAGTACTAGATCTTGGACTCTCAGCAAATTCATTGAGGCGCATGAATATTTCGAAACATTTAATATTTCAGACCTTCAATTTAACATTACAGACTTCTGCGGGTTTTTGGCTATGATCGATTAACAGCCAATGAAGAAATACGCAAGTTAATAGGTCGGTAAGGTCCCATATCTAGAGAAATAAAAGACCTCTACCTTTGAAGCACCTGCAAGACCTTAATGAGTATATATATATGTCTCCTTACAGCAACATATCTAATATCAATACGGTGGCCCCCCTCCGGTCCAATCCTCAACACAGAGTTTCTGAGATTGAAAGGTAATATCAAATCAGGGAATATGGTATATAATCAGGCCGCCCTAAGAAAAGTAAAATGCTGAAAATAAAAAATCGGCAATCTAATTAATATATGTTGTTGTCAATTCATTTCCCCTCCAGCAAGGAATCTGTGGCACAATTATCAGAATAGAAGCCTTTATTCTATGAGGCAACACGTATGAAACACCTCCTAATTCAAACAAGAGGCTGAACGAATTATCAAAGGTAGACATAATGATTTATCTGTGTTTACTACCTGTGTGTGACACAGGTCACTCCTACTTGAGCCCAATAGTATAACCCCACGGAACTCAACCACAATAATTATGAACATAGTATTGTATAATACATGTAGAAAATACAGTGTTGGCAAACTTAATATTTTGGTATAAAATATATGCCAGTATAGTTTGTGCCTTAGAAGGTGAAAGTAAATGTTTTCTAAAGATTAAATGCTTGTTTCTAACTGTATGTTTTTTCTAAAATAGAATCTAGTCCTGATGAAGGTGATATCGTAATAAACCGAAACACTGCGTCGACAACTTTGCACTTTGTGACAACTTTGCACCTCGTAATTTTAATATGTCTTCTATTTTAAATGCTGTGTGATAACTTTGGACTTTTTAATTTAAGGGCTTTCCATATGTATTGGCACATTTTTTAGATATTTTTTTTAATGTATGATACTGCATTGCTGATATCAATATATTCAATTTAATGATTTGTAATAAATTGTCTACATTTTTTTTAGAAAAAACACTGTTGTTTGAATTCATTGTTTTACTGTATGCTGAAAACTATATATCTTTTTATTATGTGGTTAGTTTATTGAGTTATGAGGGGTGTATACAAGAGGCCTTTCAAAGACTGAACACTGGGACTGTTTAAGTTCTTCATTGGATTTTAAATCCAACACATTCACTGCTGTTGCGCTAACCGGTGTAGGAATAGTAATTTATACTAATCCTAACTCCACCGCGCCATCTAGCGCAAGTCATAGAAATGACTTGCGATGTGTAGTCATGCGTGGTATCAACGCAGAGGATGTAACAACCGCATTGTTACCTACCGCGTGGTAACACCATGCGTTGTAAATTGACATATTCAGCAAGAGTGTGGTATTTATACTGAAAAGTATCTAGGGTTCCTTTGTCCCTTTTTTCTTGTATTAGCCATTGTTGGGTTTGAGGATGATGTATGGGGTGAACCTTGTACGTAGATGTTATGCAGGTGGATGTGACCCCTGCCTGGTTTCCAAGAACCCTTATGAATATTCATTCATACTGTATGAGCCTAAAGATGAAGTCATAGATTGTTGTTGTTCAGGGAAACCCTCCTTCTGCGCCCAGGACTAGAACTAGGTAAAGGTTCAATCCTATAAGGCTTGTTACGGTGTAGTGTAGGGGAGGTGATGTAGGTGAAAGGGTATGATGTTACCCAGGCCTATATTAGGGTATCTATATGAAACATAACAATGGAGCTTGCCCAGACTGATGGTCTTATCAGTCTGGGATGAAGAACCCAAGGCTGGTTTAGGCGTCTCTCTTCTCAGTGTAACAATAACAGCTCACAATGATCATTTCTGGAGTTGGGGTGAAGAGGTTTTTTTCAAGTGAAGCTGTGATAAATAATGCAAAAGCAAGCTGGTGCACACTTCACTAGCCAATCTAGAAGATAGTCTAAGCATGCTGGTGAAGAAGCAGTTGGAGGTGGGCTGGTAAAATCCTGGTCCTATTATACCCCTGGCTGGCCTCAAAGAATTCAGTCCATGAGACTTTCCTGATCGACATTCCTATTCTAGTCATGGCTCACGTGCAACACTGTTATGTTTCAATCAAAGGATGCAGATGGAACGTCTTACTGTAAAATGTCCTGTTATAGAGTGTCGTCTTGCTGCAGTTGTTTTTCTTCTTTAGCTAATAATTTTCTGCAATTAAGTTTCTGATATATGTTGCAGACGTGTATATTATGTTGCAGATCAATTATCTTTTCTGCACAGGATTAAATGCCTTCACGACGAATGTTATGTTATGGTATGGTACTAGTGTTCACAGGTAAGAGGGCTTAAACAGAGGTGTTTTCCTTTGGGTCTTTGTCAATAAGTGGGAAGTTTAAAAAGGTCAGGTTTCTGACTATTCATGGGCACTGTGTACTCCTTGGTCATCTCACCCCTCCACCCTGCCACCCTCTGACTTTTTAGTTGGGAAACCGCCGGAATCTCACTGACCAAGCTACCTACGCCCCTGGCCATGGTGGATCAGTTTTAAAAGCAATATGAGGCAAATGTGTCTTAGCTTGTCACATAAAAATTGCGCAATACTCTGCCGGAAAAGAATGTCAGGTGGCATTCTGATCACACTAACAGCTGTGCCATTTATGTTGCTGCACAGCGGCATAGCCACAAGCCTGAACAGAAGATCTGTGGAACACATAGGGGCATTTGTCAGATCTGCGACGTACAGATGTCACGCGGGATAGGTTCCCGTTTATTAAAAAGTATTGCATCGCGTCGTAGCCCATCTCTGGAAATACCACGAGGTGCACTGCTCACGGTTCTTTTTAATGTTATACCCCACAAGGGATGGCAGATGGCGTGCGCTGCGACCGCTCTGCTTTCAAGTGTCGGTGCACGGTGAGTGATGAGGCATCCTTCGAGTGCAGCCATTCCCTTGTATGGATTTTCAGTTTATGAGACACAAATAGGTGGGAAATATAACAGAAGGAACCAAACTTGAGACATGATACCTATTAATAACTTCAGTTTCTTCACAACCTGCGTAGCTATTGATATCAGCAATCAGGCTGAAGCAATACTTCTTCTTGTGTGGCAGCTTGTTACATGTGTGTGCAAATATATACCCATCCCCGAAAAAAACTAGATGCATAGGGGAATTATTGTTGATGGAGGTGTTATTAGTGCCTACATCACAAAACCTAAAATGACATGAAACGCATAGGATGGGACACTATTTTAACCTTTTTTCCTATCCCTCTTTCAATTGTGGACTGTGGAAATGTAATATAAACAAAAGACACTGAAGGATGCTGATGAGTGTGTAACAGTTCTTCTGATTGTGCCACACAGTATTTTGACTGAAATAAAATGATGATTGCATATCTGGTTCTTTGTGCAGAAAGGTATGCTTATTTGGAGAAACGGTCGGGCATTGAGGACATGATTGGTTGGTTTGTAGTTATGTTCATTACATTGATGGAGGGCAAAGGACTGATGTTTACACCTCGCAAAATGTGGTACAAATCATTGGAATTCATCTGCACTCAAAGGATTCAACTTTGTCTTGAATTGATGATTAACACCAACATTTAAATAACATATCAATGACAGTGAAGCATATTGTACCCTACAGTAATGACCAAGTAGTAGATTTGCAAATATGAAGGTTGTATTAACAAATTAGTAGAGTTACAAACTCAAATCAAACAATTTTAGTCATACATTGATAAACACCTGAATGCTGCACAAAGGAATATAATCTGGAGAGGTCAAACAGCAAATGCAAAGCCAAGTTATTTAAAGGCGGGATCGATAAACCGTAAAGTTTACATTTCCACTGAAGGGAAACTCCCTAATGCTAAACTAAATTGGGTACAGTATAACAAACTTATGAACCGCAAATATTGCCTTAAAGGCAGAATAAAATGAATGTTACAATAAGGAAAAGAAAAAATGTACTTGCTCGAGAGATTAACTCTATGAGCAGAAACAACGAAGCATTGGAACTCAGGAGAATGCTGTTTCTTTTCTTCATATGCACAGGAACACCAGTGAATGGGTGCAGGGTGAAGTGACACACACAAGCCCTGAAGACGTTGCCGTAAGTTTTCTAATAGGCAACGAAACATGTCGGCATTTTAACAAGAGCATACTAGCAGCCAAGAATAAAACAGAGAAGGCCAGCGAGTATTAGCTCACTTTTAACTTCTGTCCTGTTGGGTCCAGGCTTGCTGCACACAAATTCTAGCGTGCACGCAGGCACTGCTACCCAAGCACCTTCACCCATTCTTTTCTTCTTTTTCACCTCACAATTTTTGTTCGAGTGGTGTATGCTAATGATGAGAACCTAGGCGGCAGGCGAGTACCTTCCTGCAGAGCCTCCATGGTGTTACTCCCGTGAGGCGACACCACTCTTCTCCTCACTTTTTTCTCACCTTGCTTTCGGGTCTCAACCCCTTCCTTCCTGTGCTCTACTCACTAGATGTGGGTGGCAGGTGAGGGAGAGATAGGTAGAGATAGATGGGTGAACAGCATTCTCTCTTTTAACAGTTTGAAAGTGGTGAACCTGGTCTAGAAATATCAGCCTGAACAGATGGCTATTTCCCTATCCTAATGGAGATATAGGAGGGGCAGATCAAGGGTAACTGTATCACCGATAGTAACAGGTCCCGTGTTGTTACAAGTATATAGAGAGGGGGACGACCTGTTCCTTCAATCCCCTGAGCTCCTTGATGTAAGAGGCTGAGATTTACTAACCAGCTCATTAGAGAGATATTTTAGATGGCCTTCACACAGAATTAACAATAACAATACAGTTGATACTTGGCTCCTGAGATGCGAAAAACTTTATGCACAACAAGTGGAAACACAACCTTCTATTTACTATGGAGCCTTTCAAATCGAGGCCTAAAGTGACTATTGCTGATTGAATGTGAACTTACTCTAATTGTGGAGAAGCGTGGCTCAGTGGTTAGAGGCGGCAGACCCAGAAGCTGAGATTGGCCGTGGACCAGGGTTCAATTCCCCGCCTCGCCAGGACTCGGGCTCCAAAATTCCATGGACTCAACAATTCTCGCTCCGGTGCCTACTTGACTCACGGGGTCACACTCTGCAACTCTGGGCAATAGCATGCTTAATCTCCACTACGGCCCCTCGTGGCGGGATGCCTGGCTTTCACTTTGTGGATACCCTGCCGGGGTATCTCACAGGGGAATACCAGGACGGGTTCCCTAAGCAAGCGCCTTGATGCCTTCGGGTGATACGTGCGCTACATAAGTCACAATACATTTACATTGTGGCTAACTGTTAACATGACACAACACATTATAGTCAATCTAAACTTAAAGATAAACACTAATAGATGTAGGCAATGTTTATGCGCTTTATCATGCCATTAATTAAATGCAAATAGAAAATAGTGACACTGTGTTTCCAACATGCTGGATCTTGTATGTCAGTTCATGATAGGGCTTTTTATATTGTGCTGTGTTGTTGGCCATTTTATTTGCATTACATTTTTATTTATCTATGTACAATCACTGTAGATGTCATTCCTAATGTTTGGACACTGTAGGGCCTATACACAAGGGTGAACTTACACGTGAATAAATCTACACATCTACACTTTTGAGGAATGTTATTGCTTTTGGCTGTTCACCATGTACGAGTGTGAAGTTACTCAAAATTGTAGACTTACATCTCTCCACCCTTCATAATATGGGGTAAAGTCTGTAAAAACATCATAAATTACTGTAAAGTTACTACAAGCAGTGACTTTATGACAGTATTTGACATTCCGTGCATGTGGCCTAGACCTCTGCAATTGGGCTGGAGTTCTTCCTAGGGTAAACTGCAGGTCAATAAATAAATGTTTATTCAGATTAAAGTAAAAAAAATGTTAAAATATTTTGCTGTTAAACTTTAATGTTAGGTAAATATGCACATATATATAATGATATATATCCACACACACACTCATATATATACGTACATATATATATATATCCAAGAAAGGAGTGACTCAAACAGATAGATTCACCAAAGAACAAAAATATATTTCCACTACAACGTTTCAGCTTCCGCCTTCCTCAGGTAGTTTCAAGATGGTAAGCTCAGTGGCTGCACAGATGACAGCTGAATTTTCAAAAAGCATCATGAGTGAAGATTCCATTTGGAATCAATGCAGTCCTGAGAGTTCTTGAGATATGCAGTAATCAGGTTGTATTGTCAGTAATGTTTATATATATTTTTTATTTTATATAGCGCGAACTAGACCCGAACCAAATCAGGTATCAGAGCGCTTTATATAGCACCAGTTACTTTACATGAGGACGGACACACATTCATTTTAGGCACAGGGAGATTAAGTGATTTGCCCAGAATCACAGGAGGTTTTGGCGTCGTTACCGAGACTCGAACCCAGGTCCCCAGGTCCGAGGTCGAACGCCCTAGCCGTTAGGCCAACTCCTCTCCTAGATATATCTATATCTATATATAGATATAGATATATAGATATATACACATATATGCACACATATATATGTACATATTTGTATTTTAATTGCAGCTTTTTTTTAAAGTGGCACTGGACTATTAAATATTACCTATATTTAAAATTAAATTTTTAGTACGTTTAAGAATATTTAATTAAATATTTTTTAAATATGTTATAAAAATGAGAGCTGCCTAAAGTAAAATAGCTATATAATATATATTAACAATTACTAAAATGTATGTATATATACATTTCATGCAATTTACTTAATTTTTAATGAATAAAAGTTCCATTTAGTATTACATTGAAAAGAAGGCTGTGAAGTTATTTTAAAATTAAATGCTGTGTAATGTACATTTAGAACTCTCTTAGGTCCTTTTTGGCTGTAGTGCAGTTTGAGAATAGGAAGGAGATCATTCTTTTGTGAGTTCGTGCATGTCCCTCTCTAAACTTCTCCCTAGCCTTCACCTAATCCCTCCTTAAAAACATCTCACCTGATCAAAAATATTCCCCAATTGTACCACAAAATGCAGTTTGTGTATAGGTGTAGGTGTTCTTAAGTACTGTATGTGTGAGAACATGTTTGATGTTGTAAGGTGGAGAATAAGGTTTAAGCACCTTAACGTATGAATTTTCGCTACAATTGCAACCCTGCCGACCTTAACTCTCCTTTCGCTTTAGTTTTTCTTCAGTCAATTTTATTAGATTTCTATACTGTGCAGTGCTTATAATGAATGGAACAAGCATTGTTTACATTTTTTTGCTCTTACAGAACTATGCGAACATGATAGTCAAACAGAGCGTTCCCTAATATTAGAATGAGCATTCTTTTTTATTTAATAATATAACGCATTGTATTGTGTCATGTTTTATTCAAACCAAAATTTTGACACACTTGTTTTGTTGATGTATTTTGATTGATGTTCATGCACACTGGAGTACGTTTCATCATAAATTGTGGTTGGTGTGTATACGGGCCTGCCACGTTGTGTGCTTCACACATGCCAAGGTTGTGGTGAACTTAGTTTCAAGTTCATAAGCAGTGTAGTGAATTTCATGTTTCTATCAAACATACATTAAGTGTGGCTCGTGAAGTTAGAAATAGCTGAGCAAGATCCTATCCCACTCCAAGGCTGTTGATGTATTTGGTTTGATGTGAATGAACAATGGTATAGCTCTGATATGATTTGAACGTAAGATGTAACCTGTATGTCTTGTTGGTATATGTAACATTTGGGGACTACTACGGTGAGGGCTTCATAAACGCTGAGTTTCCTGATGTGTGTTATGTGGTTGACACAAGTTTGAGCAAGGAATGGCAGTCTAGGATCCAGATTGATTGTATATAAGGTAAGGAAATAACAACAAGGAAATTGAAGTGTTTATCCATTTGGAAGCTGTTATATTGAAACAAAATAATCTATGAATTGGCCAGGGCTTTTTGCACTTCTACTTGCTTGCCAGGAGAGTAACCAGGGTCCCTCAAAATAAATCAAAATGTAACCCTTTTTAGAAATGTCAGTGTAAAAACAGTAGTTATTAATCACCACTCCAGTTGTGGGGTTCTGTCCTATTTCTAAACATGGTTTCTTACACCTCAGAAATATCAACACTAAGGGGCCGATTATGATATCGGTCGGAAAGCATAAATCCAACCGACTCGAATTCAGGGAGTCCGACCAACTGATTACGATGGTTCCAAACACCATTTGGTCGGACTCCCATTGACTTCAAAGGGAGCCTGTGTTCCGACCGACTACACAGACTCCCATTGAGAAAAGGGGTGGTTGCGGAAAACCTTACACCCTGTCACAGGCACCCCATGGTGCCTGCCACACTGTGCATGGTTGGAAAGGGGGGTCCTTCGGGTACCCCCATGAGCCCCAACTGGAGGCCTCCAGGTGAAGGGGGGTCTGCTACGGGCCCCCAAAGTTGCATTCCGACAGCCGATCCATGTCAGACGGACCACTTTGGAAAGGCTGTACAAATCCAACACCGTAACAGCTCGGTCGGAAACGCAGCTCATAGAGACATACAAGTCAGCTCCGACCGACTCAGTGGCTCCAAATGTCATTCGGACATGAGTCGGGACCAAGTTACAAGTCTGAACGGTTTCCAACTATCGTAATCAGTTGGTCGGAAATGTTTCCGAATTTGTCTGAAACAAGGCTTCCGAATCAGATTCAGACAAACCGAATGCGGTTCAAAGCCTTTCCGATCGACATCGTAATCGGCCCCTAAGTGGTGAAAAGAAGGAAAACAAATTAAAAAGCTAAATAACATAAAGAGTGATAGTGTAGAGGAAGAGTGTTGTGATCCTACCCCAATCCTGCATTTGTACTGTTGGTCCCACTATGTTGAAAGCACTTGTCGGAATCCCCTGGTACTGCGATGTCCGAGGACTCAGTAGCTCTCTCTCTCTCCTGCACAACTGTGTCCTTTAATATTCACAAGTGTCTGCTCCAATGAGTTCTTACTGTCATCCTTGGGCATCAGTCATTTCTCCTCCAACATGTCTTCCATAGACATTTCTAAATGAAATCCTTCACCTCCACTGGCAACTGTTCTCCTACTGTCAGCCTTTCCAGTCACTCCTTTTTCTCTTTAAATTTCCAGACCCTCCTCTACCACGCAGACCCACCAATCTCTGCCCTCTAGGGGTGTGATGGGAATTTTGGCGCTTGTCATCACTTGGTTCTGCTGTTTCTCCTTTATTTGTTGGCTTCCTTTTTCCGTGTTGTCCAGTTTTCAACCTCGTGATTTTGCTCCTGAGGAGGTGAAGCAAGGAAACTGCTGGGATTCTTTGTATGAATAGGGTCAGAAAAGGAATAATAGTTATCTAAATGGTCACCCCATTCCACAGAAATGTCTGATTTATCAGTGATGTTCATTGGAGTATATAACTGTGTGATTGTCTGTGTGTGTGTGTGTGTGTGTGTGTGTGTGTGTGTTTGTGTGAATGCACATGGGTGGGTATGAATGTATGCATGTGTGTGTGTGTGTGTTTATATGTGTTTGTGTGTGCATGTGGGTGTGTGCGTGTGTGCGTGCGTGTGTGTGGGTGTGGCACGCATGTGGGTCTTAGTTAGGCCCTACAAGTCAATGCTTCTCAAATGCCATGGTGTGTTGCCACAGACCAGTGGTACTCACAAACCTTTTCTGGTGGGCCAAAATACAGAGTGTGGCATTTTGGTTTGGTATATTGTTGTTCTAAAATGTAGTGGTGGAAGGTTTAAAAAAAAAAAGATGGAAGGATTTAAAGATCACATTATAGGGGACTAGATGATTCCTCCCTGGGGATTGTGGAAGAAACTAGGGGCCAAATGGTGAATTATTAAGCACGTTAAAGTATATTTTGCCAGTATCATTGGTAGAACATGAGATCTTCCTAGCACTAAAATTAAAAGGGAGTTCGAGTTCTCCTCCGAGGATTTCTTTAGAAAAATAGTATTCACTGGTGGCTTTTACAGTACTTTCAGCCTTAACCAAGTGTCAAAAATACTTTTCACAGCATTTGTCATTATTTCTCATAGTGCACATTTACACAAAAAAATATTAAACTTTTAATTTTAAAGTACATTGCTTCACAGTCAAAGATGTGAACATCATACAAAGTTCATTGAAACTTGCCAATACTTCCAGAGTAGATTTTGCCATTCCCGCTTGCCCAGCAACAGTAATAATTACTAATATGCCTCCGTTTAGGTTACAGCCACGGCCCGTGGAGGTAGTTCCGGTTGGGCAGAAAGGTGGGGCGGGGGAGGGGCAGGGTGGGGAGGTGCTAAACACCCTGGAATATGGATAATTGCAGGTAAGTAAACAATTTAATTAATTAAACGAATTTCGAAGCGCGCATTACATCGCATATTGCGTTGCAGGGCGCGCTGAGAAATTTGTTTTATTTATTAAATTGTTTACTTACCTCCAATTATCCATATTCCGGTTTTTAGCACCCCCCCCACCCTGGCCCTCCCCCCTGCGCCTTCCTGCCCCACCGTAACTCCCTCCACGGCCGCGGCTGTTAGGTTATGCATGTTTCATGCGCTTGGTAAAAGGGAATGTCTACCACTGCGTGCTAAGCAACCCCACCAGATGTCCAGCAGTAGACACAGACTGTCTCCGCATGCCCTGTAATAATATTGGGAAACCTTCACATGCCAAGTAACAGTTAATTCTATTCTACACAGGCCAATCAATTATCACAGACAGCCTCCATGTCCTCTGCAACACAGATGGCCATTCTCCAAACGTCCAGCAACAGTTATGACCATTTTCGGTATCACTTTCTCTCAACCCCATCTCAGCTTCTGTGCCACTTCACAGGTCCTGGTAATACTTTCCTTGGATAAGAAGGAGTATGAGAAATGCATCATGGGAATCTATGTATCCTCATGAATATCTGCCATGGGGCTGACCCTGTAATTCCAGTAACGGGGCTAAGCAACCATGCACTGCAAAGAGACCTCCAGCACAGTGAAATGTCCCCATCACGGCTTTAGGTATCCCTAACAAAACTAGTGTCTGACATAAATAATTTGTTCTAAATAATGCTTATCGAAATATTGTTGGTATACATTTTCTATTATTAATTCCTATCAGGTGGTATTTTTGTAAACGTTATTTAAGACCAAATACTTCTCCAGGCGATGTTTATTCCAAGATATTTTGGTACCATAACTCTGGCACGAGTAGCAGTGACCTGTATGAGCGTCTGCCAACATTCTTTCCATGTCTGTTGGAGTATGCATATTTGAGCAACCTCCCCACTTCCCAGCAGAGAGTTGTGAATACTTTGCTTAGCACAATTATATTTAGCTAGACAGTACAGAAATGTACAATCGTTAACATATTTGTGCCATCCTCAGATAGGTATTGGATGCATACTACCATATGACCGTACAGCCCTGCAAAATTGCAGTCCCATTTTTGGTGTTGTTTCTTTTTCTGGTCAGTTTGCTAACATGGCAACGGTGATGGGCCCAGTGTGCTAGACAGTATGTACAATTGATGCTATTTCTCATGACTTAAGGGTTTTGTAGGAAATGGTTTCCAGTAGCACACTTTAGATTATTTATGTATTTATTTTTAATGCACAACATCACTCATCAATAGAGTCTCTGTGTGCAAAGGAAGATTCCAGTAACCAATAATAATTTATTTAAACAAAAAAACAAAAAACAAAAGTTGGTTTCAGCTATTAGAGTAAGAGGGAATTCCACATTTTTGGGGCCAAGAACAGAGAAGGACCTACCTCCTCATTTCTCTGATTTATAGCTTTGAGTAATATATTCAATTGTGTTTTCTCATCTTAGAGAGCGTAAGTGACATGTTTGTGGAGCTTTTTTGAGAAAAAAGAATGGCTATTAATATGGTAACTTTTATGCAGTAAAAAAGCAGCCTTGAACTGAGTACGCTCTCTGATCATTTATTTTGATGAATGAAGTTGTTTTCTATATTCAGTGATAAAATCAGTCTTTTTTTAAGCTGAATACGATTCTGATGATTTCATTTTGGTTGCATTGAAACCGTAGAATACATTGCTAGTAGGACTAAGTAGATAGCACTGCCAAAATGAAGTTTAGATCCAAGGTAAACATTTGCCATATGGCTTTATGAAAGACACTTGAAAAAGTGTAGATTCTCTTGAGAACCCTGATCTAGAAAAAACTCGATTAAGTTTCAGACACAATGTGAGGCTCAAAGGACATGGTGAAGGCACTGCATACTTGCCCACGTAAGAGGGCCAAAATAAATTGTGCATCTGGATAGTTTATTATATATAGGCATGATCTATATTTTTTGGAGTTTAAAACTAATAAATTAGCCGTCATCCAAGTCTAGATTGTGATCAGAACAACAAATTTATCAGGAGGAGTTAAGGATAGAACAAATACTGGGAACAAGTTATTCTCTAATCTGCTTTCAGTAGATGCCAGAGAAAGAATGACTTGGTGAACTAGATGAGCGGCTATTTTCTATCAGGACTTCACAGTCGCTTGATGTAGGTAGTTAAAATTCTGAAAGAAGAGATTCCTGGTTATTGAAAACTGGGGCAGAAACAAGGGGTATGAAGAAGCTAGCCAGATCATCTTTTAGGTTTTTAATGTTATCATACAAAATGTCGGGTAGCTTGCCTACCAAAGTTTGTGAAGGACTAATATCGTGATCAATTTCCACTTTTTTAAACAAATAGACAACTGAGAAGAGTTCTTGAAGGGTGTTAGATCCATTAAGGATTTTATTCGAATAGTACAATATTTTTGCTTTTGTAATTAAATAGTTATTCCTGTGCAGATATTCGCTGTACTTCTCTTTATCTTTAGGATTTTCTTTAATACACCATACATTTTCAACTTACCTAAGTGTTTTTTTTCTCCACTTCCAGTTTTGAAAAAAACATTTGCAGCTTCAATTCTTATGATTTACTACTCCTGTTTGTCTAGGATAGTATACACATTGTGATAAAAAACCTCCACTAGTGCTGAAGGCTCAGTACCAGTTTTAGAATTAGGTGAAAAGCACCCATTATCTAAATAATTTTGACCAAGGGCAAACTATGGTCCAAGGTTGGGTAATTCTTGATTCTGTATTATAATCTTTCCCTTTATGATCCTGCCTAGCGGGAATCAAATATAGAATTTCAATAAGTAGAAGACAATGATCTGACCATGTAATTTCTTCTACAGATAGATAAAATATTATGGGCCTGATTTATAGTTTGGATGATAGGGTAGGCCAGCACAAACCTGTTAGACTTTCCTGTCGGTCAACTGTTGGTCTGCCTGCTCTATTTTGAATTGGGTGGACCATCAGATTTCTGGCAGTGCCCCCATTGCAGAAGCTGTCTGAAACTTTACACCAACAGCCTGATAGAGCAAGAGCCACTAGTATGACAACATCAGGTTGTCTGCAATATTTAGAGCCTACGGTCTGATGTTTTTATTTTTTTGGGACAGCCACAGCGGTCCAAGCAAAAGAAAATTAATAATGACCCCCTAACCCCCACCGTGAAAGAAGACTTCCAAGGTATCAGGGGCATTTTTGTTTTTTGTTGTTGTAAAAAAAAACTCCTGCTTTGGGAGTTTGTTTTTGAAAAACAGTATAGCTTTGGTGAGAAACCACCTAAAACATGACAGCCACTCACCAAACATTTCGAGCGTTCACGGTAACCAATGTAGTAGTGGCTCCTGTGAAAGCGCAGGCAGTGATCTCACAATATGATGGGCAGAAGTCCATCAGGGTGGCGGATGGAATGTCCGCCGCTTCACTAACAGACAGTGGGCCATCTATGAAGTGGCCACGCCACTACAAAGGTGGTGAAATAACGAACTGAGTCTCGCAGGAAAAATATGCCATTGACAAAGGGAAAACTTACCTGAAACGCGTTTGGCAAGAACTATGGTGTTTCGCTACTGCATCGTCGTACTGTGGCTCCAAGTAAAGTGAGGTTGAAACAAACTTACCTGAGTGGCTCTTCATTTTTGGTGGCAACTTTGTTTGAATATATATATATATATATATACATATATATATATATATATACATATATATATATATATACATATATATATATATATATATATATATATATATATATATATATATATATATATATATATATATATATATATATATATATATATATATATGTATATATATATATATATATTCACTGAAAAAACCATAGGTTTCAGGAGTTATATAGTTAGGAATTAGTTTTTAAAAAACCTTTGAAATTCACTCAAAAAACTATAAGTTTTAGTGGTGTTATAGTTAGCTGGACATTTTACTCATACAAAACCAATGAAATTGCTCCTATATAGTTAGTTGTACTAACTATATTTCGCGCACCCGCAATCCACTGCTGATGATGTCACATATTAGATCATTCATGACATGGTCAGTGACATCACTGATGACATCTCAAATGACATCACTGATGACATCATCCAGTGAATGTGGTTTGCTTCGTTATTTAAATATGCATTATGTATAGCAATTTACATTGAAGAATGAGTGGATATATATAAATAAATATTTGGATGGAGGATTTAGTAGCAGTGTAATTGACTGTTTACTTGACCAATTTATAATGTCTCACTAAATATAGTGGATAGTGACTAAACTGTGTGAATATCTGTATCACTTTGTCAGTTGTTGTGTAAACTGATTATACAGTTGGTTACTAGCTATGTGAAAGTCCATATTAGTTATTAATTAGTTAACTGAGTATTTGTATGGGAGTGTGAAAGTGTGTGTGGTTCGGTGGGGGGTGTGTGACTGTCCAAAGATGTGTGAATAGTTGATTCAGTAGATATATGAAGTTAAAACTACATGTTCTAACAGTTTGGGTGAGGGAATCTCTTTAGGGTGTGGTGATGAGCAAATATATTTCTCAAAGGTACAGGTCCAACAAACTAGAAAAATAAAGGGCAGTGTATGTGTCAGTTGTTGTATATAAATAAGTATACATAAGACACAATGATTGTGTAAATGACTGTATGGATAACTGTATACTTGTAATAATGATTTTATAATTCACTAAGTATGACTTACTATCTAAATGAATAGAAGAAGTGGTGTTTGTATGAGTGTTTTGCTAAGTAAATATGTAAGTATGATCCATTGTTTGCATAAGTGAGTAGGATGACTTCATATGTGAATAGGATGCGTGCTGTTGTTTAATGTCGATATAGATGTATAAGTATTTTTGATAGTGTTCTATTGTTCATTGACAGCATGTATGAGTGAATCCATAGGTAAGTGATTAGATGTGTGTATACATCTATGAATCACTGAGTGGATTTTTAGATACTTGTATTGCTGTGACAATGGATTTAAATATGATACTCTGTATTTTACAAACAGTGATGAAAAATTGTAATAGTGTATGAAAAGGTGTATGTGATTGGCACGTGGATGATGTCATCAGTGATGTCATCAGTGATGTCATTTGAGATGTCATCAGTGATGTCACTGACCATGTCATGAATGATCTAATATGTGACATCATCAGCAGTGGATTGCGGGTGCGCGAAATATAGTTAGTACAACTAACTATATAGGAGCAATTTCATTGGTTTTGTATGAGTAAAATGTCCAGCTAACTATAACACCACTAAAACTTATAGTTTTTCGAGTGAATTTCAAAGGTTTTTTAAAAACTAATTCCTAACTATATAACTCCTGAAACCTATGGTTTTTTCAGTGAATTTCAAAGGTTTTTTTAAATGCTAATTCCTAACTATATAAGGCCTGAAACCTATGGTTTTTTCAGTGAATTTCAAAGGTTTTTTAAATGCTGATTCCTAACTATATAAGGCCTGAAACCTATGGTTTTTTCAGTGAATTTCAAAGGTTTTTTAAATGCTAATTCCTAACTATATAAGGCCTGAAACCTATGGTTTTTCAGTGAATTTCAAAGGTTTTTTAAATGCTAATTCCTAACTATATAAGGCCTGAAACCTATGGTTTTTTCAGTGTTTTTTTAAAAAAAATTGATTGGTTAACTGGCTTATTAAGTGTATCTTAGTGAATACATATATTAGCGAGTAATGTTTAAATATTTAAATATATGCATGAGTGATGTAATATGTGACGTCATCAGCAGTGCATTGCAGACGTGCAAGTTATAGTGAGTCCAACTAACTATAACGTGAGAATTTCAATGGTTTTATGCGAGTAAAATTTCCAGCTAACTATAACTGGTGTGAAACCTATGGTTTTTTCAGTGAATTTCAAAGGTTTTTTAAATGCTAATTCCTAACTATAACTGGTGTGTAACCTATGGTTTTTTCAGTGAATATATATATATATATATATATATATATATATATATATATATATATATATATATATATATATATATATATATAAAATTTCTATGGCAAAATGAAACCCCTCATTTTGTTCCTTTTCAAATTAAATGTATTAAGTGTTACCACTTTATTCCAATCAAGGTGACTTCAGGTGTGCCATACTTTTGTCATAAGTAAGACTGTTAGCGTTCTAGTTGTTCTTTAGAACACTCTGGGACATTCTGTCATTGGGCTATAGTTGGGCTACATCTGGCTGATATTTGGGCTACATTTGGGCTCTTTTGTCTCTGGTGGCCATCTTGGGAGACTGCATATCAGAATTTTTTTAATGAAATATAAGAGGATTTGAGAAGTCACTCAAAATGTGCCCTAATTTTTCTTTCTTCAGCACTAATCATAATTTCTATGGCAAAATGAACCCCCTCATTTTGTTCCTTTGCAAATTAAATGTTCTGAGTGTTAACACTTTATTCCAATCAAGATGACTTCAGGTGTGCCATACTTTTGTCATAAGTAAGACTGTTAGCGCTCTAGTTGTTCTTTAGAACACTCTGGGCCATTCTGTCATTGGGCTATAGTTGGGCTACATCTGGCTGATATTTGGGCTACATTTGTTTTTTTTTGTCTCTGGTGGCCATCTTTGGGCTACATTGGGCTATATTGGGTTACATTGGACTACATTGGGCTACATTTGGGCTCTAACATATATATAGCCCAATGTAGCCCAATATATATTTTTTCAAAGTTAATTTTCGTAAAAACCACTGGAGCACATATCTTGAGACATAGCAAAGGCACATCGGGCTACCAGTCCCTACAATTTTGCCAAGTTTGGTGGAAAACCATTCAGCCGTTCGGGCTAAAAGTGAGTCCAACCGCCCTATGGAAATTAACATGGGGAAAACACGTTTTGGGACCCCCCTTTTATCTCGGCCCCCGCTTGACGAATCCCCCCCAAACTTTCAGGAAAGGAGCGGAGCGGAACGAGGCAAAGTTAAGGAAAAGTTCAGGAAGATTCCTCAACCGGCGCCAAAGTTATTCCCAATAGAATGTTGCGATATCCCTATGGAAAACAATCCTAACTATATATACCTACTGGCTATATATATATATATTGCCACAGTACATAGATATGGAGTTACATATAGTAAAACTTTGCTCGTCTATAGTAACTTATCTTCACAATATTTTTGTCCTCGATATTCTTGAATATTCTTCAATATTTTGTTGCACTATATTTATGTGTCCAATATTCTGCCTAAACACCACACCAACAATGACACCATTGCAACTTATTCAAATTCAATCTCCAGAAATGTCAAACGCAAGCATGGGCCCTCTGCCTTTTCCAAGCTTAGCAATACACCAAACCGTTGTGCCAGCCGCTCCAGCATTTTCATCAGTCTCCCATATCCACCCTCTTCCAATGCTGTGCCACCTATCCAAAAATTGTCCAAGTCAAGCACCTAACTAGACCCAGACTCTTGCCTCACCACCTACTCTACGAATTAAATGGATTGTCCAGGCATTGCGCATGCCACTGAACACCCCATCTACTTCACTGTCAATGTAATATTGTCCCTGAAAGATTTGCCCATTATAGCACTTAGAACAAAGTGTATACCTCCTGTGAAAGAGGTCACTGATGCTTTCCACTTTGATATGGATTTGCACAGGACTGTTAGAATGGTGCAGAACTGGGTACAGCGGTGAGCCTTTTGTACATCGGGGAATATTTACAAGACCCTTTTCCCAAAAAAATCACTTTTTTTAGCGCTCCGCTGATGCTTTGTGCTGGCCAACCATTACACGGCCTTATAAATATGGTCCTCTTTCACATGGTATACTCTGCGTCCAAGGGGCTGCCATGGGTGTTGCTGTGTGTGTTTCCACGCAACACCCATGGCTTTTTGACACTGCCCAAGATTTACAAGTATTTATGAATCTAAGGCAGAGTCAAAAATTAATGCCTTTCCAGGGGAGTTTTTAAAGTGGTTCAAGGAGGAGAAATACATTTATTTCTCCTCTTTTTTTGCAGCACACATAGGAGCAGAACGCCATGAATGATTGTTTTTGTGCATGAGTGTCTTTCTTCTTGCAGAACAACAATCATCCCTGCAATGCAGGCACCCTTGCACCATTGTGCATTTTTTAAATAACGAAGCTCGAGCAGCAAAATTGCTTGTGGCGTGGCACTGCGCTATTTGATTGTAAATATGCCCCATAGTGTAGAATAGTGGTCTGGAGTCTAGCGTGCAGAACAAGGTACAGAACAGGAAGTAAAAGCGCAGGTAAATGAAATAATTTGGAATCCTGGGCTCTTGTCAGCCGCCAAAGAAAAATCATTCATTGTTTCTGAGTATCATTGTTTTGGAGCAGCATCACAGCTGGACTGGGAACGCAAAACAGCCCTGGCAAGTAAGTCGGACTATGGGGGGGGTGGAAACACTGCTGCTGATTTGTTAAAGGGGGCCGATATTGCAGCACTTCTTCAAAACAGGTCCCCACCACTCCAAAACCGGCCACCATCCTTCTGACCCACTGGGAAAACGCCCGGTGCCCACTACGGCCAGTCCTGCCCTGATCAGCATGGAAGACACGCGCTGACCGGCGCTGTGATGAATCCCGTTTGACCCGTGCTTCAGAATAAAGCTCTTCATTTTACCTACTACTGTCTCGGACATGCTGAGAAGGTTTATAATATCTAGGACATATCCGCCTCTACAGGAAGACACATACAGGAACGTTTCTCGATCAGTCCTCATCTGCACTCAGCTTCTATACTGCAGTGTTTTCTAATTCTTCACTCTGCACTAGACAGAGAATAGACAGGCAGGTCGATGTTTGCACCCTGTGTCTCCAGGGGAATAAAGATGGATGCTGCCGGCAGCCTTGTTGTGATGCTCAAGAAACGAGCACTCTTCAATCATTTTTCTTTCAAAGCACAGAGCCAGGCATGGCCCTAGGCTGGAGAAAATAGTTATTTATTAAGACGGGATCCTCGTGAAAGCAAGCCTACATCTTCTAAACGTTATTGTTTTTAACTGTTATTTGTGAACGATATTGTAACATGTTTTATGGCAACCCAAATATATTAAAATATCAATGTCAGTCAACGAAATTCAGAATCATTGGTTGACCTGCAGCTGTGGAACATCCAAAGTTATTTACTGTTAATGACATTTATTAGGGCCAGGTCTGTTACCTGTTGGGGCACTTTGCAGACCAAAATCCTGACAATGCACAGAGAGAGAATATTTTTTAAAAGGATCCCTAAGTTTACTAAGAATTATGCTATGCAATGTGACATAAAAATCTGCCGCGTTGTGCAGATGGTAAAAAAAATAATACAGCGCTTTGTGCACCGATGAAGTCATTGCAACACTTGCGCTAAATATGGTGTGTTTACATGACCTTAAGCAAGATTTAGATTTGAACAACTGCACAAAAGTAAGTAAACACTGTCTTGCATGAATTTTGAACTTAGGGTACACAGTGACATATTGGTCTCCTCGCGCAGACAACTGTCCAAGAGGCAGTCATGTAATGTATGTCATTTCCTCAGAAACGTATCGCATGTGGAAATATTGTTCTGTACTATTATATAATAAAAACGATTTCTTTTTGCTGATGGTCTCATCCTGTTTTCTTTTGAGGCTAAAATTTCACACAAATTCAGATTATTATTTTGCTGCATTTTATTTGGTCTGGCTTTGCGTGGAATCCTAGAGGTGTTTCCTCTATTCCTGACCTTTTCCCCTCTGCAAAACCAATGTTATGCCACCTACTGAAGTGCTGGATTTGGGGCAGTCTTTAAAATTGCCAAAGGAATGGACCTCTGATGCAGTCCCACATTGGGGAGCTATATTGAATGTTGTGGATGCTGAGGAAGTTACTTGAAGAAGATAGAAGGACCATGTTCAATAAATGGCATATGGGTAGAATAATGGGCACACAAAGCACAACTGGTGCAGTTTCCCCTTTATGCCCTCATTACATAAGAAGAACCATCGACCTTAACAGACCAGGGGCCTGATTTCGGGTTTGGCAGATGATACCTTGGACAGTACCTCTGCTAACTGATGGGCCTACTGTAGTAAAGAGGAAGCGAAGTGTAAAAGAAGTTTATTTTAATTAAGTAAAGACAATCATGAAGATGCCGTCTGCTTATCTACAAGGGGCTCAGCTGCTATCTCAACATTCGATAGCGAGCGCCTGAGCTGTCACAGTGGAACATTCCAACGGGAAAGGGAGGGGAGTCAGGAGGAGAAGGAAGGGAGCAAACCAAGTTACAACACATCATCCTCCCTAGGGAAAGGAAGGGAAGGTAAGATAGAAATAGGGACTGGGAAGGCCGGGGTGGAGATACGGAAAGGAACACTCCACCCTCAATAGTGACCCCTGGTCTTTCGCAGAAGACCCACAGAAACATAACACTAAGTATCCCAATAACGATCACGATCTCATCATGTATTGTTTGTGCCAGTGAGGAGGGATCCTAGATCTATCACTCTTTCTGTATTGTGGGACCTCACCCTTGATGTCTCCACCCTCCATTCTTCCTGAGCCTAACCTGGTTTTTTCCTCCTCTGTGGGCACCACCCGATCATGGCTCCATAATCTTCCATCTTCCATGACCACTGTGTTCTTCTTTGGCATTCTGATAGTACTGGGGGCATAAAACTTTCCGTCTCCTTTTCTTAGTCTCTCTGGTTTCCTGACGTAGACCTTTTGTCCACACTGGAACTCTCTCTCTTTGACTCCCCACTTCTGGTCATACCATTCCTTGTATTTCCTTTGATTGGTCTCGATCCTCCTCTTGACTTCTTTGGGATCAATCTCTTCTGTCTGCTTTCTTCCCATCCAATTAGGGGTCAGCTTTGTTCCTGCTTTTCTTCCTCTCAGTAACTCGAAAGGTGTGCATCCTGTAGTAGATTTAGGCGTGGTGTGATATGCCCATAGCATGTCTCTGATTGCTTCTTCAATGTTTTCTCCAGACTGATTTGCCAGCTGCATGCACTCTTTCAACATGCGGTTTACTCTTTCCACCTTGCCATTCGCTTTGGGGCAATACAGTGGCGTGCGGATATGGGTTATGGAGCAGTCTTTCAGAAACTCCTTCATCTCTTCAGAGATCAACTGTACTCCATTGTCCGTTACCAGTGTCAAGGGGATTCCCTCTCTTGAGAACACCTCCTTCATGAATTCAATGATCGACCTTGTGTTCACATTGTGGACCATCTTGCATGTTATCCAACTTGAAAAGTAATCCACCAGAACAAGTAGGTACCAATCCTGAGGTCCCTTGCCATGGATGGGACCGGCTATGTCGAAGCCTAACTTGTCCCAGGGAATCTCTGGAACTTCCACTGGTGACAATGGTGCTCGTCTAGTGACTTTTGACTTGTCACTCAGACTGCATGCGTAGCAGTCCCTCACTTTGTCTTCCATTTCACTGTCCATTGCTGGGAACCAGTAATCCATTCGTAGTCTAGCTTTGCTCAAACTGCGGCCCAAATGACCTTCGTGCGCCAGTTCCACGATCTGGTTCCTTAAAGCTTCCGGTGGAACAAGCTTCCCTGACTTGAGTATAAAATTTCCTTCAACTGAAAGATCTTCCCGCACATTCCAATACGGTTGGATATCATCCTCCATGTCCTTACACTTCTTAGGCAATCCCATGAGGATATGTTTCTTCACCTTCTTCAATACTTCATCTTTTTCCATCTGGGTTGCCCAAGCATCCTTTTCCACCGCAGCTAACCTCACCTCCAGGATGGAGTCACCATTCGACTCTTCTTCCTCCTCTCCTCCTGTTGGTGCTCTCGATAAAAAATCTGCAACCCTGTTCTGTTGCCCTGGAATATGAGTCACTTTGAAATTATATGCTTGTAGTCCTACCGCCCATTTAGCTATGCGGGGCGTCATGCTTTCCATGTCCTTCTTAGTGAATAATGAAACCAGAGGCTTGTGGTCAGTTTGTACCTCAAACGGAATGCCCCATATGAGAAACTTGTAATGACGGATAGCCCAGTAGACCGCCAGAGCCTCTTTTTCTATGGTCGAGTAATTTGTTTCTGATGAAGTGAGGGTCCTTGATGCAAAAGCCACGATTTTGACTTTACTTCCTTCTCTTTGCGCTAAAGTCGCCCCTATGCCTCTATTGCTTGCATCTGTCGAAATGATGGTGGCACCATTAGGGTCGAATTTGCCAATGAATGGGGCTTCAATGATAGCTTTTTTTATGCTCTTCAAAGACATCTCTTGTTCCTTACCCCAAGCAAAAACACTGTCTTTTTTTATCAGATCTCTTAGAGGCTGCGATACCATGGCAAAGTCCTTAATAAATTTAGCCATGTACTCAGCAAGCCCTAAGAACGATAGTATGTCCTCCTTGCTCTTGGGCGTGGGGGCGTCTCTAACTGCTCTGACCAAGTCGTACTTAGGCTTGATGCCTTCCTCTGATAAGGTGTGTCCGAGGTAGTCCACCGAACTTACTCCTAGCTTGCACTTGCTTGGTTTGGTGGTGAACCCAACTTCCTTTAGTTTCTCTAGCACCTTCTTTGCCATCTCATTGTGTTCTTCATCGCTACTTCCATAGATCAGTATGTCGTCTTGGAAACAGATGGTTTTCTTGCAGTCCTTCAGCACATGTTGCATAACTCTTTGGAAGGCTGCGGCCGCAGATGCCAAACCAAATGGCATTCGCAGAAACTTGAAGTTGCCAAAAGGGGTGGTAAAAGCCGTTAAGATTTGCGAGTCCGGGTGTAGCTTGATTTGGTAATATGCAGACGATAGGTCTTGTACACTGAAAAATTTGGCCCCCCTGATCGTGCTCAACATTTCACTGATACGGGGAAGTGGAAACCTGTCTACTAGGATGTTTGCATTTAGATCTCTCAGGTCCACACAGAGTCTTATGCTGTTTCCTCCATCCTTTGCTGTGATCACTATCGGTGCAAGCCATGCTGAACTCTCAATTTCAGTGATAACTCCTTGACTGACCAATCTTTGAAGTTCTTGTTGGAGGGGTTCTCTCATGCGCAATGGTATGGATCTGGTTTTGTGCACCACGGGTACCGCCCCCTCCTTAAGAATAATCTTGTGCATATAGTTCTTGAATACTCCTAAACTTTCACTAAAAACCTCCTTAAACTCCTCGGTGAGGTCCCCCGCTATGCCCACCAGGTTGATGAGTAACACCTGCTCTTTGTTATTCGGGTCTAATTTCATACCCAGCTCCTTCTGGTGCTTCCAGCCCAATAGGGTCGAGCCACTAGTGGACACCTACACTTTCCCCACCGTGTGCCTGTCTTTAAAAGAGATTCTCATTGTCACCATACCCTCCAAGGGGATCCTTCCCTTGTTGTACCCCTTGGGATTTATATCAGCTTGCATTATTTTAATAGGATGGTTTGCAAATTTGTCTTCAAATACACTTTTGTCTACCAACGTGTATGGTGAACATGAATCAGCATACATACTGAACTTTACACCATCAAGTAATACATCACATTTGGGATAAATGTCATCATTGTTTTCACCCTCTTCTTCCACTTGGAAGATATAAGATCTCTCCCCTTCCTCTTCCTGAGGAGACTCCTCAATGACATGTACAGCTTTGTTGGGTGTCTTACAAACTTTGGAATAGTGTCCCCACCTGTTACACTTCCTACATTGAACATTTCTCGCCGGGCACTTCCAACTGTTGGCCAAGTGATTGGGACTACCACATTTAAAACACACCATAGATCCTGTCTTACTGCGAACTATTTCTCTGCTCTTGTCCCCTACTTTACATACGGTTTCTCCTTCTGTGTGGATCTTGTTTTCTGCCCTCTCTTTGTTTGTCTCCTCCTGTGGTCTCATTTCCCTCATACAACGTGCGGTGTGTTCTAGGCCTTTGGCTATGTTGAGTGCTTCCTCTAAGTTAGGGTTCTTAGTGAGCAATTCCTCTTGTGTTTTGGTATCATTGGTGCATCTTACAAGTTGATCCCTAATCAACGAGTCTGTGAGTTGCCCAAATTCACATGTGGCAGATAATCCTCTCAGCACTGCTATGTACGCACTCACCCTCTCCTCTTTCTTTTGTGCCCTCTTAAAAAACGTATGTCTCTCCATTACCACATTTATTTTCTCTTTAAAGTGTGACTCTAACTCCCTCAAAGTGCACTCATAGACGTTAATGCCCTCCACTACTTCCTCCTGTTCATCCTCCACCAACCTCCCAGTTATGTCTTCATAGATTTTCCTACCATGTGTGCCTAAATTGTGGAGTAGAATATGCTGTTTCCTTATGTTTGAATAATTACTACCTCCTATGGCAATAAGATACGATTTGAAAATACCTTCCCACCTCCTCCAAGGAATAACTGGTTCTCCTAATTCGTTAAGGAATGGTGGAGGTTGACTCATACCTGCGCCCGCCATGGCCATGAACTGAATTAGTAGTTTTATGAATACACCCTTTAAAATGAGAAAGAAGAGGAAAACTTACTGGTGCTCAGGAAAAACTTGCATTGGAAAAGAAATTCCTCTATGAATGATTCCCCTCAATTACAATTTTACACTAACAAACCACAATAACCCACATCAAGATATATTATTCATGGAGTCAAAAATAATTGAAAGTCCCCTTTCTATTTCTGAAGATGCAGGCTGAGAAACCCACTGAGGCACAGGTCACCTCCCCCCTTGGCGGGAACTTCCTGTGGAGGAGTGTCTCTCAGGGAGGTTCCTGTGAGGACAAAACTGCGTAAAGAAAGGGTGAGTCTCAGTTCCTTTCTTTGTGAAAGTCGATGTGCATGCTCTTAAACAACTATTAGAGAATCAATTAGATTCGACTTTCCACCCGGGAACCGGTAAACTGGCCTGGGGAAATGTTCGTCGAAAAAAAAAAAATAATGCCCTTCTCACATGCAGGCAGCAGGCTCGCGTCCCTCTTCAGCGGTAGCGCAGACATAACTCACTGCGCCTAGCAGTGAAAGACACACCCGCACGGAAGTTGACTGTAGAAGTTCATAAGACTCATCAATACGCCACGCTTGGACGCCCAAAGTGCACCCTCTCAAACAAAGCGAAAGTAATTCCGCGCCGCAGCCTTGATATGCGTTAAATCAACTCCTGTGCCCGACCTGACACACGAATTAACCTCCTTCGCACTGCTCAAATTTATGTCAGAGAAGACCCCTGTGCCCGACCCGACACCCGAGTGATCTTCCTCCTCGCTGCCTTAATTACATCAGAGCAAACCCCTGTGCCCGACCTGACACACGAGATGTGCTTTACCAGTCAGCTATTTACTTCCGGCAGCTTGCTGAACAGACTCGCTATGAATCACTTCAATTATTTATACTGAGAGATCCTCCCAATATACACATTTATAGTCCGCCAGCACTTTAGATACAACAGCAGTTTGACTTAGCTCCCTTCTGACGATCACCATCGACTCCGTGATCCTTCTTTCAATAAGCCAGCATTCTATTCCAGGGGAACGGCATCCACTGTCCCTGGCACAGTCTCCTCACCCCGTCGCCAACAAATGTAGTAAAGAGGAAGCGAAGTGTAAAAGAAGTTTATTTTAATTAAGTAAAGACAATCATGAAGATGCCGTCTGCTTATCTACAAGGGGCTCAGCTGCTATCTCAACATTCGATAGCGAGCGCCTGAGCTGTCACAGTGGAACATTCCAACGCGGGTGGAAAGGGAGGGGAGTCAGGAGGAGAAGGAAGGGAGCAAACCAAGTTACAACACCTACCGTCCAGAAAATTTTGAGATGACTGCCAACTCAGTGGTAATCTCTGTACATTATAAAGAATCACTGTCACAGTGGTCTCTTTCAAACTGTTTGGTGGATGGCTGCTATCAGTGTTAAGCTGCCATCAACCAAACTCTAACAACGTTTTTTTTCCTGAATGAAACTCCCAAAGTGGGAGTTCGTTTCTATAAAACTAAACAATAATGACTCCCACACCCCAGAGTTTTATCCTTGGCCACGGGGTCTATATTGGGTTTTTGTTTGTCCCTCACCACGAATTGCTTACTGGGAGTGATGGGCAAAAAAAAGGACATTACACCATCCACCCAATATAGGGCAGATGGTGTAGTGCCCCTACTCCATTGGGCTACTGGAGGAATATTTCTGACTTTGGAGCCAATGGGGGCTCCATCGTCCGAAAACGTATGGTCTGCATTTCTCTAAATGAGGCACGTGGGCCTAGGGTTTGGCGGACAAGGAAACTCCATTGCATCTTCAACAAAGTACCTTGTCTGTCATATTCTCGAATCAGGGCCCATGTTTCTTTCCTTGAAGAGGTAATGAACTGGTGGAGAGGTAATACAACATGTTAGTCTTCTCCACACAGGCAGCTCAGAAGAAAGCATCTAGTGGGCCATTGTCCTTTCTACCACGTCTTCCCAGCAATGTCCTGGACCAATGAGCAATCATGTCTCTGCTGAATTGGAGAGGTGCATGTTGTTTCACTCTCAGCAGGGCCTCTGTGGCATTCTTCCCAAGCAGTGTCATAGGAAAAGGTGCCATAAACCCTAATGCTATCAAAGACAATATCCTATCATCCTCCTAGCCTCCCCTTTAAAAAATAAGCCAAAGGATCTGTGACAAATGGGAATCTTTCATTTGTATTAGTTTTCTAAGGAATGTGAACGCTCACACATATTGGGCCCAATTCATGAAGGTAAACTTACTCTGTTGTATAAGTTTACTCTTTTTAGAAATTCACAAGCAAATGATTTAATAGTAAGTTTATGACTTTGGAGACTCCACATTCGGGGCGGAGAACTCCGCACATAAAAATATAGGCCTGACCAATCTTTTTATGCTCCACGTTCTCCTCCTCAACTGCTGAGTCAATTGGTAGTCAGAAGAGAGAGTTTGCCATTTAAAAAATCTTTACAGACACCTTTCTTTTAGGACAATAGGACTCGGATGAAATCGATACACTTTGACGACAGCAAGAAACTTTCAATCGCCTGCGAGAGCAATTGCTTATGCAAGGGTATCTGAAAAGATTCATTAGCCGGTCTACCAAAATTGCTAAATATTATTGCAGAGTGTCCCTTTATCCCCCACCAGAATCTTCTGAATGTGCCTTTACTCTAAAATGTGTGTATCAAGAGCTGAATGGAGGAAGTGGCCCTTAATATTTTTGATAAATTGACTAGTTGTTCCTGAAGCTTTACAACCTGCCCAGACAGAAACGGGGCTGCCAGAAAGATACAACTTAACAGCAGTGCCCAAAAGCATCAGAAGATAAAAACTGCATCGGGATAATACAATCTTCAGATTTCTAGGATTTTTCGAACATCTTGTCAGAACTTTCAGACTTCTACAATCTGGACTGGAGTAGCAGTCTACTCAATTTATCTTCAGGCATGCAAATTCTTGATCGATGAAGCACAGTAGAAGCTTAAACTTCAGGCTTAGAAATGCTACAGTGAAATGACAGAATCAAAGCTAGAAGGTCTAGAGTCACTCAGAATTAACTACTATGAACCAGAACCTGAAGAAGAAACCTAAGCAAAGAGCAAGATGTCCAGGGGGAGCAAGTGGAAGAGTTTAAACACAAGTAACCATAACTTCTAAAATAATTATATAGGTGTTTGGAAGGAACCTCGTGCCAGGAAGAGGCAAGCCAAAATGAATTGCATTTGTCTCATGCAGAAAATGGACAATTTTGCAAGAATAGCAGCAAAACAGGTTCTGGGACAAGAAATGATGCTCCAGAAACCAGGGATGTCCAAATTAGATCCGAAAGTGAAAGATAGGTGTCACATAGGGGGAATATATACAGAGGATACATGACAAATAGCAAATCGAAATTGAACTAATTTATAAAGATAGTAGTTATCATTAATGGTATGGCTCCAACCCTCCAGAATCTATCTTGGTGAGTCCTGCCATCAACAATCACCATTCTGAATACCCACATATGCCCAAAGGTCCCAGCAGGAGACTTGAGCAGGAATGCCTTTAAGATACCACTGACCGGGGAAGTGACTGAGAGATCCAAGGTGGAGGATGCATTCGAGCCAGCTCCTTTAGTCCAACTATAATAATCCTTCAAAATCCTCACCTTATAATACACCAAATTCTCCCAAACTGCTGGCGGGCTATACCATTGCGCCTCCACTGAGGGAGCGGCTCCCGCTAGGGGTCGGAGGGCAGTTGTCTCTTAGTTGTGGAAGCGGCTGGGCTAGGTCCTGGTGTGGCTTGTGGTGGGGAGACACTCCCTCCTTCCAACACCTACTGCTACCCTCCATATCACCATTGGCACACAACAAGAAGAACAGGGCAGTGGGACTTCTAGGAAGAGTGGTGAAACCTCATTGCAGGCCAGCAGAGGCCATCTGCCACCATAATGACAAAAGATAAACTCCCGTCCTCTGCATGCCAGAGCACTATTGATTGATATACTGGCACAGGTAGGGAAGCCCGAGGTCCCACTGATGGAGCGAGATTTGGAAATAATTTTATTTCAACTCGTGAAGTCATACTTCCATAATGGAAAATAACTTTATTAACGTTTAGTGCTGTGTTTGTATTAATTCAACCTAGATTAAAATTACATTACACGCGGGAAATTAACATGTGTGCTCATATACATGCATTTTTGTTGCATCTTTTGTTCGTGCAAATTAATAAATTAATTTTGTCCTCTTGTCATGTTATAACTAATTGCAGCTGTTTTTGAACATATGCATGTGCTTGTTTTGCTTCCCTTGTCTATGTGGCGTCACTCTATTTTCTATAGGTGCATAAAGAATTTCAATGGATTTAAAGAAGACTGGCAGATATAACGCTGCTTTAATTGTTTGCTTTGGCTAGGTAATTTAGACTAATGGGTTAATCATTAGTAAATGCTGGGTGGCAACAGAACAAATAATATTTCTTACATTAATTATTCTTTTGTGTTTGTTTATACAATAGTGGACGTTAAATTGACAGCTTTGGGCCTAGTTTACTCGAGTTTGCAAATAATTTCTGCACGGAGCAAGAGAGAGTCCTTTCAAGGAAAGATTTCCTTTCGGTGGCAACATTTGGAAAGCGTGGTGTGTTTCTAGCAGTCTCCTACTCGGACAAGGCCAAGGCCAGGAACCGGCAGGAGGAACATTTGATAACTTTGCATCCGAGGAAGTGAAATGACGTGATGTAAAATTTTATGCAAGAAAATGTTGCAATCTGAGGAAGCCTCGGAGCTCGAATGCTAGAGACAATGGACTCTAAGAAAGTCACGGAACTGATGTTTTGAAAATGAGGTGACATGTCACTTGTCACTTTTGAACCAATTGGACTCCGACTTTTGCAGAAAAGAATTACTTTTACTTAGATTAGTTAGCGTAGTAAGGTATAAAAACCCATTCCCCGTGGAAGGGTTATGCTTGCTGCTGCTTTTGCTGACCTTTAGATGAGGATGTCGTGCTGACGGACTTTACTTGGAGCACGTAAGAGCCCTCAAAAACTTTACTTTATTTTCATTTATTTAGCATAGTTAGGGACTTAGCTTTTGAAAAAAATGCCAAATTAATAAATACCTTTGCAATAATATAATTTTGAAACTTATAATGTTTTTACATTGCAATGATTCTAATAAAAATGCTTTATTAAAAATTACATTTACGAAATTATAATAAATAGCTAATAAAATCTTACTTTTGAAAACAAGCTGGTCTTGACTTTTCATGGGTTCAGGTTACCATTAGCTAGATTCTATCGCCATAAGTGGCTTAATAAATAGTTAGGTTTATTGAAATGATGATATCCATTTACCGCGGTTGTATATAAATGTATATAAATTGTGAATAGGTTAATTATGCCACTTGGTTCAGTTGGTCATAATATGTCATGTTTGATTAATGGGCCTTTGTGTTTAATTAGTGATTATTAGTATAAGTTGTAGAGTTGGGTAGCGTAATTTATGACATATTTTCTATAGGCCGCTGGATCAATTACCTTGGTAGCAGAATTTAATGGTTGCTATGGTAACCAACATATATGGTAATTACATACGATCGATGTCTAAAATATGTTGAGTCCATTTTCGTGCTATATGTAAGGGTTTTTCCAGCAGCGTGAAAATTCCTTGTTGTACCGGTACAAATTAGTGTGATGAGAAGGTAGTCACACAGCACATTTGATCTGTTTCAGAGTAGTGGTATCGCCGTGTATCACAAGTGTTGTCGCCTTGCAACACAAGTTAGGGCTAGGTGTGAGTGTTGTATAGTGAGGATTATCTAAGAAATTTGAACAGCATGAGTATAGGGACAATGAGCCCGCTCTAAAACTCACTGTGATAAGAGTAATAGTATATATTCGAGCTTGAGTGAAGGGTAAGTTAACGCCGGTGTATGATTATCTATAAACAGGTGAGAGTCCTGTACGGATATCATACTTAATATCTATAAACAGGTGAGAGTCCTGTACGGATTTCATGTGTGTTTGATTAGGGACATTTTTCCGTTTGAAAGTGCGTAATTGTTTTGTAAGAGTGTTCAAGTTGAACTTTGAATTGTCACTTGGATGTGCATTCTGAGGGAAATGAGTTCATTATTACTTGTTTGAAGGGTAGAGTAAAGGATTACTTTATCGGCAAATGTATATTCTGTGAGAATAGCGTCGTCTATTCCACGTATAGAATTCTTATATGATTGAAATTCTATCACTTTATTAGAGAAACAGACAGATGAGTCTTTCTTGTGGTTGTTAAATTAATTTTTCATTAAAAAAGCGTTCTTAAAATGGCGCTGTGAAAAGTTTTTGTAAAGGAGGGGTGAGCGCTAAGAGTGAGACACAAGAAACCGCAGCAGCTGTGTACGTCACACGGTTCGCGCAGTGATTGGATAGCATACGTCACAAGCTGTGTTCTGATTGGCTCTCGTAACTCTGACGTGCTGTAAGCTGATTGGTTCTTTAAAAAAGAACAATTTCTATTCGTTGAGCAAGATAGTGACGTAGCTCAACTCTGATTGGCTTGTTGGTGTGTTTCGCGCACGGATTGGCTAGTGTTACGGAACATTCAGGAAATATTTTACGATCATTTCCTTCAATTTGATTTGATTCGAAAAATGAGTTATTATTTTAAACATGTTGAGAAAAAGCCTTCAATGCTTCAAAGGTTTAAAATTTTTATTTCACCTGACAAGAAAATAAAAACGCGAGGTGGTAAATTGCTTCATAAATACAAAACACCTGCAGCGTATATGGAAGGTGAATATGGATATCATACTGTCTTGTGGTTTGATGTCTGGAAGCATTACACAAAAGATGACGGTGTTTTGACTTGGCCAGAAGATGGTTCATTTAATATAAAAATTTTAAGAAATTTGAGAGAAAAGATGAATGCTCTTATACCGAAACCGAGACCTACACAATTTGAAGCTTTAGTTGAGTGGGAAGATGAAATGTTTCAACTTCAAAGAGAAGCGAGTGGTATTAAAAGACCTCCGAAAATACCAAGCTATAGACGAGAGACACATGAAGATAGAATGCAAATGTGGAGACAGGGAGACATGTGTGATGGTCTCTATTTAATTAGAGAAATGGTTTTAGGATCTCCTGGTGAAAAGAGATCTGAAAAGAAAAATAATGTAGTTATAGAAAGTGAATCTGAAGATGCAGTTTTAGAAGAAATTTTTACTTCTAATAAAAGAAATGAACCTTTGAGATCTCTTCGATCATGGTCTACTCCAATAGTTTCTACTGAAACCACACCAAGTGCACCTCCTATTAATGAATCTCCAAAATTGTACCCTAATAATTCAGAATCTTTTGAATCTCCAGAAAATTCAGAAACTGGGAAAGATGCTGATGTTTACATTGGGGGTAAACATTTTTCGTTAATTCCAAAAGAAAGGGAAGCCCCTAATATTTTAATGAGAGAAATAAGAGATGAAGAAATTGTAAATACTTCAGAATATTTACGATCAAAAGAAGAATTAATTCGACAAATAACTAAAGGCATGGAAGCTGTAACTGTTCCAGTAACTATTGGTCCTGTTCAGCCTGTTTTTGAACAAAGAGAAAATAAAAAGACAAGTTTAACGATTCCTTTAAATGCAGAAGTTCAAAGGATTGCTGAAAAACTTTATTCAGATTTATCTGAAATTAATCATGAGAAAACAAAAATGCCTGATTTAACTTTCAATGAAGGTTCTTTTAATAACTCACCAATGGGTGCAGAATCTGATGCTGAGTCTTCTGAAAGAAGAGGGTCAAATTCAAAACTTGATGTTCCAAAATTGAAAGCAAATTGAGAAGAATTAATAATTGGCACAATTGGTTCTGACAGTCTAAAAGTTTGTCGTGATGATGAACTACTGTTCATCTGCAAAAGTATTCAATGGAAAACGAAGAATAAATATGATCAGTTAGAAGAATTAGCAGCTGAACTTGAGATTGATTTAAGTAGACAAAAGAATTTTGGAAAACATTATAGATTAGATTTTACAGAAAAGGACATTGAGAATTTAAATTCAATTGGAAGAATAATGCACATAAAAGACATGATTGTTTATATCAAAAAGCTTAGTGAATTGAGCAAATGGAGAGTGAAGTGGACTAGAAAGAAGGAGGATGAAAAATTAGAGAAATTATCAAAACAATTTCCAATGAGAGAAATTGCTGGTGGAGGTTATGTTCATGTTCCTTGGTCTAGACAGGATATTTTACTTTTCACTAACGATTTTCCAAGACTGAGAGAAAAGCCTGTTGAATGGTATCGACAAGTAGACAGGTTTATAAAAGTTTCAAAAGTTCTGTGGATTGATCTGGACGGATTTTTTGACATAGTTGTTCCATCAGATCTTTGGACAGAATGTAAAATTGCTATAAGTTGGCCAAAAGAGGAACCGGAGCGAATTAAAGAAACAGGTGCTCCAGCTCCAATAGTAATGGATTTTTACGGAAAGGTGATTTATTGGTTAAAACAAAAGATTGCTCCAAAGGAAGTAGACTGGGTTAAAATAGATCGAACTAATCAGGAACCTAAAGAATCAGTTCATTCATTTTATGAAAGGTTATTACTGGTTTTCAAACAATACAGTGGTTATGAAAAATTAGACGAAAAGGATATGAGCCATTTTATTTATAGATTTGTTTATGGTCTTAGACCTGAAGTTGGAGAAATGATTAGAAATAGTATTGTCGGATGGCAATCACTCTCAGTTGACGACATTTTGAGAAAAGCAAAATACTGTAGTGATGAGTTAGAAGTCAAACAAAAGAAGTTAAAGGAGAAAGCAATGTGGGCACAGGTGAAAGTGGCTGAACAACAAATTGCCAGTCTTGAAAATAAAAATGGAAATTTTATTCAAAATCAGAACATGAATCGGGGTCAAGGAAAATTTAAATTTAATAATAATAAAAGATATAATGCAAAAATGGATGATTTAAAACAGAAATTGCCTTGTTTTAATTGCGGCAAAATTGGACACTGGATGAGTGAGTGTAAAAACCCACCCAGAAGTTTTAAAAATCCATTGTTAAACCCGCAGATGCAGAACGATGTTGATCTGCAGCAACAGCTACGTTTGCAACGTAAACTGAATGACCTGAGTCTTCAGCGACAGCTACAAAATCAATTGGTTCAACAGCAGAATCAAATTCCACAACCTCCCTTTCCTAATTCTGGGGGAAGTCAAAAATATAATCCAGGTGTGGGATTTGAAGGAGGTGATCAGGTAATAGGAACTCAAAGACAAATTGTACAAAATGCTTCAGGACAGTTTTTGTTAACAGAGAATCAAGGAAGTGATTCTGATGATTACTTCTGACGGTGCCCGAGAGAGGGGGAAGAGTATGTAATTGGAGCCACTCTTGAGGTTGACCAGTCTGGTCCATTTGTAAATGGGAAAGTTAATGATGTAGATATCACTTTTCTAGTGGACACTGGTGCTACCCGTTCTACTGTTAGATCAGTGGAAATCGAAAACCTACCTCTTTCTGGGGAAACCATCCAAGTAGTCGGAGTTAGTAATCAACAGATTAGAACTGATTTAACTGATCCAGTGCAAGTTGAAATTGGAAATTTTAAAGACAAACATAGATTTGTGGTTTGTAATAGCAGTCCAGTGAATTTACTAGGGAGAGATATATTGTGCAAAATGAATTGCAGAATATATTGTTCTCCTGATGGAGTAGAGTTACAAACAATGGAGGAAGATGGTTTGTATAGAATGACAATGATGTTGGTAGAAACAGAAGGATCAAAATTGTTTCCTGCTTTTGAAAAGGAAAACCTTCCTGTAGAACTAAAAGAGACAGTCAAAAATGAGATTTGGGATTTTACTGGAAATGAAATGGGTTTGATGAAACATATCGATCCAGTCAAAATTGCATTGAAGCAAGGAATAGAATTTCCAAACATTCCTCAGTATAAAATGAAAGCAGAAACTATGGAGGGTGTTATTCCAGTGATTGAAAAATTCATTAAACAAGGTGTTTTAAAGGAAATTGAGAGTAGCCCTTGTAATTCACCGATTATGGGAATTAAAAAATCAAATGGAACATATAGAATCGTTCAAGATTTAAGAAAGATTAATCAAATTGTAATTTCATGTTGTCCTGTTGTTCCAAATCCAGCAGTCATTTTATATCAGATTCCACATGATGCTGAGTGGTATACTGTCATTGATCTTTGCAATGCATTCTTTACTGTCCCTTTACATCCAGAGAGTCAGGAAATTTTTGCTTTCGGTTCCAAAATAGGACCCCCGCATGGTGCAGAATTCCTCAAGGGTATACAGAGAGTCCTTCTATCTTTAAGGAGTTGTTGAAGAGATCTTTAGAAGATCTAAATCTACCTGGCAGATCGACATTAGTGCAATATATTGACGATCTACTAATCGCAGGAAAATCGAGAGAAAATTGTGTGACAGACACAATTGTACTTTTAAATCATCTAGCAGATGAGGGACATAAAGTGTCTCCTGAAAAGTTGCAGTTTTGTAAACAAGAAGTGAAATATCTTGGACATAGAATTGCAAAAGGAATAAGACAGGTGACAATTGAAAGAATTAAAATGATTCAAGCAATGCAACCTCCAAGAACTCAAAGACAGGTTAGAATGTTTCTAGGAATGGTTGGTTACTGTCGACAATGGATAAGTGGATTTTCAGTAATTGCGAAACCACTACAGAAATTGACTAAATCAGATGTAAAAGATCCGATTGTTCTTAATGAATTTGAATTGGAAGCTTTTGAGAATCTAAAAAGAAGCCTATGTGAAGCTCCAGCTCTAGGCATGCCAAATTATGAAAAGGATTTTGAACTATATTGCAGTGAAAGAGAAGGATGTGCATTGTCTGTACTAATTCAAAGACATGGGAATCTGAGAAAACCCATTGCATACTTTTCAGCAGTTCTTGATCCTGTCGCAAAAGCCTTACCAGGTTGCTTAAAAGCAGTTGCAGCAACTAGTGTCAGTTTGGAACAAAGTGAAGGGATCATTATGGGGTTTCCTGTAAAAGTCTATGTTCCCCATTCGGTTGAGATACTCCTGACAAGGAGTAAGACACAACATCTAACTAGTAACAGATTGACAAAATATGAAAAAGTTATTTTAGGAGCAGATAATGTTTCTATTGCAAGATGTGTGAATTTGAATCCTTCTACTTTATTGCCTGATTCTGAAATAGTTGATGAAATTGATGTGGAGCATGAATGCTTGGATGTTATGGAATACTGTACCAAGCCAAGGCAAGATATTAAAGATGAACCTTTGCCTGAATCAGATTTTGTCTACTTTGTAGATGGCTCCTGTTTAAGATCAGAGGGAGGTGTTTTAAAGGCAGCATATTCAGTCTGTACAGTTGCAGATGTTGAAGAAGCATCATGTCTTGAAGGAATTCGTTCAGCACAGGTGGCTGAATTGATTGCTTTAATTCGTGCTTGTGAAATATCAAAAGATTTGAGAGTTACCATAATAACTGACAGCCAGTATGGATACGGAGTTGTGCATGATTATGGACAGCTCTGGTCTCAGAGAGGCTATTTAACTTTAGCAGGATCTCCAATCAAAAATGCCGTATTCATTAGGAGATTAATAGATGGCATTCAATTACCAAAAGAAATTGCTGTTGTAAAATGCGCAGCTCACAAAAAGGGTGAGGATTTTATCACCAAAGGTAATGCTTATGCAGATGAGACTGCTAAGTATTGTGCAAGAAATGGTTGTGCATATAATCGGGAAAGGAGTAAAGAGAGTGATTCGAATTCATTGATGCTAACAACAGTAGTTGAGACATGGCAGGAAATTAGAGATTTACAAAATGAAGCTGATGATGATGAGAAAAACACATGGTTGAAGGCAGAATGTAGACCACGAGATGAAGATGGAGTTTGGACTTACAAAGATGGTAGAGTAGTTTTACCTAATTGTATGATTGCTGACATGGCCAGATTATATCATGGCCCTGGTCATATAGGAAGGGATTCTATGATCAGACTTTTTAAAGAGACATGGTTTAATACCAAGTTCAGAACAATTGCTGAATCTCTTTGTCAGAGGTGTTTAACTTGCCAACAAATGAACCCAAACAGAAAATCAATTGTAGGTACAGGAATCATAGGTCGGGAGGGTGGTCCTTTTACCAGATTACAAATGGATTTTATTGAAATGCCTTTACACAATTGTTTAAAATATGTTTTAGTGATTGTGTGTTTGTTTTCAAGATGGGTGGAAGCATTCCCAACACGTCATTGTGATTCGATTACAGTGGCAAAATTGCTTCTTCGAGAAATTATCCCAAGATACGGTTTCCCTGTCACTATTGAGAGTGATGGAGGAGGACATTTTGATAATAAACTTTTGAAACTGATTTGTGAAGCTTTGCATATTGAGCAGAAAATACACTGTGCATACAGACCAGAGGCATCTGGGGTAGTTGAGCAGATTAATGCCATCGCTGAGAGCAAAGTCACCTACTACTGCTCCACCATAGTCAATGCTGCAAATAGTCCCAAAAGCATCTTCCAGATTCTCAACAACCTTATTCACCCCGACTGTGCCAAAAAACCCATCCTTCCTACACAGATACTCTGCGATAACCTCGCACTGTCTTTTAAGGACAAAATTGAGACCATCATTAACAAACTAAATATCACTTCTTCGCAAGATAATCTCCACGCCCCCGGGTGTCCGTTGAGCCCAGGACACGTACCCAGGGAATGTCTGCAAGTTTTCCCTCTTATCTTGGAAGCAGACTTCGAGAGATTGGCACACGGAATCACCTCGACCCGCTGCCCCCAAAAACATGGAAAATGTGCGGAACTGAACTCCTCGGCACCCTCCGCAGGATTTGCAACCAATCTTTGCGTTGCGGATTTGTTCCAACCCCCTGGAAGCAAGCACTTATCACCCCACTGCTAAAGAAGCCCTCACTGAACCCTGAGTGCCTGTCCAACTTTCGGCCTATATCGCTCCTACCCTTCCCGGTGAAAGTTGTGGAACGATGGGTTAGCTCCTGTCTATCAACTCATCTGGAGCACAATCACATTCTGGACGACTTCCAGTTTGGATTCCACCCAGCCCATGGCACCGAAACAGCGGTACTTACAGCCATGGAAGAACTTCGTATGCGTGCAGACAGGGGCCATGCAGTGGCCTTGATCTTATTGGACCTGTCTGCCGCATTCGATACGGTCAACCATGCGATCCTGCTAAGAAGACTCAAAGAGGCAGGGGTCGTTGGCACTGCCTTGCTTTGGTTCCACTCAAACCTGCGAGATAGGAAACAGGCTGTGTCCCTCCCCCCTTTTCAATCTGCCTTTTCCCCAGTACCTCACGGGGTGCCCCAGGGCTCGTCCATCAGCCCAATCCTTTTTAATGTTTATCTGAAACCATTAGTGGCTTTGATTAAATCCCACAGACTGAAAACTATAAACTATGCGGACGACACCCAGCTTATTCTTTCCTGGGAGGGGGAAGAATCAATTCCCATGGAATCATTCCACGACTGCCTGAGAGACACAGCTGGCTGGCTGCACAAAAACTCTCTGCAATTTAATTCCTCTAAAACAGAGGTATTGTTCTGTGATGGAAGCCGGATTCCTCGCCTATTTCCCACGGAATTCTGGCCCCTGGAAACTCTGGAAAAACCACAGCCGGTCACTAGTGTCCGCAATCTGGGTGTCATGCTAAACAACAAGCTCAGCATGGAAACGCAGGTAATCAAAACAGTCTCCACCTGCTCAGCCCTACTGCGCTCTTTACGCAAAATTATGCCACTACTTCCCGCACAGGCACGAGCATTAATAGTCAGGTGCACTATCCTTAGTCGCCTTGACTATTGCAATGCACTTTTGCTCGAGTCCCCAGCTGTTCTACTAGACAGACTCCAAAGAGTCCAGTCGGCCGCAGCCAAACTTGCCCTTGGATGGACCAGGAGATCCTCGGCCACAGCAGCTTTAGCCGAGCTCCACTGGCTCCACCTGAATGTAAATGTAAATGTAAATGTATAGGAATTTATATAGCGCAAATCACCAAGCGGTTTCTAAGCGCTTGCTTAGGGAACCCGTCCTGGTATTCCCCTGTGAGATAACCCCGGCAGCGTATCCACAAGGTGAAAGCCAGGCATCCCGCCGCGAGGGGCCGTTGTGGAGATTAAGCAAGCTATTGCCCAGAGTCGCAGAGTGTGAACCCGTGAATCAAGTAGGCACCGGAGCGAGAATTGTCGAGTCCATGGACATTTTAGGACTCAAGACCCCGCCAAGCCGGGAATTGAACCCTGGTCCAGGGCTGACCTCTGCTTCCAGGTCTGCCTCCTCTAACTAGTGAGCTACACTTCTCCACAGCGAATAGCTTTTAAAGCACTCTGCCTGGTTTTTAAAGCACTACACGGAACGGGCCCTAGACCCCTACAACAAATGTTTTCCTGGTACACCCCCACCAGAACTCTCCGATCCGCCTCAGCCTGCCTTGTCAGGGTACCCAGATTCAATAAGGTAAGGACGGGAGGAAGATCCTTCAGAGTGGCCGCTGCTAAACTCTGGAACAGTTTGCCGGTCGATATCCGCCAAATCTCACAACTCCTTCCTTTTAGAAAGCGGATTAAAACTTGGCTCTTCCCCAAATCTCTCACGGTTACCCGTCCCTAGTCTCCCGCTCTTCTTTTAATCTTAGGAGTATTCTCTCAGCGCCAGGATACCTGCCAGGTGACAGACGCGCTATACAAATGTTTTAAATAAATTAAATAAATAAATAAATAATGGAACGATCAAAAACAGAGTTGGAAAAATGTGTCTTGATACAGGTATGAAGTGGACAGATGCTCTTCCACTTGTTTTAATGTCACTAAGAAGCATACCTGATAAAAAGACAGGTCTGAGTCCTCATGAAATTCTTATGGGCAGAGTCATGAGACAAGCTTTTGTACCAGTAGGGAAATTGTTGAGCATTAATGACAGTGCTATTTTGGAATATTGCAAGAGACTATCTGACGTAGTTACTTCTGTGTCTAATCAGGTGGGAACTGAAGTACAATCAGATGAAAAAGTACAGACACATGATCTGAGACCTGGAGATTGGGTTAGAACTAAAGTACATCGAAGAAGAAATTGTCTAGTTCCAAGGTGGCAAAAAGCTAGACAAATAATTCTAGTAACTACGAATGCAGTGAAATGTAAAGGATTGAAGAGGTGGATACATCCAAGCCATACGATTCCAATTCCTACTCCTGCAAACTCTGATGAAGAGAGTGATTCTACAGATGATTCTGATTCTGAAGTAGAAGGTGAAAGAAATCCAGATTCTGAAGATCGACAGAGAGGTCGACATCTGGAAAATCTGCAAGTGAATAAAGACTTGAACAGAAAAGATTTGGAAATCATTGAGATAGACTCTGAAAGTGATGAAGAACTGTTGAAAAGAAATACAGCAGAAGAGTCTGTCAAGAAAGTGAATGGAGTAGAGACTATTGAAAATTTTGAAGACAGAGAAGCTGAATCAATTGAAATTTCTGACCAGGAGAGTATCGAAAAGCAGAAAATAAGCTCTGGAAGGTGGAACAAGAAACCAGAAACTGGGAAGCTGAAGGTAATTGAAGAGGAGGAGGAAGTCGAATTACCGAGTACCAGTGATGGAAGACAGAGTATAGTTCCTAACAGAGTGAGACTGCCGATTAGAAAAGTTCCTGAGTCAAGAATAGAAATTTCTGGTAGTGATTCTGTTGAAAGTGATGTTGATGATCAAGAAGGAAAAGTGAGAAAAAGATCTTGGAAGACTGAAACAAATATAACAGAACCGAAAAGAAATATCTTGAGAAAAGGAGAATCATGACCAAGTGAAAATGGAGGATTGAGAGTCAGGTTAATTAAAAAGTCTAAGGAGCAGGTGAATGAAATCACTAGTCAAAAAGAACCTGAAAAGAAAGTTGAAAAAGGGAGGAAAATAGAAGTAGTGACTAGAAAAACAAAGAGAATTTTGAGACCTAATCAGAAATATAAATCTCCTGAGTGGACTTATCTGATTATTCCTCCTGTTATTGAAATTAACAGCAGTAGTCAGGAAGAAATTGAAGAAATTAGTGACAATGATTGAAGTACTAATATAAATACATTTTGGGTTTTGTTTTGGCAAAAGGCTGAAGAAATTGTGTTAGGTGACACAAGGTCGAAGAAAAGCGTTTAGTTGGAAATTAACTTGTGACATTAGGTCGAAGAAAAGTTGTTAGAGGATTATAAAAAAAAAAAAAGATTTTAAAAAGGGGGTATATATTTAGTCTGAATTTTAGATAATTTCTGAATTTTAGATAATTTTAAAATTTTGTTTTCTTTTTATTACCTTTTTGAGATAAGATTTTTCAAAGATGCCTTATGTTATGGAGAGGAGTACTTCAAGGTGTTCCATTTTCAAGAAATGTTGCAAGATGACTCTGGTGTGTGTGCTCATTTTAATTCTGCTCTGGTTAGTATTGACTGTTGTCATTCCTTTTGAAATTAGTAAAGATTTATATAAAGCTAACATGACAAGCAAAGCTTCAGTTAGTCAAAACAAACATAGTGCAACGGATATAGCTAACAAAGTAATTGATCACAAACCTGAAATTCATCAGGATAAATCTGTTAGTGATTTTTCAAGCAATTCATTCTCAAGGCTTTTAGGAGAATATGTTAAGGTAATGAATGTTAAAGATTGTTACGTCTGTGTAAAATTACCTGCTTCTGTTTCTGAGGGAGTAACATACAATATGCTTCCTCTCACATATGGGATAACTTGTAGTGTGTTAGCTAGCTTATTTTATCAAACTGGTCGCCTAGAATATTATTATTCAAACTTTGATGAGATTTTTGCGAATTTAAAAATTGAGAGTGCTTTGAATAAACATAAAAGAGCTTAACAGATGAGGGAATTCTTTTTAGTCACTAACGACCTTAATTATGAGTATGCTTACAAGAATAATTTAACCTGCAAATTAAGAGCTGAAGAAAAGTCTTTCCTGAATCCTGTCGAGGAGAGGAGAGCAATTTATAAGAGAAATGAAATAGTCAAACAGACTAAATCAAAATTCTGGCAAAAAGAGGATGAGAAGCTTAATGGCAAGACTTTTGATAATGTAGCAATACACATAGACAAACCAATTAGTGGTAAGCTTTGCATTAGAAGGGATAATACACTTTTTGATAATTATTTTGTAGGTGCTAGTAATTGTGAGGACACTTATCAAATCATGGGAGGTTGGGGATTTAAAGGTGGCAAAGATCCCATTTTTCCAGGGATTTACTTTATTTGTGGTGATAAGGCTTATTATAACCTTCCAGATCATTGGTATGGGACATGTTTTGTTGGGCTTGTTTTTCCAAAGATATTTCATGTTGATAGAAATGAAGAAGGAGCGTTTAAAATTAATAATCATATAAATAGATATAAAAGAGAAAGTTTTACAGAAATTTTGGGAGATATTTTTGAAGCAGTAATACCTTTAGTAGGTATAACCTTGAATGCAGGAAGGATCAGAAAATTATCCACAATTGTTGACAGATTGTCAACTGACACAGCAGATGGTTTCCAATTGGTAAATGTTGAGGTCATTGCAATTAGATCTATGGTGATGCAAGATCGCCTTGCCTTAGACATACTCCTCGCAAAAGAGGGAGGAGTCTGTGGTATTTTACATGTTTAGCACTTCTGTACTTATATCCCTGATGAAAGTAAGAATATTGAGATGTATATCCAAAATATTACAGAAATGCATTTAGAAATAGTTCCTTTAGAAGAAGATGATTTTTCAGAGCGACTTACAAAGAGATTCCAGGCTATTAAAACTTGGTTTCAAGATATTGGTGGTTCAGTTCTTGGCAAGATTTTAACACCTATGTTTGTAATATTATTTATAGTAGTTTTGACAAAAATTAGTTGCATGTTACACAAGAGAAAGAAACACATGAAAGAAAAGAAACTAATTTATAAGATCAAAAAGGAACAAGAGAAGGAAATTGAGTTACAAGAGTTACGTAGGGCTCAATATGATAGTTGCAAAGATTTTGCAGAGACAAATTTTTAGAAAATACTAATACAAATGAATTCGAACCATTTTCGGCTAGTTAAAATTTTACTAAATTTTGGGTGTGGTGTGGTGATTTGTTAATCACCAGATGAGGGAGTTGATGGAGCGAGATTTGGAAATAATTGTATTTCAACTCGTGAAGTCATACTTCCATAATGGAAAATAACTTTATTAACGTTTAGTGCTGTGTTTGTATTAATTCAACCTAGATTAAAATTACATTACACGCAGGAAATTAACATGTGTGCTCATATACGTGCATTTTTGTTGTATCTTTTGTTCGTGCAAATTAATAAATTAATTTTGTCCTCTTGTCATGTTATAACTAATTGCAGCTGTTTTTGAACATATGCATGTGCTTGTTTTGCTTCCCTTGTCTATGTGGCGTCACTCTATTTTCTATAGGTGCATAAAGAATTTCAATGGATTTAAAGAAGACTGGTAGATATAACGCTGCTTTAATTGTTTGCTTTGGCTAGGTAATTTAGACTAATGGGTTAATCATTAGCAAATGCTGGGTGGCAACAGAACAAATAATATTTCTTACATTAATTATTCTTTTGTGTTTGTTTATATAATAGTGGACGTTAAATTGACAGCTTTGGGCCTAGTTTACTCGAGTTTGCAAATAATTTCTGCACGGAGCAAGAGAGAGTCCTTTCAAGGAAAGATTTCCTTTCGGTGGCAACATTTGGAAAGCGTGGTGTGTTTCTAGCAGTCTCCTACTCGGACAAGGCCAAGGCCAGGAACCGGCAGGAGGAACATTTGATAACTTTGCATCCGAGGAAGTGAAATGACGTGATGTAAAATTTTATGCAAGAAAATGTTGCAATCTGAGGAAGCCTCGGAGCTCAAATGCTAGAGACAATGGACTCTAAGAAAGTCACGGAACTGATGTTTTGAAAATGAGGTGACATGTCACTTGTCACTTTTGAACCAATGGGACTCCGACTTTCGCAGAAAAGAATTACTTTTACTTAGATTAGTTAGCGTAGTAAGGTATAAAAACCCATTCCCCGTGGAAGGGTTATGCTTGCTGCTGCTTTTGCTGACCTTTAGATGAGGATGTCGTGCTGACGGACTTTACTTGGAGCACGTAAGAGCCCTCAAAAACTTTACTTTATTTTCATTTATTTAGCATAGTTAGGGACTTAACTTTTGAAAAAAATGCCAAATTAATAAATACCTTTGCAATAATATAATTTTGAAACTTATAACGTTTTTACATTGCAATGATTCTAATAAAAATGCTTTAATAAAAATTACATTTACGAAATTATAATAAATAGCTAATAAAATCTTACTTTTGAAAACAAGCTGATCTTGACTTTTCATGGGTTCAGGTTACCATTAGCTAGATTCTATCGCCATAAGTGGCTTAATAAATAGTTAGGTTTATTGAAATGATGATATCCATTTACCGCGGTTGTATATAAATGTATATAAATTGTGAATAGGTTAATTATGCCACTTGGTTCAGTTGGTCATAATATGTCATGTTTGATTAATGGGCCTTTGTGTTTAATTAGTGATTATTAGTATAAGTTGTAGAGTTGGGTAGCGTAATTTATGACATATTTTCTATAGGCTGCTGGATCACCACTTGGCAATGCCGCCATCCTCGCTTCGATCACCCAATCTAGAGCAGTGCTGGGAGCCCAAATTGGCGCTGTGTGGGCTTATGTGACACTCCTACGAAAAGACCTCCGAGGTGTGGTTGAACGACTAACAAAGGCTGAAGCCACCTCGCCTCCGTGACCTTAAGATCACATACACACTGCAATTTCCAGCTCAACTGCTGGTGTTGTACAATTCTTGCACAATCTTCTTTGATACACCAGAAGAAGTCTTTCAGTGGACAGATGAACTGCGACATCTTAAACCACACATACCCCCATGCCAGTCCCAGAATCATCCTCAGGAGAACAATGAAGTGATCAAAAATCACCTAAAGGAAAAAGACAACATGTCTCTTGCTCGACATGGCGCTCCAAAGTCACTGAACCTAACCGGGAGGGGACATCCAATGACCTTCCAGACCAATCGCCCTAAATGAGTCTGGACACTGACCGGTAACACATTGGGGACTCTCCCATTTCTACATAAAGACAATGGTGCACAGGTGTTTCACACTGGGCTAAATCATATACTGCTTGGTATTCTTTAACATGAAACAGTTAGGGTGTTCGGGAATTCATTGGATGGACGCAGAGCTGAACCCCCGTTGGAGGCTGAATTACGAACCATCCTCGACAGATGCTTCATTTGTTATGCGGTATGGGGGGGAGGGGGAAGGGAAGGTCTACCCAGTTTAAATTGTATTGTTATATTAACCCAGTGCCATACATTCACCAACCCTATGAGTAGCTACTGTAGGAATCCCCGACAAAAAAACATACACTTCAACATGTAAATGGCAGAATGCACAGGTGAAGCACAGATCGGCCAATTGCAGATTGTAAGATGGAATGTGTGTGGTATCCTAGATAAGTTCAAGAGAGGTGCAGTCCTACTGCAAGCCAATCAGCTGAAAGTAGACATTCTGCTTCTACAGGAGACGTATCTAATGGGTACCAGTGCTCCCTGTCTAGCTAGGTTTGGCTATGCACAAATATCTCACCCAGGCTTCACTTTAGGATCCCGGGGGGTGGAAATCTTAAAACACCAGAGGATACCCTTCATACACTCCCGCACATGAGTTTAACCACATGGGTGATATATCTTCATTCATGGGACCATCTCTAGAGAGAAAGTAGTCATTGGTAGTATATGTGCACCCCCATCCCTTATACACAGTTTCATTACCAAATTACTAGACCTATGGAAAGCGCTACCTGAGGGCCTAGCGGTCATGGAAGGTGACTGGAATGATATTATGGGTTCCTCTAACGACCAGAAACGATTCTCTGGGATCTCTGACTACCCAAAGAAATCCAAATTAAACATTTTCTCTACAACGGTGGGATGGATCGATACTTGGAGAGTCCACCACCCATATGATACAGGGCACACATACTACGCCGCAACATTCCCTCTCTAGACTAGATTATATTTTTATTCCTCACAAATACATACAGAGATTAACAGTTGCAACGATTATTCCGTGAGTACTATCAGATCATTCCCCGATTGCGATCCAGCTCTCCATGGATCCCCTCCAGCGTCTTTTCCGAAAGCTACTTTCCCCCTGGCATCTACAAAAACTCAGATTAGAGAGCACACATACACACTGTGTTAACAGAATTCTTTAACATAAACACTGATACTGCCATATCAACAGAGAATTTGGGGTAAGCCATGAAATCAATGTTCCGTGGGGTAGATATTAGCTATTGCGCAACAGAACAGAAGCGTCGGAGGCATAACCTTGCGCAGCTGGAAGACTGTCTCACAGCGCTCGAGAGGCAAGGTCAGGATACCTGAGCATATGATGAGGCACGTCGACAATTATGTCTCACTCAACTACAATACCAGAGTGAGCTAATAGAAGAGGCGCATTGTCATGGCTGCCATCCAAAAGCAGAATCTACTAGTGGGGGGATACGTCAGAGAAACTCATATATCACTTGTGTCAGCAGACTAGAACTGTCACCCTGCCCCCAGCTATCTACAACATTGCAGGGATGTCCTTATGGATCCCGCCTAGATCGCACAAAGTTTTGCAACCTTTTATCAAACACTATATTCCCCTCAAGAAGCTATCAGCCCATACTTAATTGAGAAGTTCCTCAATGATATTCCCCTCAAAACCTGAGAGTTTAGATGCACCCATAACATTAGAAGAATTAATAAAAGCCGTCACGGAGCTACGCACCAGCGAAGCAGCAGGTTCTAATGTCTATGCCAGCGAATTCTTTAAATCTTATTTAACACAACTGGGGCCTCATCTCCTGAATACCATTCTAGATGCAGCTGAAGCCGGCCGCCTACCAGCAGATTGGAGCCATGCTGAGATAGTGGTTTTCCCTAAACCCGGTAGACCCCAGAACTGCACGCCTCTTATATATCTCTCTTGTAAATACGGAGGCAAAGCTACTCGCCACAAGTCTTGCAGATAGACTACTACCACACATATCAGACCTGGTCCACATATTTATGTTTTTATTTTTATTTATTTAAAGAGTTTTATATAGGGCTGGCTAGACCCATAGGTATCAGAACTCTTTACATTAAGATCGTTGAGTTACAAGTTATAAATTTCGTCTGTTACCAGAGCATAGTAAAACACATGCAAAAAAACAATGTTTTGGAATTTGTCTGAGGAAGGGGGAGGAAGGAGACACAGCGGGTGACAGGGAGAACTGTGCCCAGTGTCCGGCTGGGTAGGTGACGGCAGAGGGGGTGAACCAGGACCGATCTCCTCGGTAGCTGTCTAGCAGCTCCACCCGGCATAAGCCATGATGTTCAGGTCTCAACAGTCAATAACAAGATTAACAGATTTTTCATGGTTACATTAGTTACAGTTGCATAGTCAAACACAGAAGAACAAGTCCTTAAAAGAGGAATAGAGGGAATGGGGGAGGGGAGTGTAAACAGGGGGCTGGGAAGCAGATCAGTTCTGGAAGACCAGGAGTGGGAGAAAAGTACCTCGTGGTGGCCCAAACAGTTAGAGTAAGCGGGTCCATAACCCAGATGATGTCACATAGTCACTAAGTCCAGCGCCAAATTCAATCACAGTGTTAGGTTATCTCGGCAATGTGGGGGGACCACAAGGAGAGGGTGAAAGAAAAAGGAGACTCATCACTCATCCCACCACAACTATTGAAGGCAGCCCAAACAAGGCCGCAGCCATTCCGGAGTTTGCTCCCCGGGCTCTACACTGGGAAACACCAGGAAGGGTGCAGCAGCCATGGGTTGGAAGGGTAGGGGACGGAGAAGAGAACCCTGCACCCACCAGGAGATTCACAAAGGAGACAAGGCTATGTCCACTAGCGACAGTTAGTCCAGATAAGGCGGTGAGTGCAGTGACGGTCTAAGAAAATCCTCTCGGGTGTGGAGTATTTCCTGGCCAGCTGTCCACGGGTCCCAGGAGGAGTAGGGGTCGGAAAGATGGGTAAATTCCCAGGATTTAGGTCTAAAGGAATTCCCTAGCCAAGAAGCTCCCGGACGGAGCTCCTACCCAGCAGCCATCTTCGTTCTACAATGTAGAAATGCCTGACGCTTCGCCGCGGAGGTTGCACGAGTGTTCGGGAGGGGGCTCTGCTCCTCGAATCTTCTTCCATGGCATAATGCCTCTCTCGGTGTCACTTCCCTGGTTTTGCAGGACCTTGGGCCTACTGCAGATCAAGGCTGCAGGCCCACCAGTTGGGGATTGCTAGCTGCCGCTGTTTGCTCAGCTACCGCCTATGGGGTGTACCTGATCCGTCTCCTCGAGGCTCCCCAGGCGGCCTTGTTTACTCCGCTGGTCAGCCCCTGCAACTGCGCGGGTTTCTGTATAGTGTAAGGGAGGCGTCCACTCACCGCCTCTTGGTCTTATCCCCACTGCGGGCATTAAGAAGCCACTTCTTGTCTTTCACTCCGTTTTCCAGCAGGGTCGTCAGTTGTATGCGCCTCCGTTCTTCCTTGTCTTCTTTCAGCGGCCCGGCATGGGATCTCCTCAGCTCAAAACTGCGGCGTCCGACGAGTTTTCCAGATGGCGAGGCGCTTAGTGTTTTCACACCGCAATCCTTTGCTGTAGAGCTGTCTCATTAAGTGTAAAGGGGTAACCCTGTAACCCTCAGAACCTGGGCGGGTAATTAAACAAACAATAAAGGTTCTGTCGGGAAAAACATTTCAATTGCACATATTAATCAATACATTGATGTACTTATATATCCCATGAAGGATACATACAAAATAAACAAATAAACACTGACCCCAATGAAGAGAAAGTAAATCTTTAGTATTCAACTTTCTCATGGATCTTAATTCTACAGAACATTAGGTATGCTGTCCATTATACAAAAAAACACATACACTGTGAATACACAAGGGGTATAGATCGTGACTTGTGACTGGGTGTTACAACATATATACATAAAAATGAAACTTTTTCAAAATATCCACTGTAAATTACATTGGTCGCAGGGGATTAAATTGTTTCTTTTGTTCGTTGCGACTTTGTGCAGACGGATATATAGCAAAGTACGTCGATGTTTCGACCCTAGTGGTGATGCGCTGATTTATGTGCATCTAGAGCGGGTCTTCATCAGGATTGGAAAAAGGGTTGGACAGCCTTATTTTTGATTCTTCTACACCAGCCAGTGGGAAGATTTATGGGTCTGGGCCGCCTTGGCGATTGCTTGGGCGTATCGGCAAGAATGTCTGTCTCCGTCGGGTCCTCGCGGTGAATGCATTCGCCAAGGCGGCCCAGACCCATAAATCTTCCCACCGGCTGGTGTAGAAGAATTAACATGAAGTAAAAGAACCAGTGATCCAACAGCACCACCAGTGTTTGTTGGCTGACAAGCACCATCAGCAGTAGAGGACCAGACGAATCATAAAGCTAACAATAAGGCTGTCCAACCCTTTTTCCAGTGGATATTTTGAAAAAGTTTCATTGTTATGTGTATATGTTGTATCACCTGTAACACCCAGTCACAAGTCACGATCTATACCCCTTGTGTATTCAGTGTATGTGTTTTTTTGTATATTGGACAGCATACCTAATGCTCTGTAGAATTAAGATCCATGAGAAAGTTGTATGTATCCTTCATGGGATATATAAGTACATCGATGTATAAAGTACTATGTTCAATTGAAATGTTTTTCCCGACAGAACCATTATTGTTTCTAGAGCTGTCCCGCTCACCTATTTGGCTCAGTTCGCATTCCTGAGTCAGATGCAGCTCTTTACGAGGGTAGATGGAGTGGGTATATGGTAATTTTCCGGATAAATGAGGGTAAGAATGTGGAGCATTAGGAGCTCGCGTTCACCATGTTAGCTGGATAGCCACGCCATACAGTAACTGTTGTGTGTTTGCTAGACAGTCTTGGAAAGCTGCAGGCTGTGCTTGTTCAGTGCTTTTGAGGGAATATTGTACCGCTGTTGCTACTGATGGCTTTTCTCTGCCTGCCAGGGGAGCTTGCAAAGCTTGCACTGCCGCTGTTGCCTGTGCCAAACGTATTAAGTGTCTAGGGTTGCTTGTACTGCTGATGCCAGTCTTGTACTTGTCTGAGGAAAGATGGCACTCCTGCTGCCTGTGCATACCCAGGCTGAGCTCATGGTACCTCATAGTGGAAACAAAGCTGGATTTGCTCCTAAAGTAGGCACTTCCATTTAAAATGATGTACAAATACTCCCAATGGCCATTAGTACGAAGCGGAGAACAGTATGATGGTCAGAATATTAGGTCAGAAGCTTATTTAATTTCAAGTACACACAGCACCACACTATCCAGGGACCAACATTATTGTTACTTTTCCGAAAAAGGGTACACAACAAGCTTAGCATTGGAGTTTAGCATGCATCAGTCTTTGTCTATGTGGATATTACAGCTGGAATGTTTTGTCACTGGATTTAAGAAGGACAGTGAGGAGTGCTGAACAAATCAATCATTTACCAACAGGTTTTGCTGTGCGAAAAGTACTTATGATGCTGGCAGAAGCACTTCTCTTGTTGCAATGGTTTCCTTCTGTTCAATCTATTTTCTGAAATCAGTGACTCAAAAATTGCAAGATAGCACTACTGGTCATATAGGTTGATTTATGTAGTACAAGGGCAGCAGGACACACAGGGAGATTGCTAAGGCACTGTAATCTCCTATACTTTGGTGACTTTACCATATAAGTCAGGTCTCTGATGGCTGCATGCAGGCATTTCTTGGTGGATGCGGTTGAGTTAGTCAAGATTTATCTCGGCGCAGCAAAGGCCAGTCCCTTTTTGGCACTGTGTGATGATACTGCCCCATGGATCCACTATCATGGCATGGCCATATGAGGCAAGGAGGTCATTGAATGAGCCAGTCTGCGCAGTGGCCACCACGTACTACTAAGTCTCTATGCCACAAGCTCGCAGAAGTACCTCCCAGTGTGCCAGCCCAGTAGTGAACATAAAGGCTGATGGGAATGTCAGAAGCTCTGCTTCTTCCTGGGTCGGAGTTGAGGACATTTCTGGGAAACGCAGGTCATAATAAACTGCTGGTCAATCTTCCCAACAGGTGAACTCACAGGAGGTAGAATTTCAGAGTCAGGTATGATGAATTTGCTCTCTCTCAGTGAAACTCTTCCAGATATCTGAACATCAAAGAGGTGTGCCTTGTGGTGTACAGACACAATCGATCCCTTGTTGTCCATAATCACGTGAGTTGTGTATTCTCTGACGCTTCTCCCAGTCAATCTTTTTTTCATGTAAACCTACAAATGATAACCACATTCCAGACTCCCTGGCTAGGTTGGAGTATCTCTGCATGAGGTCACCTTCTGAGGTTTCAGCCTGGTTCAGGGTCTCTTCAGTGCTTCTTCCAATGTAATCAAAGTTCTTTGGCAGAAAAACCATACTGGCACTTCAACGAGCAGCTTCGAGGATCAGCTGTGAGCAGGTAGCAAAATTCTACTCCTTGTCAGAGGTGGATGTCATGTGACACACAGCTATGATGGGTTTGGCTGGACTGGCTGTGCTGGACATGCTGCTGATCCTGTAGGGAGGTATGTCAAAGACAAAGTTTGTCAATGGTCCTCGTGTGGCATGCAGAACAATCTTGTACAAAATCTGAGATGGCTTCTGTATAAATAATCCTGTGATTTGATTTATGGTGCAGTGAGAAGGTTCGAAAGTCAGTAGAAGCTTCTAGTGCCCATTGCTGTGAGGTTAAAGCCCTACCTCAGGAAAGATGGGCATTGAACTCTTATAATCAGATTTCGCAAGTGGGTCTCCTGCCCGACCTCTCCACCCACCATAACATCAGAAGGGCCCACAATACTATAGCGGCGGAGGATTGGCTTGATAGAACAGCCGCACTTTGATTGGCTGGTATGGACAAGGCCTTTGACGCAGCCAGTTGAACTAACCTATTCTCATTACTTAAGGAACATAAATTTGGTCTGCGCTTCATCTCCTTTATCTGCCTCCTATATACAGATCTGACCGCTACGGTTCAGATTGTGGACTGTACATCAGCCCCTTTCCTATCCAACACGGCACAAGGCAGGGATGCCCCCCTTTCCCCCTTACTATTTGCGCTTGTGATTCAACCTCTAGCGATATGGGTCCAGAAAGATGCACTGATCTGTGATTTTGAATGGACGCCTGACATCTCAGATCATATTGCGTTATACGCGGATTGACATCCTATTTTTCCTCATAGATCGGAACCCAGAATCTTACAGAAAATATGGGTGTTTGGGGAATTGCCTGGCTTAATTATGAATGTAAATAAATCAAGCATATGGCCCCTACGTGGTACAATTGGGAAGGGCACCTGGCCCACAAACCTGACATCTACCTCAACAGGGCTGCAGTACCTCAGTGTCTATCTTACAGAGGACCCTAAATTATCATGGGATTGCAACATCGGTGTCGCAACCGATAAAGTGTGATCAGATATTAGAGCGTGGTCCGGGCTACTTCTGTCACTATATGGGTGGTCAGCGATCTTTAAAATGATCTCGCTCCCACGGCTCCTATAATATATACAAAATCACCCCTTTCCTGTCCCCCCATCCTGGTTTCGTCAAATCAACACTCTGCTCGGACAGTCCTTATGGGGTGGAGGCGCCTCCCTAGTTGCACTCTGTACTGAGGTTCTTTAATTTTGACTCCATCTAACATTTGTCATCAATTTGCGTTGCCTTTACACAGGCTGCTCTATTCATGAAGTGTCTCTGCCCTTTGGACTGCAACGTGTAGAAAACCCCCCTCTGTCCTTGCTTTGAAATCAATCTCAGACACCAGCTGGCCTAACTGCATCCAGACATGTTCTGCCATTACTGCCATTACTGATTGACCTATAAGTGCTGTAATTGATTGACTTATGGGTTGGGCAGAAATATGACGTAAGGGGGACATTCTGGTTACATGATGTTTTTCTATTGGCTAATATTTTGCAGATCTTGTATGTCCATATTAGGTATTTTGTATGCTTGAGAAGCTAGGACTGCCCCTTTCTTTTATGCTGAGTTTGTAATCCTAAGTATATAAAAGACCTCTGTTTTCTGTATTCTTTAGACTGCCTCATTCAGTTGCTAAAGGCTTCTGTGTGACGTAGTCTCACTTAATTACGTTTAATAAAGATGTCTGTTCATATTTCAGCTTCTTTGCCAGGTTCTTTTGTATTAGTGAGACCCCTGAGAATGAAGATCACAGTTCTTCAGATGGTGCGGCCAACGCGGGCTTCATCAAAGAAGTGACTTTCTGTGGGAGTGATCTTGTCAGAAGACTGAAATCTACTGAGGAGGACAGAACAGAATTCTACTAAGAAGGTACTCTGTGCACAGGGATTCTGGAGATTCTTCGTCTCTGCAGCCCAGTATATTTCTGCTCTTCCTGATTTTGATCCTCCACATGATGTCACTCCTGACTGAGAACCTTTTTGGCGTGAGTATTAAAAAAAAAAAACAAAGAGACCGTTAGGTCATTTAGAACTTGACAGTTAGAATTTGGATAACCTTTTGATTGGTAAGAGTAAGGTAGTTTAGTAACGCTTACTGTAGCCTTGAGAACTTTGGAATTTGTGTTGGCCAACTTTGGATTTGTATAGGTTTGTATATGCGAATTGCAATTTGTGTAGAACAGGTAATGAGGAGATTTTTCTCTATTTGGTTTAGTTGAACGGTGCATGTACGAAAAGTACATTAAGCACTACTTTGATTATAATATTGTGTATTTTGCAATATTTTTGGCTTGCCTGTTTCAAAGCTCACATAAGAAGAATGTGTTGCTTTATTTGAAAGGTACCATGTTGTGATGTGAAATTAATTAGCCGGCTCTCCTAGAAGGAATACCTAAATAGGTAGGTATACAAATATATATCTTCCTTGGTGATTCTGTGATCCCCAGGGAATTAAAATATGACAAAATACAAACAAGGATCCTTTGTTCTGTGCATTTTTTTATTTTTTATATGTAGAGCGATTTTTGGTGTTCTGCGAGTCAAAGCTAGTGAATTGAGTGTATTTTCGCTTCTTGGACATACATCAGTCTGTTGTGCTGTTTTCGCAGTCTTTTGGAACACAATTGAGAAGCGTTTCTTGTAAATATTACTTACAAATAGTATTTACAAATGGTTTGGTTTAAGTACAGTCTGTGGGCTGTCATTTGATTCTGTTCTGAGTATTGGTTTGTGGGTTAAATGTGTGTTTAAATGTTTATGTGGTTTTCCCATTAGTGCAATTTCTGTAAGTGAATAGCGTTGGCGCTATTTATGAAATGCATGGCTAAAGCACGCCGTATTGTGCGTCCTGAGTGTTTGACCCCTTTCTGTTTATGTCTGAAATGAGCTCAAATGTGTGTTTGTGTTTCTTTTTGATGTTTTCAGTCTATTAAGCAAAAATGTCTAAATGCTTAAAAACTAAAATGTAAATTCACATTCACTAGGAATAAAAAAGGCCCCAGAAACGAAATTGGGTGTCTTGCAAAAAATAACTAAACTTACAGCATTTTTCTTAAATATATTGTATTAGATATTAACAGGCAAACACATTATCTGAATACATTGGACCTTGCTGTATTGCACACGCATTTTGAAACTTGAAATTTCTTAGTTTTAGTTTTAAATAGACAGCCACCGTGCTCATGTTACAAACACTTAGAGACAAGCTAAATAAACAGGAATATTTATTCAGCGAGGACTTTGCCCTCAGTTGCACGGGTGAAACTTTGCATTTCAGAATGTTGTTTTAAAAAGGTTTCAAAACTAAGGTTCAATATTTAGTATTATAGGAAGACATTTTAATTAAGGGTTTTCCTCTCTTTAAGCATTCCTGTAAGTATATTCTTGGCTCAGTTGCTAAATAATAATTAACCCATGTAATGAATAAACATTTAACAAGAAAGAAACAGAAACAGATGCTAAAACAAGATAAGGCAAGTCCAAGGAAACTAAAAAGTTAACAATGTCTCGAACATTGATTGGCAATCTCAGATAAAGATCAATCAGGGAAATTGGTTTTGCGAGGTCAGTTTCGGGTGAAGAAGTTAGTTTCTTACAGTTTAAAACTGGTTAATGTGTACATGACCTGGGGAGGCCAGGCCACTTTGTTCGTCGGCCTACGTGGCACAGAGCAAAAAAAAAGAAAAAAAAGAAAATGAAGTCAAATTCGAGGAATTACAGAGCCTTAATATGTGGAATTATCAAAAATGATTGGGTTATAAAAATAAGTGCTACAAAATTCGTTTTTTACTATTCATGAAGCCTAATACTTATACTGTGACCTCCTAGCATTATAATTTAATTTAAGTTATGTTATACTGCATAATGAGGACATTAGCATATAGAATTTCACTTGACGCAGGCGTGAAAAACTCATTTTTCTCAGGATTTGCATGAGATATGTCTAATGTCCAATCTCTGCAATTTGTAAAAAACATTCTGAGGATGATTAATAAGTAATGCAATTGTAGGATCTTTATTTTTAAGTGCCCCAAATATCAAAGTCGAATTTGGGTAAAATTTGGGCATTTGTGCCATTTACAATAGCTTTAAAGTGCTTTGGGCTTCAGTAAATGCATGCATTTAGGTATAATACAAATTTGCAGGTTGTTCCCATTTGGGTTTGCTTTTAAATGGCTCAGTGAGCCAATGTGCCTGGTGCAGAGGTTTGAGTTTAATAACAGGGTGGAAGGTTTTAACTTTTGCTGGACCTTACTGAGACCTTCATCCATTTAAGGTTGATGAAATGAGTACCATTGCAAACAAGCATTTGTTCTAAAAACTGGTATGTGTGTTGTTATGTTTTGCGAATTAGTCACAGTAACTGTTTTAATAATCTAAGTATAGAAATAAATTGTAGCCCCTAACAGAAGTAATATCTATATCATGTGTTTTTAAATAGGGTTGGTTATTGCAGGTTAGAAAGAATTGGGAAGGTTTTTTGTCTTTTTTCAGCCATAAGAGTGAGGAAGAGATAGAGGGCTGAGGAGCCCGCAAGGCAGATTTTGACCTTAAGGTCAGTGAGGTAGGATAGGAGTAAGTGTAACAGATGGAGAAATGATTGCTTGGAAAAGCAGGGCCTCAAAGGGTGTTGGCGCACGGGACACGCAGAGTGTCTGTGAAAGAGTTTTTGGGACGTCGAAATTGGGGTGGTTTAGCATGTTTTCAAAAGATGGTTGGTAACAGTTGATATTTTGTGTATGTGCAGTGTTTTTCATATTTTTGTAATTTATCCTTTTATGAATTGTTCCTGCTGGTCCTGTGTGTCAGCAGCGACACAGTTAGTTGTATTTGACAGCCACGTCTCCACTAACTGGTGATCTGCTGTCAAAAGGAGGGTGAGGATTTTAAGCCTGACAAATTAAGCAGGCCTGAATATTCTGTTTTGGGTTGTGGCTCTTGCTAAAGGTGACTTAAACTTTTCATTTTTTTCCCCTGAAAAAGGAATTGGAACATTAGCTGAGATTACCGTATATGGTGTAGCGGCCAGCGGTAGAGTTTAAATTTGTGTACTATTTTGACTTTTTGTGTATCACCCATACTCTTGGTATTGTGTCACAAACTTGACTATCACCTGAGTAATTTCTTGTTCTTCCTATAGATTTTTCTTTTGCCATTTCTCCCCTGATTGATGTCACATTGTGCCTAGTTATTGGGGATTGTAGCTGTGTCCTAGTTCCATTTCCCTTTTCCATATTCCTTTCACCAGTTAGCCCATTTTTTTATTGTTGGTGTATTATTCAGGTTCACACTTCCAGATTGCAGTAATGTACCATGGACCCCCATATTATGTATAATTCCCTTTTGTATAACCAGACTTTTTTTAAAAGAATTTTCCTTCGGCCTACTTTGATGTTTTCCAGTCTGACTGTCAGGGTAGTGATGGACTGGTTAACTGACTTGATACTATAGTAAGACAAGTTTTCCACCTCAATAGGAGACACCTTACGTTTTTTTGAATATGACAAATTCAATGCCTATTCTAAATTGGTTTTTAGTTCCTTTTTTCTGCTGCTTTAATTTTTGATGGACCAGATGTGTTTTAATAATGGAAATACCAGGACTCTCTAGTTCTTGTCTTTTGTTTCCACATTTGATCATTAGCCTTTGTATTGTATAGTGCACCTGATGCACAGTTATTAAAAAGGAGGTATTTACATGTCTTTGATAATATGTATTATGCGATTTCTCTTTTGAGGTGTTGTAGATAAAGAATTAGAGAACACCTATATGTAATCATTGAGAGAAAAAAATGTGTTTGCCCCTTTAGACAATGCCACCATATGTGAGGATATCCATTCAGATAGAATTCCCATGTCGCTATAGATGGTAGAGGATATGCTCTCACACGGAAACCCAATTGAAGAGGCTAGAGACACTGTTTTTTCTTCTGCCTTTGTCTTTGTATTACCTTTGAGAATGACAGTGTGTTCTAGACCAGAATTGTCCCATGGCGTATGGCCACTCCCTCGCAGATTGCAGGCCACCTGCTTGCAATCCCCTTGTTAAAACACTGAACTGTTTTTGTACTTAATTGAAGGAAACTGTTTCACATTTCCTACGTCACTAGGTTCTTCCAGGATTAAGTCATAATAACCTGCGGAACTCATCCACAATCTCATCAGTGACTGCTAACAGATGAAAAGTCCCAGCACCCAGACAGCGATCGCCAGCGTGTCATCAGTGGTATCTCCAACGTATTGTACTTGCTTCATCAGAAGGCGTGGAACATCAGAAAAGAAGGAGGAGCTGCTTTTGCCACAGAACCAGAGTTTCAGTGCAAAAGAGCGACCTGTCATGTGCTGGTAACCTCTGACAGTAGGCAGTCCATTGAGCCCCTTGGCCTGAGTTTTGGCCACACACACCCTTTTCTTTGCTCCAACAGAAAGGCAGTGCACCGGACGATCCAGGATTGGAAAAAGGCACTACATTGTGGTACCTATGATTAAGTGAAAGAGCAGCTTGTGCGTTCTCTGACACTGAATAGAGAGTGACAGTCTGTTGCTCTTTCCCGATTAATAGTACTTGGGTCTGCATGAGATGATCTGTGCCCATGATCAATGAAGAGCACACTATCTGTAGTTCCTGCAGCACAGGAAATATTGGTGCACTGCATTGAGACATTGAGACTTTCAAGTGAGCTGTGAGTGTTTGCCAAGAAGGCACTCCAATGGATACTGGGAAACATCATTTTCATGAAAGGCCTGAATGAAGAGGCCCATGCGGAAGAAAACAACAGAAACAGATTTTGATGGACAATAGAAGTCTGCCAGAGAGGCTTAGACGGACTCTGTGTATTTCCCATGCGATTGCATAGAATGGGTGTTTGGAGACTGATTCTTATTGTTTTATTGGCATTGTCAATAGTTACTGAAATACATAATGTTTGCAAAATAATTTTAGGATTTGCCTGTGTAATGGCAAAAGGAGGGACTGAAGTAATTTAATTTTGACTCCATCTTACATTTGTCATCATATTGCGTTGCCTTTACACAGGCTGCTCTATTCATGAAGTGTCTCTGCCCTTTGGACTGCAACGTGTAGAAAACCCCCCTCTGTCCTTGCTTTGAAATCAATCTCAGACACCAGCTGGCCTAACTGCATCCAGACATGTTCTGCCATTACTGATTGACCTATAAGTGCTGTAATTGATTGACTTATGGGTTGGGCAGAAATATGACGTAAGGGGGACATTCTGGTTACATGATGTTTTTCTATTGGCTAATATTTTGCAGATCTTGTATGTCCATATTAGGTATTTTGTATGCTTGCAGAAGCTAGGACTGCCCCTTTCTTTTATGCTGAGTTTGTAATCCTAAGCATATAAAAGACCTCTGTGTTCTGTATTCTTTAGACTGCCTCATTCAGTTGCTAAAGGCTTCTGTGTGACGTAGTCTCACTTAATTACGTTTAATAAAGATGTCTGTTCATATTTCAGCTTCTGTGCCAGGTTCTTTTGTATTAGTGAGACCCCTGAGAATGACGATTACAGTTCTTCAGTACCTGCTTCCAGTCAACATACTGCGGCAGAATAGCTGCCGCTGATATGCAGGCCTATCATGCAGCATCACATCTGCAGGTAGTTAATGATTGGTGGTATGGGCCAAGAGACGACCCGGCTTATGCTGTAGAGAGATGGCTCCTTGATGACCCTACACTTTTGTCACATTTATACAGCTGACTGGATGTCCAGACCCTACCACCTGCTACCAGAGTGGTAATACTCACATGGCGACAAGCTCTTAGGTGGATGGGTTGGTGGGGCCACCTTACATGGGTAACACCCATATGGGGCAATCAACTGTTATCCACTTAGATGATCTGCAGGCCTTTCGGGGCTGGGACCAGATTGGATTCTCCACCATAGGAGATGTAATGCACAGCCTAAATCTTAAATCATTCCAAGAACTTAGCCGCGAATACTCTATGTCAAACACCCAGGTCTACAAATACCTGCAATTCCAACATGCTAACACAACACATCTCCCGAACTTCAACCCACTAGAGGGTAAACTCCAAACTTGAGATCTAGGTGACCACAAAATCCCTAAAATATATCAATCTCTTATCACAAATAGAATCACTACTTTAGAAAAATTGAAAACCTCCTGGAAGATAGATATCGGTCCCCTAGATACCCATGAGGAGCTGCCATCTCCACGAGATTGCGATGAATTCAATTCAGGATCCTTCACAGAGCCTATTATACTCGCTATAGACTGTGGCAGGCTGGCCTGATAGAATCATCTATATGGTTGAGATGTCGGAAAAATAAAGGCACATTAATACACACAATATGGTCATGTCCACTGCTTGAGAAATTTTGTCTGGCGTTATAGCATGCTTGTCTGATATTTTGGGGTAGATGCTTCCCAAATCTCCAAGGCTTACCCTGCTCCGAATGTATGATGTTACAACGCATACATTTACAATGCATGCCCTTACAACGCAGTTTTTACATCGCAACGTCCACTACAACACATTCCATTACATCACATGACATTACATCGCAAATTAAAAAATGTACTTTACACCGCATTCCATCACATCGCATACTACCTTTACAACGCAAACCATTACATTGCATTTAAGGTAAGTATTGGATAGTATAGGGGTACAAATTACTATTCTAACTTCAGGGGGTGCAACAGTAGGGTAAGTGTTGAATAGTGTAGGGGTAAAAATGACTAGTCTATCTCCAGGGGGTGCAACAGTAGGGTAAGTGTTGGATAGTGTAGGGGTTAAAATTACTATTCTGACTCCAGGGGGTGCAACAGTAGGGTAAGTGTTGGATAGTGTAGGGGTACTATGCGTTGTAATGGTATGGGTAGTAATGCCTGCATTGTAGTGATGTGTTTTAAGGGACGTTGCGATTTAATGACTGCGCTGTAAGTGTAGTGCGATGTAATGACTGCGTTGTAAAGGTTGTTTCTCCCTTGCTCCACATAACAGATGCGGTAGGGGCAATAGATACAAATGTCACTTACTGTGGGTGGGTCTCATTCTAGGCAAAAGGGACATTGCAAGATTATGGAAATCAGATAAACCCCCGGGAATCAGGGCATGGAAAAAAGGTATGGACTTCTATATGGGGTTAGAACTACTGTTATTTCGAGCCTGGGGATGCCTGCAGAAGCATTCTAAAATTTGGAAAAGATGTGCTAAATACCGTGGACTAATACATGCAGATCATCCTTCGATTTCAGAAATCATAGACTCTATGCCCAAAGCAAGACATCCGACAACATGACTTGTGCATGGTCGCTCTTGATGGACTTCAGCACTACCAGAGGACTGACTTATTCAAATACAATGAATCTGGCATTGGGTTTAAATGTTTTGTTTGACCAGTTAATATGTGACATGATAAATGTATATGGCCTATCGGCCATTGTGTATTTAAATGTAATAAAATGTGTTATGAAAAAAATGATATTACTGACCAACAAAGGGGAGAAGAGTGACATCGGTGAGCTACAGATCAGCATGAGTGCCCTCTTTGTGTGCATACATGCTTTTATCAGTGCATGTGATACATATGTGCACAGCATGACCAAGCAAAGAAGATGCAATAATGGTCAGAGTGACACAATTTAGAAACAGGAATGGGAAAATGCAAGAAGTAGCCCTCTCTCAGGGAGTCTAAATGGGTCAACAACCTAACAGGATGAGACCTAGGGAAAATCATAACAGTGTATTGAATTTGAGCAGTGTTGCGAAAAACTAGGTAATGAAACTCTGCAACATATTTTGTTTTTTAAATAGAAAGGATCATCAGGCACACCATGGTCAACATACATATCCTCTCAAAATCTCAAGGACTCTATCACTCACAGAGAGGTAGAGACGTATTTCTGAAAGGTAATTCAGAGTGCGTAAAGTACTACTGCTTTACATACTCCAAAACACAATGCATAAACCTACGACGAAGATCTCAGGCTCTGCTTTGCGTATTCTTTCCTGTATGGAGCTCTGTGCCACGCACATGTAGGTAGAGGATTTTATAGTAAATGCGGGTGAGACAAGAGGGGGAGGGGGGAAAACAAGAAGTGATTACTGCAAAATGGGTTGGATTAGGGAAATTAAAGGGGGGGTGTAGGATGAGACATGCTTATACAAAAACACATTCACAAAAGAGTAAGACAATTGCTATTCGCAAAATAGACTTCTATTTTTACTACATCTCTACCACAGTCAAAATAGACTCAAATGTTCTCCAGCCAGGCCTAGGGTAAATAAAGCACCATGCATGGTCTGTCGCTGGTTCTGCATTACACTCTCATAGAAATCAATAGAGCATAAGAATAACACGGACAACACATAGGAAAATAAAGAGAAAAAAAGTACCGTATTTTTCGTCGTATAAGACGACCCCCTACTTTTCTTGATAAAATGTAGGTTTCGTGCTATACTCGCCGTATAAGACTACCCCCACTTCCAACGCAGTCCAACGCTTTGCCTCTTACTTTTCGTTTGCTTTCGATACTTGCCACCATTGCCTGCGTAACGTTCTTTCTTGTGTTTGAGTGCCCTCCATTTATTGCCAATCAGTCACCCTCTTTAGAGCAATCTTGCAGTATTGGCCGCACTGTTGCCTCTGGCTGGCGAGGGGCTGATATCATGTTGTTCTGTTTCCTACCTCTTACGGTACTTTTTGTTTGCTTTTGATACTTGCACAGTGCCACCATCGCCTACGTAACGTTCGTTCTTGTGTTTGAGTGCCCTCCATTTATTGCAATACTATACCGTACCTCTACTTGCACACATGTCACTTTTTCCTCCTGTAATGCACCATTTCCTAATGAGAAGCGGTCTGACACCTTCGGATGAAGTCCGCGCTATGTAAAAACGCATGAATACTTTCCGTAAATTTTGGCACCCGGCGTATAAGATGACCCCCGACTTTCCAGAACATTTTAAGGGGTTAAAAAGTCGTCTTATACGCCGGAAAATACGGTAAATGTTTTTCCCACTTCTTCGATATGTTGAAACTAATTACAACAACAACCAGTAGCATACAGGTTGACTGCATTAGAAAGGAATGCATACAACAAAAACTTTTTGGGTTCACTGTGTCAGTGAGTGTATTTGTAGATTAGCTCTTTATTTTGAGGAACAACTATTTGAGGAAGAAATAGGGGGTTTACAGGCAAATGATCAACATTTTGAACATGTCCAGTGAAGTGGACATTGCCAGATACCACTTCTCATGTGATGTGATCCTTGGCATGGTTGCAGATTGGGAGCAGGAGCTTGATTCACCTACAGCCTCCTCCAATACTGTCCCTGCCCATGTAAAAATACTAATTTAATTCCAATTCCTGGCTACTGGGCCTTTCCAGGTTGTTACAGGAGACACTGAGTGCATCTTGCAGCAAGTCATTCTCAGTGCTTGCAACTGACAGAAATTCAATGGGTGGCAAGGGAATTCCACGGCATTGCCCATTTGCCTCGAGTATTAGGTGTCAACGATTGCACCCAGATGGCATTTCAGCCACCATGTTACAGAGAACAGCATTTCTGCAACAGACATGTTGGTACTCCATCAATGTGCAAGCTGTCTGCGATGCCAGGAGATGTTTCACTGATGTGTGCTCTGCACTTCCTGGGAGCAAACAATACAGATACATGTTCCGACAGTCATCTCTTGCACATCAGTTGGTTGCTGGGGATTTCATTGACATGAGATAAATTGTTAAGTTATAATAACATATATTGAGTCTGCTTGTTCACATATGGGATTTCATCTCAAACATAGTAACTGATTATGTCACTACATCATATTAAACTCCCATATCTGCATGTATGTATACATGATGTAAGATATTTAAGATTAGTTCCATATTCTAACCATTACTGCTCCTTTGTTACAGGTGATGATAGGTATCACCTCTCTTGTCATCTTCTCACATGCTTCTGAAGTCCTACATACAGCTTCAACTGAGGTACAATAGTATATACAACAAAAGAAGGTAATGGTGTATACAAGGGTCGCACCTCAAAGTTACTATATGTATGGGCTTACATAGTGAATATAAGTGGTAACCTCACATAGAAAAGTAGGATTGGTGCCACTCAGGGTAAAACACCCCACTACCTAAGGTGTAAAAAACACAAGAACAGCAGTAACTTGTGAAATGTTTACAAACAAAGAAACCCTGGCACTCACAATGTTTCAGATTAAATTACTGACAGTAATCTGTCAGCCTAACCCAAAGAAAGAAGAAGAAGGGAGATTCCTCATAACACAGGAACAGGGGAAGTGCATTCATCTGAACAATCATTGATTTATTTCAGAATTACAAAGTACCAAACTTAATATAAAAAGTTGCAAGGACTAAAACATTACAATCTTGTTAACACAATCATGAAATCTCTTCAATGATGTGGATGGTAGTCCAGTCCTTGTTGTAAAGAACACGGGAGCCAACACGCGTTTTGTCACCACCTTGACTTTCTCAAGGCTCAAAATTGTACAATTTGTACGGCGAAGTTGGACGGCTCAAAGGACGTAATTGAAATAATTCTGTAAAAACAGCATTCAAAGTTTAATAATAGTATTTTGGTCATCTTCGGTCTCCGTTACCGTAGATGATACATTAAATCGTTACCTGAAAGTATTGTATTCATGAACTTTGTATAGACAGTATTCCTAGTAGCGTTGAAGATAAACAATACGGCATCTGGGGCGCTATGATAAGTCCCTCATTTCTTCGCCGATCTCTATTTGAGAAAACCATCTCCTCCCGCCTCTGCCATCGCAATGTGTACACATGCATATAAAAGCTATTATTGTATGCTCTTTTACCATTCTTAAGTCATGTTTCAGATGTCTTGTCAATACGGGGCAGGGGAGCTCCTGTAATAACCAAGGCTACGGTGCAATACAGGTGGAGCCTGCTGCATGTTGCAAAACACCGCCATACATTGGCACTAACATACAGATATAACCCCTAATCCATGGCTATGTCCAGGTTCCCAGGGTGGGGAAAGAATAGGAGTCAGGCTGTGCTGATGCATCTTTTGCTAGTTGTAGGGAACTAGGTTTTTGTTGCAGTACCCCCCTCCCCCACACTTTTTGCCTGGTATCTGGTGAAACATTGACTGAAAGTGTCCTGGGTTCCCCAGCTCCATGATGGATCACGGTACCCCACGATGTTTGGTACCAAACATCTCATCTTAACAAAACCACATGGATGCCAGTGTCAGATTCATTAATACATTCACCCACAGGGCACCTTAGAGGGGCCCCTGAAAACCTGCTGACTACTAGTGTGGTTACCAAGCAGTCTCAGCCAGCCTTTCACCACTAGCATGTTTCTGGCCTCTTGGGGTAAGAGCCTTCGCTTACTTAGGCCGGGGACAAGAGTCTGCTCTGGGCAATGGTGTTCACACCTCATCCAAGCAGGAACTGCCTTTCAGCGTGGGAAGCTTCAAAGGCCTGGCCACCTTTGAAATGCACCAAGGCCTTTCAAACTTCCTGCTCATGCAGTGGCACCCTCTCAATTAGAACCAAGCACCCTGCCTTCAGGTTTGCAAAGGCCTGCTATAGGGGTGACTTATAGCTTTTAAGTGCAGTGACCCAAGATATAGTAAAAAGGCATCTTTAGTAAATGGGGCATGCACCAGCTTACTCAAGCTGCAATGGCCGGCCTGTAGTTCCATTTTGCATGATCTCCCATGGATGGCATGGGGACCTCTTGGGTACCTATGCCCTGGGTACCTTAGAACCATATACTAGGGACTGATAAGGGTACTCCAGTACCCAATCTGGAGTGTACCTAGGTACTGAACAATCCAATTTAGGGAGAAAGCAGATAGACTGGGGTCCTGATTAGCAGAATCCCAGTCAAACTAGTCAAAAACAGTATCACATCAAGCAAAAATTGGGGGTAACCAGAGAAGTAGATCCCACGTTCCTACAAATACCTTTACCTGTCCTGGGATTCTGACCTTGGTTGGGCCCACTAACAAATTCAACTGTTCAGAATCAAGGGCGTACAAACACGCCAACAACTTTAAACCACGATGTCATCAAAACACAATCCATTCACTGTTTCTACATAATACTACAAGCTTGACATAACAGTTGCGACACACAACGCTATTGATACTCACTTCTCAGCTACCGCAAACTACTTCAGAACCGCCTAATCACTGCCGATCCTCTGAACTGGGCCACCGGTTTAGGGACATTGACTGGACTTGAACAACTCCACATTGTTTCCAGAGTATTCTGTCTCCCTACACTTCAGTGACTAACCATCCTCTTATTGCTACCATTTGATGGAGCGGGGTTTTTAAAATTCAATCTCTTGGCATAGTCAACAAACAGAATCCCCCATTTGTCATATGGACCTTTGGTACTCTACTTGAAGCATTAAGAGAGAGCTAGCATTCAGAATTAATCTTCCTTTCAATGAAACCAATCATGTTCCAAAATAATAACTGAGAGGATGGTCCGCAAACATAAAGGTTTATATTTGAATTAACAATTACGATTATAGGAGTCTTCTGTACTTCGTGTATTGGGAAGATGCAACACTCAAGGATGAGCAGATGTGTATCTAATTTTGTTGGATTGGGAATTTAGGGGTTTGCCGACTCCTGGCAAGAGTTGCCATGGGAATGGCTCTGTCGATGGGAGTGAGGTATGAAATCTTGCAATGACTTTCGATTCCGTTTTTAATTGGTGTTACATAACAGTTAGGAGGAAGAACATTTTCTGACTTGGAAGAGAGCAGAACTCTCTATCATTCTGAGACCCTGGAGCGTGAAGGTTCATGCTAAGTAGGCCTAGGCAGTAAATTCCTTTCCGCTTGCGGAATTTGTGGAATTTGGGTAATTTTGCCTTCCGGAGAGGATGCGGAATTGCAAAAAATTCTGCGATCCGTGGCTTTGCGGAATTTTTCGCTTGTAGGCGCTTTCAAAATGCGTGTTCGCAAGATATTTTCCTCTGAGCACACAAACAGCATTCGCGGACTGGAAAAAAGCATTGCGAACGGGTGGAACAAGCAATTCCGCATGTTAGCACAACTTTTGCCTGCTCGTGGAGTTTTTTTACCGTTTCGCAGAGCTTTGCGTAGCACGACTACGCAAATTCCATCCACCCCTAAATTGCTAAACACTTTTCCAGTTTCCTCTGAACCTCTTCTGAGGTTGATGCTGACACCTTCCTCATTTATTCTTTAGAAATCACCTGAGTATTTTCATTCCTAAATTTGTTAGTGATAGGTTCTTAATGGAACACTCAGTTTGGATTATTTGCATTCTTTCCACACTGATTATTTGCATTCTGTACTTCTTAAAACTCAAATTCAGAGCTTTTGGGCACCATACTAATTTTCCTGTAATAATACAATTCATTAATATTTTTCAATTTTGCTGATTGCTATGAATTTCACCGCATCTGCTGCCAACCTTTCAGTCTTCATGCCACACTATTAATTTAGTACAAAATAATGAGCCTTTCTCTAACTAGCAAGCAAAGGATAAAATAAACAGCATACGAAGAGTCTGAAAATGTCTCAAACTCAGCTAAGGCCCAATGTCAAGCTAGAGTAACTCAGGAATCAAAATGGAAGCACATTATAACATTATTGACTATAAAAAACAAGCTTTCATCATTGTGAGATGAATATTCAATAAATGTAAATACATGGGTTATTTATTCACTCCAAAACAACTGCGTGTGTTTTTCTAAATGCGCACATCAATGTTATCTACAATAAAGCATAAAGGTGTAACACACTAGTTAATGAATTAAGGCACACGTTGAATATATGGCGCCTCATTTATGAAAAGTGATGCATGGCTGCGTGAAGACAGCAATACGTCACTTTTCACTGCGCCCTGCTTGCGAGACCAATGATGCATCATATTTACAGTATGACGTATCATGTCGCAAGGAGTTACAGATACGTCAGTATTTCTGACGTATCTGTAGGCGCAAAAGTGATGCATTGCTGGAGTGTGTCACAAAAGTGACGCAACTCCAGCAATGTGTCCTTTCACAGTGGGGCAAGCCCCACTGTGAAAGGGCCTGCGTCAGTCTTACGCCTGCTCTGAGGCAGGCGTAAGAAATTGACGCATTTGTGTCCTAGAAGTGGCGCAGTGAAATCTTATAGATTTCACTGCGTCACTTCTATGACCCTGTCTTGCGTCAGAACGCCCCCCCTGCATACATTATAACTGGCATAGGTATAATGTGGCGCAGGGGTTTACAAAGTGACGCATCTACATAGATTCGTCACTTTGTAAATATGGTGCAACAAGGCACATTTTTTACGCTGCTGGTGCGTCACAAAAAGTGACGCACCGGCGGCGTAAAAGTGAGGCACTGACTCATAAATGAGGCCCATGGATTATATATTGTAGCACATGAATAGAGTATATGTAGAGAGTGACGTCTAAACTACTCGGCGCTACAGCACATGACAATATAAAAATAAAAAATAAAGACTACATTATCGCTCATTCACCTTCTGTACTAGAGCATGGTTATTATGAGGGGGTCCTGCAGCACCCACAGTCCTCGTACTTCCAGCACCTATGCTATTGACCTGCCATGTTGTAGATAAATGGTTCTGTCATATTCAAAGTACAGTATTTCCGACTCTGAACCTGAATCAATGGGGCAACCAGGTGGGTGACCTGTTTCATTTTGTATCTTTGGCAGATTATAGAAATAGGCGGTCATTGGGTTCTCTGCTATTTGGAAATCTGCGATCTTGTGCAACATGTAACATGTTTCCACTTGCTTGCACAGTGCCTCCGGGGAATACAGGGGCACTCATGTCCCTGTGTGGTCAAGACAGCTGAAATGAGACGCAAGGATGCCTAAAGAATGTTCTATGGTGGCCGCTTTTATACTTATGTGTGCCCTTTTGTATCCCTGTTGAGGCTGTGTGGCTGGTCATTGGAAGGGATTGAGAAGATGCAAAGAGATGTCATACACAACATGATTCCTTTGTGCCAACATAAAATTACTTTTACGTCTTTTTTTATTTTTACGTTACAAACAAATTTACAAATTCAATTAATTTTATTGGTAGGACAACATATAGAGCGGACAAAAATGGCATGATGTAAGTCAGTGATTTGGGAACATGAAAGGTCAACACCTCCAAATTTATAAACACACTTTTATTATATTATTTCATATGTTTTAGACTTATCAGCTATCTGGTTCTCACATGTTCCAATTGAGCATGGAGCATCTGCCATGCCGTTCTACAGAGCCTCCTGTGCCATGGTGTCAATTAGAATAATCCGCAAATGTAGCTGGTAGGATATCCCCAGTAATCCTATCCAAGATCTGACGGTCCTTCCAGCACTTAAGGCATTCTATTCCTGTTTGGGTGTGTACATCAACTGCATTGCAATGTGTGGCAATGTCCTTACAATCGGGACACATGCTGTATTGCTCATCTGGGTGCTGTTGTGATGAAAGGATAGAACAGGTAGCAGAGAACATGTTCAAAATCCTGTTCTTATTTGTAATTTCCCATTTCCTGTTTGTAGTGGTAGGTGGAGGTCTCCACCCAGAGAACTGTGTTCTCAGTGTTGCATACAGAGGTCTAAGTGTTGCACACATAGCTCGCTCCCATGCATATGGAGATGTCAATAAACATATGGAAGGAGGTTACATGGTGAAGGAACTTAGTTGCTCTTCTTTATTAGCAACAACACTTTAAAGATAACAAAGTATGCATATATAGTTATGCAAAGTAATAGAATTCTTAGTTTTGTAATAAAAAATGAGAGAAATTTAAGTGTATGCGTATTAATAAATTGAGAAGAGCATGTTTGATTGAGGTATCATAATAGTGAATCAGTATTGTCTTAAGATGGTATATGTAGACAGTGTAATCCACCATTCATCATTGACAAAACAATGTGCTTCTTTGATTCCTGCGTGGCTTGACTTTGCAAAGGCTTGTTTGTGCTCCCGCCGGACACCAACCCCTCAGCACTCGACATCCTTCGTGGGACAGCTCGTATTCAGGTCCTGGTCTTCCTCAGCATCACCTGGTCCTCACAGCTGCAGAGTCAAGGTCATCATCATCTTACCTGAAGCACCCGATATCAGAGGGCATTCATCTTCCAAGTCACCTGGTCACCCCTGAATGACGTAGACTCTGTCCCCTCTTCTTTCAGGTACTCCTCTTCAAGAATCCATGGACACTTTCTCCTCTTCCAGCAGTGGCACTTTCCTGAAGTCCACCATTGGGTTCGACAGCCGTTTCTGGCACAACATCACACATATGCACCCGGCTTCCCTGGTGTAGGTAACGTGGGTACTAGGGTATCCACGGGTGGGGTGGCGCTTCATCCTTCTGTCTTCCACGGCGTTTCTTCAGGGTCCACTGGGAAGGGTCTTTAATCTTTAAAAATCCAACTGTGACTTGCACATAGACTTGTATGGAGCATGTATCCATGTTTCCACACTGCACACGCTCTCCGTGGGGTCCATATCTACTTACCTTGGGTGGTTCTGTGGGTCCCCTGCAATTCTACGTCCTATTGACACTGTCTTGATCCAAGTCATGGTTCTTATACCACTTTCTTAGTATATGGTTTGGTCCCCCACAGGGGCCACTGTGTATTTCGTGCTATTTACTGTGTTTCTTTGCTAAAGTATTGTGTGCATTTTGATAATCTCCGTGTTGGAGATACTTGAACATTCTAGAGAGTATTATATAATAAATACATACTTGTATAAGTACTTGGTGTGGTTCTTTTCACTTAGTCTGTACTATAAGATTGCATTCTGGTAAAACACGCTGCTTTACACTCCTTCTGGACTAAGCCTGAAGGCTGCACTCCACAGCTACCACTTAGAGAGCTTTCTAAGGTTGTCTAAGACCTCTTAAATCACCATAAGTGTTGTCTGGACTGGTGCAAAGTACCCACTTACATTAGTGAACATCATATACCAGGCCAGCCTCTCACAGTATTGTTGTTAGATTTGTCTGCTAAAGCTTTGTGGTGTTGGTTGAGGGCGACAATCGACCGCACAATTGAGATACGGACGGTGGCCAATTGTTGTGAGTGTACTAATAGTGACTGATGTAAGAAAATCCCTGTTGGCAGGTGTGAACATACATTGGTCAGGGTGATTTTCCACTGGTCGAAATCTCATTGGTGTGTGTGTGGATGTTGGAAAGTTTTTCTGGTTAATTCTTGTATGAGTGATTACTTTGAATTTCTTTAATGGAGCAGACAAAATATATTTGCTAATTGTACTTACTTTGTGGTTTGAAAGTTGAACGTATGGGAATATTGTAAAGGAGGGTGAACCACTGCATGGAGTGAGGATTGCATTAGACAATATTGAGCTGGGATAGTCTGGTTGGTGTAGATGTCGCGCTGGGAGTGGTTGAGACATCACTATGCACCACACTGGGATAGATCTACGCAGACAGAAGTTGCACTGTGATTGGACACAAGTGCCAACTTTAATTATATTGTTATTTTGGCTGAATTGATGACCTTTTGAATTTTTCTGTTTTCCAATTTCTTTGTATTTTTTTTACATGCTATTAATGTGATCATGACATTTTTCAAGGCATTTAGAGAACTGATGAGAGGTGATGTGAGATTTCATGTCCATGAGGGTGAGGAAGCTCCCCCAAAATATACGCCAGGTCATTTTATGGTGACAAATGTAGGGCTCATACATGTATGTGACTTTGTCAATGGTGCATGATTACAGAGAATGAAGGTACATTGAGATTTCCATAATATGGCACATTTAATTTGAGAGTTATTGAGAATTGCATGATTTGAAACCTCCCCCTAGACCAGCACAATACATTATCACTGAGAACAACTTATTTCAGCGTCTACTGTGTCTGTATTATGGAACCCCAATGGATGCGCTGCGAGCATTTCTGAAGATAGAAAAAGTGAGAAATGCATTGCATTAGTACCTATAAAATATTAGATCCAAATTTGGACCAAAGAGAAGCTTGGCTCCTATAAACACACTTTACTTGATCTTATGAAATATCTATATTATAGTTCTTTACCATGGTTCACTCATATATCAAACATTCTCCATAATATTGGTCTGGAAGATCCTTAATAAAACTGGAAAACATTACTAAGGTTAGTCTTTTTTTTTTATATTGAAATTTTTGGTAACAATTTAATCAAAACATAAAGAACATATTTAGGAAAAAAGATACAAACAGGCTTTCACATTCTTATCAAAAGAAGAAAAAGAAAAAAGAAAAAGCACTGATTAGTCAAAATACAATCCCCAGATTTTTTCAAACTTTTTTATCCCCCCAATTCTCTGAGCATAAAGTTGTTCGCTTTTTCTAACTTTCTTCATTTTTTGCAACCATTCCGGGTACAAGGGAACCTGAGTTGAGCGCCAATTCTGCAGCAATAATGACCTAGCCACTGCCATTATAATGTATATCAATTCTACAGGATACTCTAAAGATTTAAGATCCGGATCAAAGCTATACAACATTAGTTTAACATTCCAGAAAATCTTAATTTTATAATATAATTGAAGAAAGGCAAAAATTTCATCCCAAAATAGCTTAATTTTATGGCAATGAACCATTGTATGAGACCAGTTGGCTGAATCAAAATGTAGGCATCTAAAGCAATTGGAGGAAGCATTTATATACATTTTGGCAATGGTCGCCGGAGTACGATATAAAAGCCATTTGCTAAAGAAAAGCATTCTGCGCCAATTGGCTCCCCTCAATAAACTAAAATTAAATGTATTAATGGTCTTCCAGGTATTAAGGGATAACCCGTGGTTTTCCTGTTTCTGCCATTTTTTAATTGCTTTAGAGCTCAAATCTCCTTCCTTACTCTGTGCTAAACAGCGTTTCCATTCCCCCGTTTTTTTTTTATCCGTCTATCCAAAAAAAGATCTTTAGTCAATTGTGTAGGATTGCTAATGTGTAATGGGTCCATTTGTGCCAGACTTTTATAAATCAGATTATAGGAACCTATCAGCAAGAAATTCCCCTCAATTAACCATACCATTTCTGCTAGGGATATCCAGGATCCATTCCTAATAAAATCTGACAGTATGGTAAACCCAGCACGCTTCCAATTTGCAACTATTCCTAAACCGATTTTAGCCCCTATAAATGCAAAAACACTCATCAAGGGGGATTTTTAATTAAAAAAGGGAAGAGAGTATCTTTTGAGCATAGCGTCACGTCTTTTAAAAAACCAATTCAAAATCTTGTAGCGAACAAATTTGGGTGATTTGGGGACCTGAAGAGGAGAGGGGATTTGGATCTCAAGGCAAATTAAATCATAAAAAAAGTTAAAAAATAAAATCTGATCGTGAGTTTCGTTTTGAAATCTGGCCAAATACTGTGCAAAATAAGCATTGTAATAGTCTTTAAGATTGGGTAAGGAAAGACCTACGTGTTCTGTGTCCTCATAGAGTGTCGCTATTGCGATTCGAGGTGTTTTTTTAGCCCACACAAAGCCTAAGAACATGGATTCTACTTTTGAAAAAAAAGTACCAGGCAGAAAAGAGATGGTAGAAAATAAAAAAATAAATAGGGGAAGTACGGACATTTTTATAAGTGCGACCTGACCAATGATTGATAATGTCAGCGGGTTCCAGCGTGCAAACATTAAGCGCACCTTCTGAAGAAGAGGGACAAAATTAAGAATATATAAATCTTGAACTGAAGCGGAGAAAAAAAAACAGATATCTTTCAGGTCTTTGATTAATACAGCCACCTATATCAGGATGTAATTTTGGGTCTGCCCCCCCACAAATCAGAATTTCCGTCTTTTTTTTATTAATCCGATAGCCCCCTAAGGCCTCAAATTTTTCAAAAATCTGTAAGACCTGCATTTGTCACTGCATGTCGGGTTTAATTAGTAGCATAATATCGTCAGCATATAATTTAATTTTGGCCAGGAGGGAATAGGGGGGAAATACTCAAACAATTCCGAATTGCGGCTGCTAATGGCTCGAAGAAAAAAGCGAAAAGAGTAGGTGACAAAGGACAGCCTTGCCTTGTACCCCGTTTGACTGAAACTGATCCTACCATGGCTGCATTGATTACTACGTTGGCTTTAGCACCGGTATAAAGATTCTGAATTAAATTAATAATTTACTGTGGGATCCCAAAATACTGCAAAATAATAAAAAGTGTTGCCCAAACCACCAAATCAAAAGCTTTTTCCGCATCAAATAATAAAATTAAAGCCGGAACTCCCCGTGTCTCAAAGAAATCCAAGGCCTCCGTCAAATAATGTGTATTTGTAACTAATTGTCGACCTGCAATAAAACCATTTTGATCAGGATGAATCAAATCTGCGGCAATAGTAATAAAACGTATCGATAATAATTTTGTGGTAATTTTATAATCGGAGTTTAATAATGTAATGGGTCTGTATAAATTGGGGTCCTTACATTCTTTCCCTCTCTTCAAAAAGCATAATACGGTGCCTTCCTGAAAAGACTCTGGAATTTTGCCGCCGTCCAATAAAGAATTTAATAATAACAACAAAAAATCAGAAAAAGAGCTGAAAAAACCTTTAAAAACTCGGCAGGAAGCCCATCCGGGCCACAGGCCTTGCCATTTGGGAGACCCATTACCACCAACTCCAATTCTTCCTTAGAAAATGGGCTTGCCATTGTTACTTAATCTACTTGTGTAAGAGTGGGTAATGCGTGTCTGCCTAAAAAATCGAATAACTTTTGGTGATCAATAATATGATGCTTATCATAGTTCGTTTGATAGTGAGAGAGCATTATTGAACCAATTTCTGCAGACTCTAATGTCTCTCTATGTGTTATTGGGCATTTTAATGAGCGTATCAAATTTGCCGCGGTTTGCTCTTTAGCCTGCCAGGCTAAAAATGTACCTGTAAAGTTACTTTCTTCATAGATTTTTTGTGTTTGTCTATGAAAAATTTCTTCGCTTTGGGCAAAGAAATTGGCACTGAGTTCCCTCTTAGCTTCATTTAATTGCTTTTGGACGCTACTTGAGGGATTACATTGTCGTTGCGCTTTTAAAACCTGAATTTTTTGTTGTAATAAATTTCTTTTCTCTCTAACAGAAGACCAGTCCGCTGCGTCTTTCCCCATAATTACCCCCTGAATAAAGGCTTTCATAGAATCCCTGATAATATGAAGCGGAGCCGTGCCAGTGTTGCGAGCAATGAAGTCTATAATCTCTGATTTTAATAAAGCAACCCTGGTTTCATCATGTAAATGTGACTTATTAAATACCCATCGTTTAGGGACTCTAATATTTTACCCCAGATCAAACTCGATAGCTAGCATCGCGTGGTCAGAAAAACCAGTATGAAAAAAGTTTTGATATGAAAAATTAAGTTGCCTGGAAGCAAGAAAAAAGTCAATGCGGGAAGAAGACTTAAGCCTCCCAGACCAACAAGTAAAGTCTTTTTTTTGTGGATTTCGTATTCGCCAGGGGTCACACAGGTCAAGTATTGTCATATTATTGGACATAGATTTAAACGATTTAGGTTTAAGCTGTTTTTTTGAAAGAGTAGTGGAATCTAATTTAGTGCTCATAAGAATATTAAAATCCCCTCCAATAATAATATCTCCACCCACCATTAGCAAAGACTGAAACAGATCATCATAGATCGCGGGGTTATCATCCACTGGGGCATAAAAACTAACAAAGGTAATCGTCCTTTGTCTATTTTTCACCTTACATGTGGCCCAGCACCAATGACCAGAGCCACAGACTCCTGTCTGTAAAATTTCAGCACCCATGTTTTTATTTAAAAAAAGAGCAACTCCCTGTTGGGCTGTTATAAATGAAGAAAAACCCCTATATGAGGCCCATGTTTTAAACATAGAGAAATCGTCTATTTTGGCAACTGAAATGTGAGTCTCCTGTAGCAATATTACAGCAGGATTTTCGGTTTTCATCCTGTCTCTATTGCTCGCATTTTTTTCTTATTATTTACTCCATTGACATTAAAGGAAATTATTTTAAGACCCCTAGTAGTAGACAATCAAGATTATAAGAATAAACATTTCCTCAGAAATAATGCACATTTTCTATTCTATCTCTTTTCCTTATCGTTATATTGCATATATCTGGCCAACAAAAACCATAACACAAAAAAACTAAACAGCGAAGAGCACCAAAAACTTCAAACTTTTTTCAACCCCATCACCCGTGTTCCCCGACCCCATCTTACCCTCATCCCGTGGCCCATCTCCTACTCCTATTTTACTACCCCACGCCGGCCACAGAGCCTTAACCCCTAACATTGAGGTGTCTTGTTATTACACCCCTTAACCCCCGAACACCCTTCCCCCATCCCCAGCCTCCCCAAAAATAGAAAGAAAAAGAAAAAGAAAGTAGGCCTATTCAGAAGTAAACCCAGCATTTTTGGAGGTAAGTAAAGTAAAGTCAAATCAAGTCCTTCTAATCACACGACATCTTATTGAGCAACTCCTGTGCTTCATCGACATCTGTCAGCATATAGAATTTGCCTTTGACTAGAACTTTTAATTTTGACTGCTAAGCAATCGTAGCTTGGGCGCCCTTGGCTCTGAACAGCTGAAGGATTTTTACGAATTCCTTCCTTCTCCGTGCCGCAGCAGCGGACATGTCTGAAAAAATTTGACACATTGTAGTGGCATTAGCGGGGAACTGTCTCTGTTTAATGGCCCTAGATAGAATTGTCTCTTTCACTCAGACATCCGCAAAGTTCATCAAAATAGTGCTGGGGGCATAGAATTAGGAAAGCACTGGGCCGGAACCCGATGAGCCCGGGTGATCGTTAAGTCTCCCTTATATTCAGGGATTACTTCATGCGTGAGAAAAGAGGTAACCCATTGAACCATTATCGACCCCTCTATTCCTTCAGGAACTCCTACTATTCTTAGATTGGATCTTTGGTTATAATTCTCCAAATCATCCAGTTTGGTTTTTAAAGCCTTAGAGGTTTGGAACACGATTTTAACATCCCTCTTAATCTCCGTCATTTGGTCCTCCAGACCAGAAATTCTGCCCTCAGCCTCTGGTAAACGAGCTGGAAAGGTGGACACCAAGTCCTCGATTTTGTCCAGTCTTAGGTGTATCACAGTCAGCTCAGCTTTTTGAGACTGTTTCAATTCCCTCACCTCGTCCAGAATCAGGTTCAGCATGTCTTTGACTGTCATCTGAGTCTCAGTATCCATCTCTAAGATTGGACTAAATGGATCCACAGCACCTGCAGATTTAAGGTCAAGTTGCGTTACTGCGGAATTTACCAAAGTATTCTCTCCTTTACCTTCAGAGAATGAGCTTTTTTTCAGCAGAAGGTAAGAAATTGAATGATATTGCATCAGCTGGCTTGGATGTTAAGCCCACTAATCCAGAAGGAGCGATAGCTGCAGATGTTGTAGGCACTTCTAATATATGGCTTGAGCCTGTAAAAACTATAGGTTGAAGCGGGCTGCTGGGTGCCACCATGCTGGGCTTCTTTTCGAATAGAGGGAATTGCTTTGGGATTTTAAGTCCCACAGGCGTCTGAACTTTTCTATCTTCTTTCAGGACGTTTTGAATGGATAGCCCAATCTGAACCACCTCTGAAGCGGTATGATTGTCCATTACCTCTGCAGGCTCCCCTGAAATCATGTCGCCTGGGCTGGTAGGAGCCGGTAAGAGTATAGATTTGGGAGGTTCGTCCAATTCACCTGAGCTCTCAGAGGAATGATCGGAAACCTCGTCTTTATCTGTCTGTTTCGCTACTTCGGCTTCAGCTGCTTCTCTAGCTTGTTGTCGACGAGCTCTTGCTTTAGTGCGTGCATTTAAAAGTTTGCCCATAATGCATCTTCTTTCAGGACGTTTTGAATGGATAGCCCAATCTGAACCACCTCAGAAGCGGTATGATTGTCCATTACCTCTGCAGGCTCCCCTGAAATCATGTCGCCTGAGCTGGTAGGAGCCGGTAAGAGTATAGATTTGGGAGGTTCATCCAATTCACCTGAGCTCTCAGAGGAATGAGCGGAAACCTCGTCTTTATCCGCGTCTTTATCTGTCTGTTTCGCTACTTCGGCTTCAGCTGCTTCTCTAGCTTGTTGTCGACGAGCTCTTGCTTTAGTGCGTGCATTTAAAAGTTTGCCCATAATGCATTAAGTTCTCTAATAGTACTCTCTAGCAATGTCTCTGGAAAAAAAAGCTCATCCAAAGGCGTTGAATGTTTTTAGAAGCAAAGAACAGAAAAAAGGAAGCCTCAAATCTGCAATCAGCAATTATACATCAACAAGTCAGCAAATCCTAAAAATCCCGAATGCTGTGGCTGATACTTGATTACTTGAGTGTTTATATGCTCCCCAAACTTTCATGAAGCACCCGAGAGTGCACCAGACGTCTCGTTGATGCTGGATGCTGAGCGCGTAGAGACCGGTTACTTCAACCCACAGGCCGCACCAGATGTCAAGGGGCTTGCGGCGGCGGAGGAGAAATCGGTTCTACACAAAAAATAAGGGGTAGCAGCAACTTTTCAGGTAAAGTTTAGATGAGCTTTTTCTGCAAAAAAAAGAGGAACCAGTTCCTGATTTAACTTCATCAGTTTTCAACTGTCGTCGTTAATGGTCTTTCATCAGTGTCTCTCCGTGGGTAGACCAACGGTACTCACCGCAGGGCACATCAGGATTGTTGTATAAAAAAAGTGAGAAATGCATTGCATTAGTACCTATAAAATATTAGATCCAAATTTGGACCAAAGAGAAGCTTGGCTCTTATAAACACACTTTCCTTGATCTTATGAAAAATCTATAATATAGTTCTTACCATGGTTCACTCATATATCAAACATTCTCCATAATATTGGTCTGGAAGATCCTTAATAAAACCGGAAAACATTACTAAGGTTAGTCTTGAACTGGTAACAAAAAACTACCAGTCTTATGTATGTCAATCAAAGCATGCTGTGCAGGTCCCCTATTAAAAAGCTTTATGGAGTATAAACAAGATCAATGCTTTGAGTCATACTTGGATGAAATCTTTAGGAAAATTAACTTTTGTTTGTTTGTTTGTAAGTCAACAGGGGGTTGAATGAAGCCCAGATGCAGAATATGGGTTTTAAACAGCCACGGAGTACTAATCCTGCACAATTACCAGATGTACAGATGCAGATAATGCAAAGTTGTAGCATGTCTCAGATGTCAGTGATGCAGGTTTCTCATTATCCAAACAATGGCCCTCATTAGCATAGCGGTTTTTCCGCATCCTCCGGGCCGGCGGAAGAGTCCGCCGGCCCGGAGGATGCGGAAAAACCGCTGCGGAGCCTTCACAGACCCCCCGCCAGATTAGGATGGCTGGGGGGTCAGGAAGACCGTCCGCAGCTTTTCCGCCGCGGTCGGTTTCTGACCGCGGCGGAAAAGCTCTAACATGTCTGGCGGTGTCTATCAGACACCGCCAGGCATATTAGGATGTCAGCATTTCTATGCCTTTCCACGGCGGCATTTCCGCCGTGACAAGGCATACGGACTTTTGTTTGGGGCCCGTTGCGGGCCCCCAGGGGTGAAGGGGGGGTGGGGGGTGCACATGGGGGGTACCTATGGTACCCCCCTGCATTTGCGTGCACGAGGTGCCTGCCGCTTTGTGCATGCAAATGCACTGCTTTCATTTTTAACCTTGCGGCGGGTGCTGCTTGAAGCAGCACCCGCCGCAATGTTAAAAATACAGGATGTGACCGCCACCCTGGCGGTCACATCCTAATTGCACAGGAGGGACCGCCGCTGCCCCTGCGGATGGTCCCCAATATGTGGGCAATCCTAGGTTCAATGTGAATCCAGACCCAAAATCGACTCTGAACTCTTTCAAGAATCAGAACCTATTTTATCAGTTTCACATTTTTGATTCTTTGGGGGGTTACATCTCTGACTAGTCACAATAATGGTGCAAAAGGGGGGAGGAAAATTGCAAACTTGGCGCAGTCTTGGAGGTAGACCAGAGTGATCCATTCTTAAAGGGTGAGGTGAATGGCCAGCCTGTGTTATTTCTTATTGACACAAGTGCTACCCATTCCACTGTTAGAACAGCAGAAGTTCCAAACCTACTCCTCTGGGGAAAAAAGATCCAAGTTGTAGGAGTTGCCATGAACCAATTACTAACCATGTAACGAAAAAGGTTCCAGTCAAAATAGAATTGTTTGAGGAAGATCATCAATTTGTGGTGCGTGATTCCAATTGGGATGTGATTCATTCTGAAAGTTAAAATACAATAACTATTATGCTCCGAATGGTGTTAAATTTAAAACCCATGATGAAGATTTGCATTTTAAATTGGCTAGGCAAGGGACAGCCGTTGGATTGTATCTCTTAATGTCCACTGAAGATCTATCACTAGATCTTAAAGATACAATGAAACCCAAAGTATCAGACTTTTTGTGTAAAGATATTGGTCTCATAAAGGGAGTTGGGCCTGTTTGAATAATGGTTGAACCAAACACTGCATATCCTAGAACACAATGATCTAGCAACACATCTTGAAGGAAATAATGGGGAGTCCATGCAACTCAACTGTCAAGGGCCTGCAGAAACAGAATGGTAAATATAGAAGAATCTTGCAGGACTGTAGAAAGATTAATAATATTGTTGTTCCTTGTTGTCCTATGGTACCAAATCCAGCAGTGATATTGTTCCAAATTCCATGTGAGACTGAGTGACTCACTGTGGATGATTTGTGTGAGTCCTTTTTCTCTATCCCCTTTCAAGAGGAAAGTCAGTTCCTCCCCTCCTTTTGCTTTCGAAATACAGTTTTAGCATGGTGCTGAGTTTCACAAGTGTATAGGGAGAGGCTTGTAATGTTTAATCAAATTAGCAGGAAGAATCTTGAGTCATCATTAACAATAATCTTTATTCGGATTAATATAAATCCATAAAAGAATAAAACAGCCATTCAGGCAAAACACAATACATTTATTATCTTCTATATATATAAAAACAAATGTATGTCTGTCTGTCTGTCTGTCTGTCTGTCTGTCTGTCTGTTGGTCTGTTTGTCTGTTTGTCCTTTATGCATTATTACACCATTCATCCGATCCCCATGAAACTTTGGGAAGTTGTTGAGTACACTCCCGCGAAGGTTTCTGGCATATGCATTACTACACCATTCATCCGATTGCCATGAAACTTTGGTAAGTTGTTGAGTACACTCCCGCGAAGGTTTCTGGCATATACATTACTACACCATTCATCCGATCGCCATGAAACTTTGGGAAGTTGTTGAGTACACTCCCGCAAAGGTTTCTGGCATACATTTTTTTAAAATATCGGCCCCCCAGGGCCCTCATAATCTTTCGAATACAACAACAAATCGTGTATCCACAAGCACTCCAATAAATAAATAGAATCAAAACACTATTCATCCGATCGCCATGAAACTCTGGGAAGGTGTTGAGTACACTCCCGCGAAGGTTTCTGCCATACATTTTTTTTTAAATATCGGCCGCCAGGGCCCTCATAATCTTTCGAATACTGATGTATGCACCAGACGGAAAAACAACAAATCGTGTATCCACAAGCACTCCAATAAATAAATAGAATTAAAACACCATTCATCCGATCGTCATGAAACTTTGGGAAGTTATTAAAGTACACTCCCACGAAGGTTTCTGCCATAAACAATTTTTAAATATCGGCCCCCAGGGCCCTCATAATCTTTCGAATACTGATGTACGCACAAGACGGAAAATCAAAAAATCGTGTATCCACAAGCGCTCGAATAAATAAATAGAATTAAAACACCATTCATCCGATCGCCAGGAAACTTTGGGAAGTTGTTGAGTACACTCCCGCGAAAGTTTCTGGCATAATTTTTTTTTAAATATCGCCCCCCCAGGGCCCTCATATTCTTTCGAATACTGATGTATGCACCAGACGGAAAAACAAAAAATTACGTATCCACAAGCACTCGAATAAATAAATAGAATTAAAACGACATTTTGAAATGTTTTCCATATTAAAATGGATAGGTTTCAATAAAAATGACACAATGTAAATTGAATGTTATCATGACGAGTTTCCTTGAATTTACTTTGTTCGAAGATCGCAGCAACGGCTAAGCTAGTACTATAATACAGAATAAAAGCATGAAGTGATTTATTAAAAAATTTGTACATAGGCACAGTGGAAATTTACCAATTTAGTGAATATTAGCAACAATAGTAAAAAAACAAACACAAATCTTATCAGAATCATGTCATGGTCTACATCATATTGTATTTGTAAAACTGGCATTAGTGCAAAATCTCGGGGGTATTTCTTAGTATAACAAAGTGTATTTAGGCTATTTAAAAACAGCGCCTATTATTAGTGATATCAGGTGGATAGAACAAGTCAACATCTGATGTAGTTAGTTAGAAGTATATTCCATCCTAGTTTTCATGCCTATAAAGCATATTAAACAGACAACATAGGAACATGCTCAGTACAAAATTGGGAACCAATTGTGGACAATATTTAACGGGGTCCAGAGTAAGTGTCCAGTCAACTATGATGCAAAAGAATACAAAGTTCCCCAGGGAAAGTAAAAGAAGTATGTGTGAAAGTATGGAGTAGAACAAAAGCAGGGAACAGGATGTTCCCTTATTGGAACTAGAAGACCTCACACACCCAGAAACCTAGGTGTCATGCTTCATCATTGGTCTCCTGCTCCTCATCAGACTGGCGCTGCAATGTCTGACGGGCGCCCGTAGGCGCTCTTTGATGGAGATCTTTTGTTCCAGCCAATGGTTTGAGTGCGTGTAAGGGGTCTGGTGGGGGTGTAGTCGTGAGGGAGTGGTGTGATTTAAAAGAAGGTGAGTCAGTCCACAAGGGACTTTATTCACGTGGCTGACTCCCTTAATTAATATGGTGGGAGGGGAGATAAGGACTGCTTGGTCTACAGTGGGCTAACTCAACCCTCTATAAAGGTCAACATGTTTCTTGCCTGTCTGGATCAATGTCACACATTCACCCCAGTCCAAAGATCTGGGCCCAAATCCATCGTTTTTCCACTCCACACAACAGTCCAGTCCGAACTACAAAAGCCATGTCCTTCCCAGAACGAAAACAAGCATCCGAGGACCGGCCCGGTTTCGAGGTAACACCCCAGTCAAAAGATCTGGGCCCAAATCCATCGTTTTTCCACTCCACACCACCCTGGGTTAGACAATAGCGATATGCAAATCAGCGCTGACCCTGTGCCCCATAGTGTGGAGTGGAAAAACGATGGATTTGGGCCCAGATCTTTGGACTGGGGTGAATGTGTGACATTGATCCACATTCTGTCCATCATTGTTGTGTTTGCAGTTACCGCTCTAAGTGTACTGGGGATGCTCAGACGTGAGTCCCAGGCACTCCACACCACTGGAATCAAGCTAGCCGGGCTGAAGAGAGGTGTTACCTCGAAACCGGGCCGGTCCTCGGATGCTTGTTTTCGTTCTGGGAAGGACATGGCTTTTGTAGTTCGGACTGGACTGTTCCCATGGGGCACAGGGTCAGCGCTGAATTGCATATCGCCATTGTCTAACCCAGGGTGGTGTGGAGTGGAAAAACGATGGATTTGGGCCCAGATCTTTGGACTGGGGTGAATGTGTGACATTGATCCACATTCTGTCCATCATTGTTGTGTTTGCAGTTACCGCTCTAAGTGTACTGGGGATGCTCAGACGTGAGTCCCAGGCACTCCACACCACTGGAATCAAGCTAGCCGGGCTGAAGAGAGGTGTTACCTCGAAACCGGGCCGGTCCTCGGATGCTTGTTTTCGTTCTGGGAAGGACATGGCTTTTGTAGTTCGGACTGGACTGTTCCCATGGGGCACAGGGTCAGCGCTGATTTGCATATCGCCATTGTCTAACCCAGGGTGGTGTGGAGTGGAAAAACGATGGATTTGGGCCCAGATCTTTGGACTGGGGTGAATGTGTGACATTGATCCACATTCTGTCCATCATTGTTGTGTTTGCAGTTACCGCTCTAAGTGTACTGGGGATGCTCAGACGTGAGTCCCAGGCACTCCACACCACTGGAATCAAGCTAGCCGGGCTGAAGAGAGGTGTTACCTCGAAACCGGGCCGGTCCTCGGATGCTTGTTTTCGTTCTGGGAAGGACATGGCTTTTGTAGTTCGGACTGGACTGTTCCCATGGGGCACAGGGTCAGCGCTGAATTGCATATCGCCATTGTCTAACCCAGGGTGGTGTGGAGTGGAAAAACGATGGATTTGGGCCCAGATCTTGGGACTGGGGTGAATGTGTGACATTGATCCACATTCTGTCCATCATTGTTGTGTTTGCAGTTACCGCTCTAAGTGTACTGGGGATGCTCAAACGTGAGTCCCAGGCACTCCACACCACTGGAATCAAGCTAGCCGGGCTGAAGAGAGGTGTTATCTCGAAACCGGGCCGGTCCTCGGATGCTTGTTTTCGTTCTGGGAAGGACATGGCTTTTGTAGTTCGGACTGGACTGTTCCCATGGGGCACAGGGTCAGCGCTGATTTGCATATCGCCATTGTCTAACCCAGGGTGGTGTGGAGTGGAAAAACAATGGATTTGGGCCCAGATCTTTGGACTGGGGTGAATGTGTGACATTGATCCAAATTCTGTCCATCATTGTTGTGTTTGCAGTTACCGCTCTAAGTGTACTGGGGATGCTCAGACGTGAGTCCCAGGCACTCCACACCACTGGAATCAAGCTAGCCGGGCTGAAGAGAGGTGTTACCTCAAAACCGGGCCGGTCCTCGGATGCTTGTTTTCGTTCTGGGAAGGACATGGCTTTTGTAGTTCGGACTGGACTGTTCCCATGGGGCACAGGGTCAGCGCTGATTTGCATATCGCCATTGTCTAACCCAGGGTGGTGTGGAGTGGAAAAACGATGGATTTGGGCCCAGATCTTTGGTCTGGGGTGAATGTGTGACATTGATCCACATTCTGTCCATCATTGTTGTGTTTGCAGTTACCGCTCTAAGTGTACTGGGGATGCTCAGACGTGAGTCCCAGGCACTCCACACCACTGGAATCAAGCTAGCCGGGCTGAAGAGAGGTGTTACCTCGAAACCGGGCCGGTCCTCGGATGCTTGTTTTCGTTCTGGGAAGGACATGGCTTTTGTAGTTCGGACTGGACTGTTCCCATGGGGCACAGGGTCAGCGCTGATTTGCATATCGCCATTGTCTAACCCAGGGTGGTGTGGAGTGGAAAAACGATGGATTTGGGCCCAGATCTTTGGACTGGGGTGAATGTGTGACATTGATCCACATTCTGTCCATCATTGTTGTGTTTGCAGTTACCGCTCTAAGTGTACTGGGGATGCTCAGACGTGAGTCCCAGGCACTCCACACCACTGGAATCAAGCTAGCCGGGCTGAAGAGAGGTGTTACCTCGAAACCGGGCCGGTCCTCGGATGCTTGTTTTCGTTCTGGGAAGGACATGGCTTTTGTAGTTCGGACTGGACTGTTCCCATGGAGCACAGGGACAGCGCTGATTTGCATATCACCATTGTCTAACCCAGGGTGGTGTGGAGTGGAAAAACGATGGATTTGGGCCCAGATCTTTGGACTGGGGTGAATGTGTGACATTGATCCACATTCTGTCCATCATTGTTGTGTTTGCAGTTACCGCTCTAAGTGTACTGGGGATGCTCAGACGTGAGTCCCAGGCACTCCACACCACTGGAATCAAGCTAGCCGGGCTGAAGAGAGGTGTTACCTCGAAACCGGGCCGGTCCTCGGATGCTTGTTTTCGTTCTGGGAAGGACATGGCTTTTATAGTTCGGACTGGACTGTTCCCATGGGGCACAGGGTCAGCGCTGATTTGCATATCGCCATTGTCTAACCCAGGGTGGTGTGGAGTGGAAAAACGATGGATTTGGGCCCAGATCTTTGGTCTGGGGTGAATGTGTGACATTGATCCACATTCTGTCCATCATTGTTGTGTTTGCAGTTACCGCTCTAAGTGTACTGGGGATGCTCAGACGAGAGTCCCAGGCACTCCACACCACTGGAATCAAGCTAGCCGGGCTGAAGAGAGGTGTTACCTCGAAACCGGTCCGGTCCTCGGATGCTTGTTTTCGTTCTGGGAAGGACATGGCTTTTGTAGTTCGGACTGGACTGTTCCCATGGGGCACAGGGACAGCGCTGATTTGCATATCGCCATTGTCTAACCCAGGGTGGTGTGGAGTGGAAAAACAATGGATTTGGGCCCAGATCTTTGGACTGGGGTGAATGTGTGACATTGATCCACATTCTGTCCATCATTGTTGTGTTTGCAGTTACCGCTCTAAGTGTACTGGGGATGCTCAGACGTGAGTCCCAGGCACTCCACACCACTGGAATCAAGCTAGCCGGGCTGAAGAGAGGTGTCACCTCGAAACCGGGCCGGTCCTCGGATGCTTGTTTTCGTTCTGGGAAGGACATGGCTTTTGTAGTTCGGACTGGACTGTTCCCATGGGGCACAGGGTCAGCGCTGATTTGAATATCGCCATTGTCTAACCCAGGGTGGTGTGGAGTGGAAAAACGATGGATTTGGGCCCAGATCTTTGGACTGGGGTGAATGTGTGACATTGATCCACATTCTGTCCATCATTGTTGTGTTTGCAGTTACCGCTCTAAGTGTACTGGGGATGCTCAGACGTGAGTCCCAGGCACTCCACACCACTGGAATCAAGCTAGCCGGGCTGAAGAGAGGTGTTACCTCGAAACCGGGCCGGTCCTCGGATGCTTGTTTTCATTCTGGGAAGGACATGGCTTTTGTAGTTCGGACTGGACTGTTCCCATGGGGCACAGGGTCAGCGCTGATTTGCATATCGCCATTGTCTAACCCAGGGTGGTGTGGAGTGGAAAAACGATGGATTTGGGCCCAGATCTTTGGACTGGGGTGAATGTGTGACATTGATCCACATTCTGTCCATCATTGTTGTGTTTGCAGTTACCGCTCTAAGTGTACTGGGGATGCTCAGACGTGAGTCCCAGGCACTCCACACCACTGGAATCAAGCTAGCCGGGCTGAAGAGAGGTGTTACCTCGAAACCGGGCCGGTCCTCGGATGCTTGTTTTCGTTCTGGGAAGGACATGGCTTTTGTAGTTCGGACTGGACTGTTCCCATGGGGCACAGGGTCAGCGCTGATTTGCATATCGCCATTGTCTAACCCAGGGTGGTGTGGAGTGGAAAAACGATGGATTTGGGCCCAGATCTTTGGACTGGGGTGAATGTGTGACATTGATCCACATTCTGTCCATCATTGTTGTGTTTGCAGTTACCGCTCTAAGTGTACTGGGGATGCTCAGACGTGAGTCCCAGGCACTCCACACCACTGGAATCAAGCTAGCCGGGCTGAAGAGAGGTGTTACCTCGAAACCGGGCCGGTCCTCGGATGCTTGTTTTCGTTCTGGGAAGGACATGGCTTTTGTAGTTCGGACTGGACTGTTCCCATGGGGCACAGGGTCAGCGCTGATTTGCATATCGCCATTGTCTAACCCAGGGTGGTGTGGAGTGGAAAAACGATGGATTTGGGCCCAGATCTTTGGACTGGGGTGAATGTGTGACATTGATCCACATTCTGTCCATCATTGTTGTGTTTGCAGTTACCGCTCTAAGTGTACTGGGGATGCTCAGACGTGAGTCCCAGGCACTCCACACCACTGGAATCAAGCTAGCCGGGCTGAAGAGAGGTGTTACCTCGAAACCGGGCCGGTCCTCGGATGCTTGTTTTCGTTCTGGGAAGGACATGGCTTTTGTAGTTCGGACTGGACTGTTCCCATGGGGCACAGGGTCAGCGCTGAATTGCATATCGCCATTGTCTAACCCAGGGTGGTGTGGAGTGGAAAAACGATGGATTTGGGCCCAGATCTTTGGACTGGGGTGAATGTGTGACATTGATCCACATTCTGTCCATCATTGTTGTGTTTGCAGTTACCGCTCTAAGTGTACTGGGGATGCTCAAACGTGAGTCCCAGGCACTCCACACCACTGGAATCAAGCTAGCCGGGCTGAAGAGAGGTGTTATCTCGAAACCGGGCCGGTCCTCGGATGCTTGTTTTCGTTCTGGGAAGGACATGGCTTTTGTAGTTCGGACTGGACTGTTCCCATGGGGCACAGGGTCAGCGCTGATTTGCATATCGCCATTGTCTAACCCAGGGTGGTGTGGAGTGGAAAAACAATGGATTTGGGCCCAGATCTTTGGACTGGGGTGAATGTGTGACATTGATCCACATTCTGTCCATCATTGTTGTGTTTGCAGTTACCGCTCTAAGTGTACTGGGGATGCTCAGACGTGAGTCCCAGGCACTCCACACCACTGGAATCAAGCTAGCCGGGCTGAAGAGAGGTGTTACCTCAAAACCGGGCCGGTCCTCGGATGCTTGTTTTCGTTCTGGGAAGGACATGGCTTTTGTAGTTCGGACTGGACTGTTCCCATGGGGCACAGGGTCAGCGCTGATTTGCATATCGCCATTGTCTAACCCAGGGTGGTGTGGAGTGGAAAAACGATGGATTTGGGCCCAGATCTTTGGTCTGGGGTGAATGTGTGACATTGATCCACATTCTGTCCATCATTGTTGTGTTTGCAGTTACCGCTCTAAGTGTACTGGGGATGCTCAGACGTGAGTCCCAGGCACTCCACACCACTGGAATCAAGCTAGCCGGGCTGAAGAGAGGTGTTACCTCGAAACCGGGCCGGTCCTCGGATGCTTGTTTTCGTTCTGGGAAGGACATGGCTTTTGTAGTTCGGACTGGACTGTTCCCATGGGGCACAGGGTCAGCGCTGATTTGCATATCGCCATTGTCTAACCCAGGGTGGTGTGGAGTGGAAAAACGATGGATTTGGGCCCAGATCTTTGGACTGGGGTGAATGTGTGACATTGATCCACATTCTGTCCATCATTGTTGTGTTTGCAGTTACCGCTCTAAGTGTACTGGGGATGCTCAGACGTGAGTCCCAGGCACTCCACACCACTGGAATCAAGCTAGCCGGGCTGAAGAGAGGTGTTACCTCGAAACCGGGCCGGTCCTCGGATGCTTGTTTTCGTTCTGGGAAGGACATGGCTTTTGTAGTTCGGACTGGACTGTTCCCATGGAGCACAGGGTCAGCGCTGATTTGCATATCACCATTGTCTAACCCAGGGTGGTGTGGAGTGGAAAAACGATGGATTTGGGCCCAGATCTTTGGACTGGGGTGAATGTGTGACATTGATCCACATTCTGTCCATCATTGTTGTGTTTGCAGTTACCGCTCTAAGTGTACTGGGGATGCTCAGACGTGAGTCCCAGGCACTCCACACCACTGGAATCAAGCTAGCCGGGCTGAAGAGAGGTGTTACCTCGAAACCGGGCCGGTCCTCGGATGCTTGTTTTCGTTCTGGGAAGGACATGGCTTTTATAGTTCGGACTGGACTGTTCCCATGGGGCACAGGGTCAGCGCTGATTTGCATATCGCCATTGTCTAACCCAGGGTGGTGTGGAGTGGAAAAACAATGGATTTGGGCCCAGATCTTTGGTCTGGGGTGAATGTGTGACATTGATCCACATTCTGTCCATCATTGTTGTGTTTGCAGTTACCGCTCTAAGTGTACTGGGGATGCTCAGACGTGAGTCCCAGGCACTCCACACCACTGGAATCAAGCTAGCCGGGCTGAAGAGAGGTGTTACCTCGAAACCGGGCCGGTCCTCGGATGCTTGTTTTCGTTCTGGGAAGGACATGGCTTTTGTAGTTCGGACTGGACTGTTCCCATGGGGCACAGGGTCAGCGCTGATTTGCATATCGCCATTGTCTAACCCAGGGTGGTGTGGAGTGGAAAAACAATGGATTTGGGCCCAGATCTTTGGACTGGGGTGAATGTGTGACATTGATCCACATTCTGTCCATCATTGTTGTGTTTGCAGTTACCGCTCTAAGTGTACTGGGGATGCTCAGACGTGAGTCCCAGGCACTCCACACCACTGGAATCAAGCTAGCCGGGCTGAAGAGAGGTGTTACCTCGAAACCGGGCCGGTCCTCGGATGCTTGTTTTCGTTCTGGGAAGGACATGGCTTTTGTAGTTCGGACTGGACTGTTCCCATGGGGCACAGGGTCAGCGCTGATTTGAATATCGCCATTGTCTAACCCAGGGTGGTGTGGAGTGGAAAAACGATGGATTTGGGCCCAGATCTTTGGACTGGGGTGAATGTGTGACATTGATCCACATTCTGTCCATCATTGTTGTGTTTGCAGTTACCGCTCTAAGTGTACTGGGGATGCTCAGACGTGAGTCCCAGGCACTCCACACCACTGGAATCAAGCTAGCCGGGCTGAAGAGAGGTGTTATCTAGAGGGAGGATCAGCAGTGAGGCTACGTCATACACAGTGATAGGACTCATTACAGTCAAGGAATACATGTCAAATGTAAATCCAAAAGTCTCACATATAACACACTAGTATATTCGTAAAGCCTGTCAACAGAGCGTACAGCAAAAGAAATCTACACATTGCTGTTTACTGTTTGGCTCATGTGATCTAGGATGTGCACTTTGCCCGTGGCTCCTGATACTTCTTAGAGCCATGAATACCCAGGCCGAAAGGGAGCACAATAATGTGCACACACACCCACCAGGGGCATAGTGTAAAACATATTTGTTTTTTGATGGAACGCTTGAGATGCATGGCAATGACACATGGAAGGCTAATGTACAGACCATGAATATTGATCAAGATGATCGTTGCATGTTGTGTGTAGTTTAAGATATGTGAACACAGCAAAAAAACTTTTCAAAAAAGCTCTCTAAGCAGAAGAGGTGTCTCTCATCAAACGCTGTAGAGAGAATGAGTAAAATGGGTGGGGTGGTCCAACTGTTACAATGGGAAATGTTATGAAGCAATCAAATGCTTTTTTTTAAGGTCACATGGCAATCGCGTACTGAGCGCGCAAGGAGGCCGCACCTGACGGGATTTTGACAAAATATATTTATCATAATATAAGTTTATTACAGTTAGAAATATATATATATTTGAAATATTTTAGATTATCGCTTTCTCTCATATAATGTTTAAAGTTATTTAGATATACTTTTAAGACAAAAGAAATCAAGGGAATGGCGTACCTGGTGCGACACCATACGTCTGTGACGTAACACAGGGCCTGGCAGCTCGTACTTGTCGCATACGCAAAGCACAGCAGGCACGACCCCGTACGTACATGATGTAACACGTGGCTTGGTACTGTGTACCCGTCGGATACCAAAGTAGCAGCTGGGGTGACTTCATGCGTTTATGATGTTACGCGGGATGCTGTCCCACAAATTCGTTGGACATGAAATGCGCATCATTTACGAGTTTAGCAATATAGCGGATAGGATTCGCGTGGTGATGGAGCTTAGTATGCTACCGGTATAGGAGTGCAGTTTTCTCCCCCCCAAAAAATATATACATATGTTTTTTGGGGACGCACATACAAAATAATTCCTTAAGGCACTTGCAAATGCATTCATTCTTCAGTTCAGCTTGGCATTTATATGTATATATATATATATATATAAAACATATTTAACCTTTACAGAAACACACATTCACTGGATGATGTCATGAGTGATGTCATCAGTGATGTCATTTGAGATGTCATCAGTGATGTCACTGACCATGTCATGAGTGATGTAATATGTGACATCATCAGCAGTGCATTGCTGGCGCGCAAGTTATAGTTAGCTCAACTAACTATAACAGACGAATTTCTTTGGTTTTATATGAGTCAAATGTTCAACTAACTATAACGTCCCTGAAACATATGTTATTTTAGTCAATAGATATATGTATGTATGTGTATATATATATTGATATATATATACACACACACACACACACACACACACACATTACCTACTGGCGATAGCCAATAGGTATATACAGTTAGGATTGTTTTCCATAGAGAAATCGCAACATTCTATTGGGAATAACTTTGGCGCCGGTTGAGGAATCTCCCTGAAATTTTCCTTAACGGTACCTCGCGGCGCTCTGCTCCTTCCCTTAAAGTTTGGGGGGGATTCATCAAGCGGGGGCCGAGATAAAAGGGGGTCCCAAAACGTGTTTTCCCCATGTTAATTTCCATAGGGCGGTTGGACTCACTTTTAGCCCGAACGGCTGAATGGTTTTCCACCAAACTTGGCAAAATTGTAGGGACTGGTACCCCGTTGTGCCATTGCTATGTCTCAAGATATGTGCTCCAGTGGTTTTTACGAAAATTAACTTTGAAAAAATATATATTGGGCTACATTGGGCTATATATATGTTAGAGCCCAAATGTAGCCCAATGTAGCCCAATGTAGCCCAATGTAGCCCAATGTAGCCCAAAGATGGCCACCAGAGACAAAAAAAACAAATGTAGCCCAAATATCAGCCAGATGTAGCCCAACTATAGCCCAATGACAGAATGTCCCAGAGTGTTCTAAAGAACAACTAGAGCGCTAGCAGTCTTACTTATGACAAAAGTATGGCACACCTGAAGTCATCTTGATTGGAAAAAAGTGTTAACACTTAAAACATTTAATTTGCAAAGGAACAAAATGAGGGTGTTCATTTTGCCATAGAAATTATGATTAGTGCTGAAGAAAGAAAAATTAGGGCACATTTTGAGTGACTTCTCAAATCCTCTTATATTTCATTAAAAAAATTCTGACATGCAGTCTCCCAAGATGGCCACCAGAGACAAAAGAGCCCAAATGTAGCCCAAATATCAGCCAGATGTAGCCCAACTATAGCCCAATGACAGAATGTCCCAGAGTGTTCTAAAGAACAACTAGAACGCTAACAGTCTTACTTATGACAAAAGTATGGCACGCCTGAAGTCATCTTGATTGGAATAAAGTGGTAACACTTAATACATTTAATTTGAAAAGGAACAAAATGAGGGGTTTAATTTTGCCATAGAAATTTCATATATATATATATTCACTGAAAAAACCATAGGTTACACACCAGTTATAGTTAGGAATTAGCATTTAAAAAACCTTTGAAATTCACTGAAAAAACCATAGATTCCACACCAATGAAATTGCTCCTATATAGTTAGTTGTACTAACTATATTTCGCGCACCCGCAATCCACTGCTGATGATGTCACATATTAGATCATTCATGACATGGTCAGTGACATCACTGATGACATCTCAATGGCAAATAGTACAACTAACTATATAGGAGCAATTTCATTGGTTTTGTATAAGTAAAATGTCCAGCTAACTATAACACCACTAAAACTTATAGTTTTTTGAGTGAATTTCAAAGGTTTTTTAAAAACTAATTCCTAACTATATAACTTCTGAAACCTATGTTTTTTTCAGTGAATTTCAAAGGTTTTTTTAAATGCTAATTCCTAACTATATAAGGCCTGAAACCTATGGTTTTTTCAGTGAATTTCAAAGGTTTTTTAAATGCTGATTCCTAACAATATAAGGCCTGAAACCTATGGTTTTTTCAGTGAATTTCAAAGGTTTTTTAAATGCTGATTCCTAACTATATAAGGCCTGAAACCTATGTTTTTTTTAGTGAATTTCAAAGGTTTTTTAATTGCTAATTCCTAACTATATAAGGCCTGAAACCTATGGTTTTTTCAGTGAATATATATATATATGTTTTACCTACTGGCAGTCCCCAGTAGGTAGTTACAATTAGGACCTAGTTTCCATAGACAAAACGTGTTTTGTTTTGCTTATAACTTTAATGCTGCTTGACAAATCTTCACAAACTTTTCAAAAGTAGTGTACTGGGCACCTCAGCTGCTGTCTGGAAAGGTTTGGGGTGATCCGTGAAGCGGGGGGCTGAGAAAATGGCAGGGTCCAAAAATGAGTTTTCCCTCATGCAATTTCCCTTAGGGATTTTGAACGTGACTGCAGCCCGAACCACTGAACAGAATTACACCAAATTTGGCAGAAACCTAGCTCTTGAAAAATTTGCTTTTTGTTATTTGATATAAACCTGTTCTGTAGTTTTATAGGTATGAACTGAAAATCAAATTAGTATATCTAGGGACGTGGACCTGCCCCCCCCCCCCTCACCCCCCCCAGTGGATCCACCCATGGTGAATCCGTGGCTCTATTCGCAAAAGCAGGCTTCTGATTGGCTGGCAGCATCTTGACTGATAAGTTGCAGCCGCCATTTCAAATCTTGAGAAATGGTTTCCGGCACTGAAAAGTTGCTTGCATGCTAATTGAAGGGGTCAGGTGAGAGATGTTCTGACCCTTTGTGTATGTTATAAATGCAGTGAAAGCGTGTTTAATGGGGAGTAAAGTGCCGTAAAACTTTTTTTTTGGTTACCTGCAAGATCCTCGGAGCCATTACAGGGCCCAGCGAGGCCACCCATGTAAATCAGTGAATTTCGCAGCGAAGTTACACGGGGTTCACGCTGAGCATCGTAGTGAATCTACGGATTCATGAAAAAACCCAACCATTGGGCTTCTTCACAGGGAACATGTAAAGAATTAAATAAATACTGACAATTTAGGAGTGGTATAACAAAAAGAGAGATGAAAGGAAGCCTGTGATTTGGTAACTAGAGCAGCATATGGTAGAGCATATGGTGAGGGGTAGCCATTTTAGTTGCTTTACTACAGAGAGAGGAGGTGGTTTCCAGGAATTGAATGAAAACAGTTGTTAACAGACATAGAAATAAAGCTGAGTGAACAGCAAAGAGCTTTTACAGGCATGTTAATTAGACTGTAGTATATAAACGTATGCTGAGTGCATGCAATCTGAAAGAAAATGTGCAGCTACTAGACACAATACTAGAAGGGAAAATAGAAGGGTGCTTAGATGAGAATATTACTAAAAATACAGTGAGCAGGAAAGGAGAAAGAGGAATTGTTAAACTGAATGTATATTCATTTTTTTATGCTAATGTGAATGAATGCATTTGAAATCAGAGGTGGGTGTTTGGTTATAGTATGTAATTTATTAATATGTAACATGCACACACTCACACAGTCAGGGAGGCATTTACAGACCCAGTTACACTCTCACAAAAGCAGTTATGTACCCATCACTCATATAGCCAGGCAGTGGCCACCAAATTCACTCAAACACACATAAGAACATTCTAACACCCATTTACTCATGTGTGCATCCAAGTTTGAGTACAAGTTTGCCCTTAGAGCCTGGGGGGATACCCACAGAATGTAACCTGCACCACAAGAAGAGTTTGAAGAGGACTACTTCCACACTCTTGAGAATGGAGAGCCCTGATTGTAGTTGATCTCAGAATCATGGCCCCAAAGGGTAGTGTGTTTCAGAAAAAGGGAGAGAAGTGGTGAAATGAGTGGGTAAAGTCTCCAGAGGAGAAAGGGGATCCACCAAAGAGAGACCTCTTTATTGGACATGGCGCAGGAAGTGCTGGAAGTACTGTCTCCTCCAAAACCCAGCCCACTGAGGACCTCTAGAACAGACAGGCTGAATGGGACCTGAGGCTGCAGTTGGCCCAGTTATGTGCAGAGTAGAGAAAAGCTGAGGCTAAGAGAGCCCGGGAAGAGAAAAGAGTATTGCTCTCTAGAGTGTCAAGGAGGTGCATTTCAAGGCCAAATAACTTTCAGAATCTGGGAGCACCATTCCTGTTTCCAGTGCAAAAGAACGAGTTTATACATTCAGAGACTTGGTGCCTGACTTGATATAGACAGGTTATTGCTGGCATAAGAAGTAGTTGTAGAGGTACAGAGGATCTCTGATGAAGATTGTAGAGGTGCATTTGGAGTCATATTAGTGGTGCTGGGATGGACAATGTACTGGCTCAAGAGAAGGGGAAGCGGTTGAGGTATCTCACTCTAAAGGAGGCCCTTGTCAGTAAGTATGATTAAACCCCAGAGGAGTGCAGTTTGAAATTCAGGGTTAGTCAGAAACTATCAGGCACTTGCATCAACCCTTAAAAAAATCACAAAATTTGCGATTTGCAAAAACAGCCCATTTGCGATCGCAAACTACCCTGCAGCAATGCATGAACGAAAATATAGCGAAAAACACATGTTTTCGCTAAGATAAGGAATCGCAAATAATTCTGAGAATTGGATTGTGTCTCCCAATTAGCAATTCCCAATTACATTTTCGCAATTCTATGCATGAAAAATCGCTAATTGCGTTTTTCTTGAAAATTGCAATTTAGTAAGTGCAAAATAAGAAGGATCACAATCAAGTGGTAATCATGAGTGCAAATTACATACAGCTGAAATTCAACAGAAACTTACTTAAACACACCCAGAATGCCCCTGATCATTTCACAATGGCAGCACTTTACCTGATGGCGAGGAGGATGAGGCCCCCGGCTGCAGCACACAGAAGGAGGGGAATACAGGAGCACATCTTAAGAGTCCACATTACATTGCTAGGACAAACAGAAGAGGAGATATATGACAAGTATAGGTACAATGCTGCAATGATCATTGATTTAATCAATTAATTGAATCCCATTTTGCAGTGTCAGACACGTAGGATCAATGCAATACCCACACATGTGCAGGTCCTATGTGTCCTGCACCTATTGGCGTCAGGCAGTTTTCAGGGGGCCATAGCAGTAGCTGGAGGTGTGTCTCAGAGCGCACTTTCACGTTTCTTTAAAGTATTCCTTAATGTCATGATGTCCCGGATCAACTCCCACATTAGCTTCCCCACAACCGCACATGACCTGACCAAGACCAAACAGGAATTTTATCAGATAGCCCGCTTCCCACAAGTCTTAGGTTGCATTGATTGCACCCATGTAGCAATATGCCCCCCTGCAGGTTATGAATACATTTATAGGAATAGGAAATGTTTTCATTCCCTAAACATACAGGTAATATGCAATGCAAAACACATAATAACTGCATTGTGGGTCAATACCCAGGAAGGGCCCATGATTCCTATATATTCCGCCAGAGTGGCATACACACTCCTCTTATCAGGGGTGAATGTGGAGAGGGACATCTGTTTGGTAAACATGTGTTATTAATTCTCACTGACGTTGTATGTATGCCAATGCATTACCGCCACTGACCCTTTGCTTACTTCCATTTAGGTAACAGCGCATATGCCTTGCGGAATTACATCATGACGCCGTACTTAAATCCTTCAACTCCCAATGAGCAGAGGTACAATGCTGCACATATCTCCACCGGTAACATAATTAAGCTCACGTTTGGGCTGTTGAAGAGCCGCTTCAGATGCCTACACAAAACAGGTGGAGCATTACAATACAAACCAGAACAATGCTGCAGGATAGTGTCTGTATGTGTCACATTACACAACATTGCCACAAGGGGAGGCATTCCTATAGAGGTGTATGACAGCGAGTCAGATGACGACAACCAGCAAGGGCCACACCGACGTGCAGCAGATGGGGCAGGCGCAGCAGAAAGGCGCAGGAGACGCACAGAAATTACAAAAAATTATTTCTGAGGTGAGTAGTGATGAGACAATACACAGCTATTTCAATCAAAGTCTGTTTATCTCAAATTAAATGGATTTTAGTGTTGAAGCACACATATCAGGTGCCCAGTAGCACAGGAATAGCATTAATGAACAAATATAAATATCAATATTATCATGACTTGAAAGTCAGTCACAAGTGTTGTCTTTGCCAATGGTTACCTCACCATGTCTGAATGTCTGTAGACATGCCAGTCTATCTCTTCCTCCCACGCCTTTCGGCTGCTGCATCTTCATCCCTCATGTTGGCTACGGAGGGTGTACTGCTGCAATTGGTGTGCCTTCTTGCAGTGGTGACAGGCATTGACAGACTGATGGGGCTTGAGGCCTCCTCACTCCCATCTTCCACCGTCACATTGTGAGACCCAACTGTGGCAGCATGCATTTGTTCCACTGCATTTGTTACCTGGCCCAGTGCAATTCCCCACTCCCATGTTTCTCCCCTAATTCCTGCCTTCATGGCATCCCATACTATTTCTATTAAAGTCCTCCCCCGGTTATCTTCCAGAAACCCTGGAATCCACTGCCTCATGTGTGTGCTGTATCCAATATCTGAAAATAAAGATCTATTGAATGTCCAGGACCTTGTGTTAGGATTGACCGTTTCTATTTCTAGCTCGAGTACCAGCAAGTTATGGTCCGACAAGACCCGTGGTAGTTTTTCTATTTGACATTTTGAATTTAGAGAGTTGGAAATAAACACATAATCTAATCTGGCATGGGACAAGTGTGGATTGGAGAAAAAAGAATATTGCCACCCCTCGGATCCTAGTCTCATGTGTTGTTGCACTTATTAGCCTAAATCCCAATGTTTTCAAAATATGTAGTTGTGCTCCATCTATATGTGTCTCTTGGAGACAGACTAAATTAACCCCCATCGATTGTAACCCATCCGCAACTTTCTGTCTTTTTTTCACATCGTTTAGGCCACAAATATTAATAGATGCAACTCTCAATACCCCATATGATTTTGTGACATATGTCTAACACAGATACCACATTACCATACGAAAATACTTTGCCCACCATACATCTCTGCTCTTTCCATGAGAGATATTACACTAATCATTACCTTTTTGTTATCACCTAAAATGCAATCTGTATTTAGCTTAACCACTCTTGTCACCTGTCTGAGAGCCTCCGTCCCCTCCCTCTAACACCCCCCTCCCCCACCAATGACTAGGCAGCCAGGCTCAACTATGAGCCTGCATGAGCACTTCTGTATCACTCCACCTCTCCCTTCACCTCCCCCCTTCAGTTACAGCACCTTAATGCGTACTCGTATCCTGTGTTATATCTGGTTCCAGCCCTAGATCTCACCCATTTTTATGTTTGATCTATGTTTTACAAACTTTAGCACCCATAGACCCTGTTGCAATATTGTCCAAACATTTCTGAGCTTGGATCTCTGAGGTAAAACTGAAGTTCTGGCCTTTATATATCACTTTTAGCCTGACTGGATTTTGTAGCAATACCAAGGCACCTGCCACTTGAAATGAGCTCATTAGTTACCTAAGCTGCCATCTCCTTTCCACCGTGGCATGCACAAAGTTAGGTTTGGCAAAAAAGGAAAATCCTTTAAAATTTCTTTTAGCATTGGGTCTGGCTAGATCGTAGATGGCTTGCCAAAGTAAAAAATTGCTGAAATAAATCAAAATGGCATGGGGTAGTGATTTTCCTCCAGAGGAGTGCCTTGATGGGGCTATAGGGACTCAGTTGGCCCTTTAAACTTCTTTATCCCAATCCCAAGTGGACAGCTCGGATAGGGAATCCTTCAGCATGTTTATGACAAACTTCCTCACATCATTACCCTCATAGTTCTCTGGTACCCCTAGCAGCCTCAGATTGTTACGGTGCTGCAGGTTCTCATAGTCCTCAAGCTTCCACATGACATCCTTGAGAGTCTTATCCCGAGATGTGGACTGTGCCTTCAGAGTTTTGACTGTATTTTCCACTACTTCCATGTGTTACTCAACCATATTCATCTGTTCCGCAATATCAGTGCAGATTTTCCCCACTTTCTATACTGAGCCTTGAAGTTTCTTGGTAGGTAGCCTTGCCTGTCGATTGTCAAATTTGACATCATCTTGAATGGCTTAGAGATTGCAAGATCAAGGCTAACGATGGTTCCGCTGAATTCCTTCTCTTTGTATTATCCTTGCCCCCACCGACATCAGCCATCGGTTGCTTCCCGTCTTCATTGGTCGATTCTGGAGAAAGCATTTGGGTCGCTGAGTAGTCCCAACCCAGCTCCTCCATCAAATCTTGCTCCTCTGGAGTCTTCTGGTGTGTCTTTCTCCCTGATGCCTGTTTAGATTTTTTCTGGCAGTAATAACTTTCTCTGCTGGGCTACTATTGCCTCAGGCTGAGCCAGCGCCCTCATCATTGCTAATAAGTAGACTGGTATCTGATACTTCTGACTCTTCATCAAGGAAAATAATTTTTCCCCTTGCACATCTGGGGATAGGTTGCCTGCTTCCATAGCTCCTTTTGCACCTGCCCTCCGGGGGGGATAGTGATTTGCTTGCCTTGTCTGCTAATCCATTATTTTGCTCATGTTCACCATACATAAAACATATCTGCATCCTCCACAGGGGCTCGTCCATCCTCCATTGGTACTTTCCCACCTAAGGTGTTAAATGGTGCACGGTCTTGTGCCTCTACAGTAATATTACCGGTGTTACTAAGCTACGGTGTCACATTTCTCCCACCAGGGATCTCTGCCTTTTCATTTTGATCCATGGATATTGCCATCTGAGCTGTATCCAGCGTTAGATTATTCACTGCCTTGTCCGTTTTGCTGTTATTGATGCCATTACCTGTTTTTTTTACTTTCCGTCTTGGGGTCCCCTTCGCTCCCAGTGGCTATGAGCGAAAAAATACTTGAGATAGAGGGTTGTAGTTTTCCGGTTTCAGTGGACGGTTTGGCTCGCTGAATATTTGCCTTTGCTGGAGGATAATTTTTCTCTGGTTCAATTTTTCCTTGGTTTGCACCCTTATTGGGCAGTGAATCTCCCTTCTTAGGGCATCATTTCAATGGCTGGTGGACAAAGTCCGCCCGCCACTGCAACAGCAAAAGGAACCACCCGCCATAGGTGTGGCAGTCCCGCCATGCCAATCGGGATGCGACCGCCACCATGGCGGTTGCATCCCGCAATTTTCACATGGCGGCGGGCGGTGCTGCAAGCAGCACCCGCTGCAATGTGAAAAATACATGTTGTGCATTCGCATGCACAACGTGACGGGCACCGCGTGGTGCCTGCCACCTTGTGCATGCAAATATAGGGGGTTACCATGGGTACCCCTCAAGTGCACTCCCCACCCCACCAACACCCAGGGGGCCTGCAATGGGCCCACTACACAAAACACCGCATGCCTTTCCATGGCGGTACTGCTGCCATTGAAAGGCCAATCTCCGCCTACATCATAACATGAATGGAGGTGTCTTGCAGACACCGCCACCATATTATGCCCCAAAGCGGCGGACGGTCTTTCCATCCACAGTGGACCCCCCAGCCACACTAATAAGGGGGGGGTCATTCAGGCATGGATGGCGGGTAGATCGCCCCCGCCGGGTCAGCTGTGGCTACCACCGGCCCGGCAGGGGCAATCCGCCCGCCATACTAATGGGCCCCTAAGTGTCTATTTTAGGGTCAGACCCCTCTTGCCGTAGTGAGGCAGCAGAGGTAGGTACTCACTGCTTTCCTTTTCCCCGTGCTGCCATTATGACTGATTCAGCCAGTGATTCTTCCGGAAATGCGTTGTCGTCTCCAGGCAGCCACCACGGAGCTCAGGCTTGTCCGGCCCCAGCAACCGCAGTCAAGAAAAGCCATGCTAAAACCTCCCAGCGTCCCTCACTGGAGCCCCCGCGGATGTGCGCTCTATGTCCGACCTGGCAGGGTGTCAAACTAGGCCAGTAGAGGACACCATGAACAGTGCTGTTGCCGCCAGATCCTCCACACAAGCCCACTACCACCAGACATGATATTGCTTTCCAACGAAGGGGTAGAGAGGTACGGAGTGGTTTTTAGTCAGACGCCATGTACAGAGATTCTCTCTCTATGAAAGAGTAATTGCTCTCCACTTCTCTTACGGCATGTGAGACACAGGCAGTCACATTTTCCTTAGCATTCCTCATCTGAATAGAGCTCCTACACCTTTGTACTGGTCTCACACACCACAATGATGTCATACAAGAGATCATATGCTTGCAAAGAAGGGGCATGGCACGACTCTTCTTTCACCCACCTAAATTCCTCTGCACACTCATCTCCCTACAGAAAGCCTACATTATACTTCATTAATTTCCTCATGTTGTGCATCTTACTAGCAAAGTCTTTTAAAAACTTTCTATAGTATTCCACCATCCCAAGAAATGACGAAAGTTCATCTTTGGATGTTGGTTCTGTGATGGATTTGATTGTCAACAAACTCTGTGTGTTGGCAAATCCCAACACCTGAGATTCTGTATCCTAGAAAACTAACTTCACTCACTCCAAATTTACCCTTTCCTGCCTTCAATGTTAGACCTGCCTCTGTAATACTTCTCTTACCCTTTGATCATGATTTCCTACCGTTGAACGAAAAATCAGAAGACCATCTTGTTAGCACTTCAACCCAGGCACGCTCTTTAAGATTCTCATCATGACCCTTCACAATACCGCAGCAGCAGAAATAATCCCACAAAGCATCCTTTTGAAGAGAAATACCCCATCTGGGGCCAGATGTAGGTGAGGGACATTTACCGACTCATAAATACCGAATTTTACCGATTCGGTATTTATGAATCGGTAAATATGAAGGTGGGAGAAGTAGGTATTTTTAAAAATGGAAATACCGAATCGGTAACATTCGGTATTTACCGATTCGGTAAATACCGAATCGGTATTTCCTCCTATTGATTCCTATGGGCTGTGAAGCCCATAGGAATCAATGGGAAATACCGATTTGGTATTTACCGAATCGGTAAATACCGAATGTTGCAAGGGTGCAGGGGCTGTCACTTTGACACCCTCTAGCACCCGAAGTAAAGGCATGTGTGTCATGTGGCACACATACATGCCCTTAGGGCATGTCTTTTTGTCACATTGCACAGTGTGCATGCACAGATGTGCATGCACACCTGGATTCGGTATTTTACCACACAATAGGATTGTGTGGTAAAATACCGACTCTTAAGGGCCTGTGACACTCTCAGGAGTGTCATCTACATTTGGATTTACCGAATCGGTAAAATTACCGATTCGGTATTTTACAGAATCGGTAAATTTACCGAATCGGTACATTTACCGATTCTGTAAAATAATGGCCCCTACATGCCAATTCCTAAATACCGGTCGGTAACGGCCGAAATCGGCCATTACCGACCAGTATTTGGGCTCCTACATCTGGCCCCTGGTATCATAAAGGGTATGAGCTCATGTCTCATCAAGCTCAATCTGATGGTATGCCGACACCAGATCTAGGGTAGCAAATACTTACTTTTGGGGACTTTCTTTCCCTTACTTCAGCGACATTTACTACAATGGCCTTTGCCCCCACAGGAATTTCATGTCTGCAACCATGCCATGCATGATTTTTCACAAACAAAATGGAATCCACTAAGACAAGGGTATTATGCGGTACCTACAATGGTGGGGAGCACACAGTGTTGTTTAAATACCCCTCACACACCAACAGGCCCCTTGGTGTCATGCTTCATCATCGGGGTCTTCACACCCCTCTACGGGATGCGGCATGCTACGACCGACGACTGCGTGGGAGCACTATTAGTGGACTATGTGTGGGTGTGTGTGGGAACAACGCAAATTAACAAATTGCAACAGCAAGAATGTAATATATCTAATCACGTGTCTTTGCAATTTGGAATATGTGGGTATGACCACTAGGGCGGTCAAGACGAGGATGAACGAACACAAAAGTAATGTCAGATGTAAGAAGTCAACCACTAAGATGGCCGCACACTATCTGGAAAAACAACACTGTGTCAATGACCTGCACTGGACTATCATTGAACAGTTACCCTCGGAAGCTGGCCTCTTTGAAAAGGAACAAAGATGGGTCTTCCGTTTGGGCACACACAGTGATGGCCTTAACGATGCGATACCATGGGGCCAACTGAGATAAATCCCCCTAAGTAAGACATCAATTACCTTTTATGATCTTCTTCATAGCTGTAGGAATAACCTGTATTGTAACCACATGCGTGGGTCTGCAATCCTCTATGCACAAGCCCCCTTTTTTAAAATCTTATTTTGCATGACTATCAACTAAACTTATAACTCTGGGTCAGCATGTTAACCTTGTTCTGTTTTGAAAACATAGCACATGGAGAAGGTACCCTCCCGAAATGTCACACTGTTCCTCCCGATTCCAGTTACAAACGAATCCTGTCCTTCGCGCATGCGCGAGGGATCAGTGTCCGTTTCCCACGCATGCGTGGCTAAAACCACAACGAACACGCATGCGCGAAGCCAGCACCCCAGTCCCTCGCACAACACCGGCAAAGGAATGATGATCGGCCCGCGTTTGGGCACGTATCCGATTCCAATTAACCAACAATTAAGCCAGCTAACGGCAGTATAAAGGGATGACCTTTTCCCCCCAGACCGGCACTACCGTCGGAGCCGCGTTGAGGGGAAGAGGGCACATCGCATCCTACAATACTCGTGAGTAGCCACACAGCCACGTTAGAGGAATGACTTCAGGATAACGATGTAAGTGAAAGATCCTGAACCATTTGTCCTCGTTTTGTAGATCACTGAACATAGTATGAGAACCCCCAACAACACGCATAAGGCTCATGGAGAATTCTGAGATCAAACTTTAAGTAAGACTTTTTCTATGCCATCCTTATCCTCACAGGATCATATGAAACCAACCGGTTATACAATGTGTGTGTTATGTTTGTTATGTGTTTGTCCTACTTGTTTCACTTTATTCACAGGGTGCACGATCACTGGAGGCAATCGGCAAACCCTTTAATTATGAATTAATCTGTCTTTAGGTCGTTCCTACCTGTTTGACAACCTTGTGAGAAAATACTTATCATGCTTTTCTCTCCCTCCAGGTCTAAAATACACGCCACATGGGCTTATAAGACTAAGGTACTGAACTATGAATTAGGTACACAACACCCATAGTTCTACCCCCCCTTTTTTTAGAATACACTTTAACATTTTCATGTGAGTAAGGTGTGGAACCTTGTGCAGTTCCCGTCCTGAAGAAGGAGTTTTTGACTCCGAAACATGTCCATGTAGACGCACAGTAGAGGTTGATGTACATAATTATACATTAACAACCTCCCACTGCACCCCTTTTAATGATACCAGCCGGGGGCTTAATAAAAGTCTGTTTTTCACCCCACGAGCCAGGTATCCTTTTTAAAAACCTCACCTCTTCACCACTCACATTAATTACCCCACACACGCCCACACATAGTCCGCTAATAGTGCTCCCACGCAGTCGTGGGTCATAGCACGCCGCATCCCGTAGAGGGGTGCGAAGACCCCGATGATGAAGCATGACACCAAGGGGCCTGTTGGTGTGTGAGGGGTATTTAAACAACACCTTGTGCTCCCCACCATTGTAGGGACCGCATAACACCCTTGTCTTAGTGGATTCCATTTTGTTTGTAAAACATTAACGGGGAGACTGGATCCACTTTCTTTCTCTCTCCCTCCCTCCCTCTTTTGTTATGTATTAGGCATGATTTTTCATCAGCTTTATGGCCTTCAAGACCATACCTAAAGCATGTCCCTTTAAATTCCATCTCAACCTCTTTTGCGAAACTTAGTTGTGTGATTTCACAACACAAACATCCAGCGTATCCTCTTTTGCACTAATTTTCATTCCCTTCTCCTCACTGAGTTCCCCTACACAATTCAGCAAGTGTTCAACCTGTTTTGCTATGAAAAGTACTTCTTCAAGTGGTGGTTCACCCTTCATCCACACCTCTTCACGTATTTTGTCTCTGTTACAACGTTAGAAGATATGATCTCTAATTCGTTCTTCCACAGTTCCTCCAAATTTGAAGGTTGATGTCAATTTCCTCAAACTTGTGACTAATTCCTCGACCACCTAAGGCCAAAAAGATATCTTTCTAGTATCGTGCTGATTCATGGAAAATAATGCTGATCCAATTTAGTAATCGGTATTTCAAACACATTGAGATTACGCATGCCATTTGGGTTAAGTTTTGGCAAGTTCTCCAGGATTCTTGCCCTTCTGCACCCAATGTATTATAAGAGCATGTTTCCTCTCTACATTGAGATTTGTGCAACACACACATGAGTAGTTTTTGAAACATTTTTTCCATTTGCTCCACTCGAGTATGGAGGTGAAGGTAAAAAGAAAGGTGGTGCTCTGATTTTATGCATTGTACTTTTTTCACCTGATACCCAAACAATATGGGACAATAAAGAATTCCTGGTTTGATACACCACAGTGGATTTGACTCTTGAATATAGTTACTTAATGTTAAACATCTCTAGTATTTGTTTAAGTCTTGAGTATTCCCCTTTTTTAAGAAACAATATAAGAGAAAAATGACAAATAAATCCTATTTAAAACAGTTCTCGATATCCACACCAAATCTTCCAATTTGGAAGTTTCGTGCTGTACCCTGTGTTCTCTGCAAAGTCTTCCCCCTCAGAAATAGAAGTTATCTTCTTCAAAATCACATGCATCGTTCACTACCAGCCAACCTTGTACCAGCCTAAAATGGTCACCCCTTGTCATTTGTCGCTTCCCGTGGAATTGAAACAAAAGATCCGAAATTAAGGCAGTACCCTGCTCCCCTGCGCACATGAGTGCCATGGATACTGCACGCTGAGTTGTATCTGATGCGTCACTCCCCTGAGCAATGAACATGGAGATCAGAATGCGAGTGGAGAAAATTGTGCCACAGCCGTGCACTGTGATTTAGCACACACTGGGGCAGATTTACAATAACTGGTGCATCCCTACATATCAGCAGGGATGCCCAGTTATTGTGCGCCATGGCAGACACCTCTTTCTCCATCATGGATGCGCTATATTTACAATGCGGTTCAAAAAGGGGTGGTGATAGACGGAGCATCTGCACCATTCAAACCCTCACACCCAGTTAACAGATCTGGGTTTAATCCATCACCGTTCTTTAGCCCACTCTGCCACCCCAGTTCAGACATGCCCCCCCCCCTTTTGTACCACATAGTTCGCCATAAGTTGGCAAGGTATGCTCAGGTGTGAGTCCCTTGCTCACTTTGCCACTGGATTCAAGCACGCCGGGCTGAAGACGGCTGAAATGCCAGAAACCGGTCCTCGGAAGCTTGTTTCCGGTCCAGGGAAGGCATGGCTTGGCAGTTCGGGCTGGACTTTTCCCATGAGGCACAGGGTCAGACTGATTTGCATCTGGCCATGTCTGAACTGGGGTGGCAGAGTGGGCTAAAGAATGGTAATGGATTAAACCCAGATCTGTTGACTGGGTGTGAGTGTTTGATTGGTTCAGATGCTCCGTCCATCACCACCCCCTTTTGTACCACTATATTTACAATGCGGCGCACCATGGTGCAAGAATAGACAGATGTGTGACGCATCTGCTTCCGTAAAGGTGACTCATTCCTGGAGTTGCAGCTCCAGCAAGGCTCGGGGTGCCCCTATGCCTAACATGCTGCGTCAATCCTTACGCCTGCTTCAAGCATGCGCAGGGTTTTGACGCAGCATGGCCGTAAAAGTGACTGAGTGAAATCTTGTAGATTTCACTCAGCCAGTTTTAGGAGGTGTTCCTGCACCGGAACCCCCCCCCCCGCCCCCCTGTGCCGGATGCGTCACGTTGTAAATACCCTGCAGCATGGTGCTGGCTTTGCACCGCCGCTGCGTCACAAAAGTGACACAACAGCGGCGCAAATGTAGCATGTGGGGCTTGTAAATCTGCCCCACTGTTTCTCCAACTGCCGCACTGCTTCACCAAAACAGGGATATGTATGCCTCAAGTCTTCCGACACCACTAATTCGAGCCCTCTCCAGAATCACACTCGGACTGTAATGTAATTTCCATTCCATCCTTAGTGCCAGAAAATGTGGTGTTCTCCAAAGGATGACAGGCAAGAAGATCAGGCAAGACAAGCCGTTATTATGGATTCCTCATCTAACAGCGCTCCTCTTCTCAACTGACTCTCTGCTAGCCCCATATTCCATTTCCTTGCATCATTACGTTCTAACATTGAAGAATATGCATTTTCTATTATACCATAGTGAAGAAAAATTGAACCTCAACAAAGTAGACCCTTTTTGAGCATTTCTTATTCTTACCATATCACCCACTTGTACATCTGTCTTCCTCACAATTTTGCGAATAGCAAACACCTTCTTTCCCTCACTCACGTTTGTTAATTCTACTGCGCCCTTCTCCTGCACATGATGCTCAACGCTCACACCACACATAGTCTTGCCATACACCTAGGAGGGACAAGCTAACCTATTAGCCACATTTTCCAAACAATCATAATACATTTTGCGCTGATTAGCAAATCCTGATGCGTCCTTGCTGTCTAGTTTCTCTTCTCTGCTCTCATTCACACAAATACCACTGTTAATGTCGCAAAGATTGAAGTTTCAACAGAAAAAACGGAGCAGAAACACACAGGCTGTCTTGAATGTAATAACAGAGGGTGCAGGAGAGATGATGGACTGGCTGTGTATGATTTTCAATAAAATGTCCTACAGCAAGAAAGTTCCAGCTGACTTGAAGTAAGCAATCATTGTGCCAATCTCCAAGCAAAGGGGTCACGGGCAGAGTGCAGGAGGGAGAGAGAAAGAGGCAGCTTTTTATGGCCTGTAATATCTTTCCTGACAGCACTCCTGATACCGAACTGCTCCAAGCTGCTCTTGACGGAGAAACTACAAGATGAATAGCTTGTCTTTCAGGAAATATTAGCGCAGGCTCGAGAAATGAAAACGGGCCGCGAAATAAATAATATCTCCGATCATATCTTTTCTCATGCAATTTAACACAGGACAGCTCAGTGGGGAGTGCGCGCACCGGTCGTGTTAACTGGAGAAAACAGCTGGCTTGTCTGCAGCTGCCTCGCTGGAAGGGCCAGGGTTTGCACAGAGAGCATACTCAAATTAAATCCAGTTAGCATAGCACTGTGGCAGACTGCGCACTCCTGCGTGCTAACAGAAACACCGATTAATTCTTACAGAATAGGACGTTCAACTGGCAGCAGGAGATGACATTTGGCCGGCCAAATAGACTGAGGTCGCGTATCTGTTATCATGATCTATATATCTGATATGGATGAGGGATCCACTTGGGGTGTTAACCTATCAAGTCACAACTGAGGTTGATGAGAAAGAATTTCATCATGTGGAACACAATTAACTGCTTCCCTTCTCCACTATAAATGTAATCGGTGAAACAAAAGGGGCTTGCAAAAAAGACCCTTAGTATTTTTTTCAATGCCCACATTTGTTACATGCCACCACTAATGGTTTGTGATCAAACAACTTGAATTCAACAATATCATACAGGTAGCTAGAATGACATCATATTCCATTTTGCTCGCTACTACATAACAGAATGATATATCACAACAGCATTGACTTACAACTTGAGTCTGGATCATGCATAAGCAGTCATTGATAAATGACACAAATAAAAACTGGTGAAAGGAGAGGCACCAGCCCCAATAATCCACTGACTTGTACAGTCGATATAGTAATCAAAAAGTGTAAGCTTATGACAACGAAAGTCAAAGATGTCGTGTTGACTGAGAAATCAAGGAATGCTGAACCTGCCACAGATACAACGGACTCAATACTAGCTTCTCAGAATCAAATGTCAGGACCTACGATGCCCTTCGAACTGGAAGAAGGTTTTCAATCATGTTTAAGTAGAAAAAGATTTAAAAAGCTTGAGAAGATGAAAAAAAAAGCTGGCAAAGAATAATAAAGAAGATCTTGGCAAAATCGTTGACAACATCGTACAAATTATTTCTAAAAGTTTTCAGTAAACAAGGCACATGCCACAAATGATACAGCATCTGTGGCACTGGTGGGAGGTACAAGGTTGCAATAAAAATGACTTGAATTCGGAAAATCTGGGAAAAACCATAAATGATAAGGAAACTACACCAAAGCCAAATGAAAAAGAATGTCATAAGAACAAATTGCCTGAAGGACTGGCTTAAGGTATTTCCACCATCATAAAACCATTTAAACAGAGAACTAGTAAAACAAGCATTTGCAATGCAATTGGTCTCGCCTTTGGGACCTTATATGTATTTGCTAGGCAGCACATTAGCCTGGGTGCTGAAACACCTACTGTTCTTTAACATGGAGGGAAAGTAAGCACCAAACTGCGTGACACGCTGGGTATGGGAACACATGGATAGAAATATTGCCTTTCACCGGAAAATGGTACAGTCCAAAGCTCTGTTTTTAATATAAAATCAGGGCCTTCATTGGTCATAGCACTGAAAATACAAAATTTGAAAAAAATATTATTGTCTACAGGGGCTCATGGAAGACATTTTCTATGGACTGGAATCTAGAGAATGCTAAAAAGATTCTGGAATTTGACTGACCTCTGCTGGTCGTTTTCTATCAAGAAAGTTAAATAGAGGGAGTTGCCAGAAAAATTTAAAAAAAAGAAAGTCCCTCAGCAGAAAGTAATTCTTGTTTTTTACTGACCTCTACTGGTCCTTTTCTATCAACACAGTTAAATAGAGGCAGTTGAACAGAAAAAAAGGTCCCTAAGTGGAAGCAGACAAGTCCTAGGGCTGATCTCCAGAGCACACAAAGTACATATACATATAAGTAGATACTAAAGTATATACAAGAGGTCTCGAATGCTCGACCTAAAAAATAACTGAACCATTTGATTGGGGCGGTGAAGAGAACCCTTCACATCCAATGGATAAATTGAATATAAGTGGCAACTACAAAACATCTGATGGAGATGAATTGACCTCCACTTGTTTTTTGCATATTCAATTACATTTAATTTTAGAAAGAATATGCCACCTAGTGACAAGTGCTTTTCTACATACAAATACAATTAATAGATTTTTGTCTCACTTACCACTCTGAAGGTCACTATGATACACTAATTATGCAGAAGACTTTGAAATTGCTTCAGTCATTGGAGGAATTAGGTCAAATAAAATCACAAGACCTGACAACCTTAGAGTTTGTTTTTGATCATAAGATGGGTAAACTAATCACACATACTAGTTTGATAACCAGCATTTGGCTAATTAAAATTGGGGTCAGGAGAAAAGAGCTGGTTAACTAAGCAATAATTGCAAAACAACAAAAAAAGGTTCAACAAGAAACCCTCCGGAACTTTCAGCCGAGCCTGATTAATTTTTTGTGACAGGACACAGATACACTACCCTCAAATGAAGTGGATAATATTGAAATCACACTAATAAACAACATGGAAATCTTAAGACAGATACATCTCCCCACATTGGTAGAACTGCATAATCAACATTAACCCTTAGCACAATCATGGCTATTTAAAACCGTGAACGACAGTAGACAACATTGGTCCTGACAAATCAACTTATCAAAAATGCCCTCCCCCCTTGACACAACCTAGATCTGTTCATAGAACATTACAGGCCTGGATAGATAATTAAACCAATATAGACCAGAGCTAATTACTTTCTTAAACAAATATTAAATAGTCTGATTACAGGAAACTTGGCAAACAAGTCATTTTTAGAACTATAATGTGTTCGAAACATTAGCCTTGAAGAGCCTAATTGAATGACCATGTGGAGATTTTCTAATCTTAACCGTCAAAAATAGATATAAGAAAGTCTAAATTAATTTAAAACTCAAGGAATGTTTGGGTGGTGACCTTTCAATGTATAGATAAATTGTATTGGATAATAAAAAATCTATATTTCCCTCCACAAACAACTAAAGATAAAGCAAGGACAATCTCATTCTTAAATGGACTTCAGTTATTAATAGATACTGTAAGAAATCGGGTTGTTGGTTGGCTCGGGTGTGAGCCCTGGTCAAGCGGCAACCACAATTCTTGTCAGGATGAGACACAAGCCAATCCTAAATTAACCTGTGATCAACCCTCTGGGTGCTTGGCACAGAGCAGTGAGGCTTAGTTTAGAATCAATGTGTAAAGTATTTGTGAAACACTTCAAACAGTAACAAAATGAAAACCACCACTCAAAAAGGATCCCAACCCAAGTAAAAAATATATAGTTATTATTAAGATCAAAATGACAAAAATCCAATCAATGGAATTGGAGATAAGCAATTTTAAAAATGTTAGTGAAAATAGAGCCAAAAATCACAGGCTCATTGGGATATCTCTGGCTGTGCTGGATCAGGACAAAGTCACAAGTTCAGGGTGACTGTGTTATACTTATTTTAAGAAACTATAACTAGTGACCTAGATTTTCTTTATGGAACGAGTTATAATTTTTTCAGATAAGTATAACTGTAAGTGCTCACATAAGTATAACTATAACTGCTGAATTTCTATGGTTTTTTGTGTGTAAAATGCAAACCTAACCATAATGTCCCTTTAACCCTTGTATTGTATGTAAGGTATAATCATTATTGTTTAAGTTAATTAAAACTATCACAATATCTCAATAAAAAATGGGCATGTTATCACAAATATAAAAACGTTTGTTTTTTTCCAGGGAATTTCTATGTTTTTTTCGATGTAAAGTAATTTTTAATTACCAAACTTTACTCCAATCGCTTACGCGAATGGCCTTTCGCTGTGTGTGGTGGGGTTGACCATGGGGCCTGGACTGTGACCAGGCACTGCAGCCAACCCCTTGCATACAGTGAACCCCATGAGGGATCCCTCACAGATTCTTCCATGTGTCCCTTGAGGTCAGGTTACCTCTATTGTGACCCCTTAAGTTTACTCCAACTGCTTACGCGAATGGCCTTTCGCTGTGTGTGGTGGGGTTGACCACAGGGCCTGGACTGTGACCAGGCACTGCAGCCAACCCCTTGCATACAGTGAACCCCATGAGGGATACCTCACATATACTTCCATGTGTCCCTTGAGGTCAGGTTACCTCTATTGTGACCCCTTAAGTGAGTTTTTATTAATCTTTTCTCTCCTGGGCCTAGCCAAAAAACAAAATAGTGGCTGCAACTTTCCTTTCAGGTTGCGGCCAGCCAATCAGGACCTTGCTTTTGCCCCAGGATCTGTGAATCCCTCGTGGGTGGATCCACGAAGGATCTGTGTCCCTAGATTTCTATATATTTATTTCTTTGATAACTCCCAAACTACTGAACAGATTTACACCACATTATGAAACAAGATATTTCTGGACAAAGATCTACCAGTCTGCAAAATTTGGTGTAGTTACGTTCAGCGATTTGGGCTGTTGTTATGTCTGAAAATTGTAAAATCTCCATAGACATTGCATAGCGAAAAAGCGTTCTGCCCCCTCCCCCTTTTCTTGGGGCCGGCATAATGAATCAACCCAAAACTTTCCAGACAGCAGGTGAAGCCAGTAGCAAATATGTTTTGAGAAATTTTATGAACATTCGTCAAACGGCACCTAGCAAAACAAAAAACGCTACATCTAGGGGAGATGTTGGCCCTAACTATAACTACCTACTGGCTAGTAGGTAACATATATATATATATATATATATATCACTGAAAAAACCATAGGTTATAGACCATATATAGTTAGGAAATAGCATTTAGAAAACCTTATTTTACTCACACAAAACCATTGAAATTCCATATATAGTTAGTTGCACTAACTATATATCGCGCACCTGCAATCCACTGCTGATGATGTCACATATTACATCATTCATGACATGGTCAGTGACATCACTGATGACATCACTGATGACATCTCAAATGACATCACTGATGACATCACTGATGACATCTCATTTGACATTACTGATCACATCACTGATGACATCATTCATGTGATGATACAATGAACCTCTTCAGACTCTAATATAACCTTAGATACACTCAGTGTAAACAGACACTCACAGACTGTCACTCATCCATGGAGTTACTCACACACCTAGTCAGTCTTGCAAAGAATCAATCACACCTCGATTTCCTCAACTATATAGTTATACACACCTTACTTATTGGAACATATAATAACACATATTTACTCTGTTATACAATCCCTGATACAAGTTCACAATAATCCATACAGCCACTCACACATTCACTGGCTCTTATGCACAGTTATTTATATATGTCAACTATCACATGTACTGTGTTTTACATATGTACTTACTTTGACATGTAGCACTGAGATATCCATTCACTCACCAATACACACATGCACACAGTCAACCGCCCATACAGATGTTTCCACATGCACTTTTGAACCCATACATCTAGTGAATCAACTGCTCACACATCTATGCACAGAGTCATACACCTCCCAGACACCCACACACACACTCAGTCTCCCATACAAATACTTGGGCAACTAATCAATAACCCATATAGTTAGTCATATAGCTAATGATCAACACATGCATCAGATTACAAAACAACAGACACAATGATGCACAATTTAAAACAGTTTAGTCACTAACCCATGCACTCAGTGAGACACATTTAATCACTCACTTATACAGTCAGTCATGCACCTACTAAATCCTTCATCCAGACACTTATACATCCACTCATTCTTCAATATGTAAGACATATTTTAACTTTACAGAAGCATACAGTCACTGGATGTTGTCATCAGTGATGTCATCAGTGATGTCATTTGAGATGTCATCAGTGATGTCATCAGTGATGTCACTGACCATGTCATGAATGATGTAATATGTGACATCATCAGCAGTGGATTGCAGGTGCGCGATATATAGTTAGTGCAACTAACTATATATGGAATTTCAATGGTTTTGTGTGAGTAAAATAAGGTTTTCTAAATGCTATTTCCTAACTATATATGGTCTATAACCTATGGTTTTTTCAGTGAATTTTCAAGGTTTTGTAAATGCTAATTCCTAACTATATATGGTCTATAACCTATGGTTTTTTCTGTGAATTTCATTGGTTTTTTAACAGCTAATATCTGTAGCTGTAAAATGTATTCTTCTTTAAATCCAAAAATATATTTTATATGTTTATGAATAATTTTTTTTTTAAATATTTTTTTTTCTTCGTTCCCGCTTCGCGAATCGGGAAGCTTCCCGTTAGCTGACCTTGATGCCGCGAAATAGACCGCGAGCCGGTAAACGTTTCTTTACCGCAAGTGCCGCGTTAGAAAACAACATCGTGACGCCTCCCGTCCGCATGACGTTCCACGTTGTCGCTTGATACGTCATATGACGTGCTACGTTAGCAAACTGGTACGCGAAGCGAGTGCCAAAGCGCAGGTTTCTGGAAGCAAACCGGGAGGCCCTGCAAAGCGCTTAACGTAAACACAGCAAGTCATGTGACTTGGTAATAACACTTTTCATTGGTTCATTTCACTTTTGGTTTCCTAATGATGTAAGACTAGGTCATATAATCTAAAATGAACACTTTTGATTGGTTGAGAACTCTTGTTTTTCCCAAATGATGAAAATCCCTCCTTCTTTCCTCACTCTGACTTTCATCATTGTGAGAGAAAGACCCTTTGTGATCACTGAGCAATGGCTTCTTTAGTAGCTTCAGCTGGTGCTTCCCCACCACCTCCACCACATCCAAGGAAGAGTGGACCACCTGCTCAAGTTGTAATTCAACAAGAAGAAGAAGAAGAGGAACAGGAGGACGAGCACGAAGAGAGGCAGTTTTTGCCTGAGCAGCCCAAGACGTCTCACCGGAAAGAAAACTTCATTTGGCAATTTTTTAAAATTCCCAAAGGTCAGAAAAAAGTAAATGCAAGATACGTAACTTGCCTTATATGTCAAGATAGACTGTCCAGAGGGACCGACAAAAAATACAGTTTCGGAAACTACACAATGCATCGCCATATGACTAGGTGGCATCCTAACAACTACAGTGCTGCACAGTTTCGGAACGACCTAGATAATCTCCCTATTATGGCCAGAAGATCTGTTGTACCGGAAGTAACGGGACCAGAGGGCAGGGAGATGGTGCCAAATATACAAATGAGATTTGGTGAAGTAAAACACACCTGCGTATTTTGCGATGGATTCATTTCCTACGGAGAAAGAAGCATCACTCTGATCAACAGAGCTATTGACTATCATATGCAAGTTTGTCCGAAACGCCCAAAATAATAAATACTTCTTTTTTTTGTTTTGTTGCTCCTGTTGAGCCCTTTACAATGAATCGTTTTCATTGCCCCCTCCAAGAAAAACCCAAAAAAATATAAAACTGTTCCGAAAAATTCAAAAACAGTAAAAAAATGTTCAGAAAAATAAAAAAAAAAGTTCTTTTCAGAACTACCTCCCCGTTATTAAAAAATTGGTACAATATTTGGAACTGTGCCAACCTCTATTTCTCTTAGTTCGCTTCCTAGTTCGCTCGCTGGTACGCGAACTGGAAGCGAACCAAAAACAGTAAGTATAAGGGAAGGAAACACACACTTATGTTAAAAGAAAGACAGCTATAGGGGAGTAAACTAGAGATACTATTACCCATAATCCACTACTGATGATGTCACATATTACATCATTCATGACATGCTCAGTGACATCATCAGCAGAGGATTGCGGGTTTTTTGGCAACATGCCTTATCCACGGTTTAATAACGCTGCCTTTTGCTTTATATAAGTTTTCAAATTGTATGAAATATATACCAATAGGTCTTTATGAACCTTTAGGTAGTGCTTTTGTTCATGAGGTCTGGTCGCTTCCATACACATACAGATGTTTCAAAGATGATCAAGAAGTTTATCTGAATGGAGAGGAATGCACTGAGACGCCAGATCATTCACTAATGTGTAGGCACATACAGTTACACGATTCATGCAACAAACACCGACCAAATATGGCTTGCGTGTTGCAAGGCACGCCAGTTCCTGCTATCATCCCCACGTTCAAGTTGTTGGAAAATGGTAGTTATTTGATGCTCAATAATGAAGATTGTTCTGAGTTAATTAAAAAGTATTCCTTTTATCGTAACAGTAAGTGAACGGGTTATTTGCTGCAGAAATGTTCTATTTCCTCCCACACATGAACATAGGGAGTTTTCAATCTGGCCACAAATACCAACCTTGGGACACGTTTCAACGGCATGACAAGAATAAGAGCTCTTTTGTCTCAGAGAGAGGTGGCCTTGAGTTCGGCCCGTGAAACTTTCGTACTTCACATAGCGAACACCCGTACACAGGTTTGCCTTTCAATTTCAGCAACATGTTTCCGACTATCTTTAACGCATCCTCCACAAAATCCCTGGCACACTTTTTTAAAGTTGTTACCAGTGGTCTCGTGACTTCATTTGAGAAAATCTTTGGAGTCATCCCTGCTCCCTTTCATTCCATTTTCTCCACTCTGGTTCGTGGATTGCATTTTTACTTGCATTACCAGCGGACGCTCTTGTGCTTTTTTACATTTTTAAATATGGATGTCCCTCCTATGCAACCTCCGACCCTGCAGCTGCTGACACTGTTCCGCAATCGCATGCTAGAATATTATGGCACAATGCCGTTGGCGATATTAAGCACGGCATATGGATTATCTTTTCGGTTCTCCTACTTCACCTGTGTCCAGCCTGTATTTCACTGCCTGACCTGTGATTTCGATTGGGCCATTGATTTGTGTCTCTGCGGACCGGTTTCTCCTGACGTCGACTTTAATCAGCTGATGACTCCTATCATTACTCACGAGTTGATTTGTCCTGGCGAAAGGATTATGGCTGTGGCATTGATGCATGGACTACTTGGTCCCTGGAATTTACTGGCGGCAGCACAGTCTTTCTTGGAACACAGCTTTCTTGAAAACCCACCGAGCTGTCCTCTGATGGTGATAGAGGATCCGGTGCTGGGAGAGCACGTATGTTCTTTTCCGCTTTTAAATTGGATGGCTGAACTGTTTTCGGATGAAGACGGTGACTTCCTATTGGAGGCTGTTGCAGCTTATTTTGCATACACAGTTATGTCATAGACCTTTTTCATGTTTGATATGCTGAGTACTAGCATTTCATTGACAATTCATTGACTTATTTGTCAAGTTTTTATTATTTACCTTGCCTATTGGCTTAAGACTCGATAAAGTACTTGGCTGTTTTATTTTTCTTTAGCATTGAATTTTCCTAGTTTTTAATGCTTTACCTTGCGGACCGTCCACATATAAACTTGCAATCTGCTCTCATGAGATGGCACTTCTATTATCTTATTCAGTTCGTTTCCGGATCATGAGGAGGTGTCATTTAGGTCCTGGATATCTTTACACCGTGTTAAGTTAGCATGGGCTCATTACCGGTTTAAACGCCATTTTTCCTTTTTTGCAACTTCTGCACACGACACTTAGTTGTTGCTTTAGCTTTCCACCTAGTAGTTCATCGTGGTTTACATGAGAATAATATGTTATTGGTCTACTATCTGCTTTACTTGTTAAACTATATCTGTACAGCGAGTGCTAAAGTTTCAAGAACAACACGATACAGAATTGTTATGAGGTCTGATCTCCACGACTTCATACTCATAACATAAGTGCAACTTCTGCCAATTCTGGGCATGAGGCGGGTTTTATATTGCTTTGCCGAACACACATACACAACAGTTGATGCGGTTCACATGAAGAGAGAGCTGGTGTATGCTGATGTGATTCCTTCAAATCTAAGACACTAAAGTATGGACACGCCCTAAACCAACACAAAGAGACCTTCTTAGCAAATAATATAATATGTGTATTAGGGAGGGTGAGATATAAGCAGCCGCGGGCCGTGGAGGGAGTTACGATGGGGCAGGGAGGCGGGGAGGGGGAGAAGCAGGGTAGAGCCCTCTCTACCTTGCCCCTCCCCCTCCCCGCCTCCCTGCCCCACCGTAACTCCCTCCACGGCCCGCGGCTGCTTATAAGTGTTGCTAACTCTTATTCATTTACAGCATGTTAACATACTATCACCATTCGCTTTTTATGTACTAGTAACTATGCTGGTAATTTTGCTACTGATAATATGTGTACTTTTATTATCTAAGGTACTACGCCTGAGAAGACGGCATTAGTAAATAAACATTTCAAATACACATGTGTTCTTCTTAACTCCATGTTCTGGTTTCTAAGAAATATATAACGACCGACTGTTCATGAGTTCCACGTATCCTGAGGTACTATAAGTTCATATTCTGGATTGTCTAAACATTGAGAGTTTGTTATATCCAATGTGACACTGTACCTAGCTTGCTAAATAGTTTTTGATTACTAACGTGAGTTTTGGGACACCCTAATTCGCCGAGGTTCCAATCCTCTGTCCACAGTTCTGTGTGAGAACAGAAACCCTGCGACAGGGGCACCCCCGACCCTTGCTGGAGCTTCATCACACTTGCGATACAACTCCAGCAATGCGCCACCTTTACGGCACAGATACATCACGCATCTGTGCTGTTTTTGCCCCATGATGCGCCGCATTGTAAATGCAGCACACCATAGGTGACGGAACAGCGGCACAGAATGACTAACACATCCCTGGTGATGCGCCAGTCATCATAAATCTATCCCTATGCTTCTTATCTTGTTAGAGATGAACCGCCATATGTATCATAAAAGTTATTTGCATTTCCTAAATAGCGAACTTTAAGGAATAAATAGCGATTCTTTACCATTCCTAGTTTGCGATGAGCTATTTGCTAATTAGCCGAATGTAGCCCAATGAAGCCCAATGTAGCCCAATGTAGCCCAAAGATGGCCGCCAGACACACAAAAAAACAAATGTAGCCCAAATATCAGCCAGATGTAGCCCAACTATAGCCCAGTGACAGAATGACCAATCAGCTTCGCAAACCTCCGTTACGCGAAGCGGAGCGCTGTTACAGATATATATCTTTTTTTGAACGTTAATTTCTCAAAATCCACTGGAGCACATATATTGAGACCTAGCAAAGGCACATCGGGCTACCAGTCCCTAATATTTTGCCAAGTTTCGTGCAAATCCATTCAGCCGTTCAATTATTATTTTTATTATTTTTTTTTGCCCCGCGGGGCCCTTTTAAAACCTCCACATCAAACCTAGGGGGTCAGCGAGGATCTACTATGCCCCCTTATAGTTATTTCCCCCTTTGTTTTGACCTCCTCTTGTCTTTCGATCCTACCGAGAGACAAGATGGCGGCCGCTACGGACTGTTTGGAATGTTGACAGACGCCGGAGAACCAATCAGCTTCGCTTCACAAAGCTCCGTTGCGCGAAAAGTCCGCGAACCAGAGCGCTAACCGGTCCGCTGTTACAGATATATATCTTTTTTTAAACGTTAATTTCTCAAAATCCACTGGAGCACATATATTGAGACCTACAAAAGGCACATCGGGCTACCAGTCCCTACAATTTTGCCAAGTTTCGTGCAAATCCATTCAGCCGTTCGGGCTAAAAGTGAGGCCAACCGCCCTATGGAAAACTCAATGTTAAAAACACGTTTTGGGACCCCCCTTTTTTCTCGGCCCCCACTGGACGAACCCCCCCCAAATTTTCAAGGGCTGCTCAGAAACAAAATGTGCCATTTTCCTGAAAATTTCAGCCGATTCCGTCCACAAACGCCAAAGTTATTAGACATAGAATTTTCAAAAAACCCATAGAGAAAAAATCCTAACTATATATACCTACTGGCGACCGCCAGTAGGTAATATATATATATATATATATATATATATATGTATGTATATATATATATATATATTCACTGAAAAAACCATAGGTTATAGACCATATATAGTTAGGAATTAGCATTTACAAAACCTTGAAAATTCACTGAAAAAACCATAGGTTATAGACCATATATAGTTAGGAATTAGCATTTACTAAACCTTATTTTACTCACACAAAACCATTGAAATTCCATATATAGTTAGTTGCACTAACTATATATCGCGCACCCGCAATCCACTGCTGATCATGTCACATATTACATCATTCATGACATGGTCAGTGACATCACTGATGACATCACTGATGACAACATCCAGTGATTATGTGTTTCTGTAAAGTTTAAATATGTTTTACATATTGAAGAATGAGTGGATGTATAAGTGTCTGAATGAAGGTTTTAGTAGGTGCGTGATTGACTGCATGAGTGAGTGATTAAATGCGTCTTACTGAATGCACGGGTTAGTGACTAAACTGTCTAAAAGTGTGCATCAGTATGTCTGTTGTTGTGCAAGCTGCTGCACGTGTTGATCAGTAGCTATATAAGTAGCTATATGGGTTATTGATTGGTTGCACAAGTATTTGTATGGGAGACTGAGTGTGTGTATGGCTGGCTGGGAGGTGTGTGACTCTGTGCAGATCAATGTGTACTTGTATCAGTGATTCTATAAGAGAGTAACTATGTGTTAGTATATGTTTCAAAAATGTAAGGTGTTCTGTGTTTAACTGTATAGATGAGAAAATGGAAGTGTGATTGATTCTTTTCAGGACTGACTAGGTGTGTGAGTAACTCCATGGATGAGTGGCAGAGTGTGAGTGTCTGTATAGGTGTATGAGTGCATATGATAGTGTTGTAAAGATGAGTGATTGTATGTATGAATGATTGTATGAGTGAATGTGTGTGTAGACATAGGAATCAGTGAGTGCGTATGTAGTAACTAGTATTGGTGTGTCAATGGTTTCAAAAATGATACTCTCTATTTAACACTGGGTGTAACGGAGGTTATATTAGAGTGTGAGGAGATGCATTGTATTATCACATGAATGATATCATCAGTGATGTGATCATTGATATCAAGTGAGATGTCATCAGTGATGTCATTTGAGATGTCATCAGTGATGTCATCAGTGATGTCACTGACCATGTCATGAATGATGTAATATGTGACATGATCAGCAGTGGATTGCGGGTGCGCGATATATAGTTAGTGCAACTAACTATATATGGAATTTCAATGGTTTTGTGTGAGTAAAATAAGGTTTAGTAAATGCTAATTCCTAACTATATATGGTCTATAACCTATGGTTTTTTCAGTGAATTTTCAAGGTTTTGTAAATGCTAATTCCTAACTATATATGGTCTATAACCTATGGTTTTTTCAGTGAATTTCATTGGTTTTTTAACAGCTAATATCTGTAGCTGTAAAATTTATTCTTCTTTAAATCCAAAAATATATTTTATATGTTTATGAATAATTATTTTTTTAAATATTTTTTTTTCTTCGTTCCCGCTTCGCGAATCGGGAACCTTACAGTAAAAAAATGTTCAGAAAAATAAAAAAAAAAGTTCTTTTCAGAACTACCTCCCCGTTATTAAAAAATTGGTACAATATTTGGAACTGTGCCAACCTCTATTTCTCTTAGTTCGCTTCCTAGTTCGCTCGCTGGTACGCGAACTGGAAGCGAACCAAAAACAGTAAGTATAAGGGAAGGAAACACACACTTATGTTAAAAGAAAGACAGCTATAGGGGAGTAAACTAGAGATACTATTACCCATAATCCACTACTGATGATGTCACATATTACATCATTCATGACATGCTCAGTGACATCATCAGCAGAGGATTGCGGGTTTTTTGGCAACATGCCTTATCGACGGTTTAATAACGCTGCCTTTTGCTTTATATAAGTTTTCAAATTGTATGAAATATATACCAATAGGTCTTTATGAACCTTTAGGTAGTGCTTTTGTTCATGAGGTCTGGTCGCTTCCATACACATACAGATGTTTCAAAGATGATCAAGAAGTTTATCTGAATGGAGAGGAATGCACTGAGACGCCAGATCATTCACTAATGTGTAGGCACATACAGTTACACGATTCATGCAACAAACAGCGACCAAATATGGCTTGCGTGATGCAAGGCACGCCAGTTCCTGCTATCATCCCCACGTTCAAGTTGTTGGAAAATGGTAGTTATTTGATGCTCAATAATGAAGATTGTTCTGAGTTAATTAAAAGTATTCCTTTTATCGTAACAGTAAGTGAACGGGTTATTTGCTGCAGAAATGTTCTATTTCCTCCCACACATGAACATAGGGAGTTTTCAATCTGGCCACAAATACCAACCTTGGGACACGTTTCAACGGCATGACAAGAATAAGAGCTCTTTTGTCTCAGAGAGAGGTGGCCTTGAGTTCGGCCCGTGAAACTTTCGTACTTCACATAGCGAACACCCGTACACAGGTTTGCCTTTCAATTTCAGCAACATGTTTCCGACTATCTTTAACGCATCCTCCACAAAATCCCTGGCACACTTTTTTAAAGTTGTTACCAGTGGTCTCGTGACTTCATTTGAGAAAATCTTTGGAGTCATCCCTGCTCCCTTTCATTCCATTTTCTCCACTCTGGTTCGTGGATTGCATTTTTACTTGCATTACCAGCGGACGCTCTTGTACTTTTTTACATTTTTAAATATGGATGTCCCTCCTATGCAACCTCCGACCCTGCAGCTGCTGACACTGTTCCGCAATCGCATGCTAGAATATTATGGCACAATGCCGTTGGCGATATTAAGCACGGCATATGGATTATCTTTTCGGTTCTCCTACTTCACCTGTGTCCAGCCTGTATTTCACTGCCTGACCTGTGATTTCGATTGGGCCATTGATTTGTGTCTCTGCGGACCGGTTTCTCCTGACGTCGACTTTAATCAGCTGATGACTCCTATCATTACTCACGAGTTGATTTGTCCTGGCGAAAGGATTATGGCTGTGGCATTGATGCATGGACTACTTGGTCCCTGGAATTTACTGGCGGCAGCACAGTCTTTCTTGGAACACAGCTTTCTTGAAAACCCACCGAGCTGTCCTCTGATGGTGATAGAGGATCCGGTGCTGGGAGAGCACGTATGTTCTTTTCCGCTTTTAAATTGGATGGCTGAACTGTTTTCGGATGAAGACGGTGACTTCCTGTTGGAGGCTGTTGCAGCTTATTTTGCATACACAGTTATGTCATAGACCTTTTTCATGTTTCATATGCTGAGTACTAGCATTTCATTGACAATTCATTGACTTAATTGTCAAGTTTTTATTATTTACCTTGCCTATTGGCTTAAGACTCGATAAAGTACTTGGCTGTTTTATTTTTCTTTAGCATTGAATTTTCCTAGTTTTTAATGCTTTACCTTGCGGACCGTCCACATATAAACTTGCAATCTGCTCTCATGAGATGGCACTTCTATTATCTTATTCAGTTCGTTTCCGGATCATGAGGAGGTGTCATCTAGGTCCTGGATATCTTTACACCGTGTTAAGTTAGCATGGGCTCATTACCGGTTTAAACGCCATTTTTCCTTTTTTGCAACTTCTGCACACGACATTTAGTTGTTGCTTTAGCTTTCCACCTAGTAGTTCATCGTGGTTTACATGAGAATAATATGTTATTGGTCTACTATCTGCTTTACTTGTTAAACTATATCTGTACAGCGAGTGCTAAAGTTTCAAGAACAACACGGTACAGAATTGTTATGAGGTCTGATCTCCACGACTTCATACTCATAACATAAGTGCAACTTCTGCCAATTCTGGGCATGAGGCGGGTTTTATATTGCTTTGCCGAACACACATACACAACAGTTGATGCGGTTCACATGAAGAGAGAGCTGGTGTATGCTGATGTGATTCCTTCAAATCTAAGACACTAAAGTATGGGCACGCCCTAAACCAACACAAAGAGACCTTCTTAGCAAATAATATAATATGTGTATTAGGGAGGGTGAGATATAAGCAGCCGCGGGCCGTGGAGGGAGTTACGGTGAGGCAGGGAGGCGGGGAGGGGGAGAAGCAGGGTGGAGCCCTCTCTACCTTGCCCCTCCCCCTCCCCGCCTCCCTGCCCCACCGTAACTCCCTCCACGGCCCGCGGCTGCTTATAAGTGTTGCTAACTCTTATTCATTTACAGCATGTTAACATACTGTCACCATTCGCTTTTTATGTACTAGTAACTATGCTGGTAATTTTGCTACTGATAATATGTGTACTTGTATTCTCCACCCTGCTTCTCCCCCTCCCCGCCTCCCTGCCTCACCGTAACTCCCTCCACGGCCCGCGGCTGCTTATAAGTGTTGCTAACTCTTATTCATTTACAGCATGTTAACATACTATCACCATTCACTTTTTATGTACTAGTAACTATGCTGGTAATTTTGCTACTGATAATATGTGTACTTTTATTATCTAAGGTACTACGCCTGAGAAGACGGCATTAGTAAATAAACATTTCAAATACACATGTGTTCTTCTTAACTCCATGTTCTGGTTTCTAAGAAATATATAACGACCGACTGTTCATGAGTTCCACGTATCCTGAGGTACTATAAGTTCATATTCTGGATTGTCTAAACATTGAGAGTTTGTTATATCCAATGTGACACTGTACCTAGCTTGCTAAATAGTTTTTGATTACTAACGTGAGTTTTGGGACACCCTAATTCGCCGAGGTTCCAATCCTCTGTCCACAGTTCTGTGTGAGAACAGAAACCCTGCGACAGGGGCACCCCCGACCCTTGCTGGACCTTCATCACACTTGCGATACAACTCCAGCAATGCGCCACCTTTACGGCACAGATACATCACGCATCTGTGCTGTTTTTGCCCCGTGATGCGCCGCATTGTAAATGCAGCACACCATAGGTGACGGAACAGCGGCACAGAATGACTAACACATCCCTGGTGATGCGCCAGTCATCATAAATCTATCCCTATGCTTCTTATCTTGTTAGAGATGAACCGCCATATGTATCATCAAAGTTATTTGCATTTCCTAAATAGCGAACTTTAAGGAATAAATAGCGATTCTTTACCATTCCTAGTTTGCGATGAGCTATTTGCTAATTAGCCGAATGTAGCCCAATGAAGCCCAATGTAGCCCAATGTAGCCCAAAGATGGCCGCCAGACACACAAAAAAACAAATGTAGCCCAAATATCAGCCAGATGTAGCCCAACTATAGCCCAGTGACAGAATGACCAATCAGCTTCGCAAACCTCCGTTACGCGAAGCGGAGCGCTGTTACAGATATATATCTTTTTTTGAACGTTAATTTCTCAAAATCCACTGGAGCACATATATTGAGACCTAGCAAAGGCACATCGGGCTACCAGTCCCTAATATTTTGCCAAGTTTCGTGCAAATCCATTCAGCCGTTCAATTATTATTTTTATTATTTTTTTTTGCCCCGCGGGGCCCTTTTAAAACCTCCACATCAAACCTAGGGGGTCAGCGAGGATCTACTATGCCCCCTTATAGTTATTTCCCCCTTTGTTTTGACCTCCTCTTGTCTCTCGATCCTACCGAGAGACAAGATGGCGGCCGCTACGGACTGTTTGGAATGTTGACAGACGCCGGAGAACCAATCAGCTTCGCTTCACAAAGCTCCGTTGCGCGAAAAGTCCGCGAACCAGAGCGCTAACCGGTCCGCTGTTACAGATATATATCTTTTTTTAAACGTTAATTTCTCAAAATCCACTGGAGCACATATATTGAGACCTACAAAAGGCACATCGGGCTACCAGTCCCTACAATTTTGCCAAGTTTCGTGCAAATCCATTCAGCCGTTCGGGCTAAAAGTGAGGCCAACCGCCCTATGGAAAACTCAATGTTAAAAACACGTTTTGGGACCCCCCTTTTTTCTCGGCCCCCACTGGACGAACCCCCCCCAAATTTTCAAGGGCTGCTCAGAAACAAAATGTGCCATTTTCCTGAAAATTTCAGCCAATTCCGTCCACAAACGCCAAAGTTATTAGACATAGAATTTTCAAAAAACCCATAGAGAAAAAATCCTAACTATATATACCTACTGGCGACCGCCAGTAGGTAATATATATATTCACTGAAAAAACCATAGGTTATAGACCATATATAGTTAGGAATTTGCATTTACAAAACCTTGAAAATTCACTGAAAAAACCATAGGTTAGAGACCATATATAGTTAGCTGGACATTTTATTGACATAAAACCAATGAAATTCCATATATAGTTAGTTGCACTAACTATATATCGCGCACCCGCAATCCACTGCTGATGATGTCACATATTACATCATTCATGACATGGTCAGTGACATCACTGATGACATCACTGATGACATCTCAAATGACATCACTGATGACATCACTGATGACACCTCAAATGACATCACTGATGACATCATCTAGTGTCTGTGTGTTTTTGTAAAGTTTAAATATGTTTTACATATTGAAGAATGAGTGGATGTATGGAAGACTGAGTGTGTGTGTGGCTGGCTGGGAGGTGTGTGACTCTGTGCATATCAATGTGTACTTGTATCAGTGATTGTATAAGAGAGTAAGTATGTGTTAGTATATGTGTGAAAAGTATGGTGTTCTGTGTTTAACTGAATAGATGAGGAAATCGAAGTGTGATTGATTCTTCACAGGACTGACTAGGTGTATGAGTGCATATGATAGTGTTGTACTAATGAGTGACTGTATGTATGAGTGATTGCATGGGTGAATGAGTGAATGTGTGTGTAGACGTAGGAATCAGTGAGTGCGTTTGTAGTAACTGGTATTGGTGTGTCATGATGTCATCAGTGATGTCATTTGAGATGTCATCAGTGATGTCATTTGAGATGTCATCAGTGATGTCATCAGTGATGTCACTGAAGTATGGTGTTCTGTGTTTAACTGTATAGATGAGGAAATGGAAGTGTGATTGATTCTTTACAGGACTGACTAGGTGTGTGAGTAACTCCATGGATGAGTGGCAGTGTGTGAGTGTCTGCATAGGTGTATGAGTGCATATGATAGTGTTGTAATAATGAGTGACTGTATGTATGAGTGATTGTATGGGTGAATGAGTGAATGTGTGTGTAGACGTAGGAATCAGTGAGTGCGTATGTAGTAACTGGTATTGGTGTATCATGATGTCATCAGTGATGTCATTTGAGATGTCATTTGAGATGTCATCAGTGATGTCATCAGTGATGTCACTGACCATGTCATGAATGATGTAATATGTGACATCATCAGCAGTGGATTGCGGGTGCGCGATATATAGTTAGTGCAACTAACTATATATGGAATTTCATTGGTTTTATGTCAATAAAATGTCCAGCTAACTATATATGGTCTCTAACCTATGGTTTTTTCAGTGAATTTTCAAGGTTTTGTAAATGCAAATTCCTAACTATATATGGTCTATAACCTATGGTTTTTTCAGTGAATTTCATTGGTTTTTTTAAAAGCTAATATCTATAGCTGTAAAATATATTCTTTATTACGTGACGTATCACGTAGCCACGTGAGACGCCTCATGACGCGTCGCATAACCGTGACGTATCGGCTCTGCAGCGCAAACAAAACCCGTAACGTAAGCGTGCCGGAGCACGCTTACAGATATATATATTTTTTTTAACCTTAATTAGACAAAATCCACACGTGCACATATCTTGAGGCCTTGCAAAGGCACATCAAACAAACAATCCCTACAATTTTGCCAAGTTTGCTGGAAATCTATTCCCTTAATTTTTTTTTTTACTGTTTCTCTTGGTTTTCCCCTTGTTACGCTTACCGGGACGCTACCCGGTACGCGAACCGGACGCTCCAAAAACACAAGATGGCGGACTCCCGCTACGCTGCCGGTTAGCTGCCCGGTTCGCGTACCGGGAAGCGCCTCTACCGCGAAAAATCGCGGGGGACTTTAATATCCCCCTCATCAATCCTAGGGGGTCAGGAGGGGTTTACCTTGCCCCCTTTCCTTCATTTCCCCCTTCTTTTTTCACCACATCTTGTCTCTCGAACCTACCGAGAGACAAGATGGCGGCCGCTCCGGACTGTTTACAATGTTGACAGCTACGCTGCCGGTTAGCTGCCCGGTTAGCTGCCCGGTGAGCTGCCCGGTGAGCTGCCCGGTTCGCGTACCGGGACGCGCCTCTACGGCGTAAAATCGCAAAAAAAATTTTTTTTATTTTTTGCCCCACGGGGCACTTTAATATCCCCCTCATCAATCCTAGGGGGTCAGGAGTGGTCTACCTTGCCCCCTTTCCTTCATTTCCCCCTTCGTTTTTCACCACATCTTGTCTCTCGATCGTACCGAGAGACAAGATGGCGGCCGCTCCGGACTGTTTAGAATGTTGACAGACACCGGAGAGCCAATCAGCTTCGCTTCGCGAAGTTCCGTTACGCGTCAGGTACGCGAACCGGGGCGCTAACCGGAGCGCTGTCACAGATATATATATTTTTTTAAACGTTAATTTCTCAAAATCCACTGGAGCACATATATTGAGACATAGCAAAGGCACGTCGGGCAAACCATATCTACAATTTTGCCAAGTTTCATGTAAATCTATTCAGCCGTTTGAGCTAAAAGTGAGTCCAACCGCCCTATGGAAAAAGGAATGGGAAAAACACGTTTTGGGACCCCCCTTTTTTCTCGGCCCCCCCTTGACGAAACCCCCCCAAATTTTCAGGGGCTGCTCAGAAACAAAATGTGCCATTTTCCTGTAAATTTCAGCCAATTCCGTCCACAAACGCCAAAGTTATTAGACATAGAATTTTCAGAAATCCCATAGAGAAAAAATCCTAACTATATATACCCACTGGCTATCGCCAGTAGGTAATATACATATATAAACATATATAATCTGCATATCTATATAAATATAAATGCATGCATACATATACATATATGCATACATATGCATGTTATTTACATGAAAGTTTTAAAAACACTAATAAAAGCAAAGCTAAAAAGCCACCTCATTACAAACAGAATGGCTTTAACTTAAACGAGGGCGAGATCTATTGCATTTTCAATGCTTGTTTACTTTGGTTCTATCAAGAAGGCATTCAGATGTGTCACACATTTGCCATAAATTCTGAATGTTAGCACTCTAGTTGCTCATTAGATCACTGTAGTAAAGCTAGTGCTCACCAGGGAAGTCTGCTGCTAATCATGGTTTGCAGCCATTTTCCCGCATTTTTTATCCCGCAGACTTTCAGTCCGCATACCATTATCCCGCAAGGTCATTGACCTTGCATACCATTATCCCGCATTTTTTCAAAACGCATGTACATTTATCGCGCATGCCTTTACAAAGAATTACGTTTTAAAGGCATGTATGGTAAATGCATTTGCGTTGTGAAAACCACGATGACGAGAGAGGTAAGTGGGTTTGTGTTAATTTTTTCGTGGGTTAGTGATTGTGTAGTGTAGTGTTGTGTAGTGTAGTGTTGTGTTAGTGTAGTGTAGAGTTGTGGTGGTTGTTTAGTGTAGGGTCATGCTGGGGGTAGTGTTTTAGGGTTTAGGGTTGTGTTGTAGTGTTTGCGTAGTGTAGGGTCATGCTGGGGGTAGTGTTTTAGGGTTTAGGGTAGTGTTGTAGTGTTTGCGTAGTGTAGGGTCATGCTGGGGGTAGTGTTTTAGGGTTTAGGGTTGTGTTGTAGTGTTTGCGTAGTGTAGGGTCATGCTGGGGCTAGTGTTTTAGGGTAGTGTTGTAGTGTTTGCGTAGTGTAGGGTCATGCTGGGCGTAGTGTTTTAGGGTTTAGGATAGTGTTGTAGTGTTTGCGTAGTGTAGGGTCATGCTGGGGGTAGTGTTTTGGGTAGTGTTGTAGTGTTTGCGTAGTGTAGGGTCATGCTGGGGTGTAGTATTTTAGGGTTTAGGGTAGTGTTGTAGTGTTTGCGTAGTGTAGGGTCATGCTGGGGGTAGTGTTTTAGGGTTTTGGGTAGTGTTGTAGTGTTTGCGTAGTGTAGGGTCATGCTGGGGGTAGTGTTTTAGGGTTTTGGGTAGTGTTGTAGTGTTTGCGTAGTGTAGGGTCATGCTGGGGTGTAGTTTTTTAGGGTTTTGGGTAGTGTTGTAGTGTTTGCGTAGTGTAGGGTCATGCTGGGGTGTAGTGTTTTAGGGTTTTGGGTAGTGTTGTAGTGTTTGCGTAGTGTAGGGTCATGCTGGGGGTAGTGTTTTAGGGTTTTGGGTAGTGTTGTAGTGTTTGCGTAGTGTAGGGTCATGCTGGGGGTAGTGTTCTAGGGTTTTGGGTAGTGTTGTAGTGTTTGCGTAGTGTAGGGTCATGCTGGGGGGTAGTGTTTTAGGGTTTTGGGTAGTGTTGTAGTGTTTGCGTAGTGTAGGGTCATGCTGGGGGTAGTGTTTTAGGGTTTTGGGTAGTGTTGTAGTGTTTGCGTAGTGTAGGGTCATGCTGGGGGTAGTGTTTTAGGGTTTTGGGTAGTGTTGTAGTGTTTGCGTAGTGTAGGGTCATGCTGGGGGTAGTGTTTTAGGGTTTAGGGTAGTGTTGTAGTGTTTGCGTAGTGTAGGGTCATGCTGGGGGTAGTGTTTTAGGGTTTAGGGTAGTGTTGTAGTGTTTGCGTAGTGTAGGGTCATGCTGGGGGTAGTGTTTTAGGGTTTAGGGTAGTGTTGTAGTGTTTGCGTAGTGTAGGGTCATGCTGGGGGTAGTGTTTTAGGGTTTAGGGTAGTGTTGTAGTGTTTGCGTAGTGTAGGGTCATGCTGGGGTGTAGTGTTTTAGGGTTTTGGGTAGTGTTGTAGTGTTTGCGTAGTGTAGGGTCATGCTGGGGGTAGTGTTTTAGGGTTTAGGGTAGTGTTGTAGTGTTTGCGTAGTGTAGGGTCATGCTGGGGTGTAGTGTTTTAGGGTTTTGGGTAGTGTTGTAGTGTTTGCGTAGTGTAGGGTCATGCTGGGGGTAGTGTTTTAGGGTTTAGGGTAGTGTTGTAGTGTTTGCGTAGTGTAGGGTCATGCTGGGGGTAGTGTTTTAGGGTTTAGGGTTGTGTTGTAGTGTTTGCGTAGTGTAGGGTCATGCTGGGGGTAGTGTTTTAGGGTTTAGGGTTGTGTTGTAGTGTTTGCGTAGTGTAGGGTCATGCTGGGGGTAGTGTTTTAGGGTTTAGGGTAGTGTTGTAGTGTTTGCGTAGTGTAGGGTCATGCTGGGGTGTAGTGTTTTAGGGTTTTGGGTAGTGTTGTAGTGTTTGCGTAGTGTAGGGTCATGCTGGGGGTAGTGTTTTAGGGTTTAGGGTAGTGTTGTAGTGTTTGCGTAGTGTAGGGTCATGCTGGGGGTAGTGTTTTAGGGTTTAGGGTAGTGTTGTACTGTTTGTGTAGTGTAGGGTCATGCTGGGGGTAGTGTTTTAGGGTTTAGGGTAGTTTAGTTGTTTAGTGTATGCTAAAGGCATATTCGTTCTAAAAGTTTTCGTTATTTTAATTTGCGGCCTAATAGTACATGCAGGAGTTTTTTTGCGGACTGATGGTATGCGTGATTTCGTCATATATTCGCTAATCATACTTTCTATGGCAAAATGAACCCCCTCATTTTGTTCATTTTTAAATTAAATGTTTTAAGAGTTACCACTTTATTCCAATCAAGATGGCTTCAGGTGTGCCATACCTTTGTAATAAGTAGGACTGTTAGCACTCTAGTTGTTCTTTAGAACACTCTGGGACATTCTGTCATTGGGCTATAGTTGGGCTACATCTGGCTGATATTTGGGCTACATTTGTTTTTTTTGTCTCTGGTGGCCATCTTTGGGCTACATTGGGCTACATTGGGCTACATTGGGCTACATTTGGGCTCCAACATATATATAGCCCAATGTAGCCCAATATATATTTTTCAAAGTTAATTTTCGTAAAAACCACTGGAGCCTATATCTTGAGACATAGCAAAGGCACATCGGGCTACCAGTCCCTACAATTTTGCCAAGTTTGGTGTAAATCCATTCAGCCGTTCAGGCTAAAAGTGAGGCCAACCGCCCTATGGAAAATTGCATGGGAAAAACACGTTTTGGGACCCCCCTTTTTTCTCGGCCCCCCCTTGACGAAACCCCCCCAAATTTTCAGGGGCTGCTCAGAAACAAAATGTTCCATTTTCCTGAAAATTTAAGCCAATTCTGTCCTCAAACGCCAAAGTTATTCGACATAGAATTTTCAAAAATCCCATAGGAAAAAAATCCTAACTATATATACCTACTGGCTATCGCCAGTAGGTAATATATATATCACAAATATTCCACTCCGTCCACTTCCACCAAAACCTCGGCGGCGAAGAAGGAGAAGCGAACCACTTCCTTGTTAGGCAAGATGTTTTATTATAACCTTCTCAGCAGCATTCAACAGATTATACATACATATATATATATATATATATATATATTTATTTATATATCTCACAACAAAATTGTTAGTATGCGTGCTCTCAGAAAAGTCAAACTTGTAGTTGTCAGGGTGTCCGTTGTTTATTCACAACGCGTATCACCACTTGCGAGGCTTGATCACGTGAAAAGGGCAAAACTCACGGCACAACTTAAATAGTATGTACAATATAAACATCAAAATAGGACTGCTACAGAACTCAAAGCGTACTTGTTGAACAGGTACAAAATCAATACATAGTGGCTCTGTCTCAGTGAATAAATCAAATTGAAATACTATGAACATGCTAGACACCCTTGACCGGCATATACTGTTATGTCAGGAAATACATGTGGAATACATAAATACAATACAATCAACGTTCAAAACAAATATCACGTTGAAATTGTTATTGTTCGTGTATGAGATGTCAGTTCATCAGTAAAATACAAGTAGAGCCAACAAAACCTGATGGAGGTACTAATAATGCTTGAAATACTACCTTAGCAGCTTGGGTAATATACAGTCCGCTATCCCAAATCTCGAGATGCTCACGCAAAATGCGTGAGCGCAGCCTACGCAATGGTCAATAAAGTTACATTGACATTGCACTCCTCGCCAGTCAATGTCGTGCCAGTGTGATATAGGTGTTCCTATGTGGACGAGAAACGTCTGTATAAACTAAGAGAAGAATGTCACAAAGATTGTCCCCCCCAGTATTGGCAAATGTCTCAAAAGTATTCTCCATGCAAAGTTCGAAACAGGGTTTTTTTAAGAGAGAATTCACAGTGCTACCCAGTGGTCACACACACCTGTACATACTGAAAATCAACTGTCACACAGACTCTGACTGTTCCCCCAGTATTGGCAAGTGCCTTAAAACTATTCACCATGCGTAGTTTAAAAAAAGGGGTCAGAACAATATAGTAGGTTTTCAAGAGAAACTATATATAAATAATTAAGAAATAACAGTACAACATTGTTGAAATTCACAGAAAAAATATAAAGGTTACAGAGATATTATATTTACATTGAGTTTTCACTTGTACAACCCCATTAAAATTTAGTAGTCATTGTTACCTCCTCTAACTATAACTTATAGCCCGCAATGCACTGCTTATGACCTCACATATTACATCACTCATGACATAGTCAGTGACATCAATGATGACATCTTAAATGACATCCCTGATGACATCATCCAGTGAGCGTAAATAATTTCTAAGATTTTATGAGTGTTAAACATATATACTAAGCTACTACAAAAGTTTAAATACAATACTAGGTGTACTACTAATGAGTGATACTACTTTTAGCACATAATATGTGAGTGGCTTTGTGTATCCGTGTGAGTGTGGCTGCCTGAGTGTCGATATGGGTGTGCAATTGACTATGGGTGTTTACGTGGGTGGTGAGTAGCTGTGTGGGTGAGTGAATGACTGTAGTGGTGAGTGAGTGGGTGTGTGAGTGGCTATATGGGTGTTAGTGGCTGTGTGAGTGGCAGTATGAGTGGGTAAGTGGGTATGGGAGTGACTGTATGGGTGAGTGAATGGATCTCTAAATGGTTGTATGAGTGAGTGACTGGGTGTGTAAGTGTGTTATAAGAGTGGCTCTTTGAGTGAGAGTTTGGTTAAGTGGGTTGGTGAGTGAGTAGCTGTATTGGAGAGTATGTGTCTGTGTAAATGGCTGTGTGGGTGAGTGAGCAGATGTGTAAGTACTTGTATGGATGCGTAAATGTGTATGGAAGTGGTTTTGTGGCTGTGTGTGTACGTGATTGGTTATATGGATGAGTGAGTGGCTATGTTGAGAGGCTGTATGGGTAAGTGAGTGGGTATGGGAGAGGCTGTTTAGGTGAATAAGTGGGTGTGTAGTAGCTGTATGGGTGAGGGTGTGGCTGTATGAGTAGTTGTATGGATGAGTGAGTTGTCTTGTGAGTGGCTGTATGAGAGAATGACTGGGTGTGTGAGTGGCTCTATGGATGAGTGAGTGGGTGTATGAGTACCTGTATGGGTCTGTGAATGTGGATGTGGCTAGTTGTGTTTGTGTCTGTGAGTGGGTGCTTGAGCGGTTGTAGGGAGGATGAGTGAGTGGGTGTGTGAGTGGTTCTGTGGATGATGTCAACAGTGATGTAATTTGAGATGTCATCAGTGATTTAATCAGTGATGTCACTGACCATGTTATGAGTGATGAGGGCAGGGAAACAGGTGAAAAGTCTGCTCCTAGCAGGTGTGATCATTTATCATGCTCTCACTCACTGGGAGTGGATTTATTGTTTGCATCTGCTTGGTGAATATTTTGAAACTGCTCCCAAACATCAAGTGGAAACACAGGTTTCCATGCCCACTCAGTGCAGTCAAGGAAGCCAGTATGTCCCAGGCAAAGGCACCCCCTGACATAGCATATGAGCCGTCCCTGTGCAATGGGGTCTCCAGGGCCAATTAGTGGCTCAGGGAGGAGGGCTTTATGGTGTGATGTGAGACTGGCATGGGAGGTTGAGGATGAGTATGGTATCTGCATTCTATATGGTGTGCAGTGTCTCCGTGAGATGGTTGGTGATCCCTCCCTGGAGAGAGTTTCCATGGTCTAGCCTACTGGTGATGAGAGCCTGGGTAATGTTTTTTTTGGTGTTGTTTTCTAGCCACTTTATCAGCATCATCAAAGTGTGGAAGCAGGATGCGGAGAAGGTTTTGACTTCGGCAGACATTTCTAGCTTGTTATCAACAATAATTCCAAGGTTTCCTGCATGTAGGCTGGGGGAGAGGGTGGTTCTGAGTTCTGTAAACCACCAGGTGGAGTCCAATGGTGATGCATCCTTTCTGAAAATCGCCACTTCGGTCTTGTCAGTGTTCAGCTTAAGGCAGTTGGACTACCCCAGCAATTCAAATTCACGCTTTCATAATTTCCTTCTCATACCTCTGTTGTTCCTCTACAGTCAACTTCACTAGTTAATACAGAAAGGGAAGTCATGAAAAAGATAATTGACTCTCATTTATTAGTATGGACAGATATGGTATTTGGTTGAATGGAAAAGGGACTGAAGAATGCTCTTGGGCCCAACATACAAAAGGTGATGAATGGCATGCTTTCAATAAGTCTAACCCCTTACAATTGCTAGGAGGATCATTCCAACACATTATTCTTTTGCCCATCATGTCACCTCAGATTGGACACTGCATTATATAAATCAGTCCTGCTCCAATAGGAATAGTCCAGCCTGTACTGCCAACCCAGCTCCTCTCCAAATTGGAACACAAGCAACCTAAGAACGGTTTTGGCCTGAAGGGACTCTTCAGTCTAGAGTAACTTTGTGCCTGATGTATCACAGGGTCTTTTGGTTCGAGCGACACATTAAGCAAGAGACCTACGTCTGGGAATATCCTCGAAGACTTAGGCATCACTAGTGGAACGAAATGCATTGGCTGTAGTTTGAAAAATAAAGAATTTTTTAAGAATACTGGAACTGACTGGAACACTTTATCCGAATGTCATACGAGACTCAATTATTCACTGAGACATATACTGATAAAATAAAATCTAGATAAACCACATCAGTCGTTCACCAGGACATGGAGGGACTAAATGATGTTTGAGAATTTATTTAATTTAGTGCCTCTCTAATGTATTGAAATTTAGATTTTTGGGTGTGTTACAGATGGCTCACCCAGGAAGGTTTGCACGAACTAGTGTGGCAGCATTTCCACAACCGTCTTTTGTAAATTGCAGAGTAGATTGTGTACAGGCCAGTTGGGAAAGTCATTGACACTGTAAAAGTTGAGGTTGTAGTGTTAGTGATTTCTAAAAATGGAATGTAATAATTGCATCAAGCCTATTTGTATTTGATGACCATATATACAAAACAATAAAATACAGATAACATGAAAAGAAAGTTGTCATGGAACAACAGCTCGGATATTTGTATATGGGTGAGCTAAAAGGTGATGGTCTAGTTGTCAAATCATAACTACAAAGTGAGGAAGGACTCGTTTTAAGGAATAAGACATGGTCTGCTATGTGGCCCAGTGGAAGGCAGTCTTGCTGAAATGGGTCAGCCATTTTGTTAATTCTCTCGCACATTTTTAAATGAATATTCTTTAAGTCTTCCATATATATCTATATGTCTATATATAAATATATATATATATATTCACTGAAAAAACCATAGGTTTTGGGGTGTTATAGTTAGCTGGACATTTCACTCGTACAAAACCATTGAAATTCCTCCGTTATAGTTAGTTGTACTAACTATAACTCGCGTGCCCGCAATCCACTGCTGATGATGTCACACATTACATCATTCATGACATGGTCAGTGACATCACTGATGACATCTCAAATGACATCACTGGTGACATCATCTAGTGAATGTGGTTTGGTTCGATATTTAAATAAGTATTATATATATATATATATAGCAATCTGCATTGCAGACTGAGTGGATGTATAAGTGACTGGATGGAGGATTTAGTAGCACTGTGATTGACTGTCTAAGTGACTAATTTAAAGTGCCTCACTAAATATATGGGATAGTGATTAAACTGTGTGAATATCTGTATCACTGTATCTCTTGTTGTATAAACTACTACATAAGTTGGTTACTAGCTATGTGAAAGTCTATATTAGTTATTAATTAGTTAAGTGAGTATTTGTAAGGGATAGTGAATGTGTGTGTGGTTGGGTGGTAGGTGTGTGACTATCCAAAGATGTGTAAATAGTTGATTTAGTAGGTATATGAGGTTCAGACTGTATGTGGAAACAGTTGTTTGGGTGAGTGAATCTCTTCATGGATGTGGTGATGAGTAAATATATTTCTCAATGATACATGTCCAACAAAGTAGAAATATAAAAGGCAGTGTATGTGACAGTTGTTGTATATAAATAAGTATACATAAGACTCAGTGATTGTATGAGTGGCTGTATCTAAAACTGTATACTTGTAATAGTGATTTTATAACACACTAAGCATGAGTTACTATTTATATGAATAAATAAAGTGGTGTTTGTATATTTGTGTAGCTTAGTAAATGTAAGTATGATCAATTGTTTGCGTAAGTGAGTAGGATGACTGCATAAGTGAATAGGATGTGTGCTGGTGTGTAATGTCGATGCAGGTGTATACGTATATTTAATAGTGTTCTATTGTTCTTTGTTAGCATTCATGAGTTAATCTATAGGTAAGTGTTTAGATATGTGTGTAGATATAGGAATCACTGAGTGGGTTTGTAGAAACTTGTATTGGTGTGTCAATGGTTTCAAACATGTTACTCCATATTTTATGAGTGTTGAAAGATTATAGTAGTGTATGATGAGATGTATCAGATTGTCATGTGGATGATGTCATCAGCGATGTCATCAATGATGTCATTTGAGATGTCATCAGTGATGTCACTGACCATGTCATGAATGATGTAATATGTGACATCATCAGCAGTGAATTGCGGGCGTGCGAGTTATAGTTAGTACAACTAACTATAACGGAGGAATTTCAATGGTTTTGTACGAGTGAAATGTCCAACTAACTATAACAACCCTAAAACCTATGTTTTTTCAGTGAATTTCTAAGGTTTTTTAAATGCTAATTCCTAACTATAACATGTCGGACACCTATGGTTTTTTCAGTGAATTTCAAAGCTTTTGTAAATGACAATTTTTAAATGTATTAATTGTTATATATTTTTTTATACTGATTTACTACATTTTTTTAACTATTTACTTTTAGATATTTTATTTTTAAATTACATTACATATTTTTAATATAAATTGAAAAAAAATGTTTAAAAAACATATTTAAATTCTGATATTGGGGAACGGCGTACCTGCTGATGCCTGCGCATTGTCCCTGTCGCTCTCTGTAAGTGGCGCTACCTTCACTGATCTGTGGTGTGCTGTGGTGGGCCACTGCTGTGTCCGCTCAGACTCCTTTCGCCTGCTGTCTTGATGACTGCCCCCTGCCTCCTCGGAGGCAGCAGCGTGCTGTGACTATTGGAGGTGCTGGCGGTACTGCGTGGATATAGTGCTACTGCGCCCCATTCTTGGATTCTGCTGTGCTGCGTGTCCTATTGGGCGCATGACATTGATTGGTGTCCGTGGACTTGTGCCCGGGGACTTCCTCGCCTCTCCTTACTGTGGGAACTGCTGTGGGCTGTGTGTGTTTGATCATGGGGAAGCTGGACAACAAACAGCCTAAGTTGTCATTTGACTCTGCGGCTTCTAGGAGGGGCGCTCGCTTGGTGCAGGAGGCTGGGAGTTCACGTTCCCCACCCCCGCCTGTCGCTGATGCTAGTCCGCAGTCCACTGCCCCGGATTTCCAGCAGATGATGCAAGAGATGCGGCAAGGTTTCGCTACCATTGTGGACAAAGTGGACAAACTATCCTCGCGCATGGACGCTGTGGTGCAGAAACTTGATGTCCATGAGGAGCGCCTGACCACGGCGGAGCAACGCATCTCGGATCACGACGACACCACTGCCACTCATACCACTCAGTTGGCGAGGATGGACGGTATCCTGAGGGTAATTGCCGCTAAGAATGAGGAGTTGGAGGCGAGGAGTCGGCGAGGTGAGGCAGGAGTCGGCGCAACAACATACGCGTTGTAGGTGTGCCGGAGACGACAAATGTGGGGAAAATGGAGATGTATGTGGAAAGACTGCTGGTTGGTGCGATTGGAGCGGAAGCTTTTTCCACGCAGTTTATTGTGGAGCGGGCACACAGATCCCTTGGGCCCCGTCCGGCCACGGGCGCGGCGTCGCGCCCTATCATTGCGCGCCTCTTGAACTATCGGGATCGAGATGCGGCTCTTCGTGCGGCTCGCACTACCCGCTCACTTTCCTTTGAGGGGGTCAATTTCACCATATATCCGGACTTCACCCCGATGGTGCAGGAGCAACGACGCAAATTCCTGGCGGTCAAGAAAAAGCTTAGGGACCTGCAGGTGGACTACGCCTTGCTGTACCCTGCGAAGCTGAGGGTGACTCATCAAGCGAGGCAGACTTTTTTCACGAATCCACAGCAGGCGGAAGACTTTGTGAAGCGTCTCAAGAGGGAGCGTGCTGCTGCTGGCCGGCAAGACGAGGCGGGACAGGGAGGCCACCGCTCGGCGGGAGAGGAGGAGGACGCCTGACCAGGTTTCTAGCGGCCTATGGGCTGGGCTACACACTTTGCACTGCCGCTTCTATGGTTGCCCTTGGGATCTAGGGCTTTGCAGGCATAACTGTTGGGAGCGGCTGTGTGGGTCGCCGGGGTGATCCGGAATTCCGCTTTTTGAGACTTTAGTTGTGGCGATGGTTGATGATAATACTTTCCTCCGGGCACCCACCCCCACACTGTGCCTGAGTCGTATGTTCACCTTGCGGCTGAGGGAACGACATAGTGTGAAAGGGTGGTAATGTGCACCTCTGGTGGACACCCCAACGGGAATACCCCACCATTGTTACGTTTTTTTTTTTTTGTGCGACTGACTTTCTGGATGGTTGGATGGAGGAATGGAGTGTGGGGAGGGGGGGTGGCAGGGGGTCCTGACAGGTCGGGGTTGGTCAGGTGGGTGGGGGGTGGAGGGGATGCACTGGTGGGTCTTCTTTCACCTGGTGATTGTACTAGGTGCACGTTGTTCTTTGAATGTACCGCGTGCCTGTTGCACGGTTGTTCTTTTTTGTGTTGGGGAGGGGGTGGTTTGTTTCTGCGGATGGAAGACGACATGGATGACTGTGGTATGCGGTGCGTGTGGTGTACGGTGTATGCAGCGGTTACAGCCTGCAACCTCGAGTCGGGAACTGTGTCTGGTGCAGTGTTTCAGCATTTTGTGTTGCACGTTCCTTATGGGTGATGTCGGTCGAACTGTTAGATAGGATTTCGATTTTGTCTTGGAATGTGCGTGGACTTAATGATGCCAGGAAATGTCGTAATGTACTGCAATATCTTGATCGGCACGCTGTACAGGTGGCATTACTGCAGGAAACGCATTTGCACCAAGCACCTGCCCATGCGTTCGGTGGGAGGTGGGCTTCAGTGAGGACTTTTTCGTCCTACTCCTCTTATGCACGTGGGGTTGTTATATTGATCAGGAAATCGCTTACATTCCAGGAGCTAGGATCGCATATTGACTCAGACGGGAGATATGTGTTGTTGTGGGGGAGGATTGGGCAGATCACTGTGCTTTTTGTGAATTGCTATGCACCGAATGTTGATACACCTGCTTTCTTTCTTACACTATGGGGCCATATTCTTGCGGTTGATGCCTCACACATTGTATGGGGGGGGATTTCAATTTGGCATTGCGGGCCCCTGAGGACAGGTCGGAGGGGAGCTCTCAGTACAATGTCCAGGCCAGGGATGTCTTGCTGGGCATTGTGGAGGAGGCAGGCCTGATCGATAGTTGGCGATATATGCACCCCACGGGGAGGGAGGGCACGCATTTCACAGCGCGGGCCCGTACCTGGGCGAGATTAGACTATGTCTTCCTCTCCAGGAGACTTGTAACGGGATTGCAAAGTGTGACGCACCTCCCCAGGACGTACTCGGACCACTGTCCAGTTAGGGTCATGTTATCGGTGCCTGGACTGCACAGGCCGCGGCCGCCTTGGAGACTTTTTCCTTCTGCCCTGTTGGATCCCGTCTTTAAGGCAGAGCTAGGTGAGGAGGTGGAAGCCTTTTTCCCGAGAAATAGGGGTTCTGTAGCCAGTGTGGAAGTGATCTGGGAGGCATTTAAAGTTACAATCCGGGGGGTCACGATTTCCAAGAGCTGTGGGGTACTCAGAACTATTGTTCGTGCGCTTGCGAGCTTAGAGGCTGATTTACGACAGCTAGAGCGTGAGTTGCTGGATGGCCCTGATCCTGACATCATGCATCAGTTTCGGAGTAAACTCTCAGAGTACGAGGAGGAGGCAGCAAGGGAAGCAAAACATAGGGGGAAATATTGGACGGCGAGAAGGTACTGTGAGGGTGAGAGGCCGGGGAAGGTGCTTGCCGCACTTACGAGACATCAGAGACATAGTTCAGATGTGTTGGAATTGGTCTTACCTGATGGCACACGCTGTAGCGACACGACAGAAATTCAAAACACGTTTATACGTCATTACACACGCTTATACACTTCGCAGCAATCTGGAGACGTGAGGTATGGGGGGTTTCTGGACGATTTGGCGCTCTGCTGGCTATCAGACGATCACAGGGCGTTTCTGGGTAGACCCCTTGAGGTGGATGAAATCAGAAGTGCCATTATGTCCCTTAATAATGGTAAGGCTACCGGATTGGATGGTTTACCCGCCGAATTTTATAAATGTTACGTGGATGTTATGGCTCCGGTGCTCCGGGAGGTGTTCGAGGAATCACTTGAGGTGGGGAGGCTTCCGGGGTCTATGAGGGAAGTTGCTATCACCTCGTTGCTCAAACCTGGGAAGGATCCCCTAGATGTGGGGTCCTATAGGCCTCTATCATTGCTCAACTGCGATGTTAAAATACTGGCAAAAGTGTTGGCGACACGGCTCTCTGAGCTTATGCCCGTTATAGTCTTACCTGACCAGTCGGGATTTGTGCCTGGCCGGGCGACATCTCATAATCTTCGAACATTTTTCTCCTTGATTCTGACAATTGCGCCTGAGCTCCCGGTGGCTGCTGTTTTTTTAGACGCTTCGAAGGCGTTTGACTCAGTTGAATGGGATTACTTGGTGGATGTGCTGTGCAGAATGGGATTTCCTCGGATTTTTATCTCATGGGTCAAATTGCTGTACACCGATCCGGTGGCGAGGGTAGTTGTGAATGGTGTGCTGTCCTCCCCTTTTCCTATCACGAGGGGGACCAGGCAGGGGTGCCCCCTTTCTCCCCTCCTGTTTGCCATCGCAATAGAGCCTCTTGCGTGTAGGGTTCGCCAATTACACCAACAGAGTGCGTTTAATTGTTTCCAGCGTCAAATTGGGATATCCCTATATGTGGATGATGTTACCCTTTATGTGAAGGACCCACAGGTGAACCTTAACGCGCTATTGCGTGAGTTTATTGCCTTCGGCGGTATTTCGGGAGTGCATATCAACTGGCAGAAATCCCAATTCTTTCCGCTCACTGCAGCGATTCATCACTTCCCACTTGACTACCCCCTGGAATGGTGTGATTCGGAGCTAAGGTATCTTGGTATTGTTGTGGCCTTGCACAAAGAAGAGACGATCAGGCTTAATTATGGCGTCGCTATAACCAAACTAGCAGATAACATCACAAGATGGATGTCTTTGCCTCTTTCCATGGCGGGTAGAGCATCTCTGATAAAAATGGTGGTGTTGACCCGCTTTCTATACTTGTTTCAAAATATTCCATATCACCCTGGGGTGTTTTTTTTCACGTGTCTCCGTTCGGAGCTGCTTCGGTTGTTTTGGGGGGGCAAGCAGCCTCGAGTGGCGTGGTCTACGTTGACGCTGCCTTATGTCGATGGGGGCTTTGACGTACCTGATTTTGAACTTTATTATGTTAGCGCCCAGGCACACTATGCGTATCACTGGATTCGTCCCACGCCGTTTATGCCTCAGGTAGCTGCTGAACAGTGGGTTGCTCATCCTCTCCCATTAGAGGGCATGGTGCTGGGGAATGTCGGGGACATAGACACTCACCAAACGACAGTGACGTGTACGATAGATGCCTGGAAGCGGGTTACGAGGGCGCTGGATCTTGCGTTTCTCTACTCACCTGCATTGCCTCTGGTGTATCACCCTGCCTTGTCCTTGTTGCAGGAGACGGGATTCCAACGCCTGTGCAAACGTCTTGGGATACTTACCTGGGGGGACCTTTTTCGTGAGGGCACCTTCCGTACCCTTGAGCAATTTTTTGGGAGTGGAGAATACTCCCCGCTAGAACTGTTCTATTATGTCCGACTACGGCAGGGTCTGCGGTCGCTGCTGCCTGAGTTCCCCGAGGAGCCGGGCGTAGCTTTGCCACTTCACGTGATGTTACTCTCCGATGGGCGTCATTTGGTGTCTAAGTTGTATGGTGCCATCAGGAAACAGCGGGTTGCGTCACCTTGTCGGGTACGTGAACGGTGGAATGTTGAGCTCGGAATTTCTATTACTGATGATCAATGGGCATATTGTTGTGGTGTGACTGCCAATATCTCCTCTAGTTGCCGTTTAAAAATCATACACTATAAATTCATACAACGATTCTATTACACTCCAGCTAGGAAGCTCAGGTTCCGGTTGGCGGAAGACGATCGCTGTGCTCGGTGTCATGTGGCGGGTGCCGACTTCCTGCACTTGGCCTGGGCGTGTGGGGCCATTTCAGAGTACTGGGTCCAGGTTCATGACGCCCTTCGGGTCATGACTGAGGATGGGGTGCTGTTCGACCCTATGGTCCTATTGCTAGGTTATACCAAAGAGGTGCCGGCGCCCTATCGTAGATTTGTGGATGTGACTTTATTGTTGGCGAAACGGCGAGTGGCCTGTTGTTGGGGGCCGGGCAGGGTACCGCAGTTCGGGGACTGGTTGAAGGATGTCCTCTATTGTCAAGATCAATTTAATGTATACGCAGAAATGATGCCGGCTCGCTGTAGGCCTAGAGACTTTTGGAGCCCACTGCAGGTGTACCTACTTACCAGGGCTGTGCGGGATTCTGATTCGGACAGTGAGGATCGGGTTGGGGTGGGTTGACGGAGTTTTGCTTGATGGGACTACGCTTCTGTCTACGGCACGCCAGGTGACGCGGTAGCCGGGTAGTTCTCTCTGTGCTGCTGCTTCTTTACTTGTATGGGTTTTAATGTAAAATCATTGTAAGGGGGGCGGGGCCTCATTGCCTGCTCTTCTGTAGTGATGCTTGGACTGCCTCAACTCAGGGACTGATGGCCTATAGGTTTGCGCCCAATGTACTGATGCTGTTATTCCTGTAGGGGTGTATGATTGATATCCACGGTATTGGTGTACTTATATGCTTTGTACAGATGTATTACACCTCCTGTATTTGCTGTTATCGTGACCTCACTTCTGCCTACCCTATTCCCCATTTGGACTTGGCATATGTACTACCCATGTACGCTACTGCATTGCACTGTTCTCTGAATCTTCATATGCTTGATGTATGCTGCGCTGTTGTATCTTGCTTGTCTTTCAATAATAAGGTTTAAAAAAAAAATTCTGATATTGTTTTTTTATTTTATATTTTTTTAAATATATTTATATATATTTTATATATCAGGCAATTATATCTTATGGCAGGAAATTCAAGTTACTGCTAAGTAAGGTTAGAATTACTTTTCAGGATCAGTATTGGGCTCAAAGAAGCAGCACTGAGGTCTCTCCTGTTAACAGGTGAGTAAATCAGAATTCGTAGTTCAGCTTATTTTAGAGGAATATTTGTAATTTTCAAAAATCGACACTTAGAAACTTTTCAGCAAAAAGCAGATAATGATATCCTGTGGAACAAAATTCAAGTTACTGGTAAGAACTGTTAGAATTACTTTTGAGGATCAGTACTGGGCTCAAAGATGCAGCACTGGGGTCTCTCCTGTTAACAGGTGAGTAAATCAGAATTCGTAGTTCGGTTGATTTTAGAGGAATATTTGTAAGTTTCAAAAATCGACACTTAGAAACTTTTTCAGCAAAAAGCAGGCAGTGATATCCTATGGAAGAAAATTCGAGTTACTGGTAAGTACGGTTAGAATTACTTTTCAGGATCAGTACTGGGCTCAAAGATGCAGCACTGAGGTCTCTCCTGATAACAGGTGAGTAAATCGGAATTCGTAGTTTGGGTGATTTTAGAGGAATAATTTAAAGTTCCAAAACTCCACTCTTGGAAGAATTTCCAAGTGAAACAAGTCAATGTGAGCCTACGGAAGGAAATTCAAGGTACTGGTAAGTACAGTTAGAATTACTTTTCAGGATCAGTACTGGGCTCAATGATGCAGCACTGAGGTCTCTCCTGATAAAAGGTGAGTAAATCAGAATTCGTAGTTTGGGTGATTTTAGAGGAATATTTGTAAGTCACAAAAATAAACACTTAGAAAGTTTTTCAGCAAAAAGAAGGCAATGATATCCTATGAAAGGAAATTCAAGTTACTGGTAAGTATGGTTAGAATTACTTTTCAGGATCAGTACTGGGCTCAAAGATGCAGCACTGAAGTCTCTCCAGATAGCAGGTGAGTAAATCGTAGTTCGTAGTTCGGCCGATTTTAGATCAATATTTTAAAGTTCCAAAACTCGAAACTTGAAAAAATTTCCAAGTGAAACCAGTCAATGTTAGCCTATGGAAGGATATTCAAGTTACTGGTAAGTACAGTTAGAATTACTTTTCAGTATCAGTACTGGGCTCAAAAATGCATCACTAAGGTCTCGCATGAAAACAGGTGAGTAAATTGGAATTCATAGTTCAGCTAATTTTAGAGGAACATTTGTAAGTTTCAAAAATCATCACTTAGAAACTTTTCAGCAAAAAGCAGGCAATGATATCCTACGGAATTCAATTCAATTCAATTCAATTCAGTTAATTTATATAGCGCGCTACATACCCAGAGGGTCTCAAGGCGCTTGGAGAAGGGTGGGGAATTACTTGTCGAATATCCAGGTTTTAAGTTGCTTTCTGAATGCTAGGTGGTTCTGAGTGAGGCGAAGGTGAATGGGAAGTGAGTTCCAGGTTTTTGCCGCAAGGTAGGAGAAGGATCTTCCTCCCATGGTGGTTTTGTTGATGCGAGGTACAGCAGCAAGGGCTTGGTGGGAGGAGCGTAGCTGGCGGGAGGGGGTGTAGAAGGTAAGTCGTGTGTTGAGGCATTCAGGTCCAAGTTCGTAAAGTGCTTTGTGTGCGTGGGTTAGAAGGCGGAATGTTATCCTCTTATTGACGGGGAGCCAGTGGAGGTTTTTTAGGTGATCGGAAATGTGGTCTTTGCGCGGGATGTCCAGTATGAGTCTGGCTGAGGCGTTCTGGATGCGTTGGAGTTTTTTCTGAAGTTTTGCGGTGGTACCGGCATATATGGTGTTTCCGTAGTCCAGGCGGCTTGTCATCAGTGCGTGGGTGACCGTTTTTCTAGTTTCGGTGGGGATCCAGCGAAATGTTTTTTTGAGCATGCGAAGAATGTTGAAGCAGGATGACGAAACGGTGTTGACTTGTCTGGTCATCGAGAGTGAGGAGTCCAGAATGACGCCCAGGTTCCGTGCGTGATCTGTCGGGATGGGTGCTTTTCCAAGGGACTCTGGCCACCACAAGTCGTCCCAGGCGGAGGGGGAGGTGCCTAAGATAAGGACCTCTGTCTTGTCGGAATTCAGTTTCAGATGGCTCTGCTTCATCCACTCGGCTACTTCTCTCATTCCTTTATGTAGGTTGGTTTTGGCGGTGTTGGGGTCTTTGGTGAGTGAGAGGATCAGTTGAGTGTCATCAGCGTAGGAGATGATGTTGAGGTTATGTTGGCGGGCGATGGCCGCGAGGGGGCTCATGTATACGTTGAAGAGGGTAGGGCTGAGTGAGGATCCCTGTGGTACGCCGCAAATGACTTCAGTGGCCTCGGATTTGAATGGTGGGAGGCGGACTCTCTGGGTTCTTCCGGTGAGGAACGAAGTGATCCATTCCAGTGCTTTTCCTTGGATTCCGATGTTTCTGAGGCGTTGTAGCAGGGTGCTATGACATACTGTGTGGAAGGCTGCGGAGAGGTCGAGGAGGATTAGGGCGACTGTGTCTCCATTGTCCAGAAGAGTTCGTATGTCGTCTGTTGCTGCGATGAGTGCGGTCTCAGTGCTGTGTTTGGCTCGGAAGCCGGACTGAGAGGAGTCGAGGGATTTGTTTGTTTCGAGGAAGGCGGCGAGCTGGTTGTTGATAGCTTTCTCGATGACTTTGGCCGGGAATGGAAGGAGCGAGATGGGGCGGTAGTTTTTGAGTTCGGTGGGGTCAGCTGTGGGTTTTTTCAGAAGAGCGGTGAGATCGGCGTGTTTCCAGCTGTCCGGGAAGGTGGCGGAGTTGAGGGAGCAGTTGATGACGTCTCGGAGGTGTGGTGCTATGATGGAGTCTGCTTTGTTGAAGATGTGGTGTGAGCATGGGTCTGTGGGGGATCCTGAGTGGATGGAGTTCATCAGGTGGATGGTGTCCTCAGTGGAGATTGTGTTCCAGTCATTAAGGATGCTCAGGGGGGGTGATGGTACGGCATAAGGTTGGGTGGGTTGGTTGTCAAAGCTGTTGTGGATGTCTGCGATTTTGTCGGGAAGAACGAAGCTAGAGAGTCGCAGAGGGCTTGAGAGGGGGTGATGTCGTTGGAGTTGGCAGTGGGGTTGGTAAACTCTTTAACGATGTTGAATAATTGTTTGCTGTTGTGGGCGTTGTTGTCCAGTCGGTCTTTGAAAGCGGCTTTCTTGGCAGTCCGGATCAGTTGGTGGTGTATGCGGATAGCGTTTTTGAAGGCGTCCCTGGTGCTGGTGTTTGGGTCTTTTTTCCAGGCCTTCTCAAGGGAGCGACAGAGTTTCTTGGATTTCTTAAGATCATCGTTGAACCAGGGGGCGTTTTTGCTGCCTATTTTGATTTGATGTTTTTTCAGGGGAGCTAGGTTGTCGGCGCTGTTGGTTAGCCATTGAGTGAGGTTAATGGATGCTTGGTTGGGGTTCGAAGAATAGGCAGGGGGGTTTTGAAGAAGCGATGAAGAGATGTGGTCGATGGTGATTTTGTTCCAATTTCTTCGCAGAGTAGGTTGAGGATGGTTGTGGGTTGTGGTCTTTTTGTAGATAAAGTGAACGCAGCTGTGGTCCGTCCAATGGAGAGCTGTGGTGTGACTGAAGGAGATGTGCTTGCTGGAGGTGAAAATAGGGTCGAGTGTGTGGCCTGCGTGGTGAGTGGGGGAGTTGACAAGTTGTTTGAGGCCGAGGTTGGCGAGATTGTCCAGGAGGGCGATGGTGTTGCTGTCGTTGCTTTTTTCCAGGTGGAAATTGAGATCTCCCAATAGAATGTAGTCCTCGGAAGGGAGGGCGTGTGGGGTAATAAAGTCAGTGATGTCTTCACTGAATTGTGCACGGGGTCCTGGTGGCCTGTAGAGGAGGGTGCCTCTGAGTGTGGTTTTGGGGTCGGTGTGGATCTGGAAGTGAAGGTGCTCGGCGCTGGCGAGGTTGACGTCTGAGCTTGTTGAGATGCGGATGGAGTTCTTATGGACGATGGCGATGCCTCCTCCTGTTTGCTTGGCGCGGTCTTTCCGGATGATCTTGTATCCTGCCGGGATGGCAATGGTGATGTCTGGGGCTGAGGAGGCGTTCATCCATGTTTCTGTTAGGAAGGCGACGTCCGGAGAGATGGTGTCTAGTAGATTCCAGAGGTCGATGGCGTGTCTGTGGACTGAGCGGGTGTTGAGCAGGATGTATTTAAGGTGGTTGGTGTCAGGTCTCTGTATGGTGTTAGTGGATGAGGAGTTGGTCTTGGTGCTGTCATACTTGCAGGAGTTGCATGTGAAGGGTCCATGGGTTCGTCCAGGAGCGGCTTGGGCGCAGTTGGGGAGTCGACCGGGGTTGAGGGCTAAGAGGGTGGAGGCGGCGTAGGAAATGCGGGTGGGGTGGGTAGTACGGGGGCCAGGGGGTCTGGCACTGGGCGCAGTCCAGGCGTGGACGGGCGTATACGGGCTTACCTTTGGCGCACCTTCGGCGCGGATTGGGCGCGATCGCTGCGCGTGAACGCTGCACGCAAGTGCATCTGTCATATGTGGATAGAGGAAGGGGAGGGGCGAGGGAGGGTCAGCAGGAAGGCGGGGTGGAGATCGGGGGAAGGAGGCACAAACAACAAACAAAATGGCAGCAAGCAGTCGAACTGCAAACAACACTGGGGCACAGAGTAGGCGATCGCGATGACAAAGGCGGTCAGGCAGGTACACAATGCAATGACGGGCGCAGGTCAAACACAGGCAGAGATGTGCAAAATAACAGTCCAACTAGCGCACTGAACTCGTCAGTCGTTATGGGTCAGATGGCCTCGCAAATGTAAACAGAGCTGCTCGGCGGGCGGGGCACTGTAGCGCTACGCTCTGGCTGCAATGGAGTTAAAATGTGCAGGATCTTGAATAAAGTAGATTTTATCTTAGTAACGATACCGCTTTTGAGAGGCTTCTGGGAGGCTGGGAGCTGCGTGAGGAGCAGCCGCTTCTGCTGAAAGCAGGACGGTCACAGCGCAAGCAAGGAGGGGCTGCGAGGTCAGTATCAGTGGGAGGGAGGGTCAGCAGGGAGGCGGGGTGGAGATCGGGGGAAGGAGGCACAAACAACAAACAAAATGGCAGCAAGCAGTCGAACTGCAAACAACACTGGGGCACAGAGTAGGCGATCGCGATGACAAAGGCGGTCAGGCAGGTACACAATGCAATGACAGGCGCAGGTCAAACACAGGCAGAGATGTGCAAAATAACAGTCCAACTAGCGCACTGAACTCGTCAGTCGTTATGGGTCAGATGGCCTCGCAAATGTAAACAGAGCTGCTCGGTGGGCGGGGCATTGTAGCGCTACGCTCTGACTGCAATGGAGTTAAAATGTGCAGGATCTTGAATAAGGTAGATTTTATCTTAGTAACGATACCGCTTTTGAGAATGAAATTCAAGTTACTGGTAATTACAGTTAGAATAACTTTTCAGGATCAGTACTGGGCTCAAAGATACAGCACTGAGGTATCTCCTGATAACAGGTGAGTAAATCAGAATTCGTAGATCGGCTGATTTTAGAGGAATATTTGTAAGTTTCAGAAATCGACACTTAGAAACTTTTTCAGCAAAAAGCAGACAATGATATCCTATGGAAGGAAATTCAAGTTACTGGTAAGTATGGTTAGAATTACTTTTCAGGGTCAGTACTGGGCTCAAAGATGCAGCACTGAGGTCTCTCCTGATAACAAGTGAGTAAATCTTAATTCGTAGTTCGGCTGATTTTAGGGGAATATTTGTAAGTTCCTAAACTCCACACTTGGAAGAATTTCCAAGTGAAACCAGTCAATGTTAGCTTATGGAAGGAAATTCAAGTTACTGGTAAGTACGGTTATAATTACTTTTCAGGATCAGTGCTGGGCTCAAAGATGCAGCACTGAGGTCCCTCCTGATAACAGCTGAATAAATCGGAATTCGTAGTTCGGCTGATTTTAGAGGAATATTTGTAAGTTGCAAAAATAAACACAGAAAGTTTTTCAGCAAAAAGTAGGCAATGATATCCTATGGAAGGAAATTCAAGTTACTGGTAAGTATGGTTGGAATTACTTTTCAGGATCAGTACTGGGCTCAAAGATGCAGCACTGAGGTCTCTCCTGATAACAGGTGTGTAAATCGGAATTCGTAGTTCGGCTGATTTTACTTCGGCCCAGTATATATAGAGCCACTTTCCTACACCATCCCCTCCCTTCACCACTGTGCAAACACACCCTGTGGCGCTTTTTAAGTTTTGGAAATAATTCCCCTTCAATCCTGAGGATCCATATGGTCCAACTAGCCCACTAGGTACATCCAGTAAGCGCCACAGAGCTGCTTAGCAGAGAGATGTAAAAAGGGGCACGGCCTAAACCACCTCTCTGCAACGCAGTGCAGTGGCGCTTACTGGTAGCATCTGGTGGGCTAGTTGGACCCCAGGGTCCCTCAGGATTAAAGGGGAATTATTTCCCCAACTTAAAACGTGCCACAGGGAGTGTTTGCACACGTCACCTCAGGCCCCACCCTCCCTTCAGCACTGCGTAAATGCTCCCTGTGGCCGTTTTGAGTTGTCTGATTAAGTCCCCTTGAATCATGAGGATCCCTAGGGTCCAACTAGCCCACTAAGTACCTCCAGTAACTGCCACATAGCTGTGTTGCAGAGACGTGTAAAACGGGGCACGGCCTAGACCACCTCTTTGCAACGCAGCGCAGTGGTGCTTACTGGAAGCACCTGGTGGGCTAGTTGGCCCCCCGAAGCCCTTATGATTGAAGGGGATTTTTTTTCCCCAACTTAAAACGCGCCACAGGGAATGTTTGCACACGTCACCTCAGCCCCATCCCCTCCCTTCATCACTGTGTAAACACGCCCTGTGGTCGTTTTAATTTGGGAGATTAAGTTAATTTAAATCCTGAGGGTCCCTAGGGACCAACTAGCCCACTAGGTACCTCCAGTAAGCGCCACAGAGCTGCGTTGCAGAGAGGTGTAAAAAGTGGCAGCGCCTGGACGACCTCTCTGCAACGCAGCACAGTGCGCTTAATGGAAGCACCTGGTGGGCTAGTTAGCCCCCAGGGGCTCTCAGGATAGAAGGGGAATGATTTCCCCAACTTAAAACGCGCCATAGGGCGTGTTTGCACATGTCACCCCAGGCCCCGTCCCCTCCCTTCCCCATTGTGTAAACACGCCCTGTGGCCATTTTAAGTTGGGAGAATAAGTCCCCTTGAATCCTGAGGGTCCTTAGGGGCAAATTAGCACACTAGGGGGTCCATTAGGATGGCGGGCGGACTTTGTACGCCCGCCACCCTAACGGAGATCGGGACCGCCCGCCTAAAGGGCGGGGGTCCCGACATTGTCATTAGGATGCGCCCGCCACAGTGGCGGGCGCATTCCTCAATTTAACATTGTGGCGGGCGGTGCTCACTGCACCACCCGCCACAATGTTAAAAACAAATGCACGCATTTGCATAATCGAAGCGGCAGGCACCGCGCGGTGCCTGCTGCTGCGATTATGCAAATGCAGGGGGGTACCACAGGTACCCCCCGTGTGCCACCCCCCTTTGGCCATCACTCTGGGGGCCCACAGGGGCCCCCCAGAGTGAACACCGCATGCCTTTCCGTGGCGGCATTGCCGCCACGGAAAAGCATTGCAAAATGCCCATTGTAATATGGCTGGCGGTGTCTCATAGATACCGCCACCATATTCAACATTTTCCGCCTCTGCCGCAAGGCGACCGGGGCGGAAAAGTGGCGGGCGGTGTTTTCTTCCGCCGTGGTCCCCCCCGCCATACTAATATGGCGGGGGGAATTCAGGGAAGGATGTCGGGCGGATTGCCCCCGCCAGGCTGGCGGTGGCTACCGCCAGCCTGGCGGGGGCAATCCACCCGACATCCTAATGGGCCCCTTAGTATCTCCAGTAAGCACATTGCAGAGAGGTGTAAAAAGAACACGGCCTGCACCACCTCTCTGTAACGCAGCGCAGTGCTGCTTACTGGAAGCACCTGGTGGGCTAGTCGGCCCCCAGGGTCCCTCAGCATTGAAGGGGAATTTTTTCCCCATCTTAAAACGTACCACAAGGCATGTTTGCACATGTCACCTCAGGCCCGTCACCCTCTGTTCACCACTGTGTAAACACGCCCTGTGGCCGTTCTAAGTTGGGAGATTAAGTCCCCTTGTATCCTGAAGGTCCCTAGGGTCAAACTAGCCCACCAGGTACCTCCAGTAAGTGCCATGGAGCTGCATTGCAGAGTGTTGTAAAAAGGGTCGTGGCCTCTGAACACCTATCTGCAACGCAGCTCCCTGGTGCACACTGGAGATACCTGTTGGGCTATTTGGCCCTCAGGGACCGTCAGTATTGAAAGAGAATTAATTCCTCAACTTAAAATGCGCCACGGGGTGCGTTTGCACAGTGGTGAAGGAAGGGGGCATGGCCTGAGGTGACATGTCTGCAAACACGCCCTGTGGCGCGTTTTAAGTTACATAATTAATTCATCCTCAATCCTGTGGGTCCCTGGAGGCCAACTAGCCCACCAGGTACCTCCAGTATGCGCCAGGGGGCTGCGTTGCAAAGAGGTGTTCAGAGGCCACGCCCCTTTTTACAACACTCTGCAATGCAGTTCCATGGCGCTTACTGGAGGTACCTGGTGGGCTAGTTGGCCCCCAGGGACCCACAGGATTGAGGATGAATTAATTATGTAACTTAAAACGCGCCACAGGGCATATATATTTCAGAACATGGCACAATTATGTTAGAAAGGTGGCTAATTGGACATAAGTCAATGAGAGAACTAAAATAATGAATTGTGAGATTAAATCATAATCATATATTCCTATAGGAGGAAGCGGGCATCTTTCCTGTTTTCGCGTATTTACGTGTGTAAACATAATAGCAAAAGCGAATATGTTGACAAATTGTAAATATGTATATAATGCTGTTTGTGGTGAACATATGCAAAGTACAAGAGAAAAAAACGTACATCAATGCAAACTGTGGGGCGAACAGTGCAAAATTCTTGTGGGTTCTGTGGAGGGTTTTGACGTGTACAGGAAGTGTGGCGCCTTAGGAAGATAGGACCCGTCTCTCCGCTGCCATATCCCAGACATTAGCTGGTTTGAGACGGATGTACCCATCCGTCTCTGAGTCCATAGTGACTCACTATCGCTGATTCTTTCAACCCAGACCCCAGACACCGGGTCGGAAATATCACCGACTATACGGACCGTTACCCCATTTGTGCTTACAGCCCTGAAGAGTCACGGGCTCCTTGCCCGCTTGACGAAACACGTGTCGGCTGGTCATTTGCTTTTGAAGTTACCTTTTAACAAAGTAAGGTCAAATACAATCCTTTGAAGAACAAAAAGACTTTCTATCGTGTTCACTTTGTTCCATTTACTACCTATTGTGTTCTTTTGATTAGGCATGATACATGTATACACCTCGCTTAACGTGTGCACAGGATTCTTGTCATAGTGCAAAATTCTTCCAGTCAAAGATGGCCGCCTTGTAAAATGAACTTTGTTTATTTTGATCAACGAGCACTAAGTCACTTTCTATGTCACTGACTCTTGTACAGCACAATGTTATATATATACACGGAGTAAATCACTGAATATTGACACTGACGAAGGCGGAGACGCCGAAATGCGTTTTTCGATAACTTGTTGCAGGAACGCTGCAATAAAAGATGTATTTTTACAACGTCTATGGCTCTAGAGTGCGCTCCCTTGGAGGACGGTCCCACGAATGGAGGAATCATAGTTATGTACTCCACCGTACGCTGAGCAAGCACCCTCAGCAAAGAAGAGCACCCTCGGCAAAGAGGAGCAACGGCTGGTGGACTGGTGTTTGTTGATATATATATATATTTTTTTTCAAGTTTGCCCTGTAATTGAAGACGCACTCCGCCGCAGGTGATTGGCAAAATCATTTATTTCAACAAGAACTTGTGTTTTATTCCAAATCGAGGTCTCCTTTCGCCAACATATTTCGGAGCCTCGCGCTCCTTCTTCATAGGCATTCAGAATTCACAGGCAAATGCTGGCTGACCACAATCCTTCCTGTTGCTAATCATTTGTTAGGTCTCTGGTGTGCTTCCCGGATGGGTTTATGTTGCAAGGCACTTTAAGATCTGTAGTCCATTTCACGCCCAGTTTCACCCTCCAGTGAGTCCGTGTGAATTCTGAAAAATTAAAAGGATACATAATGTACAAGCCCTCAAGTGAGCCTTAGAATAAAAAACAATTTCCTCAATAATTTGCCTACTGTGCTGCTAACGAAATTCGAACAGTTCATATTCCAGCAGCCCCACCTCAGTTCTCCTGGCGGTGCAGTACTCCACAGCCGAGACCACCGTGAGTTATATTTTCCACGTTTGCCCTGTAATTGAAGACGCACTCCACAGCAGGTGATTGGCAAAATCATTTATTTCAACAAGAACTTGTGTTTTTTTCCAAATCGATATCTCCTTTCGCCGACGCGTTTCGGAGCCTCTCACTCCTTCTTCATAGGCATTCACATTTCACAGGCAAATGCTGGCTAACCACAATCCTTTGTGATGCTAATCATTTATTAGGCCTCCGGTGTGCCTCCCTGATGGGTTTATGTTGCAATGCATGTGGGATCTGTAGTACGTTTCACACCCAGTTTCACCCTCCAGTGGGTCCATGTGAATTCTGAAAAATTAAAAGGATACATAATGTACAAGCCCTCCAGTGAGCCATAGAATAAAAACCAAGTTCCTCAATAACTTGCCTACTGTGCCACTAACGGAATTCAAACAATTCATATTCGAGCAGCCCAACCTCAGTTCTACGGGCGGTGCAGTCCTCCACAGCCGAGACCGCCGTGAGTTACATCTTCCAAGTATGTCCTGTAATTGAAGACGCACTCCACAGCAGGTGAACAAACTTGTTCATGGGCTGGTGGGAGGAGCAGGTGTCAACAGATCTGGTAGAATTTGAGAAGTGTGTAATCATGTGGTCGTGCTTCATTGATTATATTTTCTGCATTTGGAATTGGGATGAGGATTCTGCCAAGCGATCTGTAAATAAATTCAATCGTAACTCTTTCAATTTGACCTTCACAGAGCATATAAGTAAGTCCTTGAACAAATTTCTTGATGTGAAGGTCTGCATCTAAGGGGACAGGATGGAAACTGAGCTTTTCAGGAAGGAAACTGTAGGTAATACTTTATTGAGTGCTAGCAGTGCGCATCCCCCTAATTTAGTGTACAGCATACCATATGGAGAACTATTGCGTGCTAAGTGTAATTGCAGCACGGAAGAAGCATTTCAAAAGGAGAAAACTATAATGTGTAGGAGATTTAGTGAGAGAGGGTATAGTAAGAAAATCATAAGACCAGCAATCACTAGAGTGGAAGCAGTCTTCAGGAATGTGTTGCTCCACAAGAAAAAGATTGTGGATGAGTCAGTCAATGTGAGGTTTATCACTACTTTTTTACATCAGGCACACAATTTGCGCATGATTCTGAAGAAACATTGGCATGTCATGATGACTGATGAGATTTTGAATGTGCATCTTCATCCCAATCCTCAAATTACCTTTAGGAAAAGCAGATCATTGAGGGATGAGCTTAGTCACAATTTGATTGCGGGTCATGGCAAGCTTTCCAACAAGCAGGGCAGAGGTGGATTCTTTTGTTGCAAGAGTTGCAAAGCGTGTAGTGGTAGCTCTGATTGTTCTAGATTTTCAGTACCCAATTCAACTAGAGAGTTTGTGGTTGGGAAAATTCTGACTTACAATACCACATATTGTGTATATGGCCTACTTTGTCCTTGTAATAGGATGTATGTTGTGAGTACTATCCATAAGGCTAAGAAATGTGTTCTTGAACATATTTGTGCAATCAGGAATAATGACAAACACTATCCAGTGGCCCAACATTTCTTTGATGCCCATTTCCAAAATGAGAAACTTCTACCTATGATTGTGATTGATGCAGAAGAAATTGATGGCAATCGTGAATTAAAAAACTACGTAAACTGGAATCTAGCTATATTATTGATTTTGAAACTTTTGCCCCGCAGGCCCTAAATTCCAGTGAAGAACTGGCAGTCCATCTGGGTTAATATGATGAGTAAGGGAATCAATTTTATCTTGCAGTTTCTGATATTTTAAATTGGTTTTTATTGAATTTTATGTTTTCAATTCTTCCATGTAGGTAAATGCACTTTATGAGATAGAAAATAGCTGGTGAACTCCTGTCTTCGAATACTTCATGAACAGCAATGAGCATAGTTTTATTTCAACTAATTATGCTTTGCATGTGTCTTCTGTGTTATATTGATCTTTTTGCATGGAAAGCCAACTGAGGCAGAATCAGCTGTGTTGTATTAACATTATTTTACAGCAAGGAATTTTGCCATTGCATGTGTCTTCAGTGTTATTATGCATGAAATGCCCACTTAGGCAGAATCAGCTGTTTCGTACCATGATTGGTATGGCATTAACATAAGTATCACTGGTATTCTTATTCCTGAATATTATTGCATGATTTGCCCTTTTGGGAATAATCATTTGATGTTTAATAGACCTGCATGCTTATCGCTACTTAAGATAATTAGTATTGCCATTGAGCAGCTTTGCACGAAAGCGAAGTTGCGCATGCAGGCAACAACAAACGTATTATTTCCAGTTAGCATTGTGTTACACGGAACCGAGGAACCAATGGTACTGTGATTAATTGCATTGGATATTTTGACCATGAATTTCAAGGACACTTGTATATTCTTAGCATTTATACTTGGATGTTACCTGGGTTGTAAGTTTCCAGATATAAAAGCATGGCATAGTGCTCTGTTCAAAGATTGCCGATCCAGCTGCTCAGTATCTCACTTACTTGTGGTTCAAGTCTGTTTTCACTTTTTGTACTTTATTAAACATGGACTTTTCTGGATTTTGTAATGTGACCATGATCAAGGTGTAATGCCGAAACGCATAAAAATGTCATTAAATTGGAGCATTGTGCATACAGGAGCATCTGAGTTTTCTTGTTCTATTCGAACAGAAGATTGTTCTGAATAGAAATAGATATATATACATATATAAATAAATATATCAAATATATATATGGCGGACTGCTGGGCTAGAATTCATGCACAATAAAGCACTGAGAAATTGCACCAGTATATGGGTCCACTCATCGTCATTTCTCTTTGAATGGGATTGTTTGCATGGCGAGAACTTTGATATATATATATGTGATCAAGGGCTGCATAGCCCGAAACGGGTCGTCGTGAGGGGTGATAAATAAAGTATTTTTTGCCTGAAAAACTTTGCTGCAGAGGCCTGAGTTTCCTTCTTCGCCAGGGGCTCTTCTGGAAGTGGTTGGAATTGTATCGAATATATATATATATATATATATATATATATATATATATATATATATATATATATATATATATATATATATATATTACCTACTGGCGGTCGCCAGTAGGTATATATAGTTAGGATTGATTTCCATAGGGAAATCGCAACATTCTATTGGGAATAACTTTGGCGCCGGTTGAGGAATCTGCCTGAATTTTTCAGCAACTTTGCCTCGCGGCGCTCCGGTCCTTCCCTGGAAGTTTGGGGAGGATTCGTCAAGCGGGGGCCGAGATAAAAGGGGGTCCCAAAACATGTTTTCCCTATGTTAATTTCCATAGGGCGGTCTGTTACACTTTTAGCTCGAACGGCTGAATGGATTTTCACCAAACTTGGCAAAATTGTAGGGACTGGTACCCCGATGTGCCTTTGCTATGTCTCAAGATATATGCTCCAGTGGTTTTTATGAAAATTTACTTTGAAAAATATATATTGGGCTACATTGGGCTATATATATGTTAGAGCCCAAATGTAGCCCAATGTAGCCCAAAGATGGCCACCAGAGACAAAAAAAAACAAATGTAGCCCAAATATCAGCCAGATGTAGCCCAACTATAGCCCAATGACAGAATGTCCCAGAGTGTTCTAAAGAACAACTAGAGTGCTAACAGTCTTACTTATGACAAAAGTATGGCACACCTGAAGTCATCTTGATTGGAATAAAGTGTTAACACTTAAAACATTTAATTTGCAAAGGAACAAAATGAGGGGGTTCATTTTGCCATAGAAATTATGATTAGTGCTGAAGAAAGAAAAATTAGGGCACATTTTGAGTGACTTCTCAAATCCTCTTATATTTCATTAAAAAAATTCTGATATGCAGTCTCCCAAGATGGCCACCAGAGACAAAAGAGCCCAAATGTAGCCCAAATATCAGCCAGATGTAGCCCAACTATAGCCCAATGACAGAATGTCCCAGAGTGTTCTAAAGAACAACTAGAACGCTAACAGTCTTACTTATGACAAAAGTATGGCACACCTGAAGGCATCTTGATTGGAATAAAGTGGTAACACTTAATACATTTAATTTGAAAAGGAACAAAATGAGGGGTTTCATTTTGCCATAGAAATTTTATATATATAGGTGGTAATCGAGAATTATCACTTAGAAAATTAGAGTCGAAATACATTGTGGATTTTGCATGCCTGACACCCATGGGGTTGAATACGACAGAAGAATTGGCAATACATTTATATGAATAATTCGCATTGTATACAGTAATATTGCTATTTTCTGCTGCCTTCTTGATTTTAAACATGATATTTTATTATTTTTTTAGATTTCACTCATCACGGGATAATTAAGGAATATAACCATCTATATGGCATGACACGTATTGTTGGATGTAATACAGAATGGATTTGATTTAAACATTGGTACCATTGAAAAGACCCAAATTGGAATTGTATTATTTATGACTGATGCCCACTTGGGCAGAATTGCATAATCAGCGACATTTGAACCGCTATCACAGGGCGGTATGCCCACTCGGGCTGACTGTTTGCCACATATGAGGCGGGGTTACGCTATTTGGTTGCAAAATATACCCCCGATGTTATTGATGAATCATGACAGTGTTGACAAACGTCATTTACGTTGCTAAGGCTACCATCAGCCTATAGAAGGGAGAGTTGCCCGCTAATTTTGTATATAATCAGTTGCTTCGTAATTGGGTTTGCATTTGATGAAATATAGTTTTATTGTGTAACGCGGATATCCGTTCAATGTTATTTAAGATAAACAATCAACTGAGATTTGTTGTTTGTGAAAACTCTAAATTAACTTGAAGGTATCGAAACACGATGATATAACATGAGAATGATTCATATGTATATACTTTGAATGTACGACTATATCAGATATCAAATCCTTGCATCACAGGAATGAATTGTATGTCATTATAACACATTACAAGATGTCTGCCATTATTCCGTGATGAAATTCTATGTGCACTAGGTGTTGGGTTTTAAAAATGGCTGTCAACATCACGAGTCGAGCGTGAGCAAGCCGTAATGGCGAAACGTGTCGTGGAAACTTTGTCATCTGCCAAATAAATCTTTGAATTGCAGCTCTGGGTGTCTAGCTTTCTTCGTAATTTTGGAAGAGTGGTCGAGAGTATATATATATATATATATTCCCTCGCACTCTGCCTCGTCGCAGGGGGAGCTCATTTGCGCTGGTGCCATCACCGGGATCGAGGCAGTCTCCCGCTTACATCCAACACGAAAGTTTCAAGTATTGATGGCACTCCACTCAGAGATAGTTTTTCAAATTGTTTAATGGTAACAATTGAGATCGCGATCTCAATTGTTACCATTAAACAATTTGAAAAACTATCTCTGAGTGGAGTGCCATCAATACTTGAAACTTTCGTGTTGGATATATATATATATATATATATATATAAATATATATATATATATATATATATATTACCTACTGGCGGTCGCCAGTAGGTATATATAGTTAGGATTGATTTCCATAGGGAAATCGCAACATTCTATTGGGAATAACTTTGGCGCCGGTTGAGGAATCTGCCTGAATGTTTCAGCAACTTTGCCTCGAGGCGCTCCGGTCCTTCCCTGAAAGTTTGGGGGGGATTAGTCAAGAGGGGGCCGAGATAAAAGGGGGGTCCCAAAACTTGTTTTCCCCATGTTAATTTCCATAGGGCGGTCTGTCGCACTTTTAGCTCGAACCGCTGAATGGATTTTCACCAAACTTGGCAAAATTGTAGGGACTGGTAGCCCGATGTGCCTTTGCTATGTCTCAAGATATGTGCTCCAGAGTATTTTGAGTAATTTAGGTTAAAAAAAAAAATGTATATATCTATGGCCGCGCCCCGGTACGCGCACCGGGGAGCGCTCCGGGAGCGCCACGCGACTTGCGCACGGTAAGCTGATTGGTTCTCGGGTGTCTGTAAACATTTGAAACAGTCCGCAGCGGCCGCCATCTTGTGTCTCGGTAGGATTGAGACACAAGAGGTGGCAAAAATCAAAGGGGGAAATGACCAAAAGGGGGCAGGGTAGACCCCCCCTGACCCCCTAGGTTTGATGTGGGGGCCATTAAAGGGTCCCGTGGGGCAAAACATTTTTTTTTTCTAGTTTTTCGCGGGGGGAGCGCCCGGTACGCGCACCGGGGAGCGTACCGGGGAGCGTACCATGGGGAAAAATAGTGAAAAAAATTATATAATCATAATAATAAATAATAAAATAATCATTTTGAGTGATTACAGGTAGGGTAGCTCTGAAAAGAGCTTTTGGTTCTGTGGCTGTTTTAGGTACCTACAAGTACGTCCCACACACACCCACACGCACACAACCCCACACCTCCACACCCACACACTCCCCACACACACCTCACAGACGCACACCTCCACCCACACCCAAACACCCCACACCCCCACACCGACACCTTACACATCCACACCCACACCCACACATCCCACACACATTCACTCACACACACACCTCACCCCCCCAACACACACACACACACACAGATACCTCACAGACACACCTCACACATCCCACACACACACCTCCCCCCCACACACACACACATGCACACCTCACAGACACACCCACACATCCCACACATACACACACATCCTACACACATACCCCCCACACCCACACACACCCCACACACACCTCACACACCCACACCCCCACCTACACCCAAACACCCCACACACCCACACACACACCTTACACATCCACATCTCCACCCACACCCACATACCCAACACGCCTACACACACCTATACACCTCATCCCCCCTCAGACACACACACACATCTTGCACACACACCTCACCCCTTCCCCACACACACACACCTCTGACACACACCTCACACACACACATGCCCACACACACACACACACCACACACACCTCACACACACACACACACACTCCTCTCACACACACACCCACACACCCCCCACACGCACACCCACACACACACCCCACACACACACCCACACATCCTACACACACACACCCCACACACATACCCCCCCACACACATCCCACACCCACCCCCGCCACACACACACCACACACACACTCATTATTTTTTTTATTTTTTTGAGGGGTGCCCCACACACATACCCCGACACACACACACACCCCCCACACACACCCCCACCATACCTCATACACTCACACCTCCACCCACACCCAAACACCCCACACACCCACACCCACACACACACCATACACCCCCACCCCCCCACCTACACCCACACATCCCACACACCCCACCTACACACATCTCACTCCCCCCCACACACACACACACACCTCACAGACACACCCCACACATCCCCCACACACACCTCACCCCCCCACCCACACACACCTCTGACACACACCCCACACACACACACACACACACACACCCCACACACACACCTCACCCACACACACACACCCACACACACATTCCTCACCCCCACACACACACACACACACACACACACACACCCACACACCCCACACACACACACACACATCCTACACACACACACCCCACACACATACCCCCCACACCCCCCCACACCCCCCCCACACACACACCACTCACACACACACTCATTATTTTTTTTTATTTTTTTGAGGGGGTGCGCGCCCCGGTACACGTATTGGTACATGTACCGGTACGTGTACCCTGGAGAAAAAAAGAAGGACAGAGTTTTTTAAAAATGTAGCATTTTTATATAAATTGGAGGTAGTTCTGAAAAGAACTGTTTTTTTATTCTTATTGTTGTTTTATATTTTTTTATTGTTTTTTTGTACCCCGCGACTTTAAAAAAATATATATATATTATTTTTTTTGCCTTGGGGGTCCTCGTGGGACCCCCTGAGCAGGCCTAGGGGGTCAGGGTGTTTCTACTCTGGCCCCTTTGCGAGTTTCACACCTTTGTTTCACTGCTTTCTTGTGCCTTTGTTCGAACAAGGCACAAGATGGCTGCCAGGGACACCCAGTATGCAAGGGGAATTAGTTCCCCCTCTTCAAACATGCACGGGGGCTGTGTTGCAGAGAGGTGTAAAAAAGGGTGTGGCCTCATTACACCTCTATGCAATGCAGCCATCTGGCGCATACTGGAGGCTGCTGGTGGGCTAGTTGGCCCCCAGAGACCCCCATTATGCAAGGGGAATTAGTTCCCCCTCTGCAAACGCGCCAGGCGGCTGCGTTGCAGAGAGGTGTAACAAGGGGCATAGCCTCATTACACCTCTGCAATGCAGCCCCCTGGCGCATACTGGAGGTTCCAGGTGGGCTAGTTGGCCCCCAGGGGCCCCCAGTATGCAGGGGGAATGAGTTCCCCCTCTTCAAACATGCACGGGGGCTGCGTTGCAGAGAGGTGTAAAAAGGGCCGTGGCTTAATTACACCCCTCTGCAATAAAGTCCCCTGGTGCATACTGGAGATTCCTGGTGGGCTTTCAGGTCTTATATAGTTAGGAATTAGCATTAAAAAAACTTTGAAATTCACTGAAAAAACCATAGGTTTCAGGCCTTATATGGTTAGGAATTAGCATTTAAAAAACCTTTGAAATTCACTGAAAAAACCATAGGTTTCAGGCCTTATATAGTTAGGAATTAGCATTTAAAAAACCTTTGAAATTCACTGAAAAAACCATAGTTTCAGGCCTTATATAGTTAGGAATTAGCATTTAAAAAACCATTGAAATTCACTGAAAAAACCATAGGTTTCAGGCCTTATATAGTTAGGAATTAGCATTTAAAAAAACCTTGCAAATTCACTGAAAAAACCATAGGTTTCAGGCCTTATATAGTTAGGAATTAGCATTTAAAAAACCTTGCAAATTCAATGAAAAAACCATAGGTTTCAGGCCTTATATAGTTAGGAATTAGCATTTAAAAAACCTTGCAAATTCACTGAAAAAAACATAGGTTTCAGGCCTTATATAGTTAGGAATTAGGCACAAGAAAGCAGAAAAACAAACGTGTAGAACACAAAAAGGGGGCAGGGTAGGAACACCCTGACCCCCTAGGGCTGCTCAGGTGGTCCCACTAGGATATTAATATATTTAAACGTTATCCGCTAATAGAATTAGCATTTAAAAAACCTTTGAAATTCACTGAAAAAAACATAGGTTTCAGGCCTTATATAGTTAGGAATTAGCATTTAAAAAACCTTTGAAATTCACTGAAAAAAACATAGGTTTCAGAACTTATATAGTTAGGAATTAGCATTTAAAAAAACCTTTGAAATTCACTGAAAAAACCATAGGTTTCAGGAGTTATATAGTTAGGAATTAGCTTTTACAAAACCTTTGAAATTCACTCCAAAAACTATAAGTTTTAGTGGTGTTATAGTTAGCTGGACATTTTACTCATACAAAACCATTGAAATTGCTGCTATATAGTTAGTTGTACTAAGTATATATCGCGCACCCGCAATCCACTGCTGATGATGTCACATATTACATCATTCATGACATGGTCAGTGACATCACTGATGACATCTCAAATGACATCACTGATGACATCACTGATGACATCATCCAGTGAATGTGGTTTGCTTCGTTATTTAAATATGCATTATATATATAGCAATTTGCATTGAAGAATGAGTGGATATATAAATAAATATTTGGATGGAGGATTTAGTAGCAGTGTAATTGACTGTTTACTTGACCAATTTATAATGTCTCACTAAATATAGTGGATAGTGACTAAACTGTGTGAATATCTGTATCACTTTGTCAGTTGTTGTGTAAACTGATTCTACAGTCAGTTCACCATGGTCTCCGGGAATGGTATGCCAGCACTTAATAGACACTTGATAGTATTCTGTTAAGCTATTAGCGCAAGAGTCACCAAGAGGTCATGTACTAATTAAGCAGTCTTATCATTATGAGACATTGAGTCAGGTACTACAACATTATTTTTCTTGTCTGTGATGTATGATGTAACCATTTAAGAAATATGAAATGTCTTGAATAACAGCAAAATTCATGGTTATATTAACTTCTATAGTTTTTTCAAACTCAGCCTCTGCAACTAATATTCATGTATACTGTAATTAGAGACATGGTTCAATTGTATAACATTGTTGATCTTTTGCCAAATGAAATCTAGCCTGAGACACAAGTTTAAAAGTATCTTTTTTGTTTGTAGGTGTTGTGTCATGTGTGACGCTTGTGTGTTTCTCTTTAAAAACACCATGATCCTTTGTAATGATCATGTGATCAAGACCACGGCTGTGGACTAAATGCATCTGTCTACCATAGTGAAATAAACAAAATTTCACACTTACGATTGGTGTGGCTCTTAAATCTCCACAGAAACAGGGGGCGCGATTCTTACTGTGTTGTATTTATATATATATATATTCACTGAAAAAAACATAGGTTTTAGGGGTGTTATAGTTAGCTGGACATTTCACTTGTACAAAACCATTCAAATTCCTCCGTTATAGTTAGTTCTGCAATCCACTGCTGATGATGTCACATATTCATGACATGGTCAGTGACATCACTGATGACATCTCAAATGACATCACTGATGACATCACTGATGACATCATCCAGTGAAAGTGGTTTGGTTCGCTATTTAAATATGTATTATATATATAGCAATCTGCATTGAAGAATGAGTGGATATATAAATATAAATATCTGTATGGAGGATTTAGTAGTAGTGTGATTGACTGTTTACTTAACTAATTTATAGTGTCTCACTAAATATATTGGATAGTGACTAAACTGTGTGAATATCTGTATCACTTTGTCAGTTGTTGTGTAAACTGCTGCACCAGTTGGTTACTAGCTATGTGAAAGTGTATATTAGTTATTGATTAGTTAACTGAGTATTTGTATGGGAGAGTGAATGTGTGTGTGGTTCGGTGGGGTGTGTGTGACTGCCCAAAGATGTGTGAATAGTTGATTCAGTAGGTATATGAGGTTAAGACTGCATGCGGAAACAGTTGTTTGGGTGAGTGAATATCTTTATGGGTGTAGTAATGAGCAAATATATCTTTCAATGGTACATGTCCAACAAACTAGAAAAATAAAAGGCAGTGTATGTGACAGTTGTTGTATATAATAAGTATACATAGGACTCATTGATTGCATGAGTGACTGTATAGATAACTGTATACTTGTAATAGTGATTTCATAACACACTAAGTATGAGTTAATATCTATATGAATAAATGAAGTGCTATTTGTTGAAGTGTGTAGCTGAGTAAATGTAAATATGATACATTGTTTGCAAAAGTGAGTAGGATAGCTGCATAAGTAAATAGGATGTGTGCTGGTGTGTTCTGTTGATATAGGTGTATAAGTATATTTGATAGTGTTCTATTGGTCTTTGTTAGCATGTATGAGTAAATCTATACGTAATTGATTAGATGTGTGTGTAGATCTAGGAATCACTGAGTGGGTTTTTAGATACTTTTATTGCTGTGTCAATGGATTCAAATATGGTACTCTTTATTTTACAGTGAATGATGAAAGTTATACTAGTGTATGATGAGGTGTATCTGATTGTCACGTGGATGATGTCATCAGTGATGTCATCAGAGATGTCATCAGTGATGTCATCAGTGATGCCACTGACCATGTCAGGAATGATGTAATATGTGATATCATCAGCAGTAGATTGCGGGCACGCAAGTTATAGTTAGCAGAACTAACTATAACGGAGGAATTTCAATGGTTTTGTATGAGTGAAATGTCCAGCTAACTATAACACCCCTAAAACCTATGTTTTTTTCAGTGAATGTCTAAGGTTTTTTAAATGCTAATTCCTAACTATAACATATCTGAAACCTATGTTTTTTCAGTGAATTTCATAGGTTTTGTAAATGACAATTTTTAAATGTTTTAATTGTTATATTTATTTTTTATACTGATTAACTACACTTTTTTAAACTATTTAGTTTTAGTTATTTTATTTTTTTTAATTACATTATATTTACACTATACATTACAGTGCAAAATATACTTTCTCAGAACGAATTACTTTAGTTTAAATACTTTGCAAATAGGCAATAGACTTTTAAGTACAGTAGTTAAAGTAGATCCCTCCTTGATTCCCTTGGTAAAGTGGCAGGTCGAATGGTTCTTGGGCGATTACACGACTGGGCCGAAGCCAATAAAATCGTGACCGACCTTCAATACGGGTTTCGGGAGGGTCTGGGCACCGTAGAGCAGGCGTTGAACCTTTCCCTTTTTATCTGCAAATATGTGGGGGCTAAGAATGGTAATCTTCACCTTGTATACGTTGACCTTTCCGCAGCATTTGACTGCGTGTCTCACTCAAAATTATGGTCAATTTTAACTGAATTGGGTGTTGACCAACCCCTGGTCACATTTCTACGTGAACTGTACTCGGGCACCTCGGCGAGGGTGAGATATGGGACCCAAGGCAATCTTACATCGTCATTTACCATTTCAAGGGGAGTTAGACAGGGCTGTGTACTGGCTCCCTTCCTTTTTAATCTTTATACTAATGGCCTGGAGTTGGCTATGTTGGAAGGGAGCCAGGACCTCCCCACAATAGCCCATCGTCCTATCCCTGCATTATTATATGCGGTCGACTCCGTGATAATGGCAAGAACACCTAACCAGCTGCAGCACCTTCTTAACAACTATTGTAACTTTATGTCTTCCCTGGACCTAATGGTCAATATTAAAAAGACTTTTGTTATGCATGTGGGCAAGCAGTTAAAGAAACCCAAACCGATTTTTATTGCCAATGATAAGTTGGACTGTACTAACACCTATCCCTACCTAGGCATTTTATTTGACAATAAAATGTCCTGGATGCAGGCTATGTGCAGTAGGAAACTATTGTTTCTTCGAGCCACCACCGCCTTGGTAGCCTTCGCAAGAAAGCTAGGTAAGCCCCCCTCCGAAGAATTACTGAAAATGTATTACGCAAAATGTCATAGTGTGGCAGTATATGGCGCAGGGGTCTGGGGCTATGTTGCCGCAGACGCTCTTCAGGTTGTAGAAAATGCCTTTATTAGGTATGTGTTGGCAGTTCCTAAAAGTGCTCCAATTTACGGTAGCCATATTGAGTTGGGTATGGACTATATTACTGACAACATCAAAATCCAGCCCATTCCCTTATGGCACCGAGTGTGGACCACGGAGCAGTGTCATCTTACTCGTTCCCTTATTACCGATCGTCTGGGCTTGGCATACTGGGCCAAAATTCCCTGGTTGGCCTATGTGAACAATTTCTTGGTCGACTTAGATCTGTCTTTGTATTTTCATGAGCCATTAACTATGTTAAACATCTCTAGGAAAAACTTGAAAATAGTATGTTTATCACATTTAAGGGAGTTGCGTCTATCTCACGAAATCAGCAAGCCCTCTAATACTCAGATTCTAACTGTTCAAACTAGTCCAGGCATCCAACCGTACTTAAAATGTCATTTGAAAGCACATGAAAAATATCTTCTTACAAGGTTCCGTTTTAACACTTTCTTTCGTATGATTTCTTTTCCGAAAAAACAGGACTGGTCTAAATCTATTATTAAATGCCCATGTTATGACTCTTCAGACCAATCCACAATACATGTTATACTATTTTGCAGGTTTTACGAATTGCCTCGAAAGCGTTGGATCATTCCTCTTCTCTCATTCATGGGCCTGAGATCTTGTTGTCCCGCTTTCCTGGCTCTGCAATATTTGGATTCTGTATTCATTGCCAAATGTGTAGCATGTTTTCTTAAAATATGTATAAAATACAGACGCAACCACGATTAATTGGTTGTTTTATCGTATTAGTATTTTATTATCAAACCCTCTGTCTTTTTAACAATTTTAACTAACAGTAATCTTTTTTTTTTTCTTTTTCTTTATATAATTGTTTCTCGGAAAAACTCCTACTGTTGACTAAATGTTTTATAAATTGTATTCTGTTTTGTACTTTTTATGGTTCCTACAAAATTATGGCAACCGAATAAAAGATTTATGACTGACAGTAGTTGCAATAGGCAACACACTCAAACACAATGCAACATTGAGCTCAATGGGAATTTCTAGTTAAATGCAATTAGTTACTTTATGGATTACTTTTCTAACCACAGGACTGGATCCTAGATTCAGTCCTGGGACATCTCCTGTAAACAGTTGAGTAAAATCGTTTTGGTTACAGTAGTGATTTTTAAGGAATATTATTGTATTTTAAAAGTTGACACAGAAACTTTTTGACATAGAATCACCAATGTTATCCTACAGGAGGAAATTTACTTAGCAAGTAAGTAGTGTTATTGTTACTTTTTCTTACTCAGTGGTAGATCCTGGATCTAGCGCTGGTGCATCGCCTGTAAACAGTTAAAGAATGTGTTTAAGTTATACAGGCGATTTTTAAGGAATATTTGTAGTGCGTGAAAATCGACGCTTAGAAACTTTTATTGTGAAAACCAGACAATAGATTCCTATGGCAAGAAATACAAGTTACTGGTAAGTACGCTTAGAATTACTTTTCAGGGTCAGTGATGGGCTAAAAGATGCAGCACTGGGTTCTCTCCTGATAACAGGTGAGTAAATCAGAATTTGTTGTTCGAATGATTTTAGGTGAATATTTTAAAGTTCGGAAGCTCCACACTTAGAAGAATTTCCAAGTGAAACCAGTCAATGTTAGCCTATGGAAGGAAATTCAAGGTACTGGTAAGTACGGTTAAAATTACTTTTCAGGATCAGTACTGGGCTCAAAGATGCAGCACTGAGGTATCTCCTGATAACAGGTGAGTAAATCGGAATTCTTAGTTCAGCTGACTTTAGAGGGTCCCTAGGGTCAAACTAGCCCAGTAGGTACCTCCAATAGGCACCACAGAGCTGTGTTACAGAGAGGTGTAAAAAGGGGCGTGGCCTCTGAACACCTATCTGCAACGTAGCTCCCTGGCGGATACTGGAGATACCTGTTGGGCTATTTGGCCCTCAGGGACCCTTAGTATTGAAAGAGAATTAATTCCCCAACTTAAAACCCGCAACGGGGTACAATGGTGATTGAAGGGGACGTGGTCTGAGGTAACATGTCTGCAAACACGCCCTGTGGCACGTTTTAAGTTGGAGAATTAATTCCTCCTCAATCCTGTGGGTCTCTGGGGGCCAACTTGCCCAAAAGGTACCTCCAGATGTTCAGAGAAGTGGCAATCAACTGTGTATAAGGGGAAGGAACTCGCACATCAACAATAATGTATTTATTTTAATACTCGAATAAATAAAGACAAAACTAATAGCACCTTTTTTTTTTAAATAAGGATAATAGGGGTTTTGGATGGGGAAGTGTATTAAAACTGTACACAGTAACCAATAAATATACTTTTTTTTTCAAATAAAAACAAAGGTATTTATTTTAATACGTGTATAATAAAAGAGAGAAAGAATTAAAAGAAAAAGAAAGAGCGAAAACGTATGAGGATATAAAACGAAACTAAAACTGTTTAACAAGTTTCACTTTTACAAAAACACATGCGCAAGTTAAACAGTGGAAATGTGAGCACATTTCAACTGAAAAACGTGACAAAAATATGGGAGGAACACTAAATTGGTTCCATAGTGACTTCAATAACCAAAACGTATATAATCCACACTCGTAGGATGATTACTTTTGTTTCTGTGATTTAATTACGAGTGACCAAACTATGAGCAACTGTCAGACACTGAGGAAGGACTTGCTGTCTAAAACGCGTTTGTCTGTATCACTGCTGCTGTTGCTGGCGAAATAAAAACTTTGCCACTTACCCGGAGTGCTTTTGACATTTCCATGAAGGGAAATTGATTACTGAGCTGCCATTTGATGCGCGGATACCAGCGCGCCATAGCACCCGCCGATGAGTGCCCCGAGACCTCTGGTAGAATTGAGCTTTAATATATATATATATATATATATATATATATATATATATATATTTACTGAAAAAACCATAGGTTTCACACATGTTATAGTTAGCTGGACATTTCACTCATACAAAACCATTGAAATTCCCCCGTTATAGTTAATTCAGCTAACTATAACTTGCGCCCCCGCAATTCACTGCTGAAGACGTCACATATTACATGACTCATGACTCATGACATGGTCAGTGACATCACTCATGACATCACTGATGACATCTCAAATGACATCACTGATGACATCACTGATGACATCATCCAGTGAATGTGTGTCTTTCTGAATAATAAATATGTTTTATATATGTATATCTAAAGGTCGATGGATGAATTTTTTTTTAAATAAGTGTCTAAATGGATGTTTTTTTGTAAAAATGATTGTATAACTGACTTAAGTGTATCTTAGTGAATACATGTATTAGCGAGTAATGTTTAAATATGAAAATATCTGTATCAGTGTCTAACTTTTTGTATAAGTGGCTGCATGGGTTGGTGACTAGCTACATGAGTGTCAATATGGGTTATTAGTTGGTTTTTAGAGTATCAGTATGAGTGTCTGTATGGTTTAGTGGGGGGTATTACTTACCGCATAGATGCATGAATGGGTGACCCACTGTTTTTATGTGTTTTGAAGACAGCATGTGTGCAGGACCTTATGGGTGGATGAGTGTGTCAATGGGTATGTTAGTGAGTGAATCACTGTCTCAATAGTATCTTTATGAGTAACTACATATGTGTTAAACTAGTATATGTGAGTATTGATGTATATAAGTGAGTATATGTGAGAGCGAGAGATTGTAAGAGTTCCTGTATAAATAAGTATGTGTTTCTATAAATGATTGTTTAAGAGAGTAAGTATGTGTACGATTCTGTAGAAGTAAGTGTAGTGGTGGGTGTATAGCTGTATATGCAAGTAAATGGATTTTTGATAGTTTATTTGCATGTGTGAGTTTGTGTGTGAGTAACTCTATAGATGAGTGTCCCTGTGTAATAAGATGTATAGGTGTATGAGTACATATGATGAGTGAGTACATGTATGAGTGCCTTTATAGAAATGTTACTGAATGACTGGATGTGTATGTAGATTTTGGAATTACTGAATAGGTTGGTCTAACTGGAACTGGTATCTCCATTTTTTTGAAAATGTTAGTTTCTATTTTTGAATGTGTGTATCAAGGGTATATTACGCTGAGAGGAGGTCTGCCACTCTTTCACAAGGATGGTGTCTTCAGTGATGTCATCAGTGAAGTCATGAGTGATGTCACTGACCATGTCATGAGTGATGTAATATGTGACGTCATCAGCAGTGCATTGCGGGCGCGCGCGTTATAGTTAGCTGAATTAACTATAACGGGGGAATTTCAATGGTTTTGCATGAGTGAAATGTCCAGCTAACTATAACATGTGTGAAACCTCTGTTTTTTTTCAGTGAATTTCTAAGGTTTTTTAAATGCTAATTCCTAACTATAACGGGTGGGAAACCTATGTTTTTTTCTGTGAATTTCTAGGGTTTTTTAAATGCTAATTTTTAACTATAACATGGCTGAAACCTATGGTTTTTTCAGTGAATTTTGAAGGTTTTTTAAATGCTAATTTTTAACTATAACGTGGCTGAAACCTATGGTTTTTTCAGTGAATTTCAAAGGTTTTGTAAATTATAATTTTAAATGTATTAATTGTTATATTTTTTATACTGATTTACTACATTATTTTAAACTATTTATTTTTAGATATTTTATTTATTAAATTACATTACACATTTTTAATATAAATTGAAAAAAAATTTTTTTTTAAATATTGAAATTGTAATACATATTTTTTTATTTAATATTTTTTAATTCATTTATATTTTATATAGCAGGCAATCATATCCTATAGAAGGAGATTCAAGTTACTGGTAAGTACAGTTAAATGTACCTTTCAGGAATAGTAGTGAGCTAGATTGGGGAATGAATTCCTCTTCAATCCTGAGGTCCCCTGTGAGCCAACTAGCCCACCAGGTACCTCCAGTATGCGCCAGGCAGCTGTGTTGCAGAGAGTCGTTCAAAGGGCACGCCTCCTTTTTACAACACTCTGCAACACAGCTCCGTGGCGCTTACTGGAGTTACCTGTTGGACTAGTTACCCCCTAGGGGACCTCTGGATTAAACTGGAATTAATTCCCCAACTTAAAACGCACCTCAGGGCATTTTTGCACTCACATCACCTCAAGCTCTGCCCCCTACCTTCACCACTGTGCTAACACGCCCTGCAGAGTGTTCTAAGTTGGGGGATTAAGTCCCCTTGCATACTGGGGGTTCCTGGGGGCCAACTAGCCCACCGGGAACCTCCAGTATGCGCAAGGAGGCTGCGTTGCAGAGACGTGTAATGAGGCCATGCCCCTTTTTACACCTCTGCAACACAGCCCCCGGGCGCGTTTGCAGAGGGGGAACTTATTCCCCTTGCATACTGGGGGTCCCTGGGGGCCAACTAGCCCACCAGGAATCTCCAGTATGCGCCAGGGGGCTGCATTGCAGAGAGGTGTAATGAGGCCACGCCCCTTTTTACACCTCTCTGCAACGCAGCCCCCGGGCGCGTTTACAGAGGGGGAACTAATTCCCCTTGCATACTGGGGGTCCATGGGGGCCAACTAGCCCACCAGGAACCTCCAGTATGTGCCAGGGGGCTGCATTGCAGAGAGGTGTAATGAGGCCACCCTCCTTTTTACACCTCTCTGCAACGCAGCCCCCTGGCGCGTTTGCAGAGGGGAACCAATTCCAATTGCATACTGTGGGTCCATGGGGGCCAACTAGCCCACCTGGAACCTACAGTATGCGCCAGGGGGCTGCATTGCTTTGCCCCGGTGGGTGGTGGTCCCCGGGCCAGTGTGGGGGGATTGGGCCCTCCCCACACTTCTTTTTCACTATGCCCCGGGATTTGGTCCCCTGGGGGTAATTTGAAAAAAAGCAGACCGAGTTTTTTTTTTTTAAATGTGGGGCACCTGAGCAGGCCTAGGGGGTCAAGCTGTTTCTACCCTGCCCCCTTTTTGCATTCTACGCGTTTGTTTTCACAAGATGGCTGCCAACACTTCCTGGTTTGGAGTGTTCACAGCCAATGAGCATGCAGCTCGTACTCGGAAAGGTACGCGTACGGTACTCGTACCCCGCGATTTTTGTCAAACAAAATGTGGGGGGGGGGGCCTTTGGGGTCCCTGTGGGACCCCCTGAGCAGGCCTAGGGGTTAGGGTGTTTCTACCCTGCCCCCTTTTTGTGCTCTTCACGTTTGTTTTTCTGCTTTCTTGTGCCTCAGTCTACCGAGGCACAAGATGGCTGCCAACACTTTCTGATTTGGAGTGTTGACAGACAGTTGACAGCCAATTAGCATTCAGCTCGTGCTCAGGAAGGTACAGAGTACAGTAAGCTTACAGTAAGCTTACCTAAGCTTACCGTAACGCCTCCAATATATAGTTATGATTTTACTTTTGATTTTCTCAGGAACTACTGAACGGATTTACACCATTTATCAAAAAGGCCCATCTGCGAACAGAACCTTTTTGCCAAGTTTGGTGTAATTCCGTTCAACCGTTCGGACTGTAGCCCCGGCTAAAGGTCCTATGGAAAATTGCATGGGAAAAATACATTTTGGGATCCCCCTTTTTTCTCGGCCCCCACTTGACGAATCACCCCCAAACTTTCAGGGAAGGAGCGGAGCGGTGCAGGCAATTTTCTTGGAGAAATTCGTGAAGATTCGACCACCGGCGCCAAAGTTATTCCCACTAGAATGTTGCCGATTTCCTATGGAAACTAGGTTTTAACAATAACTACCTGAACATACATGGCCTTATAGTTAGGTTCACATTTTATACACACAAAACCACAGAAATTCAGCAGTTATAGGTAAAGATATCTGAAGAAACTATAACTTGTGCCCATGGGTAACTATAAGTCGAGCCTTCGCCTTGCACTGCTTATTACCCCACACATTACTTTACTCATGACTTCTTCTATGACGTCATTGATAATATCACTGCAACATTTGCAATGAAAGTACTGGTGAGAAAACTGTGCATGACGGGGCCACAAGCATATGTGTGTCTGTGTGTGTGTGTTTATATATATATATATATATTTCTCCACACGTTGGTTCACTAATCCCCGGCCATTGAGCTCTCTTCGCGGGTGCTGGAGGGATAGAAATGAGAATGTAAGATTTGGGAAATGGAATTGTAACCCCGGAAAAATAATCAGCTGAAAATAAGGTGTCATTATTTTCTAAAGAACTGAAAAGATAATTGTCTCAAAGACTGATTTTATATAAAAATTACAAAAAAACTACAATAACCACAATGCCTAGCAACTAAGCAGAGGAAATGATGTAATAATCATGTAAATGCTTTAAATGGTTTTGAAAAAATGCAGGAAGTTGATCATGACCAAGATGCTTGCAGCATCGAAACGCGTTGATCAAATGCTTTCTTTTTGCCTTTAATGATTTAAAATAAATGAAATTGTGGAAATTCAAAGGGAGTGCGCCCATTTATCCTTTCTAATCGAAGGAAAAGTGTGTTGATATATATATATATATTTATATATATATATTCACTGAAAAAAACATAGGTTTCAGGCACTTTATAGTTAGAAATTAGCATTTAAAAAACCTTAGAAATTCACTGAAAAAACCATAGATTTCAGGGGCGTTATAGTTAGCTGGACATTTCACGCTTACAAAACCATAGAAATTCCACAGTTATAAAATGACATCACTGATGACATCATCCAGTAGCTGTCTGTTTCTGTAAAGTTTAAATATGTTTTATATCAATCAACCAATTTGCACTGAAACCATTAGCTACTTTGCACAGAGGACGGTCTTGCCCACATGGGCATTATAAACCAAAACCATATATTTATATATTGTTTTTAATCATTGAACCAACTTATTTATATACAGTATATTTAATATATATATATTTTTTTATACGTGTTTTAAAATCTTATCTTATTGTTATTTTATATTAAATAAACGGTTGATAATAATGTGAGGTGTGCCCACAGTGGGCAAAAGTTATACCCTTCTATGCAAAATGAGTCTAAGTTGGCCATTGATATAGTTGCATGAACAAAAACTGGGGTAGTAGCATGGTTGTGTATATGGTGACCCCCTACATGCAGACTAGTCGTTTTTGTGTCCTGCACCCTCGCTAATGGTCCCTCTATAGCAAGAAATGAGGTTTACGTTATGTATTTATACAGTAATCACAAAGTTCACTACATTTTAAGAACAAGAGTACTGAATTGAATGTTATTTATTTTCTTGTTACAGTGCTGCTAAATGCTTTGAATTGTGTTAATATCAGTTGTGCATTCACGCATATAGTATGTCTTCTATGTTCATTATGCACTCGTGCACTTTAAAAATGGTGATTTGGCCTGTGTACCGCGTCATGTGATCAAGGCTCCACGAGAGCCGAAACGCGTCGTGGCAAACTGGTGTTGGGCAAAATAAATCTCTGAGGAAACACCAACCATTGGGTCTCGTCTCGTCTTTTACAGATATTGGCTGTTGGCGCTACATACCGCATATATATATATATATATATACACACCAAGCTGTATTGAAGAATGAGAGGGTGTATAAGTGTCTGGATGCACAATTTAGCAGGTGTGTGACTGATTGTATAAGTGAGTGATTAAACATTTCTTACTGAATGCATCGGTTAGCGACTAAACTGTGTGAATGTCTCTATCAATCTGTCTGTTGTTGTGTAAACTGCTACATGGGTTGGTTAGTAGGTACATAAGTGTCTGTATGGGTTATTGTTTCTTTGCCTGAGAATTTGTATGGGAGAATGAGTGTGTGTGTGGGTGGGTGGAAGGTGTGTGACTCTGTGCATTGATGTGTGAATGGTTGATTCACTGTGTGTATGGGTTCAATAGTGCACATGGAAACAGCTCAATGAGTGGGTGAGTGTGTGTATGGGTGTGTTGGTGAGTGAATACATGTCTCAGTGGTACATGTCCAAGTAACTGTTGACTGATTTTTACCTCCTGCGCGCCCTATTCACGGATCAGGGCTGCGCTCATAGGAGCATGTGGATACTGCGTGGGATAAGTGGTGAGGAGATATCAGTACGGGGGTCCGAACCTTTGGGGTCGGATGTGCCGTGTCACACCGCCATGGGTCTCCGGCGCTACGTGGTAGCATAATTCTTGGGACCGTATTAGCAGTGCGACTTTACCCCTTCCACCTTGCCTAATTACATAACGGACTTCCTTACAGTATCGGTGAGGTTGCCATTTCATCCCGATGCTGCCGGGGGAGGTGCGGCGGTTGTAATGCGCATTGCACGGCTGATTAAGCCAGGACAGGGCTCCCTGTTGACTTCATGAGATTGCGGTAGCAGGATAGTGCGGTGAGCGTCCCTGAAGGAGCGAAGTGCTCACGCTGTGCATCTGGGCCTTTGCAGCTACACTGTTGAATTGACTCTGCCCCCTACTGATGCCCCAACCAGGTGGATCTCGTGGGCAAGCACTGTACATCCTGTGGGGCAGTTGTTACTTCGGTGTGGTCAGTCTTGGCTATAGCAGCAGGAGGGCAGGCGGGAGCTCTTGGGTGGCTGCCAGGACTCTGATATTTGAGCACTTTAGCAACGCTTTGGAGGACTTGGGTCAGGTTGGCCGTATCGTAATAATATTGCTCTCTGCCCATTAATCATGGAATACCCCCTTTTGGCATGACTACTACAGCAGCGCCCCTGTGATACTTCTAATTTTTCTCCTATCAAGTTGGGGACTGTGCTGGGAGTTCACAGTTGTGATTTGGAGTGACTCTTGAGCATCTGCACCAAATATTGGCGTTGCCTTCCCCCATGCAGCAGGGTCGCAGATAGTCCTCATCGGTGCAGCGACTGTGGGCAAGATGGGGAAAACTGACAAGACCCAATCCAAACTGCACTTTGAGCACAGCAAGTCAACGCGGCATCGCAATGATGATTGTGGCTCTATAGCTTCTGAGCCAGTGATGGATCCCTCCGCATCTGAAGGAAACGGGAAAAGGAGAGCGGAGCAGGAGCTTCAGCCACCCTAAGTACATACGATTACATAATTGATTTGAGTGACATGAAGGCATGTGGACACTGTCCCTGTCCTCATGCTGCACCACTGCATTGTCTACACCCCCTTTGCCTCTGAGTTTTGGAGCATTTTGGAGACGGATTGAGTTTAGCAGCAAAGACTCCACCACCTTGCCTGACCTCAAGATGGCCGCCTCAGTTGGTCTCCCCACGACGCCCTACCACTAATGGACAATTGATCTGGCCATCTACCCGATCTTGATTACAGCCCTCACTGACCCTTCATCCTGCTCTCCCTCCAGAGCATCGTTGATCTTTCCCTTGACTGTGGAGACTTGGCTATCTGACTGACGCCCAGTGGAGCTACCTGTTCGCTGAAGAGGAGATGGGGTGTGGATTCCCCCTCGGCCGTCACCTACCCAGCCGGACCTTGGACAGACCGTCCTTTGTCTCTCTGTTGTATCCCCCTCCTACTCCTTCACCCTACCCCTTTCCCCCCTCTACGCTCCTTTCCTCTCGTCATCTTTGCTCTTTAAATGTTTTTTCTGTTGAGACCTAGCTATCTGACCAATGCCCGGTGGAGCTACCTGATAGCTGAAGAGGAGATGGACTGTGGATTCCCCCTAGCCGTCACCTACCCAGCCGAACCTGGGATACACTTCCCCTTTGTCTCTCAGTCATATCTATACCTTACCCCCTTCCCCTTCTTCCCTCCATTTTAGTTACCCTCTATGTTCTTTAAATGTTTTAATGGGTTTTTTTTGTAATTTGTAACTGATGTAATATGGCAACTATGTGGAACCTTATGTAAAGGTCTCTGATACCTTCGGGTCTAGCCAGCACTATATACAACTCTTAAATAAATAAATAATAGATATGTAAACTGCATATGTTAAAGGCAGTATATGTGAGTGATGGTGTATATAAACAACTATATGTTTGAGTGACTGAGTCTGACATTGGCTGTTTGGATGAGTGTGTATCACTGATTATATAAGAGAGTAAGTATGTGTTACTATCTGTATGAATAAGTAAAGTGGTGTGTATATAATTGTATAGGTGACTAAATTGGAATATGGGACTGTGATAGATTCTTTGCCTGACTAAGTGGGTGTGTGAGTAACTGCATGGATGAGTAGCGGTATGTGATTGTCTGTATAGGTGTATGACTGAATATGATAGTATTGTATTTATGAGTGATTGCTTGTATGGGTAATTGTATGGATCAATCCGTAGATGTGTGTCTAGACCTAGCAATCAGTGAGTGTGTATGTAGTAACTGGTATTGCTCTGTTAACAATTCTGTATTTTTCTGTGGATGTATTAAATATTATATTAGAGTATGAAGAGCTGCATCAGATTTTCATGTGGATGATGTCATCAGTGATGTCATCAGTGATATAATTTGAGATGTCATAAGTGATGTCATCAGAGATGTCACTGTCAATGCCATGAATGATGCAATATGTGACGTCATGAGCAGTGCATTGCGGGAGTGCGAGTTATAGTTAGCTGAACTAAATATAACGGTGAAATTGCTATGGTTTTGTAAGAGTGAAATGTCCAGCTAACTATAATGCCCCTGAAATCTATGTTTTTTTCAGTCAATTTCTAAGGTTTTTTAAATGCTAATTTCTAACTATAATGTGCCTGAAACCTATGTTTTTTTCAGTGAGTGTCAATGGTTTTTTAAATGCTAATTCTAACTATAACGTCTGTAAAAGCTATGTTTTTTTCAATAAATTTCAAAGGTTTTTATAAATGCTAATTTCACTACAATGTCCCTGACACCTATTTTGTAAGTACATTTTAAAAAGGCGTGCATACTTTTTGTAGTGAAAAACTAACTGTAACAGTAGTCTGATATAAGTTATGATTTAACAATGTTTAAAACTTAATTAGCACTAATTAAAAACTAAGTGTAGAAAAACTATGACGTAGCAGCTACGATACCTGACTTCGAACAACACTGTTTAAAGTTCAATCCCGGCTCTGGTGGCTCGTTAGCCCACCATTATGTCATTATGTAGGCAATACCTTGCTTAATGTTCCCGACACCCCCAAGTGCCTGGAAACCTCTCTGAAGGCAGCTGTACGCCTTACAAATCCTGGCATTTTTTAAATTTAAAACCATAATGATGACAAATATTAACACGTATTTTATTTTTCTTCTATTCGGAATGATTTTTTTTAAATGTCCTCTATTTAGAATTACGGCAATTAGTACATGTCTTTAGTCAAGAGGAACGAAATGACAAGGTTTGCCGGGTAACAAATTTTAAGCTTTCCAACGTTATACATATACGTGTAAAGATCGAAATCAACACTTTACAGCTTCACATTTTCTAACTTTTCCAAACACGTCCACAAGTTACACAGTGAAAACGTGAGCACGTCTCAACATTAAAACGTGACATCTAAATGGACGGAGCCCCATGTTCCTTCCATAGACTACTCAATAACCAAAAAGTATATAAACCACACCCATTGATTGATTAGTTTTGTTTATGCGAGTTATTTATGCGTGTCCCTTCTGTGATGCCTGTTCTATTATCTAGCATTAGATTCTTCTTTTGCGACAACAAAAGACATTAAGGAGCTGTAGGTTGTTTGATTATGGCATAGTAGATCCTTATAATACGTAGATATTTCTCAATATTTAAAGATTTGTATTTAGAAAAAAGTATTACTGCTTGTTTTCTCCATTTATATGTATTGTCAGAAGGTTGTATCCAGAAACACTGTAAATAGAGAAAACACTGTTCCTTTTATGCCTCCTTTGAGATTATATACTGTGACTAAGTACATTTGTAATAATCAAGGTATAGCAGATCTCAGAGGTGTTGGTGATCCCTGGGCGCGAAGACTAAAAATGTATATATAACCCTAGCAGCTTCTGGTTCTTACTCTGTTCCCCCCCTGGATTATATAGAGTGAGTATATATTAAGCATTGGCGGATTTAACGAATTGGCAATCCGTGAAATTGCGTATTTACGGATTCGCAATCCGCAAAATCCGCGAACTATCGCGAATTTTGTGGATTCCTTTTTTTTTGTGTTCGCAAGTGTTTCTGCCATTTCGCAAGGGTTTTTTACCAGTTCGCAAACGCGAACTTACTTGTCGAGTAGCAACGGTCGCGACCATGTTGTTTCTACGTCTGGTTCATCACAGCACCCTCTGTTTCACCACTGCCACCCTCTGTTTCACCACTGCCACCCTCTGGCTCACCCATGCCACCCTCTGGCTCACCCATGCCACCCTCTAGTTCATCACTGTAGATTATGGGGGGAAAAGCACACCTGCCCTGCCTCAACTGACATGAATGAATTAGGGGCTGATTAATGTGTCACTGAATTTGAACTTCCAGGCTGGCACCTGCTTCCTTATCTGTAATTGCTTTCTGTTGCAGTGTAATTTTTTTAACAGGACGTTTGTTGTATACTTGTAGCTATTCTCCAAGCCTGCTGTGAGGGTCAGAGCAGGGTCATAGAATAGTTGCAAGTAGGCAACTGAACTCTGAAGGGACCCCTCAGGAAGCACTACAGGGAATGGTTACTAATGATAAGATTGAACTTTTGCACCTGCGGAGTGCTTTCAGTTTTGCAAAAATCCAAATATCCAGCAGCATCCACAAAAAGTAATCCTTCCAGGTCAAGATCCAAATCAAAGTGACCAGCACATGAGGAAAGCACTGGGAGGAGCCTGCTGGACAGGAACAGGAAGTTGGAGACTGTGGGGCACTTCCTTCCTCCCACCCCCCACCCCCCGAAATGGACTCCTTGCAAAAAAAAAAGTGCAGGCAAATGTCAACCTGAGGAGTTATTCTGATAAAAATCATAATTTTCAAGGTTTATGCTGCCTGCTGGTGGATTTCTTGTGCGAAATTGTATAGTATTCTAGTTGGCAAGTGCGACCAAGCAAAAAATCCGCTTCGCACGGATTTATGAATTTTCGGCAAATTCGCGAGAGTTCGCGGATTGCGAATTTGCCGAAAATCCACGAGCGGAACGGATTTTACGCCCATGCTTAGTATATATAATGTAATATTCACATTCATACTGAACTCATAGGAGTTTATGACCCATCGACGCAATGACAAACATTTGTGAAGTCCCGAAGAAAATAAGCTTTCAACATATTCACCACTGGAAAATATTCTCCTACTCCTTATTGAATACTTGGGTATAGTAGTGTATGTTATAGTATTATCCTATATAATCTTAAAGGAGAACCTGACCTATCAGCGAAGCAGTAAGCGACCTCTGAGCACTAAGACAGAACTTTCTCGCATTCTACAGACTAGAAATGTAAAGTGGAGTGACCGTTATTATTCTTCTCCTGTGGAATACTATAAACTCACCCTGTATATTCTAATACTGTGAGTTTATAATACTTCAGAGGGGTTGGACATCTATCTGTGGGACAAATGTACAATACATTCTACAGTTATTTCCGTAGATAACTTAGTATCTCACACTTTGTTACACGGCTAATGTTTCTTAAAATAGTAGTTGCTAAAAAAAAATTGTATATATAGTGCTTCATCTAATGTTTTGATGAAGCGTACACTTCTATGTAATATCACGTCAGTTGTGTTTAACAGTTTGATTGTTGTTGAGACCTGAGATGATGTAGTACGGGAGTGCGTCTAGTAGCACTTCTTTTCTACTCTATCTAAAAGTAGCTAATGGATGCCCTTTTATACCAACAAGGATATGGGGCAACACTTTTACAAACTATAGCCAACAAAAAAAGGGAGGGTGTGGCCATGATTAAGGGATATTTTATCAATTGCGTTTTTATTTGTCACCCCTCTGATATATACAGCTTCACTTTTCTAAGAAAGTATATTTGTGATTGCTTAATAAAAACTGTTTCAAACCTAGACTGAAATTTTTGCAGCACAACCACAACTCCCCATCAGAAAAGTAAATTACATCATAAGTAAATAGTGCTTCTGGGAAGTATCCCACCGGAGACTTAATTAAAAGAAGTCCGCACGGTACCCTAGTCGCGTGCGGGAGCTTCACTGTGATTGGCTGCCAGAACTCCAAACCAGGAAGAGTTGGCATCCATCTTGTGTCTCGGTAGAAGCGAGTCACCAGAAAACTGGGAAACAAAGGTATAAAACAAGAGAAGGGGTCATGGTAGAACACCCTGACCCCCTAGGCCTGTTCAGGGGGTCCCAGAAGAACCCCAGGGCCCAAAAAAAGAATTTAAAAAATGATTTAAACAATTGGCGCTTTGGGCGCAGGGGTCACGGGTTCCTGCATTTTATTTTAATGAGGCCCCTGGGTAGGCTAGGTCTCGAGTTATTTGTTTAAAAAGTAATAGCGGGGGCTGGCTGGGGCCCCCGCAGTCCCGGGGCTTCACTTATGTTGGGAGGGGGGGCAGTAGTCTGTGGAAATAGGTCCTTTGTGTATTTGTTAAAAACATAATGGCGGGGGCTCGCTGGGGCCCCCGCCGTCCTGGGGTTTTACTCAGGTTGAGAGGGGGTGCAGTATGCTGTGGAAATTATATTGGAAAAACAACAATGCACGTATTGCAGCCTTTCTTTAATATAATGTGGAATAATGTTTATTTTTTATGCAGTGTTCACTTTTGTAACAGATAGAGTCACTTTGTTACAGGAAATGTATTAATATGTAGGAGGGCGTGTTCTGTATGTGTGCGCGGAACAAAATTAACGTTTGATTGGCTGAGGTGTTCCAACAACAACCTTAATGTTCATTGGGTGTGAACCATTGAAAGTAGAAGTGTTTCCTGCCAATCACTTCTCCTCCGCAGAGTAGCAAGGACATCTAATTGGCTCACATGTTGTAAGGAGGACCTTCCTGAGCTTAATGTTGATTGGTTGCGAACTATTGAAAGTAGAAGTGTTGCTAGATATTCCCTTCTCCTCCGCAAAGTAGGAGGGACTTCTGATTGGCTATCGTGTTCTAAGGAGGAGCTTCCAGAGCTTCATGTTGGTTGGTTGCGAACTATTGAAAGCATAAGTGTTGTCAGACATTCACTTGCTCTCCACGGAGTAGGAGGGACATCTGATTGGCTGACGTGTTCAAAGGAGGAGCTTCCAGAGCTTAATGTTGATTGGTTACGAACTATTGAAAGCAGAAGTGTTGGCCACCATTCACTTGCGCTCTGCTGAGTAGGAGGGCCAGCTGATTGGCTGATGTGTTCCAAGGAGGACTTTCCCGAGCTTAATGTTGACTGTAAATCATTGAAAGTAGAAGTGTTGTCAGCGATTCCTTCCCTCTCTGCCGAGTATTAGGGATATTTCATTGGGTAAAGTGTTCCAAGCTCGACCTTCCGAAGCTTAATGTTCATTGGCTGTGAAGCATTAAAAGTAGAAGTGTTGGCAGCCATTCCCTCCTACTCTGCAGAACAACATGGACATTTTATTGGCTAAAGTGTTACGAGCACACGTTTGCTCCTTATTGAGTGGGAACGGTTCACTGATGTCAGTCATTTTGTACGGGAAAACAAACTAGTAGAGGGGAGGGTAGGAACACTATTAACTCTGTACAGTGGTCACAACGTGATGGACAGGGATTGTGAAGGTAAACATTGTTTTTTATATATTTTAAGGGCCATATATATAATTGCTGTGGGGTGCACAAATCACGGCGGAAAAATAACAGTGTCTTGCAGACTTCTTTTTATCAAGTTTACGGGTGGGATACTTTCAAGGAACACTATTTACTTATAATGTGGTATTAATTTTCTGACGGGGAGGTGTTGTTGTGCAGCAAAAATTTCAGTCTAGGTTTGAAACAGTTTTTATTTAGCAATTACAAATGAACTTTCTTCGGAAACTGACACTGTAAATATCGAAGGGGTGACAAATAAAAATGGAATTTCATAAAATATCAGTTAAGCGTGGCGACACCCTTCTTTTTTCTGCTGAAATTTGTAAAAGTGTTGCCCCATATTCTTGATAATATAAGAGGGCATCAGTTACTTTTAGATAAAGTACAAAAGAAGTGCAACAACAAACACTCCCGCACTACATTATCTGAGGTCAGAAGAACAAGTAAAAAACAGTTAACACAAATGACTTCATATTAGATAGAAATATATGCATTATCATTTTTCAAATTTGTATTTTGTAGAATTTGGGAATGTTTTGTGGTAGTGCTTAGAGATGGCACACTGTTCCGCTAACAAATCACATACTCATTTAAGAATATATAGGATAGTACTATTATAATATACAGTACTGGTCCTATATATTCTATAGGGAGAACATGAATAGGAACCGCAACTGAGAAGAATAGAAATTAGAAAATACAATTCAGAAATGTAGGGTTTATCAAATATTTAAAGTAACAAAGTATGTATGAAAGCTCTATTTTTCATACTGCAATTTCGTAAAATATGCTCACCGAAAAAATATCCGATCAAGTGCGTTATAATGTTTTGTGAGCTGTATTACAGGTGGTGCAACAAATCTCCAATTCCTCTTCTGAAACAATAGGACAGTCAATTACAATATAACAAATAACACCATTGTTACACAAAAAAGAAAAGGAAAATATAGTTATGAATAGAACAGAAGATCCATAACGAAATACTTTCAAGCTGTAATTATTTTTTCAGCTTCTTTTCTTTGGGGCGTCGAAAAGTTAGACGTTCATGGAGACAGGTCATGAAGTCCTCTGTGATCATTATACTGTGAAATTTATAATATACATATTCACAGTATATGATCAAATGGGGGGAACAGACTAAAAGCCAGAAGCTGGTAATGTTGCTTATATATCTTTACTCTTCGTGCCGACGGGTCATAAACTCCTCTGAGATCACCATGACTGTTCATATTTTAATATACATATTAACAGTATATGATCACTAGGGGAAAAAAGACTAACAACTGGAAGGTGGTGAAGTTAATTGTAAATGTTTAAAGTTTGCGCCGACAGGTCACCAACACCTCTGAGGTCAAGTACAGTGTCAATATTATAGCAATGCTTTCTGTAATCTGTCTGTTTCTGAAAACAAGCTTCTGACGTTACAGAAAAAAAAGGCAAAAACATGCAATAACACTTTTTTCTACATATTTATGTTTAAATATTGACAAATAGCTACGTATTATAAATATCTACTAAGCCATAATCAAACAACTTACAACTCTAGAATAAGTTTTGTTGACACAACACAAGAATACAACGCTAGAAAATGGAATCTGCATCACAGAATGGACATGGAGCAATAACTGCCGAAAATGAAACTAATCGCACAACGAATGTGGTTAATATAGTTTTTTGTTATTGAATAGTCAATGGAAGGAAGATGCGGCTCCGCCCATTTAGATGTCACGTTTTACAGTTTACACATGCTCACGTTTTAACTGTTTAACTTGTGCACGTGTTGGGAAAAGTTACAAACTGTGAAGCTGTAAAGGTTTCGATTTCCATCGTAACACGTATAAGGTCCTTAATATCTACATACGTTGGAGAGTTTTAAAAGTGTTAGCCGACAAACTGTGTCATTTGCACTCTCATGATTAAAAATATCTAAATAGAAGACATTAAAAAAAGTGCTAATATTTGTCATCACTATGCTGTTAAATAAAAAAAATGCCAGCATTTGTAAAGCGTAACGCTACCCCTGGAAAGGTATGCCGGCGCTCAAGGCATTGGGAAGATTAAGCAAGGTGTTACCCACAGTGAGATAGTGGTGGGCTAAGATGCTGCTGGAGTAAGGAATCGAACTGTGAACGCTGTTGTTCGAAGTCAGGTATTATGGGTGCTGCGTCATACTTATACTACACTTATGTTAATTACTGCTAATTAAGTTGAATCCATTGTTAAATTATAAGTAGGTTTCCTTGTTTTCCATTTTTACTGATTTTTACAGATAAATACAGACAGAAAAGTATTAATTTTCCTTTTTGTATTTATTTTAAAATGTGGATAAAAATGGAAATTGGGTTATTTTTTGAGCGATTCTAAATGCTGTCAATGATGAGTGCCAGGCCAATAGGTGTGTCGTCCTAAAAGTAAAAGGGTTAAAACAATAAAATAATTTTTGTAAAGAACCTTAAAGAGCAATATATATGCTTGTATATGAAAACATGCACATTTTAATATCAAGGTTGTGTATAGTTTATCATCTAAGAGTGTTTATATGACTGAAAACGGTCAGTCCTTCAGGCATGAGTGCATATTTATCAGACAAATAAATGTGGAAATATACTCATTTCAGATTATTTTTTTACAAAACCCAAAATATATATGGGTAAATACAGATACAATTATTTAAAAAAATATGAATAAATACAGACGGAAATGCCCAAAAAATAAATACTATAAAACCAGGAGCCATAATTATAAGTTATAAAAGACTACTGTTTAGTTTGTTTTCACTATAAAAAGTATACACGTTTTTCAAGTTTACTTAAAAAACATTATAGGTTATAGGGACATTGTAGTTAGAAATTAGCATTTAAAAAACCTTTGAAATTCACTGAAAAAACCATAGGTTTCAGGGCCGTTATAGTTAGAAATTAGCATTTAAAAAACCTTAGAAATTAACTGAAAAAACCATAGGTTTCAGGGGTGTTATAGTTAGCTGGACATTTCACTTGTACAAAACCATTGAAATTCCACTGGTATAGTTAGTTCAGCTAACTATAAATCACGCCCCTGCAATGACTGCTCATGACGTCACATATTACATCATTCATGGCATGGTCAGTGAGATCACTGATGACATCACTGATGACATCTCAAGGAGAAAATTCAATAAACAAACTGTACAAAGGTGCTGGTCAAAGGCAAATGAGAAATCAAGAAAAGAATGCCTAATTCCGAAGAAACCAAATGAGACCACAAAAGAAGAACCAATCCGCCTAATTTTGGATTACACACAAAAATCCAAGAAGATTGTCAACATCTTAAGAAAAAATTGGAAAATCTTAAAACTCAATAGAACTATGGGAAAATTCATGGGAAATCCCCCTACCATTGCATATCGCAGAGCCAAAAACCTCAAGGATCGACTTGTCCAGTCACCTAAAAAGCAAACAAAAAAAAGACTTGTGGTTGAAAACAAAGGGCTTTGTGAAATGTCATTGTTGTAAAGTGTGCCAGATAGCCAATCCTATGACAGAGATTGCAATGGCAGGTGGAAAATGATGGCGGATTTGTGACCTCATAACCTGTAAAAGCCAATACACAGTGTATATCATCGAATGTCCGTGCAAACTAAAATATGTGGGCAGTACGATTTGTGAACTTAAAAAACACGTGCTGGAACATGTTTGAGCTACAGTGAACAAGGATGAAAACAATGCGGTGGCAAAGCATATGGAGTCACACCACAAAGGTGACTGGAAAACGTTAACGTTTTGTGGGATTGAGACTGTTCCCATAAGTGATCAAGGAGGAAACAGAGAAAGGACACTACGGCAGAAAGAATCCCGCCATATCTTAAACTTCAGAAACTTGTCCCCATATGGATTGAACCAATCAGAAGAGTTTTATATACATTTGTGAGCTTCCCGGTGCTGAAAACTGTTCATGATTTTAAATATTACCATGATGACAACCAAATATACGCAAGTTAGATTCTTGAAACAACAAATAAGATATGCATATGGTTATCAATGAAAATAAACCTTTCGGAAAACTAATCACCCACTGGAGGGACAAAACACAAAATCAAATAATTGAATTGTCCTAAAAACATTTGGATGTTACCCACTAGAGGGGGAAAGAGTGACATCAAACGGAACAATAAAGTTGTATGCAAAGACGAAAACAATAAAAAAATGGTTTTAACAACAATAGAAAAAATTGCATACGCAAAGGCTGGCCGAACTGTTAAAAAGACTTAAAAAAGACTTACGTTATAATTTTGCATATACTTGTGTGCTGAAACAGGAATGATCGATTGTATGAAAACTTGCGTTATCTAGGTTGTTTTCTAATGGGGACTACAGGTCCCATAATTCAATGGGCATGATTTTTAAAAAAAACAGGAAATGATGTAATGACTAATGTATTACAAAAAACGCTTTACTTCTGGTGAAAATCAACTGTGATCAAGGTATAAGGTTATTAAGGTTATACTGAAACGGGTAGGTTACTCGCTTGTTCCCCGTTCAAATGGATTTAAGAATAAATTAGCAGAGTGATGAAACTAACCTGCAAGAGTGTGACCTCGTTTGTTCTTTTGGCTAAAAGAACGGTGAGAAAAAATAAATATATATATATACATATATACATATATATATATATTTATTTTTTCTCACCGTACACATATATGTAAATACACATATCACCACTGGGTAGCTATAGTTAGGGCAGCGTTGTTTCAATAGGATATGTATTTTATATATATATATATATATTTCCCATAGGAAAAATACATATCCTATTGAATCAACGCTGCCCTAACTATAGCTACCCAGTGGTGATATGTGTATGTACATATATATCTTTACTACGATGGGTGGGTAGTGAACTTCACTACGCCAGCGGAGTTTGCAGAATTTTGCCAACTCTGCACTCCGCTGGGAGAGCGGAGTTTAGCATAAAAATCTGACTCCGACATTTGTCGGAGTTTGTCCCTGCGGCCCACCCCTAATTATTCTCGAGAAGAGAAAACAAGGCCAAACCAAGGTCATGGTACAGCACAAACATCCAGCAGCAACGATGATTGAAAAATCTGTCCACGTTACTGCAGCCCTCCTCTCTGAGAACATTCTGTGAGTGGTGCAGAAACTTCTGCCTGACCATGGGCGGAGCATACTAGTTATCATGCACGAATCACATGTATAGACATGTCTGACGTTTTATCATTAGTTGAGCTTGGGGGGTCATGTCTCTCTATGCACACCCTCACCTCATAGCTGACGTACACCAGCTACGTCTTAGGTACGCGCCCGAAGAAGAGGAAGTAGACATGGCCTTCTTAGAGAAGATGAGCGCTCAGTTGAGCTGATGGACAGTGATTGGGGAATGCCAGCAGACTGGCCATGCCGGGGTCCACGGGCTGGTAGAGGACCAAGTCCAGGCTCCGCTTTTTGCAGATCCCCTGGAATACAAGCAGTTCCCAGCCACACCAATTGGCCATCAGCAGCTTGTTGCTGCTGTCGGTGGGCCAGCCCTGTGGGCAGTCTCTTGCGTCCTTGAAAGGCAGGCAGTTGCCCTGTCCTTACTCGCCAGCTCCCCAGGTCAGGCGAGAGCTGGAAGAGGCGGTTCACAGAGCCGAGATTCAGAACGCCCATTGAAGGCTGTGTCCGGGTGCTCACTGCTGGAAGGTAAGGTTGGCCGATGCATGCCAGGGGGACAGCCTGTATTTACCAGTATATATAAATGTCAAAGAGCATCCTTGAATCTAATTTAACTCTAACTAGTTTATTCAAACTGCTGCATCTGCCCATTTGGTATTGAGACAAGAAAATCATTGTATGCATGGAAGCTATTACGGCAGAGCAGAACTATGCCGAATTCCACAGAGTATATTAATGCAACTCTGCAGAATTCCATGTAGTGCAACTTCGTGAGCTCCGCCCACCCTTAATATTCACCTCTGTCTCTTCATGGAAAGTTTTAAGCTGCTCCGTCAAGCAGGGGCCAAGAAAAAGGGCGATCCCAAAAGTTCAATTCCATGATAGTTGCCATTGGATAGAATAAAAATTACTGAACAGAATTATGCCAGATTTGGCAACAAATTAGAACTTTAGCTAGAAAGCATGCTTTTTGTGATTTGGTGTAAATTTGGTCAGCCGTTTTTAAGAAATTAGCAGTTGAAGAGGGGCATGAAAAGGGTAAAAATTTAGGTATAGCTGGATGGTTGGTGTCCAGATATGCTCTGACTGGCCAATTTAAAGGGCACTAGTCAATCCTGATTAGCTGGCCACTACATGGAGAATATGGTGCTGCAGCCAATCAATACAGATCTCATGGACATTGTCTCTGTATTCTGAAAGTGAATTAACAAATTGTAAAAGGGGGCAATGTGAGCATATCCTGACCCCCAGGAGCATGTGAATGATACCAAATGAGCCCCCCTCTTGATTGTCTGGACAACATATTGGAAAAGCATCACAGGACTCGAAGACATGGTCCATTTGAAATGCATTGGAATGAATGCCAGATTTTGAGGGTAACAAAAAGGAGCACACATTAAGAGTGATAGCAAATTTCAGCCTCAATATAAATTATTTTTTGATGGGGTACATGACTTTCTCATAAAGGTTATAAAAGGTGCTCCAGAAGCCAAAATGAAAACATATTTTCTATAAGCTCACACTATCTTCCTTAGCCTAGTGGGAAGAAAATCTGATATTATGAGCAAAACATGTACTTCCAACAGTAGCAGAGGCCTATCAGTTGATTCCCTAGTTACCTTCTGCAGTTTCACCACAGTGTTTTAATGAACAACTAGTGCTAATATTTGATGGGCCTGATTCACAAAGGTAAGCCTAGATGTTTGGTCTAAACGTATACCAAATGGCTATGGGCCTGATTACGACTTTGGTGGTGTGGGAGAGAGCCACCATACCATTGTGCCGCTCCCACACTGCCAGTGTCGACCGCCACCCTCCTGCCAGATTTGGAGTCATTTCATGGCTGTGTGTGGGCAGCTTGGCTGTCCTGCGGAGGTGCAGTTGAAAGGCTCATATGTGAGCCTTTGAAGTGCAGCGCCGAAGGAGTGCCAAAGCAAGTTCCTGTGCGGCATGGACTTTGCAGTCCATGCTGTGCAGGAATTGGGGTGAATGCACATAGGGCAGCACAACATGTGGCCCATGCATGTATTCCCAGGCCCTGAGGCATCAGGGCTCTTTGGGGATCCCTTAGTTCCCTTACCACCAGCTTTTTCATGGCATGAGCACCCCAATAAGGCTGCTGAGGGTGAGGAAACTTGTAATATGCTTGGCTGTGTCACTGCAGCACAGTCAAGTATATTGCAGCCTCAGACTGCCTCAACACCGCCAAGAATCACAGATCTTTGGTGGTTGCAGGAGTCGTATGGCGGTCCGACCGCTATAGTGGTAATTTGCACCGCACCTTCACAGTGGGTTTGGTGGTCCAATGGACTGCCAAACTCATAATTACGTCCTATGGGCCCGATTCACAGAACTAACTTAAGACCAAATCCTAAACTTACTACCATTTACTCATTTTGGTATTCAATAAAGGCACACACTCATTGATGAGTAAGTGCCTTCTGTGAATACCAAAATGAGTAAGTGCACTTACTCATTTTGGTATTCACAGAAGGCACTTACTCATCAATGAGTAAGTGCCTTCTGTGAATACCAAAATGAGTAAGTGCCTTCTGTGAATATCAAAATGGTAGTAAATTTAGGATTTTGTCTTAAGTTAGTTCTGTGAATCGGGCCCTAAGTTTACGACTTTGGGATTTCACAAAGGGCAGTTATGAGTATACTATCTTTATGTCTGCACTTGGGCCGGATCTCTGCCCCGACTGCAGACATAAAGATAGTACTCATAAATGCCCTTTGCCAATTCCCAAAGTATTATACTTAAACATTTAGTTTAAGTTTAGACCAAACATCTAAGTTTGCCTTTGTTATTCAGCCCTGTATTTATGACAAAAGTGTGGCAAACCTGAACACAATTTTAGTGGAATCAAAACTGTAGAAGTGAAATCCTTTCCTACTGAGGATTCTGCATCAGATGAAGACATTATGTGTTACAGTGTTATCATAGATATTATGCTTAGTGCTCTGAAAGCAAAAATGATGGCACAACTTTAATGCATTCTCAAATATCTTCCTTATCCATTTCAGTAAAACATTCTACATGCAGAGTGAAATGTACTTTCACAAAAGTCAAGAAGGGGGAGGTAGTGGAAATAAATGAAAGGAATCATCCTTCTACTAATCATTTTTTGCTTGAATATCTTTTATTCATTTTCAATATATACTCACAATACATATCAGATGTGGTAAACAAGGAAATATATTATGCCATCACTTAGCCATACAAAGGCTCACAGGAGAAAACACAAATCACTGTAAAGTTGTAATCACACATCATTGCACCTGGGGCAGAGAGGAGAGAGGGGAGAGAAAAGAAAAGGGAAAAGCAAATTCGTCTCTCTCTGAGGTGCTCTGTTCACAATAAAAAATCACATGCCCAAGAAACAAGGGGTCCGTGGCGTAGAGATATAATGTGTTGTGGATCGAAAAAACCTAATAAGCCTCTAGTTGGAAGTCTGAACAGTTGTGAGTGTTATGTGTATCGAAAATAACTCTTAGAGAGTACTTTGTCTCGTGTCTCAGAATGCAGTGCGCCTTGAGGCATGTGAATGTGTTGCAAAGTGGCAATATCTTCCAAGCTATCATCTCCGTCAGCTCCTCCCCAATAATAGATATGGGGTGTGGCGCCCACTCTGTGTCCATGTATAACTGCTGTAAGATGGAGGGCGGCTGACATATAATCCCGTATTCAAACCAATTTAACAAATGCGTCATCCTAAAAAACAAGTCTGTCATGACGCTACAACGCAACTAACTAAGATAAAGGAAGGGAGAATAATAAAACTATTTCAAAAGCTAACACAAAAAAAAATATTAATATTGCCATATATTGTCATGAGCATGTGTCGTCGGTTCCGGGGGAGGGCCAGTGTGGGGGGCTCGGGAGGCAGGAGTCCGCTGCGGTGAGGAGTATTCCAAAAGGGGAAAGTTGACTTTTCGTGGCAGGCAGGTATCAGACCCTCAGCGCTGAGGGGGGGTGGCATCACTGTCATGCGGGGTAGAAGTATTACTACGCGGTGTGACCGTGGTGCGCTGTATGCGAGTGTGCGGCAATTGGCAATCGTGGGGACGCGCAGCCTTCCGTCTCTTCCTCTCTCCGGGCCGGACCCGGGGAGAAAACTTCCAAGTAACTACCTGGGCAAGACACGCCCGGTGGAAATACTTCAGGGTGTCATCCCAGAGCTGCGCAATGGGGAATTTTCTCAGTCCCGCCGTCTCCTCCCTGTGAAGGGTAATGCTCTCCGCCCTTGCCCAGTTGTCAAAAGAGGCACGCCAGTGTTTTATATGTGGGGGCTCATTACCTTTCCAATGTTTAGTGAGTAACCTTTTAGCCGTGACGAGCCCCAAGTCCCAAAATCTAGAGGGGACTTTATTGTGTTTCGTGCGTTTGTATAGGCCAGTAGACATACCTCCCATGTGTGTTGGTTTTCCTCTCCAACTCCCTCAGCTAATAGTGTTGTTACTGTGTGCCAGTACGTTTGTATGTTGGGGCAGGTTCATAGCATATGGAGGAGGTCCGCACCAAGCAGTGAGCATCTCGGACATGCCGAAGTTGTTATCGCAAAGTACTTGTTGATTTTATAAGGTGACAAGTACGCACGGTGTAATATATAAAATTGGATGAGTTTAAAGCGGGAGTTACGTGGCACGTTAATGGGACTGGCCAGTGCCATTGCCCATTCCTTATCTGTCCATGCCCATCCCCTGTCTGCTGCCCATTTATCTCGGAGTGGTTGGGAGGAGCATTGCGTATGCACCAATAGAGCCTGCGTCAGCCAATGGATCACATGGGAGCCATTTCCCATGACATGTAAGTATTGTACTAAAAGGTGTGTAGGCAACTCCTCGGAGATGTCTCCCCAGGCCCGTGTGAACGTGTGTATGATAGTCGCATGTAAAAGGAATTGCCAAGCTGGGAGGCCTGTGTGTGCAGCCAGCGTCACAAAGGGAACCAGGGTGCCGTTTGCATACAAGTCCCCAAGTGTGTCCACCCCAGCCTGCGTCCAGCGCTCCAGCGCAGCTTCCACCACCGCTCCAGCCTCCCGGGGTGTTCCCAGTAGCGGGAGCACCGGGGCATACGGCGTCGCTGTACGGGTAAGCTTCAAGCTGCGTATATAGCATTTTCGGGCCACTGCCAAATGTATCTGCGATGGGCATGTAGTTTTGGTCAAGGGGTGGAACAGCGTGAGGACCTGCGTGTGGGTCCAGACAGTAACATCTGTGGCAGTATCGCACAAGTTCTTCCCACTCAGCTATCCAGCCGCCCACTGTAGCTGCGCTGCCAGGTAGTAAAGCTCCTGGTTAGGAACTGCTAGTCCCCCTGCTTCCACAGACGCATATAGTTTTTTTAACGCTACCCGAGGCCTCCCAGTACTCCATATGAGGTTCCTAATCAAAGTTTCTAGCTCCCTAAAGATACGTGTCGGAACATATACTGGGATGTTAGCAAAATAGTACAATAGTCTCGGCAAAACTATCATCTTTGTCAGTGTGACATGGCTGGGCACATTGAGGAGGAGGGTCCTCCAAAAGGCCATTTGTGCTTGAAAGGAGGAGACAGCCCGCACTAGGTTACCATCTAATACATCAGGCAGGGTTCTGTATATATGGAGGTATCGGAGCATCGTGGAAAACCAAGTGAGCCTTTCATTATTGATTCTGACCACACATTCCTGAGTATCCGGGCTGAAGGAGTATGCTCCAGACTTGGCCCAGTTAACCTTGAGTCCTGACATAGCCTCAAAAGTGTGGAAGGTATCAGACAGCGCCGGTGGCAAGGAGGTTAGGTCCTTGACATACAGGAGGAGGTCGTCCGCGTACAAAGAGACTGCATGGAGACCGCCCGCTAGGGGGATCCCCCACTCCGCTCCCTGCGTTCTCAGCTGTGCCGCTAGGGGCTCTACCGCCAGCGAAAAAAGCAGCGGGGATAAAGGACATCCCTGTCTGGTGCCCCTTTTAACTTGGATTGTGTCCGACAACAAGCGACCTGTGCGTACACGCACCGTAGGCCTCTGATATAGTAAACCCACCATATCTATATATTCATCTCCAAGGTCATATTTCCTCAAGACAGCCATGAGGTAAGGCCACTTCACAGAGTCGAAGGCCTTTTCGAGGTCAAGCACCAGACACCCCGAGCGAGGCCACTGCAGTGTAGCGTAGCTTTGTACCCTGAACAATCTCCTAATGTTGTGGGAGGTGCTACGAGTGGGCACAAAGCCGTTCTGATCACTATGTATGAGGGCAGGTACCAAGGGGGCTAATCGCTGTGCCAGCGTGGAGGCAAGTATCTTGTAATCGGTGTTCAGGAGGGCCAGCGGTCTATATGAGCCGCACCCCGCCGCTCCGCATCCTGCATCGAGGTCGTTTAATCAATGAATCAGGTCCGCTGCGTGACATCTGGGTGCTCCATGGATGTCTGGGAGTCGGGTATTCCGTAGATAGCTTCATCGTGGCTTGGCAGATCATGTGGGCTGGCGCCCGGGGCAGTGTCTGTGGTCCAGAAACAGCTGAGCTCCACTACCAGTCGGAGAGCATCCTGTTGTTCATCACGTACAAGATCCGCCGGCAGGCCAATATTTGCTGCTGCCTGTGGCCGACGGTCCGGCGATGACCGTTTCCTGCGGCGGCGGCGCAATCCACGAATGCGCCGCGACGTCGAGGGCTCCGACGGCTGTCGGGCTAACGTGTCCACTCCACTGTCTAGCCATGTCTCTACTTCCTCAGGATTAGCAAAGAAGTGCGTCTTGTCCTGCCCCACCACTCTCAATCTAGCAGGGAAAAGGAGGGAGCACTTGAGGTCCAATTGACGCAGTCGTTGTTTCACAGCGAGAAAGGAGTGTCTCTGGCGCTGGACCTGGATCGTGTAATCAGGGAAGAACATTATTTTAGCATTGTCGATGCGGACGTCTGCCAGCCACCTGGATTCACGCAGGATGGAGTCACGATCGCGGTAATTCAATATTCGGAGGAGCAACGGTCGAGGATTAGATCCCGTGGGGAGCGGTCTGGTCGGCACGCAGTGTGCTCGTTCCACCACGAAGTGAGGCGACAGCGTGCCCTCCGGTAGCAGAGCCTTCAACCAGTTCTCCACGCGCCACGCGGGCTCCCTCCCCTCCTATCTTTCCGGCACACCCACGATCCTTACGTTGTTTCTTCGTGCCCGCCCCTCCGCATCCTCGGCACGGTCTTCCAGAAATTCGACCCGGTTTAGCAGGTCCCGCACCTGCTTGTCAGTCTAGGTGACCCGGGGTGCAAGATCTGCCACATCGCCCTCCAATGTAGTTGTGCGTTCCGCCAGCTTCTTATGATCGGCACGTAGATGCGTCTGCTCGACTGCGACACCGTCAATCTTGGTCTCCAGGGATATATGGGTAAGTTGAACTGATTCCTCCAGCCTCTCCATTGCTGCTAGCAGGGTGTCAAGTTTAGCTGCAGTTTGGTCAGTGTCAGCCATCTTTGAGGTCTTGTCCAGCTTCCCCTTCAATTGTGCGCCACCCATGCCAGTCCACGTCCTAGTGCCCCCAGACATGAGCAGCACAATGAATATAAGGCCAACACCTACTTCTGTAGGTACCAGCGGTCAGTCCACAGCCGGCAACTCAGATGGCGCAGGTACACAGGTGCCCGGGCGGGGGGGACCCAGGAGGGGACGCCGCACCTGGGACGGCAGCCGCGTCTCTCCCCCGCGGCTCGCCGCCAACCGATGAGGAATCAGGGAGGGAGGATGTCCACACCTTTCCCCCGGCCCGATCAGCACTCTACTCGTCTCCGGTTATCAATTGACAGTGGCAACTCCACAGGCGATTGTAATGAGCCAAAGTCAGGTTTCCGGGGCAGCCCCAGAGTGCGCAGCCAGCGGCATCCCCGCCCAGGTCCCCCGCAGGTAGCGTCTCCACCACCCCCGTCGCGCCCCGCCTCGGGGGGACACCACGCCGCAGGGCACTGCTCTCCAACTCCGCGGGGCCCCCAGGACCGGCAACAGTCGATCTCACAGTTCAGTGCCCGCTCACCTCCGGATCACCACAGCGGTCTCCTCCGCCGGCCTCAGTGTTCCCAAACAGATGTTGCTACCTCGTCCGCCAGGTCGCAGCCCAGGGCCCAGCGCGTGGTCGCAAGTCCCGTCCCTGTCCCAGTAGGTCCGCTGCTCTGAGTAGACACCTCGCCCCGGGGCGCGCCCACCAGTATCACAGGGCCCCCACGACGGGCGACGATCAACCCCGTGGCCCAGCACCAACACACCTCCAGGCCGCCACCGGGTTCTCCTCTGGTGGTCTCAGTGTTCCCAGCTGGCGTGGCCTCTCCAACCACTATGCTGCATCCCAGGGTCCAGCGCGCGGCCACAGGTCTCGGCCCCACACGATAGGCCCCGCCGCTCCAGTCGGGCACCTCGTCCCAGGGCACTACAAGCCTACAGCACCGAGCCCCCAGGGCAGGCAACAAACGGCTGTGTGGCTCTGTCCCAATGCACACTCGGACCGCTGCGGCAGGCTTCTCCGCTGGATGCTGTGTCTCGAGTCAGGCGCGGCCTCTTCCGTTTCTAGGCCACGCCCCAGGGCCCAGCATAGAATCACGGGCCTCGGCCTCGCGGAGGCGTCCTCGCCGGCCGGGCAGGCAGTTTGTCGGCCGCGTCGCGTCCGAAGTCCCCGGTGCGGCTAAGGCTTCCGCTCAGCCCCAAAATCTGCCGAGTGGTAGCCAGCACCTTAATCTCGCCTCACCTGCAAGTGTGGCTGTGTTCGGATAATTTTACCGGAGTAAATGCCCGGAGAAAGGGAGCTCAGGTCGGAGCTCTAACTCAATGCATCCGCTCCCATTGCGTGCTTAGCCACGCCCCCCATCCTTTTACTAATCATACTCTAAACAAAGAGAGTCCATCCACCTCTTGGGGCTTCCTTTCCACTTCCAGTATTTTGGAAAACAGAATGTTTTCTTTAGATACCCCTCACCCACCAGGGTTTCCCCTTGGTGGCATGGAAAGGAAGTACCAAAAGATGGATGAAATGTACTTTCAACCCCCAGCAGCAGGCTGTTAGTTGATTTCTTAGTATTCTACTGCAGCTTCACCAGAGTGTTCTAGTGAACAAGTAGAGTGTTAACATTCTGTATTTATGACAAAAGTGTGGCATACCTGAACACCATCTTGATGGAATCAAAGCAGTAAAAGTGAAACTTCCTCCTGCAGAGAATACTGCAGGGAATGAAAAAAGAGTGCTTTCTTGTTTCCCTAAATATTATGGTTAGTGCTCTGAAAAGCTAAAACAGGACACCATTTCTATGAGTTCTCAGATATCTTCCCCATTCATTTCAGTCAAATATGCTGACATGCATGGTGAAACATGTTCTTCCAACACCAGCAGCAGTCAGTCAATTAACTCCCTAGTGATCAACTGCAGCATCACCTCACAGTTTCAGTGATAAACTAGAGCGCCAAAATGTTGTATTAAAGACAAAAGTGTGACACTCCTGAACACCATTTTGTTGGTTCCGGAGGTGATAAATGTAAAGCCTTTTCTGAGCAGCAGGCTGAAGTAAATGAGTATTGATATGTTAATGAAATGTGAAACCAGTGGGTTAAACATATGCGGGGAGGTATGGGTTTTTCGTAATTTGAGGCATAACATAGTTTTAAAAGGTGCAAAATAGTTTAAGAGGTGTCTGCATAGGTACAGTATCCCCTTCCCAAAACTATTAATTCAGCCTACACTTCTACTCAGTCACTTAACAGATCTCTATTTGTAATATAGTTACATTTTGGTAGACCTATATAAATATTCGCTGAAAAAACAAAGGTAAAAATCTAAGAACCTCATGTTCATCAGCCATCCCTCCCAAGTAGTCTAAACTACATTGGACACCCTACCAAAAATGAACTCCGAAATGCCTCCAGGAACCTGATGGAAATTGAAGCGCTTGCCTGCCGTTTCAGGGGTATTAGGCAATGTATAACATTTGCTCTAAAAACAACAGTTCAATATATTATTAATCTCTGAATGTTTATAATGAAATGGTTAGTCTTTAAGCTCTAAAACCTCCAATATAAAAACAGGTGAATATTTTTACTAGGAATAAGTGAAATTTACCTAATTTGCTCCTGCATAACTGCTTGAAAATTCGGGAAAAGTACGTGAAAATAAGCACAATTATGCAAATCTGTCGTTTGGTACAATATTTTAGCTCGAAGCATATCCATGCTTTAATTTTTGGCCCGAGGACGCGTTGCGCCAAAAGCACAACTGAATCGAACTATAGAAACTCGTGTTTTGGCTGTTCGAATTGTTCCCCGTTCCAGCGCCATAATTTTCCCATCAACAAAGACGTAATTTCAGGAATTTTGCCTAACAAGTGTAACGTAAAAATCCTGCAATTATTAAATTGACGTACAGTGTCATTTAAAATACACCTGGCCCTAGTTCTGAGTCTTAGATGATATCACTACTATTCATTGGTACTCAGCAACATCCTTTTTGCACATGGAACCATTAATTTGCTAAATGTCACCTCTCTTCCCAGCCATTAATCTTTCGGAGCTTGACTGTCATCACGGCAGCTCGCAACATTACAGCAACACAAAGATGTGCTTGTTATGGAACACACATATTTCTTGTTATTAAAAGGCAACATGATTGGGAAAGTCGTTCCCGGTATTTAATATCAGGGAGGCTTGAATAAAACTGATAACTCAGGTGCTACAGCAGTTTCTTTTTATTGGGAGTAACAGAAGTGACTCTTTTCAGTTAATACAGCTGAAAGTACTATCCAAATAATCAGAGTTAGGCTGTATTCTGTGTTCTTTTAATCCCTAAATCTGTAAAATCTTTACAACGGAATCATCAGATAAGCCCTTGTAAAAGGATAATGAAAAGATCAGAAACCAAACCAACTCTGTATGAAAGTAATTGGACACACAGGGAAGCTGGAAGCACTCTTTGTCCTGACTAAACAGCATCTTGAAATAATACATTTAAATGTTGCCAAACGTCCAGATTTAGTAGGAATCATACTCGCTAATAACTTGAATGTAAATGTTAGTATTGAGTTTTTATACCAATGTTTGTGCATTATTTTTGGGGTGTGGGCTAAGGGCTTCTGTCGCCTGGTGTCACCCTGGTATACAGGCACTGTGCTAACCTGGTAGACAGGAGAGGGGTGCTCCCCAGAGGGCAATTTCTCATACACCGGCAACTGCTTGAAGACTGCCGTAGAATGTGGCACACAATAGGCACTGAGCTCCCTGCGCACCCGGTGAAACACACGCTACTGCAGATGGGTCCAGGGCGTCATCTGGTCACCTGGATATACAAAGCGGCGCAAGCCCTAAAACCAATCACCCCAGCGACCCGTCGGGAGAAATGGGAAGCAGAGATTCAGAGACCACTCCATGACAAGGAATGGGACCGTGCACTAGAGTTCCCCAAAAAGGTGTCCCAAAACTAACGTTCCAAAAACATACAACTTCAACTACAACTATCTGACCCCCGAGAAGCTTCAACAGTACTGCCCAGACCCGTCCTTCACGTGCCCCAGATGCCCAGACCCCAACTCACCCTTCCTACACATGTTTTGGGACTGCCCAGCGCTTCGTGCTTACTGGGCAAGAATCCACCCCGCCCTCCTCGCAGTCACTGGGCTTAATGACATTCACACATGGGAGTACTGTAAAGAATAAAGTCCACCCAAATAGATTAGGCAATGGCTCTAGAAGAGTCCACTTACTTTAAAGTACAACCAGGAGCTCACCAAGGGGTGACAGAGGGGTCACAGAGGGAGAAGAATAACAACTATCGATAAATAAAAATCTTTATTTCATTTTTTTATTTTTTTTATTTAGTTTATATGTTTTTTGTTCAAAGCATTAAATAGCATCTTACAAAATATGTTTTTTGTTCAAAGCATTAAATAGCATCATGCAAAATACATAATTACAAGGACATAACATCAATAAATATACATCAAATCGTATCCCCACACCAACCTCTCAGACACATACTCAAGGCTCGTTCAATCATACACATACATCCACAGATATACCAAACCTCATACACATTCCTCAATACAATCCTCAGGGTGATATGAGAAGGGGACCCTGTAGGATCTCCGTGGCACACAGCCAGGAAATTCCAGGTTGATAACACAGGATCCCACGTTCAAGTAACGGCGACGCGCGTTTCAGTGCAAGGCCCAGATCTACGGGCACACCTTCGTCAGGGCTCTCACGCGGGACTTCTTCTTTTGTTGGTGTGGGGATATGATTTGATGTATATTTATTGATGTTATGTCCTTGTAATTATGTATTTTGTATGATGCTATTTAATGCTTTGAACAAAAAACATATAAACTAAATAGGAATAAGAAAAAAATTGAATAAAGATTTTTATATATCGATAGTTGTTATTCTTCTCCCTCTGTGACCCCTCTGTCACCCCTTGGTGAGCTCCTGGTTGTACTTTAAAGTAAGTGGACTCTTCTAGAGCCATTGCCTAATCTATTTGGGTGGACTTTTTTCTTTACAGTAGTGTCATTTCCCCTGACGTCTGCCCACATTCGTTGCAGGGGGCCCCTTTGTTTATTGGATTCACACATGGGAGGCCTGCACATTGGGCATAAACAAACATTTTAAGAACCAAAAAGTAGAGACGCGCTTCGCGTCCCTAGCGCTTCTGTTAGCTAAAAGTAGCATACCAATGCATTAGCGGGCGCCAGGAGGACCTCCACTACCGGCTTGGGTGGGGGCAGTCCCCAAATGGGGCACTGCAGAGGAAGAGGTGCTTTGATCTGAAGAAGTTAAAGGAACCCGCAAGCACCCCTTATCTATGCCGTGGGCTATCCTGCTACATTCCTTCAAGCAGGAAACAATGGAGAGTCACTGTCCCAGAGTATTCGCTCCCCCACAGCACATGCACACCCCGCAGCTACCCAATGTAATACCCCCGCGGAGTAGGCACATGATAGGTCAGGACTAGAAGCCTGGGATGTACAGTACATGCACCACCCCCCAGTACGGCCTCCCTGTCCCCTCCCCAGTGCACACACAGTCCGCAGCCCAGTCGGCATGCATTAGTTTGTTGGTCCGTATCACATGACATTCACTCAGACACAGTGTACCCCAGTTAGATTCCCGAGCTTGAAGAGTTCAGACCGTTACTTACAGCATAGCAACAAGTAAATCGCAGGGCTGATGTTGCGTGAGTACGCCCAGCCCCCAATATGGACCATGGGCAACCTCTTCGGGACACATGCTTTGTAACCCTACACCTTCTCACATCGGCACTGCCCATTACAGAAACAATGCATAGGTCATGTATTAAGGCGCGGCTCTAAACAATAGCACAGTGGTATGATGTTTGTCTTTGCGCACTATGTACTGTAATATACTAGAAATGCCAATAAAAATGATTTAACAAAAAAAAAATACAGGTGAGGGGGAAAAGGAACTCTTTCTCAGTGAAGACGGCTTCCTGAGGTCTAGGAGGGTATCACTGGGGGTGCACATACACACCCAATGCCTTATTCTCTTTAGAATTCTAAAATATGTCAATTGTAAAAACCAAAATAAGTGTCACCCTCAATGCTGTTTGATATACAGTGAGGCAGCAAGGGAACTCGCCCATGACTTTCAAGGTTGAAGAAGTAAATTCCATGAACCAAATGTTACACCTTCCTCCACATAAAACAATCCTGAGAGGCATACTTCTCTTTCTTTGTGTGCTGTAGGAAATAAAGATATTTCTCCTTAGTGCCTTTCATCTAAGAAGGGTATATTTTGGCTTATTCTCTGGTCTACCAGTTCTTGCAAATCTGGGAATGCATCAAAATGATGGGAGTTGCTTGGGAGCACCCGTTCAACGTTCATGGAATGCCTTCCCAGGGCAGAGTAAGGCAACCCAGAGATTTGCGATGCGTTGTCTTATTCCAGATTTATGGAGCCACTCAGGCGATGCTAAGTGGCCTTGCGTGGCTTCATAAATCACATGTAAGGTTTGTATCGCTCTTGCACCATGTTATGTGGTGCAAGAGCGGCACACACCGGCTCATAAATACTCCCCCAATCACATCAGTTATTTTTTCCTTGTTCTGTGTTTCTTGCACAATAATTGATCCATGTGTATTTAAATTCATTGTTTGTATTGCCTCCCTTGTTTCAATCACTACAGACCTATAGTTTTAGTTCGTCTTAAAACAAAGCACATCCTCGACCCCTTGCTCACTTTTTAAATGTTTACTGCATAAGGCCAGTCCACGAGGAGAGCTAAACTTTCCCACACCTAGTGCCAGCCTTTCGAAAGATGGCCCTTTTTCATCCTGATCACCTACTTTCTTTCCTCACTTTCTTTTCAGAACGGGTTCCCTTGGCGTGTGCTGTAGAGACCCGTTTTCACAGGCAGAACCTGCACAGTGCAGGTTATAAGCTCACGTATTTTCTATTGATGCAAAATTGAGAGCTGCCATGCAGATGTGCTGTCATGTGTTCCCTTATGCCTCCACTAAACACAGCCATCAATGTACAGCCTCATGCCCGGGGGCCTGTAATTATTTTATTCAAGTATAACTAGTTATCAATGACAGAAGAGACAGCAGGTTGCTGTCTGTCATTCTTAGATAAAGAAAAAACATAGGGCCATAATATCAAGAAAGGGCGATACATTATCGTCGCTTTTATCGGCAGGAAACTGCCGCTAAAGCGGCGATAATGGACTTGATAATATGCCCTTGTGAATTCCCATAGTAGCCCAGGTTAACACCAGAACCTGGGCTTCTATGGGAATTCACAAGGGCATATTATCAAGCCCATTATCGCCTCTGTAGCGGAAGTTTCCTGCCGATAAAAGCCAAGATAATGTATTGCCCTTTCTTGATATTATGGCCCATAGATTTTTTAGTGCAATTCTTCTATGCGTGTTCACCAGCATGCATGGTTTTACAATACAATAAACAAAGCCATGTGTGACGGTGGTTTTGATGGGATAGGGCAATATACTTTTTTAATAAAACTCATCATACCACACTTATGCAGTTCCCAGGCACCTTAAATAGCAGGTGTTACTGATGTCCAATTTAGTGGGTCTCAATTTACTGACTTGGACGTATAGGGAGATGAATTAGTGACCTTCATTCAGCTCACTGAGCCTCACTGTCCATTGGCAAATACAGCAAGCTCAGTATCTTCGCTGCATATGTGCTGCAGGCAGAGGTAATTGTATCAGGTTTACCTTAAAGACGACAGATCTGTAATAGTACCTTTAATTATAGAGTTTTGAATAGGCACAATACAGCTCTCTTTATATCTCCTGTGTTTTCACCTAAAAAAGGGCCCCCCACTTCTCCCACAGGTCCCAGATTCCCAAATGCCTCATTTGACCATTCAAACAAGAAATTAAAGAAGTTATGCCATGCGAAAGGAAATTATTTCCGATAACAGATTATACATAAACAAATAATAATAAGTAAATAAGTAAATACATATTTCAAATTCCTAGAAAAAAACAAATCGTGTCTCCATTTTATAATTTTTATATGCACTTTTTACACACTTCACTTTTTTCAAAATTTTCCTTTACCATTCTAACATGGCTGTCCACCATGTTTCCACCATCAGGCACCACAACACTTGGGGGCCCATTAGGATAGCGGGCGGAAAACCACCCCGCCCGCCATGGAGGCGGAAAACAACCGCCCGCCATGACCGCGGAGAAACCGGCGGTCAAATTAGGATCCACCGCCACTACAGACCGACCGCGGCGGTAGTGGATGAAATGAAACTGCCCGACGTATGCGGTGATGCCAAAACTCCGACCGCGGCGGTCGGAAAAGCAGCGGAAAATACAAAACCGTCCACAGGGAAAGCAGAGACACCGCACGGGAAATTACGATATCCCCGAGGGTGTCGCGGGCGGAACCGCCGACACCGACCGCCGCGGTTGCAGCCAGGATTGAATGGGAGAAATGGCGGTCAAGCAGCAGCAAAGCCACCGCAGCGGACGAACATGAAATACATGGCGGTCGATGTGAAAGCACCGCAGTGATGCCTAACATTGCATAAACAAAGTAGCTCTGCCCCCAAAATATACAACACACATACACAGATACATAAATAACTAAAACAAATATACTAAACTACAGAACCACACCCACAACACACCTGACAACCACAATCCAATTGGACACACCCACACAGCTGAGTACAAAGCCACCCCCTCCACTCACCACAATCCTTTGCTTCTTTCCAGAACAGAAGGCCATACACCACATCTGACAGGAGAGGTAAAATAGCACACCACACCCACCCACCCACCACCACCATCAACACCACCATCACACCATCACAAACAAACCCCCAGCACACAACACACCTCATCACCACTCCCCTGCACCCACACACCCCTGTACCCCCAAACACCTCAAACCCCACACACCATGACATCACAAAAAATGCCAATATTCACCGAGAGTGAGTTGACAGTCATGGTCAACGAGATTGTGAGAGTAGAGCCACAACTATTTGGTAACCTGGTCCAACAGACACCATTAGCCACCAAGACACAAATGTGGGAAAGGATAGTCCAAAGGGTGAATGCAGTTGGGGCCACCCCAAGATCCAAGAAGGAGATCATGAAGCGGTGGCATGATCTCAAGAGGGTTGTCAAGGAGACGAGGAGCAAGAACTGGACTCTGGCAAACGCGACTGGCAGTGGCCCTCCCATCCCACCAAAGACATTCACACCATGGGAGGAGAAGGTGCTTGCCATTCTGCAACCTGAGAGTCTCACAGGAGTAGCCGGGGAGCGGAGGCTGGTAAGTACAGACAAATGTTTAACACCACATTGAGATTTACCTCCTTGCAATACCCAACCACCATTACACTGTCCATCCCAACCCAAAATGTAGCCAGCCATTCTGCTGAGGAGGCCTGTATGGGGGAGGAAGGTCAGTACAACAACTCACACCATTCCCCTTGGCCCACAGCCCGGCAGCATGGAGGCCTCCCACACCAAGGAGCAAGTCTCAGCCATTGCACAGTTTAACAAACAAACTTACAGGTAGGTAGCCATCTTCACTGGAGGGTGTTTGTGGGTGGGAGGCCTGTACCACTACTCCCAGCATGCCCCCTGGCCCACAGCCCAGCAGCATGGAGGCCTCCCTCACCCAGGAGCAAGTGTCAGCCATTGCACTGTTTAACAAACAGACCTACAGGTTGGTAGCCATCTTCACTGGGAGGGTGTGTGATGGGAGGCAGGGAGGGAGGCCTGTCTCACTGCACCCACCATTCCACCTGGCCCACATCCCAGCAGCATGGAGGCCTCCCACACCCAGGAGCAAGTGTCAGCCATTGCACTGTTTAACAAACAGACCTACAGGTTGGTAGCCATCTTCACTGGGAGGTGTGTGATGGGAGGCAGGGAGGGAGGCCTGTCTCACTGCACCCACCATTCCCCCTGGCCCAAAGCCCAGCAGCATGGAGGCCTCCCACACCCAGGAGCAAGTGTCAGCCATTGCACTGTTTAACAAACAAACTTATAGGTAGGTAGCCATCTTCACTTGGAGGGTGTTTGTGGGTGGGAGGCCTGTACCACTACTCCCAGCATGCCCCCTGGCCCACAGCCCAGCAGCATGGAGGCCTCCCCCACCCAGGAGCAAGTGTCAGCCATTGCACTGTTTAACAAACAAACTTACAGGTAGGTAGCCATCTTCACTTGGAGGTTTGTGGGTGGGAGGCCTGTACCACTACTCCCAGCATGCCCCCTGGCCCACAGCCCAGCAGCATGGAGGCCTCCCCCACCCAGGAGCAAGTGTCAGCCATTGCACTGTTTAACAGACAGACCTACAGGTTGGTAGCCATCTTCACTGGGAGGGTGTGTGATGGGAGGCAGGGAGGGAGGCCTGTCTCACTGCACCCACCATTCCCCTTGGCCCACAGCCCAGCAGCATGGAGGCCTCCCACACCCAGGAGCAAGTGTCAGCCATTGCACTGTTTAACAAACAAACGTACAGGTAGGTAGCCATCTTACTTGGAGGGTGTTTGTGGGTGGGAGGCCTGTACCACTACTCCTAGCATGCCCCCTGGCCCACAGCCCAGCAGTATGGAGGCCTCCCCCACCCAGGAGCAACTTTCAGCCATTGCACTGTTTAACAAATAAACTTACATGTAGGTAGCCATCTTCACTTGGAGGGTGTTTGTGGGTGGGAGGCCTGTACCACTACTCCCAGCATGCCCCCTGGCCCACAGCCCAGGAGCATGAAGGCCTCCCCCACCCAGGAGCAAGTGTCAGCCATTGCACTGTTTAACAAACAGACCTACAGGTTGGTAGCCATCTTCACTGGGAGGGTGTGTGATGGGAGGCAGGGAGGGAGGCCTGTCTCACTGCACCCACCATTCCCCCTGGCCCACAGCCAGGCAGCATGGAGGCCTCCCACACCCAGGAGCAAGTGTCGGCCATTGCACCGTTTAACAAACAGACCTACAGGTTGGTAGCAATCTTCACTGGGAGGGTGTGTGATGGGAGGCAGGGAGAGAGGCCTGTCTCACTGTACCCACCATTCCCCCTGGCCCACAGCCCAGCAGCATGGATGCCTCCCACACCCAGGAGCAAGTGTCAGCCATTGCACTGTTTAGCAAACAAACTTACAGGTAGGTAGCCATCTTCACTTGGAGGGTGTTTGTGGGTGGGAGGCCTGTACCACTACTCCCAGCATGCCCCCTGGCCCACAGCACAGCGGCATGGAGGCCTCCCCCACCCAGGAGCAAGTGTCAGCCATTGCACTGTTTAACAAACAGACCTACAGGTTGGTAGCCATCTTCACTGGGAGGGTGTGTGATGGGAGGCAGGGAGGGAGGCCTGTCTCACTGCACCCACCATTCCCCCTGGCCCACAGCCCAGCAGCATTGAGGCCTTCCACGCCCAGGAGCAAGTGTCAGCCATTGCACTGTTTAACAAACAGACCTACAGGTTGGTAGCCATCTTCACTGGGAGGGTGTGCGATGGGAGGCAGGGAGGGAGGCCTGTCTCACTGCACCCACCATTCCCCCTGGCCGAAAGCCCAGCAGCATGGAGGCCTCCCACACCCAGGAGCAAGTGTCAGCCATTGCACTGTTTAACAAACAAACTTACAGGTAGGTAGCCATCTTCACTTGGAGGGTGTTTGTGGGTGGGAGGCCTGTACCACTACTCCCAGCATGCCCCCTGGCCCACAGCCCAGCAGCATGGAGGCCTCCCCCACCCAGGAGCAAGTGTCAGCCATTGCACTGTTTAACAAACAAACTTACAGGTAGGTAGCCATCTTCACTTGGAGGGTGTTTGTGGGTGGGAGGCCTGTACCACTACTCCCAGCATGCCCCCTGGCCCACAGCCCAGTAGCATGGAGGCCTCCCCCACCCAGGAGCAAGTGTCAGCCATTGCACTGTTTAACAAACAAACTTACAGGTAGGTAGCCATCTTCATTGGAGGGTGTTTGTGGGTGGGAGGCCAGTATCACTACTCCCAGAATGCCCCCTGGCCCACAGCCCAGCAGCATGGAGGCCTCCCCCACCCAGGAGCAAGTGTCAGCCATTGCACTGTTTAACACCCGGACCTATAGGTTGGTAGCCATCTTCACTGGGAGGGTGTGTGATGGGAGGCAGGGAGGGAGGCCTGTCTCACTGCACCCACCATTTCCCCTGGCCCACAGCCCAGCAGCATGGAGGCCTCCCACACCCAGGAGCAAGTGTCAGCCATTGCACTGTTTAACAAACAAACTTACAGGTAGGTAGCCATCTTCACTTGGAGGGTGTTTGTGGGTGGGAGGCCTGTACCACTACTCCCAGCATGCCCCCTGGCCCACAGCCCAGCAGCATGTAGCCCTCCCCACCCAGGAGGAACATTCAGCCATTGCACTGTTTAACAAACAGACCTACAGGTTGGTAGCCAATCTTCACTGGGAGGGTGTGTGATGGGAGGCAGGGAGGGAGGCCTGTCTCACTGCACCCACCATTCCCCCTGGCCCACAGCCAGGCAGATGGAGGTCTCCCACACCCAGGAGCAAGTGTCAGCCATTGCACTGTTTAACAAACAGACCTACAGGTTGGTAGCCATCTTCACTGGGAGGGTGTGTGATGGGAGGCAGGGAGGGAGGCCTGTCTCACTGCACCCACCGTTCCCCCTGGCCCAGAGCCCAGCAGCATGGAGGCCTCCCACACCCAGGAGCAAGTGTCAGCCATTGCACTGTTTAACAAACAAACTTAAAGGTAGGTAGCCATCTTCACTTGGAGGGTGTTTGTGGGTGGGAGGCCTGTACCACTACTCCTAGCATGCCCCCTGGCCCACAGCCCAGCAGCATGGAGGCCTCCCCCACCCAGGAGCAAGTGTCAGCCATTGCACTGTTTAACAAACAGACCTACAGGTTGGTATCCATCTTCACTGGGAGGGTGTGTGATGGGAGGCAGGGAGGGAGGCCAGTCTCACTGTACCCACCATTCCCCCTGGCCCACAGCCCAGCAGCATTGAGGCCTCCCACGCCCAGGAGCAAGTGTCAGCCATTGCACTGTTTAACAAACAGACCTACAGGTTGGTAGCCATCTTCACTGGGAGGGTGTGTGATGGGAGGCAGGGAGGGAGGCCTGTCTCACTGCACCCACCATTCCCCCTGGCCCACAGCCCAGCAGCATGGAGGCCTCCCCCACCCAGGAGCAAGTGTCAGCCATTGCACTTTTTAACAAACAAACTTACAGGTAGGTAGCCATCTTCACTTTGAGGGTGTTTGTGGGTGGGAGGCCTGTACCACTACTCCCAGCATGCCCCCTGGCCCACAGCCCAGCAGCATGGAGGCCTCCCCCACCCAGGAGCAAGTGTCATCCATTGCACTGTTTAACAAACAGACCTACAGGTTGGTAGCCATCTTCACTGGGAGGGTGTGTAATGGGAGGCAGGAAGGGAGGCCTGTCTCACTGTACCCACCATTCCCCCTGGCCCACAGCCCAGCAGCAGGGAGGCCTCCCACTCCCAGGAGCAAGTGTCAGCCATTGCACTGTTTAACAAACAAACTTACAGGTATGTAGCCATCTTCACTTGGAGGGTGTTTGTGGGTGGGAGGCCTGTACCACTACTCCCAGCATGCCCCCTGACCCACAGCCCAGCAGCATGGAGGCCACCCCCACCCAGGAGCAAGTGTCAGCCATTGCACCCTGCACACTCACCTTACAGGTACGTACCAACCGTAAATCTTAATGAAGTGTGTGTGTAGAAAACAAATAACTATTGGACGCAATGCATTGACATTCAACGTGCATGACTCCATGATGTCACTCTGCACTATGAAATGTTACACGGTATTGCCATGAATTGTACAACTGATGACTGCATATATAACTAGTGTACAGACAGATGATGATACGCAGATGACGGAAATACTGACCACTCCCCATCTACTCCACAGGTGATGAAGAACTCACTGCTGAGGACCATACCAATGACCAGCAGAGCCAGTCTCCACCTCCGGCACATGGACTCACAGATGCGGACTCCCAGGACAGTTTGGATGATGAGCTCCAGCCCGGCCCATCTGGTGTGCCACAGACCCAGAGGTCCCAGGCCCCCATCCTCGCCAACACCACCTCTGCTGCAACAACAATGCAGCAGACCCCTGCTGTCCCGGCCTCTGCCTCCACCGCAACCACCACGGCCACCACCGCCACTGCCACCAACACCACCACTACCACCAGTACCACCTGCAGCACCCTCCCTGTCCCTAGGGATGACGATCCCACAGCAACACCTGTGGAGAGCAGGGAGGCAGTGCGTGGCACACCAGTGGCGAGGGAAGAGGTCCGTGGCAGCAGAGCAGGTGGGAGGGCCAGGGAAAACACCAGACCTCGGGAGGAGTGGACACCATCCCTGGACCACTTCACCAGAGTTGAGGAGGCCTATCAAGAGGTCCAGGGACAAAGTGGCCGGTCTGATGAACTATTAAGGGAGCTCATCCTGCTGATGAGGTCCATCGATAACCGCCTGGGACAGATGGTGGACCTCATGGGCCAGCAAGTGGTGTTACAGAGGGACAGGCCTGTGTCCCAACCACCACCTCCGTCCCCTCCTGTTGTGCCACAGGATGAAAGTGCTCCATCCTCCCCTGCCCCAACAGAGAGGGGCGAGTCCTCTGACGCCGCTGGCCATTCAGCAGGCCCCCCACCGCCAAAAAGATCTAGGGGTGTCCAAAGAAGAGCCTGGGAGTCTCTGGAGGCAAAGCACCTGCCACACGCCAGTCACGGAGCCAGCCGTGAAGACAACCCTCTTCCCAACTGCATTCACTGTTAGGACTTTCTTTCTCCACATTGCCATGGCAATGGCACCTCTCTGTTGGACTGGGTCACCACATCCATGTGGTGTCTACTCTTGCATCTCAGTGAACGGGACTGTCAACTCACTGCTCATTCCCCACCTTCATGTAAATATTCCAGCACAATTCACATGTCCACTCACAAAAAAAAATACCTGACACTCCTGATTTGGTGTAGTGAATTCTTTAGTGCAGTATTAACATTGTTGATAATGTCCATGATGTGTAAACATGATGTACAGTATGCAGGGCAGGAACACTCTGTAGCACCTAGGGAGACACAACAGAACTACACTCACTGGTCTCATTGTGGCAACACACACAGATCACTGCTCCAAAAATATCAAAAATATCACAGGCATACTACACAATGTCTAGCAGATACGCACAAATACGGTCCAGAATACATCTCCGTACGTAACGTCAATTCCACCAATACCATACATAGGTGACAGAACATGTGCCTATCGGGAACATCTGCGCATATCCATTCACAACAAAAGCAACCACACCAGACTATGTACATGTTGTACCTCGTCACCCACCTTCAAGTGAAGTAGCGTTGGATTAGCTGCTGGCGTAGGTCAACTCCTTCCTCCTCTCCACTGTCCTCATCACTGGATTCTGGTCCCTGAGCAGGTTGTGGCCTTGGTTCCTCACCATCGTCCAGGAGCAGGGGGACCCCCTTGTGGATGGCCAGGTTGTGCAGCATACAGCATGCCACAACGATCTTGCACACCTTCCCAGGCGAGTATGCGAGTGCACCTCCGGTCCTGTCAAGGCACCGGAACCTTGACTTCAGCAGGCCGAAAGTCCGTTCGATTACCCGTCGGGTCCTGCCATGGGCCTCATTGTAGCGGATGTCTGCTGGTGTCCGGGGATTCCGGAGTGGGCTCAACAGCCATAGCCTACTGGGATATGCAGAGTCACCTGTGAATGATAAACACCCATTGCAATGTTGTACGGCCACAGTAAAGCCAGTGACACACAGCACGTGATAGCAGTAGTGATACTCACCCACAATCCAGGCACGTTCGGGATGCAGATTCTCCATCATCCGTGGCACCATGCTGTTCCTCATAATGTACTAATCATGGGCCGAACCGGGATACTTTGCACACACATGTGATATTGTCATGTCCACAAGGCACACCACCTGCACATTCATGGAGTGGTAGTGGTTGCGGTTCCGATAAATGTGCTCCGTCGCCTGCGGTGCCACCAGAGCTACATGGGTGCAATCTATGGCACCGACTACATGTGGGATGCGCCCAAGGGGATAGAAGTCCCCCTTAACGGCAGCCAATTCACGTCCCCTGGGGAAATGTATGTAGCGATTGCGATATATCATCATGGCCTCAAGTACATCCCTCAGCACCATGATGAACATGGGCTGCGACATCCCCCCAGCGTTAGCCACGGTCTCTTGGAAAGAACCAGTCGCAAAGAAGTGGAGTGCTGCCATCACCTTGTAGGTGGGTGTGAATGCCGTAGGATAGTGACGACGAGGCTGCAGGTGGGGATCCAATAATTCACACACGATCTTCAATATTGGTCTGTCCAGCCTGAATTTCCTGATGATTGTCTCAATCTCAGTGTCCTCAAGCACAGTCAGGTGACGTAGGAGATTCGGCCTCCTCCTAGTTGAGGAGTAAAATGAATATGTCAGTGACAAGCATCATGAGATGGCCATAGCACAAAGCATCAATGATGTAATGGGAAAACAACAAGGGCCAGAGAGATGCATGGCACATCTGGTTACATGGCTGGTAAATAGCTACACACAGAGGGCAGCCCTCTCCAGTGACAATACACAAGTGACAGTAACACATCGGGGACTGTGAATGCGGATATAATGGTTGAACATTTGACATGTGCAGACATGGTGCAACAAGACCAACCAATGTAATGTGACTTAACATGTCTGTCATACCCATCTGCTGTACCTGCCACACCTCAATGCATCATGTAAAGTCGGCACACATTCATTAACACAATGATCACAGTAGCAGGGACACTTCCGGTTGTGTGCATGATCAGTTGTGAATGCACAAGTCAGGTACGATACAATGCAGTGACACCAGCCAGGTCAAGGTCTGCACTGACCAAAAACACATTAAACGTCACGACATCAATGTAGAGCACCTGACGTCTGTCAATCATCATCAGCCATCAACACTCTTACTAAAATGGCTGAAACACAGGCAAAAGTGGCTCACACTGAACGTGCGTCCTCCTGTGGATGACATGGCTGTGTGGCATCGTGTGTACAATGATGTGCCCTACACCATGTAGCTGCAGGGTGCTGATACAGTGTCCAGGATTGACATACACAGCAGTGTGTACGAAAATGGCAGTACCTACCGCCTCCCCGGCGGTGTGACCCCAGCACCACCATCTACCCAGCCAAGGTAGCCATAGGCATATGGACTTGTGTATATGGCGGTGGGTATGCTCCGCCGCATGAGTCGCAGTACCTACCGCCGGTCCCCGGCGGTGTGACCCCAGCACCACCATCTACCCAGCCAAGGTAGCCATTGGCATATGGACTTGTGTATATGGCGGTGGGTATGCTCCGCCGCATGAGTCGCGGTACCTACCGCCGGTCCCCGGCGGTGTGACCCCAGCATCACCATCTACCCAGCCAAGGTAGCCATTGGCAAATGTACTTGTGTATATGGCGGTGGATATGCTCCGCCGCATGAGTCGCGGTACCTACCGTCGGTCCCCGGCGGTGTGACCCCAGCACCACCATCTACCCAGCCAAGGTAGCCATAGGCATATGAACTTGTGTATATGGTGGTGAGTATGCTCCGCCGCATGAGTCGCAGTACCTACCGCCGGTCCCCGGCGGTGTGACCCCAGCACCACCATCTACCCAGCCAAGGGCATATGGACTTGTGTATATGGCGGTGGGTATGCTCCGCCGCATGAGTCGCGGTACCTACCGCCAGGCCCCGGCGGTGCATCACCGCCATGGGGCATTGCATACAGCCAATGACATCGATGATCGCGGATTTGAAAATCACGGAAGGTGTGCTCCGCTACAGCGGCGGCGGTCATTGGATGCTTTTGAATGATGCACCATCGCGGTAGCGCACCCCGGGCACCCGCGGTGCGTCACCGCCGTGGAGCATTGCATACAGCCAATGGCATCGATGATTGCGGTGTCATGATGCCGATTTGAAAATCGCGTAAGCTGTGCTCCGCTACCGCGGAGGCGGTCATTGGATGCTTTTGAATGATGCACCATCGCGGTAGCGCACCCCGGGCACCCGCGGTGCGTCACCGCCGTGGAGCATTGCTTACAGCCAATGGCATCGATGATCGCGGTGGCATGATGCAGATTTGAAAATTGTGGAAGGTGTGCTCCGCTACCGCGGAGATGGTCATTGGATGCTTTTGAATAAGGCAGACCTGGACAACCAATTGTAGCATCTTTTAAGCTTCTGGACGACCCCAGGGGGCTATAAATCTGTGGGAGTGAGCCTCACATTTCCACTGCTCACAGAGCCTGCTGCCTGGGACCCTGTCCTGATGCTGCTTCAAGAGCCTGCTGCCTGGGACCCTGTCCTGCTGCTGCTTCAAGAGCCTGCTGCCTGGGACCCTGTCCTGCTGCTGCTTCAAGAGCCTGCTGCCTGGGACCCCTCACAACTCACTTCAGCCACAGGTCTGCCATATCCACAGGGATGTCAAGAACAGATAAGATCCGTGCCAGTCCATTCACGAGTGAGGTGCTGGATGTCCTTGTGAATGAGGTGCTGGCACAGTACCCACGCCTGTTTGGTGGCCCCAATGTCGTGAAAGTCACCATGAAGGGAGCAGTAGGGCAGGGTGGTGTCAGACATGTAGTCATGATGCTGCAGTATATGCTTTGGGATGTGCGGTGCTGACAAACACTGACAGACAAGCTGTTTCCAGGTCGTGGGAGTGTGTGTGTTGCACTGTGACTCTTTCCTAGGCCTGTACTTGCATGTGTGAGTGGGTTGTGCTACTTTTTCGGGCAGACATAACCAACGGTTGTTAGCCTTGTAGATGCCAGGACAGTGTACGCTTGTGATGACATTTCAGGGTGCCCTTGTAGTCATAGTCAGTGTGACCCACAGAGTAGGTTCAGTGGCTGCACAGCCAAACGTTGAACATCAGCCAACTTACATGCTACAGTTGCTTCACACTGATTAGTAGATATGCCCCATCAGTGCCCTGTACAATTTCTGAATTACACAGTGCTGTCGATGCATTTGTGTTGATGCATCATGCTTTAGTGTGATTATCATGGAGACTAGGAACCTCAATGTGTGCATGCATTCACTAATGTTTATGCCATGCAGAGTGGCCTTGTGAGGGTACCCCCAGTTCTGGAGGGAGGGAGGTTACTGTGAGTCCCGAGTCAGTGTCTGGCTGCTGTACTGATAGATGCTGACATATGACATTGTGTAATTGTTCATTTGACCTTCTTTACTCTCATACCTGCAGCTCAAGGTACACCAACGTAAGGCTGTCAGGAGGGCCATAGCAGCAAAGGTGCGAGCCCTGGGGGTATCAAACAGACGACAGACACACTGTCACAAGAGGTGGGACGACATCAGCCGGCTGGCTAAGCAAGTGGCAGAGATGACCTTGGGGATGGTACCACGCACAGGGCGTGTGGCACGGCGCACCATGACTCCGCTGATGGGACGCATACTGGCAGTGACCAATCCAGACCTGGATGCACGTCTGAAGGGGCATCAGCAGCAAGACAGAGATGGTGAGTATCCGGGGAGGGAGAGTTTGTCTGGGAGTGGATGCATGTGTACAGTGCCTGTGGCAGTGGTGACACATGTGATGTGCGTGTGCTGCCATGCTGTGATATGTGATGTGAGTGGCAACTGTGATGTGTGTCTGTATGAGGCATTGGGCCACCATGGTCTTACTGTGCTGCTCCTGCCTGCAGTTTTCAGTCCATGACAGATTTTTGGTGTCCACATGGTCACTCTTCTTTGGGATGGTGTGTGGAGTCCATATTCTGCCGTACAGCAGTGTCCACGTAATGAGTGTGACACCATGTCTGTCTACTTTGCATGCACCATGATGGTAGAAGCCCACACATCTGACGACAATGTGAACCCTGATTGGCACATGGTGATTGGAATGGCCTATTTGGCAATGTGGCATGTGTAGTCAATACAGCTGTGTGTGGTCCCCTCTGGTTCCCTTTTGGGCTGTAAGTGGTGATGTGTGTTGTGGCTACATCATGTCCATGGGGCAGATCAATGTGGGCTGGGGGAACACCATCCATGGGCAGGGTGTAGTGCTGTGTGGCATCGACATTGCTCCACTCCTGGCTGTTTGTCTGCATGACAGGCACTGTTGTGGTCTATATAGTGTGTAGCTGCACAGTGATTGGAGGAGGTGGTGGTTACCATGTAGCTCTAGGCCTCTCATGTGCTGCATTGATCTGATATCGTGTGACCAGACGATGACACTTACACAACCCTGTTTCTCTCACTAATGCAGATTCGCAAGACACCACGGCGGAACATGATCCTGAAACAAGTGTTGGCGAGACCAGAACGACAGCGGCAGCGGAGGCAAGTGAGACTGAGCCAAGTGACACTGAGCACACCAGCGCTACTGAGGGTGACAGGAGTATACATGAGGAATCTGTGGCTGAGACACAGAGTACCACTTCATCTGATGTCAGCGGGGATGCGTCCCTGTTAGCAGCCACAGGGGATGGGGAGTCTGCTGCAGCATCTGACAACCAGCGGCCACTGCCCAGCCTCCCATCCACTTCCTCTGGGGCTGGCCGTATCCGTGTCACTAAGAGGGGACGTGTAACATTCACACATGGCACCGCTGCCCCTGCACCTGTCCCCCCTGCTGCCCTCAGTGCAGAGTGCGTAGAGCTCCTGCGCCAACTTTGCGTGGGCCAGACCGCCCTGCTCAATGCCTTCAGAGCCCACGAGCACAAATTAGGCCAGGTTCTGGCATTCTGGGAGGGCATACACTCTGACGTGGGTGGGCTACATCGTACACTCCAGTCATTGTCAGCAACAGTCACGTCAGCCCTCCAACAGGCACATGGTCCCATTGCAGCTCAGGTGCCTGTGACGTCCACCCATTCAGTGGCCACATCAGATGACAGAGACCACTTGGGACCTACATCAACTAAACGATACAACACTAGGAGCACAGGTCAGACCCAAACCAAACAATCCCGTCCACAGACTCCATCCCCAAAGAAGAGCAGGGACCCCCCAATATGCACAGACAAGGTGAAGTCACAGAAGAGCAAGGCCAGAAGATCATTGTGGCAGACATCAGGCTCACATGCTGCAGAGGCATCACCAGAAATTGACTCAGCTATGCCCACAGAGGATGTGTGGCATGTCATGGCTACACCTGGGGAGAGCACAGGGACACAACAACCCACCACATCAACCCCAGAACAAAGTACATTGAGGCAGGTGGAGGAGAGCCCTGTTGTGACCAGCCCAGTCATTGTGGCAGAGGAGAGCCCTGTTGTGACCAGCCCAGTCATTGGGGTAGAGGAGAGCCCTGTTGTGACCAGCCCAGTCATTGGGGTAGAGGAGAGCCCTGTTGTGACCAGCCCAGTGATTAAGGCAAGGGAGGACAGAGTTGTGTCCAGGCCACTGATTCAGGAAAAGGAGGGCAGTGTTGTGTCCAGGCCAGTGACTCAGGTAAAGCAGGGCAGTGTTGTGAGCAGCCCTAGCAAGAAGGGACAGGAGGGCACTGTAGACACCACCCCTGGGGGAAGTGGGAAGGTGGTCACTGTAGGGGGTACACCTTCCAGAGAGGGTAAGGTGGTCCAGAGGCGTAGCCAGCTCAAGCGTTCAGCAGGATCAAGCACTTCTCCAGAGGGAGTGCCAGTGTCTGCCTCTGATGTGGGACAGTTGGGGTGTGTGCCGGTGGTGTCAACGCCACTTCCCATCAACCCCACGACAGGGAAACAATTTCATATTCCAAAAAAGTGGAAGGGCACCCCACCAACCTCTCCCACCCACACTGTGTCAAGGGTGAGCATGACTCCACCTCCATGTGCCACGGTGCCACCTGGTCCGCACAGCCCTCCACCTTGCAGGCCCTCTGTTATTACCACATCACATGGCCCTCTGTCACACCAGTCAAGTGGACCTGCTGTCCCTGACACACAGCCAGGTCCCACTCCACATGACAGCCAGGAGTGAGTTGTCAACACCCTCATACGCCTGTGCCACACACAGGTGTGCTAGTCATGACCATTGTTTGCGACCTGGGTGTGTTGCTGGGCCTGTTGCTCTGATGTGCTGTACTCACCCCTGCCAAGGACTCTGGGCCTGTTGCTTTGATGTGCTGTACTCTCCCTTGTGCAGCCTCTCATGTACTTGCTATCTGCCCTACCAAGGACTCTGGGCCTGTTTCTCTGATGTGCTGTACTCACCCCTGCCAAGGACTCTGGGCCTGTTGCTCTGATGTGCTGTACTCACCCCTGTGCAGCCTCTCATGTACTTGCTATCTCCCCTGCCAGGAACTCTGGGCCTGTTGCTCTGATGTGCTGTACTCACCCCTGCCAAGGACTCTGGGCCTGTTGCTCTGATGTGCTGTACTCTTCCCTGTGCAGCCCCTCATGTACTTGCTATCTCCCCTGCCAAGGACTCTGGGCTGTTGCTCTGATGTGCTGTACTCACCCCTGCCAAGGACTCTGGGCCTGTTGCTCTGATGTGCTGTACTCTCCCCTGTGCAGCCTCTCATGTACTTGCTATCTCCCCTGCCAAGGACTCTGGGCCTGTTGCTCTGATGTGCTGTACTCACCCCTGTTACTCTGGGCCTGTTGCTCTGATGTGCTGTACTCACCCCTGCCAAGGACTCTGGGCCTGTTGCTCTGATGTGCTGTACTCAACCCTGCCAAGGACTCTGGGCCTGTTGCTCTTATGTGCTGTACTCTCTCCTGTGCAGCCTCTCATGTACTTGCTATCTCCCCTGCCAAGGACTCTGGGCCTGTTGCTCTGATGTGCTGTACTCACCCCTGTGCAGCCTCTCATGTTCTTGCTATCTTCCCTGCCAAGGACTCTGGGCCTGTTGCTCTGATGTGCTATACTCTCCCCTGTGCAGCCTCTCATGTACTTGCTATCTCCCCTACCAAGGACTCTGGGCCTGTTGCTCTGATGTGCTGTACTCACCCCTGCCAAGGACTCTGGGCCTGTTGCTCTGATGTGCTGTAATCTCCCCTGCCATGGACTCTGCACTTCCTGTTTGTGTTTGACCTGTGCATATTCTCTAACATTTGTACATGATTTTGTGGCTTGCTGTTGTCTACTAATGTTGTATTGCTACATCTGTGCAATTTATGAATAAATACAGATACTTCTGATGTGTGTTTTATCTGTCTCCTTTTCTTGTTTGCATTTGCTTGACTGTGTACCATCCTCTATTTTTCAGTTCACCATTGCAAGGCTCTTTGTGGCCATCTGATTTTTAGACAGCGGTGACAGGGTCTTCAGTCCATTCTGGCCCTGCTGATGTTGTACTCTGTAATGGCTTTTTTACAGGCCATGCAGTTTTCTTGTTGGTGATTTGCTATTGCTGCATACACTGTTCACAGGTCACCTTGGGGGGCACTGGCAGCACAGGGTGTGCAGCTGTTCAGTGGTTTTGTAGCTGTCTGTGATGTCATGAGGTATGTGTGTGTTTTCCTTTCTGTGTGCCCAGGTGTGTATGTGTATGGTCATCTTGTGTTGGCCCTTAGTCCTGGTGGCATGGCTTACATGGCATGTGTGGTGTTGGGTGTGGCAGAGGTGTGCAGTGTGAAGGGTGTTAGTTTGTAGTGTATGTATGTGTGCCCCTGTATGGTGTGAGACACACATGTGTCAGCCAGGAGTTGTATGCCTGTTGTTTGTTTTGTCTTGCCCTGTGTGGATGATTGTATGCAATTGTGTGGGCTGTGGGGAGTGTACTGGTGTTATGTGTTCCTTGTCAGCCAATCCTGCAGTGCTGTGTCCCTGGTTGTGTGTTGCAGTGTGTGTGTATTGTGCTTGTTGTTACAGTGCTTGTTGGTGTGCATGGGGGTGCACGGGATAGGCACCTGGCCTGTGTTTAGCTCCGGTGGGGTGCAGTGTGGTTTGGGGTGGTGTGTCCCTGTGATGTTGGTGCCCTGGCCATGCCTTGGTGTGGCCGTGCCTTCTGCATAGTGCGCATGTGTTGACCGCGGCGGTGACGTGACCGTGGCCGGAACGTTGCTGCTGGTTAGCGGACGTTGTGTGTTCCGGATGCTGTGGGGTGCCTTGTTGTGACATGGGTGATGTGTGGGTGCCCATGTGGATGTGTTGTGCCCCCCAGCAGGATGCCAGTGTGGTGCTTGGGCCCTGTGTCGGCATGCGTGTTGTGTGGTGCATATGTGTAGTGGCGTACCTGCGGCGGCGTCCGCGGCGGCCCATCTGGCGATAGTGTTGCAGCAGGTACATGACCGGATGCATGTGGAGGGCTGGGTCCATGGGGTTCATGTCGGCTCTCGACGTTCGTGCTCCGCTGTCGACTTTCCGCCTGCTTCAGCTGTGCGGTGTCTCTGCTGCGGTGCGTCTGCTTGTTTGGGCCATCCTAATTTGTCAGGCGGGGCAGACTTCATCAGGCGCGGCGGAAGGTCTCGATAGGCTCCCGCCGCCGCGGTGGCAGGCGCACCTTGATGGCGGAGCGCGGTGCTCCGCGGCGGACGGGAAATGACCTGTGTTTACCTATCCTAATGTGGCGGACGTGAGTTCCGCTGCTCGCGGGCGGAAAAAAATGTTATTCCACCCCGCCACCACCGCGGTGGTGCCACCGCCCGACATCCTAATGGACCCCCTGGTGTATTTGTGTGCACGGCTTGAACACAGAGTCACAGAGCATGCTTACGCTTCGCCGCGCATCTTGGAATGTTGCTGTAATAAAAAACAACATATTCTGCTACCTGAAAAAAAAAAAAAAAGAAAACATAATTTAAAGTTCACCCGGGCCGAATTTAGATGCATTGGTAACACTATGTTGTAAAGTCAATTTAGGGGAAATGTCCGAGGAGCATAGATAAAGGTGGATGCACATAGATGGCATGATGAGATGGCCTTTGAAGGAGCGAGTGTGTGTGGTTTTGATCTCTTTAGACAAAGCAATTGGAGCGCAGAGTGGATCCATGTTTGGAGAAACATCTGAATTTGTCCCTACACTGCTTCTAGCAGGCAAGTTCACAGAAAGGTGTCAGCACATGAAGACGACCTAAGAAATGCACTCATGTCAATTGGGTCTAGTAGAGTAAAGCAGCAGAGCTTGTTCTAAGATGCTCTCCTTTCTTCGGGTAAGGCAGAAGAAGAAGTGTTCGGACTCTGACCCTAACCATAATACAAAAGGTCAAAATTAATGCCCATGAATACATCACGAGACCACTTCATCCAATCAGACCACTATTGTTAGGTAATCTTCCATGTGGTAATGCTCATCCACCGTCTTGCTCAATGACCTTGGTTCCCAGGTCTTTCCAGACACGTATGACATCCACCTACTTTATCAGCTCTGCTTGTTCAAAGGCATCCTCTCCTCCCAAAGTCTTGTCCGACTCCTAAAACAACAAAGTTATTCAAACTGAGGACAAATTCCTACACCTGCATTGGAGACATGAAAGGAGATAATTCTACAAGTATATACATTTTAATTAGCAACCTTCAACCCAAAAGCAAACAGGGAGAAACAAAAGTTAGGCCTACTAAGCTTTCATCTAACATAAGAACAGTGCACATGTTTAAAATAAATGCATATATTAACTTCTAATATACACAGGATACAGAATCCTTTATAAAAGATATGTCCATTAGTCAGAAATATACTTCACACATATATAATTTACCTAAATTCGTACATTCACTACATGAATTCTTCGATTACATTGAGACACTTTTGCTTACACATTATTACAGTTCATGTTCCAATAACATGATACGAGTTACATGTGGATGCGGACTAACCATGATTATAACACACCCCTTCAAATGAAGAGCAAAGTGGCGCTCTATCAGCCCCCCTTGATGACTACTGTCATCACAATCAGTACATTTTCTCCACAGCATAATCTCCCTGAAGAAAAGACAGACCTAAACAGAGATAGTAGCCATCTTTCTCTGTCTAAACTTCTGCATATTCTTGAGATTCTCATACTAACTGTCCTGCAGTCTCTCCATTCTTATTTCCTCCAGTCTAAGAGAATTCTCAGTTAGCCTCGCTCTATGTCACTTATAAGCTCTAATGGCCCCCAATAATATGATAACACATACCACAACTATTAAGATCGGCTTCAAGATGTAACCAAGAATTCCCTTCCCAAGATTTGCAAACCAGCTCTCAATCTTTAGGAAACCTTGGCCAATGTTGTCCCAGCTTCCCTCTATCGCCAGATCATATATTTCATGATGTATGTCAGTGATATTACTTATGTATTTCCTCAGAGCCTTACAGTGGTCTGAGATATAAGTACAGCACTGTTGAACCCTCAACATTTTACAGACTCCGCCCTCTGTGGCTAGCAACAGATTTAAAGCAAGACGGTTTTGCATTACCACAGCCCTGATCGAAACCTTCTCTCCATCCATAAGCAACAAAGACCGAGCCGTATTCACTGACTACTTATCCACCAGAGTTGTCAACTTCCTAAGAATCTTCATATCATTCAGGACAACTCCCAAACTTGGTATCATTTCTTCATACACATCTCCCACATTCTACCCTGCACTTGTATCCCATTTCCGTCATTGCACCTACTACCCTTCTAATGGCCACAAATCCTTTCGTGATAAATCTTTGCAAACACAGCAGCCATATTACATGTGCCATACCAGTTCAGAGGCAATTGAACATACGCATTCTTTCCACACACAAAATACACGATCAGCACCACCTTTATTGTGTACTGCATGGATTTCTTCACAGAGTCTTCAATCAGAAAAATGTGATCACAAATACTCTCTCCCACAAATACTTTGTCGTAATATGTCTGCGGCTGTCTAATGCATAGCCTTCCTTGCTGCTGGAAGTCCAAAGCTATTGGACCATTACTTCCCTTCGCCTTATGCATTAACTCTTCTTTAGTCCACCCATTCTTTTGGTGTTTAATGTCTGGTCTAAATAGTGATTGCCTATGCCTATCCTCTAACTGGTCCACGAATGTCTTTTTTATGTCACTCAGCATGCAGGTTAGATTGTGACTATGTGCATAAGCTGTATCTAATGTTACAATAGGAACAAAGTACCTTGCCATTCTCTCTTCTTGTTTATAGTAGTCGTACTTGTTCAAGTGCTTGTAAGTCGGGACCTCTGAAAGAACTACATCGTAATTAGAAAAATACAATTCAAAATGTCCTTTTCCATAGAACATACTAAGCAACACACTACAAGTAATACCATAGGTCAGGGGAAGGTGATGGCACCTAATGCCTTCCTCCATCGGTGCAGGGAACTGCATGCACACGTAACACTCACTCACATACATAGTGCACACATATTCGTACAACAGCTTTGAATACACATTCAATGTATAATCACCCCTAGACAAATCTACGTGCAGTATAAAACTAGTTTCTTCGGTTATAGCCCCATCAGATTTTGATGTACCTTCTGTTGTCCTGGAAGAAGAAGGTGTAGATGTCCCTTGAAATCCCACCCCCTCAACTCTTGTTTCCTGTAGCTCAACCATGGATATGGTAATAATAATGTCTAAAACTATAACTACGCCTACTATAAGTGTGCCTATTATACATTTCTGTCTACGGTTCGAATTTCCAGACTCCATTTCGGATCGAATTAGAGTTGTAACTTGCAAAAGGTTCAACAAAGTCCTTTTCTGTCTCTCACTTGTTGTACACAAAGTTCATGCAATAGATTGAAGTCATGGGATTCGTACTAACTCAGTCTATGATGCAGTTCAAAAGACTTCCCTAGCCCTCTTTCTTCTTCTAAGGAAAGTTCCCTAAATGTATTCTTCTTCCCCTCAGGCCTAGGTTATTTTCTTGAAACCTCAGCTTTATTACAGTTCAATTTCCATCATGTATGAAATCAGAACCAAGTCTTTCAATAACACGTTGCAAGATTTCCATCTTTAAAGCTGTCAACTCCTGAACCGGAGTCACACGCCCAAAATTTGGAAACTAAGCTACACTTAGAATCAGATGTAGCGATCAACTCAGTCTTGGAGGAGACTTTCGAGTCCTTTATGGCAGACTTACCCATCCCACAACTTACGCCTGCACAGCGAGATGACCTAGCACGACCCATTACGACCGCAGAAATTAGACAGGCAATTAAAGCGCTGCCGCAGAATAAATTCCCTGGGACTGACGGCCTACCGGCTGAGTTTTATGCAGTATATATCGACTTGCTGACCCCACAGCTGCATCTCCTATACCGAGAATCAATGAAGTCCAGTGCCCTACCACCCACGACCCTGCAGGCACTGAAAGTCTCCCTTTTAAAACCTGGTAGAGACGGTTTACAGCTGGCGAGTTACAGACCGCTGTCGCTACTAAAAGCGGACTACAAAATTCTTAGTAAGATATTAGCGGTAAGACTGAACCAATACATCCCAGAGCTCATACCTGCGACCAATGTGGCTTCGTACCCGGTCGGAGCACGGCGCTCAATCTAAGGAGGCTGCGCCAGATAAAGCTCCACGAGGATGCAAGGAATGGGGCAGAGGGATGTATCTCTCTAGACTTAAAGCAGGCATTTGATTCCCTGAGATGGGACTATATGTTTGCAGCCCTGACGAGATTTGGCATACCGCCTGCATATCTGGCATGGGTGAATCTCTTATATCTGCATCCGACGGCATGTGTCCGCACTAACAAATGTATATCAGGACAGTTCAAGATAGCTAGAGGCACGCGGCAGGGCTGCCCATTGTCGCCCCTGCTGTTCATACTGGCCTTGGAACCTTTACTACACAAACTCCGAGCCCTAGCCACAACACGGGGGATACTGCGCAATTCAATGCCACACGTAGTTTCGGCCTATGCGGATGATATAATATTATATGTCGGGGACATGACAGGTTGCCTAGATCCTATGCCTGAAATCTTCGAAACGTTCCGAGCAATATCAGGCCTTGCTATAAATGAAACTAAATCATACGGCTACTGCCATGATGATGATTCAAGTGATACCCAGTTGCAGTTCCCCCCGCATAGGTTCCAGATGGCGCCCTCGACATTAAAATACTTAGGGATACAAATATACCGTGACACGCAAGACCTCCTAGACGGTAACCTGGGTAGGGCGCTTGCAACCCTTAAAACACAAGTACAGTTTTGGAATACCCTGCCATTGTAAATAGCAGGTAGGGTGGCAATTACCAAGATGGTGTTCCTGCCCCGAATGGTATACTTCTTTACGAACCTCCCGCTCCTCGTACTGATGGGCACTTTTAAATTACTGAACACATTAGTGACGGAACTAGTGTGGGGATCGGGAAGACGACGTATAAGTCTCGCTAAGTTACAATTGCCAACATCTCAGAGCGGTATGGGAGTCCCAAACATGGCCGCATATAACTATGCCTGCCATCTCCAATGGCTGGCCTACTGGCTAGCGGGGCGTAATCTCCACGAGCTGGACATGACCGCGACCGACAGGGACTGCGGCATCATACATCGCCTACTGCTACCGAATGTAAGGTTACCCAGATCGATGCCACACCTGTTACGTCTTGCAATCAGGTGCTGGAAGAAAGCTGTCAAATATGCAAGTGCGTCGACCTCTAACGCGCCCACAATAACCTTACTGGGCCTCCCACTTGGGACAGGGACACTGACGGAGCGCGGGCTCCGGGCGTGGCGTGACGCTGGCGTCCTGCAGATAGGTGACTTTTTTGCGGATGGTAGTCTCATGCTGCACGCGGACTTCGCACGAGCGCACCAGACCCCTGAAACATTGTTTTTAATGCATGCATGTGTGACACACTACATTACCACGACTTGGGCACGGGACGGCGCAGATCCACCTATGAACCCACTACTCACCATGCAATATTTAATGGGGACCGGGAGCCACTTAACGAAATGGTTGACATATGGCATATGGACAGGAAGGGCGATCTCCCTACAACCCACCCGGGAGCGCTGGGAACAAGATATAGTACGGATGCTCAGAGATAAGGACTGGGAAAAGATATTGAAATTCCCCAAAAAGGTGTCACGCAACCCTAAATTTAAATTCATTCAACTAATGATTATGCATAGGGCGTACCTCACCCCCCACCGACTGCACATTATGTTCCCGGAAGCGGCGGACACGTGCCCCCGTTGCATGGCTGCGGACGCTGGCCTCCTGCACATGTTGTGGGACTGCCCCAGACTGGGTTACTACTGGGGGACAATACACAAGGCACTGACAGCGATCGCACCCGCAAGGCCTTACTCCTCCCTGACATACTGTATACTAGGTCTGGGCCCCACTGAAAAGAAGAAAAGCACCACCTCACGTTTAGTAGATATGGCCCTCCTCTTGGCTAAAAGAACGATAACGTTGAGGTGGAAATCCGCTAGGCCGCCTGACCGTGGTGACTGGCAAGGGGAGGTGCTACGATAGGGGAAAACCGAAGGAGCTGAACTGCAGAGAGAGGAGCGTAGAGGCCTCCGTAAAACGCCCATTTCGATGGAATGGCAAGCCATACTCATAGAATTTGAAGCATTTGATGTCGCGGTATTGGCATAGGCAAATGCAGCTGATATGATGGTTATGATGTTTAACGAATGTAAGGCCTAGGACCTTCCCCCCCTTCTCTTTTCCCTCCTCCCCCCCTTACCCCCCTCCCCATCCCATCTCTTCCCCCCCTCCCCCAACCCTTCCCCCACCTGGTTGAAATGGGAGCACATCGAAGGGTGCAGTAGTTGACAAACTTGGAGGAAGTTAATACTGTAGACAGGAGTGTCAGAGGTGGGAGCAACAGAGGATATTACTGTAATATGTAGCAATGACCCAGTGCAACGAGAAATACACGGATGAGATGCTTAAGTGCAAGGGAAGTTGTGGGAGGGGGGTTTAAGAATTACAAGGGATGTTATGAAAAAAAAAACTGCAATGTTATGTATACTCAGATTTACGTGCACTGTTCAGACTGTATTGTAAGACGTGCTGAAAACACATGTTGTAATGCCAAATATTTACTGCAGATAATAAAAATATTTAATTAAAAAAAAAAAAAACTCAGTCTTGGAGGGTCTGGTATAGTCAGTGTCAGAAGTCCGTAGGCCTCCACTCCAGGGATCAACAGTTTGATTTCAATCTCCAGCACTGAGACTCTGCACCTCAATCGTCTGGATCTCAGTCTCCCGGTTCTCGATGTTCCCTTCATCTGCAATCAAGTATATCCACTCAGGGGCTGGAACCCTGAGGCTGTGGGAGGCATGAATCCATTCTAGTAACCCTCCGCACTTCACAGCCGTGTTCGTCACTAGGATTACCTGATATTGACCTTGCCACCTTGCATCAAGGCATTTCTTTCTCACATGTTTACAAGCCAGTACCCAGACCCCTGGGCATAGATCATGCAAGAGATCCTTTGAGGTTTGTGCAGTCGTAGCTTCAACCTCGTGAGACACAAAACAAAATCATCAGCCAATCCTTTACAGCCAATCCTTTACAATAATCGAGGATCAAATCATAGGTGATATTTATCAAAGCTGTGGCTGGCACCGCAGGCAGGCGTATCATTCTCCCCGTCAGGATTTCACGGGGAGAGTCCTGTTCTCCTATCTGGAGTGCTATGCAAGCTCATCAGCACTCAGGGCAATGCATCAGACCAGTTCAAAGACGTTGAGGAGCACACCTTCGCCATCCTCATCTTGAGTGTTCCGTTAACTTGCTCCACTAGTCCTGACGCCTCCAGCCTACAATTGCAGCGCCATCTTTGATCAACTTGTAAGGCAGTACACAGCAATTTCATAATTTCACTATGAAAATGCATTCCTCTATCCGACTCCAATGAGGTTGGAAATCTGATCTGGGATATTAGCTCTCTGAGCAGTAACTTCGCCACTGTGAGACTATCACACCTTCTAGTTGGATATGCCTTAACCCATCGGGAGAAGACAGAGACCATTACCAAGATGTACCTCAGTCCATTGCACCAGGCCATCTCAATGAAGTCTAACTGGATCCTGTTAAAGGGACCTCCCAATATGACTTAATGCAACCACAGTTTTCTTTCTAGCATTCATCTGTTGGCACGTAACACATCTGTTGCACACTACTTCAGCACACACACGAAACTTAAGGTTAAAACAAGTTTTTCTGAACACTTGCATCATAGCATCTCTCCATAGGTAGACTGCTCTATGAATCTACCATGCCATAGGACTCAACAGAAAATCTGGTAGTACTGATCTACCATCAGTTGAACCTCAAGTGCTATTGTCTCATTTTTCGCACCCTGCCTTGATCCACCCAGCTCCCTCCTGTTCTATCACTTCTTCCTGCTGACGCTTCACCTCATCCCAGGTGTCCACTATGGCTAGTATCATGCTGAGCTCAATCTTTTCTATGCTCTCTCTTATGTATTCTCCATTGAAGATGCAAGCATTGACAGCACACAAATGAGCAGCTGCATCCACATAGTGGTTTTCCTTTAGTTACAAAGTCATCCCCTCTTCCATGAGAAGCACATTTTACTACTGCCACTTTCTTGGGCCACTGCAAATCTTCCAACAGTTGTCTCACATATTTCCCATTTCTTTTTTTATACATCTTCTTATTAAACAATCTGTTTTGACATAGTATCATGAGTCAAATTGACAGTTAACACATGGGAGGAATTCATTCAAAAATATAGTGATAATCTCGGTAGCAACAAGAACAGAGTAATGATGGCTCTCGGGACACAGCATTTATGATGAGGACAAATCTTCAGTTGAGGAATTGCATGGCAGACTACATATCTCTCCCCAGTATGTGTTCCATACCCCCCAGACATGAGACCATTTCTTTGGGCAGCCACTCGCAAGATACATTGTTTTTTCTCAGAGCATACACCAGTCCATATGCTTCTTCCATTCCGCTATGGTTAGTGGATTGGCAGCTCCCCACAACTGGGCGATATTTCTTTTTGCCACCATGAGACCCAGTGTGACCCAGATCTTACTCACTCTGCTCAGGTCTGTGGGCTCCAATACACTCAATAGGCACCTTTTCGCTTCAGGGCGGATATCCAAAGTCAACACTTCACTAAAAACAGAATGTATTTGGCACCAGTACATCTGAATAAGATCACACTCCCATAGAATATGCATGAACGTGCCCTCACTGCCACACTGTCACCTGCAATCTCCCCCCAGTGTCCTCCCCATGTGGACCAAGCATGGTCCAGTAACATACACCCTATGTAATATTTTGAGCTGAACGAGGCGTAGTCTAGCTGAGATTGTGACCTCTCGTGGGGAGGCCAGCGCCTCTTGCCATTCCTTGTCATCGAGTTCAAGGCCATCTCATTCCCACTTCGCCCTGGTACTCTGGAAGGGGTCTAAGGTGTTGTTTATCAGTTTTTTATATGTGAGAGAAATTGCCTTCTCTGGCAAGTATCCGTCAAGCAATCTATCTTCAATGGGTGAGGACTGTGAGAGGGAGGAACCTTTAGTGAGATAGGACTGTAGCACGTGTTGGACTTGGAGGTATTGAAAGTACTCTGGGTTGGTGAGTTTGTGTTTTTGTTGCAGGGAAGCAAATGTCACCACGTCCCCTTTAACCCACATATCTCCGAAGTTTGAGATCCCAATATGGTCCCATTTGTCGAACCCTTTCGACTTCAAATCTCCCAGCGCCTGTGAATCCCAGAGAGGAGTCGGCAACGTCAGTTGTCGCTCCCATCCCAGGCTCTTGGTTGCTGCCAGACCTACACTGAATGTTTGGCCGGTCCAGTGAGGGGGAATCGCTGTGGTCTGGAGTAGAAGGGTCCTGTTGTAGTTCCCTCCTGGAAGGACCCAACGGTCCATTGCATAGCCCTGGTCATCTATGTGGCGGTATGTAGCATTGTTGATGGCTGGAAGATGAGCCGCCCAATAGTACTTCTTAAGATCGGGCGGCTGATCCCCCATCGTAACAGCCAAGGGTGAGTTTGGTCAGTGCTATTCAGGGTTTCCTGTCCCACAGCAGGCCTCTCTGTAGTCCCTCTATTTCCCTGAAGTAGCGTGCAGGCACCGGGTCAGGGTAGTTTTGCAGCAATACGGGTCACCCAACCCAGCATGAACACCTCAGATTTTTTGTTGTTCACCACAACTTGCGCCAGGGGCTCGGAATAGAGGAACCTGACCCAGTGAATAAACCCAGGCCTGAACCCCAGCTTCTACAGAATGGCAAAAAGATAAGGCCATGGATGCATCCAGCGAGACTATGATTGCTGGCTCTTGTAACTTGGTCAGCCTTCCCATCACCCTGTGCAATCTTCGGAGATTCAGTGCTGTATTGCGCTGGGGCATAAAGCCCGACTGATCTGGATGCACTATTCCGCTGATCACTTTAACAAGACGATTGGCAAGGAGCATAGCGAGAATTTTAGGCTCTGCATTGAGGAGAGATATGGGCCTATTATGAGGCGCAATCCGTCTTGGGCTTGCCCTCCTTGTGAATGGTGATGAGTGTTGCCACCCTCTGATCCAGCGGGAGTGTCCCCTGTGTCTTGCTATCAGTGAACATATTCTGCAGGTGCAGGGCTAGCTTCCCAGGGGCTAGTCTATAGTGCTCGATTGGAAGGCCGTTAGGGCCCAGCGCATTGCCTGACTATAGACTTCGTCGTTGGTAAATTCACTGTCCAACATCTCCCGATCAGGAGCTGGCAGAGTAGGAAGGACAATATCTCTGAGGAGGGGCTGTGAATCTTCTTCAGTATAGGATGTGTGAGCGTGATAGATGTCACTAAAGTGTGCAGCAAATGTATCAGCAATTCTGCGGATCTGTAATGTATTGACCATCTTTGTCTATTTGCTCCGGCACCAACATAGATGCTAGTTCTTTCTTATCCAGCCATGCTATGAGTTTTCCTGCCTTATCCCCAAGGTCATATACTCTTCCCGCCGTCTCCCTCCCAAACGACCTGGCCCTGTGTGTGACTGTTACCTTATTTTCATCCCTTTTTAGTTGCAAGATATGTAGTTACTCTTGCGTAACTTCCTCTCCCAGTTCCTCTTCCAATCTAAGGACTGCATTTTCTACTTCAACAAGGTCCTTTATGCTCTCCTTACCGGTCCCTGCTATCATGGAGAGTGCCTGCCCTTGCACCACCGATTTAAATGCTTCCTACAGAGTCTGGGGGGAGTCTACTGTGCCTTTGTTTTCCTGGAGTAGTATAATAGAACAAGGATACCCCGTTACAAGAACCTGGGGATGACATATGTTTAGGGAAAACAATGGTTCAGTTTGGCCCAATCGGGTCCTAAGCAAACAAGTGTCGTCCTTGAAAAGGACACAGAGTAAAGAGAATTTTAGCTAGACAATTAATCATTGAAGGAGTATGAAAGCAGTAGGGGAGCATATGATGTGTAAAATAACATTTTATTTTACACGTATGGTTAATGATACTCAGAGTAAACAGGTGCTCACATAAAGTGACAGGTGCGTAATGTGACAAGGTGCAGTGAACTTAAAAACATAACATCACATTTACAACAGAATAGGAACTTCGCATGAGTGATTACAATTGAGGAAGTTCCTGTTGTTGGAGTCGACGGCGTTTCGATCTTTTAGGGATTTAAGTTCATCATCAGGATAATGAGTGAGCAACCTGAAACTAAGGGGAACAGAGTAGAATTACGATATGTACCCTACATACTGATTACTAGTGGATGTGCTATCGGTATGGTAGCAGAATTTAAATAAATCGCTGGTACACGGTGGAGTGTAGATCAACACATACTCTATTTGGAGTGGGGACCTGGTGCGTAGCTCAGAGTTCTATCAATTCCCGTGGCCCCTCAGGGGAGTTACACGCATTCTATCAGATGTTGGTGGTGGGAACTAACTGTTGCACTCATGAATACATCATGCTAAGAATAGTAGTGAACTTACAATCTACTAGGGCCACTTCCCCTGGGGAGGGGGGTGGGGTAGTAGTGGAGGCGGTCTGTGATCAGTACAGGGTTCTTCTTCTTATCTTGAAGCGCGTCTAGGGAGGACATGGGATGGGTCTAAGGCTCGTTAGTTGTTAACCGGTTGAACATAAGTAGCTAGAAGGAAATAATCCTCACTTCTTATTGTGCATGTGTGACCTATTCCCAGCCGGGAGTGGTCCTTGAGGGCAGTCTGGTTACGTCTGCTCATAAGAGGGTCAAATGACAAGCTACTGTTGGAGTGGAGGGAGGCAGAATTAGAACTAAGGAGTGCATGTGCCTTCATACAGAGAACAAGGCGCCTTGGTGTAACTCACTTACAGTAGAGGGGAGGCGGAGTTGTAAGAACCGGGTTCTCACTGGGTCGTCTGGCGTGGCTTAGTAATGCCCAAGATTAAAGAGCCTGCAGTAGGGGCTCAGTGATGCTCAGGAATAAAGCGCCTGCAGTTGGGGCTGTGAGGGTGGGGGGAGAAAAGGAGACATTAGGCACTTCTCTCAAGGTGTTTTGTGGGCTACCGGCGTTTTTTCATTGTACTCACCCTTATATTAATTAAGTAAGAAGGCACGGGTAAGCCGTTACAGCCAGGGCTCAAAGCCTTCACAATTAAGAGGCATCTAGGTGTGTGCATGATAATTTGCCGGTAGGGTAGCCAGTAAGGAGAAGAAGGGAGTTAAAGGGGCTATTTGTGGAGTCAGGGGTCTGCTTGCGCAGAGTTTATTCACCCTTGTTAAACCGGTACTGCGAGGGGCCGTCAAGATGCCGGCAATGATAAAAACGCCCAGCCTAGTGGGGGAGAAACCATCATTTAGAAACTATGGGCAGGTGTGTGAAATCCTGTAGTAGTGCCGGGGGGAGGGGGGAAGAACAAGGAAAAACGTACTCGCGTCTCGGGTGCCTGACTTAATTGGAGCTCCGATCTGTAATTAGGAGAGAGCGCAATTAGTAGCGCTCAGGGCAAAATAGATTGCAAGGCATATCAGGGCTGTGGATGGCATCATTTTGCCTTGATGGTGTAGAGTTGGGAAGGGCCCTAGGCCCGCATGGTAGATAGCAGCAATGATATGCACACAGACACCAGTTAGGGGTAGTGGGAATGGCCTCGAGCACGTGCGCTCGGTCCCTTTTATTAGCAGCGTCATGTGACACCATGACGTCTGTGGTGGGTGGGTGTAAAGTGTAATACAAACACTCTTGAACACTAGACCGTGTTCATGCTAGGACTCTACATCCCTCCCATTTTTTAATCGCAAAAACCCACATACAGAAATCAACCTGTGGGAAAACAAACTGTATCAGGATGCAGTAAAGTGTTCAACTTCCGCTGAGTCCCTTTATCCGCCGCTGCTTGGAATCACAGATGATGTTCAATCTGCTGCGGGGAACGTCAGTTCACAGTGGCACCGGTTTGGGGGTGCTCGATGGAACCAGTCTATTGACGACTCTGCGACAAGATTGTCCTCACAGTCCTTCCTTTGCTCACTTCCATGGCGACGGGTGCAGTTAGAGTTCTTGTCGTTTGCTGGGGAATAATGCACGATTTCCGGTCTCGGCCTTAGCTTCACTTGTAGTCTGTGTCCTACTTGGCAAAAGGCAGATCTGTTGCAAGGCATCCCTCTCACTAGGATGACCCCTCTCGTCGGTGTTCCCCTGCCACGGGATATCCTTGAGGTCCTCTTTCTCGGATTTGCGCTGGGCTGGATGTGCCACATCAGGTTGCTCCTGCGCCGCCGTCAGTGGGGTATGTAGCAGACCATGTGCCTCACCTCAGATTCCGCAGCCTCGTCCCAAGGTAGCTGTTGGTTTCTGTCTTTGCTTGCGATGTCTTCGCCCTCCCCGGACCTTTCGGATGGGCGTCGGAGGACCGTCTCTCGTCGAGGGGACTGCGTCCCGGAGGCCTCTGCCCCTGAGTCACCACGGCTGGCATGTGTCCAGTGTCCGTGCGACCCCAAAGGTGGATGTAACAAACGGTCTCGCTTGCTCCTCTCCGCAGATCCTGGGTGTGCGGAAACATCGTCTCTCAGCTGGTCTTCTTTGCCACCGGTGTTCTTCCAGCCTCGTGTTCCTCGCACCGTTGTCCTGGCACTTGTCGCCTTCCTTCTCTTCGGGAGTGAGTGGTCTTCCTGCACTCCTCTCTCTTTCCTTAGTTGTTTCCCTGTGGGGACGTTGCTTCGCACTGACTTCTCCTTCTACTCTTAACTGTGGCAACAGGCCACATGGATATGCTTCCTTCCTTTTCACGGTGGCAGACGTGCCACTCAGATCTCACCTTTTCTTCCTTCCTTTTCACAGTGGCAGACGTGCCACTCAGATCTCTTCTTTTCTTTCTTCCTTTTCGCAGTGGCAGACGTGCCACTCAGATCTCTTCTTTTCTTCCTTCCTTTTCGCGGTGGCAGATGTGCCACACGGATCTCTTCTTTTCTTCCTTCCTTTTCACAGTGGCAGACGTGCCACTCAGATCTCTTCTTTTCTTTCTTCCTTTTCGCAGTGGCAGACGTGCCACTCAGATCTCTTCTTTTCTTCCTTCCTTTTCGCGGTGGCAGATGTGCCACACGGATCTCTTCTTTTCTTCCTTCCTTTTCGCGGTGGCAGATGTGCCACTCAGATCTCTCCTTTTCTTCCTCCAGCATCGCGACATCACTTGGTCCGATCTTGTGTCTTCTCTCCTGACCTGGGCCCTCCATGCAGTGCGCGCACTCTGCATGTGCACCCCGGGTCTTGTCCCCGTCGGGGACACTTTCTCCTTCTTCCTCAGCAGCCAGAGTTGGTGTCGCGAACCTTCCTTTCTTGATGTTTTCTTTTCTTGATGCTTGTTGGTGACGTTCGGGGGTCCACGTCCGGAGACCTTTTCATGATTGAACGTCCTGGACCGGTTGGTGGTCCACTTCTGCCGATGCCTGGCAGGTTGCTTTCGGTCGTCCTGTCGGACTTTGCGCTACAACAGTTCCTGGGGACCCGTTGTGGGTCAGCACTTGATGGGCGATCATTCTGCGGATCGGCTCCTGGGAGGCGCCATGGATCTGTCGCGGGTCGGCACTTGATGGGCGATCGTTCTGCGGATCGGCTCCTTGGAGGCGCCATGTCGTGGGGTCGTCCGCGAAGATTGTTCTGCGCGATGGCGCTGCATGCATTCTTCTTTCTGCTTGCGGTGGCTGTGCGTCGCCACGTGGCGCGTTGTTTGCGCACTTACTGTTCAGGGTTCTGGGACGCCTGTTGCATGACGTTGGGTACTTGCTGCTTTGGCTGTCGTCAGGTACTTGATGCTTTGGACCGTTGGCGGGAGTAGTTGATGCTGCGGTGAGCGCCTGTGGCCACAAGGCGTCGCTGCTCTCTCCGTCCTTTGATCGCTGCAGTCTTTTCCCTGGACGTTCTTCCAGTGCTTGGCAGTCTTTTCCTCCAGACGTCAGTGCTTGGATGTTAAGTGAGACGTTCGCGCTTCTTCCCACGTCGCGTTGGAAGTGGCAGCCGCCGACTCCTTGCTGGTGGGTGTGGGTGTCTTCTGCGCTGTTGCGCACTTTCTTGCTGCGGGAGTTCAGATGCTTTCCCTGGGGGCGCTACTCAGTCTGTTGCCTCTAGATGCTGTTAATTTCTCTTGCGTTGTACAATGCTTGTTTTAGTACTGGTGGATGTAAGTGTACTTTTGCATTTGGCCACTGGGTGGCAGTGTTACTGGATTTGGTAGCAGCCTGTCTTGTCTTTCCCTGATGTGCACTCTATTGTCACAGTGCACAGGGGGCTGGAGCTGCTGCTGCTGCGAGCCGGTGAGTCTCTTTTATTTCCATCGCTGTGTTGCTCACAGGGTGGGGGCACATAGGAGTGCCTGTGCATGTAAGTGAGACACTGCAGAGTTTTTTGGTCAGGGGGGCAACTGTTCTGATTCTTGCCGGCACTTTCACTTTCTCCGGTTTGTGAGGCTCCTGGCAGCCAGTGTCTCTGGGGCACGGTTGCAGTTCATTTCAGCGCTGTCTCTGGGGCACAGTTGCAGTTCATTTCAGCGGCGCTGGCCGCTCACAGGCGCTTTATGATTATTCTGCTTTCCATGGAGCCCACGAGGTGGAGGCTCCTCTGATCTGCGGCGGCGCTGGCCGCGCGTAGGCGCTTCCTTCTTTCCCCTCCACGCCCGCTGCAGCCTCGGCAGTCCTCGCGCAGTGGGGGGGGTGTTGATGCTTCCTCAGGCGGGGAGCGCGTCGCTCCGGTCACTCCTCCCTGGGCGGGGGCGCTTGAGGCAGGCTGCGGGTAGGCTCCGCCGGCTCTGCCTATTTAACAGCTGCTGCAGGCTCCACTCTCCGGTCTCCCGCCGCAGCAGCTCCTACTTGCACACGCTGCGCGGCGGAGACCTGCCACGGACGTCGCAGGCCGCGGGTAGGCTCCGTTGGCTCAGCAGTTCTTTTCCTCTCGGGGGTGCCGTCGGCAGGCCGCGGGTGGGCTCCGCTGGCGCTGCAGAGTCTTCCTTTGGGGGGGCGCTACCGGCGGGCCACGGGTGGGCTCCGCTGGCCCGGATCACGTTGCGAGGGGGGTCGGGAGGCGGTTAGCTACTCCGCTCCCTCCCCCTCGTTGTTTTTGGTGATTGCGGGTCCGGCCGCACTTTTTTTCACGCAGTCTGTAGTCTCTGTGCCCCGCCGCTTCTAAGCACACACGCGGCGGGGGCGGGGGACGACTCGGGCAGGCCGCGGGTGGGCTCCGCCGGTCCTGCCTATACCTTGGCATTGTTCATGGCGGGCACTTCGCCCCTGGGGCTCACCTTCGGCCGGCGGGCCAGATGCTTGGTTGCGGTCGTGGCGGGTGGGCTCCGCCCGGCCCGTGCATCTCTCCGGTGGGGGTTGCAGCCTCGCGGCCGTCGCAGGTGGGCACTGGGCGGTCCGCTCTTGCTTGGTGGCACTCGGTGGTGGCGGTCGACGCGGGTGGGCTCCGGTCGGCTTGCTGTGGGGCTCCCGGTCGCTGCGGGGCTCCGACGTGCCCACCGGCTTCTCGGCGCGCTGCGCCCTGCTGCAGCGGATGCCCTCTAGGCGGGCAGCTCTCTTCCCCTTTTTCTTGTAGAATAGCTGTGGGTAGTGGCACGCATGGGCTGCACTACCGGCCTCGTCGCCAGTGTAGAGTTGGGAAGGGCCCTAGGCCCGCATGGTAGATAGCAGCAATGATATGCACACAGACACCAGTTAGGGGTAGTGGGAATGGCCTTGAGCACGTGCGCTCGGTCCCTTTTATTAGCAGCGTCATGTGACACCATGACGTCTGTGGTGGGTGGGTGTAAAGTGTAATACAAACACTCTTGAACACTAGACCGTGTTCATGCTAGGACTCTACATCTGGTATGAATCTTGGGAAGGTCTGGCCAGCTGTAAGACAATGGTGGAAGGGCCGCAGGTTAGTATGAATACCAGTTAGATTCAAAAAGTAGGTAACAACTGAGACACGGCTTACCGGTTCCAGCAGCGGATGATGCTATAATGAGCTCATAGCTGACCAAGAATTCAGCAAAAACCACAGGATGCTGCTGGACACCAACAGGTAAGACTTTATGAGAAAAGAGGTACAAAAGACAAACATCCAAGAGTGCAAGGATAGACAGCGGACTAATAAAATGAAAGGGGGAACTGAAAGGGAGAAAACAATAAACAATGCAAGAAGCAAAACGAATGCGAACCATAGCGAGGATCAGAAAAAAACAATGCAACCATGCAACTCATTGCCAGGCACAGAGCTAAAGTCCCAGGGAGTCTAAGTAGGGCTCTACTGCTTTTGACCTGCAAATGACCCCAAACGAAGAAGTCGGTATGCGAGCATTCCTAGTAAAATAGTGGTCTGCCGCTCCCGCCTGTCTGAGCCTCCGCTATCCTTTTCTCTAGCACTTCCAGACTGTGCCTGCCTGTTATCTAACCTGATTCCTGATTGTACTTCCTGCTGAAGAATACCTCCCATCGGGCACATTGTGTGGACCTGCTGTCTATGAAATTTCTTCACTAACATGGGGGCACAGACAAAATGTGTAAGTTCCCATGGTCTTTCTGAAATGAATGCCCACATGCATCAAAGTCAATTGCATTCGCAAATGGTGCGAATCGCAATTTTCGGCCGTTTGCGAATGCAATTGACTAATTTGGAATGCATCATGCATTTCGCAATTTTAGGAATCGCAACCATGTTGCGATTTCTAAAATTGCAATTGCATTTAAGAAATCGCAATTTCAGATTTCTTAAATGCAATGCATGATCATTTTTTAATTGCGAATTCGCAATTTGGAAGTGGTAAATTAGCATGAAGTTGAACTTCATGCTAAATTACTGAAAACTTTAAAATATGCACAAATTGCATTTTTAAACGTTTTAATTTACACACACACATGCCCTTGGGGCATGTGTGTGTGTGTAAATTGCATTTAAAGTTACATTTCAGGGGTGCAGGGAGGGGTTCTTTGGACCACCCCTGCACCCTTGAAATTGCATTCACATTTTGCGAATCGCAATTTGAAATTCGCAAAATGTGAATGCCTTCCCATTCATTCCTATGGGCCTTTTGGCCCATAGGAATCAATGGGAAGGGTTTTCCTTAATTGCGATTCGCAAAATGTGAATCGCAATTAAGGAAAAATACCGAATCGCAAAAATAAATGCGATTTGTTCATGCATTGCCGTTTGCAATTTCTAAATTGCGATTCCTTAATTTTCGCAATTTAGAAATCGCAAACGGAAACGTTGATGCATCTACCCAAAAATGTCCTAACCAAGCTACAAGGTATTGTATTTGGCCATGGAAGAAACAATCATCCATAATTTCCTCAACTTCGTTCTCTGGTGACCCATCAACCATGACTGGAGGAGACTTGTGAGCACATCTACGACTGCAGGTTTAACTCGGGAGTTATGAAATACAGGGTGAATGAGCAAATGAGAAGACAGCATTAACTGTAAATCTCACTTTCCAATCTTTCTAATGAAGGGGAATGATTTCACAAATCGAGGGGTATATTTAGAGTGCGTCCCAGGAATTGTTATGTTTTTAGTGGAATAGTAGACCTTACTCCCCACCTCAAAATTAGGTCATTTTTTTGGGTTCCTAACTGCTAGAGGCTTGCAATCAGCATTTGCTTCTATTGAAGGCCGATGAGCAATTTTCTGTATGGCATGGATATTATACAATAGTGAGAATACTGAAGGGGCTGTGGGAAGAAACATTTCTGAAAGAAATCCATGTGAGCAGAAAAAAGGTGATTGTTGCAGGCATAAGTGCAAAGAGTTGTTAGAAGCAAATTCAGCTAATGCAAACCCTTGACACCAAGAACCGGGATGGGCCATGAAAAGCATTGCAGGTGCTGTTCAAGGGACTGATACAAACGTTTTGTTTTTCCAACTGTCTTTGGCTAGTAACTAGTAGATTTGACGTAGGTGGCACCGACCTTTTTTTAAGAAAATTGATATAAATTGTGTTCCTCTACCATAACAATAAAATGAAAACAAAAGATATGCACAATGAAGATTCCGGCTGAGTCCACAGCTGAGGGCAAAAGATTGTAATTAATCAAATAGACCATCCTAGTGAAATAGCCATTGACTACTAATACTGTGTTTACCCTTGAAATAGGGTGAGTGAACATTTAAGTCCATAGAGATCATGTTCCAGGGGTGATGTGGCATGGGCAATCTTTGTCACATTTCTGAAGCAGAACTGTGAGAGACTTTCTCTTTTACACTTTGTAACACTAGGTAATGTGCCTATGGATGGTCTTACTAATACCACGCCACTGAAATTCTCTGGTGATGAGTTCCATCAACCTTTTCTGACTAGGGTGAACAGCTGCAGGAGAGTAGTGATACCATTTAAGACACTAAAGGAAGGGCATATTTATGACAGTCTTACATCACGTTTGCAGCGTGCAAAGTGGTACATGTGTGACGCAAGGCTCTGAGTCAGATTTTTGAAGCCATGCAAAGCCACAATGCATGGCTTTAAGTGACCTCATAAATCTTGAATAAGGCAATGCAGCGGGAATCGCTGCATCACTGCATCGCCATACTCTGTGCAAGGGTGACGTTTGATGGGCATTGCGGTGTGTGTTCCCCGCAGTTCCCATGGGTTTTGACGCACTCCCAGATTTAAACAAACTAGTAGACCTGGGAATGCATCAAATTCTTACACCTGCCCAGGGTAGGCATATTGATGAGAAATATCATTTTTTCTCTTCGTTTTTTCCTCTTCTATGTGTGCTGCATTCTGCAACACATATAGATGGAGGAAAATGCCTCTCTGGATTGTTTTCATGCAGGAAGGTGCCCCTTTCTGCACAATAACAATCCTGCCTACAACACAGGCACTCTTGCACCCTGGTGCAAGGCTGTCTGCATTGGCGCTAGGTTGGCAAAATGGCACCAGCACAGGGGGAAAGGACAGTAATGCACTTTATTGGTTAAATACAGTGCATTCCTACCTTTTCCCTTTGACGTAGGGCAGCGTGGTGACTCATGTTTCCGCTCAGTGGAAGATCCTTTGTAGGGGTGGATAGGTCACTTTTCAGTTGCTTATTCATCTAATTGGATGTTAAACAGGTACTAATAAGGTGAAAATGTTTCCCATACAATGTTAACAAGAGTAAAAATAGGAAAATAGTATTACTATCATAACATTTGCCATATTACCCCGCATAATTTGACTTTTATTGCCGCATAATTTAGTCACCCCGCAGCATAAAGTGGTCCTCTCCTTCCGCATAAATCCATTGGCGCTGAATATAGGGTGTCTCTTCCTTAGTCTTGCATTCAGAAGTCTTCTGATGAGAAAGGTAGTCTACTGTCCCATTTCATTTGCCAGAGCACAAAAATCAGTAAAGAACAAACTCCATGTAGTATGGCGAGGGTTTGCACGTTTCCTTGTGGTGCGATATAATAAATTCTTGTGAACGGTCCATGACGTAATCTTATTTCACACTTGTTTCAGATGGTGTCTCCAATGGAAAATCACCTCTGTGATCAAGAAAAGCTCTCAATCATAAATAATAGAATTATTTTCTTGGTCTGTTAAGGTTCATGAGTAGACTGGTACTCAATGAAGTTCATGAGTTTCTTGGTCCCTTTGTGATAGTATGGTTCCAAAGGCAAAAGAGAAGACATCTCTGTCTACTACAAACATCAGCAAGTCATTGGGATATCTCAATAAAGGAGCAGAGGTAAAGGTTATCTTTGGTTGGTTGAAGGCTTGTCCCTGTTCTTCTACCCACTTGAACTTCACCCTTTATTGACTAAGAAAACAACTAGATGAATGATTGTTGATTAAATCTATAAGAATTTTGATATACGTGGGTAAAAGCAATAAACCTTCTGGCCTTTCATCATGTTTCCCAGAGAAGGTCACTCTAGTACTGCTATCAACTTGGCCTACCTCATTCCTATTGTCTGTTCAGAGATCTCTAAATCAAGAAAGGAAATAGTGGAAAGTCCAATGAGTAACTTCTCAGCGTTGGCATAAAGGGAATGCTCCATTAATGTTGAGAGCACTTTGCATACCTGACATCGATGTTCTTCCAGAGAAGATGAGTCAATCAGAAAGTGATCAAGATTTACCACCAGGTCCACATCCAAGGTGTCTCTGAATATGTAATTTACAAAATGGTGCAAGGCGTATTACAGAGGCTGAGAGATATCACCAGATGCTTGAAATGCTCATTCTTGGTATTGAATGCTGTGTTCCACTCCACCCCTTCATTTATCTTTACTAAATTATATAAATGTAGAAAATATTTTGGTGGATTAAGCTTGATCCCAAAGTATGGATATGAGGCGAAGAGGATGCAAATTTCTTGAAGCATGCCATTCAGTTCTCGAAAGTCAGTGCATGGCCTGTATAATCTATTTGACCTTGTCACTAATGTCTCCTGCTGGGGAGATGGAGTGTCAAATAAAACACTTGATCAAGATTTCATGAAGGTATTGTCACAAAACTTCAAATTCTTTCAGAGGCAATGGATACATCTTTCCTCAATGAATAGTTAACTCAAGCACTGGGCCAAATGCACAACCCTGCACTCGATGTGGAAGAACAGTGTCTGCTCCCTTTTTGCTTAACACTTACATTTTTGGCACTGAGGAGGAAAAATGCCCTTGTCCTTCACTTGTAGAGTAATCTTTGAAGAATTTGGCTGCAATGCAAAATATGTAAAAGACTAAGGGACATATTTAAAAGGCTTAAAGCCACAGAACGTCACCACTTTTTGTGACGTTCCTATGGCGTTAAGTCCTTCGCCTTATTTACCACGCGGCTTTAAGCCACGTTGTATATAAGTCCCCCTTTCAGGCTACACTTAGTGTGAAAGGGGTGAGCAATGGGTGTTGCGATGGACGTTCCGCTGCAACACCCATTGATTTTGACTCTGCCCCCTATTTACAAGGGTGGCGTAAATAGGAGGCAGCATCAAAATTAAAACCAGAGAAAACCTGGTCTTAACCTGGCGAAATAAGGAGAACCTATTAATTTCTCTTCGTTTTTGCCATTTCTATGTCTGCTGTGTTCTGCAGCACACGTAGAAACAGCAAATCACCATGAAGGATTGTTTATGTGCAGTAAGGTGTTCCTTCATGCACATAAATATACAAAATGATGATTTGCAACTTCTAAGTGTGCTGCAGAATGTAGCACACATAGGAATTACAAATCACCATTAGTGATTGATTATGTGCCGGAAGGCTTCCCTCACTGCACATAAAAAATCATTCCCTCAAGGCAGGCACCCTTGCACTATGGTGCAAGGGTGCCAGCATTGGCGCTAGGCAGCTGAGTTTAGCGTCAGTGCTAGGGAGAATGCAGGGAAGCTATGAATTGTTGTAAATACGGTGCATCTCTGCGTTTTCAGAATGGCGGAGCATGGGGTTAGCAAGTTTTGCTTAATGCCACCCTTCACCGTTCCCTTGTAAATATGCCCCTAAGTCTTATCAATGACTGTTTTTTGGAAAACAATGGGTATCACAAAAGGGCGAATTAAAGGTGGTCTCTTGTGTGTTCAAATCTATTAAGATGATATGTTTCTTAAGACATGTAATTTCAAAGATGATGGAAAAGGATGAGGCGTTGATTATATCAAAGTGAATTCTTTGAAATGTCCTGTCTCTAAAGTCATGATTAATATAACAGTCTCAAAACAAAAGGTGAAAGCAGTTCTTTTACTGCCTTATATTCAGGGCCACTGGACTTATGCAAGTGTGCGGCTGCAGCCTATATCACATGAATGTGGATTTGCCACATTCGCCACAAAATCCATCATCTGCTGCATAATTTTCAGATTTTAACACCAAAATATGATTTCTTGCACAAACGGTTATAAAGTTACTATAAACTGCAGTGAAATATGTTGCTGCACAGTGAAAGACCCTGGGCGAAGGTTGACTGGTCATCTTTTTGTTGCTTATTGCTATGTTTGGGAATTGAACTGGCACTTTTTTAGGGCAACATGCCAAGACTGTGTTTACAAGTGTAAAAATGACAAAATAATGAAGTAATACTATCACAAAATATGGCACATTATCTGCAAAATTAGTTTTTTCTTGCTGCATAATTTAGTCAACATTGACACATAAATGTCCATTCTCCAGCAGCATAATTCCAGTGGCCTGTTTATATTTCTACCCTTAAAGGGTTCTGCTTGAAAGTGATATGTTGTGCTGCTTGAAATTTATACATGATCCTGATGCTCCGGAATATATATACCAAGACAAAGGCCATCACAGGCCCTTGAGAAGCATCAATCATTACTTGCAGGAACAAATGTGCTTGATCAATAACAGATACTTCTGTGATTCGTGTGCCTGTCCCGGGTCCATTGCTCATGGAATGGCTTCCTTGTTTCCCTGGAAATGAGGACAGCCTCTCACTAAATGTCCAGTCTATCTGCAGTAAAAACACAGTCCTGGCTTCCTACGGCATTCTCTTTCTTCAGGTGACAGAGTCTTTTGTCTAATCTGCATGGGTTCTTCAACCGGAAGCGTGTTGCAATCAGCTTCTATTAGCAGCAGCGGCTCCTTCGCTAATGCGGAGGAGCGTTGCCCCAGTGCTTTAAGAGCAGTGCAGAGGAAAGATAAAATGATAATAATGGAACATTATTATCATTTTATTTTTCCGTTCCTTCTTCGGGGTGGGCGGATGGGACTGGGCTGGCCAGGGCATGGGTCTGGGAGAGGAGTGGTGAGCATCCTCTAAAGTGTGCATGGCAGGTTAGCCGGCACTCTTGGCCGGCCAAACAGTCATGAGCACTTTGAATGTTGTCCACCAGCTGTAATCCACACCCTTGGTGGAGAACATGCACAGGCCCCTCTCCCTCTCCGAGTGCCAAACCACAGCACTCAGACCAATCACAACACTGCTATAAGGCAGTGTTGTGATAGGCTAGGGGAGTCTGGGAGCCTGTGTGCTACCCGCTTTGGAGGAGAGGAGGCGGCTGGCGACAGGTGACCAGCAGGTAAGTTTTGTTTCTTTTTTTTTTTAACTTCCTCCACCTCCTTCTGCACCCGCCACCATTCCCTACCAGCCGCCACTGTCTTATGATTATTAGTTTGCCACTCAGATTTCCGAAGTTGTTGTTGGAATCACAGATACCAGCTGTTGTAAATGTGTTACATAATGTGTTAAATCCTTACTTAACTGTTTGAAGGTTTTCTGGCCTATTTGAGCCGATTTGGTGATATGTGTCTGATCAAAGATAGAGGAAAACTGAGCCAGGAATTGAGCCCACTGGATAATGGAGGATTCTGAATTAATATGAGGGGCACAGCTTCATTAAAGCATCTTTTATAAGGCATGAGAGTATGAATATACCTTTGTTTATAAATTGTTAAAAAATTGGTTTCACTAAGAAGTTCAATTGACTTTGTGCCGGAAAGTTTTATATTTCGGAAAAAACCCTATACATTTTCCAGTGGGATGGGGGTTGGGTGCACACTGCCTCACAGTCCCAGCACAGTTCGCCCCTTTGCATGCTGGTAAATGCAGTACACAGTTCAAACTTACTTCAAAAAAAGACCTGTAAGAATTGTGGCAGCCTGTTCAGCCACCCCATCTCTACTGATGAAGGATATAATCCAGAAACACATGTGTCTAGAGATGTACAGCACTAACCTGCACCAACTTTGGTGGAACACTCCAACAAAATACCAAGTAAGCATGCACTACAAACTGCATTTACCATAATGCTAAGGGGCGAACTGTGCTGGGAGGTCAGCAGTGTGCTCCCACCCCTTCCTGTTTGAAAAGGCTCCCTTGAGCCATTGAGCTGACGAGCTTGTGGAGATGCACCTGTGCGCCTGTGAGAGGTACTGAGACCTGTAAGAATTGTGGCAGCCTGTTCAGCCAACCCAGATGAAAATCGTTTTTTGTTTATCTCTACTGATGTAGGATATAATCCAGAAACACATGTGTCTAGAGATGTACAGCACTAACCTGCACCAACTTTGGGGGAACACTCCATCAAAATACCAAGTAAGCATGCACTACAAACTGCATTTAGCATAATGCTAAGGGGCGAACTGTGCTGCGAGGTCAGCAGTGTGCTCCCATCCCTTCCCATTTTGCAGTGGGGCTAATGCCAAATTAAGGGTAACAATCACATTTCAGTCTTTTCCGCGACCACCCATTTTGTGGCTGGTGTTTGGAACACTCAAAGTTGAGTTATCATTGCATGGTGAGATAGCAGTACTGTATCCTGCACTGGACATTAATTGATTCAGGCTGTTCATCAAAAAGACTTTCTCTTGACGAGCAGCCTCAAGCTCGTCGTGGATCTTTGAAGTAGCCTGAGCAATCATCTAAATGGGGTTTACCAAAGGGTCCATGTTCGGCCCAGCCAGACTGCTAGGGTTCGATGCCGCAGACCTGCTGGAAGTCTCTGCACTGTGGAGCAGAGTGATATGTATCACCAGACATAGAAATGGGGTAAGAAACAGGCAATGGGAGTAAGGGAGATATTCTGGGCTATTCAAAGCTATAAGGATGGCCTGGGCTGCAAGTATTATTCCTTTTTTATTGTATATTGAATTATTAAACACTGTGCTGTGCTTAGCTCAAAATTAGACAAACAGCGCCACCGTGTGGTGGACTGAAATAGGTGCCTGTGCTGAGAATTTAATGCCAGGGCCAAGCACCACAACCCACTGGCTCAAATTAAGCACTGGGAAGCGGGAGTAGTAAAGATACAGGAGCACATTTACTGCTGTTTCACTGAATATGGTGCAGCAATAGAACTTGCTGCGCTGCTTTGTGTGGAACGGAAAAGAAAAAAAGCCCAATTTCTACAAAAAGTATAGATGATTTCATCTCTATCCTTGAGCTGGCACATTTCACTTATGCAATCACCCTCTATGTGTGATGTCGAATGCATCAGGTACAGAAAGAGAAAATAATATGAAGTAAAAAAGATTTTTCTCATTTCTATACCATCCTTTGGGAGGTGTACAGAAGAAAACATTTCGGGTGGGGTTGGGGGGGTAATTCTTACAGCATTGGACAGGGTGGAGATGCAAGGGCTCTAAAAGGGTTGAAAAAGAACAAAGCCTCATTAACAAGCAAATGGTCTTTTAAAGACCTGTGAATTACTCGGGTGCGGCTGTGTGTGCGCCCGGTAAGCTGTCTCAGCCTGGGCTGCCACCCACGACTGGGGGGTGCAGGGGGAGAGGGCTCTGAAGCCCTTTGAGCCCAATGGGTGTTGCTCTCCAGCCGCAGATACGACCTGTAGGAATCAATAAACAAGCCTCTTACATGTCAAACAAGCTGCGTTTAAGGTTTTCTGCGGCATTTATTAAACCAATTTCCAGAACTGAAATGACATGTCAAACAGTCAGCGAATCTCGGCACATACGTGTGCGCAGAATTAAAGGCGCGCACCTTATATTTGGATCTTTCGACCTGTTTGACAATACTGAAACTGGAGCTCCTCCGGACCACCGAGGGGCGAATAGGGCCAATTAAAGGCACTTGTTCAAAAATTTCAGAGAATATTGCTTCCTTAGGAACACACGTCTTTATGGATGAAAGTTGTGCGTTTATCATGCTTCAGTAGCAAGACCAAATCAAAGTCCGAAGAGCATCTTTGAAGTCAAGGCTCCGAGACTGTGCCACCCTCCTGCTGTACATTTCATATCCTTTGTTGTCAGCCTAATAAGGATGTATAAGCCCCGTGCTCGCACAAATGGGCAAGTTGAGGAGGGGTGCGCGGCAACTCAATTTGGAGGCTGTGTGAAGCCGCTGGCGCGGAAGGCCCGCCGTTATGCCGCAGATGCGTTTATTTGGACGGGCTTCAAAATCCGAGGCGGCCTTCTCTTTATGAAAAAGTGATAGAAAAGAGATCTGTTAATAACATATGACACGCGGCGGCAGCACACAATCACATGATGAATTACTCTGACCCGGAGAAGTCCTACTGTCGAAATGTACTTTTATTCTATGAGAAAGGCTGCATGTGATGGGACAGCTATGATTCATCGCTTTTTCATTTATTTTCTTATATTCCCCCTCTCTGCCGCATTCCCCTGTCTTAGTTTATCTGCCTATTCGTCTCTCCATCTGTCTACCTGCCTATCCACCTGTCTCGATATCTGCCCCCTACTCTTTTCTGTCACCATTCCCACGTGTAACCTGTCTTTCAGGCTCTCCAGACATCTCTCATCGATAAGTCATTGATCCATCACCTTATCCTCTTTCTGTCTGTCCTTCTCTCAATCCAGTTCTTGTTTTAAAAAGAATTATTTTGTGTAGCAAACCTGAATCAAAGTAAGTAAAGGAGAGCTTTATAACATGATTTTTACTAGGGGTGGGCAATAAATTCTGTTTTGGCAACTCCATGTGACGTATGCAATGTAGCATTCTCGCCAAATTCCGCCTACCACCACGAAGCAGAGTTTTTCCTCGGGTGCGGCTCACCATCGGCAAGTTGATGAGTGAGAATAGGTGTCCCCTTGCACCGTCACGATTTTGGAGCACCAGGAGGGCACCTTGTGAGATTTTACCAACGTGGGTGTTCGTGACTGTTCGCAGACAGAAAGCTGTTACTCGAGTAGAAAATCTACTCAAGCAGCAGAAAAACCAACCCGAGAAGCAGTGCCCTCTGGCATGACACCTGGTGCTGCTTGCACTGATTTTTCAGCATTTAACAAGCTCCTGATGCTAAAAATACTAACAAGCAGCACGGCATGCCAATTTCTACTCATTCGCGCAACTCTGCGGAATGTCGCAGAGTTCTCATGCAACTCGGCGGAATGCGCAGAGTGAAACTTCGAGAGCCGCTCCCACCTCTAAATGTCACTAAACCCCAGAATTATAGCAGTGCTAAAACTAGAGAAGCTAAACATCTCAAACAATACACAATATAGCAACATGCATATATTTACTTAATGCACAATGCAAAAGTATAATGCATAAAAGACACAACATGTTCTTTACAAAACCATCTATCTCCCATTTATACACCACAAATTACATTTCAAAGGCAGTCCAGTCTCCCAGGGGCAAGATTGAGCCCAGTAGTATACAAAGTTTAGCAATAATTATATAAAAAAGTCTTGTTACACTGCTTAGTATAATCAGGAATTTTGTGGTGAGTTAGGGTAAGAGCTTATGTCTCATCAAAGAATATCCCACAACCAAAGAATAGGAGAAAGAGTCAGTCATGGTTGATAGAAAATTATTTCTCAGTTAAAGAAGTAAGAAGTCATCCAAGATATGACTGAAGATCATTCCACAATTAACGACGCAGAAAACGAGTCAGATTAGGGCTGGTAGGAGGTTATTCAACAACCAAAGAATAAATGTGAGAATGAGCCAAAGTCTGATAGAAAGATATTCCACAGTTAAAAAATTCGGGTGTCAGATGAGACAGGGGCAATGACTAATTCACAGTCAAAGAATCAGAAATAGACTAAGCAAAAGTATGATAGAAGACTATTCCACCGCTGGAGACATAGGGAGTCAGCAGAGGGGTGGTCAAAGATTATTTCGCAATCAAAGCATAATAAATGGAGAGCTATGTGAGGTATGGTCGAAATATATTTCACATTTAAGGAATTGGGGAGTCAGCAGAGGTACAGGGGAAGAATAGTACCCAACTGAAGAATCAGAAATGGGGTAAACTTGGGTAAGAAAGATGGATATTCCACAAGTGAAGAATTAGGGAGCTAGCCAAGGCATGAGTTAAGATTATTCCTAGGAGAATGAGAAACTGAGTCAGCCAAGGTCATGGTGGAAGAATAGCCCACATATGAAGGAATAAGGACTCAGCTGATGCATGGAAGATAGAAGGAAATTCCACAGTTTGAGAATTAGAGAGTCAGCTGAGGTGTGAGTGATGATTATTTGACAACCAACTAGAAATGGAGACAGCTGAGGTCTGATCGAAGGTCATTCAATAACCAAAGAATATGAGAGAAAGTCAGTCAAAGGCTGAAAGAAAGTTATTTCACAGTTCATTAATTAGGGAGTCAGCCAAAGAGAGAGAGGGAAGATATATAACACAATCAAAGAATCAGAAATAGATTCAATTGAGATCTGATGGTCATTCAACAACCAAAGAATATGAGAGAGATTCAGTCAACGTCCGATAAAGAGATATTTCCCAGTTAAAGAATTAAATAGTTAACAGAGGTACAGGCGAGGAGTATTCCACCATCGAAGAATCAGAAATTGATTTAGCTGCGGTCTGGAATCATAGAATTTGCAAGGCAATCAGCTAATGTCTAAGCAAAAGATATCCCACAATTGAAGAATTGGGGAGGGAGTTATTTGAAATGAGTTCAAACAAGAAAGAACTACACAAGTTGTCAGCTGAGTTCTTATCAAAGGTGTTCCAAAATGAAACAGTTTACCTGGGATTATGGTCTTTTTTTATTTGCAGAGTTTCCAAAAGCAATGCCTGAGTATTGTGCAACGGTAAAATGTGTACTTAGGTAGAACAAAAAAGTGGTTGTCAAACTTCCTTGAAGATAAGGCAACAAACTTTAATCTCCGCATGACAAGTCAATGCAGTTCCCTAATCATTGGAGATATGTGTTTGATCTTCCTAGTGTCTTTGATCTAACAAACTGCTGAATGCAAAAAGTGTAATAAAAGGGCACAAGAAAGGCTGGGGCAGGCTGACCAAAAAGAAATTGCACGATCAATAGTCTTGCTGCAGCAAAAATGATCTAAGGGAGCCCGAAAGTCCTCCAGGCAAGTGTGAAGATGTACAATTTCAATGTATTCTCCCATCTGTTCATTACAACAAGTCAAGTCCCGGAGCCATGCTGAGGGTGTGGGCAGACTAGCACTCATCCAATGCAATTCCATACGCCCCTTAGACGCGAGAAGTGCCAAAGATACTAATTCACTAACCCTTTATCGAATAGAGGTTGTGGAACCTGGGAGTGCTAGCAACAGTGATGGAGCAATAGGTCCCCAATCCCTTACTTTCAAAGACTCAAATACTTCTTTCCAAACATGCTGATCTATGCAACATCCAGAGAAGATCCTGTCTGTTACAACACTTCTCAGTGGAGTCTGAGAAGATTTAGTGGCTTTCCTACATATATTCTTGATCTGCTCTGCAGGAGATCAGAAATCCTAAATTAAATAGAAAGAAGTCAAAGGAAGTTCAACACCCTTCTTGACCTCCCTGGCTCCCCCACCTCTCGGCAGAAATAAAAAAGAGGCCCACCAACCTCCTCTTCAACCTCCAGATTGGTGGTCATCTTGGAATGGGCTGGCTCAAGTCTAATCCTATCCAAATTCACTGACCTAAAATATTATCCATTTACACTTGAGACTAACATTCACCAGGGGAGAACCCACCCCTTAGCCCACCCCTCTATTAAGAACTGCCCCTACAGCAGATTCTAGTGTAGCTCGCAGGCCTCCACACTTAATTTACCTTGAGACTACAAAAGAGAAGACAGGAACTCCTCACGTCCTGACTAAATAATTCAATAATCACCAATAGAGAGCTAACTCCTCATCCCCCCAAAGAATCTGCCTCCACAGCAGAGTAAAGTGCATTTCGCAGGCCTCCACCCATAATATACATCAGGCCACTAAAGATAAGCTAGACAATTCACCTGGTCTGAATCCTGTAAGATCTACGAGCCCCTTAAAAGGATGCATGATGCAGGCCCCAACTGAACCCTCCACCCCTGCACTATCCACCCTCCTATAACCTCATGGTGCAAACTCCTATTCCATCACTCTCCCTCCCAACCTCTACTCCACAGCAGTAAAAAATCTCAAAGAAAAATTGACGAAACAACACTCTGAATTGCTCATCACTAATATCTATTACAATGTATGCAAAGAAATAAAGAGAACCAATCTCATATTCTACAGTACTCACCCTTCAAAATGGATCACACGCTTAGCAAACTACCTTCACTTTACTAAGTCTACTAACATCACGTATGGATGCAAACTCACTATTTTTAACTCGCACAATTTCAATTTGAATGCAACCACTGCCATCTTCTGAAAGATAACTATCAGCATGCAAGCCAATTATGCCAACGTACGCTTATTTAAATTCCAAATTCACTACACTAAAAAGCACCATATAATTGAAAAAAGCTCACACCCCCCCAGCATTGCCCCCCGCAGGACACTACACAAAACGAAAAAAGCACAAGTTACACCACAGACTCTATAATCCCTCCCTCACAACTCATATTACCCTCACCTCAGCTGCCAATATAACTAGCAGACCCAGGTAGCCCTCAGGTCCACTCCCTAGCGGTACTGAACCTCGAAGTCCTAGTAGCCCACTGATCCACTCCACTTCCCCTTGCTTGCACAATATGGTCCACTGAGGCTCCAACACTCTCACCAACCTAGCCCAGAACAGCAGCTCAGCTCAGAGTACCAACACCAATCTCTTCCCCAACCCGACAAATACCCTGCCCAAAACACCCCCACACAAACCTCACCCTCCTCCCCTGCCCTACAGTCCTCTTGAGACATTGACCAAAATGCCATTGTTCCCAATTCCCATCACCTACTCTCCACACTCATCAATATGCTGATGACCCCATCTCAAAGGGTCCTACTCTACCCACCCACCAGTCCCATCATTAAAAAGAAAGAACCCACTGACACCTCTAATTACACTCCCGCTGACACCCCAAATATCACTCACACCGACAAACACCTTCAGATGCGGGTTCGTCATTCCCCAGTCAAGCTGAAGCAAAACACCCATAATCACCCCTCTCTAAATCACATGCCCATATCCAGACTAAACAAGTGACTAATTCAATTAGAAAACCAGCTAAAAAAGTAATATAGGGTCTTAACAAGATCATAAAGAACATAGACACATCTCTAAATCCAGCCCCTCTCCATCACCCATCCCTGCACCAACCCACTACCCCTATAAAAAGCCAAGACATAATCAATCAGCTGGAACCACAATGCACCACAACTCCATAGATCAGAGGCCAGAATGAATGAGACCCACGATGTCTGGAAGCAAAGCAGCGGAGCTTGCCAAATCTTGCAACCTGGAGCTTGCCAAAATCAACCCCCACTCTAAAATTTAAGTCATTATGGGTCTAGGGAGAAATCACACACAGACAGACACAACCAGACCTCCAGCTCACCTCACCAATATCCGACTGACATATGCCCCTCAATTTCCTAAAAGCAGCAGACAAACCAAATGCATGCTCACAAACTGCAGGTCTGGAAGGTCTGCAACCAAGCATGCATCACAACTAGCAGAAGCCATCCTGAGCCACAACATTGATATTGCATTCATCACAGAAACATGGCTGAATAAATCCTCACAGCCAGTCATGGATACATTAGTCCGACCGGGTTTCTCAATCATCAACAAAGACAGGAAGGACAGCAATGGTGTAGGAATCGCCATTATTCACAGAAACAACATTAACATAGGGTTAAGAGACACCTTTAACTACTACTCAATTGAATATATAAGTACCACAAAAAGGATGAGAGACAACACTAATATGATCTGTCACCCTCTGGGTAATGCACTCTCCTTTGGTGAGCACCTTGCAGATCTGATAACGCACTGCTCACTCTGAGGCACCAATAACATCATACTAGGTGATCTCAACCTTCACTGTAAGTATCAAAGCAATACTCTAATCCAATTCTTGAATGGCATCTTACTCAGTAAGGACCTCTCTCAGCAATGCAAAGGTCATACCCACAACCGAGGCTCGACCCTGGATGCTATCATAGCTCAGGAAGAAACACTAACTATTTAAAACATCCTCCCCGTCGAATGGTCGGGCCATCACATCATTCTGTTTCTTATCAACAAAGCGTTTCACCCCCCTCAAGTAGACCACAAAAAGCATCCAATGGTATGAAAAATGAGTAAAATTCCCCTAGAGGACCTAGAAGTCCGAATGGGATCACTTCTTCCTCCATCATCAGACAACCTCTCAACAACCGACCTCACCTCCCACTACAACTCAACAATGTCCTCTATACTGGATTAAGTAGGCCCTCTGAAATTGAAAAGGGTAACAAACACACACTCCAGATCCATGTTCAATAAAGAAATAAATGCTGAAAGAAGACAGGTCAGAGTGGCAGAAAGACTCTGGCGAACGAATCCATCCACAGCCAACCTTGATCAATTCAGGAGGGAACGTAGAAATTACAAAAAACACACTAAGAAAGAAAAAGCCACCTTCTTCCACAATGCTCTAGACAAGGCCAAAAACTGGCCTAAAGAACTCTTCAATATTATCAAACAACAAACCAAGAAGACACACTTCAAAAACCCCCAGCCCTCCAAAGAATGATGTGACAACTTAACCAACTTCTAGAATGATAAAATCACGAAGATTGAACTCTCCCTTGAAGATCACAACTAGACAATGAAGGAATGAAGAAGGAAGATAAAAAATCACCCCTCTTTCTATAGGGCCTCCCTATCAACGATCTAAAATGGGGGTAATCGAACCCAAGGGCTCCTCAAAACTCCTAGGAGCTGGAAGATTTTCAATTCGCTCTCTGAGGCTGACATTTCGGCTCTGCCGGCAATGGCCACACCATCCTCCCACCTAGCAGACCCTCTCTCAGTATCCCTGGAAAAAAACTCACTCACGCCGTAACCCCCATCTGGACTAAGATTATTTAAACAGCTTCCTGATGACTGGAGTTATACCAGACTGTCCCAAGCTCGGTCATGTCACTGCTTAAAGAAACACGAACAGACCTAAAGAGCCTCAATTAATTCAGACCTCTCTCTAATCTCCCCTTCCTAGCATAAACTCTAGAGAGATGTGTTTTCTCACAACTAAACCAACACATAGAAAACAACGATCTCCTGAACCCACATCAATCAGGATTCAGAAAGGAATGAAGCACAGAAACAGATATTCTGTACATAGTATATGACCTACATAAATCCCTAGATACAGACAAATGCTGCCTGCTCATTCTCCTAGACCTATCGCCAGCCTTCGGCATGGTCAATCCCAATCTCCTTGTGGATTTCCCCCAAAAAAGGATTGGTGGGACGGGGTGGTAGTACACAGGTTCACTACTACCTGTCTACATAACCGTTCTCAACAAATAAAATTAAGTAATATGACTTCTGACAAAACTGCAATCCCCCAGGATAATCCCCAAGGCTCTGTCCTCTTGTCCACTCGGTTTAATATCTACATGGAGCCTCGCACCGTCATTCTCAACCAAGCAAACATCCCCTTGCAACCATACACAGAAAACACTCATCTCTACATCAAAATTTCCTCACTAGAGGACATGCGCCTGCTTAATGCCACCCTGAAATGAAGTACAACAATTGCTATCCTGAAACTACTTAAAACTCAACCAAGGTAAGACAGAAATTCTTCTTATTTCAAAGACAAAGAAATCCTCCCAGATGCAAGAATGAATAAACTCCTTAGAGCTTTTAACTGCAATAAAACCATAGCAGATTCTGTTAAATTGCTAGGGATCACTCTGGCCTGACCATGAAAGATCATAAGAAGCACTGTGCTAAGAACGCTTTCCACAACCTGAAACTTCTGAACAAAAGTATACCCTACCTGCTGACGAATGACCATAAATCGGTCAAGCAAGTGTTTGTGCTATCTAGATTAGACTATGGGAAAGCAACCCTCACAGGCATTGTGAAAGTACTTCTTGCACCCCTCAGAACCACTCTCAATGCTTCAGCCAGATTGGTCACTTGAATCAAAAAATACAGCCACATCTCCCCTGCCCTGAAAGATCTGAACTGATTCCCAATTGAAGCTCACTGTAGATTCAGAGCTGCTTGTCTAACTCGCAAAGCCCTCCTAACAGGGAAACCAGCCTACCTCGCATCTAAACTCAAAAAGGCTGGGCAGAAAAGAAAAGTAAGAATCTCAGATACCTTACTATTCATTTAAACCTAAAGCCCGCAAACAAAAAACCCTGAACGCTCCCTTTCTATCAGTGCCCCTGAAATATGGAACTCCATTCCTGTTCATATCAGGACAAACCCTTCCTTCTTAAGCTTCAAGAGAGAGCTAAAGGATTTCCTCCTCAACCAACATCTCAACTAGCAAGACACCCAACAAGTCCTTTTTCCCTCCACTGTTTCCCTCCCCTCAATTCTTTATCTCCTCCTAATTTGTGTTCACACTTTGACTTGCTTTGATTCATTTCACCTGTACTGATTACATGTGATATCTGCTACACTTTTGTGTGCATACTGTGACTGGTTTTAACTCAATTCAGCTGTATTGATTATATGTGTTCAGTGTTATAAACTGTAATGTTGTAAAGCGCTCTGATACCCTTGCCAGTTCTATATAAAACTCCTAAATTGAGAAATAAAACTCCAGCACCAGGAGGGCAGTGTCATGCCATATGAAGAATAGCTGCTTGTCTTTCTACATTCCACTTCTCTCCCGCAGAAAATGTAGCTAAGCAGTCAGGAGTGTAATACAATGTATGCAGAAATTTACAATGATAAACTTATATCTATAGTTAAATGATACATCTTTGACCTGAGCACAAAAATACTTACAGCATGTTTAAAATAAAAGACACTGCAATTTGACCTCCCAAACTCCGTATACTCGTGAGTCATCCTAATGCCTACCACCTCAGCATACCTAAATGGGATCGTATTGCCCACATCACCCCTTTGGACCAAGTTGGTGAGTATTCCGGGCTATGAGGGGGGGGCTTAGAAAGATTTAGGGAGAAGTCCCTCACAGCTAAATGCAATCTATTATATAGTAATACTGCTACAGTAGTACTGCCCACTTCTTATTGTCATGTAGGACCATTCAGAAAGAGGTCCCACATTACATTTACACAACTGCCTGACAGTGTATTTTGCTCGAGGTCTTTTTAGGCATGGGTGAAAGCAGGGGAATATGTATACTACTCAGCAAATGTGAGTAGTGGATATTGTTTACAACCTGGTTTGCTATTTTCCACCAAGCCCAGCTGGTCATCCCAACCACATCCACATCATCTCTAAGGACAGTTATCTGTTTACAAAATACAGCGAATTGGGCTCTGCTACCTTCCCTACTGTTCTCACATGTGTCAAAGAGGCCTGAGTCCTAACCCAGTATTTTAAATAATGTTCTTGTACAATCATGTATAGGAAGGATGAGGCATGACCATCAACCAACCTCAGCTATTGGCTGGATCAAAACCTTCCACTTAATCTGCAACTGTTTACCATCCCTTATCAGTCTCAAGAGATCCTGCCAAAGCTGACAAACAGTTAGGCAGTACTTGATTAGCAAAATATGCCCAAGCACCGACAGGGAGAGCTGTAATCATTGTTCCAATCCTTAACCCCTTGCCTGCTTATGACGGAACTACGCCGTCATGAGCCACGGGCGGCATGTGCTCATGACGGCGTGGTTCCGTCATGTGGCTGCCGCTCCGCCCACGTGGCATTAATTCCCTGCCTGTGCGGACGAATTAATGAGCGGGCGAGGCTGTGACGGAACCACGCCGTCATGAGCACATGCCGCCCGTGACTCATGATGGCGTAGTTCCGTCACGAGCATGGCAGCGCCACGCTGCCTCCCCACGCCCCCCACGCCGCGGCAAAATTCACGCCGCAGCCAAGGGGTTAAAGATATTCCAGAGCCACTTCAAAATTTTGCATCAGCAATTTTGCTGTGTCTTCATATACATGGCTACCTAGCTATTTCACCCCATCAGCTTTCCATTTTAGTGGGTGTTCCAGAGTAAATGTGAGTTTCAAATCCATGAATGGGATATTTCTAATTGGTAGGCCGGAATAGTCACCAAACTTAATTATAACTCTGATGATGGGGGACATGTTAGTCTCTGGAATTTGAACATGTAAAACAGCATCATAAGGATGAAGGGAAGTGAGGAGAGATTTACCCCTAATGTAGAGACTCCACTGAGAGTGCAATTTACTTAGCAGGTATGCGAGAGGCTCAAAGGTTAATGCAAATTTCAATGGTGACAGCGGGCAACCATGTAGCGTAACCCTACCAATGTGTACATGTTCCGAATATAAGTTATTTACCCTCACACTGGCTCACAGGCCTGTACTAAGCTCAACAAATATTTTCCTAGGCAATGCGACTGAGCACCTGCTGCATGAATGGCTATTCTTACACATCAAATGCCTTTTTGATGTTTGGCAAAATAGCTGCTGCTGGTAAACAAGGATCAACCCATGGAGGATAGGCAAGTTTCTAGTTTATTAGTTAAAAGCCCTGGACCTCTGGGGTATGGACCCTGACTGCTCTGGTAAGATCAATGTGTACATCAGAGGTTGTGATCTCTGTGCTAAGATTTTAGCCAGAATATTATTATCTACATTTAATAATAAAAGTGGTCTATAGAAAGAGTATTGGTATGGGTTGTGACCTGGCGTAAGAATTGGGCTACTTGGGTTGACTGGGGTGTCAGTCCTGGTCAAGCAGCAACAGCAATCAGTCAGGGTAAGGCAAATGCAAACCCTAAATTAACCTGTGCTCACCATCTGGTATCTTGGCACTGAGCAGTCAGGCTTAATCTAGAGGCAATGTCTAAAGCATTTGTGCAACACTCTGAACAGTGAAACGCTGAAAACACCACACAAAAAGAACCAACAGCAATTTAGAAATAAAGGTCAGAATGTAATAAATAATACAAGATCAAAACGACAAAAATCCAATCAGTAGAAACAGAGTTATGAACTTTTAAATAATAAATTGTAAAATAGCACCTAAAAGTCTGAAGCGCCAACTGGTCATGCTAGACTGGGTGAAAGTCAAAATTTTAAACCGACCACGATGGAGCATGGGTTGGATACAATCCTAGATTAAGCTAGCAGGAGTTTTACCTTCTCAAGTTTTGTGCCAAGAGTCACATTCATTTTGGAGAGGATCTTGGGGAGTAAGGAGAGCATCACAGGTGGTGGTTGGTGTGGCGCAAAGAGCCGGCTGGACACCGCTAATCAGTGGGCTGGTGCTTCGCGGTGGTGGTCCTCCACAGGTGATCAATGCCTGCTGTGCAAAATGACGGGTTTGCTGTGCCTTGCACTGAATTTCAGTGTGAGTTGCATGATTCTGGTTTCAAACAGTGGCAGTATGTGATCGAGAAGAGCCCAAAAGCTTGATTTCCAGAGCTCTTGAACCTCATCAAGGGTCCAGGACATGAGAGCCATCACTTGGGGGGTCAGGAACTCACTTCAGTTGGGTCAAAGAGCTGTCTGGGGAACTCGTTTATGTCACTGAGGCTCAAATCTGGAGGCCAGCAGACTAGCCCTTTGATTCACTCTGGGGTCCTAGGTTCAAGAGGAAGTTGCGGATCAATTTCTTCTTCCCCAGGCAAAAATGTAGCAGTCAGCAGGTCAGCACAGCGGGGCAACAGTTCCTTTAAAGCAGAAGTCCATCAGAGATGCAGTCCTTGTAGCAGCCCAGCAGTACTTCTTCCTGGAAAAGTATCTACAGATCCAGAAAAGAACTGAAGAGTTGGTGTCTGAGGTCCGTCTTTTATACCCTGGTGCCCTGGTTCAGGAAGGTGGGAGAAGTTTCTAGAAGTGACTTTGAAGTGCATGGAATTTCCTGCCCTCCTTGCTGGCTAAAGTGACAATTTAGGGTCATTAGGTCCTTTATGTAAAGGAAGAGCACAAGGTATTCAGATATAAGTGGGGATGTGCTCAGCTCCGCACCCTATCCTGCCAGCAGATGGCATACTCAGACACACCTAATCCATCTATTGTGTGACTGTCTCGGCAGAATTCACAAAGTCTGACTGTCAGCTACACCCAGTCATGTGACCTAGGCCAATCTGTAGTCACAAAATGGCTCAGGTCAGAAAAATGACAACTTTTCAAAGATGCCATTTTTAAAATTGTGATCAAAAGCCTGACTTCACTATTAAATAGGGCTTTTCATCCCAATTCTGAAGCCTCCAAACATGAACTGGTTATCTCTTCCCATTTAGAAATTACACTTTTAAAATGTAATTCTGCAACTACAATGTTATCCTATGGGACAGACAGGCCATGCTGGAGTGAAAAACAAAATTTAGAGTTTTTTACTATCAGGACATATCAAACTTAAAAGTACATGTCCAACTTTTTAGATACACTGCACCCTGCCCTTGGGCTGTCTAGGGCCTATCTTAGGGGTGACTTGTATGTATTAAAAAGGAAGGTTTGGACATGGAAAAAGGTTTACTTTGCCAGGTGGACATGGCAGTTTAAATTTGCACACACATAGGCTGCAATGGCAGGCCTGAGACATGTTTAATGGAATACTTAACTGGGTTGCAGTGCTGCAGGCCCACTACTAGCATTTACTTTAGTCCCACTTTATTATGGACTTTCAAGTAAATTAAATATACCAATTGCATATAAGCCAATGTAACCTGTTTTAGAGACAGAGCACAAGCACTGTAGCACTAGTTAGCAATGGTAAAGTGTGCAGAGTCCTAAGGCCAGCAAAAATGAAGTCAGCAAAACAGGAGAGTTGAAGGCAAAAAGTTTGTAGTTGACCCTGCAGAAAGGAGCAAGTACAACTATATATATCTATCGTTATATATATCTATCTCTCTCTCTCTCGCTGATGTTTAGTCTTACCATATTTTTGTTTTTGATATTTAGGTATTTTAGATATTTTTGCTGTGATATTTTTGTATTTTATATTTGTTTTTCTATTTATAGGATGATGATATTTGTGCTTTTTATATTTTTTTGCTTATAATTTTGTAGGCCACTATTATTTATTTCAATATTATGTCATAAAAGCACAATAAACCTCATGGAGCTGAGTACAGTGACAGATGTGGCAAAAGGCCTTCCAAAACATCTTCTTATCACTTTAGCAACGAGGGAAATGCTCTAACAGATAAATGGCCCGTCCAACCCTTCGAGGATTTCTCCTAAGGCTAAATACCTCATTCTCACCATCCACCTGCAAGTGTCCACAGAGGGGCCTAACACCACCAGCTGCAGCATAATCTTCTTACTATTTTACAACAAACTAGGACCTGCTAAATCTCAACCACCAACGCGCAGCCCCATCCTCCCATTAATATGATTAACTTACAATAGTTTTGATTTTAAAAGGAAACAATGAAAATAAGAAATTAATAATGATGCCATGAGACATCTCATACATCGTGGCACTTAGCGTGGTTCACTAGTTTGACTTGTAGACATGTTATAAAGCAACCTTGTGCTACTCTCTCTGTCTGCAGCAGATGGGTGATGTATAATGATAAAGTCTACACATTGCAGGGCACTCACTATAGCAGCTTTATTTATACATGCATCAAACTTTGTGAACGATCATGGTCTCACTTCTGATAGCTCCTCCACTGTTCACTGATGATGATTTGATTAAGTGGGGCTTTGCAACGCAGCAGCACCTCAAGCCACACTAAATGCACATCCACACTGCTTTCATGGACTCCTGTAGAATGGTGCAGGGGTGGTGGCTCTGTGTACATAGAAGCCTGTATTTGGACAGGTTTAAAGCCTGAATCTGTCCCTGTTGCTTCATTAGGTCTCGACTAGCAGCGCGCATGCGCTGCTTGGAAAAAGACCTTTAGCCATCGATGCAGCTTTTGCCCTAAAAACGTGCACGCGTTCCATTGCCTTCAATGGCAATGCGTGCACGTCTGGTGATTCCCTTGCGGGAGCGAGCTTGACACCATATGTTTGTAATTAACTTACAAACACATGGTGCCCCTGGCTCGCTCCCACAAGGGAAACAGGCGCCGGCCACCTCCTCGCTCCCCCTTTCAACGCGAGGCGTCCAGCGCTTCTTTATTTGTTTTTTTTTCCGGCTTGCTTAGATAACACAGCAAGTCGTGCCCTGCAGCTTTAAGATACGATAAGCTGTATTGGGTTTAAATGGCTACATAATTTCTGCTTGGTATTCATTTTCTGCTGTTCGTGACTTTGCGGTCAGCGGCACCTCGGTAAGCAATAGCTCCGCTAATATTTTGCTCTTACGAAGCAATCTCTGACTTTCACTGATGCAGCGTTAACTAACAGGAAGACAGCTAAGTCTTAAAACTCTATGTTTGACATACATGCGGATTTCGTTCCTCGTCTCTCCTTCGATCTGTGCGGTGAAGCAGTTCAACTCTCAACCTTTTGTTGTGTAAACTGTGGCCTCTTCGTGTTTTCATATTTGAGGATAATCTGTGTTTAGAACATTCCTTACAGAGATACTGCAGTGGGAGAGAGGGCTCACATGTTTATGCATATTTAGGTTGTGCACCGGGGCTCCACCAAAGTAAACAAACAAAAAAAAAAAGAATTACAGTTGGGGGAATACAAGCATGATAAGTTGAAGCGCAATCTAACTGATTGTCATCCTTTCTGAACTGAAACAGCCTTTTACGTTGTTATATACATATGTGATGTTAAGCAGGTTATGTGCTTAAAACAGGCTTAAAATATCAACTTTGATTGTATAAAAATCCATGCATATTTATTTTCCAGCGACAAATTCTTACGCTAAATATAGCTGGACATCACTCCCTGTGCCCCCTACACACACAGGTATCAACGTGAGTCCGTGAAAACAGGGAGTGCCTTGGAGCAATTCTCAAATATAAGGCATGGATGAGAAGCATAAATACCCGGAGACATCCTGTGTATTGTGTATTGCGACTTATATAGCGCACGTATCACCCGAAGGTATCAAGGCGCTTGCTTAGGGAACCCGTCCTGGTATTCCCCTGTGAGATACCCCGGCAGGGTATCCACAAGGTGAAAGCCAGGCATCCCACCACGAGGGGCCGTAGTGGAGATTAAGCAAGCTATTGCCCAGAGTCGCAGAGTGTGACCCCGTGAGTCGAGTAGGCACCGGAGCGAGAATTGTCGAGTCCGTGGAATTTTTGAGCCCGAGACCCGCCGAGGTGGGGAATCGAACCCTGGTCCACGGTCGATCTCAGCTTCCGGGTCTGCCGCCTCTAACCACTGAGCCACGCTTCTCCACATAAACATCCTGTAAACAGTGCGGCCATAACCCCGGAACATTAAACAGCGAAGCTGGGCCTGCTGCATCAGCTGAGTCTGGGCTGTGAACAGGGGCACAGAGCCCTGGGTGTGCTTATCTCCCTCCCTGCCACTTCCCTCTGTTTATTCCAGGGTAATCTCTCCTGCCCTGCTCCTCCAACCCCCCTTCTACATGTGGTCAGTTTTAGATGAACGTGGAGGCCACGTCACACCCAGCACCACTCTACTTTGTATGTCTCTAAGTGCCTACAAATGAAGCACATATTAGAACGTAGATATAACCTAGATCACACAGTTTTAGGCCAAGGGGGTACGAGGTTGAATCATAAAAGTGTTTAGCAGGGCAGCTGTCATTTTTTGGCCTTGAAATCTCCGCATGGTGCCATGTTCCACGGACGTCATCAGAATGTTTTGTTTAAAGAGCCAAAAGTGGTAAATTCGGCAGCAGGCCACCCTGTCTGCCTCAAACGTCTCCTCGACAATCGCCCTTTGGGCGGTTAAAGTCCACACCTACCTCTCATGAACACAGCAGGCCTAAGAAACCAACCGACTTTCTTTGGGGTCGTTAATCGATTGATACATGTGAGTGCAGATCATGTAAAAATATCTCATGGTTTATATACCGTTATGTGAAGAAAAATACCCGCCTTTCGCCTGGTAGGTTTATTTCATTGAGGCCAGTGGACGGAGAAAAACCTCCCAACTTACTCACAGGATTGGCGAAACAGAGAGGGAAAGCCTCGTGCTGCGAGTCTCAACAGGCTGCAGTGCTATCTCACCGATTGCTATACCACTGGGCTTGACTCTCACGCCTTGAAGTCCCATCACGCTGATTTGCCGTGAATGCCACACTAGAACTCTTTCAATAATTGACCACCTGGAACCGCAGCTCATGGTCTTAGCAATTGTCCCTTAAATAATACAATTGGAATTCATGAAACTTGTTTAAGTATAATATTTTTTTGGGTTGTAACACTACACATTTGCTCTCTCTCATATTTCCCTCATAGAACCCGTCCAGGTGGTACAATGTGCCACTGAAGTCAATAAAAGACACTGCAATTTGACCTCCCAAACTCCGTATACTCGTGAGTCATCCTAATGCCTACCACCTCAGCATACCTAAATGGGATCGTATTGCCCACATCACCCCTTTGGACCAAGTTGGTGAGTATTCCGGGCTATGAGGGGGGAGTTAGAAAGATTCAGGGAGAAGTCCCTCACAGCTAAATGCAATCTATTATATAGTAATACTGCTACAGTAGTACTGCCCTCTTCTTATTGTCATGTAGGACCATTCAGAAAGATGTCCCACATTACATTTACACAACTGCCTGACAGTGTATTTCTCGAGGTCTTTTTAGGCATGGGTGAAAGCAGGGGAATATGTATACTACTCAGCAAATGTGAGTAGTGGATATTGTTTACAACCTGGTTTGACTGGACTACTTTTTAATATCTAATGTTTTGCTAGGTAATACACAGATCAAAAAACTCCCTCGATTAGTCTCAGATCATAATCCATTATTATTGTCACTGAGCTTATCTGGAGTAGGCAGGAAAATATTTAAATGGACTTTCGAACGAGCTCTGTTACAAGACGAGGGTTATCGTAAGCATATGGAAAAATGGATTAGGGAGTTTTGGTTAAACAATAGGGGTAGCACTAGCAGTGGTTTTATTTGGGATGCGTTCAAAGCAGGCGTTAGAGGAGAGACAATAAGTTTCTCTACTTATAAACGAAAAAAGGAAAGAGAGTTGTTCGATCAACAAGTTAATACCCTTCTGAATGCTGAGTCCGAACTAAGCAGGTTAATATTGGGGGGGCTCCCTTTGGAACATCAGTTATTGGAGATCATGATTTTAAAGGCAGAAATAGCGGACTGTATTACTAAGAAGACCGTAGCTAGTTACTTAATGAAGAAAGAGCAGGCGTGTGAGTTTAGTGAACGGATTGGTCACATTCTTGCTGTTAGAGCTAGGCAGAAAGCTAATGCAGGGGACATTAAAAATATAGTTGACAGTTCAGGCAATTTAATCTCGGACCCTGTGGGAATAAGAAAAGAATTTTGGAAATTCTATTCGGAATTATATGATAGGGAGATAGAGCCAGAAGTTGAGAATATCAGGAATTTTTTAGGGGATATCCAACTCAAAAAATTAGAGATAGAGGAAAAAACTTTACTTGATGCCAACATAACACCAGAAGAAATGATGTTAGCTTTAGCAGATCTCCCTTCATCGAAGGCTGCAGGACCAGACTTGATACCAATTGAATTTTATAAAACCTTTATTTCAGACTTTAGAGTAGAACTTCTGGATACACTTATTCAAGCCCAGAGGGGTATCTCAATCCCTAATTCTTGGGGTGAGACGGAGGTTATTGTTATTTTGAAAAAAGGGAAGCCCGCTACAGCTCCTGGGTCATATAGACCCATTGCTTTAATGAATGCCGACGTAAAGCTATATTCAAAAATTTTGGCTACAAGGATGTCCACTGTAATAGAAAAGTTGGTTACCCCTGCCCAACATGGTTTTATCCCAGGGAAAGGGACTACTGAACATATTAGGACTGTGATTACCTGCTTTGATGTTATGGAGGTTACAGGCGGCCCTGTCGCGGCTCTATTTCTAGATGCCGAAAAAGCTTTCGACAGGGTAGCTTGGGAATATTTATGGGAGCTATTGAGAATTTTTGGGTTTGGGGATAACTTTATAAAAGCAATCCAGGTTCTGTATAGAGATCCTACGGCTAGAATTAAAATTAATCGGGAGCTATCAGCGGCGGTGCGGATTAGGAGAGGAACTAGGCAAGGCTGCCCTAGCTCCCCTCTTTTATTTGCACTATATATGGATCCATATCTGCGTAGGCTCGAACTTAATCCCAGCATCTCCCCATTGTGTGTAAATGATTTAGTAGTGAAGGTTCTGGCCTACGCAGACGATGTGGCGATAATTACCTCCGATCCTTGTATGGCAATAGGAGTAATAGAACACGAGGCCCGAGATTTTGGTAACATTTCCGGTTATAAGCTCAATAGAGCTAAAACACAGATTATCAAAAACCAAGCAACTCAATGTAATGATCCTCGGGTGATTTCCTCTGCAGTATACCTAGGTGTTGAAATTTCATCTGATTTAGGGACAGTAGTTGAGCGTAACATCTCGCCTTTACTGTCAAAAGTCACCTTGGATTTGCTAAGGATAAATAACCTCCGATTGTCGTTAGTGGGCCGCACTAATATCATAAAAATGATTATACTTCCTAAATTTCTTTATTTTTTTCGTACAATTCCGTTATTGTTTGAATCAACGTGGTTTAATAAACTGGAGTCGATTTTAAATAAATTCATTTGGTCTTATGGGAAGACGAGACGGGCATATAAGTTCATGACCTTACCAAGGGAGAGGGGAGGCTGGGGGGTTCCTGATTTTAGGTTTTATTATTGGGCATCAGTCTTGCAATACATTCAAGGCTTAATTGGCGCTAATGAAGGGAACCCGAAAGTAAGAGCTGTTTCAACCATGATTTATGCAATTGTATTGGGCGAGGATACAGCAAATGCTTTTTTAAAATGTATTGATTCATCTTACTTTAAACGAACTCGCTTCAAGACGGTCGCTGCTGCTCATAATGTATGGTCTGCTGTTGCAAAAAACTGCGGTCTAGGGAGATTTAACAGGTATATCAGATTGTATAGAAATAAGTCCTTACCCCCTGAAGTCTTTTCGGATGCTATTATGGCGGACTGGGATAGAAAAGGTATTAAGAAATTTGGAGATATCCTAGATTCTGATGGAAACATTCTTTTATTTTCAGATCTGCTAGATAGATTTAGTATAGCAAGATATAGTTTTTTCAAGTATTTGCAGATCAGGAGTTTTTTTCTTAAGAAGAAAGGAGGGCCAGGTGGATTTGGCATAAGCAATATCATGGAGACAATTGAGCATAGTGGGGTGTGCTCCATTCGTTATTTCTACGCCCAGCTGGCTGGTTCAAAGAAGGACGATATTGAGAGATTTGGGATTAAGTGGGCGGGGAAATTAGGGATATCAGGGGAGGCCTTTCAGTCGTCCTTGGAGCTAGGTTGTTCAGTTTTTTATTCTGCCCCACTACAATCACAACATTTTAAAACGTTATACCAACTATATCATACGCCTGACCGGATAGCACAGTGGGGTGCAACTTCAGGAATTAGCTGTTGGCGATGCAATGCCATGGCTGCAGATAGTATTCATATATTTGCGCTCTGCCCCAAATTAAAATCCTTATTAAAGGATATTGAGGATTTTATGGCCCGTACATTGGTTGTAAATGTAACCCTGACTCCAACTGTAATTATGTTAGGAGTCAGGGACTGTGCAGGCGCACATATCGAATTTTTATTTGTAGCGATGGCAGTTTACAGGTTGTTGATTGCTAGAGTTTGGCTTGATCCCCTCCCCCCGGGCTTGCAACAGTGGATTGCCTTATTATTGGGGACGTTTAACCTTGAAAAGGGTATATTCGAGAAAAAAGGTAAAAGGAAAAAAAGGTGGGGGAGGAAAATTTGGGAACCGATACATCGCTGGAAAGAAAGATCAACTGCGATTGTAGTCTGATGTATTAGTTCTATCTTTAATGGGTTTCTGTTTGTATTAATATGTGTTTTTTCTTGATAGTATTTTCTGATTTAGTATTTGATTTATGACATGCATTAAGTTATCTGTATTTTGTGTTATGTGTGTGCTCGAAAAAATTTCAATAAAAATACTTTAAAAAAAAAAAAAAAAGAACTCTTTCAATAATTGACCACCTGGAACCGCAGCTCATGGTCTTAGCAATTGTCCCTTTAAATAATACAATTGGAATTCATGAAACTTGTTTAAGTATAATATTTTTTTGGGTTGTAACACTACACATTTGCTCTCTCTCATATTTCCCTCATAGAACCCGTCCAGGTGGTACAATGTGCCACTGAAGTCAATAAAAGACACTGCAATTTGACCTCCCAAACTCCGTATACTCGTGAGTCATCCTAATGCCTACCACCTCAGCATACCTAAATGGGATCGTATTGCCCACATCACCCCTTTGGACCAAGTTGGTGAGTATTCCGGGCTATGAGGGGGGAGTTAGAAAGATTCAGGGAGAAGTCCCTCACAGCTAAATGCAATCTATTATATAGTAATACTGCTACAGTAGTACTGCCCTCTTCTTATTGTCATGTAGGACCATTCAGAAAGATGTCCCACATTACATTTACACAACTGCCTGACAGTGTATTTCTCGAGGTCTTTTTAGGCATGGGTGAAAGCAGGGGAATATGTATACTACTCAGCAAATGTGAGTAGTGGATATTGTTTACAACCTGGTTTGCTATTTCCCACCAAGCCCAGCTGGTCATCCCAACCACATCCACATCATCTCTAAGGACAGTTATCTGTCTACAAAATACAGCGAATTGGGCTCTGCTACCTTCCCTACTGTTCTCACATGTGTCAAAGAGGCCTGAGTCCTAACCCAGTATTTTAAATAATGTTCTTGTACAATCATGTATAGGAAGGATGAGGCATGACCATCAACCAACCTCAGCCATTGGCTGGATCAAAACCTTCCACTTAATCTGCAACTGTTTACCATCCCTTATCAGTCTCAAGAGATCCTGCCAAAGCTGACAAACAGTTAGGCAGTACTTGATTAGCAAAATATGCCCAAGCACCGACAGGGAGAGCTGTAATCCTTGTTCCCATCCTTAACGCCTTGCCTGCTTATGAAGGAACCACGCCGTCATGAGCCACGGGCGGCATGTGCTCATGACGGCGTGGTTCCATCATGTGGCTGCCGCTTCGCCCACGTGGCATTAATTCCCTGCCTGTGCGGATGAATTAATGAGCGGGCGGGGCTGTGACGGAACCATGCCGTCATGAGCACATGCCGCCCGTGACTCATGACAGCGTAGTTCCGTCACGAGCATGGCAGCGCCACGCTCACTCCCCACGCCGCGGCAAAATGCACGCCGCAGCCAAGGGGCTAAAGATATTCCAGAGCCACTTCAAAATTTTGCTTCAGCAATTTTGCTGTGTCTTCATATACATGGCTACCTAGCTATTTCACCCCATCACGTTTCCATTTTAGTGGGTATTCCAGAGTAAATGTGAGTTTCAAATCCATGAATGGGGATATTTCTAATTGGTAGGCCGGAATAGTCACCAAACTTAATTATAACTCTGATGATGGGGGACATGTTAGTCTCTGGAATTTGAACATGTAAAACAGCATCATAAGGATGAAGGGAAGTGAGGAGAGATTTACCCCTAATGTAGAGACTCCACTGAGAGTGCAATTTACTTAGCAGGTATGCGAGAGGCTCAAAAGTTAATGCAAATTTCAATGGTGACAGCGGGCAACCATGTGGCGTAACCCTACCAATGTGTACATGTTCCGAATATAAGTTATTTACCCTCACACTGGCTCACAGGCCTGTACTAAGCTCAACAAATATTTTCCTAGGCAATGCGACTGAGCACCTGCTGCATGAATGGCTATTCTTACACATCAAATGCCTTTTTGATGTTTGGCAAAATAGCTGCTGCTGGTAAACAAGGATCAACCCATGGAGGAAAGGCAAGTTTCTAGTTTATTAGTTAAAAGCCCTGGGCCTCTGGGGTATGGACCCTGACTGCTCTGGTAAGATCAATGTGTACATCAGAGGTTGTGATCTCTGTGCTAAGATTTTAGCCAGAATATTATTATCTACATTTAATAATAAAAGTGGTCTATAGAAAGAGTATTGGTATGGGTTGTGACCTGGCGTAAGAATTGGGCTACTTGGGTTGACTGGGGTGTCAGTCCTGGTCAAGCAGCAACAGCAATCCTAGTCAGGGTAAGGCACATGCAAACGCTAAATTAACCTGTGCTCACCATCTGGTATCTTGGCACTGAGCAGTCAGGCTTAACCTAGAGGCAATGTCTAAAGCATTTGTGCAACACTCTGAACAGTGAAACGCTGAAAACACCACACAAAAAGAACCAACAGCAATTTAGAAATAAAGGTCAGAATGTAATAAATAAAACAAGATCAAAACGACAAAAATCCAATCAGTAGAAACAGAGTTATGAACTTTCAAATAATAAATTGTAAAATAGCACCTAAAAGTCTGAAGCGCCAACTGGTCATGCTAGACCGGGTGAAAGTCAAAATTTTACACCAACCACGAAGGAGCATGGGTTGGATACAATCCTAGATTAAGCCAGCAGGAGTTTTACCTTCTCAAGTTTTGTGCCAAGAGTCACATTCATGTTGGAGAGGATCGTGGGGAGTAAGGAGAGCATCACAGGTGGTGGTTGGTGTGGCGCAAAGAGCTGGCTGGACAGCGCTAATCAGTGGGCTGGTGCTTCGCGGTGGTGGTCCTCCACAGGTGATCAATGCCTGCTGTGCAAAATGACGGGTTGGCTGTGCCTTGCACTGAATTTCAGTGTGAGTTGCATGATTCTGGTTTCAAACAGTGGCAGTTTGTGGTCGAGAAGAGCCCAAAAGCTTGATTTCCAGAGCTCTTGAACCTCATCAAGGGTCCAGGACATGAGAGCCATCACTTGGGGGGGTCAGGAACCAACTTCAGTTGGGTCAAAAAGCTGTACGGGGAACCTTTTATGTCCCTGAGGCTCAGATCAGGAGGCCAGCAGACTAGCCCTTTGATTCACTCTGGGGTCCTAGGTTCAAGAGGAAGTTGCGGATCAATTTCTTCTTCCCCAGGCAAAAATGTAGCAGTCAGCAGGTCAGCACAGCGGGGCAACAGTTCCTTTAAAGCAGAGGTCCATCAGAGATGCAGTCCTTATAGCAGCTCAGCAGTCCTTCTTCCTGGAAAAGTATCTACAGATCCAGAAAAGAACTGAAGAGTTGGTGTCTGAGGTCCGTCTTTTATACTCAGATGCCCTGGTTCAGGAAGGTGGGAGAAGTTTCTAGAAAGTGACTTTGAAGTGCATGGAATTTCCTGCCCTCCTTGCTGGCTAAAGTGACAATTTAGGGTCATTAGGTCCTTTATGTGAAGGAAGAGCACAAGGTATTCAGATATAAGTGGGGATGTGCTCAGCTCCACACCCTATCCTGCCAGCAGATGGCGTACTCAGACACACCTAATCCATCTATTGTGTGACTGTCTCGGCAGAATTCACAAAGTCTGACTGTCAGCTACACCCACTCATGTGACCTAGGCCAATCTGTAGGCACAAAATGGCTCAGGTCAGAAAAATGACAACTTTTAAAAGATGCCATTTTTAAAATTGTGATCAAAAGCCTGACTTCACTACTAAATAGGGCTTTTCGTCCCAATTCTGAAGCCACCAAACATGAACTGGTCATCTCTTCCCATTTAGAAATTACACTTTTAAAATGTAATTCTGCAACTACAATGTTATCCTATGGGACAGACAAGCCATGCAGGAGTGAAAAACAAAATTTAGAGTTTTTTACTATCAGGACATGTCAAACATAAAAATGTACATGTCCAACTTTTTAGATACACTGCGCCCTGCCCTTGGGCTGTCTAGGGCCTATCTTAGGGGTGACTTGTATGTATTAAAAAGGAAGGTTTGGACATGGAAAAAGGTTTACTTTGCCAGGTGGACATGGCAGTTTAAAATCGCACACACATAGGCTGCAATGGCTGGCCTGAGACATATTTAATGGAATACTTAACTGGGTTGCAGTGCTGCAGGCCCACTACTAGCATTTACTTTAGTCCCACTTTATTATGGGCTTTCAAGTAAATTAAATATACCAATTGCATATAAGCCAATGTAACCTGTTTTAGAGACAGAGCACAAGCACTTTAGCACTAGTTAGCAATGGTAAAGTGTGCAGAGTCCTAAGGCCAGCAAAAATGAAGTCAGCAAAACAGGAGAGTTGAAGGCAAAAAGTTTGTAGTTGACCCTGCAGAAAGGAGCAAGTACAACTATATATATCTATTGTTATATATATCTATCTCTCTCTCTCTCTCTCTCGCTGATGTTTAGTCTTACCATATTTTTGTTTTTGATATTTAGGTATTTTAGATATTTTTGCTGTGATATTTTTTTATTTTATATTTGTTTTTCTATTTATAGGATGCTGATATTTGTGTTTTTTATATTTTTTTGCTTATAATTTTGTAGGCCACTATTATTTATTTCAATATTATGTCATAAAAGCACAATAAACCTCATGGAGCTGAGTACAGTGACAGATGTGGCAAAAGGCCTTCCAAAAACATCTTCTTATCACTTTAGCAACGAGGGAAATGCTCTAACAGATAAATGGCCCGTCCAACCCTTCGAGGATTTCTCCTAAGGCTGAATACCTCATTCTCACCATCCACCTGCAAGTGTCCACAGAGGGGCCTAACACCACCAGCTGCAGCATAGTCTTCTTACTATTTTACAACAAACTAGGACCTGCTAAATCTCAACCACCAACGCGCAGCCCCATCCTCCCATTAATACGAATAACTTACTATAGTTTTGATTTTAAAAGGAAACCATGAAAATAAGAAATTAATAATGATGCCATGAGACATCTCATACATCGTGGTACTTAGCGTGGTTCACTAGTTTGACTTGTAGACATGTTATAAAGCAACCTTGTGCTACTCTCTCTATCTGCAGCAGATGGGCGATGTATAATGATAAAGTCTGCACATTGCAGGGCACTCACTATAGCAGCTTTATTTATACATGCATCAAACTTTGTGAACGATCATGGTCTCACTTCTGATAGCTCCTCCACTGTTCACTGATGATGATTTGGTTAAGTGGGGCTTTGCAATGCAGCAGCACCTCAGGCCACACTAAATTCACATCCACACTGCTTTCATGGACTCCTGTAGAATGGTGCAGGGTGGTGGCTCTGTGTAAATAGAAGCCTGTATTTGGACAGGTTTAAAGCCTCAATCTGTCCCTGTTGCTTCATTAGGTCTCGACTAGCAGCGCGCATGCGCTGCTTGGAAAAAGACCTTTAGCCATCGATGCAGCTTTTGCCCTAAAAACGTGCACGCGTTCCATTGCCTTCAATGGCAACACGTGCACATTTGGTGATTCCCTTGCGAGAGCGAGCTTGACACCATATGTTTGTAATTAACTTACAAACACATGGTGCCCCTGGCTCGCTCCCACAAGGGAAACAGGCACCGGCCCACTCCTCGCTCCCCCTTTCAACGCGAGGCGCCCAGCGCTTCTTTATTTGGTTTTTTTTCCGGCTTGCTTAGATAACACAGTAAGTCGTGCCCTGCAGCTTTAAGATACGATAAGCTGTATTGGGTTTAAATGGCTACATAATTTCTGCTTGGTATTCATTTTCTGCTGTTCGTGACTTTGCGGTCAGCGGCACCTCGGTAAGCAATAGCTCCGCTATTATTTTGCTCTTACGAAGCAATCTCTGACTTTGACTGATGCAGCGTTAAGTAACTGGAAGACAGCTAAGTCGTAAAACTCTATGTTTGACGTACATGTGGATTTTGTTCCTCGTCTCTCCTTCGATCTGTGTGGTGAAGCAGTTCAACTCTCAACCTTTTCTTGTGTAAACTGTGGCCTCTTCGTGTTTTCATATTTGAGGATATTCTGTGTTTAGAACATTTCTTACAGAGATACTGCGGTGGGACAGAGGGCTCACATGTTTATGCATATTTAGGTTGTGCACCGGGGCTCCACCAAAGTAAACAAACAAAAAAAAAAAAGAATTACAGTTGGGGGAATACAAGCATGATAAGTTGAAGCGCAATCTAACTGATTGTCATCCTTTCTGAACTGAAACAGCCTTTTACGTTGTTATATACATATGTGATGTTAAGCAGGTTATGTGCTTAAAACAGGCTTAAAATATCAACTTTGATGGTATAAAAATCCATGCATATTTATTTTTCAGCGACAAATTTTTACGCTATATATAGCTGGACATCACTCCCTGTGCCCCCTACACACACAGGTATCGACGTGAGTCCGTGAAAACAGGGAGTGCCTTGGAGCAATTCTGAAATATAAGGCATGGATGAGCAGCATAAATACCCCGAGACATCCTGTAAACAGTGCGGCCATCACCCCGGAACATTAAACAGCGAAGCTGGGCCTGCTGCATCAGCTGAGTCTGGGCTGTGAACAGGGGCACAGAGCCCTGGGTGTGCTTATCTCCCTCCCTGCCACTTCCCTCTGTTTATTCCAGGGTAATCTCTCCTGCCCTGCTCCTCCAACCCCCCTTCTACATGTGGTCAGTTTTAGATGAACGTGGAGGCCACGTCACACCCAGGACCACTCTACTTTGTATGTCTCTAAGCGCCTACAAATTAAGCACATATTAGAACGTAGATATAACCTAGATCACACAGTTTTAGGCCAAGGGGGTACGAGATTGAATCATAAAAGTGTTTAACAGGGCAGCTGTCATTTTTTGGCCTTGAAATCTCCGCATGGTGCCATGTTCCACGGACGTCATCAGAATGGTTTGTTTAAAGAGCCAAAAGTGGTAAATTCGGCAGCAGGCCACCCTGTCTGCCTCAAACGTCTCCTCGACAATCGCCCTTTGGGCGGTTAAAGTCCACACCTACCTCTCATGAACACAGCAGACCTAAGAAACCAACCGACTTTCTTTGGGGTCGTTAATCGATTGATACATGTGAGTGCAGATCATGTAAAAATATCTCATGGTTTATATACCGTTATGTGAAGAAAAATACCCGCCTTTCGCCTGGTAGGTTTATTTCATTGAGGCCAGTGGACGGAGAAAAACCTCCCAACTTACTCACAGGATTGGGGAAACAGAGAGGGAAAGCCTCGTGCTGCGAGTCTCAACAGGCTGCAGTTCTATCTCACCGATTGCTATACCACTGGGCTTGACTCTCACGCCTTGAAGTCCCATCACGCTGATTTGCCGTGAATGCCACACTAGAACTCTCTCAATAATTGACCATCTGGAACCGCAGCTCATGGTCTTAGCAATTGTCCCTCTAATATTTTTTTCGGTTGTAACACTACACATTTGCTCTCTCTCATATTTCCCTCATAGAACCCGTCCAGGTGGTACAATGTGCCACTGAAGTCAACAAAATATTACGTTTCAAAACCAAAAGTAGTGATTTTTGCAGCAGGACCAAGGTCTCAATCACAGAAGCCGTCAGGCCAAATGGCATAAACATTCCACGCCATCTCAATTTAACAACTATTCCTCCCACAATCTCGCCCAGAAGTCCCCCATACTACAGGCTACTTGAGTTGTTTTTCCCTTTGTGCATTGGTCTTGGGCCTTACACAGCCCGTCATTTTTTGATTAATAAGGTGGCCCAATGAGAAAATAGAATAAATAACCAGTCTCATTGTAAAAATTGCATTTATTCAGTAAAATAAATTGTTTGAGGAAAATATATATATTTATATATCTTTGTTGTGAACTTATTTACAACTGTGACTATCAAAGTCAACTATTCCTAGTACTCTACTCTTAACACGCACGGAACAGTACATTTAAGACCAAAGCGATGCGCAGCTCTCAGGCCAGCGAAGCTGACACAGCGAAGGCAGTGCTTAAATATCTGAAGTTCTCTAGGCACATTGTCACTTCCCTTGTGTACAGGTGGCCTCCTTGAAGCGAGAGCGGATCCTGTAGACGCGGAGTACCTGTGAGACAGGACGTGGTTTGGCCAAGCTCCAAGGAGAGTCTGTGGGCTAGTGCTTTTTTGGCGGGAAAGTAACGAGGCAGGACGGGTCAGGAGGCCGTGGGCCACAAAAGCGGCTGCTGCTCCCCATTTCTTTCAGGTCGCTCTCCAGCTTGCCAGCCACCACGAAGGGCCAAGTCTGTGGGGAAAACAGAGAAAGAAAATATGAGTTTAACAGGGAAGTCTGACCCATCAAGTCTCGCGTGTTCGGTGTGAGAGTCACACCTTTGAAGTAGTCAATAACTGAGCATATGTTTAGCACGTTTGAGAAAGATTAGAAAATGACTGATTCTCACACAGTGGAGCAGAGTTTCATACGCTGAGTGTACCACTTATTACACACAGCGCATTCTCCATAAAATATAGAAAGCTCACATCTTAGGGCACATTTTGATAAAGCATCGCGAGTTTCACAAGAACCGTCTTTCACATAAGGCCATGTGGGCTTGCTTCTAATCCTGTCTTTGAAGAGCCTCACACTTACGAAACTTTTACCAGTTCACCAACCACAAGTGGGATTTTTTTACTGCATCCAACTGATGCCAATAGGTCTCGAATTTGGGACATTATAAGTATTTAATTATGCAGCACAATTACCTTGGTGAAACCTCAACTGTTGCATGACTAAACACTTATAATGTCCCAAAGGCGAGACCTACTTGCTATGCCAATGCTTATTTTTTCTATGCCACAGATTTTCATGCTTGTGTGATAATTAGGGGTTGGCAATAAATTCTACTTCACCAGCGGAGTCGGAGGAGTTTTGGCCACGCAGCATTACATGCGTAACATGGAGTTCTGGCCACATTCGGCCAACCGCTGCATGGCAGAGTTTTTTATTGCACGTGTCTCGCCAATGGTAAGTTGGCGAGCAAGAATTGGCATCCCCTAGCATAATTTTTCGGTACTAGGAGGGCACCTGGCAAGATTTTCCCAACGAAGGTGGTCGCAAGCAGTCACAACTGTTCGTGGTGAGAAAGCTGTAGCTCAAGTAAAAAATCTACTCGAGTGGCAGTAAAGAAGCAGTGCCCTCTGTTGCACCATGTGGTGCCATTCGGGCTGATTCTGCAGTGCGGAACAAACTCTCTGTGATAAAAATCAGCACGAGCAGTTCAACATGCCGATTTCCACCCATTCGCGGAACTCCACAGAATCTAGCGGAGTTTTCATGTAACTCCACGGAATTCCACAGAGTGAAACTCTGTGTGTTCCACCCATCCCTAGTGATAATTTCCTGTGGGCTGGGGGTCACGGCAAGCCTTAGTGGTTCTTAGCTTCTAAATCCAGACTCCATCACTAACGTCCAGTCAGACACTTTCCTCTGTCGAACTCCTGGATTGACTACTATACTTGCATGCTAGTACCCATGGATTCCACCTCTGCCGTTTCTGTATTGACTCCAAAGTTTATCCGACAATCGATGTACACATTCACCCTGAGGGTAGTACCTTTCACCCCTGTACTCTTCCAATGCTCCATATCAGTGGCCTAGAAATTATGCTGTGGGCCAGCATGCAACCGAGCATATGGCCCCCTACTCACAGTTTGGTATTAAACACACTGTATTGGGGTGTATTGGGGTCCAGAAGGCCCCTCGGAGCCTGGGTGTGGGGTGTCATTACATCTACTGCACTACTGACAACTACAACGCTGCTTCTTATGAAAAGTGGTTAGACTGTACAGTACAATCTACTTTAAATACGCAGGTTTCGTTATGCTCTTTTGACCATGTTAATTCTCACACTTATCCTTTGTACTTAAATGCACATCCCATGTGCTTGCTGCAATATTGTGCAGTCTGTCACATACACATGATATGAAAACTCTTCTCACATAGGCCACCCTGAAATCACACACATGCTCTGCCCATCCTTATACTGTGCTATATTGTAGCATTCATATCACCATCTAATGAGTAAGCATCCTGCCCTTCGCTCCTTTTCACTTCCATTTCTTGCCTTGGAGAAGCAACAAAACATAATAAAAGAACAAGCCTGGTCCTCAAGCACGACATCACAACATTACCTATATAAGAAACAGACACAAATGATTCTTTGGAAATGCTACCTATCTGCAAAGGTGCTTCGGTAATTCATAAGGGGCTTGAAGAGCTATGTGACTGCAGGTACAATATAATACAAAACGTCTCCTTTCCATCACCCTCAAACTCCCGTTCTCCTTTGCCTTGCCACAGCCATCCAATTTCTTCTTCCATTTCCGAGTCCGCAAAAGACATCATACTTGCAAGTCAACGCTGGCGCTGTGAAAAATATGTGAAAAGACATGGTCGGACACGCTTGGAAAACATTCCCATTTGTTACTCATAGAAATCTTGATTTTTGAAAATGACTTCCCTGATGAGACGCTGCATCATACCTGAGAAACATCCCTTTCGTTCCTACTTGTTTGGTCGTTACTTATTCACAGTACTTTGTTAATCACTTGGATTGCAATTTCTCAGCAAAGAGCTGTGTGGTTAGAAATTCTGTTGCAGATGTGTTCTTGCTTCTCAGAACCATGCTGAGGAGCCCTATTTATAAGGTCTCCAACGTTGTGAGCGCGCTCTTTAGCGCAAGGGAAGCCATAGCGCAGGACACTACTACTGCTGCTGTTGGAGGAGGGAGACTCCATTTCCCAGCAATCATTTCCAGAGCACTGGAGGAGGGGTTACAACATTGTGTGTGCGCTCTTTAGTGCAAGGGAAGCCTGTATTGCCGCTGCCGGCGTCCCACGCAGGGGGACATTGGCAGGGCAGCCACCTTAGTGGCCACTAGTCATAGCCCCCCCCCTGTCCAGGGCTTCGAAGGAGGCGCGGCGAGCCTCGTCTGCCTCTCCCCGGGGTCTCCATGACGCAAGGCCAGGGGAGGGCTTACTAGTGGGGGCGGGCCAGTTACTTAAGCTCCGGCCGCCCCTAGCTCTACCTCTGTTCCTGCTTCCTCCAGAGCTGTGGCGGAGTTACAGGGCGATCTGGAGGCAGACGGGTACAGTAAGGGTACCTCTGCGGCAGACTGATACAGTAAGGGTACTTCTGCCTGGCACAGTAAGGGTGCCTGAGCCAAGGACCTGGAGCCGCAGGAGGTTCCGGGAAACCGCGACGGCGCCCCGTTAGTCCTTCGGGCGGTCGGGGGGGCCTGAACCGACCGGGGGTGTGCCATACCGCTCCGCCCTGAAAGGGGGGGCGGGAGTATAAGATAAGGATCTACAAGGTGTTGCACTGTCAGAGCGTCGACTCACCGTGCTGGCTGGCTCATTAGGCAGGCAGGACAGCGAGGGGCTGCCTGCCTTGGATCGCCCGTAAGATAATCCATCAAACGTCATACGCTTGTTGTATGAAAATAAACCTGCAGCAGTTCTTACCCATAAACAATGTGTCCAGTGTAATCATTATATGGGCAAAATGTGTATGATGTTGGGTGGGAGCGGATGACGGTGTGGGCACTATGCCGCTGCCCGCGTCCCACGCAGGGGGACATTGGCAGTGCAGCCACCTTAGTGGCCACTAGTCATAGCCTCCCCTCTGTCCAGGGCTTCGAAGGAGGCGCGGCGAGCCTCGTCTGCCCCTCCCCGGGGTCTCCATGACGCACGGCCAGGGGAGGGCTTACAAGTGGGGGCGGGCCAGTTACTTAAGCTCCGGCCGCCTCTAGCTCTGCCTCTGTACCTGCTTCTGTTCCTGTCCGCCCGCCTGAGCGCTGCACCCACCCTATCCTCGTACCCAGTCGCTGGAGAGGCGGCATGAATATGTTGAATATTTTAATGTTTTTTCTTGTGTTGCAGGCGGAGTTACAGGGCGATCTGGAGGCAGACGGGTACAGTAAGGGTACCTCTGCGGCAGACTGGTACAGTAAGGGTACCTCTGCCTGGCACAGGAAGGGTGCATGAGCCAAGGACCTGGAGCCGCAGGAGGTTCCGGGAAACCGCGACGGCGCCCCGTTAGTCCTTCGGGCGGTCGGGGGGCCTGAACCGACCGGGGGTGTGCCATACCGCTCCGCCCTGAAAGGGGGGGCGGGAGTATAAGATAAGGATCTACAAGGTGCTGCACTGCCAGAGCGTCGACTCACCGTGCTGGCTGGCTCATTAGGCAGGCGGGACAGCGAGGGGCTGCCTGCCTTGGATCGCCCGTAAGATAACCCATCAAACGTCATACGCTTGTTGTATGAAAATAAACCTGCAGCAGTTCTTACCCATAAACAATGTGTCCAGTGTAATCATTATATGGGCAAAATGTGTATGATGTTGGGTGGGAGCGGATGACGGTGTGGGCACTCTGTGGGACGCCAGTACCACTCCCGGACTGGGAACCAAAACTGGCCCCGGGAAAGTGCTGGGCCAGACCCCAGGGGGTTAGGGGTGCGGCCGAGCTGTTTGCCAGGACTGGTTTTGGATGATTTTGTTTCAGGGGCCGATACTGCAGGTATGCTGCAAAAGCGGCCCTGTAACAAAAGCAGTTGCCCAGGGACCCAGAACTGGCCCCCACCGGGAAAACGCCTGGTATGGTGAGTCCAGCCCTGACCACTGTTGCCAGAGGAAGGAGACTTTATTTCCCAGCATTCCTTTCCAGAGCCCAGGAGGAGGGGCTCCAACATTGTGTGTGTACTCTTTACAGACCCTCCATCGGTTTGCAAATTTTGCGGCATATAAATGGAAATTTTGCGTTATTGTTGCAGGACTGTATTTTACTTGTAGTCATTCCTTTTCAGTCTTCAATCAATAGAAACTGTTTTAGCAGTGTATTCCACTTTGAAATAGGCATGTTTAACGTGTCTGGGAGTGCTTGCTATATTCTCCTTAGTGGTAACATTCTGAAGCATAGGTTAAGCCAAGCACAATGATAGAGGTTAGCTAATTATCCTGTTTTCTGGGACATTGTGCTGACTTTGGGCTAGTGGTTCCAAGTCCCAGAGGCATCTGCTGCAGGATACCATGTTTTGAAATGTAACCAGAGTGGTTAAGGAAAATCGTTAGTTGCTTAGTGAAACAGTCTTTGTCAAAGCAAGTAGGTTTGGTTCTTGTATGAAACATGGATGAAGAAGTACACAGCAAACAGGTATAAATGCACAGATTGATCATAACACATGCACAGAGATCAACACTATCCATTTTAATGAAGCCAGGCTAACATAAAAGCACACAGCCAATCAGAAGGCATCCCTTTTTTGCAGTCTGCAGGAGACTCTTTTTTTACACCCAAAAAAGAGAAATTTTGTGGTCATCACACTCCTTAGCTGATTTCTGGATTATTTAGGAAATTGCAAAATCGCAAAATGCTGGAGGGTCTTGTGATTACCCTGAATGTTGAAAGACACAAAATGGAATCTGTCGAGGTGTGCCAGCAGACGGATATACACAGGGTCACTGTAATTATGCGATTGTGCAGGCACGACAATTTTTGCCTAATTATGGGTTTGCCGCATTTGCCCCAGAATCCATCATCTGACGCATAATCTGCACATTATTTTAAAAATTACTAAAAAGTGAAAGGCCTTTTGCAAAACTGGACTGATTTCCTTTCTGTTGTTTATTGCTATATTATGATATAAAACTGGTACTAATGATGTGCAACCAATGCCCACAGAGTGTTGCCAAGTTTAAAACTGATGAAATAATGAAATAATACTATCACAATATGTACTGCATTATCCTGCAAAATGTGGGGTTTTTTGCCACATAATTTACTCAACCCTGCCGCATAATTTGGCCCTCTCCTGCCGCATATGCCAGTGGCCCTGCATATACATTTTAAGCAAGAGTCATATAACTGATTATCCCTTAGACACTTCTCAGTTTAGTGAACTGATACAAATCAGCATTACATCACCTGGTAATTTACCAATCATATCATATGCTGTCAAAGGGATAGTAAGAATGGTCATTTCTATTATTTTGGTCAGAATCCTAATTAAATACATACAATTAATATGGCAGAACACAGCGAGCAATACACATCACTAAATCATGAAAGACTGATGATTTGCAAAGCTGCACTGAAAATGCTCTTTCACAACACCTAGAATTGATGACTGTACTTTACGTCTCTGCCACGCTTGCAGTTGGTTATATAGTTTTTTTAATGTTATTTATGTCCCACTCTCCATCCCAGAGGGAATGTTGGAAGGTGTTTCTGGAGCTCAAGAGAGTGAGGCTTGCTATCTACCGTTCGTCTCTGTTCTCTCTTGCAGTCCCTTTCCCCTAGAAGGGCTGCCCATTGCCACATGTGAGAATACAGCTGATTCCTATCATGTTGCCTCCATTCTCCATTGTCTGAACGACCCCCTGCTACTCTGTCGCGTCTTCCTTCTCCATCTCTGAGTGCTCATGGGACAGCTGACATGCAGCCTGACTTCTTTCATGTGCCTTTCACAACTGTTCTTAACAGCCTGCAATATTCCATAGCTTTGCAAATGCCTCCACAAACAGTACACAAATCTGCAGCCAGTATGGACTACTCTGAAAACCTCAGTCTCAGATGGGCGGGACAGCATCAGCATCCAAAACCCTGTGTACGCACTAGTTGCAACTCATTGATTACACATATACTCTCTGCTGCTGCTACTACTGTCTTTTACTATAACGATGGCATTCTGTCTAATCCTCATACCATGTTTCGTTTTCTCCCCTTTAGCACAAAATTGGAGGTTTTCTCAAAGGCTTCAGTTTGCAAGTGACAGCCGCATTGTTTTCACAGTGTATACATGCAGGGAGAGCAGCAAGAGTCTTTTAGTGCACAAGTGATCACAAACTGAGCTACGTTAGCACAGAAGCCCTTACCTTTAGTTTCTAGTCTTCACTCTTGTCAGATAAACAACCATAAGCCTATTGGTCTGTTTGCACAAGAGCCACTTTTTCTGAATTTGCCAGTGAAGCACAACTTACGTTTTTAGGTCGAGCCTATAGCGGCAGAGCGCATGCACTGCTCGATTTGCGAGATCTGCAGTATTCAGTATGGAGTGGAAGCTCCTTCAAAGCTCCGCCCACTCGCTGCCCATCTTTTTCATTAGCGTGTGTCTTTGTCGGCCTTAAATGCTGCCTTCCCATTGGTTTTAGGCTTGTTAGTCCCTCCTTATAACAGCCATGTCATTTGTATCCTTCCATGGCTACTGGCCCCTTTACTTCGAGTCCGTACCTGCAAAGGGAACAAATCACGAACAAAAGCAGTGCTGCCTTCAATGCGGTCGCGTCGTTAGGGCAACACCCAACTATTCATGCCACAATGAGCTGCACATCAAAGAGTACCTATCCAGCGGTGTCTCTCTCTCTCTTCCTTCTGCCCCAACACTTTCCCTGCCCTTCATTTGGGGGAAATTCATCGGTAATGTGTTTTTTTCATCCTGTTAATTTTTAAATAATCGAGCCGCTCTTGTACCAAGTAAACAACCCCTTCAGACGAGTGGCGCTTCAGTTTTAAGTGGGGAAAAGGCATCACGCTTTAATGGGGTTTAGCGAAGTCAGCCCTCCGCCCCGCCCCTACCACGCACCCAAAAATGGGACGCAGGCCAAAATAAATGAGCTGCCCTGGTGAAGTGAAAATATAATGGACCCACGTGCCATGAAACGAAAAGTCAGCGCAAATGTGTCTTACTAGAGTGTGGCGAATTCGGTGCAGCCTGTGAATGCTGCCGGCCTGTGCAGCGCCCATTGCCATGGCAATGCCAGCAACCCGTGAGGGGGCACCATGCAGGCACAGTCGGGCCTGCCAGGGACAGGGCTTTGAAGTCCTTTCAGGTTGGCCAGGGGCACTGTGAACTCTGTCGTGGATGGCTTGTGGGCTCAGTCTGTTGTGTTTGTATTTCTACACAAGGAAATGCTGGCTGTAGCTGTGTGGGAGGGCTTTAAAGGTGAGGAGTGAGTTGTGAGGTCACCTGTGTGTGCGTTATAGCAGAGGCCGGCCTCCGAAGGGGGCCTCAAGGGCCAGCGCCTTAATGGCCGCCATGACCCACGAGGAACAAAACCGGTTGGCACCGGTTAGCGCCACCAGGAAGTGTGGCGAAGAGTGCCCGAGGCCCTCCCCCTCCCCAGGAACAAAGGGAAGGGGGGAAGGGGGATATAAGGCGCGCTCCCCCTGGGCAGCTCACCTTTTTGCATTAGGGAGCTGGGGGAGCGGCGCCAAACGAGTTTCGAGTCCCACCCACCCACACCTACAACAGCGGCGTCGCAGTGCTGACAGGGACGAAAAGAACCAAGGGTGCAACAAGTGGCATTGGAGACTCAGCGAGCAGTGTTTGGAAGGAAGGCCCCTCACTTTCTGATGCCTCACGGCTGAGTGAAGCGGTCTAACAACAAGGGGTAGGAAATGGAGACGGCACTCGTAGCCCAGTCCCCGCCGGTTGGCAGGGCACAAAAGAGTCCAACATGGTAGCGAGCTGAGGCCTAACTCCTGGAAGAGACTACCCGCAAGCAAGGAGACCCCAAAGAGAGGGCAAATCCAAACAAAAGGGGCGGAAACAAAAGGTTATTGGTTTGATTATGGAGACACACCGATAGGGCGGTGTGGAGAAGGAGGGCCACTCACTCTCAGATGCCTCACGGCTGGGTGAGTACGCCTGACGAAAAATCGGGGTAGCAAACGGAGACGGCACTCGCAGCCCAGCCCCGGCAGACGGCAGGGCGCAGGAGAGACTAGCAAGGTAGCGAGTTGGGCCTGGCTCCGGGAAAAGGCTACCCCCCACACGCAAAGGGGTGTGGAAAACAACAAAGAACAATTTACAAGCTGGCAGGGTGATTTATGACCCTAGCATATGCCAATGAGCAAATGACAAACCAGTGATTTATGGTCAGCCGATGATTTAGGGCTGATGATTTATGATGCCCGTGCAGAATGATTTGTGATAACCAAATGATGACAGATTTATGACCAAATGATTTATGATAGCACAATGATTTATGACCCATGATTTATGACCGATTTGTGACAGAGTGATTTATGATACCCGATGATTTATGACCCACGACTTATGACATACAAATGACACTGACCGATAACCAATTATATGAATGTATGATAATGATTTATGACCCTGGCCTGAGAAGGTACCCAGGGGAGTTGTACAAATATGGCGTATGTCATGAGTAATAAAAACTGCGGCCAACAACCACCACAAAATAATAATGTCTGTTGGCTGTGTTTCTAGTTATACATGTACATGGGTTTAGGACAGTTCCGGGATTGGGGCAGTGCGGCCGTTATGTAACGGCTTTTTGTGAAGCGTACTTCTACCAATTGTATGGTTTTGTAGCGCTTTCTGAGACTTTGTGCGCCTTCTGTGAATAATAAGGGTTCTGCAGGCCTAAATGCAGCCAAGATAAAATGGGACGATTGCTTCCAGGTTGAGTAGCAAAAAAAAGCTGTAATGGTGATGCAGTGAGACTTCGTGTCACTGCACCTGTCACACTATTGATAGCCTTACCACTGCATGCATGCAAGACTGGAATTCACGTTAATGAAAATAAAAGTGGTTTGTGATCATTGTGTTGGGTGCAGTAGCTTCCAGAGACCTACTCCTCCTCACACTGGGTATTGAAAGGCAGACATAACCAGGGTGCAATGTGCCCTTCATCCCAGAGCCTCGGTGTCACTGCACCTGCTGCACGAATGACACCTGTGCGCTTCACACAAGGTTGCCTCAATACAATCCAAGAAAATTGGCCCCTCTGCGCCCCTCCCCATGTAGTAAAAGACTTCCACAGTCGGACTATAGCTGGCCTTTCACCTCTTGGCGCCGCGGCACCTGCTGCACTGATCGTTGCTGCCCCCTTATTGAGGGAGGAGTGCTGCTTTGAAGTAGCTGTCTATGGGATGATGACAGGCAGTGCTGGGAGGCGTGGGTGTGTGATGGGCGCAGCCAGGAAAGTCTGAACTGAGGACCCTGTAGGGGGCAGTAGTGATGGTAAAACAACAGGCAGTGCTGGATGTGGAACTTTAAGTGTGTGTTGTGGTTGTAGATGGAGGTGTGGCTGTGGGTTGTAAATAAAGAAGGTGCATGTTGTGGTTTAGAGACAAGGGTACAGTCTGTTGAGCTGTATGCGTGCTTTGCTATTATGGACGGCTCAGTGTAAAGACCGTATTGTCTGTTGCGCTGGAGTCCCGCAATTGAAGGCAGCATAGTGTTGGGTTTGTGTCATATTTTTACTCATGGAAGGCTTGGGGGGGTGATCGAGGGTTTGCTGTGCTTGGAAGATAGGACCGTCCCTCTGTTAGGCTGCCCGTGTGTGTGTGTTTTAGACTCTGCAATGTTGTTTGTGGGACTGGATGTTTGTTGTGGTGTTTGTTGTGATAGTACACAGGTCAGTGCAGTGTAGGCATTGTCTGGAGGTCAAGGTGCTCAGGACTTGTGGTGTTTCTTCGGATCTCAAGAATGATTGGCTGCTGATGTGCAGGTGTGCTCTGTTGAGTGTGGAAAGGCTGCGCTGTGTATGCAGATAGGGCAGTGTATGGAATGAGTGTCGACGTCTTGATCGGGAGGACAGAGTGACTGTTGCTGTGGGGGGTTCACTTTGAGACGAGGGTACACTCAGGGCCGGCGCCAGGTATGGGCAGTGTGGGCAGCTGCCCAGGGCCTCGCCCTTTGCCTACCAGCATGGGGCCCCGCACAATGGCAACACCCCACCAGTCCTTGTGTACCCCTGCTGATTAAAGTGAAGGAAATGCGTCTCTTCACAATTGGGCTCATGTGAGGGGGCCCCCCTCCTGGGGCGTATAAGGGATGGTGTGGGAAGGCCTAGAAGAGGGGGACGTGTCTCGGGCTGCCCATTCAGAGACTCCGCAGGGCGCCCATTGTCAGCACTTTAGCAAAGGCCACAGCCGAAGGGGGCTCGAGGGCTGGCGCCATAATGGCCGCCAGAGCCCAACAAGGAACAGAACTGGTTCTCGCCGCCGAGACGTGCCGCGGGGCGAAACGCCCTGAGGCACCCGCCCCCCTTCCAAGAACAATAGGAAAAGAGGAAGTGGGGATATAAGACAATGCACCCCCTGGGGCAGCCCACTTGCACATCATGGGAGCTGGGGGAGCGGCGCCAATGATTTTTAAGAAGGCCCCCAGCCAGCAGGCAGGAAACCCAGCTACCACAAGGGGTACCGGGAGATGGAGGACGGCACGGCATGGCCCCTGCCAAGGCAGTGATGGTTGGAACAGAATGTACCAAGGTCGGGAGAAGCAGGTACGACCCCCCCCCCCCCCCCAGCTCCCCAGGCAGTGGTCGAAGACGTCGAGGCCTGCCGCGCCAAAAGCAGTTGCAGGGTAAGGGGATCAAGGAGGCGCCGGCGATCACTTTGCTAGTTATAAGTATTGTCCTACTCCGACTTGTTTAGCAATCGGTTCATGTGCGAGTTATGACCATGTCTCCAGATCGGCACTGAATGCTACAAGTGCGCTGCGAAATACCAATCAAATTGTGCCGGTTGCTGGCTCTTAATGAATGCTTTGAAGGTTCATATAGCTCAAGCGAAGTTACATTGAAGGTTGAGCGTAGGTGGCGGAAGCACAGGGTCGAATCCTGAGCATGCAGGATAAACTAGAACACTGGTGCTTTTATGAATTTAATTTGCCATGGGGCAATAGCACAAAATGGTATTTCAATCAATTGTCGCAGTAGGCTGGGAACCCAGCGGACTGAGGGCCGAACGGATGCCACATAATGCCGCCACAACGGCAGGTACCCTTACTTCAATTGTCCCCGTATCAGAAATACACACGTGGGTTCTAACAATATCATGCAAACTGCTTGGCTGAGTTTATGAGAAGCGCAAACCCGGCTGCTAGGATGGCACTGCGGGTCAGGGGTTGTGCAATGCCCCAAAATGGCGGGGGAGCCCGGCATTGATGAATTAGGTGAGCGCCGATGATCGATGTTGCACCAGGACCGGTGTTGCTAGTGCAATGGGTAGGGGCCCCGGGGTTGAACTGAAAGCAGCGAGATAGCTCTGTTGAAACAGCATGGCATTGTTGTGGATAGGAGGGCAGGGAGCCGTATCGGGCTTGTTTTCTGTCATCACCTTTGCCTCAAACAGTTAAGTACATGGCCACCTACAGATAGGTACAACCAAGGGTAGGGGAGTCAGCCTACTGGCTGTGGCGGTAAACCTCAAATCAGGAGAATTGGTTTCGAATCTCAGCAATGACGATGCCATCCTTTGATCCGGGGCGTATCGCATAAATTCCCGTCCCTTAAAAAAACAAAAGAAAAAGAAGGGGGAGGGGAGAAGTTTCACCATGTAAGCATCTGGCGCTATGTAGAGCGCTATGATCCCAGTTTTGGGCAAGTTCGCACTATGCGATCTCCCGCCGCCAGCCCCCCCGCACCGTGTGGGTAAAGTGGTCACCAAGAGACCAAATGGAATAACCATTGTTTATTATTCGTAAACTTGCGCAAGGTCAAAACCTGCTTTCATGGATGGCAGGCTTGCTCCATTGAAAGCCCACATTTCAGATTTCCGGATGTTGCAATAAGAGGGAAGGTGAGGCCGGTTCCGGTGGGGAGCAAGGCTAGAAGGGCACCTAATTATCATACCGCTGAACGCGCGAGCGGGCAGTTGGCTCAACTGGTAGAGTGGGGGAATGGAGTGGCTGACATCCATGGGTCGCTGGCGCAGATCCGGCTTGAAGGAGCGGGGCACAAAAAATTAAAGCACCCCCCTTCCGACCACCACAGAGAGATAGATACTATGGTGTAGCAGGTTCCCTTGTCCCGTGCGCCGCATGTTGGTTAAACGAAGGACAAGCTAGCTAATTTGCAGGCAGCATATTATAGAGGGAGATGGGGAAAGACTGCCTGTGGGCGGGGAGGTTCACTCCACGAAAAGGAGGTACTAGCCCGCAAGACAATTAAGGGCAGATTTATGTTGGGAATGCGCCACGTTTGCGTCATGCAACTGCGGCGTAAACGTGGCGCATCCCTACGACCCATTTACAATGTGACGCATCTAGGCAGATGCGTCACGTTGTAAAGCCCTGCGCCACTTGTGAGCGTTCCGGCGCAGGGTGGGCGTTCCGTGGCAGGTGCGCCTCGCAAAAGTGGCTGAGTGAAATCTATAAGATTTCACTCAGTCACTTTCAGGCCAATGCTGCGTCAAAACGCTGCGCCTGCTTTAAGCAGGCGTAGGTCTTGACGCAGCATTGTAAAGATGGGGCACCCCCGAGCCTTGCCGGAGCTGCATCGCGCTTGCGACGCAACTCCAGCAATGCGCCACCTTTACGGCACAGATGCGTGACGCATCTGTGCCGTTTTTGCCCCATGGTGCACCGCATTGTAAATGCGGCGCACCATGGGTGGCGGAGCAGCGGCGCAAAATAACTGGCGCATCCCTGGGGATGCGCCAGTTATCATAAATCTGCCCCATATGGAAAGTCAGAGTCGGGCTGTGCGCTCTGGAACGTAGCACATGCCGTGGGACAGCCTTTAAGGTTCAAGGAGCTACAATTTCGCCCTCACTGCAGCTGAATCCTTGGTCCTCTTACGCACCCTCCGTCGCCGCCCCTAGCTCATATACAGCCAGGGTTGACAATTTAGATCTTGCACCAAGGGGCAATAGGTGAGCCTATCGTGTCAAGCATGGGCCCAGGTTGTTCGAGGCTAAAACTGTGCACTCCCTAGTATGTGCGTAACACAAAGTTCAAAGGAGCGAGAGATTTCAGCATTGCCCTGATACTGCGTGTTGTCGTCTCGCAGCCTAGCTGCGGACTTGGAAGCAGTGAAACCAAGTTTCGAGCAACCATCCCGTAATTCGGTTAAACCACGTAACCCCCCCTTGCCTGAAAAAAGCATGAGGGATGTGTCCGAGTGTAACGACAACGGCGCTCAGGGGAAGCGCTCCAATACCTTCGGGACACAAAATAAACTCTGCAAAAATAAAGAAACCTGGAGGAAGGGTCACTACGGTTTGCTACCAGACCTTGGACGCCCTGTCTAAACTCCGGTGTTTAACGTTCTCCCTGGGTAGATCAGATTCTTGTTGAGTCGACTTTCTAACCCGGGGGAATTTTGTCACCACCTTTGGTCAGAGATTTCCTGTGGTTAAGTGGCGGTTTGCAATGAGCTATTGATTGAAAGAACTGCGCTCAGATTTGAAAGTATAGGTTGGGGCCATATCTATTTTCCCCAGGCTGTCATTATTCGAGCGGCGCAAAAGGGGGTCAAATTGGGTTCAAATCATTTCTGATACAAAGAGGACCCCAATCCATTGTGTTATATTTTAAATTCAGAGTTTATGCTGAACCAGAACAAGTACGCTTCAGCCATATCACCTACCTGTATGTTGTACTATGATGAAATGTGCAACAAATTTAGGGATGAGAGAGCTTAAAAAGAAAAAACGGGGAGGAGCCAATAAGGCAATAGTTGAACACAGCCTGGCACTATGTAATCATAGTAATAATGTATGCACCTGAGCATGATGGCCCAGCAATAAGACACGTCATCACCCCTACCATATTAGGACAGTAATCTAACTGGGCCAACGAAGGGTGCCCATCCAGAGTGCAGGAACAAATCCATATTCTTTACATATACACAGGCATATGCCCTGCGCCTCCAGCAGCAATAACCCAGGTTTTCATCCCCAGAGTATGAAATAAGTACAGTGGAGTGGGTAGTAAAGCCCGGCGGATACTAATCAGGGTTACTGGTGTCACAGTGATACTTACAGGGGTGAGCCTGCCAGGGGCATTGGTGAAATAGAGGATGTTATTTAATGAATGTGTGCTGTATCACTCCTCTACAAGCAGTATCTGACTGTCTCCCAATTTTTTTTCATATATAACTCATGGTGAGAGGAGACAGTACTGTAAAGGCACTGAACAGGACACAAGCATGCCACTGCAAAAAGGGCAAAGATGGAGCAGAGCACCGGACGGCGGCCTCCCGGTGACACGGCTGGAGGTTGGTATCCTAGCACTCGAATTGGGGTGACAGCATTAGTAGGTTGCACAGACGAAGCAGTGGGAGGCAAAAAATGGACGACACAGGTTTGGGGGAGCGCCAGGAAGACGTCAGCCTCCCTGGCGGTGTGAAGGAAGCAATAAGTGTATTGGCTTGATTATTGGAACACGCTGACAGGGTAGTGTGTAGAAGGAGGGCCATTCACTCTGGGATGCCGCATGGCAGGGTGAGTGCGCCCGACAAAATCGGGGTAGGAGACAGAAGCTCACAGCCCAGCCCCCACAAGACGGCAGGGCACAAAAGAGACTAACAATATAGGGGCTAACTCCGGGGAAAGGCTACCCCCACACACAAAGGGGCGTGGTAAACAACAAAGAACAATCTACGAGCTGTCAGGGTGATTTACGACCAAAGGAGTTGCAAATGAGCAAAAGACAAACCAGTGATTTATGGCCAGCCAATGATTTATGGCTGATGATTATGATGCTCATGCGGAATGATTTATGACAATGAAATGATGACAGATTGTGACAGAATGATTTATGACATACCGATATTTTATGACCCATGATGTATGGCTGATGATTTATGATACTCATGCCGAAGGATTTATGACAATGAAATGATGATAGATTGTGACAGAATGATTTATGACATACCAATGATTTATGACCCATGATTTATGGCTGATGATTTATGATGCTCATGCAGAGTGATTTATAATGACCAATTGTGGCAGAATGATTTATGATACATGATGATTTATGACCCATGATGTATGATGCCCAACTGACAATGTGGGAAATCCAACTGGCAGTAATATGTGACAATGATTTATGACCCTGGCCCCCAAGAAGGTGTCCAGGGGAGTTGTACACGTATGACATGTGTAATAAGCAATAAAACTGCGGCCAACAACGACCACCAAATACAACAAATGTTGGCTGTGTTTAGTAATGCAGATGTAGAAGTATGGTACGGTTCCTGGAATGGGCACAGTGCGGCTGTTATGGCCCACACAGGTTTAACTCAACCCCAAGCAATTCTCACACCTTCAGTCTGAAATGGGCTGTACAAGAGGTGCTTGGGTGGCTGAGAGGAGGAGCTGCAGCCCAGTTGAAGTCTGCACAAGGCTGCTTTCCCGAGATCAGAAGGTGTCACTTATGTAAATTTCAGAGGTCTCACACATTCCCTTTTGCCCAGGGCCCCCAAAATCCTAGGACCGGCCCTGGGTACACTGGCTGTATAGTGGTGGCTGCTTCAACATGTGCCAATCAATTGCAGCCCCTTGCAGGGATATTTCCCAAGTGGGTATCAGTTTCCTGCGGATGGATACATAGGTTAAAAAAAGTTCCCTGTCGGCGCAGGATATGGCAGGGGCAGGCTGTCTCTATCAGGCACTGGGAAATAGGGTTTGGACTAAAGAGCGGCTAGGGATGTTTTCAAAGGCCCCTGCTGCCCCCCACGGTGACAGACACGCCAAGAGAAAGTCCCCTTCTCTGTGTTGAACTGAATTGGCCAGCCCTCCTTTGGCCAATGTATATGAGCTGCTTGGTCATAGTAGGCCAAAGTTACAAGACCCTCTTCTATGGAAGCTTGGGCTTCCCATGGCCATCGGGGCAGGGGGCTGACTTTAGGTATTCTGGAATGTTTGTGTTCAGTGCTTTGGAGAAATCATGACATTAAACCTTGGTGATGAGGCCCTCACTAGGACTCAGTGCTGGAATTCATAGGACCTTGATATATTAGCTTTTGCCATGTGAGTCTATGTCCTGATCACATTTGCCTACAAAGGAGTGCGAGTCAGTGTCTGGGCAGATGGCTACTCATTAGGGGGCATCTTCATCAAAAGGAAAGCAACGCAGCTAGTCACCTTACGTTGCATGCGTTGCATACGATCTTGCGTTCCATGCTGGAAGCTCACAATCTAGCATGTGTTTGAGTGTTGTGATAATTTTATGTATTAGAACTGCGCCTCCCAGGGGTGTCTGCATGTTCCATTAATACACACTTTGAAAAACCGCCTCCTTTCTGTGTTTGTGTAGCCATGCTCGAAACTCACAATGTAGGGTGTGTTTGCATGCTGTGTTAATGCACGTGATAGAACTGCGCTTCCCGGGTGTGTTTTCACAGTCCATTAATACACACACTGGAAACGCCCCCCTCCTGTCTGTGTTTGTGTAGCCAGGTTGGAAAATCACAATCTGGGGTGTGTTTGCGTGTTGACGAATGTATTAGAACTGCGCCTCCCGGGTGTGTTTGCACATTCCATTAATACAGACTTTGGAAACGCCCCGCTCCTCTTTGTGTTTGTGTATCCATGCTGGAAACTCACAATCTAGGGTGTGTTTTCATGTTGTGTTAATGCAGGTATTAGAACTGCGCCTCCCGGCTATATTTTCACGTTCCATTAACACACACACACTGTAGACTCAGGCTGATTTAAACACAAACACTGGAATCACACACCCTGATTAATTCCCCTAAATTTACCGGCATGGTCGGTTGGTTGTTTGGTCCTCGAGCTGAGTCAAGGTTTAAAAAGATGCGTCATGTTTTGTCCTCTCATTCTCGGGAAGATGGTGGCTGTACACAGTGCCTCTTTGAAGGGGGTCAGCCCAGTATCAATAAGTGGCTTTCTTTGAGGCGCATTCAGGATTGCCAAAGAAATCCTAACATGCCATGAAGGCTGTCTGAGCGTCAGGCCTTTGAAGTGGGGGTACCGCGTGCACTGGTAAATTCTACCTCTATAGGCCGGGCAGGGGACACTGAGAGAGGGGGGTGCTGCAAGGCTCAGAACAGAAACTAAGGTCGGGGGCTTGTTTTATACACTCAATACATCGCCCAGCTCATTGTGAAGCAGCTTTTATCTTTTATATTTCCCAGGAATTATTCCATGGTTGCCTGGGCACTGGCCTCTCTTTCACAGGAAACTTCATTAGGGAGCTCCAAGGTTTCCCATTCATTGCAGCCCTCGCGAAGAAGTATGTGTTCTTTTAGGTCGAGCATTCGAGACCTCTTGTATATACTTTAGTATATACTTTTATGTGTATGCACTTTGTGGGCTCTGGAGATCAGCCCTAGGCCTTTTCTCCTTCCGCGTAGGGACTTATTTTTCTGTTTAACTGCCTCTAATTAACTGTCTTGATAGAAAACAACCAGCAGAGGTCAGTAAAATACCAGAATTTCTTTCTGCTGAGGAACTTTCTTTTTTTTCATTTTTCTTGCAACTGCCTCTATTTAACGTTCTTGATAGAAAACGACCAGCAGAGGACAATACCAAACCAGAATCACTTTAGCATTCTTCAGATTCCAGTCCATAGAAAGTGTCTTCCACGAGCACCGTAGACAATAATATTTTTTTTCGAATCCGGCATTTTCGGTGATATGACCACCGAATAACCTGATTATATATTAAAAACAGAGCTTTAGACTATACCATTTACAGCTGAAAGTCAATATTTCTCTCCATGTGTTCCCATACCTGGTGTGTCACGCAGTTTGGTGCTTACTTTCCCTCCATAATAAAGAACAGTAGATGTTTCAGCACCCAGGCTAATATGCTGCATAGCTAAATACATAGAAGGTCCCAAAGGTTAGACCGATTGCATTGCAAATGCTTGTTTCATCTTGCTTTCAACAGCAATGTTTCCCCTCTGTTCTGTGAGGGGCACCCAGCTGAGAATGCAGGCTCTGAACGTGATGTCCCACTGGGCTCATTGACAAGATTCCTAAAGCGGTAGGAGGAAGCAGGCAGCTATTACGGCTGTAAAGCTCCACGTAGTGATGTACATGCGTGCAGTCAATCAGATGGCACAATGTTTTTTGCTGTCTGCCCGAGACCTTTTTTGGTGGCCAAAAACATAAATAATGCGGTCATTATGCTCCTCAGCTGATTACGTGATTATTTTGCGAGTCACAAAATCGCAAAATGGTGGTGGGTCTGTCTTTAGTGCAAGGGAAGCCCGTGGCGTGGGACATGCCTGGCATTTGCCCTTGTGAAGAAGGTGCTAAGAACAGGCTTGTCTGTGTCCATCAGAGCCAGCAGAGGCCAGGTTGGTTAGCCCCTCTTGGCTTCAGCATTTATCTTTAAGGAGGAAGGTCCACATCTTGGGCATAGCCATTATGAGTAGGAGAAAAGCCAGGAATGTTAAGGGAGCACTCATGCCTTGTACTATCCCTTGTATTACTTACTATCTTGTGTCAGTGATGGGGGCAATCAATAATGACATTGGGTTGGTGGAGGAAAGAATTGATAAGGTCCAGCATCAATTTAAGCCTCTGAGCCTGGTTACACCGACTAACCTTTTCTCAACAGAGTTTAGCTCTCAACACAAGGGGGACGCCCATACTACTGAGTTTACTGACCCTATGTTACCTAAGAGGGCCATTCATTTATTGCAGAACCCCTGTGTTGTAACTGACCCTCAGTTAGATGTTATTGAGAACATCACAGCTACTTCTAATTCCCCACCGCTAAAAAGGAAAAGGAACGAAGCGGGCGTATCAACATCTAAAAAACTCAGGGTCCATAAAAGGAAGAGAAATCCACTCATGATAATTCGGTACTTGACTGCACATGTTCTATGGCGACTGGTAAAGTAACTTTGTCCAAAGGGATTGGATTGCTGAATCTTCAAAGTACTATTCTAGCTCATTGTGACTCTCTATTTAAAAAACTGGAAAATATGTTACAGATCTTCTGCTCAGTTGAGGACTGCTTGAATATAATTGATGATAAATTACCAGCTTATAGCCAGAATATACAGTGTCAGCAATGCAATCTTTTAAATGTTATGCCAGCTAACCTATTGCCTTCATGTCAAAATAATTCCATCAATGATGGTTCTATTAAGGACACTCAACTGATAGGAAGTGAGATTATTAAATCAAGACCTCGGTGTGTACCTAATTTAAATTATCATGCCACGATTATGTCTCCTCCCTGTGGTATAAAAAGAGTGAATTCAAGTTTTGCAGATAATAGTGTTCATCTTCATTTCCCCCAGCTTGTACCCCTTTTGTGTTGGTCCTAAAAAAAATTCCCTTCTTTGATTATCGGCAAGTATGAACAAGAGTCTGACTTAAAAGCAAAAGTTGTCCGCTGACTGAGAAAGAACTCTAGCTGTTCATTTGATTTGTTTAATGAAATTCTCTTAGCTAGGAGAGTCAAACAGGTGGGTAATGACTCAGCGGTAGGGAAAGGGGTCTCTGTAGTAGTATATTTTAAAAACCCCAGGGTGGTTTTTTTTTTCTTGCATTGCCGTAGCTTTTTCCCAAATCAAAGTGAAGGCATTTAGGCTCTTGGGTTTGGTTATTTGTATAAGCCAAATCCAAAGGCCCATTGCAATACAGTTGGTGGGGCTGATAAGGTAAGAGCTACTTTAAGTGGTTTCAACATTGAGGCAAGGAATAGTTTTTTGGCCCTTAACTCAGCTGGAGATTTTGTTTGACTCAAGTCGGCTTGTGAAATAAAGTCGAGCAGGGCTCCAAGTATATTAAGCGTGAGCAATAGCTGATCCTGTCCCATCCAAATGATCGATAAGCCTGTTACCCACAACTTTATGTAGCCGTCCACAAATGTCTATGGTGTCCGCTTTCTCGTTCAGAATATAGTGGGCCACCACAATAAGCGCCAAAATCCAGACGGGCTAAATTTTACTAACAATTTTGGCATAATATATCTCCAAGACACATGGATGAGTAACCCAATCTCAGTGGACGGGTTTCAATCTTATAACAACCCTGCAATTCCTTCATCGCTGGGAGGGCGAGAGGGGAGGTGGCATTTATGGTATTGGTAAACTTCAGACCTGAATGTCAGAGATTTAGGTGACTCTACATAGTACCAGATTTTACTTTTCTACGTACCAGACTGCCCAGATGTGATGCATATTAATTTTCACTATTACGTTTTTGACCAAAGGTCCACTGACGTGGTTGATGAGCTTGATGACTTTATTTTGACTTTCACTCAAAAACCACAACAGCAGGTATCACTTTTGTGGCCAGTAGACTTTAATATTGGACCTGTAAATTTAGTCAGCAGCCAGTATGTGGTCTATCTAATGTTAAAGGAGAATATATTTCCCATTTTGGGCATAGCTCACACGGAAAAGCTCTAAACAGTATCCTCATTAAAAATCATATGCTTTTTGCACAGGACACAGATCTTTTGCCTAATTTACTACCACCAACATGTCAGGACAATTATAAAAGCAGCACAAATTATTTTATTTTGATCTATGAAGATTTGGTGGTTTTCACCTCTGATTATAGAGTTAATGTTACCTGCATGAGTAACCATAACTCACTTTCTCTGGTACTTGCAATGAAAGTCAAATTAAGTAATAGTTCAAAAGTGCTGGTGGACATAAACTAGTGTATTAATAAATGTATAAGATTAAAATGGAGTTAAATCAACCAAGACAATTTTCTTAAGGAGTTAATCCAGGCTGAGGAAGATGCTTTTTAGCTCTACTTATTTTCTGAAACTGACCCAGTTTCATTTATAAGCGGATATACTTTCTTATGCTCAAGTGTGGCTCAATTGTTCATAGCCAGATATTCTAAGAACCCCCCACCCCATCTGTAGATGTTTTTACTAGGTTTGTTGTGCCGCTAATCAACCTCTCTAGGAGGAGCTATCCCCAGGGGCAAAGAACAATTAAAATTGGCATGAAAGGCCGAAAAGGAAGCGCTAAATTGTAGGAAGGACCACATTTGAAGGGAGGCACGGGATGATCTGGAAGCTGCAAGTAGATTAAATGGTCACAGAAGGTTCTTGGAAGTTGTAAACTGCCAGTATTTTTTACAATTTTTGACACCAATAAGATAGAGTGTCTAATTTTAACCAATTCCTGGATAACTCCCTTTTCTAAGGTTTTTATTCAGAACATTCTTCAACTGAGTATCTTTTAGTTACCTCTGACTGGGTACCAGCTGCAGCATCCAATCTCACTTCAGATGTTAGTGGAGTGATAACTGCAATTAAAATCACTCCTATCTGTAAAGCACTGGGCACTGAAGGTGTTACAATGGCTTGGATTAAGGGGAATATAGACAGGTGTGCTTCGCTTATCACAAATGTCCTCCGAGCATCAATTAAGGGTACCATTGATCCCTCACGGAGGGAGGAATTTATATTCCAATTTTTTAAGCAAGGATCAAGAACACAAATCAAGTTGTCGACTTATCTAGCTATTGGACTCAACCTCCAAGGTCCTGGCCAGGGTCTTACTTTCATGGCTTGAGGCTTGGGCAGAAACCAATATTTTATATCTAATCTAATCTAATCTAATCTAATCCATACAAATATTATAAAGAGAGAGCCCAAACCTTTGAGGCGGGTAATCTCAGTAACTACAGCACGAATCACAACACCCAATACAGCGTTGGAAAGGGCAGTTGCAGCAGAAGGACATAGGCTATGCAGACGGCCACAATATATATATATATATATATTTTTTGCAGAGTTTTATATAGCACGAACTTGACCCGAACTGAATCAGGTATCAGAGTGCATTACATAGCACCAGTTACGTTACATGAGGACACACATTCATTTTTGTTAGGCACGGGGAGATTAAGTGATTTGCCCAGAATCACAGGATGTTTGGCATGGTTACCAAGACTCGAACCCAGATCCTAGGTCGAGCGCCTTAACCATTAGGCCAACTCCTCTATACATTTAAAAGGTAAAAGAACCGTGCCAGCAAAGTAGTCCCTTGTGGGCGTGTCTGCGTTGTGCTATGGGTGTGGGCTGGGGGTGTGACTAACGCTGGGGGCGTGTGGTACGGCCATCGCATCGTGGGCTGTGGGCGTGTGCTGGGGGCGTGACAAACGCTGGGGGCGTAAGTCCGCCCTTCATGCCATATGAATCGTACATGCAAGTGCCAATTACTTTGCTGCGCAGCATCAAGGGGCACGCTGGGGGCGTGAGAAACGCTGAGGGCATGTGTCCGGCCTTCATGCCATGTGAACGCAATTGCGCCGGATCAAGGGGCACGCTGGGGGCATGAGAAACGCTGGGGGCGTGTGCTACGTTCCGCACTTCATGCCATGTGGGTCGTACATTAATCAGAAGATCGTCAGCTGTGGCCGTGTGCTGGGGGCGTGACAAACGCGTTCACCTGGAGGCCTGGTAAGTAACGTTACTGCAGACTCTCCTGCGCGCTGTTACTGAACTCTCTCATTCAACGAAATTACACGCACCTGCTACCATCAACCAGGGCTCTAGCCGGGCTCAGGCGGCGGCTCAGTACACCAATTACACGCGCCTGATAACATCAACCAGGGCTGCAGCTGGGCCTCAAGCGGGGGAACACGCGCCTGCTAACATCAAACAGGCCCGCATCTGGGCCTCAAGCGGGAGAACACCCAAATGAGCGTGTCTGCAGGGACAATTACTGCAGCCTCTCCTACTCGCTTTCACTCAACTCTCTCATTAAACGGATTTACCTGCGGCTGATAACTCTCTCATTCAACGACATTACACGCGCCTGCTAACATCAACCAGGACTGTAGCCGGGCTCAGGTGGCGGTTCACTACACCAATTACACGCGCCTGCTAACATCAACCAGGGCTGCAGCTGGGCCTTCTCTGTCCCTATTCTAATGAAACAAAAAATGTTGTCTACCGCGAGATTTTAAAATAAATTGCCCTTGCCAAATACACACATTCTATTTCATACCCGGACAACGTCGGGACGGGCTGCTAGTATAATAAAATATCCCGTTCCCTGTTCAATTTGGTTCCTGTCCCTGCATAGCCATGGTTGAGCAAAGTCTTAATTTATCACTTTTAATTGGGAAATATGCTAAAGCCATGAGTGGTGCGCTGCATATGGTGTTCACAGAGCTCTCCCGTGCATTGACAATGTAAATTGCTCCAAGATTTGGTTCATGCTTCAGTCCTTAGGCATGGAAGAGAACCTTGTTATGCTACTTAAAAGTTTACACCAAGAGACAACAGTTAAAATATGTTATTGCCAGAATAGGGAATGTACAATTATGTTTAACTCTAATAGAGGGGAGCAACAAGGGTGTATTTTAGCACCCTTTAAACCCTTTATACATTTATATTGAATGCCCTGTTGAAGGTTACAGCTGAAACGAATATGCCATTTCAAGCTGCTGCTTCACATGGTTGAATAAGCAAATAAATGATTTGGAGATAATTGTTTGGATATGCAGTGTCCTGCTTTTGAGCACTGTTAAAGCTCAACAACTTCAGATACCTGTTAAAGTAGTTTTTTTTGTTTTCTTCTAGTCTAGGCTGTGAGGCAACATAGGAGTTAATCCAAGTACCTAAACAGCAAATGCTTCCCTGTTGGACTCTAAGGCACCGGTATATGGGGCTATACAAATGTAGATATTCTTCAGAAAATAGAGAATAAATAGGCAATGACGCATTCTGTGTACTCATTTATCAGCCATACTGAATTAGGTCTGAGTTATTTTGACTATGCAATCCACAGTGCACCCTTATTCCTATGGGTTAAGATCTGGGGTACACCTGAAGCGGATTTCTCAAGATTAAAGTTGAGTGATTGTTTAGCCTTAGAGAAAATGGGGTAGATTCCCTGGTTAAGATATGTTAAGCAGATGTTTAGATAGCTAGGCATTTTGAAACTTTCTACTTATCCATCTTTGATTACACCTATGTTGAAAGATCAAGTGACAATGTTGTATTATGATCACTGCTCAAATGCTTCTGCTTTGAAGGTACAATCATTGCAAACAGTTACCAATTTCCTTTATCTGACTGCTGCTGTAGGGCTGAGGCCATATCTTGTTTTAATACTTCACCACAACATAGATTTTACCTCATAAGGTGGAGATTGAGTACTGTGTACTTCCTTTTTGCCTTAGCTGTACATACTACCTGATTTAGGTTTCTTCCTAGAAGACCATGTGATAGCTTTCCTCACTATCTCACAGACATCATTTGACTTCTTTGGTCTATCTACAACTTGGCTCACCAGAAATTTGTCATGGTGTTCTGACTTTTACTAAGGGTGCCTTTGTAGTAAGATGCCGTTCTGAAAAGGAAATTATGGTCTACAAAACAACAGGACCTTAAAAGGTTTTTATATTTATTTATTTACTTTTTGTCTTCAACATGTGTGAATTTTTCATCTTAGGCGTTTTATTGCTTTAAGCTTAAATATAAAGTATTTAAATGGACTTGCATGTCAAAGTCTGACTTGTTTGATTTGACATTAATGTTGCAGCAGACATGGTTACGATTAACCTACTTAATAATTTAAAACATTTATATTTAAATGGCTTTCATGATGAATATAGAGTATACCTGTTGGCATAGCGGACACCTATTTAAAGGTTTTTGTTCTCAAGTAAATGTTGAGAGACCCTTGATTGTACATATTAGTTACAATGTTAGCTGTGTCTTGAGATTGCCATTTGCACATTGGATTGTATGATGTACTGGTCGTCTATATGTAACGCATTTGTATATTATTTGTCCTGATGTACTTTTGTAGTCAATTTAAATGAACAAAGGAATATTTGACTTGAAGATTTAGTTGTGAACCTAAGTTAAGAAACAAATGTAACTTTTTGTATGCCATTCAGTTATTCAGAAAGGGACTCCTGGCAGGTGTACATGCATTTTCAGGCGTGGATTTCTCAGTCACAAGTGTGGAGTAATTGCACTTGAAAATGCTCCTCAAAATTTGGGAAATGGGCCTTTCAAGATGTTGTTGGCCTTGGAAGTTTGGGACACCCACAAACATGTATGTTTCCCCTTCCATCCTCTTTAACCCTGAAAGGGTTGTACATTTACACTGCAGGATGACAAGGGGAACGGATTATCCCCAGATTTGGTGGGAATGTAGGGAAGGCATTTTTTACATGGATAAAAATATGTTCCGTGCAAAAAACGTGCATCTCTGCAATAAAAAACTCAACATAGTGGGAATAGGAACCCGTGGGATGAGTCTCCTTACATTCCCAATAGTACACCTGGAAACCTGCGCCAGGCAAAGCTTTCTAGGCATGGAACTGGGAATAATGGTGAAAAGTAGCAATAAATCTGTACCTACACATACATAAATATGTACAGGTGCAGGCCTGCTACCAAGTTTGTGACAGGTCCCTTCCTTTTTATTTCCTTATGAGTTAGCTGGTAAGTTAGCTCTAACGAGTTCATGTCTGCTTCTGACTGTGTGACAAAACCCTAACAAGAATAACCCAGCATTTAATCATTCCAGCTTAAATAAAATGATACCGCTCAGATTGATGACAAACCGTGTTCTATGACCCGCTGGACATACCCTATGGTCTCGGATAGAAGAACGCTCCCTTAAATCAGAACCTGATTGTCATGGTCAAAAGGAACGGAAGCGTAGTCATAATTGGTGCAGTAGGAGTACGACACTAGGGCTTGGGTTATGAGTGGACCACTGGGCCACAATTATAGCATATTTTATGACCCAACCTGTGGAATTTAATCTACTTTCCTCACGTGTATTAGATTACATGGCACCCTTGCTATGCCACTAAAGAGGAGACTTGTCCAGCTGGCCTGAAGGGAGAACTGCTAGTTGCAGTTTAAAGACCACGCATTGTACATCAAAACACTTTCAATGGTGACCTCCTGTGAGTAGGAGATTTATCACAGGGCATTGATCAAGCCACATCCTGTGCCCCTGAGTCTGCTGAACATGGCCAAAAGCCATGACCATGAAGATCTGGGGCAGGTAGGGTCTGGGCACAGAATGTGACCGGAGATTCCTCTTGGTTCCACAACCTGTTAGGAATGTGCCAGTAATGCACCCTATACTTCAGAGCTTCTGGGGACAGGGAACCTGGGCGCTGAACAAAACCAAAGAAATTCATTGAAAATGTTTATCACAGGAAAATGACGGTTGTTTCTTCACATTATACTGTAATGCATTATTCGATGCGGCAAGAACAAGGTAAGAGGTTTTATTTATTTATTTTATTTTCCCTATTCCGTCGCGTCTGTCAACTCCTCCCACCCCACCCTGCCTCACCGCTCTTACCTGCACCAGCCGCGCCTGCACACATCTCTAATCACACACATACACAGGCAGGGGACATCTTTAAAAATAAAAACCCTGACATTTCGAAACCACCTCTAAAAACCAACATAGAGGCAACGAACACATTAACAAATCAATTCCAAAAATTGGAGAGACTGTATGAACGAGAACTACGCAAATGGTGGGAGGGGACATCTTTGCAGGGATATATTGAAGTCCAAAGGGTACCCAGAGCACTAAGAATGTTTACTGTCCCTGCGTACGAAAACCCCGATCCCCTGCTACTGGAAACATGGGCTACACACATAGCTAATTCATGCAAAGGAATGCTTGAGATTTTAGTCCAATTTGCATGGAGTGATCGTGACAAGGTGGTGAAAGAAATTGAGGAGATGGAAGAGCAACTCTCAAAAAATTCAGAAAAAGATGAACAGGAACAACTAAGGGCAGCCATGAAAAAAAGATTGGAGAAATATGAAATGAAGATCAAAATGAGAAAGCAAGAAAAATTTGATCGCGACGAACGAGATTATGCGATGGGCAGGGTCCTAACCATCTCTAAAAAATATGACCAACCACGTAAAGACCTGGCAAAGAAAGAACAGATGCCAAAAATCTCACCAGAACCAAGAGTTGAAACCTCTGACTCAGATGCTACTGTAAGTGAGGCGTCTGGAGATGAAGCAGCGGGCCCCTTGACGAAAACCGCGAAAACTCCTTTTCATCAGGAGTTCAATGTAATTCGGGCATGCTGGCTGAGGAACGGCAAAAACAAACCTCCAGAAGTGGCAGGCAAACCAGACGTGGTGGCTGGAAGGGGAAAAGGCAGAGGACAAACAAACACAACTCCAAGAGTAACAAGGAGTCAGAGAAGAGGAAGATGGTAACTTCATCTGACCATCTAACTATTGTGAATCTGTCCCAAAGATCCCTTACATCTGATGAACAATCTGTTCTACAGTTGGGACTTTTTTCCAAATACCACCATGGAGTACACCCAAACTAGGATTGATCTTTACAAATTTATTGGAAAGATCAAACTACACAAATTTTTCAAGGTTAAACCAACTGCAAAAGAAGTAAAACATCTGAGAGTCAATAAGAAAGATACTGACCTCCTAAATGTTAATGATCTGACAGCATGCAAGGTTTTACAGAATCTCAGATCAGAAGGTCACATGGAAATGAACAGTATGGCGAATACTCTGACTCAGAAACTGGCAAATATAGAAGTCGATCAGGAAGCGCCTAAAAGTGGGCTGAAATTAACATCAAAATTCGTTCCTCAAACCGTTACAGATGCCATTGATACTTTTTCGGATGCGGTCATCAGGGATCTGATGACCATGAGGACAGAACAAACTTCCCAATGAAAAATCCACAACACCACGAAAGAACAAAGATTGGCTATAAAAAGTCTGTCGGAGGATAACTCGATTGTATGCAAACCCTCCGATAAAGGAGGCAACGTTGTTATCATGTCAAGAGAACAATACGTGACAGAAGCTATGCGACAATTAACAGACAATACCTGCTATGCCGTGATAAGTAAGATGGATTATCTTGCGAGTATCAACACATTATACGATCTTCTAAAAAAATGGCATTATAAGCAGATGATAGAACTAGAGGAGTATCTATTTCTAAAAACTACAAATCCCACCCTGCCCTCTTTCTACCACCTACCAAAAGTTCACAAAAACATTATGAATCCTCCGGGAAGACCGATCATTTCTTCCATATGGGGACTAACAGAGAATCTCTCTAAATCTTTGGACCACTTTTTGTTTGAGTTTGTATTTTCTTTGAAATCCTATATCAGAGACACCTCGGATTTCATTGAGAAAGTGGAAAATCTAGACTGGCAACCTACTTATGTACCTGCAACCTTAGACATAACAAGTCTCTACACATGTATTGAGCATAAACAAGGCCTACATGCTGTAGAGTATTTTTTGAACAAAAGACAGCTGAAATATGCTATGCACAATAAGAAGTTGCTTGAAATGATTGATTTCTGTTTACATCATAATATCTTTCTCTTTCAGGACGAGCTGTATAGACAGTTGTCTGGTACGGCAATGGGCTCCTGCTTCGCCCCCTGCTATGCGAATTCATTCGTTGGCTGGTGGGAGGAGCAGGTAGCCTGGGCCCCAAAAAATACCACATGGAACAACAAAGTGGTAGCTTGGTGCAGGTACATTGACGACTTGTTCCTAGTGTGGGATGGGGCTGTGGCAGAGGCCAATGAGTATATATCAATACTAAATAACAACAATTGTAATTTAAGATTTACGGGGGAAGTGAGTAAAGAAAGGGTAAATTACCTGGACCTCGAAGTGAGTGTGAGGGAGGGTAAGATCTGTACCCAATTGTATCGTAAACCCACAGCTGGCAACAGCATGTTACACGCTTCCAGCAGTCACCCCCGAAGACTCATAAATAGCATCCCCTACAGGGAATTCCTTAGACTTAGGCGTAATTGTACCCAGGATGAAGATTTTGAAAAGGCAGCCAGTGACAGTATAGAAAGATTTTCCAACAGAGGATACAAGTGGAATCTTCTAAATGATGCTCTGATTAGAGTAAGGAAACTATCCCGCAGTTCTCTCTTTGAGAAAAAAACACGTCCCATCATTGATGGCAAATTTCGCATGATTACACCTTATTCAGCCAATTCCTTCAGATTAAGATCCATATTAACAAAACACTGGCCTATTTTAAAAACTGACCAAATCGTTGGTCCTGACATACCAGCTGTTCCGCTTATAACTTTTAGAAAGGCGAGATCTCTACGTGATCACATGGTTCAGAGCCATCTAAATCTGATAGAGAAAAAGAAGGGAACATTGAAAGATGCAAAGGGCTTCTTCCCCTGTGGGAAGTGTAAAGCCTGCGCATCCAGTAAAAGAACTCTGACCTATGATGTAAAAGCTGTAAAGGGGGTATGAAAATAAATAAATTCATGTCTTGCCACACAGATCATGCTGTTTACTGTTTAATGTGTCCCTGCCAACTAAAGTATGTTGGCAGCACCATTAATCCAGTAAAACTGAGGGTGCTTGAACACATGCGGGCAATCGCAAACAGAGATTTTTCTTATCCGGTAGCCCGGCATTTTGCTATCAAGCACGACAGCAATAGGGACCTTCTGAGATTTTTCTGCTTAGACTGTGTTGTGGAAAGTCCACGGGGCGGAAATAAACTACAGACTCTCAGAAGACTAGAGTCTCGATATATAATCGATTTAGAGACTAAGGCACCTGGAGGACTGAATATGGGGGAGGAGATGTCCTCTCATTTGGGATAAATCCTGACAACTGAAAATCATGATTTGAAATATGCTGAATTTTGAAATGGAAAGGTTTTAATAATTTAATAGAATGCACTATCAATAACATATATTATGCATGAGGCTTTATTAGATCTCTATTTTAAGATGTACCATTGGAGATTATTCACGTGGGGTCATGAGATGGGTCAGAGTTTTCTTTTTTACTTGGTCATATGCCTGTACGTATCCTATCACTTAAAATTGCTTGCAGCCATATCAAGGGCTGCAATTGCCGATACACGGCAAGATAGTAACTGAAAGAGTATCTGACATTTAAACGATTATAGCGTTTTTTATTACGATGTTATAAAGGTTGTAACATCGTTTATTAGGATAACTACGTCTAGGTGACCTGCTTTAAAAGCTTTCTCTGATTTTGTAAAAGTAAACTGCACTTTGTCTATAGTTATAATTTCTGCTGATATACGACGTGATTAACTGTGAAAAATACAGAATTGAAATTATACAAGTACATAATGTTTTCGGAATACGACGAAATGCATGTTCCAAGATGGCGCGCAAATATGATTGTTTGTTGTAGTCCTATGTTCATGTTACTGACCCCCAGTGCACTCATATAATGGCGTTGCACTGTGCGTTAATTTGTAAACACTGATGAAGGGATTGTGTCCCGAAACGCGCTTGTTTGAATAAACCTCTGCTGAAGCCATAACCCAGAGAGTGCTGTTTCTTCTAACCCGGATGGGTGTAACTGAAGGCGTGGAGCCGTCACAAAATATATTGAATTCATATTCAGTGGCTGAGCAGATCCTAAGCTGCTAGACTCTGTGTCTTCTCAATCAATCAATCAATCATGGAATTTATAGAGCGTGCTACTCACCCGTTAGGGTCTCAAGGCGCTGGGGGGCGGGGTGCTGCTACTGCTCGAAGAGCCAGGTCTTGAGGTGCCTCCTGAAGCTGAGGTGGTCCTGGGTCAGTCATAGGTGCGTGGGGAGGGAGTTCCAGGTCTTTGTTGCAAGGTAGGAGAAAGATCTTCCTTCTGTGGTTGCTCTGCGGATCCTCGGGACGACGGCGAGTGCGAGGTTGGTGGAGCGGAGCCGGCGGGTGAGGACGTAGAACTTGAGTCGGTTGTTGAGGTATACTGGACCCATGTTGTGGAGTGCTTTGTGTGCGTGGGTGAGTAGTCTGAATGTGATTCTCTTGCTGACGGGGAGGCAGTGGAGGTTTCTCAGGTGGGTAGAGATGTGGTCGTGTCTGGGGATGTTGAGGATGAGTCGTGGGGAGGTGTTTTGTATACTTTAGAGATGGTTCTGGAGTTTGGCGGTTGTTCCGGCGTAGAGGGCGTTCCCGTAGTCCAGTCGGCTGGTGACGAGGGCCTGGGTTGCCGATCTTCTGGTTTTGGTGGGGATCCAGCGGAAGATCTTTCGGAGCATGCGTAGGGTGTTGAAGCAAGATGAGGAGACGGCGTTGACTTATTTGGTCATTGTGAGCGATGAGTCGAGGATGAAGCCTAGGTTGCGTGCGTGGTCAGTGGGTCCTTGGTGAGGGAGAGTATCAATTGTGTGTCGTCGGTGTAGGAGATGATGTTGATGTTGTGCTTTCGTACGATGGTTGCGAGGGGGCTCATGTAGATATTGAAGAGTGTTGGGCTGAGTGAGGATCCTTGGGGTACGCCGGAGATGATTTCGGTTGCCGAGGAGCGGAAGGGGGGAGGCGGACTCTCTGGGTTCTGCCGGTGAGGAATGAGGAGATCCACCCCAGGGCCTTGCCCTGGATGCCTGTGTTGTTGAGGCGGTGTACTAGGGTGCGGTGGCAGACGGTGCCAAAGGCTGCTGAGAGGTCTAGGAGAATGAAGGCGGCTGTTTCCCCGCTGTCCATCATGGTTTTGATGTCGTCTGTGGCTGCGATGAGGGCGGTCTCGGTGCTGTGGTTTGCCCGAAATCCAGACTGGGAGGGGTCGAGCGCTTTGTTGTCCTCGAGGAAGGTAGTCAGCTGTTTGTTGATGGTCTTCTCGATGACTTTAGCCGGGAAGGGGAGAAGTGAGATGGGCCGGAAGTTCTTGAGGTCCCTGGGATCTGCGGTGGGTTTTTTCAGGAGGGCATTGATCTCTGCGTGCTTCCAGCTCTCAGGGAAGGTCGCTGACGCGAAGGAGCTGTTGATGATGTTCCGTAGGTGGGGTGCGAGGGTGGTGTCGGCCTTGTTGAAGATGTGGTGATGGCATGGGTCGGAGGGGGAGCCGGAGTGGATGGTGTTCATGACGTGGATGGTGTCTTTGCTGCTGATGGGGGTCCAGGAGTTGATGGTGGTGGCGGTGGTTGCTGGGTTGGTGTCCGGAGGTGGAGGTTGGGGTCCGAAGCTGTTGTGTAAGTCCGCGATCTTGCGGTGGAAGAATGTTGCGAGCGAGTTGCAGAGGTCTTGCGTAGGGGTGATGTCGTTGTTGCTGGCGACGGGTTGGAGGACTCTTTCATGATGCTGAAGAGTTCCTTGCTGTTGCGGGTGTTGTTGTCAAGACGTTCCTTGAGTGAGGTCCTCTTGGTGTTCCGGATCTGCTGGTGGTATTCACGGATGGCGGTTTTGAGGGCAGTCAAGTTTTCCGTAGTTGGTTCTTTGCTCCAGGTCTTTTCGAGATTACGGCAAGATTTCTTAGCGACTTTGAGGGCGTCTGTGAACCATGAAGGTTTTCTGGAGGTGGTCTTGCTGTGGGTGTTCTTTAGTGGGGCAAGGTCGTCGGCGCAGTTGGTGATCCAGTGTGTGAAGTTGAGCGCTGCGGAGTTGGTGTCGGGTATGTTGGTGTCTGCGGGTGTGTTCTGGTTCAGTGACGCGGTGAGCTGGTCCACGGTGATTTTGCTCCAGCATCTGCGGGGGATCTGGAGTGTGGACTGGCGGGATGCCACCCTCTTGAATGTGAAGTGTACGCAGCTGTGGTCAGTCCAGTGTAGTCCTGTGGCATGGTTGAAGGTGATGTTGTTACTGGCTGAGAAGATGGCGTCGAGGGTGTGGCCGGCGAGGTGAGTGGGGGAGTCCACTAGTTGCTTGAGTCCAAGGCTGGCGAGTATGTCGAGTAGGGTAGCGGTGGCGTTGTCGTTGTTGTCTTCCAGGTGGAAGTTCATGTCTCCCAGGAGGATGTATTCAGGGGAGGCTAGGGCGTGCGGGTTGATGAGGTCGGCTAAGGTTTCGCTGAATTGTGTGCTCGGGCCCGGGGGTCTGTAGATGAGTGTTCCTCTGAGGGTGGTCTGAGGTTCGGTATGGATCTGGAAATGTAGGAGTTTGACGGTGGGGGTGGTGTCTTCGGTGATGGTCGTGACGCAGAAGGTGTCCCTGTAGATGATGGCGATCCCTCCTCCTGGTTTGTTGGTGGGGTCTTTCCGGGTGAATTTGTAGCCGTCCGGGATGGTTATGGCGATGTCGGGGGCTGAGGAGGCGTTCATCCAGGTTTCCGTGAGGAAGGCGACGTCGGGTGCTGTTGTGTCGAGGAGGTCCCAGAGTTCGATGGCGTGCTTGTGGACGGAGCAGGTGTTGAGGAGGATGCACTTCAGGTGGTTGATGTTGCTGCCCGGTTTGGCAGGTGTGGGGCGGGTTTGGAGGCAGGTGAATTTGCAGGCTTGACAGGTGAAGGGTCCGTGGGTGCGCTTGGGGGTGGCTTGATAGCAGGCGGGCGGGCGTCCGGTGTTGAGTGCATTGAGGGCGGCAGTGTCGTATCTCAGTCGGGTGGTCTGGGTCCGGCGAGGTCCAGGGGTGCTGGTGCTGGGCACGGTCCAGGCGTGGACGGGCGTAGACGGGCTTGCCTTTGGCGCAGCTTCGGTACGCAATCGGCGCTCCCGCTGCGTGTGACCGCTGCACGTACGCGTGGGCTCCGCCATAAATGGCGGGGTGGGAGGGAGGATCAGCTGGGAGGCAGGAGCGGGGTGGCGAATGGGAAGGGTACAGACGGAAAAAGGGGAGAGCCGCAGGGGAGCTGCGACAGGGAGCAGGGAGGGGGGAGTGAGACGAGCGGGAAAACGGTCCTAAGGGCGGCGAAAACAGTGGGAAAACAGTGGCAACAACAGGGCACAATAAAGATTCAGTCACGAAATAAACAGAAAAATACAGTGAAGGAAACACCTCGAGAACAGGGGCCGCGGCGAACTGGCAGTGGCAGCGGGGGAGACCGGACACACTCAGAGGGAGCCACGCGGTGCGAGGAGCTATCGGCCCTGGGGACAGTTGACGTTTCCCAACTAAGATGGTGAAAGGCGTCCCTTAACAAAGCTCTATTTCGGCACACCAATGGGCATATGAAATATTCTAGAAAACGCATAAGCAATTCATCACATACCGTGGTATCCCCATCAAAAACTAAGAACATTCCACACAACTCATACAAGTTGACCCATTTACTTATCATGCACATTATGATAGGATTGCGCACCTCTGTTAACTAAATCATGCTCACATGGAAGCAATGTGACAGCCTTCTTGGAAGTATAAATGGTAACCTACAAGGTGGTGGAACATTATTTTCTCTTCGTTCCAAGATGACGTCCGCTGTTAGGTTTGGCAATGCTGCAACAATGACCTTGCATCTATTAGCAAAGTCAATAACTACAGCCAGCCATCTTGAAATTACATGCTGCCTTCCAAGAACGGCACATTGGCCAAATAAGTACTTTTATAAAGTTAAACATCAAAGTAAAAATAAAGAAGAGAAACAAAGGGAAAAAATGAAACTTATGAACGAACATATTTATGTATGGTTGACTTTTTTATCAGTCTAAATTCTGGAGTTCAAGTGTTTGTTAAATGTGTTTTTTAAATTTCTATTTGTTCATTGAACCCAAGACAAAACATACATTTTTATGTAAACACTGTAATTCCACTCCTGTTTATGAGGCCATACTGTTGTTATTCTTATGAAATGTTCTACCATAATTCAAAAACATAAGGCAGAGAGTGCGTTTAGACCATGTCTACACTGTTACGTATTGTGTGATAAATCATAATTATACACAGGGCGCCACTATGTGGAGGTATCTCTTAAATAGGTGCCAGTGCTTTCAAATAATTGTGGGCGCCAACCATCGGAAAACACTGGCCCAAATTAGGCACTGTTACTTTTTATGCTTCGCTAAGGTGGTGTGAAGAATTTCACCTTCACTAAACATGCCCTGTGGATTAAATTTTCTAAAAATACGTTTTTATTCAAAAATTCTCTGTGCAGATTGATAAATGACCTTGATATTGTAGCATATACCCCCCTATTGTACACCCCATTACCCTTCCTTCCCTATGTTTAGCAAATCCTAGACACAAACGTAATCTAAGGACTAACCTCCTGCTTGTTAGCAAAATGTCAACAGTTTTATAAAGGACCCCATAATTTGTAATTAATTGTTGGTGCGTTTTCATTACAGTTATGCTTGTGTCACCCCTCCTGCTAGCCCAGTGGTGTCTAGGAGGACTTGGAGTCAGTCGTGGCCCGTCCCCTGCCAAGGTGGCTGGGCAGGCCTGAGGAGGTTGCTGGGAGGGATTCGGGGGACAAAAGAAAAAATAAACGTATCTGATTGCCGATGTCACCGCCGTCCGCTCAATCGCGCTCTTCCTTCTTCTGGGACAGGTTCCCAGACTGCCCTGCTGTCAATCATGACGCTGCAGGAGAGCAGTGTCAGAATTAGGCTGAGCGCTATGACTTTACACTCCCAGGCAGACTGGAAGTCTGTGCCTGTTTTCTCCAGCCCCAGCAATGCAGCTGGGTCTGGAAAAAGCTTCACTGTGCATGAGATGTTTGGCCAGCCTGAAAAGGCCAGCCAAACACATCATGCACAGTGAAGGGACAAGTGAGTGCAATACCACTACGCCACCACAATGTCATCCCCCTGGACCCACGCTGAATATTCATCAGTGTCCTGGGGATGAGTCCAGGGTTATTAAAATAAAACAATAATAAAACGGGTTACAAAACCGTTTTTTTATTGTTTTATTTGTGGGTGGTAGCATGGGGGCGGTGCTGCTCCACAATAATGAAGGGGCCGCTGCTGCTTGGAGTAACAAAATACCCTAAAACTGTAGGTATTTATAACCCTGGGTGCAGTGCTCCGCTCCATCCACGGAGTGTGCATAGTGTTGCCTACTTCGCGATTCACAAAGTAGGCATAGTAGGCAACACTACGCACACTCCATGGCGGAGCGAAGTTGCCCCCCCACCCGCCTCCCTCCTGCCCTCTTCTACATGGCCAATTTAATGTTAAACAGATTAAAAGTAATTAAAAAGGACTTACCTGACATGCGGCGTCCCGGGGCTCCCTCTTCCTGCTGGCGCGCCGACTTCTTCCAGACAAATGTGCATGCGTGGGCGCCCGCGCATACGCATTTCTCGCAGGGAAGAGGGAGCCCCGGTACGCCGCATGTCAGGTAAGTCCTTTTAAATTACTTTTTATCTGTTTAACATTAAATTAGGCATGTAGAAGAGGACGGGAGGGAGGCGGCTGGTGCGTAGTGTGGCTACGCGAAGTGTGTGGGTGGGCGTAGCTTCCTCCCCACTTCCTCGGAGTTTCGCATAGCCCCATTATGCACACTATGCCCACCCCTAGTTATTTACTTTTTCTACCTTAATTCCTCCTCTCTTCCGATTCTAAACCGTAATTTTCACTGTATTTATATTAATCAGCAGTGTGTTTAAATTCTAAAAATGTATTTCAACTGGCTTTGGAACTGTCTAGAGACTTGGGAGGACAGTGCTGTGGTGCACCGTAAATAATTTAATGTACATGTAAATACACATCCATACTTTAGCTCCTGTAATGATAAGGACTGCAGATTTTGCTCCAGTTGTACAAAATGACACATCTTGATGGTAAGACCCTAGATCGTAGAGTGGTAGTCGGCCATAACAGTTCTTTTTCACCTAGGGCCACTAAGACATATAGGGCCGGATGTATCAAAGGGGTTTGCCCATTCTGTGTCTATGGGAAAATGTGTTGATGCATATGGCCCATAATAGTAACAAGAGTGAAGCTTGAGTGGTCTATGATATCACTTGGAACTTTGCAGTGGAAATATCCCTGTTATCGGCAGCTATCAATATTGCTATTGGAGAAGCGTGGCTCAGTGGTAAGAGGCGGCAGACCCGAAAGCTGAGATCGGCCGTGGACCAGGGTTCGATTCCCCGCCTCGGCGGGTCTCGGGCTCAAATATTCCACAGACTCGACAATTCTCGCTCTGGTGCCTACTCGACTCACGGGGTCACACTCTGCGACTCTGGGCAATAGCTTGCTTAATCTCCACTACGGCCCCTCGCGGTGGGATGCCTGGCTTTCACCTTGTGGATACCCTGCCGGGGTATCTCACAGGGGAATACCAGGACGGGTTCCCTAAGCAAGCGCCTTGATGCCTTCGGGTGATACGTGCGCTATATAAGTCGCAATACTCACCGATTGCAGTAAATTCCATACATAGGCTGATTATATGAAGCAGCTGAGCAGTAGGAGATGAGTTATGAGGAGTGGCAAACAAAATGCCCTTTCTCACACTCTTCAACATCCCTTAATATACCCCTACCAATGTTCTTTTTGTTTCAAAAAAGAATATTTGGCATCCTAACTGTATACCCACCTCCCTCTCACCACCCATTCCTCATTATCAAAAAGACATTTAAGAAAAATTACCTACCTTGCTATTTGCCATCCACCCTTATCTTCTTCAATAATCCCTCATATTAAAAATAAATAGATTTCATCCTTTTTTTTACCCTACTGCCAGCACCATTACCCACAAGTACAAAAAAGAAATAACGTTTGCTTTGCCAGCAGTCACCTATTGACAACCTGACCCCGGGTTCACATATTAAAAATAAATACAAAGGGCCCTATTTATGAGGTCTTGCAACAGTTTTGCGCTTCCGTTGTGAGACTTTTTGTGACACATCAGCGGTGTAAAACATGCCTCCTGGTGCACCCTATTTACAAAGTGACGCATCTAAGCAGATGCGTCACTTTGTAATTCCCTGTGCTACATTATACCTGCTCCAGATATAATGTATGCAGGGTGGGCATTCCCACATAAGTAAGCCTCATAGAAGATTTCACTGCGCCACTTCTAGGGTGCAAATGCAACAGAATCTTAGGCCTGCCTCACAGCAGGTGTAAGACTGATGCAAGCCCTTTCACACGGGGCTTGCCCCATGTGAAAGGACAAATTGCTGGAGTTCCGTCACTTTTGGGACACATTCTAGCAATGCGTCACTTTTACTCCTACAGGTACATCAGAAATACTGACGTATCTGTAACTCCTTGTGACATGATGCGTCATACTGTAAATATGTCACATCATTGGTGTCGCAAGGAGAGCGCACTGAGAAGTGACCCATCGCTGCTTTCACACAGCGATACGTCACTTCTCTCAAATGAGGCTCAAAGTATCCTGCACACCCTCATCACTGCCTTTTTAGGTCTCGCCTGTCGATGCGCATGCGCATCGAGCAAGCGAGACTATAGGGGCTCATCCAGACTTTATCTAACTTGCAAGGAATCGTGGCGATTCCTTGCAGTGCCCGTGACTTTTAAGCTCAATGCGCATGTGCATTGAGCTTAAAAGCGCGTGCACATGCACCCAGCCGCCTACTCTCTCTCTCAGCCTTCCCACAACTCCGCCCCCTCACTACTTGATTGCACGGCCGCTAGGCCGTGCCTCCCCTACTCTCCTCCCCCCGCCTCCTCTCCTCCCATGCCTGCCTGCCTCAACTCTCCGCCTCCCGCCCCCTCCCCCTAGTTTACAACGGATGCATGCAAACATGTTTTTTCAGATTGCAACGTTATTTTCTGCATTTGAACTGCTGAATGCTAAAGCTGACATGGATTGCAAGGAGTGGCGGTTTGCTCGGAGCCGAGTTCAGTCCTACACTGACTGCTTGGCTTCTTTGTTTCACACACTACAGAAAACATGGTGAAGGGAGGGGGAGGGCTTGGAGCTGCGAGGTTTGTCCCCTTCCGGTCTGACATCCGAGAACCGGATTCCTGGGTTGCTGTTCGGTTCATTCACTCCAGGATCAACCGTTGGCTGCTGTTCTTGGCAGCGTTCCCGAGGGGGTGAATTTTTAAAGCCATATTCATATTGCATTGGTTGGGCGGGTTGCCATGGACACTGGTAAGTGAGGCTTTAAGTGCAGCGCGCAAATAAGGTTGCTTATCGTAGAATGTGAAGCAGTATTGGGATTTTTGTTGTGGAGAAGGTACGACAAAACGAACGCGTTGGATGAATTCATTTTATTACCTGTTTAGTATTGATTGGTCGCCGTGCAGTGAACTCGAGGTTTGGGTCAAAGGTCGTCGCCAGGGACCAGGCTTTGCATTTCGCGCAATAAAGGCTGTTTGTAGCCATACGCTTTATAAGTGTTTCATGTTGTTCTTTTCTTTGGTGATGAATTATTTAGGCAACTGGACACGATCCCGAGCTGTTTTTTTCGTACCTTCAAAATAATTTTGTTTGTTGGGTAAGAAGGCCGGATGTATTTCTTCCCTCAATCCAGAAACTTTTATTCTTTTTCCAATGCAAGGAGGCACGTGCAATCTAGAGTTGCTTTCGCTTTCTCCTCCAGTTCAAAACAGGGTTGGCTGGTTGGGAACCGCGTTACACACTGGACGTGCACCTCCCCCCTCCCCTTCTCTGCCTTCCCTCCGTCTTGTTTTTTTACTGCCTCATTAGTTAACCGCCCCACCTCCACTTTGTTGTCTAGTTGGCAGACTCAGCTGAGAGGCCAACAACTGAATGGGTGCATGCAATAGGTCTCGGAGCATTTGAGTTAGAGCTTTTAGATTTGTTTATGGCTTTTTTTCTTTGTAATTCTTTAGCATTGCCTACAGGAAACAAAAATGCTAAAGATAAAAAAAAAAAACCATAAACAATTCTAAAAGCACAAACTCTAATGCTGCGAGACCTATTGCATTTCCAATGCTTGTTTGACTTCTCTCACCCAAACCAGTTGTCATTCTTTCTGCTCTCAAGAGAGAGCGTGTTGTGTCACAAGGACCACCCTCATGCCCATTGGGACCAAGGTCAGGATATATTATATGAATAGAGTCCTTCGTGGGACTCTTTGTGAACAATGGAATGCGCTTTGTATAAATCAAGGGAAAACTACACTAAATGCATTATTTGGGGAGGCTTTGTTCATGGAACAGACGTGGTTAAACAACGTGATAATTTTCATCAACAGATCCCACTAGGGAAGAACTGCTTGTGCATTTATACATATACTCTAACTTGTTATGAACTGTTGCAAACCTTTATAGCAATGGCCGTACAGGACTGACTAGTGGGTTATCCATTCCTTAGGAACTGACCAGATTTGGATCAGGAATACACATCACCACAAACCCTGATGAAGTCCTTTACAGAATGAAACGCGTTGACTGGGCTGTTCAACGTCTACAATAGTGATTTAAATGATTAAAGATGAAAAATCTAATTTCGGCTCCCTTTTCATATTTGGAAAGGAAAAACATAGGAAAAGATGTATAAAAATGTGTTTGAAATTGTATAGAATGATATACAAGTTGGCTATTGTGTGTACCCTCTTCACAAAACGTTCTATATGAATTCTTACGGTGTCCGAGAAGTAAGACTGTAGAAGGTTGAGCACCAGTGTGGAACATTATTGAGATTGGCACCAGTGAATTTGTTCTTAGGCCAATTCTGCTCTTTTCTATGTTATGGTTGCAAATCAGGGGAAACCCACACAAAATGTATTATTTCAGCAGCGTAATGGAGGGTTTTCATTTAGATTGCAAAAAACAGACACTGAGACTAGAAAGGTTTCTTTTGCTGGTGTGTAATAGCCTATAATACAAATGCGAATAATAATGTGACTCATACAAAGTGCAGGCGACGCAGTGCTTCAGTGTGTGTATACACATAAAAATATATACAAAAGATGCAGCGCACATCCAAAATAAGTAAAACGCTCAAGATTGCACAGACTGGATAGCGTGCATAAGGATTTTGAAGTTACTACTAACGATATGAAATATCAATAGTCCAGATTGGATTCTATGGATTAACGTGGCACTTAGAGGCAGTGCATCGTACATAGGAGGTACATTCTCCAAAATACGTTATGGTCATTTCAAGATAGACCTTCCAGCATTTGTGCAGTGGATATACAAGTGATTTTGGTTTCCACACATACCCCGCTCTGGTAAGTTTTGATAATAAGGTAGACGATTTTGTCCTTAAGAGACCCTTCCGCTCACAGGGGGTCAAAATGTTGACATACATCTCCATTGGTTTTGTGATCCGCATTGTGCTATGTTATGCGCACATGCTTTTCCGTACAACTTGACTTAGGAACCAAGGATGATTTATTGTGTCTTTCTATATTTTTATGTTTACACATACATGTAAGCACTGTGTTGTCTGCACTTTGTATGAGTCACATTATTATTCGCATTTGTATTGGAGGAGAATATACAACAGCAACAGAAACCTTTCTAGTTTCAGTGACTGTTTTATGCAACCCAAATGAGAACCTTCCATTAGGCTCCTGAAATAATACATTTAGTGTGGATTTTCCCTCATTTATACAAAAAGTATTCTATTTTTCACAGAGTGATATCTCTGACGACATTAATATCAAGGTTAGCGCCTCAATCGTTTTTTCTGATTCAATAAGTACCACTCTATTGAGTAGTGGGGAATAGGTTTAACCATGCTTATACTTTTTGATTACTCCAGATCACTGGAGATTCGGCAAAGAACGTTACGAGTAAATCTCTGAGACACTGTTCAGGCCCTGAGAAATTATGCTACCGACCAGATAAGGGTTGTGTGTTTTAGCTGTATGATTGCGAACAGAAGATTTAAGGTATGTCGTGTGTCTCTATATTGGCAGGACTACATGCACATAAAACTATGAAATGCCAATGTTGCTAAGGTCCTATTTACTCAAATGTAATAAACTAGTGCAATGTGCCTATATGCCTATGTTGAAGAACTATGCACAAGTAGGCTTAGGAATTTTTTATAGTTATGTAGTATATCCGGTTTACTGTGTGAGTTAAATGATGATGATCTATCTCACATATACGCAGGGCCGTTGTATCCTTATTTGAGGGATCGGGTATTGAGACTTGGATTATAATGAGTGATATTCCTTAATTATCTTCAAAGGAAACATATCTGTTGTTTGGCATATAAAAGTGTCTTTTCATGAATATGATGTCACTAGAAACATGTGTATATCAAAATGTTGGTTTTAGGTGTTTGATGTTATGTAATTTGTGTAGTGTTTTCTAACAAAGAGGTTATGCAGAATGTAACATGTGATTGTGATTGTGATATGATGTAATAGCTGGCCCTTATTTGTTCATATTTATTTTTTTTGATTTGCAGGCTCTGGTTTTTAATGGGATGGTTTATTCTATTTTCCTGAAGAAGGTGTTGGCTACTTATTGATTGCCCACCGAAACGCGTCGATGCACAAGAAAGGGAGAACTACTCTGAGGGTTGGGAGACAATACATTCTGACAGAATAGTAATAATAATGATCAGAACTGATCTCTGATTTACCTTTGTATCTCTCCCTGTGTCAATAGGAATCAACTTTTCCTTATTCTCTGTCCCGAGATTTGTTTTTATCTTTTTGGCCATTGTCAATGTATATGTATACTGTAAATGTATGTGTATTTTTATGATTTAAATGTGTTTGACACAAGCCTGAGCTGTTTTTAAACTGTTTAAATAAATTGTATTTCCTTTTCGTGATGCACTAAGATTTTATGTTGATTTTGGTGAGCTGAATGAATGCCTAGGTTTAATACTGCCCAAGGGGGAACTTATTTTCTGACATTAAACAGCTATAGGAGAGCCTGTGTCAGCATGGAGAGGACTTCTTGACTGCTGCATCTATACGTTGCAGTTATACCCTGACCTGTAGCATCCAGGAGAGGCAGCAGTGGTTTTTGAATTCAATACTGTGTATAGATGCTCACAGTGGATACCATACACAATATACATGTTGCCAGTAGGTAACCAATGAATTCAAGGGCACATATGTGAGGATAAGATGATCTGGATACTTGACCGTAAGTGTGCATAAGCAAGCAGACTTCCAAATAGGTTAAATGTAAATGTAAATATTGACAATTTTAAAGTTGTAAGAAGTGGAACAAGTAATGGAAAAGTAAATAGAGCACACTTTGACAATGCTTGTTGGTTGCCAGTATTGGAATTGCTAATCTAGTGCCAGCACTAAGAAAGCCAGTGTCAGTGGGCAGCCTCCTCGATTGTTGTTTCACATGCTTCCAAGATTCTAGGCATGTTGCACATAGAAGCAATGTTGCAGCCTTCTTGGAAGTATAAATGGTAACCTCCAAGGTGGTGGAACATTATTTTCTATTCGTTCCAATATGACTTCCGCTGTTAAGATTGGCAATACTGCAACAATTACTTTGCATCCAATAGCAAATTCAATAACTACAGCCCGCCATCTTGAAATTACATGCTTCCAAGGTCACTGCTGTGGGGTGTCTGAATGAAATGTGAGAACCATCACAGAACAATAGAAAATATTACCAACAACCACTACCCAGCCGCGGCCGGTAGTGGGAGTACCGGACGGGCGGGCGGTGACGTGGGGAGGGGGAGGGGCAGGGTGGGGGCTAGTAATGTATGGAATCCGGACCTTAACAGGTAAGTAAACATAAAAATAAATAAAACGAATTTCGTTGCACGCACTGCATCACAAAATACAATGCAGTGCGCGCAACGAAATTCGTTTTATTTATTTTTATGTTTACTTACCTGTTAAGGTCCGGATTCCATACATTACTAGCCCCCACCCTGCCCCTCCCCCTCCCCACGTCACCGCCCGGCCGGTATTCCCACTACCGGCCACGGCTGCCACTACCATTGCTTTTGCAGTATCAGTGCAATTCTACAAGCATCGGCAAAGCTAAGAGTGCCGGTCAGCGGGCGGAGTGCAGTGCTTAATTTGAGCCGGAGCTTTCCGGTGCTGAGCACCGGCACCTAATTGGTTTGCTGTGCTCGGCACTGGCACCTAATTAGCAACACCACACTTAGGGCAGTCTGCCACAAGGTGGCGCTGCTCATGTAATTTAGAGATGAGCAGTATAACTGTTGCTTAGGAAAAAATATACATTAAAAATTACTAATACCTACCTCCCCAGCCATTCCTTTAGCTTTGGGGACCTGGAATAATCTGAACTGTCGCATTTATATGCGGGACAGATGGGTAGCAGTTGTTTCGGCAGTGATGACAAGTGAGATGGGTGTTGCAAGCTGCAGTGGCCTCCTAGTCAGAGCCCTGGCACTTAACATTGTACAAATTAAGTAATGGCGGAGTGTAGGGGAAATGGAGACAAAGAAACAACAATGACTAGTGACCAGGTTGCGGAGAGTAATATGGAAGCAGTGGGAGAGCAGAAAAAACAAGAAAGACTGGGCAGGTTGGGAAAGGGACACAGAGGAAGAAAGCGGAGAGAAAAAGCACGAATGAGAGAGACAGTGAGACATACAGGTAGAGTGAGGGAGGAGAAAGATATGCACTCTCATTAAATGCTGAAGCTTCAATGCCACCGATAAAAAGCAGAAAGAAAAATATGACGTCAACATTGGAAGAATACACTCTACCAACCAAAAAGGATGGAGCCGTCTACATGGTCCTGTGGTGGGACAAAAACAAGAAAAGGAAAGGAAGTCATCAAATCAGGAGCAGGGAACTGGAATAGTGGAGAAAACATCCAATCACGAGTAGATCCAAAACCCATTCTCAGTAAACATTAAAGCATAGGTTACAATGCGGTCTTTTGAAAGACAGCTACGGCGAACAGTAGGGAGACTACAAGTTTCGAAAACACTCACAGGTGCAATAGAAAATAGACATCGCCCCCTAGTACAACATTATTACGATTACATTGCTTTAGTACGATTGAGATTAAAAAGACAATGTCCCTCTGAAATGCCCAAACCCACAATTTGTATGCATCCCATAATACTGCTGTGAAGATCATTCAAACAAGGCTGCAGACGCTTGCTTTTTTGCACTGAATTAGATCAAAAGTTTATTTTCTACTTAACACATTGATGATTTGCCCTGAGGCGAGCTACCAACGCAAAGAAAAAACTGCTCCCAGTTCCCGTCCAGACTTCGTGGACATTAATGGCAATTATAAACTTGCATAAGTTGTGTGTCTTTTCCTGGTAATAAAATTAGCAGAGAGCTTCTAATGGAACAATTACTCTAGGTCGATATTACTACTCAGCTCACAGCCCAATAAAATCAAAGCAAGTGCAAGAAGCACTTTTGTTATTGCCAACATGGGTCATGAAGCTCTCAGTGCCTCCTGGATAATGCTGTTACCAAAGATGAGGCTAGGCTGGATGTCCCGCCTACTGACAAGAGCCTGAACTGTAATGTGATTGTGGTCTGTGCAATATCGGCTTTTGTTTTGAGCTGGGATGGCTAGATAAAATGCTGCTTTAATGAGAGGCAAAGTGCATCTGTCAAACGTTAGGGGTGGCTGCATTAAAGCAGCCACCCCTGACTTGTATTCACCTTCAAGAAAGGCAACTTTTTAAATTGTGATTTCAGGATTAGGAGTTTATGTAAGTGTACGTACGTGACTTTGTTCATTTTTCTGCTCTGTGAACCCCTTCATTGCTTCTTCGTGTAAAGAATCACTGCTTTGCTTAACTCATTTAGAAGCACACAAATAATTGTAACTGGCCCTTCAGTGTTGTTTAAGAATCAAAAGAATTCCTGAGCTTGCCCCAGTTCTTTGGTAGCATGCTCTTTGCCCCAGTTCTTTGGTAGCATGCTCTGGGTGGCATTACTACCTCTTGTGTACTGCGTTCAACTGGTGACCCTACGCCATAGGCAAGGGGTGCCATTGAAGGTAAATATATCCTGGTAGAACTGACTATTTCCCTCCAGCACCTTCCTCTGAAAGAACACAGAACATGTTTAATTTCACTGAATTTGCTGCTTGTGCGCGTTGTTCTTCTTTGCTATTGTGATTTATCTGAATTGGGGACTGATAGTCTGCCAAGGGGGCTGGCGTCCATCTTTAGTGGTTATGTTAAACGCTGACTCAGCTTCTATGCCTACTGTCTTCCACTTTCTTCCACTCTCTTTCCATTGGTCAGGAGTTGTGTCCCCAGCTATTTCTGCTTACTGACTCTGACACACTGACTAACCCTGCCTCACATGTGCAGCTCCCACGGCTACCATCTCACGCTGAAGACTAATGGATTCAAAAGATCTGGGTATGGGAGGGTAAAGTGCCTTGTAAGGTGACTCCAGCATGGGAACCCTAAGAAATCAGCAACAGGTGCCTTTGAAGATTAATAGCGATACCCAAACAAATGATGGACAGAATGCTGAATTAATCATACATTCACTCCCAGTCAAGAGATCTGGGTTAAATCCCTTGCTCACTGTGCCACTGCCACCCCAGTTTAGACCCAGCCATTTGCAAATCAGTCTTGACCCTGTGCCTCATGGGAACAGTCCAGACCTAACTGCCAAGCCAGGTCCTCCCTGGACAGGAAACAAGCATCCTGGGACCGGTTTCTGGGTATTACCCTTTATCAGCCGGGCTAGCTTGAATCCAGTGGCACAGTGAGCAAGGGCCCACGTATGGGCATACCCATCCCACTTAGGGTGAAAAGTGCTACACAAACAAATGATGGACGGAATGCTGAATACATCGTACATTCACCCCAAGTCAAGAGATCTGGGTTAAATCCATTGTTATTTTGCCCACTATGCCACCCCAGTTTAGACCCAGCCATATGCAAATCAATCTCAACCCTGTGCCTCACAGGAACAGTCCAGACTGAACTGCCAAGCCAGGTCCTTCTTGGACTGGAAACAAGCATCCCGGGACCGGTTTCTGGGTATTACCCTTCATGGTGGTATGCACCCTGTCCAAGTAGGGACCCTTCCTTCTAGTCAGGGAGATACACACCCAATATGCTGCTCACCCCCTTGGTAGCTTTGCATGAGCTGTAAGGCCTATCTCAGAGGCAATGTGTAAAATATTTTTACATAAAACACACAGTATCACAGTGAAGATACTACAAATGGACACCACACCAGTTTAGAAATATTACCAACCTTTAGCTAAACCAAACAAGACCAAAGAAGACCAATATGACAAAAATCTGGCATAGGTATTACATTTTAAGGGTTTAAGAAATACAATACATAGTTTTCTATGTATGTGTTGATTTTAGCACATCCTACCTTTAGATGCATCAAAATCTGAGACAAAAAACAGCCGGAAAGGATGAAAGCATCACAAAACACAAGCAATTCATAGAATCTCGAGTTCCAGGTGAATGGAGGCCTCAGTTCAGCTGAACTCAGGAGCATTGATTCCTTACTGTGAGGAGAAATGATGCGTCGAATTGCGAAAGCGGTTCCTTATTGTGGGGCGATGCACTGAAAACTTTCCGCTTAGGTGCAATGCGTGGAAAATCCGGATGCGCTGCGGCCGATGTAGTGAAACAGGCACTGAGTAGATTCTTCCAGCCATGAGCAGGGGATGCATTGATTCCTTCAGCCGCGCAGCAGGAGCGAAGGTCCCAAACATTGGAGACACAGTGATCTCGAATTGGGCTGCAACAGTTCTTGCAACTGCGATCAGGCACAGTGTCAATTTTTCAGCGCACCACGGCAATACACTGTTTTTTCAAGTGCATGGCAAGCTTGTGGCAGGGAAAACAGCGCTGAAAGGCAATGCAGGGCTTTTCAGCTCAGGAGGCAAGCACATACAAGCCCTTGGAGAACCTTGATAAGCAAGTTAAGAAAGTACAGTCCAGTCGTTCCTCTGCCCAAGACAAAGGAAGCAAGTAGCATGCCAGCACAACACAGCAACAGCAGAGTGGCAGTTCTCCTCCTACAGCTTCTCCAGCTCTTCTACTTGCCAGAATCTCCTCTTGACCCAGAAGTGTACTAAAAAAGTGAGGTTACTGATCCAATACTCATACCCCATTTTGCCTTTCAAGTAGGCCTACTTCAAAGGATAGTCTCTGAAGAGCACAGATCCTGCCTTGCCCTATATTGGCTTCAGACACACTACAGGGGGTGCAGACAGCATTGTGAGAGGACAGGCACAGTCCTCCTCAGGTGTCTGTGACAACTTCTCCCACCACTCTAGCTCAGGAATGTCCATCAGTCTGGGGATGGGCAAACAGGATATGCAGGGCACACCACAGCTCCCATTATGCGACTGTCCAGAGTGAACGCGCAAACAGCTCAACTGTTAGGCTAAACCAGATGTATGGATTTCACAGGCAGGCAGAGGCACAGAATGGTAAAGCAAGACAATGCCCGCTTTTCGAAAAGCGTCATTTTCAAACACACAATTTAAAAACCACCTTCACAGATTGATGTATTTTTTTATTCTGAGCTCAGGGAACCCACACTCCAAATCTCCATCTCTTCCCAATTGAAAGTTATACTTGTAAGATGTTACAAGGTAGCACCAATAATAACCTATGGGAGAAATAGTCCTTGCAATAGTGAAAAACTAAATTAGCATTTTTTCACTATCAGCATGTATAAAATACACCAGTTTATGTCCTACCTTTCACATACCCTGCACCCTGCCCATGTGGCTACCTTGGGCCTACCTTATGGGTGCCTTACATGTACTAAAAGGGAAGGTTTGGGCCTGGCAAGCAGATGTATTTGCCAGATCAGCATGGCAGTTAAAAACTGCAGACACTGCAATGGTAGGCCTGAGACAAGTTTGCAGAGCTACTCATGGGTGGCACAATCAATGCTACAGGCCCACTAGTATTTGATTTACAGGTCCTGGGCACACACAGGTCACTTTACTAGGAACTTACCAGTAAATCAAATATGCCAATCATGGATAACCAATCACAATCATATTTTACATAGGGATCATTGTACTTTAGCACTAAACAGCAGTAGCAAAGTGCCCAGAGTTTAAAAACACCCAGCTAAAACGAAGTATAACACACAATCAAAAATACAGGAAGCAGAGGCAAAATGACTGGGGAACCCCATGCCATGGATGTGAGGTCTAACACAGGGTTTTGTTGTAATGGCTTTTTAGTGCATTTGTTGTATTTTTCAATTGCATAACATGCTGTTTATCTTAATTGAAAATTGGAAGTATGCTATGTCAGCTGGCATCTATCTTGTGTAGGTGTGTTTGAGAGGATCTCAGCCGTTATGCATCCGACCTTGCCGTTCCCACTTACTGACTCCTTTACAGTGTGGAGAATGGACAGTAAGTACAGCCATCTGATCCTCCAATCCATTGTGCCCGTCTTACCCTTGTGCTGGACCCACATAAACCCCTTCCAAGGGGTCCAGCCAGGTGTCGCCCCAGTGTGAGCGTGAAAGGTCCAGTTAGGGCTTAGGAATAAACCCCTGCCCCAATCCTATCTCATCATCCACAGCCCCTCCTGCCCATCGTTGATCATCTCAAATCTAACCTCAATTTTACCACACAATTAAATTTTTCTCCTCCTTCTGTTGGTTCCTGAATGTATCCAGTTCAACAGGACCCATCAGACCTACTACCATAGTGCCTGTGCTTGGCCTTCAGGTGTACTAATGTCCAGATTTTACTACTTTGAGATTACTTATTTTGCGAATGCATTTAAGGAATCCCAAATTGCGATTCCTTAAATCCAATGTAAGTAGCACCCAAGTTGTGCGATTTTGACTTAAGGAATAGTAAATTACCACCAACTTCAGGTTGTTGGTAATTTGCGATTCCTTTGAAAAATGCACTTTTTTGCATTTTTCAAAGTGCCATGTGGCGCACATACATGCCCTTAGCGCATGTATGTGCGCCACTTGTGCACACATGTTAATTTCAGGGGTGCAAAAGGATGTCCTATTGATACCCTTGCAACCTTGAAATTGCATTCTCAATTTGCGATTCTCTAATTCAGAATCGCAAATTGAGAATGTCTTCCCATTCATTCCTATGGGCCTTCTATCCCATAGGAATGAATGGGAAGGTATTCCTTATTTGCAAATCTCAATTTGCGATTCGCAAATAAGTAATAGGTTGGATTCGCAAAATATTTTGGTAATCCTACCTACATTGCGTTTTGCGATTCTCTAATTGCGATTCCCTAAAAATCGCAATTTGAGAATGGCAAAACATGTATTACCTACATATGGCCCATAGTGAGTTGAAGAAGCTCATAAGGTTGGGTGCATTTAAATGTGACTCTTTTCCTTGTACATTTCATTATTTCACACCATTTTTAAGCCCAACTACAAATTCACCATGGCTACTTTAGAGCATACCTCAAAGTCTCACGCACCACACCAAAACGTCTCCTACAGACCCCTTAATAAGGCAATACTCTACCAAATAGGCCCAACAAATGGAGTAGTAGTCTGCTACGCTGCCCCCTGAAAGCACTTTGGGGCCTAATAAAGGGTAGGAAAGCATTGACATACTATGCAGCACTAATTAACTCTATGTATGCTACAATCTAATACAGTGGCATGTTTACCTTACTGGTGCCATTTTAACCTAATCATAGGAACTTCATAGGTTTCCTATGTTAGCGAGCAAGCAAGAGCATCTGATGAGCCAATCTTCTACAAAGTAGCCATCTTCGTAGGTGGGAGGTATATGGATGAAAAACCTTCTATAAACCTCGTTAAAATATGATAGAAAATCATATTTTTTAATTACAAAAAAGTCATATATATTAGATATAGTTGTGAACTACAGTGCTTTTAATAATCAAATACTTCAAAATGTTCTGCATTTCCAAGAGGCATTGTTTGTGTGCATGGACACCCCCTCTTTCAGGGCGATGGGGCTCTGCCCCCTCCTAATTTACAGTCTCCAAAATAACCATCTGTAGCAGAAAAATATGCAATTTAAAACACATAATAGTCTGTGCCTTGTCAGACACTGAGATGACAGGCAGCCAGCTATTTTCTGTTAGCGCAAAAGGTACCGTGCGTGTATGTTATTCTCTGAGGGACATTATGACTCGGGGCTTATACTTTTGTTCAGACCCCCCACCTCTTACACCCCATGTTCCAAACAAAGTGGCATCGGGAAGCTATCGGCCTCGTCGCACTGATTCAATGCAGTCCACCGGTTGTCTGCATAACCGAGTCTGACGAGAGTCAAACATTTCAATCGTAGGGAGAGCTCAGCCTTTCCTATTTAGCATAGGTTAAGCGTTCGTAAGTGTATGTGACATATCCCTTCTGAAAATGTTCAGGACAAGCCTCGTTGTTTGTGCCTGGGCACGGCTCTCTCCCTGAAGTTCCAGTTTCTATTACTGCGACAATGCCATGGAACAGCACGGATTCAGGGCCTCCAGAGAGGCTTGCACCTGTAGCTGTGAGGCAGTCTGCCCTGCAGCAGGACATCAGAAAGCACCCTGCGCTGCTGATCAGAAGAAAGGTAAAATGCTTTAAATTGTGTACACGTCCAAGAACTGCTGAATGAAGTTAATGGATGGATAGAGGACGGATGTATGACGTTACAACGCATACTTTTACTCCGCAGACCGTTACAACGCGACTTTTACACCGCATACCGTTACAACGCATAGCGCTTAGAGGTGCTGGATAGTGGTAAGTATAATTTACTATTCTAACTCCAGTCCCCGTGGACCCTAGGGAAGGTGTTGGATAGTAAATTATACTTATTCCCTATCCTAGAGCGCCCCCCAGCGCAATGCGTTGTAATGGTATGCGGAGTAAAAGTCGCGTTGTAATGGTAGTGCGGAGTAAAAAATGCGTTGTAACAGGTGTATACCATAGAGGACATCTCTTCCTTCTTCCCTGTTTGTATTTTCTAGCACACACAACAGAAGCATTGTTGAGGGAAAGGCGCATCGGCAGTATGCGCTAGAACATACAAACAGGGAAACGGCAGAACACTGTAGAGTCTTTCTACATAAATAAAACTCGGACTCAGTGACTCTATTGAGGAGCTTTATTACTGCGACCATTCCCTGCACGTCCCTACTCTAATCTGACCCTTTCCTGTTCCCCGCTCCGCCCTTCCTGTACCTCCCACGTCTGCACCCCCCAACTACTGGACTGCTAACAGGCTTCATTACATCTTCCCCCTTCTTTTTAAGTTAAAAAGCTTTATTGAATAGATTATTGCAACGTAGAACATCAGTACAATGGCCAAAACACCAAGAAAAAATGAGAAATATGATTGAAAACAATGCAAATGTAAAACCTAACCCCAGAAGGGGGTAAATAATATACCAATGAGAAATGTTATTATAACTTTTCAATTTTGGGGGAGAAAAAGAGAGGGAAAGAGAAGGGAAGGAAATGCAACAGGGAATACATTATCTCATAACAAAATTAGGCAAGAACAAGGGTAAAGAAAGTAATATCAAGTGATCATGGGGTATGTCTAGATAAAAACTCTGTTAAAGGGGACCATAATAAATCACGTTTAATCAACAGAGGGATTGACGAAGCACATGCGCGATCTAATCTGTGATGATGACAGAGTAGGTTCCACCAAGCATTATACACAACATTCGTGGTATCTTTCCAATTAGTGGTAATAATTTGAAATGAAATATCAATGGAAAGGTCGATGAATTTACGTGTGTGATGCGGAACATCCCAGATTGGAGCCAATCCACCCAAAAAAACAGTAGCAATATCAAAAGGAACAACAGTGGACAAAATATTGTTACGTGTAGACCAAACATTGGACCACAGTAATTTAACTCTAGGGCAGAGAAAAACATGTGAAACAGGTCACTAGTGGCACAAGAACAAGACCAGCACTTTTTGGAATCTATTAATTTGAATTTATACAAGTCAGAGAAGGTGTAATAAAGTCTATTATAAAAAAAGTAGAAGGTCTGTGTGGTGCTAGCAGAACGAGACACTGAGTGAATTTTAGACCAAATAGAGTCCCAAGTGAGCGCGGAAGAGGTGTGACCTAAGTCTGACTCCCAAGTAAGTTCTAGCATGGTTTTGGGCCTGTCGCTAGGAAAATGAAAGAGTAATTTATAAATAGCCGAGGCTTTGAAAGGGATATGGAAATTAGGTGGAGGGGTAATAAGAGGGGGAGAAGAGGAGGAAGGGAGATCCGGCAAGATAATAGAGGATAATGTAGGGAGAAGTGTGTGAAAGTGTGAGAAATATTTAGTGAAAATACCAAAAGAGTCACAGAGTTCTTGAAAGGTTAGTAGAGAGCCATTGGAAAGGAGTTGCCTCTAAGTAAAAATTCCTTTATCGATCCATTCCTTCCAAAAAAGTGCCCGATTGTGTAGTTTGAGAGATTTCTTGTACCAGAGTGGAGTGTCAAAATGAAGATCAGAGGGCGAAGAAAAGGAGCGAAAAAGAGTAAGTGTTAAGGCTTTAGAGTGTTTAAAAATAGGAGATACAAGCTTTTGAGGTGGCTGGGTGAGGTTAGTAGCAGTAAGGAAAGAGAAGGGAAGAAGTTGAGCTCATTCCAAAGAGCTCCAAGCCATTACAGGTGGGGAGGAGGAAACCAGAAGAAAAGGCCAAATTTGTTTGAGGGAAAAGGCAGAGTGAAAGCGTGAAATATTGGGGAAATTAACACCACCCAGATGTTTAGGTTGTTGTAGGGGAAGCAGAGAGACTCTAGCTTTACGATTATTCCATAGGAATTTAGTAAATAGACTACTGATGGACTTGAAAAAGAAATGGGGGAGAGATATAGGAAGAATGGAAAGACTAAAATTGACTATAGGAAGGAGCATCATTTTAATAGTTGAAAGCCAAACCCACCAGGAGAGGAAAAGGGGAGACCAACGGTCTATAAGAGAGGAGAGTTTTTTAATGATGTCAGAGTGGTTGATTTTGATAGTTTCTCTAATGGTATTAGCGTATAGGACTCCGAGACATTTAATGGAACCAGGATTCCACTCAAAACCAGAGCCATGGAACATATGAGGGAGACAATGCTTGTTGAGAGGAAGAACCTCGAATTATCGATATTTAGCTTGTAACCGGAGACAGAAGAATAATCGCTCAGTAAGGAAAAGAAAGCAGGAAGGGCAACAGCAGAGTTTGAAATATACAGCAAAATATCATCTGTATAAGCAGTGAATTTAATTTCCACTTCCTTGTAAAGAAAACCAGAATAGGAAGGAGATTGTCGAATTTTCTCAAGAAAGGGTTCTAACGCCAAAATAAAAAGGAGAGGGGATAGTGGACAACCTTGTCTGGTTCCTCTGTGAATGGGAAAATAAGCGGATTGTGTACCATTAACCCAGATAGAAGAAGTGGGACCAGAGTAAAGTAATTGTATATATTTAAGGATAGTGGGGCTAAAACCATGCCAACGAAGCGCACCAAACATAAAATCCCAATTAACACGGTCAAATGCTTTCTCAGCATCCAGGGTAATAGCCGCGATTGGGGTATCCATTTTGGCAGAAAGGTGAATAATATTAAGAAGGGTCCTCGAATTATCAGTAATAGACCTGCCTTTTACAAATCCAGATTGATAAATATTGTCCAAATCGGGAATAATCGAGTTGATACGTAGAGCTAGGAGTTTTGCGTATATTTTGCAATCAGTATTGATAAGGGAAATGGTTCTGTAGTTGTTGCACAGGGAGGGATCTTTATCTTTCTTGGGGAGAAGAACAAGCATTGCCTGTGTAAAGGAGCCTTTGGATTCACCGGTAGTGAGAAAGTGATTAATTAATTGAAGCAAATAGGGAACCAAAACAGTCTTGAAGTGGAGAAAGAATCATACTGTAAAGTCGTCTGGGCCGGGCGTTTTATCTTTGGGGAGAAGAGAAAGAGCCGCTAGAATCTCTTTGTCGGAGATTGGGACATCAAGGGAAGAAAAGTCCACCAGAGGGGCGGAAGGTTTAGGGAGAGAGTGAAAGAAGGAGCCTATTTGTTCAACAGAGGGATTGGACTCAGGCGTGTAGAGTAATATTGTACAAAACAATCAAGAATTTTAGCATCTGAGGATTGGGTAGAGCCCTGTGGGTCCCTAATCGTAACAATGTTAGATTTTTGTTTTTTGATTTTGAGGTAATTCGCCAGAGCTCTGCCAGCCTTGTTACGGCCACCATAGATTTTGGCATTAAATTGGAGAAGCTGATTAGAAGCGGAGTCCCAAGAGTGTTTATTAAATTGCATTTTAGCTTTAATAAGAGAAGACAGTGAGTCAAGAGAGTTGGTGGTAAAATAAAGGTGTTCAAGTTCCTTAATGCGTTTAAGAAAAGAGGAGGCCTGAGCAAGCGTCTTCTTCTTTTTACGTGATACAAAATCGATAATGCAACCACGAGCAGCAGCCTTGAAGGTATCCCAAATAAAGTGGAAATCAGAAGAGGTGCTTAAGTTGTTAGTAAAGAAATCGGCCATGAAGTGCGTGAAATGTTCAGTGAAGGTGGGGTCAAGTAAAAGTGAATTGTTAAAGCGCCATCGGCGGGTTTTGGGGGTGGGGGAGGTGTAGTCCATATCCAAAATAATAGGGGCGTGATCGGAGATGAGGATAGAGCCTATTTCAGAGTTGGTCATGAATTGGAAAGCATGATGGGAGAGAAAGATATAATCAATTCGGGAATGGGAAGCATGCACAGGAGAAAAAAAGCAAAATTCCAGAGAATCAGGGTGAGAGATTCTCCATGAATCTATTAGGCCTCTGGAGGAAATGGATCTGTGGAAAGATTTTTGTATTTTATTAGGGACATAATGTGCTTGGGATTTGCGGTCCAGGAAAGGGTCCATCAATTGATTACAATCTCCCCCAACAATCATATCTTCATTACCATTAGAGGAGAGAAGGGAGGAAAAATCGATCCAAAAGGACGGGTCAATACCATTAGGACCATAAACATTGCAAAGGGAGAGATGAACGTCATTAACAGTACAATCCAGAAGCAACCACCTACCATTAGAATCAGCAGTTTCTTTTTGTATTTGAACAGACAGGGATTTGTGAAATAAAATAACAACACCATTTGTATGATTAACAGCTGGAGAGCAATATACCTCCAAAACACAAGAGGAAGTAGAGAGGTGCTGATAGAATCACCCTCCAAATAGATATGCACAAACAAAAGGATTCTATCAATGTGAAATAACTAAAAATATTATTTAATTCTGTGAATTGTGGGAAGATTCACTCTCTCTTAGGGTGGTAAAGATGAGAGCACAATGTGCTTGTTAAAATACCCCTCACACACTAAAAATATCCAATAGTGTCATGCTTCATCATTGGGGTCTTCCCGTCCCTCTACGGGGCGGGGCGTGCTACGACCTGGCGAACTACGCGGGAGCACTGATAATGTGACAAGGCTATGTGATGGTGCAAGGTGAGTTGTGTCAGTGAAGTGTAGGGACCTAATAATGTGTGTGAAAAACAAAAAGCTAAAAATCCTCTGGCTAGTGGAAAAAAACAATTTATTCACTTCCCTAGCTGGGGACGTTAAGAAGGGGGTTTTGGGGTAGAGCGAATAGCCACTACCTGGTCTACATGTTTCGTAAGCAGTCCCCTACTGCTTACTCATCAGGACCTTCTAGTGGCCCCTACTGAAAAATAGCTCAGTTGCTAAATATAGTAAGCCTGTCGTCCTAAAAACTAACAGTAAAAATCAACTGATAGTTTTATGCTTTAGGGCATGAGCTGGTCCAGGGAAGCTAAAATTCTCAAAAAAGAACCTAAATAGGTCTCTGTAAGGAAACAAGGGGGGAACAAAAAAGGACAAATCTTTACCATTGTAGTTGTCATTCAATTAGAGACACGACGTATACGTAGCGCCACAAAGCCCACGGGTCATTCAAGTTATGCCCAACTTATAAAGATTATAATTAAAGCTTTATGGACAGAGTGATGGTACAATCTGCCATCCCCTGTGCGTCCGTTTGTATCACGAACATATTGTTGCCCCACATAATTAAGGGCGGATTCATATTACCACACACATACATTCATAACTCGATGCCCACATAGGCTCACACACAAGGTAAAAAAGAGGAATTCGTTTTTTCAATTAGTCACCGGCAATATTGTCTACCATGCTGATATCATGATCAATATTCATTAAAAACCCATGACACACACACAAGATGTCGTTACAGAATATCATACATACTGCTGAGGCGGAATGGATGTGCCTCATGAGCTGGCAGTCGATAGGTGTCTCAATGCGGTAATCTGTAAGGAAAAAAGAGCCGCGCCCATGGTGTCAGAGCACGCATCCTTACTACAATATTACCGTTTTCTAGGACCAGGTGTTTAACGACGTCTGGCAGCGTCTTGTACTTACAGTAGCCGCGTAAGGGAACTACCTTACTTCTATCCGTCCTGCCGCTCTGGAGAGTGCTCGCGTTAGAAGCCCAGTGCTGCTTTTGACTTCCCTGAGCGCCGGACACGTGTGAATAGACTAGAGCGCTAACCTAAGATGGCCGCCCCCGGTGGAACGCGGGGTGTGCAAATTAGGTAGTCTCTTTACCATGTCTATTCCGTTTGCCCATCGTTATTTTTATCTATATCTGCAGTGGCAATATTTAATCAGTACAATTTTAAGCCCGAAGGTCGTGCCTGATGGTAAAAAAATGCACCCTTAATCTTTAATAAAACGAGGGTGATTGTGAATACAAGACTAGAGATACTGCCCAGTGGTTATAAATAATGAACACATTAATGCTAGATGGACCCTTGATCTTAATAAAACGAGGGTATTTGTAAATACAAGCCTTGAGGTACTACCTGATGGTTAAAGATGATGAACCCACTGATACTAATAAAGCGAGATAGCTCGCATCGCTACCAGCACAACCAAATTGATCACGAAGGGGCACAGAGATCTCTGAATGGAAATAGTCCTGAATATTTTGCAAATCTTTGTTGTCCACTCAGACACATGGGTGGTACTGTGCCAGTTGACAGGAAATTTTGCCAAATAGGGCTCATATAATAACAGCCTAGGTAAAGATGGTTATCAGATTCATCAGTCCTTCAGGGTGAATACGGATTGGTAGTGGGTCCCATGGTGGCGCTGCTGTTGGGCGACAAGGGGTTAGGATAGTCTACAGCTGGCCCCACGGGATTTCGTCGTTGAGCCCATATTTGTTTGACTGGACACGAAAAACCCATCTTTGTTCCTTCTCCAGTAGATATTTCTCGTGGTCGATCTGCTCAATCACTGTCCACGTTATGTCTTCGGGTTTGTGCCCGCTTTCGAGAAAGTGGTTAGTCAGTTTTGTGCTTGACTTCTTGCACTTGATAGTGCTCTTATGTTCGCCTATTCTTATTTTCACCGCCCTGCTCGTCATGCCGATGTACTCGAGATTGCAAGGGCAGGTGATCATATAGACGACATTCGAACTGTTACAGTTACTGAAGCTTCTCTGCTCCCATGTAGTTCCAATCTTGAAAGTCAATTTCTTGCTTTTCTTGGTGAGACAGCATACCTTGCATCCACCGCAGGGGTAGTGTCCTTGCGCAAAGCTGGAGTTGCCTGAGATCTTAGCCTCTTTTGGTCTAGTGTGTACCAGGATGTCTCTGACACTTTGAGCCCTTTTGTGAGAGAACATGGGTTTCGGAATGTCGAGGTCGCCACTGTTCAGAATTTTCCAATTCTTATTGATTATTTTGGTGACTTGATCAGAATTCGTGTTATATGTTGTGATACATATTGGTCTCTGTATGTCCGCCTTTTTTACTTTGTCCTCGAGTAGGCTCTCCCTACAATTGTTCCTGGCTCTTTTGTACGCTTGACTGATGATCCTTTGTGGATAGTTCCTTTTTTGTAACTTCATCCTTAGGTCGTTGGATTGAGATTTGAAATTGTCAATTTCGGTGCAATTCCTACGGAGACGCAGGAACTGCCCATAGGGAAGATTGTCCCTCAGATGTCTCGGGTGGAAACTTTGATACATTAAGAGGCAGTTCTTCGAGGTGCTCTTGAAATGTGTGGTTGTCATAAGTCTGCCATTTTTTGGGAAAATATTCAAGTCCAGGAATACCAAGTTAGTGTTGGTGGTGACACTGGTGAATTTGAGGAACTCATCCTGATAATTCAACCACGTGAGGAACTGCTGGGCAGTTCTCTCATCTCCATCCCAGATGATGAGGATGTCGTCAATGTACCTCTTCCAAGTTAAGATCTTCGGTCGGAAGGGATTGGAGGCATTCAGGATTCTTGTCTCCTCAAGATGGTGGACATAGAGACAAGCTATACTGGGAGCAAATGTGCTTCCCATGCTGGTCCCATGCTTTTGAAGATACAGGGTGCCATTGTGTTCAAAAAAGTTGTCTTTTAGTGCTAATGAACAACACTCCATCACCACGTTCCGTGGGGTGTGGTACTCCCAGTCATCCGTGAAGAGAACATCTTCTATGATTGCCAGCGTTTCATTGTGGGGCAAGCTGGTATATAGACTTTCTACATCACAGCTGATTAACAGCTGTGTGTTGGGATCAAAAGACACTTCCTCAAGTAGATTTAGCACATCTTTGGTATCTCTCAGGTACGTTGATGTTTTTTGTACCATGGGTCTTTGAAATGCATCCGCAAATCTAGAGACTGGTTCGAGGACCGACCCGATCCCCGATACGATAGGTCTTCCTGGGGGATTCACCAGATCCTTGTGGATCTTCGGTAAGATATATAGATAGGGGGTTCTTGGATTCTTTTGACATAAAAACTCCCCTTCTTTGTTGGTAATCCAATTATGGGACAGTGCCTCTTCAACCATAGTTTTGATTTTGGTAGCTATTCTCTCCGTGGGATTCGTTTGTAGGATCTCGTAGTTCCTTTCATCTTGGAGTAGCCTGGCGCATTCTCTGTCATATTGTTCTTTTTTCAACAAAACAGTCGCCCCGCCCTTATCCGCTGGTTTTATGATCACCTCTTTTTTGTTGCTCAATTCACGAAGTGCTTGTCGTTCATCATTTGAAACATTCTGAAAGACTCTTTTCTGCATGGGGTCAAGGGATTCAAGATCCTTCATGACCGCCTTCTCGAAAGTTAGAAGTTCGATGGGAAGAGTATTGTTCATGGGAGTGAAGGTGGATCGTGGCCTTAACCCTGTGTCACCCTGTTCATAGTTGTCTTGTTTGTCTTTGAAAAAGACCTGTAATTTAATTCTTCTTATGAATTCCTGGACTTCTTTACACAAGTGGAACTTGTCCATGTTGGCTGTAGGAACATATCCTAGACCTTTTTCTAGAACACTTTGCTGTGAGGCCGATAGTTCTGAGCCTGTCAAGTTTACAACTAAACTCATTTCCGGTTCTTCGATGCCCCTGTCATACTCCTGGTTGACACTCTTGGGGTTCCTTCCTCTTCGGTTTCCCAGTGTACGGAGTTGCCTCTCCGGTTCCTCCCTTTGTTTTGTCCTCGGCGTGACCCTAAAAAAGGAGCCGGATTTTCAAAATACCCATAGTCTTGTTGGTATCCCCATGGTGGGAAAGGGGCATTGGGGTGTTGGAAAGGCGGTGGGCCATATTGTTGGGGGGGATACATCATTTGTTGGGGGTAGCTGTTCCATCCCCGCATGCCACGTTGATTGGGTCGTCGAAAGTTCCTTCGTGTGCCCTGGTACCTTGGGCTTTTGTTGCCACTTGAATTGGAGCTACTTGATCCTGCTTCTGAGGAATCATCATTTGAAACATTATCACCCGATGGTTTATAGTTATCTTTAATGTAGGGGTAGATCTTCTCCTTGCTCCACCTGCTGGTGTCTTTTTTAAGTTTCTCATATTTGCTGTCTTTGAGGTTTATTTCAAAATCATTCAGTGTTTTATTCAGCTCTTCCAGATATTTTTTTAGGTTTGCTGGGGATTCGTAGCTTTTGAGACGTACTTCGATGGCCTGTATTTCCACTTTCAGATCACTCGCTAGTCTACTTACCGTCTTAATGATCAAGACGATCCAATCTCGTGTGCATCTCCACGAGATCTGGGACCAGTCGATTTTGAAAGTCTTGTCTTCTAGAAATATGAATGGTTCATTACGAACCACGAGGCCAGCTGGAGCAGTGTTAACCTTTAGGTACTCGGACATGAGTAACCCATGAATGGCAGTTTTTATTTGGGTTCTCCTCAATTCTTCCAGTTCATCCCAGTCGCTATTCTTAGCGGTGGGGCACCCGGAATTCAACCCTTCAAAAGTTCCTAGGGTGGCCATTAGATTGGAAATCTCATCTTCGGTAAATCCAAGGCCTAGATCGGCCATTGTGATTTCAGTAGAACGGGAACTCCTCTATCCCCCTCGTGTGAAAAACCTCAGGGAGCAGAATCACAAAGTTGGTGTGGATAGTTGAATCCTTGTCAACTTCCACAGCTGCACGCTGCCAGTAATTCCAAAACACAAGAGGAAGTAGAGAGGTGCTGATAGAATCACCCTCCAAATAGATATGCACAAACAAAAGGATTCTATCAATGTGAAATAACTAAAAATATTATTTAATTCTGTGAATTGTGGGAAGATTCACTCTCTCTTAGGGTGGTAAAGATGAGAGCACAATGTGCTTGTTAAAATACCCCTCACACACTAAAAAAATCCAATAGTGTCATGCTTCATCATTGGGGTCTTCCCGTCCCTCTACGGGGCGGGGCGTGCTACGACCTGGTGAACTACGCGGGAGCACTGATAATGTGACAAGGCTATGTGATGGTGCAAGGTGAGTTGTGTCAGTGAAGTGTAGGGACCTAATAATGTGTGTGAAAAACAAAAAGCTAAAAATCCTCTGGCTAGTGGAAAAAAAGAATGTATTCACTTCCCTAGCTGGGGACGTTAAGAAGGGGGTTTTGGGGTAGAGCGAATAGCCACTACCTGGTCTACATGTTTCGTAAGCAGTCCCCTACTGCTTACTCATCAGGACCTTCTAGTGGCCCCTACTGAAAAATAGCTCAGTTGCTAAATATAGTAAGCCTGTCGTCCTAAAAACTAACAGTAAAAATCAACTGATAGTTTTATGCTTTAGGGCATGAGCTGGCCCAGGGAAGCTAAAATTCTCAAAAAAGAACCTAAATAGGTCTCTGTAAGGAAACAAGGGGGGAACAAAAAAGGACAAATCTTTACCATTGTAGTTGTCATTCAATTAGAGACACGACGTATACGTAGCGCCACAAAGCCCACGGGTCATTCAAGTTATGTTTTTTTCCACTAGCCAGAGGATTTTTAGCTTTTTGTTTTTCACACACATTATTAGGTCCCTACACTTCACTGACACAACTCACCTTGCACCATCACATAGCCTTGTCACATTATCAGTGCTCCCGCGTAGTTCGCCAGGTCGTAGCACGCCCCGCCCCGTAGAGGGACGGGAAGACCCCAATGATGAAGCATGACACTATTGGATTTTTTTAGTGTGTGAGGGGTATTTTAACAAGCACATTGTGCTCTCATCTTTACCACCCTAAGAGAGAGTGAATCTTCCCACAATTCACAGAATTAAATAATATTTTTAGTTATTTCACATTGATAGAATCCTTTTGTTTGTGCTGAGCAATATACCTCCCCAACCCATTGTCTGCGTAACATAGACAGCTCCTGTGTGGAAAGATGCATTTCTTGCAAAAAGGCAATTTGACATTGTAAACGGGCAAGGTGAGACAAAATACGTTGTTTCTTAATAGGGTTGCGGAGACCCTTAACATTCCAAGAGATGAGTCGGAAACCTTTTATAGGGAGAGAACAGAGAGGGAGTAGAGAATAAGAATATAGCAGTTGTGAAGAGAAAAAAGGAGAGAAGATAAAAGAAGGTATCTAGTGACAAGCTTGGTGAAGTAGAAAAAGAAGTGAAGTAACCAGCCAGGATTATGAGAGAGAGACAACGAAGAGAGACAATGCATTACCGTCATACTGAGTTGCAGAGGGAGAGTGAAAGTAGAAAAGGGGAAAAGAGAAAAAAAACAGTACCATCGAACAAAAGGAGAGAAGGGAGGAATGGCAGAGAAAAGATGAATGAAATAGAAAAACACGAAAGAAGCCAGAAAATAAAAAGAAGGAAAAGAAGGGGTAGTGAGAAGAAGGGAAAGTGGGAGCCAACTGCTACCCTAAAGGAGACAGCAAAAAGAAGGATGGCAGAAGAAACCAGAACGGTTCCAGCCATATAGAACAAATAACAAGAAGAACAATGAAGTGAGAGCGGGAGCAACAGGAAAAGACGACCGCACCAGAAGGAAAATGACGAAAACACAGGTCTGAGGAGCATTAAAAAAAAGAGACCAAAGAAAGTAAGGGAAAAATACAGATAGAACCTGGAACCGAGCACGACAATAAGAACAAATGAAGGAAACTTACCGAACAAGTATGCAAGAAAAGCAGCGTACTGGGATGACGGAAACGAATAACAGCACAGTACAGTGGAGGAGCAGACACTCAAAACAGTGGGAGACGAACCTAGAAAACAACAAAATAAAATAAAAATGAAATAATACGTAGAGAAACAACAAGTCAACACATAGCAAACAATAAACGAAGCACAGAGAAGGAGAGATTATAAGGTTAAGAGCTGCTTTGTTCCATGGAATCTTCTCTGTGGGAATAGATGAATCTGCGGAGATCAGCCGGATCCTCGAAACTAAATGTCCTTTCTTTGTATGTGACCTTGAAGAAACAAGGATGAATAAGTCTGTATCTAGTGTTCATGGAGCGAAGCGTGGGCCGCAGATCCAAAAATTCTTTTCAGCGCGTCGCAGTCTGTTTGGAGACATCCTCAGGGAAAAAAAGTTTATGACCTGACCATAATAACTGCTTGTGTTGTTTGGCAGAATGTAAAATAGTCATAAGGTCAGAATAGAGAAGAAAATAGGCAATGATGCCTCTAGGCTTTGAAGAAGAAGAAGAGTTTTTAGGGCCAAGACGGTGTGCTCTTTGAATATTGACGTCCACATGCTTAGGCAGCCCAACAATTGGCAGGACTTGTGTCTTCAAAAATAGGATGATGTCAGACCCCTCTGAATTCTCCGGAACGCCATAAATGCGCAGATTATTACGCCTATTTCGATTTTCCAAATCTTCTGACATTTTCTTGAGTACTTGAACCTCCTTGGTGAGGCTCTCCAGTTTAGCAGCAACATCTTGAGCATCACTGATTTTTGTTCTACCTCGGTGACCCTTTTATCAAGATTGGCCCACTTATCGTCCAACCTCTGCAGGGTAGCAGTAGTATCCGCAATAAAAGGGCGAATTAGACAAAGTTCCTCCATGAGGTCCTCAAGAGTGACTGGAAGCGGAGATTTAGAAGGAGATGGAGGGTCTTTCTTGAGGCGTTTGCCCATAGGTGTTGTGTCCTTAAGTGAGGTGGAGGCTGCATTGGAGGCTTTTGAGCTGTGCACACGCTCCATGATGACGAAGCTAGAAAAACCAGCGTGAGTCAAAGGACAAGACAGCGCAATGTGAGATGAGGGCTGAAATTCCCAAGAGGAGCTGCAGAAAGTGGAAACAGAAAAACCTCAAGAAAGAATAATACACAGCTGTGGTAGAGAAGAGCGCAAATGTGAAATTATAATAATCTGCAGAGAAGCAAAAAGCAACAGTTCACAAAAGAGGCGAAGTGCTGAGGTAAAAATGAGAGGCAAGAACCAGACGACAAAAAAGAATGCAGGAAATGTCTCAGAATACCTCAGAAGATGTCAAATGCCTCTTATGTCCAAAACATCATGGTAAAACACAGTCATGAGATCATATCCAACATGTAGGAGCCATAGGAGGATGTTGAAGAAAAAAAAACGAAGAAAAAAAATCAAAATGGCGGCCGTTTCCAAGGTGAGGACATTTATGCAGAATTCTACCTTAAAAAATACATGTTCGTGTTCAGGAACATACACATATGCTGAGGGGCATTTCCGACGCTTGAATCAGTTGTTTCCGCCAAGAAATGCCGTCGGGAAGCGGGTCCTCCGTAATTAAAGCGCCGCCGAGATCGCGGAGCTCAGGGGGGCGGCCATCTTATCCGCCGCGTCGCACGCTTCTCCCATCTCCCCCCTTCTTAAACAAAAGCAAAGTCAATTCTGTTAATAACAGCCCATTGTCTCAATGGCAGAATGAACATATTGTATCAAAAAATAAGAGAGGTACCCCTTGAATCAGGGAACTAAGGTTGGAACACCTGAATGAGTTTCTATCCCCTTGATCTAAATACACAATTTAGTACACCAATACACAATATGTAGCCAAATGTAAAGAAAACAGCTGTATTATTTATTCAATAAAAAACATTTTTTTACAATTCATATTAAAAGCACAATAAAATACACATCCGATAAAGGATCAATTAAAAGAATTAAACATAAAATGCAATGAACTTAAATTAATACAAAATCAATTATGACCCGCATAATCAAAGAAACACAGACAGAAACATGTAAGACATGAGAAATTTGTTCAATACAGTTGGTACATTCAATTGCCAATAATGCCACTTTGTTTTATACAATGATTAAATCTGTATTCCAACAAAAAGTGTCAGGATCATGGATTGTACAGGAAAAGTGCGTCGACGCGTTTCGATGGATATGTTAAATTACACCATCTTTTTCAAGACTTAATCTTATAGTCTGTCATGTAAACGTGGTCAAGATAAAGAGTTTCACCCTATAATAAACATATATGTAATTAGTATATCATAGTGGTAATAACACAAATACTATAAAATTACTAATCTAAGATATATATATACAGTATTAAACTAACTTACACATAATCGCCATTCCATGTTATATGTACATTCTGTGTATGGTTAACATTTCATTTAATTACCACCATACCCCAGCTAAAAAATGCTCAGTGTTGCAATCAAATCAAAATAGATAATGTTATTGCTCGTTAACAACGCCCTATGCGGGTAATACTCAAGCCGGGCTACTGGTTCAATTTAACTAGGTTTTCACATGGCTATTGAACGGTCTCATGTTCTTACCCTTGCTTTCACTAGCTTGTAGTTGAAAGTAGGCAACGGTCTAAGTCTGTTCGATCAGTGGTTGTTTACTTGAAGCTGCGATTTCTTTCTACGCCACCAAGCAATAGCGTTTTGTATGCTGTTATATAGTTGATTGTTATTTCTTTTCCTCCCTTATTTACCTGGGTTAAACGTAAGCTGTTATAAATCAAGCACCAGTTAAAACCACGTACCTATATGAATAAAAGGTATTGTACTGGTATCTATGAAAAACAATGTCCTTAATAGGCGGACTTCTTTGGCATGATTCGTGGGAGAGCGGAGTTCTCTATTATGGGACTTCAGATAGTGAGTCTGTATATGTTGCAAATCTACAAAGGAGAAAATAATATACCATCACTTTATATCTTTTCACCGCACGTCCTTTAAGGAACTATTGGCACGACAAAACAAGGGGGTATAACATATTTACCTGTGACAGTAATCTTGTCACAAAGAAGTCTTTGTAAATTAGGCTTCTGTAAAAGGGATCACGAGGGATCACTCCACTCAGATTAGGTTACTGCAGAGAGAGGGAGACATACAACAAAAATGCCCTATTTAGAACAATTGGTCCTGATATGGACATTAAAAAGCTATTAGATTGTCCCAGCCGCAAATCCCTATGAGTTACCTGCTCAAAACTTGCGTCCCGTCGCCTCAAGGGTTCCGCATTGAATTGCAACTCCGATAGCCGCCACGGAGGTTTTTAACCTGTGTTACCTCCGATCTCATTGGACGGTTAATGAGAAACGGGCTCCAATCCCTATGCTGGGTTGTAATTCTAAATGCAAATGCCCATATTCGCAGTGCAACCCATTCTAATTGGTTGAAGAAATCTCTAATGCGGAAATGACCGGGGTATGTCTCCCTTCAGGTCCGCCTAGTCCTCGGCTACAATAGGTTGGCTTTACAAAAAATGAGCCAATCCCTCCGTGGACTGTATGACTATAATGGCAACGCCTGTGTTGCGTAAAAGCAACACCCCATTGGTTGAAATACTAAAGGCGGAGGAGACAAGGGACAGTCTCCCCTCTGGTCCGCTGATATATTACATTTGCAGACACCCTTACTGCCACAGTGGCTGGGTAAAATCTCATGGGCAAAAGTCTATGGTTGAATACCAACTGTATTGAACAAATTTCTCATGTCTTACATGTTTCTGTCTGTGTTTCTTTGATTATGCGGGTCATAATTGATTTTGAATTAATTTAAGTTCATTGCATTTTATGTTTAATTCTTTTAATTGATCCTTTATCGGATGTGTATTTTATTGTGCTTCTAATATGAATTGTAAAAAAAAATATTTTTTATTAAATAAATAATACAGCTGTTTTCTTTACATTTGGCTACATATTGTGTATTGGTGTACTAAATTGTGTATTTAGATCAAGGGGATAGAAACTCTTTCAGAATGAACATATTTACAGTTCTTCGATTAACCATACAGGTTTCCGAATGGCTCTCCGGGTCTCAAGTAGGTTTCTGAGTTCTCACTTTCAGTCTCAGCAAGAGCCCCGGGCCTTGTCAAAACGTTACTGGCAGCACTCTCACTTGTCGGGATTCTTGATGCAGTGGCACAGGCGCCTTGGCCTGCAGAAGGACACATTCCTCGTGATTCTCTTGTGTTCGGATTCCGCGGTGATCATCGTTCCCTTTTGCTGGGTGACTATAAATGGCTCAGCTCGATAGCGGCAGTCCGTTTTCCTTTGTTGCTCCTGTTTGGCTATCACCCGATCTCTTTCATGAATGGATGGAGTTTTGGCTCTTCTTTGAACATCCGCATATGACTTCATCTTTTTTTTGTTCCTTTGATCGGTGTCAGCGATGTCATCATGTTCAAGTTCATGTCTGTCAGACTGTAACGTCTCATCTAGAGTGGGTATCCGAGTTCTGATTGTTCGCCCCAGCATTAGAGTCGCTGGGCACTTGCCAGTGGTCGCATGTGGAGTCGTTCGATATGCTCGCAGGACCTCACTCAACGCAACTTGGGGGTCCTTTTTGTCGATTGTGGCTTGTTGGAGTGTCTTTTTCAGGGTGGCCATGAAACGTTTGACCATGCCGTTAGCTTGCGGCCACAGAGGGGTTATCTTGCGATGTTTGAAGTTAAGGTGTTTGGCGAATTCCCCAAACTCTTGACCGTTGAACGGCGGTCCATTGTCTGTTTTGATTGTTTTTGGTATACCCCACGCGGCGAAGACCTCATCCAGGACAGCAATGGTGATGGCAGCTTTTGTTGACGAAACAAACTGGGCGATGGGGAATCTTGAGTATTCGTCCATGATAACTAGGATGTACTTCCCTGATGGGAGGGGACCAAAGAAGTCCAATGCAACGTCTTGCCAGACACCATTGGGTAGGGTGGACATTTGAAGAGGAGCGGGAGGTTCCCCTTGCCTCACCAGCTGACATTGGAGGCAGTCCTTCAGGGTCAGTTCTACCATTTGATCCAATAGCGGAAACAACACTCTCTCTCTGAGAGCTCTTTTAGTTGCCACCACTCCGCGATGTCCTTCATGAGCCAGGTTGATCACAGATTAGCTAAGTTGCATGGGGATGACTATCCTCTGGTCTCGGAGCATGAGTCCATTCACAGCAACAGATAGTTCATCTCTTACGTGTTTGAACGCTCTCAGTTCTTGTCTCTCACTTGGGTCTCTTAGTTCATCCTCATCTGCATGCCGCCAGGTGTTTGTTCGGATGCGATGTGTGACTTGCTGCAAAATGGCATCTTGATCAGTGGCATCACGGATGGTCTCCAGCTTAACAGCCGGTGGTCTGGCCTGGTCAACTACGAAATGAATGTATTCTTCAGCTATGGAGAGTCCTGATGTAATTGTGGCTTTAGGGTGTCTTGACATATAGTCAGCAGGATTAGCAGCCTTCCCGGGTTTGTGTATGATGGTGTAGGTGTATTCTTGAAGGCGGAGGCCCCTTCTTTCTATCCTGCGAGGCATCTTGGCTCGGGGGTTGCCAAAGATGGTGACCAAGGCCTGGTGGTCCGTGACTAAGGTGAAATGCTTGCCATACACAAAGATGTGAAAATGTTCGCAGGCCCATACAACGGCTAGGCTCTCCTTCTCGGGCTGAGAATAGGCCCTTTCAGTGTCTGTGAGGCTCCTGCAGGCATACACGACGATGTGGCGTTGATCAGTGTCATGATCAAACTGGGCGAGGATGGCTCCTAAACCTATGGGGCTGGCATCCACAGTAATTTCTGTTTTCCTTTTAGGATGAAAGTATGCCATCTTGTCTGCTGACTCGACTGCCCTTTTGATCTCTTGAAAGGCTTGGTCACATTGAGGAGTCCACTTGAATGGCTGTCCTTGTTTGGTGAGATTGCGCAATGGGTAGCTGATTGTGGCATAATCTTTTATATATCTAGCACAGTAGCTCACCATTCCTAGGAAGGATCTCACATCTCCTACATTCTGAGGGCTCTTCGTCTTGTTCAAAGCAGCTACTTTCTCAGGGTCTGACTTCATCCCGGCTCCAGAGAATATATGTCCAAAGAATTTCAACGTGCACTTGTGAAATTCACACTTTTCTTTGTTCAGCGTGAGATTGGCGTCTAAAAGGGCATTTAAACAAAGAGAGGGACACGGTAGGACAATATTTAACGGGGTCCAGTGTATACGTCCATCAAGCTCGTAATTCAAAGAGAGTACAAAGTTCCCCGGGAAGAGTGAAGTAGTAGTGGTGTGTGTGCTAGGATGCGGGGGGAATCCCCTTGTTGGGACTAGAACCCTCACACACCCAGCAAGCTAGGTGTCATGCTTCATCATATGGGTTCTGCTCCTCGTCAGACTGGCGCTGCAATGTCTGACGGGCTCCCGAAACCGGGGCTCTTTATCGGAGATCTTTTGTCCCGGCCATATGGTGCATGCGTGTGAGAGGGCAGGAGGGGTTTTATGTGTGGGCGTGAAGTGAATAGTAAAGTTAAAAAAGGTAAATCAGTCCACAACCTATTTTATTCTTGTGGTAGATTTCCTTGGTTAAAAGGGGGTGGGAAGGGAGCTAAATGCCCAGGATCTATCCTAGCAAGTTAGCTACTACCCTCGTGTATGGTCGACATGTTTCTTTCCGCGAAGGAAATTCTTCAGGACCTAATTCTGGTGTACCACACAGTGAAAAATTAGTTAAAAAGTGATGAAAAAGAATGAAATATATGAAACTTGCAATGTGGTATACAACCTTCTATGGGCGGTAATACCGAATAGCAGGCCGATTGGTCCTACTCAAGTTCCTAGACCTGTAAGAAGTAAATAAAACATGGTTTACAACTGGCGAAGTGCCGATCCCATCAGGTCGATTTGCACCCTAACGATCCATGCACAAACACACATACACACATCACAAACACCTCTGGTGGGAGGGTGAAACAGGCATAAAACGATAATTTTGGTATAGCGAATTTGGTGAGAAATTCACACAACCAGTGGTTTGTGCCCGTAAACAGACTAAAAATTATTTTAGCAAAGCTACTTGAAGAAGCAAAAGGTCTGCTCGTTAGGGTAAAAGGAGACCGAAAACATCATGCTCACCCCAGGAGATTCCCTGAAGTGCTTCTCAGTCTGCTTTCCGATGAGCCAATGGGAAAAGGTATGGTACCTGACGGGGAAAATTAATAGTCCAGTGAGCTATTACAGCGTAAGCATGGTCTAAAAGGGCATGACAAACTCTATCTAGCGCCGTGTCATGTTCCTGCACTGTCGCACCATAAACTAGAATGTCATCGCTATAATTTAGGGCATTTGGAATGTGGTGGATAGTCTTTCTCATAGCTTCTTGAAAGATCTCCGCAGCCGAGGAGACTCCAAAGCTGAGCCGTTTATATCTGAAAAGTCCAAGATGAGTAGCAAATGTAGTGATGTATCGTGATCTTTCATGTAACTCAAGTTGGTGGTATCATTTGTTAAGGTCCAGCTTGGAGAAGACTTGGGCTCCATTGAGAGATGCGATCATATCACTCAAATGCGGCCCGGATGTCGCTCGTGCTCAATGGTGGTATTAGGTACCCGCATGTCAACACAGAGGCGTACTTTGTCTGGGGTGCCCTTTTTCGGCACAATCACAACTGGCGAAACCCATGGAGTGGGTCCATCAGTCTTTTCAATGATGTCAGCTTGTAATAGCTCCTGTAGTTCCTCTTCCACAGCCTTTTGGAGGTGAAACGGGACCCTTCTATGATGCTGAGCTACGGGAGTCACTTGCTCGTTGATGTGTAAGCGTACTTGACAACGAGCCATTTTCCCGAGCCGGGTGAACAGTTTGGGAAACTTGTGGATGATGTCCGGGTCGTCACTTACACGATAGAGGGTCTCTACCAACCAAAGTCGTTCAGCTGTGGGGAGGCTGAGGAGACAGTCTGCTTCCGGTCCCTCAATCACATGTATATGAGCAGGCACAGTGTGATTTTTGTGAGTGAGGGTGTTTGCAAATTTTCCTAAACAAGGAAGTGGTTTCTTGGACATCCACGTGTAGACCCTTACATGTGCTGGGCTTAGTGGAGGAATTGGATTCATTCTATGATATTCGGTCACTGGAATGTAGTTCAAAGATGCGCCACTGTCGAGCACAAATTTGGTCGGATGTTCACCCACACGGATGTCGAGACATGGGTACTTCTTAAGTTGGTCAGGGTCTGCCACCATGCAGATTTATTCATCACTATCCTGTGACACATGTGATGGCGATCTTGATCCTTGAGATGGAGATCTCCTTGACCAGTATGATCTGTGTGAAGCCCCACTTGATTGTGAGGAGCCAGTGGACGATCTTCTGCGATCTCGGACCACTTTGGCGTGATGGCGCGTAGTCGTTGAGTGAGATGACCTACCCATGTCCCTCTGTTTGTCTCTCGGTATTCTCCACAGACGTTTTCAAAATGATTGTCTCGTCCACATTTCCGGCATTGTTGCCCCAGGGCAGGGCATGCTTCTGCGTGCGGGAAGTCGTACCCACATCGGTAGCACTTGAGCTGGCGCTCTCGTCTCTTGTCCATTTTGCTTGGACTGTGACATCTGCGTCCTGTTTTATGATGATGATTCTTTGGTCTAGACGATCTTGATTTGCCATGCGGGGACTTACGTGTGATGCGAGATTAAAGTCGGAAGGCTTGTTCTCATTTTTCAGTACGTCCTGCCTCCATTTTCTTGGCATGTTCTTCCGCCTGATCATTAACTCTGGACATCTCTTCTATCTCGTCTAGTGTGTAACTTTTCTTTAGAAGACGTCTTCTTAGTGACTCCGACTGACATCCTTCTATAATGCGCAACCTAAGTGCGTCTTCAGTGGAGAACGCGTCAAATTCACAGTATCGGGCGAGCCGTCGAAGCGTGTGATGAACGTGCTCATGGGCTCCTCTTTTTCTTGGGAGGCTAAGTTGAAAGTATGGTATGCGAAGGAGGCACTACAGGTCCAGAGCAGGCTTTACCCAGAAGTACTGGTCAAGCCTTTGCCACCTCCCAACCTTGAGGTCAGACTGAGCAAAAACTTGCGTGGTCTTGAGAAGGGAATCCCCCTCTCACACGTAGATACACTTTAGGGCGTGTAGACACATAGTCTCCCCTACACCCCCACTAGGTAATTTGCACTCACTTATTTTAGGTCCTGAAGAAAGCCAGTCTAGTCATAAGGCACTGGCTGAAACATGTTGACCCATTGGATGTGAGAGGTCGTAACTCGCCCCTTACATCCCCTTGCCTTATTTTTAACCGCTGACGGAGGCCCAGGTATTAAAGTCTAATTTTACCTTCGGGTACTGGGACCACCGTCCAGCCGTTTTAACATCACTTCCTTAACTATCTTCACCGCACACTCAGTAATATACCAGCTCCGCTGTAGTCAGGCGTTGAAGCACACCCGGGGCACGCTAGGTGCCACTGGGTGGGCCCGATGATGAAGCATGCCACCAACTAGGTTGGTGGGTGAGGGCTTTTTGAACACACCTCCTGGGTGTTCACACTCCGTGACAAAACATACCAGAGTCTTCCCCCTCCCCTAAAGTAACTTGAGCTAGTCTCTTTTTGATTTAATCATAAGTTGAAAGTATACCTTTCATAGTCAACGTTTCTTTTGTGTAGAAATTTCCTGTTCAGTGCGTTGCGCACTTTAACGTATGTCCCAGCATCTCCAGCGGGCAGTTCTTTTATGAATTGACCAACCTCCTTTCCTATGAGATTGCGTAAGGCGATTAATTTCTGATCTTCTTCCGTCACGTGAGACCCTTGCATGAAGTCCTCAAAGTCCTTGAGCCAAACTTGCCACCGAGGACCCATACCTCCTACAGCCACAAGTGCGAGTGGTTCGGGTGGGCGTAGCAAGGAAACGCCCATCATGACTGTTCAACTGGCATCAGCTGGAGCTTGGACTCGACGTGAGGGCAATCCCGACATCTTTGGAGGAGAGCTGTGCTGGGTGTAGTTATTCTCCAAACGTCACTTGTAGAGAACTCACTCTCTTCAAATTACGCACTTACTGGTGTCGCCATCTCTTTTACTGTATGTGGCCACTGCAGCGATCATGGGCCTGTGAAATGCCTATTTTCTGACACCTTTGCGTACTTCCACAACCTGTGCGCAAGCTCGTGGCGTCGAAATGCAATTTTCAAGCTTGTATTTGCCAGTGTTTGTTTGCGGAGTCACTGCCGCCTGACTCCAAAATGGCCGCCGACTATCCCTGACAGGAGCTAGGAGCAGATGCCTGACTTCAAGATGGCCGCCGCTGTCGAAATCTCGCTCCCCACGAGATTTGGCAGAACTCTCACAACCCGGGGCCTCGGCCTCCACATGCAGGCACTCACCGGGCAGGCGATCTCCAGGAGCAACACGGCAGTCCTAGATGAGCTCCCAGCGTCAGAATACCACCTTCTGGGCACCAGGTAAGACCGGGTGAGCTCCCGGCAGCAGGCAGCAGTCTTCGGCCTCAGTGCCCGAGGCTGGGGTAGGCACCCAGACCTCTGCGCGCGTCCGTGCTTGTAGGCGCAATTACACTCAGCGTGCGGATCAGGGTGCCGGGGCACAGCAGGCACTTCTTGGCGCGGTCCGGTCAGCTGGGGAAAGCACCCCGGGGACCACGCTCGCAGCGACAGCGACACTATGCACTCAGTGTCGCAGGGACAGGTCCGTAGAACATAGGTGGTGGCGCGTTTAGTCCATGCGCTCATATCCCACCCTCGTCGCCAGTTGTAGAGTCTTTCTACATAAATAAAACTCGGACTCAGTGACTCTATTGAGGAGCTTTATTACTGCGACCATTCCCTGCACGTCCCTACTCTAATCTGACCCTTTCCTGTTCCCTGCTCCGCCCTTCCTGTACCTCCCACATTTCCACCCCCCAACTACTGGACTGCTGACACGCTTCATTACAAACACCACTCCGAGCAGAGTACTCTCAGTGCGCTCCTACTTTGAAAGGATTAGGGCCTAAATGGACCCAGCTCAGTACCTGCCATTACATAATTACCGTCGCCAAGCTGCCACGGCAGATGCTTTAACATTACTGGTTTTTAATACTAGAAGAACTTTACATTGGATGCCTCCATGGTTTAACGGCTTGTGTCTCTCTAAACATGGTAATAGGGTAGACTGGACCAGTGGTTTCCCATGACAGCACTGTGCTATCAGCTTGGCTCTAAGAAAATAATCCCTAATGAAGTCGATATTCTCGACGAAACACGTGTTGGCTACTGTGAAGAATCAGCTTTGTGAACAAGCAAAATACATGACTTGTGGAGTTCAAGATTCGGAATAATAAATTGACGTATGAAGAGCATAGTATTGTAACTGCAACTACTCATACGTATTTATCAGTGTGTGCCAATTGGGTTTATATGCAGACGAACAGGGAAACGACCTGACATTTTCCCATCACTCCACTGATGTCTTATAACAGTCCAATAGTTTCTCTTGTTACTTTTTTCAGAGATCACCACCCACCACTGTTTTGTGTGCGTAATTCTTTTGTTATCAGATTTTTGCTAAAATCAAGTAGAATGATAATAATAATACAAGATTAAAATACATCAATGTGCAAAGCAATATTTACAGCCTGCCCAGTGTTAAAACGGAATTAAGGACAATACTAAATTAAAAATAAAGAACACAGAAAAACAAGTGTACTCCCAATTAATTGTTGAAATACAGGACCAAATGCTACTTAAGGTCTGCTTAAAATAACGAATTACTTTGAAGCCTTTAAATAAACACGTTTGTGATGTCTAAAAGGAGGATCAAGTTACATATTTCAGTCTATCTTCAACTATTGCCATAAATGTAATCACACATCCAACATTTTTTCCTGAATTGCCTCCAAAGCACAAACCAGTAGCTTCCATTACAGATCTAACACCATGAAATCCAATAAGTAGTCTTAAATATATTTTCGGGCTTCGAGTAAGTTGCAGCATTTTCATAAGATATGTTCAATAATTTTCTTGCTAGTGCGACACATGCAGCAGGGCGATTGGTCAAGCACCCACTGCAAATAGCGGCGGGGCGCCATTAGTCACTCCATGGGCAGGAGGCAAGGTGAGGAGTCCTCCTATTCAGTTTCACCGCAAAAGGAGGTTTGTGACGTCATCAAGAAGCTCCTTTGACAAGAGCCTTTAAAGCGTAGAGTGGAAAGGGTTCGGACTCTTTTTCTCTCCAGCATTCACCAGCATCCAGCATACGGTTTAGCCAAGGAGTAGCTCTTCTTTATCATTATTCAAACAGCGTCAGTGAGAAATGTGAACCTCAGTTAAGCAGACATTATAGTTATGAGAAAACAGGACATAGGATCAGCAAAACAGCTCCAAGATTGTACGAGCAATATAACTGGCACCACTTTCTATTACAGCACAGCACTCCAGAATGAATAGAGCCAGAAGGCCCCTACTCCTTATCCATCACCTATGCCCTCACCCAAGGGCATCTTGGGGTATATTGGCAAGCATAACTCAGTGGCATCTTACCCTCTATCTCACAGAGGGATGGAAAATACCGAGAGTTCCATACCAACACATACACCAGTGCACTGTATGGAGCTCCGCCCCTGCCAGACAAGCCAGACAGACAAGCAGACAAATCCCCCCAAAATGTTCAACTCTAGGCATCCCAGGGTAGGGCAGAAAGTCCAGGACTACCAGCAGGTCAGTTCCCTCTCCTGTCTTCCCAATGCCCACACAAATCAACACCCCTCCACGGGGTCAGCTCAGTAAATCAGTCCAATTCTTTTTTGGTAGCCCCCTTTTTCTGCTGCTAGCAATTCTGCCACAGGGCAATGAGGTCACTGGAGATATTGCCCTCCCCTCAGGCACCAGTCTGCTTTCTTGAATCCAAAGTTAAATTTAGCATTAATGTACTAATAGCTGAGCCCCAAATTGATAAACAGGCTGAAAATGATTCTCTGTAGAGTGGTACTGCACCTTGTGGCATGAACCCTTTGGCCACACTGACCCGGGTAAGATATCCAACTGAATTCTGGTTTCTAATTCCAGGGGTATGCTCATCATTCGCCTGTAGTGCCTGGGCAAAGCCCTAGTCCCACCCGTCTACACTTGTCTTTCCTCTTGTGAGTCTATTCAGTGGGAGGCAGTGATTTGCACATTGTGAGCACACTATGATGTTTCATTGAATTACTCCTGGAAACTCCAGATTATATTAAAGGATTATACAGTAGCAGGAACCTTAAGAAAGATTTCTTTTCAGATGGTTTTAATGACGAGTGCAGACACTGTTGTCTCCTTAATGTGTAGGTGTCCTGTAACTAACCACAGTATTTGTAAACCAAACAGTTACCATATTCAACATTGAATTCAGCTGTTTTTGGTTGTTTGTTTTTTAATTAACAGTTTACGTTTAATCCTGATTAAACTGGCGAGGCATTCTATAGATGGTAGAAGCCTATTCTTGCAACTTTGCCGACAAGTAGAAGAGTGAATTTTATTCGCGATGGCATTCAATATCTCCTCTTTTATTAAAGCTTTTACAGATTTGTCTTGAGACAAGAAACAGTCGCTTAAGTAATTCAGTAGATGTTTGTTGTTGTGAGCTCGTATTGAAGGTATTTCCAGTTACAATTTAGGATGAGGGTTCGACTGTCTAAGGTGTAATATTCTTCTTAGGTAGCTGACTAATATTTTATCTAATTTCAGAAGAACCTCAGTATTCATAATTAACGTGCCACATGTTAGTAGGGGAATTCATTTAGTCAATTGTCTATGAACCGAACCGAACCGAAGTCTCAATTAAGAACCGGATGGCTGTCCCACGAGTGCACCGAAAGTTGAGTCAAGGTCCTTAGTAGATGGGTACCTGTAGTTGCACCCATGGCAAATGTGGACGAACACCAGCACTTCTGTTCACTTGGTCAAACGAAAGTCAAATGCTCTGGTCTGCAGGCTGTCCTGTTGACAATGGACACTGGTGGGGCTGGCGAGAGCGTATCTGTAGTAATCCTTCTTCTTGGGAATTATTTTTCTTGGGGTTCCAGTTCATGAGTTTAAATTCCTTTGGTTAGTCAAATCCTTAGATCCAGTAGCAGGGTATTCTTCAGCAACACGTAGGTTTTTTTTAAATCGTCGCCAGTGTTGTAAATAAAAGATACTCCTGTAGCCAGATCATGTATAAGTACGTTGTAGGTTTATTCATAAATAAAGCTTCAGATAAGTTACTGGAAGATGTATAGTCCAGGTGATGCCCCATCAAGAGCAGCCTCCCTGCTGCTCAGCCTGCTCACACCAACTGACACTCCCAACCTCACCAGGCACCCTTGCATTCCACGACATCATCAATCATCCAACATTTCAGACATCTCCAAGCACTCCAATCCTCATTCTGGCTGAGCAGTAGGGAAGAGATACATAAGTAAGGGGACAGGCAAACAGTAGATTATAGCAATAACCTTTTCAAGTCTCTGGAATTTTGCCTATGAATGATTGTATTAAATATGGCTGTTCGCAGTTTGCTTTTAGCTGCACTTCTATTTTTTAAGGAATTCAAAATACCACTCAGTCCTGCACATGCCAAAAACAATATTTCTGAAGAGCAAAGTTTTAAAAACTTCGCTGTTGTTGTTTAGCATTTCAATCAATCAATCAAGCAATCAGGGAATTTGTGAAGTGCGCTACTCACCCTTGAGGGTCTCAAGGAGTTAGGGGTGAGGGGTGCAGCTCTGAGTCAGCCGAAGAGCCAGTTCTTGAGGCTCTTTCTGAAGGTGTGCACAGTGGGGCAGCGTCTGATGTTGATCGGGGGCTTGTTTCAGGTCGAATTTAGTGTCAGGACCCTTAAAAGTCTTCACAGAGGCAGAACAGACATTGATCCTCTATGCCCGCCCACCGGTGCTGCCGCGCTGTATACAGAGCAATGTCACCAATGGGGGGAAAAGGGGAATGGGAAGAGAAGAGACACTCCTTCAACAGCTACCACCCTTGAGCCTCTACCAGGAATATTCTATGTAGTTTCTCCTGGCTGCTTATGGGTGCCTAATGCACAGAAGGGGGGAAAACCATAAATACTACTCCCTAAAACATCATATGCAATTCTAAACAGACTTTTAAGTTAGTTATCTTCCTACCAGCGGTTACTGGAGTATGAGCCTCTCTTCTGTGTTTATGTAGTAGGTACAATGATGTTCAATTGGAATAGAGTCTAATTATCTGTAATAGAAAGAGGGAGACATGAAAAGAATTATAATACCTTGCACTAAGTTAGACATACATTCTTTCTACCCTACCTTCTATCTCAAGATGAACAATAATAACTTGAGTTTCCAATTTGGTCTTGGTTAGATGATTGTCTTTCAGTAGACGCTGCCAGTCTTCATTAGTGTATAATGTCCTCTAATCTTGCACGCAAAAGGGACCAGGAAGGAACAAAAAGGGAGGAAAGGTATAGGGAGAACTGCAATAGAGAGGGAACAACAAAGCTACTAAAGCGTAAGCACTCTGCTACTGGAGTGACAAATCAGGTTATTGCTTCGGAAAAGTCTTACTTGCGTGCGGAGCTTCTGACAAACTGTACACTCCTCTAGTCTCTCCAGGTCAAGCAAGTTGGTCGATATTCGGTCTCTCTCTGCAAGTTCAAAGTGTTTCTCAGCTTCCGACCGCAAGCCGCTAGTCAGAAGAGCGTGGAAACTCTTGACAAATCTGTCCCACAGAGCTTCACTCAGGTGACGGTATCATCTCTACACTCTCTCTCGTCAGTATTAATTTAGCCTAAACTCGGAACTCGACCTTACTGCTAACTCTGAATTCACTTAACCGCTACTCTGAATTCTTAATTAAAGCCGTTTTCTCCGCTGTCTATAAAACTGTGGAGAAACGGTTCCTCGATGCGTTCTCGAACTAATCTCAATTGAAGTGCGCAGCAATAAACGCGTGCACTTCCCTTAACCACTAGAGTGCCGAGGTGTTCTTCACAGTCCAAGGATAATTGCTATCAAAGCGGCGGCCATCTTTTAGTGTCTACTGGTCTATTCAATATTACACCACCAATTGACCATACTGGGTTTTACAATGACTCGGGTTCTTTTAAAGATACTGCATGGATGTTGATGCATGACGGTGGCAATCGTGAATTTCCTGACAGTACCCCCTCCTAAAGACCGATTTATCGGTCCAGGTTTGAATGGGTGCTGTACATGAAATCGTCTTGTTAACTGAGGGGCATGAACATTTCATGCTGGCTCCCAGGACCTATCCTCAGGACCCTACCCTTTCCAATCAATCATGTAAAAAAGTTTCCCTTTAAGGAGTTTACAATCTAAAATATCTTTTACTTCATATTCTGGATGTCCATTGATCTCAAGGGGTGCAGGGGACTTTGATATTCTAACGTGTGGTGCAGTCTTTTTCAACAAAGAAACATGAAAGACAGGATGGATTCCTAGCTTGGAAGGTAATTTCTATTTCACGGTAACTGTCCCTAATACTCTTTCGATGGGATAAGGACCTACAAAGCGTGGTTGAAACTTTCGATTCCCTTTCAAATGTAAATTTCGAGAGGACAATCACATCTGATCTCCCACCCGATACTTTGGTGCTGGTTTTCCATATCTGTCTGCGCATTTCTTATAATTAATTTTCGCCTTGATCAAATTAGCTTCTGGAGATTTAAGGAGTTCAGCTAAATCTTTCATTAAATCCCCCACTGCCAGGACTTCTAATTCCTCTTGTGTGTGAAAGGGATTAGGGTGACGGCCGTAGTTCAAATAAAAAGGAGAGTTTCCTGTGGAAGCATTCTTCGCTTTATTACATGCAAATTCAGCCATCCACAACATTTCTGACCAGTCACCACCCCGATCCGAAAGGAACAGACGAAGATACTGCTCTAGTTCTTGGTTAATTCTCTCCGTCTGGCCGTCGGTCTCGGGATGATAACTGGTAGAATATCTAGCCTCTACTCCTAGTCCATGCAAATAGGCCTTCCAGAAATGGGATACAAACTGAGAACCCCGGTCTGAAATTACCACCTTGAGAACCCCATGGATCTTCACAATGTGTTCACTAAACAATGTTGCCAATTCTTTTGCTGTGGGTACCCCAGGTAACGGAATAACATGGCTCATTTTTGTGTAGGTGTCTACAAAAACCGAAATTGTATTATAGCCTTGACTCAAAGGTAGTTCTACTATTAAATCCATAGACACTGAATGCCAAGGATGAGATGGAGTAGGTAAGGGTTGTAACATTCCCTGAGGGGCCTGCCGACTAGGTTTACTTCGGGCACACAATTCACAAGTTTGAACATATTGTTTGACATGAGAGGACAACCCAGGCCACCAAAAATAGCGCTGCGCCAAATCTAAGGTCTTGGATATCCCTTTGTGTCCAGCAAGAGGTTGATCATGACATACTTGGTGCGCCTTTTCCTGTAAGGCCTTGGTAGGGAGATATAATGCTTCCTTATAGTAAGGTAGTTGCTCATGAATCTTTCTTTCAGATCCTTGTGAGGGCCAATGAATCATTTCATCTGACGTCAAGCTATTCTGAACTTCTTCCTGAAAATTTTCAAATGAAATATTACAAATGTTTTTGGATTCTGGAATTATTTGTTGCGGTTCCACAGGATGCTCAAACTCATCAGTGTGTATCCGGGATAAAGCATCCGCTTTCCCATTTTTGTTTCCTGAACGATATGTAATAACAAAATCAAAATCTGCGAAGTAAAGAGACCAGCGCAATTGTCTTGGAGTCAGAGTCTTCGCTGTTTTAAAAAATTAAAGATTTTTATGAGTAGAGAATACAGTGACTGTGTGCCTGGCTCCTGATAGATAATGTTGCCAATCCTCAAATGCATCTTTTACTGCTAGAAGTTCCTTCTCGGCTATTGTGTAGTTGATTTCCGCTGGACTCAATTTCCGAGAGCGATTGGCGACTGGGTGCAGTTGTCCAGTGTCCCGATGCCTCTGTGAGAGCACTTCCCCAATGGCTTGATCGGAAGCATCCGCTTCTACGAAGAAGGGTTAAGAAGGATCAGCATGTAAGAAGATGGGCACTGATGTAAAACTTTTCTTCAAACACAAAAATGCTTGTTCTGCTTCGGATGTCCTTTGGAATTTTACACCTTTTTTTAATAGACGAGTGATGGGAACAATTAATTGTCTGTTTTTCTGCCCCACCTAACCTGACTCATGCCTCTATTCTTGATAACTCTGAGCAGGTTATTTTCTCGTATTTTTGACTCTTAACAGTATCTGATTGTGAATCTTGTTTAAAACCATAGAGGCTTTGGGCTTTCCAGAACAGGTTTTTCCTTGTCATACTTGCTGCTCAGCCAGTGTGAGTGGGGTGTGGAATGTTAAATGAGTGATGTTGCAATGGAATGTTGGATGAGTGAATTGGCAGTTGGTGTATGGGCTGAGCAGCGAGAAGGCTGCTCCTAGTGGGGCTCACTGTACTTCTACTCCTGAACTTACCATCATAATAAATACTACCAAAAAATACCCAGGAGTTGGATCAACGTTTATTCACAACATTTTTGGCGACAATTTTAATGAAAAGAACCTGCGTGTGCTACCTGAATGGACTGGTACTATGAAGCCTAAAGTAACTGGAAACTGAAGAAGCATAACTGGAAGAACCTCCTCTTGTAACTAAGTTTGACACAGCTAGCTGGCAGCCCTGAGCCCCACCAGTGATCACAAGACCAGTCGGCCCCAACCTGGGCGTGCCAGTTCCTGCTTAGCTTGCTGTAACCATGGAAAGTGTCTCCACGAAGAGGAGTTCCCCCACCCCTCGTGGGAAAGAGCTTCTTTAATTTCTAGGTAGAGTGCCTACTATGATCTAACCTGGACTGGTAGCGTTCTACTTCTATATGGCAGTGTTGTGTGTCCTCTAGTGGTTTATCGTGGGCACATCTGCTGTGTTTCTATCACAGTGCGAAGTCATGGTATGCTGAGTTATGACCTGCTTGTCAACTGTGTTTGTTGCACCGTAGCAACTCTTCAGTTGTCCAGAGGAATTGGTATAGGCGATTTTTGGAGAGTACTGAGCGGTGTGCGGCACTTACGGAAAAGCTTACACACCCAACTGTCAGCTTGCGACACGGAGGAAGTATCTTTCACCCCATGTGTTTTTTTTCTTCTTCCAATTGCTGTTTTGGTGATGAGCGACGCAGAGGAAGAAACTGCCACCCCAATGTGTCTTTGCACGGACAGTGTTGGTACAACTTTGGTATCGGTTGAGCTCGGATCCTGTTTTCAACTATTACAAGTATGAGCACTCACCTATTACTCAACGGTTCCTGCTCATGCTCTGCCTCTTCTGCTGGTCCACTGCGAGCTGAGTCTTCGGGAGCACTTGCAGTAGTGAGGAGCTCTTACATGGTACAGCAAGTGCGTGCTTGTAGCCACCTGGGACGCTCCTAGCGTACGTGCTGCCTACATGCCGCCATCTTGGATTTCTGTTCCCGGCTATTCTGCACTTGGAAGTCGTCATGGGTCTGCATCGCACACAGCTATTGGTGGTGCAGACCTCGGACTCTTAGTGTTAGTTGGTTTGATTTTCTGTTCTGCAGTGGCATGGATTTGTATACAGGACATTCTGTCTCCAGTAAAACATTTCTTCAGCAAGCATCTCTATTTGGCTGGACTTGTCATTTGAACACGGCGCTGCATCTCTGGAGTTACTCAGTGTTGTCTGTCTTGGAGACTTGCCTGAGTTACACGCAGTTTGACTTTACAACATGTGCACCGTCGTCATGGCTTTCCTTTAAGTTGACACACACTTTCTTTTGACTTTGAGTGAGACATTGGGTGAGGAGTTGCTCACCGGGGTCAAGGATCAGTCTCCTATTTCACAGTGAATGTTTTGTTGCATGTTTAGTACTGCCTTGTATTCAAGATGTGTTATGTGTGTTTTCTCTAACCACAGTTTACTTAAATGATTTGCATATTATAATTTTTAAATAGGGTATGAGAGTAAGGAACAAAGGAAAAACATAATTGACCTGGTGTTTCATTGTGCAATTGTTTTGGGTGTAAGATCGTCTTGAGTCCCTAGTTTGTTGTTTTGTTGATTGTTCTGCAGAGTGAATACTAAACCGCAATTGTCTACCATGATTTTTTTGGGTACCCCTCTATTTTGGTGGGTATGGGTTTATGTGGTTAAATCACCCTACTGGTGTAGTATGTCAGGTTTACCACCCTGCTGTGGCTCTGGGTAGATATTTGTGATTCCCTCATGGTCAGGGGTGCGTGTGAAGGTTTTTTTAGGTGTGTTGTGGTTGCGGCATGGTCTTATGTTTGTACATTTTTGCACTTGTATTTGCGTTCCTTCCACTCTTGTGTGGTTGCAGCAGGATTACCCCCCTGGTGTGGCTGTGGGTGGATATATGTGAATCCGTCACGGTCAGTGGTGTGTGTAATGGTTTTTAAGTGTGAAGCCTCTTGGGTCTACCACTGTTGCTGTTATAGGTGTGGTTGATTTATGTAATCAACCTTTTGGTGTGGTGTTTGGGTTGGCTGGTAAAAGTGTCACTTGCGTTCTCCACCTTTATTTTGATGGTAGTTGACTTTAGGAAACACCCACTTGTTGTGGCATTCCTTCCTCTCTTGTGTGGTTGTGGCATGGTTTTACGATAGTCTTTTTGTGCACTTGTTTTGCCGTTCCTTCCACCTTTGTGTGGTTGTGGAATTGTTTCACTATAGTGTATTTGTGCACTGATGTTGGCATTCCTTCCACTCTTGCGTGGTTGGGGCATTGTTTTTCCTTGGTATTTTTGTGCATTTTTGTTTTGGTTTGGTTCCCTGTGTGTTCATGTCCATTTCAGCCTGGCCAGCTGGTATGTTTGTGACATAGAGATGGCGAGCTTGTTTGGTTTTTGTGGAAAGGTAGAAGATTTGTTTGTTTTGTGTAGAAAGGGAGAGGATGTGTGTATGTGATGTCTTTTTGCTATCTCAAAGACAGTTTTTATCTTGCCTAGTTTGTTGTTTTCCTAAATGTGAGTACATGGGTGGGCATTGTTCTATTTCCATCATTTTATATCTTTTGTTCACACTCAAGCATATTGCCTATTGTACTGTGCTTTATTTGCTTTTGATGTTAACTTGCATGCCCTCAGTCATCGTCAGACCTTTACAATGGTTTCTCATGTTATTTCTGTGTATGTACTTTTTACCTATGCATACTTTTCCTTCGACCATTGCAATGTGTTCTTGTTCAATGTAAAGAAGGGGGATGTGTCACACTTGCAGCTCAGCCAGTGTGAGTGGGGTGTGGAATGGTGAATGAGTGATGTTGCAATGGAATGTTGGATGAGTGAGGTTGGCAGCTGGTGTATGGGCTGAGCAGCAAGAAGGCTGCTCCTGGTGGGGCTCACTGCACTTCTACTCCTCAACTTACTATCATAATAAATACTACCAAAAGATTCCCTGTAGTTGGATCAACGTTCATTCACAACACTCCTCCTAAGCTTTTGAAGGAAGTTGACACGCCACTTCATGTCCTTAAAGGAATATAGTAAATGTCTCTCTTTCCATTGCCCAGTGCCAGGTGAAATTATACAGACATGGTACATACAGTGGACATCACAATTGAAAAAAAGGCTATTTCCCACTTTGCCAGCTTTGTTATGGTACTCAAACATGTAGTGGTCCTGTAACATCAAAATCAAGAGGACTTTGCTTCTCTGTGATTTTTAGTTGCCATTTCATCCTGACGGTGGCAAAGATTGGTGGAGGCCTCATGTTCCTTGATGAAAGATGGCTGGTGGAGTTGATGGAGCTCTCTTTCCCATAGACCTCCCCCAACCTGCACATAGGCTTCTGTTTTTCAGCCTGTTTCAAGAATGCATCATACAAAGACCCCTCCTGTATATTGATCAATCCCTGTTAGTCTGCAAACAGGTGTTCTTTCGCTTCATGAACAGCCCCTAAACACCTGCATTGTTGGGTGCCCTGGGATGGTCATTTTCACAGCTGTGTTTTTGAATACGTATATGGGGTGACTATGAACAGGTTGTGCTGATTTCATCCCTCTCTGTTTGCAGATGATAACCAGGACCTTGTGCATGTTGGCAGCAACCTGCTCGCCACTCGCCAGTGCCTCTTGTTTCCAAAAATGTATGGTCTTGGTTGGTCATGGATGATCCCAAACAAACTCAAGTTGAGATGATGGTGGAGATGTAGCGCTGAATGTGTTACTTCAGCTTTGTGTCATAAAAATACTTCCATTCTGTCCCACTTTTGCTCATCAAGCTACCCTTATCATAAATGCTTGACACAGCAACAGTGTACATCTGTGATCAGGAGCCGCCACTAAGTGCAGCACGTGGCTATGCGGGAAATATGAGCATGGGTGTCTGCAGTTCTGCGCTCCTTGCATTCACGGCTGCTTGAACAGAGGATATGCTTGAAGTCTTTGTGTCTAGGTCAAAGCACTCTGAATTGTTTAGATCCATTCTTCTTTAGTTCTAAATTCCCTGGCAGACTCAACATTCCTCAGACTTTTGATAACTCAATAGGTACGGCTGGTGCCCATTCCTTTTGCTGTTAGCCAAACCTTGCAACTACTCACCACTTCACATTGTGTCTTAATAACCTCCTGGCCAGGGCATGCCCTCCTGTGACCTCTAATAATTTACCCTTAGCAGAGATTCATTCACGCATTCCACCCATCACCTTTTGATACCCTTCTGGGCCTGAGCTCCAAGATGCCTGTGGGTGGACTTGGTGCTCTATAAAACTTTAACATACACCACACGCAGAAAGGTTAGATTATTCATCAGTTTGACTACACTCTCCCTTGTAGCAAATACATATTTATGGTGAAAAAATCTCAGTTGTTTCTTATAGTTCTAATGCAGGTGAATTCATCTTGTGTTGGGGGCATGTGCGTCGAAGTGGAATCCTCAGAGCGCATCCACTGATTGCTCCTGAATATTCGAACCTGGCTGATCGTGAGGATAAAATCCATCACTCTGTCGTCTTCCCCAATGGCTAGCAAGTAAATCACGTACCCGCGTGCTGCTATCTATCCCCGGGCCCACAAGCAACATCAAGTTTCTACGTGTTTGTAAATGAGGCCCTCTGTGACATGTGAAATGTCAGCACTGCCTACTGTTGACTAATGCGGCGTCGACGTGCATCTCTGGCGATGTCCCTCTTGTAGTTTGTCACTTCAGCGCCTCGGCATATATAATGATATTCCGCTTTTTGAAATCCCATGTAGGGAGAGCGCATTGTGCTGGCTCAGATGATGCGGAGGTACGCTGGAAATATATGCAAATTCCGGAAATAATAAAGCGCATAAATAAATTAGAGCCTTCCGTCGAAAAGTTTGCCACCTCCAATGTTCTCCCATGGTGTGATGTGGCTACTTCCCAAGCTCTATATCATGAATAAACATTAATTAAAGCAAAATATAAAGCACAGAACTTCCACCGATGTGGGCGTTCCATGAAAGAGTACCAGGGTTGGTGCTGTTCAGGGCCCGTCCTACATTTAGGCCACAGCAGTCACATGCCTTGCAACACCACCACATGAGGGCACCAGATTGCAAGCAAAGGTCTCAAGAGAGACACTTAGCAAAGGAGGAAAGGCGCCTAAGTTCGAAAAATGGCATTTTACATGGGGTGTTTGAACTCATTGTAACCGAGCAGTTGATGCTACATCTCCGAATTTGCATACCAATATTCGAAAGGACTCAAGAAGCCAGACTCCTTTTACTGTCCTGTGTAAAAATACTACTCTGAAGGCATGTGATGCTTCACCTGAACATCACTTTTACTGACATTCCAGTGACGCAATGCCCTGCTCCATGTTTACAGAGTGACGTTAAGCCGCATAATGCTGCTTAACGCCGCTTTGTAAATATGGCACCCTTTCACATAGGTATCTGCCTGAAAGGGGCATGCAATGGGTGTTGCTGTGGCCATTTCACCGCAACATTCATTGCTTTTTTACGCTGCCCCAGATTTACAGCGATCTGAGGCAGCTCCAAAAACTAACGCCATGCAACAGCAGGTGTTAAATTGGTGCAAAGAGGAGAAATACTTTTATTTCTTCTTGTTTTTGCTTTTTCTCTGTGTGTTGCATTCTGCAGCACAGATGGAAGTAGCAAATTACCATCATTAATTACTTATGTGCAGGAGGGGACACCTTCCTGCAAATAAACAATCATCCCTGCAATGCAGGCACCCTTAAACTATGGCACATGGGTGTCTGGGTTGGCACTAGGCAGCTAATTTTAACGCCAGCGTTAGAGTACACAGAGGGGTGCGCTGATTTCTAGTAAATACGGCGCATCCCTGTATTTTGGAAACAGTGCAGCACTGCAAAATTTGCTGCAGCACCGTGCTGCGCCATTTCCTTGTACATATGCCCCTGAGTTCCTATAACTTGCATCATTTGTAGTATCCCAAACAGATCCCACTTGAGGAAGAAATATTTCAACAGAGTTGAAAATAAAATACAAACATACTGGTGTGAAGATTGATGTGGGATTTGCAAAACCACTCATCTATCAGTTCTTGAGTGATTAAAGACATCCAATATTACCTACACCTAATCTATACTAAAATCAGTGGCAGTTGGTTTTGAGTTGGTTTAAGGTGATCTCAGAGCTGGTTATGATTTTGGGTGGTAATGATCACTTTATAAAAGTAGTATTCTTCTCTGTGCTTAGGCTTGATAATAATAATAATGCACAAACCACTTCTGGTAATGCATTTCTCGCTAGTTATCCATTTAAAACCAGCAGTAATCTGCTTGATTAGATTTTAACTACTAAAGCTGCTCTCATTTTGCGCAATGCATGGCATATATAATGTTTTGGAGACATAAAAGAATTGCCTTGCTGGGAGATTATTAAGTAATTGCCTTAGATCACACAGTTTTAATGAGAAGTAAGGAAGCCGGAAGTGCTACTAATGTCTATTGGCCACACTGTTAACAACTAAGCCACCAAAATGCAGTCACTTAAATGTATTCCGTGATTTTTGAGCCCCTAAAATTAACAACATCACCCACATATATTAAGTGCTTTCAAAAACGGTGTGTGGTTTGTGTGTGTATACCACATACCTTCCGTCCCCTGCCTGGTATCCATTTTAAAATATTTAATTATTATTATAGTTTAAAAAAGCATTTTAATTTAAATCTTTCATTAAAAATGTAAAATGTAAAATTCTCCCACTGGAACTCATCCCCCGGATTATCATGTCATTCCGACATCCTTTTGGAAAATCGCCCTGTCAAAAAGCCCACCAAACTAGCACCAGGCCCAGGAAATGGCAGACGTTCACTGTACAGAGAAATACCAAAGAAAACCACTTACCACGATCCTCTAATACCACCCCCCTCTGGCCAAGTAACTGCCGCTCCTCCCCAGGGGCCAGGAGAAGATCAGTCTCCAAGAAGATGGTGTCATTCCATCTGTGCTTCACCACCTTCGGGGTCTGCGGCACTGCGGTGACCCCATTCACTCATACCAAGAATGTTGGTCTTGGGGCCATTTTCTTGTGCAGGGACAGGATCTGCTGGCCTTCCACCACTTCCAGCATCCTGGAAAGGATCTCAAAAACACTCACAGTAGAATTCTGCTCTTTGTTTTTATGGTTACAGCAGCAGTGCTGCACACCCGGGGCCTCATTTATGAAAAGTGACGCATCGCTGCGTGAAAACAGCGATGCGTCACTTTTCATTGCGCCCTCCTTGCGACACCAATGATGCGTCATATTTACAGTATGACACATCATGTCGCAAGGAGTTACAGATACGTCAGTATTTCTGACGTATCTGTAGGCGCAAAAGTGACACATTGCTGGAGTGTGTCACAAAAGTGACGCAACTCCAGCAATGTGTCCTTTCACATGGGGCAAGCCCCATGTGAAAGGGCCTCCGTCAGTCTTACGCCTGCTGTGAGGCAGGCGTAAGATTTTGATGCATTTGAGTCCTAGAAGTCTCATAGATTTCACTGCGTCGCTTCCATGACCATTTCTTGCGTCAATGCGCCCCCCTTGCATACATTATACCTGGTGCAGGTATAATGTGGCGCAGGGGGTTACAAAGTGACGCATCTACCTAGATGCGTCACTTAAATATGGCACAAAAAGGCGCATTTTTTACGCCACTGGTTCGTCACAAAAAGTGACGCACCGGCGGCGTAAAAGTGACACACAGCCTCATAAATAAGGCCCCTGAATTTTACAATGGGAAAAGTAAGAGGAAACAGCAAAGAAAAGGGACAGGAATAAGACGGGAAGATAACACAAGCATTGGCAACGTTAATAGGCCTCCCCTATGTGAGAGCTTTTGGCGTTCGCAATGTGTTTTAGCCAGTTTCTGTACCTGAGTGGCTGCTGTTCAGAATGGCTAAATGTTAGTGGCATAGCGGAGAGTGGTGTGGAGTGGAGTGTTGTAGAGTGGAATGGTGTAAAGCGGAGTGGCATAAAGTGGAATGGCATAGAGTGGAGGTGCATAGAGTGGTGTGGTATAGTGTAGAGTAGAGTGTTGAAGAGTGATAAAGTGTTGAAGAGTGGAGTTGCAAAGACTGGTGTGGCATAGTGTAGAGTAGAGTGTTGAAGAGTGGAGTTATGTCGAGTGTAGTGGAGTAGAGTGGAGTGGCGTACAGTGATGTACAGTGGCGTACAGTGGAGTAGAGTGGGGTGGAGTGGCATACAGTGGCATGGCGTAGAGTGCCATATAGTGGAATCGCATAGAGTAGAACAGACTGTCGTGGAGTGGAGTAAGGTGGAGTAAAGTTTCATAGATCGGCGTAGAGTGGAGTGGCATTGAGTCAAAAGGTGTAGAGAGGAGTAGAGCGCTTCGGAGTGTCATGAGAGGCGTATAGTGAAGTGGAGTGGAATGGGGTGGAGTAGAATGGCATAGAGTGAAGTGGAGTAGAGTGTTGTATAATGGAGTGGTGTAGAGTAGAACAAACTGTCTTGGAGTGGAGTGGAGTTGAGTGTCGTTGAGTGGACGGTCGTAGAGTGGAGTGGAGTGTCATTAAGTGGAGTGTCGTAGAGTGGAATACAGTAGAGTGGATTGGAGTGGAGTGAAGTGGTGTAGATTGTCACAGCATTGAGTATCCTAGAATGGAGTGTCATAGAGTGGTGTGGCGTAGAGTGGAGTAAAGTGGCATAGACTGGTGTAAAGTGGCGCAAGGAAGGAAAATATTTTTTTTTTTACAATTCAAACAGGCCGTAGCCTCAGTTCCCCACCAAGAATGACTGACTTGTAACTTATCGCGCCATACTTTCATAAAAGATGTCAGCTGATTTTATTCTCAGTAAAAATATATTTTGCAGAAAACCGCTTAAATGAGGTCAATTTACAGGGATAAAAGACACAGACTCAAATAATCTGCCTTAGAGGGCCGGCAAATGTTTCACCCCACCCATTCGGTTCAACCCTTCGGAGTTGTTACATATATTAATCTGCATACATAGAGCCTAAAAAGGTTCTGCAATTTGGGGGACAGCAACATTTCTAGGGTTAAAAATTCATAGAAAAATGATCCGGTATGAGTCTCACAAAATCATTCCACCTTTTTTAATGTGTTCTTTAATCAGATTGATCATAGAACAGTATAGAATGACTTTATAATTCTCGTATTGGAAATTCCACTATGAATGTCTAACTCTGGAAATGTTACTGTTCCCCACCACATCGTGGAACTCTTTTTTCGCGGCTTTGCGTGCAGACTAGCAGTACATTTTGCAGTTTTATTTCACAGAGTTGCATTACAGAGGACAAACACGCTAGCTGTTCTCAATGAAGTATATTTTCTGCGGCACATTTATAAAGGTTTATGCGAAAATATATTCCTGCAAAAGTCCAGATCTTCACTCAGAAGGCATGACGTACAACCTATGCAAACTATAATGTAAAAAAGTGCACTAAAGGTGCACAGGATGGCTTCGGAAACCTGCTTCCTCAAAGAACAAAGTGGCCCAAAGAGGAGTGAAGCACACTAACATTCCTACGAAAGGAGCATTGGAAGTGGGAAAAGGGGCCCTCTGGTGCCAAGGTGTATGGGCATCAAAGAGATCAAGGCCTTAGGGATTGTCCAAGTGATCGGATGTGTTCAAAAGGGTCAATAAGCCCACAGCAATAAAATAATAATATCAATAACTAGAAGTGCAGTTTTGAAAGGGCCACACGACCATTGGCTGGGCTGGCAGGGATCCTCCATTTAACAGGAAGAGATTGTTCCACCCACCTGCACCAAAGAAATCGGGGCATGTGGGTATGATCAAGAAGATACTAAGTAATACCAGGAGGGAAACGGTAAAGGGCAAGCAGATGCTTCTGAATAAAGGTAACCCGAGTCACTAATTGCACTGAGGGAGGGCATACATTACCACAGCAGGCTATGAGATGCCAGAGGGCATGGCAGAAGGATGGGAGATCTCCTGAAGCACAAACCACACTCACAACCCAAACGTGGCCGGAAACCGCTCGCGGCGACAGGTTGATGATTGGCAAGATAAATCAATAATAAGCAAAATGTAAATGAAAGACACTCGGAAAGAGTATTCTGAACGGAAGATCATTATTTATAAATATTGTTTCAAAAGATTACAATTGAGTAAGATAATCTCCTGAGAGTGTTCACCTAAATGGTTTGCTTTAATAAATAAGCGGCCATGATTCGTCTCCACGACCTGAGTGCCGGGGGTAAAAGATCTGTAACTGGACGCACCTCTGCTATTATCGTGCACAGAGCTGTGTGATGTTCAGTGCCCGACATAACCACCAGGTGGTCGCTCTTTGGAGTCCACCCAGCCATCCACCTGCATCCAGGGACGGGCCTAGGATTTGTGGGGCCCTGGACGAAAGGGAAGATGTGAGGCCCCTCTAATTTGCATGTGACATCTAAGGGTGGGTGTAGTGGGCGTAGTGGGGCTACGCGAAGCTTCGTTAAGTGGGAAGGAATCTACGCCCACCCACGCGCATTTCTTGCGAGAAATGCGCATGCGCGGGCGACCGCGCATGCGCATTTGGCTGGAAGAAGTCGGCGCGAAGAAGAAGAGGGAGCCGAAACACTCTGTCCAGGGTTAGTGACATCACAAGAAGTGACATCATAGAAAACTGACATCACAAGACTATTTATCTTTGTCATTGCTGAAGAGACATAGTGTTGATATCAGTCATGTGAATTAACAGATAAATATCCAAATGAAATACGTCTATCAATTTTGAAACAGTATTAAGTGGATTACATAGTCACATTGGACGTGAAAGCTAGACAAAGGTCTCACAAAGATAGGTATTCTAACTCCTAGTTAACTTTCTGTTAACAAATTAGTGCATAGTAATAACTAGAGAGCATGGCAGAAAATAAATTGAATGGCATCCCAGGTAAAAAATATGCAACATGGTATAGCAAGATGAATTTGAATTCAGATACAAATACCTTTTTTATTCTTTTTGAGAGCTTCATAAATCAGACTAGAACAAAAAAGGACAGCAAAGTTCTGTAGAAAAAAAGCTTTCTGATTTAGGATTCAGAATGATTATATTCTCCTCACAGGGGATCAGGGCAGGACTGGCCATAGCGGGCACGGAGCAATCCCCTGGTGCGCTGCACGGGTGGGGGCTGGTTTTGGGCCCCTGGGGGCCATTTATGTTACAGGGCCGTTTTTGCAGCATAGCTGCAAAATCGTCCCTGTAACAAAATCGGCAGAAAACCGGGCCTGGCAAAGAGCTCAGAGGAGGGGGGGCGAGCACTTTGCCAGGGCCGGTTTTGGTTCCCGGTCTGGCCCTGCAGGGGATGTAAGCCATGTGAGGAATATATACATTTCTTATAAAAAGCAGATAAAAGAAAACATTACAATCTGACAATGAGGAGATAAGTAAATTGATAAGTTCATAAAAAGACAATTCCAGTGAAACATAAATAGAGTAACTTCAAAGTTCTACGTTATTCTCATTGGGTGGCTCCCTGGCATTGATTCATTACGTAAAGTTTAGTATCTGTGTGTTTAAAGTAAAGGTATGCTGCAGATTTAAGGGGTTTTCAAACCAAGGTTTTTCATTTGGTGTCAGACCAGTTGAAAGTGGTAGTGGCAGAATGGCATTATTCTGATGAAAAAGATAGTCCTATTCTTCGATATGTTCACAACTTTATGTGGTTGTCCAACTTGAGAAAAATATGGGGTAGGGCAGGATTGTGAAAAAAAGAAATTGCCATCTTCATATTATGTCCTGTACACATCTGGAAGTTATTGGTAGAATCTGCCCTGTTTCGCCTACATCCTGATACAAACATATACATATAACAGGTTATCAGAAAGCTCATTTATAACTAACAGTGAAATAATACAAGGCAACAAAATTAGTGTTATACTTACCTTCTCCTACAATGATTGCCGTTTCAACCATTAGGCCAGACTAGGAGGTCGCCTAGGGCGGCAAAAGAGAGGGGGCGGCAAAAAAGATGTGTTTGGGAATCCCTGAACAGCTTTCAACTTCGAAAGCTAGCGCCTTCTACAATTCAGCATCGTGACGTTACTTCACGTTCAGCGTCACAGGCAGGGGCTATGTGTGACGCTATGCAACTTCTTATTTCGCTTTCGACAGCCCTCTGCTCCAGGAACAACCCATGAGTGCACCAAACTTGTCACTGGCTGCACTTTCCGGGCAGTGGCACTTGAGTGAATTTTTGACTGAATTGTATGCAGGCGCCTCTCTACTCCATGTACTAGTCTCGGACTTTACCCACAGGCCACAGCCCAAAATAGAATATACCTGCTGACCGCTTGTGGAATCTTTCTGCCGAAGGGTCCCCAGTGTAAGTTACTGAGCTATTTAATATGTTGTGTATCTGATGGGTTATATGTTACTGTATTGTTTCTGAGCAGCGTTCACAAGTGGAGGTGTGGGTGGGAGAATTTGGGGCGTTGCTGTTTTTATTCAGGGCCTACTCTCATTCCATACAGCCTTATAGGGAGGCAAACTTTCCTAAGAGAACTATTTGTGTCAGTTCTTGCTGCAATGTATGTATGCCCTGTGCCAAATATCCAGACGAGCTGCATGGGGCTGTTAGGACGGAAGGGGGAGGTGAAGGGTCTGTCCCTCTATTTAGTCCAGAATATAAGGTTTCTGACGGGCTCCGTCGTTCTAGGAAGGCAAGGTGTGCTTTTTTCGACACAGGAACGAAGCCCCTCGCGCCGCACAGCATGTAAGAACTGCACGTTGAACCCACTTTTGGGTTCATATATATGAAGGTACCGCTGATTTAGTTTACATTAAAAATAGTTTATTTTAAAGTGTTTTCGTTGAAGCTCTTTTTGGAAGGAGAACTGCCCACTTCAACCTCGAGCAATACCTCGATGGCATCTTTTAAAAAGGTATTTCTTTCACCATAAACCCCTAACAGACTTCACAAACACGCACCACACACACAAACACAGAAGCATCACATTGTACATGCGAGCAATCCGACACAAACCTACTGTGTCCAATACATACACACATCCCTTCTCACACAAATGTCCCGTACCCACAACCCTCGCCCACATATGCACGTAAGCAGCCTTCCACACATACAAGAATGCTTCCACACATACAAGCATGCTTACACACATTATCTCGCTATATAGAAACTCCGGCACACATACACAAGCTCTCTATATAGACACACAAACACACACAAATGATCTCCCTATCTAAACACACGCATTCAAACTTCCCATAGATATCCAAACACACACGACTCCCCATAGAGACACCCAAGCAAATCACACAACCTCTCTGTAGAAACCTCAGCACACATTCACGCAGACACACCCACAAACATGCGTGCAAACCCCCACACATAGATAAACTCTCTTCCAGACACTGAAGCCCACACACACCCACGCGCACACACAATCACTATGAGTAGTTTTGATTTACTTCTGGCTGCACCAGCTCTCTTCATTGAGCCCTTCCTTATTCAGCAGAGCAGCCAGGAGGAACCTGCCTGCTAAAGGGGTTCTCTGCTGTAACCTTCCAGCCTCACCGCCCCAGTCACAGCTGATCCACAAGTGAGAACTCAACACACAAAATTTTATTCACATGTACCATTTAGCAGATAGTTAGGAATCCCACAATTTGCATTAATCTTGGCTTTACTATTTTTTTAAAGATTTTTATTTTAACATATTTTAAGCACATTTCAAATCCCATTTGATTTCATTACAAAGTCTATGGAAAGTCTAAGGAAGAAGCCAGGTGAGTAGCTGTAAATACTGCATCAGGTACGGTGTGTAAGAAGCTCACTGCTTTCTAATTACAGTTGTTTTGTTTCAAAGCCGGAGGTTGTGGGTCCGTTTTGTTTGCTTTCACAAGATGCCATACCCTAGTCACGCTAATATCCAATTGCTGCAAAGGGAAATACAAATAAAATATCTAATGCATTCATTCTTCTAGCTTGGATGACAGGGGAGAGAGTGATGGTAGTAAATGGGAGGGGGCGACATTTTTCAATTCTCGCCTAGGGCGGCAAAACACCTAGAAACGGCCCTGGTGGGGACGATCCTCTGAGCCGATCAGGATATTCCTCAAGACATTGGATATCAGAAGTAAAGTTAACTTGTGGAGACACACAAAAAGTGTTTTTCACAAGACTCTCAGGTTAGAGAAGAGCAGCTATATCAAATGGGGGGGGGGCAGGAGTCATTAGGTTCAGCATATAAGCTCCTTACTATATATAATTGTCCAACAGTTCTATGAAAAGATCTCTGGTAAAGTGCCCCCTTGTTGGTGCCCATTGGGCATTGCAGTCCTGGCCCGACAAGGAGCTTGACCGATGATGAAGCATGACCCTCATACAGGTGTGTGAGGGCACTTGCTCCCATTACAGCTTATTCCCCCTCTGATAAACGGTATTCCTACACACTTATTCCACCATCTTTAAAAGGAACTACGTACTCTTGTTGGATCAGATAAGAGCAGTGCCAAGATTTAAAAAAATTAGCAATACAAATCTAAGTCATGATGCTCTCCTAGACAAAATAATGGAAGCAGGGTAAATAATGGAAATTCGTAATTATGACAGTTTGTGAGTCTCCCTCTCACATACCCTCACCCCCTGGTGCTGCTTCCTATAACGTAAGCTGTACCTCAGTTCCCATCACACATGATATAAAACACATTACACATGAGCTCAAAACAACACAACACCCTTCTAACCACACACTTCCAACTACACGTTGTAGCTTGCTATCTATTGTTGGTAAATGCCTCACATACGGGTAGTAAGCGCTAAATAAATGCTACAATACCATACAATATCTTAATTGGACACATCCAAGCAAGACACTTGAAAAGCTAAAATCCCATTCAAATGAATTAGAAATGCTTCCAAATTGCTGCTGTGGGTTACACGGCATTGAATATTAATCTATAAGGCTGCTTGGTGAGGGTAACGTGATTTCTATTGTGATCAATGGGCAACCTCTAGCAGGATAGCTGACATAAGGTAACATGAAGTTCAGACCTCTCATATTTTATGTAGAATTTCATCAGTGTACCTATTTAATTGCTCACTTAACAGGCTGTCCAGCCTACGATTAACATATCCTTAAACTGGGAAACAGTAACGTATGCATTTCGCAACACTACAAATTACGTTTCTCAAAGATAAACCTGTGAAAAGGAAAGCTCCAAATGGCTGCCATCTTGCCAATGTACCAAAACAAAAGTATGAAGATAGGGATTGAGGAATGAGTTAGTGAGCATCATTGCCATATGATGGCTGCACCTTTACATGCGAGGCCAATAGGAATCCCTTGCACAATGTCCATCTTCTTTCTGATCCCTCCGTAAAGTGGATTTGTGCTCACTACATGCAACAAACAAGGCTAAATACATGCCAGGCTTTTATCATTGTGTTTTGGCACTAATAATTGGGGTCTAGGATTGGATAGTAAATCTGTTCACAAACAAAGTCTGGAGAGGAGGCAAGCAAAGTCCTCAGTTTGTTCACAGTTGATAGAAGAATAGTTTTGTGAGTTGCACCCTGGCTGTATAACTGCAGATCAGCAGTTTGAATCTATGCATGGCGCACTCGTCCTTCCAAGGTCCATTATCTGAGTGTCATTAAATAGTACAATAGTAACTCCTTAGAAAAAGTGGAATGAAACACCTTTATATGTACGCAATAATTCAAATGACAGCTAAAAATACCTTTGTCACACCACCACATGGGTGTCTCACCACTGCGTTAATATCCAATGTGTTGTGTCCCTCTTTTCATGCTAAATATCATAGGCAAGAGCTCAGAATAACATCACCATTAACAAGCTTTGGCAAAGCCAATTTGTCTTGCCTATAAGAAATATTGACTTTGACAATGTTGAGTTGCCGTGTTGTACACAAGTGTGGCTGCTGTTCAGCATGGTTAAAGGTTAGTGGCATTGAGTGTCCTTGAGTGAAGTGGCAGGAGTAGATTGTCATAGACTGGATTTGTTGGAGTAGTAGTTGTAGAGTGGAATTGGGGGTGCAGAGTGTCATACAGTTGAGTAGAGGGGAGTAGAGTTCAGTGGTTCAGTGGCAGAGAATTTCGAAGAGTGCAGTGTTATCAAGTGCAGAGTCATAGAGTGGAGTGTGTCTTAGATTGGAGTGGGATGGAATCGGGTGGAGTGGGTTGGGTGGACTGAGGTAGTGGATGTATTGGATTGGAGTAGATTTGGGTGGATTGGGTTGAATTGGGATAGAGAGACTTAGAGTGAGTGGAGTGAGGTGGACTGGGTGGGTGGGGTGGATTGGAGTGGGATGGATTGAAATGGGGTGAGGCGGATTGGAGTAGGGAGTACCTGATTGGTTTGGGGTGGGGTGGATTGGAGGTTGGTGGGCTGGAGGGTTTGGACTAAGTGAGGTTGTCTGAACTGCGGCTGATTGGATTGGGGTAGAGTTGGGTGGATTGGAATAAAGTGGAGTGCAATGAACTGCAGTGGAGTGGGGGTGGATTTTAGTGGGGTGTACTGAATGTGGTGTATTAGACAGGAGGGAGGACTGGATTGGGGTGGTGTGGATTGGAGTGAACAGGAGTGGGGTGAACTGGAGTGGAGTGGGATAGACTAGAGTGGGGTAGAATGTAGTGAGGTGGGGTGGAATGGATTGGGGTGAATTGGATTGGGGTGGATGGTTTGGAAACAAGTAGATTGAATTGCAGTGGATGGATTGGATTGAGTGGGGTGGATAGGATTGAGGTGAATTGGATTGGGGTGGTGTGAACTGGATCGGGTGAGGAGGAATGGATTGGAGTGGGGTTGCATGGAGTGGGCAGATTGTTTTGGACTGGAGTTGGGCAGACAGGAGTGGTGCAGATTGGAGTGGGGAAGGTTGTTTTGGATTGTTGCTGATTGGAGTGGGGAAGATTGTTTTGGATTGGAGTGGGGCAGATTGTTTTGGGTTGGAGCCGGCATACTATTTTTGATTGAAGTGGGGGAAATTGTTTTGGATTGAGTGCGGCATATTGTTTTGGACTGGGGTGGGGCAAATTGTTTTGGATTGAGTGGGTGAGATTGTTTTCGATTGGAGTGGAGCAAATTGTTTGGGTTGGAGCGGGGCAGATTGGAGTGGGCAGATTGTGTTGGATTGGAGTGGGGCAGATTGTTTTGGATTGGTGTGGGGCAGATTGGAGTGGGCAGATTGTTTTGGATTTGTGTGGGGCAGATTGTTTGGATTGGAGTGTGCTGATTGTTTTAGATTGGTGTGGGGCAGATTGGAGTGGGCAGATTGTTTTGGATTGGTGTGGGGCAGATTGTTTTGGATTGGTGTCTGGCAGACTGTTTTGGATTGGTGTGGGGCAGATTGGAGTGGGGCAAATTGTTTTGGATTGAAGTGGGCCAGATTGGAGTGCAATGATTGGAGTGGGCAGATTGTTTTGGATTTGTGGAGGGCAGATTGCAGTGGGGCAAATTATTTTGGATTGGAGTGGGCCAGATTGTTTTGGATTGGTGTGGGTCAGATTGGAGTGGGTAGATTGTTTTGGATTGGTGTGAGGCACATTGTTTTAGATTGGAGTGGGCCAGACTGGAGTGCAGAGATTGGAGTGGGTAGATTGTTCTGGATTGGTGTGGGGCAGACTGTTTGGAATTGGTGTGGGGCAGATTGGAGTGGGGCAAATTATTTTGGATTGGAGTGGGCCAGATTGGAGTGCAAAGATTGGAGTGTGCAGATTGCTTTGGATTGGTGTGGGGCAGATTGGAGTGGGGCACATTGTTTTGGATTGGAGTGGGCCAGATTGTTTTGGATTAGTGTGGGGTAGATTGGAGTGGGCAGATTGTTTTGGATTGGTGTGGGACAAATCATTTTAGATTGGAGTGGGCCAGAAAGGAGTGTGGAGACTGGAGTGGGCAGATTGTTCTGGATTGGTGTGGGGCAGATTGTTTTGGATTGGTGTCTGACAGAGTGTTTTGGATTGGTATGGGGCAGATTGGAGTGGGCCAGATTGGAGTGCGAAGATTGGATTGGACAGATTGTTTTGGACTGGTGTGGGGCAGATTGGAGTGGGGCAAATTGTTTTGGATTGGTGTGGGGCAGATTGGAGTGGACAGATTGTTTTGGATTGGGTGAGGCAAATTGCTTTGGATTGGAGTGGTCCAGATTGGAGTGCGGGGATTGGAGTGGACAGATTGTTCTGGATTGGTGTGGGGCAGATTGTTTTGGATTGTTGTCTGGCAGACTGCTTTGGATTGGGGTGGGGCAGATCGGAGTGGGGCAAATTATTTTGGATTGGAGTGGGCAGATTGTTCTGGACTGTATTGGAGAATATTGAAGTGGGGCAGATTGGGATGTGGTGCACTGGGGTGCAGTGGGTTGGTTTGGATTGGTGTAGGGTTGATTGGATGAAGTGGGGCGGATAGGTGTGGGGTGAGGAGGGTGGATTGACGTGGATTAGAGTGCATTAGAGTGGGACTGATTTGAGGTGTACTGAACGATTACGTGTTAAGCATTGTCTAGCTACAGTACTTCCCTTCTGCCTTCCACCACACCCCACCCTCCCTGCCCTCTTAAACAAGACCCAGGTGCAGCACAATCATGGGCTGCCAAAACAGTATCTATGAATCCCCCTACAAGTAATTAACCACTTCGGCACTCATGACGAGCTCAGCTCGTCATGAGTTACGCCGCTCGCACGCTGATGACGAGCTGAGCTCGTCATGTAACGCGGCTTTTTTTAAAACGCGGCGCGCAGCGGGAAAACCGCTAGCGCGCATGCGGTTAAATGGACAAGAAATTCAAAGCCGCTTGGACATAAGTGAGGGACTCAAAGTTTGTCACAAAGCAGTCAATCTGCTTCATTCACGATAAGAGGGGCTACGGAGCTCCCTGCTGGAGAAATTGGGTGGTAATCAATTTTTACGCACTTAACTGCATTTACAGCCCCCTAGGTTTATCACTGGTGGCCTAGGCTGGGAAGCAAGCATGGTAGGTTCTCTGGGATATTAATGTATATGATCTAGCAATATAGCGCTGTGAGGTCAAGGTCAGGGCCCCCTGTTGTGGGCCTCCCAGCACTACATAATGGCTACTAAGCCCTGCTACGGGGCCCCACATCTGGACCTTGCAGCCTGATGATGGATAGCTGTGAGGCCCACCTGCCCTGGACTTCAAAGCACAAGATAATGTCACAAGTCCCAGTGAAAGGGGCCCCACGCCTAACCTTGCAGACCGATTCAGTGCTTCCACCTCCTCTGTGCCTCAAAGAGGTAGGGAGACACTTTACTAAACACTGCCCTGCTGTGCCAGCTTAATGCTCCCCACTCCCCTCATCAATCTCTTCTTACCTGTTAATGTCTGGCTCGTTGTGGAAACAAAAGAGCCTTCTGTCGCCTGGAAAAGGAATACACAAAGGGCAGACAAGTTCTCCGCCACAGGTTTTAAACAGGTGCTGCCCTGCCCTCGCCCCTGAGAGCTGACATAAGTGCTGACTTTGCTGCTCTCACGTCCTCTACCCCTTGTTTACCCTCCCCCCCCCCACCTTTCACACCTAGGAATGCCACCATGTCCTGCCCAGTGAGGTCAAGACACATCGCTCATAAATACAAGCAATGTGATCGGGTTGGGGAGGGGTGCCTGGAAGAGAAGACAAGCTGACTGTGAAAGTGCTAAAGCAGGGCCCCCTGTTATTGAGCTGAGCGCGAGACCCTGGGCAGCTGCCCAAACTGCCCATGCCTAGCGCAGGCCCTGCCTGCATCGACCATTAACAAATGACGTCTGCCTGATCCTAAATGCAGGAGCTCTTTTGAATGATGACAATGTTGTGAACAGGTTTAACGGTCAACCGCATGCCCTTGCAGTGTAGGGCTCGACTGCAAGGGAGCTGCAGAGGTGCGTCTGCTCTGCTGCAACAGTTGTGCCTCACGGGGCTTTCCTGAGCTCGCGGCCTGGTTCTCCTCCTCCTCCTCTGCAGCACGGTTATGGGTCATGAATGATTTACTCAGTGTCGAAAGCGGGCTTCTCTCGCCCGTATCAGGACGTGTTCATCACCTGTCAGCGGCTTTTGATGCTGGAGCTCAACAGTTCGCATGAATAGTTTGTACCATATCATCCCCTCGCGCTCTTTGATTTCCACGGGCTGGTGCTTTTTTGATTCGCTGCCCTCTTGGTAATGTAGAGTGTGCGCGTTCCACAGGGCCTTGCTCACTGCAGTCTTCCTCTCTCCGCATCTGTTCCTAAGGTCCAAGGCCTAGGCTTGGACCATCGACATGTGAAGAGACCCCTCCAAATGTCTCACTTTTACACCCTCACCCAGGCCGTCTTTCTAGGGCATGACGGACGACATCCAACCTTCCCAAGATTAACGGGTCTAAAAGTAGAAGACCCCGTGAAGTGGCTATTTAAACAAAAGCAATCCCAATGTGCTGCAGCGTGTTTACTTTACCATTTACTATCTCCGACGTTATGAGAGTTTGTTCTCAAAACTAAAAGGCAATGATGACAGTTTATGGTCAAAAAGGAAGAATTGTTTGACAACGGCCTCATTACCCCGGGCCTGAGGAAAATTACGTCTTTACTCCGCGGGTTCCTGACTATGACCCCAGACGCCCAGAATTAATAGCCAAGCAACAACGGGAAAAAAACGATAATAACAATGAGTTATTATCATTTAATGTTGTCCTTTTTGCCCTGCTCAGTGGGGCGACGCTCGTCCGCCTCAGCGGAGGAGCCGCCCCTCTGGTAGTGGAATAAATGCATGGGGTGGGCTGAAGACGAGCCATCCTTGGTATTTGGCACCTCACCCGTCGACAGCGCCACTCACGGGCTTCTGAGAAAAACTTTGGGCCCTAGTATTTATTCGTTAACAAATTAGGCACTAGACTGTACCAAGAGGCAGTGCAGGAGAGCTTGTGTGATGACTCAGGTCATGCACTCAGGTCAAGAATAACTTTATGAAATGTTCAGAAAAGCTAGGACACGGCCAGCTGTAATGATTACACCCTGGGTAAAAAAAAAATGCATGAATACTCTTTGCACACTATGGGCGAAACAGTTAATGTTCTTTGTAAATAATTCAAAGAATTATAAAATGTTTTTTCAAATGGGAATTGAAGACTTTCTTTTACGATCTGCTCTAAGTAATGTTGTTTTATATTCTTATAGCTGTCTTAAAAGTTAACACTCCTTAAGAGCTCCTCTTTCGATTAAAGTATTGAAATACTTTTTGATAATCTGTGCTATAAAAAATATTTTGTGCTGCAGCATACCACTAGAATCAATATTTTTTTTTGTATAAAAGGATATGAAAGGAAATTGCTAGAATAGCATTCCTCGTGGTCTCACCATTTCAGCAGAAGCTATTAAGGGCGGTCTAGTGCATTAAACGATCGTCTGATAACGGAGCAATCAGTCTGGTACCGTCAGCTAAATTTCAGATGAATCTTTCAGGGGAGGGACATTGCCCCAGCCTTATTACAATTTCAGGGAATTTCACTTATTAGCACATTGAGGCGAACAAAACGAACCATCTCTGCACTTTAAGATTTGAAATACACTTTGGTGCCCGGAACAAAGGACTTTACTGCGTGAAGCTGTGATGTGATTTATAAAATTCTGGCACTTTAGACACTACCTCTCTGCGCTGTCTCGTTAGCTTCTCAGCACTTCAATCACCCTGGAGTCAATTGATCAAGGGATGTGTGGATCAGAGAATTTTGTTTCGAAATGAGTTTCAAATAGTTCATTTCTCATTTTGAATAATTCGGGAGCAATTACCCGGAAGAATATCCAAGAGGACTTAATTTCTCTAGCAATGAAAATGTACTTTATCATCATTGTAAATGTGAACATTTTACAATTTATCTTAATAGAACTGCCACGAAGGCCTTTGCTTTTCTACCACACTCTAATGTAACTTACTAAGAAATATCTCTCATGGATGTACGCGAGTGGTTTTCTCCTGCTTATTATAGAAAGGTGAGTTCATGTTTGGGGTCCTTCAACACAGTGTATAAGTGCTGGCTAGGCACTTTCTGTGCGAGGTGATGTAATCACAGACATTGATGCAGCAATATGTCAGAGAAGAGGAAGTAGTCTTTACATATTGCTGATATCAAACGTATATCAGACACAAGATGCAACCACCTTATGGATAATAAGAAATCATCGTAATCCATTTTTAGTAAATTTTCATTTAGAAGTTTTATTAAGTTCATGTAGGTAAAAACACGGTAATTCCATTGTACAAATGCGTGTATCATGCCGAAGCCTTTAAATACAGCATGTCGAATCCCCATGCTTCATATAGATGTGTTTAACCCAATGCATTTCGGCCCTACGGCCTTCGTCAGGGCTACATCTGCAGTAAAGAATAAACATTGTATCAAGAATTGATTTTGGTGTTACTAAATACACTAATTCAATTAATGCCATTAACGGTGTTAACATAACATGCCATCCCCGAATAAAATAATTACCCTCCAAATGAAACAATTTTCTCGTTATACTCAAGTTGCGAAATAAACTATTGGTTTGAACCCATCCCATTTAAGCCATCGTGGATTGTTACACCCTCGTACGGCACAACACGTGTGCTACATTGTAACCAACACCTACCTTCAGTAGCCACATTCAAAAACGTTTGTGTTGCGCTCCCATTGAGCCAATATGAAAGAAGCTCTTACACACTCTGCCTCCAACTACAGCTTATATTCCCGATGTCACACCCCCTGTTATCACGTGTTTATATTCCAGAACATAAACGAAATACTTAAATGAAATACTTAAACAAAATGCTTAAATGCACAACTCAACCGTGTTTGTAAAACAATACATTTGTATCAACATAATTCAATCAGAATTCCCAATATCAGTTCGAGATGTTGCTCATTCGATGTGGATAAGTGAATGTCCATGTAAATTGTGATCAAATACATTTCGGTGCTGGGTCGGTTTAGGACATCAAGTTTCCAAAACGTGAATGGGTGCGACCCACACACGTGTTTTCTCAAAGTGTATCTGATGTAATCATTTGGGGTGCTATCCTGATAAGTGCTATGTCCTGAAGCACTCTGGGGGACGTAGTCTTTACATATTGCTGATATAAAACGTATATCAGACACAAGATGCAACCACCTTATGGATGATAAGAAATCATCCTAATCCATTTTTAGTCAATTTTCATTTAGAAGTTTTATTAAGTTCATGTAGGTAAAAACACGGTAATTCCATTGTCCAAATGCGTGTATCATGCCGAAGCCTTTAAATACAGCATGTCGAATCCCCATGCTTCATATAGATGCGTTTAACCCAATGCATTTCGGCCCTACGGCATTCGTCAGGGGTACATCTGCAGTAAAGAATAAACATTGTATCAAGAATTGATTTGCGTGTTACTAAATACCACTACAGTTTATATTCCCGATGTCACACCCCCTGTTATCACGGTTTATATTCCAGAACATAAACGAAATACTTAAATGAGCTTCTTTCATATTGGCTCAATCGGAGCGCAACACAAACGTTTTTGAATGTGGCTACTGAGGGTAGGAGTTGGTTACAATGTAGCACACGTGTTGTGCCGTACAAGGGTTTAGCAATCCACGATGAAATTAAAATTGACTAAAAATGTCTTACGATGATTTCTTATCATCCATAAGGTGGTTGCATCTTGTGTCTGATATACGTTTGATATCAGCAATATGTAAAGACTACGTCCCCCAGAGTGCTTCAGGACATAGCACTTATCAGGATAGCACCCCAAATGATTATATCGGATAAACTTTGAGAAAACACGTGTGCGGATCGCACCCATTCACGTTTTGGAGACAAGAGGAAGTGACATCAAGTGTTTTGTGACCCCCTTCACTTGCCACAGGGACATCACAGAAAGTAGGACCATTGATTTAAAAAAAATCTATAAGTGCAAGATAAATACAATCAGAAACACTACTAGAGGAAATAAATGTATTCTTCAGTTATCACATATAAATGTATAAGGGTGCTACCATGATATTTCAGGGGAGCACTTATATTATGCTATGGGCGCAAAAAATGTTTTTCTTGGTACAGCTTTCATGTGGCATTCACAGTCATATGTATTTACTGCCTAAAATGGCCATTATAAACAAGATTTGTCAAGACACAGTCTTAAATACGAAGTGAAATCTCCCATTCCCAGGCACAGATCCAGATTCACAGATAGAGATACAACATACCCAGGTGTAACCACCGCATGGCAAGGCGCAGCCATACATACAGAAGCGCAGCCTGATATACTCAAGTGTATATATATCTGCCGATTGTGGCTTCAGAAGGGCTGACAGAGGCTAACAAACTCTTGTACAGCCTCGGGGACAGCTTTAGCTTTAAATGCCCAGTACACCCCCACTGTGCAGCTGTAGCTTCAAGTAGCCAGTGCAGACTACCCTCCTGCATTGAAAGCCTCAAATGTTAAGTAGGGACTCCTGTTCGACAGATGTCGCATCAAGTATCTTGCAGAGTCTCTCTAAACATAAATTCTGCCTGAAATGCCCTGTGCCACGTTCCCCAGCGCAAGTTTATTTAGCAAATGTCCAGTTTATCCTTCCCTTCTGCAAACACCAAATGACCATTGTAGCCTCCCTATATGCAGTTATCACAATTATTTTCCAATGATGATTACCGTTCCAAATTTTAACCTCAAACACCTAATACAGTCTTGCCGCACACCAGTATAGCCCAGTGCCGTGTCCCAATCGTTTAGGAATATCTGTGAAATTTAACAGTGAATGATGAATTTTAAAATGACTAAGCAACACATTTTTATTGTGATCCATTGATGGCATGGGCCAAGATGTGGGATTGTTTATTGTGTTTCACTTTTATGTTTTCAGCTGCTGGTGCTACTCTCTCCACAGCAGAGAACCCACTATTACACTAGTCATATGTATGTCACCACTAGGCCTGGGTGGTAAACCTCACTCCAATTGTGGAGTTTTCGGAATTTGGGAGCCTTGCAGCAGAGTGGGGAGTACCTGGATTCCACCTTCCGGACATTAAGCAGAGTTTTTGTTGTCGTTCACGCTCAAGATTTGTTTGGTGCTCGTGAGCCAAGCACTACAATATACTAGGGCCGCTAGTGAGCCAGAGACAGACTAACAAGGCTTCTGATCGCAAGTGCACCAATGTAGTGCCGCTTGGGATCACGAAGGTACCACTCAAAAAGCTTTTGTGCTTGCGGAGCAGCTAAATCTGCAAAAAGAGTTTTTCAAGTGGATTATCTTCTCCAACGGAGAGTGGTCTTTTTGTGTAAGAATCCATTTTTTAAATTCTTTTTTTTTTTCAACAGGAAGTAAGTTCCCTAGAGACTCCAACTTCCTGTTCCTGTCCAGCACGCTTTCCCAGTGCTTTGTCCATCTCTTGGTCACTTTCATTAGGATTTGGAGCTGGAAGGATAACTCTCTTTATCTGCTAAATATATATTATTTGGTCTAAGGTCTTTGTATTTGAGATTTCATAAGTATGTTCAAATACTCTTGAATAGGGGTATTTTTTGATTGATAGAGGGCATGTACCAGTATTTGTTTCTACTTCAATTCAAATTAACACATTTATTATGGTGTGTGGCCTACAGTTTCAGTAGGGGCCTAGTTATATTTTTGCATTTCCTTTTTCTTCTTTCGTAAAGAAACAATGTTGCACAGTTCAGTACATATTCTCAATGTTTGTTAAATTTGCAATAAATATTTAGTTTACAATGTGGCCTAGTCTGTCAATGGGCCATCCAGTCAGTAGGCCCTGGCAGTACTAATTATGGGTGCATGAAGCAACTGTTTCTGTGGTATAAAAATATATTTTGTGGCTGGGATGGCATTGGATTACATTAAAAATGTGGTGGGTTGTTTTTGTATTTCACGTTTGTTGTGTACAAAAAGTGAATATGTATGGTAATATTTGATGCCTTGGGAGGATGTGTGTTGCTGTAAAATGTGTATAGCTCACTAAATTTAAATTTTTGGCATTGCTGAATTAATGGTAGTGTTTTCTTCAGTGTTACCATGCCTCCTTTGTCTGGCCAGTGAGTGTGCTTGCATAGGCAACCATTTGTCTTTGTTCTACATCCCATGTGGTGAGGGGCCATTTTGTGGTGTCTGTGTCCATAGGCCTGAATTTGTTCTCCTTGTTCCCTATGCCTCCTTGCTCATTGTTGTTCTTTGAAAATGTGTCTGGCAGCTATTTTGTGCATCTGGCCAATGTGTTTTTGCTGTACGCTTGCATGTGTTCTTTGTTCCCCATGCCTCCTTGCTTGCGGTTGTTGTTTGACCATGTGGCAATGGCTGGCAGCCATTTTGTGCATCCAGCCATTGTGCCTTTGCCATAGGCCTGCATGTGTTCTTTGCTCCCCATGTCTCCTTACTTGCTGTTGTTGTTCGACCATGTGGCACTATCTGGCACCCATTTTGTGCATCCAGCAAATGTGTCTTTGCCATAGGCTTGCATGTGTTCTTTGTTCCTCATGCCTCCTTGTTCGCTGTGGGACCATGTAGCACTGGCCGGCAGTCATTTTGTGCATCCAGGCAGTGTGCCTTTGCCATAGGCTTTGCATGTGTTCTTCGCTCCCCATGTCTCTTCCTCGCTTTCATTGTTTGACCATGTGACACTGACTGGCAGCCATTTTGCGCATCTAGCCAATGTGGCTTTGCTATAGACTTGCATGTGCCTTTTGCATCCCATGCCTCCTTGCTTGCTGTTGTTGTTTGGCCATGTGTCACAGGCTGGCAGCCATTTTGTGCATCCAGCAAATGTGCCTTTGCCATAGGCTTGCATATGTTCTTTGTTCCCCATGCCTCCATGCTCGCTGTTGTTGTTTGACCATGTGGCACTGGCTGTCAGTAATTTTGTGCATCCAGCCAGGGGTGCCTTTGCCATAGGCTTGCATGTGTTATTTGCTTCCCATGCCTCCTTGCTTGCTGTTGTTGTTTGAGCATTGTGGTGGACAGCTATTGTGCTTTTGCCATAGGCTTGCATGTGCTATTTGTTCCCCATGCCTCCTTGCTTGCTGTTATTGTTTAACCATGTGGCTGGCAGTCATTTTGTGCATCTACCCATTGTGCCTTTGCCATAGGCTTGCATGTATTCTTTGTTCCCCATGCCTCCTTGCTTGCTGTTGTTGTTTAACCATGTTTCTGGCAACCATTTTGTGCATCCATCCAGTGTGCCTTTGCCATAGGCCTGCATGTGTTCTTTGTTTCCCATGCCTCTTTGCTCGCTGTTGTTGTCTGGCCATGTGGCTTGCAGACATTTTGTGCATTCATCCAGTGTGCCTTTGCCATAGAGGAGAGGCTGCACCATGAGGTATTGCCAATCGGTCACCCCTTGAGGCTTTGATCTTCTTTTTTTAAACTGATTGTGGATTTTAAAAACTGATTTTCATATTTTTAATTGTTCTTGAACTATTTGGGTATTTTAATTCCTGTTTTGAGGGGTAATTATTACGAGGCACTTTCCTAACCACAATAGAGCAGATATTTTTGGTTGACGCTCTAGTATTCGGATTCCCGGCCCGGATTTCAAACCGGAAGGGAAGTGGGCGTGCCACTTGTATTCTGAGGGCACATGACTGGGACCAGGGACCTTTCCTCTTAAACTGCTCATCCGGGGATTCATCCCAGGGATTTCTTGCTTAAAGTAAGCGTGGCAATCAGTGCCAACTGCAGCCATTCACTGCCTGTCTCTAAGGAAGACAGCACTTGTAAGTACTGCCCTTATAGTTTCTTATACTGACCCTGTACTTGGGTATCCCCTTGACATAAATCTGGATGGAATATGTTTCTTCTTAATTGCAGGTCCCTTCCGGGGCTTGAGTCAGACATCTTCTCCCTCCTGGATGATAAAAATATGGAAGTCATTATCCTTTCGGAAACATGGTTTCATGAGGAATCAATCAATCAATCAATCAATCAGAGCATTTGTATAGCGCACTACTCACCCGGAGGGTCTCAAGGCGCTGGGGGGGGGGTCCGCTACTGCTCGAACAGCCAGGTCTTGAGCTGCTTCCTGAAGGCGAGGTGGTCCTGGGTCAGGCGGAGGTGGGTCGGAAGGGAGTTCCAAGTCTTGGCGGCCAGGTAGGAGAAGGACCTTCCTCCTGTGGTGGCTCTTCGGATGCGGGGGACGGCGGCGAGGGCGTGGCTGGTCGATCGAAGCTGGCGCGTTGGAGCATAGAAGTTGAGGCGGCTGTTGAGGTATCCTGGTCCTTGGTTGTGTAGGGCTTTGTGTGCGTGGGTGAGGAGCCGGAAGGTGATTCTCTTGTTGACCGGGAGCCAGTGCAGGTCTCTCAGGTGTCCGGAGATGTGGCTGCGGCGGGGGATGTCCAGGATGAGTCGTGCTGAGGTGTTCTGGATCCGCTGGAGTCTCTTCTGGAGTTTGGCGGTGGTTCCGGCGTAGAGGGAGTTGCCGTAGTCCAGACAGCTGGTGACGAGGGCCTGGGTGACCGTCTTCCTGGTCTCGGTGGGGATCCATCGGAAGATCTTGCGTAGCATTCGCAGGATGTGGAAGCATGACTTGTCTGGTCATGGAGAGGGAGGAGTCCAGGATGAAGCCCAGGTTGCGTGCGTGGTCAGTTGGTTTGGGTGCGCTGCCCAGGGCGGGGGGCCACCAGGAGTCGTCTCAGGCGGAGGGTGAGGATCCCAGGATGAGGACTTCCGTCTTGTCTGAGTTCAGTTTCAGGCGGCTGTTCGACATCCATTTGGCTACTTCTGTCATCCCTTCGTGCAGGTTGGCTCTGGCGGTCGCGGGGTCGTTAGTGAGGGAGAGGATCAGCTGGGTGTCGTCGGCGTAGGAGATGATGTTCAGGTTGTGCTGGCGTGCGATGGCCGCGAGGGGGCTCATGTAGACGTTGAAGAGAGTTGGGCTGAGCGAGGAGCCTTGAGGAACGCCGCAGATGACTTCGGTGGCCTCGGATCTGAACGGGGGGAGGCGGACTCTCTGTGTCCTTCCGGTGAGGAAGGAGGTGATCCACTCCAGTGCCTTCTCCTAGATTCCGACGTTGCTGAGGCGCTGTACTAGGGTGCGGTGGCAGACAGTGTCGAAGGCCGCGGAGAGGTCCAGGAGGATGAGGGCCGCTGTTTCTCCGTTGTCGAGCAGGGCTCGGATGTCATCTGTGGCTGCGATCAGGGCGGTCTCGGTGCTGTGGTTGGCCCGGAAGCCAGACTGCGAGAGGTCGAGGGAGCCGTTCGTCTCGAGGAAGGCGGCCAGTTGCTTGTTGACGGTCTTCTCGATGACTTTGGCCGGAAACGGGAGCAGCGTCCAGGCCCTTCCTCCAGATTATCAAATCATCTGGAAGGATGGTGTGGGTTGAAAAGGCGGAGGGCTTGCCATTATTTTGAAAAAATCATTTAATTGTGGAGCCGATTCCCTCACTGTCCCACATTGTGAAATTCTAGTGTTTTCCATCTCCTCTTCCCATGCCTCCACATTTACGGGATCCTTATTTTATCGTCCCCCAGGTCCATCCCATCAATTTATTCAGTCTATTCTTGAAGTTCTTGCAAGTTTGGCCACAAAATCTACTCATTTCACTATTCTGGGGGATTTAAATCTTCATTTTGTTGACTCTAAGAATTCGCAGGCCTCCTGTTTTAGGTGCAATCTAGCTGCCACACAATTGGAGCAAACGGTCCACGGCCCCACTCACTCAGGAGGACACTTGTTGGATCCAAGTTTTCCTAACAATCCCCTTTTGGACGTCCTGGATCCAGTTCCTCTCCATTGGACAGATCATTTTTTGGTCAACATGATCTCCAGGATATCTAAAGCACCAAAAGGCCTCCAAGAGCAGGGAAATGGTTGAACGGCATTGGTCTCAGCTAAATCGGCAAAGCTGGAGCTGATCCCCACCCTGCTTGTGCCCCAATCTGGAAGTTGCTTACAATAAGATCATGGCCTGGCAGACTCAGTCCCTAGATTAAAATATCTCTAAGTGGATAAAAACTTAAAAACCTAATAAAAAGTCTGCCCAGTGGTTTTCCCATGCCTCTGGACTCTTAAAAAAACTGCAAGGTGGCAGAAAGAGAGTGGAGAAAGGATTATGGAGAATATAGGAAAACAATATATAAGGAGAAAGTTAGGGTTTACCACTCTAAAATCCGTCTTTCTCAGGCGTCCTACTTTCAAACCAGAATTGACGAGGCCTGTATTCTCCCTAGAGACATTTTCAAAATTAAATGTTGCTGAATTCTTCTTACAACGCACCTTAATCCGAACCCTCAATTGATAAATGGAACTTGTTGGCTTCCTTCTTTAACACAAAAAATGATGGATATTTGTCAATCCTTTGAAAAAGTCAGTGGAAGAGAAACCTCCAACGCCCTTAACAATATTAGGGAGAGCTTTCCGTTTATCATTTCCTGACCCCTCCTTTTCATTGAAGGAGCTTACTGCTCTTTTTAGTAAAATTAAACCATGAGCCCCCCTCGACCCTGCACTCCCTAGGATTATTGCTCTAGAGCATGAAACTATCCTCCCCGTCCTCTTCAAAATGGTTAAATCTGGGTCTGGAGATGGAGACTGTGCCTCAGGCCTAGAAGCAAGGGTTAGTTAAAACTATTTTGAAGAAACCCAACCTTGCCCCTGCCTGTTTGAGAAATGTCCACCCTATTTCGCTACTACCAGTTATAAGCAAAGTGCAGAAAAACATGTAACTAGATGCCTCTCCAACTTTCTGGCAGACAACAGTTTTTTTCACTAAATTCAAAATGGCTCCCGTCCTAGGCACAGCACTAAGACCATGCTTCTGGCAGTGGTAGAAGAGGCAAAAAAGAGATTGGACCTAGGAGCTATATTGGCTATCATACTCCTGGAGCTCAGTGCGGCCTTCGACACTGTGGACCACTCTATACTTTTGGATAGGGTTGGTAAGGCTGGTGTCAAAGGAAAAGCCCCGAACTGGGGCGGTTCCTTTTTAAAGGGGCGTTCATTTCAGGTTTTTAACAAGGGCTGAGCATCAAATACCTTGACTGTCACATGTGGGGTCCCGAAGGGGTCCTCTGTAAGTCCCACATTAATTAGCATCTATCTGCAACGATTGGCAGACATTGTAGCTTCTTTTGGGATGTCTTTTGTCTCCTACGCAGATGACACCAGCTGGAGTTCTCACTTATGCCGAGCTCTGATACGTCCTCAGTCAATCTTGGACTCTGCTGGGAGCAAATAGCCAGCTGGATGAATCAATCCTGTCTTAAACTTAAGGGAGCTAAAACTGAAATGATGAGTCTCAGGAAGACGTTCCCCATACAACACTATCTAGAATCGCCTACGTGCATGGGTCTTCCATCTGGTAATAAGTCAATTATACAAAATGTCTAGGGATGTGGATTCATGACTCTCTGACAAATGGTAGCCCAGGCCACCAAAATATCAGCTAGCTATTTTGATCTGCTGATAATCCTGCACAAGATTCTCCCACTGCTGCCTCAGACCTCAAGGTGGGTGGTAGTCCAGGCTTTAATTCTTTCCCACCTGGACTACAGCAACTCTTTATACCTGGGTGTTAGACTTGGCCCTTTTTGCAGGGTCATCCCTGAACCTTTTGCCTTCCTCCTGGTATTTTTTCTGACTTGGTGTTGATGGTTTTAGGACTCTGGGCACTTTATCACTGCTGTTCAGTGTAAAGTGCATGTGCTCTCTATGGTAAATCTGGTAAGATTGGTCTAAACCTGTTTGGAGTATTTAATTTACCTATCAGTCCCTTGTAGTGTGGTATCTCATATACCCGGGCCAGTAAATTAAATGCTACTGATGGGCTTGCAGCGTTGCCTGCGCCACCCACCAAAGTAGCCTTTCAAACCTGTCTCGGTCCTCTGTCATTTCAGGACCTGCGTGCACAGTTTACTGCTGCTGTGACATGGCACATAAAGTGGGTGCCAAGTCTGTGACTCCCCTTTTACTACATATCAGTCACTCCTAAGGTAGGCTCTAGCTAGCCCTATGGGCAGGGTGCAATGTAGGTAAAAGGTAGCACGTGTGCCTTAACTGTGTGGCATGTCCTGGTAGGGACAAACATGCATTTTGGTTTCTTACTACTGTGAGGCTGCCCTCTGATAAGAATGCATTGGGGATTCCCTGATATGTGTTTCAGTGGTAGTTTCTGATATGAGAGAAGTAGCGTGATCAAGTTTGGTATGATTGAAATAGTGGTAATAAATGCTGCATAATGGTGTTCGCTGATTTATTATCACTATTTTAGAAGTGCCATTTTAGAAGTGGGCAATTCTGTGTGCTATGTGTCTTTGTGCCTTACTGTTGTATTTTGCTCTGGAGTGACGGACTGGGGAGGTGCAGTGGCTCCAGATGGGCTGGGTGAGTCAGCGCTAGGCTGAATAGGCTGATCTGCATTTGGAGTAGTCGGAGGAGTAGCACCTGGGCCTGAATAGGACTGTGCATGCCTTACACAATGCTGGCTCCACCCCCCTGTAGTATGTCTGGGGCCAGAGCCTACAATAACAATGATGGGGTTTGTGCACTGTAAAGAATTGTTTAAGTGCCCCTCATAACTGGTTTGGAACGGGCACATAGCCCTGTGCCAGGGGGAGAACAAAGATTAGCAGCGGTATAAATGGGGCTGTGACCCCATGTAAATGTTAAACTTTGTGCTTACTTGGACTGGAAGGAGCACCCTGCCAGGAGGAACTGCTGTGGGACCCAGCTGCTGCCTTCTGCAGGGAGGCCCTACGTGCTGGCCTGCCTGTGCCCCTCTGCCCTTGTGGACTTGGGGCAAAGAGCGCTTTATCAGGAGGCAGGCTCCTGCCTCAAAGCATGTAGTGAGAGATGAGTGGGGAGCACGGCATTGCTGCATTCTGGTGCTCCTGAAGAGAGGGAGTCTTGCCCACTCAAAGCGCATGGTAAGCGTTTCATCTTTTTTTGTACCTTTGAGCCCAAGAGGGAGGTTCCTGCCTCAAAGCCCATAGTGAGAGATGAGTGGGGAGTGCTGCATTGCTGCATTTTGGGGCCCCTGAAGAGAGGGGCCCTTGCCCACTCAAAGCGCATCGTAAGCGCTTTATCTTTTTTACACCTTTGAGCCCAAGAGGGAGGGTTCTGCCGCAAAGCCCGTAGTGAGGGCTTTATATTTTGCTCCGGATGTGACCAGGGCGAGAGCAGCTGTACCGCTAGAAGGAATTAAGGCAGGAACGAAGCCTGACCGTGGGCTGGGCTTCTTTGACGGAAGAGGAAGCAGACGGGTGTGCCCCAGAAGAAGGAAGTTCAGGTTCGAGGTTCAGGTGATGAGAGGAGAGCCTCACGAGCCCCAAGGAGACAAGAGAGTGTGTGCAGAGTGGACTCAATGGAGACTTCGCTCCGGGTCCTACCGCAGCGGCCCTTCGCTTGTCAGGGGCGGAGCAGTCAGGCATTTCTTTAACCCCGGGCCGCTGTGATGAAAGGCTCCACAGTTCTGACCTTGTGCAGATGCACCGCAAGGTCGCTGTCAGCTGCAACTGTATCGAATAGTGGGGCACCTTGGCTTCCGGAAACTGTACGGGTGTCCCCGAACTGGAGTACAGGTGCTCCAGCACTCCCCCATCTTGATAACTGGGGCCCGTTTTCAAGGATAGTACTGTGAATGTCTCACTGGTGGCATAATTTGGGCACAGTGGTTTGCTCACTGATGGCCAGGCTCCGATTCGCAGGTCGTCTTCAGATGCACAGCGGTGCTGTTCTAAGGACAAGGGCAATATGTCTAGCCATATATTAGCACCCTACACGTGTGACCTTGACGCCTGCTTAGTGGCACAGTGTTTCTAGTGATTAGGGTGTGGTTACAGGCATTTTGATGACAAGGGCCTAGTGGCACAAGTGATTTGTGTAATGGTGGTAGGCATATCTGATGGCCTGGGATTTCCCTAATATGTGTACGCTATAAGTGTTCGCTCTGGTGCACAGGGGATAATGTGCTTACATGAGGTGCTCTGCTAAGTGTATCCTTGCCAGTAGCTACTGGTTGTTTTCACTAACTGTGAGTTCTAATAGTTATGACAGTGGCCCGATTGGCCCTGTGGTGTATATAATCCCTGTAAAGTTATACCTAGTGCCAGGTGGCACAGTGTATATACGTTATTGTATTCTAATGTGTTTTATGAGTAATACAGAGGCTATTTTTTTACATAACCTTGTGGTGAGTTTCTTTTGTGGTGGGCCTAGTGTGTCGCTGCTGTGTGAGTGTGTTGCGCAAATGCTTTACACATTGCATCTGGGATAAGCCTGATTGCTCTGCCAAGCTGCCAAGCTACCAAGGGGGTGATCAGGGGTTATTTCAGCATGTAAATCCCTTGCCCTGACTAGAGTGGTGGTTTCTGTCTGGCTTAGGCACATGCCGTAGCCAACCAGAAATCTCATTTCTAACACTGGGTTCCCCCAAAACCGCCATTCAGAGACTTCAAGTTGTAGAAAATGCAGCTATACGGATGATCCTGGGCATTCGGAGGTCCCAATCAGCCCAGCTGGGGCAGAGGGAGCTGAATTGGCTCCCAATTGCGCAAAGAATTTAATTTAAGTCTCTGTGCATTGCCCATAGAGTCTTTCGTGGGAAAGGCCCTCCCATCCTTCAGCAGCTCATTACCCACTATGTTCATAATAGGGAATTCCACTCCTCTAACCTGCACTTGGTCACTGTCCCTACTGCTAAATTAGGTAGAAAAGGAGGACGCTCCTTTAGCTTTAATGTTGCAAAGCTATGAAATTCTCTCCTCTAAGCCATTAGGTGCCTGGATTTCGAACTGCGCTTTCGCAAAGCCATTAAAACCTGTTGCTTTCAGCCCTGATCTTTCATATGCTCGATCTTGTCCGATCTCTGTTTTGCTGTTCATAATCTTCCTCTTAACCCTGGGATGCCTGTGCATCCCCATGCGTTCTACAAACCCCATAGCATATCATTCTTCCATGTGTTCATCGTTCCCTTTGCCTCCTTGCTTGCTTGTTAGACCATGTGGTTGGCAGACATTTTGTGCATCCATCCAGTGTGCCATCACATGCATGTTGAAATGTTTATATTTTTTATTTTGCACCTCCTTGCCTCACAATAGGTTTCTTCTCGTCCTCCCAAACACATTATTTGCAATTATAGATTTATTTTTTATTTTTTATATAAATATTTCCTTTTGAATTCTTTCTTTTTTCTTATAATTATGATTTTCTAATTTAATTTTAATTTTATAATTGAAATTTTTGTTTTTTTATTTATTTTGCTTTTTACCATGGTCAGTCCATCCATCATCCATCCATCCATCCATCCATCCATCCATCCATCCATCCATCCATACCTCCATCCATCTATCCATCCATCCATCCATCCATCCACCGAAGGCTCACTGCATTCTTTTTTTAGGTATAATTCCATTACCTCCTGGACTCCCAGGCTGCGGTGCACTGCAGACACATCAGCATCATTTATTTTTGGAATGATTATTTTATTTCCCCCGGGCCGCATTGCCTGCCACAGGTGCACACTAAGCTCTCATTTTTCCAAAGATTGTTATTCCATTTACCCATGCAGTTCCCTGAGTGCCACATGTATCTCCTTTAGAATATATGGACATACAGGAAAAAGCTCTCTCTGTATGTTGTGTTATCCTATTTTGAAATAACATGTTATGTTGTGGTGGTGACTTTAAGGTGGCTGATTTATTATTACCTAAGTAACCAACCGCACTAGTATTGTCTTTGTCTGTACTAATTCAAACTGCAACAATGCTACATTTCACTAGATGTTTTTCTTGCTTGTTTGCATTTAGGTACACAAATGAAGAAGAGACATCACCAGCAGTACTGCCAAACAGAAGGCCTGTACAGTGACAACAGTCCTCCAATCTCTTCCACTTGTACAGCATAGTGCCACTGTCAAATAAGAGCGTTAAGATGGCCCCAAAGAAAGTTGCTTCCAAGTAAATGGTCAGTGAGAAGAAGCAGCTTTCCACCAGAGATGTGTTGACCACAACCAACCGGCCTTGGAAGAACCTGGGAGCAGCACTCCTGCAACAACAACATCATCCAAATCTAAGCTCAAGACCATGTCTGCCCCTGAGGCAGCCACTGCAATTCTGGCGACGCCAATGAGCAATGATGCTGAACTGAATTTATGTGGTGGCAGACATTAAGACTTGATTTCAATTAATAATTCTAATGTTTGTGCCTGATGGGTGATCACTTTTCTGGAAGGTGATTGGCCTTTACAAACTTACTTAGTGAAAATGTACCTGTACGCTCCACTCCGATCCTTGTTTTCATCACCTAGAAAGGCTGCCCCAAAAGATCATTTGATTTTCAATAGATTGCCAAATTCCAAGGTGTTGCTTGCATTAAAGAGGAGATACAATTGCATGTCTACCACCGTGCTTGGATTGGAACAGGTAACTATTGCACCAACAATGAGTGATATAATATTGATTGATTTAGAGTGATGATTGATGATTGATGATTAATGTGGTGGCAGACAGTGAGGGAGAGTGTTGTAAACTTGATTTAGATGATTTGCAATGTTTGAGACCTGATGGGTGATCATTATTCCTGAAGTTGTTTGGACCTTTCACACCTAACGAGATTTACTTGGAGGGTACACTCCTTTTTTTCTGGTTCCTGATTGACTAGACTAGCCACTTTAGTTAACAAACACAAACCTATACAAAATACTGCAATTCTGTTTTTCTACTTATGATTCAACAGCAGTGCACTACACCTCTATCTTGCTCAGGTCGGGACCGGGACAGAGTTTGTTGGAGTCAGGCGGAGGATGGAAGGACTCAGGGTGAGACTACCTCACCAACAGCTGGAAGAAGCAAGATATCGACTTCCAAGGGAAACCATGACCCTGAGGCCCAGTACTCAGCTATACGGAATGGAGAGAGGTGCATTTATTAGAAAAATGCACTGAGTGTGTGTGGTCCATTAGTGTCAAAAGTGCAACTCCAAGTCCTCTTGTTTTTTGCTCTGCCTCTGAGTCTTCTTGGTATGCTCATCAAGAAACGTACCTTTCTGCCCTTCTCCTTGGCACTACAATACAGTTTCTGTTTTAAATCTGCAGGCCTTCTCGTCTCCTGCACAAACAAAAGGTGAAAGCACTGCTCAAAACTCCTGTTTACTTACTGGATCACTCCAGACAGGCACCCAAGAGTGACGTCCATTTCCAAGGAGAATGCAGATGCACCATCCAATTTGGCAATACAATATAATTTTTCCTTTAACAATCATATTTTTAGAACAGGGTAGATTTACTCCTCCATAATTAGATTTTTGCAAACCTACAGTACAGACAGAACATTTTGATATCTGATAACTTGTGTATCTGAGGCCGAAGGACTGTTTGCAATGCATGTAACTATACTGTATCATACTCATTTCTTTGTTTCCTTCCACAACAGATTGATGATGATGATGATGTGCTGCTCATTGCCCAGATAAATATTATCCTTGTGTAATGTTTGTCTTTGTCACACCTTTTGCTAAACCCCCTATCCCATCCATGAAACAAACCCCTAACCCTTCTTTCCCGGGCCGTGTGATTTATTGAGGTGTGACTAAATTTACACCATATATGAATCACTATACCACATATATCACATACACTTGGTGGGGCAGATGAGTGAAAGCGAAAACCAACTCACTGCAGGATCTTCTATTACCTAAGCAATATCCCACACTGGCCCAATTTACCCACCCACACATAAAAGTGATCCATATTTTAAATATAGAAGAACATAATTCATCAGCAGCATTAGTCAGGCCTTGTGTTGCCTACATGCTTAACCTTGTACGCTCCAGACTTTGAGTCCACTTTTCATGACTTGTGGATTTTGTAACTTTAGTTTTAATTAAATACTAGCTCCCCATTGCTCAGAAGAAGTTATTATTGCTATTTGTTGTTATATTATCACTATCCGGTATTCTGTGCTGTATCTTGTAGTAGTCTGGTTTCAATTCTTCGAAAACGTATGAGATAATATACTACCCACTAACTCAGTGTTTTATTTCAATTTAGTTGTCTGAGATAGATAATCCTTCCGATTAATCCTACAGTTAGCGCACACCTAGGTGGGAGTGGGACCTTGCTTGTGAGGTTGTGATGCCTTTCCTGCTATTGCTTCATCCATATTCAGGTAAGAGAACTATGGGGTGAAGTGAACTAGTTGAGTTAGTAAGTAAGCAACTAACTTCTACTGCAGATAAGTAATTGTTTATATAGGTTGTTGTAGGCAATATAGGTCATGGCAACATCCCCCTTAAGGTAAAGATAGTTATAGTGGGTAGTAAGACAAGGGTAGATAACTAATTATAACTAACCGGTAAACACTGTTATAAACAGATTTAACACCTTGGCTGCTAGGGAGATTTTCCTGCTGTGCTGCAGATGGATTATTTCCATTGTTCATGACGAGCTCAGCTCGTCATGAGCAGCGAAGGGGTTAAAAAACAGGATGCACAAAAACCATTTTTTAAAAAGGGCTTAGAAGAGGGCATTGTCTATACGGGTCTGGAGCTGGTCCAGACTCTGCTTTATACTCACTAGCTGGCTTTCAATGTGGCCAAGCCGCTGCAGGAGGCGACCCTGGAATTGTCTGTTCAAGCGGGAGGGGGGGCAGCAGTGGCAGCCAGGGCCCGTGACAGCTGCCGGGCTGCCGGGGATGTAATGGCCGGAGGCTGAGCTGACTTGCTGAACTAGGGCCCATGTCAAAGGCAGCTACATCCACCTTTTCATCCTTTAGGGCCATTGGAAATTGATGTGCTTATGATTAGGAGAGTCACAGGCCAATTTTATTTTTACCAACACATGCCTCAAACAAAAAGCACCGACTGTCTGGCAGAAAACAATTAAGGAAGAATAATACCAGATTAAAAAAGAGTGATTTGATTTTCTTTCTTTTAAAGGCCTTTCTTGTTACTAAACAGACAGTTTGAGTGGAAAAATAAGATTAGATTACCTCTCATTAAGGATTATGCATTATGCACTATGGAGTACAAGTTGGTGTGCTAAATTAATTAAGACATACTATAGTGCTTCAGGTTTTTGATGCTGTCTGTAGCTGAGGCAGGTGCAGTTAAAAATTATCTATCTTAAATTCCAATGGCCCTGCTCTTTTCCAAATGCCTTTCACGTTTTACCTTGACTCCAAAGAGGCAGATGAATAATAAATAAGATACTACGCCACACACGTCATGTATAAAATGCATATATTATTATCCTGTAGTAAGTAGACGGTGGGGAAAATGATACACTGCACGACAGGGAAATGAATGGGCTATATAGATTGTATTTTGGCACATTCATCACATTGTATCCCATATGCCAAACCTGAAATCAAATTAGGCATTTATTTCCACTTTACTCACTGGCCTCGCCCACCACCCCAAATTATTTCCAACACATTTATTTGCTGGGTAGTAAGGAAAGGAAACTTGACTTACTCTAATACATGGTAAGGTAGAGGAATTAGGCAGGTAGGTAGAGGTTTTGCTATAGAATAGAAGGGTGTCACTGATCATTGATGCATTATGTAGCTAAGTTTGGCTTATTCAGTCACTGTCGTTGATGAAAGTGGAAAGAGAAAAACCTTAACAGGCATATAATAAATCTGTTATGGGAAACCATGAAATATATTTTGGAATCACTTCACTTGGCTATAAAAATGTGGCACATGCCAAGAATGGATTTTTTCATTTTTTTTGTAAGCTGGGACGGAAGAACCTAACAAAGAATAAAGGAGTGAAGAGGTGATTGGGTGGGTGAAGGGAAAAACACATGTGTTCAGTTTGCAATGCATTGTAAACTTTGTAAATGCTGCATTAACTGAAGCAGACGCATATTGCACAGTCAATACTGCAGTCACAAATTGAACCATACTGCACTTCGGTAATGGGCGGGGGTTGATGACTGATAATGGGTGGAATACATATCTGCCTTGCTTAACAAATACAGAGAGTCAATGGATTAGAACAAAAATTAAAATACCCCTCAAGTGTGAACCATTGTTTTGATAACCATAAAACAAAGTAAGTGAAGTTGGTGAGCAGCATTCCCCTCTCCATAAGAGCTCCTTTGTTTATTCATCCAAGCAATTATTCATTCATCCTTTCATTCTTCTATATTCACCCATAGCCACCATGATTTATGCATTACTTTCTCTCATCCAGTCATTCACCAAACTGTTCAACCCATTATCCATCCACTTAGTATCCACCCTTTCTTTCAACCATCCTTTCACACATCCATCTATTTACCCACTACCTAGCCATGTATCCTTTCACACACCCATGCATCCTTTCACTCATATACCATTTCACCCATCCTTGCTTTTAACTTTCCGTCCTTTCCCGTTTCCATCAGGCCATCATATTTAGCATTCATTATGTGAGCTTTTGCTAAGTGGCAGATAGAAGAAGCCATAAGTGAACCACCGCTGTAGCTGGTAAAGCAGGGGGCTCACAATCACAAGTCACAATGATGCCCTTGTAGCTATTGAGTATAATAGGGAGTGTCAATAAGCAAGCAATTTGACTTATCACCATCCGTCCCTACAGCTGCTTCTCCCCCTCCAACCGAATCTCCTTCTTCTCCTGCAGAAGCACTTGAGCCTGCGGCACTGGTGGTCTGTGTGGCTAGAAAATAACATACATTATATAGATGCCAGATACTCCTGCCCTTATTTTTTTAATAAAACAAATACAACTGCAATACATCAATAGAGTTGAGCACTGCAGAATCTTCTATCAAAAATATCACTCTGGGTATTTTGTTGGTTGACAATGTTAGAAAAGTCAGGTAGTCAAGCCAACCAAAACACTTTCCATATGGAGGGGCAGAGCTATAGCCTATGATGATGATGACGATGATGACTCTAAGTCATTGAAGCACAAGGATGGGGTAGAATAATAATGGTCAATAAAATACATATGGTGTTGGTTGACAAATGCAATGAGACCTCATACTTTCCAGCCATGCTGCACTGTCGTGAAAACTGTTGGTATACTGTATAGTTTAATTACCCAGCACAACATTGGGGGGGAGTTGGCGGTGGTTAATTACCATAGCAACTCTCTTGTTAACTGTTAGAGCATGAGCAAGAAAAAGAAAGTCTTCTCAACAAACATAAATGGTGAATATTATCTACAATACTAGCTTACTTGGGCCTGCAATCTTCGCAGTGAACAGCAGAGTACCAATAATCTGTTCTTGGTCTTACAGTACCACAAGATATATAGGGGAGAGGGAAAGATTACCAACAAAGCAGACAAAAACTACAGACTGGTACAAACTGGAAAAAAGTCAGCTACAAAAAACCCCACGAAATAAGGGAAAAAAGATAATGCAGGAATAACAGGAATTTAACAAAAATTGGATAGGGGAGTTGGGAAAAATGGAAACAGTATAAAAAAAAATAAAACAGCAACATTAAAAGTAGTCTAATAGTGGGCAGAAGTAAAAGTTAGAAAAATAATAACAATAAATAATAGGACTTACTGAGCTGAGTCGAGCCCTCAGCAGTGGCACTGGTGGTCGGCGCCTCCTCCCCAGCTCTTCCTAGACCCACCTCTGCACCGCCCCTCTTGTTGCCCTTGGGTGCTGATATTAGTAATAAAGAAGCTTTTAAAAAAATGATTAGTGGTACAGTTAATCTGCACAAAATTATTATGACAGGCAAACGCAGCAACAGTGTACTTATCTAAATCATCACCTATAGTACTAGTATCGACTATCATTGAGTTGGTCGTGCTAATCCTAAAATCCCTTTTTCAAATTTCCTTAACAAAAACGACATTTGGAACTAGTGCATTGCAAAGAATGATCTTTGATTCTATTCTAATTTCTCAACGCCCTTGCTGGACCAATATAATCTCCCTGTTTTGCAATGCATAGATGCACACTAATATTTCACATCACTGAGAAGTTTCTTAGGACTGTACGAGCTACATTGAGAAAGTCACAGAGAATGCTAATTCACTGATATCACCAATTCACTATTGTGACAGGAGGACAGAGGACTTTGCAATAGCTTCATAAATAATCAGCCAAAGCAAGCACTGACAAGTATGATTAGGTAGTGCTGAGCACCTGCCTTGTTCAAATTGGATGTTAATGTTATGTTATGTTATGTTATGTTATGTTAAAAGCACTTATAGAGCGCACGTTCACCTGACGGTTTCATGGCGCTAAGGGCGGTAAGGAGAGAAGCGCAGCAAGGAACTAGATTAGATCACCATATGCTTGAATAAATATCCGTGTCTTAAGCAGTTTTCTAAACTGGGCTTAGGAAGTCACCTATCTTAACTCCACAGGGAGGGAGTTCCACAATTGAGGGGCCACGATGGCGAATCTAGAGCCACCGTGCTTCTTGCATTTGAAAGAGGGCCTTGCTAGCAGGTTCAAGTGGGAGGATCACAAATCTCAAGAGGGGATGTAGCGTTTGATCTTGGAAGAAATAAAGGTTGGACAATTGCCGTGAAGGGCTTTAAAATAGTGCATCCCAGCTTAAAAGCACACCGCTTGGCCACAGGTAGCCAATGTAGTTTCTGCATGAGAGGTTTGACGTGCTGCCACATAGGTAGATCAAAAATTAGTCTAGGGGCTTGATTTTGAACAAACTGCAGGCGTCTCAGTTGATAAGCTGGGATGCCAACATACAATGAATTAGCATAGTCCAATCGGGAAATAACCAAGGCTAAGATAACCAGGGTCAAAGCTTCCCAGGACAAGAATCTGCTGATCTTTTTTATTCTCCGCAGTTGGAAGAAACTAGCGGAAACCACTGAGCCGATCTGGGTGTTCAGGGACAAGTCTTTGGAAATCACTATTCCCAAACTTTTGGCAGAATTAACTGGCACAGGGGAGTTACCCAAAGAGGATGGCCAAACATTGGAGTGCCACGGGTTAGAAGCGCCACCCATGAGAATCAGCTCGGTTTTATCTGGGTTCAACTTAAGTTGGTTGTTATTCATCCAGTCACTTATGAAGATCATGGTGGCTCGAAAGTTGGATACTGAGGATGATGAGCAGTTGATGTCAAACACCAATTGAAGATCATCAGCATAGTTGTACGTTCCTATCTTTCTTTCTCTCAGGGAGTGAATTAGGGGACAGTTATACAATTTAAAAAGGATGGGGGAGAGAGAGGAGCCCAGGGGAGCCCCACATGTCAATACCCTCTTTTTGAAAGAAAAGTTAACAAGCTGCACCGCTTGAAACCGATTGCTTAGAAAAGAAGAGAGTCACTCCAACGCCAGACCCTGGTTCCCAGCATTACTGACACGGTCGATCAGAATAGTATGATTGACCGTGTAGAATGCAAATGACAGGTCCAAAAGGACCAGGGCCCGGGGAGCGCCATTGTTGCTCCATTCCTAAGTTCATCCAAGACTGTCAGAATGACAGATTCCGTAGAATGGGCAGGCCTAAATCCTGCCTGGTGGGAATCTAAGACTTGGGAATGTTCAACAAATGAACTCAAACAGTTTGCCACATAGGCCTCGAGGACTTTGCCCAAGTAGGGAAGCAAGGAGATGGGGCGATAATTACTAAGGACTGACGCGTCCGTGCTCGGTTTCTTCAAGATAGGAAGAATTTCTGCACTCTAGAATATATCGGGAATAATGCCAAGGGTGAGTGAGTTGTTAAGAAATGAGAGAGGGGGGTCAGGACAGATAGAAAAAGCTTCTTGAAGTACAAGAGGGGGACAACAATCAGTGGGAAAGCCGGAGCCAACCTTTTTTAGTAGATCGAAGAAGGTCTTCTTTGAGATCGGGGGGAATTGATCCATCCGGACTAGGCTCTGGCAAGTGTTTGAACCGGACGTGGAAGGAGTAGAAGAAGGGATGCTGGCTTTGATGGCAGCAATTTTCTCGGTGAAATATAAATTAATAGAGTCACATAGGGACTGTGATGGGGATAACTTCTGCGTGACCCTATCTGGGTTAGAGAGCTCATTAACTATGGAAAAGCTGTCTCTAGATTTATTGGTTGAATTAAGAATTTTGTGAGAGAAATATTCTTCGTTGGTATGTAGGATCTCTTTTTTATATTCTTTCAGGATGGTTGAATAAATGGCCTTCTTGTCAATAAGATAGTGATGCCTCCAGCTGCGTTCAGCCTGTCTTAGAGTAAGTTTCTTATTTTCTAAGTTGTCATGGGGTCTTAAGATCCTTATTTTCTTGAGCGGAGTGACACAGTCACTTGCGCGCTCAAGCCACCGCTTGATGCTCTCTCCCTGGGTCTGAAATGCCTCCTGAGCGGAGGGGGAAGTGTCAGTTAAAAACAAGCCAAAGAGATCCATATTCGCATGTCTCCAATTTCATGACATTAGATTCTTTTTAAGTTGAGGTTTGGATGTGGGAGCAACATGTGGTAAATAAATAAATTACCGGTACTATTTTTCTATGCATTAAAGGTAAAAGGATAGCTCAATAAATGAGAAGCAGAGTCCGTGGTATCTGAGTCATACGGGCTTTAATTAAGTGGCTCGAGCCAATGGACATCGGGTTCCATCACCTACTAAGGCTCAGGAAGGGACAATCTCGACCTCGATCTTCACGTTTCATTAACAGCATACAGTATATATAGTAAAACCATACAGTTGCATTGAATACAGTAGGCGTAACAAGTGAAAAAGGAAAGATAAGAACATATGGGCGTGAAAAGAAGGCGTGCACAGGGCGTGCACGGAGGTGTGTGATGTAGACGTCACAGAAGTGTCATAAGTGGGTGGACACATGGAGGGGGCTTTATGGGCAGCTGGAACCTTTAACCTACTGGTGCGCGCAAACGAGTCATGACGTGTAACTGGGGAGAGCTGGGGGCCGCTGACTTCTAGCACTAGAAGAGGAGACTGAAGTCTGGGATGTCAGAACGACCTGTACCTATAGCGTATCTGATATCTTGTGTTTAGAGTACATGTTGCTTGATTCTAGAAGTCATCAGGGCAAAGGCTACTTGTCACTAAAGGCTGATGTATGCATATATTTCTTCATGTATTGCGTGAACTATGGGTCTTCTATGGATACTAATTCAGTAAATTACTTGCATGGAGACAGGAAGACTAGACTGTAGATGGATATGTTTATGCAGTTCGTTAGCTAGGAATGTGAAGCCGGGGAGCTGAACAGATAACTGTAGGCATAACATATTCTTGGCAGGCAGGCCAGGCCGAGCCGGGCACCGCGCTGCTTGGCAGGAAGTAAGTGAAGGGTCAGGGATGCGGGCGGGGCTGCATCTCTCGGAGTGATTCAGGAGACTTGAGGCCTGGATCTCGTGTCCGGGCCCTGCAGAGCCCTAGAAACGGGTGTAACTCGATGATTTAACGTGCACAATGTAAAGACGTTGGCAACATAGGCCTAAAAGCCTAATTCACGTTGCTTTCAGGAGGACTGGATAACTGACATACTAACGTTGGACGCAACTGTAAATGCGTCTTTATTCTCGGCCATGGAGGGAAAATGCATATTACTCATGCACATATACTACATGTTGGGGAACACGTAGGGACACACAACAGGGCAAAATTCAATTTTCCTCAAACAGAGAGGAAAAAAGTTATGATATGATGATCTGAGCAAATACATGGGGAGATCTCCAGGTTAGCTGTCCAGATTTGGTCTAGGATATGCCCTTTTATATGTGTGGCACCCCTTACGTGTTGGGTGCAATTTATCCCAACTATGAGGTCTGTCAGTTCCACCGAACTGGAACTTTCCCTAGCATCTTTGGGCCAATAGTTGAAATCACTGATAATCAGCATTCTGGCACTGTTTGGTAACAAGATGAGATATAATTTCACCCAATGCCTGGGGTAACAAAGGCATGTGCTGGGGGGGTCTAAAAAGAGGGCGTAAATGAAAGATGATGAAGGGGATCACATAATAAGATGCTTAACATAACTAAACGTAACTTACCTCTGAAAGTGACCAGCATGCTATTCTGATTTATTTTTTGCATTGTAGAACATAAACACACCAAATAAATAATACTCACCAAGCCCAGTAATCTCACCGCCTAGCCGGTCCGGCTTCCGGTCAAGGATATCTGCCCAGCAGTGAGACAGCTGCTGGGCAGTGCATTGGACTTGGCTGGTGCACCACACACACCTGTGCATCCTCCCTCAGCACAGCCGACATTCCCGCAGTGGGTTTCCGCTGCCAGCATTGAGGGGAGGTGGTGCTGCATAAAAAACACTAGTGCTGCAACCTCAGCCTCACAAACGTTTGCCTAGGGCTACACCCCTTGTCGGCTCTGCTGTCTGCATGGTAGGCTGCTCCTGCTTCTTGCAGTTCGGGGTTGAGAGCCTGACTAAGCTACACAAGAATTGGCAGGGTATGCTGTACGGCACTACCTACTGGGGATATGCCAGTTGAGTCCTGATATGGGTGGCCCCTTTGTGGATGAGCATTCTATGATAGACTAAGAGGGCCATTATGTCATTCTGGAAGGCAGACTTGATGGGAAACCCCCATTGTTGGTGGCGGTGTATGACCCAAATGGAGGACAACCTATTTTCATTGCCTCCATTATGCCTGCACTCAGGCGCAATTGCAACAGCGGAGACACAATGTGCAGGTGGCGGCCATTTGTCGCAGCCTGAACCCATGCATGGGGAGTAGTGACATTGTTCCATGCTACATTCTCTGCACACATTAATTGGCATGGCATATGGCAGCAAGACTATGGTATGCAAATGTATATGTATTGAGTAACTGGGCCAAATGCTCTCTGACCACAACCCCTTGTTGGTAGCCTTCTCCTGGGTTCGACCATGCCTGGTAATACCTACATGGTGCTTGCAACCTATGGCGCTAACTGATTGTCCATTTAGGACTCATGTGGATAGGCACATTGCTCGATACTTTGCAGGCAATGAGAGGTCAGCGTTGGATACGGTGGTGGAATTGGACACATTTAAAGAGATACTGGGGGGTATCTGACAACACAGCATGGTATGAGGAAGGGGCTACGTGAGGAGGTGATGGGACTGGAGGATCAGATAAAAGAAGCAGAGAGAGTAGGTGGTCAATCAGGAGACACAGAAGGGCAGATTTACAATAAACGAATACAGCGTGGTGCAGCAAGTCATTTTGCTGCGTCACGTTAGTTTGGAAGCACAGGGATGCAACATATTTACAACAATATCTCGCATATCCGTGTTTCCCCCTGCGCTGGCGCACAAACTGGTGCCATGCGTCAACACAGGCACCCTTGCACCATGCTGCAAGAATGCCTGAGTCAATAGGATGATTGTTTATGTGCAGGAAGTGTTCCTTTCTTGCACATAAATCATCAGAAACGGCATTTGATCTCTTCTATGTGTGCTGCATTAGCACACATGGAACTTGTAAAGCGTTGTTATTTAAAGGATTGTTTATGTGCCGGAAGGGACACCTTCATGTACATAAACAATAATTTGAGGTTACATTTGCTGCAGAATTCAGCATGGATAGAAAGAGGAACAAAATGAGGAGAAATTAATACATTTCTCCTCGTTGCACCTCCCTACGCCTCCCCTGGGGAGGCGTAGAAATCAGACGCATTTCCAGATTCACGATTTCTTGTAAATCTTGAAATGTGTCAGGTTCCATGGGTGTTGCATGGGAACACCCCCAGCAATACCCATGGAACGGCCCTTTCACTCAAAATGCTGCGTGTAAAGGGGCTGTATTTACAAGGACAGGAAAAGTGCCACAGGGTGGCTTTTCAAGTCCTTGGAAATGTGGGGCAGAGAAATGAGCTGCCAGTGCGTCACAAAAAGTGACGCACTGGCAGCACGAGGGGCTTGTAAATCTGCCCCACATTACTTTGCTGGGCCTTCAGGGTGGAGTTTAGAAAGGTGCTTCAATGTCTGTCTACTATGGAATGCAAGGAATACATTAAATGTCAATATGATCAGGGAGATAAGGGCCACAGCCTGTTGGTTTGGTTGTTGAGGGCGGAGACTCAACGTGTCCCTACATGGGTGATCTGGTCAGATACTGGGTTGGTAATGAACTAACAACTAGACATCAATAGAGAATTTGAGACCTATTGTGGGACCCATTACAGAGTTAATGTGGGGACAGACCTGGCGACAGTGTCAAAGTACCTGGGAAGCATTGAGGCTCCGGCCCTAAACCTACTGTAGAGGCAGGACTTGGGTGCTCCGCTGACTTTGGAGAAGATTAAGTTAGCCATTAGACAGACTGCAGTAGGCAAGACACTGGGCACAGATGGGCTGCCCATTGAGGTTTATGCCATGTATCAGGCTCAGCTGCCCCAAGGGCTTCTCCAACTCGATGAGAAACTGAAAGAGCGAGGTAATCTATCTGACTCAATGAAAGAGTCCTTAATATCAGTGCTCCCGAAGCCGGGTTGTGACCCAATGGGAGTTGGATCATTCCGGCACCTGTCATTGCTTAAACTCAATAACAAACAACTGATGCCACTATGACAGACAATTGTGCATTTGGGTTAAAATTGTTTGATCCCTGGCAGGAATATTTTTCTGAATTTACGCCATCCGTTTTGCATTATGGGCTGGGCATGTAAGACAAATGCACAGTGATGGGTGGCCTCCGTGGATACTGAAAAGGTATTCAACACTCTGGGATGGGTTCGTATACAGACAGTACTAATCAAAATGGGTATGGTATCTGAGTTCCACTGATTGATTGCGATTATTTATAAGTGTCCCTTAGCTTAGGACCTTAAAGGCGAGATTATCTCAGACAGGATTTGGATAGAGAGGGGAACCAGACAAGGCTTCCCCTCTCTCCATTACTATTTTCCTTGACCATGGAGCCATAGGGGTCCTCGCTGGAGTATCTGGGTTTTGGGGCAACCCCAAGAGGTGTCTCTATATGCAGATAACACATTAATATACCTGAGGGCAGACCTCAGTCTACTGCCCAATGTCATGGACGTACTGGATGAGTTTGGACGACTATCCATTCTTAGGATTAACTGGGATAAATCATGTTTGTACCCAGATGCCCAATATGCAACACCGTGCAGGTATGGATGACCTGTTTGACATGATTAAATACTTAGGAATTTAAACATACCATCCGGAGTACAACTTTACTTATGGTAATCTAGGGAAGGCATTGACTTTGATCAGACAGTCCATGTCTTTTTGGATACAGTTGCCTTTGTGCCCCATGGGTAGAGTGCCTATAGTGAAAATGTTGGCCCTTTCAAGACTTCTTTATTTTTTTACTGCTTTGCCAGTAAGGCTGAAAAAGGCTTTGTTCAGAGATCTGCAACAATTACTTATGCGTCTCATGTGGGCCACCGGGAGACATAGGGTGGCAATTAATACTCTTGTACACTCTACTGCAGGAGGGTGGCTGGGGGCCCCCAATTATGATTTATTATGCTGCCGCACCACTCCAATGACCGATGCACCGGCTGAGTGCCTTACCAAGCCCTGGGCACGGCATGGCCCAACTCAAGCTCGGTAACTGCTTTATTGGAGTGACTCCTGAGCACTCTTGCCACTGAGAGGCAGTCATTATGTACTGCTGAGGGTGGCTTTTTGGCGTTGGAAAAAATATGTGCATTGCAGTATGAAAGTGGTGCTTTACACCACAAATCTTCCGCTGTGGGCCCCCCTCTGGTAGAAGACGCTAGACTGGCCATTGAAGGAATTGGTAGATGCATGATAACCTGGCCTGTGCCAATTCCTTTTGTACTCGACCCTACGTGGGGTTATGGGCTAGAGTGGGGGTCAAAGCATGAGTTACACCAGGCTGCATGTAACTTGTTAAGGTACTTGACTCGAGACGGACGAGGCAAGTGATCATGGGGCTGTGTCCAGCACTGCTGCAAGGATCTATTATCTTGGATGTGCAGGCTCTCATGGGGTGGTGGGAAGACCGATTGGTGGTAGAAATACCGGTGAACTTGTGGGAGCGCTGCTTGGGGTCAATCAAACCGGTTTCTCGGAATGCTCACTTTCGCTTCACCCAATTTAATTATGTACATCATGCTTATCTCTCCCAAGACAGGATAGGAAAAATGCATATTGGTGCCAGATCCTCCTGTCCTTGATGCCAGATGGAGGACGCACATTTTTTGCTCATGGTGTGGACGTGCCTGGTAATAAGCATGTTCTGGAGGGACATCATGCAATGTTTTTCCAAAGTGACCACCTCTATGTTACCACAGGATCCGCTTAGATGTTTACTTAATGCAGGTGCTGTGAATAGGGAAATGAGGCAACTTGCTGGCTTTCAGATCCTAGCTCTGGTGTTCACCAAGCATTGTGCAGAAATGATGTGGAAATCCATTACAGCTCTGGCAACACACTTGTGGCAGTAATATGTGGTGAAATAGGTTTCATGCAGATACTAAAGCAAGGGGAGGGAGGTGCAGTTATATGGACCAGTGGGAGTTTATATTGAGAGAATGGACCTATTACTTGACACAAAGCCCAAAAGGAGTGGTGTGATTGTGAGAGGAGTATGTCACCAAGATACTATGAGATCTGGGGAAAGACTAGTTGCAGAGTGCAAGGGGTTGAGAAGTTACCATTTGCCATGCTTCGTAATGAGTTTTGTGACACACAGAGAGGGGGAGTGCATTTAAGGACGGATGGGGCCACATACTGATCATATGTCAGAGATGCAGTTGGGAGGGGTGGGCAGAAGTTGATTGAGTTCTGTTCTGTTCATTTGATATAGTGTGCTCAACTGATTTCTACTCAAATGGTAGGTATTGTATTGTATTGTAATTGCATTTATATAGCGCTTACTACTCCTGACGAGGTGTCGAAGCACTTTTTCAGCGAGTAGCACGGTACTCCGGGACCCATAGGGAATTAGTGTTGAATTAGTATAGTGAAACATGCAAGTATATTTTAAGTGGTGGATAGGTTAGTCAGGTAATTGGATTTGGAATGATAGTTGAAGGATAGAGGAGGACAAAGGTTTGTATTTATATAGCACTTGTTGACGCACACTATTCAGGAAGCCTACAAAGGATTAGTGGTGAATTAATATGGTGAAATATGAAGTAATTTCAGTGGTGGATATTAGTCAGTTACTTGGAGTGAGAAGGTTAGCGGAGGGATAAAAGGAGAAGAAAGATTTGCATTCATATAGCACTTGTTACCCCTGATGGGTGTTGAAGCGCTTTTCTGGCGAGCAGCACGCCACTCCGGAACCCATAAAGAATTACTGTTCAATATGAAGTAATTTGAGTAGCGGATATGTTATTCACTTTTTTGGGTAGTAAATTAGTATAGTTTAATATGGAATTTGAGAAGTGAACATGTTAGTCTGTTAATTTCGATTGAAAAGGATAGTGGAGGGATAAAAGAGTGAAGGATTTTTTTTTCTTTTTTTTTAGGTCTTAGCTGTAGGAGGAGGCTTTTGGATGAGTAAAAAGGAGTTTTGGAGGGGAGAACTCAGAGGGAAGAGTTTAGAAAGGGTTGTTTTGGGGGATAGGTATAGTAAAAGAGATGTCAGATGATGCAAGGAGGGGTAGAGTAGGAGTGAGTCTAGAAAGGGTTATTTTGGCAATCATAGTAGTGATATGCGGTTTGGGATAAATGAGAGAGTGGATGTAGAGGATGTACGCTGAAGTGATAAGTCGTACTTTAAGCCGCCTATTGGATACGTACCAATTCTTATGTTGTTTTATGCATGTGTTTTGCTGTGCTAAAATAGAGATATTTGACAAAAATTGAAGTTCCGTGGAAAGCGGTGCACAAAAAAGCAAAGAAGTGCTGTCTCACTCCCATGACAAGCATGGCCTTACCCAAGATTCATATATCTCAAATAACTGTCATTTACCCTCGTAACCTTTAAAAAAAAATACCAAATTCATAGTGCAACCCTTAGAATATTCACTTTGGCTATTGCATCTTAAAAGGTTGTACTTGTTAGATTGGAACCAAAACGAATCTTATAGCATAGGATTGGGATATGTTTTTATATATTTATTGCGATTTTATATAGCACAAATACCTGAAGGTGTCAGAGTGCTATACAAAAGAACCCGCTGCTTTACATAAAGACTTTGGATTACATGTGTTACATAAGAGATACGAACAGGAACAATTTGCAAATGTACAAGATGTAAAGTCACACATCGAAGAGATATGCACAGATTTTTTTTTGCAAATGTACAAGTTGTAAAGTCACTCAAGGAAGAGATACAAACTGATAAACTCGAAACTCATAGGAATGGTAGTAAGTACAAAGGTCTACTACATATACTAGTGTTTAGAGTTATACATAAATATATATACAAATAGTACATTTAGTCATGACTACATTTTACCAGCAATCAGGCTTGGACAATTAAATATTATATATTTACAGAGTGAATGGAGAAATAAAACATCAAAAGGGGTAGCGAGAGGTGGGGGGAGAAGAGTCGAAGGCTGAGATTGACGAGATGAGAGAGGGGGACCTGAAGGGGAGAAAGAGATAAGGCAGTCCAGCAAAAGATAAATGTCTGAAGTTCGGCAGAGTGGAGTCCAACAGACTGAAGGACAGGACAAGAATCAACAAAATGGCGGATCCGGGTCATGGGCATCAAACCATCACAAAAAGGCAAGATGCACCAAATCAAGCCCCAAAAAACCAGGAGAGCAGAGTTCCATTAAGTAGGGTCAGGGCGGGGGGGACCCAGCCACAGCACCAGGGGAGTACGGAGGGCAGTAGAATGGCTGCTGTTTACGTGCACAAGCACAGTACCGCGAGGGCATCAGGGTTGATGAATAGCACATCATGGAGATTGATAACTGGAGCGAGCCTCTGAACAAATAGGGACCAACAGCAAGTGCTGCCGAGGAGAACTCCACCATCCTGTGCTTAGCAAGCGTGTCTCTGACCCTGGGAGTTTAAGGCTGGTGGTGGGACAGGTCATCGGAAAATAAAATGATAACAAAACCATTTTTATTATTATTTTATTTTTCTTAGGGATCCAGAACCAGCTGAGTCTTAGGGCGGGAGTGGGGCCATCCTGGAAGCGTCACTGTGTCAGCAGGAGAGAGGAGGAGTGGGGGGCAATATAAGTGCGCATGTTGGTTTGGCCGGCCGTCTTGGATGGCCAAACTGACATGTACACTTGCATTTCTCCATCCTAGCTGTGTTGTACAGCTGGGTGGAGAAATGGCAAAGGCTCCCTGTGCCTGTGCGAGCATCAAATCAGCCCACTCAGGCCAATTACGGAGCTGCTCTCATGCTGATAAATAGTATTGCCAGCATGAGAGCAGCATCTGGATTGGAGTCTGGGAGCCTGTGCAGGAAATTTCGAGGTAGGACTGGAGCACTGAGGCGGCGGTTTTAGCGTCAGGTAAGTGCTCTTTTATTTTATTTCTTTTATTACTTCCTCCCCCCCCGCATTGCCCGACCACTTCTAACTATGAGCAGCCGCCACTGCATCCGAGACCACAATTATGGAAAATACAAGTCGGAATTCTTGATAAATGGCAGTGTCAGTTCGTTGCTTTGCATAAGGGTACATTTCCTCTTATGGATTGTTATTAGGCATGCATTTTAATTTCCTCTTAAGGAGTTATATTAGGCCTCTAATTTGAGAACCTACTAAATAGGTAATGTGGTCAAAACTTTTAGAACACCTCTTTATCAGATGATTGGTTTCCTCTTTCCTTCATTCAATGTTTTCTATGTAAAAGTCTAATTTAGTTACATTGCTGAAGGATTAACTGTTTGGAAAATTACTTTAATAAATCATTGAGTTTCTTAGATGCGCCATATCAGGAATGAATAGTAATTCTAGACATTTATGTTTTTTTTTACATCTTACCACAAGCACTTTTGTTTTCTCCCTTGTGAATACAACACTACAAGAACCAGAAAACAAAGAAAAAACAGAGACTGGCTGAGGTACAAACTCCTGCTGGCCCCACAAAAATAATACAAAACAGATGCAAAGTGTACACTATCTAACTTCAAATAACTGCAGGGCTCAGCTTCAAGGGGGATGACAACATTTTGTTTATTTTACTTACAAAAGCACAAAACTGTCACCCCTGGAAGAGATAGTCTGATGCTGCAAACAAAAACACAAACGATACATTTACTTCTTAAGGGATACTGCAGCCGTCTGCCTTGCCTTAAGATTTTTGAGGAAATAACCAGGTTTTTAGTGCTTTTGCACACCAGAAGTTTTGCCTGTTTCCTAAGGTGGACAGGTGGCTTGTTACATCTCATTGCTGCAGCAATCAAACAGGCTCGGCCTCCGAGCAAAGAGTCCTGGAACCGTGGGCTCACTATATAAAGCTGATCCACATTTCTCAAAATACCAGCAGGGTAATCCCAATGAAAGCCATTCCCAAAGACAGAACGGTTTGGGAATGCCCAACTTTGTGCACTAGGCAATGCAACTTGAAAGCAATGCACTCCTTTAGAAGTAACCATGGAAGAGGCGAGAGAGCATGTGAAATGAGGTATCTGCCTCTTCAACCCAGAGGCAGTCTTGGACATTAAGGGGAATATTTATCATTGTTGTTGCAACAACATCAGATTTATCAAGCCACACAAGGCCATTTTGTGTGCATGGCTTGATAAATCTATAAAAACGCAACGAATCGCAAATCGCCGCATAGCCTTACTCTGCCCCAGGGTGGCGTTCCATGGGTGGAGCGTGGGTGTTCCCAGGCATCCACCAATGGATTTTGGCGCATTCCCAAATGTATCATTAGTGGTGAGGTGTAACAAGGAGAAATAACTTTATTGCTCCTTGTTTTTCCTCTTTCACATAAAAAGAGTAAAATGCCTGACAGGCTTGTTGTTTTGCTGGAAGGTATCCCTTTCTGCACAAAAACAATCCTGTTTACTACACTGGCACCCTTGCACCATGGTGCAAGTGGGCCTGCGATAGCGCTAGGCAGCCAAGAATGCGCCAGCAAAGGGAAAGGAAAGGAAGGCACCATATGATGGTAAATACAGCGTATTCCTGCCCTTTCATGCTTTGCAGCAAGGTGGCTTGCTGTGTTGTGCGGCATGTAAAAATTGATAAAGGTGCCCCTGAATTCCTTTCAAAGTACAAATGTCCAAATCGGCATCCTTTACAATATTTCATCATGTCCGAATAAGCATGCATGTTTTACAAGTTTCCCAAATATCTCTATTATGCTGAATTTGCAAAGATAACAATGCCCATTAATATTCTTTTTCTATGTACTTCACTAAGCACATATTGGAGGTTTCCACCATAATTCTTCACACACGCATATTTAGCACATTTATAATGCCTGAAAGATTCCCTATTTTTTTGTATAATGACTCCATCTACCTTCATGATGGTTATTCTTTGGCTAGACCTTGATTAAGGGAGGTATTGCCACTCTGGTCTCTTCTTGATTTTTGTGACCGGAGCCCGCAGCTACACCCACAGATTGAAGCATAGACCCCGCCCTGAAGCGTGATGGTAACATAGAAAAGGCCGATCTTGAGGTCACCACCTTGACTGATTCACCCAAACTGGCCTAGCTGCAAGTCACAACTGCACACTGTCTACCGGAGGTTGACATACATTTTCAACAAAGTCAAAGGATACCCTGGTGTAACAACTCCAGTGTTTCATGTCTGCCTTCTTTGTCCATCCTGATCTTTACCTCTTCTCTCCCCATATACGATGGATTTACACACAATTCCCTCCCCAGCCATCTTCAAGGTTGCCAAGGCTGAATATTGATTTGGGCAGGATCAGAGCTTTATATGAAATAGATTCTGGGGCATATGCGGGGGAGAAAGTGAGTCACCTAAAGCAAGACCACATTAAGATCCATCCTAAGGCTGTAACTCCACACCTGTCAGCACTAATAGGGGCATTTAACCTTCAAAGATATTGAGTTGAGGTGTACCTGTCTTCTTTCATTCCATGATTCTCAGATGCTGGATGACCTCTGCTTAGCTTTCTTATTGCTGCAAGATAGGACCTTTCTAATACAGTTTGGTATGGACAGTCTGTCATTCCGGTTGTAATTCTCATCTGGGCTCCTGCTTCAACCAGGGATTGCATCACCTTTTTCACACCCTTCCAGCTGAACATTAAATGGAAGGGATGCCCTCAATGGCACGGTATACCTTGTTGCCTGAGAACAGATGTGACTGGGTAAAATGATCTCCTCTTTTGTAGAGTGATGGTGGGGAATACCTGGTATGTGTGGAGTTTGTGTTTCTGAAATTCAAGGGCCCCTTTCTCTCTCGCATTTTTCATGATGAGAACATTTTCCTCAAATAAATTGACCCTTTTGAGGATATCTAGGGGAGTCTTTAAGGTCCTGCTGTGAGAAGATCCTAGGGGTGTTGTTCCAGGAGATACGGGGTGCCTCCGGGAGACCACAAATGTTGTGTAAAAGATCATGCATGTAGTTCTAAATGTCATCTCCCACTGCTCTTCCACTGCTAATGTTGTTTTAGCAACTCTGGGTTTACACGTCTTCTTGCTTACCCGGAACTTCAATGTTTTGATTATCATGTGGGATTGTGTTCTTCCATTCTTTATCTGTAAAGCGCTATGGATCAATTACTCTTTCCCCTAGTTATGACACACCTTTCCTTTTAGCTCCAGAGTGCATGTTTTCAAGTCCCGCTAAACTGTGCCCTCCTCCGTGAGTGTTACAGAGACAACGTGGGCTAAGTACTGTCTGGTAATCCTGGGTTGGGCTAACCATTGCCTTTGCTGGCGCTTGGGTGAAACTTGTCCCGTAGTCTTACTTGAAGACTCTGCTTGGGGGATATATGACGTTACAACGCGGTCTTTTACCACGCAGACCATTACCACGCATTTTTTACAACGCAGGATCCTTTACCACGCATACCATTACAACGCTGGTTTTTACAACGCAGGTACTATTACAACGCATACCAGTACAACGTAAGTATAGGTAAGTAAATAATATGGTAAAATAATTATTAATAATATTTTTTAAAATTAATAATTTATTATTTTAATATTTAATATTTAAATTATTTATATTAATATTTATTTATTAATTTTTAAATATATATGTTAAAAATACCCCTGTACCCCAAAACCCAAACCCAGCCCTAAAACCTAAAAATACCCCTGAACCCCAAAACCCAAACCCAGCCCTGAACCCTAAAAATACCCCTGTACCCCAAAAACTGAAAACTGACCCTGAACCCTAAAAATACCCCTGTACCCCAAAAACTGAAAACTGACCCTGAACCCTAAAAATACCCCTGTACCCCAAAAACTGAAAACTGACCCTGAACCCTAAAAATACCCCTGTACCCAAAAACTGAAAACTGACCCTGAACCCTAAAAATACCCATTTACCCAAAAACTGAAAACTGACCCTGAACCCTAAAAATACCCATTTACCCAAAACCCAAACCTAAAATATTTAAAATAAAATTATATACTTACCAATACTTACGTTGTAATGGTATGCGTTGTAAAAGTACCTGCGTTGTAAATACCAGCGTTGTAATGGTATGCGTGGTAAAGGGTCCAGCGTTGTAAAAGTTGCGTGGTAAAGGTAGGTCGTGGTAAAAGTTGCGTGGTAAAGGTTGTATACCCTGCTTGGGTTGTCTGGGAAATGTTTGAAGAATCTAACACAAACAGAGGACACACCTGTGAATGAGGAAAAGCGAAAGTGAACAGGAGCGGATAAACAAGATATTAGTAGGATCTAAACTTTATCAGGGTTTAGTTTGAGAAAATGTTCAGACATGCATTTTCCTACATCCTTGTGACATGTCTTTGTGTAGCGGACCCTCTGCGGTGTGGTGCGAAGTGCGCCAGTGCCTTCAGGACACGTAACCAGCGACAGACTTGGTGACAGTGTTGGCTGCTCTTCTTCTGCTGTGGCAACTGAAACCAGTGGTTCCAGAGACGGTGCCCAGAAGGATGAAGTCTTTGCTGTTCCTGAAACTTTTTGAACAGAGGGCAATCTCTATTCCCAAGCCCTTGGAGATACTTTCTCAAGCAGGATGCACATACAGCTCCTCTCCTTTGCAGAAACAGCTACTTCAGGCCGACCCCAGGCAGCACACAGCAAAGAGGCAGTGCTCCTCCTCCAGTCCCTTCCAGCTCTTACACTTTTTATAACACACATTCCTTTGTTCTCTGGTGGCAGAGAAGCTCTCTGCCCAGCCAAAACCAGTTCTTTCCTCTCTGGTTTCAGCTGGCTGGCAGGAGGTGGAGACATCATTGTCCCAGGCAGAACAGGCCGATTCAGGTGTTAAATAAATCTCCTCCCCCTACTCTGAATGATGTAGCCCATGTCTTTTCAGTCCAGCCCTGGCTCACCCTGGAAAGGCAGGACACACCTAACCCCCCCCCAGTGCCTTTCTGAACAGAATGCACATCCCCAGCTCCTGTCACTCCAAAGCCAGACGACCAATACACATATCTAGCAGAGGCACACCGGAAGCCTAAGCAAGAAAATATCCACTATTTTCATACCCAGCATATAAAAACCACCTTTACTAAAAGGTGCATGTTTATATTCTGAGTTCAGGCATACCAAACTCCATTTTCCAATCTTGTTCCCATGGACAGTTATACTTATAAGATGTTATAAGTAAACTCTCTGTTCTATCCTATGGGACCGTTAGGCTTTCAATAGTGAAAAACGAAATTGGTAGTATTTCACTATCAGGACATGCCACACACATCAGGGCATCGCCTACCCTGAATAGACACTGCACCCTTACCGCAGGGTTACCTTATGCTTGCTAAGCTTAGAGTGTCTCACATGTAAGAAAAAGGAAGGTTAGGGCTTGGCAATTGGGTGCACTTGCCAGGTCAACATGGCAGTTCTAGACTGCTCACAGGCACTGCATTGGCAGGTCTGAGAACCTTTTGCAAGGCTGCTTGTGTTGGTCACACAATCAGTGCTGCAAGCCCACTAACAGCATTTGATTTACAGGCCCTGGGCACACACAGTGCTCTGTAGTAGGGACTTAGTAGTAAATCAAATCAGCCAATTATGGAAACACTAGCCAAAGACTACAATTTACAGGGAGAGCATATGCACTTTAACACTGATCAGCAGTGGTAAAGTGCCCAGAGTCATAAAACCAACAAGAACAGGGTCCAAAACAGGAGGGCAAAAAGTCTGGGGATAAACCCGCTGGAACAGCCAGGTCTAACAAAAGGCATGATACTAAGCAGTGCCCCGTGGTGTACTGGACTGTACAAAATGCTACCAAGTGATTTAGTACAAATGGCAACCAAGCACCTCCAGTGTCCAGCTTATGTATGAGCTTCTTCATTAAGTGGGTGTTAGATATGCATATCAGCCAATCACAGCTTTTGTATGAGATTCTTCATTATGTAGAAGTATGATATGTTCATTGGCCAATTACAGCAAATGTATGAGCTTCTTCACTGTGTGGAGGGATTGTACCCCTATCAGCCTATCACTGCATAAGAATGACACCAATAGAATAAAAAGAGGTAGTGCAACTCAGCTCCCCTAACCCAAGAAGTACATTCAGTTGACTATGTATTGGAGCATAAACGAACGTGAGGGGAGAAAGATAATAATTTTATTGCATTTTATATCACAATTTGCAGTCATTATATTTGTCCATACAGTAAATAAATCAAAGATGTTCATAAGAACAGTTAGATCTGCAAATGTCAAACAGAAACAAATACTTAGGTGTCCCGTAAAAGAATTGTAGTAGGCAAAACATTGAACAAACTGATTTTAAGACCAATAGCAGTTGCTTCTTTGGTAAATAAATAAAAAATATATATTTAGCCAAATTCTGTGGCTAAAAAAATATTTGACTGAAATTGCGAAGTTGTCAGTACGTACTTTATTAAAAAATACTGTCAATTCTTATTTTGTTGAATGGCCTATGGGGTAATCAATCTCAATTGGCCATATTTTTAAAAGGCCACTGAGTATTAGGCAGGTTCAGTTATATATCAAAAACATCATATCAGTTTTCTTGGAAACCGTGGCCCCCAGTGTCCATACTGTCCACTGTATATTTGTTTGTATATATGCATGTATGTAACTATGGGGTATTTCTAAAGCACAAACCCAGCCAAAAGGTAGCAGAGCATTGTACAGCGTCAAAGACAGGCATTGAGTCAACAAGAGATGAGAAAGATAGCTGGTTTGTGAACTGTTAATGTATTGTGATGTAGTGTTCTTTAAAGAGGTGCGTCTTCAACTCTTTCCTAAATAGGAACAACATTGGTGCAGTCGCGGTTGATACCAGGATGTTATTCGAGATCATACTTTACAGTCTGCAGTCTTTAAGGAATACTAGCTGCAGGTCTGCTGAGGTCTGCTGAGAACTACCAGAGAGAGAGAGGGTGAGCCTGTCTACAAGATAAGCACTAGTGCTGGTCATAATGGCTTTGTAAATGATGCAGCTGGTTTTGAATATCGCCCGTGTTGAGAAATCTCGCCAGGAAAAGGTCTAGCGCTCATTTTTATTTGCGCACCAACTTAATGTTGGCGAACTGCCCTTGAGAAAACTCTGCCACATGGTGGTTGAAGGAGTTTTTGCCAAACTCCACGTTCCGAGCAGGGCGCCGAGTGGGCCAAACTCTACGAACTACGCCAACGGAGCAGAGTTTACCACCCACCCTTAGCAGTAACCCATTGGGCTATGCATATAAAATACTGTTCGGTGATATGCATGGTAGATGCTCTTTGCAGCAGGCATATTAACCCTTTGTGCTACCTGAGGTGAGTCAAAACTGCCACCAGGCACAACTCCAGTCTCTCTGCAGCAGGTACATTAATCACCAGAGTTATCTTGACACTTTTATTGTTGCCTGATATTCAAGGAAACTCTGCAGCGGGTGCTTATAAAACTGCTCCACTGCTAGAAAATCACCCCCGTAACAAAACTGGCCCACACCCTTCCAGCCTCCAAGGGAAATGCCTGATGCCTGGTATGGCCAGTCCAGCCTTGCCCAACATGCCACAGCACATCTCATTGAAGAAATATGATCACCACCCGAGGCCGTGGTGGAACTCTATTGGTTTCCCTTGCCATCCCACATAATTTTCCAAATCAGTTGCATCATTTACAAAGCCAACATGACCACCACTGTGGATTCAATTGCAGAAAGGCTCGCCATCTCTGGTGGTTCTCGTGAAAACACTACTAAATATAGTCTGTACTGCTTCTCCCAGACTTGTTGGATACGAATGAGATTTTCAACTGTTATACCAACTTGTCCCTTCTCAGGTATGAGTAATTCAAAAATTCTTGAAATACATCATAGGAAATGCAAAACAAGTAGTCCAAATTGCAAAGGAAAAACCAGATTTGACGATTTACTCACACGTGACACTGGACACTCTATGATCTCTTAAGTGCTACAATATGATTCAAAAGACACACAAATGATGGACAAATGCAGAACAAATCGAAACATTCACCCCCAGTCAAGAGATCTGGGTTAAAAGCCATTGTTCTAATGCTCAGTTAGGTCCCTTGCTCACTGTGCCAATGGATTCAAGCTAGCCTGACTGGTAAGGGGTAATACCCTGAAACCGGTTCCAGGATGCTTGTTTCAGGTCCAGGAAGGACCTGGCTTGACAGTTTGGGCTGGACTGTTCCCATGAGGAACAGGGTCAAGACTGATGCATATGGTTGGGTCCAAACTGGGGTGGCGAAGTGAGCAAACCTACGATGGATTAAACCCAGATCTGTGACTGGGGGTGAGTTGTTGAAAAGTTTCAGCACTCCGTCCATCATCTTGTTTTGTTTACAATATGTTTCAAGGCTTTATGAAGGTGAAACTGAGACTCATTTCGCATTGAGCACATCAGCACAACCTTGTCATTTACTTTACTAAAATATTGCCCTAATTTAAATGGATGATTCTTATATTTACTTTTTAATTAACAGTTTATATAGTACGTCTAGACCAATAGGTAATGGGACACTTTCTTTAGAGCATACTATAACAGAGAGTGGGGTTCATCAAATGAGATGAAAGGGTTCAAATAGTTGAGATAGCAGAGGGAACAGGAAAAGAAGTCCAAAAATAGAGACAATAGTTACCAAGGCTATCCAATAACTATCAATTAGTTTAGAAATTGACCAAACAGGTAGGTTTTGGGATGTTTCCTGAAAGTGGTCAGCAAAGTTGATGTTCTGAGTTCCAGAAGAGGTCCAGGCTGAGGAGGAGGCTCCAGAAAAGTATTGATTTCCTGTGGTGGGGTGGAAGCTCTGAACTTGGTCACTTCATGGAGAAATGTATCCCAGCTTCTCAGGCATCTTGAAGCGCTTGAAACTGGGTGGGTCTTCTCGGAAAGGGAGGTCGTTGTCATGAATGGACTTACAGGCAAAACAGCAAACTTCATTTGGGATTCTGCACATGATGAGCAGGCAATGGAGGCTTCACTGCATATGTGATGTGGTCAGATTTGCTTGCAGAATGAATGAGTGAATGAAACTGGCAGTTGTTTGGAGCACAGCTTTAAAGGTAGTAATGTTGTTTGTTTGTGACTGTTAGAACCGGGGGTCTCTAGTTGGCAGAGGTAGGTACCACTGTCCGAATAGGGACCCTTGCTTCTAGTCAGGGTAAGAAGGATGCACTCTTTAGATAACCCCTGCTCACCCACTCGGTAGCTTGGCACGAGCAGTCAGGCTTATCAAAGCAATGTGCTAAGTATTTGTACCAATACTCATGGTAACACAGTGAAAACACTACAAACTGACTCCACAACAGTTTAGAAAAATAAAGGGATTTAATCTAAACTAGACAAGACCAAAACGACAAAAATCCAACATACACAGTTCAAGAATATGGTTTCAAAAGATCTCTTAAGGTTGCGTTAAAATAATCCACAGTTGCGTCACGTTTTAGCCAACAGTACTTTTAAATGCGACAAAAGTTCCAAGTGAAAGCTGTAGCATTGAAAAGCAAGCGATGCGTCCCTCCTGAGACCCTAGGGAGGCGATGCGACAACCCCGCTGGACGCAGTGGGCGTGTTGCGATGACTCCGGTCTGTATGGGGAGGGATGCGATACCTTGCGTGGATTCCGGTGCGCAGGTTTCGATAGAAGCGGCTCGCAAAAGGTATGATGAGACAATCTTTGGGGCGGCGACGATCTCCGGTGCGACGACGATGCGCGGCTCAGTGTCGATCTTCTCCTCTCGCGGCCCCTCGATTTGATGGCTCTGCCACGACCCTCGCAGCGACGTGATGTGGTCCGCAAGCAAGCGGTGCGACGATCTCACCCAGTGACAACAGGCTCTGCGACGATACTCGCAGCGATGGTAATCTTCCCGCACCGGACTCATGAGTCCCGCAAGCGAAGGATGCAATGACTCTGGCAGGGGCAGCAGGCGCTGCGACGATCTCGGCCTTTGCGGCGGTGGGAATTTCCTCGCACTGACGGGGATGCACTCCGCATGCGAGCGATGCGTTAAAACTTGCAGAAAGTCTTTAAAATCTTGGTTTCCAGCTTCCTAACACAGGTACAACTTCCAGAGGCACCACAACTGGTCGAAGCACTCTAGGAAGGACAGAACTCTCTCAGCAGAGCTCAGGGAAGCTGGGGGTGAAGTCCTTTTATTCCTGGGACTTCTTAACAGGGAGCCAGCTCTTCTTCAGGCCCTTGGAGATTCCTTCAAGCAAGGGGATACAGCACAAAGCAACCTCCTTCCCCTCTCCTTGGCAGCAAAGCAACTGCAGGTCAGTCCAGCAAAGCAACAGCAGGACAGCCTTCCTTCTTCAGTCTTCCAGCTTTCTCCTTAGCAGAGGTTCCTTCTTGATTCCAGGATGATCTAATTTTCTGTAGTCTGGGGTCCTGTATTTATACTCCTAAAAGTCTTTGTTCCCTTTGTGCAGGAGGGCTCTGAGCCCGGTCTGAACCAGTTCTGGGTGTTCCTTGAGCACTTTGTTTTCCTGGCCTCTCCTTTCCTTTCAGAGAGAGGGGCAGGGTCGTCAGCCGCCCAGCAGGAGGTGGAGCCAGCATTATGGAAGGCAGGCACAGCCTTATTCAGGCCCAGGTGTTATCCCTTCCCACCACTCTAGATGCAGATGGAGCTATTCAGCTCAAGGATGGCCCATTCAGCCTCTCGGAGCCACCCAGCCCCAGCCCCTGTCACTCACTAACCAGACAGTCAATTCATAAACAGGGCAAGGCACACAGACAGGTCAGACAAGAGAACAGACACTTTCTAAAAGTGCTCTTCTGAAACACAGGATTTATAAAACACCTTATCTAAAAGATGTGTTATTAAATTCTGAGTTCAGGGATACCAGACTTTTCTGTCCTACCTTGCTCCTATGGGAAGATATGCTGGTAGCCACTGTAGCCAGCATTCCCCATGATAGCCTATGGGCAAGGTAGCCTTACAATAGTGAAAAACAAAAATGGCTGTCATTCACTACCAGAGCATGTCACCTGCACTAGTACATGCTCTACCTTTCACATACACTGCACCCTGCCCAAGGGGGTACCTTGGGCCTTCCATAGGGGTGGTCAATGTGCACAGAAAGGGAAGGGTTAGGCCTGGTCAGTGGGGACACTGACCAGGAGGACATGACAGTTCACAGACTGCGCACAGGCTCTGCGGTGGCAGGCCTGAGACACCATTTTAGACCTACTTATGTGGGTGGTACAATCAGTGCTGCTGGCCCACTAGTAGCATTTGTATCACCAGCTCTGGTACACTCAGTGCACTTTACTAGGGACTTCTTGGTGATACAAATATGCCAATCATGGATAACCAATTGCAATAACAATTTACACAGAGAGCATATGCACTTTAGCATTGATCAGCAGTGGCAAAGTGCCCAGAGTCCTATTGCCAACCACCACAGGTCAGGGAAAACAAGGGAGGAAGAAGCAAAAAGTTTGTGGATAACCCTGCAAAATGGCCATTTCCAACAGTGACATATCAATAAAGAGATTATTTCCAGTTTGATGATCACCAATGTATGGACATCTGACTTGAATTGTTCTGGCGGAATGAAGTGGTTAATTTTCTCCAGGGCACAGAGACGAGAGTTTGCTGCTTTGGCCACCTTTTGATGTGAAGGATAAGAGTGAGAACCCAGGTACATGCAAACCCTTGACATTTTTTCAGAGGATGGTCAGAGTGGGGGTGACTCTGCCTGGTTCCAGGAAGACCATTAACAGGTATCGAACTTGCTCTTGGTTGAGTTTGAGAATAGCAGAAACTCTGTTTCGTTTAGAAGAGGAAATAATTTTCAGATTGGAGAGGCAGTTTCTCAGGGTGTTAATTTCTTTACTAGTTCACTTTTTAAATGCAGTTGAGTGTTGTAATCATATTGATCCATGGTGACACCTGAGATCATGGGACTTTTAAGGGCTCCATATGTTGATTAACTATTGCTGGTGCTAGGATTGAGCCCTGAGGTAAGCTGCATATCTGTTTGGCTTGTTTGAGGAATGATATGTCTTCCTTAAATAGCTGGGAGAATGAGCTGAACATTTGCATCGGAATGTCACAAGTTTGAACACCAGCAAAGTAGATCGATAAATGGAGTATCACACACTAGATCAAAGCAACATTTTATTTACAGCTCCTAGAAATGGGGGGGGGTGTGCTGTAGAAAACATATTTTTTTCCTACTATCTTAACATGCAATAAATCAATCCTTCACTCAAAATCATATTCTGCATGTGCTGCCTTTGACAGCAATGTTATCTTTTATTTTAAGCCACATAAAAAAACAAGTCTGTTTTTTTCTCTCACAGTGAAGTGCTCTTGCCAGTAACATCCAATCAGCCCATCCATCATGCTCGTGTTCTTCCCCCTGAAGATAAAATCCACGCGTCTGAAGGATGGCTTTCTGTCACACGGCGTAAATGACGGCAATTCAGAATTATTTTGGTGGCAGCAAAGGTGCCGCCATGCAGATCCCGAACCCGCTCAACACAGAGCGATTCGAAAATGTGTTCATGTTTGTGGTGGAAGCTGGTGTGAGACTGGGGAGTTTCAGAGCAGGGTGAGCTGCCAGGCACCACGGGAAAGACAAGCATCCTCCAGCGTGCTACCTGAGTAGCCAGATTCGAAATCACACATAGATAGTGTGTAAGTACTTGGCCAGCTGGAAGGGCTAACCTTCTGCTGTCCATAAAGGGGAACTCATAGCATTGGCTCCTGAGAAGAATGTTGTGTTTATTTAGAATGTGACAGAACTGGATGTCTGTTGTACATCTTAGGATGTCTCATTCGACCACACTCCCGGCACCTTCCCTCATTTAGAGGTAGTGGAACTGCCGAATTTCTGGTAACAATCTGGCTCCCCTGTCGAAACCAGGATGTCAGGGACCGCCGACATTAAGTTCTTCCTATTTAGGGGCAGCAATTCGAATCTATTTTTTCCTGTACAGAAGTAGGATGAATCAACAATGATTCTATGTGCTTTAAGAAAACTCCCTGTGCATCAGTGCAACTAAAATTATTTTTTTCAGAAACAAGCACCCATCTCTGGCGAAAAATATTTGAAGATTTGACACGGGTATCTAAATATGATGAGTGAACTGGGATGGTTGAAAAAACACAAAGAAACTACCGGTCTACAAACAATGTGACAAAGATTGGCAGAAAAGCTGAAATGTCTGGGTCAAAAAGAATACATATTCACACTGTGAATGAGCCCACCATGGTGGCAGAACATCATTATCTGGGATTTGTTGTGGGTTGCACGGCTGGTGCAGCCAACAATGATTAATGAAAAGCTGTACTTAATTCATAACCCAGTGATTGATACAGCCACAACTTAATTTCAGTCAGTGGTGCTGAAGATTTGCAGTGCTGAAATGTGAAAAACAAAAATGTGCAAAAGTTAAAATTGACTACTAAGATACTACAGTAACTTTAACAGACGCTATCCTAGTGTCAAATCTAAAAACAATGTGCTGACAGTTAGAGAATGTCATAAGCGATGAATTGGCAGGTCAAAACTGAACTGGGATGGTGCCTCGGCCACACCACAGGGAAACCCATCAGCAGAGCGCTAAATGGAGCTCCGTTGTCACTTATAGAACTAGTTCAGCATTCAGGATGTAAGGTACAACAGAACTCATAATGTGCTTTTCTGGAGTGGTAGTGCGAAGGAGCAACCAGAGAATATTTCTTTGTGGGGAAACATCTCGGCTCATATTTATATTTTACATTTTGATTAAAAGGTAAAACACACCTCAAAAATGCAACATCGAGAAATATATATGACATTCCTGTACCCATCAGGATGCATCATCGATGACATCTCAACCACTACATTCCATTTTATTTTTGGGACCACTGCGTCTTTTTTCTGTTTACACAATTACCACAGCAGCCCTACGGAGAGCAGACCAAATTATATGACGAAAAATTGTCTCCACACACTTTACCAGAACTTCCACACTGGACTGTGGACTTAAATTATAATGGCAACATTGGCAGCATTGTGTTAGTACACTTACCACTGCTCCCTTATCGGAGAGTGCACCAAATTTTATTAGGATTAATACCTGTGTGGAATGCCCAACTGCCCTCGAGCACCCTTCTTTGAAACTGGACTTGGGCAAGTGGGCAAAATCCGTGACTATTGACCCAGGTCCATCTTCCTCAACCTGGGGCTGAAATAGTGGTCGCCTCTGAAGCATAACACCAGCCATAGCAGCAAAATGCACGTTTGGAACCACTGAATCTTCGCCTGACCACTCTTGAGGAATAGGGAAAGCAGAGAGATATTTGATGTCATCTGATATATGACGATAAAGCACTTGAAACATAAATACAACCAATTAGTACCCAAACACTCTTAAGTAGTAAAATACCCAATTCCAAATATATCAAAAAATTATCAGCCACCCATCCTTCTATAAATTTGGGGCCCAAAGAATGCTAAAAAGCTACAGAAGAATCTGCCACATTCAGCAGTTACTATCTGGAATTAGCGTGGCTGCTGATATAAAGAGACCAAAATGGCCCTGATCATGGTTTTTCACCCATTTTTGCAGAAACCAAATGCTACAAAATACAATAAAGTAACTGCAAAATCTGCTGGAAAAGAAATCTTCTGCCACAATGGGGAAACCCTCATTGCTTGAAGTGATTTTCCTCTTGCACCATTGCCAGCTTCTGCTTGTCCTAAACATCCTGCATCTACTAAAGTCCCGGAAGCAAAAGCTACATTATTTGGTCTTTATCATGCTATGATGCTGGGAACCTTTTAGCTAGAAACATCTTACACAATTCACTATTCAAGTATACTAGAAGACCTGGCATCCAGTATCAGCTCTTTCCTATGCTCCCGCTTCTGACTCTGCATCCCAACCCTACAACTCCCAAAACACATTCTACTTAACTACTAATACCTCCGGAACATCCACTTTTACATCTTCCTGATCCTGTGGACTAGCAACCAGAACCTACATCTTACAATGTAGTAGTTATTCACAAAGCTGTTCTCTAAAAGATTCAGGGTCAGTGCGTAGCAACATTCAATGAGATCCAGGGTTGGAGGTAAAAAAATACAATTTTCAGGCATAGTGCATGAGTTATGTCAGATGGCTTACTAATTTATTTATTTATAGTGCGAACAAGACCCAGATGGGTATCAGAGCACTTCACAATTTGGAGTGTCGTAAATAAGAAGGGAGTAAAACCAACGTCATTTGAGAATGCATGCAAGGAACAGTGACAGAGGGGGTATCAAAGAACATCACATTTAAATAATACAAAGATTGCTGGGAGAACAACAAACATAACTTATGAGAGTATAAGTGAACAACTCTGGGCTTCACAAGTGATAGTCTAATATAGTTGTTAATACAAGGGAGGTGAGTGAGACAGACGAGCCATGTTCATTTAAGGCAAGAACTTGTTCATAAGGATTATTTTCACTTCCTTTTTGAAGGAAGCTGTTGATGAGATTCTGCGAACTTCCAGTGGGAGAGAGTTCCAGATCTTCAGGCCGAGCCTGAGAAAGCTTTGTGCCTCATTCTCTTTATGCAGAAAATCTGTGGTTTCAAGAGGAGAGAGTTTGCACTTCTTGGTGGTCTACCCCCTCCTGAACGTTCTAGCTTTTGCGCCAGGTAACAGGGGTATTGACATGGAGGGCTTTGAGAGTCACGCAGGCAATCTTTAGTTGTATTCTTGCTTCAAATGGCAACCAATTTAGGGATTTAAGGGATGGGGAAATGTGAGCATTTCTATTTGTACCCATAATCAATCTGGCTGCAGCATTCAGGGAAGCCCTTAGTGTGGCCAAGGTATATTTGGGGAGGCCACAGAGCGTAGCACTGCCATAGTCTAGCCTTGGGAAAACAAGCGCTTGAACTACCTGCTTGAAGTCATCTTGTGGGATGAATGGTTTGAGATTCCTAAGTATCCTCATCTGGTGCTTAGCATCGTTGCATACCTTACTATTATGATTCTTCATGTTCAGGTGCATGTCCAGGGCAATTCCAAGAGAGTTGGCTGAGTCAATAATGTGAGAGCAGTTGAAGACTGTAAAGAGTTTCATCCAGCTGTCTATCTTGGGGGTGTGATTAAGTGGAGATATGAAAAGAAATTCCGTTTTGAAGATGTTGAGCAGGAGGTGGTTCTCCATTAGCCAGTTTTGAGTATTCATCAGGGTAGAATTGAGTGCAGTGAAATCTTCAGACAAGGTGATTTTCAGATAAAGTTGTGTGTCATCCGCATACATGTGAAAAAGAGTGTTTGTGGAATTTAGTGCATTTGCTAATGGTTCCATGAAAGAGTATGGGAGATAAGGCAGGCCCTTGTGGTACCCCCATGGAAACTGTAGAGAGCTGGCATAAGGATTGATTCACCTTGACTCTTTGGTATCCATTGTGCAGGAAGGACGAGAACCATTGCAACACCAGACAGGGGATACTGTACAAAAGTTTTAAAAGTGACAGAGTTTGCTCCTTGGATTCCCATTGCAATAAGTAGCTTAATTTTTCTGAGTCGGTGAAAGTTCTTCGAAACTGGAGGTTGAGTTAACAAGTTATCTCAGATTTCTTTACAGTAATACTGTTTGCAGTTCATTTTTTTTAACTGTAAAGTTTGATACCCTTTTTACAATCAGAAATCCAAAGCAGTTATCTTCATCTTTCTTTGCTATGTCTGTTATTTCTTTGGCTGAATTTTAAAGTTTGCTTTAATACTTAGTACTACTTAGTAAGCACTGTGGATTCTCGGCTGGATTCTTATTATCTATTTGATTGTATGCTTTATGTTAGTCTTTCTGCTGAAACCACTGTTCTCAGGCCAGTCAGAAACTTTTGAATAGGCCAGGGCACAAACTAGTTGCAGGGCACTGTGTCAGATTTGCACGAACCTTGAATTCAGGATGGCACAGGAGTGAAGACAGTCTCCCCGCTTTACTCAACCTAACTGATAACAATGAAAATCATTCAAGAAGTATTATGCTGGTCAGCAGCAGACCCTGGGAAAGCAAGTGAAATGAGAGTGAAAATGGAGAAACTGGATATCTTCACTTTGTCTTTTCTTATAGTTGGGTTCAACTTGATCTGCAGAAGCATTGATATCAAAAATAAGAAATAACTCATTAAGTAATTCACCCTTTAATTTCCAACTCAATACCCCTAATATGACTTATAATGGACCTTGTAACAATCTCTGTCTTTCTGACCTTCTGCTCTGACCCTTCCTAGAATTGAAACAATAGGTGAATCTCTATTATAGATGCAAGAGGACTGGCACTAGAATAGTTATTTAATCAATGTTAAGTATCCTCAGTGATTTGCAAAGCAAACTCTGAATAATTCTTGATATATTCATTCCTTCAGCAGTAATATAAAAAATGTACAATCGAATTGAACATTCAATTATCAGTTCCACAACCGTGCCAATATCTTAATACCATATTTGAGGATCCTTCTAGCATCTCTCGTTGAGAAAAATCCTTGAAAGCAAATCTATCAGACTGGCCGGATGGGCTACTTTGAGTTAGCAAGGAGAAAGAGTTGTCAACTAACACACTTGCACATCACAAAGGCTCTGCTTGTGCACTCTGACAAAGGGGTACCCACTGCTCTTTTGTGAACCTAGACAAGCTGGTACTAGTAAAGGGAGGAAGGGGAGGACTGAGACTCAGGGGGGGTGGAAATCTCTAAAAGCTTTCTCTACTTCAAAGTTGGCACCAAGTATAAATATTGGACCCCAGACACCAACTCTTCAGTACACTTCTATACCTGTGGAAGATTTGCCAGGAAGAAAGATTGCTGTGTTGCTGAAAGAACAGCTACTCTGCTGAACTGCTGCCCTGTATAACTGCTGCTTGCTGTGCTGAACTGTTGCATATTGCCCTTGACTCGGTCATAAATTAAAACAGACATTGAAACAAGTCCCTTTCAGGCCCTGTATTCATGATGTCCTTAACATTTCACGCAAAGCACAGACCGATTTCTTAACAATGGGCGTAAAAACATTAAGGTAATACATGTGGTTCCTGCTTATATTTCACATGCTTTACTTAATCTTGCATTCCCTATGAGTGTTTGTTTATTCAAGGATGTTGTCTTTTGTGTTTCTCTCAGGCAACATATTACTCTTGTCTAGTGCGTAATTTGAATAGAGTTGCATCGAGGTGTTTATAACGGGGCACAACTGAGTTGTGGCAGAAAGCAGCAAGCCTTGGCCACTCTGCAAAGTGAACAGAGCAATGGTCTTGTGTGCCAGTTGCAGTGGTGATTCTTTGCAAATGTGTGGGTAGGGTGGCACTCTAAGTGAATTCCAGTGTATATGTTTAAGCCACATCCTTAATTATATAGGCCTCCCCTTTCAGGAACCCCTCACTTTTTGTTTCATCCCACTTAAAGCCCTGCCCACACCAATTCAGGTGTGAAAGTGGCTCATTTGACTCTCACAGTGTGAGTGTGAAATGTTTAAGGAGGTTGCAAGAGTTATTGGGACCTGTGCTGTGAAACATTCACATCTGTAACTTACCACCTGCCCACAGACTTGCCCATAGCGCCTTTTAAAGGCGTCGGGCCTGGGAAACAATGTCTGCCTGCCTTCCTTTCTGAAGATGTTGACTAGCACAGCCCATGACAGTTGGCATCCTAGTTTCCCTTCAGTGTTAGTATCCCAGATTACTGAGAGTTTGGGGTCTTCAAATATAGAGAAATTTATTGCTTGTTCATCATGCAATGGTAATGTATGTATTTCTTTGTTATGTTCTGTAGCAGCACTTTTACTTTTAATTTGTCCTTGCCAGTAACAGTTCAGCTCTAGCTGCTGAGAAAGCATAGAATGTGAACTCTTTCTTCCCGGCCCCTTCCAATGGAAAGTTCTAGGTGCCTAGGTAATAAAAGGATTTAGGATCAACTGCAATTTAACATTCAGAGTGCAACCCATTTGGCCACTCAGTAAAGCTCGGTCAATTGATGGGATTAAGTATGGATTTATTACAAATTCAAAGCCAAGCTGATACAAATCAGTCTCAGAAACATAGTATGAAAATACAGAATCACTAGAGGGTAGCCGAAACGACGTTCAAATGTTATCCTCACCAATAGCAAGCGAGAAATTCAGTCACTGCTTTTCAAAGGTTGAGAAATAAAGTCTGGTGAGTAGATTCAAAGTTTCAATCCTCTTGCCTGTACACAAGGTCTAAGATGATCTACTAAGCCCTATTCCAACAGGAATCTGGGGAAATCTTATTAATTCAGGGAAGCAGAAAAGATGTCAGCATAGCAGAACTTTTGTAGCAGTTCTCAAAATAAAGGATATTATAGAGCATGAAGCCACAAAACAGATATGTCGCAAAGAAGTCTGTACCTCTTAGATTCTAAAGGGGAATCTGAACAAAACTAAAGTGTAATCCTCAATTATACCTACAAGAGAACCTTCGACAATCCCATGTCACATGCCCAATTATTTTTCAATCTTCAAACACTAAAACTTTGCAACTACGCTCAAGATTTCTTTCCTTGGTCCACACATTAGAACATCCTTGGATTCCTCCCATCTCTTAATTCCGCTCGGATAGTAGTCTTCCGTTACTTAGTTAAGATACTCCTTTCGAGTCTCACTATCTCTTTTACAAAATGGGATTTTCTTTAACCATGAGCTAATGCAACTGCACCTGCAGAGGAGAGAAAAATATTGCATCCAAAGGTAGCATTCCTTGTTAAAAGTTAAACATTGCGAAACCCCAAAAGCTAAAGGCCTTTGGTCAACTTTAGTGTGGCAAGCATTTCAGTAGACGGTTTAAATACATGGTTTCAGATACATATCCAGTTATAATATATGTGTAGAGAACTATTAAACTGGATACATTTTCAGTAATGAAATAAATGGGGAGTATTATTTAAAGAAATACATGAACATATATGGAATGCAATGTTACTCAAACAGCACAAATGTAAATATAAGTGATAACTACAACTCACTACTATAAAGAAAATATTGATATAGACTCTCGCATAAATGTCGATATTACACAGTAGATGCACTTTCCATAGCTGTTTAAGAGCACTACATTTCCATTAATAGTGTTAGTGTTACATCACAAGAGTACATGAGGCAATACGTAAACATATATGTGAACTAATTAAATATGAATGGGTGGAGCCAAAATTACTCTGCTCCACTGCTGGAATCATGCAGCTTTGTTTTTTTGTGTCACTTTGTATGGTTCTTGTAAGATATCTTTTGCACACTAGAAATGTTGTAGTCTGTCTCTCAAAGCGATAATATGATGGAGCTGTAAATTAAATGCTCTTCTGTATTATAATCTACCTGTCACTTTATGGTGCCAGATCAAATCGAGTTTCTCTACTTGTCATTTTCCTATTTTCTAATATGAATATCTAGATTATGTTAGCAGTTTACTTTAGTTTAAGTATAGCTACAGAGATTGGCCCTAATATATGCACTGGTACAGGAAGTATATCATCTTGTTTAGGACTATGTAGTGGTACCTCTTCTCTTCCTACTGATTTCACTATTGAACCCTATCAACTTCTCCATCCAAGTCAAATATGCCATTTATTGGTGAATTAGCTCAAGCTACCTTCTTGCTTCAAGTGAACTGATTACCAATGGTAGAGTACTAGATCAAAGTTTTCCAGCACCCTTAGCAAACCCCTCACTGCACCACCTGAGATTTTCTGGCCCTTTGATGTTTGTGCACTTGAGCAGGATAAAAACCTTCATTGATTACCATTTGTTTTGAGCACATACATGTGTGAAATTCATGATATTCATGAATTCCATGTTACTTGAAATTCCCCAAAAGTTTGAATATAATGTCTATTACCTTTTTCAGGTGAGTGTGCATCTCGCTTAAAAAAGCCTCGCAGGAGTCTAGTGGAAACTGCTATGCACAGAAAATGTCTTGCTGAGAGACATTTTCTGTTAGAATCAGTCTCCTACCAGTATCTTGCAAACCCTTTCTATGGGAGGTGTGCACATGCTTAAATAAAGCCATGCAAGATAAGGGCAAACCTTATGTCGGCATGAATGAGTCATTTTGTGAAACTTTTCATGAAACTTTGCAAAATTTAGGGAAAGGAAATTACACAATTTCACACACCCCTACATTCGGCCAGATCTGTCTTGTTAAGCCAGCTGCGTTTCACGTCCAAATATTGCTTTTTCCTCTGTTCAACATAAGACCAACGCACCAATGGGCTTCAAGAACCAACAGCAAGAAAAATGCTGCATAATAAAATGGCAGGACTGTCTGCAGATGTTAGTTATGAACTGGTGACTACCCTGAATAACACCATGACTTGCGAGCTATGCATCTCTTTTACTAATTTATATACAAATTCATCAAAAAGTAACCTAAAGCATATACACATTTACATTTGCACAGAAAAAAAATTCACCTTACAGCACCTGGAGAAGAAATCCTTTATGCAATGCCTCAGAGACATGTGGGTGAACAGGGCCAGCGTTGGTGAACTTCCAACTTATCTACTGTACATGAGCACAGACTACAAGGATTTTTTCACATAATAACCAGCTTTATTTATGGTTTCAAATTTGTATATAGCATGTGCAAGGCACTAGAGCTTCAGAGTCAATCAATCAATCAATCAGTCATTCAGGAGTTTGTAAAGTGTGCCTACTCATCCGTGAGGATCTTAAGGTGCTGGCAGAGTGCTTTGCCAATGCAAATTTACAGAACACGAAGCATAGACAGTAAGTAGTAAATGGCCAGCTCCAAGGTCAGAATCACAGCAAAAAATCTATAATCTATACAAAAGTCCAAATGTTATATACACCATAGAAAGCTATACAGATGCCAAAAGCTACATATATTACTAGCTGTGGTCATCGTCTATTATACATGAGTGTCCATAAAATAGTTTAACAAAAACGCAACAAGTATGCAATTACCAAGAAAGGAGTTCGACAAGCCATAGGAAAGTCACTCTTGTCCACTAAGAGTAGTGCAATTAACTCCCCAAAGTAGACTCTATTGGTAAGTGACCAGGGAATGGACAGGAAATAGCACGGAGCAGGGAAAACATGTTTTAGTTCTATTTTAGGTCTCGTCTAGGTAGCATGCATGCACTGCTCTAGGAGATGACCTTTAGAAATTGGTCTGCTCTTTTCAAGTACTCGTGCTTGTGCTGGCATCCACCTTGCGGGAGCGAGCAGTGGCGTGAGTGCTAATTGAAAACAGATGGCCTGCGTGCCGCTGCTCGCTCCTGTGGATGCCAGCACAAGCACGAGTGCTTGACTAGGCTTGTATTTTTTTAACTAGCGCTTTCAGTTTCCTGGCGATCGCGCTTCTTTCTTTATATGCGGTTCGCCGTACTTTTTTTTCTTTTGTGCTCCCGATCTCGGTTGCCTTCCTGAACATGTCTGCTCGTACCCACCCTGTGAAATATGTCTGCATGACTAGGCTTGTTTTTTTAACTGGCTCTTTCAGTTTTCTGGCGAGCACGCTTCATTCTTTATATGCGGCTCACCATATTTTTATCTTTTGTGCTCCCGATCTTGGTTGCCTTCCTGATAATGTTTGCTCGTGTCCACGCTGTGAAGTATATTTACACGACTAGCTTGTTTTTTTTTAACTGGCACTTTCAGTTTCTGGCGAGCGTGCTTCTTTCTTTAAATGCGGGTCGCCGTATTTTTATCTTTTGTGCTCCCGATCTCAGTTGCCTTCCTAAAAATGTCTGCTCGTGCCCACGCGGTCAAATATGTTTGCATGACTTGGCTTGTTTTTTTAACTGGCACTTTCAGTGTCCTGGCGAGCGCGCTTCTTTCTTTATATGCGACTTGCCGTATTTTTATCTTTTGTGCACCTGCTCTTGGTTGCCTTCCTGAACATGTCTGCTCATGCCCATGCTGTAAAATATGTTTGCATGACTAGGCTTGGTTTTTTAACTGGCACTTTCAGTTTCCTGGCTAGCACGCTTCTTTCTTTATATGCGGCTCGCCGTATTTTTATCTTTTGTGCTCCCGATCTCGGTTGCCTTCCTGAACATGTCTGCTCGTGCCCACACTGTGAAATATGTTTGCACGTTCTTTGTAGCACAATTGGGAAATTCATTTTTATGATTATAGCACCTGATTTCAAATAATGTTATTTGCCTCCTGATGTTGGTTGTACTTTTCTTACTGACTGTAATGTATCACGTTCACGGAAGGCTCCTGAAGAGAAACCTGCACAGAGCACCATCTAGTGGGAGCAGTCGGAATACTGCACATCCCTCGGTTCCCTCTATGTTTCTGTTCACTTGTCTATGCTCCAAGCATCTTTTTCTGTATTCTTTATCTAATTCTCTATAGCTGCTGTCCTTTTAGCCTACATGTTTATGATCCCTTTCTCTAACGCCCTATGTCTTCATGTCCCTTTACCTCCACGTCTGTCTTTCTGCATACTGTCTTTTTGTGATCTTAAATCTGTTTACCGACTCTACCGCTTTGTGCCTCCTCTCTCTGTTACAAGCACTAATATTATCATTATTTTATTATCTCATAAAGTCGCTATTATCATAACACACAATATTTATTCCACCCCTCTGATTCTGTCATTCTCTCTCTCACTTCCTCAATCTCTCGCGCAAGCACATACATATACACAATTTTAAAACTCATTCTCTCTCTCTTACTACTCTTTCTCTATAACTTCCTCTTGGTATAATTAGTTATATTCAATTACTCTCCCCTCATACTAACTCCATCCCCCTTTCTCACATGTTTATTCCTAACCCCCTATACTCAGAACCTCTTACTTCAAACTTTCATTCTCTATCTTTGATATCAATGCTTCTATATATATTATTGTATACTAATTTCAAACTAATATGCCCTGCTGCCATTACAAACATTGGCAAAACCAATAGCTCTAGCTAAACACTCATAAGGTCCCAAAGGTGAGACCTATTGGCTATGCCAATGCTTGTTAAATGTGGGAAGGGAGACAAAAGTGTGAATAGAAAGAGGATTGGAATTCCAGTCATTAGGGTGTGTTTTTGTGAACATAAGAGTTCCTGGGAGAAGAGTATCTCAGGTAGGGCGTGTTAGATCCACGTGGGATTTTCAACTAGTTAGCTACAAAGTGGAATTCATCAATATGCTGGAATTTGTGCACTATTGAAGTAAGTTTCAAGGTGAATCTTCCGCCTTTAGGAATCTGGTTTAATGGGTGCTGTACTGGAGTGATATGGACAGAACAGACTATCCCTGAGATCAATTGTGCTGCTGCATGCCAGGAAGCTGTGAAAGGAGCATAGTGTATTCTCCGAATGACGCAGAGGATGGTATTTGTGTAGTAAAGTCTAGCAGTATGAAATATTGAACAGCATCCTCGAGGACATGTTCTAGAAGAAACAGTTTTATACCTGGACGACTCTAAGCTGCTCATCGGTTCCACAGGCTATAGAATTGTGATTTATCAGGCCAAGGTAAAATTTCATTTAAGCCAGCGTAATTTTGCACAATGTCAAGCATTTTGTGTTTTGATCATAATGCGAAATGACTGAGATTACGCCATTACACCACATTGTGTAATTAAGACTTCTTCAGGTAACACATTCTATCACAGGAGCACAGGAAGAATGAAAATGAACTAAACATGAGCGGCTGTTGTTCATGTCACAAGTCATTTTGGGGGGGTTAGCACAAAATGTATCCTTGCACAAAAACCATACTGGAAGATGCATTTCACCCTAAAAATAGTGCAATATGCCAAAGCCAGCATTTTGCTTAATAAAGAGTAATTTCAAGAAATTATTTTGGCATTTCATGTACTTTCCAACAAGGAAAATACACAACTTTTGTCCAGGCCTAGTGTTTATGGAGGTTGATATATTAAAATCCAACATTAAGCACTCTCAATAGCTGGTGGGGAGCAGTCCTTGTCGCTGGTAGAATCTAACCATTTCTGGACCAGGGTGGAGCAAGATTATGATGAAATAAGTAATAACTCTTTTTTGTTAGTATTGAATTCGAGATGATGGATGAACATCCAAGACTGTAAGTTTTTATGAGTCCTAGCTACTAAACTATCATTAGTATGAGTAGACACAGTGGGCGAAAGAGGCATATCATGAGCACACTGATAAATATGCAAGACATGCCGGGCTCCCTGTTGGTGTCATCCAAAAGTCTGAGGTTAAGATTAAAGAGTGCCGGGCTAAAATAGATTCCTGGGGAATGTCTTATGAAGGAGGAGCAGTGGTAGAGAAGGAGAGGTCATTTTTAAACATTTGTGAGTGACTAGTTAGGTAAGATTTTAACTATTACAGCACACTGCCTACGAAGCGCATTGGTCATGTTGGGGCAATTTACAAGCCCCTTTGGTCACTTTTGCGCCACTATTGCGTCACTTTTGTGATGCAGCGGTGCCGTAAGCAATGCACCACGTTGAGGCCCATTTACAACGTGACGCATCATGTGAGATGTGTCACGTTGTAAGGCCCTGTGCCACATTACACCTGCTTCAGATTTAATGTATTCAGGGTGGGCGTTCCCACACAGGAAAGCCTCATAGATGTGACGCCGGGAAATCAACAAGATTTCACTGTGCCTCTTCTAGGACGCCACAGGGTCAAAACCCTACGCCTGCTTGGAGCAGGCATAAGGAGTGACAAAGCAAAATAAGTATAGACCTTCACATGCATTGCTGGTGTTGCGTAGTGCTTGCAACACAACTCCAGCAATGCGTGACTTTTGCGCCAATAGATGCGTCTGAATTTTTGACGCATCTGTCAATCCTTGCGCAATGGTGTTCCGTATTGTAAATACAACGCATTAATGGTGGCGCAAGGGTTTTGCACGCAGGAAACTGATGCATCCCTGCTCTAACGAAGAGATGCGTCCATTTCTTGTATATCTGACAAGTAATATGTAAGTAAGGGTGTCATGGTTGACAGTATCAACATCTGCAGATTGATGAAAGAACATCAGCAACCACAAGTCACTATTGCCCAGAATTCTTAGGGCATTGTTAATGATCAATGGCTTCTGTACTATGTCCAGTTTTGAAACTAGACTGGATGTTATCAAGCAGATTGTTGTTGTTTACAAACTGAGAGAGATATTGAAACAATTAGACCAGCGAGGCACCAGTTTGGAGTCAATCTATTTGGCTAAGATAGAGAGTAAGGGATCAGCTATGTGGTTAATGAAAAATTTGACAATCTCGAAGACCTTCCTGGGTCAACTTTTGGTCAATTTGATTCGTGACTTGGTGGATAAGGATTTGGCCTCAAAGATGTATTTTGCATGATCTTCTACAAACACATATATGTAAATTTTTACTTACACGTTTTTGATACCAAGGGCATTTAATTAACCAAGCAGATTTTAGGTAGCACGAAAAACAATCAAAGTTTCTGTCGCAGATTTGATTGTTGTACTGTCAAATGATCTGAGAGGTTATGAGTTCCAGGCAGTGTTCTGCAAGGAGCTATTACCGCCTACTGGTGGTAGATATCAATTCTCCAAGCCCCCTCTGTTTATAGTTTCATTACACTTTCAACTTGGAACCCAGCTACAATATTAGTATTTCTTCCTAAAAAGCTACGAAGACTACTTACATTAGTTTGGCATGCAAAATCTGCTTGCCAAAAGCACCTAAAGATCAAATCCACTTCATGCAAGAACAAATCATCTTTGAGTTTGGCATGTCTATGTCTATAACAAATAATTAAAACTTTGCTACTTTAACTTTCAAGAAAACTGAGCACACTGATGATTATTTCTAGCTTACTTGTTATAGACTGGGAAAATAAACATAGTTAACTTCTCTGTTTCAACGTTATTGCAGCAATTCAGTTCATCCGGTGATTAAATACTTTCTGGTTTCTTCTGATGTATTGATAGATAAACAGTGTTTTAAACTATGGAAGGCAGCAAAGTCGGAACAGGCAAAGTGGTGGGAGGCTACTGCACTCTACAAATATGTGGACCATGAGAGAGTCCCGAGGGGTTTGAGATTTTTCATTACCCCCGATGTTCAACGACCCGGATCCTAACTTGATTGATGAATGGGCGGCCAATAATCACAGTTGTTCCACCATCAGGTTGAAACTGTTGATCAAATATGCCATTTAGGACACACAAAGGCTAACAATGGAGATTGAGAAATTTACAAACATATTGAAAGAAAAATGCACAGATGAAGAATTTGCCTTGGAAATTAATATATTAGACACAAGATTGGATAAGGCTTACGAAGAAATTAAGATAATAAAACAACACAAGTTCCATAGAGATCAAATTGACTATGAAAAAGGACAGATTTTTACTTTTGGAAGGAAATTTGACCACCTAAGAGACACACACCAGGAGAGAACAGAAGCGCACCAACTGGTGGGTAGTAACAAGGAAACCACAAGTAGATCTGTAATTAGAGTTGAGGAAAATAGAGATTCAAATGGAAAGTTGGAAGTTGGAGTGAGTGGAATGGATACCTCAGCACAACCAAGACAATCTGTAGTAGAATCCAGATTCTTAAAAGAATTCGATCTGATGGTGAAGGGGAGGACAAGGACTAGGAAATGGAGGACCCCCAGGAACACAAAGGTCTAGGACGAGGCACCAGAGGAGGCAACAAGTGAGGCACAAAAAAGCTAGGAAATCTAGATGGATATATGGGAATGACCACAAGAGGCAAAGTAGCAACAAAATGAAGAGTGCAATGACTTTGGGAAATTTATCAGATATTAGACTTTCTGATTGTCAGATTGATGTTTTATCTCCAGGTTTGTCGTTTTGTCCTTCTAATAGATTTAATTATACCGAAAGTAGACTTGACCTATTGCATTTCACTAGAAAACTCAAACTAAAGAAATGGTATGTAAATAAAACAAAAGGAACTCCTCCATTGAGTGGTGGGCAATCTGGTCGCACGATAGGTGATATGGAAATCTTACACGCCATGAGATCACTGGAGGGAGGTGAAGGATTGAGTGAAAATCCAATTTTAAGTTTGGTTAATTAGGATTTGGAAATTAACCAGGCTACCAGTAGTGGGTTTAGACTTACATCCATGTTTTTACCTCAAATTCATAATGACGCCATTGAAGTGTTTGAAAAAGGTGTTAAAAATGAATTTAAAAGATTAGTTAAAATGCAGTGACTTGATGCATGAACAACAAACGGCAATTAAGGATCTTTGAGACAACCAGTCACTAGTAATTAAGAAATCTGATAAAGTGGGAAACATGGTTGTCTGGCACCTAGAGATTTAGTTGAAGGAGGGCCATAATATATAAGAACATTCTTTCTTGCCTATCAATATCCATTGCAGAGCTAGAAGAGGCCGAATGCCTTGGTTTCTGTTTAACTGTATCAACTCACCAGTCTATTGCCGGCGTATTAATCTATCGACTGCCGGGGCTGGCAGGACTGTTTTTGGAGTCACTTGGCCATGCCATCTCTCCTATTGTGAATAAGGAGGGCTAGCAACCAGACTGCCTGCTGGACTCAGGCACGCACAACTCTATGTGATATACAACCTTTCATGGCATTAACGTAAACACTTCAACAATATTCACATAAAACTGCTTTTATCTTATTGTATTCAATTTGTGAACCATACAATATCAGCCAAGGAATTATGTGTTGCGAAATCAATATATACAAATGCATAACACATGAAATTAACAATTCTTTGATAATCTCTTGTCATCACAACATTTTACACATCACAGATGACATAAACCAATGCATTTTGGGACTAGTATGTCCCTTCTTCAGGGGTATCACTGCAAAACATAAGATTAACAAAACATATTTATACAATGAACACTAATACGAAACAGTCATCAACAATCCCCATGTGAGAGTTGTGATCTGAGTTGCAAAAATACATATCACCAATGACGTGCTAAGAACACAAGTTGAAAAATATCTACCATGTGAAAATGTGGAGAGTGAAACAAGCATTAATTGAAGAAGATAATGAAAATAATAAAAAGAAAAAAGAGTGCAAAAAAGAACCAATTTAAAAAAAGACTATACTCACTCGATGTGAATCTCATAAGTAGATTCAACAATTAAATCTGTACTGTCGCAATCGCACAGTGATGCCCCTGAAGAAGGGACATACTTGTCCCAAAATGCATTGGGTTTAAGTCATCTGTGATGTGTAAAATGTTGTGATGACAAGAGGTTATCAAAGAATCATTAATTTAATGTGTTATGTATTTGTATATATTGATTGAGCAACACATAATTCCATGGCTGATATTGTATGGTTCACAAATTGAATACAATAAAATAAAAGCAGTTTTGTATGAATATTGTTGAAGTGTTTACGTTAATACCATGAAAGGTTGTATATCACATAGAGTTGTGCGTGCCTGAATCCAGCTGGTAGACTGGTAGCTGGCCCTCCTTATTTATGTGATATTGGTGTGAATAGGTACAGACCATCAGGCATACACACTGATCAATCGAGCAGTTAATGTTTAAATTATCAGTAGAAACAGGTGTGCATAGCACACACTTTGCATATCTCTCCTGTTGTGGCCAAATATAAACACTGCCTAGTACTTGGGGACTTTAATATACACATGGACCAATCAACTGATCCAGAGTCCTTGAAGCTGTGTGAACACGTAAACATCCTCAATTTGATCCCCTATGCCCTTCTCCGCACTCACGAAAGGGACCATATTTTGGACCAGATTTTTTTTCAATGGACAGGATTGCAATCGACACACCCCTTCCCATTATCTGGTCTGATCATTTTTTACTTACCTTCAGAGTACGCAAGGAATCAGGAAGGCCTCAATTATACTGCAAGCCGCAGGCTAGCAGTTTTAGGCCATTCGACCATCTTACTACCAAGGTTTTAGCCACTGCACTTAGTCAATATCCTATACTTTTAGTGGTAACTTAGAGAGCGATGTACTCTCACTGGAAAGCTGGTTCCAAGACCGTTTTATGCAACTAGCTCCTCCCAAAACTCTAGTTGCAAAATCCGGTAGAAAGCCCCATGGTTCACAGAGGCTCTAAGAAAGAGCAAAAGCGCCTGCAAATGTCTTGAAAGATTATGGAGGAAGAACTTTAACCCTGTGAATAAAACTACATACAAATTGGTTCTGAAAGCCCACTACGCAAAGGTTTGTGAGGGTAAAAAAAAAATTCTGGCTATGAAAATTGAACTAGCAGGGAACAGCATTAGGGAATGGTTTAAGATTGTAAAAGACTTTTACGCCCCTAATGCAAGCAATAGCCATTTCACCCCACTTATGAATGGACAAACCATATTGCGCAATATGTTTACAATAAAATTAAAACCATCCAAGATTCGTTTGGGGATTTACCTCAAGCAGGGGATGGTAACACAGGTTTGCCCACCCCCATGTCATTTCCAACCCAGGTGAGGTCCTCCTGCAGTTCCCTCCCATTTTGCTGGACATATCTCTTAAGATAATGAAAGCGCTGAAATCTGTCTCCCCCTCAGACCATTGTCCTTCGAAAGTATTGGCGTCCATCGCCGAGGTGATCAACCCAGCTGTTATTCTGGTTTTGAACCTCTCCTTGTCCGAGGAATTGATGCCTGATAGCTGGAAACAAGGTAAAATTCTTCCGCTTTTAAAAAACCTTCAGGAGATCCTTCTGTAGACAGTAATTATAGGCTACTATCACAGTTACCTTTTCTATACAAGGCTTTGTAGAAATACATAAATGCTGTTATTACAGATTTTGTAGAAGATAATGATGTATTACATCAGAGCCAGTCAGGGATTAGAGTTAAGTTCAGCACGGAGACGGCCTTACTGGAAGTGTCGGAAACTATTAAAACAACTCCTGACAGAGGAGGCAAAGCAGTACTGATACTATTGGACCTCTCCGCGACCTTTATACCGTGCCCCATGATTTACTCCTGCACAGACTTCAGGACTGTGGCATTGGTGGCACGGTCCTCAGGTGGTTTACCTCCTTTTTGGAAAACCGCCAGCAAACAGTATGGTCCCCTCCTTTCTCTGCCCATATCCCTCCTATGAAAGTTGGAGTGCCTCAGGGCTCTGTTTTGAGCCCAACTTTGTTCAATATATATATATATATGGCTCCCCTTGCGCTCCTGGCAGAGGAATATGGTGCTAAAGTAATATCCAACGCCAACGACACGCAGCTGTTGTTCACCTGCGAGAAGTATGATGTGCTGAGAGGAACTGAAATAAATGCTTGCCTGGCAGAGGTGTTCGCCTCGTTCAGGCAAAACCAATTGCTATGCAACTCAGAAAAGTGTGAAATTATCTGTTTTGGCCATAGTCCAGGTGAGAAATGGTGGCCACAGAACATGTCCCCCCCAGCAAGTCCAATAACCACAGTACAAAACCTTGGGGTGAAACTGCACACAGACATGTCCATAAAGTACCAGGTCCACACAGAGGCCGGTACGTGCTTTGGGTCACTAAAAATGTTGAGGAATTTCCTCCCTTTACTTCCAGTCTCGCATAGGAAAACTGTGGTCCAAGCCCTGATCACTTCTAGATTGGATTATGTCAACGTTTTGTACCTTGGCCTTCCTGACTATCTATTAGGTCGCCTACAGGTGGTACAAAACACGGCAGCAAGAGCCATTTTGATGGTTGACCCCAGGACACAACAGACGCCCCATCTGAAGTCCCTATATTGGCTTCCGGTGCAATAGAGGACAAACTTCAAAACCGTGGTGTTGGCCTTTAAGGCCTTTCACAACATTGGGGCTCCTCACATCAGGAATAGAATTCAGCACTATGCCCCACTTAGAACTCTGAGGTCCTCGACTCAGTGGCTGTCGACTGTGCAAAAGTTCTCTCGATTTCGCATGGGGGGGTCGCTCCTTTCAGGTGGTGGCCTCTCAGCTATACAATAGCCTGCCACCCTCCCTGACACACGTGCAGGATCTCCTGAGCTTCAGGAGAAATCTTAAAACCTGGCTCATCCAACATTGAAGAGGACTACCTGCTGTTGTGTGCATTGTTCTGTCATGGGGTCTTCTCACCGCCCGGACACTCCCCTGAGTTGCTGTACACTCTATAATTGCCCTATCACATAACACAACATAACAGGGTGCAAGACAGCTAAATGATATCAATATTTACGAGAAAACTGACAGAGCTACCTATGAAAAGAGCAATGAAATGTATGGGGCTAATCTGACTGAATGGAGGAATAGTAGCCTAATATCTGATGATGAATATAAGTTTTTGATTTGTGAATATTGGATATTAGCAGCTATGTATATGCTGCCTAAAATACATAAGAGCAAAGAAATTCCACCAGGGGCACCTATAGTCTCATCCATAGGTAGTATCTATGAAAACACGTCCAAATATATCGATTATTTTTTTAGACCCTTTGTGCAACAACTCCCGTCCTATGTCAGCAATACAGGTGATTTTTTAAGATTTATCAATGATGTTGTATGGGAAAGTGACCTACTATTGATGGCATTGGACATAAATAGTTTGAATACCTGTATGCCCTGTGGTTTAGGAATAAAAACTTCTCGCCAATTTCTAAAAGCCCGATCTATGCCATATCTGTCGAACACTGACATGTTATTAGACATGATGTATACATGTTTGACTAATAATTTCTTTCTTTTTAATCATGTGATGTACCGGCAGACCCAGGGGATGACTATTGGGACCTGCTTCACCCCCAGTGTCGCAGGATTATACCTGGGCTGGTGGGAGGAGCAGGTGGTCAGTAATATCGAGTCTTTTCAACAACATGCTGTCCTCTGGGCACGGTATATTGATGAAGTGTTCTTCATCAATATACCGTGAGGAACTGAAAGTGAGGCTAAAGATTTTGTAGAAATTCTTAACAGAAATGATCTTAATTTGAGATTTATAGTGTGGTCCACACAAGTGAAATTGAGTTTTTGGATGTCAAAGTGAAAGTTCTAAATATTAAACTGGAAAGCACACTATTCCTTAAAAAACAGCAGGGAATAGCTTATTCCATGCTGACAGTTGTCATCCTAAATATCTAATCAATAGCATACCGTTTGGGGAGCTGCTCAGGCCCCAAAGAAATGACAGCTCTGATGTTAAATTGGAGGATGAAACAATGGTAATGAGAGAAAGATTCAGGGAAAGAGGTTATCCCCCAAAAACTATAAACCAAGCAATGAGTAAAGTCAAAACAGGTAAAAGAGAGGACTTACTAAAGATAAAGACTAAAGTAGAGGTTGGGGAGGAACCAATCCGATTTATTACATCTTTTAGTAATCAAGCATGGAAGGTGAAAAAGTCGATAAAAAAATTCTGGCAGGTATTAGGAACTGACAATACACTGCGGAAATATGTTAGTGAGAATCCTAAAATTACCTTTAGAAAATGTACATCTCTCAATGATATATTAAGCCCAAGTACAATACAGATTTCTCAAATATCAAACCAAATAAAGGGTTTTTATGTCTGTGGGCCTTGCAAGGCATGTAGCACAGTACTAGCTGAAAACAAGTAGAATTATCGAAACAGCAGAGACCGTGATTTATTGATAAACATCTTAACTGCAATTCTGACTTTTGCGTTTATGCTTTAATTTGCCCATGCTCCCTAGTATACATAGGGAGCAAAATCCACAGGGTTAAGAAAAGAATACTTGAGCATATGCGAGCCATCACAAAAGAGGACAAACAGTATCCCGTCGCAAGACATTTTAAGGAATGTCATAACAAGGATGCCAGACTGCTAAAATATTGTGCCATTGACAGAATCCCGAACTCTTAAAGGGGTGGAAATAGGGTTCGAGAATTATGACGCTTGGAGTCCAAGTTGATGATAAGATATGAAACCATACACCCGATTGGCCTAAAAAAGGATGAGGAATTATCCATTCTTCTAGGCTGAAGACTTAAGTATAGGACATGGCAAATCATTAGTTATCTAATTATGTCTGTTTCTTTGCTTAATGTACATTGAAGTATTGATTTTAAAAGGTATCAGGGGATATAATGATCATGCACATGTTTTTATTTTTATCTTTTGTTGGAGACTTGGATATCATAATGTAAAGATAACGGAATGCAAAAAAGCAACACATATCTAGATGGTGGTTTGACTTGAGAAAATTGGCTGTTAGGGTTGGAATGACATGCATTTATTTGGAAAAGAGCCCACTTGGGCAGAATCGACTTTGTGTATTAACATCATTAAATCATAGGCCCACTGGGGCAGAATTGAATCATAGGCTCACTGGGGCAGAATTGAATGACATAGGACAGCGCTTATACTTTAGTCACGCTTATTGCTGTGGCCAAACTGCTGTTCGTTATCCCCAAATATGATTTATATGGGAACTTGGCACAAATTGTCTATAAAAATTTCTAAAGCCAATGTTAACATTGCTCCACAAAATATCCTAACATGGAAAAACCCATTACAAAATGGATGCTATTTCTGTTGCAAAATTATGATTATGTTGTAGTCTTACTTCTATGTTTATAACTATGCAATACATGTAGATTGTGGCAAAAAAAGTACTTCGACCCTTGATCAGGCTTTTTTCGCTGTTTTCAATTAAATAAACATTCACTCCAAAAGGAATTGGGCTCAGTTTCTGTTTATTTACTTATATACCACGGATGAATATATATATATATATATATATATACCTCTGGTCCGCATGGACCAACAACAGGGATTGAGAGCTGATGAACACTCTGGGGGCCCACCAAGGACCCTTGACAAGTCGAAAATTCCAGCTACGCACCACAGAAGCCAGAATGCATTGCGGTTCATCCACCTGTGCAAGACATTTTGGGCGTGTATACAAACTATGTGGGTGTGGCAATGGAGTATATCTCTACGTCGAAGCCTCTGATGAGGGCGGATGCCCAGAAACGCGTCAGGCTAAAGTGCGACATGAGGACTGAAAGGACAGAGTGAGCTGTATGCTCGTACCCGGAGAGTTGTTGGGGGGTGCTGCCGTGCCGGAGGGCAAGTTGGAGCTCACAATATATATATATATATATATATATATATATATATATATATATATATATATATACATATATATATATATATCCAACACGAAGTCGTCGCAAAATATCAAAGACAACAAGCTGAGGCCCAAGTGCATTCCAGGTGAACAAGCGGCTGCGGCTGCGAAACGCGTTGGGTGTTACTGCCATTAAAATCTCATCTGGAATGCACTTGGGCCTCAGCTTGTTGTCTTTGATATTTTGCGACGACTTCGTGTTGGATTTATTGGGGTTAGGCGAACCCCGCTGCGGCCCGCCATTAAGAAGTGACGCGGGCTCATTTCGCCATCAGTGTTGAATATATATATATATATGTATGCAAGGCTCCACGGATCCGAAACGTCATGCGATTACTCTGCTGAGTAAATAATTCTGCACTCCATGTCCGCGAGGTCTTTTGAAAGCATTTCTGATTCCAGTTGCGGCAAACTTGGATTATATATATATATATATATATATATATTCACTGAAAAAAACATAGGTTTGACTCCAGTTATAGTTAGCTGGAAATTTTACTGACATAAAACCATTGAAATTCCCATGTCCGCGAGGTCTTTTGAAAGCATTTCTGATTCCAGTTGCGGCAAACTTGGATTATATATATATATATATATATATATATATATATTCACTGAAAAAAACATAGGTTTGACTCCAGTTATAGTTAGCTGGAAATTTTACTGACATAAAACCATTGAAATTCCCACGTTATAGTTAGTTGGACTCACTATAACTCGCGCGCCCGCAATGCACTGCTGATGATGTCACATATTACATCATTAATGACATGGTTAGTGACATCACTGATGACATCACTGATGACATCACTGATGACATCACTGATGACATCACTGATGACATCACTGATGACATCTCAAATGACATCACTGATGACATCACTGATGACATCTCAATTGACATCACTGATGACATCACTGATGACATCATCCAGTGTCTGTGTGTTTCTGTAAAGTTAAAATATGTTTTACATAATGAAGAGTGAGTGTATGTATGAGTATCTGGATGAAGGATTTAGTAGGTGCGTGACCGACTGTATGAGTGAGTGATTAAATGTGTCTTAGTGAATGCATGGGTTAGTGACTAAACTGTCTGAATGTGTACATCATTATGTTTGTTGTTGTGTAAGCTGCTGCATGTGAGAGTTGTCATATATAAATGACTATATATAACAGCCTGTGATTGCATAAGTTACTGTATCTATCAATATGTACTTGTATCAGCGATTGTAAAAGACAGTGAGTATGTGTTAGTCTATGTTTAAATAAGCAAGGTTTTGTGTGTTTAACTGTATAGTTGTGGAAATGGGAGTGTGATTGATTCTTTACATGACTGACTAGGTGTATGAGTAACTCCATGGATGAGTGGCAGTGTGTGAGTCTCTATATAGGTGTATGAGTGCATATGTTGGTGTTGTATTGATGAGTGACTGTATGTATGAAAGATTGTATGGGTGAATGAGTGGATGTGTGTGTAGACCTAGAAATCAGTGAGTGCGGATGTGGTAAGTGGTTTTACTGTGTCAATGGTTTCAGGAATGGTAGTTTGTATTTAACACTAGGTGTATCATGGGTTAGATTAGAGTGTGAGGAGGTGTATTGTATTATCACATGGATGATGTCATCAGTGATGTCATCAGTGATGTCATTTGAGATGTCATCAGTGATGTCATCAGTGATGTCATTTGAGATGTCATCAGTGATGTCATCAGTGATGTCACTAACCATGTCATGAATGATGTAATATGTGACATCATCAGCAGTGCATTGCGGGCGCGCGAGTTATAGTGAGTCCAACTAACTATAACGTGGGAATTTCAATGGTTTTATGTCAGTGAAATTTCCAGCTAACTATAACTGGTGTCAAACCTATGGTTTTTTCAGTGAATTTAATAGGGTTTTTAAATGCTAATTCCTAACTATGACTGGTGTGAAACCTATGGTTTTTTCAGTGAATTTCATAGGTTTTTTATTAGCAAATTTCTATAGCTATGAAATATAATATTTTTTATAATGAATCCTATATTGTATATTTATGTAATACTATTTTTTTATGTATATTGTTCATGTTTATTTATTTATTTATTTATTTTGCCCTGGAGCGCTTCCGGTGCGCGTACCAGTGAGCGCACCGGTAAACGCAGTCTTGCGGGGCGCCCCGGTGCGCGTACCGGTGAGCGTCCCGTTAGCGCTATTTCCGCGAACGAAAAAATAATCGTGAGGTATCGCGTAGCCGCGTGATGCGTCTTATGACGCACGGCGTAAGCGCATCCGGAAGCGCCCGAGCGCATACGACCGCGCTACGTAAGCGCCCCGGGGCGCGTAGCGTAAGCGCGTCGGGTCATATGACCTGAATATAACACTTTTCATTGGTTCAGAGCAGTTTGTTTTTCCAAATGATGAAAGCCCCCACCTTTTTTCCTCATTCTCACTTTGTTCTTTGAGGGAGGAAGACCTGTTTCTATTCATTGAGAAATGGCTACAGTAGCAGCAGCAGCAGGAGCATCTGCACCACCACCACCACCACCACCACAAGGACCACCACAACACCACATTGGTGGTGAAGAAGAGGAGGAGGAGGAGGAGGAGGAGGAGGGGCGGTTCCTGCCGGAAGATAATATCCCCTATAAACCGAAGGAGCACTTTGTGTGGGAGTTTTTTAAAATCCCAAAGGACCAAAAGAAAGTCAATGCACCAAAAGTGACATGTCTGATCTGTGGCACTGTACTTTCCAGGGGGAACCCTGCAAAAAAATATTCTTTTGGGAACCATACAATGCTTCGCCACATGCAACGCAGGCATCCTAACAATTATGCTGCGGCAGAGGTGAGAGAACTGACAGAAACCCTCCCCAATCTTCTACAAGCACCTCCAAAAGCAAACAACCCACTCCAACGGGTCCAGAGACAAGGGAGATGGTCCCAAACATCCAACGCCAGTTTGGAGATTACAAAATAGTTTGTATTTTTTGTGGGACTACAATTTCCTATGGTGAGCAGAGCATCAAACTCATCAACCGTGCTGGAGACAACCACAACTGCAGAAAGAAACCTTAATTTTTTTCTGATTTTTTTGGCTCCAGTTGAGCCGTTTACAATTCCCTGTTTTTTGTTTGTCCCCATAAAAACTACAAAAAAAATATAAAATTGTTCATAAAAGCCAAAAAAAGTAAAAAATGTTCAAAAAACAATAAAAAAAATATAAAACAACAAAAACAATAAAAAAAATTCTTTTTAGAACTACCTCCAATTTATAAAAAAATGCTACATTTTTTAAAAACTCTGTCATTCTTTTTTCTCCATGGTACGCTCCCCGGTACGCGCACCGGTGCGCGTACCGGGCACTCCCCCGCGTAAATCGAAAAAAAATAGCCCTTTCTGCCTGTTACCATAGCAACTCCCTCCTCACTGAGCTCTCAGGTTTAAAAGTTTATTCTACAATGTTGCAAATGAACTCAGCAAGGATGTTTGACCTCTCAATACACCAGTGCAATGTTTCTTTAAATTACTGTTTCTTAACCATTCAAATTACTTCTTTCACAGAACAGAACCATGCACCCTAACTTTCAGTTTTCAACTATCTGAATCCACCAATCATTGCTTGTGATTCAAGAGCACTGAAACTCCAGTTTTTTTTTTTGCAAACTCCTACTGTTCCAACTGCCATTTCATTCCCACACTTCATCTGACTGCACCAGAACCTCCTCTCACCATGTATTCTGTCTGGATTATTGGACATAGCTACATCCACTGGGCTCAAAGGTACGCAGCTATCAGAAATTTTCACAACCTTGATTTACCAAATGTGGACATCAAGTGGATTGGCCAGAGAGGATTGAGATGTCACCAATTAATACCATTGGTGAAAACCTTTTTGCATCTGCCACACCCTCAGCTCATAATTCTGCACTGTGGTGGAAATGACCTAGGCACTTTGACTGGGGTAGGTCTGGAAATGCTTTTAAAGGACACCTTTGAGCAATTGATGGCACTTTTTCCACAAACTGCCTTGGTATATTCCAATATATGCCAAAGACAGAAATGGAAGTGGTCCAACCAATTTTGTCCACAATTTGAGAAAGCACGGAAACATGTGAATAAATCTGTTTCTGCTTACATGAGAGACTATGGAATGGGTTCAATATACAACAATAGCTTGCGTTACAACATGCAAGATATCTACAGAGGAGATGGTGTGCACTTCTCAGATGAGGGGAATAGAATATTCCTCCTAAACTTAAGACTGTGCATTGGAACCTACTTGTAGGTACCTAAATCAGCCACAGAACCCAAAAGCTCTTTTCAGGGCTACCCTACCTCTCATCACTCAAAATTATTATTTTACTCTAACTTTTTTCACTATTTTTCACCAAAGTACGCTCCCCGGTGCGCGTACCGGGCGCTCCCCCCGCGAAAATCTTTTATGGCCCCCACATCAAACCTAGGGGGTCAGGGGGGGTCTACCCTGCCCCCTTTTGGTCATTTCCCCCTTTGTTTTTGCCACCTCTTGCGTCTCCATCCTACCGAGACACAATATGGCGGCCACTCCGGACTGTTTGGAATGTTGACAGACACCCGAGAGCCAATCAGCTTTCCGCTCGCGTACTCGCGTAGCGCGCTGGTGCGCGCCCCGATGCGCGTACCGGGGAGCGCTTATAGATATATATATTCTTTTGAACCTAAATTACTCAAAATCCACTGGAGCACATATCTTGAGACATAGCAAAGGCACATCAGGCTACCAGTCCCTACAATTTTGCCAAGTTTGGTGGCAATCCATTCAGCCGTTCGGGCTAAAAGTGAGTCCAACCGCCCTATGGAAATTAACATGGGGAAAACACGTTTTGGGACCCCCCTTTTATCTCGGCCCCCACTTGACGAATCCCCCCAGAACTTTCAGGGAAGGAGCGGAGCGGAGCTGGCCATTTTCGTCCATCAACGCCAAAGTTATTCCCAATAGAATGTTGCGGATTTCCTATGGAAACTAGGTCCTAACTATAACTACCTACTGGCGACCGCCAGTAGGTAATATATATATATTGGCAGGGAGAAGGGTCTTGGCCTAGAACGCACTCTTTTGTTTATTTGGTGTAAATCCATCCAGTAGGTAATATATATATATTGGCAGGGAGAAGGGTCTTGGCCTAGAACGCACTCTTTTGTTTATTTGGTGTAAATCCATTCAGTAATTTTGGACAAATATCGAAATTTACAGATATCGATATTTGGGAATTCTGCCATCTGATTGGCTGAGGCGTTATGAGTACGAGCTTGCTGCTTATTGGCTGTGAACGGTTGCAACTAGGAAGTGTTGGCAGCCATTTTGCGTTTCCGTTGAAGTGAGTAAGGGAAAAAAAGCGCAAAAAAGTAGGAAAGAGGAGAGTAGGAGCGCTGTGAGCTCTGTGGGGTGGTTAGGGTGTGCTATACAGGGAGTGTGAAGTGAAGTATTTACCCCTACCAGTGTGAAAGTGTTGTTTTGCCCATAGTGAGATGGTGCTGAGGTGAGGTGCCGGTACACTCGGGGACGAAAGCGTGCGCCTAAACTGTGAGCTGAGTGCTGTAAACTGATGTGCTCTGGGCGCTGTAGCATGCTGGCCGCTGTAGCATGGCTGTGCAGGTGGTGTTAGTATGCGTTTAGACTATAGCGGGAGTGGAAGCAAACTACTTACTGGTACCGGTCTGAAGACTCTGGGATGAAACCGTGAGCATAAGCCGTGAGCTGATTGCTGTAAAGTGATGTGCTGTGGGCGTTGTATGATACTGGCCACTGTTGCATACTTTTGTAAGTAGTGTTAGTATTCATTTATACTATACAGTGGGAAGCAAACTACTCACCCCTACCGGTCTGAAGACTCGAATGCAGTGTTTTAGCAAGCAGGAATAAAGAAATAATTGTGAAGAATATAATGCAGAATGTTGCAATGTCACAGAAAATAAATGGTGAAATCAGGTGTGTCTAAAAAAGTGGCTGTGTGTAATAAAGCAATGGAGTCTGAAAGTTATATAAAAAGTGTCTTTATTTAAGTGCCATAAATAGACCCACTAGTGCAAGAGCTAAGGCATCCAGTTGAGGCAAACTCCAACCGCTTCTGCTGTATTCAAACGTAAGCTCCTGCATCAGTGAATTCCCCATTTCATGATACAGTTCCATGTGACATAAACAATACCAATAAGACTTGAATGACTCTAAATTCTATAATTAAAATAAAGGTAGGATAGAATTACCAGATGCATCCTTTAAGAAAACCAAACAAAAAAAAATTGCAAAATGTAATCATCAAACGTCTTTGGTACCCTAGTACTCCTTTGTTGTAACACAAAATGATCAACAGTAGAACAGTCAGCAATCTCTTGTACAGTAGATTCAATCTGGTGCGTGTCAGAATTGGTAATAGTTCTACCCACATCGGAACTTTGAGGAGGAACACAACCATTGCGCTTCTGGGAAGCACATTCTTTACCCTTCTCGTCTAACCATACATTATTTTCTTCAGCTCTTTCAAAAAAACATTCTTGTGCAAAGAGCTAAGGCATCGAGCTGAGGCAAACTCCAACCGCTTCTGCTGTATTCAAACCAAAGCTCCTGCATCAGTGAATCCCACATTACATGTTACAGTTCCATGTGACATAAACAATAGCTATTAGACATGAATGACTAAATTCCATAATGAAAATAAAGGTAGGATACGATTACCACACTGTGCCAACCAGTTCCTAAACAATGTCGTGTTTTTTTATCTTGATTGCCAGCTCGTGAGCAGAGGCTGAGTAAATTTGTGTGAAAGGGCTTCGTGGATAACAGGCAGGCAGAGAGACGTGTGCACAAAGAATACACATGGTTTCAAAATGGATGTCGGGTTTAGGGTAATGTAGCAAGTAAATAGCGTATTTGCAAAGGCCATACATCACCCATCCGGGCTTAGACTGGAGACGTAAGGGGCAATAATGAAAACAGAGTTTAACTGCCTGAGCATACTTAGAAAGTTATTATATGAAAATAGTTCAAATGAAGTGTATTAAAAAAATGTAAAGGAAAAAGTCAAAAAAGTTGGAAAAAAGTCAATCCAAGAACAACGTGAATTTCTAACAAGTCTTGGAAATTGCAGTCCGGAAGTTCTTCAGCGGCTTGAGATGCGTAATGTTCCAAGAGGTCATTGTTGCCATTGTGTGAGAAAAGCAAGGCGATCCAATTCATATCCTGGGACAGTAATGTTCCTCGAATGTTGGAGCACAATTTGAATTGGCAGGCAATCTGCGATGTTGTCAAAAGTCGCACGTTGCAGGAAATATTTTGTGGCTGTGCAGGAATCCCATTCCACCACGATACCTTTTTAAGTTGCATCCGCCATTGCTCCACTGCCTGAAAAATCAAGTTCATGGTTTTCAAGATACTCCATTACCTGCTGGATATTGAGAGTGACTGTTGGGATGTTAGCAAGGCATAGATCTATTCGCCAGTCGAATGGGCAAGTTTTGCAATAAAAAGATGGTTGCACGCAGATTATATATGTGTAAATAAATGTCATGTTGTAGCTGGCTCCGATAATTGATAGAGGCAGGCAGCCGAAAAGTTGTTCCATTTTTCATGGTATTGATGTAGCTTCGCGTAGAGGTGTATTCTGTCGGACATGGTTGTTACCACAGGCAGCGCAGCCATTTTTTACAAGCAAAAATAGTAGTAGGATGGCCGCAAAGAGAATTATGGGCACTGTTCCTGTTATTCCAGAGATGATCGAATGATTATACCAAAAACAGTTTAAAAGCCTCTGACAAGGCCGAATGAGACCGTGTTAAAAAAGTGTGCCAGAACTTTTGTGTGCGATGTGTTGAAAATTGTGTAACAACTCACAAAGTGTAATTTGAGGTTTGTATTTAAAAGGGACTGTATTTTACTTGAAGTTCGTGCTATTTGCAGTTGATAATTTTCTTTTGCAGAACTTCCGTTCTGAACAAAAGCACTTTCAGTCTAGTCAGTTTAATTAAATCTGTTTTCAAAGTAGGTATTGAAGGCCAAGTTGAAGTTTGGGAATTACTTTGTGTGGGTGGAAATAGACATTGGCACAGAAAGTTACTCGGTTTGAAACAGTAAGGACAAATGGTATGCCAGCTCACATTCCGTAGGAGTGCATGTTATTGAGAAGCAGATAACTGCTGTTAGAAAGCTGTGTGAATGTTGGTCTGATTATGGGAGTTGGCGTCCTTTAAGAAAGCACACTTGATTGGGGGCTGTAAGCTTAGAAGCGTTTTGCCATTGGACATTCTTGGATAGTAATGAATGACTGCCATTGTGGTCGCACTTTTCACCTGTGAGAAAAAGTTCTGTATCCTCTTTAAGACAGCGATATGTAAATGGCAGAAACCACTATTTGTGAATAAACGTGCTACAAACAACATGTACACCTAGCAGACACAACAACACTACGTACTGTGGGAACCGTGGCTAGGCATGTACACAAACCAAACATGGCATGGCACCTCTGTCACACAACGCAGAATGCGGGGAGAGATGGGAGCAAAGTATGTGCGAAGGTGGCAATTGATTCTCAATTATAAAAGTATACAATTCAAAGTGTTGAGGGGATGTGCCGTCCAGACTTGAATATGCAGAGCACAGACATGGACATGTCAACATACACTGATGGTCTAATGAGTGAAGTAGACAGTGGACGCAACCATGAAAGTACAGTCAGTAGGGAAGATTATGAAAACATAGCGCGTCCTTCCCCCCCAAATCTTTAGTGTAGTGGGCTGGCTCACCGTATGCAAGGCTAGCGTAGGGGTTTGAATAAAAGGCACGTTTCTCTGGGTGTGGTTTTGTTCCGGAATGGCAAACGTGTCTGCCAGGTCTGCACAGCTTACACAACCAAGAGGTTGACCACGTGAGCGAAGGTGGCTGCGTGAATGATGCTCTTAGTCTGCTGGTAATCAGAAACCATCATGGCCGCTGCGATGCATATATGCCGCACATTTCACCTTTCGACACCGCCGTATATGAAAGAGGGCCCACCACATGCCGGCGGAAGATCCTGGGACGAGACTGCGAGCTCGGAAGTCTTCTGAGATCAACGCTGGCTACCGCGATGCAGGCACACAGCGCCCAGCCTGAGGCCCAGCACCGTGGAGTGATCTGTATACTACTAACACAGTAGTCGAACAGGTACCAACAGTGGAACGGTGTCTTGATCCCACAGTGGACGATGTTAGAACTGCATCTGAGAGTGGAGATGAAGGTATTCCCTTCGACCAGGTGCAACTTACTCTAGGTTCCAACAGTGGAACGGTGTCTTGATCCTACAATGAACGATGTTAGAAGTGCATCTGAGAGTGGAGATGAAGGTACTCCCTTCGACCAGGTGCAACCAACTCTAGGTCCCAACAGTGGAACGGTGTCTTGATCCCACAATGGATGATGTCGGATATTACCTGCTGCTTGGTTTTCATAGAACTCCCTCTGTTGAGGTGCATCAGACTCTGCTTCCGTAGCTGACTGCTGCACATGATTATTGGGCTTGATTGACTGTAGGCGCTGGACTACACTGCGGTACAGCAGGTCCGAACAGTGAAACGGGGTCTTGATTCTATGATTGGGGATGTCAGAAGTTAAAGTCTGTGATGATTTCTGTGTACCCCCTCTGACCAGGTGCAACCAACTCTAAGTTCCCACAGTGGTATGGTGTCTTGATCCCACAATGGATGATGTTAGACTGCATCTGAGAGTGGAGATGAAGGTACTCCTTTCGACCAGGTGCAACCTACTCTAGGTCCCAACAGTGGAACGGTGTCTTGATCCCACAATGGACGATGTTCCATATTACTTGCTGCTTGGTTTTACACAACTCCCTCTGTTGAGAGGCATCAGACTCTGTGCTTCTGTAGCTAACTGCTGCACATGATTAATGTGCTTGGTTGACACCAGTCGATGGAGTACATCACAGTACAGCAGGTCCGAACAGTAACACGTGGTCTTGATTCTATGATTGAGGATGTTGGAAGTTAAAGTCTGTGATGATTTCTGTTTACCCCCTCCGATCAGGTGCAACCAACTCGGTGCTTTCGAATTCAGCGGCACGTGACTGTGAGGCTTTAATGACCCCTGCCTCTGGCCTATACTGCGGTCAGCAGGGCTCACAATTCAGATTGAGTGGTGATTGTTTAATTACAGAATCCAGTAGTCAAGTAACTACAACATCTATTGAAATATACACAATATTCTTTTAGTCTACTTGCTTGCAGAACTTTTTTTAGATCAGTCATAGGTTTAGTACAATGAGCAAATACTTCTTGGTTGTGGAAAAGAACACTGAATAACAAGCTATACTGTGGACAGCAGAGATTGCAATTCGAATTGTTCTGATTTATTTATTGCAGAGTTTTCTGTAATTTATGTTGTTGTATTTTGGGAAGAGAAAGTGAGAAAAAGTATTCATGGATGTCTGTGTGACTACTGCCTTCAATTTACACTGCAGACAGCAGTGTTCACAATTCAGATTGAGTCGCTATTGTAGATGACGCAGTCCTGTAGGCAAAAGACATTGCTCCGGTGTGCTCTGTCCACACCACGCATATGTATCATTGCAGGCTCCACACACGCTTTTTGTTGATTCCTGTATTACAAACTGGGCAGCTCACGTCCACGTTTCGTGGCTATGGGCCAACTGCTCTCTCTGGTCTACATTGCAGACAGCAGTGTTCACAATTCAGATTGAGTCGCTATTGGAGATGTTGCAGTGTTGATGGCAACAGACATTGCTCCTAGTATGGCCCGCCCGCAGCATCCATCATCGCTGGCTGTGCACATGCTGAATGCTTTTGATGTGGCTATCTGAGTTCACTAGAACTGATGGACCCTTTATGATACAATCTTTTTGTGTATTATTTCAGATCTATTGCCTGTGTCTCAGTATACCACAAGTTGTATTTCTTTTACGATAGAATTTATTCTGTATTATTTCACATCTGCTGTCCCTACCTTACTGCAGCACAAACTATTGACTATTTTATTATTGAATCTCTGTGTGTGATCCAATGATTAGTGTTGTATTTGATGCTATCGGCAACTATTCCCTGAGGGCTGGTTTACACTCACCCCACACACATCCAGCACATACGTCACTGTATATGTGACCCTGGTAATAAAAAGGTGTTGAGCGCACACACCCGTACCCACTTCCACTATCTATCTGTGTCCGTGTGTTCATTATCTATGCATGATACTGCCCCTGGGCCGTACCACACTACATTGTTCTGTGGACAGCATATGCAACCATGTTTCCTCTGGCAGTGGGGAAAACTTTGGTTATGTTACTTTTAGGTGCATGGCTATCACAGGTGGAAGGCTACTTTACAGACCATGAATATTGATGAAGATGATGGTTGCATGTTGTGTGTAGTGTAAGATATGTTTACATAGCAAAAGGTTTTCAAAAAAGCTCTCAAAGCAGAAGAGGTGTGTCTCATCAAATGCTGTAGAGAGAATGACTAAAATGGGTGAACTAATCAAATGCTTTTTTTGTAAGGTCACATGGCAATTGTGCACCCAGCGCGCAAGGAGACCACACCCGATGTGATTTTGAGAAAATATATTTACTATAATATACGTTTATTACAGTTAGAAATATATAAATGTTTAAAATATTTTAGATTATCGCTTGGTCTCATATACACTTTAAAGTTATTTAGATATTGTTTTGAGACGTAAAAAAAATGAGGGAATGGTGTACCCGGCGCAACACCATACGTCTATGGCGTAACACATGGCCTGGCAGCGTGCACTCGTCATATACGCAACACACAGCGGGAGCGACCCCATACGTACATGACGTAACGCACGGCTTGGTACTGTGTACCCATTGCATACCAAAGTAGCAGCTGGCGCGACCTCATACTTATACGTTGTTACGTGGGACGCGGTGCCACGAACACATCGGATACAAAATGAGCATCATTTACCAGTTGGAGCTTGTTAGACTACCGCAACGGGACTCTAGTTTTCTCCCCCCCAAAAAAAGATATACTTTTTTTTTAAGATATAAAATATTACATAATTTTTAAAGTTAAAAAAGGATAATAGAGTTCCAAAATATTATTAAGAAAATTAGAAAAAATATAGGTTTTATAAATATTAAAATATGAAATTAACATTTAAAAAACCTTTGAAATTCACTGAAATAACCATAGGTTTTACAGATGTTATAGTTAGGAATTAGCATTTAAAAAACCTTTGAAATTCACAAAAAAACCATAGGTTTCAGGGACGTTATCATTAGTTAGACATTTGACTCGTATAAAACTAGAGAAATTCGCCTGTTATAGGTAGTTGAGCTAACTATAACTTGCGCACCCTCAATGCACTGCTGATAACGTCACATATTAAATCACTCATGACATGGTCAGTGACATCACTGATGACATCTCAAATGACATCACTGATGACATCATCCACGTGATAATCTGATACACATACTGATGCCCTAATATAACATTTGATACACCCACCCTAAAATACAGACTACTATTTTTGAAATGATACATACAACAATGCCAGATACTACATACCACCGACTATTTCCTAGGTCTATACACACATCCAGTCACTTATACAGGCAGTTACTCATCAATACAGTACTATAATATGCACACATACACCTAAACATACAGTCACACTACGCCACTCATCCATAGAGTTACTCACACACCTAGTCAGTCATGCAAAGAATGAATCACATACCCATTTACTCATGTATACAGTTATACACACCACCTCCGTTATTTATACACACACCACATCACTTATTTATGCAGATACTAACAAATACTTACTGTCTTATAAAATCACTGATACAAGTAGACACTCATTTATACACCCACTCTTCAAATAACTTACTCTCATGGTTAGTCATTTATATACTCCAACACTCACATATACTGCCTTAAAACATATGTAGATACTCACACATATACCACTGATACATTTATTCACTCACCAACACACCCATACACACACTAACTCGCCCATGCAGCCCTTTGAATCCATACAACCAGCGAATCACCCACTCGGACATCTTTGCACAGAGTCACACACACCCCCAACCACCCACACAGACACTCAGACACCCATACAGATAACAGACAACAAATCAATAACCCATATAGACACTCACATAGCTACTCACCAACCCATGCAGCTGCTTACACACCAACTGAGAGACTAATACAGACTTTCACACAGTTTAGTCACTAACCCATGCATTCAGTAAAACACGTTCAATTACTCACTTATACAGTCAGTCACGCACCTACTAAATAATCCATTCAGGCCCTTGTAAATCCACTCATTCTTCAATACACCTTGGCATAGATATATATGAAAAATATTGAAACTTTACTGAAACACACATTCACTGGATGATGTCATCAGTGATGTCATCCGTGATGTCATTTGAGGTGTCATCAGTGATGTCATCAGTGATGTCACTGACCATGTCATGAGTGATGTAATATGTGACATCATCAGCAGTGCATTGCGGGCGCGTGAGTTATAGTTAGCTCAACTAACTATAACGGACGAATTTCTCTGGTATTTTATGAGTCAAATGTCCAACTAACTATAAGGTCCCTGAAACCTGTGGTTTTTTAGTGAATTTCATAGGTTTTTTAAATGCTAATTCCTAACTATAAAGTCTGTAAAACCTATGGTTTTTCAGTGAATATATATATATATATGAACGCCTGCTGAATGCTGGTATGAACAATTATTTCAGGACAAAACTTGGTTGACAGTTAAGTTGTTGGCGCACTCCGCCGGTACAAACGAATGTGGTTTTGATTACAAACCTTTACGCCTGTCGTTTTACGCTATCAGCAAATTGAGAATCACCAACCTTATGTTAATGCTAAAAAGTGCAAATGATAAGATTAGTTATCAGAAGCGTCGCGCGCCGTAACTAGAGGCATTGCTGATTAAATTACATAAATGCTGAGATCATGGTTATGCCCACTGGGGCTATGTGAAAATAACACTGTTGACATACAGTTGAAGCCACGCAAATGACAAACATTGCATATGTGATTATTTAACCCTTGCAAATGAATTTATTTTGTTTCTCTGTTACTTTTACGAAAACATAGCATAACTCATTTCAAATGTATTGAAAAATGTTCTGCATTCTAGCTCCATGACGATGTATTGCACGAGGAGTCTGTTTTCACTGTTAATGATGACAAGGTGTCACATGATTGTGTATAAACTGTGGTGATTTACGTGTACTCGTACTCGTGACCAAGGAGGTCTCCCTCCGAAACGCGTTGAGTGTGACCCGGCTGTGAATAAACAACACGCTGGAAAGGATAAAGTGGCTCAAACATTGTTTTTCCTGGAAACTGCATTTACGATTTGTTTGGATACTAGGGGCTCGCGACCCCATCTGAGCCCGCCACCCCAAGTGGCTGGGGTTTCTGCGTGGCAAGCAAGGTGGAATATATGTATATAAATATATATATTATCAGTTAGCCTTTCTAGAGCACGCAGCTACGAGATGGAGCTGCCCCCAATACGTATCCTGTGAATTTTGGTGATAACAGCCGGACTCATGCTTGCAGAGCGGAGGAGTATCCTGGGATGGTAGAAGTTGATGAGGGAGTTAAAAATGGTAGGACCTATGCCCATCAGTGTTTTGTGTGCTATGCAAAGGGATTTTAATGTAATTCTTTCCAGAATGGGTAGCCAATGTAGGGCTTTCATGTTTGACATTGCCGATTGAGTTCTTGGCATCCCGATAGCATTCTGGAGGCACAGTTCTGGGCCACTTGGAGTTTCCTAATGGTTGAATTGGGCGCTCCCAGGTACAAGGCGTTCCCGTAGTCCAGGCTCGAGAGAACCAGGGCCTGGACCACCATTCTTCTTGCCCCACTGGGGAGAAGGGGAAGATTTTTCCTCAGCATTCTGAGGATGCCATAACATGTACCGGACACTTCCACAGTTCATTGATCAAATTTAAGTGATTTGTTGAGCCACACTCCCTGGCTTTTGATCTTGGGCTGAGGGATGGGTGCTTGTCCTAGACAAGTTGTCCATTGCAGTTTGAAATCAGTTTTGTGTAGGTTACACAAATACATGATTTCGAATTTGTCGCCATTAAGCCTGAGGCAGGCCTTCTCCAAGCATGTTTCTAAGTCAGAGGGGGCATTGCCCACACCAGACCACTAGCTGGGTGTCATCTGCATAGGTGATAATTTTGATCCCGAATGGGAGAACAATATCAGGTAGTGGCCTCATATATATGTTGAATAAGGTAGGGCTCAGGGATGTTCCCTGAGGAACTCCGTACCTAAGAGGTTGACACCTGGAAGTAGCTTCTCCTGAACAAACTTGAAAAGTTCTACCACTGAGGCACTATTGGATCCATGCTATAGATTCCCCCAAGACTCCTACACTCCTAAGCTGGTTCAGAGGGATATCAAAATTGACCGTGTCAAACGCGGCACTTAGGTCAAAGAGAATGATGGCTACTGCTCCTCCCTGGTCCATAATCTTTTTAGATTCCTCTACTATGGAGATGAGAGCTGGTTCCATTACCAAAATATATTTAAGAAGAAGGTTGCCCCCTGATGGAGTGCACTCTCAGCAGGTCACGTTCTGTAAAAAGTGCTTTATTGAAATCCATACTTCTGATAGCAGTTCAAAGCCGATGCGTTTTGGGCATTACGCCCTTTTTCAGAGGCATGCTGGGTACAACAGCTTCTTCAGAGAACATCCCCTCTTTTATTTTCATTTAACTCAGGTGAGTATACAGTATACACCAAGTAATCCTGGGATATGTAGTCCAAGTGGAAATAAAAGAGGGGATGTTGTCTGAAGTAGCCATATATATATATATATATATTCACTGAAAAAAACAAAGGTTACAGTTACGTTAGGCTCGGATTTCACTCATACAAACCCATAGAAATTAATCAGTTATAGCTACCTGGGCTAACTATAACTTACGCCCCCGCAATGCACTGCTTATGACCTCACACATTACATCACTCATGACATGGTCATTGACATCACTGATGACATCTCAAATGACATCATCTAGTGAGTGTAAGTGATTTCTAAAGATTTATGAGTGTTAAACATATATACTAAACTACTACAAAGTTAAATTACTATACTAGGTGTACTAGTAATGAGTGATACTACTTCTAACATCTATTATGTAAGTGGTTGTGTGACTGTGTGTATCCTTGTGGGAGTGGGTGACTGAATGGCTGTATGGGTGTGTGAGAGGGCATGTGAGTGGCTATATTGGTGTATAAGTTGGTGTTTGAGTAGGTATGTGGGTGAGTCAGTGGCTGTGTGAGTGGTTCTATTGGTGAGTGAGTGGGTGTGTCAGTGGCTGTATCAGTGAGTGAATGGATGTATGAGTGGCTGTATGGGTAGGTGAGTGGGTGTGTGATTGACTATGGGTGAGTGAATGGGTGTCTGAATGGCTGCATGAGTGACTAACTGAGTGTGTAAGGGGCTTTATAGGTGAGTGAGTAGTTAGTTCAGTGTGTGTTTGTTCAAGTGAGTTGGTGAGTGAGTGGCTGTATTGGAGAGTGAGTGTCTGTGTGAATGGCTGTATGGGTGAATGGGTGGGTGGTGAGCGCTTGTATTGATATGTGAATGGCATGTAAGTGTGTGGGTGTGTGAGTGAGTGAGTGAGTGCATGAGTGGTTGTATGGGTGAGTGAGTGGCTCTGTTGAGAGGCTGGATGGGTGAGTGTATGGCTGTGTGAGTGGCTTATGGGTGAGTGACTGGTTGTATGAGTAGGTATAAGGGTGAGTGAGTGGTTGTGTGATTGGTTGTATGGTTTTATGGGTTCGTGAGTGTGTGTATGAGTGGCTGTGTGGGTGTGTGTGTTGATGTGTGAGTGGTTCTGTGGATCATGTCATCAGTGATGTCATCAGCGATGTCATCTGAGATGTCATCAGTGATGTCATCAGTGATGTCACTGACCATGTCATGAGTGATATCATATTTGAGGTTGTAGGCAAAGTATTGCGGGGCCTAAGTTATAGCTTGCTCAAGTAACTATAACTGCTGAATTTCTATGGTTTTAGAAAAGTAAAATCTGGGCCTAACTATAACTTTCCTGTAATTTTGTTTTTTTTTCACAAAATTTCTAAGGTTTTTTCATTACTATTTCCTAACTGTTACGTTCCTGTAGCCTTTGGTTTTTCATTGATTTCCAAAGGTTTTTCAAATTCCATTTCTAACGTATTATGTCCCTCTAATGTTTTGTTTGTTTAGTTAATTTGTGGGGGTTATTTTTAATACATAGTCCCTGATTACGACTTTTTGGCAGCGTGGTGGCACGGCGATGCAAACTGCCACGGCACTGCTCCGCCAAAGGTCATGCCGTCCGCACGCCTACAACTTTTTAGTAGTTTTGCAGGCCGGCGGCATGGCGGTCTCATCGCGGGTGCCTTTTTAAAAGGAGGCGGTACCATTAAAAAGGCAGCGCAGTGGGACTACACTACAAGGTTCCTGAGCTGCATGGACTAAAAAGTCCATGCCATGCAAGAACCTATGTGCATGCACACAGGGGGTCACATGTTATGCCCTCCTGTGTTCATCCACTTATGTCTGGGGCACAGGGGTGCCCTGTAGGGGCCCCTTTGTTTCCTCTTCACCAGGGTTTTCAAAGCAGTGGAACCACCATGAAGAGCTTGGCTGAGAGGAAACTCTCAGTATGCTCGGCGGGACCATGGCAGTCCTGCCAAGCATATTGTGGCCTCTGACTACCGCTCCTAAACTGGGGAATGGTGGTTTCCTAGTGGAGTCAGTGTTGCCAGGGCTGTCCGACTGCCTGAGTTCTAATCGAACAGTTGGGCCGCTGGTGCAGCGGTGGCTGGATCTGCCACCACAAGTCTGGTGGTCCTCAGACCGCAAGACTCATAATATGGCCCTAACTGTATTACAAATGTATTTTAACTTTTTAATTTAGTTTTTATGTACTGTAGACATTCTTTTTTTTATAAATATACTTTTTATAAATTTAAAAACATAACTATCACATATGTAGTTAATGTAAAGTACATTAAGTTTTTAATGTAATTTACCGCTTCCGTGCTCCCCAGTGCTGCCGGCGGCCAACGGCCAACGCAGCCCCGCCCACCCTTTAGAACGCCTGCACCGCGGTGGAAAAACCGCTGCGGTTAAGGCGTCAAACACATTTTATTTTTTAAATATTTTTAGGGTACCCTCAGGACCTTTGCGGGTCTGTAAACCTAGACGGACTACAACTCTATGGTTCTTACTCCCGATCACATGCTCAAAGTGAATCAGCGACTCTGAATCTGGGAGGTCATAGAATATTTTTTTAATTAATGCACATATGTATACACTTTTATTGTCATTAATGACATCAGTCTGTTTTTAAAAAAGTTATGCATTTTACGAGTTTCGCAAATCCATGAATTTATGGATCAGATTTGTAAATTCACTTGAATACACACGCAAACCTTGCCTTCTTGTTGGATATATTAAGACCTCCAAATTAGCACATGGAAAACCACTCCCAAAAGCCTTTACTTCTCCAGTGAAGTATCTAGAAGGAGGATTGAGAGCAAGTGCTGCTCTGCTTTTACACAATGTCTGGAGCTACATCGTCCATCCAAGATGAGCATCCACAGCCTGTTGAGGAGGAGGATGATAACACACCACCTTGCAGAAAAGAAAGTGATGTGTTGATGCACTTTACTATACCTTCTGGGGAAAAGAAGGTAACAGCAAAATATGTACAGTGCAATATTTGTGGCAAGCAGTTATTCAGAGGCACTGCCAAGAAGTATTCACATTGGACAAGTTCCATGTGGAAGCACCTAAAAACTATTCATGAAAGGGTCTACAACCAGGTGATGTGAGAGAAAGCAGGTGCAACAGGACAGTTGACCTCTACAGCAGACTTGGGAGAACCATCAACAGCTACAGTAATTGCAATACGAGCTGCCTGAGAAGACTTGAGTAGCATTGTTATTCACTGTGTGAAATGTCACATGCTTGTACCTGTAAAAATGTCTTCTGTGGGTGCATTCTTGAATACAGTAGAGAAGCTTCGCTGTTTTGTTTTGTTTTTTGCTACCAGTGACTACATAATGTTTGTTGAAGAGTGAAACCAGTTGTGTCTTTGCATTTCCCATCCTAAATCTTTTCACTACCCTGTTTGGTTTTTTGATTATGAAAAAACTGTAATTTTTTTTTATTCTCTTAGAAAAAAAACGTTCTTGTTAGAACCACCATCTACTCAAACAAAAAGCAAACTCTGTGTTTTTAATGTGTCTGTGACTGTATTGGTGTGAGAGTGGGCGTGTCAGTGAGTGCATGAATGTTTGCCAGGGTGTGGTATTTGATGCATTAGTGATCTCTGGGTGTGTCAGTGCCTGCTTGGTGTATGTATTGCCATGTCAGCGTCTGCATTAATATACGCACTGGTGTGTCAATCTATACATTTCTATCACCCTGGGTGTGTGACTGTATTAATCAGTGTGTGTCTGTGTGAGTTACTGAGTGCATTAGAGTTAGGTTAGGTATATCAGTGTCTGCATTGGTGTATGCCTGGGTATATCAAAACCTGATTTTGTGTATGCCTTGGTGTGTCAGTGTATGCATCAGTGCATCCCTGGTCGTCTTATTGGATAAATTAATGTTTAGATGGGTGTGTCAGTGTCTGCATTACAGTATGCCTGGGTGTGTCAGTGTCTGCATTGGTAAATCTATGGGTGTCTCAGTGTGTGTCTGTGTGTCAATGGAAGCAGTAGTATTTGGCAGGGTGTGTCTGTGTCTGAGTTGCTGAATATCTGGGTGTGTCTGTTTCTGTACTGTTATTTCCCTAGGTGTGTCAGTTTATGCATTAGTGTTTGGATGGGTGTGTCGGTGTCTGCATTGCTGTATGCCTGGGTGTGTTAGTGTCTGCATTGGTAAGTCGCTGCATGTCTAAGTGTGTGCATTAGTGAGTGTCTGGGTGGGTTATTGGATGCATTTGTGTTTGGCAGGGTGTGTCAGTGTCTGCATTGCTGTATGGCTAGGTGTGTCAGTGTCTAGATTGCTAAGTCTCTGGGCGTCTCAGTGGGTGTGTCAGTGGGTGCCTGAGTGTGTTATTGGATGCATTGGTGTTTGAATGGATGTGTCAGCGTCCGCATTGCTGTATGCCTGGGTGTATCAGTGTCTACATTGGTAAGTCTCTGTATGTCTACGTGTGTGCATTAGTGTGTGCTTGGGTGTGCTATTGGATGCATTAGTGTTTGGCTGGGTGTGTCAGTGTCTGCATTGCTGTATGCCTGGGTGTGTGAGTGTCTGCATTGGTAAGTGCCTGAGTGTGTCAGTGTGTGCATTGGTGTGTTATTGGATGCATTAGTATTTGTCTGGATGTTTCAATGCCTGTATCGGTCTGTAGTTGGGTGTGTCAGTAACTGTGTCGATGTGTGTCTAGGTGTGTCAGTGGTTGTATCAGCATGAACCTGTGTGTGTAAGTACCTCTATCTGTGTGTAGATGGGTGTGTAAGCTGCTGTACTGGTGTGCCTAGGTGTGTTAGTAACTGTAGCCGGGTGTCCTTGTGTGTGCATCCTCAAAATATAAAGATATGGAAAAACACTGCAAGAACTAATTAGTAAAGTACATTACCCCAATATATAGTGCCATTTATGTATAAAAAACTGAAATATTTCTTAGTTTTACAATTAATTGAATTACAAAAGTAACTTAAAATTTCAACAATGCATAAATACAGAATTTTAAGAAATAACTATATACTTCTCATACTGTAAAGGTATGTGTTAATATAAATAAGCATTACATTTTCTCTTTTTTACTGTTCTTAGATTCTTTACTCATACACCGTAAACGATGTACTTTTTAAGCAGTCATCTTTGAACAGTGGTTAAAAAACAATCATAAAGATTGTAGGAAAAAACAGAACTGCACAGTATCTCATTGCAATTAAAGATCACTGTGCATTGCACTAACTACAAATAAACATAACACAGCTTATTTAACTATTTACAAATAGAGTTTTGTGCCCAACCACTTTAAGCTCATGCTGGCATATCTTTACATCAGCAAGCACAAAAGAAAGTGATGTCTACAAGCATTTTACAATACCTTCAGGGGAAAAGGTTACTGCTAATTATGTGCAGTGTCATATTTTTGACATACAGTTACCCAGCAGTACTGCCAAGAAGTATTCCCCTGGAACAAGTTCTAATTAGAAGCACTAAAATAAAATTCATGAAAAGGTGTACAACTGAAAGATGAAGGAGATACTAGGTGTATCAGAACTTTCCACCTCTACAGCCACCCTGGAAGAGCCTTCATCAGCTGTAGTCATCATAATAGCAGCAGCTTGTGAAGATTTGAGTGAGATGATTACTCACTGTGCAAAATGCCTCCTATTTGTCACTGTAAAAATGTGTTTGTGGGTCCATTTCCTCTTCAACTGTTGTTAGGTTGTATACTCATACAGCACTAATCACTAATGATATACTGTTAAAATAATGATTATTGATAAGTTGGGATAAAACAATCAAAAAGATTGTAGTAAAAAAAACACTGTACACTATTTGTATGTACGCAGATGCTTGCATGTGTAAATAGACCTGTCACTGGATGTATTGGTTTTTGAGTGAATGTGTGACAGTGTGTAGGTGTGCCAGTACCTGGTATGAATGACTATATGTGTGTGAGTACATGTATGAGTACCTTTATGGGTGTGTTTGTGACCCTTAAGTTAAATGAATAATAAATATATTGATATCTTTACAAGTAGATTGTATTAATATAGTAGAATACAATTTAAACCAAACAATTAACAAACATGGCATAACTTATTTAACTATATACAAATACAGAAATACAACGAAACTTAAACTTTTAATTAACTACTGTAGGAACTCACCCATATACTTAACACTGCTGCTGCCAATTTACAGTACCTCACCACATTTGTAATAGAGAAAGAGTAAGTCAGATTAAAAGTAAAACATTTTATTAAAATAACACCTTTTTGACAAAGATGAGGAAACAATTTAAATAAATACAAATAGGAATGTTTAGAAATAGTTTGATACAAAATTTTATATGAAAAAAACGAATAATACTAAGACGAGAAGAGCAGCACTCAAACAAAAATAATATATTGAGAGTGTGGTTGAGAAAGTGTCTGCTCAGAATCCCAAACCATTTATTTTGCTAATAAACAGAATGAAAACATTGGAATAAACAGTATTGTCTACGAAGGGAAAAAAGCCTTATTAATAAAAGTAACTTTTGCAAAATTTTCAAATGTGATTGGAAGCATACTCCTACTACTGAGCCTTTATTCAATGAAGAAAGCTACTTACAAGAGAACTAATTATTGTATGCAGTTGAATCAACTGGCCGATGTTATGAAGTAAAAGACAGTAGTCCCATTGCAAAAGAAGAGATGGTTCCTAGAAATGACGTAGGTGAAGAGGTACAAGGAAGGTGTAGGCATGCTTCTGTGTATAAATGGGAGTGCAGTAGAATATGTCAGGTATAAATTGATACAGTAGGACCCCACCCATGTACTTGTAGTGCCGCTGTCTATTTACTTTACGTCTGCAAATATTGGGATAAATGAGTAATGGTATCATTGTTATATGGAGCTTACTTGCATGTTGTGAAATTTAGGAACGCCAACTTGGTTTCTAACCCTGAGTATTGCAGAATATCCATGGGATCACTTACATTACTTTCCAGAGAGAACCAAACTCTAGCATTAAATGTATCATCCACTGAGCTTCAGAAAGGGGTGAAACGTAGAGTTGGGTATTTACCTTTAGATGTTAAATACAATATTGAAACTGCGGATATAGAGAGAGATTTGGAAGAACTGCTTGTTATTCTAGTAAATGGTGCACCCACAAAAAAATATGGCAGGAACTAGTGGATGTAAATAAGGTGAAGAAAGCTACATTATATCTTAATGACAATAACATGCAATATAAAGAGGTAAATGATGTCTAGCATGGAAGTAGCTTGGAGGAAGAAATGTTGCCTTCAAGTGGGCAGTTTGAAAAAGTGGATAGAGGTAGATCTAAAAAACGATATGAGCATTACAATATCCATAAACTATAATTAAAAGGGGTTATTGGGGATGCCATTAAACTGTATCAGGAGAAACAACCTAAAAGAACTCAAATGAGTGTCTGGGGAAAAGTTTAGAGGCTCAATATTTCCCTCAACAATTTTGAACTAGAAAAGATGGACTGTATGATGATCACCCTGTGCAAAAGCCTACAGCAGAGTACAAGTCAAAAAAAGTATATTCTGAGGACCCTAGATGTCATATTCAGTATGTAGTCCATCTATTGTTGGAAACAAGTTGCTTCTTCTCAGTTCTCTTTGGAAAAAAAAAGAAAAGTATAAAATTGTTAGAAACACCTTCTTAAAAAACATCAATACTTTTGACAAACATTTCAAAATTTCCCCACAAAATCCTCCCAGCAGTAGTGACACAGCTTCTGACTAACCCTGAATTTCAACCTGTACTGCTCTGGGATTCATTCATACTTACTGACAAGGACCTCCTTCGAGGTGGGATACCTCAACCTCTTCCCCTTCTCTATAACCAATACGTTGTTCTTCCCATCACCACGAATATGAGTCCAAAAGCGCCTATGCAATCCTCCTCAGACATCCTCTATTCCTCTACAGCTACTTCTTATGTCAGAAATAACCTGTATATATCAACCCCCTCCTTAAAGTCAGGCACCAAGTCTCTGAATATATGAACTCTTTCTACTGCACTGGATACAGTAGTGGTGGTCCCAACATTGTTTCTAGACTCTGACAGCTATTTGTTTTTCAAGTGCACCTCCTTGGTACTCCAGCTAGCAAGACCCGTTTCTCATTCAAGGCTCTCTCTCTTAGCCACGCCTTTTTTCTCCTCTGCAACCAGCTGTGACAGCTTCAGCCTCAGGTCCCACTCAGTCTCTTTTTCTTTTAGGTCCTCTGGGGACTTGGTTTGGGAGGAGACAGTAGATCCTGCACTGTGTGCAACAGAAAAGTCTCTCTCTGGGATATCACCTCTCTCCTCTGGCGACTTTATCCACTCATTTCTCCACACCTCTCCATACTTCTGAAATCCACTACCCTTTGGGGCCATGATTCTGAGGTCAACTACAATCAGGGCTCTCCCTTTTCAAGAGTGCTGAACTAGTCCTCTTTATACTCTTGTGATACAGATTATATTCTGCGGATGTACCCGCAGGCTTTAAGGGCGACCTAGTATTCAAACTTTAACGTACACATGAGTAAATGGGTGTGTGAATGGTCTATGGGTGTGTGAATGAATGTGGCAATCACAATCTCGCTATATGAGTGGTGGGTACATAACTGCTTTTGTAACAGTGTAGCGGGGTCTGTACGTGCCCCCTTGATGACTGCGTGACCATGTACAAATTACATAATATTAAATTACATACTATAGGCAAACCCACACCTCTAATTTCAAACGAATTCATTCATACTAGTATAATAAAATTAATATACATTCAGTATAGCAATTCCTCTTTCTCCTTTACTGCTCACTGTATTTTTAGTTAATATCCTGATCTAAACACTCTTCTATTTTCCCTTTTAGTATACAGTCTAGAAACTACACATTTGTTTTGCCTTACATACACTCCAAATTTATTTTCTAAATATGCTTTTTTCATACAACAACCTAATTAACATACTTGTGAAAACTCTTTGCTGTCCTCTAAGTCTGGTAACATCTATTTTCATTTGAAATCTCCAGTCAGAGCTCCTGCAGACCACCTCCTCTCTTAGTAGAAAAGCAGCTAAAATGGCAACCCCATACCATATGTTGTTACTTATGCTGCTCTAGTTAACAAATCACTGGCTTCCTTTCATCTTTCTTTTTTGTCATACCACTTCAAAAATAATCAGTATTTCTTTAACCCTTCTCATGTTTCCTGCAAAGGACCCCAACTTGGGGGCCGATTATGATTGCGGTTTTTCCACATCCTCCAGGCCGGCGGAAGTGTCCGCCGGCCCGGAGGATGCGGAAAAACCGCTGCAGAGCCTACAAAGACCCCCCTCCAGATTAGGATGGCTGGGGGGTCAGGAAGACCGTCCGCAGCTTTTCCGCCGCGGTCACCTTCCGACCGCGGCGGAAAAGCGCTAACATGTCTGGCGGTGTCTATCAGACACCGCCAGGCATATTAGGATGTCTGCAGTTCTATGCATTTCCACGGCGGCATTTTCGCCGTGGAAAGGCATACGGACTTTTGTTTGGGGGCCCGTTGCGGGCCCCCAGGCGTGAAGGGGGATGGGGTTGCACATGGGGGTACCTATGGTACCCCCCTGCCTTTGCGTGCACGAGGCGGCACCGCGTGGTGCCTGCCGCTTTGTGCATGCAAATGCACTGCTTTCATTTTTAACATTGCGGCGGGTGCTGCTTCAAGCAGCACCCGCCGCAATGTTAAAAATACAGGATGTGACCGCCAGGGTGGCGGTCACATCCTAATTTGCAGGAAGGGACCGCCGCTGCCCCTGCGGACGGTCCCTCCTACCCTGGGGTGGCGGACGGACGCAGGTCCGTCCGCCATCCTAATCGGCCCCATAGTTGGGTTTTTGCATGAATCCGCGGTTCCACCACGAAGCTCAGCGTGGCCCCCGTGTAACTTCACCGCAAGTTTGTATATTTACAATGGGCCGCACTGAGCCCTGTGATGGCGCAGCGGATCTCGCGAGTGACCAAAAAAAATTAAACATGCTTTTACCTCATTTATAACATACACAAGGGGTCAGGAAAGCTGTCACCTGACCCCTTCAATTAATATGCAAGTAACTTTTCAACCCCAGAGACCATTTCCCGAGATAACTAATGGCGGCTACAACTTTTCTGGCAAGTTGCGGCCAGTTAATCAAGACCTTGCTGTGGTGTGTGGAGCCATGGATTTATCGAGGGTGGATCTGCAGAAGGTCTGCGTCCCTAGATATACAAATTTGGTTTTAAGTTAATATTTCTAAAACTACTGAAGAGATTTACACCAAATAACATAAAGCAGGCTTTCTGGACCAAGAGCGGGCTTTCTGCCTAATTTAGTGTAATTCCATTCATTAGTTTGGGCTGTAGCCGTGTTCAAAATCCCTATGGAAAATTGCATGGAGAAAATGTTTTGAGACCCCATCTTTTTCTCGACCTCCGCTTGACAGATCACCACAAAACTTTCCACACAGCAGTTAAAGTGAGTGGCAAACTAGTTTTGAACATTTTGTGAGGAATCATCAAACGGTGCCAAATTATTGGCAAAAAAACGATGTTCCCATGAAAACTACGTTGCAACAACATATATATATATAATCTTATAACCTATAGTAGCTGCTATAAGATTATATATAGATATATTTTTTATTCAACCTTGTTGTAGTTCATTAAATGCATTTTGAGGCATGTGATTTTGTGTATGAGTATCACATGAGATGAGTACATTATATAATGCAGGTTCATGCATTTAGGCGGACAGAATCATTACAGCTAAATTTGACAATGCACGCATTTATGCAGATAGATTTATTGCAGTTAATACTGATATAATGAATATCGAATTCAGCCGGCCGAATAAGGTTTAGGATAAACTTTATTGAGCTAATGTAAATTTTAGCTTAACTCATGTTTCATTATAAAATGTATCTATTTATTTATTTATATATATATTTATTTGACACAAACTGATGCGCAATTAATATAAGTATTTATTAATATTTAATATTACATTCTGAACTTCAGATCAAGGTTGTATACTTTGTAATGAGGAACTGCACTGTTTGAAAGTTTCAATAGTCTGTTCACCATGTCAATTAAGTGGTGTCACTGGTAGGCAGTGGTATTTAGGGAATACGAAAATGCATTGTTTAACGATGTGATCAAGGTAACAGCTGTTACCGAAAAGCGTAGTGACAACTTGTGCGAAACAAGTAAACAATTATGCACCAAGAAGTGGAGTTCGTACCCATCTGTTTTTGCGGCCGAACCGAGGAGAAAACAAAGGACAGGCGCCATTTGGTGTTCTGGATATATATCTATAAAGCTTGCCAGTATGGTATAAAAACAGCTTCATTTCAAACTGCATTCAACACTAGATCGCAAAACATAAAACAGCACTTAACATGTATATCAGAATATGCTGTATATGGTTTTGAATGCAGCTGCAAATTGAAATATATTGGCAGCACTAAGTTAGCTGTACATAAAAGAATACTGCAACACACAAGGCCATAACAAATAACGATCCTACCTATCCAGTGGCCAGGCACGTTAAAGAACACCATAATAGTGACCTGGGACAACTTAAATATTATGTATTGAAACAATACCGCCACAAAAGAGAGCAGGTGATCAGGAAGCCATGTTAAGACGCCTAGAGACCAGATATATCCTGGAATTCTATTCTAAACAGCCAGGGGGCTTGAATATCACAGAAGACCTGCACACATTTTTATAGCACTTTTAGATTACTATCCGCCTTTGCTTAGACTACCACACTAAATATTGAATTTAGGTGCAACCATGAAAGATTATATACATATATAGCAGAGGACAGTAAAGGTGGTCATCACGTCCTGCTACACGTCAGTAGCCACAGAGCGCTTTTTAACAGTGCCGGCACACCCGGGGGCGTGGGGAGAGTTAGATATTGCCACGGTTCTATAACCTTTCTCTCCACTGCTATAGTTAATGTCACTACATCTGCTTTTGTATACATTGGTCCAGCTAAGAAGACAGCGTTGAGCAGCGCTGGGCGGGGTGAGAACAGAGTTGCCACACCAATCTGGACCCGCCGCAGGGCGTCCGGCACAGGGGCACCAGGGTGCCGGCTACGGGACTGGGACAGCGGCGAGAACAGCAGTGCTGGCGGGGCTCGCAGCAGCACCCCCGAGACAGAGCACAGGGGGACCCAGCGGCCGAAAAGCGGACTCCAGACCCGTGCAGAAGGCTCCTGGGACATGGTAACGCCAGAGCCGCGGCGGGGGAAGCCCTGGGTGCAGCGCAGGCGAGCTGCGCTATTCTGAGCCTCGTCAGCGGGCGGAGGGGGCGTGGGAAGCCGCCGAGCGGTAGCGGCCGGGGCCGGTGGGGGAGGGCAGAGCGCCAAGAGGACGCTGTCAGCCACGTTGATCTCTGATGCCCGCTGGGTCGCCCTAATTGCTGCCACCAGATCCCGGCGATCGGACCGTCCTCGACCCAAGATGGGGCCGCAGCTATCTCCCGTCCTGCGCTGCACTCCGGGACCGCCCCACAAGCCGGCAGATCTTGAATTTCTGCACACTGCCCCGCCGAGTCTCGGGGAGGCGATTCCCCACCTATACCGCCCACCCACGCCTGGATAGCCCCCACGGGTGCGGCGCGGTGCAGTGTATAACGGCCTCCCCCACCCACCCGGCGCAAACACCTACGCGAGTCCCCGGCTTTGGGCCTACCGCCGGGGACCGTCATACTGTAACCACTGATGCAGTTTCTCTTGCCCTGATGCGGAGCTACCACGCCTACGGCCTCACCATCCGGCCCACCTTTCCCCTCAACCTGCTTCAGCTGGCTGAAAGAGCGGCCGGGGGATCCGAGAGTGAACGCTCCCCTCCCAAGTCAGCATTCAGAGCAGATGAGAGCCTGGCGTCCAGCCACCCCCACAATCTCAGAATCAACCTCAAATGTTTGGAGCGTGCTGTGGAAATGAGCCTGCATTATCCAGCAGTATGATTCCAGGCAGCGCAGTCAGGCAACGCCGCGGTCTATGGAAACCAGGAGGGGCGAAGATGTGTTCCACAGAGACAGTGTCCCACATAACAGCTGCATTCTTCTGATGGCCACAGAGACGGGGCCGCGGTCTAAGATGGTGGCTGACGCCCGATCGTGAGCGGTGGACTGGGCGAGGACGGCGATCCCCTGTCCTGGACTTCTCAGCGCAGCAAGTCCTCTGCTGATACACCATTTTGGCCTTTTTCAACTGCGCAGCAAGTAGTGCTAGCTGCACCGCTGAGGCCTTCTACAGCTGCGCCGCTTAGGCCTTCTACAGCTGCGCAGCAAGTAGTGCCAGCTGCACCGTTTAGGCCTTTTTACAGCTGCGCAGCAAGTAGTGCCAGCTGCACCGTTTAGGCCTTTACAGCTGGGCAGCAAGTAGTGCCAGCTGCACCGTTTAGGTCTTTTTCAGCTGCACAACAAGTAGTGCCAGCTGCACCGTTTAGACCTTTTTACAGCTGCGCAGCAAACACTGCCAGCTGCACTGTTCGGGCCCGTCACAGCTGTGCTGCAAGTAGCGCCAGCTGCACTGTTTTTGTCACCTCTTTACTTGGGGTCATTTCTGATTTCTGATTGAGGCAGAACTCTCGATGGTTTGGCAGCAACCTTGACATTATGGTTTCTGATTAGAGTCCATTAGTGGTCCGCTGAGACTATGGGCGTACAATGCGGCTGGTGCTGAATGTGCTTGTGTTTCGGGCTGATGCTATGTACTGTGAATACCAATAGTCACTGGGCGTTCGTCTGTGATCTGATTTTCCTTGACTAATTGTGCATTGTGATGGTTTTGACAGTGACCCAGTTGGTTCTATCATATGTAATCATGTCCCTTGTAAATATTATCTTGTGCCAGTGGTTTTCATTTACACCTAGATGAAGGGCCCATCAAACACCCAACACTCTTCCCGAACTACACATTGTCCAGTTTTCCACTCCCAACGCCTGGAATATGTGCCCCCTGTTAATCCCTATACTTCTCATCTGCACTGCTCTCCTAGGTACACCCGTCTCATACCCGCCTAGCACTCTCTCTCCGTCTCTCTACGTCCCCAACATGGCCACCTCTAGAGTTAAGGATGGAATTAACTGTTACAAAATCATCTATCCTCCTGGCCAAACTAAAGCTTCAGCTAAACGATTGAAGCATGAGACTATTGAACGTTTCCCTGATTCCCTTTTTGTTGACCTTTTTTACAATTGTAGCTCTGGGAGGCGCAAAAATTATTTCATTTTCTTCACTCACGACACCCCTTCTTGGTCCAACAGCTTATCTAATTCCCTTAACGTCACCTCCTCCTCCTCTATCCCTCATGGGAAACAACTAAAGATTTCCCCTTCTGCGTATTTCAACAGCTTCCTCACCATCTCAATCTATAACAATGGTACTGTCTTGATCCAAGGCAAAGACACCTCTCTCTCTCTCTTTGACCACCTCTTCCCCTCCCCACTCCCCTCCCCTGCGAACAGGTTTTCCCCCGACTCTCCAGCCAACTCCACCCTTTACTCCCTTTCTCCTCCCCTGACCCCCCTACACTCCAATAGGCTGCACCCTCGGGAGGCTCAGGTCGGCCCTCTTCCCTCCCCCTCCCTTGTGCCCTCCTCTCCCTTTCCTCCCACTCCACATTATGCCCCACCCTTCATCACGTCAGCCTTACCACTAGGCAATACGCTCCGCGTCCAGTCGGCACCGTCTCGGCACCCCAATCTCATCTCGTCCCCCCTATTCCTTTCTGCTACTCCCTTTTTCAGTCCACCCCTCCGCCAACCTCCCCTCCCGGCTAACTTTCCCTATGCTCCCCTCATCCCTCCCTCCCCCTCCTCTCCTCACCTCTTTCCCCGATTTCTTCACAATCCCATGGCATCTCTTTCTTTCCCCCCACTCCGCTAGCAATGCTATGCTGCCCCCCCTTTACCCCCCTGGTACCCCTTTCCATCCCCCCCCTTCAGGCACAGCAGAACCACTTCCTGTCATCAACTTCCCCTTCTCCCAACCCCCCCCCCCCACTCTACCAGATACCGGCTCCCTCACAGCCACCGCTCCTAGCCAACAGGACCTCTCCAACCACCTCTCCTTTTTTCCGCCCAAACCTCCTACTCTCCTATGTCTCCTCACAGTCCTCCCCTCTCCCTTCTCCCCACCGTCTTGTTCCGCACCCATCCCCCCCTAAACATGTCCATAATTCCTTCCCTTCGTGCAGCGCAATCAAACACAACTCCCCCCTCTCCTCTGATACCCCAACCCCCGCTCTCAACCTCCCCCTTTCCCCACCTATGAACCCTATACCTCAACTCTCCTCCTGTCCTCCCACCTCTCCCTGCCTCCCACCACCTATACCACCCCATCCCTATGCCATTGAGACACCCAACCATCCGTGTTCTGCCCTACTCTCTCTCGAAAATAAGATATGCTCTCTCATCACCTCCATCTCCCAGCTTGTAGCTTCCATTTCACTTTTAAGCTCTAAGATTTCAACTTTCCCATTCTCATCAACTCCTCTGGAAAACTCTCACCTTCCCACGAGAGGCACCTCGACCCCTCACACCATTATAGCCAAGCATAACCTGTCGTCCGCAAACATCGCTCATTCACACAAGCCTTTGAACGCTACCCTTCTTCAACCAGCACCTCCGAGTAACCCAATTACCTACTCCATTCCAACCATCTCCTCTGTCAGAACCAAGCATCCACCCAGACACTCCCGTGCACCCCCATATAGGTATAATATCCCTATCACCCTTCTTTGCCCAAGTGCCCCCGTCACCAAAACAGTCTCGACAGAACTGCGCTGCATGCTCCACAACTGCAGATCTGCAATAAAATACAAACTCGAAATCTCTGATACCATCACCCTTCACAATATTGACCTGTTCTTCTTAACAGAGACCTGGTTCAACGATACCTCTCATTCCATGTTTGATCTCCTCCTACCCACTGGCTACTCTATTTTCAGGAATGACAGACCTATCAAAGTTGGGGGAGGTGTTGCAGTTATCTTTAGAAACTCCCTTCAAATCAAGGCTTTTCCCATCAGCGCATTCTGCACTTTTGAATGTCTATCTCTTGAGCTTCAACTACACCACCGCTCACCTCTTAGATTCCATGTCATATACCGCCCACCTGGCAGTGGCCCTTCATTTATGGAGGAACTCACTGACTTCATCAGCGACCAATACGCACAAAGTGACAATCAAACCTTCGTGGGTGACTTCAATCTCCACTGGGGCTCCATGCAAGACTCTTCCGCGAACGGGCTGGCCTCCTTCCTCTCTACAAACGATCTCACCCAACACTGCACAGAATCAACACACTCTAAGGGTTCTATCCTGGACCTTGTTATTTCTAAAGCAGCCATGCTTTCTATCGCTACCCCTATTCACGTAGACTGGTCTGACCACCTCCTCATTCCATTCTCTCTTCTCCTAGCACACTCTATCACTCTTGGCCAACCTAAGAGGGCTACCTCCTGGTTCCGTGACGCTAAAAACATTGACACTGCTTCCCTCTGTGAATCAGCTTTGCTGTCACTTCCAAGGCTAGACCCGAACCTAGATGTTGATGATCTCACTTCACAATGCCTCTCAGTCCTTGCAGTCGAAATCAATAGCGTTGCTCCTCTCCAAAGCAAAAAGAAAAGGCCCATTCCCTCAGCACCCTGGTTCAGCAAATCCCTATATGAAGAAAGGAAGCACCTAAGACGCCTGGAGAAACATTGGAGGCAAGCACCCTCCACCGATAACTTGGCCACGCTTTGTTCAGCAAGATCCGAGTACCACAAGCACATCTTCCTTGGGAAAGCATCACACTTCAGAACCCTCCTTGACTCAGCCAAAAATAGACCCCAAAAAATATTTGATCTCATCAAGACCTCTAACTACTCTCCCCCAACCTCCAAATTGGAGGATTCTACAAAGAAAGCTGCTGATTTCGCTGTATTCTTTGACGAAAAAGTGAAATCACTTGTGGTTCAGGTCGCTCATCCTACCCCTCCAGAGGAGCGCAAATCACTAGTCATCTGGCAGAACTTCGACCCCATCTCTGAAGATGTCCTCCTCAAGTGCATCCTCGAAACAAAGCCCTCCAACCACTCGCTCGACCGCATCCCCAGTGCCATTGCCATTGACTTCTATACCCTTTCTCTTCCCTATTGGACCACTCTGGTCAACCTCTCCCTCTGTCAAGGTTCCCTCCCTGTTCCCTTCAAATCTGGGCAGGTCACCCCTCTGCTTAAAAAACCCACTGCGGATGCGAATGACCTCAACAACTTCCGCCCCATCACTAACCTACCCTTTCTTGCGAAGATCACAGAAAGATGTGTTGCGAAACAACTCTCACGTCATATCAAGGAAAATGATCTTCTAGACAATTTTCAGTCCGGCTTCATCCAAAACTGCAGCACTGAAACTGCCCTGCTGCAAGTGATCGATGACGCGCTGAGAATACTAGACTCGGGGGGGGTCTTGTCTTCTAATTCTTCTTGACCTTTCGACAGCCTTTGACACTGTCAACCACAACACCCTCCTCAACACCCTTCAACAGAGAATGGGCATGGAAGGCACCGTGCTTAAATGGTTTGCTTCTTTCCTTTCTGATAGATCCCAAATGATCAAAATAGAGGACAGTCTCTCACCTCCTTTGGCGGTGGGTCAAGGTGTTCCCCAAGGCTCTATTCTTGCTCCCACATTGTTCAATCTCTATTTGGAACCTCTGGGAAATCTCCTAAGTAAATCTGGGGTCAAATATCACCTCTACGCTGACGACACTCAAATCTACCTCAAGGTTGCCTCCATGCACGATCTCCCTGTCCTAAGCTCTACCCTCGACTCCATTCATAACTGGATGTCAACACATCAACTGATCCTGAACCCCTCCAAAACTGAGTTCCTCCTCCTCTCCTCCTCACTCTCTCCTCCCCCGGTGCAATCATGGATGGACCAGATGAATCTGCTGAACACTAATCCCATCATTGTCGACCGCGCAAAATCCCTTGGTGTCATACTCGACACAAAACTCAATCTACTCTCCCACATTAATTCAATTGCAAAGTCTGCCCGATACCAACTGCGCCTGCTTTGGGGGATTCGTCGCTTCTTCCCGGTGCATGACCTCAAAACCCTGGTCCAATCGCTGGTCCTCTCCAGACTGGACTACTGCAATTCTCTTCTGACTGGCCTCCCCAAATACCACCTATCCCCCCTTAAGTCTGTTCTACATTCAGCAGCTCGTTTCATTTATGGGGCCAAAAGAAGCGACCACATCACTCCCATGTTATCCTCCCTCCGCTGGCTCCCCATCGAGGCGAGAGCTATCTACAAGACTGCCTGCATCACCCATAAAGCCTTGCACTCCTCCTCTCCGCGCTACCTGGCGAATAAACTGAAACTCTCTGGAGGCTCTAGACCATCACGAAATGCGGAAAATCTACTGCTTGAACCTCCCACTTTCAAGAAGGGGGGATCGATGGCCCAATCCTTTTCAGGCAGCGCAGTGAGAATCTGGAACTCACTTCCGCCTCAGCTCCGGACCACCTCCTCCTCCCAAGCCTTCAAATCTGACCTCAAAGTTCTCCTTCTTCAAAGACATTTCCAAATGTAATTCATGCCCTCTCTGCTATCTGAAGGAAGCCCTTCAACTACTGAAAAACCTACTTTATTTGACTATGGAAGTGTCTTCCAAGTGTGTTCTTGTGGTTTGAAAGTCTGCCTCTTATTGCAGTATTGTCCTTCCTCCTGTGTCTGGGACTCGTGGGTGACTTGCACCCGTCACGCTCTCCGGTAACACACTGTTTTCTACCTCCTACATTTGTTTGTTTCGACACCTGCACAAGTGCCACCAGTGCCTACGTAACGTTTGTTCTTGTGCTGGAGTGTCCTCCATATATTGCAGTATTATACCTCTATATTCATTTTGTACGCTTTTTGTAACCTGCACACGTCACTTTTTCCTCCTGCAATGAACCGTTTGCTACCTCTTGTATTTTGTTGACTCACGATTGTCACTTTTGTAATGCACCGTTTACTACCTCTTATACTTTGTTGGCGCACAATTGTAATTTTGCTTCATTTAATGTAACGTTTGCCTTTGTATTTTGCTCACTTGTAATGTTCTCATGTATCAGTTCTGTTCCTACTGTGAAGCGCTCTGACACCTTCGGGTAAAGTCCGCGCTATATAAAAATGCATAAATAAATAAATAAATAAATAAAATCGAGCTCCGCAGCAGGAATAGCCATTTACACTCCCCACACTATCTCGAGCAGTGAGGTATTGTACCTCGTCTTGGGCATGGTGCCTCGGCATTTCAGCCCCTGCTTAATTGACTCCTTGGTGATGGGGCTGTTGCAGTACGGAGGGGACTCGATGACGGGCAGTTTGAGCAGAGAACAGTAAAGGTGGTCATCACGTCCTGCTAACATCGAGCTCCGCAGCAGGAATTGCCATTTACACTCCCCACACTTTCACCGACCCGAGGTGTTTCAACATAAAGCATCCTGGGAGTTGTAGTGCTGGATATTGCGAGGACTTACAACAGGTGTGCTTCACGGCTAAGGGGAGGAGCGGACCGATGTCAGCTATTTTAACACGCAGGAAAGAACTTACACTGATGACTGTATCCGGTGTTGGGCGCTGAGGAAGGCGGAAATGCCGAAATGCATTCGCCGCAACTGGATCTGTTTGCAGCTCAATAAACCCGTTTGACCTATTCCCCTCTGAGGAAGTTTTTGTAGCATATATATATATATATATATATATATATATATATATATATATATATATATATATATGAATCCACAATCCTGAAGCGCCGAACACACACAGCAACGGACACAGCCAGGTACAGACCACAAACCAAGGTTTCACAGCGAAATAGTGTGCTTTATTCCATCAATGGGGATGGCGGCATGACGCGTTTCGTCCGGTAAACCCGGACTTGATCACATGACAAGACCCAGAGACATAAGTGGTTAAATACTGGTGGAAAACGAGACTCCTCCCACATATGAATAGACATAAAGGTAATATCATTCAGTAGAGAAAGTATTTCATCCACATGCTATGTACAATGTAAGGTAAATGCTAAATGCAATAACACTGAAATCACTGTACAATTTTAACTGTCTTCAATACAGTAAAAAATTCTCTTAATAGACATAAAGGGCAAGTGCCCAATGGATAATCATAATACCTTATTAGTATATTATAACTGAACGATAAGAGCCAATCTCAGTGGGGTATGTTTTAAAACCAGTAATGAAGTTATAATAACCACAAAAAGTTTTTTTAAAGTGCATAGAAGAAAAGTGCAGGGTGCAAAATCCCAAAAATTCAGCATCAAACATTTTATATCCAGATAAGAATCCGGAGCAGATTAGAAAACCTAATAAAGTGCAAAGTGCTAATAAAGTGCAAAAATCGGCAGTGCATATCTATGATTAATCAGGGGAGGGGGAACTAGGGCAATCACATCTTTTTAGAATTCATATGGTAGCAGACAATAGGACATACCTATAAACTACAAGTTAGTACAGCTCGGTATATAGAAAATCAGACATCAATGCAACAATAATACGATGGTCAGAGTAACAATGTAAATTCATCCATAGATCATCCATAACGAAATCAAAATAGATTAAAACCATATACAAAAGGTATAAAATCCATTATAAAAAGGTTATGCATATAATGAAATAAAATATTTACAAGAAATTGTTCAGATCTTCTCCCATGTTAAGCCCATTTGGGATCTTACTATTTAACCTCAGAATATATTGACTTTCTAGTTGTCTGAGTCTCTTCTCTCTATCTCCACCCCTCTTATTCACGGGGACTGCATCAATAACAAAGTATTGCAGGTCATTCAGGTTGTTATTGTGTACCAGCTTAAAGTGGCGTGCCACTGGATAATTAGGATCGGAGTTCACAATAGCACGTAAATGCTGTAAAATTCGATTGAATACTTGCAACTTAGTGCTCCCAACATAGTATAGCTCGCACATGCATCTTAAAACATAGACCGCATGGTCTGTTTTGCAAGTATATACATTCTTTATGGGAATTACTGCATCCGTAAAAGCCTCAACAAACTCGCTGGTGTTCACACCGAATTTACATGCCCGGCATGAACTACACTTACGAAAGCCTGTTTTGCTGGAGTACCAATTAGGTTTAATGATGGTTTCAGGACTAGTTTTGACTAGAGCATCCCTCATAGAGGGTGCTCGTCGAAAAGTAATATTGGGAAGGTCTCCCACCAATGGGCCCACCACAATATCTGTTTTTAAGATGGGCCAATTAGATTTAATTATTTGCCTCATCTTTTTGTGTTGGTTGTTATATATATGATCAAGAGCGCTTGTACGGCTGAAACGCGTAATGGCAGAGGCTAAATAAAGAAGAAATTGCTGCAGGATATTGTTGGTCTGCACTCGTTCTTACCCGAAGGAAAAGGGTGGTGTGGCGAGGTGAATTGATATATATCTATATTCACTGAAAAAACCATAGGTTATAGACCATATATAGTTAGGAATTAGCATTTACAAAACCTTGAAAATTCACTGAAAAACCCATAGGTTATAGACCATATATAGTTAGGAATTAGCATTTAAAAAACCTTATTTTACTCACACAAAACCATTGAAATTCCATATATAGTTAGTTGCACTAACTATATATCGCGCACCCGCAATCCACTGCTGATCATGTCACATATTACATCATTCATGACATGGTCAGTGACATCACTGATGACATCACTGATGACATCTCAAATGACATCACTGATGACATCACTGATGACAACATCCAGTGACTGTATGTTTCTGTAAAGTTAAAATATGTCTTACATATTGAAGAATGAGTGGATGTATAAGTGTCTGGATGAAGGATTTAGTAGGTGCGTGACTGACTGTATGAGTGAGTGATTAAATGTGTCTCACTGAATGCATGGGTTAGTGACTAAACTGTCTTAATTTGTGCATCATTATGTCTGTTGTGATGTAAACTGCTGCATGTGTTGATCATTAGCTATACGAGAGGCTATATGTGTTATTAATTGGTTGCCCAAGTATTTCTATGGGAGATTGAGTTTGTGTGGGGGTGGCTGGAAGGTGTGTGACTCTGTGCATAGATGTGTGAGCAGTTTATTCACTAGGTGTATGAGTTCAAGAGTGCATGTGGAAACAGCTACATGGGCAGTTGACTGTGTGCATGAGTGTATTGATGAGTGAATGGATATCTCAATGCTACATGTCATAGTAAGTACATATGTAAAACACAGTACATGTGAGAGTTGGCATATATAAATAACTGTGCATGAGAGCCACTGAATGAGTGAGTGGTTGTATCGATCATTGTGAACTTGTATCAGGGATTGTATAAGAGAGTAAATATGTGTTAGTATATGTTTCAATAAGTAAGGTGTGTATAACTGTATAGTTGAAGAAATGGAGGTGAGATTGTTTCTTTGCATGACTGACTGGGTGTGTGAGTAACTCCATGGATGAGTGGCAGTGTGTCAGTGTCTGTATACACTGAGTGTATCTAAGGTTATATTAGAGTCTGAAGAGGTTTATCGTATTAGCACAAGAATGATGTCAAATGAGACGTCATCAGTGATGTCATCAGTGATGTCATTTGAGATGTCATCAGTGATGTCATCAGTGATGTCACTGACCATGTCATGAATGATGTAATATGTGACATGATCAGCAGTGGATTGCGGGTGCGCGATATATAGTTAGTGCAACTAACTATATATGGAATGTCAATGGTTTTGTGTGAGTAAAATAAGGTTTTTTAAATGCTAATTCCTAACTATATAGGGTCTATAACCTATGGTTTTTTCAGTGAATTTTCAAGGTTTTGTAAATGCTAATTCCTAACTATATATGGTCTATAACCTATGTTTTTTTCAGTGAATGTCAATGGTTTTTTAATAGCAAATATCATAAGCTGTCGAATGTCAAGTACGTGGTAAGTAAAAACATTTTCGTGTTTATGCACACTGATCTGCTTTGAATGCTGCCCCCCACCCCTCATTTCTATTAGGAGTACTCTCTCTTTGCAGATAGTGAAGGGTAGTTAACGCAGGCCTTTGCCCCCGTTGTAATCCGTCGTGCCTGCTTCTCTCTCCATTTGATTGATTGTTCTCTTTGGTTCATTCTCTATTTACAAACAAGCACAGAGTCGCAATACTCTGTTTAGTCTTTGCAGATAGCGAAAAATCGTGTAAAAAAACAAAAGGAATCGAGCAAAATCAGTAGGCCACTAATGGGATCTCTTTTTGACCTCCCTAAAATAGAAACATTAGGAACAACCTGTTGATAATACCAATGTGTATGTACATAAGCGGCATTCATTTGTGTTCACAGTGCCCCTTGTTGATTGTTTGAATCGACCATTGAATTGTTCGAAGTTGGTTCTCTTAAGAATCTTCTCTGCCTGCAAACGAGGAAGAATAGGAATATTCTCTCTCCCTTTGCAGATAGTGAAGGGTAGGTAACGCAAACCTTTAACACGTCGTGCCTATTTCGTTCCTCATTGATTGATTGTTTCCCCAAACATTGACTGTTTGGGAATTGGTTCTTTTTGGAGGTATTCCCTGTTTGCAAATATACGTAGGAAAATCTTTGCAAATAGTAAAAGGGTACGTAATGCGGACCTTTCTCCCCCGTTGTAATCTGTCATGCCTATCTACTCCCCACTGATTGATGCACCTGTTTCACCCGGACCATTTACTAGAGATACGTCATCTGGCCCGACCAGAGAGCACCCCTAGTGAAAAGGACATATGCAATAATAACGAAGTGATCACTGTATCCTGTTAACAGAAACTTTAGCATGAAACAACCTGGAAAGAAAAGAATAGGAAAACGAAAATCAGTAGGCCACTGATGAACATGAACTTTAATTAAACAACGAACAAAGAAACGATAACATAACGTAATGATAAAACCTATTAATGTCCTAGAAACAAGAAAACGTTAGAAATATGCCAGTGGTGAGAGACCAGAAAAACAGTAAGAGAAACCAAATCACCCCTCGCTGTCCCACCGCCTGCCACGCCAAAAAAATCGATAGACTAGGGAAAATGCAAGTCAGTAGAACATTCGCCCCCACTCTGGAAACTTCCAAGGTGGGGCAGGGTTGCGGCTACGCCCAGCCGGGAGCAGCCCATATAAGGCGGGTCCTGCTGCCACGCCTCGGCCAGGAGATCCTAACGTAGGGTGTAGCCGGAGGAGAGGCCGAGGCCAGCGGGACCCGGCCAGGGGATTGCCTTTACAACGCTGAAGAGTTGCAGGGGGGGGGATGTCTCCTCGACCCTCCCCTCTCTCTCCCAGTCCGGCCGCGGTGGCCCTTGAGAGTTGCAGGTAGTCCCGCCACATGCTCTTCCTGTCCAGCCACCAACGGTCGGGGGGCCGAGGCCGACGGGATCCGGCTGCAGCCGATAAACCAAGGAACCCGTTCATGGGGCCAGAGCCAGGGGCGTCCGGCCTACATCCACCGGAAGCCAGGCCCAAAGACGGACGGGACATTTTTTCTTTTCTCCTTCGTAATAGCAGCGGCAACACGCCAGGCACCACTTCTTTCTTCAAAAATGGCTTTGACAACACTGGGGGGGATGTCTTGCACATGCATCCGACCCCCCCCCCCGTCCTCATCGCCACCGGCCATAACAAATGTCAAGCGGGGCGCCGTGGGGTGCACTGGGAGGGAGAGACGGTGCGAACAGGCCTCTCCCGCCTCCTCAGGTGAAGGCTTCCCAGCTGCACCCTCAGCGCTCCAGGCGCCCCGAAAAGGGTTCGTCCACTGTGGCGATGCTGCAACGTCTCGTTGAAAGAACTAGTAACATGTCCTCATCAGGAATTCAAAAGAAATTGCCACGGTCTCTTCGTTGTTTAAATGTTTTTACTGTTTTTGTTTTGTTGTATATATTTATATGTTATTAAAGTTTTATATTCCTACTACTTTGTTGGAGTGCTATATATTTTTAATGTGACACATAATTGTAAAAACTTTGATGTACAAAGAGTCATTCCTAGAATCTTCCGCTTCAGGCTCGGTCCCCTCCCCAATCACAATACAGGATGGTTTTCAGATAGTAGGAACACGTGTGGTGTGACGGATCTCATCGGGTGTGGGCCTTGATCTACTATAACTCCTTTGAAGAGGGGTGATTCTTTACAGCTGGAGCCATAAACTACATCTGCAGGGCTAGCTGATAGCCTGGACAATCGGACACAGAGGAAGAGGAGTGTCAGAGGGTGCGGTAGTGAATAGGGCGAAAGGGAGGTGTCGGGCGGGCACAGAGTGTGATTCTCAGGGAAGAGCAGCGCAGATGGGGGGAGGTTTATTGCCCATGCATAAGACAGAGAGCGGGGGTGACCAGTGCCTGGGGAAGATGCTTGCGAGGGTGGGGAGCCATGCTACGAATCGACAGCGTGCAGAGAGTGGGTCTGGTCAAGGCATCTAAAATGGCTGCCGTGCACGACAAAAGTGTGGCATTTCAAAAAAGGCAAGATGGCGCAAACAATGTTTTTCAACACTTCCTCATTTCCTTCGAATCGAATGTTAACAGACGTTGGTGCATATTACCAAAGTTAAGCGATATTTATCGCTAACGATGCTTACCAACGAATTTTTTACCGCTAAGCATCGTCAGAAATTATCGAAGATAAACCTTGCTATTATCAAGGTTTATCGCAAATGCGATAAAAAACGGCCGCAATGCATGAATATCGCTAAAAAGTCAGCGATATTCATGCATTACCGAGCTAATGCTCTTAGCCATGTTATCCACCTCCCATTGGATAACATGGCTAAGAACTGCTCAGGGCAGGTGTTACTTTTTGGAGATATTCGCGCTTAGCGCGAATATCTCCAAAAGTTGGTAATAGGAGATATATATCTTGCATGTTGTAATGCAAATTATTGTGGTATATGGAACTCATACCATAATCTCTCAGGAAAGCAGAAACTGATCCTTTTGGGACCGCCTGAGAAGGCCTAGGGGGTGAGGGGTACTCTACTTTGCCCCCTTTTCACGTTCCGAACTATTTTATTTTACTCTCTTCTGTAATTACACAAAATAGCAGCGATAAGATGCATCAGAGACACACAGTGAGAGAAAGGAGGCCGGATATGAAGAAGAGATGTCAAATACACATTGGAGATAATATAGTGGGAGAAGGGAAGTAAATATGAGTAAACTTACCTTGTAACATAAAAATGTTGCACTCTATACTATAAGTCTCATTTTATACTACAATCACTTCGCTACAACCTCATAAATTAAAAATAAAAATGAATAATGTCTCAAACAATTTTTGATTTCTAAATATAAATTTATTCTTCAGAATTTTCTAAATTTGAAAGAACTAGTAACATGTCCTCATCAGCAATTTCCTCTTCAATCATCTCATCTGGAATCTCCTCATTAAAAGTCTGCAATGATGATTCTTGTAACTCTATGGTCTCCAAACATTCGATAAATTCGCCATCAACAGATTGATCAAAAAAATCATTCAAGTCATCTCCTCCTTGTGACAATATTTCATTATTGGTACTGTCAATTTCAATCAATGTAGTGGAATCATTCAAGTCATCTCCTCCTTGTGACAATATTTCATTATTGGTGCTGTCAATTTCAATCAATGTAGTGGAATCATTCAAGTCATCTCCTCGTGACAATATTTCATTATTGGTGCTCTCAATTTCAATCAATGTAGTGGAATCATTCAAGTCATCTCCTCCTTGTGACAATATTTCATTATTGGTGCTGTCAATTTCAATCAATCTAATGAAATCATACAAGTCATCTCCTCCTTGTGACAATATTTCATTATTGGTGCTCTCAATTTCAATCAATGTAGTGGACAATGCAAAAGAAATTGCCACGGTCTCTTCATTGTGAGCCATTTTATTTTGAAATTGCTTGCTGTAAATTGCAGAAAAAAATAATCACTTTCATTTATTGTTTTTAGTAATACATGATATAAAACTAACTTTATCAAGTATTTAGTATAACAGAAGGACTGCAAATAAATAACAGAAAACATTTTTCAAATTATCTTCAAGTGTACAACATAGTTCCCCTTACAAATTAACAACTCACCTTTTTAAAAGTAGGAGAAGTGTTAGTACTGTGTAAATCAAACACCAGAAATTCACCACCAAAAATTCCTCACAAATGTAGCTCAGACAGTAGTATCACAAAATGGCTGTGGTTTCCTCTCATTTGAGATATATACATAACCAATTAACTTTCATCACACACAAATACAAAACCAAAGTAACATTTTAATTGGTTCTAAATTTCAACACTTTCAAATGTGTTTTCCCCATGCAATTTTCCATAGGACATTTACATACGTCTACAGCCTGAATGGCTGAACGGAATTACACCAAACTTGGCAAAATGGTACATCAAACCTAACAGGTCAGGAAGGATCTACTATGCCCCCTTATGGTCATTTGCCCCTTCGCTTTGGCCTCGTCTTGTCTCTCGATCCTACCGAGAGACAAGATGGCGGCCGCTACGGACTGTTTGTAATGTTGACAGACGCCGGAGAACCAATCAGCTTCGCAAAGCTCCGTAACGCGAAAAGTACGCGAAGCGGAGCGCTGTTACAGATATATATCTTTTTTTGAACGTTAATTTCTCAAAATCCACTGGAGCACATATATTGAGACCTAGCAAAGGCACATCGGGCTACCAGTCCCTAATATTTTACCAAGTTTCGTGCAAATCCATTCAGCCGTTCGATTATTATTATTATTTTTTTTTTTTGCCCCGCGGGGCCCTTTTAAAACCTCCACATCAAACCTAGGGGGTCAGCGAGGATCTACTATGACCCCTTATGGTCATTTGCCCCTTCGCTTTGGCCTCCTCTTGTCTCTCGATCCTACCGAGAGACAAGATGGCGGCCGCTACGGACTGTTTGGAATGTTTACAGACACCGGAGAACCAATCAGCTTCGCTTCACAAAGCTCCGTTGCGCGAAAAGTACGCGTACTGGAGCGCTGCTCGGTCCGCTGTTACAGATATATATCTTTTTTTAAACGTTAATTTCTCAAAATCCACTGGAGCACATATATTGAGACCTACAAAAGGCACATCGGGCTACCAGTCCCTACAATTTTGCCAAGTTTCGTGCAAATCCATTCAGCCGTTCGGGCTAAAAGTGAGGCCAACCGCCCTACGGAAAACTCAATGTTAAAAACACGTTTTGGGACCCCCTTTTTTCTCGACCCCCCCTGGACGAACCCCCCACCCAATTTTCAGGGGCTGCTCAGAAACAAAATGTGCCATTTTCCTGAAAATTTCAGCCAATTCCGTCCACAAACGCCAAAGTTATTAGACATAGAATTTTCAAAAATTCCATAGAGAAAAAATCCTAACTATATATACCTACTGGCGACCGCCAGTAGGTAATATATATATATATATATATATATATATATATATATATATATATATATATATATATATATATCCTCCTAGATGCCCCAGATCTCGGAAAACGCCACTCCACCAGGGATGATTTTCACAAATCTTTTATTTTCTGCGCCACACAACACCGCCCCAACTGGTATGAATCCCGACGCGTTTCGGTGCCCCTGCACCTTAGTCATGGGAAGGGGAGATAGGTCAAATCCCGGTTTGGACGTCACACTTTTAACCCAATCAGTGTATGCTCTCCAATGAGCGGTATGCTGGGAAGTGAAGTCCTTGATTAAGCCTTCCAATAGGTTCCGTGATTTTCACCCCACTGTTTTTGCTCCCAATATATTTATAATGTTCCTAGCCCTCCAGTGGGCTTCAGGGCCATGTTTGTGGTTTCCTCAGCAATCCCTTGTGCTGGCAGGCTGCGACGGTACACAGCCTCGCAGACCATGTCCAGTTTACAGCGGTGCGTTTTCCCGCGGCTTGGAGCTTGCCGCGCATATCTATCCTCCTAGATGCCCCAGATCTCGGAAAACGCCACTCCACCAGGGATGATTTTCACAAATCTTTTATTTTCTGCGCCACACAACACCGCCCCAACTGGTATGAATCCCGACGCGTTTCGGTGCCCCTGCACCTTAGTCATGGGAAGGGGAGATAGGTCAAATCCGGGTTTGGACGTCACACTTTTAACCCAATCAGTGTATGCTCTCCAATGAGCGGTATGCTGGGAAGTGAAGTCCTTGATTAAGCCTTCCAATAGGTTCCGTGATTTTCACCCCACTGTTTTTGCTCCCAATATATTTATAATGTTCCTAGCCCTCCAGTGGGCTTCAGGGCCATGTTTGTGGTTTCCTCAGCAATCCCTTGTGCTGGCAGGCTGCGACGGTACACAGCCTCGCAGACCGTGTCCAGTTTACAGCGGTGCGTTTTCCCGCGGCTTGGAGCTTGCCGCGCATATCTATCCTCCTAGATGCCCCAGATCTCGGAAAACGCCACTCCACCAGGGATGATTTTCACAAATCTTTTATTTTCTGCGCCACACAACACCGCCCCAACTGGTATGAATCCCGACGCGTTTCGGTGCCCCTGCACCTTAGTCATGGGAAGGGGAGATAGGTCAAATCCGGGTTTGGACGTCACACTTTTAACCCAATCAGTGTATGCTCTCCAATGAGCGGTATGCTGGGAAGTGAAGTCCTTGATTAAGCCTTCCAATAGGTTCCGTGATTTTCACCCCACTGTTTTTGCTCCCAATATATTTATAATGTTCCTAGCCCTCCAGTGGGCTTCAGGGCCATGTTTGTGGTTTCCTCAGCAATCCCTTGTGCTGGCAGGCTGCGACGGTACACAGCCTCGCAGACCGTGTCCAGTTTACAGCGGTGCGTTTTCCCGCGGCTTGGAGCTTGCCGCGCATATCTATCCTCCTAGATGCCCCAGATCTCGGAAAACGCCACTCCACCAGGGATGATTTTCACAAATCTTTTATTTTCTGCGCCACACAACACCGCCCCAACTGGTATGAATCCCGACGCGTTTCGGTGCCCCTGCACCTTAGTCATGGGAAGGGGAGATAGGTCAAATCCGGGTTTGGACGTCACACTTTTAACCCAATCAGTGTATGCTCTCCAATGAGCGGTATGCTGGGAAGTGAAGTCCTTGATTAAGCCTTCCAATAGGTTCCGTGATTTTCACCCCACTGTTTTTGCTCCCAATATATTTATAATGTTCCTAGCCCTCCAGTGGGCTTCAGGGCCATGTTTGTGGTTTCCTCAGCAATCCCTTGTGCTGGCAGGCTGCGACGGTACACAGCCTCGCAGACCGTGTCCAGTTTACAGCGGTGCGTTTTCCCGCGGCTTGGAGCTTGCCGCGCATATCTATCCTCCTAGATGCCCCAGATCTCGGAAAACGCCACTCCACCAGGGATGATTTTCACAAATCTTTTATTTTCTGCGCCACACAACACCGCCCCAACTGGTATGAATCCCGACGCGTTTCGGTGCCCCTGCACCTTAGTCATGGGAAGGGGAGATAGGTCAAATCCGGGTTTGGACGTCACACTTTTAACCCAATCAGTGTATGCTCTCCAATGAGCGGTATGCTGGGAAGTGAAGTCCTTGATTAAGCCTTCCAATAGGTTCCGTGATTTTCACCCCACTGTTTTTGCTCCCAATATATTTATAATGTTCCTAGCCCTCCAGTGGGCTTCAGGGCCATGTTTGTGGTTTCCTCAGCAATCCCTTGTGCTGGCAGGCTGCGACGGTACACAGCCTCGCAGACCGTGTCCAGTTTACAGCGGTGCGTTTTCCCGCGGCTTGGAGCTTGCCGCGCATATCTATCCTCCTAGATGCCCCAGATCTCGGAAAACGCCACTCCACCAGGGATGATTTTCACAAATCTTTTATTTTCTGCGCCACACAACACCGCCCCAACTGGTATGAATCCCGACGCGTTTCGGTGCCCCTGCACCTTAGTCATGGGAAGGGGAGATAGGTCAAATCCGGGTTTGGACGTCACACTTTTAACCCAATCAGTGTATGCTCTCCAATGAGCGGTATGCTGGGAAGTGAAGTCCTTGATTAAGCCTTCCAATAGGTTCCGTGATTTTCACCCCACTGTTTTTGCTCCCAATATATTTATAATGTTCCTAGCCCTCCAGTGGGCTTCAGGGCCATGTTTGTGGTTTCCTCAGCAATCCCTTGTGCTGGCAGGCTGCGACGGTACACAGCCTCGCAGACCGTGTCCAGTTTACAGCGGTGCGTTTTCCCGCGGCTTGGAGCTTGCCGCGCATATCTATCCTCCTAGATGCCCCAGATCTCGGAAAACGCCACTCCACCAGGGATGATTTTCACAAATCTTTTATTTTCTGCGCCACACAACACCGCCCCAACTGGTATGAATCCCGACGCGTTTCGGTGCCCCTGCACCTTAGTCATGGGAAGGGGAGATAGGTCAAATCCGGGTTTGGACGTCACACTTTTAACCCAATCAGTGTATGCTCTCCAATGAGCGGTATGCTGGGAAGTGAAGTCCTTGATTAAGCCTTCCAATAGGTTCCGTGATTTTCACCCCACTGTTTTTGCTCCCAATATATTTATAATGTTCCTAGCCCTCCAGTGGGCTTCAGGGCCATGTTTGTGGTTTCCTCAGCAATCCCTTGTGCTGGCAGGCTGCGACGGTACACAGCCTCGCAGACCGTGTCCAGTTTACAGCGGTGCGTTTTCCCGCGGCTTGGAGCTTGCCGCGCATATCTATCCTCCTAGATGCCCCAGATCTCGGAAAACGCCACTCCACCAGGGATGATTTTCACAAATCTTTTATTTTCTGCGCCACACAACACCGCCCCAACTGGTATGAATCCCGACGCGTTTCGGTGCCCCTGCACCTTAGTCATGGGAAGGGGAGATAGGTCAAATCCGGGTTTGGACGTCACACTTTTAACCCAATCAGTGTATGCTCTCCAATGAGCGGTATGCTGGGAAGTGAAGTCCTTGATTAAGCCTTCCAATAGGTTCCGTGATTTTCACCCCACTGTTTTTGCTCCCAATATATTTATAATGTTCCTAGCCCTCCAGTGGGCTTCAGGGCCATGTTTGTGGTTTCCTCAGCAATCCCTTGTGCTGGCAGGCTGCGACGGTACACAGCCTCGCAGACCGTGTCCAGTTTACAGCGGTGCGTTTTCCCACGGCTTGGAGCTATATATATATATATATATATATATATATATATATATATATATATATATACATTCCAGTGCACACACACAAGCAAAATATATATACAAATGTTAAGGTCTTGTAAATATGTATGTATGTATTCATTGTGGCTAGTTGATTATTTACGCCTTATTACTATGTATGTATATTTATGTTTGACATGTAATTTATATATGGTCAAAAATCAACTGCTACTTGACACTATGTATCCATGAATTATTCCTTTAACTATGTCATTCAATCCTTTAGAAAACCTTTGCACATATCTCTCGAGGACATTTTCTCTGCATAAAATTAGTAGCTGCAATATTTACTGTATGAATTATAAGTGGGCCACGAAAATGTTGTAGCATTAAGCACTTTAAGCTAAAATAATTTTTTGCACCTTATGTGAATATGAAAATCATTTTTTTAACATGAGTATAGATCGGAGCTCGTCATCACTTTATCCGCTAAGAATATTTTATATTAGCAGACCGTGATGATAATCATTTTTTTTTATTATGGGGATTTGCACTAAATTTTTAAGCGATCAACTTGTTTTATGTTGGAGATGGGCCATTAACGCATTTATGCAGGTATAGTTATTCATTCAATGGAGGAATTAAATATGGCCCACCCAGCTCATGACAATGTGCTTTTACTGTAGATAGGAGACATATTTTATTTTTATATATTTTATATAAAATTGTTTCTACCTGTAGTTTGAAAACATTGAGCGATTACACCATTTCAATTTCAAATGCATAGTTGCTTGAAATTTACAGGTGTCATAGTATGTTGTCTATGTCTATGTAACAAGTTGTAAGCAGTAGCACTTTAATTTGAGGGTTACACTGTCTTAGCCTTGTCAGGTGATCAAGGCCGTGAACTGGCCGAAACGCGTCATGGTGGACTAAATTGGTGGCAATAAACATCTTGCACATATGCTGAGTCTACGCTCGGTTTCTGGAGACTTTGGCATGTTTAAACGAGGCTGTTGGATATATATATATATATATACATATGTAAATTCTTTTTATCATTATTGACATTGTACATCCATTGGCTTTTTTAACGTGTTCTGTTACATGTCTTTTATGTCTATTACCATGTACTTGTGTTCAACCAATGATGTGTCTTTGTAACCATGCACTAGCACTTTAAAAATAGCCTGTCCCACCCATAGTGTCATGTGACCAAGGCCTCTGAGCAGGCCGAAACGTTATGCTGGTGGCGATGCAACGGAACTGAATAAATATTTCTTCACCTTAAGACTGGGTCGGGGACGATCAACAAAAGAAAAAGTTCTACCCAAAAAAACGTTGGAACAAAGGAAAGTAAGGGACTCTGACATGGTGGAACAGTGCATAGTGGAGGGCCCAGCGGTCATCAACTTAAATCCCACTGTGCTTAGCAAGTCGGACATTGAGATTCTTTCATTGGGCCTGTCATATTGTCCAGCTAACAATTTCAGGTATGCAAAAACTAGAATTGAGCTTTTCAAATACATCAGGAAGCTCAAGCTCAAAAAACATTTTTTGTCACATCAATATACCACCAAAACTCGCTCCGCTCTTCGAGGTCCTCCCACCTTGGGCCTCACTGCTAATGAAGCGGGATTGCTCCAGGATTTGACCATATTACGCGAGGAAGGGGCGCTTTCTGGGTCGCAAGATGTAGCTGTGGTGTATAATGCTCCAGGTTTAACTAAGTTCAAACCCAAGTCTACCTTTTCTCCGTTAACACTCCACGACAATTTGGACATTTTCCATGACCTTGCCATTGCTGGCATCAAAAAACTGCATGTCTCAACTCTTAAAACAAAACATTATAGAGGAGTGCATAATACCAAATATTACAACTTGGTTAAAAAAATCCAGGCTGATAATTCAATCATTGTTCGCCAGGCCGACAAAGGTGGCAATGTTGTGCTTTGGCCGCGAACATTCTACCTGGAGGAAGCTTATGCACAACTGAACGATGCCTCCTGCTATAAGCGTTGTGACCTCTCTGAGATCAAACTGGCACAAAGCAAACTTGGCAGTCTGTTGGTAGGGTGGAAAAGCACTGGCCTCCTGAGCTTAGATTAATTTAAGTTCTTGAAGAAGGATTTTCCTGTTATGCCGGTGTTGTATCTGATTCCAAAAGTACACAAGGATGTCAACAAACCGCCGGGGAGGCCTATTATTTCTGCCAGAGATGGTCTCTTGGAAAATGTCACGAGATATATTGACTTTTTTTCTCCAAGACTTTGTCACTGCATTACCATCATATGTGCAAGATTCAAGTGACTTTCAGAGAAAACTAGTGACTGCGGAGTGGGAGTCAGATTACTGGTTAATCACGCTTGACGTGTCGTCATTATATACCAGTATCAAACACCTTGATGGACTAAGGGCTATACAATTTTTCTTGGGGAACAGGTCTGTGCAATATGTTGAACACAACAAAATGCTAATTGCTATGATTTCCTTCTGTCTGAATAATAATTACTTTCAATTCAACAGCCAATTTTTTCAACAAATCAGGGGTGTGGCCATGGAGGCCTGTTTCTCTCCCAGTTATGCCTGTTTGCACATGGGCTACTGGGAGAGGCAGGTCCTCATGGGTACGCACAGTCTGATCATGGCTAAACAGGTAGCCCAATGGTATCGCTACATTGACGATATATTTTTAATATGGCGGGGCACCAAACAGGAGGCAATCGAGTTTATTGCACAACTAAATAACAACGCATACAACCTGGAGTTTACCCATTGTATCAGCCAAACAAGTATTGATTTCTTGGATGTCAGGGTCCTGGTTACTGACAACAAGTTACACACTACATTGTTCCACAAACCGACATCCGGAAACACTGTGCTCCACGCCAAGAGTCACCACCCGGCACACCTGATTCGCAGCATCCCCTACGGGGAGATGCTGCGTATCAGATGAATTTGCAGCACGGAGGAACAATGCAGACAGGCCCAAAGTGATAGCAGAGCCCGCCTTTGCTACAGCATTGCTCCTGTCTCTGTTCGTTGTAGCTCTCACATGCTCCAAAATTCGCTTCTTGAATTCGTTCTTGGTGCTCCCAATATATTTCAAAGAGCATGGGCATTCAATTACATATACTGGAAGCTTTTTCAAGTGGTACCTTATCTAGATATGATTTGCAACATTGTTTAGTCAGCACAATATGGCCCACTGGAGGGCTTAAATTGATTTGTATTGTAATGGTAGGACTAGCAGCACAAACTGTTTCCTAATTCATGCCACGAATGAAATATTAATAACAGTGTTGCAATGGATGACAAGCCCACTGGAGAGCGATAATGTTTAGCTTTAAATATACCGCGATGTTAGCTAACAAATGTGGGGGGTAAATCCACACCAAATTCAAGGGTTTGTCTCAGCCCGCGTGTAGATTAATGTTTTCAAAACAACCTACACTGTTTACCATTGACACCTCCACTTAAAGTGCACTAACGATAAATTGTCATTTCACCCTTAACAAATTGCAAAAAACTACAATTCCCATCCAACTTCCTGTGAAGTTAACAGGAAGTGAGATCACTTACAGGAAATGTCTGATGAGTCCGCCCGATATAGGTGGGCCAAATACTTTGTGTTGTCGACCGTGAACAAGCGACTTTTTGTTGCGAAACGCGTTGGTTGTTTTTTTGCTATGCTGGCTGTGATCACAAAGAAATAAAGAGGTTTGGGATGCAACTCCGTGAGTGCCGACTCGTTCTTCTTTTTTAAGAGGATTTGTGCAAATATATATATATATATATATATATATATATATATATATATATATATATATATATATATATATATATATATATATATATATATATAAAAACAACACCCTTGCAGGCATAGAGTGACGCATAAATTATGCACAAAAGAAGGAGAGAGCTCTGGGTAGTTCGCAAGTTTAGGTGGAAGCCTTCCACCTAAACTTGGGAACTACCCAGAGAACTACCCAGAGTTCTCTCCTTCTTTGTATATATATATATATATATTACCTACTGGCGGTCGCCAGTAGGTATATATAGTTAGGATTTTTTCTCTATGGGTTTTTTGAAAATTCTATGTCTAATAACTTTGGCGTTTGTGGACGGAATTGGCTGAAATTTTCAGGAAAATGGCACATTTTGTTTCTGAGCAGCCCCTGAAAATTTTGGGGGGGTTCGTCAAGGGGGGGCCGAGAAAAAAGGGGGGTCCCAAAACACGTTTTTCCCATGTTAATTTCCATAGGGCGGTTGGCCTCACTTTTAGCCCGAACGGCTGAATGGATTTGCACGAAACTTGGCAAAATTGTAGGGACTGGTAGCCCGATGTGCCTTTTGTAGGTCTCAATATATGTGCTCCAGTGGATTTTGAGAAATTAACGTTTAAAAAAAGATATATATCTGTAACAGCGGACCGGGCAGCGGCCCAGGACGCGTACTTGTCGCGCAACGGAGCTTTGTGAAGCGAAGCTGATTGGTTCTCCGGCGTCTGTCAACATTCCAAACAGTCCGTAGCGGCCGCCATCTTGTCTCTCGGTAGGATCGAGAGACAAGAGGAGGCCGAAGCGAAGGGGCAAATGACCATAAGGGGGCATAGTACATTGTCGCTCACCCCCTAGGTTTGATGTGGAGGTTTTAAAAGGGCCCCGCGGGGCAAAAAAAATAAAAAATAATAATAATCGAACAGCTGAATGGATTTGCACGAAAGTTGGCAAAATTGTAGGGACTGGTAGCCCGATGTGCCTTTGCTAGATCTCAATATATGTGCTCCAGTGGATTTTGAGAAATTAACGTTCAAAAAAAGATATATATCTGTAACAGCGCACCGCTTCGCGTACTTTTCGCGTTACGGAGCTTTGCGAAGCGAAGCTGATTGGCTCTCCGGCGTCTGTAAACATTCCAAACAGTCCGTAGCGGCCGCCATCTTGTCTCTCGGTAGGATCAAGAGACAAGAGGAGGCCAAAGCGAAGGGGCAAATGACCATAAGGGGGAATAGTAGATCGTCGGTGACCCCCTACGTTTGATGTGGAGGTTTTAAAAGGGCCCCGCGGGGCAAAAAAAATAATAATAATAATAATCGAACTGCTGAATGGATTTGCACGAAACTTGGCAAAATTGTAGGGACTGGTAGCCCGATGTGCCTTTGCTAGGTCTCAATATATGTGCTCTAGTGGATTTTGAGAAATTAACGTTCAAAAAAAGATATATATCTGTAACAGCGCTCCGCTTCTCGTACTTTTCGCGTTACGGAGGTTTGCGAAGCTGATTGGTTTTTCGGCGTCTGTAAACATTCCAAACAGTCCGTAGCGGCCGCCATCTTGTCTCTCGGTAGGATCGAGAGACAAGAGGAGGCCAAAGCGAAGGGGCAAATGACCATAAGGGGGCATAGTAGATCCTCCCTGACCCCCTAGGTTTGATGTGGAGGCTTTGAAAGGGTCTCGCAGGGCAAAAAAAAAATATACCGTTTTTTTTGTTTTTTTGCGTGGAGTGCGCCCGGTTCGCGAACCGGGATGCGGTCTGGGGAGCGTACTTTCTTGAAAATTAGTGAAAAAAGTTAGAGTAAAATAATAATTGTGAGTGATCAGATGTAGGGTAGCTCTGAGAAGAGCTTTTGGGTTTATGGTACATTTAGGTACTTATAAGTAGGTACCAATGCACAGTCTTAAATTCAGAGTGAAAACTCTGTTGCCCTCATCTGAGAAGTGAACTCCATCTGCTCTGTAGATATCTTGCATGTAGTAACGCAAGTTATTGTTGTACAGGGAGCCCATTCCATGGTCTCTCATGTAAGCTGAAACAGATTTGTTTACATGCTTCCTCGATTTCTCAATTTGTGGACAAAATTGGTTCGACCACCTCCATTTCTGTCTTTGGCATATATTTGAATATACCAAGGCAGTCTGAGGAAAAAGTGCCATCAATTGCTCAAAGGTGTCCTTTAAAAGCATTTCCAGACCTACCCCAGTCAAAGTGCCCAAATCATTACCTCCACAGTGCACAATTAACAGGTCAGGTTTTGGCAAATGCGTAAAGGTTTTCACGAATGGTATCAATTGGTGACATTTTAATCCTCTGTGGCCAAACCACTTAATTTCCACATCTTGTAAATTGAGGTTAGGTAAATTCCTGTTTTCAGCGTACCTTTGAGCCCAATAGATGTAGCTATGTCCAACAATCCAGACAGAAAACATGGCGAGAGAAGGTTCTCCTGCAGTCAGATGAAGTGTGGCAATGAAATGGCAGTTGAAAAAATGAGAGTGTAAAATGAAAAAAACTGAGGAGTTTCTGTGTTAATGAAGCAGTAAGAGTGATTGGTGGATTTTGATTGCTGAAAACAGAAAGTTAGTGTGCATGGATGAGTTCGTTGAAAGATGTATTTTGAGTGGCGAAGAAAAAATCATTAAATGAAAGAATGCTCTGGATATGCAGGTGCACTGAGAGTTCAGAGTTCAATTGCAACATTGTTGTGTGAGAGGTCTTGCAAGAGGTGGTTGCTATGCAGAAAAAGCAGAGAGGGGGCAGAGGGGGGAAGGGTTTTGCTTTGAAAAAAAGTGAGGGAAGAGTTTTGATTGGGTGACATGAGAGATCTGTGTGAGGAATTACAGCATTTCTGTGCTTTTGATAGCTGCAGACTCTGGAGTGCATACCTTTTGCTCTGCTGAAGACAAATTGGTGTGTTTCTGAGACTGTTTTGAAACTCAAAGTATTTGCTAAGGTGAGAAAAAATTTCTTTAATTTAGATAGAAAATAGTGTGCTTTAAGGAGAAAATTATGAAGAAAGTTGTGTTTTTCAAATGTTGCTTTGTCTCAAGTATTTCACAAATAGATTTTGTTTCTTTGAGAAATTGTAATTGGAGAAAATGTGAAGTATTAGTACTGACAGGGCTTTTATGTGCATAGGAGCTGTGGAGTGTTTTCAAATTATGAATTGTAAATCGTTTTTGAGAAAAAGCAATGGTTTTAATATTGATGAGAAGGACATAATGGTGTCTGCTTCTTTATAAGGTAATTGAGAGTCTCTGATGTTATTTTTCCCATTTCAATGTAAGAAGTTTGTCTGTGGAGCAAATTGCTTGTAAATATGCTCCCACCTGTGCATGGCAAATTTAGATTTTGAATGTTTCCGTTACATAGGCATGTTAAAGGTGACTGAAACATGCTGCAAAGGCAATCAAAAAATGCTTTTATGTGTCTTAAGGACATTTTAAGTCATTTCCCCATGTGCAGTGTTTTCAAATTATGAGTTGAAAATCGTTTTTGAGGTAAAGGAATGTTTTCAAAATTTATGTGCGCCATATGACCCCAAATTTTTTTTTCAGGGGTGCAGCAGGGTGTTCTTGAGACACCCCTGCACCGTCGGAAAAATTCGTAATTTGCGATGAGGTAATTGCTAATCGCAAATTGCACCTTCATTCCTATGGGCCTCCTGCTGCATGGAAATGAATGGGTAATCTTGCTGAAATGCAAAGTCGAATCTGTATTTAAAAGGGTCTGCACCTCTGTACGGGTGTTCGCTATGTGAAGCACGAAAGTTTCACGGGCCGAACTCAAGGCCACCTCTCTCTGAGACAAAAGAGCTCTTATTCTTGCCATGCCGTTGAAATGTGCTCCCAAGGTTGGTATTTGTGGCCAGATTGAAAACTCCCTATGTTCATGTGTGGGAGGAAATAGAACATTTCTGCAGCAAATAACCCGTTCATTTACTGTTACGATAAAATGAATACTTTTAATTAACCCAGAACAATCTTCATTATTGAGCATCAAATAACTACCATTTTCCAAGAACTTGAACGTGGGGATGATAGCAGGAACTGGCGTGCCTTGCAACACGCAAGCCATATTTGGTCGGTGTTTGTTGCATGAACCGTGTAACTGTATGTGCCTACACATTAGTGAATGATCTGGCGTCTCAGTGCATTCCTCTCCATTCAGATAAAGGTCTTGATCATCTTTGAAAATCTGTATGTGTATGGAAGCGACCAGACCTCATGAAGAAAACCACTACCTAAAGGTTAATAACGACCTATTGGTATATATTTCATACAATTTGAAAACTTATATAAAGCAAAAGGCAGCGTTATTAAACCGTGGATAAGGCACGTTGCCAAAGCAGTGAACCTTTTGGATTTATACTGGAAATGTTAAAGGAAGAATTACGGAGTAGGGCCTGTAAATCTTTAATGGACAACGAGTAAAATTACTCCAACCATCATATTCCTCTAACTCCGGGATAGTAGGGGTGTTTAATTTTTTAGAAGTAGCCAATCCAAAGCATTTGGTCTGGGAAATTGTTTCATTCACAAACCACATATGTTTTGGGATGAGACATGCACGGTGGAAAGCCTCAGTGCCTTGTACCTGCCAGGTTCGTGAACCCCAAACTGATGTAGATCCTGGATATTTTTACACTGTGTTACGTTAGCATGGGCTCATTACTGGTTTAAACGCCATTTTTCCTTTTTTGTAACTTCTGCAGACGATACTTAGTTGTTGCTTTAGCTTTCAGCCTACCTGCGTCAAGATCTATGCCTGCTTCAAGCAGGCGCAGGGTTTTGATGTAGCTTTGTCCTATCTGATTGTAAATGCGGCACACCGTGGGTGGCAGAGCAGCGGTGCACGTTAACTGGTGCATCCCTGGGGATGTGCTAGTTAATATAAATCTGCCCCTTTACATTTAATTATGTGCAGGGGACACAGAGTAGGTGAGGTTTATCCAAGGTTAAGAAGAGATGAGTCCTGTTCAGTGAAAAATTGGAGATAGGCTTCAGTATATTATATACTTAAGTAGTGTGTTAAGTTTTTGATGACTGTTATTAATTTACTGTTGGGTAATAGTGGTTAATAACATTTTTTATTATATTTTACCACAGATTCAACTGCAGATTATTTCAAGATTTTAGGATGCCTAGCAAAGAAAGAGTAAGAAAGGCTGCAAAACGTCAAAGACAGCAGGACCATGGAAGAATGCAGCAGTCCTCTAACAAAAAGATTTGTCAAGTCACCAAGAAAGCACCGGGTAAGAGTCGAAAAACAGTCATAAGAAATATGTGTAGTAAAAAAAATATTACTACAGAAAATGTTTCAGTCCAGAAAAGGAGACAGAATTCAAATGGTAAGGAAAGGCCAATGAGAAATGTTACTGCTAGAGTAAGAGATAACTCTATGCATGAAAGTAGAAGGAAACAAGAGTTTAGGGATATTCGTAAACGAATGTTCCGCAACAGGATAATTGGGAATTTGTTAAAAAATATTAAGAAAGGTCAGCAGAAAGTGGTTTTTTATAAGAGAAAAAAAATTGTTGAGAAAGTTATTGATCAGGCATTTGAAATTAAACGTAAGTTATTTATTTTGACAATCAATAGAATTCGGAAGCTAAACAAGGTAATTTATGATTTCAAAAGAAATAGTAGATGGAAGAGAATAGTTAATCGTAGTAATTTTTGTGAAGTTTTTTCTGGAGAATGGATGCATAGTTCAAGCTCTGAGGCATTTTTTAATGAGGAGAGTTATTTCCAGGATAATGATTTGGTGCATGCAGTTGACACCAGTGGTCGAGCTTATGAAGTGAAAGATGGTTGTCCAGTTGAAAAAGAAAAACTTGTGACAACAGAGATAGAAGAGGTGTTAGGTAATGAGGTTTTAGGGAGACGTCCTAAGGGTCCTGTGTACACCTGGAAGTGTAGTAGTATTTGCAGTGTACGACAGGATTCCATCAATTTGCTTTGTGATTTTATACGGTCATTTAGTAAGAACAGTTTGAAGCAGAAAATGAAGTTGTTGCAAGAATTAGATCCTTGCAGAGTGAGAGAAGTGATAGGTTTGCATGGTCATTCACTGGCTTGTCTTTCCAGGAGAGTATGCCAGAGTGTTTTTCATCATTTCAGGATGCTAGCAGTGCATCATAATAAAGTGAGGAAATTAGTTAGAATGTTGTATTATGCTAAGAGTCCAGCAATTATGCTTAAACAATTATGCGCTGCTCTTTTGCATGGTTCTGAAATAGATGTGAAGAATATATGTGAAGAAATTGAGTTTTGTTACTTTGGAAGTAAAGAGGAGAATGTTGAAATTGACCAAGAAGAAGAGAGTAATGTGGAAGATAGTGTACAGGTTTCCAGTACAGATAATTTCCAGAGGGAAATTGCGACGTTTGAGGTGAAATCAAGTGAGAGGCCAAATTTCACTTGTGTGTGTTGTCGACGCACTTATTATAAGAATCAGACTAAGTTAGTGGATTTATATGGAAAAAGTGAAAGGGAAAATAATAGTGAATGGAAGGATTTTACAACATACTTGATGGTAGAAAATTGTTTTGATTTGGGATTGGATCAACGTGTGTGTACTTATTGTTGTAACAAATTAAATCAAAACCAGATGCCTGCTAGAGCAGTTCATAATAATCTGGAATTGGTTGAGATTCCTTCTGAATTGAAGGATTTAAATACTTATGAATCTATTTTGATTCAAAGTATCCATCCCTTTCAGGCTATTGTAAGAATGGAGCCAAAGACAGGGAAATTGCCTCCATCAGATTTACAGAGAGGATTAAAGGGAAGAGTTGTTTATTTGCCTCTAGATTTGAAGAAAAACATTAACACAATTGGAGTAGAAAAAGTGGAAGAGGAACCTCTTGTTATCTTAGTTAATGGGGTTCCGACAAAGAATAAGAAAATATGGCAAGATTTAGTAGATGTTAGGAAAGTCAAAAGGGCAACATTGTATTTGAAAAAATATAATAAATACTATAAAAATGTATATGTTGCAGAAGAGGAAGTAAGTGAGGAAGAGGATAGCGATTTGTGTGCTGGTCAAATTGAGAAAGTAGAACCCTGTACTAGTGAAGAAATATATGAACATTATAGTGTTCATCCTTTGCATTCCAAGGAAGTCATGGGGAATGCTATTGAGTTGTTTCAAATGAAACAAGAGAAAGGGAGTCCCATTAGTGTTTGGGAGGAAAGTTTGGAAGCTCGGTGTTTCCCACAGCTTTTTCCAACAGGTCAGGGAGGAAGATATGATGAGCGACCTCATCAAATTCCTGCTTCTGAATACCGGACTTTGCGATTGTATGCAGGAGATCCTAGGTTTCGACAATGCATTCCTTATTTGTTTCATCTCCTGTTTGAAAGCGATCTGTCTGGACTGTCATATGCAGTGAACCACATCTTGAAAAGTGGTATACACATGCAAAACATCTCGGCAAGTGACTTTATGGATAAAGTCAATGTCCAAGACAGTATTTTGGATTCTCACCTGATTAATCTCATGGCGTGTCAGCGTGGTACTAATGAGTACTGGTACCGTCGTCATGGTGATTTAAAATGTATGCTGAGGAACTTAGGAACTCCCACATGGTTCCTTACTTTGAGCTGTGCTGAGTATGGCTGGGAAGACTTACTTGAATTTCTACGAGAGGCAAATGCTAACGTAGAAAACATCGAATTCAAGACACCCGGAGAACTGTGCTCTTTGGATCCAGTCAATGTATGTAGGTACTTCAATCATAGATTTGAAGGTATGATGTCTTTCATCATGAATAAGAAGAATCCACCTCTTGGAGAGGTGTTGGATTTCTTCTGGAGGAAGGAGTACCAAGCAAGAGGTGCTCCTCATATACATATGTTGCTGTGGATGAAGGATGCACCTAAATTTGGAACGGATGCAGACGACTCAGTGATGAGTTTCATAGAACAGTATTCTACGTGTGCTGTTCCAAACGCAAAGGAGAAAAAAAGCCTAAGAGAAAAAGTTCTACGTTTCCAAAGCCATCGATGTGGAAAGTACTGTCGTCGTAAATTCCGGAACAAAGACAAGTTCTACACCAAATGTCGTTTCGGCTTTCCACGATCGGTGATTTCTAAAGGAAGAGTGAACAGTTTGATGTCTTCGCTGCGACATAATGTGATGAAGAAATCACCTAAAAACACATACAATTTGAAGAGGAACGAAGAGTCTAAGTACATCAACGACTACAACCCGGTGATTTTGTCCATGTGGAATGCTAACATGGATATACAGTTTGTGGCTGATAACTGTATGGCTGTGGCTCGGTATGTGACATCTTACATCACCAAAAAAGAGAAGACAGAATTGAAGGATATGTGGGAGGACATTTCCCATGAAAAGAGCCTCAGCAAGAAGTTGTACAGTTTCAGTCTGAAGATGTTGTCGCATCGAGAAATCGGAGCTTACGAATGTTCTGACCGGTTGTCTTCAGCAAGTCTCTATGCCAAGTCCAGGAGTATCGTTTGGGCGAGTGTTGGTCTTGCTGCAACGCGTAATCGAGTTCTGAAACCTGTGCGGGAAATTGAGTATTTGGCGGAAAAGGAGCCAAACAGTACCGACATTTTGAAGAGCAACATGTTGGATACATATTATCCAAATCGAAGCAGTCACCTCGAGAATGTTTGTCTGTATGAGGTTCTGCAAAATTACATATTCAAGAGGAACATCAAAGAAGATACTGAGAAAGGAGTGTATGCTGTAATAGGAAGTGAGGGATGTCTGGTCAAGCAAAGAAAATGCCACTTGATAAACCATCGAAAATTGAGTGGCGAATCTCCTGAAAAAAAGGAGTTTTTCTATTTAGCACTTTTGCAACTTTTTAAGCCTTGGCGTGCAGAAGAGGAACTGCTTGGAGATTTCCTTTGTTACGAAGACTCATTCAATGCTGCCAAGGAGACCATAGAATGTCCTGCTTTTCCCAAATATGTAGAAATGTTGAATGTGGAAATTGAGCAGGAAGCAACGATTGCAGCCGAGATTGCCAGAGACAGTTCTCAGGACAGTCAGAGTTCTGCTTCATTGAGTCAGGATCCACTAGGAGGACCTCTTATCGAAAATGAAGCTGCCACTGCTATGAATGAAGTGGAAAGAGCCATGGCACATGCTCAGGAGGATGCGGTTAACTTAGAAGAGTTGGAAAGACAACTCAACGTTGAGCAGAGGAAAATATATGACGAACTTACCATGCAAATTGATCATGGATTAAGTCATGACAAGAAAGAGTGCTCATGTACGTCGTTGAAGCCTGTCCGACTGTACGTGAGTGGAGAAGCGGGAACTGGAAAAAGTTTCCTTATTAAAGCAATTTCATGTTATTTGCAGGAAAGGACAGAGTCATCGCTGTCTTGTGTTGTCACCGCTCCAACTGGACTGGCAGCACATAACATTAAAGGGATTACTTTACATCGTTTACTGATGCTGCCAGTGGAGCATGACAACAAATTAGAATATCACAAGCTATCTGGAGATGCTTGTTTTGAAGTTTCAAGAGTCTTGAGGAAAATGAAACTTCTTATCATTGACGAAGTAAGCATGGTTTCCAATTTCATGCTTGCCTTTGTGCATTTGAGAATGCAAGAAGTTCTCAAAACAGAGTATGATGTGTTATTTGGTGGCAAACACATAATTGTTTTCGGAGATCTTCTGCAGCTGACACCAGTGAAAGGGCAACCTGTGTTCAAAATGCTCACGCATGAAGATACCAGGAAGTGCTTAGGGAGTATTGGCAACGTCAATATATGGTTAAACTTCAATTATGCTGAACTGCATGAAAATATGCGTCAGGCAAAGGATGAAGTTTACAAGACTATTCTACAAGATGTTAGAATTGGAAAAGTGACCGAGCATGGGAAAGAAGCTTTACATGCACGATTACTGACAAATTTATATCCAGGCGAAGATGTTGTGCCTGAGAATATTTTTCAGAAAGTTACTGAGAAAAAATCTGGAATATGTTTGATGCCAACTCTTGCAGAATGTGCCAAATTCAACAACAAAATGTTGCATTTAGAAAAGCAAGAGATTGTGAAATTGGAAGCTATTGACAGAGTAGAGCATATGGGATCAACAATTATTTTGTCTGAGAATCTGAAAACAAAATTGGATTCATTAGAGAAGAGTATATCTAAAACTGCGGGTTTTGAAAAGACTCTGAATGTGTGCTTGAACTGCCGTATAATTTTAAGAAGGAATTTACATGTTGAAAGAGGTCTGGTAAATGGATCAATGGGTAATGTTGTTGATTTTGTGAAATACAGAAATAGAGATGGAATTGAATTTTTAAAAATTAAATTTGATGGCATTGAGGAAGTACAGCTAATTGCTCGTTGTTCTGCTAGATTTTTGCTTGTAAAAGACTTATATGTTCGTCGTAAGCAGTTTCCTGTTTGCTTGGCATATGCGGTGACAATCCATAAATCGCAAGGTTTAAGTGTAGACTGTGCATTGGTGAATATTGGCAGTTCTGTGTTCAAGGAGGGTATGGCATATGTGGCATTGTCACGAGTTAGGACTTTATCGGGATTGTACTTGATTGAGTGTGATGTCACAAACATTTGTGCGGATCTAGATTGTGTTAAGGAATACAATAGGTTGAGAAGAGAGTATGCGCCACATTTGCCTCAGTATCCTTTGTTTGAGAAACGTGTGGTAGGCCGGAAACGAAGAAATGTGACCAATACTGGGGAGGTTGTAGCAAAAAGACGAAAAGTCGATGAACCTGAAATTATAAGCAGAAACAAAAAGGATTCTGTTGAAGATGTTGTTGGTTTTCAATTTGAAAACAGTTCTGGTGTCAACTGCTATGCTAATGTAGTGATTAATGTTTTGTTTTCTCTACAAAATGTAAAAGAAGAGATTGTGGTCAATTCTGATCAAAGATTTTGCAGTTTGTTAAATTCTGTGTTAGAGAAATGTAGCACTGATAGAACAAACATAGAAAGTGTGTCTGAAATTCGAAATCTGTTAGACAGATGTTCAGGCCAAACACAATTCTCTCAAAATAGTCAGCAAGATTGTCAGGAGTTTTTAATGTATATGCTTGATGTATTGTATGCTGAAGGTGTAGATGTAGATCATCTGTTTGGGCTTTCTTATCAATGGCAGCATGACTGCGAGAACTGTAGGGTATCAAGTAGTACTAGTGTAGACTCAGAAAGATTTATATATTTAACTTTGCCAGACAGTAAATCAGTCTCTTTTAATAAGCTAGTAAAAGCAGCTGATCACAATATGGAGTGTAGGCAATGTAAATCTGAAATGATGTCCACATTATTTATACGAACATATGGCCAGTATGTCATTTTAATGTTCCAACGATGTAGGCCTGATGGAACAAAATTGACAACTTTAATTAAAAATTTTGTGGCTTCACAGTTGTCAATATCAGGAAGGACTTTTGTAACTGTAGCAATTATATATCATGATGGTTCTTCAATAACATCAGGACATTATACAGCTTATTTAAAGTGTAGAAATGGCTGGTCATTCTGCAATGATTCTGTTTTAATTTTCAAAAAAAAATTGCCATATGACCTTAAAAACTCTTACCTGGTGTTTTTAAAACCAACATTTTAGGGAAAGAATCTCGGGATGTGCTCTGAGGAATTTCAAGAAGTTCTCATGGCTCCTACACTATTTGGCCTTGAAGATAAGTGTAGTACAGAGACATAACTTTTTACCATAACACTGGACGCTATTGAGAAATATGTGCACTTTGAATGAGTTCAGAAAAACTATTTCTTTTTATAAGCTAATTGAAGCAGCGAATCAAAACATGGAGTAGAGGGAATGTAAGTCTGCAATGCTGTCTACTGTTTTACATTGCTTTGTGATTAAAAGTGATGTAGAGAATTAAATAATTGTACTAGTCATAAAGGTAGTGTAAGTCTGCTTCATAGTAAGCAGTATCAGTGTGATAGGAAATGTAGAACATGATTGAGCAAGAAGGGGAAGATATTACTAGTCCAGGATTGTGTAAATGATCTTCAACATTTTAATTCTGAAAGTTGTGGAAATGCGAAAAGACGGGATTGGCTAACAAGAAATCCAAGAGTTATACATGGCTCTGACAAGATTTGGCCTTGTGGAATCTTGTGGTAGAGAGCAAGAAGTCATTTATTGCATGTAACGTGTTTTTAAAAACGATGGAGATTTTCTTTCAGAAAGTGGCGGGTTGAAAGTAATAACAGCACAACAGAGTGTAAGCTGTTCATAGGACATCCTTGGCCGTCATGGAAAGTAAGTTAACTTTAAGGAGTTCTGAATTCTGATTTCTAATGTTGTATGGGTTTTTTAAACACAATCATTTTGATTGTGTTTTTTTTTCCCCGCTGTTATATGATGAATACCTTCAAGTCACTGTTTTAGTGAAATTTGATACATTCTGAGAACAGCAAAAATAAACCATTTAACATGTATAATTAATTCTGTTCTGTTTGCATTTATGATGTACATGTAGAACTGTGTAGGAGGCATGGAGAAGGTGAGGCTTCTGTAAGTGTCAAAGTTGTTGCATACAGTGCTCATATTCTACGTAGTCTTTTATATTTCATTACTTTCACTGTTTCTGACTGATCTAAAAAATTTTTTTTAAAAAGAACAGTAAGTATAAGGGAAGGAAACAGACAGTTATGTTAAAAGAAACACAGCTATAGGGAATAAACTAGGGATACTGTTACCCGCAATCCTCTGCTGATGATGTCACTGAGCATGTCATGAATGATGTAATATGTGACATCATCAGCAGTGGATTACGGGTAATAGTATCTCTAGTTTACTCCCTTATAGCTGTCTTTCTTTTAACATAAGTGTCTGTTTCCTTCCCTTATACTTACTGTTCTTTTTTTTAAAAAAAAATTTTGGGTTCGCTTCCGGTTCGCGTACCGGGGAGCGAACTGGGAAGCGAACTAAGAGAAATAGAGGTTGGCACAGTTGCAAATATTGTACCAATTTTTTAATAACGGGGAGGTAGTTCTGAAAAGAACTTTTTTTTAAATTGTTTTTGTTGTTTTATATTTTTTTTATTATTTTTCTGAACATTTTTTTACTTTTTTTGAATTTTTCTGAACAGTTTTATATTTTTTTGTTTTTTTTTCGGAGGGGGCAACGAAAACGATTCATTGTAAAGGGCTCAACAGGAGCAAGAAAACAAAAAAAAAGAATGTATTGTTTGGGGAGTTTCGGACAAACATGAGCATGATTGTCAATAGCTCTGTTGATCAGAGTGATGCTACTTTCTGCGTAGCAAATGAATCCACTGCAATGTACGCAGACTTGTTTTACTTCACGAAATCTCGTTTGTATATTTGGCCCCATCTCCCTGCCCTCTGGTCCCGTTACTTCCGGTACAACAGATCTTCTGGCCATAATAGGGAGATTATCTAGGTCGTCCTGTTCCTCTTCTTCCTCTTCTTGCTGAATTAGAACTTTAGCAGGTGGTCCACTCTTCCTTGGATGTGGTGGAGGTGGTGGGGAAGCACCAGCTGAAGCTAGTAAAGAAGCCATTGCTCACTGGTAACAAAGGGTCTTTCTCTCACAATGATGAAAGTCAGAGTGAGGAAAGAAGGAGGGATTTTCACCATTTGGGGAAAAAAATAGTTCTCAACCAATGAAAAGTGTTCATTTTAGATCATATGACCTAGTCTTACATCATTAGGAAACCGAAAGTGAAATGAACCAATGAAAAGTGTTATTACCAAGTCACATGACCTGCTGTGTGTATGTTACGCGCTTTGCAGGGCCTCCCGGTTTGCTTCCAGAAACCTGTGCTTTGCGACTCGGTAAGCGTATGAGTTCGCTAACGTAGCACGTCATATGACGTATCACGCGACAACGCGAAACGTCATGCGGACGGGAGGCGTCACGATGTTGTTTTCTAACGCGGCAGTTGCGGTAAAGAAACGTTTACCGGCTCGCGGTCTATTTCGCTGCATCAAGGTCAGCTAACGGGAAGCTTCCCGATTCGCGAAGCGGGAACGAAGAAAAAAAAATATTTTAAAAAAAAGTTATTAATAAACATATAAAATATATTTTTGGATTTAAAGAAGAATACATTTTACAGCTACAGATATTAGCTGTTAAAAAACCAATGAAATTCACTGAAAAAACCATAGGTTATAGACCATATATAGTTAGGAATTAGCATTTACAAAACCTTGAAAATTCACTGAAAAAACCATAGGTTATAGACCATATATAGTTAGGAATTAGCATTTAAAAAACCTTATTTTACTCACACAAAACCATTGAAATTCCATATATAGTTAGTTGCACTAACTATATATCGCGCACCCGCAATCCACTGCTGATGATGTCACATATTACATCATTCATGACATGGTCAGTGACATCACTGATGACATCACTGATGACAACATCCAGTGATTATGTGTTTCTGTAAAGTTTAAATATGTTTTACATATTGAAGAATGAGTGGATGTATAAGTGTCTGAATGAAGGTTTTAGTAGGTGCGTGATTGACTGTATGAGTGAGTGATTAAATGCGTCTTACTGAATGCACGGGTTAGTGACTAAACTGTCTGAAAGTGTGCATCAGTATGTCTGTTGTTGTGCAAGCTGCTGCATGTGTTGATCAGTAGCTATATAAGTAGCTATATGGGTTATTGATTGGTTGCACAAGTATTTGTATGGGAGACTGAGTGTGTGTATGGCTGGCTGGGAGGTGTGTGACTCTGTGCAGATCAATGTGTACTTGTATCAGTGATTCTATAAGAGAGTAACTATGTGTTAGTATATGTTTCAAAAATGTAAGGTGTTCTGTGTTTAACTGTATAGATGAGAAAATGGAAGTGTGATTGATTCTTTTCAGGACTGACTAGGTGTGTGAGTAACTCCATGGATGAGTGGCAGAGTGTGAGTGTCTGTATAGGTGTATGAGTGCATATGATAGTGTTGTAAAGATGAGTGATTGTATGTATGAATGATTGTATGAGTGAATGTGTGTGTAGACATAGGAATCAGTGAGTGCGTATGTAGTAACTAGTATTGGTGTGTCAATGGTTTCAAAAATGATACTCTCTATTTAACACTGGGTGTAACGGAGGTTATATTACAGTGTGAGGAGATGCATTGTATTATCACATGAATGATATCATCAGTGATGTGATCATTGATGTCAAGTGAGATGTCATCAGTGATGTCATTTGAGATGTCATCAGTGATGTCATCAGTGATGTCATTTGAGATGTCATCAGTGATGTCATCAGTGATGTCACTGACCATGTCATGAATGATGTAATATGTGACATCATCAGCAGTGGATTGCGGGTGCGCGATATATAGTTAGTGCAACTAACTATATATGGAATTTCAATGGTTTTGTGTGAGTAAAATAAGGTTTTTTAAATGCTAATTCCTAACTATATATGGTCTATAACCTATGGTTTTTTCAGTGAATTTTCAAGGTTTTGTAAATGCTAATTCCTAACTATATATGGTCTATAACCTATGGTTTTTTCAGTGAATATATATATATATATAAACCAAGCTTCGCCAGACGCTGACAGCACATTTACACTGATATTATCAATGATGTCTTAGAAGATGTAATCAGTGATGTAATGTGTGGGTTAATTAGCAGTGCCAAAATAAATTCTTCAGCCTCGACGGAGTCCGAGTCCTAAGATTACTGCCAACATTTCCTGGTTGAGGTGGTGGCAGCCAATCAGATCTAATTTTGAGATCTGTTGTATCTGCAGACTCTCCGCATCCCTAGATATCTATACATCTTTTTTCCTTAAAAACTCCAAAACAGCAGAATGGATTACACAAAAGAGATCTTTCTAGACGAAGATCTAGCTGTCTGCCAAATTTGTAGTAATTTTGTTTAGCGGTTCAGGCATGCTTAAAATCCATAAGGGAAATTGCATTTGGTCGCCCCCCCCCCCACCCCCCTTTTCTCAACCTCCGCTTGACAAATCAGCCCAAAACGTTCAAGACATCTTTCACGACAGGGTCATAGAAGATTTAAAAACACTTCACCGTAAGACACTACAAAGCCAACTCAAAAAAAAATGAAATGATTTACAATACAGGAACTTAATAACGTGTCTCAAAAACAATAACGAGATAGTTATTAACAAATCGGACAAGGGAGGCAATCCGGTTATATGGCCCAAAAAGGAATACATGAAGGAAGCAGAAAGACAGTTGAGAGATAAAGACTGCTATGACAAAATGCATATCAAAGAATATAACAAAGCCAAGGAAACTCTAAAGAAAGAACTCTTTCAATGGAAAAGAGTAGGAATGATATCCAAAGATGAATTCAATGTTATGCCTAAAGAACACCGTACGATGCCTGCAATCTATTTTGTACCTAAGATCCACAAGAAAACGAAACCAATACCTGGAAGACCAATCATATCAGCAATAAACAGTATAAGTGAAAACATCAGCCAATATGTGGATTACTATTTAAGAGACCATGTCCAAAAACTCCAGTTACATACAAGACACGGGGGATTTCCTCACTAAATTAAAAGAAATAACATGGACTGAAGGATTGTTATTAATAACACTTGACATTGAAACCTTATAAACAAGTATAGAACATAATGTAGGACTCAAAGCAGTCGAATTTTTTTTTAATGCGATCTATGATATATTATCAGCACAATTTTATGATCTTGGAGCTTATCAAATGGTGTCTTTTTAATAAATATTTTATGTATGGAAAAGAACTGTACAGGCAGAAACGCGGAGTAGCTACGGGGGCTTGTTTCTCCCCAAATTATGCATGTTTACATGTTGGATGGTGGGAGGAACATGTCCTCAAAGTCGTACACAAAGAGACATATGACAAGCATATTTTACATTGGCTCCGATTTATAGATGATGTTTTTATTGTCTGGTAATCTGGGTATCTGGGAGCACCAACATCCACAACAAGGAAACTTCAAGTTGTTCAGAACTGTGCTGCTCAGATGCTGCTTGGTATTCCCAGAACTCAATCGGCTAAGCCAGGTCTGAAGACTTTACACTGGCTGCCCATCCTGGGGAGAATACAATGTAAATCCCTCTGCGTAGCCCACAAGACTCTTTTGGGGAAAGGCCCTTCTATTAATAGGTCTTTTTTCACCTTTTACCTTCCCAGGAAACACCCCCGCTCTGCAAGCCTGTGCTTAGCCACCATCCCTAATATCCGAAGGATGAGGAGTGGGGGTAGTTTCTTTTCCTACAATATAGCTAGGCTTTGGAATGCCCTTCCCCTGCGTGCAGAGACTCACCATCTTCCGTTCTGAAAGTGTCTTAAAACCTGGCTGTTTCAGAAAAATACAAAATACACAATTAATTGAGGGTCTAAGGGGAAGACATTTTTATAGACCAAGTAGCATCATAACCCCCATCCACGATATAACCAAACTAAACAAATACTACTGGTCTGTAAACAAAATAACATATGGCAAAAAAACAAAGGAGTCTGTAAAGGCCCTAAACTGTGCTTAGAAAGGAAATCAGGAGCAGCTAGGGGTACTGACGGACAGAGTGGGGCCTCATCACCTGAGCAGCCGCCAGGAGAGGTGAGGTTTACTCCCATGAGAAATTGGGAGAGAATCCCTTTTCCTGAATACGCGTCCTATACATGGGAATTTCATGGATGGTAGGATGTATCGTATCATTTAATATTTATCACTTTGATACAATTTTTGCAGTAGTGTAGTCTTTGGTCCTGATGAAAGCCAAGTGGGTCACCATTTCCCACAATGGCAGAAACATGTAGACCCTATTTAGTCAACTGACGACAGTTATTTTGACAAACTGTCCACACTCTGTTCTTAACCTTGACACCATGATATCTTTTCAATAAAATGTATTCTTACTATCATGGTAGCCAATTTTAAATTGCACTTTTGATCTCTCCCACTTTAAGTAACACTGCATAGTTAGTTATTCAGCACCACAGAGTTCACATTCATGGTTTGACCCATCACTGGTGGTTTTGGATTAGGGTAACTCATGATTTTATGAGGTGAGTTGCGCTAAAGCAGACCAGTTTTCTCACGAATCCCAGATGATAAAGCTCTGCCATTCGGTGGGCTGATGGGATTCATTTCCTTTCTAAGCACAGTTTAGGCCTTTACAGACTCCTTTGTTTTTTTGCCGTATGTTATTTTGTTTACAGACCAGTAGTATTTGTTTAGTTTGGTTATGTTCCAGAATAATAGCCTATGAGCCATCAAACCTTCCCCCCTGTCTGCTGCTAGCGATGGGATGCCTAAGGGCAGCTATGCGGTTAATACATGGTAATTAATAAGAATAATGGCGTTTGTTGCACATTTTTCTGATAACAAAAATTGGATGAATTCATCCCCATGAGTGCCAACCTCATTTGTGAAAAAAGCGCAGTGATATTTATTGTGGGTCCACCCCTGCGCGGTCGAGCCCCCGTATGTGAGAATGGCAGGAAAAGATGGTTTGGAGTGGAGCATGTGTATATATATATATATATATATATATATATATATATATATATATATATATATATATATATATATATATATATATATATATATATCAGGTGAACACATGAAAGGTGGAAGTTGGACTTGGGTTACAACCTGACTCAGTCATAATGTTTTTGAGCTGGAACTCAGTCAAAGCAGGGTCGTGTAATACTGAGCTTATTAAATGTAAACATCTGCACATGGTTTACATTCCCTAACTGAAATGGTACAAAATGATCCTCACGTTCACTAATAAGGGTTCACTTGGGGTTGGGATATTCATGCATTTAATATGGAGAGCCCCTCAGTTGCAGAATACTGGGTGGATGTCGATAGTCAAACAATGACTCCCTGCCTTGGTTTGTCCCAGACAGTGATCCTGTGTGGATTTGTGGTCAGTGAACACTTTAAAAGGATATTCAGAACATATACGGGTGTAAGTGCCTGCAGCCCCAGTCAATGGAGATGGCATTCATTTCATTTGGGAGTATCTTAGGTCAGTGGGGGTTAGTGCCGGGTTTGCACGTGAACTAGGCGTTACTACACCTTCAGTGCTGAATTGCAAGAGACAGCACCTCCATCGGTTCTACCACCAGGTCTGCCATTGGCATTGAGTGGTATGAATGCCATCAAACTTGAGGGTAGTGCGCATCCATTTCTGTCAGTCTTTTCCAGAAAGTCCGCATAGTGCTACTGACGTGTAAGTAGAAGCTTTCAGAATGTCTGGAACATCCGTGACCCAGAGTAAAACCACTCCCAGCATGTCTGGGTAATTTCAAGTCTGGGACATTTACCGTTTAATTGGGGGTACATTTTGAGGAGCCTCATAGTCTCGGGGTGGCAGCAGACTAAGTCGAGTCATCATGGGTATTGGAGTCTTTGAGGTCGGCCAGGGGGGCGTGAAGAGGTATAAACATTGAAGCCAGAGTCAGGAGTAGGGACTGATATATATGGACGGCGCAAGTATGGGAAAGGAAGCACTGACTCTGGAATAGGGGGAGGGGGTCACACAGACAGGACATTAAACTCCATGGTTTCTAGAAGTTCGTCGAACGCCGGATAGCACACTTGCTGAAGCCGCATCTCCACCCCACGCGCTCACCAAAATCATTGTGCTTAATCATTTCCAGAGCGACCTCATGTTACTGATTAATAAAGTTCCACGGAACATGTAAATGGCGAGGACTAATTACTTCTCTGCCACCAGTGAATGTGGGCATTCATCACGCTGGCACGGGAATCCAATGGAGAACGAACCCCTCACTCAGTCATCGGCAAGGAAAAAAGCGCTTTGACTTCGGCCTCATCCGTCAAACGCCCAGGCATGTCTGCGGCGACTGATGATGAATAAAGCCGGGCTCCGGAGTGGAGTCGGATATGGAAATCTGAAATATGCTTTTATCATCGGCTGCCGGTGTGACGATAAAGGAAATTGGATGAAATATCAGGAACGGGCTCTGAAGAGATAGGAAATGCTCGCGCACTTAGGGGCAGATTTACAAGCCCCTTGCGCCACTTTTGCGTCACTTTCCCCATATTAAAAATGATGCAAAAGTGTCGCAAGGGGCTTGTAAATCTGCCCCTTATTTGTTAACATTATCAAGATGGCGATCTGTTGAGACGCAAATCTGTACATTTTGGTCTGTCTCAGAGCTGGTTCCCTGAAATGAGGGCACGCGCATCTATCGAACTGAGAAAAGGTTTATATATTTGTGTAAAGTCGATGGCACACAGGGGTAGAGGTGGGCGGGGACGGAAGGGCACGGCGTGCCCCTACTTCTAAAAAATTGTTTAGTCCGTTCCCCTACTTCTTGCTTTCAAAAAAGCGTCCCGGAAGGCAAGAATAGTCCAACTTTGAAACGATAACTTTTTTCATTCCGCTTCCAGGGGCTGCTCGCACTTCTCTATTGAAATCCAGAGGCTGCAGCAGCCCTTCCCTGAGTTCACACAGACCAAGGAGGCCCATTGTCATTCCGATTGAGGCCGATTATCCCCTTTCGAATGACAATGCGCTGCCCTCTGGCTTGAGCATATCAAGAGCCAGTGAGATCAGAGTTGGTGATAAGAGAGGAGCTTTCCCCAAGCAGAGTACTGTGGGGAACTTGACACCTTTGTCAATGTTTTACAGGGAGTGAAGTGAACTGGGCAGGAGCAGTGACCACAGTGACCAGACAGAAGAGGCAACAGGAAAGCAGAGGTACTAGGGCAGGAGAAGTGACAGGGCAGGAGAGGTGACGGGGCAGGAGAGGTGACGGGGCAGGAGAGGTGACTGGGTAGGAGAGGTGACAGGGCAGGGGAGGTGACGGGGCAGGGGAGGTGACGGGGCAGGAGAGGTGACGGGGCAGGAGAGGTGACGGGGCATGATAGATGACGGGGCAGGAGAGGTGACGGGGCAGGGGAGGTGACGGGGCAGGGGAGGTGACGGGGCAGGGGAGGTGACGGGGCAGGATAGATGACGGGGCAGGGGAGGTGACGGGGCAGGGGAGGTGACGGGGCAGGGGAGATGATGGGGCATGAGCTAGAGCAGTAACAGGACAGGAGCGGTGAAAGGGCAGGAGCGGGGAAAGGGCAGGAGCGGTTAACGGGGCAGGAGCGGTGAACGGGGCAGGAGCGGTGAACGGGGCAGGAGCGGTGAACGGGGCAGGAGCAGTGAACGGGGCAGGAGCGGTGAACGGGGCAGGAGCAGTGAACGGGGCAGGAGCAGTGAACGGGGCAGGAGCAATGAACGGGGCAGGAGCAGTGAAATGGACAGGAGCAGTGAAAGGGACAGGAGCAGTGAACGGGGTAGGAGCAGTGAACGGGGCAGGAGCAGTGTACGGGGCAGGAGCAGTGAACGGGGCAGGAGCAGTAACAGGACAGGAGCAGTAACAGGACAGGAGCAGTAACGGGACAGGAGCAGTAACGGGACAGGAGCGGTGACGGGACAGGAGCGGTGACGGGGCAGGAGAGGTGACGGGGCAGGAGAGGTGACGGGGCAGGAGAGGTGACGGGGCAGGAGAGGTGATGGGGCAGGAGAGGTGACGGGGCAGGAGAGGTGACGGGGCTGGAGAGGTGACGGGGCAGGGGAGGTGACGGGGCAGGGGAGGTGACGGGGCAGGGGAGGTGATGGGGCATGATAGATGATGGGGCAGGGGAGGTGACGGGGCAGGGGAGGTGACGGGGCAGGGGAGGTGACGGGGCAGGTGAGGTGACAGGGCAGGTGAGGTGACGGGGCAGGAGAGGTGACGGGGCAGGGGAGGTGACGGGGCAGGGGAGGTGACGGGGCAGGTGAGGTGACGGGAGGTGACGGGGCAGGTGAGGTGACGGGGAAGGTGAGGTGACGGGGCAGCTGAGGTGATGGGGCAGGGGAGGTGACGGGGCAGGGGAGGTGACGGGGCAGGGGAGGTGACGGGGCAGGGGAGGAGACGGGGCAGGAGAGGTGACGCGGCAGGAGAGGTGACGCGGCATGAGCTAGAGCAGTAACCGGGCGTGAGTAGTGAAAGGACAGGAGCAGTGAACGGGGCAGGAGCAGTGAACGGGGCAGGAGCAGTGAACGGGGCAGGAGCAGTGAACGGGGCAGGAGCGGAGACGTGGAAGGAAAGGCAACAGGGCAGGAGAGGTGACCAGGCACAAGAAGTGACTGGCAGGTGACGTGACAGGCAGGTGATGTGATGGGCAGGAGCAGTGACTGGGCAGGAGAAGTGACTGGGAGGGAGAAGTGATGGCGCAGGAGAGGTGGTGGGGCAGGAGAGGCGACTGGGAGGGAGAAGTGATGGCGCAGGAGAGGCGACAGGGCCGGAGAGGAGACGTGGAAGGAGAGGCAACAGGGCAGGAGAGGCGATTGGGCAGGCCAGGTGACTGGGCAGGGGAGTTGACAGGGCAGGAGAGGTGATGCGGCATGAGCTAGAGCAGTAACCGGGCGTGAACGGTGAAAGGACAGGAGCGGTGAAAGGACAGGAGCGGTGAAAGGACTGGAGCGGTGAAAGGACAGGAGCGGTGAAAGCGCAGGAGCGGTGAAAGGGCAGGATCGGTGAAAGGGCAGGAGCGGTGGAAGGGGCAGGAGCAGTCACGGGGCAGGAGCAGTGACGGGGTAGGAGCAGTGACAGGGCAGGAGCAGTGACAGGGCAGGAGCAGTGACGGGGCAGGAGCAGTGACGGGGCAGGAGCAGTGACGGGGCATGATAGGCGACAGGGCATGATAGGCGACGGGGCATGATAGGCGACGGGGCAGGAGAGGCGACGGGGCAGGAGAGGCGATGGGGCAGGAGAGGCGACGGGGCAGGAGAGGCGACGGGGCAGGAGAGGTGACGGGGCAGGAGAGGTGACGGGCAGGAGAAGTGACGGGCAGGAGAGGTGACGGGGCAGGAGAGGTGACGGGGCAGGAGTGGTGAACAGGGCAGGAGCGGTGAACAGGCCAGTAGAAGTGACGGGCCAGTAGAAGTGACGGGCCAGTAGAAGTGGTGGGCCAGTAGAAGTGGCAGGCCAGTAGAAGTGACGGGCCAGTAGAAGTGATAGGCCAGTAGAAGTGACAGGCCAGGAGAAGGGAGGGGGCAGGGGAATTGACGAAGGAGGAGTGTTGATCGAGCAGGAGTACTGACTGGACAGGAGCAGTGAAAGGGCAGGAGCAGGGGTTTCCCAGGGCGACTGGAAGGGTAGGGGGCCAGTTTAGTTTGGGGGGGACCGGTTTTGTACAAGTGCAAGAGTTTTAAAAACACTGCAAAGTTCTTTGTATATTCAGCAGGTTTCGGTCAACAATACAAGTGCCAGGATAACTTTGGTGATCAATGTACCTGCTGGAGAGGGATAGGAGCATGTTTTGTCTAGTGGCTGTTTTACTCATCTAAGGTAGTGCAGAGGGGTAATATGCCTGCTGCAAAGAACATGTACCATGCATATCAAAGAGCAATATGTTATGTGCATAGTTCAGTGGGTACTGCTTTGTGTTCACTTCCCGAATGAAAGGACACTTGAATACATATGGCCTGGCAATTCGGACTGGATTGTTCACATTGGGCGCAGGATCAAGACTGATTTGCATATGGCTGGGTCCAAACTGGAATGGCATGGTGAGCAAAAAAAGATGGATTTAAGCCCAGATCTCTGAACTGGGGTGAATGTATGACATTGTTCTGCATTCTGTCCATCAATTGTTCTTTTTGCATTTGTCACCCCGAGTGGGACAGGTATGCTCAGACATGAGTCCCGTGCTCTCCATGCCACTGGAATCAAGCTATCCTGGCTGATGAGGGCTGAAAGCCCGAAACCGGTCCTAGGATGCTTGTTTCCAGTCCAGGGAGGACCTGAGCTGTGCAGCCGCCGAGTTCTGCCGCGCTCTGACCGCCCGCAGGGCAGGAGCTCCCTCAGTGCCTCCAGCAATTATCTTCCAGGCTTCCGCAGCTGGCGGTTGATCTTGTCAGCGGCTCCCGGTATTAATGCCCTCTTCGCTTCCGCCATGGCCGGAGGCTCGATGCAGGACCCCCAGCCCTCCAAGACATCGGGGCTCAGGTCCGGAGGCCCGATGCAGGACCCCCCAGCTCTCTCAGACATCGGCATAGGAGGCTCTCAGCTCCGGCTACGAACCGGGCAAAGCGGGACAGCAGTGGATACAAGAGACAACTTCTCTCCTCCACTACCAACAGCTCAGCGCCCGGGTGGGCGCCATTTTATGCAGAGAAGCTCCGGGGCTTACCGGGTCAGTTCGCGGGCAGACTGCGGGTCTGTCGGAACACCGAGAGCCTGCTTTTGGCTGCCGCTGAGCCCCCCACGCACAACGCCACCACCCACAGCGTGTTTACCTTGCCTCTGGTGAGAGGCCCCCTCCTCCTTCCCTTTAAACTTTGTTTTAGACTTTGCTGCCTCCCGCTCTGCGATCAGCTGCCTTGGCGATTGTGGTCTTTCTTCCCTAACCCCTGGTCTCCAGATTGAACTCCTCTGCCCCAGCTCATCATGGACGATGAGGCTGTGACTTTGCTGCGGACTGCCTTTCTCCCCCCGGACGGGCTGGCTATGGCAGCCCTCTTCCTGGACTTTCGGACTTGGACCTTTATGCTCCCCGCCATTTTCTTTTTATGACTCGCTTCTTCTTCTAACTTTCTCCTCCGCCATTTTAGCGATCTCTGGCCTGCCCCTCTGTCCCAGCGACCTTTCTTTTGTCACTCCTGTTGCCTCTGACACACTTCTCACTGTCTTACTCATTACTATCTGCTTCCCTCTCTCGTTTGTCTCACTTTCCTGCCCTTCTCTGTCCCTCCCTTGGTGCTGTGACTGCATCCCCCCTCCGACCCCGCTTAATGGAACTCTGCTTTTCTGTATATAGAGATAACTCTAATCACTAGTATATGCAGTAGACCTTAGTACTATCTACCATTCCTATGTGACTCTTAGAGTATATCCATCCATTTCCCTCCCTATGTATATATAGATAACTCTAATCACTAGTATATGCAGTAGACCTTTGTACCATCTACCGGTCCTATGTGACTCTTAGAGTATATCATTCATATCCCTTCCCTATGTATATAGAGATAATTATAATCACCAGTCTCTTCTTTGTGTGACTTTACATCTTGTACATTTGCAATTTTTTTCTGTGTGTATCTTTTATGTAACACATGTAATCCTAAGTCCTTATGTTTTGCAACTGGTTCTTATGTAAAGCGCTCTGACACCTTCGGGTAGAGTTCGCGCTATATAAAATCGCATTAAATAAATAAATAAGGATCAAGACTGATTTGCATATGGCTGGGTCCAAACTGGAATGGCATGATGTGCAAAGAAACAATGGATTTAGGCCCAGATCTCTGCACTGGGGTGAATGTATGATATTGTTCTGCATTCTGCCCACCAGTTGTTCTTTTTGCTATATTATGATTGAGCAGCTAGCTGGCTGACATGAATATGAAGGAGCCTTTGTGGGTTTCCGTGAGTCTAGATTCTCCTGAAGAGTCCCTTTCTCTTCTGAGCCCTGCTTAACACATGTGTACAGGAGGAGCCCTGTATTCATGACCTCAATGTTTGAGACAAAAAATAATCATGGATTTCTGAACAAGAAGAGTGTGAGAAGTTGGCCTGATATATGATGCTCACTAGTTCTAGTGATCACCTTGTATCATGCCAAGCAACCCTTATGGTGCAGGTTGTAAAGTCAACCTTATAGACAAGCTATCCTAGGGGTAGCATGGACTAAGCAGTCTTAGGCTGAACTCTGTAAAGGCATGTGAAGCAAGCTGTTTTACCATACACAATCCCTTGAATACCAAATGAAAGGACACCACACAGATATATATTGAAAATATATATGAATTTATTACTACAAATATCTCTGATACTCTTTATGAGCACAGAAGCAAATGCGTTAAAACAAAACACAGTTTAAATACACAAAAGTTGCACAATATGAATGAGCCCTAGGGGCCACCTAAGCCATATACTAAAATAGTGGTATAAGAACCACTATGGGGAAAGTGAAGAGGCCTAGGGCCTGGGGAATCGCTGGAGCTGTTCGGGACTAGCAGTGAAGAAGTCAGGAAAGGCCCGCGGGACTCGGGAGCAGTGCGGAAAATGCACGCTTTACCAATGCAATGTCAATGGTGCGTAAAAAGTACAAAGTTAGTTAGGAAGGAACCTTCCGAGTGACCTAGGAAGCTGAAACTTGAGACACAGACACTAGAGGTGTGTACCAGTGTGGGAACACCGGCGGAGCTGAGTTACCTCACCCACAGGAAGCGGGTGCATAGGGTCGAAGTAGTGTCGGGTTTCGTCACGTAGGTCGATGGTGCTTGGAGCTGAAGATGCTGCAGGCGGCTCGATGTGAAGAGTTCCGGTGGATCCAAGGGTGGATCTGAAGAGGTGAAGACCTGAAAGCAGAGGGAACAATGTTCAAAGTCACTAGCCAGTGACTACCGTGGAACCAGAGTGGAACCAGGCGATGTCGGTTGCAAACAGGCGTCGAGGTGTAGCTTCTCTATGCAGCCACGTGGACACGAGGGGTCGAAGACGTCCAGGAGTCGGTCACGAGCTGTCCCACGCAGGCTTCTCGCTGTTGGCGGTGTCGGCGACTTGATAGAAGCTAACAGGCCTTGGCTAATGCAAGCCATGCAGGAATCGAAAAAGGCTTGTTACTCAGACCAGCAAGGTCAGAGCAGGGGCTCCTTTTTACAGGAGCAAGGGCAAGTCTGGAGCAACCAGACCCGCAGTGAAAGTTGTAGGTTTCATCGCCAAGATGGCCACTGGCCGCGTGGCAAGTGGACGGTTAGGCGCGTCGAGTGGCACAATGCAAAAGGGCCCCACGCAGATCGTGGAGATGCTGGGGGGCTGATCTTCGGTGCAAGGGCTGCTCGAGGTTGGGGCTTCTCAAACCCCAAAAAGCACAGCGTCGAGGGTGCCTCTGATGCTGCGCAGTCAGCGTTTCGGGGGTCTTCCAAGATGTCCGGTCCCACGTCTCTCGGTGCCTCCACGGGTCCTTCTTTGCAGGGACTGTGGATCGGGCTGTGAGAAGTCTGGGAGTCTGGGTCTTGTCAGGCTCTGGGCTCGGGCTCTGGGCTCGGGCTCCGGCGGGAGGCGGCGGCAAAGCAGACGTCGAGTTGCTGGTTGGTGCCTGTGTTCACAGGGTGGTCACTTCTTGGCCACAAGGGAGATTCTCTTCCGTCTTCTGTGCAGCAGAATGTCGAAGTCCAGTCTTCTTCTTTATTTCAAGTTGATTCAGGATGATCTGAAGTCTCAGGACACAGCTCCCACTCTTATTCGAATCTGGGGGGCCGGATCACCTACTAGGTCCCTCCTCTGGGTGGAACCAGGAAGGGGGGTGGTTACACCCCCTTTCCTTTGTCCAGTTTCGCACCAGGACTGGGGCTGGAAAGCCCCAGCACCGGTTTGAACTGGCCTATGCACAGGGACACCTTGTGTGCCCCAGGCATGTCTGATTCTTTTCAGCCCTGTCCTACCCAATACACAAAATCCTGTCTGGAGTGGTGCTAGCACCTCCCCAGGCAGGAAACCCTTTGTCCAAGCTGCCCTCGCTGGAAGGACTCCCAGCAGCAGGAGGTCAGACTTGTGTCTGTGGTGGCAGCATCCATTTTGTGATGCTAAGGCTCTGTTTAACTTTAACCGGGGTTCAGGTTAGGTACATGTCGTGTCCCTCTAGAAGGGTGGAATGCTACCCCCGTCGCCAGAACTGGCAAGGGGGTAGTATTCCAATTCGTATGACACCTTACTCGACATGTTTTGATAAAGCCAAACCCAAGATAGCATTTAACCGCGAGGTTCATAATGCACTTAAGAGTATATGGTATGGCAATATCATGAAACAGCTAAAGGACATGGTTCCGAAAGCTGCAGACAGGCTCAGCTCATGCCAGAGCACCATCTCACATATTTCCAAGCACTCTGCCTCCAGGATTGATGAGGCCTTCCATAGGAGTGACTGATAGGAACATATGTGTCCATTTTAGGTTAGGTATAGGCATACTACACCTAAGTAAGGGGTGGTTACACCGACTTACCCCAGCTGAGTGATCAGCCAGTTGTGTCAAATATGGAGGCCAGGCCAGGGGTGGCACAATACATGCTGCAGCCCCTGGTAGGCCTTGGAAGCACCTATGCCCTGGGTACCTGGGTACACTGTTACAGGGGCCAATAAGGTGAACCAGTTCCAATTTCGTTATGCACCTAAAGTACATGGGTTACAATTTAGAGAGAGAACAGCAGGCTGTGGGTCTGATTAGCAGGCCCACAGCCACATTAAGTCATAAACCAGTGAAGCAAAAAGCAAAAATTTGGGGTGACCATAGGATAGCAGACCCTACTCTCCTACACAACCCCCCCCCCAAACGCAGGGACATTAGACTAACCTTGACCAGTTGTGTCTTCATGTTCTAAGTGGAAGTACCTGGAGAGACCATCTGCATTACCATGGTCAGTCCCTGGGCGGTGCTCCACTGTAAAGTCCATCCCCTGTAGGGAAATGGACCACCTGAGCAGTTTGGGGTTTTCACCCTTCATCTGATTAAGCCATAAGAGGGGCTTATGGTCGGTCTGAATCTTGAAGTGAGTGCCAAACAAGTATGGTCTCAACTTCTTCAGGGCCCACACCACAGCAAAGGCCTCCCTCTCAATGGCTGACCAACGTTTCTCTCTGGGGGTCAGCCTTCTGCTAATGAAAGCAATGGGCTGGTCTTGACCATCTACATTAAGTTGTGAAAGCACAGCTCCCACTCCCAACTCAGAAGCATCTGTTTGGACAATAAACTTTCTGGAGTAGTCAGGACTCTTCAGGATAGGTGCAGAGCACATGGCCTTCTTCAGGTCATCAAATGCCTTTTGACAGTATTCTGTCCACTGAACCTTTTTGGGCATCTTCTTGGATGTCAGATCATTAAGAGGAGTCACAATGGACCCATAGTTCTTAACAAACTTCCTGTAGTACCCAGTCAGGCCCAAGAAAGCTCTGACCTGAGTCTGGGTAGTTGGAGGAGTCCAGTCCTTTATGGTCTGAATCTTACTCTCCAGTGGTTGAACTTGGCCTCCACCCACAAGGTGGCCCAAGTACACAACCTTACTCTGCCCTATCTGGTACTTGGTTGCCTTGATAGTGAGGCCTGCCTTTTGCAGAGCCTCTAGCACTTCCTTCAGGTGGACCAGGTGATCCTCCCAGGTGGAGCTAAAGACAGCAATATCATCCAGATATGCTGCACAAAAGTCATCCAACCCAGTAAGGACTTGATTCACCAACCTTTGGAAAGTGGCAGGTGCATTTTTCAAACCAAAGGGCATCACCACAAATTGGTAATGCCCACTGGGGGTAGAAAATGCTGTCTTGGCTTTAGACTCCTAAGCTAACCTGATTTGCCAGTAGCCAGCTGTCAAGTCGAATGTGCTCAAATACTTGGCAGAAGCCAATTTGTCTATGAGCTCATCTGCTCTTTGAATTGGGTGTGCATCTGTCCTAGTGACAGCATTGAGTCCTCTGTAGTCCACACAGAACCTCATCTCTCTCTTCCCATCTTTGGTGTGAGGTTTGGGGACCAGAACCACTGGGCTAGCCCAGGGGCTCTCTGAAGGCTCAATGACACCTAAGTCCAGCATCTTTTGTACCTCAGCCTTGATACAGTCTCTGACATGGTCAGGCTGCCTGTACATTTTGTTCTTTACAGGAAGACTATCACCAGTGTCCACCACATGGGTACACCAGTTAGTCTGACTGGGTGTCAGGGAGAACATATGTCGGAATGACTGCAAAACCTGTCTACAGTCATGTTGCTGATGCTCAGTGAGGCTGCCATCTAAGGCCACACCATCAACTGAGCCATCCTCAGGGTTCTGAGTCAGCAGGTCTGGGAGAGGGTCACTCTCTTCCTCCTGCCCCTCATCTGTAGCCATGAGCAAGCCCATGTCTGCCCTGTCAACATATGCTTTCAGCCTGTTAACATGGAGCACCCTGTAAGGGCTCCTGGGAGTTCCAAGGTCCACCAAGTAGGTAACCTCTCCCTTTTTCTCCATGATTGTATGGGGTCCAGACCATCTGTCTTGGAGTGCTGCTGGGGCCACTGGCTCCAACACCCATACCTTCTGTCCAGGCTGGTACTCAGTCAGGACAGCCTTTTGGTCATGCCAGGCTTTCTGTAAAGCCTGGCTAGCCTCAAGGTTTTTGGAGGCCTTCTCCATATACTCAGCCATCCTGGAGCGGAGACCAAGTACATAGTCCACTATGTCTTGCTTGGGCTTTTTGAGAGGTAACTCCCATCCTTCCCTCACCAGACATAGGGGTCCTCTTACAGGATGTCCAAACAACAACTCAAAGGGGCTGAAGCCAACTCCTTTTTGTGGGACCTCTCTGTAAGCAAACAGAAGGCAGGGCAGAAGGATATCCCATCTTCGCCTGAGCTTCTCAGGTAATCCTTTGATCATGCCCTTTAGGGTCTTGTTGAACCTCTCAACAAGCCCATTGCATTGTGGATGATAGGGAGTGGTGAACTTATAGTTAACACCACACTCCTTCCACATAGCTGTCAAGTAACCTGACATGAAGTTTGCACCTCTATCAGTTACTACCTCCTTAGGAAACCCCACTCTGGAGAAAACTCCAAGAAGGCCCTGGCCACAACAGGAGCTGTTGTGGTCCTAAGTGGAATTGCCTCTGGGTACCTGGTGGCATGGTCCACCACCACCAGTATGAATCTGTGCCCAGATGCTGTAGGGGGATCCATTGGACCAACAATGTCAATCCCCACTCTTTCAAAGGGCACCCCCACCACAGGTAGTGGTATTAGGGGGGCCTTTGTGGTACCACCTGCTTTGCCACTTGCTTGGCAGGTTACACAGGAGCGACAAAACTCCTTTGTATCTTCTGACATGTGAGGCCAGTGAAAGTGACAGACAAGTCTGTCCCATGTTTTGTTCTGGCCTAGGTGCCCTGCTAAGGGAATATCGTGTGCCAAGGTAAGAAGGAAGCCCCTAAATTGCAGAGGTATGACCAACCTCCTGGTTGTACCAGGCTTGGGGTCTCTACCCTCTGAATAAAGGAGCCCATCATCCCAATAAACCTTATGGGTACCTTGAGCATTCCCAGCAGCCTCAGCAGCAGCCTGCTGTCTGAGGGGTTCAAGAGAAGGACAGGATAACTGAGCCTGCCCCAAGTCTGCCCTAGAAGGTCCCCCTGTCCCCAGAAACTCAACCTGATCAGGTTCAAGTTCTATAGGGACAGTTCCTTCAGGGGTCTCAGAATCATCTTCCTGTGAAGGCTGATCCTCACTTGTAGGCATTTGGGAAGGCACATCCTTTGCCCTCCTGTTCCTTGTCTTGGAAGGTACTTGGTCCATTGTTCCAGGATCCAAGACCTGAGGTTCAGAGAGGCACTTTTTGGCCTGTGACCTGGTCACAGCAAGGACATGTGATGATATCCCTAACATCTCTGCATGAGTCCTGTACTCAACTTCTGACCATAGAGAGCTCTCCAGGTTATTGCCCAACAAACATTCTACTGGGAGATCAGCACTAACCACAACTCTTTTTAGGCCAGTTACCCCTCCCCAGGAAAAGTTAACAATTGCCACACTATGTGTAGTAGTGACATTGCTGGCATTGGTCACCAGGTAATTATCACCTGATATGTACTGTCCAGGGTCCACAAAGCTAGGCGTCACCATAGTGACACTGGCACATGTGTCCCTGTATGCTTGAGCCACTTTTTCATTAATTAAAGGTGTCTGTCTGTACTTGCCCAAATTATTGAGACTGACAGTAGGGGAGAAATCAATCTCCCCATCACAGATCAGAACAGCCTGTGTGGGGACTCTGACTAGGTCAGAATCTCCATCAGTTCCCAAGGTGATACCCACTACCCCCTTAGTCTGTGGTCCAACACTGCTAGCTGTACTAGTGGGTGCAGGTGCCTTGGGGGCTGCAGTGTTGGTGGCTCCACCCTTTTTACAATCACTTGTCCAGTGAGTGGTGTTTTTGCAAAAGCTACACCAGGGTTTTCTTTGACCTTCTTTCTTCTTCTTCTTGGAAGGTTGGGACCCACCCTCAGTATTAGTTTGGGGCCTTGTTGAAGACTTCTGGTCTTTAGCTTTCTGCTCCCCACCCTTCTGGTCTGTTTTCTTTTGGTCACCACCCTGGTTCTGGTTCTGGTTCTTTTGCTTAACTCTGGTTCTGACCCATTTGTCTGCCCTCTTTCCCAATTCTTGGGGAGAGGTTAGATCTGAGTCAACCAAATGTTGATGCATCTGCTGGTTCTGACAGTTATTTAAAATCTGTTCTCTCATAAGCAAATTGTACAATCCTTCATAGTCTGTAACCTTACTTCCCAGCAACCAGCCCTCCAGAGCCTTAGTGGCTCATTCAACAAATTCAGACCAGTCCTGAGTCTGTGTCTTCTGGGTATCTCTGAACATTAACCTGTACTGTTCAGTGGTTAAGCCTAACCCATCAATCAGAGCACTCTTCAGGACCAGGTAGTTTCTAGACTCCCCATCACTAACTGTGAGGAGTCTGTCTCGGCCTCTACCTTCAAAGGAGAGCCACAAGATTGCTGCCCACTGCTCCTGAGGAACCTGCTGTACTTTGCAAGCTCTCTCAAGTGCAGTCATCCACTTGTGGATATCATCCCCAGCTTTGTAGGGGGGCACAATCTTACTCAGGTTTCTATTGTCATAGGACCTGTCTTTATCCTTAGGGATAGTGCTGCCACCAGTGGAATCTGATCCACTCTCTCTAGGCTGCCTTGCTCTAGCAAGTTTCTCTTTGGCCAGGGCAACTTCTAATTCTTGTCTCTGGATCCTAAGTTCAGCCTCTCTCATTTTGGCCTCATGTTCCCTTCTCTGAGGGCTAGTCAGCTCCCTTCTGGAGTTGCCATGAGTACCTCTAGAAACATGGGAGGTATTGGATTCACCTGAGTGATTCCTCCTCCTCCTATGCTCCTGGTTAAGTCCATTTGGGGGTCTGAATGGGTTGGACCCACCTTCAGTCACAAATAAGCTTAAGTTAGCCTGGTTAAGCCTGCTGACTAACACCTGGCTAGTCCCATCATCAGATTCACTCTCTTCCTCCTCCTCCTCCTCCTCTTCTTCTTCCTCAGGCTGAGGATTCCCAGGGGTCTGGTTTTCCTCATCTACCTGAACTACAGGGGCAGGGGCATCAGAGTTATCATCTTCAGTGGGGGATCCTCCATCTCCAGTCCCTGAGGGGCCTGGTTTGGAGTCCCTTAGAGCTTCAGACTGGTCTAAAAGCTCTCTGAGGTGTCCTGCTGTAGGAGAAGGACCTGTTTTGATTCCTCTCATGGAACACAGTTGCCTCAGTTCCTTAAATGGAAAGGTAGCAAATTTGGATGGTGCCCTTGGAGGGTCACTCTCAACAGAGATGAGTCCAGTGGATCCCTCTGCTCCAGGCATTGCTCTAGTGTTGTGGATGTGTTGCAATCTACCTACACTGGTGTTTTCCTACAAAACCTATCTAGTAGTTGTAGTCAGGGTGTGCTACTCCCTATCCTCTACAACAACTAAGTTCAGTAGAACTTAAGTATATCTAGTCTTGTTTTAGTGTACCTATCAGGTACCTGTATGATCTTTCAAATGATATTTTCAAAGATTGTAATGGTAAAACAACAGCAAGCTCAAATCCCAATCCGCTGCTCACCAATGTGAGAAGTTGGCCTGATATATGATGCTCACTAGTTCTAGTGATCACCTTGTATCATGCCAAGCAACCCTTATGGTGCAGGTTGTAAAGTCAACCTTATAGACAAGCTATCCTAGGGGTAGCATGGACTAAGCAGTCTTAGGCTAAACTCTGTAAAGGCATGTGAAGTAAGCTGTTTTACCATACACAATCCCTTGAATACCAAATGAAAGGACACCACACAGATATATATTGAAAATATATATGAATTTATTACTACAAATATCTCTGATACTCTTTATGAGCACAGAAGCAAATGCGTTAAAACAAAACACAGTTTAAATACACAAAAGTTGCACAATATGGATGAGCCCTAGGGGCCACCTAAACCATATACTAAAATAGTGGTATAAGAACCACTATGGGGAAAGTGAAGAGGCCTAGGGCCTGGGGAATCGCTGGAGCTGTTCGGGACTAGCAGTGAAAAAGTCAGGAAAGGCCCGCGGGACTCGGGAGCAGTGCGGAAAATGCACGCTTTACCAATGCAATGTCAATGGTGCGTAAAAAGTACAAAGTTAGTTAGGAAGGAACCTTCCGTGTGACCTAGGAAGCTGAAACTTGAGACACAGACACTAGAGGTGTGTACCAGTGTGGGAACACCGGCGGAGCTGAGTTACCTCACCCACAGGAAGCGGGTGCATAGGGTCGAAGTAGTGTCGGGTTTCGTCAGGCAGGTCGATGGTGCTTGGAGCTGAAGATGCTGCAGGCGGCTCGATGTGAAGAGTTCCGGTGGATCCAAGGGTGGATCTGAAGAGGTGAAGACCTGAAAGCAGAGGGGACAATGTTCAAAGTCACTAGCCAGTGACTACCGTGGAACCAGAGTGGAACCAGGCGATGTCGGGTGCAAACAGGCGTCGAGGTGTAGCTTCTCTCTGCAGCCACGTAGACACGAGGGGTCGAAGACGTCCAGGAGTCGGTCACGAGCTGTACCACGCAGGCTTCTCGCTGTTGGCGGTGTCGGCCACTTGATAGAAGCTAACAGGCCTTGGCTAATGCAAGTCACACAGGAATCGAAAAAGGCTTGTTACTCGAACCAGCAAGGTCAGAGCAGGGGCTCCTTTTTACAGGAGCAAGGGCAAGTCTGGAGCAACCAGACCCGCAGTGAAAGTTGTAGGTTTCGTCGCCAAGATGGCCACTAGCCGCGTGGCAAGTGGACGGTTAGGCGCGTCGAGTGGCACAATGCAAAAGGGCCCCACGCAGATCGTGGAGATGCTGGGGGGCTGATCTTCGGTGCAAGGGCTGCTCGAGGTTGGGGCTTCTCAAACCCCAAAGCACAGCATTGAGGGTGCCTCTGATGCTGCGCAGTCAGCGTTTCGGGGGTCTTCCAAGATGTCTGGTCCCACGTCTCTCGGTGCCTCCACGGGTCCTTCTTTGCAGGGACTGTGGATCGGGCTGTGAGAAGTCTGGGAGTCTGGGTCTTGTCAGGCTCTGGGCTCGGGCTCCGGCGGGAGGCGGCGGCAAAGCAGACGTCGAGTTGCTGGTTGGTGCCTGTGTTCACAGGGTGGTCACTCCTTGGCCACAAGGGAGATTCTCTTCCGTCTTCTGTGCAGCAGAATGTCGAAGTCCAGTCTTCTTCTTTATTTCAAGTTGATTCAGGATGATCTGAAGTCTCAGGACACAGCTCCCACTCTTATTCGAATCTGGGGGGCCGGATCACCTACTAGGTCCCTCCTCTGGGTGGAACCAGGAAGGGGGGTGGTTACACCCCCTTTCCTTTGTCCAGTTTCGCGCCAGGACTGGGGCTGGAAAGCCCCAGCACCGGTTTGAACTGGCCTATGCACAGGGACACCTTGTGTGCCCCAGGCATGTCTGATTCTTTTCAGCCCTGTCCTACCCAATACACAAAATCCTGTCTGGAGTGGTGCTAGCACCTCCCCAGGCAGGAAACCCTTTGTCCAAGCTGCCCTCGCTGGAAGGACTCCCAGCAGCAGGAGGTCAGACTTGTGTCTGTGGTGGCAGCATCCATTTTGTGATGCTAAGGCTCTGTTTAACTTTAACCGGGGTTGTAAATGTAAATGTACTTATATAGCGCAAACCTGTCACCCAAAGGGCATCCTGGCGCTTGCTTAGGGAACCCGTCCTGGTATTCCCCTGTGAGAAACCCCGGCAGGGTGTCCACAAGGTGAAAGCCAGGCATCCCGCCGCGAGGGGCCGTAGTGGAGATTAAGCAAGCTATTGCCCAGAGTTGCAGAGTGTGACCCCGTGATTCGAGTAGGCACCGGAGCGAGAATTGTCTAGTCCGTGGAATTTTTGAGCCCGAGACCCGCCGAGGCGGGGAATCGAACCCTGGTCCACGGTCGATCTCAGCTTCCGGGTCTGCCGCCTCTAACCACTGAGCCACGCTTCTCCACTTTCAGGCTAGGTACATGTCATGTCCCTCTAGAAGGGTGGAATGCTACCCCCGTCGCCAGAACTGGCGAGGGGGTAGTATTCCAATTCGTATGACACCTTACTCGACATGTTTTGATAAAGCCAAACCCAAGATAGCATTTAACCGCGAGGTTCATAATGCACTTAAGAGTATATGGTATGGCAATATCATGAAACAGCTAAAGGACATGGTTCCGAAAGCTGCAGACAGGCTCAGCTCATGCCAGAGCACCATCTCACATATTTCCAAGCACTCTGCCTCCAGGATTGATGAGGCCTTCCATAGGAGTGACTGATAGGAACATATGTGTCCATTTTAGGTTAGGTATAGGCATACTACACCTAAGTAAGGGGTGGTTACACCGACTTACCCCAGCTGAGTGATCAGCCAGTTGTGTCAAATATGGAGGCCAGGCCAGGGGTGGCACAATACATGCTGCAGCCCCTGGTAGGCCTTGGAAGCACCTATGCCCTGGGTACCTGGGTACACTGTTACAGGGGCCAATAAGGTGAACCAGTTCCAATTTCGTTATGCACCTAAAGTACATGGGTTACAATTTAGAGAGAGAACAGCAGGCTGTGGGTCTGATTAGCAGGCCCACAGCCACATTAAGTCATAAACCAGTGAATCAAAAAGCAAAAATTTGGGGTGACCATAGGATAGCAGACCCTACTCTCCTACAGAGAGTAAAAGCATTAAGGTAACATGTTGTTCCTGCTTATATTTCACATGCTTTACATAAACCTGTATTCCCTATGAGTGTTTGCTTTTTCCTGAATTAAACCTCAAATAAACATATCTATTCTTTTAATTAAATAACGTTATAAGCTGTAACTGGTCAGTGAAATGCTAAACGTACTAAAAATTGGTATGTTTTGCTATTTCTAGCCACACCCCTGGCTCCGCCCACTGATCCAATCTTCGGTTATTCCCGCCCCCTGATTCTCCACCCACAGTTCCCCTACTTTTATTTTCCCACTTCGACCACTGAATTGGCACACGTGTGGTTTACAAAAGTATTTCTGTCAAAGTATTCGACTTAGAAATTAATACAATAGGACTAATGTGTGCTTCATGTTTAAAATGGAAAGCTGTCGAAAAATCATGCACAGTCAGGTGTTTGACACCTGTTCTATTCTGCTGTCCTCTCATCGTGTCGATGTGTTTGCAATATTCGTTCTTACTGGTTGCCCACTGCTGATAAAAGTCAACATATGTCAAACAAGCATCGGCAGTTTTGGCGTTTGTTCAAGGAAATGTTTTCACAAGCGTCTTTCACCACATACACTACACACAGACAGCTGGAACAGTCGTCAGTAAGTGCAGTGTTCCCTCGAACACACTGAGTAAGCACAGATAGGTAAGTGCACTTGAAGACTCCTTGGCAGGTTGCAAGGCACGTCATGGTCGAGCTGGCTCAAGTTTGTAGTGATATGTGTTCCTCACAGAGGACTGGCACAGTATGGGCAGGAGTCATATGGAGGCTTCCCTCGTACAGAGACCAATCGCAGCCTAAGTAGAAGAATTACAAGTTTTTAACCCCGCCCAGATCCAACTCAGTCTGGAAGCAGCACTGAAAGCTCCCAAATTACAAAGAACAAGTAGAACAAGCAGCATCAGTGTATCCCCTCCCACACACACACACACACACACACACAGGGCTTTAAGTGGGCTGGGTCTCACCAGGTCTGAGCACCGGCAGTTTTTTTAAGGGGGCCTCGAAACGGGTCTTTACCGGGCTCTGTTTTGTGCCCTGTCACAGGCGGTCAATTTTTTTCCCCCGGACTGTAGTGACAGCAGGCACATTGGTGTGCTCGGGGTGAGCGTTGTAGAGTCATTTTCTCTCTGGATTTCCCTTCTCTTTTTGAAACTCAAGAGCAGCAACATTGTCGCGGTGTCACCAGCGCTTTAAGTGGAAGTGTTTTCAATATTATATACAAGCCATAGTTGCTGCTTATTTATCTTATGCAACTAGCAACCATTGACAAAGCCAATAGTCCTGACTTGTAGATATGATGTGACTTGTATCATATAGCTGGACACAATGACAGGAACAGCAAAATACATGTCGGGCGGCACACTGGGCTAAACACAGATTTTTAGCTTACATGTGTTTTTTGAGCCACGCCCTTAATCACACTGACCACGCCCCTTTGAGAGACCCCCAGTTTTTTCATCCCACTTAAAGCCCTGCACACACACACACACACACACACACACACACACACAGAAGAGGTAGAGCATGTAAATCAATACAAACTCCCCTCTCGTGCAGAACAGTTAGGGGCATATTTATGAAGAAGAAACGCAGCACAGCAAGTCATCTTGCTGCGCTGCGTGTCAGGGCAGGAATTGCCATATTTAACACAGTACTGCACATTGCTGCCTACCGTCAATGCAGGCACTCTTCACAGTGGTGCAACAGTGCCTGCATTGTAAGAAGGATTGTTTTGTGCAGGAAGGTGGCCTTCCTGCACAAAACAATCCCCTGAGGCATTCCCTCTTTCTATGTGTGCTGCTGAATGCAGCACACAGAAAAAGAGTAAACAATGAGGAGAAATAAAGATAAAGATATTTCTCCTCCTTACACCTCCCCTGGGAAGGCATAGCATTTTGGCACATTCTCAGGTCTACCACTAATAGTAAATCTGGGAATGCGCCAAATTCATGGGTGTTGTGTGGCAACATTCACATACTATCCGTGGAACATCCCTGAGGCAGAGCAATGCAACACAGTAATTTGCGCTGTGTTGCGTTACTCTGGATTTATCAAGCCACTCAGGGCCACCAAGGGGCCTTGCGTGGCTTGACAAATCGCATCATAGGAGTTGTGGTGCTTTTGCACTACGTTGCATGGAGCAAAATTCATGTAACCCCTTGATAATGATGGCTCCAATGTGCAGTCACCCATTAAGAACACTTCCATTAATACACACAGAGGAATGACACGAAAGGCAGCATTAGTTTAAGCTTTCTTTATCCACCTCATATTAAAGTTCCCAAACGAAAGGATCAAAACTTGTAAAAACAATATGACAAGGCCCTGGGGATGTCCTTTTGCCAAGCAATCTTGGGCCCATGACTCCCACCAAGATGGCATATGGAATGGAGAAAACTGACGGGTCTTACCTGTAAAATGATCCATGCCTGGGCCAGGCAAACCTGCCAGAGATGAACAGGATAGGTTTTTGGGCTTCTGTTGGAACAGAAGAATCCTCTGCGTGGTAATGGACATGCACCCCTGCCCTGAGTGCCCAACTGTACTGTTGTCTGAATTTCTAGTGCTGATGCTGAGCACGGTGGTGGCAGCCTACAATGCAGTGATCAGAAGGAGTGAACAGGTCCTTTTTAAGCGCTGTCACTGGATCGAGGCCTACAGGCTCACTCAAGTTTTAAATGGTTCAGTGCTTTGTGCTTAACTTATCCTTGGCCTACATCAGTTAGATGTGAAATGCTGTGCAATGCAGGAGTGGGGACTCTGCATCGGTTGTATGTATGCCTGGGAAGGGTGCAGTGCAGGGATAGAGCAGTGCTGTTCAATGTGTGCATTGGGAAGTGCATTTACTGGGTGTATGTGTGACTGCATAAGCACAGTACATGAAAGATGTAGTGCTATGCAGTGCATGTGTGATGAGTGCCTGTACTGTATGTATGTGTACCAGCGAGGGTTGCAGCACATAAAGGGTGTAGTGTGGTGCAACGGGTGAATAATGAATGTGTGCGCTCACTGTATGTGTGCCTGCAAGTGGCACAAAACAGAAAGGCTAAAGTAATAAATGGTGGTATAAAAGAAGCACGCATGGCTAAACCACATGTGCCTCAACAACACAGTTGCAACAAAGAATGAGTCCTGACCCCGCATTCCTTTAGCACTCATGCCTTTACAACAAATGTTGTTGTAAAGGCATGATTGCTAAAGGGATATTCGTGGTAAATTACCACCACCCCAACCACTGCCCCGTCCTCAGCCCTAAAATTCTCCCCCTATCTCACCCCCTTGCCATGAGCCATAAAACTGACCTGCCCTGCCCTTAAAACTATGCATTCCCCTCCGCCACCCTGAGCTCTACAACCCTGCCCCCTATCAAAACCTACCCTGACCCCAAACCCCCCGCCCTGAGCCCTAAAACTGATCCGGCCCTTAAATGTACTCCTTTCCCTCACCCTGCCATGAGGCCTAAAACGTTGCCCCCTGACAAAAACTACCCCAATTCCAGCCCCCATCCTGAGTCCTAAAACTGCCCCCTCCCCTGAACACTGGCCCTTCCTCCTTCCCTGAGCCCTAAAACCTGCCCCCAGCCCTTAAAACTACACTGACCCCGACCTGAGCCCTACAACCCTGCTCCCTTCCAAAAAAACTTCCTGACCCTCCTGCACTGAGCCCTGAAAGCGCCCCACCCCAAATACCTACCCCTCCTAATCCCAGCCCCACTTACCTGTCCGCATCCGGAGCTTCCTGTCCAAACACTTCCTGTTCCTCTCTCAGCCCATCCGGACATTTAGGGCCAGATGTAGGTCGCCAATTACCGGTCGGTAACGTCCGATTTCGGCCGTTACCGACCGGTAATTGGTTTTTGAGATGTAGGGGGCCCGAATTTTACCGAATCGGTAAATTTACCATTTGCCACAGGCCCTTTAGGAGTCGGTATTTACCACCCAATCCTATTGGGTGGTAAAATACCGAATTCCAGTGTACATGCACATCTGTGCATGTACACCTATGCCATGTGACACACAGACATGCCCTTAGGGAATGTATGTGTGCCACATGGCACACAAGCCTGCAATTGGGGTGCTACAGGGTGTCAGAGTGACACCCCGTTCCCCCTGCCAGGATTCGATATTTACCGATTCGGTAAATGCCGATTCAGTATTTCCCATTGATTCCTATGGGCTTCAAGGCCCATAGGAATCAATGGGAAATACCGATTCGGTATTTACCGATTCGGTAAATACCGAATCTTACAGAATCGGTAATTGCAAAAGAAAAATTACCTACATCTGCCTACTTCCAATTTACCTACTCTTAAATACCGATTCGGTATGATTCGGTATTTAAGAGTAGGTAAATCGGAATTACCTACATCTGGCCCCAAGACTGCTATATGCCTTAGCCACGCATATGCGTGGTTAACGCAAATGTGTTGTTCAGGCAAGCGGGGTTCTGCTTGCAGGGAAATGGCACATGTGACTAAGTCTGTGTTGTAAAGGCTGTTTCCTGCAATGAACAGTGCACGCAGAGTGAATGTGTCTGCTGAACGTATGTGTGCTGGGGGTGGCACATAAAAGAGAGATAACAGTGCTGGAGAGTATGTGTGCTGTATACATGAACTGAGTGTAAGTGTCCCAGTAATGGTACATTACATGAAGGACCCTACGTTCCATTTTGGGAAGCCCAGGCCTGCATGGTGAAGACACGAAGAGGTAGAAGAAAAATCCCCCAGACAGATTTGAATATTGCTGAATTCCTGTGAGCTGGTTGCAACACACTGGAGAAAGGAGAGAGAGACTCGCTCTGTACACTTCAAAGGGGGCTCCTTGATTTAGTAAGAGATTACAAGGAAGAGCCTGGGCACATCTCAGGAAGAAGGTGGGGCTGATAAAGGAATTCTAAAGACTAGGGCTGGGAGGCTAACCTTATGATGCACATATCACTGTGACTAACAACCAGGTGTGGACTCTAGTCACTCCCATAGCCTGTTTTGTTATCAGTTTTGGAGTCTCTCTTGTTGTGACAGACAGCCTTTCAAGAGGAAGAGGGAGCAAGAAGTGTGTACTTCAAAGGAAGTGGAACCCTAACATAAAACTTCAAAGAGCCAGACCCTAAATCACATTTGGGGTGATATGTTTCATGCATTTTACCGGTCGTACATGGATCTATTTGCAGAATCAGGCCGTTTTTGACTGGTAAAATGCATTTTGATATGTATGAATTCCAAGTTGCGTTTCATTAACATGTTTCTGAATCTCAAGTTGCAATTGCGAATACATACTGATGTAGTATTAGGAAGGGGCGTGTTTAGGGCGTCGTGTAAGAATGTTTTGTGACCAAAATGCGGTTGCAAAACATTTGCATTTTACCTCTTTGGGAATGGTAGGAAAAACATTTTTTCAGAGCAGGCAGTGCTCCCACGGACCACTGCCTGCTGTAAGAAAATGAAAAGAAAACTTTTCATTTTTCTTTTTTAAACACAACTAATTTTCCTTTAAAAAAAACTGATTGCTTTATTTAAAAGAAATCCAGGACATGGTGGTCTGCTGACCCCAGCAGGCCACCATCCCCATGATTTTAATGATTCCAAATGGGTCGCAACTTGTGATCTACATCATTAATATTTATTAGGTAGGTCGATTTGCGACCCACTAGGAATCGCTAAATGAAATTCATGGAGTTTCATACATTAGGAATAGTGATTACCTAATTGCGATTCAAAGAGAAAAGCAATAAGGTAATTACTATTTCCAATAATTCATTTAATATTTTTATTTATTTATTTTTATTTAAAGAGTGTTATATAGCGCTGGCTAGACCCGAAGGTATCAGAGCGCTTTTTTATAAGGTTCCACAAAATTACACAGTACATTAGATTCGGGTAACATCAGTTGCTAGAAAAACATTTCAAGAGCATGGAAGCGAAGAAGGGGAAGGGGGAGGGAAGGGGGGTAGGGGAAGATAGGACAGGGAGATGAAGGAATATCTGTCCGAAGAGCAGCTGGGTAGGTGACGGCAGGGGGGGGAGTCCAAAGCCTATCCCATCCTTAGCTATCAGGTAGATCCACCGAGCAACTGCCAGAATGTTAGGTCTCTGTGGGAAAACATTATAAGAGCAAAGAGGACGGGGTAAAAGGAGAGTAAAAGGGAAAGGGTAGGGGCAAGGGGTAGGAGGGAGAGAACGACGGAGAGATGAGGGAAAGTCTGCCCAAAGTCTGGCTGGGTAGGTGAGGGCAGAGTGGAAGTCCTCTGCCCATCTCCTCTACAGCTATCATGTAGCTCCACCGGGCATCAGCCAAAAAGCAAGGTCTCCACGGTCGCTCGCAGGTTCAATGACTAGATGGGTAGGCCAGATGGGGGCTATGATTCGAGTTCTGTTCAAAGTGCAGATTTAGTCCCCGAGTAGTAGTACAGGGCGGAAGGGACCACTGAGGCAGCCATCTTGAGGTCATGTAAAGGGTTATGTCCATGGTGTTACATACCGCCAGTCCTCACGTAATCATTCTCTAAGAGGGGGGGTGCTTGATGTGCAATGGGGCAATTGTTCTCTACTTTTCTTATTAGCCTCTGCAAACGTCACTTTACTTAGGGGCTTGCCTCAACCCGTTTACTGCAGGCTTCACGTGTGGTGTGTGCAGGAATGCACTTGTGGCTGCATCGTAGGTGCTTTCTCCCCTGTGTCCCTCCAACTCTCGCTATACAAGATGATGTGCTCCCGGGTCCCCTCGTTGATGCCGGGGCTGCTAGGAAGATGTCAATAGTCTAGCAAGATCAGGTTTCCGTACCTGCATATGGTCCTTGGTGTCTGGAATTGGATTATAAAAAGGAATGTTTGAGATACCAAAAATTTTGTATTGGCAAGCATCCAGAAGGGCTGTGCAAGGAAGGGAAGCTCCGCAAGACTTCTGCCTGTAACAAGTACTGGGGGCCAGAGGCTGCTAGCCTCCCTGCTGAGTGACAGGGCATCACCCAGGTAAACCAAGACCATCTGCTCTGGAGCACCAGCACCTGTCTGCTTGCCAAGACCAGTATACCCTGTGAGGAAGAGGAGGGCATTGGAGGGAGCAAGGTCCAGTGGGGAGTCCTGTCAATTGAACTCTCTGTGCAAGTTGTGAGGAGATGGCTGTTGAACCAATCGGATTGTTGCCCATATGTAGATTCAAGTCAGTGACTCTTGTATACTAGGAAAATCCCAACATGAAAATAGCCATGAGTGCTGTGTGGAGAGAGAAAGCCTGTCTTGCACAGTTGTGGTGACCCTATATGTCTAGAAGCGCCACTGTGGAAGATACTGCTGGATAGCTATGGCCGAAGCCGGTGCGAAACCTTAGTGGTGATCCCATATGCCAAGAGGAGCTGCTGTCGTACAGACTGTACATGCGGTGAGGGCCTCGCACCATGGGTGGTAGTGTTGCAGCAGCCCCATATGGCAGAAGAGGCTGCAAGTGTTAAGAGTGCTGTGAGGCTCAGGCCTCTCCCTGAGAACTGGGAATCTGTGTGACCCATGGGTCACAGGGGAGCATCGAGGATTGCACTCGACCTGCCCTCGTGAGCTGAGGAGGATGCTGTGGGAGCATTGCTACATCACTGGGACCCAGTTTGGGAGCATCGTAATCCAACCCTCCCTCCCCCATTGGGGAGCATTGAACTAACCGTGCAGGAGGAACACCAAAGCACCTCTGATCGCTGCTGGACCATGTAGGCCCAAAGCATAGCCTACATTTGCTGAGTGCTACTGTGCCTCCTGCATGCAGCCGACTCACTAAACAGGTCTGGAGCATTGTTAGTGCCTGCAGACAGGGTACTTGCTGAGACGTTGCACGCTTCCTTGGTGCTGGAGCAGGTGAGACTGGTTACGAGCCTAGCAGGTCATGAGGGAGCGCTGCAGTGCAAAGATATTTTTGACAATTTTCTAAGCGACGGAGTGGGTTCTCGAATTAAGGCTAACTAGACAGCTTTCCCTGGATGCTCCCACCAGGGAATGGAGATTAATCTTAACGACAATACGAAGGGCGGGTGGGTCAGGGATTTGTCAATAAAACAATACAGCCCTGGCCTCAAAGGCAAATATGCTATTGTTTATAAATGACATATCTTCTTTGTATGCGTAGATTTAAAATTAAAATAAAATGTAAAAACTGCATTTTGTAATACGTTTATTAGTACTATGATAGTACTGCTAACATACCACAAAATGCAATTCACAAACCTAGGTGTGGAGGATCTCCACAAATGTAGGTATATTTTCTTTTAGTAAGCGCGGATGGGACAGAGGGGAATGGTAGCAATATTGGTAAATATTGACTACACAATGGGAGAAGTTGAGGCAGGAGTAAAGAGGACTGCCGAACCAGTGGTGGCGGTACAACCACCACCACACTGTGGGATCGCCCACAGTATTATGAGTGTGGTGGTAGGATCACTACAGGACAGCTGCGACCGCCGGGGATCAAGGATCCTGCGGCAGTCCGGCATCGGTCAGGAGCACTAATATGCTGGCAGTGCCGCCCTGGCACCTCCTAGCATATTAGCGGTTGCCTGTCCACAGCCCTTTTCTTGGCGGAGAGCCCGCCATGGAAAGGGTGGCAGAGAAGCAACAGCCCTAAGAAGGTCACCTGCCACTCCTGGGCCTGTGGGTGCATGTGGGGGGCACATGTAGTGTCCCCCTGGTTTTGCATCCCCATTTCCTGCACGGTGTGACATGTATGCAACACCGTTCAGGAGGGTGCAGAAGGTGCTCTGAGAATGGCGGTCTGCATGTCAGGCTATTCAATGAGCCTGACAGACTGCCGCCTCAGCCCGCAGCAGCACCACCCACCAGACCAGGATTTAACACCTAAGCTGGCAGGCGGCTGTAACATAGTTTTGGTGGCCCTACAGCAGACTGTGCTGTAGAACAGCCAAAGTCTTAATAAATAAATAAAGGTCCTTAGTCTATTCCTATTCACAAGCTGCACTTCCAAATTTTAAATGGTGTAATATTTGTGGTATATTATTATAAAAATAAAATAAATATACAAAATATTTAACATGAGTATTTTAAATTAAAATAAGTTTTCTATCTTTTTTAAAGTTTAAGAAATGATTACACTTTTACTATACTTTACCATACAGATTTCTCCACCATGGGAGAAGAGACCTCCACCTACATGTGACAAGTTACCAGTACATTTGAAACCTTGGTTAGAAATGACATCCAAAAATTGAATTGTCAACCAAATTCCAAAATGAAAAATTACACCAATAAAGAAATGGATACCCTTAAGACCATCTCCCTTAACAGGGACATAACGTGCGTTAAAGCGGACAAAGGCGGCGCCATAGTCATTTTGAATACCACATATTACAATGCACAGGCTATCCTTCACCTCTCGGATCAAGATATATACCTCAAACTGGAAGCAAACCCTACAACACAATTCAAGGAGATACTTGATACTATTTTGCAAAAGGCATTCGAAAATGGGATTATCAAGGACAAAACAAAAAAATATCTTTCATTACAACATCCCAAATGTCCAAAATTCTTTTTGGTTCCTAAGATCCACAAGAATCTTGAAACTCCACCTTGAAGACCAATAGTTTCCACATGCGGAAGCATTCATGAACCCGTGGGTAAGTTTCTCGATAAATACCTGCAACCGATTGCAATATCTAGGCAGACATACATAAAGGATATCACAAATTTTCTCAACAAGCTCCAGACACTAACTCTGGAAGATCAAGAGGACATATTACTATGCGCAGTGGATGTCACCTCATTGTATACTTCTATTCCCCACTCGATGGGCATTGAAGCTATTGAATACTGTTTGTTGAGAACGGATCTCCATGAAACCTTCAAATTATTTTTAATGGAACTGTTGGAGTTTACGCTATTTCATAGCTATTTCATTTGGAATGAGGAATGGTACCAACAGAAGACAGGAACATCAATGGGAAGTTCAGCAGCTCCAGCCTATGCCAATATATTTATGAGCAGATTTGAAGAGGAACACATATTATCCAAAACCATCTGGAAAAATCATCTCAAAATGTTCGTAAGGTTCATAGATGATATCTTTCTAATCTGGCAAGGTTCCAGAGCAATCTTAGAAACTCAACTCAAGCAACTCAATGACATAGATCACCGTATACAGTTTACACATGAAATTCAGGAAGAATCCATTGCATTCTTGGACGTCAAAGTAACCAAAACAGAGAGAGGATTTCAAACGGATCTTTTCAGAAAAAAAACAGACGGAAATAACACATTACACTATTGTAGTTTCCACCCTCAGCCTCTCAAAGACCATTTACCATACAGCCAACTCATAAGAGCAAAGAGTATAGTATCTGATCCAGCAAAAACTAAAAGAACAACTACAAAAAATGACATCAAGATTCAAAGCACGCGGGTACCCTAGTCATATCCTCGAGCAGGCAAAACAACGCAGTGCACGTTTAACAAGAACAGAACTACTGTTGAGCAGAGAACCAACAAGTAAAGATTCCATCACAATAGTTTCTAAATACTCAACTATGAGCAAAAAATACAGGGATATTATCAAAAAACATTGGGAGATTCTCCGGATTGAACAGGATTTCAATCACATCTTCGACATGGATCCGATTTTTGCCTATACAAGAGCAAGAAATCTAGGAGAACTGATAAAACACACCAATCAAAAGCCAGTTCAACATAAAGGGACACTCCCATGCTGGTATTGTAACCACTGCAACAGCATCATTAAGGGCACTACCATTAACCACCCTATGAAAGGACACAAGATCAACATCAGGACAACAGCCACTTGCGATACCTCTAATGTGGTATATATGCTAAAATGCCCCTGCGGTAAAATTTACGTAGGGCAAACAGAGAGGAAGATCAAAATCAGACTCAATGAGCACAAGTCCAATATTAGAACAAAGCAAACTAAATCTACAGTTGCCCAACATTTTATTGAAGCAGGACACAACGTCAGCCAAATACGTTTTTGCGTACTTGAGAATGTACCCAAAACTGAAGGCAAGGATAACCACAACGTACTCTTACAGAGAGAGAACCATTGGATTTATACCTTGGCCAGCATGAGACCACACAGCCTCAACGACCGTATGGAGTTTACCTGTTACTTATAACCTTTGCATATTCCTTTGTCCGAAGAGTGGTACTAATGCTTAACTTTATTAGCTCAGTGTAACTAGCACACACATACGCTGTTACTTTTCTTTCGTATCTTCCTTTTTTCATATGCACACATGCTACCAGCATGGAATCTCACTTTCTCACTTGCTAGCAGCATAAAAACCGTTCGTTGGGAGAGATGTTTTATACATACTGCTCCTATATCGACATCGCGTATATATTTTTTGTATATTTTTTTACTTTATTGATCATGCCATGAGCAATGCCGTCACCTAAGAATGTTTACCTCTTAAAGATTCATCTTGGGGTAATTAGGTTTTTTCCACATTATCCTCTAGTTTACTGTTATCGTCAACTTCACTCATTTTTTTAGTGTTTCGCATGTTATTCTTTGCAATAGCACACAAACAATCACGTTGCTTAGCAACTCCGTAGGCACAGCTTAGCTTAAAAAACACTTCCGAGGTTAAACACGCCCACATCCGGATCAGCTGAACGAGCACGGACATACACAGGGGTAAGCCCGCGATTTGAACGTTCTAGCGGGGATAATTTTTTGAAACTATGCCACTGATCTCATTAAGATAGACTCATAACTAGGATACCTTTCACCTCGTTCAGCATGTTAATATTGCATGATCACTTAGTCTAATCCATGATTTCATCTTCATTCGACACCCGACGATCTCAACCCATGTTGAGGCTTCTATCCACCCGATAGCACCGAACCTTTTCTTTAGAACACCTTGACACATGCTTTTATGTTTTCTATATTGGAAACACGTATTACAGCGTTTCCAACACACCGTTTAGCACCAATAACGAGCACAGACGTTTTTAAGCAATGAATCTTCATTACCACCTACATTAGCTTTGTTTACAGCAGTGCATGAAATTGATAGTTTTTAAGCCACCAATACACATTTAACCGTTTACTGAGTGTATTATAATTTTCTTCGTTACAGAACATATCCCCAGATGAAGGCCTAGCCAAAATGCATTGGGATTGTTAGATTGTATGCTAAATCAAAATGAAATCAATTGAAATGATAATCATGAAAACAACATTCTTGTGATGAGAACAACATGAATTAAAATACAAGGATTTACACCAACAAGTTTGGATTTAATCTTTTTGTTTAACTTGAAGACACCTTTATCTTAAGGACTTTCATTGGAGCCCAGGGGACACTTCCCACTTTTGGGGGAAGTGCAGCCCTTCAACAAAAAGTTACCAGTATTAACATCAAATTGTTAACTTATTTTTTACATAATTATTAAATTAATTTAAGTAGATTACATAAAATAAAAACATGTTTAAGTGTATTCCCTCCTAAAATAAAATAATTGTATTTTCTTATTATGTATTCAAATTGCAAATAGAGATTGTAGAATTAACTCAAATTCTTGTCTGAAAAACTAAATTTTAATTTATTTTTAAATTTAAAAAAAGGTTATTAAAATAGTTCATCATGCTTTTTTTAAGATATAGAATTTGTAAAGCATATCTATACAAGTGATGTATAGAATTAAAAGTAATTTATTTATATTTTAATGAAAATTTATGTTACATTATTTTTTTAATTTAAGAATGGTTATTAATCCATGCTAAATTTAAGTAAAGCCTGTTTAATTTTTAGATTTCTTTGTGGACATTAAATTAAATTGATTTATATTTTTAACCAGTTTTAATAATTTAATTGAACATTTTTTCTCAATCAATCAAGTATTTATAAAGGGCTGCAAATCACCTGTGGGGGTCTCAAAGAGATTGAGTAGATAGCTGCTTCCCGTTGTTCTTATAGCTTTCTTTGAGTCCACATCTTCATTATTTTCTGTGGTAGGGCACTGCAATATGGCTGGCCATGTGAAGTTCTGGATGTATTCCAGATCTGAGCTGGAGTGCATTCCCAACTATTTTGCATCCTTTTTTGGCTGTAGTATATTTAGAAGTGCAGTATGTGAAAAGGAATGGTTTTACTCTTTAGTGAGTGGGTGTAGGTCCCTCCCAAAACCCTTCCTTGTACCTCCCTTAAAACCCTTCTTACTATGACCTTATACCCTCCCTTTTGAAAGTAAGTTTTCTCCATTATCAATCCACTCCCCCCTGGCCCCCCCACATTTACTACAAAAACATATACTTACAAGTGCAGCGACTCCACACTCAGGTCGGAGAGCTACGCACAGAAAGATAGGAGAGGTGGAGGCAGAACCTTGACACATGGGTTTGGTGAGTAGCATTTTTCAGTACGTTAGCAGTATTATTGTAGTCCTACAAAAATGCACTTTATGAATAGCCCACAGTAAGTGAAGGTCAAACCACTACTTTTCCTTAAAGATAAACAGAAGTATTTTAATCACACCACAACTCAATATAATGCATAAGGAATATGTAGCATTATAAGGAAGGTATTCTACCAGCCACGGCTGGCAGCAGGATTACCTGCAGGGCGGTGACGTGGGGAGGGGGGGGAGCAGGGAGGAGGGTAGTAATGTATGGATTACGGAGTTTTACAGGTAAGTAAACATGTAAATAAATAAAACAAATTTTGTTGAGTGCACTGCATCCCCAAATGTGATGCAGTGCGCGCAACGAAATTCGTTTTATTTATTTAAATGTTTACTTACCTGTAAAACTCCATAATCCACACATTACTACCCCCCACCGTGCCCCTCCCCCTCCCCACGTCACCGCCTTGCAGGTAATCCCACTGCCGGCCACGGCTGTATTCTACATATTACAACAAAGTCAAAGAGAAGCTTCAGGTAAAAACACAGATGCACTCTAATTATGGTGAAATGGAATAGCTTTCCTGAGTTTTGTGATCCACAGGTCAGTCCAAATGTCTTTACTAGACAATTCTCTTAAGTGGGTTGCAATAATCTCAACGAAATCTTACCAAAATCTGTTAATCAAGATTTTGGTGAATGCTTTGTTCAGGCGTCAGCGTTACCTGAGTTGAAGTGCATTCGAAATCTCCAAATATAGGTGTGCAGTCTTCAACCGCACGGCGTGAGCAATGATGCTCGCGATGGTAGGGGCTTACTTCGGTGGCTCTGAATCAGGTTGATGGAAACTGCAGTGGCATGGGTGAAGGCACTCTGTTCAGGCAGGTCTAGCAATATTGACTGAAAGATTCCATCCTCCACACCATGGAGTAGGGACTCAGTCCTTGAGGTGCAGCAAAGGCAAAGTCAGCAGAGGTCCTCTAGTCCTCTTGCCGTTTTCTATAAAAGTCACTTGAAGACGCACACTGGTGAGTCACAGGTTGATGTTGGCTTGCCTCTGGCACTGAGGGAGGCCAAGAGACCACACTCCTAAAGCAGGCCACTTCTCCTAGGCCACTTTTCTCCCAAACTCAGGGGCTGGGCTTGTCCTCCTAAAATAGACAGCACCAATGGGAAAGAACGCTCCTTCTCCCCTCTCAGCAGCCAGGTAGGCTTGCAGATCTCAAGCAGGCAGACCCACAGCTCTCCAGTAATATGTGTAGATTTGAGGTGATGTCCCCTCACCTCCATGAGACTGGCTATCTGGTAATACCAGCCTTTGATCACAGCTGCTCCAAGAGTAACCTGTGGAGTGCCATTTCCTTGATCAGTAAAGAAGCTAGTAATTGGAACCAAGTGGGAAAGTTTGTGTCTCACTTTTGATCATGATTTGTAGACATGGATGTGGATTCTGTCTCTATCATCTTCAGGAACTGATTTGTGAGGTTCCTTTTCACATTTAATTTTATAGCTGCAGCGCAGACAATTTTTGTGTAAACTATTGGCTATCCAAGCAGGTGCTGATTAGGCTGGCCCTATGTAAGAGTGCTCATCACATACACACAATAAGTGTGAAGATCTCCACCTGACCATCATCAGCCTTACTGGATGGGCCACACAAGGGAGAGCCAAATGGACAAGGCACTTTCCAGAAGCATCTCTCACTCTAACAATTGAATCAGCTCTCTCGCCTACATTCCACCACCATCAAGCAAATGTTGATGCTCAGGAAGGACTAGTCAGCTATCCCTTGAAAAAAAGATTACCATAGAAATTCTAAAGGCAGCCCAGTCTCCATCACTCTTCACTTCAATGTGTATGGCTACATCCTCCTGTTCAGGAATGCAAGAAATACACTTTCGCTTTTTCGGGAGACTGTAGCACAACCTCAGTCCAGGGCAATGTTAAATCAGGAGCAATACAATCTGGTTATACCACTAGTTTCAGTATTCACACACTCGCAAACAACATGCAGTTGTGCTACCAATCATTATACATACACACACCTGTGACAAACACAGGGATGCTGTTAGATCCATACTCTTCAATTAGTGTTTCCCTAAACTTTTAGCTTTTTCCTCCTGGGTTTTGCTGATCCTCTTGCAGTGGCCTTAGGACTTTGGGCACTTTCCCACTGTAAATGGAGCGTGAACGTGCACGTACACTTCCTACATACGTCAGGTAGTCGCACTTACCTGATGTTTGTAAGACAGGTAACCAGTCTGCCATTACATGCCAGTGTGCATGTTGGCACCAATGAGGTGCTTAAGCATGTGGCCAGCCTACCATTGCAGGCCGGTCTGGACCCTCGGACCAATTATGTACTTAAACATGGGTCCAGCCTGCCATTGCAGGCTGGTGTGCGCACTTGAATCTATGGTGGTTCTAAACATGTGTCCAGCCTGCCATTGCAGGTTTGTGTGTGCAGAATTGAACTTCTGCTTAGGCTGACCATTCTAAATCACTAGCCATCTTGAGAGGACCTTCCACTACCACTAGAGCAGCCCAAGGAGTGAAACAAGTGGTAGGTGAAAGGCCGGGCAGGTACCCAGATGAGCTTCCTGTCCAGGTAGTGAGGAATACCCATGTATGTTTTCACTACCTATGAGGTTTGCTCTTCACATAGGCTAACATGTAGAATTGGTTGAAAATACTTCAGGCTGCAATAGTGGATTACCATGAAGCAGACTCATCATGTTTCCTATCATTGGATTGGCAATGACAAACCCTTTCCTGTGGTAAAGGTAGTTTTGTCATTACTAGCTTAGAAAGGCCTCTCCTAGAAAGTGGCTATTTGTCTGCTCTAAATCTCTTTGTGTGCCTTTTAGCTTGCCTCCAGCCCACATTGGAGGCTGGGGGAGCACATATGGGCATTCCCCAGCAGCAGCTATAAAACATTGGGCATGCACCTGTAATGACAGACATCTGCCATTTGAGGGCCTTGCTGGATAGATTGGAGGAAGAGGTATTGACACTTAGCTTCTGGGAGTCAGATCATGGTCCCACTAAAGATTAAGATCCGCATTCTAATACCTCATGGCAGACAGGATTTAAATTTAGGGTAGACATCCTTGGATCAAAGGGAGACCCTATGAACCACACCCACTTTAAAGGCACACTACATTATAACTACTGGTGTCATACTTCAGCAGGGCAGAGATACACTTGTGGGTGCATGGGACCCAAGATCCTGGAACTGCATGATGCACACTGCCAGAGGAATCTGTTGTGCACAAGGAGGATTACTGCCATTGAAAGAGACTGTGCGCCCTTTCTGAATAAGGCTGGCCTGGGCTACCTACCTACTGCTGTGTCGCACCCTGAAGTTGGCTCTTCACGTAATTTCATCTTCCCGCCAGCACACTCACTAGCGCTGGGACGCTCCCAGGCAGCCATGCGCTTTATAAATTCTTTTCATTTATAAATCCTTTTCAAGTGTGATTTCCACAGGCTTGTTGTCTTGCCCACTGTTCTTTCAGAGGTCACAGGGACATCAAAGATCTCCTATGAGGGACCCACACGGTCTACTTGTGACACCTGGAGAGCAGTGTCCTATTAAGTGCCCACATTGTCTTCTGGATCCCAACTGGTAGTGCAGTTTGAGGATGGAACTAAGAATTGTGCCTTGAGAACGGATTGCCTTCTGTGGAGCCCAGATGTCATGCCCTCATCTCAAGTGTGAAACTCCTGCATTGTGGGGACCTTGTCATGCATAAGCATCTTGTTGTTGGTGAGCAGATTCACCGGTTGTGTGATCCAACGTGGCCCGTTTCGTCGAACGGGCCGCATCTCTCCCTTGCAACAAGCCAAATGCATGCGTGTGGTGTCTGATTCACAGGTTGCGACCTCAGAGTTGAAGGCATAACCGTAGTAGTGGCTCATTCTACCGCATGTGGCATTGCTAAACTTGTGCCTGTGTGTGTGACCAAAATTGCCTGGTGCAACCAGTATTAATGTGCACCAGGCATTGTGCCTCATTTCCAGGGAAGTACAGACATTTTTCAATTATTCATTGTGTGTGACTTGAATTGTCAGGCGTGACCCATTTCAATGTGCACCAGACATTGTGCCTCATTTCCAAAGAGATATGGAATTTGCAACTGTTCATTGTGACCGAAACTGTCTTGCGCGACCCGTATCAATGGGCACCAGACGTTGTGCACTGATTGCCCTGGTGAGACTCTGATCAATGTGTACCAGATGGGGCGACACCTTCTTCCTAGAGGCTCCCCTGCTTCATTCACCATTAACCATTTGTTCCCTTTTTGATCCTCAGTATGGCAGACCAATTGCCCTCTCCTCACCCAGCTCCCCACAACATCGTGTTGCCAGGAAGTATTGCCCGGCTCCAGCTTGGCTAGTGAGAGTGATTGAATGAGAGCGATCGGAAGTGGGTCAAGAGACTGAGTGGCCCCTCTGTACTTCACAGAACCTAGGTGGTGCCGGGAGGTTCTTGTAGAACCCTTTTAAATGACCGACTACTGCCCTCAGCCCGCATCTGCTCTGCATCCTGTGAGTGAATTTCCTGAGGGGCTGCCAATCCCCCATTTGACTACGGCATCCTAATCAGTCCTGCTCCCCACCGCACCTGCTTCCCTGGGCCCCTGACTAAGTGTGACTTTGGCTGCGTGCGGCCTAGTATCCGGGAGGAGGGCTGGTTATCTTACATCTGGGGCGTAGGATAGTTGGGGTGAGCTGGAGGGAGGCTTGTGCCATGAGGTCTGCAGTGTGCCATCAATTAACCTACTGGGTATCAGTTGCTCCGCATTACGGTCCTAAGTGCGCATGTGTGCGAGCGCGATCCATACGGACGTGCATGATATCCGTTGCATTGCGTATCGGTGTGGAGTGACTGTGTGTGTGGAAGTGAGAGCCTGTGGACCACCTGTGATTCACAACACTGGCTGGTGGTTTGCGGTACACGCTGATTTCTTGCCAGAAGAACACTACGGTTGACATTGGTTTTACCGGTGCGGCCTAGGCGCATAGTGCTGCTAAAAAGTTTCATACTTCTTTGCATGTACATATTTCTGATATTGTTGCGAGCTGGGGTGCACGCTATAACCATGTGGTATTGAATTATAAGAATTGCTATGGTGGGCCTGGGGTTGACAATGTGTTGCACTGCATGAGGTTGCAAGGGGGTATTAGAATAGGCTCTTTCCCAAGAGTACATATTATTGATTTAACTTCAACACAGTTGGGCCTGGTACTGCTAGAAATATTTTCAAGTGGGATTTATGCCCTGCAATACATGATGCTCATGTTGTGTTGAGTATGGTGGTTTTGAATAAAAATGTTATAGACACACATCATGTGTGAAGTCTTTTGTGTATTTATTGTGAGTTAATGCTGTCCCAATGTTTTATACATTCCCTCTCTGATAAGCCTGACTGCTCAGTGCCAAATTACCCAAGAGTGAGTGCAGGTTACACATCGTGTGTAATCACCCACCCCTGACAGGAGTGGTAGTTTCTGTCTGGCTGGGGCATCACCTCAGCCAAACAAAAAGTGCCAGTTCTAACAGATGCCAAGTCTTTTGCCCAGTAGAGAGGACTCTTTTGTACCGCTCCTGACCTCAGAGCCAGGCGCTGAGTCTTGTGGTTATTTTCAGGCCTGGGACTTGGTGCCTATGCAAGATTTCAAGTGTGCTGGGGACAAATAAAAGTCAAGATATCGGCAGGTTCCTCATGGCATCTGTGCACATCAGTTTACCAAGTAGGTGCAACATCATTCTCAACATTAAATATTATGAAAAAAGTTATCATGATATTGCTTGCATTTCTTATTCCTATAGAGTATATACAAATCATTAGCATTTAAAAAGTCTGACAGTGTGAGATGTGGAATATAGCAATTGTATATCGTACGGAGGGCGTGACTCCCTTAGCTAGAAGAATCCACAGTCAGAGGTCGGCCATGTTTGGCCAGATGCTCTTGAAACAATCACCCTCTCTTGTGCCCTCAGACAAAGAATCATGCCTGTTTTTAGTTGTTTTCACATAAAAAGTGCCCTTGTGATACTTACGTAATATTAAAAGAAAATAATGACAGTTAATAAGGTATACAGACATGTACAAATCGTAGTCAAAGCTATGCTATATGTGTGTGCATGCATGTGTGTGTCTATATTTGGACAAGTGCATTAACAAACACAAGTTTCCACATTTATTACTACAGTATAAAGTCATGTTATGCCTATACGTCAGCCTAAGTAACTTAAAAACTCACTCAACACCATTGTGCTTAACCAGGGGCGTCAGAATGTGGGTGCGGTGGGTGCGGGCCGCCCTGGGTGTCATCACTGAGGAGGGTGACAAAATGGCAAAATTATGTATTTTAAACACATATTTTGCCATTTTGTCAAGCCTGGGGTGACAAGTGTCATCACTGAAGGGGGTGACAAAATGGCAAAAATGTGTGTTTTAAACACATATTTTTGCCATTTTGTGAAGCCGGGAGTGACAAGAAATTTTCCGCACCGGATACCACCTGACCTTGCTACGCCCTGTTCTTAACCACTTGGAACAAAGCCATCAGTCGTTGCTAATCCCGAAATAGCTAGCTCTCAGCAGTTCATGAAATTTCTGCTCTCGCAAACTGCAGCTTTCAGAACAACTAATTGCAAAAGAAAACAAAATAGATTTGCACGAGGGGGAAATACAAGACTTGTTTAAATTATTTTTATTCTTTTCCAGTTTGATCAGCCTAGTCAAGAAAAGAAAGAGGAAGACATGTGGGAGCAAAGTAACTACTGTAAATAAAAATACAGCATGGAATAACATATACATGCATGTGTGCAGAATATCATATGCTATTTTTACAATTTATGAGAGCGGGAAGGGGCAACATGACTCACACAAGGCTTCACCCCTCCTGAGTCATGGCCGCACACGGATTGGTGTCACTACAACGCATGCTTTTACCACGCATGCCTTTACAACGCGGTTTTTACCACGCAGTCCATTACAACGCATAATGCTTTTAGGCGCTGGATAGTGAATTATTTAATTTACTATTCCAACTCCAGTCCCCGTGGATAGCAGGGAAGGTGTTGGATAGTATATTAAATACATTCCCTATCCTAGAGCGCCCCCCAGCGCATTGCGTTGTAATGGTTTGCGTGGTAAAAGTTGCGATGTAATGGTAGTGCGTTGTAAAAAATTCGTTGTAACCGTGCTACACCCCGCACACTCAATAATGGAAATAAATATCATATTTTACACTGCACACCTGAATATTACATAATTATACCTAGCTATAAGCTATAATGACTATACTGTCACTATGTATATATATATATATATATATATATGCTTCAAAACCTCGCCTCCTCCACAACTTCACCACGGACTTGCAATGAGACGAGGTAGACTCAATTTGGTGCTTCTTTTTAATTTATTTCAAATGTGCGACCATTCATCACGACGCGTTTCGGCAGATCCCTGCCTTGACCACATGATATATATATATATAAAATTTTCTTTGAAATAAATGAGGGTAAAAGTCACAGTATATACATATATATATTCATTCAAGAAAAAAGAGGGTAAAAGTGACATGATAGTCATTATAGCTAGGTATGGTAATAATATCTTACTTTGCATTAAAAAAACTCAGAAATTCACTAAAAAATAAAAATGGTTAAATGTTATAGTTAGCCGAAAATGTCAGTTTAAAAGTAACATTTTAAGTTAAAAAGTAAAAAAAAGTTTTAAAAATCCACTGAAACTCAACAGTTATAGTTATTTTAACTAACTTTGTTTGTGCCATATCTTGTACAGTATTGTCGTCAATGATGTCAGTTCAGTTGTTACCAGTAATGTTATCAATGATGTTACAGAACATGTCATGTGTGTTGTAATATCTGATGTCATACATAAGCAGTCCATAAGGAGGGAACATGCTGTATATATATTTTTTTTAATGTTCAAGACGCAGCACAGGGACCAATTTTTTAACCTTAATTTCTCAAAAACTACCAAACGGATTTACACCAAATGACAAAAAGCACTGTTTCTGGACCAAGATCTACCTTTCTCCCAAATTTGGTATATTTCTTAAAGAAATGCTGGTACCCGCTGCCACCCACAATGGGTTCAGACTGGGAAGCCGGCAGATTTATTTTTCTTGAGCAAGGCTCAGCTTACTTGTTTATTTAAATAAATAAAAAAATAACTGTAGCAGTAGGAAGTTGCCCATCCTCTTATCAGCCAATATGTTTTCTATGTCTGCCTAGAGCATATTACCACATTATGTTGTTATGTTATCTCATACGGACTTAACAAATCGCAATAAATGGCTCACTTCATGTGGAGTTTTCCGGCGCTAAGCTATATGTAGTGGAAGAAACACAACGGAAGGTCAGAATGAAGGAAGGTTAGAAACCCAGTTTTGTTGCGTTTTTTTAAAGAATGCAAAGATGTGTTATATTAATATGGCTGGGTAATTTATTCCAGTAGGAAGGGGGTAAAATACAAAAAAGACCGTCCTCCATTTTGAAGTGTCCAAATGCACCGAGGGGCAGCCAAAGTGATATTCGATTACCTCAGAGTACCAGACTGATGCTATTCATGTGGGATCAGTGGGACAATGAGCCAATCCCAAACAGTGTCTTGTGGTAAAGTAAAAGAAGCTTGAAAATAGTTACACCTTTTCATAACTAACGGTCAGTGCTGCGATCTCTGAGCCGGAACTCTTCTGGAGCCTAATGGCCGTTGCCAAACCAAGGGTGCTGACATATATTGAATTAATTGTAGTCTTCTTGTCACAAGGGATATGTTCATATCCACCAGCAGGTCATTCCCATAATCCTATTGACTGGTGTTTAGGTTCTGATTTATCCATAGGCAGCCACGTAAACACCGTAGGTGAAAAATGCCACAATAGGTACCACACGTGGTCTTTACATGGCTTGTCATCGAAGTTTGTCAGCTATCCTTAATTGATGCTGGCTCATGTGAAGTAAACAAGGTTGTCCTGTGAAATGCAACACATCTGTACACAACAGTGCTTGGAGATGCAAGACGATCTCCATAAAACTCTTTAGGTCATTGAAGTTCATCTTAAAGGAATAGTAACCTTTGACAGAGGTTACCTGCTATGTTCAATGTACCATTTTTTTTTAGATTTTGATTTATGTTTTCAGGGAGCCAAACTTAACCATTGCAGACACACGGCATATACCATCACAAAGTACATTATCATTTTTTCATCAAACTTATACATACATTGGATCACTTTACAATTCAAAGGTGATTTCCTTCTTTAAAATACAAGCTAAATTGTTTGGAAGTTTTCCTACTAGGCCCCCCACAGCTTCCTGTGCATTTGTATGCAACCTCTCGCCGTGTATACAGTCTCTTCTAACTTTGCGCAGTGGCCCAAACCTCTAATCCATTCACCTTGTGAGGGGGCTGTCTCATTCCTCCTGTAGTAAGGCATGTCCCTCTTGGCCATCAACAATTCCACCGCAGATAGGTATTTGGCACTCCTGGGGCCATCCCAGCCACTCATTATACCAACAGCCACAGTCTGTGGATCTAATGCTATTGGTCTACGTACAGCCCTCTCCAGCCTCTGATGAACTTGTCTCCAAATATTAAGTAATTTCAGGGCATTCCATAATTGTAGGATAGAATGTGTCTGGGGGGGCCTTCCATCTACCACAGCGTTTCCGAGTTGTAATATACCGCATCGAAGTATTTGGATTAGATGAGTTGGAGGCATGAAGATATTGCAGGAGTGCAAGCTGCCATTTTCGCTTTTGTCCACTACTCATCTTCTATCACGCCAAAGTCCAATGTCCATCTTACCCGCAGCAAACTTAGGGGTCATAACAGGTAATGACTAGTGATCTATAAATTCTACACCTTCCATTTCTGATGAGCTGCTCCATAGTTAATTTTGACTGTAGAAGTTTAAATTCTGGGACTGCTTCAGTTGTATTCCTATAAGGTGCAAGGGAATGGTGGAGCTGCAAAAATTACAAGAATTGTGATTTATGTAGAGAGAATTCCGTGCTTAATTGTTCAAACGACTTCATGTGGTTGGATACGGATATGCCTGCCACAAGGTGTCATTTCTGATCTTATGGCTTCCTCGGTTAGGAGTGGTCACTGCCACCATAGAAATGAAAGACATAGGTTAGATGTTATGGGAACTAGACATCCTGAATTATACAGAAAGCCAGTTGTGCTTTCTGCATGGAGCAATAGTGGAATATTCTCCTTAGACCATTATGTTGATAGTCGACAGGCTTAGACCGATGGTGACTACAAATGCGGAAAGCTGACATTTGGAGTTGAGACGGAAGTGGAATGTGGGACATCGAGAAGGAAGGAGCAGTATCACTGCTTCTGGGAGGGTCGTGTCACCAGGGCATCCAGATAAAGTGAATCAGAGAGGCAAGGGCTCAATTAAGTGAACCCATTAGGCGTCGCATAGATGTCAGTGAGGACATTAGGGACTCTGCATGTCCCTTATGTCTTAAAGACCATCGGTCTCACCTTCACCTTCTACACACAACCCGTGCTATTTTGTAAAAAAAATAAGTGCCTTGGCTCTTCTTAAGAGGTCACTGCAGCCTCCACCAATGCCATTGCCCCAGCTGGTGCTGCCAGTAACTGCACCACCACAGCTACTAACCAGCACACTCCTGCAAGTGTGACAATTCAGACTATTCCACACCCCTAAAGCTATAAGATTGGCTCAGGTGGCAAATATTAGTAATATTTGATGTTTACTGAATCACTAAAAAACTGCTGCTGTGCTCGTATCTAAATTAGACAGACAGTGCCACTAGGGATTTGTGAAGCGAGCTACTCACCCGTGAGGGTCTCAAGGCACTGGGGGGGGGGGAGTGTTGCATGTCCGATTCAACCAAAAAGCCATGTCTTGAGGCTTTTCTTGAAGGTGTGCAGAGTGGGGGAACGCCTGATGTTGAACGGGAGATCGTTCCAGTTCTTTGCCGCGATGTAGGAGAGGCTCTTCCACCCACTCTGGCTCTGTGGATTTGCGGGGTTTCAGCGAGGGTGAGATAGGCAGAGTGCAGGTTTCTCTTGGGCACATCGAAGGAGACTATTTTGTTGAGGTACTGGGGTCCGGTGTTGCGGAGGGATATGTAGGCGTGAGTGAGTAGCTTGAAGGTTACTCTCTTCTCGACGGGAAGCCAGTGGAGGGCTCGTAGGCGCTGGGTGATGTGGTCATGTCGTGAGATGCCGAGGACGAGTCTGGCAGCGGTTTCCTGGGTCCAGGAAGAAAAAAGGCTGATGGAGGACCCTGGTGCTGCTCCGTGTCCTGTGCACATTGTGGCTATCCTCCTCTGTCAGTCACCTCTCGCTCCTGATAACAAACCTCTTCATGCTCTGAAACTCGGAAACCTCTGTGTCTATGGTAGGAACTGACCACGTCTGGTTCTGTGATGTTCCCTTTTGAAAGGTAATCAAAGACATAGAGTAATGAGAAATGCACTCATTAGAAGGACATTTCAAACATGTTGGATCAGCCACAATTTCATCTGAACCCTAAGGACACAGTGAATGAACAAATAGAAAAGTGTATCTATGCCATCTGTCCAGTGTGTTTTATTCATGCCACTCAACATCCCAACATCAAAGTAGATATTTTGTAAACTCAGATGGCCAGATGCATCTATTTGATTTGAGCGCATTTCATCTCTCCAAAAACATTTTGTTTGATCCAATACCCAGCCTACTTCTGTTCAAAATGATTGTGGTTATTCAAGTATAAATAGTTATTCCCTACAAGAAATATTTTGAAATCACCAAGTATGCACATTGTTGCACCCTGAGATTAATCAACCAGTGTTTCAACAAAAAAAAAAAGCTTAAAAAAACCCAGTAATAACTTTTTAACTTCAGGTGCCTGGTTTTGTTTCATACTGCAATACATGGGTTGTAAATCTTTCTACCCCTTAAATGCATCTGAGGTGTTCCTATGAATTCAATCTGATGTAATCCTGCCAATGAACTCACACAGCTCCTGTGATGGACTCGCTAGTCGCTACTAAAGGGAAGACCAGCTCCAAAGGCATGACTATATGGTGAGTTAGTGAAAATGAAACAGAGAAAGAGAACCGTGTCACGTTCACAATGAAAGGGCATCCGGGCGCCAAATCTTTTTATCTCAATAGTGCTATAATAAAAAATGTTCCACTTCAGGAAACTAGTTAGGAAAATATTGCTTTAACGACTTGGTGAGATTTGAATGCAGGCTGGAGAAACTCTTCCACCAGTATTGTCCGCCTGAGTCCCTTAAGTAGCACATTAGCGCACACACAGCCCCCTCACCGCGCTTTATGGAAGACAAGCACCGCCCCTGCCTCCGTGCTGCACCACTCTCAGATCCAAGGGAGAGCCCGACAAAAACTGAAATCTAGAAATGCAGGGTGAACTTGCCAGTCTGCATCCGGGCATATAGCTGATAGATCCTATCTCCATTAAAATAAGGTGGAGCCTATAAATGTATGAGTCCTGAAAGAAATAATATATTCAATCTAATGTTAAAGTACAAAAGTAACTTACAACTGTATTAAGTTAACTCTAAGTTGGCTCATACTTTACAACTAACTAGTGCCTTAAGGCACAAGCGTAACTGTATTCTATTAACTAAAGCACATTTATCTATGCTTTCTCAGCCCAACACTTGAATGGGTGATGGATTGTGTAAAATACACCAGTATGCGTTTTATTTTTAAACCAACTTCTTATCCTCAGGTAAAAAAAAATTCCTCAAACCACTCCCTCTTCACCTCAGCTAAAACAAGGTCATTTGGGGATCACTTTTAACACTTTCTAGAGCAGTCTCATATAGGCCTTTCACTAAATTTGGCGAAAGTTTTGTTAATGCATTGACAAACGTTTTTTAACAACCATTACAATAAACAACCCTCCAAATTCATCCCAGTTTACTCAGGAGCTATCTTACTTCACTCGTTGGTGGGGCCAATAGCACCTCGAGTCACTCACTCACACAATCACGCTGTTCCCAAGATTAGTGAAACTAGAAGGCGAGCTGCTGGACAGCGGAGCAAACTATTAATCCTAATAAAAATTTTATACATTGATTCATAGGAAATAACATCAAGGCACCTCACTGTTTTGGTCGATGGACCAACTAGTAGAAGTTAGTCGATGGAAATCAAGACCTGCTTAACTTACACTTTACCATTTATATTTATTTCTATTCTGTCATGACTTCTATTTAAAACGAACATCTAACTCATATCAATCTTATTAAACATTTTATCTAAATTTTAGTTCAAGAAGAAAAAATTGTACTTTGAATTAAATCTGGCATTTATTAAAACACTTAGAAAATAGAAATTTAAAACTTATAAAACCAAGTTTCATAAAAGGACAAATACAGGATTAAAACGACACAGGTTCCCAATGCTGACTGTCCTTCTATCCTCCTCGATGTCTACCTCCCATCAGGACTCCACATTCAATTCTTTGCCCCATTAAAAGTTAAAGTCCAAAAATAATTCAAAGTCTTTTTGCACCAAAAATTCACTCAGTCAACAGCATGTCGTGGTGCGTGAAAACATTCAGGAATCAGCTTTTTTCTCACTTTTGTACAGGTTTTTTTATACCCTTTTTCCTTAACTATCTAACTAAAATTTGAAACTTTTGGGTCCACACTCATTTCTCATTGGTCCATTAGAGGGGTGGTGAAGATCACCTCATCTCCTCATTGTCCAAATTTTGCAATGTCATCTTCACATTTATCACACAGTCAAAATTGTCCATTCCGCAATTTCGTTATCTTGTCCTTGTATTTTATACATCATGTAGTTACAGCATACAACTTTCCCAGGCTCACAAACTTAAGCATCCTTTGGCACAGCTCTGGTGGCTTAGGCCAAGCTGACCTTGACATCTACAGTCCACGCACAGGCCGTTCAAGCATCTCTCGCGTACAGTCGCGCATGCGTAGAGCCATATTTCTCGAAGTCGCGCATAAGCAGCCATTTTCGAACTAGGCCGCATGGGCCTCAATGGGAACTAATATGAAAACAAACACAACAGACATTAGAATTTAGAAATAAAGCCCTTCTGTTTACCTCCTGCCATTCTAATTTCCCATGTTAGATGTTACTTAGCAGAAAGCAACATAAATGCATTGTTTACTTACCAAATTTGTTACTTTTGCCACAAAAATACTCATTTAAACATAAATTCATTGCTCTATTAGGATTTTAAAGCATTACCACACTATATTAGTATGACTTCTTCACATTATTAATACATTAATGTTTGCAAATCAGCCAGTTAGTTTTCCCACGTATACCTTTTTCTGTGTATGTTTCTTTTGTTGATTAATTATCATGCTTCACACGGTTAATACATGTTATGTTTTAACGAAATTAATTTCACAAGGGGTACACAAACATTTTTGTCACTCCCCTGCTCCATCATGTGATCGGAAGTTCATATTTGCATAGGACTTACACGCCCAAACTTATTAGTGTGTACCTGATGCGTATGTACATAAGTTATGTGTTCATATTTTCCTTACCTATGCCAGGTTTAAAACTGTCATAAATATAGTGATACTCATAGGTGGCTAAATTCATGCCGTAGGAGAACAGTCAGTCTGAAATGTAAGCTTTATGAATCAGGCCCCATGTCAGTGAGTGGCTTCTCTGTGTAAACTTTACAGAATGAAGGTATACAATTAATTAACCAATTGGGTGCAAAAGTGGCCTACTGGGGAAGTGTTCAAGAAATTGACAAGAGCATATATTGTATATTTACGTTGCACTAAGGAAGGTTAAAAAATTTTGAAATGTGGTTCTTACACTTTGGTAGGCCCCACACACTTATATCCAAATAGGTCAATAGTAGGTTGTGCAGAAAGTGCGGGCTGGACTGTTCCCATGAGGCACAGTGTCAACGCGGATTTGCATATGGCCATGTCTGAACTGGGGTGGTGTGGAGTGCAAAAAAACGATGGATTTAGGCCCAGATCTCTGTACTGGGGTAAATGTATGACATTGTTCTGCATTCTGTCCATCAACTGTTGTTTTTGCAATTGTCACCCCGAGTGGGATGGGTATGCTCAGACGTGAGTCCCATGCTCTCCACACCACTGGAGTCAAGCTATCCTGGCTGAAGACGGCTGATAGCCAGAAACCGGTCCTAGGATGCTTGATTTTGGTCCAGGAAAGACATGGCTTGGCAGTTCGGGCTCGACTGTTCCCATGAGGCACAGGGTCAAGGCTGATTTGCATATGGCCATGTCTGAACTTGGGTGGTGTGGAATGCAAAAAACGATGGGTTTAGGCCCAGATCTCTGTACTGGGGTAAATGTATGACATTGTTCTGCATTCTGTCCATCAACTGTTGTTTTTGCAATTGTCACCCCGAGTGGGATGGGTATGCTCAGACGTGAGTCCCATGCTCTCCACACCACTGGAGTCAAGCTATCCTGGCTGAAGACGGCTGATAGCCAGAAACCGGTCCTAGGATGCTTGATTTCGGTCCAGGAAAGACATGGCTTGGCAGTTCGGGCTCGACTGTTCCCATGAGGCACAGGGTCAAGGCTGATTTGCATATGGCCATGTCTGAACTTGGGTGGTGTGGAATGCAAAAAACGATGGGTTTAGGCCCAGATCTCTGTACTGGGGTGAATGTATGACATTGTTCTGCATTCTGTCCATTAACTGTTGTTTTTGCATTTGTCACCTCGAGTGGGATGGGTATGCTCAGACGTGAGTCCCATGCTCTCCACACCACTGGAGTCAAGCTATCCTGGCTGAAGACGGCTGATAGCCAGAAACCGGTCCTAGGATGCTTGATTCCGGTCCAGGAAAGACATTGCTTGGCAGTTCGGGCTGGACTGTTCCCATGAGACATAGGGTCAAGGCTGCATTGCATATGGCCATGTCTGAACTGGGGTGGAGTGGAGTTCCCAAAAAACGATGGATTTAGGCCCAGATCTCTGTACTGGGGTGAATGTATGACATTGTTCTGCATTCTGTCAATCAACTGTTGTTTTTGCATTTGTCACCCCGAGTGGGATGGGTATGCTCAGACATGAGTCCCATGCTCTCCACACCACTGGAGTCAAGCTATCCTGGCTGAAGACAGCTGATAGCCAGAAACCGGTCCTAGGATGTTTGATTCGGGTCCAGTAAAGACATGGCTTGGCAGTTCGGGCTGGACTGTTCCCATGAGGCACAGGGCCAAGGCTGATTTGCATATGGCCATGTCTGAACTGGTGTGGTGTGGAGTGCAAAAAAACGATGGATTTAGGCCCAGATCTCTGTACTGTGGTGAATGTATGACATTGTTCTGCATTCAGTCCATCAACTGTTGTTTTTGCATTTGTCACCCCGAGTGGGATGGGTATGCTCAGACGTGAGTCCCATGCTCTCCACACCACTGGAGTCAAGCTATCCTGACTGAAGATGGCTGATTCCGGTCCAGAAAAGACATGGCTTGGCAGTTCGGGCTGGACTGTTTCCATGAGGCACAGGGTCAAGGCTCATTTGCATATGGCCATGTCTGAACTGGGGTGGTGTGGAGTGCAAATAAATGATGGATATAAGCCCAGATCTCTGTAGTGGGGTGAATTTAAGACATTGTTCTGCATTCTGTCCATCAACTGTTGTTTTTGCGGTTGTGCAGAAAGTGCCATGATGTTTTTTTCACACGATGTTTGCACTAAAGATGTGCCAAGCTAGATGAACATAATACCATTTGAAGAGGGAAATGCAAATGAGACATAATTTTGGATCTGGCGTTTTCCTGACAGTATCCATGGTTATTGTTTTGAGTGCAGCTGGGTGAGCAGCGAAAGTAGGTCAATTAGGCTTCCCCTTCTCAATAGCTTGTTCCAGGACCATTCACAGCTGGGCAAATCAAAGTTTGTTTGCTATTTAGTTTTCTCTTACCAGACAAGAGTAGCTATCTGATTGTAAAAGGTCTACTGTGGATCATCCCAAAAATAGAGATTGGGCTTAAAGCCTGCTGATTGCTTCCATTGGTCATCTTTAGTGTCACGCGTATTTGAAAACTTGATGTATCATATGTGTAAAGGAGACATTATTAGTACAGCACTATGTTGTAAAATCTCACATGTCAAGAGTGTGCCTTTCACTGTTTAAACCTATAACATTTTACTTTTCGGGAGATGTGCCAAACGTTTTTTCTTACTTCTAAGAAAGCAGACTCTGCACTAGCCTGTCAAATGATTTATACTTAGACTTTCCTTGACTTTGAACTAAGCTGTTTTATGTTAGTCCTTCTGAGCTGTACTTTGGTTCTGGCTATTTGCTTGCTTTAAATTTACTAACTAATATTTTGGCTCCTATAGTGAGTCTTAATTTTAATAAACTGTAATGGTTTTGACTTTATTTTGTCCGTGAAGGTTTTCTTTAATTGCGCAGGGCCCCCTCTTTTGATAGACACTTGGCTCAGTTCCTGCTTCTCAATCTTTTTAAATAATTAGTTCAAAACATAGATACCTTCATCTTGTAATCCTGATGAAGGCAGATTTCAGGTTAATTCCTTGCAATGAGACGGGTTATCCAGGTGAGACCAAATTCCCACGAATCAGCAACGGTGGCCTGAGATATTGCGACCAGCTTTAATGTGTTAGGGGGTAGTTTGATTTTCCTGTCCAGCAAGGCTTGGCATACTTTGTTCTACTGTCAAGGCTATTGCAATTTACCCACACTTTTTAAACTAAATAGTTGAATCGAATGGCATAATGAACTATTAGTGGAAATCACAGTTGTTTGTGCAATAATCACAAGTCTGAATTATACACATAAAGAATGTATGTGTACAAAATGATGATGGTTCTTCACAGAAGTGAGTTTTGCACTGTTAATTCACGTGGATAATTCCTTGTGATCACATTTTTTTTGTAAGTGGTTAATAGGCATTCCAGGGTGGGAGTGCTCTGAACGCTTGTAAACATTGACAAGCCTATGCATTTGTGGGTAATCATAAAATATTTTTCAACTAATTCCCACCTTGGAAATGGTCACAAATGTTCTACAGGCAAGGGCAGGGGGTACATACATTCCCAAGATGGAAAGGGAACACTCCCCAAATTGGTTGGGATGATGTGTTCTCTGATTTTTCCAACCAGAAAAAGATTCACTAAAGTAGAAAAAAGGAAAACATGTTAGTCAATGTGTTTGTACTTGTTTTATTTTCACATGCAAAGATATTCAAGTGTATATTTTTACATGCAGCAAAGAAAATCACAAACAATGCATTTTTTATTAATCGGCATGGAAAGCTATAACTGCTGCAGGTTTCCAGATGTAACATGGAAATATTTTTCGTATTCAACTAATCATAAATCCGCATCTAGGCCAAACCTACTGCTGACGATTTTTGACTGTTTTTAAGAAATATGTCAATTCTGCATATTGCTTGACAAATAGTTATACTAATAATTATAGTAATGATGAGAACAATAGCCTGCAACTTTCACATATGTTTCTGATGGATATGGACACTGGATAATATGTGCCTTCACCCTATATCTGGGGGGTTTCTCGATAATTTGTAAGTTAGCTATCGTTAGTTACACTACTAATGCTGCCAACAGCTGTATATTTCGTCAGGAATGCACTTTCAAATAGATGCCCATCATTGATTTATTGACTGATTCCAACGTCATTTGAATACAGTATTAATACACCGTGAGGTTCAGGCAGGAGACATGTATCTATGACTCAGACTGTGTAATCTGAACGTGCTTGCCTAGCTTCTCAAGAAAGCTTCCGATGAAAAATAGTATTAAGTTAAACATTTGGACCCTTTAATGGAAATAATCTATAGGTGGCAGAGGCTTCTTTCATGTCCCAGGGATGCACGCTCAGGACCGCTCTCCAGGAAGATGCTGTGCTCCACCAGCTTCAAGGGAGCATTTGTATTGATCAGGGCAATTCCCCTTGGTTTCTCTCGCCCTGTCCTTCCTCTCTGCCTTCCACTTCTCTGGTCCTTTTGAATTATCATCAGGCTGAGAGCCTGCGAGTGATGGCTGCCTCTCAGCACCGGGAAGAGGAGAGATGAAAAAGGTTCGCCATTACCTACTCACCCCAGAGAGAGGAAGCGTGCCTCTGGATTTCAATGGAAATCACCATGGTGTTGGCGCAGCACGTTCCCTGCTAACAGAAAATGTGTTTTGTGCGTGTTTGAAGAGGAAGGCTCATTTGTTAAAAGCACACACACACACACACACACACGCACACACACAGACACACATACATTTATTTTCTTGGAAGACATATTTGCTTTATGGTAGTGTGACAGGAGAATACTGAAGGGCGTGAAAGCAAAAGACACACAATTGATGGACGGAATGCAGAACAAATCAAAACATTCACCCCCAGGATGCTTGTGTCCGGTCCAGGGAGGACCTGGCTTGACAGTTCGGTCTGGACTGTTCCCATGAGGCACAGGGTCAAGACTGATTTGCATATGGCTGGGTCTAAACTGGGGTGGCATGGTGAGCAAAAGAACAATGGATTTAACCCTGATCTCTTGACTAGGGTGAATGTGTGATTTATTCAGCATTCCGTCCATCATTTGTTTGCATAGCAGGAGAATACTGGAGGCAAGGTCTGCCCTGTCCAACCTACTCTTTGTCCTTTTGTGACCTCGGAAAACTGTGTGAAAGATTATTATCAACTATGCATCACTCATTTCTTTAAAATCGATGTTGGTGCCTATCACCATCACTATTTAGTACTTCCCATCCTAGGTCTCAGCCTCGTTTTACTTTTTAATCTCTTCGGAGGCACAAGCATTACTTCCCGTCCCTCCCTCACCTTCTTGTTTAACCAGTGAGGCACCTTGCCTCCCACGGACCCACCCTTAATCTATAAAAACATCCACTGCCCCCACCTCCTGATCTTTGTCTCCTGAGTGAGACTTACTTTTGGCTATCCCCTCTCTGATGGGGGCCATGGGTCTTAAGATCATGATCAAGGCCTGTGTGGTGCATCGGGCGGAGGTCCTCCGGCAGTGCGGCTGGCTCCTGCAGCTCTATGGTAGAAGGGTGTGGAGTGCTGGTGTGTGGACACTGTGATGGAGCCCGGTGGTCCTCTGGTTGTTGGGACTGCGCTTCTGGGTCATGGAGCTGCTGGACCGGCTGTGAACCGCGGGGGACGCTTATGGCAGGACAGATTGAGTGCAATGGGCGGTAAGAACAGGGTTTCCCCCTTTTTAGTGTTAGTTTTATAGATTTTCACATCTCTTCTTATGGGCTATATGGACGTGGCTGGTCCTCATTGGTTTTGAGCCTTCGTACACGGTTGGCCATATATAGAGTTGGTGATAGGGCTTGTGGCACTTGCTGTTTATGATGGGTCAGAAAAGGTTGTTTAAGAAGAACAATGTGGTGTCCTCCACCTCTTCCTTAGAGGAGGAAACACTTGTTCCCCGTAAGAGGCTTCGTATAAGGAGTCCTGCTGGGGGTAAGAGGCCTCTCATGTTCACGGATGAAGCGCAGGGCATGATCGAGTAAGTGGTGACCAAAGCTCTGCAGGCACATCCTGGGAAACCTAGTGGTCCGTTGCATGATAGGATTGTGGATCCTGGTGCTGAACCTTCGACAGCGGATATGGAGGGCCCATCCACTTTTTTTAGAGGGAAGAGTATCTCCAGGGAGGAGATGTGGGAGATTGTGAACCATGTCCGTGAGAACTTAGGGTTGCCTGCCTTCCAGGCTACAGATCTTGGGGGACCTTTTTCCACATTATATGAAGCCCTCTGAGTTTTGCATGACCTTTCAGGGTCTAGTTCAGGAGATGGTTATGAGGCAGTGGAAGGAGGTGGACAATATCTAGGTCCCTCGCTTTCTACAGAAAATGTTGGAGGGGGTGACCATTTGTCCCACTCTGTGCATTTGGGTTCGATTTTGGCTACCTTGATTGGGAAGATGACCATTAATCCGGAGGACTGTACCCAGGCCAATGACACAGACAAGCAGGTGGATCTTGTCCTAAAGAGATTTTTTTCTCCAGAGAATTTGGCTTTGAGGGTGAGTCTTTTTCTGCGCATTCGGCACAGTCTCTGGTGCTGGATTTTGACAAATTGGCCCTGGCTGTGAAGGAAGGTTCAGAGTGTTCAGGGCTGTTGACTGCCATTGAACAACAGGCTAAACTACTGGCTGACATGTCTTTTGATATTATTCAGGCTTCAGTAATGTCTACTGGGTCATTGGTGGCAGCCAGGAGGTCATTGTGACTACGGCAGTGGAAGGCAGATCCAGACGAGAAGGCTGCCTTGCTAAAGCTGCCTTTTGAGGGCCAGGCACCCTTTGGGGATCAATTTTCCACCGTGATATAGAAGGCTTCCAAGGAAAGGAAGAATGCCTTGTCATATAAGGGTGGGGCATCATCATCTAGTAAGAGTTGGGGTAGGACCGCACTGTCTTCCATGAAACGTGAGTCCAGGCAGTCTTTCAGTCGGACGAGATTCAAGCCTTGTTTTTTCCCCTAAGCTCAATTCTCCTCCTCCAAAGGGGGCTGCCATGAAGGGTCCCTGACAATCACAGTCTGGTGGGGGTCAGTGCCTGTGGGTGGCAGGATCAAGCATTTCCTTCTGGTTTGGTATATGGATATCTTGGATCATTAGGTCCTGGACACTGTGGCAAATGGTTATGTGATTGACTGTTGGCAGGTTCCCCCATATACTGGTGTGTGAATGACTCTTGTGCTGGTGGGCAGGGACATGAGGTTGTCACTATTGGAGGGGGTTCAGGAGTTGCCACCAAAAAGGACCATTTGCAGGATGCCAGAGTCAGAAGTAGACACAGGGGCTCATTCCATTTTTTTCCTGGTTCAAAAGGAAAAGGGCTTTTCGACCAGTTCTAGATCTGAAGTATGTCAACTCTTGGATCCGGCCTGTTGACCTCAGGATGTTGACCATACAGGCAATTATTTCTCTAGTAAGGCCAAGAGATGTTTTGGCATCATTAGATCTCAAGCAAGCTTAGCTATATGTCCCTGTCGCAGTTTCCTCTTAGCGATTCCTGAGGTTCACAGTGGGGGATGCTCATTTTCAGTACTGTGGTTTCCCCTACGGGATCAAGTCTTCTCCAAGGGTGTGTACGAAGATCCTGGCACCACTAATGGCCCTCATTCATGCAGAGGGGATATTCATTCATTCATATTTGGATGATACATTGATTCATGCGGCAACGGAGTCACTGTTGGTCTCTCAGGTCGACATGGTCTTGGAGGTTCTACAGGGACACAAATTTTTGGTCAATTGGGGGAAATCTTCTTTGGGCACCATTGCAGGACATGGTCCTCATCGGGGCTTGGTTTCTGATTCTCGAGGGGCGAGTTATTTTCTCCAAAATGAGATTGGTTTTCCTGCAGGCTCAGGTTGAGGCCTTGGTGTCTCAGGTTGCTCTTCCTGCTGATGAATAGTTGAGGATGCAGGGGCATTTGGCTTCTGTAGTGTTTCTTATGCCCTGGGCCCAGATTCACCTTCTTTGACTGGTCATCTCGATTCTGGATTTATGGTCTCTGGGGGCCCAGGATCTGCTGGCCACACTCTGGGTGACAGAATGGGTCCCAGAGGTTCTGTCCTGGTGGCTGAGGCCAGAGCATCTCCTGAAAGGGGTCTTGTTGGCTCCCCCTGCTCTGCTGATGGTGATGTCAGATGCCAGCCTCTCCAGTTGGGGGTCTTGGCTGGGGTCCGAGTAGGTTCAGGGGTTCTGGTCTCTTCAGGACTCTCAGAGGTCATCAAACTGGAGTGAGTTCAGGGTGGTGTGGCTCACTCTGCTCCATTTTCAGGATGCTCTGCAGGGGAAGATGGTGGTTGTTCAGACAGACAATCTGGTGACAACAGAAAAGGAGGACCAGATCCAAGTTTGTGAACTTAGTGGCCAGAGACATTTTCCTTTGGGCTCAGGACTGGGTTCTGGGTCTGAGTGCCCTCTACATTTGGGGGGGGTGGAGAATGTCCAAGAGGATCTGTTAAGCAGGAACATTCCCTCATCCACATATTTCTCCCTGCTTCCCAATTTGCTCCAACAGTTGGTTGTTCAATGGGTACTTACAGTGTTGGACCTGCCAAGGTGCGGCAATTTTGTTCTCAGGGCTGATGTCCCCAGGCTTGGGGGATAGACAGCTTGACATGGCATTGACCTCAGGGCCTTCTCTACACCGTTTCTCCCATCCAGCGGGTCAGAGGGATGTTTCTGGATTAGGTCTGGAGGAAGCAGGCTCAGGTGGTGTTGACTGTGCCCCAGTGACCTCGTGAAAATTGGTTTCCTCTCCTGGAGTTGTTGAAGTGTGACCGGAAGTGGGTTCTCCCTGTGGTTCCGTCTCCATTGGTTTTTTTTTGCTCTTCCCCGGTGTACCTTAAGGAAGTGGCACTTGCCGGCATGGAAGTTGGCCGTAGGGGCTTAGTTTAGGAGTCCCTGAGCATTTAGCTGTGACCTTGCAGGGTTTTCGTAGGTATTCTACACTGCTTTCGTATACCAGGCATTGGAGTGCATTTTCAGCCTTCTGTGTTAGGAAGCAAATGGATCCCACTATGGCTGATCTTTTTAGTTATGCAATTCCTGCCCCGTTGGGTTTGTCTGTTGCAACACTAAGGGTGCAGTGGGTGGCCAGTCAGGTGTTTTGGGGTTCCTGGCGCAACTTGCAGGATGTTGGAGGTCTGATACCTTGGTTTTTTGAGGGTTGTGTGAACCTTTTTCCTCATTCTGTTCATTCTATTCCAGGCTGGAACTTGCAGTTGATCTTGGATGTGTTGACAGGCCTTCCGTTTGAACCTTGAGGGGCTGCAGTTGAAACTCTTGAATTTAATGGCTTGTTTCTTGGTGGCCATCACATCAGCTAGATGGTGGGGTGAGTTGGGGGCCTTGTCCTGTAAGTATCCGTTCTGCAAGGTTTTTCCCGGACTGGGTTGTGCTGGTGCCGGTTCCGTTCTTTGTCCCTAAAGTTAATTATCTGAGTTTGTCCCGAGCCTTCCTCAGTGGAGGGTAGGGTGTTGAAATATCGATTACAAAAATATAGTTGACAAAAATATAGTTGTAAAAATATTGTTTACAAAAATATCGACACCCTATACCTAAACAGGTAAGTACATAAATATCTACTCAAAAATATCGTTGTAATAAATATCGATGTAAAAAATATCGACTTTTTAAATTAATTAAAATTACATTAAATAATAAATAAATATAAGTACTATTAACAAAATACATTACATTACTTTTATTTTTTGACTATTGAAAACAAATTAACTACACTTTTTCATTATAAACTTAATAAATGTGTACATATACATATATTTAACACATTACTTTATATAACAACAATAATACATACATATAATTAAAATATAAAATATATTATTAGTTAAAACATTTGATAGCGAAGGGGTAAAAATTACTATTCCCACTCCAGAGGGTGCAACAGTAGGGAAAGCGTTGGATAGCGTAGGGGTGAAAATGACTATTCCCACTCCAGTGGGTGCAACAGTAGGGAAAGCGTTGGATAGCGTAGGGGTAAAAATTACTATTCTCACTCCAGAGGATGCAACAGTAGGGAAAGCGTTGGATAGCGTAGGGGTAAAAATTACTATTCCCACTCCAGAGGGTGCAACAGTAGTGAAAACGTTGGATAGCGTAGGGGTAACAATTACTATTCCCACTCCAGAGGGTGAAACAGTAGGGAAAGCGTTGGATAGCGTAGGGGTGAAAATGACTATTCCCACTCCAGTGGGTGCAACAGTAGGGAAAGCGTTGGATAGCGTAGGGGTAAAAATTACTATTCTCACTCCAGAGGATGCAACAGTAGGGAAAGCGTTGGATAGCGTAGGGGTAAACATTACTATTCCCACTCCAGAGGGTGCAACAGTAGTGAAAACGTTGGATAGCGTAGGGGTAACAATTACTATTCCCACTCCAGAGGGTGAAACAGTAGGGAAAGCGTTGGATAGCGTAGGGGTAAAAATTACTATTCCCACTCCAAAGGGTGCAACAGTGGGGAAAGCGTTGGATAGCGTAGGGGTAAAAATTACTATTCCCACTCCAGAGGGTGCAACAGTAGGGAAAGCGTTGGATAGCGTAGGAGTAAAAATTACTATTCCCACTCCAGAGGGTGCAACAGTAGGGAAAGCGTTGGATAGCGTAGGGGTTTAAATTACTATTCCCACTCCAGAGGGTGCAACAGTAGGGAAAGCGTTGGATAGCGTAGGGGTAAAAATTACTATTCCCACTCCAGAGGGTGCAACAGTAGGGAAAGCGTTGGATAGCGTAGGGGTAAAAATTACTATTCCCACTCCAAAGGGTGCAACAGTAGGGAAAGCGTTGGATAGCGTAGGGGTAAAAATTACTATTCCCACTCCAGAGGGTGCAACAGTAGGGAAAGCGTTGGATAGCATAGGAGTAAAAATTACTATTCCCACTCTAGAGGGTGCAACAGTAGGGAAAGCGTTGGATAGCGTAGGGGTTTAAATTACTATTCCCACTCCAGAGGGTGCAACAGTAGGGAAAGCGTTGGATAGCGTAGGGGTAAAAATTACTATTCCCACTCCAGAGGGTGCAACAGTAGGGAAAGCGTTGGATAGCGTAGGGGTAAAAATTACTATTCCCACTCCAGAGGGTGCAACAGTAGGGAAAGCGTTGGATAGCGTAGGGGTAAAAATTACTATTCCCACTCCAGAGGGTGCCACAGTAGGGAAGGTGTTGGATAGTGTAGGGGTAAAAATTACTAAATGTATTTACAATGTTTAAAAATTAACAAATCTTTATTTTTATTTAATTAATCATTAATTAAATAATTATTCAATTAAAATGTAATTAATTCACTACTTTTTCACTTAAAAATTCCACTACACACACCTAAAATTAATTAAACAATTAACATAATTCATTTACATAATTATTAATCAATTAACTAATTGAAATTAATTAACTATTATTTATTACACTATTTATATTCAATTAACACATTAATTAATCAATTATTTTATTATATTTAAATTACTTCCCACCCTACTCCCCTATAAACCCACAACCCGCTACGGAACTATTAACACTAAATTCAACATAAAATACGTTATTAACTAATAAAATACTACAAAAAATACTACTTTGACAACCAATACTAATTAAAAACACTTAATTACTTATTATTATTTAAAAAACGATATTTTTGTAAACTATGTTTTTGTAAACGATATTTATTACAACTATATTAATGTTAACGATATTACTTACCTGTCTGTCGATATTCTGGTCAAACTATATTTTTGACATCGATATTTCTTCTTGTAGATATTTCTGCGGCGATATTAAGGTTAGTCGATATTTTTACGACGATATTCCCGCTCTGCACCCAGTGGAGGAATACCGGTTGCACTGTTTGGATGTGCAGGGGACTTTATTGTGGTATTTGCAGCATATGACGTCCTTCAGGAAGAGGGTCATTTGTATATTAATTCTGGTCCCTCAAAGATGGGGGAAAAATCATCCATGGCTACTTTAAGTAGGTGTATTCGGTCCCTGGTTCTTTTGGCTCACGAAGTGGAAGGAGTGTTTTCTCACATTGGGGTGCTGGGGCGATCCACGCGCAATTTAGTGGCTATGGTGCCTGAATTGCAGGGGACTTCTGTGGTGGAGATTTGTAGAACTGCAACTTGGTTTTCTCCTTCCACATTTGTCCGCTACTATAGGGTTTCGGAGTTAGAAAGTATGGAAAATTTCCTAGGTCACAGAGTTTTATCCGCTATGAGGGAATAGGGGAGTTGGGGTGTGATCTGTGCACTGCATTAAAGTGTGTTCTTCTTCACTCAGTAGTCCGTCTCTATTTTGCTTGCTATTTCTTCATTGATTAAGAAGGAAAGCAAGGGAGGGACAGAGGTCATGTGTCCATTACTTACTGATAATGATATTACACCTAGTCTTACTCCCTTGCCTTACTTCAGGATCCCCCTGCCCTCCCGGTGCGGTCTAACTGAGTTCTGGCTCGTCCTGTTTACATACAGGAGGTGGTGGGTATGGGGGCTATTTTTATAGGTTAAGGGTGGGTCTATGGGAGGCAAGGGGCCTCATTCCTTAGGAAGGAAGATGAGGGAGTAGGACTAGGAGTAATACCATTATCAGTAAGTAATGGATGCATTAATCAGACTCAGACTGTTGTGCTAACTGTCTTAGCCCTAGGGATATACGAAATACCACTATGAATAGGGAAAATGGAGGCGAGCCCCTTTTCACATTTAGCGTGTTTTTCAACATGCATTACTAGATTTTCAACAATAAACAGTATGGTACTGAGTAGTAATGTCATATATAATACACAAAGTAACAATATGTTTACTACATAATGAGAAGCAAGTTTTTGGTGGGCACTTAGTCCAACATACTTACTAATAGTGAAATTATGTAAGAGAAATTCAATTAACAAAAGTGGTGGTAGATTCAGGGAAAAGAAAGATTATGGGGAGAAAGGGCATGTGGTGGTGTGAGGAAGGGAAGAGAGGGTACGGTTTGGCTATCTATGTCAGTGTGGGTGTAGGTACTTTTAAGTCGCTGGGGTCCATGAGTGGTCCATGAGTGGTATTGTATTTTGTTGTAACAAAATTCTAAGGAGGCTTCTGATGAGTCATATATTTGTCAAATTTCCTCCAGAGATTTTTTGGGAGTTTGAACAAATAAATGTGTTAAGAGAGACATCAACCTCTCTGACAAATTGGGCCAAAGGCTACGACTTGTGAATTGAGAGTTTCTGAAAGTCCTTCCATTCTGAGAGGATGGATTTGAGACTGGTTGTTATAGGTATGGCTAATAGAAGGATTGCCTCCTTTTTGAAGAGTTTGTGTACCTTGGGTAGGGAAGATACAAATGCAATGGCGGCTAGGTCTGGGATCCAGCTTTAATTTAAGATGTGAGAGATGATTTTACTGATTGCCTTTCAGAATTCAGTGACTAGTAGCCAGTTTGGAAGCATGTTTTTTTAGGTTGTCATGTTGTTCCTTGTGGCTTCAATATAGGTGTGATTCTATCAAGCCTAGTTTACATAATTTGACAAGTGTCCAGTGGGCCATGTATGAAGTCCATAATCAGTACTGTGCCTGGGAGATAGAGATTTTGTTTCACATGGGTTCTGTCGAAGTTTGATTCCAGTCTAAACGGGGGAGATTAGTTTCAGGGTTTTCATTTAATATATGTTCCCACTTTGTATGGTCTCTATGCATTACTTGCCCCAAAGTCATAAAAATTCACAGAGTTTGGATGCAAAAAGGGATCTTATGGCCATTTTGTTGGGAATCTTAGGAAGGTTGGGTTTGTGTGGACGTTTGTGTCTGAAAAGAACATTTTTAATTTTTAGGAATTTTGAAGAAGTCAAGAGTGTAGTGATGAAACTAATTTTTACAGATGACAATGGGACAGGTTTGTTTTGAGCTCAAGGGGCCCAATTCACAAAAGTAATCTGAGAAAAAAATCCTAACTTTACGACTTTTGGTATTCACAAAAGGCATTTAGGAGTAGTAAAGTTAGGATTCCTAACTTTACTACTCCTAAACTGAGACAAAATCTTAACTTTACGACTTTGGGTATTCACAAAAGGCATTTAGGAATAGTAAAGTTTGGATTCCTAACTTTACTACTCCAAACCTGTGACAAGATCCCAACTTTACGACATTTGGTATTCACAATGGGCATTTAGGAGTAGTAAAGTTAGGAATCCTAACTTTAGTTCTCCTAAATGCCTTTTGGGAATACGGAAAGTCATAAAGTTAGGATTTTGACTCAGATTACTTTTGTGAATCAGGCCCATTGACTTTAATAAGGCCTGTTTCTGCCTTGGCCCAGTATTTATAGAAGAGGGATTTGCATTCAATGTTGATTTATTGAGGGATTTTTTACTTAGTTTGTTGTTGATTTTGCGAATTGTCTGTCTTATTCCAGAAGAAATTATTAGAACATCACACTGTTTTTATCCTACCTAACAAACCTTCTTAACCCCTTGGCTGCTGCGGTAATTCTGCCGTGGCACTGGGGGGGAGGGGAGGTCCCGCGGCGCCGCCATGCTTGTGACCGAACCACTCCGCCACGAGCCACAGGCGGGCTGTGCTTATGACGGAGTGGTTCCGCCACAACTCCGCCCACTCGCGGGGAATCAGTGCCACGTGGGCGGAGCGGCTGCGGCATGACAGAACCACTCCGTTATGAGCACACGCCACCCGTGGCTTGTCACAAGCATGGGGGTTAATACACAAGAATTAGGATTCTGAAGGCTTTTTTAACTTGCACTTAGGTTTTAGTAAGAGTCTGCTTACAACACATGTTGAGCCCACCTACTCACACCAGGTAGGTGCAGTTTTAAGGATCTGATGATGAGGCATGTCACTGGTGGTACTAGTGGGTGAGGATTCTTCTAATATATCCATGTAATGCAAGGGTCGCACCAATTCACCTGGGTGCAGATCCCTCTCCACTTTGATATAACTTGAGACCAGTTAATTTGACCTCTTAAGATGTTAGGAGTTCATCAGTTGTGAGGCTTTCCCTCTTTTGTGTACTGATTAAGTGTTTCTAAACATGAACTCAGGAGCATTCCTGCCTTTGTCCCACCCTAACGACAGTGCCATTAGTGAACTAAGAGGAAAGACAGTTGTCATGTTAACCCTATATGTGGTCCACATTCTTATAGATTATAGTCTATTAAATCAAACAATATGCGTTTCCACAGTTAATATTCTGAATTGACAAATTTGAAGGTGCTTTTATATCTGATAACGAAGAAAAAGGAGGATCATTAAAATAAAATATTTGCTTAAGAGCACACAAGTTGGTTAAACGGGGCAGTCACAATTCATCCAGGTTTCCTGGTTTCACAATGTACAAATCTGACACCAAGTGGTTGTCTATCTCTCCTTTGTACCTCAAGTGTTAATGCTTTGTCTCTACCTCTTTATAAATGAGGGTAGAGCGAGGGTGCAGACAGAAACTACATGAAAGCTTGGCTCATTATTGGCATGAGGTTCCAATGGGACCAAGAGCTGAGCCAGAGCAGGGCTTCAGACTCGAGACTGGCTCAACGTTTCTGTGGCTCGTTTAGTTCTAGTATACGTGACATACTTACAATAAAATTAATCAGTGGATAAATCATCATTTTGATTTGTTTGATCTAACCCTTTGAAAAAATTAATTTTATTCAGCAATTTTTTATGGTAGCAAGTAGTATATTTTTTGGTGTTTTATGGATTACTTTAAGTCGTGCTCCAACCAAATTCCTAGCAAATTGCTTCTTTTATGTTCCTGCTTTTGGCAAAAAGTATAGATTATGGAGCTATAAGAGAGAGTATTTAGATTTTTTCTTTATTAACATCTATTGTATTTATAATTTCTGGGATAGCAGTTTTGGTGTGTTCTGTAAACATTAGTATAACATTTGCTTAAGCAGTATTTTTGGTGCCCCAGATATAAAAGAGATTCCTGCTATATTTTTGTTTTCTATTGTTAGGATAAAGCTTAAAGGAAAGACGGGGCAACCCCGTCTTGTTCCTTGTTATAAGATAAAGCTGTTGTGCATTTATGTTTATTTTGACTGTGGGTCTGTTACATAGGACTAGTACCATTTTGATAAAATAGGCACCCAAATGGAAGGAATTTAATGTGGCATGCAGAAATGTCCTTGAGGCATCTAAGGCAAGAGTGCATGAAGGGTTTTCGAGAAAGTTCGCTTTTTCTAAGACATGGCTGAATAGTCTGATATTATCCAAGTCAAGCTTACCATTTGTGAAGCCTGTTTGAGGTGGATGGAAAATTGATTGATAACCAGTTTGAGTTGCAGGGCCAAGATTTTAGCATAGATTTTAAAGTAAGTGTGGACTAAGGAGACAGGACATTTATGTGGTGTTGTGGTTGTGGTATGGCAATTATTGTCCCTTCGTCTGTTGTACCACTAGCTATTCCTGTGTCTACTTAATGGTCTACTTAATAGTCAAAACGAGCTTTAGGTGGTTGGATTAGAGCATCACCCAAGGAGTGATAAATGTCAGCATGGAACTTATCAGCCTAGTGCTTTTCCTGGTTTTAGTGAGTATACTGCTTTTTACAATTTCTTGTTGGGATACAGGATTTTCAAGTATTTATCTTGTTTGGCTCCCTACTTTTAGTATTAGGATTTTACTGGGGTACTGTATGCAGTCATTATAAAATGTAAAGTTACTCTTCAAGTATAGTTTAAAGTCGAATTTTGGGAAAATGGAGAGTAGGTCTTCACCTTTAGTGGACGAAATCACTTGCTGATCAATTATACCAGTAATTCTTGTTTGCAATTTATTTTCTCCCAAGAAGTTATCCTGCTTAGTTACAACTGCAAAAGGTTAGGACTTTACTTTTAGTAATGAGTAGAGGGATCTGAATTTACATTTTTCTAAAGTATCTATGTTTTGTTTACTCGGGTGGAGCATCAGGGTCTTACTTAAAGTATGATGTTCTTTTATTTGTTTTTGTTTTCTTAGATTATCCGCTTTATTTTTATGGTTTAAATATTTTATTGGCATTTCAGAAATAACAAAAGTACACAATACAGACTTCTCTAATCATCAAGTATGATTTACCAAGTAATCGCTAGGAGCTGGTCAACCAAAAACATTCCACCTAAACATGTGGGGAATTAAACACTAAACCCCCCTGGCCCAATATGAGTGCAGTCTATCACAGCTCCAAAGTAGGTGTTCTAGCGTACCTAGTTCCCCACAGCCCCGCCAGCATCTGTCACTGATGTGAGGGTCAAACCTATGGAGGCAATCCGGTGTATGATACCAATACGCGGCTACTTTGGTCAGTGTTTCAGTAAGGCATGCATGGTAAGCCGAGTGCCGGGTCCTGTAGTATATACCGCTCCATTCCTTATGGGAAAGAGATCTCCCAAGTTCCCGTTCCCAGCGAACCCTGCCGGCGTTGTAGGTGTGTGTGGACGTCACGAGGAGGTGTTTATATAGGTCGGAAACCAGCTTCTTGTCCGAAGATCGGGTGATCAGCCATTTCTCATATGGAGTGAGATAGCATTGTGCACCGGGTCTAATCTGAGGCTGTAGTGCGCTGTGTCTGAGTTGTAAGTAAGGTAGCCTGTCCGACTCTGGGATGCCATAGTCCTCTCTAAGTTGCAAAAAGGAAAGGATACCCTCGAGATTAAAGAGGTGTCCCAGTGACCGACACAGGGAGGGGTGCTAGTTTGCGAATGCACTGGGATTCAGTTCGGGAGTGAATTCCGGGTTATTAAACAGCGGGGTCATTGTGGAAGGAAATGATGTCAGATCGTGTTTGATTGAGGTGCGGTCCCAGGCCTCCAGGATGGTACTGATGATGTAAGATGCATATACGTTGGGAGGCCTGAATCGTTTCGGGAGGAAGGGAATTCCCTGCAGAGGCATGCCCGCCACCGCCTGGTCCTGGAACAGCCAGTGCTTTTCCGATTCCAAGCGGTGCCATTCCACCAAGTAGCAGAGCTGTGCCACGTAGAAGTAGAGCTGCAAACCTTGGTCCGGGGGCAGAACCGCAATGGCATGCTTGAAACGTGGTTTGCGGCCTTGCCAAATGAATTGGGCCAAGTCAGACTGGGTCTGTTGGATCCAGCCCGCTGGCGGGCATATGGGTAGGGTCTGGAATAGATAGGGAATCTGGGAGAGGAGTGTCATTTTAACTTCCGATATCTGGCCTAGCCACGAGAGAGGATAGTGCTTCCATCTCCGGAGTTCCCCGCGGATTTGTGTGCGAAGCTTGGCATAGTTGGCATCTACTGTGGTAGGGATAGTGGGGCCCAGGAGCACTCCCAGATAAGGAGCTGTGGTGGTGACCACTGAACGGGGTGCTCCTCTTGGATATGAGAAAGAGTCGAGTCAGAAAGGGAGATGTTGAGAGCAATCGACTTCTCTGCGTATCCCATATCTCAACTTTGTCGGTTGGAGCAGGAACTGGGGTTGTTCTTAAAGTAGTCTATGATAATTATTTTCATAAATTTGGTATCTTTAGTGAGTAAATTATTTATTCGTCATGTTTTGGATTTTGTAGACGTTTGGGAGAGGTTGCAGGAGACCATATTGCAGGCACGATCTGAGATTACGATTGGTTCAATAGTGGGATCCAAAGCCTTATTTTCACAAGACTCTTCTATCAGAATATAATCAATTATTTTGAAAAGAAGTTAAAGACTTTATGTGTTAAGGTTGGTGAGATGCTAGACATCTCCTAGTCTATGAAAGTTGCATACATTTTGCACTTGTTTATGAGTGTGTGGAGGGTGTGAAAAGAAGGTTAAGGCTTTACCTGTTAGGTTGATGAAATGCTAGGCATCTCTTAGTCAAAGAAATACATTTAGAACTTCTTTATGTGACTTTTTAGGTCCGAAGATGCAGTTAGAGATTTTGTCAATAACGCTTTCCCAGTGGAGATTAAAGTCTCCTTCTAAAATTAATCTTGTTTTGCATGGGTTTATAGAAAGTTTTTTGTTGAGCAATTAAGAAGTCAGGAATGTCACTGCTGGGGTTGCAAATGTTCATGATATGAATCTTGGTGTAGTATTGTTTGTCTGATGAGTACCCATTTACCGTTATTTTCACATTCAGCTGATAGTATATGCGGTCCTGAAGATTTCAATTTTTTTTTAGTTTTGTAGCACATGCAAAGTCACCCAAAAAACTCTTGAGCTGAGTAAGTGTTAATAACTTTGGTAAGGAAAAATAGTGAGCGCTAAAAGTCACACATAGATGTGTAGATGCAAAGTATTGGAAGACAGGATGAATGAATTACAATTCCCTTGTAAAGGAATAAGGAAAACAAGGGAACATCATCATGTAAATGACAAAAATAGATAACAGTGAACAGGTACCATTAAATTGCAATGATATAATGAAGTGAGATACAACAGGTATGCACACATCATGACATTTTTTAAGAAATGAATATTTTTAACAGCTTAACTCACTGTTGTATTGAGAGCTTAATTACGTGTTGGTCTAGAGTCGGGTGTTTGCATAGGATCACGGTTTTCAGTGAAATATCTAGTAACATTCCACAATTTCCAAATTTTTTATATAGTCAGGAAGAGGCAAAATGCATTTCTGTAGGATGATTAGTAATAATTACAGATATCATTTTATTAGGATGGTGTGTTTGAGTAGGCCACACGCTTGATGACATCTATACCAACAATGAGTGGATTAAAGAGTGCACCACACAGGAACTTACTTGGTCAGACCATCGTGCAGTTTTCTTTTCTCTGACTATAAAAGTCAACTCTATTATAGTCCTCCCAAATATAAAACTATATATGGACCATGAGGAAAGCTGGATTCAATTAAACTCAACTGTAAATTACAACAGTCCAGTCCAGGCATACTAACGGATGTAGATAACAATAGTGCAGTATTTAACAACTGGATAAAAACTGCGCTGGACGAGGTCATATCCACTAAAACTAACACCTCGCACAGAGTGCATCCCCAGCACCTTGGTACAATGAATCTCTTGGGCTGGCGAAGTGTCGCTGTCAATATAAAGACAGAGCTTGGAGAACTCATTATCAGGACCTCGCTAAACTCAGGTACAAGCAATGGCTGCCGCCACAAATAAAGGGTGGTGGGGTCGGAGGGGGGAGCATGGGAGGGGGAGTGGCTGCACAGGGTTGGAAATAGTAGATTTTAAAAAAAGTACCTTTAGTAGCTGCCCACCTCCAGTATCACGCTGCGTTCACATCCTCTCCTCTTCCTGGGTCCCAGCAGCCCCTGGGAGAGATTCTCATCCAATCCCCGTGCTGCAGAGAAGCACGAGGATTGGCCTGAGTGAGCTGCAAAGACGCCCTGCTCAGACCAGGGACTCTGTCGGAGTTTCTCCAGCCCCGCTGATCAATGCAGCTGGGCTGGAGAAAACCCAAGTGCGCATGTGTGTTTTGGTCGGCCTGAGATGGCTGGCCAAACACACATGAGCACTTAGGGAGCGGAGTGAATGTGGCACTCCTCCGCTCCCCTCCCATGCCTAGGCTCTGCCCCTCTCTACAGCACTGGCTAAGAGCCGGCAAATGCAAAATAAAATGATGCAAGAACATTGTTTTACTTTATATTTGCTGGCTCTGAGCCAGGCAGTGGGGCCATGCTCTTACACCATTGCGGAGGAGCCATCGCTGACTACAAGAAAGAACTTAATTTCTATAAACAACTACTGACTTCTGCCAGGCACAGTTACTATGTCAGCAGCATTCACTCAGCAAAAAAAAACACCAAAGGGGACTTTCCAGTACACAACGTTTTAACATCAAGGACAGACTATATACAGAACACTCCACCTACACAGTAATTCTGCCAAGATATAGCAGGATTCTTTCAGTCACAAATTTCAAACTTACTGTTCCCCATTCTGGCATTGGTGAGCCCTCCCTCTCCTAGTGGCTTGCCTGCTATGACTAATCCAGACAAAGTAATTATGAAGCCAAGTTTGTCAACTGCATTTCAACTGTTGACTGTGGAAACAGTCACAAATAAAATTCGCAAAATTAAAACTGCCACTCTCAGAGATCCCATTCCTGCCAAACTGTTAAGACTTATAGCTGAGATGATTGTCCCTCCGCTGACTAAAATTTGCAATCAAGCACTGTTATCAGCCACGTTATCCAACTATTGCAAGGAGGCGGTTGTGCTGTCTTTGTTGAAAGAAACAACTCTGGATGAATACTGCTGTGCTAATTACAGACTGATCTCTTTGCTGCCTGTGATGTCCAAGATCCCCGAACGGCTGGATTAATGAACAACTCTCATGTCACATCAAGGATAACAACCTCGCCCATAGAGTGCAGTCTGGTTTTAGACCCACTATGATTACAGAGGCGGTGCTGATCACTGCCTCTAATTGTATTAGAATTACTCTGGATGCAGGTGGTATTGCCGCTATAATTCTGTTAGACCTTTTAACTGCATTCGACACTGTCTCTCACAGCATCTGTTGGATGGAGGAAGCAGAGGTAAGGGAGCAGGTCTTGAGTTGGTTGACTTCCTTTTGTCACTGATAGGAGCCAGGCATTTGCTCTTGCTCATTTTCAGTCTTTAAAAATATCGCAAAACTTCCTCCGGGTTTGGCCCTGAGCACCACACTTTTTAATCTGTATGTTGCTGCACTAGCAGATCAGATTGCCTCTTTTGAGTTTAATTTCTGTACTAACACAGATGACACTCAAATTATTATTAGACTGGACAAGTCCGGTAACTCCAAGAAAACTTTCAATGCTGGTCTCGCCAATGTGGCAGTCTGGATGAATGCCAACTCTCTCCATTTAAACACGGACAAGACAGAGAAGCTTGTCTTCGGCAATCCGTATGCCTATAAGACTCTTGTTGACCATCTTCTTTGGGAATGCCTCCCTCACCTATTGAAAAAGCACACAATTGGCGTTTCTTTTTTTACAACAAAATATCTTTCAATATCCAGGTATCTAAACTCTTTTCCATCTGCTGTACCTGCTTGAAAACATTGAAAAAGCTACTGGAGTTTATCCTCGACAAACTTCTAAAGCTGCTCATCCAAGAATTAGTAATTAGCTGTTTGGATTATACCAGTGCGTTAAACCTTGAACTTCCAAAATATGCTCTGAAAAAGCTTCAGGTTATTCAGAATGCGGTAGCCAGGCTAATTCTGAATATCTTGGAAAAAGAGCATTAGTCGCAACATCTGAAGGCTCCCACTGGCATCCAGTTGGAAAGATATGCATTTTCAAACTGCTCTGCTATGGCAACAAAGCAAAACACTCTGAAACACATGCAAACAATTATATCGCTCAGCTTTTTCGGAAATATACACCAAGCAGAGTGTTTTGATCAGCATATGTGCTACTCTTGGTCCTGGTCCTCCATGACTTGGACTTTCATGTCATCTGATAATTTTTGTTGTGTTCCATCTGCCTACCATTGTCCATTCTTCTATATCTTCCTGTCTCTGGGTGGCCTTGTTTTACCTGATCCTCCTCACCCTGCTATGGGGTGATCTGCTCCACTTGGTTCTCTGGGCCTTGGTCCTCTGGGTCTGGATCCTCTTAGCCATGTTCCTGGTACACCTATGTTGATAATTTTAACTCCACCTAGTCCTCCTTTATTTATTACTCCTGGCCACGATCGTTGGTCATAGCCACTCATCCTTGTCTCCTGGTCCTACTGACCAGAGTCCTAAAGTTCCTAGTCCTCTCAAGCTACTCCTGGCCCTGGTTCTTCTAGTCCTCCTGCTACTTGTTCTCATGGTTCAGAAATTACTGATCCTGGCCTGCCGCTAATCCTTCTGGCCTTTCATATTTTTAATTGTCAAGGAGGATGTTAAAGGCTTGTATGAGCTAGTCTTATTCCTGCCTGGTCTTGGAATTCCCATCCACAGTCCTTTTGGTCATTATTTCCCTTCACTTCTGTCTCTGGCCATTAGGATCCTAGTTATGCTCTTTCACAGACTCCCAGTCCTGGCCCTTTTTATCCTCCATATCCTAATTCTGATCATTTAGTCCTCCAAGTTCTGCTCCCCATATGCACCTACTCACCCTGGGTTGCCTCTTCCCAATCCTTTTGCACCCGGTCCTCTTGTCCATGTAACTATTGTCTTCCTAGTTCTGGTACTCCTTTGTCTGGTCCTCTTGTATGGGGGTTTCTGGAACTGGTCCCCTAGCCTTGGATTCACTACACATTCAAGTCCCTATAGGCATCCTGCCCAATTCTAGCTCTCCTAGCCCTACCGGCCACCTGGTTTGCATGTTCCTGGTCCAACTTGCTAATGCTCTTAATATGGTGTCCTCTCCCTTGACTCTCATGATAACAGTCCTCTGTCTTCCTGGTCCTTGTCACCTTGGCCCCGGCTCTTCTATTTACCTTGGTATGAGTCATCCTACGCCATGTAGTCCCTGTAATCCTGGACTATAATCCTCCTGAGTCTGCCCCTTGGGGACCTCATGTACCTTCTGACCTGGCCCGACTGGGCCTGGAAGTCTTTGTCCTTCCTATTCCTCCTAGTCTTGCTGATTCAGGGCCTTATGGTCCTGCAATACCTGGTCCTTCCTGATTGTTGCCTGCCCAGTCCTGATCCTACTGCTCCTGGGTCTGATTTCTGTTGTCTTGGGTCTCTACTCCCTGGTCCCCAGTTACTTGTTCTCCTGGTACTGGTCCACTTGGGTCTGGTCCACCTGTGTCGGCTCCTCGTGCTCCTCGTGCTCCTCTTAGTGCCCTTAGGTCTTTGTCAGTCCTCTTGGACAGTCCTAGTCATCTTGATCCTACTCGTTGATATCAGTCTCGTCCACATTCCCCTTATTCACCCTGTTCCTGTTTCTCCAGATCACGTTCCTCCTCATCCATTTTTTCCAGGTCCACTCTGTCCTTGCTCACCTTGGTCTTCATGGTTTAGGCCTCCCTGATCCTGGTCCTTCCTATCCTATCCTCCTAGATGTGGTCATCCTGGCCCTGCTGGTGGTTCATTTTCTGGTCTTTAATTTTCTTATGGTCCTCATCCTCTTCCTTATTCCTTACCAGGTCTCCTCCACCCAGTCTTTAGTCAGGTATGTCCTTGCAGCCTGTCAGTTTTGCTTTAGTTTTGATTTTTCACTTCCAGATTTTTTAACACTGTCAAGGGCAGAAATTATAGCCCAGTAGAGATAGGAGCAGGTATACTTAAGACACTGATTAGCATGTGAAGAACAATTCCCAATGCACATTGGACAAGGGGCTAAAATGCCAGTGTGGCTGAAGGTGCCCTATATGACATAGAACCACTAAACATCTCTGCTTGTAACTAATTTCGCTCAGTTAATAGCACAAGAAGTGTCTGTATACTGCTGGAAGCTGTGAATAAAATGTTCCCTTGTTTTTAACCTGTACGCTTACATACAACAATAATTGCCTTATGTTTTACCCCTTCCTTCTGTGGCTTAGACACCATCACTCTCTTTGTGCTCCATGTTTGCTGCTGCTTATCAGGGGTAGCTGTGTTCCCAGTTATGAAATACTGAGCAAACACAATCTTCCTTGAAGATGAATTCCAAAACAAGCACACGATCTTTCATTAAGGAGCCTAGAATGATTCTACCCTCAAAACTCTTCAACAGGACGATCATAAACATTAAAGACTGTATTCCTATGAGTGAAAAAAGCATTTATTTAGCATGCATTAAAACAATACTTCCAGACCCCAGCACAAAATATCTCCATAATGTTCGATATATTTATCCCATAAAATGAAGCCCCTGACGCAGAAGTTTGAATTTCTATATTTCTTATTTTATTTTTATACCAACATACGTTTTTATCTCAAATTGATTTCCCAGTTTTGTAATCTGTAAACAACTCAGCTTAATCCATGCATTTTCTTTAGTGCATACATTTGTACATATATATATATCACTTACTTTCAGATGTTTCACACACTTTTCTTCACCAGTACAAGATTGCCACCACCCTTCCCTTTCAATTCATGTCCACCTAAATAAAGTCTATGCGCAAACGGATGAGGGGCACAAACAAATTGATTCAAACACCTCCTTTATTCATATGTCAAAAGAAATGCAGGCCAATAGATATTTTGAGATATCTATCACGAAAATGCGAAAGATTGTCCATTACAAAAATAACTTTAGATGTACATAAATATTTCTATATACAATCTTATTTGGTACGTTATGTGCAACTACATCAAACAAAGTGTTCTTAAGCAGCAGCAATAAGTTGACAACAGTTCCAGAACAACAATAGTTTAGATTTCATTTAATAAGCAAACTCAGGCAATGCAACCATCCCTAGAGAACCATCACTGATTTACCTTATTCACATGACACCCTAGCAGCTTAATTTTAATTCATTCGCAGTGGACGGTGATAATCGTCCATTCACTGAAATAAAAGTGTCCTACTTTTCAACTATTTAGAAGTAATATAAGAGTGACAAACTAAGTATCGATATTCACACATCACTATTTAGAATAGATGTTATAACAAAACAATATTTTCACTTCTTATAGACTAATGGCCAGATGTAGGTAGACTTTTACCGGTCGGTAACGGCCGAATTCGGCCGTTACCGACCGGTTAATGGAATTTGAGATGTAGGGGGCATATTTTTACAGAATCTGTAAATTTACCGATCGGTAAATTTACAGATTCTGTAAAATACCGAATCGGTATTTTTACCGATTCGGTAAATTTGATATGTAGGTGGGACTCTTCTGAGTCCCACAAGCCTTACCGAATCGGTATTTTACCATCAAATTCAATTTGATGGTAAAATACCGATTCCGGTGTGCATGCACATGTGTGCATGCACACCTGTGCCATATGACAAGCAGACCTGCCCTTAGGGCATGTATGCCTGCCACATGGCACCCAAACCTGTTTTGGGGGTGCTAGAGGGTGTCAAAGTGACACCCCCTGCACCCTTGTGAAATTCGGTATTTACCGATTCGGTAAATACCGAATCGGTAATGCCCATTCATTCCTATGGGCTTCAAAGCCCATAGGAATGAATGGGCATTACCGGTCGGTATTTACCGAATCAGTAAATACCGAATATTACCGATTCGGTAAATGCACATCTGGATTTACCTACATCTCAGTACTTCTATTTACCGATTCATAAATACCAAATCGGTAAAATTCGGTATTTATGAGTCGGTAAAATAGATTTACCTACATCTGGCCCCTAATGTTTACAATAAGTACATTGTAATATAATAATAGCATAAGAAAAGCCTTCATGTGTAATGCCAACTTCATTAGTTTCAACACAGTAACAATTTACATAAAAATAGTTAATTGGTAGGCTCAGGCATATATAAAATGATTAGGTTATAACTTTCAACGCTCAAAGTGTGTAAGGGATGCAAGCCTACACCGAATATCACCTAACGAAGTATAAGAAAGACCATGTTACATCTTTTATACATTTTATTTTTTATTTAGGAAGTTTTATATAGTGCTAGCCTGACCGGAAGGTCTCGGAGTGCTTCACACCATTACAGAGCAGTGCAAAAGAAAGCAAAACACAATACAGTAAAGCGACACATTCAGGATATGAATCGTAGTAAGGAGAATGATGACGAGTTCCATTACATGGTCTTGGAATTCTGCGTCCGGGAGAGGAGCAATATCACTTTAAACACTCCGAGCTGCTCCTTTCTGTTAGATAAGGAGCGGTCGAGGAAAAGGACTTTGAGCTGACTTTTGAATATAGAGAAGGAAGGAATAGTTCTGATGTGGGGGGAGGATAGAGTTCCATATTTTGGACGCATTTCCAGCAAAGGACCTGTCCGCGGTTTTTTGTTTTCGAGCTTTTAGAGGGATCAGAAGTAGGGTATTAAAGCTTCTGAGGTTCCTGTTTTGACCTGCTTTTTTAAGTTTGGACGCCAGATATTGGGGTTTGCCTGTGTGAAGGGTTTTGTGGGTGAGGTAGGCTGTTTTAAAGTTCACCCGCATTTCTATTGGTAGCCACTTGAGTTCTTTTAGTGCTGGAGAGATGTGGTCAAATTTCTTTATTCCAGTGACCATTCTGGCAGCCGTGTTGAGGAGTGTTTTTAGAGGAACAAGATGTGTTTTGACTATTCCCAAAAGGATTGCATTTCCATAGTCAAGTCCTGACAGCACCAATGCTTGGGTGGCTTGTTTTAGATCTTTGGATGGAATGAAATGTTTTATTTTGTTTAGTAGATTCAGGTTAAGGAAAGTGCTCTTCGCCGAGATCTTGATATGTTTGGTCAAGTTTAGTTTGGAGTCTTGCGTGATGCCTAATGATTTGAAGGAGTCAAACAGGGTGAGGTTCCCATTGAGCGCGTCAATATCTTCTAACCACTCGATCATTTGTGGGTTCTCTTCTTTGTTCGAGATGAGGAGTAGTTCAGTTTTGTACGGGTTCAACTTTAGGTGGTTGCTTGACAGCCAGCGTTGCACTTCCTTTAGTGTTTCATTGAGTCCGTGAATGTCTTTAGAATAGGAGATTTCCAAGTAGATTTGGGATTCATCAGCGTAGAGGTGGAAGGGGATGTTAGCTTTTCTGAGTAGGGTGGAGAGGGGTTCCATGCAAATGTTGAAGAGTTGAGGGGAGAGCACTGATCCTTGGGGCACTCCCCTCTTGACTGGGTGAAGGTCGGATTCAAAGCTTCTGATTTTGATTCTTTGGGATCGATTGTGCAGGAATGTGGAGAACCAGTTGAGGACCTCATCGTCTAGACCAGCCCATTCTTCGAGGAGAAGATTGTGATCAACTGTGTCGAATGCCGTCGATAGGTCAAGGAGAATGAGGAGGTAGCATTGGTCTGAGTCCAGTGATTTGTGTATGTCATCAATTACGTTGAGAATTGCGGTTTCCGTGCTGCACCCTTTCCTGAATCCTGACTGATGTGAGTTGAGGAGGTTGGTATTGTCCAAGTGCTGAGTTAGTTGTTGGAGTACACATCTTTCTAGGATTTTGGAAAGGAGAGGAAGGTTAGAGACGGGTCTGAAGTTAGTCATTTATGTCCAGGCCAGTTTTTTTTAGCAATGGTGTGACTTGTCCCACTTTCAGACAGTCTGGGACGATTCCGGTTTTTAGGGAGCTGTTAATAATCCTGCACCACAGTGGGGCTAGGGAGAGTTTCAGTTTTTTGGTGCGTTGAGTAGGAATGGGGTCTAGGGTGTGAAATGAAGGTTTAGAAGTGGAGATAAGTTTGACTAGCTCTTCTTCTAGAATGGGCTGGAAGAGTGATAAGGGTTTAGTAATGGGAGGGGGGGGGCACTACCAAGCACCTCACCCAGGCTGCTAAGGGGAGGGGGAGAGCAGTTTGTAACCAGAGAGCGCACGATCTTGGAGATCTTATCATTGAAGAAGTTGGCGAAGTTGTCGCAACGTTCTTTGGAGGCCTGCCCCAGGGAAGCATCCAGTTTGGAAGTTTGTTGTCTAATAATACTGAACAGCTCCTTGGGTCTGTTTTTTGCGCTATCCAGAGCCGAGCCGAAATACATGGATTCTTTTGTTCTTGATATGATTGTTGTATTTCTTCTGGATAGTTCTGAGTTTGTCGCGATGGAAGGTAGTGGGCAAGCTCCTCTATCGTCTTTCTGCAGCTCTTAGTTGTCTCCTTTCTTCATTAGTGTCAGAGTCAAACCAAGAGCTGGACGGAATGGCTCGATTATTATTTTTTTTTTTTAGTTTCAACTGTGCTAGTTGGTCAAGAAGGATTACCATATTCGTGTTATAGAGCGAGGTGAGGTCAGTTGTGGATAGAGCTTTGTCGCTGGGTAGGAGCAACTTTAACTTATCTTCCATGACGTCCAGGGGGATCTGGGAGAGATTTATGGACCATTTGGGGAGGTCTGGAATGGGAGGCAGAGATAGGACTCTTTGGTTGATGAGGAATAAGATCATGTGATGATCCGACCAGTCCACTGGGAGGATGTTGTTGATCGTAATTGTGTCTTGGTGAGCAATGATGGCATCCAAGGTCGCTCCTTTGTTGTGAGTTTCTTCAGAACAGTGTTGGGAAAGGTTATTGTCACAAAGGAGAGTATTGAGCGATTACATTAGTGTGTTGTTGGCCTCGTACCAATGTAAGTTGAGATCACCCAGGATTATGTGGTTAGTGTCTTTGAGTGCGCAGTGGGCAATCAGGTCAGATAGGTGTTCACAAAAAGTAGGGGTGTTACCAGGTGGGTGATGGAGAAGGTGACCAACTAAAGGGCTGTTGTCCTTAATCTTGATGGTGACAGATAGGCCCTCAAAAGAGCTAAATTGGCATGGGTCCATTACAGTGATGTCAATGTCATCTTTATGGATGATCGCTACACCTCCTCCGTGTTGGTCTTTTCTATCTTTATTGATGATGTTGAAACCTGGGGGCACCGACATGTCTAAACAAGGTGGTGAGATCTCATTTAGCCATGTCTCAGTGATGAATGCAATGTCTAAGTCCTGAGAGAGAATGGCTTCAGCTAATTCCGTTGCAAACTTGGGGGCTGATTTGCAGTTAATGAGCATCTAGTTAGTAGATAGATTATTTTTGTTTGTATGCTTTCCTAAAGGGGCCCTCAGTATGGAGGAGAGGAAGGGCGGGGGTCTAGTGTTTTTTGGGGGAGGGAAGTCTATTCCGAAGTCCATGATCACTTGAATCTTGATGTTGGTGGCAGTTGGAAGAGGGGAGACATAGGTGGAGGCTGTCCATAGCTTCTTCATCCGACATTGCTGCTATAGATCTAAAAGGTCTTTCTGTTTGGATCTCCACATCTTTACTGGTGTGGGTCTGAGCTCCGGACGCGGGGGCTTTGATTCTTGTGGGAGATTGAAGTGGGATCACCGCGTCGGTTCTAGGGGGCCTTAGCAGCCGGTTCTTGAGGTCGGGTGAGGTTCCGAATTGGGGTTTAAGAGGAGTAGAGTGAGTCGGATAGGAAGCCCTGAATTGGGCATATTGGGGCTTTCGAGCCTTGTCTAGGTTAGAAAGAATTTCATCCAGGCCACTGAATATAATTTCTAACTGACTTTCTAGTAAGGCCATCCAGTGCGCCATTTTTCCAGGGCTGGTGGCGTGCAATATTGGGTAGAGACATCTTGTATGATGGGAGGCAGGGTCGCATTGTGAGGTTTAATGCTGAGTAGGTCAGCCTGGCTGTCTCTGTTAGCATCCCTTGGTAGGGATTTAGTCGTGGGCTCTTTCTCCGTGATTCTGCTGAAGTGATGAGGGGGTCAATAGACCAAGCCCTGGGGATGGTGTTATGTTGTTGAAGCGGATAAGATTGAGGGGCAATGGGGATTGATCTTCTTCGACAGATTGATGGGGGTTAGTGGACTGAGCCCGTGGGATGATGGAGTGATGTTGAAGAGGAGAGGAACGGGGAAGGGGGCTGGGGTGGAGCGGGACGAAAAGAGTGAAGATGTTCAGAGCAAAGCGTAGGGAAGAGGGAGTCAAAGGCCTCTAAGTTCTCGTTATTGGCCTGTATCAAAACTGTGCCATTTGAGTAAATGGTCACTGATGTGTTCCCTTTTCTAGTTGCTTGGTTGGGGAGGGAGGGCGTCAGTTTACAGCTGTGTGAGGTGGTTGTCGTTTTAGATATGTGAAGTTGCATTCTCAATGTGGTGTTCCAGCTTTCAGGTCTATCTGTGTGGAAGATGAGATCCATCTTAACCTGTCCTTTTGAGGAGCAAAGGTATGTGTCTACAAATAGTGTTTCTTGGTGTTGTCTGATTAGATTATGTTTGTGGTTTCTTCTCACTTTCGGAGAGAGGTTGGCGGAAGCTAATCGCAAAGGCATTTGCGCCATGTGGTTTCATGTGGATCGATGGAAAATGGCGTGCCTGGTGACATTATTGGGAATTGTGAAGGAGGGACGGGACGAGCTGTTGATAGGGAGGCAAGACTCCTTTGGTCTGGTAGTATCGGCTATGGGAGACTACCCACCATGAATGTTTGGTGGGGACTTAGGGGTCCACCCTACTATGGAAGCCGTGATTAAGGCGGCACTGAGTAGACTATGGCATGTAAGTGTTTGTTGCAGGTGGGAGACAGCGTCATGAAGCAGGTAGTGGGGGGCTGAGGTATATGAGTGATTACTGCAGGGGGGGAAAGCGACATGGAACAGGTCTGGTACCTTAGAGTGGGCCAAGAGTCGCTAGAGTCGTTAGAGCAGGCGCAGGGTAGTCCTTATTGGTCACCATCGGAGGGTCCGGCAATCAATAGGCTTCGGGAGGCTTGCCTGATTCCTCATCAAGACAGAAAATATGAAGATCAGGTCGCGCTTGGCTTAGCGTCCTGAGTATGCCCTTAAATTGCGTGGGCATTTAGCTTAGTGTCCTGGGTAAAGTCTTAAACCCGGCGGTGTATTAAATCACACTCTCTGATAGCCGAGGTGGATTGGCATCGGCCATTTTCAATCCAGGCATCGGGCTGTGCCAATCTGGAGCGTGGACAGGCTCAGTTTTGTGCTTTCTATTGGGCAGGTCACAAGGGGGAGGGGCTTTCATCAGCTTTCAACTACGGTTTAGTCAATGAATCAAAAGGGGGCAAGGACAGCTTCAAGTGGCCTCCAGTGATCATTCAGGTCCCAAGCGGTGGCTATTTTAGGGCCATGCATCATCAACTGAGCCGATCCTGCGAGGGATTCCAGCTCTTTGTAAATCGACTTTCCCGGTAAATCGAGGTACTTAATATGGGGGGCAAGGGAGGGTGAGCCGTGCCCCAGCTTGAGCAGGAACAGCCTTGTGTGATCTTAGCTCGATCACTCAAGGTCCTGGGTGGTGGCCATCTTAGGGCCAGGCGTCGCCAATTGTGCCCATCCCTGCTCCATTCAATGGTTTTAATTATGCCTAAGGGACCTACTGTGTAGAGCAGGAGGGAGGAGCCTTGCCCCAGCCCACTGCATGCTCCGGTGTGAGAGGGCAGCCGAGCCGGTCTTCACCTCGGCAGGAACAGCCTCGTGTGATCTTAGCTCGATCACTCAAGGTCCTGGGCAGCGGCCATCTTAGGGCCAGGCGTCGCCAAACGTGCCGATCACAGCTCCATTCAATGGTTTTAATTATGCCTAAGGACCCACCGTGTAGAGCAGGTGGGGGGAGCCTTGCCCCAGCCCGCTCCGCGCTCCGGTGTGAGGGGGCACGTGAGCCGGTCTTCACCTCGGCAGCGATGGGCGCGATCTCGCCAATCCCTGGTGGGAGCCCCGGGAGTCTCCGCTGCAGCTCCGGTCTCCTGCAGGGATGAATACCGGTCGGACCTAGGACAGGTCTGTGCTGGGCCGTTCCGTCGGTGTGATGTCGTCCCAGCCTCTGGAGGCACCGATGCGGCTCCAGGCTCCCGGGCAGACCAGGAGGCAAGGCGGGGACGTCCTTTTCGTGCTGCCCGATGCCCAGAACGGTAAGTCCTGGCAGAAGGAAAGATGGTTGTGGCGGGGTAAACGGGGTGGTAGGGCTGGGTGTCCAAGCTAACAGTAGACTTCTATAAGTAGCCTCCATTCAACATTCATTAATTTCAGAGATTTCCCTTATCTAATGGTAGACCCCTAAAACCTATGTTACATAGATTTCTTACCTCCAAATTAACAGCACCCAGCCATAGTGCCAAAGGCTTTAGCCTTGATTTGAATACACAAACTTTGAACTTCAAAATGGCTGCCAAATTTATACCTCCAATTTGGAGGATGGCCACTGCCATGCGGTGAGCATGTTCTCTCTGCTAGTTTCTATATTCACACAAAATATACTTAGTGGGGAGGATGGTATGATCAAGATGGTGCAGTATGTCGGTCGAACAGTTTCGTTGCCCATTTGAACGTAAATGGCTAAAAAAAAAAGACCTTTGTTACACTATTTGTACATTTGCCAGTCAAATAATACACAATGAGTTTTTTAGCCTATGACTGGCCGGATAAATAGTGAAGATTCAGATATGTAGCCTGCCTCTTGGCAAATAACGTGACTTACTTTTTGTCCAGTAGCTGGAAAAAAAGCTACTTCCAAAAAGGAAACATGGTGGTAGGTACAGAAGTGTCTTGGTGTGATGTGTGGCCTTCCCTTACATAAGTATGGGAATGTGGAAGCGAGATGAGGAGATAATGGCAAGGTATAGCATACTATATTCCACATCTGCCTATGAACTATGTATATGCAAATAACTGTGGCAAGGAATAATATAACATTGAAACACATTTGATCTAAATTACTAAAGAAATAAAGCATGCAATGCCAGGAAGTAGGAAGAAGAGAAGACAAGGCTGTGGGCTGGATTGAACATGGTGGCCCTAATTGGGAAGCTCCAGGTGGCTTGTATGGGTCAGAGTTGAAGTGCAGTTAAACATGCTGAATGTGGGTGGGGTTCATGGTATTCACCCAAGAAAATTGCCTCCTAGATCATGAATTCCCTAAAGCCTTAAAGCAAGAAGCTTGCCCCAACATCTAATCCTCCATCAAAGAACAGAAATAATGTAGGGATCGACTCCCCAATGTTCTCAGACACTACTTTGGGCTTTCCAACACAGCTCCGCAGTCAGGATTCATTCAGAGACTAAACAACTCTCTGCCCAAAAAACCGCCTCAGAGAATTGATTCATGTGTCTTTAAACCACACACAGTGAAATATGGAACATTCCAGCAGGAATTATATAGTAGAATACCCCGACACTGATATAGTATAGGCTGATTCCAACCACTCCTCAAAGGAATAGAGACACAATTTAAACTAAACAGAGGCACCTGACACTCACTCATAAACTTGTGTGACATACCTCAGGCTCTATAATGTAACTAAGACCGAAATTAAACAATATAAGCACAAAAAACACAACAACAACTATATAACAAAAACATAATGGCATAACAAGCTACAATAGTCCTTTTGTAAACACGCCATTGTAACCCGAGACACAGTCAATTTCTACTGTTGCCTATCCAATTAAGGCACTATTAAAGGTAAGCATGAGCGGTAAATCCGTTACGCCCACGGATTTTTCGGATTTTTGGGAAATCCGCAATCCGCGTATTTTACGGATTTCCCACAAAATCCGAAAAAAAAATCCACGCGGACGTAACGGGTTCAAAAGTTGAACCCCCACTCATGTAACTAATTTACAATGGCGCCAGCAAGCTGCCAGCGCCGTTGTAAAATAGTTACAAAGTTAGCTTGCACAGGAACCACTAGATAAAACGAAGCAGGTGCTGCTTTATTTTATCTAAGTGCTTCCTGTGCAAGCTAACTTTGTAACTATTTTACAACGGCGCTGGCAGCTTGCTGGCGTCATTGTAAAATACAACAGCAGCTCACTCAAGGGACCCCTGCGCCCTTCGGGGCGATTGCATAGTAACACACACATGGTCGCTGTAGACAACTCTCTGGCACTTTAGGAAGCTGTAGTATAGTAAAAGCACTATACATTTACCCAACGAGGTAGCACTTACTGATTATCCAGTAGAAAGTACTCCAGTTGAGTAGAGGTATGGCACAAAACGGTGGCGTCTTCTTGAATAAATATGAAGGGCAGGGTTCATTCTGGCACGATGGTCCTGGCACAAAAATTAAACCTCAACAGGAAGCACTTACAGATATCAATAAAGCATGTGCCCTAGTTGAAGCTTAAATTCAGTGACTCATTCATCAGCCCAAAAACAATCGTAAGCGTTGTCAAGGCTGGGCAGATGTGCCTTCTTCCCAAATCTACCGTCGAAAATCAGCTGTGATGCTGGATAGACTTTGCATCCTTGACTTTCACGAGGGCAATACCCAGGCACATTGTGTTCGCACGGGTTTCTGCACGTTCGCGAGCGTTTTGTACAATAAAACCCTCGCGAACTTGCAGAAACCCGTGCGAACACAAAAACAAAAAAATACGCTAGGATCCGCGGATTTTGCGTATTTTCGAAATACGCAAATCCGCAAATCCGCGGATTGCCAATACGCAAAATCCGCTCATGCTTAATTAAAGGGATGTTCTGCTGATTCAAGGGTTCAAGTTCAAGTTCGAGCATTTGTATAGCACACTGCTCACCCAGAGGGTCTCAAGGCGCTTGGGGAAGGGGTTCATTATTTGTCGAATAGCCAGGTTTTAAGTTCTTTTCTGAAGGAGATGTGGTTTTGAGTAAGTCGGAGGTGGGTGGGGAGTGAGTTCCAGGTCTTGGCAGCAAGGAAGGAGAAGGATCTGCCACCCATGGTGGATTTGCGGATGTGCGGGACAGTGGCGAGGGCTTGATTGGACGATCTTAGTTGGCGGGTGGGTATGTAGAAGGACAGTCGAGTGTTGAGGCATTCAGGTCCTAGATTGTAGAGGGCCTTGTGTGCGTGGGTGAGAAGGCGGAATGTAATTCTTTTGTTGACGGGAAGCCAGTGGAGGTCTTTTAGGTGACCGGTGATGTGATCTTGGCGAGGGATGTCTAATATGAGTCTCGCTGATGCGTTTTGGATGCGTTGTAGTTTTTCTGTAATTTTGCTGTGATTCCGGCGTATAGTGTGTTACCATAATCCAGTCGGCTCGTGACCATTGCGTGGGGGAGAGTTTTTCTTGTCTCGAGGGGGATCCAACGGAAGATCTTTTTGAGAATGCGAAGTACGTTGAAGCAGGAGGATGAGACTGCGTTGACTTGTCTGGACATCGAGAGAGAGGAGTCTAGGATAAAGCCAAGGTTACGTGCATGGTCTGTGGGTGTGGGTGCTGTGCCCAGAGCGGAAGGCCACCAAGAGTCGTCCCAGGCAGAGGGGGAAGATCCTAGGATGAGCACCTCCGTTTTGTCTGAGTTGAGTTTTAGGCGGCTATGTTTCATCCATTCGGCTACTTCTTTCATACCTTCGTGAAGATTGTTTTTGGTGGTGTTCGGGTCTTTGGTAAGGGAAAGGATTAATTGGGTGTCGTCGGCGTAAGAGATGATGTTAAGGTTGTGATGACGCGCTATGGAGGCGAGTGGACTCATGTAAACGTTGAAGAGGGTGGGACTGAGTGAAGATCCTTGTGGTACGCCACCGATGACTTCAGTGGCCTCAGAGTTGAATGGGGGAAGTCGGACTCTTTGAGTTCTCCCAGCGAGGAATGAGGTGATCCAGTCCAAGGCTTTTCCTTGTATGCCGATGTTGCTGAGGCGTTGTATGAGGGTGCTGTGGCAGACTGTGTCGAAAGCGGCGGAGAGGTCGAGTAGAATGAGGGCCACTGTTTCACCATTGTCCAGTAGTGTTCGGATGTCGTCAGTCGCTGCAATAAGGGCCGTTTCGGTGCTGTGTTTGGCTCGAAACCCGGATTGGGATGGATCGAAGGAGTTGTTGGATTCAAGGAAGGTGGCGAGCTGGCTATTGACGGCCTTCTCGAGGACCTTGGCCGGGAATGGGAGGAGGGATATGGGTCGGTAGTTTTTGAGTTCAGAGGGGTCTGCTGTGGGTTTCTTCAGAAGGCGACGAGTTCGGCGTGTTTCCAGCTTTCTGGAAAGGTGGCTGAGTTGAACGAGCAGTTGATGACATCACGGAGATGGGGTGCGATGATGGAGTCCGCTTTGTTGAAGATGTGATGGGGCAGGGGTCGGTTGGCGAGCCAGAGTGGATTGAGTTCATAAGGCGGATGGTGTCTTCGGTGGAGATTGGTTTCCAGGCGCTAAGGTTGTTAGTTGGCGGAGTAGGATTTGAGGGGGGTGGGGGGGTTGGACGCTGGGAGTATTCTCGAAGCTGTTGTGAATGTCGGCAATTTTGTTGAAGAAGAAGGAGGATAACGCATTGCAAAGGTCTTGGGAGGGGGTGATGTCGTTAGATGCTGCGGTGGGGTTGGTGAATTCTTTGACGATGTTGAAAAGTTCCTTGCTGTTGTGAGTGTTGTTGTCAAGACGATCCTTGAATGCTGATTTCTTGGCGGATCGAATCAGTTGGTGGTGTTTGCTGGTGGCTGCCTTGAGGGTGGACATGTTGACGGTGGTTGGGTTTGTTCTCCATGTTTTCTCCAGGGTGCGGCATAGCTTCTTGGATTTTCTAAGGTCATCATTGAACCAGGGAGCCTTTTTGCTGGTTGATTTGATCTGGTGCTTTTTCAAGGGTGCTAATTCGTCAGCACTGTGGGTGAACCATTGCTTGAGATTGGTGGCCGCTTGGTTTGGGTCCGATGAGAGGGTGGGAGGGTTTTGGTTGAGTGATGTGAGGAGTTGTTCGGAGGTGATTTTGTTCCAGTTTCTTCGAGGAATAGGTTGTGGGCGGTTGTGGGTCAGGGTGGTTTTGTAGCTGAAGTGAACACAGCTGTGATCCGTCCAGTGGAGAGTTGTGGTGCGATCAAAGGAGATGTGCTTGCTGGAGGTGAAGATGGGGTCGAGCGTGTGTCCGGCTACATGGGTGGGGGTGTCCACGAGTTGTTTGAGTCCGAGATTGTTCATGTTGTCTAGAAGGGTGGAGGTGTTGCTGTCGTGTTTGTTTTCAAGGTGGTAGTTGAAGTCTCCTAGAAGAATGTAGTTCTCGGAGGCGAGGGCATGTGGGCTGACGAAGTCAGTGATGTCATCGCTGAATTGAGTGCGGGTACCTGGAGGCCTGTAGATGAGGGTGCCTCTAAGTGTGGTCCTAGGGTCGGTGTTGATCTGAAAGTGGAGATGTTCGGCGGTTGCAAGATTATCGTCGGAGCTGGTCGTGATTTTGATGGTGTTCTTGTGGATGATGGCGATGCCTCCTCCTGTTTGATTGTTGCGGTCTTTACGGGTAATCTTGTAAGCGTCCGGTATGGCTATGGCGATGTCGGGTGCTGATGATGTGTTCATCCATGTTTCTGTAAGGAAGGCGATGTCCGGTGACGCAGTGTCGAGTAGGTCCCAGAGTTCCGTTGCATGTCTGTGGACCGAGCGGGTGTTGAGCAGGATGCACTTTAGGTGGTTAGAGTCGGAGCTATGTTTGGGGGAAGTGGATTTGGTGAGGGTCCTGGAGCAGGTGAACTTGCAGGAGTGGCAGGCGAAGGGACCGTGGGTACGTCCTGGGGTGGCTTCGCAGCATTGTGGAGTACGTCCGGGGTTGAGGGCGAGGAGAGTTGCGGCATCATATGTGAATCTAGAGGGCTGGGTACGGCAGGGGCCAGGGGGTTTGGCGCTGGGCGCGGTCCAGGCGCGGACGGGCATAGACGGGCTTACCTTTGGTGCACCTTCGGCGCGCATAGGGCGCAATCGCTGCGCGTGAACGCTGCGCGTAAAAGCATCTGTCATATGTGGATGGTAGAGGGGGGAGGGGCGAGGGCGGGTCAGCTGGGAGGCGGGAGCGGGGGTGGAGACTCGGGTAGGGAGCCACAACAACAACAACAGTGCAGTAAACTAAACAAAATGGATGCGGCCAAAAGCGTTGCACAATTAAATAGCTACGATCCCAAATGCGCTTCGCAATTAATTAATTATTTCTTCGTCAAGCGCTACGATGTACTTGCGGTACTTCGTGCAGGCAGTCAGGCAGGCAGGTGAAGGTAGGAGTCTGGCAGATCGGGGATCAGCGTGAGGGAGCGACCGCCTCTACAGAGTGCAGGATGGTCACAGCGCTACAGCGGGGGGAGCGGGGCTAACGCAATCAGTGGGAGGGCGGGTCAGCTGGGAGGCGGGAGCGGGGGTGGAGACTCGGGTAGGGAGCCACAACAACAACAACAGTGCAGTAAACTAAACAAAATAGATGCGGCCAAAAGCGTTCCACAATTAAATAGCTACGATCCCAAATGCGCTTCGCAATTAATTAAGGGGTGCAGCTTAAACTCTTGCCACCTAACACCTCTACCCAACAGTGCAAATACTTAAGGAATATTTGATACCCTGAACCATAATGGTTGAATCAAAAGGCTCAGAAAATCAGGAGATCCAAACTGGACATACAAGAGCCAATAATCAACAAATCACTGGCAAAAGGCAAATCTGACAGCAGAGCAACCTTGTAACTGATAATGCAAAATCCTCAACTCCATGCATGACCTTGTTCAATACACGAAGACCAGCACAGGCATCCTGCAAAACGACCTCTCCTGTTTCAAAATAGACGTCGGTCCTGATTTGGTTTCAGTTTTTTAAAGAGCGCAAAGCGCTAATACTAAAGGTGGAAACATTCAGGTGTTGTGACATAAAAAAAAATAGTAAGGGGATGTTGGAAGTCGAGGTCCTTATCGCTTACGCGCCGCCATCAAATGCTGGAGGCAGGAGTCCCCGGCCCCTTGCTTCAACGTTAGGCTAAGTAAGGACACCGTCTGAGATAGCCCTGCTCACCTCCTTAGTAGCTGGCACAAGCAGCCAGGCTTATCTCAATGGCACAAGTGTACAGTATGTGCAACCACGCTCACAGTAATCCAATGATGTCACCACAAATAGACTCCACGCAACTTTTTATAAAATGAGTATAAACTTTATATAAAAGTTTATAAAATATGACCACATGCTACAAAACCAACATCAATGATGGGTAGTATTCTTTCCGGTGGGTTGGTATATTCTAATCCCAACCACCGCTTCTAACCAATAGTTAGGATCACTTCTAACCATTTCCAAAAGGTTAGGCCAATTGTATTGCTAGAATTACACATGTTGCAAAAGAAAACTAATACTGCAATGCGTAACAATATTCTCTTGTACTGTGCAACAGAAAAATAAAGCGATATGGAGCGCCACAGTCATGTACTTCGCAATAGAAGGAATAATGCAATGCATAGCATTACCACCATGCCCTGTACCAGGAAGAAGCAAAGCAATGTGTCATGCTACAATCCTGTACTGTGCAATAAAGAAATAATGCACTGCGCCATGTTATAATCAGATACTGTGCAATGAAGAATAAATGCAATGTGCCAGGTTACAAACAGGTAATCTGCAAGGGAAAAATAATGCAGTGCGTGGAGCACCAAGCATGTAGTTCATCAGGCACGAATGAGGTCAGGCGTCATACGACAGTTCGATAGTTCGTTAGTGTTAGACCTGGCACCATTGGCGTGGGTCTCCCTTCCATTTTTTGCTGTTGCCTCATGTATTTTTGCTGGTGTTAGATGCTTTGGGCACTGTGCCACTGCTGTCCAGTGCCACAGTGCAAGTGCTCCCTATTGTAAATTGATGTATTAATCAGTGGTTCCATGTTTGGCTATTTGGTTTACTTGTCAGACCCTAGTCTAGAGCACTGAGTGTGCCCAGGGCGTGTAAATCCAAATACTGCTGGTGGGCCTGCAGCACTGGTTGTGCCACCCACAGAAGCAGCCTTGTAAAACATGTCTAATGTCTGCCATTGCAGAGCCTGTGTGCAGTCTGGAACTGTCATGCTGACTGGGCAAGTGCACCAACTTGCCAGTCCCTAAACCTTCCCTTTTCTTTATATCAGTCACCCCTATAGGAGGCCCAAGTGCAGGGTGCAATGTAAGTATAACGTAGGACAGGCCCTGGTATGTATGGCATGTCCTAATAGTGAATTACAGCCATTTTCGTTTTTCACTATTGCAAGGCTACCTGTTCTCCATAGGCCAGAATGGGCTGTAGAATTATTACATTTTATAATCCTAACTGACTCAGAGAACATGGTAGAAATTCAAGTTTAGTATGCCTGGACTCCCAATGATAAAATGCATCTTTAAGTGAAGTTGGTTTTAACATTCTGTGTTTGCAAATACCACTTTTAGAAAGTAGGTATTTGCTTGCCTAAACTTTCAAGCCTGCCTCTGCTAGGTTGTGCATTCCTTGTCTGGAGTTTGTGAGTGACAGGGCTGGGGGATTCCAAGAGACAGGATGAGTCAGCCCAGTGGTGAATAGAGAGATCTGCATCTAGATGGGAGGGAGGATCTGCACCTGAAACTTGAATAGGGCTGTGCCTGCCTTCCACATTGCTGGCTCCACCTCCTGGGGTGCAGCTGATGTCTCTGCCCTGCACACTGAAAGAAGAGAAGGAGTCCTGTCAACAACGTGCTCCAGGAATGTACTTGCCTTCACAATGCTGGCTCAACCTCCTGTGGGGCTTCTGATGTTTCTGACCTGCACTGTGAAAGGAAAGGAGAAGTCTGGTAAAGAGGGTGCTTCAGAACTGGTTTGGACTGGGCAAAGGCCCTTCTATCCTCAGAGAACAAAGGATTTTGGGGTATAAGTATTGGGACCCTGGTCCCAAGAAATTAAATCACTTTTGGACAAACAAGAAGAAACCTCTGCTGAGGAGAGGAACCTGAAGAAACTGAGGAGAGACTATTCCTAAGCTGAAGTGCTGCTTAGGGGATTGGCCTACAGTGGTTGCCTTGCTGCCAAAGAGAGGAGTAAGGAACTTTGTGTACTTTGCTTTCAACTTGTGAAGTATCTCCAAGGGCTTGGAAAAGAGCTTGCCTCCTGCTGAAGGCTCAGGGACAACAGACTTCAATCCTCAGCTCCCCAGAGCTCTTGTGAAGGGCCTGGTGCTGTTTTGGGCCTTCTGAGGAACTGCGTGTAGCAAGGAGCTAGAAGCGTGACGCAACGAAGAGGAAGCGCGTCTCCGTCTCTGCTGCTGCCGTCGCACTTCTGAACAAGGGTGTCGCCGCTGGAGTTGTCGTACTGCACCACATCGAGAGAGGCGCCTGGCAACGAAGAGGAAGCATGTCACCGTCGCTGCTGCCTGCTGTCGCACTTCTGAACAAGGGTGTTGCCACTGGAGTTGTCGCACTGCACCGCATTGTGAGAAGAGTCTCGCAATGAGGTAGAAGCGTGTCGCCATCGCTGTTGCTGCCGTCGCACTTCTGAACAAAGGTGTCGCTGCTGGAACTGTCGCATTGCACCGCATCAAGGTAAGCGCCTCGCATCCCCGAGAAGCACGCCGCCGTCGGAGCTGCTGCCATCGCATTTCTGAACAAGGATGTCGCCGCTGTAGTTGTCGAATTGTGCGGAAGAATCACGCTTCGTGGGAGAAGAGTGTTGCAGCTGAAGCTGTTGCCGTCGCACTTCTGAACAAGGGTGTCGCCACTGCAGTCCACGCATCGAACTTCTCACATCCCCGGACAAGCGTGCCGCCTCTGGAAGATCTTCACGTCTTTATTTCTTTGCACCATTTCCCTCGCTGCGACAGTGCTTGTCGTGGAAGCTCAACGCATCGTAAGGTACATTGACGCAAAGTGACGCATCTTAAAAACTGAACTTAACTAAGCTAAATCTACCATCTTAAAGTAATAGTATTGTGTATTTTTGTCGTTTACGGTCTTGTGGTAAATCTATATAAAGTATACTTATTTTTTTTATAAAACCTTGTGTGGTGTCCATCTGTAGTGTTGTCACTGGGTTACTGTATGTGGTCACAAATGCTCTACACACTGCCTCTAAGATATACCTGTCTGGTCGTGCCAAGCTACCAAGGGGGTGAGCAGGCGTTATTTAAGAGTGTAATCCCCTTATTCTGTCTAGAGGCAAGGGTCCCTATTTGTCACAAGTACCTACCTGTGCCAACTAAAGACACCCAAATCTAACATTGGTGGTCTGCGGTGAGGATTCTGGACTTGCATTTGTGACTCATGTACAGTGATTGGTAAACACTACTTAGTGAGTGCAGACCATAGCGCAACAACATACTTTTTTGTAGATTCCTTTTTAGATTTTCTATTTTTTTAAAGATGCCTGATTCAGTTGTAGTGGAGAGAGCAGAATCCATAGCCTCTATTAATCTTGAATGGGAAGAAGAGATATTGGAATGCTACTAAGTATCACAGCTTAAGTACTTCTGCAAAAAATTCAAAGTTTCCACCTCTGCGTTCAGAGTGAAGGAAGAATTTTACAAGGTGCTGAGACCCTGGGTAGAAGCAAGGCAAACCCCTGAAATTGAGGAAGGGGGTGACAATGCAGATGTACAACAGGATGAGCTATTGGGCTCTGGAAGAAAAGTACCTTCTCCCGCATGTAGCAGTGCTTCTAACAAGAGTCTGTCTCCAGAGGAGTTAGAGGACAGAGAGAGATCAAGGAGGCATGAAATGGAGACGACCAAGTTCAAGGTGAATAGGCAGCTGGAAATAGAAAATAGGAGATTAGATATAGAGGAAAAGAAAATACAGTTTGAGCATGAAAACATTTGAGGGAGTTGGAATCTAAAACAAAAAGTTTAGAGGTTACTCCCTCTGGAGGCAGCGTACCGTCAGTGCCTGTGGAAGTTAGAGTGTACATTCCCGAAGATGTGGTGAAGGAATTTTACAAAAATGATGATATTGTCAGTGGTTCAGAGCCTATGAGGTAGCCATGTCTTCCCACTGGGTCCCTGAGAGAGTTTGGGGAGCGGGGTTGTGGGTAAGGTTCCTTAGTGACGGGCGGGACACACTGTTAGACTTACCTTCTGAAGTCCACAATTCATACAGCCACATGAAGGATGCATTAATATCTAGATATGGTTTGTCTCCTGAACTCTGTAGATAGAGGTTCAGGAAGTGCAAAAAGTTAGAAAACAGTATCTGAGTTGAATATGTCACTTTCTTTTGCAGAGCATTGGATGGTTGGGTAAAGGGCAGCAAGGTAATGATTTTCAAGGTCTCTTTGATTTGATTGCATGGGAACACTTGTCTGATTATTGTTTTCCAGAGCTGTACCAGCATCTGATAGATAGCAAGCTGACTAACCCTATGAAGCTTGCTGAGGAGCCGGACCGCTGGGTGAGCACCCAGGTCCACAAGGGTCACATGGGAGACTCAACACAGCTTTAGAAAATCACATAGCACCGAATCTGCCCTTACTATGGTCATTAATAACATCCGCCTGAAGTTCGACAACGGTTACACGACTATCTTAGTCCTGCTCGACCTCACGGCGGCCTTCGATACTCTGTCTTCCTCTATTCTAATCACTCCCCTTAGGGAGATAGGAGTCGGAGGTCCAGCCTTAAGTCTCTTGGCCTCCTTTCTCAGCCAAAGAGAACAAAGGGTGAAGCTGGGTGAGTTCCTTTCTCCATCTAAACCTGTGCAGTGTGGGGTCCCCCAGGGCTCCGCATTAAGCCCCACACTTTTTAACATCTATGTGGCCCCCCTTGCTAGGGTTGTGAGATCTTTTGGGCTTGAGGTGTTGTCGTATGCCGACGACACCCAAATTATGGTTTCTCTTACCCAGTCAGTGAGGGACTCTGCCCTGAACTTTAGGAACTGTATGGAGGCTATCTCTAGTTGGATGATCCAGAACTTTCTGAAGTTAAATGGGAAGAAGACGGAGGTCTTGATCTTTGGGGGAAAGCAGGACATCTGGTCTAAGGACTGGTGGCCAGCTTCCCTTGGGGAATGCCCCCTTCCTTGCCAATTTGCTAGAAATCTAGGGCTTCTTTCAATCGTCAGGTCAGCAGGATGGTTTCCACCTGTTGCGGTATCATTCGGTTCCTCAGAAAGATCGCCCACTATCTCTCCCCTGATGCTCGGAAGCAAGCCGCCGTGGCACTTGTCTCTTCAAGACTGGACTACTACAATGCACTGTATGTGGGTATTAACAAGAGTCTTATCTACCGATTGCAGATAGTCCAGAATGCGGCGGCTAAGATGGTTCTTGGTCTTCCCAGATTATCGTCCGCATCTTTGGCGAGAAGAAACCTGCACTGGCTGCCCATTCAGTCTAGGATCTCTTTTAAGATTCTATGTCTTGTCATGGGGCTGTGTATGGGACTGGTCCAGATGATATTAGGTCCCTCCTCCATTCTTACATCCCCACGAGATCTCTACGCTCATCTAATAAAAATCTTCTCTTAGTCCCCAGATATACAAAAGCTACATGGGGAGGTAGAGCTTTTTCCATCTTAACTCCCAGATTATGGAATTCTCTTCCCTCTGAACTTACAGGACAATCCTCATCTATGCTTTTCCGTAAAGCTTTGAAGACCTGTTTTTTACTGAGGTTTACCAGTAATGGTGCATTAAGGGAATTACATCTTGATGATCTGTTTTGCGCCTTGATGCCCTTGGGCTAAGTTGCGCTGTAAATGTCGTCTTTCATTCATTCATTCAGCCAAAGGTGGGCAGGGTCCCCAGCAGAAGAGTGGGGGGGACAAGGGTAAACAAAAGGAGTTCCGCAAAGGGCCGCAAAGTAGTCCCCGAGGGAACCAAGGCAAAGGTTCCCAGCCTCCCCCTGAGAGAAAGCAAGGGGTCCCAACAGGTAGTCCTGTTCCACAAGGACCCCTGAAATGTTACAAGTGTAGTGACCTGGGTCATAAGGCGAATGATCCCAGGTGCCGCCTGTTTGGTAAATCAGCACCCAATGGTGCTCCGCCCCAGCAGATGACTAGTGTAGCCTTGGGGGAGGAGATTGATGTCCAAGGTGGGTTGGGTCCCACACAGATGACCCTTGTCTCTTTAGGAGACTATGAGGTAGTCCCAGAAACTCAGCTGCCCAGCAACACTAAGAAATATGGTCAGTGGGTGACCATCAATGGACAAAGGGTGGAGGCTCTTAGAGATACAGGAGCCAGTGTGACAGCTGTCAGGTATCACCTGGTATCTCAAGAGCAGATTGTCCCTTATGCATTTTGCTGAGTTGTTGCCGCTGACAACACAGAGAGCCGTTGTCAATGGCTCAGGTTCCCTTTGAGTGGGGGGGTCTCTGGTACTCTTCAGGTAGCTGTGAGGCCCGCCAGGCCTGGTGACTGTTTGTTGGGGAAATATTTAGAGAGCTCACCTTGGGAGAAGGTGGAGAAGAGTACTCACTTGAAGATGGTGGGTCTGCCTGACTGAGCGTGCGTGACCACCCGGTCAAAGGCAGCCACTACGGGTGCTCAAGAGGACCTGGAGCTTGAGAGGGAGGCCCAGGAACCTGCCTTAGAGAGAAGGGGTGGGGGCGCAGGAAACCGGCCCCCGAAGTTCCCACGGCCCAGGAGGAGGTAGACCCTGAGGGGGATGCCCTTGGGCCTACCGGGGAACAACTAGCTGAACTGGGGGACCTGCCTGAGCTGCCCCATTGGCAGCAAGAAGGAGGCCCCTCCACGGAAGAATTCTGCAGGGAGCAGAGAGAATGCCCTTCTCTTGAGGGCTTGCATTAACAAGCTGCAAGCCAGGCAGCAGGTGATCGGTCCGGATCACATTTGATTTACTGGGAGAATGGTCTCTTGTATAGTGAGCCTAAGGTTGCTGAACCTGGGTCAGCCCGTGTGCTGGTGGTACCCCAGACGTTCAGAGCCTTCCTACTGGGGCTGGCTCATGATGTGCCGTTGACAGGACATTTGGGGCAGAACAAGACCTTTGAGAGGCTTGTCACCCACTTTCATTGGTACCAAATGCGCAAGAGTTCAGACACTCATTGCAGGACTTGTCAGACTTGCCAGGCAAGTGGAAAGAATGAGAGGAAGCACAAGGCTCCTCTCCAGCTATTCCTGGTGGTCAGTACCCCCTTTGAGCGGGTGGGCATTGACTTTGTGGGGCCACTGGACCCCAAGACAGCGATGAGCAACCGGTTCATCCTGGTCTTGGTGGACCATACCACCCGGTACCCGGAAGCCATACCTCTGAGGACAGTGACGGCCCCCGTGGTGGGACAAGCACTGATGGGAATTTTCTCCAGAGTCGGATTCCCTTGCGAGGTAGTGTCTGACCGGGGAACCAACTTCATTTCTAAGTATATGAAGTCCTTGCGGCAGGAGTGTGGTGTAACTTACAAGTTCACCACTCCTTACACCCCAAGGAAACGGGTTCCTTGAAAGGTTCAACCGGACCCTGAAAGGCATGATAATGGGTCTTGAGGAACCCGTGAGGCATAAGTGGGACGTCCTCTTACCATGCCTACTCTTTGCATACCGGGAGGTGCCACAGAAATCTCTAGGGTTCAGTCCCTTTGAGCTTCTCTATGGACACCCGGTGAGAGGACTTCTGAGTCTGGTCAAAGAAGGCTGGGAGCAATCTCCCAGGACACCTCCCTAGGATGTACATAGCTACATGCTTGCCTTCAGGAACCAGACTAGGCGTTTCAGGCAACTCGCTGAGGCAAATCTGGAAGCCAGCCAGGAGGGGATGAAGCACTGGTATGACCAGAATGCCACTCTGATAGAGCTTCAACCTGGTCAGAAAGTGTGGGTCATAGCCCCCGTGGAGCCTTGTGTGCTCCTGGATAAGAGGACCGGACCATTTGATGTTGTGGATCGCAAGAGTCCAGTTACCTACTTGGTGGACTTGCGGTATCCTAGGAACCCCTTGAGGGTCCTACATGTCAACGGCCTTAAACCCCACTTAGAGAGGTCTGAAGTAGGCATGCTCTTAGCAACAGATGCTGGGATGGAAGAGGAGACGGAGCCTCTTCCTGACCTCCTGTCTGCAACAGAGCAAGATGGGTCAGTGGATGGTGTTAACCTCTCTTCCACCCTGACCCATGAGCAACAGAATGACTGCCACCAGTTGCTTGGACAGTTTTCTGATATGTTCTCCCTGGTTCCTGGTGTCACAGATTGGTGCGTCCATGATGTGAACACAGGAGACAGTTTACCTGTGAAGCAAAAAACTTACAGGGTAACTGACAGGGTGAGGGCTTGCATTAAAGAGGATATCTCAAAGTTGCTTGCACTAGGGTGATTGAGTCCTCTAGCAGTGCTTGGGCCAGCCCAGTGGACTTGGTCCCGAAAGCTGCAGCGCCGGGTGCCACACCCTAACTCCGGTTCTGTGTGGACTACTGAGGGCTAAATTCAGTCACGAAGACAGACGCGCACCCCATCCCCGGGGCTGATGAGCTCATTGATCGGCTAGGGGCTGCACGGTACCTCAGCACGTTTGACTTGACTTCTGGGTACTGGCAGATCGCCTTGACTGATGGGGCAAAGGAGAGGTCAGCATTCTTCACACCAGATGGGCATTTCCAGCTCCGGGTTATGCCCTTTGGGATGAAGAATGCCCCTGCCACCTTTCAGAGGTTGGTCAACCAGGTGTTGGTTGGACTGGATGAATTCAGTGCCGCCTACCTGGATGACATTGCAGTGTTCAGTGCCAGTTGGGCGGAACATCTGCGCCACCTCCTGGAAGTGTTGTTGACGCTGCGGAAGGGAGGCCTCACGATCAAGGCGAGTAACTGCCAAATCAGGCAGGATTCCGTGGTGTACTTGGGACACCAAGTTGGAAGCGGCCAGGTGGCGCCCCTACAACCCAAGATTGAAACTATCCCGGCTTGGGAGCCACCCAAAACCCAGACAGAGGTGTGGGCCTTTTTAGGACTCACAGGGTATTACAGGAGGTTTGTCAAGGGGTATGGCAACATTGTTGCACCCTTGACAGAGCTGACTTCCAGGAAGCAGCCCAAGAAAGTGATTTGAACTGACACCTGTCAAAGCTTTTGAGGCCCTGAAAACTGCCATGTGCACGGCGCCCATGCTCCTGGCACCCAACTTCTCAAGAGAGTTTATCATTCAAACAGATGCTTCAGAGCCTGGTGTGGGGGCTGTTATGTCACAGATGAATGAGGAGGGCCTAGATCAACCTGTAGCCTTCATCAGTAAGAGGTTGCTTCCACGGGAGCAGAGGCTGAGTACTATAGAGCGTGAGGCATTTGCTGTGGTTTGGGCACTGAAGAAGCTAAGACCATACCTGTTTGGGACTCACTTCTGGGCTCAGACAGACCACAGGCCCCTCAGATGGTTAATGCAGATGAGGGGTGAGAATCCAAAGCTGTTGTGGTGGTCCATTTCCCTACAGGGTATGGACTTTACGGTGGAACACCGCCCGGGTACAGAACACGCTAGCGCTGATGGTCTGTCCCGATTTTTCCGCCTTAGTGATGAGAACTCCCAGGAGTTAGGGTAGTTCTCCCCACATTTCAGCTGGAGGGGACACGTGTTACACCTGGCACCATTGGCGCGGGTCTCCCTACCATTTTTCGCTGTTGCCTCATGTATTTTTGCTGGTGTTAGATGCTTTGGGCACTGTGCCACTGCTGTCCAGTGCCACAGTGAAAGTGCTCCCTATTGTAAATTGATGTATTAATCAGTGGTTCCATGTTTGGCTATTTGGTTTACTTGTCAGACCCTAGTTTAGTGCACTGAGTGTGCCCAGGGCGTGCAAATCCAAATGCTGCTGGTGGGCCTGCAGCACTGGTTGTGTTACCCACAGAAACAGCCTTGTAAAATGTGTATAAGGTAACCCTGGGCGTAGTGTGCGGAGTGTGGCTCCGCGGAGCTACGCGAAGTGGGCGCACAACTACGCCCACCCGCGCACTCCGCGTAGCCCCACTCCGCGCCACCCGCCTCCCTCCCGCCCTCCCTAAATACATAAATAAATGTATAAAAAGCTTTTAAAAACACTTACCTTGTCTGCCGCGTCCCCGGGGCTCCCTCTCGCCGACCCGCTGTTCGCGCCGCCACCGAATCGGATCCTAATGCGCATGCGCGGGCGGCCGCGCATGCGCATTCCTCACGAGAAATGCGCATGCGCGGCCGCCCGTGCATGCGCATTAGGATCCGAAATGGCGGCGCGCATCGCGGGACGGCGAGAGGGAGCCCCGGGGACGCGGCAGACAAGGTAAGTGTTTTAAAAAGCTTTTTATACATTTATTTATGTATTTAGGGAGGGCGGGAGGGAGGCGGGTGGCGGCCGGCTACGCTCCGTCTGCGGAGCACGCGTAGTGCCGCCTGGCTACGCCGGCTACGCAAAATGCGTAGGAGGCGGCACTCCGTGCACGGAGCGTAGCTGGCCGCCCAGGCTTAGTATAAGGTCTGCCATTGCAGAGCCTGCGTGCAGTCTGGTACTGTCATGCTGACTGAGCAAGTGCACCCATTTGCCAGTCCCTAAACCTTCCCTTTTCTTCCTATCAGTAACCCCTATAGTAGGCCCAAGGGCAGGGTACATTGTACGTGTAAAGTAGGACATGCCCTGGTGTGTGTGGCATGTCCTAATAGTGAATTACAGCCATTTTCGTTTTTCACTATTGCAAGGCTACCTGTTCTCCATAGGCTAGAATGGATTATTACATTTTAGAATCCTAACTGACTCAGAGAACATGGTAGAAATTCGAGTTTAGTATGCCTGGACTCAGAATGATAAAATGCATCTTTAAGTAAAGTTGGTTTTAACATTCTGTGTTTGCAAATACCTCTTTTAGAAAGTAGGTATTTACTTGCCTAACCTTTCAAGCCTGCCTCTGCTAGGTTGTGTATTCCTTGTCTGGAGATTGTGAGTGACAGGGCTGGGGGATTCCAAGAGACAGGATGAGTCAGCCCAGCGGTGAATAGAGAGATCTGCATCTAGATGAGAGGGAGGAGTTGCACCTGAACCTTGAATAGGGCTGTGCCTGCCTTCCACATTGCTGGCCCCACCTTCTGGGGTGCGGCTGATGTCTCTGACCTGCACAGTGAAAGAATAGAAGGAGTACTGTCAACAAAGTGCTCCAGGACTGTACTTACCTTCCACAATGCTGGCTCCACCTCCTGTGGGGCGTCTGTTGTTTCTGCCTTGCACTGTGAAAGGAAAGGAGAAGTCTGGTAAACAGAGTGCTTCAGAACTGGCTTGGACTGGGCAAAGGCCCCTCTCCCCTCAGAGAACAAAGGATTTTGGAGTATAAGTATTGGGACCCTGATCCCAAGAAATTAGATCACTTTTGGACAAACAAGAAGAAACCTCTGCTGAGGAGAGGAACCTGAAGAAACTGAGGAGAGACTATTCCTAAGCTGAAGTGCTGCCTAGGGGATTGGCCTGCAGTGGTTGCCTTACTGCCAAAGAGAGGAGAAAGGAACTTTGTGTACTTTGCTTTCAACTTGTGAAGGATCTCCAAGGGCCTGGAAAAGAGCTTGCCTCCTGTGGAAGTCTCAAGGACAACAGACTTCTACCCTCAGCTCCCCAGAGTTCTTGAGGAAGTGCCTGCTGCTGTTTTGGGCCTTCTGAGGAACTGCGTGTCGCAAGGAGCTAGAAGCGTGATGCAACGAAGAGGAAGGGTGTCGCCGTCGCTGCTGCTGCCGTTGCACTTCTGAACAAGGATGTCGCCGCTGGAGTTATCGCACTGCACCACATCATGAGAAGAGTCTCGCAATGAGGTAGAAGTGTGTCGCCGTTGCTGTTGCTGCCATCGCACTTCTGAACAAGGGTGTCACCGCTGGAACAGTCGCATTGCACCGCATCGACGAAAGCGCCTCGAATCCCAGAGAAGCGCGCCGTCGTTGGAACTGCTGCCGTTGCATTTCTGTTGAACAAGGATGTTGCCGCTGTAGTTGTCGCATTGTGCGGAATCTTCACACATCATGGGAGAAGAGTGTCGCAGCTGAAGCTGTTGCCGTCGCACTTCTGAACAAGGGTGTCGCCACTGCAGTCCACGCATCGAACCGAGAACTTCTCACATCCCCGGAGAAGTGTGCCGTATCTGGAAGATCTTCACATCTTTATTTCTTTGCACCTTTGCCGCATTTCCCTCGCAGCGACATTGCTTGTCGTGGAAGCGCAACACATCGTACGGTACATTGGTGCAAAGTGTCGCATCTTAAGAACTGAACGTAACTAAGCTAAATCTACCATCGGAAAGTGATAGCATTGTTTATTTTTGTCGTTTATGGTCTTGTGGTAAATCTATATAAAGTATACTTATTTTTTATACAAAACCTTGTGTGGTGTCCATCTGTAGTGTTGTCACTGGGTTACTGTATGTGGTCACAAATGCTTTACACACTTCCTCTAAGATAAGCCTGTCTGCTCATGCCAAGCTACCAAAGGGGTGAGCAGGAGTTATTTAGGAGTGTAATCCCCTTATCCTGACTAGAGGCAAGGGTCTCTATTTGTCACAAGTATCTACCTGTGCCAACTAGAGACCCCCAAATCTAATAGTTAGCAGCAATAAGGCAAAGTGTAATACAACAGGTGCTCCATTACAGTGCCCCCAATATGGATCAATGATGACACAAAAGTACTGCTTCCCACTCCAGCCCCAGTACTGGCCCTCTTTGGGTCAGCACGGCCGGGATCTGAGTCGAAGTAATAGGCTCGCGCAGCTGACAGAAGCGAGGGTCAAAGAGAGTGCCTCTCTGGGCCCGCACCCCACCCCAGGTGGTGATCGACTTAACCTGGGGGGGCGCGACCCAACTCTCCTCTCCAATGTCAGCGACTTGAGCCTTGCTCCAAACTACATCACGGGGTGTGGTGAGCTTGGGCCGGCGACTCAGCTCCTCTGGGGCTGCCGGTCCAGGCTGCTGCTGTTTTCCTCTGAGGGCCCAAATTACTTGGCCCTCCTTCCGGTGGTCTCAGTGAATACAGAGACCCGCCCTCCGCACTGTGGAGACTTTACTTCAAATGCGATGCACACCCGACCCAGGCACTGCACACCAGCGCCACGGGTTGCACCTCGACACGAACACTGCGCGTCCGAGACTCACCTCTTTTCTGATGCTCACGATGACCCGGCGCTCTTCACCAGCGACTCTGCTTGCACCTTGACCCACCCATCGTGTCCGCGTCTCTCTTCTTCTCCCGGTGCAGACAATGTCCAGGCTATCCTCACCAACATCCTGGCTGCACCACGACATGCACTCTGCGCGTCCGAGTCTCACCTCTTCTCCTAATGCGCACAATGAACAGGCGCTCCTCACCAAAGCCCTGGCTGCAACATGACATGCAGGCTGCAAGTCTAGGACTCACTTCTTCCTTTGGTGCACACGATGTCCAGACGCTCTTCACTAACGCCCTGGCTGCACAACAAGATGCACGCTGCGCGTCCAAGTCCCACTTCTTCCCCGGGTGCACACAAAGACCAGGCGTTCCTCACCAATGCCTTAGCCTGCACCACAACACGCACACTGTGCGTCCGAAACTCAGCTTACTCCTATGTGCCCATGATCACAAAGCACAACTTCTGATGGTCTCAAGCTGCAAAAGTACACTCACAACGCATTGCTTGGGACTTCTCCAGAAACTTTTATGATCCTTTATTTCCAGGGAGCCAGCTCGCCTCGGGCCCTCGGGGTTACAAGACACAGCACAAAGAATAGTCTTCTTCAAGCAGGATGACCCAGCGCCTCTAAGCGCAATCCCAACAGCCTCTCCCTTAGAACAGCAAACTGCAGACCAGCCCCAGATCACGAAGCAAGGATTGGTCTTTCCACAGCAGTCTCTTCAAGTTGCTCCTTCTTTAGCAGAGGTTCCTCTTGACCACAGAATGGGTCCAAGCCTTTTCAATCTCAATGCATTTCTTTTTCATTCCCATGTTCAGGGATTTCAGCTCTCATAGTTATACCCCTTACTCTCTTTGAAGTTCGTTTGTGCTATGGGGTCCCTGACCCCTCCCTAAATCAGTTCTGGGTGTCTTCCTCCCAGTGTCACCTTTCTCCCTTTGATACTGGGGGTCTGGATCCTTAATCACTCAGCAGGAGATGGGTCAATTGGTTTATAGCACCAGTCCAGGCCTTTTAACCTCCCGGGCTTCTCCTCCCCCTACTCTCCAGATGCAGGGCAACCTGGTGCCCTCTCAACCCCTCCCTGGGTCAAGACCTCTCTCAGCGCCTCTCACTTTTCAGATCCAGATAGACAATCCACATTTCAGTAGAGACACACAGAAATGCCTAGAGCACAAAACTAGAGCTGGGTGTAGTTTGTGAAGTAGCGCTAAGCAAAGCTATGCAAAGTGCACTTCGCACGACACGAGCTACGCGTAACACTACGCGAACTGCGTGGTACCCTGTTCGCACTATGCAAGATGCAGTGTTCAATGATTTCACAGTGCGGACAAGCATCCGGCACTGGGCAATCATTGAAAACGGCATCTTGCACAGTGCGAGCTGTAGTTTTCTGCCGCTCGAGTAGATTTTTACTCGAGCGGCAGCTTTCTCAACGCGGACTGGTAGTTTCTCATCGTGAACGATCACGAGCATATGCAACCACTCTCAATGAGAAACCTGACCTCCCCGCGTTGAGAATCTCACCGGGAGGTTTATTTTCCACGCTCGCAATCGGCAACTTGATGTAGCTGATCGCGAACGAGGAAAAAGTCTCGCCGGGATGTCATTTTGCTTGCTCGCGGTCGCCAACTTGACGTTGAGGACCGCGAGCAAGAAAAAAATGACCCCTGCACTACTGTACGCATTTTGAACTATGCTATGTGCAGTTTACGTAGTGCAAGCGTAGTGCTTTGCCCAGGGTTACACAAAACGTAGCCACTTTCTAAAAGAGTGGTTTCTGAACACACAGTGACAAAACCACCTTCACAGAAAGATGTGTTATGACACTGTGAGATCAAACATACTAAACTACACCTCTCCATTATAAACCTACAATAAACTAAGCTAACAAACACAACACCCAGCTTCCCCCATTCTGTTCTACGGGCAGGATGGCCTTTCAGCAATGAAGAACAAAATGGAGTATTTTTCACTGTCCGAACATAACACACACCTTAAGCTATCTCCTGCATTTTATCTACACTGCACCATGCCCAGGGATTACCTGGGACTTACCACAGGGGTGCCCAATGTGTATGTAAAAGGGAAAGTCAAGCCTGGCAAGTGGCTGCACTTGTCAGGACAACATGCTAACTTAGCATTCTGCGCTCAGGCCCTACACTGCAGGTGTGAGTTCCCTTCTCTGCACGCCTTGCACTACTAGCCCTAGCGCACACAGTGCACATCACTAGAGACTTTACTAGTAAGGCAAACATACCAATCATGGCCAACCAATTACCATCAAATTTTACATAGGGAACACTTGTACTTTGACACTGATCAGCAGTGGCAAAGTACCCAAAGCATCTAAATTGGCAACTCTAGGTCAGGAAAATGGTCTGGGGGAAAGCAAACAGTTTAGGGAACTTTAGACAAAAAGGCCAAGTCCTATAGGGGAGCAACCTGGTTTCTGCTCTTAGAGAGAAGGGAAGAGTCGTTCAGGCCTTTGCAGTGATCATTGAAAAAGTTCAGCCTCCCATTCTTTTTTTTTTTTTACTTTGGGGCTTTGATCAGTAGTGCAACAATAGGAAGATGGAACACAACTAAAATGATCAGAAGACATGGGAGTCCAACACATGGAGGAGCAGGACCAAGAGGTCCAGGAAGATTAGGAAAAAAGTCAGAACCTAGAATACCAGAAAAAGAGGACCAGTGAGAGAAGGAACAGGAGGTCAAGACCAGGATGACCAGAGACAGGAGGACTTGACTGGAAAGCTAGGAACAGGACAGCTACAAGGAAGAGGAACAGGATGGACAACTAGGAGGTCCAGTGTACGGAGGACCATGGCTAGCTAATGTAGACCACAAGGATAAGGAGCGGGAGCTTCAAGGCAAGGAGGATCAAGGCTACAAATTGAGGAACACTAGCAAGTCAGGAGCAGGAGGACTGTGGCAGTAGAATAAAAGGATGAGAATACTCGAAGAATTTGAAACAGTGGCCGGTGCCAATAATACCAGAAGGACCAGAGCCAGGGGGGTCAGGAACAGATCAAGGAGGACTAGGACAATCAGAGCAAAGAAGACTACAAACAGGGCTCAGAGTGCCAGAAGGGACCAAGACCTTGGTAGCAGATGTTGCGCAATCACGCTGAGCACTCCAATTGTTTCCTTCTTGAAGCCGTTAAGTCCCAACTCCCTCCAGAACCAGCCAACAGAACAAGGCTTCAAAATACACTTGCTAAATTAACTTGTCCTCAAGGGAAAGGGGAAGTGGATAGAGAAACAAACAAACAAACAACAAACGCTGGTCTTGTTCTGTCGTTGTTTCTCTTTGAAGTGTTCTGGACTGGTTTCGTGTCTTGGTTACTTGCATGTGATTTTCTGAATGTCACAAAACATATAATGAATACTGAATTCCTGAAAACATGGTTCACAATGAATTATACAGTCTCATTCATTGAATAATCATTACCAACCATTGAAAGACCGGCCCTTGTATACACTTCGCTGGGTCTGGAGGGTTTCTTAGTTCTTGACTACCTCCTTAAAAATAACAACAGGAATATTTCTAAAGATATCTTTCTAATACCAGCTTTAAGTGGTTAGTAAGAGTTAGTTATTAGAATAACACTTGCACCCCATGCACATACCTTGAAAACCCAGCTTGGATGTCGAAAAATGGGGTCTGTAAAACAAACAAAAGAAAGCACAACTCCCTACTCTAGTAATCCCTAGAGTTACGTGCACAATTAGCAATGCTCAGCCTATTTACATCATAAACAACTTTGCATTAACCTCAGCTTATTTGGATCATAAGCTAGTAGCACATCTTCATATCTAGGTTATTAATTGTTCTTGTTTCCCAGAAAACCATAGCTCAAATATAGCATCATTCACAATAAATAACTCTTGAATTGCCTTGGGCTTGTTGCAAAACCTAAATCACAATCACAGTACTAGGTTTACAATACTCAGTTTACAATACTCGATTTTAATAAGAACAAGAGATTCTGTGCGTATTGTCTCTAATATGTAGCGCAATGTTATTGCCTGTGTTGCTAAGCAACCTTGAATCTTACTGTCCTTCTTCTTTTTCTTTTCTAGTGTTCGTGTTCTGGAGATGGCCCAACAAGAAGATTTCCGGAGAGCATCTGGAATGGCCACCGGCTCGCTGGAGATCCGTCCTGGAGAGGTGAGTTTAAGCGGAAGGAAAATGGGAGGTAGCGGAGAAAATAGGCAGATGAGGAAGGAGGGAGGAGAGCGGGTACAAGACGGAGTGCGGGAGCTAGGCGGAGTACCGAGCAGGGCGGAGGAGGGTTTAAGGCAGCGGGAGGTGATTGCAAAGCGGGCCGCAGAGTCCAGGAAGGTGCCGGTAGGAGTTGGCTGGAGCGCTCGTCGTGAAGCGATGCAAAGAGACGAAGCATCGTCACGAACGCAAGTGTTCCTTTTATAAGTTCCGCAGGTTTCGATTTAAAATTAGCATATTATACACGTGGAGCCCAACCTGCTTCCAATACACGTGCTACGTTTCCTGAACACTGACTTCATGCAACACCAAATAATCAACAAGCATTGGTATCAGCAATGACCTGAACAAGGGTTTATAATTGTGTGCCCATAAAACACCTATGGAGCTAATAACAGCGTGAGCATGTGTACCCTTCACAGCAGAGCCTGGACTATAAAGTGAAGAAGAAACACAAGGACCTGGGGTAGCAGAATCAGGTTGAGGAAGATCTAGAAGTCCAGGATAGTCAAGTCAGGTAGACCAAGAGGGCTATACCGATATGTACATAGAGTCAAGTCAAAAGTGACAACGCCCAGGAGTATCCAATTAAGGATGACCAGGTTCAAGACCCTAGAAGTCAAGTACTAGTGGGTTCAGTGTCAGAAGGACCACAAGGAATAGGGCCTAGATGTCCAGGACACCCCAAACCAGTAGGACAATAATGAAGATGGAAAGATCAAGGAGGGCCAAGCACGAGAGGCCAGTTGGACCAAGGGAACCAGCAGAATCAGAACCTAAAGTACAAATAATCAGGTGAACTGGGTGAGAAGAACCAGGAGGACCAGAGCCAAGAGGACCAGGAATGAGCAGGACAAAGAAGGCCAGGGGAGAAGGGACCTGGAAGGACCAGGATGGCCAGGTGGACCAGGAAGACTAATCATGTAAAGAACCAAACAATGAGAATCAGTAGCAAGAGGATCAAGTCCACTGGACACACAATTAGGAGGGAGACATTGACAGTGGGGACCAGGCATAGGAGGACTTGGGTTAGATATACCAGAACCAGGGTAGGAGGACTAGGACATCAGAACCTGATTGATGAAAAGCAGGGCTCAGGCAACCAATGCAAGAACGAGAAGAGGTGATTGCCAAAACAAAAAATATCCAACCTCAGAGGATGAGAAAGTTCAGGAGGTTCCAGAAAGGAGCAAGTCTCGAAAGGACCAGAAGCATGAGCACCAGGCTCCTTGAAACCAGTACTAGGGTGACCAAGTTTAAGTGGACCGGAGCCAGGAGGAATAGAACAACCTTAAAAAGGAGGATTTGGAACTAGCCCAAGAGTGGTATGAGGATCAGGAGGCACAGAAGGACCAGGAGGACAAAAAGAAAACCAGAACCAGGAGGCGTATTTGAGTCTGAGCTACATGTGCCAAAATCTTCCTCTTATAAAGGTTCTTGGTCATGCATCTTAGAAGCCCTCACCCTAAAGACTCTCACCTTTTACAGCCCACTTAAAGCATGATGGGCAGTATGGACTCAAAAATCTCAGCATACAAAGTGAATAAAAAGCCAGGGCTGTTACTGAAAATGCTTACCTTATGATGTAGTCAATGGAACCAGTGTTCAAGTCGGTACTGCACCTCCCTGGGCAGCCACCAAGGCAGTTCTTTGCTATTTACTTTAGTTCTCCTGTATGGCTTCCGCCATGACATGCCTACGAGCTCATTTAGACCTTGCACAGTGTTCTACACCAGCCATTATGAGGCAAATCTGGGCTTCCTTCTTGTGCGGCCGCAGGTGGTCTCAGAAGAATCAGTATATGAGGAATCCTTGTAACATGGCAGATACATGGATGAAATTCTTGTAAATATTATTATATTTTAGGAAGTCAAGGGCACATTTTCTTGAATGGGATAATTAATTTTATTTCCTTATTCGGTGTATTTTATCCCGAGGAAATATGATGGGGTTTTTACTTGTGGTACTTTGAGGGTTCACGTCCTAGAAAATTTAAATATAAAGAGGCTGAACTGATTTCATGTGTCATCCCAACTTTGCTTGTTGTTCACTCATTTGTTTCTTTTTACATGCTTCATTTTCTTTCTTGCCTCTTGTTTAATAATGTAGTAGATGTCAGCATCATTCTGCGTGCCCTGTGGATTGGCCAGAAGCTTTTTCCTAGACACCAGTTTATTTTCCTTCCTTCCGTATATTGGCTTCCAATTGAACCTTCAGGTACCGTGCTGCATCCTGGAGCCTGAGGTTGTTCCTGGAGGTAGCACGCACTTTCTTCAAGCCAAGAAGGTTTGAAGCCGTTGGCTAGAAGGGCTTCCCTTGACAAGGGGTGCAACACATGACGTGGGCCACTGGGCAACCAGCTGGTGTAATTCGTGTTATTTCGCGTTATGCTTGGTATGCAAAGTTCCCGAAATCACACCATTATGTCACTTTGTGTAATTATGTGGCATTCGCTGTGAAAAATTTCCTCCAAGTTTGCAATTCACAGTAAAAAATTACCGCAAAGGCATGGGAAAATAGAACTCAATTGGCTATTGAATGCGGTGCGTAATTTTCCATAATTACACAAAGCACACCTTTAATTAGCACGTGTAACTTTTTTCTTTCTCCTTGGAGAAAATATTTAGTGAAGTGCAAAACCACTTCCAATACATTCACATTAAATGTTGTAGTGTTCCCTCCATTGTCTCACCCTAGATAATCTCTACGCCTGCATTTGACAGGATCATATTGACATATGTTCAGGGTTAGATAACTACTTTTAAGCGATATGTGGATACAGACAAACTTATGAACTTGTGGAAGTTGTGGGTGTTCACCTAGCTCGATGTGTGGTGCCCCACCCAGAAACTCCCACAATCCCGCATAACAGCAGCGTTTCTATCTGTTTAAGTGGACCCTACGAACGTAGAATTCCTTTTATGTTTTTTCTGTGAGCTAGGATATGGAATTCACGTTTGCTATTTTTGAGTACCTAACTGACATCTTGCATGTACATTTCTTTGCGATGAGGCCTAGAGTCTTGGCATTGCAGATGAGTAATCTAGACCCCTGCTAACATGTTTTCATGGTTGTAATTTTCTGTCAGAAATGGTCTTCTGCATAACGTCTACCAAATTGAAATAAGGATTTGCAATTAAATATGCATATGCGTTCTTTATAATAGTTTTCAGGTTCATATTTGCAAGCTAAGAGAGTCAAATGTGTTTGTGATTACATTAGTAATAATCACAGTAATAGATGAATATTATAGAACGTGTTGGTTTCTTCTGTTGTGGAAAGTTGGAGAACCGGTGAGCTGGGTGTGTGCATGATGCAACAATTATTTTCGTATTTCAAAAATGACCCAAGCTCCTTGTGCTGCACAGATAGGACACTTGGACAGTAGGCATTATAGGATTACCCTCTTTTCAGAAAGTATTTTCAGTGCGGAGTTCTCTAATAGTGACTGCTATAACAAGGATGTAGTCACTGGGGACTGGGGAGCAACTGAGTAAGTCACCGTGAGATATGCAAGGGGTGTAATTAGTTGGGAGCAAGCTACTTTCCAATCCATCTTACACTTTGTGTGTCTATATTTTGCCCGAGTGGTGTGGGACGGTATTGTTGGCTACATAAGCACCACTTTCTGCTGTGCAAGACTATGTTAATGGCTGCAATCTGGTGTACTGTATAGTGGAACTCCAGTTGTTATTGGGGGAACTGGCCATGATTGTTCATTAATAAATATTTCACAGCTAATGCTTTATCTGTATTATGATTATGAACATGCACGCTCAATCAGGGCACTGCATTGTGCCTGTTGTATGTGATTGCACTGTCCTAAGTGCATATCTGTAACTCAGAATGTCTCTGCGTTAATGCATGAGCTAGAGGCCTTGAAGGACTGGACTATTTAAGGCCCAGCGGTGCCAGGGAACAACACCTAAAACCTTTATGGGATACCTGTTCTGGCGCACTAAAGACAGAGACACGGGAGACTTCCTTCGGCGTCAAAGATCAGCGTTTATTACTGCAGGGAGGCAAAAGTCACGAGAAGTACAACTACATGTAGTTCTGAGAGTCTGCTTCAAATTGCATTTGTGGGTCGCTCTCTTTTATACAAGATCTTGTCATTTGCACAATATGTAAGCAAAAGGTTACAGCTCAGTTCCCACAGTAAAATTCAAAAGGATCGCTTTTATGTATTCAGAACCCCGGAACATAATTACATTAACATCACCAGTTCCAACTGTAAAAGCACATCTTCCCACCATTAGGTACATTCCACTTGAGTTGTAAATGAGCAAGAGAAAGAGACAAGAACAGCTGCAGGGAAGTCAGACAGCAGGGAGGAGAGAGTGTGAGGATAATATTGGATGCGTAATCGTAGCTTAAAAGGGCTTGATCCCAGCACGTGCGAGGCTGAAACAATAGACCGGCACGGCAGAATCACCTTCGAGCGGAGGCAACTGCTTTAGCAGTGTCCTCCCCCTACTCATAAAAGACGCATGAAAAGGCATATGCTTCTTCCGTGAAGCTTGGGAACAAAAGGTCACGATGCGGACAGTTGCCTGTTCGCTGACTACGTGAGGGCAAGAAACAAAATGGATGCCGTATCTAAAATGGAACCCAAGGGGCCAGATGTAGAAGCACGTAAATAAGGCGAACCATGCCAGGTAGTGTAGTGAAAACGCGTACACTTACTGAACACGTCATTTACGGTTCATAGATACCTCACTCGTCCATATTCGGCGATGCCCAAAACGTCGTAATGATTTTCACGGAACCCTCAGACGCTCCTTTTGCCCTCATGTAGGCAAGAACTAGTCGAAGTCGGAGTCAATCTCCATTCTCATCAGATCATTCAGATGTTGTTGGAACATAATTCTATCCATCAATGCCTCTTTGGTAACAGATGGCCTTCTTATACACGTTGTAGCGCAAAGGCCACATAAGGCAGGACCACACTGTACACAAAGACCACACGTGAACAGAAACGTCACAACAACCCCTATAACCATGAGAATCTTCCAACCCCAAGTCGACATTAGATCCCAAAACCATCCTAGAAGCGTCCAATCTCCCTCGTCCACGTGTATGGACTCCGAGATTCTGTGCAACTTGGAGATGGCTTGATAAACCGTTGGAGCGTTATCCGGTATGAATATGCAGCAGCTCGAATGGATGACTTTGCACACACCACCTCTATCTGCTAGAACAATGTCTAGAACCATACGGTTCTGTAACGTCATAAGCCTATCCGCTTGAAGCTCTGCTGTCAGATTACCAAGGGCGCTTGCAGTTATGTTAGCGGTTGACTCTACTACACGAGTTAACTGTCTCAGATTTCTGCTATTGACCATAGGGCCCCAAAACGGTAGAAAACCCTTGAAGAAGTCTCCTGCTTCTTGACCGGACGTATCCTCTTTACTAATGACGCCTCTCACAACTCTGATTTTGTGATAGTCGGCAGCAACAGTGAAAGTCGGGGGCAAGAGATTTGCAATATAGCAGGTACCTGAGAAGTCATGAGGTAACCACGTATATGCTCGGTCATAACATACAAAATAGGTACCCTTGGCAGTCAGAAAGACAGGGGAAAAGAGCATCGGTAGAACGTAAGTATCCACACAAGCACTCTTCCCAAGCTGGGCTCTTGGATTTCGGCCACGACCTTGCAGACAAAAGTGGCCCAGGTGAGGTACAATCCAGATCGGAGATGAGCTTTTAAGCTGCCTATCACCCACGGATATACTATACTCAGCCTCACTAAGGTACTTATAGGCCTGCACTTCCTCCTCTGGGATGAGCGAAGCATCAAAAATGTCTCTATCTAGATCAGCCATCGCTATCGCCAGAGACTTATGGTACGGGCCAGGACCAAAGCTTGCTGAGCGTGGCTCTCGATGGGGGTAGGAATCTAGTGCACTACGGAACATGATTTGGAATGCCCGAGCTGACCCTTGGGGGCTGTACGGAAGAACCAAATATGGGATACCCCTGTCCATGGTATGTGGCATTAGCCCACACACCCAACAATTTGTAGTATTTACCACCAACTGATGCTGATGCAAAAGTTGCACAAAGGAATTGTTTCTAAATTCCGCACGTCTGACTTGCTCATGTTGGGGCAGTAGGTGAAAAGAATGTGGAGAAACAGTAGAGACGAAATTTAGATCGTGAGAAGGAGAGGTAGGTAAGGCAGAAGGCAGTAATGATTGAAAACCAAAATATACTCCACCCACCAGTAGCATAAAACAGTTAGGAACAACATGAAAACCTGTAATAAAAAACATTTTGTTCGAAATGTGCTGTACAATTTAGATCTTTGCGCCGTCTTTTCCTCTAGCTTCGACAGCTTGGAGAACTCCATCCTCTAACAACCGTCCGCAACGTTCTTGACGCACTTCGTTCTGAGTAGCGATTATCAATTCCCAGGAGTTCCCAGAAATTGACAAAAGAAATTGACCTAATGTCAATAACTGCTAAACAGAAAGAAGTACCCGCGCGGCCCTACGGCCAACCCAGATGGCAGGTTTTAATCAGTTAAATAATCAATTTTATATACGTCTCCTAGCTGTTCTGGAAAAGAAATACATGCATAATAAAATGTTCACAATCGTCAAGGCAAAATGTGAGGGGGTATTTTGAAATCAAAATAATAAAAAAATTATTCATCTTTATTGCGTGTACGAAGAAAGTATCGGTTTCTTCCGGGTCGAGTCTGATCTTCAAACAGTGGATTGGATGGCGAAAGAGTGTTCGATTGTTCAGGCAATTGTTCAGTACTTGAATTCTTCAATGGAGATGGAAAGGAAATTGTTTGAGAGGAATCAACAGGGGTGTCAGATAAAATTGAAGTGATCCCTATGGGCTGAGCTTCGCTAAATGGGACAAAGCGCTGGGGAACGTCAGTTTCAGACGAGGAAAAACCTTTACGTATCCATGTGTCTGCCGGCAGAGGAAGCGGAACCTTCTTGGTGTGGGTGGCATGCACCCAGTGTTTCCGTCCCTCCAGCCGAACCGCCGTCCTCGTGGCTAGTAGCACCTGGAAGGGTCCCACAAATCTCGGCTCAAGGTGACAGTTTCGTCCGAAATTACGGGTGAGGACCCAGTCCCCTGGTTGGAGCCGATGACCAGGACCCTCTGTTTGTGACGGCAGAGCCTCAAAGACCTGTTGATGAATCAAACTCAATTTAGCAGTCAGATCATATAGATAATCGATCAACATTGGATATTCAAGTCTGCTAAACTCTTTAGGCCTCGGAACCCCCCAAATGTTCGCAGGACGGCCGAACACAATCTCATATGGGCTAAGCCCTACTCGAGAGTGTACAGTAGCCCTGGTCAATAAGAGAGCTAGAGGCAAAGCGTCGGGCCATGATAAACCAGTCGTTGCCTGGATTTTAGCAAGCTTCAATTTCAGGGTGCCATTATATCCTTCCACCAAACCTGCTGACTGAGGATGATTAGCACTATGAAATTTTTGGGATATTCCTAAACCACGACACACACTCTTCATCACACTTCCCACAAACTCACTTCCGTTGTCCGACCATACAATCCGAGGCATGCCGTACCTGGGGAAATACTCTTTGAGCAGAATTTTCGCTGTGGATAGAGCAGTATTATCCTTAAGAGGGTAAGCCTCAATCCATCTGGAGAATGCACAAACCACGACTAACACATACTTCAAATTGTTGCATCTCTCCATGTGGATGAAATCTAACTGAATAACTTCGAAAGGACATGTAGGAGGGGCAAAATGACCAGGTGGAGTGGGGGTGCCCTTACCGGGATTATGCATCAAACATACCATGCAATTCTTAACCACTCTCTCTGCACATTTAGTAATCCCCTCATTCTTCCATACAGGAGACAACAACTTGCATATGCCCTTCGAGCTAATATGTGCTGTGCCATGGGCCATTGTAACAACAGCAAGCACATATGCATCCGGTAACATCCATCTCTGTTTCTCTGACAAGTCAACCCAACATCCATTCTTGTCTAACTTTCCCGTGCTTTCTTTCCACTTAGTCTTTTCCATTTCAGTGGCCTCATTCTGTATTTCCTTCACACTTTCAACTGTGTCCTCACACATGCTAGTCTCGGCTGGCCATCTTACCGAATTCGCAATGTACATTCGATTTGTCAGATCTCTAGCTGTCTCTTTAGCAGTTTCGTCTGCAAACGCATTACCATGACCAACATCATCTGTCACTTTTCGGTGCGCGCTACATTTAATTATGGCCACCTGCTTAGGCAATGTAAGTGCATCTAAAAGGTCATTCACAAGCTGTCCATGCTGAATCTTCGTACCATGCGACGTAAAAAATCCTCTTTCTTTCCACAATCGCCCAAAAATATGTGCCACACCAAAAGCATACTGACTGTCTGTAAACACATTCACCCGTTTTCCTCTAGACAACACACACGCTCTCGTCAAGGCAATCAACTCAGCTGCCTGAGCCGACTTCTGACTCAATCTCGCAGTTTCCACAATCGTACTCAACGTTACTACAGCATACGCAGTCGTCACATCACCATTCGGTAACTTAAAACAGGAACCATCAACATACAAAGTACCATCGGGATCTACCAATGGAGTATCTTTTAGGTCAATACGACCCTTCGTTTCTTCTTCAGTTCTCAGATAACAGTCATGTGGTGCTACATCACTTGACTCCGTGTTGATCGGCAATAATGTTGCTGGATTCAACACATTACACCGTTTTATCCGTATGTGACTAGCCAGTAACGTCAGCTCATACCCAGACAACCTTGCGCTCGTCAAATGTTGAGTTTTCGTTCGGTTCAAAAGAGTGTCAACTGCATGCGGAACCATCACCGTAAGCATATTATCCATGACCAGACCTGCGGACTGTCCAGTGGACGCCGCAGCTGCCGCTGTTGCTCTTAAACAACTCGGCAAAGCTCTAGCTACTGGGTCTAAGGTCGAAGAAAAATATGCGCATGGGCGCTGTTTGTCACCAAATTGTTGCGCCAGAACACTCAACGCATAACCATCCCTCTCGTGAACGTACAGTGTAAACGGCTTACTGTAATCAGGAGTACCTAACACAGGAGCCGAACACAACGCATCACGTAATTCTGAAAAACCTTTTTGACACTCTTCAGTCCAGGGCAAAGGAGTCGGAACATCCTTGCAGGTGAGAGCTAACAATGGTTTCGCCAATAGTGAAAAATTTGGGATCCATTGTCTGCAGTATGACGTGATACCTAGAAAGGCACGTACATCTCTCTGAGTTTTTGGCACAGTCATTTGGGTAATCGCTGCAATTCTTTCTGGGGTCAACCTTCTCCCATCTTTTGACAATAAGTGACCTAAGTAGGTTACTTCTTGGCAACAATATTGCAGCTTGGAAGGTGACACCTTGTGATGTAAGTCACATAAATGCCGCAACAACGATACTGTAGCAGTTCTACAAATATCTTCGGTATCAGCAGCTACCAACAGGTCGTCAACGTACTGAATCAAGGCTGCGCCTACCGGTAATATAAATGAATCAAGTTGACTTTTAAGTGCTTGACTGTAGATCGACGGACTCTCACAATAGCCCTGTGGTGCGCGTTTCAATCTAAAACTGCGACCACCTAATGAGAATCCGAATAGGTCTCTGCTTTCCTCAGCAATCGGGATACTAAAGAAAGCATTCTTTAGGTCGATCACCGTGAACCAGGAGGCAGACGCTGGAATCAGGGTCAACAAAGTCGTGATATCAGGGACCACGGGGAACTGTGGAATCACGATTTTATTTACTTCTCTCAAATCGATTATGAAACGGTACACAGGAGGTTTAGATGTATCAGTTCGTTTTAAAATGGGTAACACAGGACTATTACACACATTTCCCCGAGTTTCTTCAACGACATCCTTTTCGATCAGATCGTGTACAATCGTTAATAGCGCCCGTTCTCCCTCAATGGAGATACGATACTGAGGTATACGTGGCAATCGCACATTTGGTTTCAGCTTGATCATATAAGGTGGGATGTCCAAGAGACCCACGTCATTGGGACCTGTGGCCCATAGAGACGCAGGAAGGGAGCTCAATTCCGGCGGGAGTTTATCGATCGACAAGTACATAGGAGAGATTACTCTCCGACCTAATGTAAGCTCCACTCCTTCAGGAGAGCAATACAATGTTGCATATAACCGTTTTAACAAATCCAAGCCCAGAAGATTCTCACCACAACCAGTAGATAAAATCAATGGAGCCTCCAGCTCACGAGGGCCAATTGTAAGGGGTAAAGGGCTAGAGACAGGATTGCTAACAGGGGCGCCAGAGAATCCAACGGAAACATTTGTTAAGCCGGACAAAGGTGCGCCAGGGAGTTTCGAATGCATGATGGAACTTTTCGTCGCACCAGTGTCTAACAAAAAAGGCTCAACTATGCCAGATGTAGCAACTGCGACGTAAGGCCCACTCTGATCAACCGGAACTGATACTACTCCCTCTCTCTGTCGGTGGCTGTCCTAGTAACGATCGTTTACAACAGTCTTATGTTCAACGTAATAGTCGTCCACATAATACTGCGCTGATTTATCGGACCTTACATTTCGCTGGTCAAAACAATTAATCGCGTCCGAGGACGTATTAGGGCGCTCAGTCTGATTTTGAAAGGTACCGCGCCCTCTACCTCGAGATGCTTGTTGAGGACCACCACGACCCCCTCGTGCCGATACACCATTAAGGCGATCACGTAAAGCCGGACAATCATATTTTATATGTCCCTCTCTTCTACAATATGCACACTGGTTATACCCAAGCATAGATCTGAAGTCAGAGGAGTCAGGACGTGACTGTATTCTGGAGGATTGCGATTGTGGTCTATATTGATGTTGCGAATCATTTTGATTTGAACGTGGAGGATATGCTTGCTGCAACAAAACCTTCGTTTTGAGCTCCTTCGTTTTCTTATCTACACGATCACTTTCTTCTTTTTCCCTATTCTCATAATATTGAGCCATCGCTAATATCTGTGCAGTGGTTGAAACAGCCCATGCACTTTCTGAATTCTTCAATTTGTTGCATAGTTCAGGTAACAAATTTAACACAAACTTATCAACGAATAACCGCTGACCTCCCTCAGTGCTCATATCCTGACCACTATGATCGACAAATGCTTCCTCGAACCTAGTAAAGAAGTCCGAGACACTCTTGTCTTTCTTTTGCTTACAAGCTGATAATTTATCCCAGTTCACCCTCATCGCTGGCATGAGAGTTTTCATAAGTGTAATTATTCTCTGAGGTAGATCCGTAATTAACTGCTCAGGCTTAGCCCCACCAACTTGTCGGCCATCAGCTGCTATTAGTGCAGCCCAATCACCGCCTAACTCATTCGCATGATTTTCCTGACGAATTTTCGCCCAAACCGGTTGTGGCACAACATTACCGAACAGCATGTCGATGTCAGCAAGGTTCATAATAGTAGCATCTACCAATTGGGACAACTCCTTATAGTAACCCGCCGGATTCTTGCGTGGATCAGGCAAAGATTGTTTCACCTGCAAGACTTCTGATCGCTTCCATGGGAGGTGTATCCAAACTCTTTGGAAATGTGGAAGAATCGGAGGATTAGCAGCAGGAGCACCTGGCATGTATACTGGCGGAACTTCTCTCATGGGATACTGACCAGGAGCCGCTTTCCAAGTTTCTAAGTCGTCATCATTAAATGACACCCGAGAAGGCACTGTGGATCTAAAGGATAACAATCGCTCTAAGGCACGTCGTACATCGCCACCTACAATCATACCGCTCGAAAATTGACTCTGAAGTTCAATCATATCGAGCGGTACGTTATCTAAATTGTCATTATACCATTCTTCCCTCAAAAAGTTACACATTTCTTCGAACACGAATCTCTGTGTTGGCTCATTAAACTGAGAAAACGTCTCGAAAACCATGCGTGGAGGGTAGTTGGCAGGATGTCGTATCCACCTATGTGCCATTGTCACTAACGTCTCTTTTTCCCTTCCACTAGGGATCTGTCTCCGTCTTTGGGGAGTTTCAGAAGTAGCGGATGGAAATAACTGACCAGAAAGCGGTGAATAAAGGGTAGCAACAGTGTTAGGGATACGATTACGAACAGAAGGAGAAAGGAGAACAGGAGCCACAACGTTTGAAGTGACGGCAGACACAGCAGAAGCAGGCAAGATAGTCGGGGTGGCAGGGACAAGAGGCTGAGAAGGTACAGGCAAAGGAGCAGTAGGAATAGAGACAGGTGGTGGGACAAACGTAGGACCAACAACGGGCTGACCCGCAGCCGCCGGAACAACAGGAGGGACAACAGGAGGAACAACAGGCGGAACTACAGGAGGAACTACAGGGGCTGTAGCACCCTGTGCATAAGGAGGTGGCGATTTAATCAAATACGCTAACAAGGGATCCTCCTTTAAATCCTCTTCTTTCTTATCCTGACTAGTTGGTAAAACCGGATAACATTTGTCTATCCTCATGTGATGCAGTCTAGTGGAAACTTCTATTTCTTTTTCTTCTTTATCTCGCTGACATTGTTGTACAACTTGCATTATCGGAACAATCCCTTCTCTTCTATCCTTTTTAAGCTGTTTGATTTCTTTCTGCTTGGCCTCTTTACGCCACAACCGAAAGGAATCAAACATAGCTGGCCTAGCTTTCTGTTACAACCAGTTGGTGCATTCCATACACCCCCGTTATCTGATGCATGTTGGTACTGTCCATAGTGAAGCTTATGATAGAATGTTGATAAGAATCTCCAGTGAGGAGAGTGGATGGCCAATAAAGAAGACGTGTACCTAAAGTTGTGTGTTATTCATTTGGTACTTCTTTACTTCCAACACTGGCGACGGACCTGCGCAGGGGGCAGTGTGGCCATTTCCCCTTTGAGTGCTCTCTCAACACGGAAGCGTCCTGTATTGTGCTCGTTTGGCTTTGGTGCTCTACAGAGAGGAAAATACTTAAGAAGTGAAGGAGTTTTCATACCTGAGAAGCGTAGGACTTCAGGACGGTTAACACCTCGTTTCCTAGTCGTCGACTTCAGCTGTACATCGTCGACAGGTCAGAATCCTTTTCCTCTGGTCTCCGTTACAGCTTGGTGGAGGTCCGCTTTGGTTCTAGTTTGTTCCCAGCCTGGCCGCTTTTGCTCATGGCTGGTGTGCGATTCCCGCCCCGAGCTACGCATATATCACGGAGCTGCAGTTGAAAATTCCTGTCATCATCTTCCAGTGAGGGCGCGTCTGGAGATTTGCCGGCAAGGTAGTGTCTCAGCTCTGCAGCGCCTCACATGAAATCGACCGCCTTTCTTTTCTGCGCAGGAGCGTGACAGATAAGCAGCAGTTGAATTTCTGTCATCATCTTCCATTGAGGGCGCGTCTGGAGATCTGACGGCAAGGTAGTGTCTCAGCTCTGCAGCGCCCCACATGAAATCGACCGCCTTTTCCTTCCTGCGCAGGAGCGTGACAGATAAGCAGTGTTCCACAGCGCCCCACATGAAAGCGACCGCCTTTCCTTCCTGCGCAGGAGCGTGACAGATAAGCAGTGTTCCAGACCTGCACCAGCGTTTTGTATTTTCACCGCCCATTTTTCTGTCAGTTTCCGACTTGCTTTTCTTTCTGGCAGATCGTTTCAGGAGCGTGACTGTGGGAGCAGTGCTCAGCTTTGCATGCCCAGTGGAATTTCACCGCCCAGTTCCTGTCAGTTTCCTGACACTGTTATCTGGTCATGGCAGAGTGTTTCTGTGGGTTCGTGTAGAAAACGTTTTTCCTTATATTTTCTAAGGAATATGTGGAAGTGCCTGTCTTTGGTTAGAAAGCACAGTTTTACACGTTGAGGCTGTTTTAGATCACATAAGATGCCTCAGGACTTGGTCATGAAGTAAGTTCATGTATTTGTATCACAGTAAGCGCTGCATCAGAAAATTACTGAACATTACTCATGTTGGAAGGCCTTTACAGTTTGTGAACGCGCTACGACTGAAATTTACTGAACAATACTCCTGGTTGAGGGCCACTATAGTTTGTGAACTACTTAGGGACCTTGTCCATTTCCTTGGATTGTAGTTATTCCAGAGTGTATATTAACATTAGTACTAGAGGTCAAGTTAACCATGGCAGCCGCAAGTATGAATCAACCCCCACCATTCTTAAATGACATAGGAGAACCCGAGATAAGTTGGAAGGAATGGGTGAAGCTTTTTGAGTCTTACCTTATAGCTATTGGGGGGCAAAGATTTAATTCTATAAGGAAACAACATATATTACTCCACAATCTGGGTGTGCAAGGGCGTAAAGTATATGAGAATTTACCTGTACCTGAGCAAGATGCTAATGCAGTGGGGGAAGTGGATGTATTTATGCAGACCATGGAGAAATTAGAGAAACATTTTGGGGATAGGATCAATGTGGTCCTGGAGCGCCATAAGTTTTTTAAGCGTTGTCAAGGGAAGCAGGAGTCAGTTCAAAATTATATTGCAGTTTTGTGGGGGCTGACTCAACTATGTGAATTTGGGGATCTCACCGACTCTCTAATAAGAGATCAATTGGTGAGGTGTACAAATAATCCACGTATCCAGGAGAAGTTGTTAGCTAAAAATCCAGGGTTGAAGGAAGCTGTTGAAATAGCTAAGTCAGTGGAGCACACGGCGAGGTGTGTCAAAGAGATGAGACCTGAAAGGGACGTTGTAGCTACCATAAGTGATTCAGAAGAGAGTTTAGATGTTTATAAAATAAAGTTTAGGGAAAACACTAGTACTAAAATAGAACACAGAGAGAAGGGCCCTAAGTGTTACCGGTGCGGTAGTAACAACCATTTCGCCACCTATTTCCAGTGCCCTGCCAGGTATGTCACTTGCAAGAAATGCAATAGAAGAGGGCATTTTGCCAGGGTGTGCCGTGATGGCGAGTTACATTCAAAAGAAAATGAAAGAGGAACTGAAAGGGGTACAAATAGAGAAGTAAAATGTATTGAACAGAAAATGGAGAAGTTTATTTTGCAAGTAAAGGATTTTGATGACACTGTAAATTTCATTTACCCTAAATGCGATGTATTAATTGACGATCAATGCATTGAAATGTTTGCTGATTCTTGTTCTCCTTTCACTTTGATTAATAAGGATGATTATGTTTCCATGGAGGGTAATAAGATGGCTGACCTTAAGAACCCTGATATTTCCCCTTCAGGTTACAATAAGGGCAATATACCCATGCTAGGAATGAAGGAGGTGCGGATTCAATTTAAAGATAGGAAAACTTATGGAACAATATATGTAGTCAAGTCTGGTTCAAATCTGTTGGGGTGGGTTCACCAGAAAGAGTTGGGAATCATTTTAGACCCCAATAGTCCAGAACAAGTCTTGCTTACTGCAAATTTTCCAGGAAGTGAAAAGATTTGTGATGAGTTCTATCCACTTTTCAAGGAGGAGCTAGGTTGTCTGCACAACTTCCAGCATAGGATCAAGCTAAAATCTACCGCCAAACCTGTGGTGCATGGTCTGCGCACCGTACCCCTCAAATTGAAAGAACCACTAGAAAATGAGTTGCGCAAGCTGTGTAATTTGGATATAATTCAGCCAGTGAGTTGTTCTGAGTGGTTGGCCCCTATTGTCCTTGCGGCCAAATCCAATGGGAAAGGGATCCGCCTCTGTGTGGATTTGCGCAGCTTAAATGACTGTATCTGGGTGGAGAGATATCCTTTGCCAGTTATAAATGAGATGCTAAGTACCATGGGTCCTGCTAAATATTTCAGTGTTATTGATTTGTCCATGGCGTACCACCAGATAGAATTACATCCGGATTCTAGGCCACTCACGGCGTTTATTACGCCGTTCGGAGCTTTCATGTTCAAAAGAATGCCGTTTGGGCTGGCATCTGCAGCAGCCATTTTCCAAAGAGCCATGCAGAAGATCCTTGAAGGAGTAGAGCACACCATGTGCTTTCAAGATGACATTTTAGTTTATGGTAAAGACTCTGAAGAACATGATAGTGTCCTAAGGCAGGTGTTCAGAAAACTCATGGATGCAGGGCTTACTGTAAAAAAAGAAAAGTGCAGGATCAAGGTGAAACAAGTGGAATACTTGGGTCATTCCATTACAGAACAAGGTTTCAGACCAAAAGGGAGTTTAATTCGTGCTGTGAAGGAAGCTCCGAGTCCACGAAATAAAGAAGAACTTAAATCTTTCTTAGGGCTCATGGAATACATGTCGAAGTATGTGGACAATTTCGCAACAAAGTGTGAACCAATGAGGGAAATGTTAAAAAAAGACAAGGATTTTGTCTGGAGTGAAGAACAAGAGGCTGTAGCTAACGCATTAAAGGAAGATTTAATCAACTCACCAGCACTCGGTACTTTTGACCCTACAAAAAAAAACATTCTTGCAACAGATGCATCAAACTATGGGTTGGGTGCCACTTTAGTGCAGAAGGATGGGAGTGAAGAAAAAGTGATTGCCTATGCGTCCAGGAGCCTTTCTTCCCCGGAGAAGAACTATTCTGCAATTGAACGAGAAGCCCTGGCATGTTTTTGGGCGGTCAGACATTTTAAATTTTTTCTATGGGGGATGAGGTTCACAATACGAACGGATCACAAGCCTCTTATATATGTATTTTCAGTGAGAGGCCTGGAAAACTGTACCCCACGTATTAGCAGGTGGATTCTAGGATTAGAACACTATAATTTCAAGGTTGAACATGTACCAGGCAAAGAGAATACTATTGCTGATTTCCTCTCGAGATCACCGCTGCCTGAGGAAGAAGGACCTGAGGAGGCTCTTGACAGCCCTATAATGATGATGAATTTTCCTGCCATCACAGAGAAAGAGTGGGAAGACAATATGAGAAATGACAAAGAACTCAAGGTGTTAATGGAGCAGATTAAAGGTGGATGGCCGAATAAGAAAAGAGATGTGGGTGAGGAACTGGAAGAATTCTGGGAAGTACGGAACGAATTAAGTACCATCGGAGGAAAAGTGTACCGGAATAACAGAATAATTCCACCCAGGGAATTGCGGAAGAGAGTCATCGACTTGGCGCACGAAGGCCACCTTGGGCGTAGTGCCACCAAAGCTAGAGTAAGAATGAATTTCTGGTTTCCCAAAATGGACAGTATGGCTGAGGAAGCTGTGAAAGAGTGTGGAGCTTGTGCCAAGAGTGACAAGTCCAAAACTATACACAAAGCGCCTCTTTCTCCAGTAGACGTCCCGACCAAGCCTTGGACCAAATTGGCTTTAGACATCATTGGTCCAATGCATTTGCTAGGTGTACAAAAAAAATTCATGTTGGTTCTGGTTGACTACACTTCTCACTGGGTGAAACAAAAATTTGTGCACAACGTCAACACCAGAGCAGTAGTACAATTTTTGAAAGAAGTGTTTGGTGAAGAAGGGTTGCCTTCCACATTAGTCACTGACAACGGGGTGCAATTCACCTCTGAGGAAATGCAGAGTTTTCTAGAGATCTCTGGAATTAAACACGAGACCACTGCTCTCTACTGTCCCAAAGCTAATGGCATGGTGGAGAGAGCTAACAGGGTCATCAAAGAGAATATCCAGCTAGCTGTTGTCAATGGACAAGATGTTGATAACTGTTTAAGAGAATGTCTGTGGGCCTATCACACGGCGCCCAATAAAACTACTGGGGTCTCTCCTTTCGTGTCTTTACGTGGCAGGGAGCCTAGTACCAAGTTTAACCCCTGTTGGTTAAAAGGGGGTGATGTCAGGGAGGTAGATTGGGAGGAGGCAGGTGAGAAAGTCAAACAACATCAAGCTATGTACAAACAGTGGTACGATAAAAAACATGGTGTGAAGTCTCAAAAGTGGGAAGTGGGGGACACGGCGCAAGCCAGAAGGAACATCAAGTTAGGATCTGACATCAGCAAGTTCTATTCCCCCAGTAAGATTGTTAAAGTGTTAAAAAATGTTGTACAGTTTGAAAATGGTCAATGGTGGAGTTTTGACCACATTGTAAAAGTACAGCCATAACCCTCCTTTGCAGGACCATGTCAGTATATTCTTGGGAGCTTTAGTTTGTTAATAGTTCCTGCCTATATACCTTGTCGATACTCATTATAAGGAAGGGAGATGTGTTACAACCAGTTGGTGCATTCCATACACCCCCGTTATCTGATGCATGTTGGTACTGTCCATAGTGAAGCTTATGATAGAATGTTGATAAGAATCTCCAGTGAGGAGAGTGGATGGCCAATAAAGAAGACGTGTACCTAAAGTTGTGTGTTATTCATTTGGTACTTCTTTACTTCCAACACTTTCCTTTTAAACAACTTAGCTTCAAGATTATCTAAAATCGCAAGTTCAAAACTTCCGTGCGGTGGCCAACTAAGGACACCATCTTTTTTCGTGTAACGGACCCAATATTTATTATATATAATAGGGCCCACACCATGTCGATTATAGAGCTCATTTATCGGAGTTCCAACTGGAGGTATCGGACACGAGTCCTCCAACCGGGAATCCTTGTTGCAACATTTAAAGAAACCAAGAAAACCACTATGGCTAGGCATCGTGCACACTAACCTAGTATCAAACTTCAAGGGTTACCGAAGTACTGAATCTTCGTGAAAGACAAAACCCTCGGTTTTTGGCAATTGCAACTGTCAAATAACAACTAAGAACCAACAACTAAGAACCACAAATGCAATGGAACCATGCAAACAACAAAGCTTCAACAAGCTGAAACAACAACTAAGGACTGGGAGCGACCCACAAATACTTAACTGAAAATACAATGGCGTCACCCGGAAGGCCCGTCTATCGTCTCGCTTGTACGAAAGGTCTACGCCAGGCGTCGAAAACAGGTCGACAGTCAGGGCATCGGTCCGTCGCAGCCGTCAGGAGGCGGGAATCTTCGCGGGAAAAATCTTCGGACCACTTATTTCGACAACAGGATCGATGAAGCGGGGTGCACCTTTTCCTCTGAGATTTCACACGAAGTTCCTCACAATCGTCAGGCTTTGGACCGGTACCGCCGATGTCGCCCCGCGTTGGGCGCCAACTGAAGGACTGGACTATTTAAGGCCCAGCGGTGCCAGGGAACAACACCTAAAACCTTTATGGGATACCTGTTCTGGCGCACTAAAGACAGAGACACGGGAGACTTCCTTCGGCGTCAAAGATCAGCGTTTATTACTGCAGGGAGGCAAAAGTCACGAGAAGTACAACTACATGTAGTTCTGAGAGTCTGCTTCAAATTGCATTTGTGGGTCGCTCTCTTTTATACAAGATCTTGTCATTTGCACAATATGTAAGCAAAAGGTTATAGCTCAGTTCCCACAGTAAAATTCAAAAGGATCGCTTTCATGTATTCAGAACCCCGGAACATAATTACATTAACATCACCAGTTCCAACTGTAAAAGCACATCTTCCCACCATAAGGTACATTCCACTTGAGTTGTAAATGAGCAAGAGAAAGAGACAAGAACAGCTGCAGGGAAGTCAGACAGCAGGGAGGAGAGAGTGTGAGGATAATATTGGATGCGTAATCGTAGCTTAAAAGGGCTTGATCCCAGCACGTGCGAGGCTGAAACAATAGACCGGCACGGCAGAATCACCTTCGAGCGGAGGCAACTGCTTTAGCAGTGTCCTCCCCCTACTCATAAAAGACGCATGAAAAGGCATATGCTTCTTCCGTGAAGCTTGGGAACAAAAGGTCACGATGCGGACAGTTGCCTGTTCGCTGACTACGTGAGGGCAAGAAACAAAATGGATGCCGTATCTAAAATGGAACCCAAGGGGCCAGATGTAGAAGCACGTAAATAAGGCGAACCATGCCAGGTAGTGTAGTGAAAACGCGTACACTTACTGAACACGTCATTTACGGTTCATAGATACCTCACTCGTCCATATTCGGCGATGCCCAAAACGTCGTAACGATTTTCACGGAACCTCAGCCTCACAGCTCAAAACATGAAGAGGGAACCTTTGCTCAGTGTTTCCAAGCTCTACTGTCTGCAGCTTCTGCACTCACTAGGAAAAAGTTCTTACCAGGATTTTTTCCCACAAGAAATTTAGATTTATTCTGGTGTGGTGTTTTGGGCCATGTCTCTGTATTTATCAAACCCTGTGTGCTAAACAAAGACACTCGGCTCAGTTATTGCTTTTCAAAATTAAGCATATTTTAAAATGCCAAGGCCCAAATCTCTACCACTTAAACAGCAAGGAGCCCACACGAATGAAATCACTGGTGTCCCAGAGGGTGTTTTCTAGTTTGATATTGAAAACAATGGGAACAAGGGCTCAGGTCACTGATGTTCAGTTAGGACATTGTTAACATCATTGGAGTCCAATATCCAGCATAGGACCAAAGTGCTTTTATCTGTTCTATTGGGGTACCTGAATCTTAGGTGTCTATTTATTGGTCAGGGGCAATCAAAAGATTCTAGGTGGTCTGAGTACCAATGGCAATCAATGACTTCCCCACTACTCACTGGGGAATGGACTTACTGTTAGGTTCTCAACCTTGACTTAAATAGTCAGAAACTCTAGATCGGGTTTGGTTTAAAAGATAGTTAAAATGATTCAGGAAACAAGAAAGCATCTTGAACTCAACTTTTCCAGACCCCCCTTGCAGTCTAGGCTAGATTATTCATTAGTCTTTCTGGACAGGGTGGCTCTGAGATGGTGCAGGCTCACCAACAGATGGTACAGATCTTGATACTTTCTTCTCCAGGCCAGGGGCTGGTGATCACACGGCTCGTGGACACCTGTGGCCATTCAGATATCCTCCATGGGCATTTCTCAGTGAGCTGGTCTTTTAAAAAGATTTCAGTAATACAGGCCGGCTACTCAAAGCAAGTGCAGCTTTAATCACTGTGCAGGTAGGTAATCTGTGTCACTCACTAGGGCACATCAGGCACATCTTCATATAGCATCCCAGGCTTAGGCACAGTGTAAAGGGAAAGCAACAACACACAATAGGCTCAGCCCCTGGTGATATGTATGCCCATCACTGGTGTGCAGGATGTCTTTGGTGTCCAGACTATCTACAAAATGCTAGCTCAGTCACACAAGAATTAATCCTCCTCTGGTGGATGGGTAGGGGATCAAGTAGACAACTAGAGGTCTATTTCTTGCTTTCAAATGTTCAAGCACTCCTCCAATGGCCATTTTCTAAAACCCACTATTTCTTCCATTTCTACCTCTTTGAACCTTCCTGTAATATTATACCCAGCCGCGGTCGGTAGGGGAGTACCTGCCGGGGCGGTAATGTGAGGAGGGGGAGGGGCAGGGGGGGGTAGTAATCTATGGATAATGGATGTTTACAGGTAAGTAAACATATAAATAAATCAAACGAATTTCGTTGTGTGCACTGCATTGCATTTAGGGATGCAGTGCACACAACGAAATTCGTTTGATTTATTTATATGTTTACTTACCTGTAAACGTCCATTATCCATAGATTACTATCCCTCACCCTGCCCCTCCCCCTCCCCACGTCACCGCCCTGGCATGTACTCCCCTACCGACCGTGGCTGATTATACCAACTCAATATCCCATTCTATTTCCATTTAAACTCATAACATGGTTTCTCATCCTTCTGGAGACTGAGGATAATTGTCACACATCTATCTACTCCTTTCTTGGCTCTCCATTTCTTTCCCTACATTCATCACCACCCACTCTCTTTCTCTATGCACCACCTATACTCCATTTTAATCAAAACATCAATTAACTAAAAATGCTGTTTGTCAATGACTTGATCTCCAACTCCAGTCCAGACCTTCTCTTCACCACTGAAACATGGCTACTGGATGGTGAGGAGATGTCCGCCCCAAGTCTTTACAAGACCATGCCACATTGCTACCAAATCGTACTAAGACAGCAACATTCTTAGAAGACTGGTTGGGAAGTAGTGGTATTCTTCAAGAACTACTTACCCACCACCAACTTGCAAAAATGTTATGATTTCAAGTATTTAGTTGATTGCTTTTCACTTTTTCCAACATACATCACTTCTGCTGTTCAACAGAATGCCCCGAGTTACCTAGATATCTCAGATTCCTACCACAACCCCTTTACTGACATAATCATCATCCACAACAACCTATGATTTTTTGATGGCTTAAAAACATTTGATTTGACAAACTAGACTGGCCTCAAGCAAGATCCTTGCTTTTGAATGTCAAAGCGGTGAACTTCCTTCAACTCTTGCCATGTAGAAAACACAGCAATCGCATGACCGTTGCCATGTTAGGCTACTTCATGTGGCACAAAATCAACTTTATATGGTCACTGAAAGATTTACTTTCATCTCAACGTCTCTTCTGCTCCCCCTACATCACTGACAGACATCAACAAGACCCTCTTCAGATCAGGGAAGAACCTGAACAGCATTGTCCTCCATTTACTGCTGATTGATACGTTACCAATCAGCTACATAATGAAAATTATCGATATACCCTGAAGCAAATACAAACTGCAGTCATCTTTCGACTCCTACTTATACTTATGATTGATCACATATAATCTCTGCAGGCTCCCCACTGGCAGCCTATTGGCATATGTAGCTCTTTTAAGGCCCTGCACATCATCCCCTGGATCATTCACATCTTTAGGCCCACCTTCTTGCTCATAAAACTACAGCCATACTAGGAAAATGTAATGCTCAGATCCAGCTGTCAACAGTCCTCACATCCCTCAATTCAGAAAATTCATGCTAACAGCAGCTCTGGCTGTGTAAGGATGGCAAGCTCTACAATTCTCTCATGGCAATAGGTAGGACAATTCACAAGAACTTTGGTAACATAAAGGCCTATGTTATACCCCTGAATTCACACAGATGATCATTGGCTGGTGTAGGATATTGGGTCACTCACTGGTAGAGGGGATGAAACCCTACTCAAGCGGCAACCACAATTCTTGTTAGGGTGAAACAAAAGCAGTTCCCAAATTAAACCTCTGGCAAGTTGCACAAAAGCAATCAGCCTTAACTTAGAGGTAATGAATAAAGTATTTATGCAGCAGAAAAAACATTAATGAAGTGAAAACACAACACAAGAAAACATCCTACACTAATTTAGAAAAATAGAGTAAAATGCAATAAATTATTCAACGCCAAAACAACACAAATTAAATTAGTAGAACTGGAGATATGCAATTTCAATTGTTTATGCAAGGTTGAAAGCACAAAGCCCCAACCATTGTTATCTGGTCATGCTGAATTGGAGCAAAGTCAAAAGTTCAGGCCAACTGCAATGGAGCACTGGCTGGACAAAGTTACCAAGTTAGGCCCTCGAGCATAGTACCAAAAATCCCATAAATCCTGGTGGCAGAGCGTTGCAAGATTCCGCATTAAGGATGCATTAAGCAGCAGAGATTCCGGCGAGCTGCAGGTTGGTCAAGGATTTGTCACACAGTGACAATTCTGGGGATGTGAGGTCCTGTGTTGAAAGTGCATTGTGCAGCAGCGGTTACAAAGAGTTACAGGGTCCTACCTTAGGGATGCGTCTCACTCCGTGGTTCTGATGTGGGGCTGCAAAGAGATGCATTGTACTGCATCGGTTCTACCCCATAGACCACAACTGGGCTGGCAGAGAACCTTCAGGCCCACGTCCAAAAGCCAGGACTGGGGTGTCACCACTTGAGGGCACGACTTACAGCAGACAGAGTCCAGATGCAGGTGTCCCTGAGGCTATGATCTGTAGGTCAGCTCACCAGCCCTTAAAGTCAGTATGGTAGTCTTGGGTTCAAGATGCATATCCAGTCCTTTTAACTCAGGCAGCAGGGCAGGAGAGTAGCATCCCTTCTTGCAAAAGAGCAGCACAGCAGTCCTTCTTAGTCATCCACAGGGCCAGAGGTATACCTAAGAGTTGGGTCTGAGGGTCCTTCTGCCCAGTTTGAAATGGGGGAAGCTTCCAGAGTCCTCCCCCTACATAGGCATCTGGAATTTCCAGCCTTCTTGCCCTGATCCCTGCCTGCCTGAGGGCACAAAAGACTAGTGTGAAACCCTTTATGAGTGACCTGAGGCAGAATCTTTGTGATAGTGTAGTGTAGGTCCTATATTCCCAATAGGCTTTGCGCACTGGAATAATATATCCTATAGATGTGACGTAGGACTTATGTCTACTAGGTCTCTATCGAATATATTAAACTTAATTGTGAGTGCCAGCTAGCTCAGAGGTCACTAGAAACTTTCTCGAAATCACAAGAAGGGATTCGTTTCTGACAATCGCATAAACATGACAACTTTGTTTCCCCAAGATAAAATGTATTTTCAGAGTCGTGGAAACAATAGATATTTTACTCAGTCATTCGTGCATGCTTCGTTTCATCAGAGGTGCAGAGATATAGAGAGACGGGCATTTTCAATGAAAAGGTATTTATTGAACAGTATTCTTTCTCAGCAGTACAAAGGGTGATGGTGATGGACGGATCATCTGAACCAATCAAACACTCACACCCAGTCAACAGATCTGGGTTTAATCCATCACCGTTCTTTAGCCCACTCTGCCATCGCCAGTTCAGACATGGCCATATGAAAATCAGTCTGACCCTGTGCCTCATGGGAACAGTCCAGCCCGAACTGCCAAGCCATGCCTTCCCTGGACCAAAAACAAGCTTCCTAGGACCGGTTTCTGGCATTTCAGCCGTCTTCAGCAAGGCTTGCTTGAATCCAGTGGCAAAGTGAGCAAGGGACTCACGTCTGAGCACACCCTGCCAACTTATGGCGAAGAAAGCGGTACAAAAGGGGGTGGTGATGGATGGAGCATCTGAACCAATCAAACACTCACACCCAGTCAACAGATCTGGGTTTAATCCATCACCGTTCTTTAGCCCACTCTGCCATCCCAGTTCAGACATGGCCATATGCAAATCAGTCTGACCCTGTGCCTCATGGGAACAGTCCAGCCCGAACTGCCAAGCCATGCCTTCCCTGGACTGGAAACAAGCTTCCTAGGACCGGTTTCTGGCATTTCAGCCGTCTTCAGCAAGGCTTGCCTGAATCCAGTGGCAAAGTGAGCAAGGGACTCACGTCTGAGCATACCATGCCAACTTATGGCAAACAAAGCGGTACAAAAGGGGGTAGTGATGGACGGAGCATCTGAACCAATCAAACACTCAAACCCAGATCAGTTGACTGGGGGTGAGTGTTTGATTTGCTCAAGCGCTCCATCCATCATCCCCTTTTGTATCGCTTTGTTCGCCCTAAGTTGGCAGGTATGCTCAGACGTGAGTCCCTTGCTCACTGGATTCAAGCTAGCCTGGCTGATGATGGCTACAATGCCAGAAACCGGTCCCAGGATGCTTGTTTCCGGTCCAGCGTAAACATGGCTTAGGCAGTTCGGGCTGGACTGTTCCCATGAGGCACAGGGTCAGACTGATTTGCATATGGCCATATCTGAACTGGGGTGGCGGAGTGTGCTAAAGAATGGTGATGGATTAAACCCAGATCAGTTAACTAGGGGTGAGTGTTTGATTTGCTCAAGCGCTCCGTCCATCATCCCCTTTTGTATCGCAGTCTTCTTTCTCATGCAGAAGAAATGATCTGATACAATCGTAAGACTTGCTGTAAAGTATAATGCGTACAGCAGGAAGAGTATTATAAAATAATACTGTAAAAGCATGGTATGGTTTCTAAGCCATAAAATACATACATAAGTAAATAAAGACTAAAAGTACTCAACTGGTGCTTCTAAAATACGCCTACCCCGATGTACCTAACCTAAGTCTGGTACGAGGGAAGAAGTAAGTGTGGTGTAGCATAAGTTTAGTATTCTTGCCAAGAATCTATCCAAGATTTCTCTTAGGGTCTAATGTGCTCCGTACCTTGGTTTAGAATGAAGGAGGTCTGGTATCTCTCTGTCTCAGGACTCGATTTCCCAACACCCCACAAGGGGAGCTTGGAAACACTGGAGCTGGATTTCCCGGCAGGAGAAAACACAGCGTCTTTCTCAGTGTGTCTGCTGGAGGGTCAGCTTCCTTCGGCACTTGCTGTAGCGAGATGTGTCGGGCAAGTAGATAGTCGAACTGCTCCAATCCACTGTGTGTTTACTTGGGCAAGTATGGGCATATTTATACCTTGAAGGTGCCTAGTTTGACATAAAGGTGGACATAATAACGTCATCAAAGAGTCTCACAGCCTGATTCATCATTCTCCCATTTTGCGAGCCCCTAATAGCGATTCATAAGGAATCGCTATTAAGGACTTGCAAAACGGGATTCATGTAGGAATTGCTAAATAAATAGCGATTCCTACACATTCCTTATTTGCGAGTAGCAAATTGCTAATCGCAAATAAGGAATAACTCCCCATTCGTTCCTATGGGCCAAAAGGCCCATAGGAATGAATGGGGAGTTATTCCTTATTTGCGAATAGCAATTAGCTAATCGCAAATAAGATAGCGATTTAAAGGGTGCCAGGGGTGTCCAAAGGACACCCTGTAGCACCCCTTAAATGCAAATTGAAACAGGTGTTGCGCACACACATGTCCAAAGGACATGTGTGTGTGCAACATGCAACTTAGAAAAATGCTTTTAAAAGCATTTTTCTAAGTTTTTGCTATTTACCACGAGGTTTGACCTCGCGGTAAATAGCGGGCCGAAATTGCGAATTCGCAATTTTCAAATGGATGATTAATTGCATTTAAGGAATCTCAAATAGAGATTCCTTAAATGTAATTCCTCGCAAAATAGCGAAATCGCTATTACCGATTTTTGCATTTGGGATGATGAATCCCAAATGCAAAAATAGCGCTCGCAAAGGGCCAGATTCTCAGAATCCGGCCCTTTGCGAGCCGATTTCGGCTTGATGAATCAGGCTGTCAGTTCTTTGAAAACTCTATGAGTTCTTGGACAAATCAATATTCAAGCAAGGGGAAGTCCCAACTGCTGAAGCCGAGTTTTCCAAGAAATCGTTGTGGATTTTCGGAACTAGTGGAATGTCTAAATATGGTTATGATTTCTATGCCTATATAAGGACAAAGTGATTTATACCAATATAAGGGCATGAATCGGGAAAATTACACTAGGGTCCTAAAATGCTATACAACAATAGGGAAGTGTGATAGGTGACAGCTCCTCCCACCTATTAAATCAGTTCTGGCCCATCCTGCCAACACATATTCCCCCGTTGTCTCACTTTTTGGTAGTAATACACAAAGACCAACTGCCAGCTACATCTTGTCATGTGACCCTTGTTACAGGCTGCAGACACCAAATGCCTGGGACAAGAAAATGTCAACTTCCTAAAAGTGGCATTTTCAGAATTGTGACTTAAAATCCAACTTTACTGTTAAAGAGGGATTTAAATTACAATCCTTTGGAGACTAAACTCAACTTTCCTACCTGCTCCTGTTAGCACTTATTAATTGTAATAAGGTAAACCAATGTTATCCTCGCGATAGTGAAAAACGAATAAGGGGTTTTTTCACCACCAGGACTTGTACAACTTAAAAGTACATGTATGGGCTTTTAGGGCCTACCCTCGGGGTAACATATGTATTAAAAAGGAAGATTTACCCCTGACAAACGTTTTATTTTCAAGCAGAGTTTTCTCAGTGCACTCGATTTTTTAAAGTAATTTAATGCTCTAATTCTTCAGTGTGCTACAACATCTGTTGCACTGTGTCTGGCAGTGCCTTTTACAATTCCAACGCTGCATGGGAACTCCCTCACCTTGGATGTGTGCACCTTTATATAGAAACACAATGTTTCTTCTCTAGTTAATATCCAATATATATTCCAAAAAATATTTGCATGAGTTTTCATCGATACTTTATCAAGCAGTTTTGTTCTTAATTTCTTTCTCCTTCTGGCATCCATGTGTTCTCAGATGCTAACAGCATTTGTAAGCCATATCTTGAAAAACCAATGCATTTTTGGTCTTGTTTGACCCTTCGTCAGGGGTCTAGAAACAAATACATAAATAGCTCAGATCAGTATGATACCTTCTCATATTTACAAAACAAAAACTCAACAGAATAGAAATCATGTACATACTTGTGAATTCTACATAATGTATCAAATAAAAATAACACATTTTACGGTTCAATACAAACTTTCCATGTAGAGTTAACATCCTCAAGTTGTAACCAAGTGAAAGCTTTGTCCTGATTGCCCCTTGTTGTCTCCTACTGTTGTCTACAGCATGTGTGCATTGTACTCCCCAGACGCGGAAACAGTAACCATCGTGGGGACATAAAAAGCTATAACGAACCACTATACGAGAAAAAATGTTTCACCAGGTTAACAAACACTGACGTGATGAACGCGTGTTTTTATACAATATTCTCACCAGACGTGGAAAAAATAACCGCTGTAGGAACATGAAACGCTCTAAAGAAACACTATAAGAGATACAATGTTTCTACCAGTTAGTAAACGCTTACGCGTAGAACGCGTGTTTGCGGTTACAAAATGCATCCAAGCGGGCACTCTGCTGTTAATTTAAAAAATCATTAATGGAACTCATCTCGAGAGCATCTTAAATCATAATTTTTTAGAGTAAAATATTGGAAAATTCACTTTGTAACCGCTGTGTCATTCGCGGCAAGAAAGCCTTTACAGACGTTTTATTTTGCCACAACAAAATGCCAGTTTAACTTGCACAAACAGGCTCAAATGACAGGCCTGAGACATGTTTAAAGGGCTATTTAGGAGGGTGGCACTGTAAGTGCTACAGACCCACTAGTACTAACTTGCAACAGGCATTTACATGGAAATCATGTTTTTAGAATTAATCTTAAGACACAGTTTTGATAATAGATAGACGATACCTGTCGTGAATCAATCACTTTCAAAGACAACGAAGCCAGTATAACTTAATGAGGTTCAAGCCGTCCGGATTAAGATTTAATCAAAGGTTTAAGCAATAACAAACATGCATAAGCAAATCACATAGTGTAATGTGCAGTGAAAATGTTTTTTTAAGAGAAACCCCAAGTGAGAAATCATAACCACAGGCACGGAGTCTGAAGACCAACAAAAACTAAATTAGAAATAACAGAAGGACTAAGGCAATAACTTAGGGAATGACCCTACAGAGAAGGCCAAGTCCAACAACCAGTTAGATTAAAGAATGATGGTACTTATACACAAATTTGACTGCATCTATCATACTCTTTGTGGCCACATTCCCTTCATAAACAGCCCTACAAGATTATTGGGACATGATTGAAGCATTCCCGCATGCCACATAACACTTTTAATATAGGCAAGATTATAAACCCAAAAACTACCAACCAAGCATATTCACCAAGAATATTGTACATGTCTGAAAATGCAAACCGGTATTAAAACTCTCTACTTAACCAAAACCACAAATTTGCTACGAAATTATTGGAACACTTCTCCTAAGATCATGCATGATGAGCGGTGTTTCCCACTGAAGCCACACAATAGCAACCATGAAAGACAAGTAGTGTTGCTTTTTAGCTAATGGCCCAGAAGCGCTTTGGGACATTATATTGGGCAGGATGCACTGTTACAAATTCTTCAATATAATATAGTACACTCCTGAAAAGATGCATATTCCTATTGCTGTCCATCTTTTCCAGGCTTCTGGACCCAAGAGTCACTGGTCAGACATGTATGGGCTGGTAAGTGTTGCTTTGCTGGTACTATCTGCCTCGGAGACCAGAGTAAAATAGAAAATGGGGGATGAATGGGATTCACAAGAGAAAGGGAAACCATAATCTGCTAAAGGGAATGGGCTGGTATATTTCTCTCCCTCCACCAGCTACAACTGGTTTCAGTGGATGAGGACTTAGGAAGGAGTATATGCAGGATCCCATGTCCACTGTGGACAAAGACAGCCCGCTGTAGGAGGGCCACCAACTTGTGCAGCATGCGTCCAGACTCAAAAGTACCCCCACCATTCACCCAATATCTGTAAGCTACATACATACTGAGCATCCATACATGAGGAAGAGAAAAGACCACAGTTTGGAGCACTGGACAAGGACAATCAATAGGCAATCTCCCCACATCAATTCAGGTCTTCTGTCGATGCAATATTATTATACTGCTAGCATGACCTGTCACTTTGGTATGCAGATATAATATTGAGTTTTATTATCAACCTACAGTAATATCGAGTTTTATATATCGTAGGGGAAGAAGTCAAGAATATCGGTGACCAGAATATCGACATTGAGGTAAGTAATATTGTTTTTTGTTATACCGAAGTAAGTAATATCGAAGTAAGTAATATCATTTGCAAAAAAATCGTTGAGAATATTGATATTTATATTATAAAATGTTATATATATTATATATTTTAGTATACATTTTATATGTATGTGTTTAAACATGTTTGTAATTTTTTATTATTTTTAAATATATGTATTAAATGTTTAAAAATGTGTAATTTTTTTTAAAGTAAATTTTGCATTTAAGTATCGGAGCGGGTTTTGGGTTTATAGGGGAATAGGGTGGGAAGAAATTTAATTATAATTAAATAATTAATATGTTTTATTTATTGTTATTGATTATTAATTGTTTGTTAATTAATTATTAATTGGTAATTCATTTTTATTAGTAGATCAATTTATAATGATATTAATTATAATTAATGTATTATTATGTTTATGTATTGTTATTGTAACTTAATTTATTGTTCATTAATTAATTGGTAACTCATTTTTCTTAATTGATTAATTGATAATTAAATTAAATGTGTTTTTTTATGTGTAGCGGTTTGTGGGTTTATAGGGGAATATGGTGGGAAGTAATTTATTATAATTAAGTACCTTTTAATAGTTATTAATTGGTATTGATTATTCATTTATTGTTACTTAATTTTTATTTGGTAATTCATTTTTATTAATTGAATAATTGATAATTTAATAATAATTGTGTTATTTTTTATGTGTAACGAGTAGGGGAATAGGGTGGGAAGTAATGTAATGTTATTTAAGTAAATATAAATTAATGTTATTGTTATTTATTATTAATTTGTTTGTTAATTAATTATTAATATGTTAATTATTTTACAAAAATTATTTAGGTAATATGTATGTTAATTTAACCCCTACGCTATTTAACACTTTCCCTACTGTTGCACTCACTGGAGTGGGAATAGTAATTTTAACTCCTACGCTAACCAACACTTTCCCTACTGTTGAACTCACTGGAGTGGGAATAGTAATTTTACCCCTACGCTATCCAACATTTTCCCTACTGTTGCACTCACTGGAGTGGAAATAGTACTTTTTACCTCTATGCTATCCAACACTTTCCCTACTGTTGCACTCACTGGAGTGGGAATAGTAATTGTCACCCCTACGCTAGCCAACACTTTCCCTACTGTTGCACTCACTGGAGTGGGAATAGTAATTCTAACCCCTACGCTATCCAACACTTTCTCTACTTTTGCACTCACTGGAGTCAGAATAGTAATTCTTACCCCTATGCTATCCAACACTTTCCCTACTGTTGCACTCACTGGAGTTGGAATGGTAATTTTTACACCTACGCTATCCAACACTTTCCCTACTGTTGCACTCAGTGGAGGGGGAATAGTAATTTTCATCCCTACGCTATCCAACACTTTCCCTACTGTTGCATTCACTGGAGTGGGAATAGTAATTTTACCCCTACGCTATCCAACATTTTCCCTACTGTTGCACTCACTGGAGTGGAAATAGTACTTTTTACCTCTATGCTATCCAACACTTTCCCTACTGTTGCACTCACTGGAGTGGGAATAGTAATTGTCACCCCTACGCTAGCCAACACTTTCCCTACTGTTGCACTCACTGGAGTGGGAATAGTAATTCTAACCCCTACGCTATCCAACACTTTCTCTACTTTTGCACTCACTGGAGTCAGAATAGTAATTCTTACCCCTATGCTATCCAACACTTTCCCTACTGTTGCACTCACTGGAGTTGGAATGGTAATTTTTACACCTACGCTATCCAACACTTTCCCTACTGTTGCACTCAGTGGAGGGGGAATAGTAATTTTCATCCCTACGCTATCCAACACTTTCCCTACTGTTGCATTCACTGGAGTGGGAATAGTAATTTTTACCCCTACGCTATCCAACACTTTCCCTACTGTTGCACTCAATGGAGTGGGAATAGTAGTTTTTACCCCTACGCTATCCAACACTTTCCCTACTGTTGCACTCAATGGAGTGGGAATAGTAGTTTTTACCCCTACGCTATCCAACACTTTCCCTACTGTTGCACTCAATGGAGTGGGAATAGTAGTTTTTACCCCTACGCTATCCAACACTTTCCCTACTGTTGCACTCAATGGAGTGGGAATAGTAGTTTTTACCCCTACGCTATCCAACACTTTCCCTACTGTTGCACTCAATGGAGTGGGAATAGTAGTTTTTACCCCTACGCTATCCAACATTTTTCCTACTGTTGCACTGTTTGGAGTTGGAATAGTTATTGTATTTCCTCCGCTATCTAATATTTTTTGTATTATTTTAGTAAATGTAGAATATAATTAATTTCAAAAAGATTAAAAGTAATGGTAACTTTTCTTTATTTGTTATATACATTTATTTAATTTGTAATTATATTATTGTTTTATATGTATAGATGTATTTGTAATTCATAAGATATGTTTAAAAATGTGTCAGTTATTAAAATAATTATTAAAAAATATTAAATAAGTATATATATATAAATATTATATAATATATGTATATGCTTAATTTATTTTTACATTATATATATATATTAGTTATAATTTTTAAACATTTAAAAATATTTTTAACCTGGTTTATTTTAATTATATGTATGATTTACTTTATTTTACACTATTTTTGCAACTTTTTTTTAAAAAACAATATTTTTAACAACGATAATTTTTTACATCGATATTTTTGTACTTACCTTAATGTAGATAGGATATCGATATCCTTCTATATTTGTGCGTCGATATTTCTTTAGGTCGCTATTTCGACTCTCGATATTCTGTCAGTGATTCGTCACTTCATAGCCTGAGCTCATGAGTCAATCACCAATCTCACGTAGAATCGGTGTGATTTGGGTGTTCCCAATTAACAGAGCCCTGCTGAACAGACTAGCAAAAGGATGGACTACTTCTAAAGGACACGCAAGATTGTCTAATTCACCCTGATCAATCACAGGGATAGACAGTAAACCTGACAGGGCAGAATAGCATTTTCAAGCAGTGCAGATGACTGCTATCCCATACATTTTGTCAAAGTTTCTGATATTGGGAGTGCATTGAAATATCACACTCCTTTGCATCCTCTATAACACTCACCTTTAATTTTGAATCACTTTTTAGTAGACTTGCTGAAGCCTAACCACAAACATTTAAATCTAACATCAACCTCTCCTGGTTATTTTAAGAACATTTTAAATGCTACTATAAGTTTCCCCAATACATTGTTTGTTATTACCACAAGTGGGACATAACCAGCATAGAGAAGGAAGAATTGTTTCATTGTCAGTGATAGAAATTGGCTTGTTGAAATACTGCATATCTCTTATTTATATACTGAAAACACAAAAGATGCTACGCCTCAATCGTAGGGTACGTGGCAATGCTTTTTGACACTGCAGTTTGTGTAATGGATGCACGATTTGCTAAATAGACTATAAAACGATGAGTGGATAACCAATACCCACAAATTAGAAGATTAATCAAACAAGATTACACAGGAAATATCCTTGATGCATTATCCCAAAGGCTTCTTTTTAGAACAGTTAGATAGGAATGGCAATATCATCACCTAGTAGTCCTATGGTCTAGACAATATTTACTTACCAACCATTATTGTGGCAATTGGCTACCTATTAGAATTCTATTTTTAAAGATATGTAATTTTTCTTCCTTCTATCGTGAATTTAGAATTAAGGCTGTTCTATGCAACTGATTCTGTTTTAAACAGATCAACCTAGTTAAAATATGGCTAGGGTTACTGGATTCAACGTGTCACTAAGATACAACTTTTCCAGTTCTGGCCTCGACTTTTACAAACAATTGTTTTAATTTCTTTAGTGTGGTTTGCATAATTGAATTGAACCAGAAATACAATTTGCAGAAAGCTCAGATTTGTAACATGAAGAATTGAGACGTTTAAATGAGTGTACCAATTTGGGCATTTCCATGATTTTGCGAGTCAGAGTGAACACATAGCTCTAGAGGAGTAAATAACTTCACCTAGTTTTACAAGGATCTGATCTTTTGTTATCATTAGCCAGGTCTTTAGAAAAACCTAGGAGCAGAAGCATTTGTGGAATTAGAAACAACTCCCTAATAGGGTTTCTAATAAAATGTGTCTTGGCCTTGCAAATAATGGAGTGCCATTCGCTACTATGCCTGCAAACTTCACACGAAAACAGTCATTCTCTTTGATGGCTACTGAAACCATTACTGCTAATTGGGTGCAGATTGCATTTAAGATAGTTTAAGTACTGATGTGCAAAAGTAAATAGATGTCAATTATGTTCAATCCTTGTTTGCAGGTCTACGTGATGTAAGTGCCTGTTGCAATCTGTGCAAGGCATACTAACAATTACTTTGATCTGTTTAGACAGCAGTCATTTAAAGCGTGAAGTTTCTTTGCCACTTGCGCGGCAACTAGCCACAATTCTGCATACTGTCTGCTATCTAGTCAACAGATAGATAATTCTTTTTGTTGCTATTTGCACGGTCATCACCAAATCATTCATACTATCTGCAATTTAACCAGTATCGAGGTAGTAATGAAGATTCTTTGCTGTTTATATGGTTGTCATCCAAGTAGTATATAGAGTTTGCTATTTAGCCATTATCAGAGTATATAGTGAAATTTCATTGCTTCTTGCGCGGCTGCCAGTCAAATAATTCATAATTTCTGCTATTTAGTTAGCAACCAGGAAAATAGTGAAATGTCTGTGTTAATTGCTCCGTCACCTGCCAAATCATACTATTTAGTCAGTGGTTGGGTAAACACTGTAGTTTCTTTGCTCTTTGCATGACCACCATCCAAATAGTGCATAACGTCCTCTCTGGAGCCTGCAGCTATGTAAACAGTGATGTTACTTTGCTATTTGCATCGTCTCCATCCAAATAGTGCATATTTATGATATGGAGCCTTCGTAGGTACCGTAAACAGTGCAGTCTCTTTTCTATTTGCACGGCTGCCAAATAGACAGTACTTAAGCTCAGCTATTTAGCCAGTGACATATAAATTGCAGAGGAAAAGTACTATTTCCGTGGCGTCCGGTTAAATAGCTGCTACTTTATTTTTTTCCCTTCCAGTAAGTTCTATAATGAAGACTTCATTAACTCTTCTGTTTTTTTTAGCATGCCTGGTCAGGCTTCTATTGCTTTGTTTCACATGTTTCACATACCTGCCTCACCAGGTTCTATAGAATTGGCTTTCTGATTCTCTAGCTTTCTTGATTATCCCTGCGCACACCAAAGAAAAGTGGTTCAATGCATTGGTGGAGTTGGTGCCCCTCCATAGTCCACCCCAGGTGTCTTTGCTGGCCTTGCGGTATTTAGTGACTAGTGTTAATGCCCAAAACAGGGTGTGCTAGAATCCTAATCAGTGGAAAAAAGACACTCAAATACTGTTTAGATAAAAGATACCCATGCATAAATTGACTCAGTTTATAGAAAATGTATTAACAAAGGACAAATAGTTAAGTAAAAAAGAAAATAGATAATAATAATGGCGCTTGACAAGTTACACAAACAACAAGTCAAACAATACAGTGGGTAATCAAAAAGAGGCTGAGGAAAATAGTATACAAAATAAGAAGTTAAGGACAAATCAGAAACAACACATAGCAAAAATGCATCCTCTTCAATTAGGGCCAAATATAGGCGTCAACGGCGTTTCGACCATAGTGTAGTTAGATGGTCAGCATCAGGACAAAACAATTAATATGAGAGCATCCAAGAATATTCAATAAAACATCTATTGCAACAGTAGGTCCAACCGGAAGAAAATAAGTAAATGTCATTCGTATGGAGTCCAAGGTTGTCACTGTATGAAAACTATTGCATCTCTTATCCAGCAGGGAATGTGGCATATCCAGAAAACTAGGTGTCTTAACCTCAACAAATTACGAGGGACTGCGACCACACAGCTATGTAAATAGTTGTTCTTCTTCAAATTAAGCAGAGAACTATACCAATATATGGCAGGGAACTGATATACATATGCGCATGCCAGTCTCGAAAGATCTGGTGAAGACCTTGTCCGTGATGGTAATCACAATATTTAAAAGGAGGGCGCAAAACTGTGTATCAAAATTGCAGAATAAGCGTAGACAGAAGTGGACTTTACTTGATATACCAGTCCTACCCGATGGGCTCAAATTCCAGCTGGAAGAGAGGAATCAACCTGTGTGTCCGATCCACTCCCAGGCTGAAAACTAGGTGTGGGCTCACATGTTGGTGCACTGGCAACCCTAATGGGCCAGCATCTGTTCCAGGCAGGACACATCACAGTGGACTTGAAGGTGCTTCACATAAACTACTCCAAACTATAGGCTCAGGACGGACTTGGAAAGAAAGGTGCCATTTCATTGTTTTTTCTTTCTCTGTATCTCTTTAGACATGTCCAGCTGATGTACACATTGTTCTGGTAAATAATGCCTTTTTAGGTGCTAGTTTATTTTTCCAAAGAGTGTTACTGTCAGCCCATGAGCAGTGAGAGGCTTGTGTTTGCATTTTAAAGGCTAGCTGTACACTTACATACTGGGCTGTTTAATGCTTGATGGCATTCATGAAGGCAATATGTCAGGAGCTACATCTTATTTTACATCACACAAATGACACTATGACATATGATACCATAAGCCTTTCCTGGCTTTTCAACCAACAGCATGCAAAATTTGAGGCTTGTAGTTTAGCTTTTAATAGTGTTATTACAGGCTCAAAATACCAGTGCAGTTGGCTAAAATGTCAGAAATAGCCAAAAGTGTTACATATGACATGGAACTACGTGTCAGCTACATTCTAAATATTTGATTTCATATACTATTCTTTTCACAAAAAAACTAAAGTAAACTCTGCTTAAATGACAGGGGAAAGTAGCAGAATGAGCATCAGGTGATTCAAATATAAACATCAGGTACAGCTCTGGTAGCTAACACTCTAAAGCAAGAGTGAGAAGAGTTAAAGGACTGGTGTACACACTGCGTAATAGACATAAACATACAAGTCTCCTTTGCTATCTTTCCGACTACTGCTATTGCTTCAGGTGCAGTGGGGTTGGGTAGACAGTTTGTCAGCAGATGTGAACCAATGAGTGAAAGATTAAGGGTTTCCAGAAGCTCATCTCTGTTTCATGGAAATAACCTGTTCAGCCCTCAACTGGATGAAATGCTTCACAAATCCCCAGAATCAGGAGCATTTGATCCACCACAAAGAGTAGTCCTGGCCCCTTAATACACCTCTGTAAAATATTTGTTGTCCAGAGATTTTCATTTTTGATTTGTGCTTTGTATTACTAGCAAAGTAATTTAGCTTGGCGAGACATTGCTAATCCGAGCCAAATTTTTCTGGATGACATTTATTCAAAATGGCTGATATGTTGCAGTGATGATGTAATTTTCTCAGGAACCATGAGACCTATATACATCATTTTGGTGTTAAAATATAGGTTTTAGGGGTCAAGTAGTCTTCTAGAGACAGAAAACAATTCCACAGAGCAACCCTTCTGCCATTTTCCAAAAAGGCGGCTCTATAATGATGTGTTTTAGCCATCATATTGATAATTTATGTTAATATCGCTTTTGTTTCAGGTTTTCCATTGATGACAAATTGTAAACTTGAGTGAAGCAGGTGGTAGCAAAGGATCTTTACCTCCTGAAGGAGTGTTGCTTACTACCAAATCTGATGACTCCTTCAGCAAAGAAGAATATCTAATATGCCAAAATGGATCAAAAGAAAAGCTAACATCAACTGCGGCGGACAGTAGAGAATTCAAAATGATGCAGAAATACGGCACGACAAAGTTCACAAAAGAGTGAAACTGAAGGGTGAAGAGGATCAAATATTTCATCATTGTAACAAGTGCTACAAGTTGTATACAATTGAAAAAAGACTAGATTTCTTTTAAACAGAAACCAGTGAATCACAACAAGACTGTGAGTCTACTGAGAAAGCTATGACAATCAAGCCCAATGCCCACCCACTTAGAAGATCGATTGCTACTTCTCGTCCACCTCCAACAACTGATCAGAAAGCAGAGGATCTTCAATGTTTTATCTGTGGTTTAGCATGCAAGGGCCAAAGGGACTGACAAAAGGACAAAGTACAAGGGTACAAAGGTCAAACATGATTTCATCTGCAGCTAGTTTCTTCCAAGATGAAGTTTCAGCCGCGTCGCTGATCTAAACAGGGAAGTGAATGTATTTGCAGCAGATTTGTTTGCCCACCTGAACTGCATCTGTGAATACATTTGAAAATATGTATGTACAATTAGCTCCCTGCAGCAACATAACAGCCACCCTTTAGTTAAGTTTGCACTAGTTGAAAAAGCAAATTAAGTTTTAAAGCGACTCTTGAGTGCTGACTACGGGATCACATTCGGTGAGATCAGAGAAATAATGTTTAACATTGATGAAACTGTATTGACCCATAATAATGAAATTAAGATTTTTCCGGTGAGAATGTACATTGACAGTATTAGTGTTTGTCAGTCTAACAAAAAGAAGGAGCCACTTATGGTGTTGTCAGCTGATTTCACTCCTGAAGTTCATGCTGCCAAAATGAGATTACACGATCTAGTAAAATCAGCAGCAATTATTTTAACAAGCATCCTGAAAGATTTAGATTTTGGACTTAATGACAAATTTTATGATGCCCCAGATGTCCACAAATCATGGGAGTCAACAGGAATGCCTGATGTTGCCTTAACATTTTTCACTTTATTCTTTAACATCAGCAAAGCGGAACAGAAGCCAACAACAGTGATGATTGTTTTGAAGATATAAGTGCAGAAGTGGAAGACAATCCCATGAACCGAGAGGCTCATGCTGTGCAAATGTATTGTCTTTTCTAAATCATGTTTTAAGAATTACATCACGGCAAATGGAAAACTCTGCTACACATGGTGACTACCCACACAATCTATGACAAGTACAAAAGTAGAGGCTAATCACTTCAATGAATAGGATTGGTGTATCAACAAGTTATAATGACATACTACAGAGCAGTAACTTGTTAGCACCTCATGCTGTAAAGTCTTTTGAATCCGACAGCACACAAATTCCAAGTCACTTTACCAGGAAAGGATTTACAATAGATAGCTGCTCTTGATAATTTTGATTATGAAGGCAGCTCTTCTTTGTCTGGAACATCCATCACACATGATACTGCCATGGTGCTTTTTTAAGACCGTACCAATGAAGTAGGTGCTAAAAAACAGGCATTGTCAGCTGTATGCATAAACAAATGAAGCTGCAAACTTATAGCCCAACTGCTTTGCCATAGTGTGCAAAATCACTACAAGCCATCAACACGCCCCAGTCTCCCAGAAAGTTTCAAAGTAGCTGAGGACATGGATCTTCTTCTACCTGATGCTGTGGTCCGCAAAGCTGAGTTAAATGAATTTATCATATTGCTTATTCAGTACGGAGTGAAGAATGAAGAAAAGCCAGTTCATCCATGGGCTGGAATTTGTGCTCTGATGTCCGCAAATACATTCCCAATGAAAAGGTTGGGTTTTTGCCAGTAATACCATATCCAGTCACAAACTAGGCAACAGTATACACAACTCTAAAAAATGTACATGGTCTTCTTGAAGACCAGTCTATCCTGCCAATTATCTGCGTTGAAGGTGTTTTCCGTATTGTAGCTGAAATTTTTACAAGTAATCCAGTAGAATTTAATGATCTTTATCCAATGATTGGCGTTTTCCAAATGACAAAAGTTGCGTTACAGTGTGCAGGAAGTTATCTCAGCTGACGTGGCATAGACGATGCACTTATTGAAGCTAAAATCTTTAGAAGCAAAATTGTTTAGTCAGTATTGAACAGAACTCATTATTTCAGTTTGTTACAAGGTATGCTCATCATAACTGAGGCTATAGAAACATTGCGTTGGAATGCTTTCAGAAACAAAAATGACAGATTAGGTTTTGCATATCTTATCTCATAAGTAAACAAGGCACAGGGTGCACTTCATTCAAAAGACATAATGCAAAGCCAGACAATGTTCAATACACTCAGGTCAAACTCCAAAAACCTGAAAACTAAGTATGTAGAGTTTGTCAAAGAATGTAAAGAAAAATCAGAACTTTGCAAGTACTAGAGAAATGTTTCACACAAGATAGCTCTAGTGAACAACTTAGTACATGCTGATCATGAGGGTGATTGGAAGCTGTAGGTGAAGACTGTGGAGTAAATGATTCCTGTGTTTCACAAATTTAATTGCATAAACTGCCTGACATATGGGTCCTGCTATTTAAAAAGAGTAAAGTAGCTAGAGGTGGAAAACCATACATCTACAGAAAATTCATCAAAAGACATTTTGTGGTGAAAGACAATGCTGTGGCTACAGATATGAAACTGGAACAGATGATCCATAGATCACAGAAAAGCTCCAATGGTATTGTAGGTAAGTCACATAAAAGTGAATATGTTGCTCAATGGCAGCTAGTTTACAATTAAGTCCTTTCTATTTGCAATTTTTCAGAGATGACAAATTTAGAATTAAATGATTATCATAAAACTGTTCCTCACCATGCAGCAGAAAGGAACCCCCTTTGAAATGTATGAGCCGAAGCATGTCCAAGATGGCGACCGAGTAAGGCACGTCTCTCAGAGCTTTGCCTGATATTTCACCATCGCTCAGCAGCAGGCACAGAAGAAGACTCTTGCAGCTACATCTGCCCCATCCACCTACAAAACTCTTGTGCCACCTGCTGAAGGTGTTGAGGGTAGTCGAAGAGGAAGCGACTCTTCACCCTTCATGACTGCGAGGTGCCCCGGAGTGACGAGGAGGCAGTACCAGTGAAGATCCTGCCGTGGGGAGCAGTATGGTGGAGGGGTACTCCTGGCTCGCCCGAAGTACTGCTCCCTGTCTGTGGTGAATGATGCCCCCTCCCCAGGCTCCCTGTGCAGGTGAGTGGATGGTGTGCATACCCGGGGGGATATAGTTGACTGTGTCCTCAGCTTGGGATTCCCAACCGCAGGCCGAGCTTGGAGCTCGTGCAGGGCCTTGCGATCAACTGGACATTATTGCGCGACTCCCCACTGTGGGCCTGAAACCTGGAGTGGAGCTGCCTTTTCGCGGCCTTCCCCCAGCCTGCTGGCTCTTACCAGTGTGTTGGGCTCTGGTGCTTTTGTGCATGGCCCAGGGAGGCCTGACCTGCGCACGTGGCAGCACCGTGGATCACCCTGGCCATGTGGCAGCGGAGAGATGCCTAGTAGACTTTCACAGTGCTGGGACCAGCCGCACTGTCACCTGTTGCTCTATCGTGGGGGGTACAAGCGGAGGGTCAGTGGCTAAGACCTTCTGCGGCCCAGTGCTTGTGGGCTGGCCTGCCTTGGTGGTGAACCCACCTTCTCTTTGCCACTTGGTCCTCTGATGTATTTCTGCCCGGGCATTGGGGTGGCCTTACTTATGGTATACAAGCTGGACTCCGTCGGAGGCCCCACTGACCCCTGGAGGTAGACAGCTGCCCTCAGTCTACAGATCCACATGTGAAATGACTGGTGAGACCTGCAGGCAGTGACATGGCCCGGCGACCCTGTACTTTTGCCTAGTAGCTGGTGATGCACGGGCCTTGTCCTGAAGGGGGTGCCCCTTGAAATAGTAAGGTGTCCCTTGCCCCACACTGGAGATGGTAACTGGGGTCCTATCGGATGTCACCCCCCCCACGGTGTGTTCGTGTTGAGTGCCCCCCCCTGGAGTAGGAGTCAACTGGTGTGGTGGGGCAGTGCCTCGCATGCGTAGCTCCCACAGCCATGTCTTCCCACTTTACCACAAAGATGGACACAACAGTGAAAGTCCTGTTCACCAAAATGACTGCTAAGAAAACAGATTTGTCATCTGGAGTGGCTGCCCCGGAGCTGTCCACAGATGACGCTCACACAGAGGACACGAACGGGACAAATCACCCATCACTAAAGCCTTATAGAGCAATTGTTTGGGATCCTCAGAGATGACCGCTGAGCTCAAGTGCAATATTACCACTGAGGTCAGGGAGATCCGCTAGGACGTGGATGCGATAGGCCAGAGAGTAGCGTTGTTGGAGCAGGGAAAGCATGCTTGGGAGCAGGAACTGGAGGGCCATCGCCAAAAGCTACTGGAGTTACGTGACCTGAACTTGGAGCTAAGCAATCAACTCAAGGTCTTTGAAAATAGATCGCGTCCCTTTAACACACATATTAGGGGGGCTCCTTTGCAGGCTGGGTTGGGCAGCCTTGATAATTTTGTCACCAGTCTCTTCAAGCATGTCTCCCCCTCCCATAAGGACCAAGACATTGTCCTGGATTGTATGCACCATGATGGATGGCCTGCTAATACACCAGGCCACTTGCAGGACATACTCACCTGTCACCACTATTACCACTAGAAGTAAGCTATATGGCAGTCGCACGCGACTTGAAAATCATCGACTTCGAGGGCTACAGGCTGTGGCTTTATCAAGACATCTAACCAATCACCCTACAGGTAGCAGTGGAGGCCCCTCAAACCGCTAACGGGCTTCCTACAGGATCGGAATATTAGATATTAATGTGGCCACCCCTTTCGCCTCCATTTTGTGCGGCAGGAATAGGTATGTATGATTAGCACCCTCGAGGATGCCCGAGCACTTCCAGACATGTCGACCCTGCAGCCCATCACACGTGCAGCCTCGCCAACGTGAGACGAAGTGACTTGGGCACCCAACACCGACTCTCACCAGTTATTGGGCTTGCCTTCGTGGGCCAGATGAACTTCTTTGGTCCCACCAAAGCAGTTATCTCTCACTTTTCAATTTTGATCCCTTCTGCTTCAGGTCCGCAGTCTTACAGGTGGAGCTCCATTATGGGGATACTGCGTTCCATAAGTGCTTGCCTACAACATGGACCCTCTATTTTGGAGTTTTGTTGTCCCCCGGCAGGGGATGTTCTTTGTTCACTGCTCCCCTTTCCTCTCTCAAGTTCTCACATGCCTTGTCTCTCCTCTTTTTCTCCCCTTGCTTCTGACATTCTTGTGTATATTCTCTAGCTGGCATGGTGCTCTGCTGCTTGAATATATGGTGTAACATCCTTTTCTGTGGCTCTCAATGGTCCTATCCATTCTTAGCCTTAGCATTCTGGGTCTCAATGCAAAAGCTAAGCAATTAGCTCTCCTCTCCTTACTTAGGGACTCTAAATGCGATGTCTGCATGTTGCAGAAAACCTGCCTGCTGCAGTGTGACTGGTGACGGCTGCGCTCCCACTGGTTTCACCGTCAATTCGTCTCATCAGGAGTGACTAAGAAGGCTGGAGTGGTGATCCTGTTTGCGGCGCATTTTCCAGAACGGCTGGAACAGGTCTTTGCAGAGATCCCAGACAGACTTCTCACATTGCAGGTTTTGATACAGGGGACCAGATACACCTTAGCCAAGATCTATTCACCCAATGAATGCAGGAGGGTTTATTCAGGGACTCCCTAGGCCAACTGCTGACCTCACCAGACAGAGACCTTAGTGGTATGCAGGAACTTCAATATAGCGATGGGCACTCAGAGGGATAGGTCAAGTCCGAGGGCGGGTCAGGTTGGAAGCCTCAAACCGGGCACTAGGCAGTGGTTGGGAGAGGCAGGGCTAACCGATGTATGGAGATATGTGTATCCCACTGACACCGGTTATACCTTCTTCTCAGCAGCCCACCAAACTTACACACACATTCACTACGTAACATCCCCTCCTGTGACTCGGAGTACCGTCTCAGTATGTATTTGAGCCAGTAGATATTGGTGCTGCAGCACTCTCTGACCATGACCCCATTGTCCTATGGTTTTATACAGGTGGGCATACACCGCCCCCCCCCCCACCTGCCTGGTGGCTTAATATGCGACTCCTTACCATTGACAGCATCTGGGCTGACACTCTGACAGCTATAACAGCCTTTTTGCACACCAATGATACCCCTGAGATCCAAGTCTCCACTTTGTGGGAAATACTGAAAGTTGTAATCAGAGGCCACTTTATTGCCCTTGCCACAAACCATAACAGGGATAGACAAACTAAAGTGGCTTCAGTTGGAGGCACAAGTCAAGGAGCTAGAGGTCACACATGCCCGGTTCGGTAGGGACCCACGGCCAGCTGACAGCGGCACGGAAACAACTGCAGGTGTTGGGCATGGGTCGAGCAGACTATGCTTTACTCAGAATCCAATAGAAATATTACCCAGGTGGTAATAAGGCAGGACATATGGTGGCACATCGGCTCCAACCACATGGGGTTGACAGGAGAATCCCTGAGCTACAGGGAATGGATGGATCCCTGCAATATTGAGATGAGAGCATCACCAATGACTTTGGGGCTTTTTATGCAGCCCTCTATATAGCGATCCCCGGCAGGAATCTGCCATGAGAGCATACTTGGCTGGCTGCATCGGATATGTTCATTGCCCTGGATACTGACATGACACCAAAGGAATGTATAGCCTCCATTAAAAAACTGTAGCTTAACAAAGCACCTGGTCCAGATGGCTGTAGCGCTGAATTGAAAAAAAACTTTAGTGCACAGTTGGCCCCTGTACTGGTGCTACTGTAACTCATTTGGTGAGGCAGACAAGCTTCCTGACTCCAAGCACCTAGCCACTGTCAAAGTGATTCCCACAGTGGGCAAGGACCCCAAATGCTGCTCATCTTACCGTCCAATCTCTCTCTTGAACATGGACGCAAAGATTTTTATTTTTATGAGCATCCTGGCACACAGACTGGCAAAATACGTGCAGTGATTGGTTGATCCCAACCAGGCTGAGTTTATCCCGGAGAGAGGGTGTAGTGACAATACAAAACGATTGTGTCACTTATTGGACAAGGTGCAGCACACACAAGTGCCATCCCTCCTACTATTGATCGATGCCGAAAAGACATTCAACACAGTATATGGGCCCAACTTACATTTAGTTCCTGAGAACATGGGAATCATCACACGGTTTTGCCAATGGGTCCAATCCTGTTACACCGCCCCCCTAGCCAGGGTGCGCCTGAATGGAGGGATGTCAGTGACATTTGCCATAATAAGGGGATCCAGGCAGGCTGCCCCTGCCCTATTGGTCTTTGCTCTCTACATGGAGCCTTTTCAGAGAGGGTTTGGAGCAATCCCTGTATAGCGGGCATCCCTATGGGTGGGAGAGAGCACAAGATCATGTTGTATTTAGACAATGTCCTCTTAACCCTCACCGATCCAGGGAACACCATAGCAGCGGTGATGACAGAACTGACAGCATTCAGTGGAGCCTTTGAGTTCAAGACCAATTTACAGAATTCCTCAATCCTCAATCCTTGACCTAACTATCCCGACTCATTGAGAACCCGGCTTAATACAATATTTCCTTTCTCAGTGGGCAGAGCAAGGAATTCCCTACTTGGGATTACAGATGCACTCCACACTTGCGGCCACAGTGGCCCACAACTATGGGAACCTCCTTGCGGTCACACAGAACGACCTTACAACATGGAAGTCTCACTGCCTCTCATGGCTTGGGCATATAGCAGCAGTCAAAATTACTCTCTTTCCCAAAATCCTTTATGTTGGCAGAATCTTCCCCTTCCACCCACACCACAGATACTAACAAACTACAATCCCTCATCTGGGATCTCCTCTGGGAAGGTAAGCATGCTAGTATGGCCAGAACCCTTGCTTTACTCCGATTGTCAGCGGGGGCCAAATGGTTCTGAAGCTGTACTGAGATTATCAAGTAGCACAGTTACGTTACATGGTGGAATGGTCCCGACCTCACATGGAAAAACACTGGTGCTTTATAGGCCAGGCGAACGCGGGAATCCATATTTGGAAGATCCCTTGGTTACCGAAGCCACGTAGGCCAGCCAGTTTTTTTGTCTCACCAGTAGTGAGAGCCACAGTTGGGATCTGGAAAAGGGTACAACTGAAACACGGCCTCTCTATGTCCTTGTCACCACAAACGCCGTTGATAGGTAACCCAGGCTTCCCACTCGCTGCTAGAGGATCGGCATTTGCGGCGTGGCAGGAAACAAACTGTAAGTGAGTTGGGAACTTGTTTCATGCCGAGGGACTTATGTACTTCCAGACATTGCATTCCGCATATATTCTCCCCGACATGGCACAATGGCAGTACTTGACAATCACCCATTGTGTAGCACAACCTTGGCTCCGACCAGACGCTAGTAGAGTGCTCTCGCCATTTGAGAAGTGGCTGTTTACATGCTTGACTGCTAAAAAACTCCTGGCCAGCCTCTATGCCTTCCTTGTCACATCTCAGGCTCTCTTAAAGTTCCCCGCTTGAGCTAGATGGGAAAGGAAATGTCGGCAGCCCTTCACAGATAGAGAATGGAATGACATCCTACACCGTGCCCGAACCTTGGCCCACAACACCACTAGTAAAGAGATGTTTTTTTGAAAATCGATCACTACTGGTATCTTACCCCAGCAAGGATCTCCACTTGGGACCATACGGGGGTGGTGGCTGCTGGTGTCAATGTGAGGAACAGAGTACCCTTACCCACCTCTTATGGCAGTGCCCCAAATTGGAATCCTTCTGGGAGGGGGTTTTGGAGGCGGAGAATACCATATTTGCAACTGATATGCCCAGGTTCCCTAGCTACGTCCTGTTGGGTCTCTCCAATCCACTCACTTACCCATTACAATCTAGTAGGGGCAAGGCAATCACGCTGGCACTGGGAACAGCCAAAAAGACAATCTTTGTTAGATGTGGTACCGAGGCTACACCTACACATGTAGACTGGTTACACAAATTATGGGAAATACTAGGGATGGAAAAGTTGACGGTAGTAGCCACGCACCGCCTCCCCGTTTAATAAGATGTGTCAACCTTGTCTTAAGTAATTATCTACGAAATACCGAGAAGTGTTCTGCCCATGCTATCTGCAAATATTGCATTTAATAGCAGCAGACGAGCCTGACCCACGCTAACCCATTTTGAGACCACATTTGCATGGCTTGTCACCAGCGCAGGCCCAGAGCAAGACCACTTCCTCATTCTGCACCTATCCCCTCCCCTCTTTCTATGTCTTTCCATCTCTTCCCTCCTTTTTCTGCAATACATACATAGTCCGCCGTTTGTTATTTCACCACTGGCCAGTGGATGTAAGTGGGACCATCTGTATCACTTGCCTTTTTCTAAAAATCAATAAAATAGATCTAAAACCTGAAATGTGTTAGCCTGTGTGACTACAAAATTTCGTGACCATACAATATGTGGATAATGAGATAAAAACATGTCTACTAGATGTCCCAGAAAATGGTTTGAAACTATACACAGTACTGAAGCAGGGGAGATTTGTATTGAAAGAGAAAAAGCTGTTTGACATAATCACTAAAGCTAATCATATACCCTTTAATCGTGTTTGTAGGAGTTTTGTCCAACCAGGCAATACAAAACAGTTTACAATAAACAACTTTCACAAGCACATAAAGAGATGGATGCAGCAAAAGAAAGGGGTGAATTTATCTAGGAAATTCTGTTGCATGATCTTCTTCCAACAAACGCATTATTTGATGAAAATGCTGCAATCAAACCAATGAAGCACAAACTCGTACAAGAGCTCGAAAAAAATCCTTCACATGAAGAATTTAAATTCAAAAAGGTGTCTCCATTGAAAACTGTTGTTGTTTGGGACTCTATGTCACAATTGTGAATGGTCAAGATTTCATTCATGGAAAACTTCGGAGAGGTTGTTCAAACGGTTCTACAGAGATCAAAGTCAGTGTGCATCTTGCAACAGTTATCTTGAACTATCTTTTAAAGAATGTGAGAGAATCAGATGAATGTCTATACGTGGAACAATTGACCTTGGCTGCATCAAAAATTCGACACCTATACCTGTGAAACATGATAAATTCTGGTCATCAACGTTGAACACAATGAACTTGGAGATATTAACTCACCAAAACTTTGCTGATTCTTCAGTGAATACTGAATTTCCAATTATTGCAAGTGGAATGATTGTCAATGAGGAGTTGGTGCCTGCAGAGATAATTCAAACGGTGTGGCCCATATTGTTTAAGAACTTAACAGCAAATTGGAGGAAGCTGACCTTCGCGCTGTGCCACATGTTGAGTGGGCTGTTCAAATTGTTCCAATTGAGTCATTGTACTGTCAAATGACATAGATGTTATGATTGTGATACTCAGATCTGTGGCAATGTTCATAAATCAAGGATTGTCAGAGTTATGGATACATTATGGAACAGGCAAGAAAAGACACGTAATGCCGTTTCATATTCTGTTCAAGAAACTTGACCCAAAGATACCCGGTGTTTTTATCAAGGCAAATACTCTTACAGGGGATGACACTATGAGCAAAATTGGAACAAAGCTTAGAGCTTTAACTTCTGAAACTATGAAGTTTCTAAGAGGATTTGCGGAGACAGAAGAAGAGTGTGGCTTTAAAGACATCGAAAAATACTTTGTGCATGTGTGAAAAACAAGTTCTTACTGTCACACATTTGACAATCTTTGGTACAGTGAGTTCCAGAGATCAGTCCAGCTAAGTGACCTTCCACCAATGTCATATTCTGTGCGTGGACACATTAAAAGAGGGTTCTACTTGATCAGATGTGTAAATGTTTTACAATATGCATAAGTAGAGAAAGATCTGTGTGAATTTGGTTGGGAAGATATTGATGGGGTACTAAAACATACAGAATTTCTAAAACCTCTGCCCACAGAGCTTACACGTACATGTACTTGCAAAACATGTACCTCAAAATGATGTCCCTATTGATATGCTCTTCTCAAATGTTCAACATTCTGCAAATGTACCACGAGCAATTGCCGAAACACATAAACAAACTGAACTATGAAAATATGTCTAAATCGAAAGTGATAAACATTATTTTTATTCCTATTCACATCATAAACATTGTTTGGTGTATACATAAAAGGATTAAAAACCATTATTATTGAGTTTCATTGCTATATATGTCTCATCTTCCTCTATTACAGCCACCATTTTGGAAAATGGAGGAAGGGTTGCTCTGAGGAGTAATTATCTGTCTCTAAAGGACTACTTGACCCCCAAAACATATTTTTTGACACTAAAATGAAGTATAAAGGTGTCATGGTTCCTGAAATATTACAATATCACTGCAACACATCCACCATTTTTTTAAATATTGTCCAGAAAAATTCTGCCCTGATCAGCAATGTCTGCACAAGCTAATTCACTTCTCTAATGATCCAAAACCACAAATCAAAAATAAAAATCTCTGGACTATAATTTATTTACAAAATGTACATTTTTTATTTTGGGGGCCGGGATTAGAGAATGCATAGGGCTTTGCTGCTTCTAGATCATCTTCACGCAAGGCTCACTACAGACGCAAGCATCATGTAGCTGGTCTTTTCAAGAGCAAACAGTGCCAGTTGGCATCCATTTCTTTATACAACCTTTTATATAAGCCCTTTTATCGTTCCAAGTCTCTGGGCTCTGAAGGAGTTGCACCACCCCTCCTGTTAGAAGGAACGCTCTGTAGTATAGGTTTGTGGAAACCATGGAAGATGTAGTGGTGTTGTTGAGGACAGACAAAACAGCAAGAGCTTATGTGAACTGTTGAGAGGCACTCAGTGGAGGGAGCTGTTGGAGGTGGGCTTCAGGTTGGTCCTTCGGACTGTGGCTGATTTTCTGTCCCTATCAGGAGTCGACATTGAACTCAAAGGCAGACTGTCTTAGCAGGATTTCCTCATCATCCCAAGACGTCTGTTTTTCCCTGGTTGAGTTCTGGGGGAATAAGACAGGTTTTGGCCTCCCATAGTGGACCTGTTTAGCAAACAAGGAGACTGCATTGCTTCCCAGGTTCTGCTTCTGGTTGCTGTTGGGGATGGCCTTGGGGCACAGATGTTCTGCCCTCCCCTTGTCTGGAAATGCTGCTGTTTAACTTTCCCCAGTTCCAGACATTCCAAAACGTTTAGCTCACTTTTCTGGGAACTAAATATTGCTATTCTAGTGGATAACTACTGCCCTTGGAAACCAAGATCTGTGGCTCTCTGATAGATGATGTCAGCCCCAGAGTGGAACCTGCCCATGTCTCCATCTCCTGAAGGTCTTCTACTCTTTCTGCTCAGTCCCTACATAGACGGCTACTGTTGATAAGCTGAATAAACACAGAGGCCTGGAACATCTGGGTCATCCTGTGAAGGTCACCTATGCCTTTCAGGTTTCCTGCATATTTTCCACTTGTTAACCATACATTCAATATTGGGTTTTATTCCTAAAGACATTTTTCCTGATGGCAATCACCTTCATCAAGAGCTTTGGTGAGATGGGTTTAATTGTGTATGAAGCTCCTTATCACCACATCTTTCTAGGCCAAACGGTTCTTCAGTTTTTATCTGAGTTTCTTCCCCAAGGTGGATTCTGGATTTCATCAGGACTTGGAGGTTGTGCTGCATGTGTTTCACCCTAATCCGGTTTCCTTCCAGTCCCTAGACGCATGAAAAGTTGTATCCATTTATGTGGATCCTACAGTTCCTTTTGAAACGATGGTGATCTTTTTGTGACATTTGGAGCCTGACAAGAGAGGCTGCAGCCGTCTTCTGGTACTCTGAGTCTCTGGATGAAATGTACAGTCTGCTTCTGCTATGAGGTATCTGACAGAGCTCTGCCTGACCAGGTACAGAGTCATTCCACAAGGGACATGGCTGCTTCTTGGGCAGAGAACAGAGCGGTCTCCTTTGTTGACATATTCATGACTTTACTTGGGCTTTGCTCTCTGTGTGCCCCAGTACTGACCGACATGGTTCTCAGGAATATGTATTGATTGGTTCTGGTGTCTTGTCTGTTTCCCTTGCTGATACTGTTTCAGCTGTTGTCATTAAATGTGCTCTTGGCTGCAGCATATCTGCAAGGTGTGCATGCCTGTTTTATGTGCCACCAAAACTACTTAACATTTTGGTTGCATCCTCATACGTAAGAAATGGATGAGGAAGACATGAATAGATAATGTACTGGCACTCTCATAATTCTAATGCTCCTTCCTTGTTGCAGGCCTTAGTCTCGTCCTCTCTCTTCCTTGTCAGCAGATTCAGTTTTTAGGCTTCAGTAGTTGTTACCAGGGGAGTTTGAGTGTAGAAGTCCTCTTTATGCAACCTACCAGAAGGAGGAGGAGGAGGCGGAAAAAGAAAGCGTGAAGTACAATAGTGCCTGGTTGACAGGAGGGCCCTTGTCACACGTAAGGCCTGGGACAAGACAAGAGGGCAGAATCAGGATAATGGAATAAGTAACTAGTGATGCAGAGAGCAAATGGTATTACTTATGAGAGGTGAAGTCTCAAGTGGGTCATTGTGCAACTCCACTTCAAAATCACTGACAATAAATAGCATACAACTATGTGTGGATCTGGATGAAAGGTTTATGCCATGCTACTACTTCAGGTGTAGAAGTCAGAAACATATGGTTTAACCATGACATTAGGGGTTATAGCTGTAGAATAGCTAAACATCGCATTAAGCAGGGCTTGGCAATAGGTATTGAGATATTTTCATCTGTAAACTGATTATGATATAGATAGTGTTAGGCAGTAAAAACAGTGATTTCTGAGGGTAGTTGGATTGTACTATGGCACTAACATTGATTTTACACTAAAGTAATAAATGTACACATGTATGTTTATTTGTACATTTGCTCCTACAAACGTGTTTAATTGGGTCACATTTATTAACAGTGGGGTTGGATAGATAGATAGATAGATAGATAGATAGATAGATAGATAGATAGATAGATAGATAGATAGATAGATAGATAGATAGATAGATAGATAGATAGATAGATAGATAGATAGGTAGGTAGATAGATAGATAGATAGATAGATAGATAGATAGATAGATAGATAGATAGATAGATAGATAGATAGATAGATAGATAGATAGATAGATAGATAGATAGATAGATAGATAGATAGATAGATAGATAGATAGACAGATAGATAGATAGATAGATAGATAGATAGATAGATAGATAGATAGATAGATAGATAGATAGATACTATCAAAGCTCCATTCATATTTATCCCTAAGGGACAGAGAGAGATCCAGAGCTTGCAAACAAGAGAGAGCACTCTGAGGAAAGTTTGATATCCATGGTATGCGTCTCACAGTGACTGCCTCTCATAATTGTGAGAATGGGATAATAGAACCTACGAGAAGGGGGTAGTTATGATGATTACCTTCTACCAGCTCCTTACTGATGCTGTTTCCAATCATGAACTTTTGTGTGATAACCTAGTGCATCATGGGTGTTGTAGGTTTGTTATGCACCCATTGAACTAATTCAGATAACACACCTGAACTCAGTGATTTGTGAGTGGAATGCGAAAGGCTGAAGCTAGTGTCTTTACTGGCCTCGAGGGAGGTGGTCCTCCTAGGGTAGCTTCTCAGTCTTGGTCCTAGTTGATGTGTTGTTAGTGATGCTGATGAGTTTCTTTGGCCTGTCTTCCTCTCAGACTGCGGCTGACTGCCAGAAGCTTGGCTAAACTGGTCCAGACGCTGTCAGTCAGTGCTGAGCTGTCTCTCCCTAAGAATCCCTTCAGTTTGGAAACCAGAGATCCCCTGCCCCCACAGTAAGCCTGCGCTCCTTGTGCTACAGCTGTCCTCAAAAGAGCAGGAGGTGCATTTTCACTTCGCATATTCAGTTTTCAGTGGGTTCAGGAAAAGCCTCAACGGAAAATCCCACTGAAACTGTGACTATCCTCACAATAGGATCAAAAAGATCGATCCCCAAAATATATTGAATAATTAACTGTTTAGTTGAAATTCCTGTTTCAATATTTTTCAATCATGTTATGCTTTAAAACGAGATAGCTGGTGATCACGAATAATACATGCGTAGGAACTTTGCTTTTCTCCTAAACAACTTCTACAGACATTGCAGCATGGGGGAGGGGGCATAGGGGCTGCCCTTCACACCAACAGATGAGAAGCGCCACTACATATGATCAAGTGTCTACGTGACTAAGAGAGTGTTTATGTGAGTGATGGTGTTCGGGTGGGGTGGGAACAAGTCTAGCGCACACTATGACAAATGAACCGTTGAGTCCTCATACTCGTAGCTCCCAAGTTTCCCAGGGTCATGCAAGATGTTCTCCTCCAGTCCAGATTTTTTTCTTTGAATTCTGACACATGTAATCCTGTTTTATAATAAAATAAACAAGACAAAAATTCCCAGAATTCAAAGTAAAACCAGGACTGGCTCAGTACACCACGCATGGACCTGGGAAACTTGACAGGGCTCCTATTCCTCACAAATCATCTTTGCCATCATGGTCAGCGACTAGCTGCCGCCTCCCCCCCAATCCGGCACCCAACACCCAGGAACGTGGACACGAGACATGTTTTACTTTTTGGAAGGCGGGCGCTAGTCGCCCGGCCGTATTTATTAAAGTATGAAAATTAAAAAAAAAGGTTTTAATTGCATAATCAACAATGAATACAAAAATCAGCAGGACATTCAGTTATACAATTGTTATCAACAAGTTTGAGAGCCTGACCTTAACAAAACTCTAATACATGTTGTTCCTAGCTTAAACTAAACATCCTACACTTGATTTTTGTACATTTCTGGCCATATGGCAGGGTCACTACCGGTGTCAGGTCCTACAAGCTGCGCCTCCCCCCTAGAAGTGCGCATGCGCAGTGTTACCCCGGGAGTTGCCCGGTCTACGCCCTAAACTCCATTTACCCACTAAAGGAGGGCCCTTACTCTGCGCCGGTGGCGTCATGAGTCCACGCGCGCGGGGTGGCTACCAGCCTAAGGAAAGCGTGAACTACTCCTACCCGCGCTCCTTTGCATATTACCTTGCCCCTGGAGTACTGGGAGTGGCCCGCAGGCCCCTCCCCCCGGGCGGGAACCTCCATAGGATGATGCCCGCCCCCTCAGACCTCAAATATGTGCTCACCGATAATGACCTTACCGCATGCCCCATACCTAATAAATACGACGACCTATGGAAAAATTCTAAAGGACAACTACACTGGCTAATAAATAACAGTATCAACGTATAGCTAAAAGGGAAAAAAGGCCTAAGGACACATGGCATTAAATTACAATTTGGTTCACTCATGTTTCTCAAAATCACAATATCAACGTCTAGCTATAAAGGGAAAAAAGGCCTAAAGACACATAGCTTCAAATACAGTTCACTTCACACATCTTTTTGCTACAAAGGGGAAAAATTCCTAAACAACAGATCACAAAATACACCAACAGCCCACTCTCTCCCGTGGTCCGTACCTTCGAAACTTATCATTAGACCGGACATAACACTGCTTAAAACTTTGTACCAAGGGATGGTGGGTGGGAAAACAAAGAGGCCCCGAACGCGGGGCACAACGTTCAGCGAGGGAGCGTCCAGGGACAAGGGGGTCTCCTGGGCGCTCCCTACCTCTTATTCCCGAGGGGCCGGATGGCCCATCCTATCGCCCGCCCCCCCCGACCCGGAACCACTCCATTGAATCCGGGTCAGGAGGGCCGCCGGCCAATCGGCGGTGGGCCGCACCCCCAGGGCACGCCCCCACCGTCGAATGACACGCGGGGAAAGGAGGGGAGACGGTCGCCGCGCCGCCATGCGTGCGGGGGGGCCGAGGGCCCCCCCTTTTCACATGGTCAGCGACTAGCTGCCGCCTCCCCCCCAATCCGGCACCCAACACCCAGGAACGTGGACACGAGACATGTTTTACTTTTTGGAAGGCGGGCGCTAGTCGCCCGGCCGTATTTATTAAAGTATGAAAATTAAAAAAAAAGGTTTTAATTGCATAATCAACAATGAATACAAAAATCAGCAGGACATTCAGTTATACAATTGTTATCAACAAGTTTGAGAGCCTGACCTTAACAAAACTCTAATACATGTTGTTCCTAGCTTAAACTAAACATCCTACACTTGATTTTTGTACATTTCTGGCCATATGGCAGGGTCACTACCGGTGTCAGGTCCTACAAGCTGCGCCTCCCCCCTAGAAGTGCGCATGCGCAGTGTTACCCCGGGAGTTGCCCGGTCTACGCCCTAAACTCCATTTACCCACTAAAGGAGGGCCCTTACTCTGCGCCGGTGGCGTCATGAGTCCTCGCGCGCGGGGTGGCTACCAGCCTAAGGAAAGCGTGAACTACTCCTACCCGCGCTCCTTTGCATATTACCTTGCCCCTGGAGTACTGGGAGTGGCCCGCAGGCCCCTCCCCCCGGGCGGGAACCTCCATAGGATGATGCCCGCCCCCTCAGACCTCAAATATGTGCTCACCGATAATGACCTTACCGCCACAGGCCAGCATTGTTAACCGACGATCTGGCCTCCCCCTCTAGCCCCTGCCTAAGGACACCCTCCTCCTCTCAAAGCCCTCTAGCCAAGCCCAGATATTGTCAGACCATAGGACATTACCCTCTTCCGTCAAATGAACCCCGTCCTTCAAGTAATACTTGTGACCCCAGATGCACCCATGAGGTATTGACTGTAACAAGGGGGTTCGAAACAACCTATCCAACTGTGTGTTGATCCTCTTTACCGAGTGATTCAACGCCCTGACCGAATGACCCCCCCGCCACTGTAGTCGGGGTATGAGTTGTGACCATACTAGTGTGCACCCGGGGCAGGTCCTAGCTATCCAACCCGCCGTTGAGATAATCTCCTCAATCAAGATGCGCCTGCCCAGTGTTGCCAAATCATTCTCCCCAAGGTGAAGTATCACCACTGACGGTGGAGAGTGCTGGCGTGCTAACAGCCCTTGAAAGAATCCCCTAAACTCGTGAAGACATAACCCCCCTCTGCCAAAGAACGTGATGTCCAACCCTAGTTGTGCCGCCCTTTTCCTCTTATCACCTGACAGGAAGACACATTCTGCTCGCTTCACATATGAATGACCCACAATCCAGACATTGTTCTTCATGATTTCCTGGTCGCCGCTCCGTGCCGATGAATATTGGCGGTGCCCGACGACAAATTCCTCCCCTGCGTAACAGGTCTGAGAAACTGTAAGAGAGCGGAAAGAGACCAGGCGTGAGTGACAAGTAATCATAGCATGTCAATCCGAACATAACGTTTATAACATTCTGAAGACCATCTCCCAATTGTCTTCACTCTATCCACCGGGAGGCCCCCCGCCACCGCCTCAGTTGCTGCCCCAATCCTGAAGGAATGAGAGCCAAATTCTTTAGGGTCAAGCCCTGCTTTCCTAACCCCCATTTCGAACACTCTCCTGAATTGATACCTGGTCAAGGGGCTCCCGTCAGCGTGACAGAGCAATGCCCTGCCCGCTGAACCTACCAATAGTCCGTGGAGTGATTCTACGTGCCTCACCGGGCAGCACGGGTTGGCGGGGGCCCTTTGCAGAACTATGGTGTGACCCCTAGCTTCTTGGTCGGTTTTTGATTTCTGGATAGTCACCCACATGGTGTCCCCCCTTATCAACACCCCAGCCTTTTGCAAGCCGCCTAGTAGGTCTGACTTGGAACCTGTCACAAGTTCGCTAATTCTCAGCGCCCCATAGAATGCCAGGGAGAATGCCGCCTTAAAAAGAAGCACCTCCCACTCCGAGTTACAAACAGTCTCCAGTGTGCCCAGTAAGGCTGTTAGCCGGGCCAATCCAATGGGTTTCCTCTTATCCTTCTGGTGTCCCTGAATACGGCGCCATCCCCTTAAAGCCTTACGTATCATAAAGGTATTAGTGGGATCCCGGAAGCCCCTAGCTTGCGCGAAGAATGACACAGCTGCCCTATGTCTGGTCGCCGCTGCCACCGAGCGCCCCTCCTTATGCATCCATTCTAAATAGGCTGCAAACCCATCCTCCTTCGCCCAAAGCACTTCCCACTGTGGCCCCAAGAAAGAACAATAAGACAGAAACGCCCCTTCGTAAGCCGTCTTGGTCCTGGGGGCTAGGCTAGCGACCACGAGGTCCTGTAATCTGGGGCACCAATCTGCCAAAGTACTGCTGGGAAGTGTGCTGGCGAGGGGTCTGCTGTGGGAAGATGTTCCCTGAAAACCTGCATTTTGAAGCGAGAAAGGGAGTCAGCCGCATTGTTTAAAATACCAGGGACATGTTTGGCTCTAAAATTAGCATTCAGTTTAAGGCACCGCAGAACAATTTCTTTGATCAGACGAAGTATGAAAGGACACCGCGCCCCCTGCTGGTTGATACATTCCACCACTGTCATGTTGTCTGACCAAAACACCACTGATTGGTTACATAGGTGTTCAGGCCATACCATCAGTGCCACCCAGATTGGGAAGAGTTCAAGGAAGCCAATGTTGCTGATCAGACCCCATGTCTTCCATTCTTCTGGCCACTGTTGAGCGACCCACCTGTTCCCTAGGATGGCGCCAAAGCCCACACCACCGGCCGCGTCAGTCCATAGTCCCAACTCCGCCGATGTTGTGGGCGGGCCGGGCCAGACCACCCTACCGTTAAAATCCTCCAGGAATGCCATCCAAATAAGCATATCCTGGCGAATTTCAGACGATAGGCGCGTGCGGTGGTGTTTTTCCCTCAGGCCCCTCATCGCGTGGGCGATGGAGCGAGAGAAGGGGCGAGCCATGGGGATGATTCTCAAAGCGAAATTCAATTGCCCTACTACCTCTTGTAATTGCTGCAGAGTGACCTTCTCCTTCCGGAGGCATAACTGTAGTGATGTCTTGAATTTGCACACCTTGTCCATAGGTAATCTAAAACATCCCTCCATTGAGTCAATCTCGATGCCAAGGAATTCTAAGCAGGTGGTCGGGCCCACCGTCTTCCCGGGCGCAAGAGGGACCCCAAAAGCCCGCATGAGCACGCAAAATTCCTGCAATGCCAGTGCGCACTCCCGGGATCCCGCTGTACCGAGGAAGAGGAAATCATCTAAGTAATGCATGACCCCTTGATGGCCCGTCACTTGTCTCATGGCCCATTCAAGAAAGGAACTAAACATCTCAAAGTAGGCGCAAGAAATAGAACAACCCATAGGCATGCATTTGTCCATGTAGAACTTCTCCCTAAAGGTGAAACCTAAAAGATGTTGGTCCGCCGGGTGGACTGGGAGGAGGCGAAAGGCCGATTCTATGTCAGATTTCGCCATCAGCGCCCCGGGTCCCGTGGCCTGTAGTAAGTTAACAGCCTGGTCAAAAGAGGCATACTTAACACTACAGATACCCTCGTCAATGGCATCATTCAATGACGCCCCCCTAGGTGCTGACAGGTTATGGATCAATCTGAATTGCCCCTTCTCTTTCTTGGGGACAACTCCCAGTGGGGAACACACAAAATTGGGTACTGGCACTTCAGAAAAGGGGCCAGCTATCCTGCCTAATGAAAGCTCCTTGTCAATTTTGGCGGCCACAACAGCCGGATTGTGTTTGACTGATAATTGATTTCTACAGTGCGCACTGCCCGTGTATCCCCCGGCCGGGATCCTAAAACCCTTAGAAAAACCTTCTTGAAGTAGTGTGGCCGATGTGTGGTCTGGGTATCTGTTCAACCATGGAATCATTGCCGCCACATCCACTGGTGTGGGGGGGCCTGACCTGTTTGAATTATACTGGCCTTCCCCTACCCCTCTGACCTGTGTTACCTTGCTTGGACCTACAGGTAGTTTCTGGATGGGAGGGGTGCCCACAGGAGGAACATGCATGTCTAAACTTACACGCGGCCCTTGTGCAGGTGCGCCTATTAAAATCCCAGCACACCCCTTTTTTCTCAGGCCCACCTGCTCTAAACTTCCCAGGTACCTCGCTCGTTTGGGGGGGCCGAAAGGGCTGCTGCGGTCTAGTGAACATCTTGCCCGCACCGAACTGAGGGGGAGGTGCAGTATCGGAAAACTGTTTGTGCCACGCCATGGAATCTACCGTGTCCCATGGTAATGATCTGTTGAATTCCAATGCCTTCCTAAAATTGACATCATAACCCTTCCATGCTTCCCCAGAATACTGTTGACTCCACCCCACAATCCTGCTCGAGTAGCATGCCAATGCTGCCTGTAAATCTGGAGGACGCTCCGCTTTAACTGCAGTGAATACCGCCCATGCTTGCATCCAGTTGTTGAGATTTTCCTCAACCCTAAATCTAGTACACTGCGCCCTCCATTCACTTGGGAGCATCCACTCCTTCAGTGCTTTTGCCTGCTCCATTTCCCTATTATCTAACAACAAAGAATAAATGTACACGTATTTATCCGCCCAAATCATCTCTTTCACAGCTAATGACACATGCTGAGCCAGATTCTCGCTCCTGGAAGGTACAACACCGTCCCCCAAGAGTGGCAATGCCACTTCCTTACCAAGTGTGGGCCCCGGGGGCGGCTGCCCATTCAATCCGTCCAGCTGGGGAACACTTGGACCTGCAAGGGGAGAAGATACTGGCAAGACAACACTGTTGGCGACCGCCGCCAATCTGATTTTTTCCACAAACTTCGCCGCCTCTGCTGCATGGTCTGCGGAATTCGGAAAAGCTCCCCCTTTTTGGAGCCATGGCATCAAGGCCGTTATCTGGGATACCAATTCAGGGGGCGTTGACTCGCAATTACCCACAGGGACAACAGGTACCACAGGGGTTATGCCCTGTGGTACCGACACGGCTGGCAGGGCGGGTGCCGGGTGTGGCACACCTGTACCCGGGATTGTGGGCACCGGTGAGGAAGCAGGCCCAGCGTCTACTGGTTGACCTACAGGCACCGGCACCACGGGGGTAAGGGGTGTAGGCATAGGTATATGCGGGGGTGGGACAACCGCCGCCGGCACGGAAGGTACCGGCTCTACTGGCCCTGGGGTGGGGGTGTCATCCCTGGGTCTCTTGGACTTGGTCTTCTTAGGTGAGGTGATAAAATCCCCCCTTGGCACTGGTGCAACCCTCTTGCGAATAGGCCTCCCCGATGGACCTGGGGCGTCACCATGCTCCTCATTAAACCGTGCTTCCAGCTCATTTACTTTCCCTAGCTGCTGTTTCATTTCTTTCATATCACGCATCATGGCCCGCATCATAGCCTCCATGTTGGACCCTTTCTTTCCACCCCGTGGACCTGGCATGATGCTACCCCCGACAACAGCAGCCTACTCTTCTCAATATTACAACCGGCCGACTCTGTGTACCTTTTTGATGGAGGGTCACCAGGGGGCTTTCAGCACCGTGCAACGGCGACCGCAACACTAGCGGCTTGTCCGCTTATGTAAGGGGTGAGTAAACCTAATGTAGGCCCACCCGGCGGCCACCAGGAGCGACGAATGCCAGCCCCCCGTACCCCTCGTACCGACCAGTCCTGCGTCCTCGCCGGCGATAATGATCAGCGCCCACGGGCCACCACGTCGCGTGCTGAACGCCCTTAGGTCTTGTCCGCTGTTGAATTGCACCCAAAATGTCGTTAAATTGCCTGGAATTGAGAAAAAATATTAGCGCCGTGTAATGGAACAGGGGCAGATTTAGACAAACCCACTTTGAATACAAGGAGACAATTGAACACCCCTGTTAACCTCACTGTTGCTGTGTGCCACTAAAAACACACTATCTCAGCATGATTCACAATATCCCTCCTATAAAGACCACACTATTACTGCACCTGTGACTGCCCTTATTGCCTGGACTGTTCACTTTGTGTACAGATATGCACAATGAATCACTCAGTTACTAAAGCACAACCCATGAAGAAACGCTATTTACACCACTGTACACTTTGTTTCTACTCATGAACCCCAAGTATCTATTAATAAATGCAGTGCAGCCGTGGAAATCGTTTCTCTGAACCACTGTACAATTTTTACATAGGGTCTCCCATCCAGGTGCTGCCCTGGTGGACCCTGCTTTACTTCCTTTCGTCGCGAGCGCAAAATGCGTGGGACAGCGCGCGCAAACAATTGCCTAACCCGATCACAAAATACAGCTGCCTCTTAGCAATACATAAGACGCTCCCCCGCCACAAAATGTGAGAAAGCGCGTGAATGCGCACCAAAATAATCGAGAACGGGCGCCAAATAATATTCTCTTGCAACCCGTATGGCAGAATGAAAAGGCAATAGCGCACACCAGATCCCCTTTTATTTGCCGGCGCGCTCACCGGTTGTGACGTCAGAGCGTCGTTACCGGCTATCCCTTCGTCCCCACCCGATACCTTACAGGCCTCTACACGGGCCGCACCACGCGTCCTCCGCCGCTCCCGGCACTTGCAGCGTGGCTTCCTTGGACCTCCGGCAATCGGTGAAGCGATGTTCCTCGTCTCGCCCTCCGCTCCACAACGCACGCGGCTGGACCCGCGAAGCGATGTTCTTTGTCTCGCCCCCCGCTCCACAACGCTAGAAGAAAAAAGCGAAAGCGGTTAAACACTCGAACACGCTCGCCGTCCCCACAACGCGGCCGGCCCCAGGCAAAGTCGCCGAAGGTCGATGCTCGAAAATTCTGCGCCGCTCCACAGGATTCCGACTCCAACACCTGAAAAATAAACGGAGAAAATTACTAAAAAACAAAGAGGCCCCGAACGCGGGGCACAACGTTCAGCGAGGGAGCGTCCAGGGACAAGGGGGTCTCCTGGGCGCTCCCTACCTCTTATTCCCGAGGGGCCGGATGGCCCCTCCTATCGCCCGCCCCCCCCGACCCGGAACCACTCCATTGAATCCGGGTCAGGAGGGCCGCCGGCCAATCGGCGGTGGGCCGCACCCCCAGGGCACGCCCCCACCGTCGAATGACACGCGGGGAAAGGAGGGGAGACGGTCGCCGCGCCGCCATGCGTGCGGGGGGGCCGAGGGCCCCCCCTTTTCATATGTCAGGCCAGGGTTGTTTACTGCTGTCCAGGGCCGTCCCTCCTGTATATGGTTCATTCATACCTGCTCAAGCATTTCCTTCTAGTAAGTAAGTCATGGTTGTAGCGTTTATATATCAGAGGGTTTTCCTTCATAGGCACTCTAAGTGTGGATTATGTTATGATGTACCAGGAACGAGCGTCATGTGTTGTTTCCCGTCTTGCAGGTGTGAGGCTCAGATCCAAGCTCATTTGGCTATCAACCCTTTCTTTCTCAGTATGCTCAGTAAGAACTGGTGAGACACACTCGGTGGCATTGTAGAGAGGCAGGCTCCACAGCTGACCTCCCCTGGAGGCACTTTCATCTTCCATATCTGATCTAAGCCAAACAACTCCTGTTGGCTACCTCCGACTGCTCCTGTTGCTTTCTCAGAAGGCGACACTCAGATGACGTATCGGTCTCCTCGTCACGGGGAAGTAAGTGTGTAGTAAGGATGCCAGATGACGTCATGTAACCAAAATGCAATACTTTAGTCTTAGGCTTTTATTTTACAAACTGTTTTTTGAGGTTTGTTAGTTCAATTGGATAACCTGGCGTGAAAAAGGACTACAACTCCCAGAAAGCATGTTGATAGGCCGACGTCTAGAACAGGCGTATGGCAGACTTGGCAGAATTGACTGATCTAGAAACCTTATATGTGGTTTCTAAGAACTCCTCTCAAAAAGTGGGGACTCAAAAGATTTAAAATGACATGCTAAATGAACAAGCGTTGACATAGTATTAAAAAACGCCAGGAGCCCAATAATGTAAAATACTTGCACGAGCGCGCTTCACAATTGATCTAATGTTTCTGTTTTAAATAAGGAGGCGGTCTGAATTGAACAACAAACACTGCAATAATATGAAGGCCCTGGCAATCCCCCGTTCCTGCTCAAGCTTCTCCTGAAAAAGCCTTTCCTTTCCAAGAGGCCCTCTCATCTCGGGGTCCTCGGCATTCCTTGGCGAAAGCTAATTAATGAGGCTGTTTGATGTGGACGCCAGCCAGTTGCCTGCAAGCCATGTAAGGATTTGTATTTATTTATCCACCTTAATTTGCAGAGTTGTTTTTACACCTGTGCCTCTCGCGTGCCAGTGCTTTCTGCATGCCTGCAGATAGCTCCCCCCCCCCCCTCCCCCGCAGCTTGCCAGACACGAGACACCGCACCTGTATTTGTTAATCAATGCGGAGGGTTCTAGCTAATTGCCCAGAAAGAAGCACGGGTGCAGATGTTTCATGGCACGGGACAAGAGCCCGGGATGAGCTTCTTGTTTGCACAAACAGAGCTCTGAATTTTAATGGCCGTCTTCTGCGAGTGTTTACCGGAGCCCTACCCTGTATTGTGGAGCTCGGCATATCAAATCCGCAGCCTCTGTGTGTTATTGAAACCTATGGTTCATAAATGGAACCCACGTGGAAAATTACAAAAGCTGATTGTTCTAAGAAAAAACAATATCTTTTTTAGGGCTGCTGGATGCAGAAAACAATCTGTTCAGGTTTTTTTTTACGCGCTCCTTGGCGAATTCAGACATACGGAAATCACATCTGCCAGCATAACTGCATGCAGTGGAAAAGAACGAAATGTCCTGATTACTTACTTGTAATCTTAATTACCGGTGCTTAATTTGTAAAATTAGTGGTGCTGCAGCCCAACGTTTCGCTCTGAAGCCCGTGGGCGATGCTATCAAATGTTGGGGATGCCGAATAGCAAAGCTGAGTATCTTTTAGGATGATGCTGGATGTTGTACATCCCACTCAAAAGCAAATGGCAAATCCAATAGATCCCAAAGACACGACCTTTAGCCTTTGACAATGCTTGATTTACAATCCCACCTTTCCTCTCCCAGGCAAAACTAACCAGAGACTATAACAGCACAAACGGCAGATACTAAACTGGGAGGCAGTACTACAGGAGGAGGGCAACTAAGGACTGTCACAAAGAAGGGTGCACCTAGAATAATGAAGATTACTAGTAAGTAACTGGGACATTACCACCGCATCTGCCTTCATGTCAGTAACATTCCTAATGAATGAGAATGTACAAGCAGTCAAACAGACACATGAAGCCAAACCACAGAGCTAATCAAATACAATATTATGATGGGTTTATTCAAGAAATAATGAAGTAAGTGATTCATAGCTTCCAAAAACACACAGGTCAATGAATCACATCGCAGACCGATGGGGGTTAAAAGGTCACTTTTATTTCAGCAACAACAAAACAGTATCATAATGTAATCAATGACCTTCAAGTAACCCCTCCCCTACCACCCCTCCTTGATCCCCCATGAAAATTCCCCATATCGATCCCCCAATTACATTTTCCCCATATCGATCCCCCAAATATCGAATCCCCCATGAATTTTTCCCTCAAATCTCCCCAATCCTGGAACCTTGACCCCAACCCCTTATCTCTGTTTCTGTTGTAAACGAATCTAGGACCCTAGTGTAACTTTTCCCGATTCATGCCCTTATATATGTATACTTTGCCCTATCCTTATATAGGCATAGAAATCATTACCATATTTGGCCTGAGCCTTGCAGCCCAAATACGGCAAGGCTACTTCCACTAAGTTCCGAGAATTCACAACGATTTCTTGGTGAAACCCACCTTCAGCAGCTAGGATCTTCCCCCTGCTTGAATATTAAGTTATCCAAGAAATCCTGGAGTTTTCTAGGAAATGAACCTTTGAGTGACGTTATTAAGTCCAATCATGCGTCAAACTCGGCACCTTCATGGTATAAATATGCCTACATTTGCCCAAACTAACACACGGTGGTTCTTGGAACAGATCGACTAACTACTTGCCCGACGCCCTGCAGCAGCAAGTGCCAAAGGAAGCCGTCCCTCCAGCAGACGCACTGAGAGACGCTGTTTCATCTCTTGCCGAGAAATCCAGCTCCAGTGTTTCCAGCTTACCCTTGCGGGTATCTGGGAGATCGAGTCCTGAGAGAGAGATACAAGACCTCCTTCATTCTAAACCAAGGTACGGAGCTGATTAGAACCTTAGAGAATTCTTGATTAGACTCTTGGCAGATTCTAGGCAAAGAATACTAAACTTAAAACCACTCCTAAAACTTATTTCTTCCCTTGTGCTAGGCTTAGGTCAGGTACACCGGAGTAGGCGTATTTTAGAAGCACCAGTTGAGTACTTTTAGCCATCTCTTTTATCATTGTATGTATTTTATGCATTTTATCTATTTTAAGCAACTAATGGCTTAGAAACCATATCATGCTTTTACAGTACTACTTTATAATACTGTTTGTATTATATGCCTTGTACTTTATAACCTAAAGAACAACACAACTGCCAGTACTGGACATCACTTGACTATTTTATGACGACCTATATGAAGTAAACATAACGGTCCGTTTTTGATTTACGTCACTAGTTTGTTTATTCATTTTTGCACTTGTGGAACATAGTTATTTTCATAAGCAGACAAACAATTTTATGTGCATGTACAAATATACAATATTACATTACATCAGGATCTTAATATACAATACAATTTACAAATTTACAACACATCTACACTTACACACTGGCCAAGACTTTCATCCATCTACTATCATACCACAAAAAAATACTTAGGACCTAATGTCAAAAATAGGTTCTTTATCCATATAGATGGTTTCACATCCAAGGAATGAAATCAGTGTGATGAAAGCAGTTTAGAGGTATAATCCTACTTAATGAACACTATTAACGATATAATTCAAATTTGACAGAAGGAACCAAAAACAGGTCGACGCGTTTCGAACCCCCAAGTGCGGAGTTCTCCTCAGGACCAACAATCTATAAAACACAAACAAACACTCGTTTAAATATGAGGTCCAAAAAAACAGTTTCCTCACTACCAGTAACACCGCCTGTCAAAATCCTCTGTCCGTACCCTATTATTGTGAAAAATACACTCCTCGAGTAGATGGCGTTTAGATGACAAACAACTCTGAATAGAAAGGACATAACAGACATTTTAGAATTTGACACAGTAACACCCATTTCTCATATTTGGTCTCCATTATCCATTCATTTATTTCATTTCTGGGCACTTACCTATTTTAATACTGTTGCCGCCTTTTCTAGAGGAAAAAATATATGAGGTGTTATAAACCTAACTTAAATGCGCCGTCTTTCTTAACAACAGAACAAACGTGGTCGGCGAACGTCATTCTTGGTAGCTTACCGCGTGTGGACTGGTTTTGTATTTCAAATCGTAATTGGGTGTACCGGAGGCCGCGTGTTTCTTTTAGCTGGCGTCCTGTGAATAAAAGTAACCGCGCGTTAAAGGAAGGTCCAACGGCGTGTGGATTGTATTCGTATTAGAGCGACTGAATTTGCCCATTACCTTCAAGACCACATCCTCGCGTCTCTCACAAACGTTCGAGAACCTGTTTCAGGCTGCAATGTGTACTGCGCTATATTATTGGCAGCGCGGGCCATCACATGATTTAGAGCCCCGTAATACGGAACAAAATTTAAAGCAACAGTGTAACCGTGCCTCATGTTTGTGAAACTTTATTATCCGTGGACATTTACACATGATAGATATGTTTAAAGGAAAACGTACGTGGTGAGAGGATCTAAAATTGAATAATCAAAAAGGCCAATTTCCACTATATCACATTCTCGTGCTGTTGAATGTGTTTACTCATGAAGCGCCCCGAGACCTATTCTTATCTGGAAGATGCTGTGCTTATAGGTAAAGCAATCAGTAGCAAAGTGCTCAGGATGCACGAAATCGATGATAGTATTAGCATGACTACTTTGCAGTTCTAGAAAAATGAATGTAATTAAACAATTTTTAAGTCAGTCCATGTGACTTCTGTCTACAATCTGATTGTTTGGGCACATCTACAATCATATTTTATCAGGGCAATAAAAATAGAATGTGAGTGGCTGAAATGCCTGGCCAACTCAACATACGTCAGAAAAATGAACGTTCCTCTATTGAGCTTAAAATTTAGAGTGCGTTCTAATCATACTATTTCATGTGTTTATCTTCATAATCTCAAAAAATTTCATTAAGCCCTGTAGTTGTTGTATTAAATTTCATTATCAGCAGCGCCTCACGTTGATTTAATTTTCCTTCAATATCACCTCCCCGGGGGTCCTTCTCAATTTTTGAAATGATGGTCCACTATAGGTCATCTTCTTTATGTTGGTGTGAAATCCAGTGATGTACTAAGGGGGCATTCAGTGTCTCTTTTCTGATTCTGGACTTATGTTGTGTAATCCGGTGTCTGACCTCCTGAGTGGTCTTCCTGTATATAATTTCGGGCATGGACATGTGACCCCATAAACCACATTTTTAGTCAGGCAGTTTGTAAAAGCGTCATGTTTCCAGTATATTCCATTGAATATAAAGATTGATCCTTCATTTGTCTGTGCACAACATGAACAATTGCTGCACTTGTGATGACCTACTACTGGAGGGAGCCCCAACATGCCTCTAAGAGTTGTTTTAGCAACTGGAGGCAATGCTGCTCTGACAATATGTTGCACCACGCTTTTTTCCTTTTTAAAGGCGAAGAGCGGTGCTTCATTGAAATCACTGTGTAGATCTTTGACCAGGTGCCAGTTTTGAGTCACCATCTTCCGTAGTTGGTTGGCATGGGAACCAAATGTTGTAACTCATACGACTCTCCTTTGTTCTGGGTGTACTTTCTTTTGAAGCAAAGTTTCTCGTGGTATCCATCACACGCGCTTTAATATATGTTTTAAAAGTTTCTTTGGATATCCATCAGTTCATTGGCATGGAAAAAATATTCCTCCTTATTTGAACAATTTCTTCTAATTCGAAGAAACTGCCCGAAAGGGAGATTTTCTTTTAGGCTTCTGGGGTGATGGCTTGTGTAATGTAACGCCTTATTCCAGTCCGTTGTTTTCCTGAATAATGTGGTCCCCAACAAGCCTTCCGATGCGTACACTTTTACATCCAAAAAGGTGATAGTTTTATTGGATGCACAACAACTGAACTTAATATCTTCCATCCTGTGATTAATCCAAATCATAAATTCTTCTAGTTTCTCTTGCGTGCCTGTCCAGATGATAAATACATCATAAATGTATCTTAAATACTTTGTGATGTGTTCGGCGTATGGGTTGTTATTGTAGATGAATTTATTTTCGTACAGACCCATAAACAATACCGCTAGTTCCGGAGCAAAGGGGCAGCCCATAGCCACCTCTTTGATCTGGAAGTAGAAGTCCTTGTCAAACAAAAAATAGTTTTTTTGTAGTGCAAATTTGGCTAGCTGAACAATGAACGATGTGGGGACTCGTGTTGGTTGTTCCCTTTGATCTAAAAAGTAAGTAAGGGTTTCCAGGGCTTGTTCTTGGGGAATTTGGGTATATAATGAGGTCACGTCCATAGTTACCAATAACTGCCTTGATTCATCAAAAGGGACCGATGTTATTTGGTTTAAAAAATCCGTGGTATCCCTTAGGTGTGCCGGAATTCCTGCAACGAGAGGTTTCAGAAAGAAATCTATGTATTTAGAGACACCCGGGGAGGTGATATTGAAGGAAAATTAAATCAGCGTGAGGCGCTGCTGATAATGAAATTTAATACAACAACTACAGGGCTTAATGAAATTTGAGAGATTATGAAGATGAACACATGAAATAGTATGATTAGAACGCACTCTAAATTTTAAGGTCAATAGAGGAACGTTCATTTTTCTGACGTATGTTGAGTTGGCCAGGCATTTCAGCCACTCACATTCTATTTTAATTGCCCTGATAAAATATGATTGTTGATGTGCCCAAACAATCAGATTGTAGACAGAAGTCACATAGACTGACTTAAAAATTGTTTAATTACATTCATTTTTCTAGAACTGCAAAGTAGTCATGCTAATACTGTCATCGATTTCGTGCATCCTGAGCACTTTGCTACTGATTGCTTTACCTATAAGCACAGCATCGTCCAGATAAGAATAGGTCTCGGAGCGCTTCATGAGTAAACACATTCAACAGCACGAGAATGTGATATAGTGGAAATTGGCCTTTTTGATTATTCAATTTTAGATCCTCTCACCACGTACGTTTTCCTTTAAAAATATCTATCATGTGTAAATGTCCGCGGATAATAAAGTTTCCCAAACATGAGGCACGGTTACACTGTTGCTTTAAAAAAATTTCCGTATTACGGGGCTCTAAATCATGTGACGCCCCGCGCTGCCAATAATATAGCGCAGTACACATTGCAGCCTGAAGCAGGTTCTCGAACGTTTGTGAGAGACGCGAGGATGTGGTCTTGAAGGTAATGGGCAAATTCAGTCGCTCTAATACGAATACAATCCACACGCCGTTGGACCTTCCTTTAACTCGCGGTTACTTTTATTCACAGGACGCCAGCTAAAAGAAACACGCGGCCTCTGGTACACCCAATTACGATTTGAAATACAAAACCAGTCCACACGCTTTAAGCTACCAAGAATGACGTTCACCGACCACGTTTGTTCTGTTGTTAAGAAAGACGGCGCATTTAAGTTAGGTTTATAACACCTCATATATTTTTTCCTCTAGAAAAGGCGGCAACAGTATTAAAATAGGTAAGTGCCCAGAAATTATGAATGAATGGATAATGGAGACTAAATGTGAGAAATGGGTGTTACTGTGTCGAATTCTAAAATGTCTGTTATGTCCTTTCTATTCAGAGTTGTTTGTCATCTGAACGCCATCTACTCGAGGAGTGTATTTTTCACAATAATAAGGTACGGACAGAGGATGTTGACAGGCGGTGTTACTGGTAGTGAGGAAACTGGGTTTTTGGACCTCATATTTAAACGAGTGTTTGTTTGTGTTTTATAGATTGTTGGTCCTGAGGAGAACCACGCACTTGGGGGTTCGAAACGCGTCGACCTGTTTTTGGTTCCTTCTGTCAAATTTGAAATATATCGTGAATAGTGTTCATTAAGTAGGATTATACCTCTAAACTGCTTTCATCACACTGATTTCATTCCTTGGATGTGAAACCATCTATATGGATAAAGAACCTATTTTTGACATTAGGTCCTAAGTATTTTTTTGTGGTATGATAGTAGATGGATGAAAGTCTTGGCCAGTGTGTAAGTGTGGATGTGTTGTAAATTTGTAAATTGTATTGTATATTAAGATCCTGATTTAATGTAATATTGTATATTTGTACATGCACATAAAATTGTTTGTCTGCTTATGAAAATAACTATGTTCCACTAGTGCAAAAATGAATAAACAAACTAGTGACGTAAATCAAAAACGGATCGTTATGTTTACTTCATATCTGTTGACTGGGTGTGAGTGTTTGATTGGTTCAGATGCTCCGTCCATCACACCCGCTTTTGTACCGCTTTGTTCACCATAAGTTGGCAGGGTATGCTCAGACGTGAGTCCCTTGCTCACTTTGCCACTGGATTCAAGCAAGCCTGGCTGAAGACGGCTGTAATGCCAGAAACCGGTCCTAGGAATCTTGTTTCCGGTCCAGGGAAGGCATGGCTTGGCAGTTCGGGCTGGACTGTTCCCATGAGGCACAAGGTCAGACTGATTTGCATATAGCCATGTCTGAACTGGGGTGGCAGAGAGGCAAAAGAATGGTGATGAATTAAACCCAGATCTGTTGACTAGGTATGAGTGTTTGATTGGTTCAGATGCTCCGTCCATCACCATCCCCTTTTGTACCACTTTGTTGGCCATAAGTTGGCAGGGTATGCTCAGACGTGAGTCCCTTGCTCACTCTGCCACTGGATTCAAGCAAGCCTGGCTGAAGACGGCTGTAATGCCAGAAACTGGTCCTAGGAAGCTTGTTTCCGGTCCAGGGAAGGCATGACTTGGCAGTTAGGGCTGGACTATTCCCATGAGGCACGGGTCAGACTGATTTGCATATAGCCATGTCTGAACTGGGGTGGCAGAGTGGGCTAAAGAACGGTGATGGATTAAATCCAGATCGGTTGACTGTGTGTGAGTGTTTGATTGGTTCAGATGCTCCGACCATCACCACCCCCATTTGTACCGCTCTGTTGGCCATAAGTTGGCAGGGTATGCTCAGACGTGAGTCCCTTGCTCACTTTGCCACTGGATTCATGCAAGCCTGGCTGAAGATGGCTGTAATGCCAGAAACCGGTCCTAGGAAGCTTGTTTCCGGTCCAGGGAAGGCATGGCTTGGCAGTTCGAGCTGGACTGTTCCCATGAGGCACAGGGTCAGACTGATTTGCATATTGCCTTGTCTGAACTGGGGTGGCAGAGTGGGCTAAAGAACGGTGATGGATTAAACCCAGATCTGTTGATTGGGTGTGAGTGTTTGATTGGTTCAGATGCTCCGTCCATCACCACCCCCTTTTGTACCGCTTCTGTAAGCTAAGCATGTGCTGATGGCAAGAGAATGTTCCACCAACATCTTTACCTTCAGTCCGCTAGCAAGCATAGCTCCTGAGGAATTGGAGTCTTTCCTGGATCTGCTGTGGGTGTCAAACCACAGAATCTCTGCCACTGAGAACGAGATAACACATCTGCTATATTATTGTCCAGACTGGGAATATGCTTCACTCTAAAAGGTATATTCAACATTAAGCAACTCAGCATAAACCTCTGGAACAACTGAAGCAGGCGTTTTTCTTTTGCCCTTTGACCACTGACCAGATCAAATACAGTTCTGTTATCAACATGGAAAAGCACAGATTTATTAGCCAAGACCTTGCCCCAAACTGACAGTTACTATCAAGGGAAAGAATTCCAAGAATGCAATACTGCATTTTTCAATTACCCACTTCCGAGGCCATAGTTCAGTGCACCATTTTCCATCCCGGAAAAGTCCAAAACGTTAATTTCTGATGCATTGGAAAAAATCTGTTTGGACCACACAAAATGTTCGTCAACAGACCTGATAGAAACACCATTTAAGCTTTTCAGGAACATCAACCATACCACAAAATCTGATCTCATGTAAAGAGACACTCTGACCCTGTGATGCGGTAATGACACACCACCCAGAGCAAAACCCAACCTCCGGCAAAAAGATCTCCCGGCCTTTACTACTCTGCAAGAAAAGTTTAGGTGCCCTAATAAACATTGCATCTGAAATAGAGTGAGTTTTTGGGATGCTTTAGCATGATCCAGCAACTGTACAATTTCCTGCACTTTAACAATTGGTAACCTGGCTTCCATTTTAACTGTATCAATTTCTATACCTAGAAATATGAGACATGTCTCTGGCCCCTCTGTCTTCTCTGTTACCAACGTCACACCTAATTCTTGCATCACTGTTTGGAAAAATTAGAGTGCATTGCTGCGCTGCTGTGAGCTCTCTCGACCAACAAAAAGAAAATTGTCCAAATAATGGGACACTTGCATGTAACCTGACCTGAATGACAAAAGCAATTGTAGGAAAGAGCTAAAATCTTCGAACAGTTGACAGGAGACTGCACACCCCATAGGTAACACTATGTCAACAAAGAAATGCCCTTGAACATGTATGCCCAGTAATTCAAAGTCTTGGGAGCACCCTAAAAGCTGATTTTATATTGCATTTGGCCAACTCTGCTCCTGAGCCGGCCTTTTTAACCAGATCAAGAGCTACGTCCATGGAGGCGAATTGCACTACAGTGTCTTCCTTGGCTATGAAATCATTCACAGACAATCCTTGAGGCAAGGACAAATGTTGAATCATACGGAATTCTCCTTGCGTATTTTTGGGAACCACTCCTAAAGGGGAAATAATAAGACTGGGAAGGGGCCAAGAAAGGAAGGGACTGGCTATCTTACCTTTGGCAATTTCAGAGTGTAATTTGTTAGCAATTACTTGTGGGAATTGCTTTGCAGATTTTAAATTCTGCGCAAACCTGCGTTGCCTGGGACCTTGATAACTGAGTTTTATACTCTCCTTAAACCCCCACTCCAATTTTAAAGCTTTCTCCCTGAGAGGGTTAAATCTAAGCCAACGACAAAGGTTAGTAATATTAATTGGTGTAACAACTTTTGAAAGGAGGCTGGAAAGGGGCGCCTCTTCCTCTGCCATGACCGGTAGGGAAGCTGGAGGTCTGTTCGCTAAAACATTGCACAATGGCGTGTTTACCACCATATTTTGAACATTCGTGCCTGTATTTACATGGATATTTCTGACAGAAACCCCTGTTAAAATTCCAACAGGGTCCGGTGGCAAAAGCTGAGGGTTTATCCCATGAGCCCACCCCTCCCGGAGTGGGTCTGTTAAGAAAGGGCCGAGTGGTAACAGCAAACCCGCTGGTAGTATGCAATGTAGGAGGAGGCATCTGGGATACATCCATTGTACCCATAACTCATTATCCACTTCGCCCCAAGGTTTTTCTGGAACTAGCACCAAGCGAGCTCTGAACTCTTCGTCGTAATGTAGCCATGCAAAACCTTCAAATTCTGCCTGAGCCTTTCTAATTGTATCCAAGTATTTGAAAATTGTGAATGAATGATCCAGAAACTTTTCACAGTAAACGCTTGTAAAAATCAGAAAGGCTGAGGTCCAGGATTCAATGTTAGTGGGAACCCTGGGTCTCTTCGCTAGCTCCCAAGCCTCCTCCCTAGAACCTTCCTTGGATTGGAGCTCTCTATTTAGTAACTTAAAAACATCCACAAATTCCCCTTTCCAATTTTTTTCTTTAGTATGTGGAGAAGTGTGGCTCAGTGGAGAAGTGTGGCTCACTGGTTAGAGGAGGCAGACCCTGAAGCAGAGGTCAGACCCGGGACCAGGGTTCAATTCCCGACACGGCAGGTCTTGAGCCCAATTATCCACGGACTCGATAATTCTCGTTTCGGTGCCTACTCGAATCACGGGTTCACACTCTGCAGCTCTGGGCATTAGCCTGCTTAATCTCCACTACGGCCCCCCCGCGGCGGGATGCCTGGCTTTCACCTTGGGGATGCCCAGTACGGGTATCTCATAGGGAAAAAGCCAGGACGGGTTCCCAAGGCAAGCGCCGAGATGCCTACGGGTAATCGAACGCTATATAAGAACGCATAATAATAATAATAATAATAATAATAATTTAGATGTGGACCCAATGGCATGGACAATCCCATATAGGACAGCCATTTTAAACCTGTGGTTTTGTCCCTGACATCCTTTTCCCCTTGAGAAACTGAGCCAGGTGCCAACCTCTGGTCTGGAACTATATCTGTCTTAGGGGACATCAACTCCTGTAACTTCGGAGATTCACAATGGCAACGAACTTTAGCATCTGTGGCTTTACCGGCAACTGTGACAGCTTTACAGTTTCTAACATTGGATTGAGAATGACTATCAGTGACTTGCTCACCTGTTTGATGGGGCTTGTCCAGTGTTGCATGTCTTCCTGTATTTACTCCGTCAGATGCCTTGGAAAACCGCTCTAGTTGCTTCCAACTTCTCTCAGATTCTTGCATTGGCAAAACATTAGCTCGAGAAATCTGATTAACAAGACGCCCCTGTTTGGAAAGAAAATGGCTGTTCGACAGGTCCTCCTGACTAGCAATCTCACCCTCCTCTAATTCAGATAAATCATCCTCATCGTTAGCATGCAACCCGTGGGTAGCCCCACTACATGAAGGCTGAGCTCCATCCCCCGCACCTCAATCAAATTGCCTCCAGTTCACTGCTTTTTTTAACTGGGGGAGCCTATGATCAGGTAACGGAGTTGGAAAAATTGATTCAGTAGCTTTTACTTGATTGGGAAAAGGTGAGCTGCACCTGATGCCCTTCTGCAGCCTTGACATTGCGTTGGCCTGCAAGTTGCCACTACTTGCAGACATGTGGGGTTCTTGAAATTTGCCAGGCACCGCAGAACTGCCTCTATCCTTCGATTCAACCCATACCTACCTACCCTCTCCAGGAGGCTCACTAGCTGCTCTGACAGAACTAACATCTGTGCCACCAATATCAGATGCTGAACAACTAGCTCTATCTGTTAGTTTAGCAGGCAAATTCACACAGCTTAAACCAGAAGATCCCACAGGAACACTACTTGCACCAACCTTTGAAGAGACAACATTTGGTATAACTGAACCATTTGCAAACGCATTACTAGTATCAGAAGAAATGACAGGCAAAAGTGGCCTCTTGCAAGAAGCAGAGACCCCAACCTTAGATAATAACAATTTTGTACCAAAAATAGGAATGTCACGACTAGTAGACACATTTCCAGAAAATACATCCATAACAGCACCAAAACTGTTGAACTGAAATTCACCACTAGATGGCGCCAACGTCTCACTGTTAGCCAAGACAACTCCCTCAGAAATCTTAGATATCCCTTTAAGAGAGGTTGGCTTCTTAGCCAACTTGCCCCTGACTGAGTGTGTGCCAGCCCTTCCGCTACACTTCACCACAACAGGGGGAGCTGGCTGCTGGATAGAAGTAAGCAGGGGTGTCTCTCTAGACATTTTACCCATTGGAATTACTAACCCTTTCAGGCACAACCTCAGGGGAACTGACAAGGTGCAGGCAATCACTGCAGCAGACACCCTTCCGAGGAAGCCCTCTTCTTAATGGATAACCCGGTCCAAGCTTGACCTAACACACCATGGGCTAATAAATCTTCCCTCTCAACCTGGAACAACACTCTCAGCGCCTCCCCCACCTTATCAGCTGCTTCTGACATGCTTAAATAAACAAGAAAGCCTCCCAAAGCGAATATAATTACACTGGAGCAGCACAAAATGAGTGTTCACGCAAGAAATCACTGTCCACACTTCTTCAAGGAGCAAGAAAGGCCACTTTATTTTAAGACAGGTGCATAATACATTTCTTGAACACATTCATTATTTATTTATATCATAAAATTCCAATCTACACATTATGCCTAAACTCCCTACCTAACAGAACCCGAAACTAACTCTTGACTAATACCCCCAGGATTACCCAACGAGCTACCCTTCAGGATGGCCAACCCGCTCCAGGCTGCCCACCCCACTAGCCAAAACCGCCTCCTAAAAGAACAAAGACACCTGTCCTAAAAGTGGCAAGGCCCGAAGACCAGAGCAGCGCCTAGAGCACCGTCAAGTAAAAACCTAACTAAGGAATAAAGGGAGGGAGGGTGGGGCAAAAAGAACCTCCCTTCCCTTGCCTCCCTCTAACGCCGTGCCCAACCGCCAGCCTGACTTCCCTTTAATACCTCCCCCCAATCAACCCCACCTGCTTAACTGATTCTCGCGCGAACACGCCCAGGGAGAGACCAGCTCGCGCCTGGCTCTCCCTGGGTCCCCCCTCGCGCAAGAAATCACTGTCCACACTTCTTCAAGGAGCAAGAAAGGCCACTTTATTTTAAGACAGGTGCATAATACATTTCTTGAACACATTCATTATTTATTTATATCATAAAATTCCAATCTACACATTATGCCTAAACTCCCTACCTAACAGAACCCGAAACTAACTCTTGACTAATACCCCCAGGATTACCCAACGAGCTACCCTTCAGGATGGCCAACCCGCTCCAGGCTGCCCACCCCACTAGCCAAAACCGCCACCCAGGAAAACCTTTAGCGTTTTCCTGCCCCACCCAAAGAAGGAAGGGAAGGAGCACCCCACAACTGCACCTGAAGAACTGTGGCAAGTAAATCTCTAAGCTCCAGAAGGAAAAAGAACTGCCTAATGCAGATAGATGGACCCCGTCCACACAGAATACATACTTCCCTGAAATATTCCAATTATGATGAGCCAACTGTATATACATAAATGATGACAAAACGTCGTATCGTTCTCTTCACATTGCGTCCTGCCTTCTCCATGGCGGAATAGCTCCTTGCCCCAGGCCATCGCAATCGAGGCACGAACTCCGTCCATATCACCATGGTGCTCACCCATGTGCTCTTGAGGACTACGAGATCATGATACATGAACTTTAGCAAGGTCAAACCTGATAGAGAAACTAAGTCAAATTCACCAACATGCAGCACCAGTAGACCCGAAGGCCCCCCCCCAACCCTGTGAAACCATAGAAGCCAAAGCAGGAAAATACCGCCCAAACGCATGCCCCCTGCGCCATGCCAGGAGACTTCAAGTGTCAGACTGCTGAAACCAAGAGATCTCCCACAAAGCTGACGCGCAGCGACTATAGCAGCCAGTTTAACAAAAGAGCGCCCAGGATCCACACCCCCTTATTTATCCAGCGACTGGGGCCAAAGACCTAGGGGAAAAAGAGAGGTCCGGCAAAGCAAAGGCGGACTACTTTCTCCAACAAAACCTTGCGGAGGACAGCTAACACTGAGAAACAAGGATGGGACCGCCATCAGTATGACAAAAACTTTGTCCCCCGAGATACGGCGAGGAGAAGACACAAAAAACCTCCCAGTCCCCCACAGGGCAGCATGCATACACACCGCTGCTACCCAGAAACACCCCACCTACCCCTCCCCATCTGATCAGTGTTGGACATACTCGGCCACAGGCGTACCCTGACATGGTCCCCCCACCACCTCGCCGTGGACCCTCCCCCACTCAACCCCTCAAACCCAGCAGATCAGAGGCCCGAAATGCCCTGAAGAATACCCACACAAAGCACAAACGAAATTTCTGTGGCACTCCAAAGCATCATAGCAGCACACCTCCCAGTGCGATAAAAGCAAATGAATCAAATCAAAGGGGCACCGGCCGCCGTAGCTTCCAACCACCAGCCCGGAGCCTACCCACCCTTTCAGAACTGTACGAAACAATACCCCCCCCAACCGAAAAACCCTCCCCCACCAAAGCTGACCATAAAAAGACACCCCTGCCAACCGAAATCATCGTGAGGGAAAGGCCTTAGGTCGCTAAACGTAAAACAAACCGCAATAAAAATTGTGCATCAGCTAACCCAGCCCTGACCGTACCTGCCATCCCCACCAAACTGCAAAAAACTCAGGCCAGGCCTTCAAAGAAATCCGCCGTGCAGAGGCAGCTACGGAATGTGCTACCAAAATGGCGGACCCTCAATCCCCAAAGTCCCATACGTACCGTGGAATTGCCGTTAGTGCCAGATCCGCCCCGGGAGCCCACTCGCGGAATACGGACCCTTGAAAGCGAGATAAAGAATCAGCGACACAACTAATGGCTCCCGGAGCATGCCGAGCTCCAAGGCAATATGCAGTTGAGAAACACCGCAACACGAAGCCGCACAGGAGCTGTAGCACACGCAAATCGCGGGCTCTTTGTTGGTGAACAAGGTCAACTACCGCTATATTGGCCACATGAAACAATACGGCGCGAATCTGAATTCCCCCCCCCCCAGATACACAGAGCAACCCACAACGGGAAGAGTTCCAAAAAACGCAATGCTGCGACCGTATCCTTTCCCGCGCACTGGCCAGCAGCCGCGCACCAACGACCTTCCCAATATGCCGAAGCCATGAGCTCCTTATGCATCCGTGAAAAAGCTGCCACCTGCCACACCATGTCCTCATCCGCAAAAAACAAGGACACGCCACTGACATCTTGCAGGAAACGCAACCAGATAGTCAAATCAGCACGGACAGCAGTTGTAAGGCGCACACGAATGATGAGGAATGCCGGCGCCTGACATCGAGAGGCCCAGATGTCGACAAAAAACGTCCTACCCGCCCGAATGACCCAATAAGCAAAATTGAGGCACCCCAAAAGTTTCCGTACGTTCCGCCGCCCACTTCGTGGACTCCCAACACCAAGCGTATGAAATCAGTCATCTCCCGCACGATAGCAGCAGGCAAGCGCAGCAGCATAGTCGCGGTATCAATCGCAATCCCGAAGAAATTCAGAGATGTACAGGGACCTTCGGCCGTAACCGGCGCCAGAGGAAAGCCCAAACCCCGGTCATAGCCGAAAGATTACCAAAGCCGCCTGATACTGCCCGGACTGACCCCCCACCCCCCCTTGTAAAAGAAATTAATCAAGGTAATGGCAGACCAAGAAGCAGCCGCTGACAAAAATTGAAGCGCACTGCAGAAGGGTACTGAGGGTCTCAAAGAGGGAACATGACACAGAGCAGCCCATGGGTAATACTTTATGAACATAAAAACATCCCCCAAAATGCATACCAAAGAGACCCAACAAAAACCACTGAGGGATCGGAAGGAGCCGGAAAGCCGACTGATGTCACTCTTTGCCAGCAAAAAACCCCCAACGCCTGCCCAGCGAACGAGCCGTAAGGCGTCATCCCCTGAAGCATAGGGCACGGTTGAGGCAGCTGGGTCAATGAATTCGGTGACGGATGCACCCTCCAGGCCAGGACCGACGATGGAGGAGGTGAAAACTCCCCCATCACCCTTTGGGGACCGCCCCCCAGTGGAGAGACGATCCAATCAGAGAGAGGACAACTCAGAAAAAGGACCTGCAAACCGATCCCTCAGCATCCAACTTCTGCTGCACAAACCTGAGAGCACTCCCTCACCGACCGCAGATTGTCAGACCACCACCCCACCCGGAGACCCTGATAACCAAACCGAAACCCAACCCTGAAAAACCCAGAACAAAATCGCAGCAGCCTCAAAGTCAGGATAGTCCACCAACCGCAGAATCAGAATGTGCTGCTCAATAGGGGTAGGAGCCCTCATGTGCAAAGTGCGGAGGTTGTCACCTACCCCCTGAACCCCTCCCCCGTCCTGCAACCCGCAGTCCGTGAAAACACTGTGTGAGAGCATGCCGCCCCCCCCCCCACACTGCACACACTCGTGGCAATCGGTTTGGCAGGATACTATCCTCCGCAACCATGTTTTGAACAGCCACGCCATCCCCAAACTGTAGAAAATCTTCCCCCGTAGGTTGCATAGTAGAAACATTCAAAACCACGGCCGCTCAAGCCGCAGTGTCAGAGCGACTCGCTCACCAACAATCCCATCCCCCGCACCAATTAATCTTATACTCTTAACAGGGAGACTCTCCCTTGCTGCGTGACAATTTTTTTTTTTTTTTTTACAGCCACCCCATCCCCAACTGTAGAAACATCCCTTGTAGATTGCACATCAGAAACATTCAAAAACTCACAGGCCGCTCAAGCCCCGTTGCCAGAGCGACTCGCTCACCAAGAACCCCATCCCCTGTACCAAAACGATGTGGTACTCGTAACAGGGAGACTCTCCCTAGGGTTCCACACGGACCATCTTTACCTCCCGGCAACTGTGCCGACTTCCGCTGAACCATCCAGTTAGCTAGCCCACTCCCCCTGTGTCACTTACCGCCGCGTGGTCCCACATGACTCCTGCAAAAATACGAGAAACAGGGGGTTGCCCCAGCCCACCCCTCTGGGCCCGTGCTGCCAAAAGCCCAATTCCCTTACCCCGCAAACTCCCCACCTACCCATTCATCATCTTGTACATCCAAATAGAAATCTTCCCAGAAAATTGAAAACTTTTGCCCTGCCACTTGGCAGCGCCCCATCAACAATTCCCCCATCAGAAAACTGCCAGTCAACATCATGAAAGCTCCGCGCGCGCAGAAAACTTCCAGAAGAGAGATCCGCTCCAGATCCCTCTCCCGTGATCCCACCACTGGAAACAGCCATAGGGACAGCTCCCAAGCCCGAAGAAACAGTCCTCAGCCGCTCAGCCGGAGGAACAGCTCGAAAACTGCGGCCGCTCAAACCAGACCGAAAAATCCGCAAAAACTACCTCCCCCCCACAGAGGCAAGGGAAACACCCCAAGAGGACCCAGCAACCGGCGCCAACCCAGGGGCACCACCCAACCCGGGCGCCGAACCCACCCCGGGGGGCTGCAGGCATCCCGCGGCGAGCCGGGAACAACACCGGGCTGGTGACAGAGGACGCCCACCATGGCCAGAGGCTGGAGGGAAACAAGGGGGGGGGCAGCGGAACCAGAAACCATGAGCCAGGGGGGGGGCCGAGGGGGGGGGGGGGAAGAGAAGTACAGCAAAAAAAGGGGGTGGGGGCAATTCTGGGCAGCCCTGGGCCAAATTGCTGGGGTAAAATGCAGGAGGGCTTGGCCCAAGCACAGGGGTGGAGCGAGGCGGCGGGGAGCGCTGCCCAATCACCCAAGTGGGGCGAAGCCCCGCCTGACAAACCAGGCACTGAAGGGTGAGGGGCCCACGGCGAGAGGAGCATGAACATGTGTCCCGGTGAGGCACGTAGGGCCGAAAATTCCGCCCTCGCCGGGCCCCCAGCAACAACAGGAGACTTCCTGGTCCTGACAGGAGGGGACCCAAACATACGCGGGGCCTGCCGGCCCACGGAGCGACCCCGCCCACCCCCCGGGCGCCCCACACAATTCAGCAACTCACAAAGGCAAAGGCCTACCTGCTGGCGGGCGCCCGGGTCGCCGGCGGGGTCCCCAAGTCCGCAGGAACCTGGGCCGGCATCTGGAAAGCCGCCGGCATGGCGGCCCCTCCGCCGCCTTCGTCGTCCATGTCAAGCGACACCAGCAGCCGCCGCCCGCGGCCCGCCCTCAGCAGCCTTGCGAGAGGGGGTGGGGGGGGGAGAAAGGGGCCGGCCAAACCAACCCACGCCTACTGCCGGCACTCCCAGGCAACCTGAGGTCCTAGCACCCGGCGTCGTAAAGCGCCCGGACAGCGCGCCCGACCTCCGCCGCCTCCTCCATGGCCCCCCTGACGGAGAACAGTAAGCGGGCGGGGCAAAAAGAACCTCCCTTCCCTTGCCTCCCTCTAACGCCGTGCCCAACCGCCAGCCTGACTTCCCTTTAATACCTCCCCCCAATCAACCCCACCTGCTTAACTGATTCTCGCGCGAACACGCCCAGGGAGAGACCAGCTCGCGCCTGGCTCTCCCTGGGTCCCCCCGCTGCCTGCCTACCTCTCTTCAGGACCCCCAACTGGCAATCATTAGAATGCAGCATTTGAAAACACCGCGATCTAAAGCAGGCTCCTCGTATGCACACGCCCGCTCTGGGAGACACCAACTGCCCGAAGCTGCCCAGGGGTGGATATTCTTTGAATGCCACACCTAAGCCCCCCCATTCCCAAAAACAAAAGGACGACTCCGCCCCTGCCAATAACATTGGCTTGGAATGATTTACAAAAATATCTGTGGCAGCCTAAGTGGAAGCGCAACAACTATCAGAAATGTAAATCACAGAGGAAGATTAAACTCCGGAAATAGCTAACATAATCCTGTCAGTGAGGCTAACTATGGTAAACTTCACAATCAAGGTAGGGGTCAGCCCAATTATCCTGCAACACTTGGGCTAAATACATGTAGCAGAAAGAAATATATAGTGATGAGGAAACACATTCCTAAAAGTGTTTTTCCTCTTAGATTACCTGAATTAATCATCAGTGCTCTCACATACTTCTAGCATATTTATCCTGAATATTCAAATCAAGGTTGCAATTAACTCCTAACACATAAATTGGGAATTCTACTTAGTGAAGACAGCAAAATTACATATACATACACTAAAGTTTTAAACATACATAAAATATGTACCATATCTTCTGAGCCTTCCTGTTAATTAATCAAAAGTAGCTGTGTTATATAATTCTCACCCAATCCACTAAAGGAGGTAGCCTATAAATAGCACAACTTTGAGGAAAAATATATTCTCCCCCTCATGTAGCCATTTGTGTGCCAAACGTCCTTAATCTGTTTAGATTCAATAAAGAAAAGACTCCTCCAATGTAACTGTCGACGCGTTTTGGCTTTACTATTCCAGCCTCTTCAGGACAAATAAAAGACGAGGTGTTGCTACGCTGTTAGTCCGTTCAGGAATTAAATCGTCATAGATTCTTGTTCAAATTATTTCCAAAGAAACGGTATCCGCACGTGGACTGCTCTTCTAGATAGATAGACGTCTCGTCAGGTGGCAGTCAGTTAGTTATATTTTACCAGCACGTTACCTGGCCTGACTGGGAGGAGACTCGGCATTACAGTGAGATTTTGGCTCAGCGCATGACTGATCGATAATAAACCATGGCAACATGCTGTCTATGCAGCTGGTACTCTAACTAACTGGATGCCACCTGACAAGACGTCTATCTATAAGAGCAGCCCACGTGCGAATACCATATCTTCTACCATTCTCCTTAGCCTACAACAAAGCAGCCAGATTAGCAAGAAAAACTCTGGGAGTCAAAGATAACCCAAAACAAAGTACCCGAAGACATTTCTTCATTAACTTGAGGCCGAAAATAGGATGAAAGAAAGAGAATAGAATACATGGCCAAGTCTCCCTCTCCCAGTAGGACTGGCGTGATGGCTGTTGGGACGGAAAATTCCTGTACATGGTAAAATACGTGTACCCTGCCCTGAGTGCCCAACTGTACGGTTGTCTACATCCCTAATACAGATTCTTTTTTTGGGGCATAGGCAAACACAGATCGCATGTGTGGGCCTGTCTCACAAATTGCAGTCTTGTTGGAGCCGGAGGGGTGTCCAAAGTGTTATACTCATAATGTTGGAATGTCACCTCCTACACCAAGATTTAGGTAGCATGGGCGTTGTGGTGGCGGCAGAAGCATACTAATTAGTACTCAGTTGGCATGAGCAGATCTTATTACCCTGCGTCACTGGTGCGAAGCCTACTCAGTTTTCTAAAAGTTCCACTGCTGTGGGTTTAACTAACCTTTGGCCTACATCCGGTATATGTAGAGTGCTGTGCATAGCAGCGCAAGAGTAGTGACTGCATTTAATGTATTTGTACCTGGGAAGTGCACAATAGAGGGCGAGAGTAGTGCTGTGCAGTACATGTCTGGTTAGTGCATGTACTGAGTGTATGTATGCCTGCAAGGGATACATTACATAAGTGATGTGCCGTGCAGTATGTGTGCAATGAAAGCATATGTTGGGTGTATGTGATCTTGTGAGAAGCATAACATTTAAGAAGGCTGATATGTTGTGCAGGGTGGCATGAGGACTGTTTCTGCTAGCAGTGTGTGTTTGTAAATTACATACCCTGGCATAATACAGAAGAGGTACAGTACTGTGCAGTGCACACAGAGCGATTGTGTGTACTGGATGTGTGTGTGCCTGTGGTGATACAATACATGGAAGTGGCCATACTGGGCAATGAGTGGATGTGCTGTATATGTACACTGAGTGCAAGTGCGCCTGCAATGATTCATTTTAGGAAGCCCAAGTCTGCATGGTGAAGACATGAGGAGGTAGAGGAATATCCCCAGTCAGATTTGTGTATTGCCGCATGCTTGTGAGCTGGGTGAAACACGCCGGAGGAAAGGAGAGACAGAGAGAGATAAAGAGAGCTAAAGAGAGATAACAAGAGATAAAGAGAGAGAGCGAAAGACTCCTTCTTACATTTCAAAAGGGTGGTCTTTGATTCAGTGATAGATTACAAGGAAGGGGCCTGAAGACACCACAGGAAGGAGATGGGTCTGATAAGGGAATCAGAAAAAGTGGGACTGTGAGCTCAGGATTAACCTTTTGATGCATATATCACTGTGGCTGACATCCATGTGTGAACTTGAGTCACTCCCATGGCCTGTGTTTTGGAACTATCGGCTTCGGTGTCTCTCATACTGTGACAGACAGCCTTTCAAGAGGAAAGAAGAGAGGGAACACGTCAAATGAAGCAGAACTGGGGGGCGTGGCCACTCAAGATGGCAAAGCGGACGCAATCCTCTCTTCTCAGTTGCAACTCGCCCTAAAGAAAGTAAGATTGCACCCAAAAACGAATTCACAAAGAGCCAAATCAGCAGCATTAATTCCCCTAAATCTGCAAGAAGGGAAAATTAGAAGCTTTTAGCGAAACTAACCTTCGATGTTGCTGGATATGAAGAAGGCCGGGCCCTCACCTGGCTAACATGGCGGGCCACACCTACTGCTGATCCGGCAACAACTACAGGACTCCACCGACTCGGGAAGCACCCCCACACCAGACTCCTTCCCATATGCCCCTTCGGCGCCACACCATGAAGAGGTGGCTCTATCTCAGAGCCCTCGTGGGAAGCAGCACTCCAAGGTGAGAGACGGGGGCACGGGTGAAGCACGCAGGGCTGCACCTTAACCCCTTCCATGCGCATGACGAGCTCAGCTCGTCATGCAGGACAATGCTCCTGTGCTCATGACGAGCTGAGCTCGTCATGACCACACCCGTTTTTATCGCTGCCCAGCACAGCAGCAGAATCGCTCTAGCAGCGATGTGGTTAAGAGCCCAGAGGGAGGCAAGAGGAGGCGCAGACAGGGTCGAGCTCAACGGAAAGGATGGGGCACTCTTCCTCCTGCACGATTTCCAGAGGGGGGGACGGACCAGTGGCAAAGGATATCACCAGAGCGGAATGCCTGACTCTAAAATGGCGTCTGTCTCGGACAAGAGCACATAACGACTTAATCTCTCACCAGAAAGCCAATAACCCATTACTCCAACTATATTGCAGACAGCATCCTAGACTGAGGAGACTCATTAAATGAAAGTGGGAGAGACCTAGAAGAGAATGTTGCAGGGATCTGGGCAATATCGATAAGGTGGGCCCATGCCTGGCCCTAAAATGGCATTGACCTGACACAGGGGAAAGCTTCTACTGGCACCGAGATAGTGAGTCTGGGGGACACCTAGAACCTCTACAAAAAGCAGTACAGACAGCCTGATATTCTCACAACCATACATAAGGGACCCCTTGAGCACAAAGAAAGGCGAGGCAAGTCATCACCTAAGAGATTCCACACTCGAAGTAAATGTGCTGTTCAACTCACCCTGCAAGTCAAGGGAACCAAGACGTGACTCCACTCAAGGGGATCTCCCTACATCAAACCCTTCAAAGCCCAGACCCCATACATCATTTATGCCTTCCAAAAAACAACAAGTCAACAGAGTCTACAAGTACTTTGCCCCAGCAGAATCAGACGGCAACTCCCGCTGCAAGGCGGACAACAACCCAATGACCATCACAAAAGAATTACTCTCATCCTCCCTTAATGACTTTAAAAAGGAGCTGCAGGAAGAACTAAAGGGGGATATGGCCTCTTCTTTAACTGCTCTGAAAGCTGATCTATCAGAAAAATGAATGTCCCTCAGGAAGGCATGGACTCAGTGGGAAGCAGAGTAATGGACTTGGAAACTAAAATGGCGGAACTTGAACTAACCACTGAACGCATGAAAGAGACCTTCGCTATCCTCCAGGCACAACTACAGGAGTCGATACTCAAAGGGGAGGACCTGGAAAATAGGTCACACAAGAAAGAAACAGGTTCCGGCACCTGTAGGAAGGAGATGAGGGACCTGACCTAGAAACCTTTGTGCAGGGATTATTCGTGGAAATACTTAATACTCCCACTACTGACATCAAAATTAACAGGGTCCATAGAGTGGGGAGAGCAGTGCCTGGGGAGAAACAGTGGCCAAGATACATTCTCGCCAATTTGCACTCATTTAAAACCAAGGAAGTCATCCTACAAGCGGCATGGAAAAAAAAGACAGTATCCTTTCAGTGAGCCTCCTGCCTTTTATTACAAGATGTATATAGGCTACGCTAGCCCGACGCCAGCAATTCTGGCCAGTAACGAACAAACATCGACCTGAAAACCTCAGCTACAGGTGGACTTACCCATTCGGGATAGCCTTTGAATTCTAGAACAAACCACCATTTCACAGATGAGAAAGAGGCAAGGCGGTTACTGGGACTACTTTCCGCTGAAGAAGGGGATGCTGAGCACGAAACAGATACAATTGCAGACCCATCCAGGAGCCCAGCGGGTTCAGGCCCTGGCTCTCCCATAGACTCCCCAAGCAAAAGACGTGCTGAATGGGATAGAACGTAAGGAGTAAGCACCAGGGGAAAGCACATTCTCTGAGAATATCCTTGATAAGGTAGAACCAGGAAAGCCTCCTCTCAAGACCCACAATTCCCAGTGGTTCTTCATAAAATAAAGAGACCCGTCCAACTATGGTCACTTCATCAACCTGTTTGCCAATCCCTCTACAAGAACCAATCCACTATTACAGACATTTCAGTCATACTTCTTACTGTAGGAGAGGACTATAAGAAGAATTGTGACACCACTGGCCCGATTCGCCCACCACGGACCAGGAGGTCGACTTATTAAGACTATCACAGGGACTTGTTATCCCTGTTTTGTTATGTTGGGGGTTTTTCTTTTATTTTGATCATTGGTTTTCAGGTACTCAAGGACTCAATGCTTCTGTTCTAGTGGGGTTTCTCTGCACTCAATCGGCTCCAGACAGGTTGAAAGGTCTTGATGGGAGGGAGAGGGGGCCTCCATGGGAGGGGGAAGCTCGAAGAGGTAATCCCTCATGGTTAGCAGAGCCTCAAAGACGTAAGGGCTCCCTGTAACAATATTCATGACACTCAATACACGGGGTCTAAACTCCCCAAACCTTTCCCCCTGATATATAAATCATTGCCCACAACAAAACACAATGGAGTGGCACTATTATTCCACGCAGCTACAAAATTTCAACCCAAGGACCACAAATCGGATAAGGAGGGGAGAACAGTAAAGGTAAAAGGGTTTTTTATGGTAGACTATGTACAGTCATAGCCACTTATGCTCCCAACACAAATCAGGGTACACACATTAACAATCTGTTAATCCTTGTAGGGGGCTTTGTGGAGGGGTATATCATTCTCATGGGAGATTTTAATCTCTCATGGCAACCAGATCTGGACAGCCCACACCCACACGGGACACAAACAGGCTCCTTTACCAAGAGCACTAGACAGGCCTTTCATGACTTGGGACTGATAAATGACTGAAGAACACATCACCCTCTAGATGAGGACTACCCATTTTTTTCCCATGTATTCCTAAATCAAACTTTGTCCCAAGATATCAGACAGGTTGAAGTCCAAACCGATTACTATGTTGGACCATGCATCAATTCTCCTCACCCTCAATTGGCACTGCCCCATGACGAAAGGGAAACTGTGGTATTTCCCTCAAGCGTTACTTAGAGATCAACCCTCTCGAGATGAATTGTGAAAAACCATTAGGGATTACTTTCAGGTTAACAAGGCCCAAGACACATCGCCCTCAAATAATTTGGATGCCTTCAAGGCAATAATTAGGGGCCAATGTGTGGCTCTCAAATCAGCCCTTCTCAAACAAAAGACACTGGAATGCTTAACCCTAGAGGAGGAATTACGCGCTACGGAAAAGGCCCATAAGCTTACACCTAGACCGATCCTCCAAAGTATATTGACAGCCCTGTGAGGGAAATTAAATGCTACCTGCAATAACAGGGCAGAGCTGACACTTCTTAGGCTCAAACATAGCGCCTATCTACAGGGCAACACAATGGGGGCATACTTAGCTAGGCAACTTAAATCATAGAGGGAGAGGGAATACACAGGAGAGCTTCAACTTCCCTCAGGAGACGTTGTGTCTTCGGAGCGGGAGAAAGCTCAGGCCATAGGGCAATTTTACACCCATCTTTACAAGGCAGAAGTATCAGACCCAAGAGCCCAACAGGATTACTTACAAGGAGTACAGCTCCCACAAGTGAATCAGATAAAAAAGGAAATGCTGGAAAACTCTATTACAGAAGAGGAAGTTAAACTGGCAATCTCCTCTCTTAACCTACATAAAGCCCCAGGGCCAGAAAACTCTACTGCGCACTTTTATAAAACCTACATCCAGAAACTGATACCTCACCTGACTGAGCTTTTTAACCACATAGCAACACCAGGGAAGGTCACAGCCACCATGGAGGAGGCGGTGATTTCAGTACTCTTAAAGCCTTGCAAGGACCCTCGAAATTGCGGATCTTACTGCCCTGAATCTAGACACAAACTTTATTCTAAAATATTAGCAACACAACTAGAGAGCCTTCTACCTGAACTCATTCACCCTGATCAGTCAGGCTTTATCAAAGAATGCCAAATGCATGACAACGTGCAAAGGGTGATCCACCTTATTGAGAAGGTCAGTAACAAAAAAGTCCTGGCAATCCTACTAGGTTTGGACTCTGAGAAGGTGTTTGTTCACATGTATTGGCCCGTTCTTTTCAACACCCTTTGGAAATTTGGCTTTGGAGATTCCTTCAGCAAAATGATTTCTGTAAACTATTTTTCGCCAGCCTCTAGAGTGATGGTTAATGGGACGAGCTCAGACATCTTCAACCTCAAGAAGAGGTTAGACAGGGATTTCAACTCCCCCCCTCCTATTTGCACTAAGCATAGAACCTCTAGCAACAAAAATCAGGGCTTAGCATACCATCACAGGCTTCTATTTTGAGTGGACAGAGCATAAGATATCTCTTTTTGCCGATGATATCTTAATGGCACTTTCAAACCCCCATGACTCCCTCAACAGTTTGAACCCAAAGCAGGGTTTTGCATTAACCTGACTAAATCCTTCATTCTAAACCTGACTTTGGTGTGGGGAGTAGTTGAAAAATTAAGATCCCTCACCCCTTTCCAATGGGCCCAAAAAGAGCTCAACTACCTCGGAGTTCACTTAATGTTCCAGATATCTATCCTCTTCTCAGCCAACTCCACCCCCTGTCTACGGGAATTGCAGGGGGATCTAAAGCGCTGGGCACCTCGATACATCTCTTGGATGGCCAGGATTCAAGCAATTAAAATGGTACTGCTACCTACATTTCTACATCTTTTACAGAGTCTATCAATTCCTATAGAGAGGTACTACTTTGACTCCCTGCAAACCCTCTTAACTAAATTCATATGGCAAAACGGGAGGGCGCAGCAACACTACAAACTTCTCCGATGTCCAAAAGACGAGGGTTACCGGTCCTTGCCCAATTTCCTCTGATACCACAAAGTATCTTAATTGCTGGTCATAATGGAATGGTCGCAGAGGGAATCGGACAAACACTGGTTGCACATGGACCGGGCAATAGCAGGTAGGTTCTTATGGGACCTGCTGTGGAAGCCGAAGGAAGATCGCTCACGCAACACCTATCTCAGCACCCCAATGGGCACAACTTTAAAAGTGTGGGACAAGTTGGTTAGAACATTTCGTTTAACCATTTACCCTTATTCATTTTAATTCACCTTTCCTCCTACTCAACAACAAGGGCCCTTTGAGGCTTGGAGGGAGGGGGTTTGCCTGATTCTCCCACAACTCTTCTACAACTGGGATCTCCTCACCTTTGATAATTGCAAAAGAGAATTCTGTCTAACTGATAATGAACACTGTCACTACCTACAATTATAACACTGAGTATTGCAACCAAAGGTGAGAGAAGCTGCAACAAGAGATCTGACCTGAATTGAACACTTCTTGAAAAGCACAAACGGGAGCAGAGGCGCAATGTCTTTTCTATACTCTCTGCTTCTTCATACTCTACATTACCCCAAGCCACACTTCACGGCTTTTTGGGTGAAAACATTAAGGTACGAAATACACGATAGCCAATGGAAGGCACTATGGAAAGTTATAATACAACACAACCTTTCTATGTTCACGAGACCTGCCCACTATAAAGTTCTTTATGACTGGTACCTCTATTCTACGAAGCTACACAAACTTTTCTGCAAGACATCAGAACTCTGCTGGAAGGATTGCAAGCTCAGGGGGGATTAACATCATATACGATTTGACCTTTCTGGGCAGAGATTCTGGCACAACTCAAGGGGATGCTTGGCTACTCACCCCGGATTATGTCCTACTGGGCCTTAGAGATGACTCCCTGTGCCACCACACACGATTGGATCAAGCAGTAATTTGGTTAAGCCTGGGAGAAGCCAAGCTGACACTCGCAGGGGTTCAGAAGAAAACGGAAGCTCCCACTGTAACGCAATGGACGCAAAACTATGGCATGCCATCACAATGGAGAGAATGAGCTCCATCTTTCTGAATGAATTTAAGAACTTCGAATGCGTCTAGGGCCCACTGGTCTCCTACTTGTCAAAAGGCCTCCCACTCACTACCAGGACTCAAGCGCTACACTTATTTCAGATCTGAGGTGTCACACCGTCATAGATATCACCCATCAGCAACTTTGCTCTAGATATTACTCCTGAGTACACTGTGTTTTATTCTCTTTTTGTTTTTTGTTTTTTCTCTTCTTTACTTTCTGCAGGATTATTTTGTATTTAAGGGGGTGGAGGGAGGGATAGAAGGAAAATAGAAGTGTTATCTTCTTTGGATGTTAACATGTTGATATTGTTGATGCAGGAAGCAGAGTGGAATCACCATGTGATATCCTGTGATACTATGACTGATGCTGTAACTAATAGTAGATTTCTGGAAGAGCAACACAGGAGTCTGCACTTTGCCAGCAAGTACCATCGGAACCCTGAATACCAGGAGAGGCTGCCAATACTGTGTTTACCAAAAGTTTGGACTTTGCCCAGGAAGGCTAGGAGCTGCGACCGGTGGGTCGAGACCTGCCAATGATCTGCTAAGCGAGATCTGCCACTGACCGACCCCTGAGGATATTAGGAGGACATCGCACCACCATCGAGCTCCAATAGGGAACTGAAGATCAACCCCCACCTGTTTGAGGAAGACAGACTTACTGTATCTACAAAATCTGGGAGCATATATGATCACTGGAAAAAGCCAGCCGCACCGCTCTGGAGAGAGCCTGCACCTGCAAGGTGCTGCTGCTTGTACCACAAGCAACATGACTTCTCTGAACAAAACTAGAACTTACAGGTGCCCACATTCAGGGTATCCACTGAGATCCTGAGCTCTTCCATGCTGTAGAAAAGGGTAAGACTTGAATCTGGCCTGTGGGGCCTACGGGTACTCGCTTACTAAATCCTGAGGGTTAAAGGGGAGCTCTCGAGTAAGGCCTACTAGTGAGCATTCCCTGGATGGAGCCACCAGGGAATAGGAAACAACCCCTACCTTATTGCATGGGCGTGGGTGGGACAACGAGTTGCCAAAGAAACACTAGAGTCCGGACCTCAAGGGGATGATGTTGTTGCTTACGTATGTCATTACTTCTTTGAATGCATAGAACACTGATTTGTTGACATTGCTGAGTGCACTTTGAGCTATGAGTCATGTTCACTTATCTGTATTAACCCGGCCCCTCCGGGGAGCCTGTGACTGCTTAGCCACAGCTATCACTGAAAGCAAGGATCCATAGTAGGCTGAGCTCCAAAACTTCATGAGAAAAAGGCCTCAGCCACCACGGTTGGTCCCAGTAGCCTTCTGAAAGAGTTTCTTACCATTGCCTTGTTTTAAAAGTGTTTTAAAAGTGGAACTGAATCTCCTGCAAAATAGTTGTCTGACAGGCAAGAAAAAAAGGAAGGTAATAATCCTGCTACAGGATCTGCAGGACCCACTACTGTCAACTTCTACTACCACAAGAAGAGTCTCAGATGAACCCCATCAAGCATGTTAAGTAACACTGGCAATGATTTGTCACTTCCTGTGAATGCAGTAGAGGAGAATAACTGTTGGGGCTAGAATCAGTCGTTGTTGAAGGCCTCCTCACTGAAATCCATTCCGCTAAAGGGTAATGTCGTCATGTGCTACCAGTTCTGACCTTGGGCTCTTAATCTATGGCTCCTGAATTGGACCTTCTAAGAAAGAATTCACAATATTGTGATCTTCTATGTTAGAAATGGGGTTACTGGTTGGCTATGGTGTGCACCTACGTCAGGCAGAACCCACCACTTTCATCAGGGAAAATAAGTTACACACCAAAGATAAACAGTGCTCACACCCTTGGTAGCTTGGCAAGAGCAATCAGGCTTATCTCTGAGGTAATGTGTAAAGTATTTGTACACACAGACAGTAACACAATGAAAGAAGCACAAAAGTACTACACACCAGTTTAGAAAATAGCTAATATTTATCTGAGTAAAACAAGACCAAACGACAAAAATGCAACATACAAAAATCCAGATCTTACTTCTTAAAGATTAAGTCAAGTATAGCTCTTGGAAATAAAAAAATAGCTTTAACCGGAGCTACTTGGTCACGATCGACATCTCCACAAAGTCAGTCCAACCTCAATAGAGCGAGGGCCGGTTACTGAGACAGGCAGACCTAGGTACAGTACCTTGGAGGCGTCATGAAAAACAAAGCTGATGTAAAACATATAGTAGGAGAAGCATCACGGAGGCTGGTGCAGCATCTGTTCCTTACTGTTGCATGGGAGGTAATGCATCGGTTCCTGACTACAGGGCAGTAAAGGTGATGAGTTGGTTCCTTACTGTGGTAGGGCAGGTGATGCTGCAGTTGCAGGTGCAGTACCTCTGTTCCTTACTGTGGAGCGGTGTCCATGAAATGTCGAACGTCAAGCCACAAGGCTTCAGTTTCCTGGAGTTGATGTTGAACCAGGCCACAGGCGTTGGAGCAGTGCACCATGGACTTAGGTGATGAGGTTCTCAAAACTCTGGTAGTGCCAGAGCTTCGAAGGCACTGCATAGTTGTCAGAGCCTACGGTGCAAGATGTGGGTTTTGTGATGAGAGGGACTCCGGCTCCAGTGCAGGCAACGGCACAGCAGCAGAGTTGTGGGCATGCACCGGTTCCAAAGGTGATCAGCATCAATGCCTTAGTTTTTTCTTAGCAGTACCCCAAACTGACTTCAAAGGGACCAGGAACTGGAAGAAGCACCACTTGGCAAGTAAGACTCCTCAGTAGAGGGGGTCAGGAGGCAAGCTCAACTCAAGCCCTTGGAGAACCTTGAATGCAGGATGTAGAAAGCAAAGTCCAGTGCTTTCACTCCCAGGACAGAAGCAACAAACAGCAGGCCAACACAGCAAAGCAAAGTATAAAGCGGCAGTCCCTCCTGACAGCTATCCAGCTCTTTCTTCTTCCTGGAAGACGGTCCTCAACCCAGAAGTGTTCTGAGTATATGGTATCATAGGTCCATTACTTATACCCATTTCAGCCTTTGAAGTATGAAAACTTCAAAGGAAAGTCTGTGTAGTGCACAAGACCCTGCCTTTCGCTGCCCTGGTTCCAGACACACTATAGGTGGGGAAGACTTCTTTGTGTGAAGACAGGCACAGCCCACCTCAGGTGTCAGTGTCAACACCTCCCACCACTATAGCTCAGGAAGACCCATCAGCCACACCTCAGCTTCCCTTGTGTGACTGTCTAGAGGGAACTCACAAACAGCCCAACTGTCATCCTGACTCTGATGTGTATTCAGAGACAGGGAGAGGCACAGCATGGTTAAAGTAAGAAAATGCTCACTTTCTAAATTTTTTAGACCTGCAATTTAAAATCCAACTGCACAAAAAGATGTATTTTTAAATTGTGAGTCCAGAGACACCAAACTACAATGTTCTATCAGCTCCCAATTGACAGATACACTAGTAAGATATTACAAGGCAGAACTAATGCTAACCTTGTGACAGATGGGCCTTGCTGTAGTAAAAATGAAGTATTTCACTACCAGGACATGTAAAACACAACTGTACAGGTAATACATTTTAAATACATTACACTCTGCCAATGGGGCTGCCTTTGGCCTACCTTAGGGGTGCCTTACGTGTAATAAAAGGAAAGGGTACGGCCTGGCAAGTGGGTGCACTTGCCAGGTCAAACTGCAGTTTTAAGCTGCATATACAGACACTGCAGTGGCTGGTATGAGACATATTTGCAGGGCTACTCCTGTGGTTTGCAGGCCCGCTAGTAGCATTTGATTTACAGGCCCTGGGCACACACAATGCACTGTACTAGGGTCTTGCTAATAAATCAAATATGCCAATCATGGAGGAACCTATTAACATTACGCTTTAGACATGGAGCACTTGTACTTTTCAATGGTCAGCAGTAGTAAAGTGCCCTAGTCCTAACTCCAGCAAAAACGGAATGCAGCACACAGTCTAAAACAGGAGTTCACAGGCAATCAGAAAGGGGAAATTACACCCAAATATGCCAGGTCTAACATTCCACAAACCTCTTCACCATAGTCACACTGGAGCAATAAATATGGAGCTAAGAAAAGGAGTAGGAAGCCACAAGTTGTGCTGAGCCTGTTCCAACTTCCAACATGCAGACAGACATGGATGGCAAAAAGAGACATACCAGAGAAGACAGTTAATTCATGATAATGGCCAAGAGAATTCGCACCCGTTCCTCCATGGCAGCAGGCATAGGCATCGGATCTCTCTTCTGCCCCTTCACAACTGTGTAAGTTGCATAAGCCCCAGCACAGGGCACCTGCTAAAAGAATCCTTCAGTGCTGCATCCACTTTCTGATCAATCGGACCCGCCGTCAGAGGCAAGAGCCCTTGTAGAAGAACCAGTAACAAGCAAGGAGTGCACTTTGAGCACGATGAGCACTTCAGCATGGAAGCCCTCCAAAACATACTTCTTAGCAAGGCATTTAAAAAGTGTGGGCTTCTGTGGGCTGTTCAACATCTTTACAGTTTAATGCAGTCTCACAGTATTATGGCTGAATCAGAGATGGAGATAGAGTATCTGCCCAAAGTAACATAATTGCAAGGGCAATGGCAGGTGAGTCACCCATGGTCCAATTGAAACTGTTAGATGAATCATGGAGCTATAGGATGGCTGGTCAAACCTCCTCTGTCTGTGAGAAGTGGCGGCTTGCACTTTCGAACCAACCTGTCTGTGTGAAGAGTGCTTGCCCCTGACAGAGAGAGTTTAGGATGTTAGTCACCAACTGCCATGACTGTAGATATCCATTGCATGTAATGTATACTATTTTTATTACTGATGTGTTTTTCAAGTCTTTTTCTGACTTTTAAAAAATCTGTGTTTTTGCATGGATCGGCCAATCTCAATCAGTTGAATGCTTTATCTATCACACTCACTGCTTCTCGTTTTTTCTCACATGCTGTCAATCACATCTTACAATCTCAGGATTGCCAAAATATGAATTCACTCTCAGAAAAGATATGGAATACTGAAAACCTCTGCCAGTTTCCAAAGATGGTGAAAATGTTGCAGTTCCCCACTTGAACCTCAGGGTAGAGAACAGTGTATGGATCTTACTATCAGCAGGAAGTGGACTTAGTGCAACCAAGAGAAATTAGAATGATCATATACTCATGACCTAAGCTTTATGATGTCACAGAACAACTCATCTAACAAATCATCAACAAAGAGAGAAAAACAGGTCATATCTGTAAACTAAAATGACTTCCTGATTGTCTTCACAAAGATTAATAGAGACCTGAACATCATGGTATTTCAAATGCCAGTACTCCACAGCTTTGTAATTATAAATAAAAAAATCAATATAACACCTTCTTGTAATCCTTGGCATGACACAGCCTCTGATCCATCACTAAATGTGCTTGCCTTAGATGATTATTTCAGGCACCTACCAACTGAGCTCATGCCAGTCCACATCCCTGTCTGCAATATACGGTTTGGTCTGCTAAACTAAATCAGAGTGAGCTCTTCATGCCAGACGCACTGTGAGAGAGTGGGTTATCAGTTGGATTGTGGTCCACCACAAGTACTTATGTCACTAATAAGGTCACTATTCTTGTTAGGTCAGTTAAGTTTTCAGAAATGTAATCCTGAGCTCAACCCCAGGTATCTATGGCACAAAGCAGACAGGCTTAATTAAAAAAAATTGTAAAGCATATAGAAGTACCAAAACAGTAAAAAAAAGTAAAAAAACACAACACAATTAAAATCCTACTTTAATTTATAAAAATAGAGAATAATCTAATGAACAAAATGACACCAAAAATGACAAAGATCCAGTAAGGGGAACTGGATATATGATGATTGTAAAGTTTTAAATAAAATTGAGCCAAAAAATGTTAAGCGCCAACTGCAGTCATCTGGTTGTGCTTGACCCATACCCTGATGCAATTTAAGAGAGACTTCAATGGAGTGTGGGTTGGATACAGAAAATGGATTTATCATAATCAGAAGTTTTACTTCCGACTTAGGGCCTCATTACAATGCCGGTTGGAATAGCGTCCAACTGTGTAATAAGATGATCGGTAGCCGAGTTGTGATCATTTAAGAAGGTTTATTGAAGAATAATCAGGTTGAATCATATAGTCATTAAAGCCCCACCAGGAGCAGCTCTCCTGCTACTCAGCCCTCTCTTCCAACTGTCATCCATCCACCAGGCACACCACACATTCCATATTACCTCACACACTCAACATTCCACCATTCACCCAGATAGGCTGAGTAGCAAGACAGGATAATAAGAAAGGCACGTGGCATCCAAACCACGATACCACACCACCTTCCCTCTTACAAATGAACAAACAAAAGAATAGCGTAGAACATGAGAATGGTCATTCTAAAATTGGATCTTACATTGTAGAATAGAAATTATGAATAAGTACATAAAAGTATCTATAACGACCACCCCTTCCCCTTCACATATAAAACAGGAATAGATTGATAATACATATTTCCGCATTGAATTTCACCAGAAGTAACAAATAGAATTCGCCGTAACCCACACAACATGCCAGTTGGCCAGACCAGCAAAGTGAAAGAAACGGAGAAGTCAAACATACTTAAGCTGTATGCTTGCAAGGACTGGCACATCCCATTTGGAGGGCGACCGGTGGTAGGTCACTGGTGGGGCTTACTAAAGGGGTGCCAGTAAAGTTCAAATAGCTTTAAATAAATTATTTTCTCTTACTTGATGCTTTAAATCTTTGTCATGAAGTTCCTTGATGATCCTAGATGTTTCATGCCGTGTAGGTAAGTCAAAAAGTCGCCAAATGTAATAAGATGATCGGTAGCCGAGTTGTGATCATTTAAGAAGGTTTATTGAAGAATAATCAGGTTGAAACATATAGTCATTAAAGCCCCACCAGGAGCTGCTCTCCTGCTACTCAGCCCTCTCTTCCAACTGTCATCCATCCACCAGGCACACCACACATTCCATATTACCTCACACACTCAACATTCCACCATTCACCCAGATAGGCTGAGTAGCAAGACAGGATAATAAGAAAGGCATGTGGCATCCAAACCAGGATACCACAAACTGGAATCGTAGCAGAAATGGGACCGCCTGACAATGAGTAGACAGTCCCGCTACCATTATTTGATGGCGACCACCTTCATGGTGGATGGAAAATGTATTTTTCCTATTCTGGCTTGTGCTGGGGCACACAGCACAAGCCGCAGTAGGAAAAATACACTATTGAAACATTCATGCACTGTGTCAAAGGCACCGCATCGATGTTTAGGGGGGCCCAACAGGTGCACCCCAGTGCCCTTAGCAGAGGGCCACAGGGAAGAGAGGCCCTACTATGGGCCCCAAATGACCCTTTCCACCACCTTTTTCATGGTGGAAAAACCAGCATGAAAAGGTTGTCGGAAAGTTGTATCGTAATCCCCATGGCAGTGCCTGAGCAGGCACCGCCTCCAGTTTGGGGATTACGATCTGCTCACTGCCCTGACAGGCTCCTTGAGCCTATCGAGGTGGAGCAGATTCCCCCTGCAGGCATCGGTCGGACTACCTGTATCCTAGTACAGCATTCGGACAGATGCCTCAGATGTCGTGCTGACCCCCACTGAAGAGTCGTGCGATGGCCTTCTGCCCGATATCGTAATGAGTTCCTTAATCTCCTGTTATTTTGATCAATCTAAAAATAACCAGACCACTTACAACTAACACTACAAACCAACCCTTGGCTCCATGGAGTAGTGTGCTACCACCTGCAAGGCACATCAATGGTAGTAAATGTACAATAAGATACAATGTCTCAAAACTATTCAAATAGTGTGTAAAAAACAATTACCTGGTGGACATTCAAATATTCCTGCCTCAATTATATAAAATTTGTAGCAGAAGTAACCACTGCCTGCAGGAATGAGCCCTGTGGAACCTTTACATTTAAGAGTTGCCCATATTACCCTTCTATTATTAAATACTGAAATGTGATGTTTTCAGAAGGGTCCATGCTATCTTCATGCAATCTTTGAATGCATATGTCGAAGTGTTGCTATTTTATGAGTATGCACAGCAGTTATGTGGTCTACACTCTGTTGTGGCCTTTATAATATTTTGAACCTCTTCACAAGCAGGGGGCTCATAAACCATAGAATGCAAAGTGACCTTTGCTAAAATTCATGTACTTGCTAAAGGAATTAAAAATGACACTGGGACATCAGGAAGCTATGGTATTTTGCTATTTACTATGCGGATAGCTTTCTATCATTCTTTCACTGCTTTCCCACTTACAGAATGCCACAGTTTTTTTACACAGACACCTGCTACTCTACTATGCATGGTATGATTAAAGGCAAAGCATGATTAAAGCATGACATGCCTGGCCTGGGGTTTGCATGTTTTACTGACTTGGAAGTAAGGGAAATTGAGAAACTGTTTTTCCCTGAATGACAGAACAAAAACACTAGCAACAAAGCAAGTGTAATGTTGATTCTCCCACAGTCTCTACAATGTAAAAAAATACTTAGATCAAACGTGAAAACTTGTTTGTAAATCTTATATATTTGATGAAGGCAATCGTGAACGGGAGACCTAAAAAGTTTAAATCAGCATGTTTTTAAAGGCGTTCCTGAACATCAATATGAAATAGGAGCACTCATATCACATTCATCAATGCTGTTGCTTTATACATCCTATTTAGATGGTGTTAACCTCATTCATTAAGAGATTAAATTAAGGCATTAGTTTTCACTTCAATTTATCAAGGTGGCATTTCAACGTGTGCAGGTCAATTTTCGTTTTTTCATATGTATTTGTTCTAGTGATAATTTCTCGTTTAGTGGGGGTATGCTGGTGCTTGTAGGTTTAAACTGAAAACAGGAAAGCCTGCTTCTGTTTCACAAGGCATTTCTGCATTTAATATACAGTTCTGCTCTGTACGCATTTTCCTGTACAATCCAAGTGTATTTATTCGTGATTGTTATTTTATGTTAATAGTGATATGTACAGTGCTGTGCTGCCTTCAGTATTTCCTTACAGCACTCTGAGTTTGAGTACTTTTGCTCCCAGGCTTCATAATTTACGTCAAATATGGAATCTGTTTTTTGTTCGAGTTGCATAAGTTGTGTTGTTGTGATTAACATGTTCTGTTTATTTGATTGTACTATGCTTTAGAATGTGTGTAGTCGGAGAGGTTTGAGTGCATGCCACCTGTGGGTTATGTACATTGCTTGGCTTGAGGTGGATGGGAGTGTGTGTGTGTGTGGGGGGGCTTAACCGAGACTAAGGGGCATATGTAGGAAGGCTTTTTGGTATGTAGGTGCCACATAGCAAAATATGGAATTGCAAAAATTGCGATTCCTTATTTTGCTCAAGCATTTAAGGAATCACAATTTTGCGATTCCTTAAATGCTATGTAGGGGTGCCTTTTAAATTGCGATTTTGGCTTAAGGAATCGCAAAATACCACCTGCTCCAAGTAGATGGTATTTTGCGATTTCCTGTCCAAATGCATTTTTTTTTAAATTCAAAGTGCCATGTGGCGCACAGACATGCCCTTAGGGCATGTATGTGCGCCACATGTACTTACAGGCACATTCCAGGGGTGCAACAGGTGTTCTTTGGACACCCTGGCACCTTTGGCATTGCGATTCTCAAATTGCGATTTTCTTATAGAAAATCGCAATTTGAGAATGTATGCCCATAGGAATGAATGGGACACTCATTCCTTAATTGTGATTCGCAATTTGCTAATCGCAATTAAGGAATTTTAGGGTTTCGCAAAAAAATCGCGAATTATTACCTACATTCCATTTTGCAATTCTCAAATAGCGATTCCTTAACAATCGCTATTTGAGAATCGCAAAATGTAAATTACCTACATATGCCCCAAAGATGTTAAAATTCACAATACTTGCACACCCATACCATTGAGTGGACAGGGACCTAGGCTCTGGAATGCTTTCAACCCTAACCTAAATGTTCAGACCTGCCTCACCTTGATTAAACGTCTGAAAACTGAACTCCTCAGATCTGCAAGAACAGTGGTGATGTTGAAGAATTTCAAGTATAGTTACTCACTCAGCCAGGTTTAGCTTTAACCTCCACTTCCAACAATCAAGCTGGGCTCTCTACCTGTCAGCACGCTGAAGCTGCTGAAAGGCGACACACAACACAATAAAAAAAACAATCATGAAAAAACAGCTTTGACAAATCTAATAGGCCTGTCCTTGGCAAGCTGGTACAATCATTTAATTTTGCTCTTTTTTATTGCAAGGATGTGTACCCAAACAAAAGAAAACAAGTCACGCCTAAACGTGGTGAAAATATGCTTGTATTAAAAAATTTAAATAAAGAAAATAAATAACCCTCACTTACAATTTTAATACAAGAGTATCGGTGCATCCTGGCTGGGAGATGTTCTTAAGACAAGTATAGAAACCCTTTGTAGATTTAACCCCTTCGATGCTGATGACGGAGCGGTTCCGTCATCAGCATCGGTTGGGCTGTGCTGATGACGGAACCGCTCCGTCATCGGCACAGCCCCGCCAGCGCTCCCCCCCTGGGGCATCGATCTTCGTGCCTGAAGCAGGGGTGGCAGCGAAAGACTTCTGCTGCCCCCTCACGCTTCCTGGTGATGTCAGCGCGCACAGCGCGCGCCTACGTCCTCAGGAAGCACTGGACGCGCTGGTAGCCATTTCTTTCCAGCGCGTCCAACGAGCAAGGTAGGTTTGTGCTCTCCGGTGGGGCGGAGGGCCGTTTCTCGGTGCCTGAGGCATCGGGGGGGGAGGAAACACTGTTTCCTCTCCCCTGATGTCCCAATGCAGGGCATTCCTGGTGCAGGATCGCGCACAGAGTCGCGATCCTGCACCAGGAATGCCCCCACTAGACACCAGGGATGTCTTTTGTAAAAAGGAAGCGACCCCTTGAGCAAGGGTCGCTTCCTAGGGGGCACATATTTAATCAGACTTGTCTGCCCCCCCTTGGCGGCAGATCAGGCGTTTTTTCCCCGATTCTGGACCCAGGGGGGGCAGAAAAGCCCACTAGACACCAGGGATTGTTTATTTTTGGTAAAGGAAGCGACCCCTTGGGAAAGGGTCGCTTCCTGGGGGCAAATTAATTATTTTAGACTTGTCTGCCCCCCCTTGGCGGCAGATCGACCGTTTTTTGGGCCGATTCTGGACCCAGGTGGGTAGAAAAGCCCACTCCACTAGGCTCCAGGGATTGTTTTTTTTTTGTAAAGGAAGCGACCCCTTGGGCAAGGGTCGCTTCCAGGGGGCAATGTAAATATTTTAGACTTTTCTGCCCCCCTACCTGGGGGCAGATCGGCTGTTTTTTTTCTGATTCTGGAACCGGGGGGGGGGGTAGAAAAGCCCACTAGACACCAGGGATTTTGTTGCTCTTTAAAATGGAAGTGACCCCTTGGCCAAGGGTCGCTTCCTTGGGCCCATATTTGTTAAAGAATATATTCTGCCCCCTCTGGGGGCAGATCAGTGTCTTAATTGGGCCTTTCTGCCCACAGGAGGGAGCAAAAAACCCCACTAGACACCAGGGAAATCTTTTTTTTTTTTTTAATGGAAGCAACCCCTTGGGCAAGGGTTGCTTCCAGGGGGCCTAAATTTAAAAAGATTTATATTCTGCCCCCCATGGGGACAGACACCTCATTTGTGACATACCCTGTGACATAGCCTGTTGTAATGTGTATTGTTTTTTTCTTGTAAAGTGTAATGTTTTATTATGTGTGTGGACTGGTGCTTGGCTGGTGGTGTGCGTGGTCTGATGCTTGGTTGGCGGTGTGCGTGGTCTTGCGCTTGCCTGGTGGTGTGTTTGGATTGGTGCTTGGCTGGTGGTGTGCCTGGACTGGTGCTTGGCTGGCGGTGTCTGTGAACTGGTGCTTGGCTGGCGGTGTGTGTGGACTGGTGCTTGGCTGGCAGTGTGCGTGGTCTGGTGCTTGGTTGGCGGTGTGCGTGGTCTTGCGCTTGCCTGGTGGTGTGTTTGGATTGGTGCTTGGCTGGTGGTGTGCCTGGACTGGTGCTTGGCTGGGGGTGTCTGTGGACTGGTGCTTGCGTGGCGGTGTGTGTGGACTGGTTCTTGGCTGGCGATGTGTGTGGTCTGGTGCTCGGCTGGTGGTGTGCGTGGACTGGTGCTCGGCTGGTGGTGTGTAGGAAGTGACTTAATGCTGGTTACAAATGTCCTACCACCTAGCATTCCCCTTGTTCTCCCGAGTAAAATGATACCTCACTTGTGTGGGTGGGCCAAAGGCCTGTGACTAGGATGACCCCAAAACAGAAGAATTCTCGGTGCTTTCTTGTAAATACCGAACACTACAATTTTTAAAAAATAAAATTTTTAGCCTGTTCTGCTTTGGACACCCACAAAAGTGAGGTATAATTTTACTCGGGAGAACAAGGGGAATGCTGGGTGGTAGGACATTTGTGCCGGCACGGAGATCCCACGCAAAAATGTATGGAAAAGTGTTTTTGTAACCTAATTTTAAGGTTTGCTGGGAATTCTGGGTAGGAAAACTTTGGGGGACCCACGCATGCCATACCTCGCTGGACTTCCCCGGGTGTCTAGTTTTCAGACCTGTTTGGGTTTGGTAGTTTTCCAAGATGGCCGCCGAGCAAAGGGCAAAAAACTCAGGTGCCTCCCCCCAAAAATAAGGTCGTTTTGCTAAAGGTAATTTTTAAGTCTCCACCGTACGATTTGGGCCTTTTCCAGTTGCAGCCACTATGCCTACCCACGCAAGTGAGGTACCATTTTTATTGGGAGACCTGGGGGAATGCAGGGTGGGAGGAAATATGAGGATCCACGCAGATTCCGCAACTTTACCACACAGAAATGTGAGAAAAAAGCGATTTTCTTTTGCGAAATTTGAGATTTGCAGTGGATTCTGGGTAGGAGAATGATGAGGGACCCACGCAAGCCATACCTCGCTGGACTTCCCCGGGTGTCTAGTTTCCAGAAATGTGTGGGTTACGCAGGTTTCCCTAGATGGCCGCCGAGCCCCGGGCCAAAAGCTCATGGGAACCCCCTTGCAAAATCAGGTTGCTTTGTGATAGGTAATTTTGATGTCGCCTCATTAGGTTTTGGGCCCTTGCCTGTTGCGGGTCCTTGAGACACCCACACAAGTGAGGTACCATTTTTATCAGGAGACCTGGGGGAACACTGGGTGGGTGGAAATTTGTTGATCTACGCAGATTCCAGAACTTTCCACCACAGAAATGTGAGGAAAATGCATTCTTTTTGTCACTTTTTTAGATTTGCAAGGGATTCTGGGTAACAGAACCTGGTGTGAGGCAGTCGGTTCACCCCTTCCTAAATTCCCCTGGGTGTCTACCTTTAAAAAATGTATAGGTTTGCTAGGTTTCCCCGGGTGCCGGCAGAGCTAGTTTTCAAAAACGACAGGTAGGCACTTTGCCAAAAAAGGCCCATTTTTCACTGCGAAATTGAGGTGCGACCACGTTGCGTTTTGCGCCGTTTCCTGATGCAGGCACTAGGCAGACCCACGCAAGTGAGGTACCATTTTTCACAGAAGACTTTGGGGAAAGCGGGGTGCATGAAAATTTGTTGATCAACACAGATTCCAGAACTTTCCGCCACAGAAATGTGAGGAAAATGCGTTTTTTTGGTCAATTTTTTAGCTTTGCAAGGGATTCTGGGTAACAGAACCTGGTGGGAGGCAGTTGAGTCCCCCCATCCTGAATTCCCCTGGGTGTCTAGTTTTCAAAAATGTATAGGTTTGCTAGGTTTCCGTAGGTGCTGGCAGAGCTAGGGTTAAAAAACGACAGGTAGGCACTTTTCCAAAAAAGGCCCATTTTTCACTGCGAAATTGAGGTGCGACCACGTTGCGTTTTGCGCTGTTTCCTGATGCAGGCACTAGGCAGACCCACGCAAGTGAGGTACCATTTTTCTCAGAACACTTTGGGGAACGTGGGGGGGGAGGAAATTTGTTGATCCACACAGAGTCCAGAACTTTCCACCACAGAAATGTGAGGAAAATGCATTTTTATTGTCAATTTTATAGCTTTCGAAGGGATTCTGGGTAAAAGAACCTGATGGGAGGCAGTCGAGTCACCGCATCCTGAATTTCCCTGGGTGTCTACTTTTCAAAAATGTATAGGTTTGCTAGCTTTCCCTAGGTTCCGGCAGAGCTAGGGTTCAAAAACGACAGGTAGGCACTTTGCCAAAAAAGGCCAATTTTTCACTGCGAAATTGAGGTGCGACCACATTGCGTTTTGCGCCGTTTCCTGACGCAGGCACTAGGCATACCCACGCAAGTGAGGTACCCTTTTTCTCAGAAGACTTTGGGGAACGTGGGGTGGGAGGAAATTTGTTGATCCATGCAGATTCCAGAAGTTTCCACCACAGAAATGTGAGGAAAATGTGTTTTGTTTGTTAATTTATTTGGTTTACAAGGGATTCAGGGTAGCAGAATCTGGTGGGAGGCAGTCGAGTCACCCAATACTAAATTCCCTTGGTGTCTACTGGTCAAAAATGTATAGGTTTGCTAGGTTTCGCTAGGTGCCGGCAGAGCTAGGGTTCAAAAACTACAGCTAGTCACTTTGCCAAAACATGGTCATTTTCCCCTGCGAAATTGAGGTGGGACCACGTTGCGTTATGCGCCATTTCCTGTCGCAGGCACTAGGCCGACCCACACAAGTGGGGTACCATTTTTCTTGGAAGACTTTGGGGAATGCAGGATAAAAGGAAATGTGTGGATCCACGTAGATTCCGGAACTTTCTACCACAGAAATGTGGGGAAAATTTGTTTTTTTTCCCACTTTTTTAGGTTTGCAAGGAATTCTGGGTAACAGAACCTGGTGGGAGGCAGTCAAGTCACCCCATCATGGATTCCCCAGGGTGTCTACTTTTCAAAAATGTATAGGTTTCCTAGGTTTCAAAAAATGCAGCTAGGCACTTTGCCAAAAAAGGGTCAATTTTTAACTGCGAAATTGAGGTATGACCACGTTGCATTTTGCCCCGTTTCCTGTCGCAGGCACAAGGCCGACCCACACAAGTGAGGTACCGTTTTTATCGGGAGACTAAGGGTAATTTAGATTTGTAAATCAACTGTTAATACCTATTACGTTTTCACGCATTTCTCCCTTCAAAATGAAAGCCATTGTGTAAAAAAAAATCATTTTGAAAAATGACCAATAATTCTCATGCTATGAGTATTCCCAATATTGAAAATGTGGAAATATATACTGTTTTCAAACTCTATAATTTGTACCCAATCCAAAAATACACAGGTATCTTTCATACCGATTTTTCCATGTATACATTTTCCCAGAACAATTGCTCTATACCCGGTACATAATAAAATACCATTGCAAGTTGCTGCTCAGTTTTTGGCTCTGGGTTCGTCGGGTTCTTTCAAAACTATAAGTCCTGTATATCCCCACAACCAGGAAGGTCTAACGGATGTACCGGTATATTGATTTCAAAGAGCTGTCAAAATTACAAGAAGTTACAGGTGAAAACGTTGAGACAAAAGGATGTTTTTTCAACTAATTTTCAATTTTTCCAATATTTAACTGTTAGTTTCTATAAAGAAACCTTCATGAATTTAGACAAATGACCCCTTTCTGAATTCTGAATTTTGCCTACTTTCTGAAAATGTATAGCTTTCCAGGATCCATTATTGCATTCAAACTGACTTCTACCATTAACTGGAAGGAGGTTGAAAGCACTAAAAAAACAAAATTGGACTATGTCCCAGAAAAATGCCCAAACTGTGTGAAAAATGTTGGTTCTTTGACAAAAGACTGCCATTCCCTAAAAGCTGGGAAAATGCTGATTTCAGCCCCACAAACCCGTTTTTGATAACATTTGCATGGAAAAAACTCAGAGGCTTTCATTTGCAACCATTTTTTCCCATTTTTCTGAAAAAAACAAAAATGTTACTGTATTTTGCTTAATTTCTGGGACCCCTCCATGGGAATCCACAAACCCTGGGCACCTTTAGAATCCACATGATGTTGGAAGAAAAGGACGCAAATTTGGCATGGATACCTTATGTGGTCAAAAAGTTACAGGGGCCTAAGCGCGCACTACCCCAAATCGGGCTTAGCACAGGAGGGGAAAAGGCCTAGCAGCGAAGGGGTTAATACTTTACAGTAAAATATGATTCTTATTGGAGAAAAGAAAATAACCTTTTGATTTTCTGAGTAGAAACCTCATGCAAAGGACATTGCTCTATATATGGTTTTCTCAAAGCTCTGATTTTGGTTTTTCAGGAGGGTATAAATGGTACTCCTCTTCTGGAAGTCATTGGGAAAGTTAGTCAGTTTCCTTTGACTGCCTAAAGGCCACATCCTTATCTTCTGTTTTGGGTGTTGCAGCACAACTACAATTTTAATTTTGTGGCTGAAGGTCTGAACCTTGAAATAAGGCATTCTTCTCAAAAGTCCCTTTCTGAAATAGGTTTTTTGGTCTAAACTTTAGGATATAGTAAAGAAAGCAGCGTGGCATGGGGAACTTGAGGTTCTGTTCAAACCTTATTCACAGAATCTGAATTTAATCACCATTTACCACAGCCACCAAGGTACTAATACCTTTTCCTTTCAGGAACATTAACCCAGTGGTCTCGATTTATTAAGGGCAGGCACCAGTGCAAAGTGACGCCAAGTGACACATTGGTGTTTACTTTCCATCACAAAAGGCATTTTGCACTGTAAAAGTGTCCTTTTCTCTGTGCAAAAAGCACTTTGAGCTGCGTTGCATTGGATTGAATTAAGGGGGCATTACTGGGTGTTACTAGGGCAAAACAGCACTAAAAGAGATTGGAGTATTAGGGAGAAGTCCCCCACCACAAACCCAGAGCAATCTGTCCACTGCCTGGTAGCAATACAATTCACCACAGGGGAGCCGTCAGGGGGTCATGTGACAGGTGGACACTGGCAGGAAAACCTTTTGTTTTTAGGCAAGAACATAAAACTGTCTAAAAGAGTCATAGTATAACTTTAGACTTGACCAATAAGTTGGATTTTAAACTACTACAAAAATAAATCCTTGAACCACTTTTCTGGCTGCACCCAACCCGAATTTAGCACATTTTAAATGTAATAGTAATAGTGCAAACAATGTTAGCCTATGTGAACTCAGTCTTCTCACAGTGAAAAATGACTTTGTAGGTGTTTCACTGGCAGGACATGCAAATAATAAAATATACATTTCCTATTTTTTTAAATACTATGCACACTGCCCTATGGACACTAAAGGCCTACCTGAGGTGTGTCATATAAGTATTGCAAAGGAAGGTTTAGGGCTGGAAAACAGGTTATTTTACCAGGTTGGAATAGCAGTTTAAAAACTGCATACCCAGGCTGCAGGAGTGGCACAATGAATGCTGCGGCGTGATAGCAGAATTTAATTTACCAGTACTGTGTACAGGTAGTACCATATACTAGAGAATTATAGTAAATTAAAAGTGCCAAATAGGTGTGCACAGAGTCCAGTAGCCAACAAAAATGTGTTCAGTAAAAGAATCCAAAAATCTAGGATGACCCTGCAGAAAGGGCAAATTTACAAAAAGTGTGAACACCGATAGAGTTTTACACAAAAATAAATCTACTAAATTAGTTAGACCAAGCTTTACTTTAGAATCTAATTCCTCCTTTAAGCAAGCGATAAGAAGGAGAAATATCTTAATTTCTCAAAAAACATGCATTACATGTAGGCTGAAGTGTTCAACAATCATCTATTGTGTGGGATCATTCTATGTTTGTTTAGGCATACAAAGTTGTACTAGAAGAGTATAAATCCTATGTTAAATAGCGCAAACCGAACTCTGTGGAGCTGTGTGTCATGCAAGGTAATCTTTTAGAGCTCTGGTGCATAGGGATTACAGCAGCAGCAGGTCCTTCTTAACAAAATGGCTCTGTACCTAATTGTACACTTAGTGCAGCAAATGTGTTTGCTGTGCTGCATTGTATGGAAAATTAGCACGTCTGGGCCAATGTATCTCGACTGTAATCATCGTAAGAGGGATCAATAAAGGTAGATGGGGCAGGTTGCAAATTGGGGCTAGGTCATAAAATGAAGTGTCTCCTTAATAACAAGCATCTGATGTGTTCTTTAAATTAACATTTACTATAATGAATGCAGCGACATTAACATTGTATGTTCCCAGCCAAGTTGGAGGATGTTATGTATAAAGAGCGTTAGAATTGGGGGTCTCTAGCTAGCAGAGGTATGCACCTTTTCCAAGTAGGGACCCTTCCTTCTGGTCAAGATAAGGGATTGCACACTTACACAACCCCTGCGCCCCCCTTGGTACCTTGGCATGAGCAGACAGGCTTATCTTAGAGGCAATGAATAAAGCTTTTGTACATAACACACACAGTAGCACAGTGAAAACACCACAAATGACACCACACCAGTTTAGAAAAATAGAGTATCTTTATCTAAACAAAACAAGACCAAAACAACAAAAAAAAAACACATATATATATCAAAATATCACTTTTAAATGGTTTCAAGCAATTCTGTCTAAAGAAATCTACGGATGCGTGTTTTTTACACAAAGGGCCATATGTAGGTGGCCAAATACCGATCGGTAAAACCGAAAAAGGGTCATTTTCGGTGTTACCGACAAAAAGTTAGCCATGTGAGATGTAGGTAATACCGAATAGAGTCGATAATAACGAATCGGTAAAAACAATAAGTTACCGACTAGGAATTACCGAAACAATGAATACCGAATCGGTATAAACGATTCAGTAAAAACCCCAAATATGCTATGTAGCAAACCCCGGTAATACCGATTTTGGCCAAAATCGGTAATAACGAATCATTAAATACCACGTTTCAGGAGCATGTGGTAATCAGGAGGAGTCTATATAAACAGACCCAAAATGCATCAGTGTGAACACAATGGCAGGCCTCTATCTCATAGCAAGGCGGCTACGCCTGAGAGCAGCAGGAATGAGGATCTGGAGACGTGAGGAGCAGGTGTACAGAGTACGCATCACTCTGTTCCAGTTGACAGATGCAGAAATACACGAGAGATACAGATTGCACCCACAAACCATCCTGGAGCTAATACGGGACCTAAGACCCTATCTGGAGCATCAGACGCCAAGGGCCCACGCAATCCCCACCCATGTCCAGGTACTCTGCTGCCTGCACCTCCTTGCATCAGGAAGTTTCCAGGGTGTCATAGCAGCAGTGGGTGGAGTATCACAGAGCTGCCTATCCCGGTTCTTCAACACCTTCCTAGATGCCATGATGGACAGAATGGAACATTACATATCCTTCCCCAGTACGCAGGCGGAGCTGCAGAGAACCAAGCTGGAGTTCTATCAACTTGCCCACTTCCCCCACGTGATCGGCTGCATCGATGGGACCCACATTCCCATCTGCCCACCTGCAGCAAGTGAATATATTTACAGGAACCGCAAATCCACCCACTCAATCAATGTGCAGGTGATCTGCAATGCTAAACACATAATAACAGACATCGTGGCAAAATACCCCGGGAGTACCCACGATGCTTACATCTTCAGGAACAGTGGCATACATACACGTCTGCTTGCTGGTGAATTTGCCGACGGATACATATTTGGTAAGTAAATGTCACACACCCTGATGTACACCCTGGCACAAGCTGTTGGTCACACCAATCAATGCAACTTACTTCTCATCATAGGTGACAGCGCATATGCCCTCCGGCCTTTTCTCCTCACACCATATCTGAACCCAACCACCCGAAGGGAGAGGAGATACAATGTGGCACATAGGAGCACACGCAACGTGGTGGAGCGCACTTTTGGTTTGCTCAAAAGCAGATTCCGTTGCCTCCACAAAACAGGAGGTGCGCGTCTTTACAGCCCCATCAAATGTTGCAAGATCATTGCTACGTGTGCAATGCCACACAATCTGGCCACTAAAAAAGGAACAGCAGTGGAACTAACTGAGTCAGAGGACGAGGACGAGGACAACCCTCCGCCAGAGCCCAGCGCGGCTGGTGCTGCTATTGAACATGATGGGAGACATAGACGGGCAGAGATTACATCACACTATTTCTGAGTGAGTAACGACACTGAGGCATTTCAAATTACATGTAGAGGTGTTTATTTGGCACACCTCCAGCATTGTGAGCATAGTCCAATTGGACATGGGTTACATCACCCATCACATGCATGTGGACAGCCAGTGTCCTTCACTTCTTGCGTCCCCGTGCTGCACGTGCATGTTCCCCATCGACACAGACTGGTGAGTCGGACAGTTCCTGTGCTGGGACATTACGTCCACTACGCCTCCTGCACTCGGTGGGTGAGGGTGTAATGCTACCACGGCTGGTAGCCTCCTCACTGTCCCCCCCCCTTCCATATTTGAGGCCTTAGCATTCTGCATGAGCTCTAGCACTGAGGTCATGGACACCATCCCCCTGGCCACATCCCTGCTGCAATGCGCCATCTCCTCCTGCATGGCGATGGACTGGCGACACATCAGTGATGTCGTAGTGGCCAGCCTGTTCACCGACTTGGTATAGTCCTGGAGTCTCTGTCTCTCCCGGCGCATGCCAACACGGTCCTGCTCCAGCTGGCTGCAGAGGTTGTCCACCGAGGTTGCTACCCTCTCCATCCCTGCAGACATATTCTCCCCAATGGCACTGATACCCTTCTCCATCTTGTGCATATGTCTGTTAATGTTTGCCACCTCCCTGTGTAATGACTTCATCTCCCTCCATTGCAGGCGCTGGACGTTCAGCATGTTGCCTTCCAGTCCATCAAACACACTGTCACCCTACTCAACTGCCACTGGACTGTCTGGCCTTGCCCTGCGGCGTCGTGATGAGATTTTCGCACCCTCAGATGCAGAACCAGCCCGCTCCCTGTTGGATCTCTCTACGATAGGACTGTGTGCGCGCTGGCTGCCCTCCTCCTCCGATGCCTCCATCTGCTGGAGGGTGTTCACGGCATGCCTCCTGCCTGACTGTGGTGGTGGTGGTGGTGGTGGTGGTGGTGGTGTTGGTGAACGTCGCAGTGGTGACTGAGTGAGAGGGGATTGCGGACCTCCCTGGCGCTGTGGTGATGGCTGTGGTGGAGGATTGGCTGGCTGCGATGGCGCAGAGCTGGTGTTCCCTGCAGGCATGCTGTCTTCATCCTGTTCACTCCCCTCTGGCCTGGCTGACCTGCCTCTGCTGCCCTCAGCTGCACTGCGAGATGACTCGCCTGAAATGACACAAATGTAAATATTCTCAATGCTCTGTCTGCAATGCCATTGCATTAAAGTACATGCCAACAGTGCACAGTGGTTATCCTGACCTGTCCAATTCAATTACCATGCTATTGTGTTAGCTGCCCTGACAGTCCTGATCATGATTTCACACTGACTACATCACCCAGAATGCATTGCAGGTAAGCAGTAAGACGTGGAGTGGGAGCACATTTACCACTATGGGGGTTGGGGTTGGGGAGGGGGTAGGGCAGCATGCTGGGCATGCTTCTTACCTTGTTTTCTAGCTGCTCTGGCGGAGCTGTCTGCGTCTCCTATGCCACTCACACTCTCCCGCTGGATGGTGGACTCTACCATCTGTTCCAGTGGTGTTGGCACTGGGGCACGATTTTTTCCTCCTCCAGTTTTCCCAGCCAGCCTATGTCTCTCTGCCATCCTCTGTTTTGCTGTTTTTCTGAGGTCGTACCACCTCTTTCTGATGTCCTCTATGGTGCGCAGGGTCACACCTATGGCATTGATCTTGTCCCGAATGCCACTCCATATTTGCCTCTTCTGTGCGTCTGGCACTTGTTGGGACTGGGCTCCAAACAGCTTGTGGTACTCTTGGGTGACATCCTCGATCAGGATCTCAAGCTCCTTGTCGCTGAACTTGAGTTTTCTTTTTCTTTCACCTGCCTCCTTCTCCTTGTCCTGGCTTGCCATTGCAATGCTTGTTCAGTGGTTGTTGTTTTTTTTTTCTTGGCTGTGTTGCTGCTGGCTCCTCAGCTCTCCTGCCTGCCTGCCTGCCTCACAGTGTGCTCCAGGCCCTGTGCACCTGGCTGGGTGTGGCAACTTCCTGTTTGGGAAGTTAATGGGTGTATCAGGATTGGCTGATTCACCAAAACGCTATTTTTTGAATTACCGATTCGGTAATTCCGTTTTGGGTGTGGATTCGGTAACACCGATTCGGTAATGGCCTTTCGGTATGTATTTTTATTACCGATCAGTTCACAATCGATATTTAATACCGATTTGCAACGATTCGGTAATGTTTAACGATTTTTTACCTACATCACGTTTACCTCATTCTTAATACCGATTCGGTATGAATCGGTATTAAGGATTCGGTATTGGCAATTTACCTACATATGGCCCAAAGTGCCTTAACAGCATCAAAATCCACAAGGCAAACCAGCTGCAGAGAGTGGAAGCATTGGAAGACACAGCAAGACATCAGTTCCTGAGTCCTTGGGGAGGTAAGGTGACAGTTCTGCTGCAGGCTGTAGAAGTGGATCATCGAGTCTGGACTGTTGGGAAGTGAGGCACAGATTTCCAAGGCAATTCTGGTCTGCAGGTGTTTGGCACACAGGTGCAATGTGTGAGAATATTCCACTGCTACAGGTTGATGTGACGACGATCCAGGTGCAGCGTCGATCCTTTTAGCTGCACAGCAGGGCCTGCATTAGTTTTGGTGCATGGATCTCGGACTCTGGAGATCAGTGTGTTGAATTTGGCGTGTGGCGATTCTTTGCACCACTAGCAGGCGCTGCGTTAATTTCTCCCACGCATGGGGCTATGCATCGGAATATGCTCCTACACAGCGGCGCTGTGTTGGAAATTTCAGCTGCAAGAAGAGCAAAGCATTGATTTTGCAGATTTCTTCAGATCTGAGTATATCTTTGCAGCAGGAACAACCTCCCAGGGGACAAAACTTGATTTGGCACCACAAAACAGGTCAGAACTCCCAGCAGGGGATTTCAAGGATGCTGCAGGATGAGACTGAGTCCCTGAGACTAGAGAACAGGAGTCAAGCACATACAAGCCCATAAAGAAACTTCACACACAGTAATACAGCAAAGACCAGTCCTTTTCCTCTCCTTGACAGAAGCAGCAACTGCAGGACAACCCAGCATAAAAACACACAGCAAAAGGGCAGTACTCTAAGGTCAGTAAAAAACAGTTCTGTCCTCCCTGGTCCAGCTTCACTACAAAACGTTGAGACAGCTTTGTGCAGAAGAGGCACAGCCTATTCTGGTGCTAGTGACACCCCGCCCCCACCATTCTAAATGCAGAAAGGTCTATTCAGCCTGGCTATGAGTCACCCAGGAAAGGCAGGACACACCTCAAACTCCCTTGTGACTGTCTAGAGTGAATGCACACCCCCAACTCCTGTCACTCCAAAACCAGACGGTGAATGCAAAAGCAGACAGAGGAACACAGGATAGTTAAACCAGAAAATGGCCACTTTCTAGAAGTATCATTTTCAAACACACAAATAAAAAAAAATCTTTACTAAAGGTGGGTTATTAAATTCTGTGCTTAAACTCCAAATTTTTAGCAGTTCCCAATTGAAAGTTACACAGTAAAATGTTACAATGTAGCTCCAATGATAGCCTATGGGAGAGCTAATCCTTGCAATAGTGAAAAACGAAATGCCCGGTATTTCACGATAAGGACATGTAACACACACCAGTACATGTCCTACCTTTCACATACACTGTACCCTACCCATGGGGGTACCTTAGGCCTACCTTAGGGCTGATTAATATGTAGTGAAAGGGAAGGATTAGGAATAGCAAGTAGGTGCACTTCCCAGGTCAACATGGCGGTTAAAACTGCACGCAGACACTGCAGTGGCAGGTCTAAGTCACATTTGAAAAAGCTACTTAGGTGGGTGGAACAACCAGTGTTGCAGGCCCACTAGTAGCATTAGAGTTACATGCCCTGGAACCCTCAGTGCATTTACCAGTAAATCAAGTATGCCAATCATGGATAAGCATTCATAATTACAATTTACACAGGGAGCACTTGCACTTTGACACTGATTAGCAGTGGGAAAGTGCCCAAAGCATCTAAGCTAGCATAAACGAAATTGAGCACATAGTCAAAATTGTAGGAGGCAGAGGCAAAAAAGTGAGGGGAAACCACAGCAAGGATGGCAAGTCAAACAAAGAGACATGCATTTTTCCAATTCATGATGGTGACCAACGTCATGTGAAATTTTGCTTCTCATAATTCAATATCCTAAAGGAAGTAAATCACATAGGATTTCTAAATTAACACTGCCATAGCTCACTTCTTGTAGGACCAGACACAGTTAAACTGCAGGTTAGGAGAAGAATCCATACCAAGTCCAGATGAGAGTGTTATGCATCATGAGAGCATGTTCCTAATCCCCATGTCCATGTGTCCTCTGGTGTGAGTTAAACAAGCCTCTTCAGAAACAAGCTAGATGAGAAGGAGCAGCATGTGAGGCCAGACACCCCCACAGTGGAACCGTGGGTTTGACAGTCCCAAACTTGTTTCCTTATTTTCAATATGGTGGTCATGATAGATGCTGTAGGCTCAGCCTCCAAAACAAAGAATGTTCTTCCTTCACCTGATCAGTTGCTATCCTAACAATTTATGTGTCAGAGCCCTACTTTCCTATATTGGCCAGGAAGGATTAGAGGTAGGAGGACTCAAAAACAAGATGTCCTACTTGGCCTGAAATGCAGATGTCAGAAGCAACTGAACACTGGAAATTGGAGAGGTTGTGTACCTTCTTTCATTCCAACTCAGAGTATTTAATAAGCAATAGCTCAGGAAACCTCTAAAACAATGAAGCCTTTAATAAGGGTGTTCAAACATTTGTCAGCTAAGGTGCAATCTGCTCTATCCTTCAAGGAGAGAGGGACTCAATCTTATTTCTAGTTAACAAAACATTGTGGCACTTCTGTAACATTAACAACATCACAAAAATCAATGGATCTCTCATGACTGTCCACCAGAGAGTGACTCAGAGGGTCATTCCATTGTTGTTGTTCGGGTTATTTCCCACTTGGGTCATCTTTTTCGATGCCTTCTTTCAGATCCCTTTTCTTCAGTCTCAGCAGTGCCGATTTCATGGGTCAAGTTTATTCAGGTTCTTTGTGTGTCGTTTGCTGGGCTGTTACCTTAGCCTACCTACACACCTGTAATCTAGCCTGCCAACCTTGATCTGTGTTTCTTTGCACCCACTTTTTAGAAGCTATTCTGAATTTAGGTGAACCCTGAAGGTCTGGCTTCTCGTTTTTTTGTTCTAACTACTTTTACTTAGGACTTCCTTGACTTTTTTTTTATCAAAATGCGGCTTTTCACGTGCCCTGGAATGAAGGACCAGGGAGATGAAATGGCAATGCCATGATTACTTACAGTAATAGTGACAACCCTCCCTCATTCCAGTCTTGCTTTAATTCCATGCCCTCCGCTCTACTGTTGAAAATTAGTACGTTTCGGTGAACATTATCTGCGCCATCTTGCCTCTCCCCCTGATGCCACACTTTTGTCGTGCGCGCCCGCCATTTTGTTAGATGCCCCGATCAGAACGAACCCTTTTGCATGCCGCTGGCCCCTGACATAGCCTTTCGCCTTCACTAAGCCTGCACGCTGACCACCCCCTGCTTGCACCTGCCTTGAGTCATAAACCCCTCTTCGGCGCTGCTCTGCCCCAGGCCCTCATCCTGTTCCCAGCGCGACACCTCCCTGCTTCCCTTTCATGATCTCCGGCCCTAAGATGCAAACCCCCTTTTTCCCTGTGTGCCCGTTTTGTCTTCCCCGTTCCCAGGCCGACACCCAGCTCTGCCGATACCATCCCTTGCCCCTCCCCGTACAATAGAAAGCTTCCCCCATCAAAGGATCCCCGGGTTGATCAAAGCCCCCACTCCATGAGATCCGATCAAACCCCCACATTCCGTGAATCGGCGGAATATCCAGCTGCGTGATACTCATCACCTGTTGTGACTAGGGTGGGGACTTCGACTGTAAATGTGTGTGGGAACGGGCTCAAAGGGAGTTCCGGGAATGTCCTTTTCATACATCAAAGCTTTAACATGAATGTGTAATGTACAATAAAGTCATAAACTTGTGTATAAGAGGCCAGGCCTCAGGGATGCAGTTAGAGCACCTCAGAACGATACCTTCTGTCCGTTTCGTTGTGTTCTCCTCCGGAGAGAATAAAAACCTTGTTTCCTGCTTTCCAGTCTCCAGCGCCTGCCTCTTCATTGATTAAATAACTAGAGGGTCACAGAGGCAATACCGCCGGGCAAATATCGATTGCCCCCGACCCGCCACAGGTTTTTACAATTGGCGTCCCAAGCGTGGGGCCCATCAGCGACTCGTGGATCCAGTGGGAGAGGTCCCGACGACAGAGTGAACGACTGCAACGATCGGGAGAGCTCTTGCCCAATAGACCCTCGTCTGGCAGCCGATCATCCGAACTTCACTAGTTCCGAACAGACCTCTCTCGAGTGATCTACGGTCCTGACTGGGGACCATCAGGAGTGCCGTGAGAAATACGAGAAAAAGAGGACGATCGGGCGCTGGATTCGGAAGACAAGAAACTGTCCATATGGTCCGGGTAAGGTCGTGTAACCACGACAAGTCGCGAAATAATTGCTTGATTGCTTGTTTGTTTAAAAAATACTAGTATTGCTCTTTTTATTTATTTGGAGATTCACTGTCTGCAAACGGAGAAACAACGGGCTCTCTCTTTGCAAGCAGTGGAGGATAGGTAGGGCAACAGCCGTGCTTATTTTTTCTCCCCCACTCAATAATCACTTGAAACTGAACTGTTGTTCGCAAACTATTGTTTCCTGGAGATTCCCTGTCTGCAAACAGGGAAGAGACCACCCTTTTTGCAGATAGTGAAAAGGGTAGGTAACGCAGATCTTTGCGGACCTACTCATTCTCCCCATTGTTATTTATTGGTCTTTTGTTATTTTGATCCATGAGGTATTCTCTGCCTGCAAACAACGTAGAATAGAAATATTCTGTCCAGTCTTTGCACCTAGTGATAAGATAGGCAGTGCTGACTTTTTAGTCCCTCGTTACGAGCCGTCATGCCTGTCTTCTCCCCACTGATTAATAGCCTGTTTAGCCCGGACCGTGTATTAGAGGTGGACCATATAACTCCACTAGAAGGCACCCCTAATAAGGACATGTTCATAAACTATGGATTAGTCACCATAGCCTATAATAAATTGTGGCACAGGTATACCGAAGATAGTCAAGACAAACAGTGGCCACTGGCAGGATCCTTTGACCTTGATAAAATAGAAACGTTAGAAATAGCCCTTCGAAATAATAAGACAACGCCAATTATGCTCGACAGTCTCGGTATGTGGCGCAGAGAGGCTATGCAACGACAGAGAAAAGACGAGGACAAACCAAGTAGAGAAATATACCGACAGGACAACCCCAGGACATTGCTACCCACAACTTATCCCCCGACACTATGCAAAAGACGACCAGACTTAGGGCCAGCCCAATGCGCTTTTTGTAGGTATGTCGGACACTGGAAAGCCCAATGCCCGACTCTACTGAGCGTGAGTAAAGGCAAAGGGCCGACAAGAACGACAGACCGGCAGTACGAGAAAAAGCGCGAGACAAAGAAGAACCCGACTTACATAGACAGACCAGACAGAACCACCACGTTTGATTATGCCCGATGGCACAGATTTCGCCAGGACAATTTCAGCGGCATGATCAAGTTCTCCTAGGTCGGGCAACGTCAAGACGGGAACCCAGCCTCGTTTCAAATTCACGGACGGAAAGAGATAATTATGACCAATAACTGTTTTATATTCGTCTTGGGTCTTTGTATGTCGTACTTGTACTGTCCCCCCGTCTGAGTTCGTGTGTATGTAATGTACAAATCTGCGTCATCCCTCTACACGTGTTTCCGTGTTACTCAACCTCTGTTAGCAGAAACTTAGCATAAAAGCAACCTGAAAAGAAAGAAATGGTAAAACAAAATCCGTAGACCATTAATGAACTTGAACTTTTAATTTAACACAACAAACAAGGAATAATAACGGTAAACTGTAGAAAATGAAAGTCAAACAGAACATTCGCCCCCCCCATTCTGGAACCTTCCAAAGTAGGGCAGGGTTATGGCTACGCCCAACCAACGGCAACCCATATAAGGCGGGCCCGGCCGCCAACTCTTGGTCAGGAGATCTTAACGTATGGGGGAGCCGGAGGAGAGGCAGGAGCCAGCAGCCTGGGCAGTTGTAGGTAGTTCCGCCACATGTCTCCTCGGCCAGCCGCAACGGGCCTGGATAGACTTAAGCAGTCCCGCCACATGTCCAGAGAAGAACGAGGCACCTCTTCCTTTTCTCTTCCGTCACAGCCGCAGCAGCCCTGGACGGCGGGATGTCCTGCACGTACCTCCACAACAATTTGTCCAAGTTGGGCTGGGAGGGAGAGGCGACGCGGACGAGCCTCTCCCACCTCCACCGATAGGAGGTTTCCCAGCCCCCCGGCCCGACGCCGAACACCCCCAGTCAGGCGATGGTGCCAATACTTCCACAGCACCGAACACACCATGGTGGCACCCCAGTACTTGCGCAGCACCGAACGTGCAATGGTGGCCATACTCCCACAGCACCGAACACAGGTCTTGGGGAACACCGGATGTGGAGAAACCTTCATGCGGGGCGATGAAAAGGAGCGGCCTGGAGTGCACCGGGAGAAGGAGACGATGCGAACCAGTCTCCCTCGCCCCCCAGGTGGGGGCATCACAGCTGCACCCCAGCCGAACGTCCCGCTTTCACAAAACAGAGACCTCTTCCTTTCACTCCGAAGGATCTCTCCCACTCTTGCAAACTCGACGAGAGTGGCCCCTGTAGGGCCTCAAAATGGCGTCTGGGTCCGCTGGAAGGCGGGCCCCGGCCACTAGAGTAACTTTGACCAGCAACATAACTCGAACATTTGCCCCCTGGAGCACGAGCCCCCATCTCCGACAGCATCTCCACAGCCTTGAAGATCCTACAAAGGTCCCCGACGGAACCTTCGGCCTTTGCAGGCTTCCGGTAAGGGACGGCTGCCTTGATCGCCAACGAAACAAACATGACATTGCCACTCCTTCTGTTAGCATGAATTCTAGAACTGCCGAAAAGGACTCTGGTCCAAACTGCCAGTAATGGGAAACATTTCCCCCTGATGCTGCTTCCGGACTGAGCCGGCCCCGCCCAAAATGGCGCTGGTATCAATCGGAACTTACGAACACCTCGTGGTGTTCCTTCGCACTGATATAAACTTGATGTTCTGAGATTTTATATGATCCTTTGTACACTTGGCTAGAAAAGACAAGGAGAACTCACTCGACGAACAGTATGAAAGGATCCCCGTTACAAATGTTGATTACAAATGTACAAATGTATTATATTTTTTATAACTGATGTAAACCTCATTTACGACGTACACGTACGGTATGCATATAGGAAATCTGATTACAACCATTATGATTATGCTTCTAAATTATGAAAATAAATGCCCCCGAACCCCCAGCCAATTAATAGACGTTTTAGTTTCTTACAAATGAATGAGTCAAACTTTCCGATGTTTTTATTGCCGCAAACGACACCCCCCACTGTACGCACTTTAGCCATTGCCACGACCGGCCAAATACGACCGCACCCTCATAATCCACATGCTGAAATGATTTTGCAAAATAAAGTTTTTGAAACTATGGACGGGTATTGCATGCTTTATTTTAAAAATGTGGGATCGGTGGGAAAGTTCTTTTCTGTGCACCCTACTCTGCTCTCTCTTTAAGGTTAAAAGAAGATGGTTGCCCAGCCCTGGAGGACGGATCGGATCGACAACACGACACTCCGCCTTCAAAGTACGCGACTGACTCATGAACTCTCGCGTAGAGGAAGACCTTGACTTCCAAGGATGGGTAAAACGAACGGTGTAAATGAAGGAATGTAAAGGGAGGGTGAAATGAAATAATGTAAATGTTATAAAGTACAACGTTCCAAAGTACCAGTGAACAGAGCTGACCCCAAGAACCGAAGAACCTTAGAACGCCACAGCGTTGAAAGAGGTTTAAGGATCCCGATAGTGAGATACATCCTTTGACTAGATACCTCGCACTAGGCACCTCTGGTTTCCTTTTTACGTTTCCCCGCACACGACCTGTATGGACACACTACCCCCCCCGACTCCAGAAACCATATCCCCGGGGACCCTGCCCCGAGGAGGAAAGACGAGTAAGAGGTAAGTAAAGGACTTATGAATCCATGTATTTGAATGTGCGCGAACGCTGTCTCCCCCACCCCCTTTTTTCCTCCCTCTGCAGGTTACATCAGAAATTACAGCCGAGGTGTGGCGAAGATCCGAAGCCTTGCCATGTCTAATACACGAAGCGGACTAGCGCCGCAAGGTGGTGTCTAAGCACGCCTGCAAACTACTCACGTATCGAACAAACCCGAAAAATTAGCACAACCTGATAAAAAGTGATCACCCTTAAACCAGACTGGACGAATGAACCCATGTCACGTATGATGCGAAACTATGAGGGAATGTGTGTGTGTGACTGAGGCGTCGACCCAACTGGTCGAAGGACCGAGAATGCGAGAAGTGCGACAACATGGTACCTCCTTTCTTCTTTCCTTTTTCTCAAAGCACGTCCCCTCTACCCTGTCTAATGCTCAAACTGCATGATTACAAGATCCTAACGCAGACCCGTGAATGCCCTTTACTGCGTAATGCACTAAATAGCCTTTCTTGAATACACTGCCACCCTCTCTGTTGCACGTGTACTATTTAGCCTGCCGTTACGCTCTCTCTCTCTCTCTCTCTCTCTCTCTCTCTCTCTCTCTCTCTCTCTCTCTCTCTCTCTCTCTCTCTCTCTCCCTCTATTTTTTTACTCCCACTCTTCCGAGTGATTAGCCCCGAAATTGGCAGACTGCCACCCCTAGCACACCACCTAATTGGCTTCAAATACCGTCAGTATTTGCACAAAAACTTGTCTTTAATACAATCACCCTGAGACCGCGTCATTACCTCTCCTTTTCCGCTAGAAGCCAATGAACCGAGGTTGGGCCGTAAGGGAAAGGACAGGTAAGACGACAGAGGTTCCCTAATCTGGCCCGAAATAAGGGAACTACATGTCAACGGCTCCTATGGTATAAAACAAGGACCTCAGAATACGCGACCCTCCCCGCCCCGAATTGTCACAATACCCAAACCAGAAAAATGATCACCCCTGTTACCTCCCCTGTATCAGCCGCCCAAAAACCTGGAATTATGAAACTACCCCTCATTTCCGGTTGTGAGAGATGGGTCGATTTATGCCCTTACCACAAGTTTCCTATGTCCCTGGTTGTTTCCCATAAAACCCCTGTCCTTCCTAATTAAGTAATCAGGCTGTAAAAGGTTACGTAGGATCCAGAGCGATGTTTTACAAGGTTAACAGACTAGTCCAAGGTAAAGAAATCATCGAAATGAACCCCGTAGTAGTTGAAAGGCAGGATGCATCGATAGAAGGGAAATGTTTAGCCATGTTCGTCTCTCAGCAAAATACCTGTGTAGTACCATGTTGACGACTCACAGTACCCTTTGTAAATGTAAAACTCTAGAGAACAGCATATCTCTGCCAGGTTCGTCTCACGAAGGTGGGTCACCATCAGATGAACTGTCGTGACTGTAATAAATAATTGTAAAGGAAAGTCATAGTAAATCCAACAGGCCCGTCACCGGTCATTCATATGCCAGTTGTGAACACCAATATAACGGGCATTTTCATTCTTTGCCTGGAGCTGGGAGAGAAATAGACTTTTTGATTATCTTCATCTGCAAATTCTCTAAAGACTGTTTTTTCAAACTTGTTTAAGGGTACTGCTGTTGGAGGAGAGAAGGACCGGATGTGGGAGCACGAGGCCTGACTGCAGACTAAGGAACACCTGCGACATTAGCCAAGGCGAGACCACGACAGAAAAGAGCTGCAGGACGAGGCACTGTTTTCGACAACATGAGAAGAAAGGGTCGACCTGATGCCCCTGCTCGATGTCCAGTGTCTGTCGACAAGTCCCCGCTCTCTGAATTCGGTCACACGCTCGCCTATTGGAAGTCTCTCGTTCCCCTAGTTTGTTCCTAATTTGGCCTTGCTCCATCCCCCTTTTCCTCTGACCTACCCTATGGACTGTTTTGAACGCTCTTCTTCCATCTGAACTTCCTGACAATCACCTCAAAGGACACAGGGCGAAAGGGACCTTTCCGACCAGGAACGCGAGGAAAGGGTCGTGCCCTGCAACGCAGAACTTAGAACCGAGCTGGACTCGTAGCTCCACCGCCGGTGCTCAACAGCGCCAACGAAAGGCAGCAAAGAACATTTGACATCCCCAATCGCCGTTTCTGCTAGACCTCATTTCTCTCCCAGCCGCCCTTGTATTGATCATGCTCCAATCCGAACCTGATATATATGTAATCACCTGCCAGTATGAAAGGTACTTGCTGCTCACGCTACAGAATCGTTTTTGTATTGCATTTCTATGACTTTCCTGCTAGACAAATTGATCAAAGTTTATCAAATAGGCCCACCTCCTAAAACTAGAAATGTTAAAATGTATTGTTTACGACTCTTTTCATCTAGGGTTCCTACCGTTTTCTTTCTCATGCCCACCACAATAGAACCGAGTAGAAAATGAACCAGCAAGATGTCTTGAATATGTTAAAGGGAGGACTGTTGAAAATTAGTACGTTTCGGTGAACATTATCTGCGCCATCTTGCCTCTCCCCCTGATGCCACACTTTTGTCGTGCGCGCCCGCCATTTTGTTAGATGCCCCGATCAGAACGAACCCTTTTGCATGCCGCTGGCCCCTGACATAGCCTTTCGCCTTCACTAAGCCTGCACGCTGACCACCCCCTGCTTGCACCTGCCTTGAGTCATAAACCCCTCTTCGGCGCTGCTCTGCCCCAGGCCCTCATCCTGTTCCCAGCGCGACACCTCCCTGCTTCCCTTTCATGATCTCCGGCCCTAAGATGCAAACCCCCTTTTTCCCTGTGTGCCCGTTTTGTCTTCCCCGTTCCCAGGCCGACACCCAGCTCTGCCGATACCATCCCTTGCCCCTCCCCGTACAATAGAAAGCTTCCCCCATCAAAGGATCCCCGGGTTGATCAAAGCCCCCACTCCATGAGATCCGATCAAACCCCCACATTCCGTGAATCGGCGGAATATCCAGCTGCGTGATACTCATCACCTGTTGTGACTAGGGTGGGGACTTCGACTGTAAATGTGTGTGGGAACGGGCTCAAAGGGAGTTCCGGGAATGTCCTTTTCATACATCAAAGCTTTAACATGAATGTGTAATGTACAATAAAGTCATAAACTTGTGTATAAGAGGCCAGGCCTCAGGGATGCAGTTAGAGCACCTCAGAACGATACCTTCTGTCCGTTTCGTTGTGTTCTCCTCCGGAGAGAATAAAAACCTTGTTTCCTGCTTTCCAGTCTCCAGCGCCTGCCTCTTCATTGATTAAATAACTAGAGGGTCACAGAGGCAATACCGCCGGGCAAATATCGATTGCCCCCGACCCGCCACAGGTTTTTACACTACAGCCAGTACTAGAGGTCTATTGAACAAGATTCATTCTGTCAATCTTTGTGTGTTTGCTTATAGTGTATTTATAGAAGATGTCTCAGCGGGTCCCACTCTTACTTCTTCCCCAAAAGTGTGTAGAGTGCACATTCTTCTTTTTGTGTATTACTAGGGCATACTAAGGTTCTGATTCTGAGTTTGTCCTAATTTTCGGGCACCAGTGCCAACTCCTGTTTACACAGAAGTCTGAATTCCAAGTTGGATGGTAAATATGCATCTCACCCATTGTTAAATGTTGGCATGCCACACCTACCTAACTTCAACAGGGGACAACAATATGTTATTTAGTGAGGCAAACAAATTATGGTGCATTAAGAACCACAATGTGCAATTGATTCCATCCACACCTGCAAGAGGTGTTATTTATCACATTAAAAAAAATCTAAAACCTGGGATATCGGATATCATAGGGTGAGATAAATAGTGCCTTCAATCCAACAAACTCGGATGTAGTCCCCTAGTGTTGGTCATTGAGGTAGGACACCATCATGAATTAAGGACTGGGACAAGGAAGTGTAGGACTGAATATAAATTGAAAGTAATCAGGGCATTACAATGAGACTAAATAAGGATGATTTGCTTTACACTGACATTTAAATTAATGCATTGGCAGAGCCAGAAGGTCCCTTCTCAAGTCTTGTTCTGGAACAGCAGGCGATGGGGACACAAGACAGTAGAGGAGATGGAAAGGAAATTATATACGTGAGAAACCATGGTCCTGAAAAGGCGATACAGAGGGGAAATGGACACTGGAAGTTCTCCTTCAAAGGCCTATTACTACCCTCCAGCTTTCGTCTGATTTGCATAAGCTCAACCTTTGATCAATTCCAAACTTTAACTTCAATATTAAAGCAGACAGAAGTAAAATAATGTTAAAAATAATGCCTTTTCTCCATTACGATATGCTCCGTTATGTTATGTTGTGCCGTGATGTTTTCTATAAAATGGTTAACTGATCTCTTAGGCCGCTTCAAAGTGCTAGGAGAAAAGGCGGCAATTCAACAATAATTAGCATTTAAAGACAAAAAGCTATGCATGCCTAGCAGTTAACTGCAAAACAGCATGAACAAAAAAAAAGATATATATTTGAAAATAAAGTTCGCATTTTTGCTGTTCTGAAGTGAAAATCTGTTTCACTAAATGCTTTTAGGAACTGGAAATCGAAATAATAGTTGTTCACCTTTGTACCTAATTCCTTAATGAAAACAGCTACAGATGAAAATGTCCACATGTGCATTATCAAATATATTGTGAATACGTTTTTCAGTACTCCTTTACATTCACGACAATAGAGGTGTATAATTCTTTTTTGAAAACCTTATGCATTCTTTTCAAAACTGTAACTTGAAATTAGACACTCTGTGACCTTTTAAATGTAACTTGAACTTGGCTACAACAAAACGTATCTACTTAAGATTTCTTTTTCTTTGCGAGCATAGGGCAAATGCCATATAAAACCTATTAGCAAGACTGTTCACACATCCACGGAATTAAATTTACAAAGGATTCTGTCAGTTTCAAGGCAGACTAAATGAACACTGTAGCAAGGCAGCAATAAACCTTCCTAACATGAGCTGTACATGTTAACGGTTAGTCACCTCTGAGTTCACCCTACATAAAATTCAAGACAGATAATTTATTCACAATACGATCATCGGTGAGCAAGGTAAATTTTCAACACTAAAAGCGGTCCTCATTGAAGAATGCATTTTTGATAACTATAGAAAGAGAGAAGATCTATAAAATATTCTTGGCCTTACTACGATGTCCGGAATACTTGAGTCTGCACGACACCGTTTTGGTGTTGGAACCGACCGACCGTAGGTCAGTGGTTCTGACCACCAAATTACAATACGACCGCATAAGGTGCAGTCTCAAACTCCCATTTCTCCATGGGAGCTTGTGCTGTGGGCGTTTTCCGCCCACATCACAAGCTCCCATAGAGAAATAGGAATTTGTGTAAATCCCTGCACCGTGTGGCAGGCACCTAATGGTGCCTGCCGCACGGTGCACGGTGGAGGGATTTATGGTGCCCCTTGGCCCCCAACTGGAGGACGCAGGGAGAAAGGAGCCACTCTAGGGGCCCCCAAAGTCGCTTTCTGACAGGCTTTTCATGTTGGAAAGCCCAACATGAAATGTCTGTGGGAAACTGACATCGTAATCCCGACAGCGGAAATGTAGATTACATGCCGGTTCCGACTGGCCGTCGGGCTCCTTGAGCCTGTCGGAAGCCAGCCGGAATGACCAGCTAGTTTCACTTCTGACCGCCATCATTGTAATGCAGCGGTCAAAAGTGGAACTGAAGATATCGGTCGAAAAGGCTTTCCAACTGACATCAAAATGAGGCCCTCTGTGTTCTAGCTTTAGTTATGTTCATAGAAAAAATAGGAATTCGGTTTACCAATTACAGGTTCCTTACTCCGTTTTTCTTCATTTTCCTTTATTGTAACCACAAGAATGTTCAGCCCCACTAGAGAATTTCACAAAATGAATTTTTGCAATGGTTGCATTTTAGCAATTATTAACATCATATCTTTCATCATCTTCAAGACTAAATATTTGTCCAGTGCAGAGAAGCGAATGCATAAAATAAGCAGTGCATGATTATGCTAAAAAAAATGTGAGTGTAATGCGTTTGCTGAAGTAAAACTGCTGCAGGGAGTCTCGCGGATGTTTCGGAGAGGTCAAATGACCTTGTATGCTTTCATCAAATCTGTAAAGATCAACTGGCTTAGGTTTTGTTCTTAGGGATCTGCTTAGCAGTAATGGCCAATTTTCCTGACTCTGAGGCTTACTGTATGACCTCTTTCTCTGCCTTGAAGTTGCCTCTGCGTACTATAAATAAATCAGGCCAGGATGAACTGCTGAAGCCAATATGCCATCCACGTCTTCTGGTTTGTGAGACAATGGCATACATAGGTATATAATACAAGATGTGCATGTGGACTTTGCTGGCTAATTTCTGGAGATGATTCACACCAACAATGCATTTAGGCGGGACATGTTTGGTTCTGTGTTGATAGGATGCAGATTAATGGCAGCAGCTTGTCTCTTTTGTGAAGAGGAGCAGAAAGACTTTACAGGCTGTTTCTTTTGTTGTGCACTTGCTCCCTGTTGTGATTTAGTCTAACGGAGATAGATTTGGATAAGACCAGTCCATGACTCCTAGCTTTCAGTTAGTTTATATGTAGTCCCTTAGCTCAGAACAACAGAGTGATTAATTAAATACTGCAGATGAGAACAATGCAGCGTTTAGCTCCCCCCACCGTCTTGACCCAAAATAAGGAACGCTGATGGAGTATGAGTAGCCTTTCGCCAAAATGTTTAGGTGACAAAATGGCTCCATTGCCCTGCAGTGCGCCATCAGCCTTTTTTGTACCCTCTAAAAGTACATAAAGGGATGATTGGATTAAGGATTAATGATTTTTTAAAGCACTACATTGTCTCACTGATGAGACCCATCTAAAGATGCTGCATCGTGGAACAGGAGGTCAATTTTAAGCATCAATGTATGACATAATGAAATATTTAGTCCCTGTCAAGAAACAGGATGGTAAAAAAAAAAATGCACAACAAAAACTTATATAATGTAATAGTACAAAGCCCCACATGGGGACAATGTATTAGATTTTCCAGTTAAGAAACTACTTAGGGCCTCATTACGATGTCGGTCGGAAAGCATTCCGACAGACTCAATGTCGGAATGGTTTCTGACCGAATCGGATTGCCTGAGTCCTGCCGACTGATTAGAATGCTTCTGAACACCGTTCAGTCGGACTCCCATTGACTTCAATAAGAGCCTGTGTTCCAACCGACAACACACGCTCCCATTACAAAAACGGGGTGGGTGCCGAAAACCTTGCACCCTGTGGCAGGCACCCCAGGGTGCCCGCCACGCCATGCATAGTTGTGAAGAGGGGACCCACGGTTACCCCCACAGGCCCCAGCCAGAGGCCTTCAGGGGATGGGGAGCCTGCTACGGGCTGCCAAAGTCATATTCCAACAGCTGATCCGTGTCAGACAAACCGAGTTGGAAAGGCTGACCGAACCTACACTGTAATGTGTCGGTCAGAAACGCGGTCCATAATCGGTCGATCGGATATGTTTCCATGTCAGTTGGAAACACGGGTTCTGACACGGATGCGGACAAACCGAATGCTGTTCGGAGCCTTTCCTACCGTCATCGTAATCAGCCCCTAAGTTGCACCCCGTGTATCTCGCAACCATTACCTTTCAAAATGTACAGAAACTGAGAGGACAAAACATAATCAGCAGAACAATTGGGTGTTTTACTTTGGCATCCAATTCACACAGTAGGACTCTGTAATAAATCAGTGCATGCTCAGAAATTTGAGGTGGCGGCCGAGTCAAGGGAAGATTGATTTGGTTTTAATGGTTGTTAGATTCATTGCTCCCATTCTAGCAGAATATTGTTTATCGCAAAGTTGTGCTTAGCTAGATTTCATGAAATAATATTAAAAGTAGTTGGAGTGGAACTGTGAAATCTCCTCCTCAAAGGCCCTGATAATAAACGACTCGGTGCATTGCAATCACTGTGCAAACACCTGTCTTGCAGGGATCCTAATTATAAGACATGCAATGTTTATCCTACTCTGTAATCACAGGTGTGATAAAGTCCACCTCCCCTGTTTAATTAGCTAAGAACTTGACAGAATTTACCGGGTAAAAAATGCCTGGTAAATACAGGGATGTGACGATTTTGTTGCGGTAAACACCAAAATAAACACTTGGAATCCCATTTTTGAGGGATAAGCTTGGAATAGGCGAAACTTATCATATCTGACACATTCTGAACACCTCAGTGTCAGAGTTTATCAGGTGCCATCATTATCTCATCTGATTCTGGTAAACTTGTAACCGTGCTCCAAGATTTAAGGCTGGTGCACAAGGTGACCAGATCTAAACCTAATTAAGGCAGCATCTGCTGAGGTACTTGAGAACCAAGATTACCACAGCTGCTGCCTCGATTACAGTCCTCTACAACCTGGCATCCCCAAGACCATTTTGGCTAAGTGTTGCACATAACATTATCTGTTTGTTGTCTTTTGGAATTTGGTTTTGATTTTTGTTTTAGTGATTGTCTGTTGGTTGTGGGAATATGCTATGTATTTTGTATGTTATTATTTTGGTCCGGTTAATACTATGTGTGTGTTATATTTTTTGCTGCCGTAATATATGGCCAACTGTCATTTTTTCCTTGTTATAATAAATAAGCAAATAAGGAAATCATGATAGTTCTTACCCAAGTAGTTTGATGCCCGTTTCTGGTCTACCCTTACTGGGTAAGATAACTGAAAATGTCTATTTGCTTCTAATAAAAAACAATGATTGCCCTGCTACCATTACAATCTTCAAGGCACTTTTTTGTCATCGTGCAGTCAATAAATGGTTTAAATAAATAAATGAAAACATATGAACTGCCCTTCCCCACATCAGAAAAACAGTCAGTGCCATGCCCCTACAGAAACAAGACTTGCTGTTCAGTAACCAAATGCACCATACACCTTCTCCCGATTCAAACAGAATGGGCAGGAGCACTATGGAGGGAGGGGTGGGTTATGCAGAAGGGTTCACTTTTCGGGGGGAGGGTCACAGCATAAAAAGGAGGGAAATGAAGCATGTTATTTTTCAAGTTTGTGTTGATTATATGCATCTATTGACTAAAATGACTCTAGGTAAGAAGGTGGGTGGGTTAAAGTTTTGGTTTTGCTCTATTTATGGCTAATAAGCAATTGTTGAAAGTAGTGTCATTTAATGTTAACGGTCTGAATAATCATTAAAAAATGCGTGCAATTGAAATGTGGTTAAAAACTGAATATCCTGGGGTGATTCTCTTGCAAGAAACCCATATTCAGACCGTAAAACTTCCAGAATTTCCCATGTTTAGATCTTGGGCAGCTTATAGGGGATTTTCGTCGTCCTCTGCCTCTCATAGAGGGACTGCCATATTTGTGAGCAAAAATCTACAAGCTGACTATGTTAATTTTGGTAAAGATCAACATGGGCGCTGGTGCTGGGTTACATGTTCATTTAGAGAAAGATATAGACTGTTAACATTTATTAGTTTTTATTCACCGGTGGAAGACAGTCCTAAAGCCTATGAGGAATTGTGTAAATCTTTTTATTCAGGTTCCTGGTGACAGAATTGTAGGGGGGACTTTAACATTCTTATGAATCCTCAATTAGATTCTTCGGTGCAAGGGAAAAGACAGGCGAAACCGAAGTCTTTTAAGGTTTTGCAAAATTACGGAGCTATTTTAGATCTGCGTGACCCCTGGCGAGCAGCGTTTCCTTTGAAAACTAAGTATACGTGTTGGTCGGGTCGGTTTCATTCTTCTTCCCGCATTGATTTTTTTGGGTTTTCCCAGTGTTTACATTTTTTTCAGTAAAAATTCTTTTATAACGGATTCTCCGATCATGCAATGCTGGCACTGGAGATAGACTTGGGGATTGGTGCTAGACTCCCGAAGCATTGGATACTAAATAAACGATATTTCAATGATAAGGACGGGATGAAATCTATAGGGTCAGAAATCGAAGAATTTCTAATCTGGAATAATCAGTCTGCTTCAATAAATGTAGTCTGGGACTCACTCAAGGCTTTTATTCGTGGGTTAATTATTGGAAAGGATGCAGCAATTTCAAAAAAGTTAGGGAGGATAAGAAAAATCTGGAATATACGATTCAAGTACTCCACGAGGCCTTTTTACATAACCCCTCTGTTTCTAACAAAAGCCAGATCGATCAGGCCAAACGTGAACTAAGTTCTGCTTGTTATGCTCAAAGTGAAACTGTTTTCCAACAGTATCGTCAGAAGACATATGAGGAGAGCAATTTCACGGGCAGACTCTTGGCGTGGCAGGCCAAGGAGCAGGCGGCGACAAATCAAATTAAAGCATTAACTTGCCCCTCGACTGCCTCGTGTACAGAGGACCCGGTGACATTTGGGGAAATAATGCTCAATCACTATGAGTCCATTTATGGTAAGCTTCAGACGGTGGATGGGTTATTATTGGAAAAATTTCTCTATGACAATCAACCACCAATACTCTCGGAAATAGAGAAATTATCTATGGCCAATCCCTTTTCTATGAAAGAGTTGGAGGATGTTGTCAAGAATTTACCTAATGGTAAGGCCTGTGGTCCGGATGGGCTTCCATCAGAATTTTATAAAGTTTTTTTTGGCTCATTTTCAAAATATTTTCTTCAATTGGTAATTTCTATGTTAGAGAGAGGAGTAGTTCCGGAATCCTTAAGACCGGGGAACATAGTGAGCTTTGTGAAGAAGGGACAGAATAGTAGGGATCCTAATTCCTATCGCCCAATAACGCTGCTAAATTCTGATTACAAAATTGTCACCAAGCTTTTGTCACTCAGGTTTAATCAGCATGCGGCAAAATTGATCCATTCGGATTAAAATGGTTTTATCGCTGGCAGACAATTAGTTACGAATACTCACTTTTTGACAGAGGCCTTGGAATATTTTGATATACAGAGGATACCAGGTTTAGTTTTATTGTTAGATGCCGAGAAGGCTTTTGACCTCATGGTATGGGAGACATTGTTCACAATCTTGCAGCATTTCGGTATTCCATTGCAGATTATATCTTTGATCCGTAAGCTTTATACTGATGCTGTAGCTACCGTAGTTATCAATACGGCTGTGGCAGGGGCACTTAAAATTAAACGAGGCACAAGGCAAGGGTGCCCTTTATTCCCAGTTCTATTTGCCTTTTTTTGTCGAGCCCTTGGCGATAGCAATTAGGAACTGTGCTGATATTTGTCCCCCAATTCCATCAATGCCAAAATTGAAATTGTATGCAGATGACATCATGCTTATAATTAAACCAAAAATAGAGGTCCAAGCCAAAGTCTTCCAACTTTTAGAAGTCTTTGAGGCCTTAGGTGGCTATCGTATTAATAAAGGGAAGACCAATGCGGGAGGGTAGCTTTAGATCTGCACCCGGATATTCTTACCTCTCTCAATACTAATCCAAAGAGATACCTTGGGGTATTTTTTACTGAATCTGTCAGCGATTTATATCAATTGAATTTTTCTCCTCTTCTTAGAAAAGTTCAGGGTCTGTTTTCTCAGTGGAGCTTGCTGCCTCTTTCTATTTTGGGGCGAGTGGCCCTAATTAAAATGTCTGTTCTTCCGTTATTTAATTTTCTTTTTTCTACTATTCCATGCACTTTATCAGGTTCCTTTTTTACTCAGGTAGAGTCTATGTTTACAGCCTTCCTCTGGGACAAAAAACCTCCTCGTATAGCACTCAGCACTTTATATGAAGATCTGGATCAGGGAGGGTTAGCTCTCCCAAAGCTTAGGGATTATTACCATGCGTATTTTGCACAATATTTATCTAGATTTAAATTTTCACCGCCATCTAACTTCTTTTGCAATAGTTTTATGAATTTAATGTGTAAAGACAGTCAAATTCATTCCCCCTTGTTGATTTTTAGATCCCCGAAACGTGTTCGTTATAAGTGCCTTCACTGTTTTATTTAAAAACGGCAGGCTATGTTCAAAAGATATTCAATTCCTGTAATTAATTCAGCTACATTGTTAGAAGAGATCCTACCTCTGGGGGGGTTAAACAATCATTACATCTTGCGTCAAAATGGACAGCGGCCGGATTCGTTAAAGTTCTGGATTTCTTGAGAAATGGGAAATGGATGACTGTAGCTGGAATGTCGCAATTGATTTTTAATGATTTTATTTTGCTAAGTTCATACAGTATACTGTATACATTTTTTGCAGAAATAGATGTTTCTCGTTTGGTTGAAAGGAACCAGTTGGTTGATGAACTATTAGTGAGGGCATCGGATAAAAAGCCAGGCGCCTGGAAGAAATACCTAGCCTCAGTCAAGGGAGTGGATCTCAAGTCAAAGGCAATTAAAAAATGGTCGTATCATGAAAATTAAGAGATGTCATCTCATGTTTGGTCAACTATTAATAAACTCAACTTAAGCACATTGAGAGGGGCGAATTGGCGAAGGATGCTGTTTTTCAGCAGATGGTTACTGTATCGAGCTCCCTGTTCTCTATCAGAAATGTAGGCCAACCAATCTTCTCAATGTTTTCACTGTATGAATCATCCGTTAGCTAATTGTTCTCATATTATGTTGAGTTGTCCCAAAATTCATAAGTTTTGGGTAGATCTATTTAGCTATTTGGAGTATGAATTTAACATCGAATTGGCTGTGAATGACAAATTAATTCTTTTTGGGTATGATCCTGATCTTCCACTCACGTCTCCAATGATAAGATTCTTATATATAGCAAGGGCAGTAGGTAGGTCGCTTTTATTGCAAAAATGGTGAACAGATTTGATTCCCTCTGTTTTGGAATGGGGTCATAAGATGAAAATAGTTAAGAAAAGTGAACGTGTTTTTGCATTACTGGTGGGAGGTATTAAGAAATTCAACAAGGTGTGGGGTATTTAGTTTGATTAAAACAGGGTTGAGAGACTGTCTTTTATATGCTTAAGTAGGCAGGGTTGGGGTTCTGGATTCTATTATTGTGTAAATGTATTTATTGATCCTTGCTGTGTGTATTAATGTATTTTAAATTCTTATTTTCCCTAAGGGAGATTTAATAATGGTTTGATGATGCACAGATCTTATGTTTATGTTAACAATTTCTGGCTTCAATGAAAAAATAAAAAAAAAAAGAATGGGCAGGCCTAACAATTTGCAGAAAACTAAGATAACATTTGCTAGTCCTAAGTCCTCGCAAATTGGTTCAAAGGGAAATGTCCTCATTGTAGATGCGTTCTTATACAGAGCAAAATTAATTGTAAGTCAATGGGTATTTGAACACTTCACATGTGACCGGGCAGAGGTCTCATATTTTGTGTGTTTTTTTACATTATGTTTTTCAAATACACCGATTAACTTAAGAATTTCGGCAATTATACCTTTTTCTCACATTTATGAAACATTTTGGTATTCTTTATCGGAGTCATTTGATCAAAATGTTAGGGCCAACAGATAAGGCATTACATGCCCTTTCCTAAGGGCGATCTCAGAATTTATAACACAACCTTTGACCCAGTGTCATTGCAAGCAGTGACATAATGGAAAATAGGTAACATATCCTACTTCAAAATAATGTATAACTCTGAAATATCAATGGTAGCTCCTCTGCTAAGGCATTGGAGCGTCACCCCACTGCTCACTGAGCAGTTTAAAAGGGAAAAATAAAAACGTAGCATTATTATCATTTTATTTTACCATGCTGGCTCAGATGGTTGGGAACTGTGGGGCGGGGCTGTTGAGAGCAGGGGAGGAGTGGTGGGCAGCCAAACAGTCATGTGCACTTACCATGTTCTCCACCAGGCTGTATTGCACAGCCTGGGTGGAGGACATGCACAGCCTCCCATTCCCTCTCTGAGTGCCGAACCACAGTGCTCAGACCAATCACAATGCTGCTGTAAGACAGCGTCGTGATTGTCTAGAGGATTCTGGGAGACTGTGTTCCTTGGCCTGCTGTAGAAGAAGAGGACGGAGGAGAGGCGGCGGCCGGCGGCACCTAGGTAAGTCCTTTTTATTTATTTTTATTCCGCTCCCCCATTCACCACCCCCCATCCCCGTTCAGTAGCAGCCGCAACGGTATAATATTAGTAATTTTATAAAGCAAACAGATTCAGCTACTAAAAATTTCAAAAATGAAAGCAGTAGCTGGGAAAACAGTTTTCAAGGGATGGGGATGCCCCAGGAAACGGGATCACAAATAGGGACTATGGAACAAATACAGAGGGGAAATCTGCATCTCTCCAACAGAGGAAATGCGGCGTGAGAGGCAAGAGCTGATGGCCCACCTCACGACCGATGTTGGGCCCCCTCCACCTGCGGTATGACACATAGGTAAATGTGTGACCTTAAGTACTATGGAAGGATGTGGGAGGTTCTGGTCTGCATGTGTGCAAAGAGTTTACGCGGGGACCCCTCGGATGTAGGGAAAGTATGCAATGCTTTGTATGCTGTATGTATTGATATGATGTCAAGGTGTTGTTCTCTACAGTGGACATGTCAATACGACCGTATGTTACTTACAATGATGCATTTTATTATCAATAAAAACATTTTTTTTTTTTATGAAAGAAGTTTTACCTTTTGCTCTCCAAGGGATATGTGACCACATTTGTTAAATTGTAGGATTGTGAAGCATTTTAACGATATAGCAATTATTACTCCAAGCTACTTGGAAATGGTGTTCTTGACATGTTGCTAGCGGGACCTAATCAGAAATCAAAATACTATCTGAAGGTGAGATAGAATTGCATGATCCAACCACCATACCTGTGATACTGTTGAGAAATTAACAACTGAACATAAACCATGGGGGCGGAGCTTGCTCCACTCGGTGACGGCCGCCTAGAGCCTGGGCTCCGCCGAGCCGGCTAAATATACGTCAAAATCCTGTATACCCTCAGCGACTGGCATCCTGATTCTTAGATGTGAGGGCGAGTTGGGAGGTCCGACACCTGTGGCCCGAAAACGGAGGCTGCCGGACGCGAGCGACACCAGATTTACAGCGGGGCTATTCAGGGGCGAAGTAGGCTGCTGAGCACCGACCTCGCATTGCTGGACGCCCCGGCGGCGTCACCCTGCGTACGGCGGAGGATGGATGGTGCGACCGCGGGGGTCGCGAACATAAATTGAGTCCCGAAAATGACACCGAAGGGTTAGGCTAGCCTGCAACATCAGCGGAGGAAGCCAGGGGACCTGTAGGGCGGCTGCGGACGGCGCCCGGAGGTCGCGAGCTGTCCTAGGCTAGAAGGACAAAATGGCGAATAACGTGTGCTGAGCTGAGAGGGCACCGAGGTGACTGTCGAGACCCCCTGTGAGGCCAGGATAGCGGCTGGAGGCATCCGTGGACCTTGGGGGGGCTGCTGAAGTGCTGGAGGTCAGGATTTTGCGGCGGTGTGCGGCGGGGCTGCCCCCCCCCACTGAGGTGCAAGTGGCAGAGACTGGCACCTGGACGGAGAGGTGAGGCGAGCATTACCGGCTGGCTTTGGAGCCCACTACTAATCCCCATTGCAGGGGGAACTGGCACAGCGTTCAGGGTTTCCATGTGGGCGTCACGCCACAGAGGCTGAAGGTGGCTGCTTGGGGCACATAGTGGTGTGCTGACCCTCGTGGAGCTCGCAATTGGCGTGATAAATAGCTGTTAAATAGGGGAGATGACAACGCTTGGACTCTCTGGGGATCATCTGACAATCTATAAAAAGCGGTCGCAGTGTACCTTCATACTTTTGGCACCTCAGTGAGGCCCAGGGCTATTCTACTACCAAACTGCGATCTGGGTGGACGACTGGTTCCCTTTAAGGTGCAGCTCTTCACTAGCCCGACGCTTGCTGGTGATGCCTCCGCTGGCAGCATAGTACCCCCTGCATCGCTGTATCTTGCAGGGTGGTTCGACGGACTCTGGGGTGGGAAAGCCAATCCTTGCTAACTTGGCCAAAGCTGAGTACGTCTGACCGTCACAATGGGGAAGACAGATCGGGGGCAATCAAAACTGCCCTTCACACAAACGCGCTCCAAATCACAGGAGGATGGCGCTGGGAGTGTCAGCGAACATGTAGAGATGCCGGAAACAGAGCAGGACCTAAAGAGCATGTTGAGATCTATGGATAAAGGGCTGCAGGATAGCATCTCCTCTCTGGGGGTCAAGTTCGATGCGCTAAAGTATAGAATGGACAGAATGGCTGAGAGGCTTGACAAGCACGCTGAACGCCTCGACATGTCGGAAAGAAGGATTACGGAGGTTGAAGAAGCGCAGTCGACCATAGACAGAGATCATAAGCAACTGGGCAAAGTCCTGCAGGTATTACAAGATAAGACGGAGGATTTGGAGGCCCGCTCGCGGCGGTGCAATGTACGCATCCTCGGCCTGCCAGAGACTACACAGACGGGTAAGATGGAGACTTTCATCGAACGCATGTTGGTCGCCTTGCTTGGAGCGGAAGTCTTCTCCAACATGTTTATTATTGAACGAGCGCACCGGTCACTGGCTCCACGCCCGAAACCGGGTGCTCCACCACGGCCGATAATAGCCAAGTTCCTAAACTACAGGGACAGAGACGCGGCCCTACGGGCAGCCAGGGAAAAACAGTCGCTTTCGTTTGAGGGATAAGACATAGCCCTATACCCGAATTTCACTGCAAAAGTGCAGGAGGCGAGGAAACACTTTGTCCCGATGAAGCGCCAACTACGTGAGCAGGGGCTGGACTACGCGATGTTATATTGGGCTAAATTGAAAGTTACCAGGGATGGCCGGACTCTCTTCTTTACGGAACCTAGGGCATTGCAGAAGTTGCTCAAAGACTGGGCGAAGGAGCGGGGGAAGACGCCGGAACAAGATCTACTTGATGAGGCAGCGGGAGTTGGATTGGATGAACAGGACTGAGAACCTCCTCATTCATCACTTTTTCATGATGACTGCAAGGTTTGGGGGGCATATTGTGGCCGGCTGGCAGGCTGGGTGGTGCGGTGGACATTATGCTATCATTTGTCTGTTCTAGATTGTTCGCGGCCACCTCCGCTCACACATGGTGACACCTAGTTGGTTATTGTTTTTCTTTTGCATTTTGGGGGGGAGAGGGGAAATGAGGGGGAAGGCATTGGGGTTGTCTGTTTCGCGACCTGGTTGGGGGAGGTCCGCTGTGGGTGGGGGGTCGGGAGGACAGGGGCTGGGTAGTTTAAGGTTTTTGGCCAGGAGGTGCGTGTTCACATGTTTTGTACAATGCCCATTAGGCAACTGCTCCATGGGTGCGGGATAGTGTATGCTCCCGATGGCTATGAGTGATAAGCCCGAGGTTGTGGCTGAGACTAATATGAAGGGGAGCCTGAATGAGCTGACGTGGAATGTTAGGGGCCTGAATGATCATAGGAAACTTCGGAAAGTTTTGAACTACATGGCTAGACACCACGTAGACCTTGCTTTGCTACAGGAGACACACTTGCCTAAGAACAGTTCTAGGCCACAGGCTAGAGTACTTGGATGGCAGATCTGCGCAGCAGGCTTTATGTCTCACGCCTGCGGGGTGCTCACTTGGGTCAACCCTAGGTCAGACTACTCCCTGGGTATGGTGGCGGCTGACCCGGGAGGCAGATATGTGATATCCACATTGTCTGGGAGGGGGCTGGAGGTGTTGGTAGTAAACGTTTATGGACCTAACTATGACAGCCCTGAGTTTTATGCACAATTGGCTAAAATTGCCCGGGAGACTCTCAGCCGAGCTGTGTTGTGGGGCGGGGACTTTAACATGACCAGAAACCCTGACTTGGACCGATCTAGTGGACCGGATAGGCGCCCGGCTAAAGCTGCTAGGGAACTTGATAGGATACTTATTAGTGAGGACTTGGCGGATGTCTGGCGCAGTCTGCACCCAGGGAAGGGAGGGTACACTCATTATTCTGCATTTCACAACATTCATACGCGCATTGACTACTGGCTGGCGTCGTCGGGGTTGCTATCTCTGGTTCGAAAGTGCCAAGTACTGCCCGCACCCTCTCCAATCACTCTCCTATATTATTATGCCTTTCGCTGCCAAGTAAGGCCCTTCCCCCATTTACATGGAGATTTCCACCTTTCTCCCTGCTTGACCCGGTCTTTCTGGAGGAGCTGCACGAGGCTATCGAGACATACTTTGACACCAATATAGGCACGGTGGACAGCTTTCAGACTGTCTGGGAGGCGTTCAAAGTCTATGTTAGAGTAGTAGCCATAAGTAAACATTCCGGGATACTGCGCTCGATACGCCAGAGGCTGTCGTCCCTGGAGCGACAACTGGCGGATTGTGAGGGTCGTCTCCTGACCGGGGACGATGCAAACACTCGGGAAGAAATGAAGGGGCTGCTAGCGGAGTATCAGGTAGAGGCGAACGCGGAGGTCAAACATATGGGGAAGTATGCTATAGCGCGCTCCTATGGGGAACAGGATAGACCGGGAAGAGTTCTGGCAAATATAGTGAAACACCAGAAGAGAAGAGTGACGATTGCGGTGGTTAAATCTCTGAAAGGGTCGCTCATCATGGATTCAGAAGGGATAGCAAAGCGATTTCAGGAGTACTACTCTGACTTGTATGCGTTGCGTTCGACGAGTAGCGATGAGGAAGTTCAAGACTATCTGGATCACATTCAACTCCTGTTCCTTACAAACATGCAGCGGGAGTTCTTGATGCATTCTATTGAACTGGATGAGATACGTGAAGCGCTGGGTGGGATGAAGACGTGTAGTGCCCCTGGCACTGACGGATTAACAGTTGAGTTCTATGAAACGTATTTAGAACTTCTTCTTCCACACCTCTCCGCACTGTTTACAGATATCATTGAGTCTGGGCAGATGCCTAGTTCAATGAGAGAGGCGCTTATAGTGGCCATTCCCAAGCCTGATAAGCCTGCAGATGAGTGCAGCGCTTACCGTCCACTGTCCCTCCTCAACATGGACACTAAAATATACGCCAAAGTTCTAGCAACCCGCCTAGCTCTACTGACGCCCGATCTGGTTGCCTCGGAGCAGGCGGGTTTCGTTATGGGCAGAAATCTCACCTCCAATTTACAGACTGTTTTTGGGGCGATCCAGCATACGCGGCCGGCCTCGAAGGCGATTGCAGTCTTCTTAGATATGGAGAAGGCCTTCGACTCTGTGGAGTGGCCTTTCATGAGGACTGTGCTTGCGAGACTTGGGCTCGACCCAATGTTCCTACAGATGGTCTCGGTGCTCTATAACGACCCGTCTGCCCGCATCAAAATTGGTAGCACAGTCACCGACCCTATCAAAGTCTGGAGGGGTACCCGACAAGGATGCCCTTTGTCTCCCACACTGTACGCTTTGGTTGCGGAACTGCTGGCATGCGCTATGTGCGAATACCACTCACACCGGGCTCTTAACTTCCCTACATACAAACTAGTGATCACAACATATGCAGACGACACGTTGCTATACGTACGTGATCCTGAGGCGAATCTAGCTCCGCTGTTGCGCGAGGTGGTGTGGTTTGGCGGTCTCTCGGGGTTGAAGGTAAATTGGGGCAAGTCACTTGCGTTTCCTCTCACGGTCGCCACAGATAAGTTTGAGATGGAATACCCCCTGCGGTGGACAAAGGAGTCCGTGCGCTACCTGGGGATACACCTTCATACTAATGCAGAAACGGTCTTTCGAGAGAATTACGGAAGGGCTATTGATAGATTGGAAGACAACGTGGAAAAATGGATTAGGTTGCCTCTCTCACTCATTGGTAGGATCTCGTTAATGAAAATGATTGTTTTGCCCAGGTTGTTGTTTTTGTTAATAAATATCCCTATGGTGCTCTCTAAGTGCTTTTTTTCGACTTACGTCACTGATGATTAAACTTGCATGGGCTGGTAAACATGCTAGGGTTCAGTGGAAGGTGCTGGTTCTCCCGTACCAGTTAGGTGGCCTTGGCGCCCCTGACTTTGAACTATATTATCGTGTCGCGCAGGGGGCACACCTGCCTCAGTGGGTACACAACAGGGAGCATGCACCATATATTAAGTTGGCGAGACTCTTTGCCGCCCCATTGCCGCTGCCGGTGGCTTCCTTTGACTCGGTAGATAGACGCAGGGGATTGCTCGATTCCCTGAACTCACCTAGACATGCCTGGCATGCAATTCTGCAGTATCATGCTGCCGTGCTTTTCTTTTCCCCGCTGATGTCTTTCGAGTGGATGATATGGCTAGCCCCGTGTAGAGACGGAGGCGTTACTGAGGCACTGTGAAGGCCTTGGGCATAGACACAGCTGGAGATATGTTCAAAGGCGGGACACTAAAAAACGCTAAGAGATATTGAGGCACCGGAGTTGCAACCCACGGTGCTGCAGCGCTTTCAATTCCATAGAGTTAGAGAGGCGTGGCACGAACAGCTAGGTGACGACCTGTCGGAACCCCCAGAGTTGTTAGAACTCACTCATGTTATAAAGACGGAAGAGCCGAAAAAATTGGTTTCCTCTCTTTATAAAATTACTATGTCGGAAAGAGCGGCCGGATATAACAAGGCACGACTGGCATGGCAACGCGACTTGGATGAGCAAATATCTGATGCGATGTGGTTTTACTGTTGCTACAACATGAGGTCTGTCTCCCTGAACGGCAGACACAGGCTTGTGCACTTCAAGTTCATTAATAGGGTTTACCACACACCGGTGAGGCTTCACAAGTTTGGGCTGCGAAACAGTACGTCTTGTGATAGATGCAATGCACCAGATGCCGGGTTTCTTCACCTAGCTTGGGCTTGCCCGGTGATACAGCTCTACTGGGAGACAGTGTTTCAAGAACTGAGTAACGTTGTACAGGGTGAGATGGCCCCATCCCCACTCCTCGCACTGTTCGGCTATTCCAGGCCACTACCTAAGCCACAGCGCAGGATTGTAGACCTAGGGTTGCTCTTGGCTAAGAGGCAGGTGGCGATGTGTAGGATGAGGGGTCCCCTACCTAAAATGGAGCAGTGGCTTAGGGACTTAACATATTGTTCTACACAATCAGAAATTTACAGTGAACTCCTACCCCCCAGAAGCAGACCCAAGAACTTCTGGGGTTTATTCTTCGATTATAGACGCAGACAGGAAGTGGAGACCATGGAAGAGATTGCCTCTGGGGCGAAGAAGAGGGCGTGGAGTTAGGTTGAGCGGGTTTCACGCCATAGATAAGGAGTGCTCCCAAGTGTTACGTTTTTCAGCACCGGGCCTGACTCTGGCTAGTTGGGTTACTAGTTCAAAATGTGTACGTTCTCGCACCACAGGGACACACATTTGCAGAGACATGTCGGCACCTCTGGTCAGTTTAGTTTTCTCTTTTTCCTTTTATGTATTGTTTTTCAAAAGTGGTGTTCTTTACGTTTGTGAATATACGATACAAGATTATATTTTATTTGCATGATGAGCCGTCTATAATTTTCGCCGCCCGACCCTCAGGATGTGGGCTGAACGGCTGTGTATGATTATTTGCATTTGGCTCACCTCCCTAGAAGATGCTTGTTTGTATATTGATATATTTTATGGTATATTTGTAACCACCGCAATAAAATAAAAAAAACTGAACATAAACCATTACCAACACTTACAGTGGTGCTGGGATAGGTTGTAAGATATGAACCCACTATGGGACTCTACAATAGGAAAAATGTCAATGACTGATTACATGAAATACAACACACTTACAAAACTACTTACATAGTGTAACCACGTTAGGGCTTCCACCACAGAGATTCCGACTACCAGTCGATGTCAGTCTTCTATTAAAACAGACAAGAAAACCAAGGTACACAAACTAAAATATTACTCTAGCCCATAAATAAAAACATAGGCCCAGATTTACTAAACATGTTGTCCTGGGTTTGAGACACAAATTGCAAAGTCTTGGGGTGGGATTTACAGGCCAACATAAACCAAGATTTGCATTGGAAAACTCCTGAAAGTAATGCAAAGTTGTGCTATGTGTTTCTTAATGCTACTTTGCATCATGTGAGTGTTCCAGGGGTGGGACATTGGTGTTCCCATGCAACCACCCTTTGGTTTTGATGCAAAATCCCTATCTACTACCATTCACAGAGGGGTATTTTCATCAAAACCTGATGCCTCTTTGAGGGAGACGTACTAAAAAAGAAATATTTTAATTTAATTTATTATTTTTCCAACTTTGCACATGTGCTGCATTGTACAGCATGCATACTGTTTACAAATACAAATGTAATAGAAATGTAATACAAATTGGGGAAAGCCTTAAAAAGACATTTTTCTACCAGAAGGGTCCCCTTCTAGTATAGTACAAACCCTATGCTTTAGAGAAAGCACTCACACCCTTGCACTAAGGAACAGTATTGATGCATGGCAGCCAAAGGTAAGCCAGAGCAGAGCAAAAGAAAACATGCACCATATCCTAGTAGATGTTGCTCATATGTCCTCTTTCCCTTAGTAGCAAGGCAACTTTGGTTCCTGTGCTGTCTTGCCTCGCTTCACAATTTAGCAAATCTGGACCAAAACCTTTTAATATAAATCCCAGCAGCTTCACTTAGAGATGCATTGGGAGGATGTTGACTCGACACTCAGAAGAATCTTCCCCCTTAGAGAAAATCACAATCCATCCGATATCACTCTGTCAGCCAAGACATCCAACAGATGACATGCCTGATGCCATGAGACGTACAAAGAAACGTAACATAGACCATTCCAAATGGATGCCCATAAGTTAAAAGTTCACACCCTTCTAGAAACATTGGCGTTAACCATTATTACAAGATCCTACCCTCTACCGTGGTACCATAAAAGGAAAACTCCCAATCAGCTCAATTCATTCTACTAACACACAGCTTTTCGTGTCAAAGGCACATACATGAATACTGAGCTCCTTTGTAGGAACCAATCCAAGGAGCTCATGTACCACTGACTTTCATCCCCTCCATCACCCAACTTAGAAAATCGACAACCAGCAAACATCACTGTGCCAACAAAAATGGCCAACAACACTGAGAAACAGTTATGAAGACAGTAGGTACCCATGTACAAACATTAGCATCACTGGAGTAAATATGCATCTGAGTTCACTGCCATGCTATTAAGATGCTCTAAAGATCTGACCTCCCATGGGTGCTCCTTTGTTGGGAAACCTACAACCAGCGGATGTTACTCAGAGAGCTGCCAGAGGCGACATGCCATGTCATTGACATTGATTGAGCTATAAAGGTGCTCAATGCCATAACTTAACACCACATGAAACTGTCTGTAAGACCCCTCCCCTTAAGGTAGCACACAAGTTTAAAGAATTTAGTCTGATGATGGCTGCTGGCTGCTCGCTGCTCATGCGCCTGGGAGTCGACAAAACAAACACGAGAAAGACTTATGACCACATTAACAATATTTGTAAATCAAAACACATTGCTTTTAGGATCAAAACACGTGAATTTGTTACATACCTGTAATAGTGAATAATAAACAAATTGTGTGAAATTGTTATAAATACTAATTATTTACACAGAAAGGTGTCTAAACATTCCCTCCCTCCTTACCAAGTATAAAAATACAGCACTGCGTGTAACTGCTGTGTGGAGCATGTGGGACATGATTGAAGGGCGAATCTCCCCTGTCCCAGACCAATGGGCTCTGGCTTTCTATTACCATACAATCAACGCAGATCATAGGAGCGCCTGGTCCGCGAGGTGACGGATTGAAATTTTAGGGAGAACCCCTCATGAGCCTTTCATCGATCCTTTGGGCCCTCCTATCTGGGCTTCTCTCAAGCAGAAAAACGCTATCTGCAGCAAAGGACAGCACTGAAAATGACAACACACCCAACAAGTCCACAAGAAATCATGGACCTCGACAGCCCTGCAAGTTCTTACTCACCTGATCCCATCAACACAGCCCTGCGCCTTGGGAAGCCTATAGGGCCACTTCAAGCGTGATCAGACGCCGCAGCTATGCATCACTGCCAGCCTGTCAGGCTTCAAGGCAGAGCAGTTCCAATCATTTGATAATGTAGGGACCAATTGTCTTTGTCATTCTCCCAGAGATGCCGCCATATGTGTTAATGTAACGCCGCGATGTGGAGATGGCTGCAAATGAAAACTGTGCTTCCGCTGCATAATGCGAGCCGCATGTATGGCTGGGAGAAATGAAATCTATCAGCATTCTGCTCCCAGTGAATGATCATGCAACTGTGGAAGAATGCCAGGCGCGAGGTTCAGTGACCGCAGGCTGCAGTTCCCAGCAGATGCCCTTGTTTCATCCTAACGTCTTGAATGTTTATCTAGAAAGGGGTGGGTAAGGGGCTAGAAGTCTAATGGCTGGCATCAGTCAGAACCATTTTCGTGGTATATTTAGCGGTATTTTGTGAATCACTATAGGTAGTGTGATTCGAGAAATGCATAATGACCCCTGTCAGCGATAAGGAACTTTTTCTATGTCAATTGAGTACAACATTTTTTATTTAAAATGAGCGATGTATTGCTCATTCTCAAATGTGCCACTGCCTACTTCCTGTCCTAGGGAGCCAGCAAGCAATCCAGCGAGAAACTGGACTGCTTCCTAGATGAACCGGTTATTTTGTACAGTAACCCTGATTCTGTCCGGTCTTGGCGCCCTCAGAACACCGTGACTCGTTATCCTTTCATGGATTATACTTGTGACACCCCGTATTTATATTACTTATTTATGGAGCAGATAGCGCTCATATATAGCGCTCAACACATAAAAACTGCAGTAGCTAAAATTCTATTTAGTGAGTTCCCCACCAGAGCTGCAGAATGCCAGGATGACCAGATATCAGTCAGTCAGTCAGTCAAACCACTTTATTCGATTAATTAAAATCATAAAAGTATGCTATACATATACAAAACGTTAAAAATATTTGTTAAAAGTATGTAATACAAAATAAAAACACAGTACATAAGGCATTTAAAAGTCGTAAACAATCAATTCCATGATTAAAACCATTGATCTGTATACCTAAACATTATATTAAGAGGATTGAATTTCTTGTGCAGCTTCCTGTCTAACCCTCCTGCTTCTAACAGATGCAGCAAGGAAGCTGGCAACACAAAACATGATTTCAGGGGATTCCAACAGTTGTAAAAACAGTAAAGCAGGTTTACACTGGATAAAATTCATCTTTTTCAGTAATGGAAGAATAAACCTATTCCTGGCCTCATGGTACAAAGGACAAAAAATCATAAAGTGCAAGGTGTCTTGGGGGGAAAAGTCATCACATTTGCATGGAGCAGCGTCCTCAAGCCTACTCCAGCCCTGCAAATCCCATAGTACCATATGTATTTGGTTGAACCGGAATTTGGTCAATAGCCATCTATGAAAAGAATTAGTCACAATGGACAGGTAAGGAGACATGGCTAATGACAAAGTAACCAGAACATGGCCCCTGACCGATGGTTTGCATAATTCTACTGCTTCCCGCTCTGCCTCACTTAGCTTAGTAAAATTAGTTTTTACCCACGCTAGGTCAGCCTTACATAGTGATTCTGGATTGGAAAAATCTCCGGGCGCCCCATATACACAGCTAACATTTTTATATAGGACAGCCACTGGATTTCCTTCATGTTATCTAAATTGATACAGTCCTTTAGAATCTTGTGGTTTAGGGAAAGGTTTGAATTCAACCAAATTTTAATCCATAGCAGGATAGGGGCTATTTTAATTATGTCTGTTATATATCCTATCCCCAGCTCAAGATGGACAGAGTGGGTAGCTGTGGATTGTGGAAGGCCTAAAAGGGACCGTAAAAATTTGTTTTCTTCTGTTTGAATGAGGTCGGGTTTGGCGGACCCCCATATTGCTGCCCCATACCTTGCGATTGATATGGACTTGGCTTTATAAATTGCCAGGATCGCCTCATAAGGTTTCCCACCCAATCTTTTAGCGAATCCTAACACTGCAGCAGAAGAACTTCTCACTGCGTTTACCTTAATTGAGAGCTGTGGGGACCATGTTTCCCTATCATCAAAAACTACTCCCAAATAGGTAAATACTTTTACTCTGGTGATTTCTTCACTGCCACAATAAAAGGTCTTAACTTTATTTTTTGAGACACCCAACGACATGACATGAGATTTGCCATTATTTACCACCAGATCCAGGCTTTTCATAAAATCCCCAAAAGAATCCAGCAATCTTTGTAAGCCCAGCGGAGTCCTTGCTAATAAGACAGCATCGTCGACATAGAGGAGCACCATAATCGGTGTTCCTCCCATGCGCGGGATGTCAGGAGTGGCTGTTAACAAGTTTACCTCCAACGAGTTTACATACAGCCTAAACAACATGGGGGCCAAGATACATCCCTGACGCACTCCTCTACCAGACTTAAAACTTGATGTGCATTTCCCCTCATTTGCCATCCTAATTGAGGCATTTAGGTCTTTATGCAACTCGGCCAAAAAATACACAAGGGACCGATCAAGGCCCATCTCCAGGAGCATTGTACACAGCCTTGACCTATTAACTAGGTCAAAGGCTGTGGACAAGTACATAAAGCCTAAGAAAATAGAGCCCCTTGCCGCCTTCGTGTATATAGCTATAATTAGGTGTAGGTTCAGACATTGGTCCTCCGTGCTCCTCCCCGCTCTAAAGCCATACTGGGCGTCGGTCAGTATGTTGTTGTCCGAAGCCCACCCTGTTATCCTTGCTAGAATAACCTTCCCTAAGATTTTGATGGAGGAATCTAGCAAAGATATAGGCCTGTAGCATCTAGGGTCTCCCCTTTGACCCTTTGTAAACACTGGAATTATTATCGAAAGGGACCATGACTTAGGGAATCCTACACAGGCCGAGGTGTTGAAGACATTAGTCAGGATATTTGCCCAGTACATAGGATTTGCCTTGTACATATCTGAAGGTACCCCATACGGGCCTGGTGCCTTTCGTCCTGCTGTGCCCTCGATTGCTTTAACAACTTCAGCTAAATTAAACCTTACTGGCATAACAGGAGGTTCAGAGGCTGGGGCCACGAAGGTTTCCAACTCTAAATGACTTCCATAAATCTTTTCAAAGTGGCTCAACCAGTCCTCCTCTGCAATGTTTACTTCTAAGACAGTATTTTGAGTACATGAAAACAAGGGGGGATTAATAATAGACCAAAACTTGGCACTATCTTTTAAGGTTGCTTTATCCATAAGCTCTACCCACGCTTCGTGTTTCATTTCGTTTTTCCTTGCCTGAACTACTCTTGAGTACTCTCTCCTAAGCTGCGCAACCAGAACTTTATTCCTAGGTTGATCCTGAAGAGCTTGTTTGAGAAGGTTATAGGTTTTAGTACATTTGTGGTCAAACCAGCCCATTGCCGGTTTATTTTTTGCTGCTCGACAATTGGACATAAGCTTTTTAGCCACTTGAGAGCAGATAGCTTCATATGACGTTATTACATCCTCCCCATTAAAGAGGGGATCTCCACAGATGTTTAATTCCTGGGCAGCCTTGGCGGTGATGGTATGGAAAAAATCCTCTGGCACAACCTTACTCCAATTTAACCTCCTCCCCTGATCTTTGGCTTTAACCTCCACTACAGCCTGTGGCGGAACAGTTTTATTTAAAAGAAAAAAAATATTTACTAACTCAATCACCACAGGATTGTGGTCACTAAAAGAAGAAGGTATAGCATTGTAAGAGATTACGTATTTTAAAAGACCTGAGCAGAGAAATATGTAGTCAATAATTGTTTCACAATCCCTGCCTATATACATGGCAACACGGGTATTTTATCAAAAAACCCTGCTTCAAACAAATCATTGTTAGACAGGAGTTTCTCCAGTGCTTCCCCCTTGTGATTATGCTCGAAATGCTGCGGGGATGTGAAATCTGGTCCATCATTATCAATTAATAGACAATTCTGACTACATAAATGCACGTTAAAACCGCCCAACAAAATATATTGGCAAAAAGTGGTTTGCTTTACATTATAAGTATTTAAAAAATCTGTCAGCCAAACCAAATGTTCATTTGGGGAATCCCCTTGCTGCGAATTATAGCAGTTCACTAGAATTAATTTGGTATTATTTGTCAGACATAATTCCAGAATAAGAAAATGATGGGAGGCATAGTCTACCCTTTTAACTCTCCCCCTTACATTCACAGAGACCAATAGCACAAGGCCCCCTCTATCTCTCCCTGCTGACGATCTCAATGCAGGAACAAAATGCGAAGTGAAGATATCAAGCCTGGCTAGTTTTAATTGCACCTCGTGTCTGTTTCTTCTACAAGCCCCACACTTAATGTTTCTTCATCTCCCTCTTGCAAGTTCTTTCCCATCTCTGCTATTTCACGATTTTCTTCAATCTTTCTTCCTTTTCTGCCATTATTTCTTGCCCTGGGGAAAAGTTCGAATATAAATCCCCCCAAATCATTTCAGATGCCGAGCACCTGAAACTCTCTGCACAAATGAAACAGTGTAACGTAGGATTTACTATTCCATATGGATAGTAAGACCTCTCATTGGTAGTGGCGTCTGACAGAGCCTCTGAGAAAGAATGTTTTCGGTAAGCAGGGATTTGAATCGTTGAACTTTGAGCTATACGAGGTTAAGATTTCAAAGCCTTTTTTTGTCACCAGAATGTGAACAGTTTGGATAAGTAAAAGGGATGGATGAGTGAATGGCTTATAGTATTATATGTGTGTATGTAGAAAACGTATACACACGCACACACACACACATATATATATATATATTACAAAGTTCTTATAGTTAGGTCACAGTTTCCATAGGAACTGCATTTTTGTTATATAAATAACATTGGTGCCGTTGGCAAATCTGCACAAAGCTTTCCAAAAATAAACAATGTTTCCACTTTGGTTCGTTCGTTGAAGGGTTTACGCTGATCCATCAAGCAAGAGTATAGAAAAAGGGAGGAGTCCAAAAAATGGGATTTCCCCTTTGTAATTCCCATAGGAAAGTTTTTTCTCTAATACATAAAAATCACTGTGAACGGATTGACATAACATCTGGCATAAAATTTGAACATTTACTCAGCATGCTTTTTGTGATCCGTTGTAAATCCATTCAGCAGTTTTCGAGAAATTTGCATTTAAAGAAAAGCTCTAGTTCAGTAAGAAGCAGTTAACTCTACAAAAAACTTTTTGATATCTAGATGGTTGGTCCCATGGTGCTCCAGCAACACAATACTGCAATACTCTTGTGGTACCAAAATAAAAAAAAATGTGAGTACTGAAAGGTTGATCGATTGAAGCAGTTTTTTTTGCTTTTGCTGGCCATTTCTGTGCTATGGTAAAGAAATGATGAGATTCTCTGGTTGCAACAGTCAATAAAATGTTGTGACCATCATTAAATGACTCAGTCCCTGAGTCCTAAATTTGAGGCGAAAAGGTAACACTGACCCCACGCCCATGTGAGGGGAGTGAGCGGGCACTACATACCCATCTGGCAATTGAACATTTAACATTTAAATAAAGCCGATTTGTTGCCAGTACCAAAGTAAAACTGTGGGACCTAGTGAGTCCCCATCAGGTGCTGGTGTACTACAGTGGTAGCAATAGCAGCCACAGTAGTACCAAAACGCATTTTAAGAAAGAGGTTGGCTGCCCAATGAAGGGAATGCACCACAGGGCTTGGCTGCCCATGGCAAGTTGGGCGGAGGACTTGGCTGCAGGCCAGGCACTGTGGCCAATCCCTGGTGCACATGGCCAAACACTGTGCTCAGTGGAAGTTGATAGCTCCACGGGGCATTAGGAAAACATCTGGCCACAGGTCTGGGGCTATGGTCAATCCCTGGGGGTCTTGTGTCCGTGGCGAGAAGTGCACATGGCTTCACTGTAGCTAAGGCTTTGCAGCCAACTCCTGCTCCTCATAGGCCAATCGGCACAGAGCCTTGCTACAGTCCGACCCTGTAACCAACCCTTGCTGTACACCACCAAAGGCTGTGAGCAGTGGGGATGATAGCCATTCCTCAGAGCAATGGCACAGGACATAGCTGCAGGAGAGGCACACCCCCCGCTGCTCATAGAATACATCATAGCAGGTTGCAATTTGTAATCTACATCATGAATATTCATGAGGGAGGTAGGCTAGCGAACGGTCAACGATTCAGTATTTTCTGAACCACCCTATTAATAAAGAGGTCCGTTCACAAAATATCATTGGAGTTACAAAAAGGTGATGGCAAATATTTAGGCCCTGGTGAAATTTAAATTACGCTGGTGTAAATGGTGTAGATTCAGCATTTCATGTTGTGCTTTTTGTGCAAAAGTTCAGAAATTACACTGCTACTTGACGTTGCAATTGAGGTAAAATTTGACCATAAGCATTCGGGAATAATGCTAGCAGCCAGAAATTGAGCGGCTCTTGATCCTGATTTTTTTTTAACATGAAATGAGTCCTTGTGTCAACAATTCATGTGAGAACAAATCCGATTTCATGCTAAAACATAGCTATCTTAATGCAATTTCGTACACCCCTATAAATATTGCAACCCTTTATGCAAATCCAACATTACTACTTCTGGACACAGGTTTATAGTAACACACTTTAACAGGTAGGCATGAAATGACAAGCAACATCATTTTTTTGCTATTTTCCAGAATGAAGTGAGCTGGGAAAGTTGATCAATGTCAAATTAGACATGATTCAGTCAAAAGTCATACAAATCAAGAATAAAGTTTACAACTGTCCTAAACTTTTAACGCATTCCCTTTCTGAAATCACAGATGAATAGTGGGGTGGTCCTACAAGAACTGTGCAGTTGCTCATGTATTGTACTTGGCTTCATCACATAAACACACTCTAGTAGTGCACTGCTCTTGTTATCGCTCATGTCCACATAATTTGCATTTGAAGATGAAATATTCCCTGCTGCATTCAGCGTGCAAAACAATAATATCCCTTGTCTAGAGTAGGATGTTTTTATGTGGCACACTGTTCATTGTTTCGAATAATATTGGGGCTTTTTGAAATCCTTGTGATGGCTATTCCTTTACTGGATCGTGCAGGACATCATGTCTGCAAGCTGTCAGCCTCAACCCTGTTCTTTGATCACGCACCTTTTTAATGATGTCTCACAATGAAGCCCTTTTACCCCTGTCAGACAGCTGGGTGTTTCCTTTCTCTTTTGTTTTTGTCTCCCTAAATGGTAGTGCATTCGCAATCTTTTTCTGCATCTGCTCTTTTCTGATTGTGAGTTATCACAGATGTCTAGTCAGAAGGAGTGCGGGTCTTGGAGGTTTGTGGAATCCTTCATGGGCCTGAGTGCTTCATTCGTGTTGCTGGCTCTCTCTGCCAGTGCCCTGGTTAGGATTCTACTCCCTAGTTTGTACTGCTGTGTTTTTGGTGTTGAAGTTCAGGTTCATAAATCACTGTGGTGGGGTGGCCATGCAAAGCATTCCTGAACGGATTCAGTGGGTGTGATTGGCAAGTGGGTTTGATTCTGGAGGATAGGTCATGGTAAACACATATACGGTGTGGTGAGATTGCATGAGGTATAATGAGGGTGAGTTGGGTGTAGTTAGTGAGCATGTGGTGTGGTGGTAGGAAGATAATGGAGGGCAAAATGCTTTGGGTATGATGCATCTGAGTGGAGCTTTGTCGGTGTAGGACGCAGCGAATGTATGAGCTTAAAGAGGGGGTGTGCAGTGTGATGTGATTGGTGTGTTATGGGAGAATTATTTATTTATTTACTGCAGTTTACATTGCGTAAACCAAACTGAGCTGTGGAGCAGAGCACTCTACATAAGTGTTAGAGGTTCCATCAACACAGTATATCAGTCAAGCATAATAAAGCTTAAGGAGGAAAAACGTAAGGTTAGAAATTGTTTCAAGGATAAAAGAGTATTTTTAAATGGGAGATGAATACCTCAAGGTTGTTCAGTCTTATAAGAGGAGAACAAAGAGTAAACAGAATTCTATACACACACAGTTAGGCCTATCGGTTTTTGCAAACGCTTGCATGTGTGGAGTTAATACCAACACGTATATAACAACCAAAGGTTCTGCAATTCGGTCTAGTAGAATAGACCTCAAGGACATTATATACTGTACAGAAAATGTTATATCTGTAAGTGATTCTGAAAATCAAAAACCTTAAAAACTTGAAATCTTAGGTGAAAATATTCTCTGAGGTAATAGAGCGCAATTGTGCTCTTTTTCATATGTACGGGTGATAGAGCGCAATTGTGCTCTTTTTCATTTGTAGGGGTGCATCATAATAACAAGTAGTTTGCACCTGAATTTATTTTTGTAGTGTTAACATTTGATCATTAGAATATGAAATGTAATAACATGCAACGGTGAAATGATAGAAATATTTAGTGCAATGTGAAGAAATGAACATGGCAGTGGCGTTCTGAATAATGTAAATCCTAGTATTTGTTTATAACTGACTTATGCAGTTCATTTATTGAAAATGAATGCCATGATTTAAATATGCACCACATTAATGTCTGCATATATGCATGTTTAACTGAAATTTTAACGTGCAGAATTTGTGTAGGTTGCTTACAATCATTCATGTATTTGATGCGTTCACGTAATGTGTTGATTTAGGAATGCTTAGTAAAATGTTAATTTTTATATGGTTTCATAAGGCCTACTTGCTATTTCCTTAAGTTGGCCGATTTCTGCAGGCCCGAAATGCATTTTCCCTGGAAGCTCTCATAATAGACTCAGCTGAATTTCATGTGCATGTTGATTTTGTTCTTTCTCTCGTTTCTGTTGCAGGTGGAGAAAGTTATCTTTGTCATTTAGAATAATGTTTTTGATTTAGATTTAGGCTCAGGGAGTAGAGGGTGCATTTGTAAAAGGAGTGCGGATATTGTGAGACAGTGTTCTTTCTCACTGGAGAAGGCCTGGGAATCAAGGTCATCGAGCTAGAAGCTGAAAGCATCAAAACTCAACAGAAAATCACCTACGAGAAGGTGTCCAGTGGGATGAGGTGATCGGATTATGTGAAATGGGCGTACTTATAATTTTGGTCTTTGAATTACGGTCAGTGCACAAGGGGTTGAGTCAGGAGAAGAGAGGAGACCAATGGAGAGAAAAGGAGCAGCTTAGCACAAGCTCTGTAGTTTTCTGCTAGTTGACCCATTCAATGTGAGTGCACTTCTTAGGAAGTCTTCACGCGCTGACACCTTTTTCCTGAACTTGCCTGGGGAATGCTAAGTAGGAATGTCACGTTAGTAGTAGTGTAAGGACAGACTAATGCTTTTTGCTTACAAACCTCCAATGAAGTCTGATCTTGACATGGGGGCACTTATTGCCTGTGTTATGATTTTGGAATTCATCATTCTTTTCATGCTTCAGAAACTGAATTTTTTATGCAGGTTCGGCTTTGTATTAGTTCCGATGTATTTCTACAACCTTGTCTTGAGGTGCTTGTATATCCAGTTATTTTTGGCTTTGTAATAAACTCACTAACCTAGAACCGGGAGTCTGTGATTCTTTTGGGTCATGATCCTTTGATCTTGTGAGTTTGAGCTAATGAGTTATTTCTCCCCTCTACACCTCTAAGCAGGTACAAACAGTCCATTGACCGAGGGTTCCAGAGTACATTGACAAAAGGGAACCTCGCCCTATCAGAAGTATTCATCCTTTTAGTGAATGGGATGAGTACCATCCTTTAAGAGCAATTTCAAAGAAAGCTTACTTTGTTGTTTTTTTAAGCCTTTTATTTAAAGGCTAGGTTACAAACAGAGAGAGTCTACATTTCAGAGTGCCCCCTGAGATGGTAAGTCTGTATGCCAGCTTGTTTGCAGTATGCCTTTGTAAAGCTCTGTGAACTACACTTCCCATCTTAGTTATTCTTTTCATTTAGATCATAAGCCATTTAAATGTGATCTGTGTAGTGATGATGTGGTCACATTTTCTTGTGCAAGAGACCAGTTGGGCAGCCATTTTGAGAGATGCTTTTAATACAACCATATTGATAAGAAGTTCCTTTATGCCTTGTGACAACCAGGAGTTGAAAATAGTGCATGTTAATGTGTTCATTCGGCTATGTAGAGTTAGCTTTTCTTTCCAGGGTAAAGCCCAAGGATTTTGCGCTTTCACTGATATTTGACTTGGAGATGAGTGTAGTAACTGTAGCCAGCCAAGCTTGTACAGAGTTGTTGTAGTAAAGGAGGAAGACTCAGTTTTTTGAGCTTTCAATTTGAGATGGTAAAAAATCATCCATGCCTGTACATCCCTAGTGTCTTTGTGAGGAGACTTTCAGGTATAGGTGAGTTGCATCTGTATAAATATGTATTTGAAGTTTTTATATAGCACCTTGTCAGAGGGCAGGTATTAAAGTGCTTTGCAGAGAAAAAAAAGTTTACATGAGCAAAGAGGGGGAGACAAAAAGGAGGCCAGGAAGAGTGGGAGGTAGAAATTAAGGAACAGCGGAGTTTAACAATATTTAGACAGCTGAAAAATGGATAACTTAATGTGATCAAAAGATCTCTGTTTCATGTGGGCTGCAGAAAAGCTTGATTACTTTCTGTAGATGTAGGATATGGAGAAATGAGTCTAGAAGCCTTTCTTGAAATACAGGACGTCATAGCTTCATTGTAGGTCAAGTGATCGAGAGTTCCAAGAAGTGGTAGATGCTCCTAAGAAGGATTGCTCCAAAGCTAAAGATGATTTGAATTTCAGTGCTGCTAATGTTATGGTGTTCTTGTTTCTTGATAGTTCTACACCTCCCGATAGTGTGAGGAGGTTAAGTATGTAGGTTGGTTTGTTGTAGTATGAGGCTTTGTAGGTGATGCCTCCATCGTTGAACTTGATATGGACTCAAGTGAAAGCTAATGGAGGTCTCTTCGAATTGGGGATATATGTGTCTGGTATGAGATGTGGAGTGGAAGATGACTTTGAGTGGAGTCAATGTTGATGTGGGAATACCTACTAGAATGGCAATGTCTGCATACATTCTTGAGAAGATCAGGACATGAGCAGCCATTGGTGGAAGTGAAAGTTAGCAGATTGTGCCATTTGTACACTTGTGCTGTGGCACATGAGTCTGGTGTGAAACCAAGAGAATGACTGTGTTGCTCTGTGCCCATCAAGAATAGTTCAATGAGCAGAGCTCGATCTATCTTTTGATGGTTTTGCAGGAGAATAGAAGGAATTCTGTTTTCAATGGGTTCATTTTCAACCAGTGTGAGCCCATGCATGCATACACTCGTTTTGGATCCTTTTCTAGGGTGTGTAAGTCTTGACCCCTTGATTGGTTCCATGGAAACATTGAATAGAATTGGGATGAAAGTGGAGCCTTGAGGTACACCACAGGATGTTCTTTCTGTTACTGAAGTGTAATTCCCCAGTTTTATGAATTTGAACCTCTGTTCAGGAAGGAGCGGAACCAGCTTTGTACCATTATTTCATCTAAGGTCCTGTCTAAGTTTCAGGGTCTTGAGGAGAAGGGTGTGGTCCACTGCATTGAATGCTGGAGCTAGGTCTAAAAGCTCCAGGATGCAAACTTCACTTTCATTGAGGATACGATACAAGCAATCGAGAATCTTTAAGGTGGCTATTTTGGTGCTGTAGTCTTTTCCAAATCCAGATTGGGTATTAGAGAGTAGGTCATTATTACGTATGTGTATGTTTAGTTTGAGTGCAACACACATTTTAATTTTTTTCCTCTAATCATGGGAGGTTGCTGAGGGGTGTGGCATTTTAGAGGATTTCATTATTTGCATTGAGTTTAAGTGTGGGTGATATCTCATCCAGTTTTCGATTAGTTGAGAAGAGACCTTGGGATAGTAATGCATTAACTAATGTGATCTAGACTGGTACACATGTATTAAAGTTCCCTTTGATTGTCTTGGCTGGAATATACTTCTGATGTATGGGGTAGGTTGCATTTTTTTAAATTATTTGGTCAGATTTCGTTAATTATGTTGGATAGCTCTTTAGCGTTGAGCTTTTGTAATGATCCCAATGTGTTATTTTCGGGATAAAGATAGGTGGTTTGAAAGATGAACTAGAGAGTTCTGTTTTCAGTTCAGTGACTTTGCTGGAGAAAAAAGAAAGACAAATATTCAATTTCATAGTGTAGAAAGAGGAATTCCCTCCTTTTCTGACTTTCAAGTTGCCTGTAATGATATTGAATAAGGTACAAGAGAAGTCTCCAAGTGAGAAATTAGATCATAAAGGAAAGTTGACTTTGAGTTTCGAATTTGAAGTTTGAACAGCTTTCTGGTTGTCTTCAATTTGCATTTAGCTCTGTCTGATTTGCCTTTTTGTCATAGTCTTTGCAGCTTTTTGATTTCATTTTTACTCTTATGTAGGGGTTCATTAAACCATGGTTTGCTGGAAGTGCTTTAGCTTTACTGGAGCTGGAAAGTTGGCGACTTTGTCGATTGTCTTTGTGTACTCAGAGAAGATCACATTAATGTGATTATTATGTACAATATTGCTCAGCATGGGTAATAGGTGTTCTTTTAAGAATTGTGTGGTGAATAATTTGCAGTTTCTAATCCAGGTTTTGATGTTAGGAGCTTTCTTATGTATAAGGATCACTAATGGAAAGCTGAACTGCAGTGGGAAATGTTCATTGCAGTAAACTTCGACAGGTGTATATCTAGTGCAGCCTTCGATAGAGATAAAGAAGAGCTCTAAGATTTTCCTTAGCTGAGGTATCGGGGTGTAAATAAATGAGTGAGGTGGTGCTATCTCATAATACTGTCTTGTTCTTAGAAGAAGTTTGATAGTGAATTCCCCCAGTCGATACTGAAGTCTCACATGTTGATGTTACTTTGGGATAACATAACATTTAGTTGATAGTGAAAAAATTCATAGAAGTGCTCCATGAAGTTGTTAGTTGGTTTTGGTGGTTGGCATATAATGTGGAGGTAGATAGATTAAGAGGGATTTGCTACAAGTGCCATTTCCATGCTTTCAATAGTAGGGTTTGATGTTGTATAAGAGAGGTGACAAGAGTGAGATTCTTTGAATATTATCGCTACCTTGCACCCAAATTTGTCTTGCGTGTCTGATCTCAGTAACAAGTAGCTAGGTAGTAGGGGGGAATTCATGATGTAGTGTGAGAAGTCATTTGACTAGGTTTCTGACCTGCAGGAAAAGTCTGAGTTTGTTTGTTCTATCTGCGCAGCAATTTGTGGAAAGTGAGCATTGGCGAACCATATGTTGAGTGAAGTGCCAGAAATAGAATGTGTGGACCTGGTTAGATTTTCATTTGAGCAGTTCATTTTCACCAAGTTGTTGAGACTGTCTCTTCTTTTGGAGAGCGGTTTGAGGCATGGACTATTGTATAGAACTGTTATTCCTTTTGGTTGGGTTTGACATCACCTAATGACTCCAGGTGGTTTATGAAGCTATATTAGGTAATTCCTTGATCTTGAGGTGTGTCTTCTGGGTTTCCAAACATGAGAAGTAAGCCTGGGCGTAGTACGCGTAATCGCGCTACGCGAAGCTACGCGAAGACGTTCTCGCACTACGCGAGCTTCGCGAGCATGCGTAGTAGCTTGCTGGTCCAGTTCGCGAGCCGTTTTTCTTGCTCGGGAGCGCGTAGTGCGTGGTCGGGGCGTTGTCTGCGTGTTCGGGGGATTGTAGCGTGCGACCTTACCCATGTGGTTGGGCTATGGGCGCGGCCATCTTGTTTTTTCAATTGTCCCGCCCGACCGCGCCCCCTATTTCCTCTTCCGGGTCGCGAATAACGCGTTCGCTCGGTGCACGTCTTGTTCGGGAACACAACTACTTGTTCACACTGAGAAAGTGCGTGTTCGCGTGAAATCTCTCGCAAACTTACCCACGTGGTCGCGATGGGCGCGGCCATCTTGTTTTTCACACTGTATGCTATGGTTCTGGGCCTAGTTTTCTATCCACCTTATATCTGTTCAATCTTTTAACCTATTTTCACAGTTTTTCTTACTTTTTTTACTTCTCATCTATTTCACTCTGTCCCTAAGTTTATATTTTGCATTTTATTTCTACTTTTCCACCTTTCTTTTTAGCTTTTCTACTGTTTTATTTTACTTCTTCATTTAAGCTCCTACTTCTTCCCCCTAACTTTTTTTCCTTTTGTTCTAACTTTTCTTTTCCACCTCCACCCCAGAACCATGGCAAAGGGGAGCAGCAGAACCGGCTCGAAGGGCAAGGCACCTGCGCACAAGAAGAGCCGGCTGCCTTGCAGCAGAATGCGACCTGCAGGGGTGCAGGCCCGGAATCTTTTCGGGGAGGCGGAGGTGGCCGCCCTGGTTTTTTTCATGCAGCGCCACCTACCCTTGACCTTGGCAGCAGGCGGCAGGCCAGGGTCCGGTTACCTCCCAGAGGAGCGTCACTGCCGGTGGGCGAAGGTGCGCCGGGCAGTGTACCGTCGCTCGCAAATCCGGCGCACCCACCAGCAGCTGGCCCACCGGTGGGCAGACATTCTGGACAGGGAGCAGGACCTGTTGGACCTGCTAGGTGTTGAAGTCGTGGGGCTTGGTGAGTAGCTAGTAATATTAATAATTTAATATATATTATAGTAGTATAAGTATTGTGTATAATTCTTGGACGAATAAGTAACACGGTTACTGGTGCGCTTAGTTACATTGCAGATGAATTCCGTCTCAAATTCTTCTGTTATTGTATGACACAGGTGCTGCTCGCCACTTCTCTTACTGGTTTGTAACTTAGCGCTGGCTTGGGCTGCTGATTATTGATGTTAGAGTTTTTAGAGAACTGAAGTTAGTTGATGCTATTGCTAGAGTCTAGTCCTTACATTGTCCTTTAGTGAAATAGTGGTGGATGGATAGTATTAGTTCATATTTTTTTAACGGTCTGCATGACGCCTTCTCTGTCACTGAATGCTTAGTTAGTTCTTATTTACCCCACCCCTCCATTGAAACCGGTTTGAGTTTGTTTACTGAGTGGTAGGCTTAGCAGCACAGCAATAGCATGGTCAGGTGAGTCAGTAGCAGTTCTGATGCAAGCAACCAACAATTACGTGTATGTACAAATGTATGCATGTGTCCTCCATCTCATCATCTATGCATGTTTGCGGGCAAAAATAAAATTGCAATGCCGACTTACTGAACAATTGGCCCGTCTGGATTCTTGAATAGGTGTTGTAGGTCAGGTGGTACTGGCTTCCTCAGTATATTCTGCAATCAGAATGTTTATGGCACATTTGATTAGTGTTCTATAAGTAGACGGTCTGTGGATCTTGCAAGCCAGTAGTCATTTATACTTTGAAGTCAATTTTATTGGAATTGTTGTTCCCTAAAATGTTTGAGAGGATTTTTGAATGAGGTCTTTGTTTCACAGCACTTAATGTTTCTCTTTCTTTATTATTTCTTACATGATCAGCACCACCCAAGGGCAAGAAGACGGGGTCCGAGTTGGTGCTTATATTAAAAATTATATTTCCCTAACTTTTTAACGCACTTTATTTTTTCCAACCGATTAATACTCCTTCCTAATTCAATGTTAGCAAAACCTTCTTTGGTCTTAAATTTGTTTTCCAAATTTTGGGTCACTAACTATCCAATGCCATCCCTGACTTTCAGTTCCTTCAAACTGCCTCTGCCCCAAGACTCTCTGTGCTACTACTATTAGACTGTGTGTAGCTAAGCTTGCCCTGTGGGCCACTCTTTAGTTAAGGTATTCTTTTGAATAAAGCTGTGATAGAATAGCTGTAGGCACTGGGTCCACTCCTGTCTTTTGCGTTGTCCTCTGTAATCTCCAGTCTTTGTCAATTCCCACCAACAAAAATGCACAACCAGATGTTTGCCTACTAATTTGTGTTCAGTTAGTATACTTCTACTACTGTTGTGGTTATTATTCTCTGCACATACACATACAGAACTATGCACAAGAAATTAGGATGTTGTTGATAGGAAGGTTGGACCTTACCCCCTGGTCACAGAACTCAGTCAGAAGAACGTATAATCCAATGTCCGTCTAGTCTACCTACCTAAGTGTCTTGGTCATAGTCATTTGTCCCACTCCCGACCCCCACACGGAGATAGTTAGATATACCCAATGACTTTATTACACAACCCAGAACAGAAGAAGAAGAAGACCCTTTCGCTCACTCACTCGTTTCACTCCACAACACCCCAGACACTGAAAATAATATACCACAGAGTCTACGTGTAAGTTCAAAAACTTTATTTTTTTTAATAACAAGCTTTGTATTGTTGTAACTTGTAAGTATTTCCATGAAAAACATCCTGCTCCACCATGCAAAATGAAGAAGATTAAATACTGTACATTTTGTACATCTAGTGCACGATAGAGAAATGTGTGAATTGTGGGAGACCTCTCACCGTTGAACGTATATTGTAAGTGGTTACACATGCATCTTTCGAAAGCTCTGCAAATCCCTTGTTTCATAGAAGGCAATCTTCTCTTCTCATCTGCCTATGAGAAAAATGTTGCACGTTAGACAGTGAATAAAACTATGCCAGTTTTTAGCAGTCATGGCAAAAAGTGCAACATTACATTATGGATAAGCAACAGGGACTAACAATACTGGTTTGTCAATTGTATGCGACACTCATGTGGCCTCAATGGTGTCTTTCTTACTGTGCAACAAGCTGCGAGGTAACATGGGCAAAGCAGTAGACACAGATCTAAAAATGGTTATATGGCTCAGGCTAACTTTCCAAAGACTAGAGTAGGAGTAGATTAGATGACCCTAGGGACCATCTAATAAATGAAAACTAAACTCTGCCTAATGTGACTGCTGTACATTAGGACGCAATTTGGACTAGTTACACTGTAACAACGATTCATGTTATACGTAATGTTTTTTCAAACTTCCTTCCTGGTTAAAAAAGTACAACTATTAAAATAGGGGGAGGTGTGCAGGCATCTAAAAAGGTGTACTTGATTTCATAGGTGCACAATCAATACTAACCACCAGTGCCGACGGGGCCAGCAGCGAAGAGATTGCCATCCAGGAGGGGACAGAGGATGCGGCACCTGCAGGAGCATCAGTGGAGGAGGAAAGTTCAGCGGTGGGCGGTGGTAAGTTATATTCATTACTTATTTGCATTACTAGGTGGATGGGGGACATTTTTTTCCTCACTGTGCTATGAGACTTATTAAGAAAGTATGAATTTTAAGTTGTACTGGACAATATACAATGGTTGAAGAAGACACCCTTTGTAGCATTACCAGTTTTAGTTGAGTAAACAAGGCCTCTTCCATCAGACTCCAACTCAGCTGTGAAACTTATGGAGAAGACTAAAAGCCAGATCAGATGACCTTGAGGCATGTGTTGAACAAAAAGGGAAAGAAGTGAACTAGGGTGGAAGGAGGAAGGGAGGACTCAGAGATGTAATAATAAGACTAACTACCATAGAAGGATACTTTGGAAGGTTCATTCACATGGCTGATATGAATCGAATGCATGGGTTGTTAAAGGATGGGTAGAACTGTAAGGTCAAAGAAAATGCAGGCCTGGTTGGGCAAAAGAATATGGGTGCATGGATACAGTGGATAGCAAGAATCATGAGCGGAGTTTGTGTCAATGAAACCCAAGGCAAGGAAGGAGTGGACGCATGGGTGGTTGGGTTGCTGGTGAAAGTGAAACCAGCTAAGCCGATAATAAAGAATGATAGACATTTACTTTTAATGGGTGGATGCCCCCTAAATGTATTTGTACTCATCATAGGTGAAGACTGTCACTGGAAGCAGAGTCTTACTTTGAAAAAATAAAAGGTGATACAAAAAAGAATTTTGTTCTTATGTTTACTCAAGCCCACACAGTACTAGGGCAAGTATAATGTCGGAAAAACTTCAACAAATGCTACAGGCAGGGGAAGCAGGAGGACAGATTACATAGATACTAAAAGTTGACACCAATTGTATGGACTGCGCTTGATAGTGCTACAAATGCCACTATGTACTGTTGAATTCATTATGAAGAGTTTGCTACAATTCTGTTTCTTTTTTTATAGATACTCCTACTCCTTCCTCAAAACCATCACGGAAGGAGTTGGCAGCCAGGGCCCGGCAAAGGAAACTGCAGGCCATTGTGGAGGAGTACCGCAAGCTGGTGGCTGAGGCTGAGGAGGAGGAAGAGGCGGCGGCAGCAGCTGCTGCCTCTTCCAATGCGTCTGGCCCCAGCAAGGTTCCACCTGCAGGAGTACGGCGCCGCGGCCAGGCAGCCGCTCACCGCCGCCATTCAACATCTGCCACCCCCTCACAGCATGGATGCAAATGTAGGTGCCGTGCATTTCGGCAACAACTTCTCCTCCGGGTGGCCAAGCTGGAGGACCAATTAGAGGAGCGTGTAAAGATTTTAGTGGACAAACACCTCAAAGCCCGCCAATTGTAATGGACCCTGTTGATTTGCCCCTTTTTTAATACTTTTGTTGGTGGGTGGGAATTGGGTGTTGGGGTTATTTTTGTGGGACATTCTTTGGACTTGGACTATGGTTGGGGTTAGGGTGGGGATAGGAGGATATTTTTATACATGAATAAATGTTATTTATTTTCAACTAACACAGATATGAGATGATGTTGTTTTGTGGTGGGGTTACTGTTATACGTCACAAGGTTTACTCTAGATGCAGGGCAGCGGCCAGTGTTTGACTGAAATACTTTATTAACTGACCACATGTGTAACATGCAAACAGATAGATGCTGTGCCCCTCACTCAAAGTAACATTTGTCCTATTAGTACTACCAGCCTCTCCTCCATTAGACCTCCCAGCAAACTGCTCTTCTTACCTGTGATTGATGATGATTACGTTTGGCACCGCAAGGGCTGCATGGTTTCCCAAGACAACGGAGAATATGCCGTGGTTGTGTGATAGTAGTCGAGTAGACTCCTAGTCCTAGACACTGGCACTAGCATTGGAAAACAAAAACAAAGAGACAGTCATTTGCCTGAGAAAGAATGTGAGAGAAGTAAAAAATTACAGTACATAATACGGACCAAAAATACAAACAATATTGCAACAGCTAAACAAACTCAAAGAAATCAATGGTGTCGGGGAATGAAAAAGTAGAAGAAGATAACTGTAGTTGCGTTGGAGTCATTAAAACACAATACAAATCGTAAACGTACATGCTCTAAAATTAAATTCAAACAATGCTAGCAATGATTTACATTTATTCGTTGGGTCACTTTGGGAAATTAATTGCCTTGTACACTATTACATAGAGTGAGCTTGGGTGGGCAAGCAGAAGAAGATCCTCGCCCTGCCTCGTTGACTTTTGATTTTATTAGTGTTGGTTTCACCACATCTGCCCCAGCAAGCGTGTGATCAATTGTTGGTGTATATTTAATGTAGTAACATCACACCTCAATAAAAACCACACAGCCCGGGGGAAGAGGGTTAGGGTTTGATGAATGGATGGGAACGGGGGTTTGGGGAAAGGTTTGACAAAGAAAAACAGTACGCATGGAGACAACAAGCAAAACAATGAAGACGATGATTGCTGATCCACAATTCCACAATAAATGTAAAGTCAATTAAGAACAACGAAATGGATGCACGATGAAGGTTTCATTAACTGGATGGTTAATAAGAAGTGGTAATTACTTAACTACTACTACACAATTCAAAGGAAGTACTTCTTATGATATGAATGATATGACTTTTGCCTAGGCTGTATGCCCTCTGAGAAACGGTAATACCTGTTGTAGCGGGCTGAAAGCTAGCAAACAAAATTGAGATACTTTAAGTGAACAATCAATTACCAAACACAAGCATAAAATAAATGAAGAGGAAAAAGGAATCAAAGAAAAATATGAAAATGATACTAAAGTTAATGTATTGTCCAGGGCCAAATGTGTAGTTGTATCTCGTCATTCATTTTTTCCTCCCTTCCATGGACACTGTTGTGACTGATTGATTGATTATATCATCCTTGGGCGCCTCTGGCAGAATGATGAGGAGGATTGGTAAGGTAAGTGTGAGTTGTTGCTCCACGTATAATATAGTAGCGCTGGGTGAAAGGCCGGCCTATAAGTGTTGATGAAAGAAGAAATGGGGTATTACAAAATAAGTGAACAGAATGAAAACATAGAAATCAATTACGGTGTAGTGCGAAAAAGACAAGACTCGTGAGCGAGAACATTTTCAGACTGAGGCTAATTGGATACATTGATTAACTCTACTCTTCTAGTTGCACAGCAGTCATCAGAAAGAACAACAAGATAGGAGCCAGCACAGAACAGTTACAGGGCCACAACACCGGGACGTGAGTCTGTGGCCCAAAGTCCATTTACCTACATTTTTCAGAGTTTCAGACAAAAGGCATATACATACATCAACCTAGTATTGCCAAAGCAAGTGATTAATGTAATTGTAAATCAATGCGCCAATGTCAATCATATCAAACCACTATTCCATTCCACCACTGCACACACATGTAGCCTAGGTCTGCTGTGCTTCTTCTTGATTGGTTGTGTGTTTACCTTGTATTACACTTCCTGAACATATTCCATCATTCGTCTCTGATCAAACTGACTGACAGCGTGCAAAGATGGTATCATAGTGGTCATCATCATCATCCGGTGTGGCACGTGTACGTGTTCTCCAACTCACCAAAAACAGCAACTAAGTATGTATTGAGTGACTACGATTAAGTCCAGACTGCACCTGCAGTAGTAGGAGTACTATTGGATACATATTATTAAACAACATGTAAACATTGACCATCACTCGAGACACAAGCACTTTGAAACTACTAGTATACTTCGACTTCATGCACATTTGCTCTGAGTCAGCAAGCAGCCAATGCAATGTATGGCATCATTTATTTCATATACCTGTCTTTCTCTTCTTTGTGACTGTCAGATCACAGATGCAGCAGAGCTTTCTGAAAGTGATGACGAGTTTACTTTAATTTTGGAGCCCTGTTCAAGTTCTGACATTGAAGAGTTGTGTATGCCTGCAGACAGAGGTGTAGCCTTAAGACAGTGATGCATTTCAGATTGGAAACAAAACAGAAGATGGCTGTAGTCACGTACGTTTCAATTGTTATGGAGGGACTGTTAGAGGCTACATTATTGCACTATTGTCCATCTCCATCCAAAGTATGGCAAGATGGAAATGTATTTAGGGTGAGTCAGGAAGATGGAGCAGGACTCTGATGAGTGGAGTGCACAGTAAATGCTCAGATGTGCAACTCCAATAGGTAATTAAAAGAGAAAGGAAGATGGAGTTGGTTTTCAAGTTTGAGTCAGAAAGACAGATACACACAAATAACTAAGGAAGGGAGAAATAAAGGAAGGATGATTGTAACAATTTCCAAGCCTAGTTGTCGGGGAAGAGGAGCTCGTCCTCAAACCCTGGTGGTTCTTCTGACAGAAGTAGGTCCTGTAACCCAATACTTATTTCTTCCGACTCGCTCTCCTCTTCCAGCTCTGATTCACGGACTTGGTAGTCTGGTGGTATCAAGTGCTGGTTCATTTTTATCATGGTTAACCTCTCCACGCTTTTGGGCGAGAGACTGGTCCTTCTCACAGTCACAATGGCACCAGCAGCACTGAACACACGCTCAGAAGAGACACTTGCAACAGGGCAAGCTAGATACTTTATCGCCAGCCTGCTGAGCAGTGGCCATTGGCTTCTTGTCCTATACCAATACACCAATGGGCTTTGCTCCATGAACACCTCTGTTGTGTCATCCAGATAGGCCTGGACCATCCGCTCAATGTTCATTGGTGCTCTGGTTTGCTCGCCCTCTTTTTGCTTTCGACAGCAACGGACTTCCCCATCCCTTTCTGTAGAAACCAAGCAGCTATTTTTTTGCTTGTGTCTTATGAATCAGATCCTGTTGGTGCAGTTGGTGTTATTGTTTGTGTTGGTGACTGCTGGGAAGCAAACACACTGCTCGCATGCTGTGAAAAAGAACTTGACTCTGTAGGATGCTCAGTAGTACTTGCACTGTTCTGGGCTGGCACTGGCAGGCCTCTTATTGAGAGCCGTTTGTTTTCTAAATCAGTGGCTTCCTTGGCTATTACAGTTTTGTACTTGGAAACATCCTCTTCTGAAAAAGGAATTACTGCATTACTGTTCACAAATAATTTGTACCGTGGATCCAAAATTGTGGCAGTAATGTAATGTTGATGTGACACAATCTTATTTTGAATCCTTGTATTCTCAGATAAGCGGCTTGCTAAGGACTTCGCTAAATTACATGCTTCACGTTTTCCTTCCACACCTTCGTACGTTTCAGACACCTCCTTCAGCTCTTGCTCAAGCATGTACAACAATGGGATTGCTTGGCTCATAGTACAGTCCTCCCTGCTGACTGCACGTGTGAAGACCTCAAAAGGAAGTAGCATCTCAGTCAGGCATTTAATGAGGTCCCATTGCCACATCTCAACGGTCATGGCTTTAACAGCATTATCCCCTGATCTTCTTGTCATGACATAAGCATTAAGTGGTATGTACTGCTCAAACAGCCGTTCGAGCATGTAATACGTAGAGTTCCAGCGTGTTGGTACCTCCTGAATGAGTGCTTTGACTGGCATGTTACACTCACGTTGAATGACCCGTAGCTGCTTCCGGGCTTTAAAAGAATGATTGAAATGCATGCAGATTCTTCTGCAAATGGTCAGTAAGTTGCTGACTTTGCTTTCACTTTTCAGAAAGTCTTGAACCACAATGTTAATGCAGTGTGCCAAACACGGGACCCTGAAATAGCGGCCATCTTCCATGGCCTTAACTACATTACTGCCATTGTCGGTGACAACAAAACCAATATTGAGGCCTCTTGGTTGGAGCCATTCAAAGACCTTGCTGTTGAACTCATCCAAAATGTTTGCAGCAGTATGCGATTTCTCCATAGGAAACATGGCTACAGTAGCATGTTTGCGAGTATCATTAAAAATCTCAGTAGTGTCAATGCCTGTAGATATCTTGTCTCTAACACCTGAAAAAGAGATCCAGTGTGCTGTGATGCACATGTAATCTGTGGCTTCACTACTGCTCCACATGTCTGTTGTGAGGTGGATACTATGCACAGCACTCTGCTGCAAGGCTTTTCCATACAATTCCAGCACGTCGTGGTGTAGTGCTGGAACAGCAACTCTGGCAAAATAGTAGCGGCTGGGAACATTCCATTTTGGGCAGAGGGTTGACACAAATTCCAGGAAACCCATCCCTTCAACAAAAGAAAAAGGGAGAAGGTCCAGAGCTAACATTTTAGCAAGCTTAGCATTATACAAACGTGCTATTGGGTGGTTGCGCTCGTACTTCCCCTCCTGCCTAAACATGCTAAGAATGGTACGCTGCTTGCTATTTCTTTCAGATATGCCCGATGCAGTACTTCGTGTCGCAGACTTCGCACCCATACTCCTTGGTGTCTCCGGGTTACTCTTACTCTGGTGCCACAGAGATGTTGCTGATCCGGAGGATCTGGGTTCTACCACTGCAGTGCTGGGGAGTGGGACAGGGGTACTTAGTGTACCACTACCAGATAGAATGTCTCCCTCTTCATCCTGTCCGGTTACCCGTGGACCTTCTACTGCTTCCCCACCAACATTAATGGTTCCTGCTTTTATGTTACGTAGGTGGTCCTCCCACTGGATTGGGTGGTGTTTTTTCATATGGGTCATTTGGCCTCCGGTACCATAGTTTGTGCCAAGCTTACCACGACTAACAGAGGAATGACAAATTGAGCATATAGCAATGTTGTCCTCATTTGCGCTAACTGTAAAGAAGTCGCACACTGGGGAGCTTAACTTTTGTCTCCTGCTAGAAGTGCCACTTCCAATGCCGGATGAACTGGAGGTTGTGTGGTGAACTGCACTATGTGGCTGTGCAGTAGTACCACTACCTCCTTCTGCTGAGGTGGAACTTGTGCTGGATGTAGGACGCTGCCGGCTTTGTGCAAATGTAAACATGGAAGCTAAAGGTAGTTTTGGTGTGGCCTGTGTTGGTGGTATGCATGCTACTACATCCCTAGTCGCAGCCATTCTTGATAGGGTTAAAATGTTGGTCTCCATGTCCTCAGGGCCAGGAGTAATGCTTGTGATGACTGGGTCTGACTCATCATCACCATCATTATCCGGCTGCTGAACATCGCACTCCATAAGTGGTAAGCTTCCTGGAACCTTCCTTTTCCCTAGCCTGGTCTTCTTGGGATGTCTCTCCCTCTCATGCTCAGATCGTTCTGGCTCCCAAGTGAAGTCAAGATCATCAGAAGGGATGCTTGGCGAAGAACTCAATGGACTAACCCTCCTTTTCCTTGGTGGGGATTTGGAAACCAATAGATCTCCTGCATGATGTGCTGCCTCTTCTTGCTCTGCATCAGGCTCAATTTCCTGAACTGCCCCGACTTCGGGAGGACCAACAACTACTATTGCCAGTGGTGGTTCTTGAACAACTATTGCAGGCGGTGGTTGTGGTAGTTGTTTTTGTTGAACATCTACTATTGCGGGCGGTGGGTGTGTAACAACTGCTATTACAGGTGGTGGTTGTGGTTGTTCTTTTCGTTGAGCATCTACTATTGCGGGCGGTGGTTGTTGAACATCTACTATTGCGGGCGCTGGTTGTTGTTCACCACTTTTCTGCTGTGTTCCCTCTCGCGTGGAATGTGTACTACTTTGAGATTGAGATAAGTTCAGGTCAGGCTCAGTATCACTGCTTTCCACCATTAGGCTGGCTACCTCTTCCCCATTCATCGGCTTGGGCCTGGGGTGGTGGCTTGGGCCCACTGATGCGGAGGTGCTGGCCCCAGCTTGGACCACGGTCACTGCTGCTGCAGGCGTACTTTTTGTTCTCCCAAAAAAGGTTTTCGGGTCAACACCAGACTTAAGTGTCAGTTCCTTCTTCTGTTCTTCCTTCTTCTCAGCAACTTTCTTGGTCTTGGAGGACCTGGTACCTGCTTTCTTTGGGCCCATCTTCCTCAGATGTCAGCAGCAGCACTCAGTTGCTGAGAATGATGTCTGGTCAGGTTAGTCACTCACACCACACGTGACGTAGTACAGAAGGACGTCCGTCTGGCAGTAGAACAGGCGATGAATGATGACAGACACCTCCTCTTCAGTCTTTTGTGCACCTACAAGCAAAGAAGGCAGAACAACATCAGTCGAATATGGATTTTTTTTAGCTTTAATTACTACTAGAAGTATTAGTACATCCAGTAAGAGTAAGAATAGCAAAGAATTAAAATGCAAATGTAGTGGAAGTGGAACTTGTTTATCCATAATTTGTGCATCATGGATGCAGCATCAGTGACCTGCAGCAGATAGCAATGGGGATGTGAACAGTAGTAAGCCAACAGGAACAATGGCAAGACACAGGCCAATTTGTCAAAAACAAAACGGCACACTACTACTACCACCACAGCTCCACATCGGCACTCATCACAGGTACATGGGTAAAGGGCAAAGGCCAGAAAAAAATAAACTCAACCAGGCCTATATCCCTCCCTATATGGCCAGAAAAAGGAGGATACATACATCACAGCTTAATGCAAAAAAGAAAATCCCCATGGCTACAAGGTTTGAAAGTTACACAACAACACAAACAACAAAGGCATTTGGAGTTTTCCCCCAAACAGTTAACTACACCCCAAACACCACATTTGAAAATTCAATGCATTGCCACCCATGCCCTAAATGATGTTAAATTCAACAGACAAAATGGAAACCGCTACATCAAGCATCCCCGCTGACTATCTCTGGGACTCTTGGCCTACTGGCAGCACAAAAATCACACAACTTTGTAGGCCTGCTGCAAGCCGGCAACCAGGATGGAAGGTCACACAAAATGGCCGCCCCCACATGGCCTGGCCAGTGCCACCCCCAAAAACATGAAGAAAGAGAAGACAGACAATACATTCCTATGGCAAAAGGACAATGCTTGGCTTGACAAAATGGCCGCCACCAAGCCGCCCACATGGTCAGGCCACCGTCTAACAACAAGGTACATAGAGGACAGAAACAGTAAGTGGTCCATGCTCCAAAAACTACAAGCAAATGACAACCTGAGGAGTTTCTATTAGCAAAATGAACAGCATCTACATTTTCGGGAACGTTTTAGGCAACTCGAGAGATATTGCTCGCGAGAATGGAAATTCAGCGTGTTCGGCGGCGCGAACTGAACAAAACGTCGTGATCGCGCCCCCGAGCACGCACATTGAGCGCGCGAAGACGACAAAAACTGTAAGGTCGCGTTGCTGCACTGTGCAAACTTACCAAAACTACGCGAGCTGAATTCTAGGGTTACCTAGTGCGCAAGACAAAGCCATATTATTCAACACACACCCAAAACTTGCAATTCAACACAAAAAACACATTTTTCTAATTAATCCAAAGCCATCCATGACCCACATGATGTTACACTTACAACGTAAACACCCCTATAACAGTTGAACAACTTTCATGCACCCATGATGAGGAGGACTCTAGTAGTACCATTGGGCCTACCTACTGGCACAGTAGGCCACAAGCTTGGAGGCCTATGGCAAAAATACAGAGGCTGCTACTAGTACCAGGAATTAAAATGGCCGCCCCCACATGGCCTGGCCACCCCCAAAAACATAAAAAGAAAGAGAAGACAGACAATACATTCCTATGGCAAAAGGACAATGCTTGGCTTGACAAAATGGCCGCCACCAAGCCGCCCACATGGTCAGGCCACCCTCAAACAACAAGGTACATAGAGGACAGAAACAGTAAGTGGTCCATGCTCCAAAAACTACAAGCAAATGACAACCTGAGGAGTTTCTTTTAGCAAAATGAACAGCATCTACATTTTCGGGAACGTTTTAGGCAACTCGAGAGATATTGCTCGCGAGAATGCAAATTCAGCGTGTTCGGCGGCGCGAAAGCCATATTATTCAACACAACCAAAACCTGCAATTCAACACCAAAGACACATTTTGCTAATTAATCCAAAGCCATCCATGACCTACATGATGTTACACTTACAACTTAAACACCCCTATAACAATTGAACAACTTTCATGCACCCATGATGAGGAGGACTCTAGTAGCTTGGAGGCCTATGGCAAAAACACAGAGGCTGCTACTAGCTAGTACCAGGAATTAAAATGGCCGCCCTCCACATGGAAAATGGCCGCCCCCACATGGCCTGGCCACCCCCAAAAACATGAAAAGAAAGATAAGACAGACAAATAGACAATACATTCCTATGGCAAAAGGATAATGCTTGGCTTGACAAAATGGCCGCCACCAAGCCGCCCACATGGTCAGGCCACCCTCAAACAACAAGGTACATAGAGGACAGAAACAGTAAGTGGTCCATGCTCCAAAAACTACAAGCAAATGACAACCTGAGGAGTTTCTTTTAGCAAAAAAAACAGCATCTACATTTTCTGGAACGTTTTAGGCAACTCGAGAGATATTGCTCGCGAGAATGCAAATTCGGCGTGTTCGGCGGCGCGAACTGTACAAAACGTCATGATCGCGCGCCCGAGCACGCACATTGAGCGCGCGAAGAAGACAAAAACTGTAAGGTCGCGTTGCAGCACTGTGCAAAAATGCCAAAACAGTACAGGCCTCCCCCAAAAAGAATATTTAGGAAAAATTAAGAAGCACAAAAAACTGTACTTAAAAATTTTTAAAAAAAAAAAAACATTTATACAGTACACCAATTCTCAATTCTCAAACTTACTTGTGAAAGAAAAGTTCAAATCCAAAATTCCTCAATAAATCCAATTAAATGCTATGATGCAGCAGACAAACACAAAGAGTGATCCTTCCAGCTCCAATTCCAAATGAAAGTGAACACCACATGGACAAAGCACTGGGAGGAGCCTGGTGGACAGGAACAGGAAGTTGGAGACTCAGGGGCACTTCCTTTCTCTTGAAAAAAAGAGTAGAAACAAAAAGAGGACTCCTAGCCCCAAAAAATACAGCCAAATCACAATCTGAGGGGTTAAATGAACATTTTTGAGAAGATTTTAACATGCTCGGGAGATATTCTGTGCCAGAATGCAGTTTCTGCATGTTCGGAAACGCGATCTTACCAACATGGGAGGATCGCACGTCCCAATGACATGTTCGTGCGCTCAAAGTCGCATAGGATTGTGCGGCCGGATTCCAAACATCGTAGCGAACGCGACCGGGAGAGAAAAGCGAGAAAGCAAACGCAGAACCACGGTAAGTCATTATCGCGCACGCGAGAGTGCTATTGAGCGCGCGAGGAAGAAAAACTACTACGCTACGCTGTAGATTGCGAAGTAGGCAACAGCTTCGCGCTCTCCGCGAAGTGCGAAGTTGCCGAAACTTCGCAAACTCCGCGAACGGAGCGTAGTTCTCCGCCCAGGCTTAATGAGAAGGGCTTTCTGGGCAAATCTTAGTAAATCAATTAATCAATCAATCGGTCAATTTGTAGAGCACGGCTTGTCACCCATGAGGGTACCAGGTGCTAGCAGGGTCCAAGAGATCACCCGAATACCCAGGTCTTTAGTGCCTTTTAACACTCCAGAAGAAATGGGGGGTCTGGATATGTAGGAGTAGTTCACTCCATGTTTTCCTGTAGGTGAAGGAGCGTCCTCCACTCGTGCTTCGTAGGATGCAGGTGTGTGGATTAGCAAGAGGGAGGGATAGCGGAGGTGTCTGGTGGGCTGGTGAAACTTCAGGTCATTGTTCCTTTAGGCTGATCTGCAGTTGTGTAGGGCCTTGAAAGTGTGGGTCAGGAGCTTGAAATTACATTTATTCAGAATAGGGGCCAGTGGAGTTCCCTGAGATAGGGGGTGGTGTGGGTTCAACTCGGGAGGTCGAGGGTGAGGCTGATTGTAGTCTTCGGAGTGGGTGGAAAGTGAACCCTGTGTATAGAGCATTACCATAGTCAAATCAGCTGGAGATTAGGGCCTAGGTGATAGTGCATTTGGAGCTCTGGGGTAGCCATTTGAAGATCTTAAGACGCATGCAACGGATAAAGATGCAGGAGGAGAAGACGGAGATGATCTGAGCCATTATGGTTAACTTGTTTTCCAACATAATGCCTAGTTTTCTAGCGTGGTCAGTCTAAGTTGGAGTAGGTCCAAGTTCTGTGGGTCACCAGGAGGTGACCAATGGGGAGCTTTCTTTGCAGAAGATCAGTACCTCTGTATTGTCCATGTTGAGCTTCAGGCAGTTGTCCTTCATCCAGTTGGCAATGTTTTTCAAGCAGGTGTGAAAGTTAGTCTTGGGGTTAGTGGTGTCTTCAGAGAGGGAGAGGATGAATAGTGGGTTGTCAGCTTAGAATATGATGTTGAGTTTATGGGTTTTGATGATGCTGGCCAGTGGTGTCATGTACATGATGAAGAGGGTGGGGCTGAGTGAAGATCCTTGTGGCACTCCACAGATGATTTCTATCAGTTTGGAGGTGGATGTTGGAAGGCAGATGTTTCCGGTAAGGGAAGAGACTATCCATCTGAGGGTGGTTCTTTGGTTACTGATGTTTTGCAGCCTAGTGATGAGCGTGTGGTGGAAGATCATGTCAAAAGCTGCAAAGAGGTCTAGGAGGATCAGTGCTGCTGTCTCTCCTGGCTGAGTAGGGCTCATATGTCATCAATGACTGAAAGATGAGGGCAGTCTCGATGATGTAGTTGCTGTGTAATCCAGATTGGGAGGTATTAAGTGGGTGATTTGTTCCAGGTGTTAGGAGAGTTGTTAGTTGATGGCTTTTTCTAATACTTTCACTGGGAATGGGAGCAGGGAGATTGGTCAGTCGATGTTGAGTTAGCTGGGGTCGGCTGATGGTTTCTTTAGTATGACGATGACCACTGTGTTTTTCCAGTCCTCTGGAAGGGTGGTCGTAGCTATTGAGCTGTTGAACAGAGGGGGGAGCTTATGGCTGATCCTGGCTCTGCCTAGTTTGGAGATGTGTTGTCGATGCGGGGACTCTGATTGGACCGAGTTTTTGATGGAGGTGGTGTCCTGGGAGTAAACTGGTTCCATTCGGTCAGTTGGTTGTCTGTGGTGTTAGCGAGGCAGTGTTGTTTGAAGAATTCGGTAGCCTTGGGCTTGAGTTTGAAGCTCCTGTAGATACTGGTGATCTTGAGGTGGGAGACGTTTGCAAGGGTGTCATAGAGTTCCTAAAAGAGGGTAGCGTTGTTTGTTACAGCTGAGGGGTTGGAAAATCGGATATTTTCGGACGAGAGCACCTCTTTGGCAATTCTGGTTCAAGGCTTTAAATTTGTTATGCCATGACAGGAACCGTTCTTCACAGAGCTATCGATCACAAGTGACTGCTCTGTTCTGGGCTCCCCGGGTTTCCTAGGTGGCGGTGACGAAGATGTACACCTTGACTAGGGAACGTGCACCGGCTGGAACCGGCCTCTTAAAACAGAGCGCGCCAGCCTGTCAGTCCCTTCGGATATCTGATAGAGCAACCCCTCCGTGGCACAGCACTTTGAGGTGTGGTTCTCAGTCTGGTCCCTGCTCAATTACCCAAATAGCTTGTTTGAGGTTGGTTTTTAGCAAGCCTTTAGTCTGTCTTTTAGGATTGAATCCCCTACCTTAAATAATTCAGTCTAAGCTCATTATTGAAGACTTCACTATGTATTGCCTTCACAGCATGGTTACACTGCAGTTGCAGGCAAGTTACCTTCTGCGCTTTATACACCATATCATTAATCTAGCGATGTCAGTCTTCAATTACTCATATAGCATGATTCACCTTGGTTTTTTAGTATGCCTTCACTCTGTTTTTTAGGAATTGATCCCCTACCTTGATTAATTCGGATTAAGCTCATAATTTAAGACTTCACCACTGATTGTCTTTGCAACGTGGTTACACTGCAATTGCGGGTAAGTTGCCTTCCGCGCTTTGTGCACCCTACGCCAGATCTAAGTAGGCAAGGCTAGTTCTAATAAGTTTCTGTCTCTCATCCCAGACCTTGCATCTAAGGGATTGAATACCGCACTCGACTTCTACTGCATACTGCGGGTAAATCTTTTACAATGTGTTTGCATACTCCCAAACTGATTCAATCTACTTCTGCTAGTATTAACTAGTCCCTGCCTCCTTTCTGAGATCTTCAACTCATGTGATTAGACATCGGGCTCGCCCCTTATCAGCTCCTGGTTGCCTTTGACTGTGATGCTGACGCCAAGTGTGGTATCTACATTAGGTCAGTATACAGATTTGTCCCTTCCCATAATTCCAATTGAATTGGAGGTTACACCCACTAACTCATCCCATTCATATCCTAGGTTGCCTCCCCCTTGTCCTGAAGGAGACCCGCACATGGAGGTTTCAAGTCGCCCTCTACGCATAAGACGGGTCGAAACGTCGACGCATCACCCCATCGGTAAACATCACTTACAACTAAACTTTTACAACGCACTACCATTACAACGCGGTCATTACAACGCAAACTATTACAACGCATTGCACTGGGGGGCGCTCTAGGATAGGGAATAGGTTAATTTACTATCCAGTAACCTTCCCTAGTGTCCATGGGGACTGAAGTTGGAATAGTAAATTAAACTATTCACTATCCAACACCCAAAAGCGCTATGCGTTGTAATGGTATGCGATGTAAAAACCACGTTGTAAAGGCAGGCGTTGTAATAGCCTGCGTTGTAATGTCATACATCCACCCCATCAAGTGCCTGTACCACTATTCACCCCCTACAAACCTGAAGTTGCATAAATTACACTCATGAATAATGTAAATAGATGTAAATAAAGATCATGGACAGGTCTGATCATACTAGTTCGCCTATAGACCGGTGACCCTTTGTAATAAGGAACAGTGTATATTTTCAAACATCCTGATTTTCACTTTTCTTTCATAAGCACCTCTTTAACCTTTCACTTGTGCAACCTTTTATCTATACCAAGTGGTAATAACGTTATCTACTTATCTACATTAAACTTTGAAAAATTATAGAAAAAACAAACATGCACAATTGAAATCAGTGTGGGTGTAATTTGTTTATCCATTTTTTGCATTATATGAGGAATGTATTATTTTTCTATGGTGTAGGTCCATATGTGCTTTCTATTCATTACCTTTTGTTGACTCTCCTGGCAACCCCTAAACCATTAACTTTTTCTATTCAAATATTTCCTTCAAGTCAGTCAAGGACCAACCTTTTCATATTATGACTGTGTAATTGTCCAACAGTTCATGGGTCATGAGGTAATGGTGAAACTGAGGTTGAGGAGAAAGGGGAGGAATGGCTGCATAACAGTAGCTTTGGAGACCTTACATGCCAGGATGGATAATAAACAGTGGCAGGAAAGAATAGTCATCACGTCCTTGTGCTGAAAATGGTTAAAACTCAAAAGTAAGCTTGTGTGCATTTTGGATAATTTCCTTTCTGGGGCCATATAAGTACCACCTATTTTTTCCCCTCCATATATACAGGAGGCAAACATTGCCACTTATTTGGATTGTTAGTACTGTAGTGGTCCAGTGTAGCAAATGAGCCTTGTATGTTAATGTCACTGGTGAGAGGTTGGTTGATATAGGAGGTTAGGATGTCAGGATTAATATTTTCTAGACCATGTGGAAGACAGATTGTGTGGTTTTCGTATGTAATGCCTGTAAAATTAAGGTCGAAGTGGGAGTGAGTCAGGCCATTAAATGATTAGGGGTCATCCATAGAGAAAAATGACAGGGAAGCTGTGATAAAATCTAGGATTGTTTTTGCAGTGTTGCTTTAGAACATTTTTTTTAAGGAATATTTGTAACCTCAATCATGTCTTATTATCTAATGACCTGTAGACAGTAGGATGCTCTTAAAGAATAGTGAGAATTGGGAAATCAATGGCTCCGCCAGGAGAATGAGTTCAGGTGTTGGCCCTATGAGGATTGCTGCATGAGTGACGCTGTTGATATACAATTGGTTAGTAGGCCGTTGCATGTGGAGGTGTTATTCTTCAGTGTTAGTAGTATCTATGGTTGTGGGGAAAATCAAGCCTTCTTTGTTCTTGGGGAAGGTAATTTTTGTATGGAATGAGTTTCTTGATTCCTATTGAGTCAGGAAAAATGTATGGTTTGTTTGTTCTTGTTTTCATCATGTTTTATGCTTCAAGGGTAGTGCAATACCAATATCAGGTTGATGATTTTCTTCAGTGATGAAAATTACTTCTAAATCATAGGAGCAGTCTCCAAACATCTCCTGCCTGAGCAGGATCTCATGCAGACATCTTCAGACTCTCTCTTCCTCGATCTGGAGAAGGGCCGATGATGATTTGGAGACCGAAGAGGTTTTGTGAGAGTTTGAGAATGAAGACATCCTTTATCTCCAGCCTGGTCACTCTGAAGCTGCTGGGAATTACATAGTTAACATTGATTAAACAAACACGGTAAGGTGACTGATGTACTAATTACTGGTTGCGAACATGGTTGCAATTTGCAACCGTTTTTGCATCTCCTAAATAGTTTTACGAAATTACCTTTGGACTAATAGGTCAATTTGTAAAATGTAAATTCGGACTGGGTCGTAATCCACCCTACTACATGGATATTAATGAGGTAGGTCGCAAACAATGCTTAATTTTTAAAAGTTAAAAAAAGGAAGTGCCAGGTCCAACAATATTTCTCAGGGGCCTACAGCAGCTTGCACCAACCATTGCCAATGCCAGTGCAATTACTACTCATCACATTCCTTCAGCTGTTACAATTAGTATCATTCCAGGCCACCCAAAGCTGTAGAAACAGCCAGGTTGAGCTGATAATAATTTTAAATATGTGTTGAATTTCTGAACACTATGATATGTTCACCTCAGAAATAGATATACAACGCCTCTAAGTGTTGGTTTTTCACAAGGACCGGTGTTGCCACTTTAGTGACTAAGCTGAGCACCACCAAACACCTACAACATACCCCTTCTAAATACGGAATTTGTATGGGGTCACAATCTCATGTTAGAAGTAGGTAAGACTTCACTGAGTCTTAAAATGTTATCAGTACATTTGAAAACGCATATTTGCAGGCACGGCCCGTGTAGGGCGTTACACCGGGCGGTGACGTCAGGCGGGGGAGGGGTAGGGTTGGGGGTTGTAAAATGCGGGATATAGACGATTTCAGGTAAGTACCGAAAAGAAGAAAAAAAACGATTTTTGCTGCGCGCGCTGCATCACATTTGGCGATGCAGCGCACGGAACGAAATTCGTTTTATTTATTTTTTCCAGTACTTACCTGAAATCGTCCATATCCCGCATTTTACAACCCCCCACCCTGCCCCTCCCCCGCCTGACGTCACCGCCCGGTGTAACGCCCTACACGGGCCTTGCCTGCATATTTGTGGTTACAAACTCTGACTAGCAGTGTTTGTAGCATAAAAATTCTTTGCACATCTGCCGAAATGTGACCTATCTTTTATTTCTATTAGATAACAACAACAAAATATAATTGTAGATATCCTTAAAATTGGCAAATATAAACTAAAGCCAAAGAACCATCATTCGCTGTTTTCTTTTTTGTTCATCCTAGAAATGAAGGTCACAAATTTAGAAAGAAAGTTCCACTGACACACCAGCAACGTAATTCAAAATCTCAAATTGATTTAAACACTATCCATCATAACACATTCCCTCAGATGGCAAAGAAACTAAACCTAAGCATAAAAAATTAATTGAGTTTGTAAAATTCATGAAATTTTGCTTATTCGTAATTATGCAAACGTTTCGGAAAATTATACAGAATTGCTTGAAATGCAAACCTGGGGGCAGATTTATGATAAATGGCGCATCCCCAGGGATGCGGCAGTTATTTTGCGCCGCTGCTCCGCCACCCATGGTGCGCCGCATTTACAATGCGGCGCACCATGGGGCAAAAACGGCACAGATGCGTGACGCATCTGTGCCGTAAAGGTGGCGCATTGCTGGAGTTGCGTCGCAAGCGCGACGCAGCTCCAGCAAGGCTCGGGTGTGCCCCATCTATACAATGCTGCATCAAGACCTACGCCAGCTTCAAGCAGGCACAGGGTTTTGACGCAGCATTGGCCTGAAAGTGACTGAGTGAAATCTTATAGATTTCACTCAGCCACTTTTGCGAGGCGCACCTGCCCCGGAATGCCCACCCTGCGCCGGAACGCCCACAAGTGGCGCAGAGCTTTACAACGTGACGCATTTGCCTAGATGCGTCACGTTGTAAATGGGTCGTAGGGATGCGCCACGTTAACGCCGCAGTTGCGTGACGCAAACGTGGCTCATTCCCATCATAAATCTGCCCCTTGATCTTTATCACTATATTTTAATGCGAAATGTATCTTGGGTCTATGACGACTTGGAGTTACTATCATGCACTAAAAAACAACTGCCACATACAGCAGCTACTCGCATTTTGGTGGTTCATATTTCCGCATTCCCATACTATGATTGTGTGATTAACCAGGCATAATGAGACGATTTTCTGCAATTTGGTTAGATAGTCGTAATTGGAAATTACATAACTTAATCTGGTGTAATTCAAATTTGTCCAGGCCTACACATTGGGCCTTTTTCCCATGTACTCAATAAAAGACTGATTTCTCATCTAGTGTCCTTAAGGAAATCATAATTACAAGGAACTCCAAGGAGGCACAATTAATGTGCAGGTTCAATTTAAGGCCTGATTTAGGGTTTGGCGGATGGAGTAAATGCAGACAGGGTGGTGGAGGACTTTAGGTCCTCCACTTTGCTATTTACTCCACTCAGCAAATTTAGAGCTGCTCAGTGGATATCTTTATACATTGGCAGGAACGACTGTCATGGCCGTTCCTGTCAATGTAGGAAAAGTTTATCAGACAATTTAGTTGAACAAGATGGCCGGCCAGAAAGTTTTTTCCAAAATTGTTATTTTCAAAATACAAACTCCAAAAATAAGGATTTGTTTTTCAAAAACAAAAAAACAAATAAAACCCACACCTCGGGAGTTTTCTTCCATAGTGTGGGGAATATTCTTCTTTTTTTTTTTCTGTCCCTCATCCTCAGGATATACCTAGCTGTGACCATCAGTAAAAAAAAAGTCATTTCACCACCCACTCTAAATAGGGATAGCTTACCTCTTATGACTCCCCTTCCCTCGGAATGTCTGAGGAAGGTGATACCTACGGAGTAAATTTTACTCAGTCTGCATAAACTTGGCAGGAAACCATAAACTTGGCACCTTTGAAATGGGCAGGAGAGCCAAAAGTTTGGTAGAAAGGGTACTCTGTCTCCATTGCAAGGACAAACTCTAAACAGCCCCTCAGTTACAGAGAAAGAAAATCAGGCTAAACCCATCATAATAGAGACCTCTTAGATAACTTCCCTCTCCTCCAGGTACTTGCAGTACTTGAAGCAACAACCATGCATGTGATAGAGCGCGCAGGTCACCAGTCTATAATTATACCAAAATACTCACCTAGGACCATATACACATTAATCACAATTTCTCTGATCAGGTAACCTGGGCACTGACTATCAGATAGTGTACTTCCTAGGTCCTGTACCCTTGACTTACTCTCCTGGTCACTGGTATCCTTGGACCTATGGGATATGGGAGTTTAGCATGATGGGTATGGTAGCAATACAATAATATGCACTCATATAAAACCACAGACTCGAGAAGTTTTGAAAACATTTATTTAATCTTCATCAAAAGTCATAAGCCAAAGGTTTACAGCAAGCAAGCTATCAATGACCAGAATCACGAAAAGTGTATAACTATGCAAAAGATATATTATGTCAACCATTTAGAATTCTAAAGGGAAGGTAAGAACAGGGAACATACTGAAACGAGCTTATAGAAATCAGATTGAAATAATAACTTCTAAAGGATGGGGAAAATAAGGGACATGCTATAATCACAGTTTAATCTCTTCAAAAGGGTGGGTAAAGAGGAAACACAAATTGTAATGACGAAACTGATTTAACCATGTAGCTATAGGGAAGGTAAGAAAATGGAACACGCTAATAATTCAGGATAACCCACTTTAGCTTCTTCAAAGGGAGGGTAAAGAAAAGGAACATCTATATTTTCATGAACAGTTCTTTATCTTCAATTCTAAGGGAGGGAGAAAATGGGTCATGCTAAAATAGCAAGAATCAATGACTTTGTTATTTATTACAAAGGAGGGGGAAAGAAAAGGAACATATGCAATTATGTCTTAAGAAAGATTCAGGGAGGGTAAGAAAAGGACGCAAATATACTAAGTGTTACCCACACAGATATATATTTACCTAGACCGGTGTGAAGACCAACCCTGGCCACGGGTCAGTTAAGGACTGAAACCCCGAAAGTTGCAAACACCAGTAGGCCAGCAAGTGCAGGTCAGAATCAGGACAGAAAAGCAAGATTTGGATCAGAACCGGACCACCGAAAGTTGCAACGCCTGCGCTACTCTCTCTCTCTGCAGCTATCAGTCAAAACCCCGATTGGGTTATCGATTTCCCCAGCAAAGTGCTTCGCCAGCACTTCAGGTCCCAGAACTCCGAATGGGTCAGCGAGTCTTCTGACAGAGTGCTTCGCAGCACCTCTGTTCTCGATCCGCTATTGAGTGCGTTGGGTCAGTGACAGGTCAGCTATTTGGACAAGTCGCACAATTTCTCTAGCTAAACCTACGCTAGTTATACTATTTTCCAGGTCAGTGTACCACCCCCCCAAATGTTGCAAGTGTAAGAATCCCCAATTTCGATTGGACAAAGGAAGAGGACAGGTCATCACACCACCTAATATTTTAGAATTTCCCCATCTGCTATTCAAATTAATGTTCCCGTCCATTGAATTCAGGTACTCATGATCTCTTCATTCCATATAACAATGAACAGTCTATTGACAAATACATTGTAGTCTTTTGACTTCTTCTTAGCGAGGTCAGACGTGAGTTCCCAGGCACATCTTGGCTCTGTCTGCCATCTGGCTTGAGTTCAATAACACAGAGTTCATCCTCTTGCTGTGGACGGTCATGCGCCGAAAGGATTTTCAAAATGGAGTAAATAGCACCTCCCAGGCCCAAAGATTGCGATACATGAAAAGTAAAAGGAAACAGTTTTAGAACACACAATAAATGAATACACTGTATACAATGAATCTCTACTCTATACCCATTACTTTATAATAAACTATAGCATTAGGATTTAGCAGAACGGACAGCTTAGCAAAAAGCAGGAGTGAAAGCTTCTCGCATGTGAGAACACAAAGCAGCCATCTTAATTCTAATGCGCAAATGCGAACTGTTTCCCACCAAGACAACGAATACGTCACGTCACATGGGTATGACCAACGCATGCGCAGTCCAAATTCCCGCGTAGCAGCGGCCATTTTAGATGCAAGCGTATTAGTATTAGTAAACACATAAGCAAGCTTCTCTCGGACACCCGGTATGTACGGGAAAATGTAAGTTTAGTAGGACAAACATGTTGGTTACTTATTAATACTGTTATTCGAGGTTCTTGAATACAAGCAAGTCGCTTTACGTGCGATTCCTTGCTCCATCACATGCACCTCGATCCATGAAGTGTTACCCACTGCTGTGCTTGATCCAATTTGCTAAGAGGATGGAGACGCAAGATGCTGCTGGGGTGATTTGCTTCTTGAGCTTGATGCCCTTTGGGTTGAGCAGAAATAAACAAACACAGAGCAATGATTCATCAGCTGCTTTGTTTATTAAATGAAAAACAAACTCCTTAGACTGAGATGTTCATGCATGAAAGATCCAAGACAATTAAGCTGCTCTTCTAAAGCTAAAAATCTGAGAGATGCCGGCATTACATCTGCGCCATTCAAAATTGCGCGTTACAGAGTGCACTCCGTCGGTTGTGACTCAGACCCTTAGAAGGCAGTGCTGAGTGCTCAGTGCAGTGCAGAGTACTTGGACATAGTCTGGCCAACTCTGTCATTTCACATGTCACATTTAGAAAAGATGACTCTGTAAAAATCTCCTTTCATCTCCACTTTACTTCTGAGAAAATCTTTGTAAGATGTGAGAGGGGTTGGAGTGTTAACACCTAAGTGTGCTCTTTACAAATTCCTAAAAAAAAACTATTTGAAGTTACCCCAACATTTTCAGTGACAAAGCACAATGGAATGCCAGAGCAACCATGTAGAAAACTACTGTGCTGAAGTAATGGCAGAGATGCATGGCTAATCTCTTAATCATGACGTTTTGACAACACAGCTGCCTCTAAAGCGTTGGTAGCGATGAAGAAGAGCCAGTCAAGAGCAAGGCATGCCTGACTCTGCTCCAGCCCTACACACTATTAAAAACACAGTCGTATTAGGAAATATTTTGGACAAATTATGTAACCTCTGATGGCAGTACATCGTTGTTCCTGCGAATATATCTTGTCTAGATTGCCTCTGGCAACGGATGAAATAGAAAACTGCTAACACAGAATATTTTGTTATGGGAAAACGAGGCGCTGTGTTTCACCTGCTGCAGTGACTGACACTTCAAAAGGGGTGTAAACGTATCTGACAGAGCAGCTTTGCTTTTATGTTTGTAAGAAATTGCAAAACACGGGTTTCCCATAGACTAACGGAAGACAGTTTCAAGTATATATTAGTCATATTTTAACACTGAACAAAAAGACATTTTAAACGCTGCTACTACCGCCTATTCACAGCTAACTCCCTCGATTCAGGCGGCGGGAGCGCATCTTGTAAACACTGAGCTGTTCTAACCTTGGCAATTGACATAACAGACAGGGGCCCATCCACTCACGGACATGGTCGTTAAACATTGTTTGGTGAAGCTTGCTGGGAATGACAGCTTTTGCAGTGTAATCAAATCCATACTAAGTAGTTATTTCTCCCTCTTATGAAGTGTGTCAAAATCGGAGACTGGACTGATTCCGGCCTGCACAGTATTGGTGGGGTGGGAAAATCCACATTTAAAATGTATATTACCATGCGGTAACGCTGTGCCAGTATTTACGAGCTGAACCTCAAGGAATGGGGAACTACCCAGTCGTAAACCCAATTTTCAATCTGTTAAAACCACACGGAATTCTCAGTTCCGTAGGGTTTACCACATACATAAGCCACCTGTTCTGAGAAGGTGGAAAACGTATGCAGGTGACTGTGTGGGATGAGGGTGGAGGGAGGTGTGTGTGTGTGGAGTAGGGGACGGGAGGGGCAGATACGGTCTGGCAGGGGGAGCATGCCCACCCCAAGTCTTCGTATGATTTTACCAGGCTGAATTGCCTCCCGGTAATATCTGGTCTGGTGTTCCAACACCTGGGAAAAGCGGGGGTGTAAACTTTAGAACACTAATGATGAGGCACACCTGAATTCCGTTTGGTATTTCCACCTGAGTATTAACCAAGTCCATTGTGTTCATACGGTTTTTGTGTCAAATGTGTGTGGCAAGGTGCCACTCAGACATGTACTAGTGTCTGCCTGTTCATGCATCTAAAATATGTCTAAAATATGCCTACAGGCCCATAGGAATGAATGGGGAGTTATTCCTTATTTGCGATTAGCAATTTGCTAATCGCAAATAAGGATGCGATTTCAAGGGTGCAGGGGTGTTCAAAGGACACCCTGTAGCACCCCTGAAATGTAATCTACATTGGTGTTGCGCACACACACGTCCAAAGGACATGTGTGTGTGTAACATGCAACTTAGAAAAATGCATTTAAATGCATTTTTCTAAGTTTTTGCTATTTATTTTTATTTATTGTCATTTTTAAAGCGCGGCGAATACCCGTAGGCGTCTCGGCGCTGGCTAAGGGCACGGTCAACATCCAGGAGAACCAACGGAAACCTTCCTAACTATTGATCAAACAACCAAGTCTTAAGTTGTTTACGAAATATAAGCAGGGATGGACTGGTCCTGATTTAAGAAGGTAGGGAATTCCAGAGTTTTGGGGCGGCAACCAAAAAACGCCTATCGCCCCAGGTGACTGTTCTAGTGCGTGGTACTACTAGATGATTGTGATAGGTGGAGCGGAGAGAACGAGTTGGTATGTAACGGAGAAGGTTATGTTTGAGAAAGTGGGGGCCTTGATTGTTGAGTGCCTTGTAGACAATACACAGCGATTTAAACTTAATTCGACTGCGTATTGGGAGCCAATGAAGTTTCCTGATGGTGTTGGAAACAGGTGCAAACTTGGGAAGTCCCGAAAGCAGCCGGGCTGCTGCATTTTGAATTGACTGCATCTTGTTTGTCACTCGAGTTTGAGCATGTAGGAAGAGGGCGTTACAATAATCCAAAGCGGACAACACCAATGACCTGATCAGGGTTTTCCTGGCTGAATCCGGTAGAAAAGGTAGAATTTTCCTGATCATTTTAAGTTTCATGTGAGCCGTGGCAGCAATCTTATTAGCATGCGCCATGAAATTAAGACCCACATCAAAGGTGACGCCCAGATTCCTAACTTTGCGAGCTGGATTAGGAGGCGTTCCAAACGATGTTGGCCACCAAACTGATGACCAGCCAGGGGAAAGGTGACCGAAAATGACCACTTCAGTCTTTTCTGAATTAAGCTTAAGACAGTTCGTGGCCATCCAGTCACCTATGGCTACCATCCCTCTTGTGAAACGAGTGGCCACCTCCTCACCATCCCCTTTAATGGCCAATACCAATTAGGTGTCATCGGCATAGGAGGTTAGGCTCATCCCAAATGCTTTGATGACAATAGCAAGGTCCGACACATAGATATTAAACAGTGTCGGACTTAGGGATGAGCCTTGCGGAACCCCACAAGGCAGGGACACCCTAGAGGATTGGTATGGTCCTAGGGATACCGCCTGCGTTCTGTCAGCCAGAAACGACACAAGTAGGTCCAGCGCAGTTTTCTGGACCCCCATCCGTCCGACACGGTCAGCCAAGATCTTATGGTCGACCGTGTCGAAAGCCGCAGAGAGGTCCAGCATGACCAGAACTGCTGTCCCCCCCTGATCCCGTATGGCTCTGATGTCATCAGCCGCTTTTAGGAGGGCGGTTTCCGTGCCATGGCATTTACGGAATCCAAACTGGGTGTTATCGAGCAGCTGATGTTGCTCTACAAACTCCGAAAGCTGCTGATTCATAGCTTTTTCTACGACTTTGGCCAATAACGGGAGACTGGCTATAGGCCGGTAGTTTTTTAAGTCGTCTTTGTTAAGGTTGACTTTTTTTAATAAAGGTTTGACCAGCGTATGTTTCAGTGAGTCGGGGAAGATCCCGGAACTGAACATGGCGTTACAGACCGAAGTAATGGCCGGAATCAATGTGTCCATAACTGGGGCGAGAACTTTAAGCGGGCAAGGGTCCAGTGCTGACCCCGTTTTAATCCTGGAAATAATGATCTTCGTCTGATCCATAGAGAGGTCGGCAAAGCGTGTCAACAAATTATCCAGCGGGGGAAGGGGGAGAGACCGATGACCGATGCTAGTGTTCAAGGCAAAAGCCTGGTAAATGTCGTTTACTTTCGTAAAGAAAAAATTAGATAGGGCATCGCAAAGATGTTGTGAAGGGGGAGGTGTGAGATCCTGCATGCTGCCAGACAGGAGCTTAGTAATGTCAAATAACTCTTTACTTGAGTTTTTTGCCTTTTCAATTTGTTCGGCGTAATAAGTTCTTTTCGCCTCTGCAATCATCTGTTTATACCGGGGGCGAGTGATTCCTTGTATATTATTTTACTCTCGGTGTCGTACAGCTTTCGCCAATGTCTTTCCCTGTGTTTATTAAGTTGTTTCTGCTTTTTTAATTCCTCAGAAAACCACTGTGCACTGGGGGAAATTCGGTTCCGTGAAATAGATTTTAAGGGAACTAACTGGTGTGTGGCCTGACTAAGCCAATTATAGAACTGATTTGTCGCAAGGATGGGGTCGTCTGACAACAAAGGCAGTGTTCTTTCCAGAAGTGTTTTCAATTCCCCCTCGTTTAAGTCTTTCCATGCTTTCACCGATTTGGGGGTATGGTCAAGGAGTCTAGTCTTGGAGCTGTCAGGAATAACTAACTTACTTAAAATGGCATGGTGATCAGTCCATGGCATGGGGAGAACAGCTGAGATGTGTAGCGTCTCCGTATTGGTAAATATGCCATCCAATGTATGACCAGCCTCATGAGTAGGGGCGGATACTAGTTGTTGCAGACCTAACGTTTGCATGTCAGCTATAAGACGTGTTGTGTCGACGTCACTGCCTGATTCGAGATGGAAATTAAAATCCCCTAGCACCGTAAAGGAGTCTTCAAGTGCCATGGATTCTACCACGAGGTCTGACCTCTCGGTAAATAGCGGCCCAAAATTGCTATTTCGCAATTTTAAAATGATTCATGAATTGCATTTAAGGAATCTCAAATAGAGATTCCTTAAATGCAATTCTTCGCAAATGTGCGAAATCTTTAAGAGCGAATTTTGCATTTGGGATGATGAATCCCAAATGCAAAAATTGCACTCACAAAAGGCAAGATTCTGAGAATCTTGCCCTTTGCAAGGGCAATTTAGCTTCATGAATCAGGCTGCATATCTTTAATACTCAGAATCCTTTCACCTGGAGAGGGGCCTTCGTCTTCAAAGTCCATCATCACCAAAGTGTTTCATCTCTAGCTTGTTACAGTCTGTGGCATCGCTAACCTTTGGGGTGTTTTATCCCCTAATGTCCATCATCGTCTATAGTGTTGCATATCTAGAGTTTTCCATAATTTGTTTTTTGTGGTTTTATATAAAGCACCAACTCAAGAAGGTATTGGAGCACCTTACATGAGCACCAGTTACTCAACAGAAGGTCACATTCATTTTTTTAGGCACAGGAAGTTTACATGATTTGCCCAGAATCACAGGATGTTGAGCTGGCACTGAGACTCATACATGGGTCCTCAGATCCAAAGTGAGCAGTTCTGGATGTAACGTCACATCCTCTCCCCATTTATTTCAAAGTCCTCAGAGTCTTTTATTTCTTGAATCTCTGTCTCCAGAGCCGTTTAATCACTGGAGTCTATAAACTCAAGAGTTTGAAACTGTTATCCTCTTTATGTCTAGTGTATTTTGTCTCTGTAATGTTCAATCATGAAAGTCTAAAAGATCATTAAGTCAAGTTAATTAATGATTTGGCTCTCCTAGGAGGTCCAAATAAAACTGAATAGAAAGAAATTCTAAATTATCAGGGTAAAATTAATATAATTAAACCAGTTACCCCCTACAATATCATCAGTTACATAATCAAAAGACAGAATGATGCTGAGTCATTCAATACACATTTAAATACCATTAAAATAAGTTAAAAACTTGGATACAGAACATTTCGTTTGGCTGATTGAACAATAAATGCATAGCTTCAGCTGTGGTACAGGTGGGAAGTTTTAGAAAGAGGGGTCTCAATAGTTTACGACGATATGGCCGCAGAGCTGGGCAAATAAACAGAACGTATTTCAAATCCTGTACTTTATTATTTCAAAAGTGACATGTACTGGACCTATCGTACCATTTTTTAACGTAATGATATTTAAACTCACCAGAAACGTCTGACTTGAAGGGCCATATTCCATGTAAAGTACTGTTGTAGTTTACACACAATGAAAGAATTCATTGCTGCTTCACATTTTCATTTTTTACTAAAAAAGCCAAGATCCAAACGAGGACTTAACTGAAGACCGGTCTGATTGAGTAGGGCTTTTAATTATACTGACAACATAGATGAAAAAATGTCAAGATCAAATTGCCCTAATGCATATTTAAAATTCGAAAAGAGCATAGCGTTTTCTTTTTCCATTTCAAAAATCTCCTTCTGCATTAAATGCTTTAGGGAGTTAAAATCACCATGGTCAGTGATTGGCTGCCGCCCCCTCCCTATGACCACACCAACCCCCGGACACAAGGACATTAAACATGGTTATCTTTGGAAGGCGGGGGGTCGCAAGACCCCCCGGACGTATTTATTAAGATATAAAACAATACATTTTTTAATTGTACGATAGGCAGTTTATACAAAATTCAGCAGGACATTAGATACATGATTGTCAACAAGTGTGAGAGACTATCCTTAACAAAAACTCTAATACAGATTGTTTGCTAACCGAATCTAACATCCTCATCTGAAATTTAGTATACTAACATTTCTGGCCATATGGCAAGGTCGCTAACCGGTGTCAGGTCCTAATAGCTGCGCCTCACCACAAGATATGCGCATGCGCAGCCGGGCCCGTTAATTACCCGGTCCACGCCGTGAACTCCATTTACCCACTTAAGGAGGGCCCTTACTCAGCGCCATCTGTTGACGTCATAAGTATGCGCGCGCGGGGTGGCTACCAGCCTAAGGAAAGCGTGACTCCTCCAACCCGCGCCCCTTTGAAGCACCAATTACCTTGCCCCTGAAGTTCTAGGAAACCAATGGCCCCTCCCCCTGGGCGGGAACCTCCATAGGATGATGCCCACCCCCTCAGACCTTAAAATAGCTGCTCACCGGTCATGACCTTACCGCATGCCCCATACCTAATAAATACGACGACCTAAGGAAAAATTCTAAAGGACAGCTACCCTGACTAAGTAAACATCACGCATAACACCGTAAAGCTAAAAACGGGAAAAAAGGCCTAAATACCAATGCAACCAATAACATAATACAGTACCATTAACTAAAGGGGAAAAAAGGCCTCGGAGAAAGCATAACAAGCAAAATTACAAAACCAAATCAGTTTTCTAAGCATAGGAAAATTGGCCTAATCAAACATTACATCAAATTACCGACTGAATTAGACTAATAATGCATACAACACCGCATTGTTCCAGGGATGGTGGGTGGGGAAACAAGAAGCCCCGAGCGCGGGGCACCACCGATATGGGGGGGAGCGTCCAGGCAACAAGGAGTCCCCTGGGCGCTCCCCGCTTCTTTATCCCTTCCTACAGCCCGCCACCCCGACCCGGATGTCGCTTAATGCCATCCGGGTCAGGGAGGGCGCCCGCCAATCGGTGGTAGGGCGCGCCCCTGAGGACACGCCCCACCACCGAGAGGCCTTGGTGGAGGGGAGCGGTCGCCACACCGCCATGCGGGCGGGGGGGCCAAGAGCCCCCCTTTTCACATGGTCAGTGATTGGCTGCCGCCCCCTCCCTATGACCACACCAACCCCCGGACACAAGGACATTAAACATGGTTATCTTTGGAAGGCGGGGGGTCGCAAGACCCCCCGGTCGTATTTATTAAGATATAAAACAATAAATTTTTTAATTGTACGATAGGCAGTATATACAAAATTCAGCAGGACATTAGATACATGATTGTCAACAAGTGTGAGAGACTATCCTTAACAAAAACTCTAATACAGATTGTTTCCTAACCGAATCTAACATCCTCATCTGAAATTTAATATACTAACATTTCTGGCCATATGGCAAGGTCGCTAACCGGTGTCAGGTCCTACTAGCTGCGCCTCACCACAAGATGTGCGCATGCGCAGCCGGGCCCGTTAATTACCCGGTCAACGCCATGAACTCCATTTACCCACTTAAGGAGGGCCCTTACTCAGCGCCATCTGTTGACGTCATAAGTATGCGCGCGCGGGGTGGCTACCAGCCTAAGGAAAGCGTGACTCCTCCAACCCGCGCCCCTTTGAAGCACCAATTACCTTGCCCCTGAAGTTCTAGGAAGGGCCAATGGCCCCTCCCCCTGGGCGGGAACCTCCATAGGATGATGCCCGCCCCCTCAGACCTTAAAATAGCTGCTCACCGGTCATGACCTTACCGCCACAGGCCAGCATTGTTAACCGACGATCTGGCCTCCCCCCTCCTATCCCTAAACTCGGACTGCCTTACCTAGCAAAACCCTCTAACCATGCCCACAGATTATTAGACCACAGGACATTCCCTGCCTCAGTCAAGTGTACCCCTTCCCCCAGATAGAACTGCTTGCCCCAGATACATCCATGTGGAACCGTCTGCAACCGGGGGGCTCGGAATAGTTTGTCCAACTGTGTGTTGATCCTCTTTACCGAGTGATTCAACGCCCTGACAGAGTCCCCCCCTCGCCACTGCTACCGAGGGATAAGTTGCGACCATACTACTGTGCAGCCCGGGCAAATCCTAGTTACCCACCCAGCAGTGGAGATGATTTCCTCAATAAGGATGCGCCTCCCTAGTCTGGCCAAATCATTCTCCCCCAGGTAAATTATCACCACTGATGGGGGGTGGGCTGCTGCGCTAAGAGTCCCTGGAAGAAGCTCCTAAACTGGCTGAGGCACAGACCCCCTCTACCGAAAAAGGAGATATGGAACCCTTTCTGCACGGCCCTGTTCCTACGGTCTCCTGAAAGAAAAACATGTTCGGCACGCCTCACATAAGAATGGCCCACAATCCAAGTCACCAATTCCATGTGTCCCTCCTGTTGCTTGTGCTGCGATGGTGTTGATCGTTGACGCCCGCCGGCGAGTTCCTCCCCTGCGTCACAGGTTTGAGAAACTGCAAAAAACCAGAAAGACACCAGGCGTGAGCACCATCCTGTCACAACAAGTCAATTCGTACATATCGTTTGTAACATTCCGACGACCATCTCCCTATTCTCTTTACATTCTCAACCGGGAGACCCCTTGCTACTGCTTCAGTTGCTGCCCCAATCCTAAATGAGTGAGTGCCAAATTCCTTGGGGTCGAAACCTGTCTGTCTGACCGTCAGCTCCAAGACTCGCCTAAACTGGTACCTGGTCAATGGTGTGCCATCGGCGTGACACAACAGTGCACCCCCCGACGTGCCCTCTCGCTGTCTGTGGAGGAACTCCACCTGGGAAACCGGGCAGCAAGGGTTGGCCCGTGCCCGGTGGAGCACTATGGTGTGACCCCGTGACTCCTGGTCAGTTTTTGACCTCTGAATTGTCACCCACATAGTATCCTCTCTGATCTTTACACAAGTCCGCTGCAGGCCGCCCAGCGTATCCCCTTTTGACCCTGCGACTAATTCACCAATTCTCAGAGCCCCATAGAAGGCCAAGGAGAATGCAGCCTTAAACAGAAGTACCTCCCACTCGGAGCTACAGACACTGTGAAGCGCTCCCAATAAGGCTGTCAGCCGAGCTAGCCCAATGGGCCTTCTTCCATCTGGTGCGTGACCTTGTAGACGGCGCCAACCCCTCAAAGCCTTGCGCACCATAAAGGTGTTAGTAGGATCCCGCATGCCCTTAGCCTGCGCGAAGAAGGAAACCGCCGCCCTATGTCTGCTCGCCGCCGCCACTGAGCGCCCTTCCCTGTGCATTGATTCCAAGTAGGCCGCAAAGCTGTCCTCCTGCGCCCACCTAGCCTCCCATTCCAGCCCCAAGAAAGCCCGGTAAGACAAAAACGCCCCTTCGTAAGCTGTCTTGGTCCTGGGGGCTAAGCTAGCAACCACGAGGTCCTGTAGTCTGGGGCACCAATCTGCCAAAGTACTGCCGGGAAGTGGGCTGGCGAGGGGTCTGCTGCAGGAAGATGCTCCCTGAATACCTGCATTTTAAAGCGAGAAAGGGAATCAGCTGCATTGTTGAGGATTCCTGGGACATGCTTAGCTCTGAAGACCACATTCCATTTTAAGCACTGTAACACAATCTCCTTTATCAGGCGCAGTATGAAGGGGCAGCGTGCCCCCTGTTGATTTATACATTCCACAACTGTCATGTTATCCGACCAGAACACCACTGATTGATTACATAGGTGTTCCGGCCAGACCTTCAAGGCCACCCATATTGGGAAGAGTTCCAGGCGCCAATATTGGCGGTCAGGCCCCACGCTTTCCATTCCTCCGGCCACCGCTGGGCGACCCACTTGGACCCCAGGATGGCGCCGAAGCCCACACTACCAGCAGCGTCAGTCCATAAACCCAACTCTGCTGATGTGGTGGGAGGACCGGGCCACACTATCCTGCCATTAAAATCCGCCAGGAATGCCATCCATATATGCATATCCTGGCGAACCTCAGATGACAGCCTCGTGCGGTGATGTTTCTCCCGTAGACCTCTCATAGCTTGTGCAATGGAGCGTGAAAATGGGCGTGCCATTGGGATAACCCGCAGAGCAAAATTCAGTTGCCCCACTACTTCCTGCAGCTGTTGCAAGGACACCTTGTCCTTGCGTAGGCATTGAGAAAGCGCTGCTCTAAATCTAGACACTTTGTCCCTGGGCAACCTGAAGCATCCCTCCACCGAGTCAATTTCGATCCCAAGGAATTCTAAGCAGGTGGCCGGGCCGACCGTCTTCCCTGGCGCTAACGGGACCCCAAAAGCCCGCATGAGCACGCAAAATTCCTGCAATGCCCAAGCACACTCCTGAGAGCCCACCGCACCTAAGAAAAGGAAATCGTCTAGGTAATGCATGACCTGCTGGTGGCCCGTCGCCTGTCTCATGACCCACTCTAGAAACGAGCTAAACGTCTCAAAGTAAGCACATGAAATGGAACAGCCCATGGGCATGCATTTGTCCATGTAAAACTTGCCTTCGAAATTGAAACCTAGGAGGTGGTGATCTAAAGGATGGACTGGGAGGAGACGGAAAGCCGATTCTATGTCAGACTTTGCCATCAGTGCCCCCGCCCCAGAGCTCGCAATAAATCAACTGCCTGGTCAAATGAGGCATATTTTACACTACAAATCCCCTCATCAATCGCATCATTCAAGGATGCTCCTCTTGGTGTCGACAGGTTGTGAATCAGTCTAAACTCGCCTCTCTCTTTTTAGGTACTACTCCCAGCGGTGAACACACAAAATTGGGGACAGGCACCTCCTGGAAGGGGCCCGCTATCCTGCCCAGTGACAGTTCCTTGCTAATCTTCGCACCCACCACTTCAGGGTTATGCTTTACTGACAGTTGGTTCCTGCAACATGCGCTACCTGTGTACCCCACCGCCGGGATCCTAAAACCTTGTGAGAAACCTTCCTGAAGGAGAGTGGCCGCTGCATGGTCCGGGTATCTATTCAACCATGGGATCATTGCCAAAACGTCTATCGGTGTGGGAGGGCCCGAATCGTCTACACTACTCTGGCTTCCCCCTTCCCCTCTGACCGTGGTTGCCTTGCTTGGACCTGCAAGTTGTCTCAGGGTGGGATGGGTGACCACAGACTGCACATGCATGTCTAAATCTACAGGTGCCCTGGGCCCTTGTGCAGGAGCGCTTATTAAAGTCCCAGCAAACCCCTTTTTTCTCAGACCCCCCCTATTTTTCCCCGGGACCTCACTCCCCTGGGATGACCGAAAGGGCTGTTGGGGTCTGGCGGAGAACACCCTGACTGCATTCGTGGCCTGGGATGGGGCTGTGTCCCCTGCGAACTGCTTATGCCAAGACATAGAATCTACTCTGTCCCATGCCAGCGATGAGTCAAATTCCTTTGCTTTCCTGAAATTTACATCATACTCCTTCCACGGGTCCCCAGTCTATTGATTGCTCCACCCCACAATCCTGCTCTGGTAGCAAGCCATTGCTGCCTGCACATTAGGTGGGCGTTCGGCCGTAATAGCCGTAAGGACGGAAAAGGCCCTGATCTATTCTTCAAAGTCTCATCTACCCTGAACCTGGAGCACTGTGCCCTCCATTCACTCGGATGCATCCATTCCTTCAGTAACTTGGCCTGCTCCATTTCCCTATTGTCTAGCAACAACGAAAAAATGTAAACATACTTTCCCGCCCAAATCAACTCTTTCACTGCCTGTGACACATGTTGTGCCAAATTTTCACTCCTGGATGGCACCGAGCCGTCCCCCAAGAGAGGCAGAGCCACCTCCTTACCATTGACGGGCACCTGAACCGGTAAGCCATCGTCTCCCTTCGGTTGGGCGGGACTGGAACCTGCAAGTGAAGAAGATGAGGGCACCGCAACATTGTCAGCTGCAGTCGCAGCTTTAATCTTTTCTAGCAACTTCGCCGCTTCTGCCGCATGATCTGATGAGGCAGGAAACACACCACCCTTTTGCAACCAAGGTAATAAGGCGGCTATCTGGGATACCAACTCAACAGGGACCGGGTCCAGGTTGCCAGCTGGCACATCTGGGACCCCGAGAGGCATGTCCGGTGGCGCCGGCGCGACAGCCAAGGGAGCGGGTTTCGGCGGCACACTCGGGACCGGAAGCGGCACCACAGGCGGGGGGTTACTCCCCGCAAGAGGGGGTGCCGGCGTCATGGCCGGCACCGGTGGTGCGGGCACAGGAACTACTGGCAGAGGTGCCAGAGGAACCGATGCCGCAGGTGCGGGTGTATTCGGGACCGGCACTAGAGGCACGAGGGCTGGGGCACTGTACCTCGGCTTTTTGGCCTTAGATCTCTTTGGTGGGGTAACAAAATCCCCCCTCGGCAAAGGTGCCGCTCTCTGCCGCATGGGCCTGCCTGATGGGCCTGGTGGATCAGCAAACCTCTCATTCATGCGGGCCTCCAATTCATCCACTTTCCCCAACCTCTTATTAATTTCGGTCATCTCACGCATCATGGCGTGCATCATAACTTCCATGCTAGGCCCTCCTTTACCACCCTTTGGCCCCGGCATGTTTGTACACCCCTGCCCTACACTCCTAGTATCACAACACAGGTGACCGTGTGCTTTGTACCTTCACCAGCTGGAGGATGCACAGGGGGCTATAAGCACCACGCAACCGTAACTGCAACGCCCCGGCTTCTCCGGTTTGTCAGGGGTGAGTGAACCCTAACGTAAACCCACCCTGCGGCTACCAGAAGCAGTGAAATGCAAGCCCCCCGTTCTACTCTTACCGATCAATCCTGCGTCTTTCACGGCCGGTATCGGGTGTGCGGCCGTCCCCCACTCCAGGCTCACCGCGTGTAAGATGCTGTGCTTGTATTGGGAACACACAAACTTGTGATTGGCTGTAATAGAAAAAAGATATCAATACCTGGGGGTGGCTGACTCAAATAGTTGCTGAGAATCAACAAACAAAAACGAACTGGAAATAGTGTCCAAAGGGGATGGGGAATTGATCAAGCCTTTGTTGCCCACCCCTATGGCAAACCTGTTGTTAAATTAAATTAAAGCCCAATTCCAAGAAAAACCTGGCTGTCCAATCGTCCTAACCCACGGTTCTTGCTAAATGCAGTATTCTCTTTCCAGTTTCCCCCCCAAAGCCCTGCCCTAGCTGACCCTGCTTCGCCCCCAACACGAGAAAAACAGATTTCCCGGGATGCCTAGCTCAACCGCTTCGCCCGCCGGTTTATGAAGCGGAAAAAGTCCCAAACAAAGTCCCCCAGTCACAGCCGCTATCCAAGTGCGGCGCTCTGTAGCAGCGGGCCGCGCTGATCGTCCCTGCCCGCTCCTGCCCCGACAAATACCTCGGTTAGACGCCGGGAACCCACTCAGGCGGCGCTCCGCTTTTGTATTCGACAGAAACCCCCCAGCGGGCCGTGCTGCTCGTCCCTGCCCGCTCCCGCCCCGACAAATACCTTGGTCAGACGCCGGGAACCCACTGTATTCGAAAGATACACCCTTTCTTCCCTCGTCCACGCTGCTCGTCGTGAACGCCTGCTTCCCGCTGCCGCTGCCGCCTCCAAAGCACGATCTCTTGGAGAATCCGGAACCCTTGAAAGATAAACAAAACGGATTGAAGGAAACAAGAAGTCCCGAGCGCGGGGCACCACCGATATGGGGGGGAGCGTCCAGGCAACAAGGAGTCCCCTGGGCGCTCCCCGCTTCTTTATCCCTTCCTACAGCCTGCCCCCCGACCCGGATGTCGCTTAATGCCATCGGGGTCAGGGAGGGCGCCCGCCAATCGGTGGTAGGGCGCGCCCCTGAGGACACGCCCCACCACCGAGAGGCCTTGGTGGAGGGGAGCGGTCGCCACACCGCCATGCGGGCGGGGGGGGCCAAGAGCCCCCCCTTTTCATATTCAAGAGACAATGAACCCCATCGCCCCACTCCATCCAGACCTTGTACAAATTAACTCTTTCATCTAAATTCTAATCTTAAAGTGGCAAAAGGCGGGTCTTATCTAAAAAAAAAAACATTTTACCATACCAATTAGCACAACATCATATAATAAAGTGGATGGGATTTTAGTCAAATACACAGACAGAAGATAAGAGAAGTGCTTCCATCCCACAGATTTATAAAATGCATCTAACACCTTGACCTGTAAGTGTGCCTAACAAACACTATTAGATATATGTTCTGAGTCATTTAGTGTTCTACACATAATTTTACCTAAAATGTATAAGATTTAACAATTTCCAAATTTTGCATACCAGGGTGCCAAAAGTAGTTAGAATGGGTACACACTCATTTGCCCTGGAAGCATAGAACTTTACTTTTGGAAGAGTAGCTTTTCAAAAAGTGTGCTCTATTGTGCTGCTGTAACACATCAAGATGACAATTTAAACCTTCAGCTTTTAAATCAAGGATTACAATGTCAGCAGCATAAAAAAGTCAAGTCACCTAGTGAACCCAAATACTGGGAGGGGAACCCGAGCTTTTACAAAGGAAGCTAGGTAGGTCTGATATTGAAAAGGGAAAATAGCAACGTAAGCAGTGCTTCAACCCATTTCTTTAGGAATAACTGCAGATGGACCCCAATCCCCGCCTAATAGTATCTGACACCAAGTGGAGGGGTGAAGGGCAATAAATAGATGCAATAGAGTGCTGGGCATTCCGACTTTAGAACATTTTTTCCACAGGCTTGGGCGATCAACTTTATCAAAAGCTGTAGAAAAATTGATAAAAGCTGCATATACTAGGGAGCCCCTTTTAGACACATATTTTTCAGTAATGAGTTGCAAGGCTGCAATATTATTTAAGGTGCCCTGCTTTTTTCCAAAACCCAATTGTTGTAATGGAATAATCACGTTATCGTCAACCCAGGTGTTAAGTTGCTACAATAAGTATTTAGTAAAAACTTTGCCCACACCATCCAATAATGCAATTTGTCAGTAGTTAATAGGTAAGTTACAGTCACCCTTTTTATATGAATAAATAATGACACTTCCAAACCAAGAGCGAGGCCCGGAAAAGTTGGTATAACAGTAGGCCTGGGTGGAGTTCGTGGAGTTCCGCGTAGTGGAACTCCGCAAAGTGACAAAAAAACTCCACCAAGCTACACGGGGTTCCGCGAGCGGCAGAGTGCATTTGCTTCCGCCACTCGCACTGATTTTTAGCACCATTGTTTGTCCCGTGCTGTAAAATCACCGTGAACAGCATCACGTGCAGTGCAAGAGGGCACAGCTTCTTTCTGCCATGTGAGTAGAACATCTACTCGAGCGGCAGCTTTCTCAACGTGAACAGACGGTTTCTCAACATGAGTGGTAGCGACCATCTGCGACCACCCACGTTGAGAAATCTCACTGGGAAGCAGTCTATCATTGGATTGTCCTTGCTCACGCTCGCCAACTTGCCATTGCCAAGCGTGAGCGGGGAAAAAACTCCACTCCATTGAGTGGAGTTTTTTGGAACTCTGCGACTTCCAAGGAGCACTGAGTGCGAAAAACTCCACAAACGGAGCAGAGTTCACCGCCCAGGGCTATATAGCAATATTCAAAGACAGAATAATTGCCCAAAGTTTTGTTTCCTTTTTATGACTGAGGTCAGGACTTTGTCTGGACCCATTGCGTCAGAAATCTGTATCGCAGAGTTCAAAGTTTCTATCTATCTCATAGAGTGTAGACCATAATTAACCAATATCAGCTCAGAACCAATGGGGGGGAATTCCAGAACTGAATCAAACTCTAGGATTATCCTCATATAGTTCCATGATAAAACTGCCCCATATATCTTCGCTGATGGGCGAGGGATGAGATCTCGCACTTGACCCGAAAGTGTGAAATAATTTCCCAAAATATCCTTACATTCTTCCTGAATGCGACGTGTCTTAAATCAATCCATTTATGTTCTAAATTTGTTTTCTTCAACGAATCTTTAGATAATTACTTCTCCTCATTCGTAAGGATATTAGTCTAACTCTTTCCTTTGAGAAAGAGACAAATTGAATTCTAATTAATATATATATTTCTTTGTTCAAAGAGAGGAGAGGCCTGCTCAGGGGTCTATGAGAAACTGTAGTACAGAACTGAAAGTCTTTGCTAATAATCTGCTTCGTAAATTGGCTAAAGTAATGACATATACCCTTTTCAGATTCATATGTCATTAACTGCCCTTTCCAATAACCCTTTTAGATTAGAGATCTTAACCAAGATCCATTTCGTTCTACCAGATTTCATAGTTAACTGGGATTTAGCACCATCAAATTTCCACTACCCCACTACAGCAATGCTGGCATCTAGGGAAAAGACTAGAGTTCTATGATTGCTAAGCGGGCGTTCTATTATATCCAAATCTGATGTAAGTTTACAGGCAGGGTAAGTGACAATAAGATAATCAATTACAGAGAAGCCCAGTGAGGATTTGTGAGGGTATTGAGAAGGTAAATCATGAACAAATCTACCATTTAAAATCACACAGTCCATCTTTCTTAATAGGGTAAGGAGTAATTGTCCTCTCTTATCTATTTTCACTTTTGACGGGAAAAGAATTAGGGGAATATGTAATGATTCTTCTTTTTCAACATGAACAAACCAGCTGATAGAGTGGTGGGCGACTTTACAATTGAAATCTCCCACTGAAATAACCAGAAGTTCTTCCCCCTGATGAACAGTAACCCTAATGGAGGCAAAAAGGTCGAGTTCCTCCTACTCTCACCCAAGATAGGGAGAATTTTTACGGACTAGGGGGCATATTATCAAGGGGGTTTATCTCCGCTTTTTTGGCTTTAAAAGCCAAGAAAGCGGAGATAAAATTATCTCCCTATTACCTAGCTGTCGCTAACACCAGTTAGCGACAGCTAGTAGGAGATAGCGACCTTCTTGGGCCCCACTTTGCATGTCAGTGATATTTATCACTAATGACATGCAAAGTGGGCGTGCCAAGATGTTAGCGACTGGAAACAGTCGCTAACATCGCTATCTCCTATTACCAACTTTTGGAGATATTTGCGCTAAGCGCGAATATCTCCAAAAGCTAACACCTGCCCTGAGCAGTTCTTAGCCATGTTATCCAATGGGAGGTGGATAACATGGCTAAGAGCATTAGCTCGGTAATGCATGAATATCGCTGACTTTTCAGCGATATTCATGCATTGCGGCCGTTTTTTATCGCATTTGTGATAAACCTTGGTAATACCAAGGTTTATCTGCGATAAAAATCGCCGCAGCTCAGCGGTAAATTTTTGTCTCTAACCAAGCAATAGCGATAATTATCGCTATTGCTTGGTAATATGCCCCTAAGTGATTAGAGGAATCCATGATACTGTTGTGAATCCATTTGATGTTATTTAACATCATAGCTATCCCTTCCTTAGCATGTCCTTTCCCAGATGGAACAGCATTGCAGCTTAATACAAAACAATCATCGAGTAAAGTCAGAAGGACACCTGTGTACCGGCCAACCACTTCTGTTTAGAACAACTACCACTGTTATAGGAGGAGGAGAACTAAGCCCCACAGTATCATGGTTAACCACTTCTTCTCCATTCACAAATAAGACCTGTGAAAACTTTGGATTTTTACCAAATATCTCATTTGAGGCCCAGAGATGGCACTATACAAACGAATGGATCAAATTGGTGCTAATCATTTTTACTGCAAGGAATTTTTAGTGCAGGAATTACATCAATTCCTCTGCTCTGAAGGAAGTCACTATTCTGCTGGACTAGGTTTTGAATTGTTGGGGAATGCAACAGTGTAACAAGGGAGAAATCGCTACTTTGCAGCATCTTCAAGTTCTCAATATCCACAAAACATGACAATAAAAAGGAGCAGTTGTAGATCAGATCTTTATTAAATAAGGCTACAAAGTCTAACGTAGAAGTAATTGCAATCAGAGAGTAGATAGAAGCATCGTATCCCCCAGCCCATAGAGTGTTTGTGTTATCTTGTCACTCAACACTAAAATGTTTCACAGCTGGATTAAGTCTAGATAGCAAGTGATTCGATGAGAGTAAAGTAATAGGAGCATCCACAGGATCATTTGCTACTCTGCCAGCTACAGGAGCAACGGTAAACAAAGGCCTCTTAGAAGGATGAGCATATTTAACCGTTAAAGCATTTCCATTGCCACTGTCATTGAGAGATTTATTTACCACAACCTCATACGTGATAGACATATAATTTTATTGTAAATAGTGTTTTTGTGCCTTTTTTAAAATTCTTCATTCATTCTTTTTCTGCAGACACATTTTTTTATTTTGGCCTTCTCTTTGAGCTGAACAGGCACTGGAGTATCATCCAAAGTAACTTTAGCAAGTTCTTTAAACCTAAAAGTAGGAAAAGCAATAGTCCTAGAGCAAGCAGCTTTCTTTGGGGAACAGGGGCTGGTTTATTCAGACAGCCAGGTTTAAAAATAGTTTTTACAGCAAATCAAATCAAATATTTCTTTATTCGGCACTTGAAAAAATACCATAAAAGTACATAAAACGAGTTAAAACACATTAAAAAACAATTCAATTCAATTCATAACATTTCATTTCATTTGTCAAGAGTCTCTCTATTAAAGGGTATTGCAATCAACTCATCTCTCTTGAATTCCTTATCCTCACCGCCAACTTAATAAAACTCGTGATACAGGACAAGGTATATGCGTCATTGGCCTTTTGCAGGAACAATAAAGCTACCTTGGCGTGTTTAAACTTAGCTTTTTTCAATATTCCCACAAGGAACTTGTGCCTAGGTAATGTATAAAATGAGCATAACAAAACAAAATGAAGGGTATCCTGCGGAGACCTATTGTCGCAGCCGCAGGTACCCTTCTGCTCAACCGTTAAGGGAAAACCAGGGGGATCAGACAATAAATGATGCAAAAGGTTAAACCTAAAACGGGTCATATAAAATCTGTCCTGTGTGTTATGGGTCAGTGAGAGATAGGGTTCCATTCCACTTTCAATTTTCACTAGTCCATAAGCAACAACTGTGGATTTACGCTCTTCAGTGGCCGCCCTGCTTACAGTTGTCCATTCCCCGTACATTTTCTTGACTCTTGTTTTATCCGGAGGGGTAATGGTTTCAGGCTTAGTGAAGAGGTTCTTACAACCGATGTCCTCCAGTGTACACTTTACATATTTTAACCAGGGGATAGAGCTCCCTTTGTCTCTATTCAGACAATCTGTAATTATTTGTCTACTAAGGCCTGCCTCAGGGTTAGACCAGATCTTCGCCCAGGCCAAAAGTGGCCTGACCTTGATTTGATCTTCGATATAGGGTTCTTCCAGTTCGTCATGTATGATATAGGCAGATGTACAATGTGGGACTTTCAGTATCCTTCTAAAAAATGTATTTTCCTCTGCCTGAACCTGATGTATATTTACGAAACCCCAAACTTCAGCCCCGTAGGCAACCTTAGCGCAGCATATTGATCTATACAGATTCATCACTTGCTCGGGGGTCCATCTTCCCAGCCTTCGCCCATAACTCATTATTGCCCCGGTTGAGGCCACCAATTTTGAACAGTGTTTATCCACCAGGAGTCTAAACTTCAAAAGCCCATCAAATAATACACCCAAATAGGAGAAGGACTGAACCAGTCCAATTTTGTGGGTACCTATCTTATAAGAACATGTCCTATCTGGTCTGGCCCCCGCAAGCATGACATAGGATTTGTCCAGATTTGCTGATAAATCAAGTGTGGTCATAAAACTTACAAATCCGTCAATCAGCCTCTGTAACCCCTGCGGTGTCCGGGCTAGCAACACCACGTTGTCCTCGTAAAGCAGGACAGGGACTGAACGGGTGCCTACTTGAGGGGAGTCTACTCGAAGTTTGCTTAGTTCACTATCTAGATTGTTAATATAAAGTGAAAACAAAAAAGGAGCTAAAATGCAGCCCTGCCGCACACCACTGGTACATGGGAATGATGAGGTACTACTTCCGTCTTGGTTAAAACGGACGGACGCAGTGGTATTCCAGTACAGGGCTTTAAGTATGTTAACTAAATCCTGGTCCACCCCTAGGCTTATCATCAGGGCCCATAGCTTTTCTCTGTTCACGTGATCAAAAGCCGCAGAGAGATCCATGAACCCCAAGTAGACCGCCTCTTTACTGGCTATGGTGTACTTGGTGACCAGCAGGTAGAGATTCAGGCATTGGTCCGTAGTTGACCTTCCCTCCCTAAACCCATATTGTGTATCCATTATTAGCTGGTGGGTATCTTCCCATTCAGTCAGACAATTTAAGACAACACGACCCAGCACCTTCGCCGTGACATCAATCAAAGATATCGGGCGATAGCATTGGGGGTCATATCGATTTCCTTTTTTAAATATCGGGACTATTGTTGCAGAGGACCAAGAGCGCGGCAGACCCGCCAGCACTGCCGCGTTCAGGACCCTCGTGAGAATGGGGGCCCACAACTCCACTTTACTAAGGTATAGGTCGGGAGGTATGCCATCAGGGCTGGGAGCCTTACTTTTACTTAGTCCCAAGATGGCCCCTTCTACTTCTGCCAAGGTGATCTCTGGCCTTGCAATCAATTTTACCCTCTGCCCTTCATCCTTATTAATTTCACCCGTATGATTATATAAGTTTTTAAAATGGGAATACCACTGCTCTGGCAAAATAGTGTTTAAAATCTGTGTGGCATTTGAGTCCTGGAACCGCTGTTTATTTATAATTTTCCAGATCTCAATCAGGTCTCTTCTGTCCGCCGCCTCCCTTAGGTCCTCCCAGGCTTGCATTTGGAGGCTAATTTTACGGGTTTTTATTGCCTTCTTATACGTCAGCCTGCATTGGGCGATATATATCTTATCCCTAGGAAGCAATTTTAGACTAGCTTTAAGCTCTTTATGTACCTTTGAACATTCTTTGTCAAACCATCTAGGGGTGGTAGTTATTATCTTAGTCTTAGTGGTCTTTAGTAGTCCTTCAATGAGGTGCGCCATCTCTTCAAATGCGCTTACTACCGCAGCCCCCTCAATATTGGGGTCTAGGCATATATTGAGTGCGTCTGCCCCTGTGGTTATTAAGGTTTTATAAAAGCTATCCCCATCTATTTTGGACCATCTCAGTCTCCTTCCCTGGTCTGTTGTCTTTTCTACAGAACCCACCCCTCGTGCTACACTTTTAATAGTTGGACCTTTTAGCACTAAGACCAGGGGATTATGGTCGCTAAATATGCTCCATTCTATATCAGCCTTGTTAACCCAAGCTTTAAGTATAGACGACACCATGATATAATCAATGTAGGATCGACAACCTCTGCCCTTAAAGGTGGGATTAAGCTCCCCGCCGCTACCTAGTCCTACCAGGTCCATGGTGTGGACCAAATTGTGGCCTTTCAGCACCCTATCTAAGTCTGCCCCTTCAGGTGAATGCAGGAAGTGTGGCCCTTTCTCCACTGTGCAATGCGACCAGTCCTTATTAAGTGGTCTTAGATTCGCACGCAGTTGACAATTGAAATCTCATACTAGAACTACAGACGATGCTGCTACCGTCTTCGCAGCCGACAACTGAGCATTTAGGCGAGATTACAATTCTTTTATTGTATTACCCTTCCCATTGGCTCCCACCACATTGTACCAGTTATTCAGGGTGATGTTTACACCTATTGAGCGGAAGCCCAAAGCCTGCATACTATGTGATGTCCAATTGAGGTTAGACCAAACCCCTTCTATAAGAAGATCCACGTATACGATCAATCCTCCCATGGCTCTCCCTGAAGCTGACTTTTGGGCAGGGACTGAGAAGCACTTAAACCCCTCTAGGGAGAAATGATTACAATCAGTCATCCAGGTTTCCTGAAGACATATAATGTTAAACCCGGTAATATAGTGCCTCCATTCCTGCTCCTCATATTTGGCAGCAAGTCCTGCTACATTTCAGGATATTATTTTTAAGCCATCCTGCCTACTAGTTCTTCTTGCCCTGGTCATGAGGGGGTGAGTAGTTACATTACCCTCAGTTACCAGAGTTTCATTTGGGTGGGCTAAGATATATGATTTTATTAATTGGGTGCCTAAAGCACTGCTACCCGGCCCCGCTATCTCTGTCTCGACTTCAGTATTTGCCTGTGAGCTTTCCGCAATAGTTACCCCCTTATCCTCCTCTCTCTGCGGTAGCTCGCGCTGCGGTGTTTGAGTGAGGGGAGCCTTATTCTGATCAGAACTCTTATCCCAGTCTTGGTTATGCCAGGGGTTTATATCTATCCCTAGTCAGTCCAGTTCTTCTAAGGTCGACAAGGGTCAAATCTATTCTGGAGGTCAATCCCTCCCTGGTTCCTCATGGCTGCATATTGAGGTCTACGACTATTCCCAACCAGGTTCCACTCCCTCCATCTCTGACCATCCATGGCGCGCCCCCAGTTGGAGGCCCCCCTGGGATAGAAGAAGCTCAGGGGCATAGACCTGATATTACTCGAGTCTGTGAATGGACCCCACCTTAATATCTGGTCAACAACCTGCGTATTTCGAAAGTTCACCACCACACAATCCCCAGTGTTATCCTTGGGCCTGGTTCCCACCCAGTTCACCCGTCGTACCATTAGTATTTCCCCCTGTTCCTTGCCTACTAGGGGCCTACATTTATTTAACCAAAACATGGTTTTATTTTTAAGCTCGCCATAGGACTCCGACTGATCTGCTCTCAGCACTGGAACTCCTGTGAGAATAATTACATAAGGGGCTACATCAGGTGGTAGATTAAGGGTTACTAACGTGTTGGAATGCACCTTAGTAGCGGAATTCTCTGATTGACACTGAATCACAGGGGAGGGCGAAGCTTGTCTATGGACCATGGCTCGGTGTATGCCTATTGGCGCTCCCTGGGGGACTTCCCTGCTAGTAGCGAACAGCCTCAGGGGGCCTGTATCAAGCCTACTGATTGTGTGTTCGAGGGGATCAAGGGGTGTATGATAGTGTTACTTTGTTCATTTCGGGAGGTGCTTATGGATGGTGTATCTGAGCTAATGCTGGTGCCATCTCCCAGTAAGATGTTACCCAAGGGGGGGGATTGGAACAACCGACCGACCCCTTTGTTTTGACCACGGTTATTACTTTGTCCAACCTACTGAGGATCAGTTTGGTTTGATTGCCGATGAGTTGCTCAAGATGGTTCTGTAGGTTAGATATTATTTGGGCTACCCACATTGGGGGCACTTGTGTATATAATTCGACCCCTCCAGGCGGCCTTACTTCTGTGGTGGAGGTGTCTAACGGAACATTACTCAAAGTGACCCTCTTTCGCCTGGTTTTTTTTCCATTCGTTTTCCTGGTCTTGCCCTTTTGTGGTGTTTCCCCTCTTGGTGATGTCTCCTGTACCAGTAAGGACCCTTCTTGAGCACAAGGATATCAAATATCCCGAGGTCTGGAGAAGCAAGTGATGGAGATAATTGGGCTTCTAGATCCTGCTGTAGAGTTTGTGAAACAGGGTGGGGAGTTAATGAGAGACGTCTCTCAGTGCGCTCAATCTCAGTTGCTACTTCCCCTAATGCTTTACGCAACATTCTATCTATAGCAGTAGATTTATCCCGTATCAATGTCGGGATTCCTTTAAATTTGCTAGTTTTTGGTAGATCCGGGGGGGTACACTTAGGGAGCTTTGAAGACCTGGTTTGAACCGCGCATTCCATGTCACTGTGCTAATCAAATTTACAGAGTGGGGCAACAGGAGGTAACCCAGGTTCCCAACACTGTAGACAGCTAAATATCCAACATCTACATCCGCCCGCTAACACTCCTGAGCGTCTCTAGTCCCAGTGGTGACTCACGGGATCACCCGTTAGTTCAGTAGACAAGATTGCTCCTTGTACTAACCAGTTGTTTGTCCAGTGATGTTCCCAGTCACTTCCAGTTCGGCGATTATTAAGAACAGGGCCCGTCCCGTCCTCCTCCATCCCCGGACGGCCACATACGTTCCCGCCCTTGTCCCGGGCTTCTCCCGGCGCTGCCCGCGCGCGTCCTGCGGGGCGGGAGGCGTTCCCTGCTGTTATGGCGCCTCCAGGCGCGTCGATGGTGTCACTGCCGCTGCGCCAGACCCCCGGGGCAGCTGGGAGTTGGAGTCTCCCCGCTGCATGGAGCTGTTTCCGTCACGGCGGTGCGGCAAGGAGGTAGGTGCGGGTGATGGCCGTTTCCCTCACGGCTCTGCTGCTGACCCCCAGGAGCGTTCGGCGCTTCCTGCTGCTATGGCGCCTCCAGGCGCCTCGGTGGCATCACCGCCGCTGCGCCAGACCCCGGGGCAGCTAGGAGTTGGAGTGTCCCCGTTGCGTGGAGCCGTTTCCCTCCCGGCGGTGCGGCAAGGAGGTAGGTGCGGGTGATGGCCGTTTCCCTCACGGCTTTGCTGCTGACCCCCAATAGGGCTTTCCTCATTCTTTTGCTTCTTAATGGCCCAGATAGGTTTTAAAATTTGAGGTTTACCATCTTGGTTGCCACAGTCTTTATGCTTATTTTTCTCCTGCAGGATGGTAGAGAAGCCTCTCCCCCAGGCACAATGATTTACAACTTGTAGCCCACAGTCATTAACCCACCACAAATTTTGCTTGTGGCTTATAGAAGAGGGTCTCTGCACCAAAGTAAGAAGGATTGCAACTTCCCCTCTCATTACTAGTCAGCTGTATAACCTGATTTAGAGGGACTTCCCCTGCCTTAAGATCCAACAGTGCTAAAATCTTAAATTATGTATCTGTAATGTGGTCAGCATTATTTACCGTTTTTTTCTAGAAGGGTTAAGATGGATGATAACATTGTTTACAAGCACTTAAGGGATTCAGAGGCTTGTGCAAACTGACCTGGGATATTACAAGACAAATTCCTGAGTAGCTCCAAATTAGGCATGGCAGATGTTTCTGAGACCTCAGATAATAACTCTGTTGAAATACTACTATACAGCTCCACTCCTGTTAACTGTGGTTGGCCGGGGGTGTTGTGAGGGGGCTTACCTTGTTTGATGAGTGATTTCGCAGATCAACGTCATCATCTGAAAGGGTGAAATCTTCAATATGATGTTTGAGAACTTCATTGAGATCTTCCCTATGATATTTGAATTCCTCCACGGACATTGAATTCGTGGAATTCAAAACTATCAGCGGTGGGGAGGGGACAAGGAGGTAGGTTCAGCAATAGACTTTAACTCTGTACAACCAGAGAAGCCCCCAAACTTTAAATTAATATCCCCAATGTAACCAAGATCCGGGTCCTCCTTTTGAAAAAAGGAAAACATTCAGTTTGAACTCTTCATTAGGTTCAAACATGCAGCCTTATTTCTGAGGTGATATCATTTGGTCTTCTTACAGGCCATTAAATGAACCAGTCTACCAGAGCAGCGCTTTTGTGCTGTCCTGTTTAATTATTCAGGATGAATCGGTGTTGCTTTTCAGAGTAAGGTGGGGACAACATAACCTATGCTTTGAAGAAGCAAATAGGTTCAATAGGGCTCAATAAGTTCTAGAGGGGCCTCCACGCACCTGACAATATCCAGCGTCACACTCAAATGACCCGCACGCTGGACCTGGAATGAGGACGGCCTCTTCCAAGACCCCTCCATGTGAACACGCCACAAACCGACTGCCTCCACTCACCACAGAGGAGCCTCGTGCCTAGTGCACTTACTGCCTGCACTGCACTAATCTAAGAGCCAATAACTCACAACCAGCCTTCAGATGTTTGCTTCTCATTCAGGCTTTCTCCAGCCTTCTTTAATCTGTGGAAAGTTAAAATTTGTATTGTCTATCATCTTTGAAGTCTGCCATTCTTTCGAGTCTTTCATTTTGAAAGTATTTTGCCTTTCAAGTCCTTAAGTTCAAGATTAGTCCAATTTCAAATTTGTAAATCTCTTCAGTCATTTATCTCTGAAACTTCCAGACAGTTGAACCGAGAGTATTCACATCTATGTAATCTTTAATCTCTAAAGTTTTACTTTATCTAAAACCTTTCCTCTCTAGAGGTTGAAAGTATCATTAACTGTGGCATCTCTTCTGCATGTGCCTGAAGCAGGAAGGAGTCCTTTGCAACATAGCCTATTGATGACTATAAAGGCAGCAGAGCCCCACAGACTTCCGACTCCTCATACCCTTTAATGCAAGTGAATTTCCTGAATCGCTCTTCTTTCAGTTAAATAGCTAGAAAACAAAATCACCGCTTCACTGCCAAGCTGTCATGGTATGACTTTAACTATCCTGATCTATGAGTGAGAGAGCTGCCCCCCCCCTAGAGTAGGTTAAAATTGTCAAATCTGTTATGGGTCGTTTTCATGGATGAGTTGGCCCAGAATACCTGGTCTGTGTGTACGCAGAAAGGAGAGGCCGTATAATAATGGCCAATCCTGTACCCTAAAGCTCACAAACAGCTCTTTGTAGGGTAATCAGATTGTTCAATTGCCAGAAGGACACTGAGTTCCAGTATGGGGGTTTCATTTCACAACCCAATATACTTCTGGACTTTTAGAATATGCTTAGTTAAATGAACTGCACTAACATTTGTATTTCTTTGCAAAAGTGAAATTTTGGGCTAGAAAGAAGTGTTTATGGTGGCACAAATCCCCCTTTCAATACCAGCGAAGTGCCTGTGGGCCTTCTGAGGAACCAGAGGCCTTTGCTCTCGACTCTTATTCACTACAGGGACAGCTGATGAGTGAAAAAATCCCTTGACTCAAAAGAGATTCATGCTGAGAGCCTCTATTTGAATCCCAACCATGTTACCTTCTACAGCTTTTCAGAGCTCTGGTGGCCGACTCTCGGTCTTTTTTTTAATTTTTGGTGTGGACTGTAAAGCTATCTGCTCCACTTCGAAGTCTGTCTTGCTCATATGTCCCATGGTCCTCACATGCTCAATGGCCGGTGCAGGCGGAGTCCCATACTTCTAATTCATTTTGTAAGTCAGAGGCCTCTTCTGGATTTAATTCCAAGAATGCTGCTTCAGAAGCCGTGCAATACGAGAAAACACCAGAATTGTAAGGCTCGTCTTCAACTTCACGTTGTGAATTTATTTATTTGTTTTTCAGAAAACATTTGCAGAGAAAGGTGAAGCATTTTCTGAAAAGTCACTGGTTGGAATTTAGTTCAGCCCACAGCCAGGTACTGGGGCCAGATTTACTAACTCTTTGCCGGGATTTACTTTCCAACGCAAATACAGTTTTGAGTTGGATACTTCCCCAAAGTAATGTAAAGTTTCACTACACACTGCTTTGCATTACTCTGTATCAAGTGGGCATTCCATGGGCATTCCCAAGAACCACCCAGGGTTTTGACGCAAATCCTTATCTGCAGGCATTCATAGATGGGTATTTGCTCCAAAATCTTACACCTCCTCGAGGCAGGTGTAACAAGGAAAAAAAGAATTCAGGCTTGCCTGCATTAAACAGCACACACACAAAACAGAAAGATTGTTAAAGGATAGTTTCAAGTAAAAAAACGATTCCTTACACAACGCAAATACTCTTGCACTATGGCGCAAGAGTGTGTGCATTGGCGCATGACAGCCTGAAGTGCACCAGCACAGGGAGAGAGGAAAACAGCATTATATCTTATTAATTATATTGTTGTTCTGCTCTCTCCCTTTTTGGAAATCTGGGACTGAGCCTTTTGCCCAAATCACAGCTCATTATTAATGCGTTGTCCCCAATCCATCCTTTGCTTACAAGGGAGCCCATTTAAGCCTCATTCATTTCTCGATTACTTGATTGAGATATGACAGTTATGCAGTGCACAAGCTGGGAAATAGACTTTATAACAAAGGCTGAACAACAAGATGCCTTTACCACAAAGGCATTACAACGACAACGACTTTACAATGCTAGCGTTGAAGCAGATGAACTGCTGAACCTCTTAACTGACACATAAAACCGATTGTGACGCACTTGATAGAAAAGATGACAAACATGCACCAACTGTGCTAAACATATACGTTACAACAAACGAGAAAATCTTGAAGATTCAGTTATGGCATCATAAAAACATGCAGACGGGAGTAAATGTGCTGAGATTTAGTAATTTGAATAACATAGGTTGTACTCTATTAACTAGTATTGGTGAATATTTTTAAACATGATAAAAAAATGTTAAGTGATGAATTCAGAGGACTAAACACTTATGAAACTAATGTTTTGCATATGTGAAATTGTGCACCAAGTGAGAAAGGCGAGAAAACTGCTGCACGTCTACACTAAAACCAATGCTCTGAGATTTTTAGGGAATGATCTTTACTCATGTACTAATGTAGATCACTAGAAATTATATTAATTTATGTTTTACAATAATTTTACACATTGGTACTTCAAAAATGCAGTACTATGTCATAGTCACACGTGTTAATTTCAATGAAACTAAAATGTATGAGTGTAAATAAGTTGAAAGAAATATGGAAGATCCCAAAGAGAGGAATGAAAATTTATATTTCTATTATTTTATAATCTGTCTTTCATAAACCAAATTCAATTTAGGCCTTCATTTTCCTTACTTTGCTTGATTCTGTTCTCTTGGAAAGGCTCCATAAACTTGCAATGTGAAGACAAACTATGTCTGTTGGGAGAGTTCCCATTCGCATTTGAGGACTGCTTGCAATGATTTTACTACTTTGGGATCATCTGGCTGAGGAACTGTCCTCTTGAATTCACTCATGTACTTTTGCAAAAGGACTATTCTTTGGGAGTTATACATACTAACAGCTTAGGTGATGATCACCAATTTTTTGCTATAATACCTGTCTTCTTTATGCTGCATGACAATCACCCTATACGACTGACCAATGGACTGACTGGTCTGAGCATATGAGGTGACCCAGGAGGTGTCATCCTGGAATTTGAGAATTATATTATACATTGCTGTGATGAAAAAGAGACATTTTCTCAGACTTATGCTCTTCATTTTCGACTGAGAGACACCTTATTGGCTTCTTTTTGGAACTTCCTGGCGGACTCTATTTACTTCCTTCAGCTGACATAAGCTATTTCGGACTTCAATCGCTTGTGGGAGAGTACCTTTGAGCTGTCATTGTTCATGTCCCCCACCTATATTTCTCCTGAGCTTTGGTAATTAATGACAATATCCACAATTTGATTTGATTATCTTTCACTCTGAGGCCTTAAATGCCTGATATTGAAGTACTTGCTCCTTTAATAAATCTGATAACAAAACTAACTGTAACTAAATCCTTTTTCTGTCTCTCCATGATTTGTCTCCAATAATTGATGGTGCATTCCAATTAGGTTATTGATGAAGCATGGGATTCTAATCGAGAGATCTCTGGAGTGCAGATACTAATGTTATTTTTCTGCATATGCTTAACTGAATTATTGGTATGTATGATGTTGGTTGACTGAATTTCTTAAGGAAGTTTGGTCTAGCAGTGATAATACTTTACTTGGTTAGCTTAGTTTTGAGAGTTCTATATATGAATCTAGTTAGGGGTTGGAGGTCAGTTACCCAATTCCTGGGCCTCACTCGCTCACTGGATTGGATCTACTAAGCCCCCCCTTTTGGCACAAAGCAGGATCTATCAAAGGACCAAGTAAATGAACCCAAAGTGTAGTGCAAGGAGATAAAGGATTTGATTAGAAAATGGGGCAGTGGCGCTACAGCACTAGCCTTTACAATAAAAGTTTTTGCCTTGAGTATGTCTTTGCCACTGATGCCTTTACAGTGTCAGTGATGTCATACGTGATGTCACTGACCATGTCATGAGTGATGTAATATGGGAGGTGTGAGGTCACAAGCAGTGCATTGCAGTGGCATAAGCTATAGTTAGCTCAGGTAACTATAACTGCTGAATTTCACTGGTTTTGTATGAGTGAAATCTGAGCAAACTATAATGTCACTGTAACCTTTGTTTTTTAAGTGAATTTCTAAGATTAATACTATGTCCTAACTATAAGGTTCCTGTTACCTTTGTTTTTTCAGTGAATTTCAAGTTTTCTCTTAACATTAATTAAGATGCCCTTCGCAATGCATGGTGGAGGGGGAGAATGCAGGGTCTGGCCTGGCATGGTGCTGCATTCACCCAAGCTTGCTGCTCCTGCCCCCCTCCTCCTTGCCTTCCATTGTCAAAGCCTATGCCCCTGCTTCCTCATTACTGCCCTTTGTGGCTGTTGTTCTACCACTGCCCTGCCTGTGTGCCCTGAATAGTCAGTTTGCTGTCCCATCCACCTCCTCTCTATCCTCTGTTGTCTAAGTCCATGCACCAGCCCCTCCCTCCTGTGTTGCATGGGCCAATGTACTCTCACTGCCCTCCATTTAGTTGGATGTCCCTGCCCACTCCTCTTGTCCTCCATTTCCCAATTTTATGCCCCATCATTGCCCTCCTAATTAGCCTCTGTGCTTAGCTTGCTGCCCCCACTCTCCTTTCCCCTGTGTTCCGATGTCTGTGTGCATGCCCCTACTTCGTCCTTTTTGCCCACCATGTTCCATGGACCTGTCATTTCCCCTCCTACCTACTCTGAGTGTTCTGTTTAGATGACACTGCCCCTCAGACCTGCCTGGCATAGTCAGATGACTCCCAATTGTCCCTGCCAGTCCACCCTGTCTGTCTGAGTACCATGCCCCTATCTCTTCCCTCATGTCCTCCATATTCCATGTTGCTGCCACTCCCTTCTGCCCTCCATGCTCTGTTGTGCTGTAACTTCTCCTCCTGCTTGTCCTGCAGGGTCTGTTGTGAAACCCCTTCCCCTGCTCAATCTTGTCCATTTCCAGCCTGGAACCCTCCCTTCTGTCCTCCGTGGTCCTTTCTGCATGCCACTGCTCCCTATCTCTTCCCCACCATGGCCATTCTGCTGCCACTAACTCTCCTGCTTGCCATGCACGGTCTTCTGTACTGCCACAGCCTTTTTCACTGCCCCTTCCACCTGCCTGTTTGGCCAGCTTGCTGCACCTGACCCCCTTCCACCTTCCCACCGTTGTTTGTGTGTATGCCATTATAGTCTCACAGTTGCCGTCCATGATGTGTTATGTTTCCAGTGCCCATCCCGCCTGCCCTTTATGGTCCACTATCTGCTCCTGCTCTGCCTCTTGACCCGTCTTCCATTTTCTATGTACAGGTCCCGATGTCTTTCCTCCTCGCTTGCCTGGTCCAATGCTGCGCCCTTGCCCCCTCCCTCCTGCCCTTCATGATCCGCTATGCTCCAACTGTCTCTCCTGTCTGGCCGGTATAGTCAGCTTGCTGCCCTTGCCTCTTTCCCCTCTTCTCTCAGTTGTCCATGTGCATGGCCCTGTCCCCTCCCTATTGCTTTCCATGGTCCATTGTGCTGCACTGCCATTGCGCTTGCCCTGTGTGGTGTATTGTGCTGCTGCAACCCCTTACAATTGTCTGTACGGTCAGTTTGATGCTTCTGCCCATCTTCCTCCTGGCTGTGTTATCTAAGTCCATGTCCCTAACCCATTCCTCTTGCCCTTCGTGATCAAATGTACCATACTTGCCAACATTTCTAACTTGGTAAGAGGGAGGTTTTGAAAACAAAAAACCTGGGGAATTGATTTTCCCCATTGACTTACATTGAAAAGGGGGATATTTTAACCGGGAGACAGATTTAAAAAAAAAGCCATTTTGGGCTCAAAACCATCAGGAGTCTCCCACCTGAATCGTGTCTGTTGGCATGCATGGTTGTACTGCCATTCCCTCTTCCTTCTGTCCCCAATGATCTGTTATATTGCCACAACCTCTCTTGCCTCTCCTGCCTGGTCGGATTGTTGCCCCTGCCCATCTCTCCGCTGCCCTCCATGGTCCATTGTGCTGCCACTGCCCCTCCCTGCTGCCCCCATGGTCAACTTGATGCTTCTGCACTCTCCTCCATGCCCTCAACTATGTGAGTCCGTGCTTCTGACCGCTGCCTCCCAGCAGTTTTCTAATGAACAACTAGATTGCTAACATTCTATATTTATTACATGTAGTAATGATAAAAAATGAGAGGGTCTTATTCCCATAGAAATTATGATTAGTGCTCTAAAAAACTAAAATAAGGATCTGAGTTCTCAAATAGTGACAAAGCATTTCTTAATTATTTGCCATCTTTGTGTTTTAACCAGTTGATCACTTGACTATATGTTACACTTAGGGGAGAGGATGTGGCGTTACGGTCAGAGCTCCAGACTTTGCAACTGGGGAACCACTTTTGAGTTTCAACATCAGCTCAACATCGTGTGGTTCTGGGCAAATCATTTAATCTTAAAACCAAAATCAATGTGCTCTTGTGTAATATAACTGATGCTCGTGTAAAGCATTCCAAAACCTTAGGGCCAAGTATGGGCTATATGAACTTCAAAAAAGAAAACACTTGTTTTTCACACTTCTGTCATTGGGCTATACCTGGGCTGCATTCGAGTGATATTTGTGCTACATTTTGGCTCTTTTTTCCTCTGGTGGTTATCTTGGGAGACTAATTTGTTATGAAACTCCCTAATTTCCTCATGTACTGCAATATCCTCAGTAGAAAATGCTTTCAGTTTTCCACTTGGATTCCATGATGATGGAGTACTGATGTGCCACATTTTGGCATAAATTAAAAATATTAGTACTCTAGTTGTTCATTAGAATTCTGTAGCAAAACTGCTGACAACCAGGGAGTTAACTGGCATTCTGCTACTGGTGTTGAAAGTACATGTTTCAGTCTGCATGTCAGAATGATTTAAAGAAATAGAAAAGGAAGATATTTTAGAACTCACTTAAAATGTGTCCTAATTTTTCTTTCTACAGCACTAACCATATTCTTTATGAGAAATGGAACCCCCTCATTTTGTTTCTTTCTAAATTAAATGTTTTACGTTTTACCAGTTGATTCAATCATGATGTCTTCATGTGCTCTATACTTTTGTCATATGTAAAGGGGGGGCACCAGTGGCGCAAGGGACTTGTAAATAAGCCCCTTAGTGCTCTGGTTGCTCTTTTGAACATTTTCGGGGGCTGGAGTAGAACACAAGGAAATCGACTGTCAGGCTGCTCCTGTTGGAAGTACACGTTTTTGACCCCCCTTTTTCCATGCACAAATAGAATCAGGAGGACTCTTTTTTGGGAACATTTCGAGAAGATTTGTCAAACGGAGCTAAAATGATAAGCAAATCAAATTGCTTTAGCAGTGGAAACTAGGTCCTGCCTATAACTACCTACAAGATATTTATATACCTATATTTATTTATAATTGTTTATTTATTATATGTATATATAAGGTGGCAAATACATTTTTTTACAGTGTCACATTCCAGTACAGAACCAGAAATTCAGACCCATGGCAGGAGGAATATCTTTAGGTTGTAATTGGGGTGTACTTAGTGTATCATATGTCCTTACAGTTTTCCTTTGCACTCTTGCACTGTGCACTCATCCTGAGGTTCATGAGAGTGCTGTTGCTGTACCATCCGTGTGGGGTTAACCTGCCACTGTTGTAAACGTATCTAGGACCCTATTTAATTATTCCTGATTTATGCCCTTATGTGGTTCTATCAAATTATGTCCTTATAAAGGCATAACAATCATACCCATATTAAGTCATAGCCAATGCAGTCCAAATACGGCAAGGCTACTCCCATAGACTCCTGGAAAGCACAACGCGTTCTTAAACAAACCAAGCCTCCAGCAGCCTGGAATCCCCCCTGCTTCTGTATTGATTTGTCCTAGAACTCCTGGAGTCCTGAAAGAACTGTGAGTTCTTAGTGACGTCTTATGTCCAAACTTACGTCAAACTCGGCACCTTCCAGGTATAAATATACCAGAATCTGCCCTAGCAAAACACACGGTGGTTTGGAGCAGATCGACTATCTACTTGTCCGACGCCCTGTTGAAGCAAGTGCCGAAGGAAGCCGAACCTCCCATTGACGCACTGAGAGAGACGCTGTCTTTTCTCCTGCTGAGAAATCCAGCTCCAGTGTTTCCCTGTCACCCTTGCGGGTTGCTGTGAGATCGAGTCCTGAGACAGAGATACAAGCCCTCCTTCATTCTATAACCTATGTACGGAGCTGATTAGACCCATAGAGAATTCTTGATTCAGATTCTTGGCAGAAACTATCTTAACTCAAACTACAAACTCATTTACTCCTTCCCATGTACTAGGCTTAGGTTAGGTACACCGGGGTAGGCGTATCTTAGAAGCACCAGTTGAGTACGTTTAGTCAACTTTTATCATTGTATGTATTTTATCTGTTTTAAGTATCTTATGGCTTAGAAACCATATAAATGCTTTTACGGTATTATTTCATAATACTCCTTTTACTGTACGCACTTTACTTTATGACAAGTATTGCAATTGTGGCAATTCACTTCTCTTGCATGAGAAAGAAAACTGCTCAATAAATAACCACTTTTATTGAAAACGCCCGTCTTTCTATTTCTCTGCACTCCTGGTGAAACTAAGCATGCACGATTGACTGAGTGAAATAGCTATCTATTGTTTCCGCGACTCTGGAGATATACTCCTTGTTCTAGGGGAGCAAAGTTGTCATGTTTATACGGTTGTCAAAAACTAATCCTTTCTTGTGTACTCGAGAAAGTTTCTAGTGACCTCTGAGCTAGCTGGCATTCATAATTAAGTCTAACATATTCAATAGAGACCTAGTCGACCTCAGTCCTAAGTCTAAACTATCGTTTATGTTATTCCAATGCGCAGAGCCTATTGGGAATATAGGAACTACACTACATGGCGCCCAACGTCTGGTAAGGCGATAATTTAACGCTAGATACTAGAGTAACTCAGTCGTGCTTTTCACACAGACCCTTTTTCCCGTAAAAACTGTCTGGAGTGGGTGAAAGGTTAATATCTACCAGAACTTAGTGGGAGGAAAATCCTATGTATTAGTTTTTGGTTTAGTCAACGTTGAAGGATACAGTGTTCCAAAATATTGTGCACCTAATCTTTGTTTCCTTGAAACTTGTTCTGCAAACTCTCAGTCAGAAAAATGACGGGAAGTGAAGACGAAAGAGATGCTTTGGCAGCTCAACTTTTAGCGGAAGACACAAGTCTCCAACAAAAGGACCCAGATGTAATACTCATCCCGGTAAATATAAGGAAAACCTTAACTATGAAACTTGTAGAAAATGGAGTATCAACAAGAGGTGGTACAGTAATATTTGTGGTAGAGGCACATGAATATCGGCAGACAGAGGTATTCTATTCGTGGATACATTTTCCAGCAGCAAATGCTGTAACATGCGAGTTCCACTACCACAAAATAGAGGAATCTCCAGAGGAATACGTCCCTTTCGAGGACGTTGAAATTCCACTAACTTACCAAGAGCATGAGCTCTGGTTTAATGGTGCCCTAAAACATCAAAATCACATTACCAGGCTCGGTCCACTTGGTAGACCAGGAGCCACATGGCCGGTTCTAGCCAGCTATACGCCACATCCTGACATTGAAGGAATGTCAAGCGGAGAACTTTTAGTTCAGCTAAAACAATTATTTAAAATACATAGACAATTGGTCCAATATGTCATGCGGACTTTAACAGTCCAACCAGCAATAAAAATTCCACAGCACGCCCCTCACCAGGGAAACACAAATAAAATTACACCACAGACTATATAATCAGTCATTGGCAAATTACCCGCAAAACGGGAACAAATTCCGTTCTGGTTAGCTCAGAAAATTACTCAAATAGAGGCTGTATTCCCTGATAGTACACCTCATGAAAACCACAGAATTCGGACAATCTGTCTACCAATGAGGATCGCACCACATGTGGAGGACTGTGACACTTGGGGAACAGTCTTTGCTTCAATATACATAAAAACACATGGTTTTCCGTCTATGGCGGTTATACCAGACGTACTAAGACAGATTCAAAATGAATATGGTCCAGAGCCTGCTTTAAATCTAGGTATGAAGTTACTGAAAGACTTTAAGCAAGTTTCGGCTATACTACTAGCCAACATAAAAGGCTTAGCAGCATCTGTGGCGATCCGCCAAAAATTGAAAGAAACAGATATAGCAGAAAAACCTTTTGAACTTGCCAGAATAATTGAAAAATCCTATGAAGAACTAGGTAGAGATAGTTTGGGTGGGAAACCACTAAAACAACAACTAACTGAAAATCATGAGAAAACCTTTATTAAGAATAATCTCATTACTCCAAAAAAGAAGTGGAGGGTAATAAACAAACTACCCCCAGAGAAAAACAGTTTCAATCCAGAGGAAAGTCCCCTCAACGGAGAGATAGATCTCCAGAACGGGGGGGCAGGTCTCCACAAAGGGAGCCCTCTGAAAAAAGATACAACCTTAGAAATAGGGACAATTTAAGAAAACCTGACAGATATCAAGATATTGATACACGTCCCTCTCGATCTTTTCAGACTTCCTCACAGAAATCGGAAAAAAGAGGACGGTTAGAACATAAAGAAGAGCGCATCAAGTCCAAAGACAAGGAACCTGCTCATCAAAGTAAAAAATTACAATTTCCCGAAAAGAAGGTAGCTAGTATTAAAATAAAACATGCCGAGGATTCTGAGAACACAACTCAAGAATGGAGAATGGGCCCAAACAATGCTAGACAGCGCAGCAGAAGTGACCATAGCTCACAAGATCCTGATGAATCTTCTGGAGACAGTGGACACGAATGAATACATTCAAGTGGAAACTGCAGACACCAGAGTTAGTGTACCCCATAAATGATATGAAATAACATTACGTATAGAGGGGGACAAAACTAGGAAAATAAGAGGTCTCTTTTGGGAGAATCTACCTAAAGGCTATGATAACCTTCTAGCAGAAAAAGACTGGCCACCAGAGTTTGTCAGGGAATGCCCACACGGCGAAGAAATGATTATGCCTGCCTTCTCAAATCACATTCCAATTCATAAAAAATACACATATGCTAGACAATGGGCAGTGGCCCAAGCCCCTGCATTATATAAAAATCATGAAGGATGGGATGAGGATTCTCCTCACCATAACATTCAGTTAAAAAATCAACCTACTGCACAGAGGCAGTATCCTGTTAAGCAAGAAGCTAAAAAACAAGTCAGGGAGATCTTAGATCAACTTGAATACCAGGGGGTGATTGAAACATGCACCTCACAAATGAACGGGAAACATCCTTTACAACGCAACTTTTACCACGCAGTGCCTTTACGACGCAACTTTTACAACGCAAACCATTACAACGCATTGCGCATGGGGGCGCTCTAGGATAGGGAATAAGTTTAATTTACTATCCAACACCTTCCCTAGTGTCCATGGGGACTGGAGTTGGAATAGTAAATTAAACTATTCACTACCCAGCACCCCAAAGCGCTATGCGTTGTAAAGGTTTGCGTTGTAAAAACCGCGTTGTAAAGGCATGCGTGGCAAAAGTATGCGTTGTAATGTCATACATCCCAAATGAACAGTCCTTTGTTTCCTGTCTCCAAACCAGACGATTCATATTGTCTAGTTTTGGACTACAGACACCTAAACTCTTGTTGCAAAACATTTGCAGTATAAAATTCACACAGTGCAGCACTAATGAATAATATCGTGCGCACAAAATATAAAACGACATTAGATATTTCAAATGGTTTCTTCTGTCAAAACATTGCACCAGAAAGCAGGTATTTGACCGCTTTCTCAAGTATGGGGGCTCAAAGGCAATTTTGTCGTCTCCCACAAGGATTCAAGAACAGCCTAGGATTATTTTCAGCCAGGGTAACAGAGTTACTACAAATGTATGATGATGAGACATTATCTTATGTCGATGACATCTATCTTACAGACGATGAACTGGAGACACACTTGAAAAGAGTGAACACCATTATACTTGGGTTCGCATCTGAAGGGTACAAATTCAACTTTAAAAAATCACGAATTTCCCACCTAACTGTGCTAATTTTAGGATATGAATTATCAAGTGAAGGCAAAAGCCTAGCAGACAACTTCTTAGAGAAGTGTGCAGTACTCCAAGCTCCAAAAACACTGAAAAACTTACAATCAATTCTAGGTTTCCTGAATTTCGGAAGAACTTACATTCTAAACTATGCGGAGAGGGTTAAACCTCTCTACGAATTAATAAAACCTGATTTCAAACGAATTAATTGGACTCAGAAACACACAAAAATGTTACGATCATTACAAACAGACATGTTAACTAAAACAAAACTGCAAACACGCGCAAACGAACGCAACCTTGTAATCTGAGTCATCCAGGAAGATGCGGATTCACGTACCTGACCTCTAATGAGGGAGAAACGGTACCAATAGCTTATAAATCACACTTGTACACACAAGCTGAAATGAAATTCAGTTCTACTGAAAAAATTCTGACTGCGGTTCAAACTGCAGTAGCAAAAGAAAAAGCCCTAGCTCAAAGGAAGAGCATATCTGTCTTAACAGCAGTATCAGCCCTTGAGGCAGTAACAAGACCGAGCATTCCAAATGCTCTGGCATTAGATCCAGAATGGATCCAATGGGTTATTTATCTTGCTGCAACAGACGTGATACACGCATTTTATCCCAAAAGGAAAAAACTAAAACATCTAGAATATGAACATGAATGTCCTCTGCCGATCGAAATTCTGCATCTCGAACAGTACGCCTGTGTAATCTACACAGACGCATGTGCACAACACTACGTTGTGGATAAACAAGTTTACAATGCAGCATGCGCGATTGTTAAAGGTCATTGGCGCATAGGTAAATTCAGACCAATGGTCACTAAAACTGAATCACCCAGAAACTTTACAGCTCAGCGAGCTGAACTAAAAGCTTTAAAAATGGCGCTTGAGAATGCCGATCGCGAATTCCCCACACTAATACTGTGCGACTCGCATTTCTGCGTCCAGTCTTACAATAATTTCATGCAGCCCTGGATTGAAAACGGTTACAAAGATGAGACAGGTGTCACAGTCAAGCATAAAATGCTTTGGGAACAAGTAGTTCTTTTACAGAAAGAACTACAAAAGACTCTTGTGATACATACGAAGAGTCTTTGACGTGATGGCGTTCATGTTGCAGGGAGTTCATTGGCTAACAGAGCCACAATGGCAGCTGTTCAACCGGCTTCCGTAGCTACAAAAAAGCGTTCTAAAAAACAAATAGATGGAGAAACCATGCTGGCAGTAAAAGCCTCATTAAAAGGCGACTATGCGTCATTACCCCTAAAATATCCACTCAATAATACATACATAATTGATGCGAACTCTGTTCCTTTTGCTCGAATCCCTGGAGTGGAGGACAGAGTAATTCCAAACACGAACCGGAGGGCTTACTTGATTCAAGAAGCACACATGGGAATGGGTCTGAGGCACCAAGAGATCTTGAAATCTCTAATAGAATTGCAATCACAATACTGGTGGCCGGGGATAAGCGTGCATGTTTATAACTTTGCATTAGATTGTCGGGACTGCAACAGAGATCGCAGTTATGAACCAGACCAGATACCAGCCCAGACACTACTGTTAGACAGCATTAGGCTATCTACACGCAGATATCCACACGGAAAGAAGCAATTCCATAAATATTAAGACGAGATTCATTTGGATGTGGCCCCAGCACTCGGCTGACGCTAGAACTGTTATAAAAGATTTGCAAGTCTTTATCGGCACATACGCAATTGGCATGCTACACTCTGACCAGGGTCCTGCGTTTAGCTCTCGAGCTTACAAGGAGGCCATGGCCAGCTTGGGCATTGCATTGCGGTACTCTAGTCCATTCCATCCTGAGGGAAATGCGGTAGTGGAGAGAAAAAACCGTGACATAAAGCAATCTATAACAGCAAGGGTATTAGGTTCGGGTGATAGGTGGGTCAAACATCTAATAAGTGTCCAACGTAGTCTTAATAATCTGCCAAGAAATTCTCTGGGTGGAATCACTCCATATGAACTTTTGTTTGGTACAAGAATGATAATCAAAGATCTCGATTGTCAGACTTCAGTGGTAGAACAAAAAACCTTTGATATCAAAGATCGTTTGGCTGTTTTACAGGACTTAAATGAAACAAGAAGAAGTCTAAGCAACACAAAGCTAAAGACAACGGCCACTGAAGAAAAAGCACCTGTCCCAGCAAGACCTGTCTGGATTCCAAAGATTGGGGATCTGGTCAGAGAAAAGATCGCGGTAAAGAAGGAATTTGGGCCTTCTTACAGAAAAGCAGTAACTGTCTTAGCAATCAGCGGAACAAGATCAGTAGTACTACCGCCCCTTGCTGGTAAAAAGGAGAACAGAATTGTCTCAATCGACCTGGTAAAACCACAATCATGTGGCAATAATAAGTAGTAGGCCCAGTGGACTCCCAAGAAGTAGCAGAAGACCAAACCTGGCTACAATCCAAGAGGTTCAAACTGAGAGACTAATCACATTTGATAAACCTGCAGTGAATAAAAAAGGACTATGCAACAATGCCATGGAACTTATGCCTCTTGAAACCCAAATTGCAACAGTTCGTCAAGAAACACCTGTCTACAATGATGTAGCCTCTGACCATACAAATCCAAAGATTAATGAAAATCCGGAAGCTATTCCAACAATTGACAGAACTGCATCTGGCTACTTCATGAATTTCGTTGACTTTTCTGAGGATCCAAGTGAACATGAAGACAAGCCAGCAAACAAAACTTTCAAAGACAAAATTACAGAACTCTTTGATCAACTTGGAGAAACATATCTGATTTCACCATGGATTGAATTGTGGATTGTGTTAGGTGTACTTTTCCTCCTGCTCTGGCTCATTTTGGTTTTAAGCTTGGGAAGAATGATTGATGGAAAATACAGTACAATGGACACAGCAAGTCAGAACATCAACTTGGTTCTAAAACCTCACAGATCTTCTCACATCGAAAAAGGAGAACTGTCATCAGTGAACATCACAGCCATTCCTATACCTGGTGGTGTAGCATGGGACGCAACTGTTTAGGACATCTATGGCCCGGTTGAACTCTTGAAATATCTACATCAGTTCAAGGTTTCTTTAAGTGACTTTGTATCACCTAGCACTTTCTCTGATGATTGGGACTTTGAAAGTGTTAACAAATAATGTCAGATTTAGAAATGTCAGCAAAATATACAGAACATGATTATTTAGAAGGTTCATCAGTTTATGAAGAAATGTATTGCTTTAATCATTATGGGCATCACTATTTGCATAAATCTGCTAATCCTAGAAATGTTTTTAATTATAATCAATGGGAGCATTGTGCAACACCGCCAAAAGACAGTTCGAAAACATTTTATGAAAAATTCCCATACTTCTCAGGGTTTAATAACACTGATCCAGAAACGTTTTATTTTAAAATTATGAATAAGACAGGAATGAAAAACATGTTGATAAATACTAAACTGATTTATTCTGAAAATTTTTATGAAAAAATGTCTACATTTGGTTTGAATTTTGGAAAAACAACATTGAGACTAAAACAGTCTGGGGTACAAAAGACTGGCACGTACAAGGTTTAGAATCATTATTCAGAGCCTGCATGATCCCAGAACAAATAATGTTCCTGAATGACACCATTCAACAAACAACCTGTCTTGGCCTAGCCAAGATAAAAGACTTAAACAAACCGTCTATTCCAAAGTCCATACCTGATGGTAATAACACTACAGATGTGGAGATAGACGTATCCCATATTTTACACCAAAACAGAACAATTACTGATTGGAAAAAATGGTTGATCTGGCCCACAGACACTAATAACTGTCAAGATAGATTCCTGAACAAAACACAGGGGTTCAAACAGAACAGGCCAGACCCAAGATATTCCCAGAGACAACATCCAGGGATAATAACAACATACAGTGTAGGAAAACTATGCCTTGAATGGCTACAGAAATCCACACTACCTGAAATTTAGCAACACTTGACTTTACTTAAAGAAGGTGCTGACTTGCGAGATTTCTTAATGGGACCTCGCAAACAGCGTCAAAAACATTTCATATACACCGGTATATATGCTGCTTACAACGAAGCTTGGAAAGTAACGCAAATTGAAACTGCTGAAAAAATACGAGAAATTGATCGTATTAATTTGGAAAAATCACTGTCAGTAGTGGACAATGGGTTAACGACTCTGTCCTCCAGAATTTATTCACTGGACAGCATTGTATCATCTTCTATTGATATAATAGAACAGGATATGCTAATGTTACAACATGGCCAGTCACAATTACGTTCTATTGTACAGTTAGGCTAGACGTTACAAAATCTCCGTTCAGGCTACGTGCCATGGCGTCTAATCAACACAACGTCAATATTTTCTATCTTTAACCTTACAGATAAACAAATTTCTTTGGCATAAAAAGGAGCAGACTATATGGTGCTGAGCATTGAAAAACTAGAAAGATTGCCATTGACAATCTCCTAAAGACCTGTCATTGAATGGAGAATACATGGCACCATTACTATTCCGATAACGACTTTTCAGTTTCAATATATCCAAAAGCATATACCAGCAGGCCTGTATGAAAGGTTGGGTAAAGGGTACATCAAGTCAACCAGGAATTTACCTTATACACATAGATGTTATAGTGAAGGGAAAAAAGAGATATTTCTTAGTGGTAACAACTGTAAAAATTCACTAAGCGGTACGCTTCTGTGTCAAGGTATTAACATGCATGGAGCCTGCGAAGGTTCATCAAATAACCTTTCATGTCACCTGCACGGCACCCCTGCTACACAGATAGAGCCTTCTTTCAGACAACTTTCCAACGGCAGTTACATTATAATAAGTGACCACAGAAGTTGTGGCATGGTGCCACGAACGGCCTTTCTCGTGAGTGTTACTTCCAGGGTCACTTGCTGTATGCAAGTATTGTATCCAAACAGCAAACCAGACAAGGAGGCAGCAATATGGCCTTCCCTGAATATCTCTTCTATTCGAATTGATACTTTAAGCAGAATGAAGTCTATTCTTTTACAAACAAATGTGCCTTTAACCTCGTCTAGAGAAACGTATGATCTGCAAGTTGCAAGGACAGCAGCAGAGATACATGCATTATTATCAACAAATTGCCCCGTGCATTTCGTAGAAATGTTAAGTCAAATCTGAAAAATGTCAGATACCAGTGGCATCGCACATGTATTTAAGACAATTTTTTCGGGACTGTTAGCAACCTTTGAAGCAGTCCTGAGCATCTTCCCGAATTTTGTGCACTCTGTGTTCGGCGGCCTGCCTCTCATCTTGGGACTCGTAGCATGAATCTTATTTTTGTTCCTTCTGCTCCGATATGGCAAGTCAAGTCACAGACAAAACTCAGGCTACAATGGAAGACACGATCCTAGCAATGCGATACCGAGAGCGGATTACTAAAGTCCTCAGCTTGGCTAAGAGATCTGAATACTACCTGGTTTCTTTCACTCAGACCAATCTGGCAAGATTGCATCCTACCTGTTCTACGATGCCTGCTCTGCGGAGAAGAATGCGTGTTAGACGTCTGTCTCACACTCCCATCAGCAGTACCTATGGATATCGATACTTTGCTTGGTTCGGTAACGGCTCATGCAACGTGCTGTCCCCAGCGGCTACCTATTCTGATGACGGCATTCGTTGAGACCTCACCATTACGATTAGGTGGCGGTGAGGTACGAGATGAAAGCTACACACAGGTACAACCTTCTGTGACCATTGCTGATCTAGACACCGATGACGGGAATGCTTCTCACATATGCACTATTTCTACTTTTTCTGACTTGGTCCAACTTTCACTTACTGTTGTAGACGAATTCTTTGCTAACCTATCTGAGTTAATGTTCTCTCCTAACAACGAGAATAACTTTTGAAAAGACGAGCACACAGCGTTCCCTGAACTCTGAATTCAGCCTTCAGTTTTGATAAACAGAACTTCTAAAAAAACTTTGGAACTATTTTTTTCTCTGAAAGCAAAATTATTTACTTTTTTTTGGCACATGATACTCTGCTTAAAGTAGAACTATTCTTAGAGAACAAGATTTCTATTTTTGAAACTCTAGAGACAATATTTTGACTTAGCCTCTAGCACATGTACAGTCTTGTAAAAATATGTGATGAAATGGTCTCGACCTTCTCTTCTGTATTAAGAGCCATTTCATGAATGTAAATTTCATGCTTCATTCAGCCAATATTTCAATGTACTATATATGCATTTTCTGAATGATACCACTGCTTGAAAACGTACAGTATAATACACATTTTTCGTGTATATACCGTTTCAAATACATTTTATGTATTTTGGGGTGGGATAGAAAACACATGCATAGAAATGTTTAAAAATTGCTTAGTATTTAGTAATGATGGACATTATACGTGGAGTGGGTGTTGTAAACGTATCTAGGACCCTATTTAATTATTCCTGATTTATGCCCTTATGTGGTTATATCAAATTATGTCCTTATAAAGGCATAAGAATCATACCCATATTAAGTCATAGCCAATGCAGTCCAAATACGGCAAGGCTACTCCCATAGACTCCTAGAAAGCACACCGCGTTCTTAAACAAACCAAGCCTCCAGCAGCCCGGGAATCCCCCCTGCTTCTGTATTGATTTGTCCTAGAACTCCTGGAGTCCTGAAAGAACTGCGAGTTCTTAGTGACGTCTTATGTCCAACCTTACGTCAAAGTCGGCACCTTCCAGGTATAAATATACCAGCATCTACCCTAGCAAAACACACGGTGGTTTGGAGCAGATCGACTATCTACTTGCCCGACGCCCTGCTGAAGCAAGTGCCGAAGGAAGCCGACCCTCCCATTGACGCACTGAGAGAGACGCTGTCTTTTCTCCTGCCAAGAAATCCAGCTCCATTGTTTCCCTGTCACCCTTGCGGGTTGCTGGGAGATCGAGTCCTGAGGGAGAAATACAAGACCTCCTTCATTCTATAGCCAAGGTACGGAGCTGATTAGACCCTTAGAGAATTCTTGATTCAGATTCTTGGCAGAAACTATCTTAACTCAAACTACAAACTCATTTACTCCTTCCCATGTACTAGGCTTAGGTTAGGTACACCGGGGTAGGCGTATTTTAGAAGCACCAGTTGAGTACGTTTAGTCGACTTTTATCATTGTATGTATTTTATCCGTTTTAAGTATCTTTTGGCTTAGAAACCATATAAATGCTTTTACAGTATTATTTCATAATACTCCTTTTACTGTACGCACTTTACTTTATGACAAGTATTGCAATTGTGGCAATTCACTTCTCTTGCATGAGAAAGAAGACTGCTCAATAAATAACCACGTTTATTGAAAACGACCGTCTCTCTATTTCTCTGCACTCCTGGTGAAACTAAGCATGCACGATTGACTGAGTGAAATAGCTATCTATTATTTCCGCGACTCTGGAGATATACTCCTTGTTCTAGGGGAGCAAAGTTGTCATGTTTATGCGGTTGTCAGAAACTAATCCCTTCTTGTGTACTCGAGAAAGTTTCTAGTGACCTATGAGCTAGCTGGCATTCATAATTAAGTCTAACATATTCAATAGAGAATTCGTCGACCTCAGTCCTACGTCTAAACTATCGTTTATGTTATTCCAATGCGCAGAGTCCATTGGGAATATAGGAACTACACTACACCACTAGGGCATTTCCAAACTACTATAGTGATTTAAAAATGCATGATCCCTCAATACACAATGCATGTTTTCACCACTATGGCTTTGAACGTTGTGACCAAATGTGATGCAGTGCGCGCAACGAAATTCGTTTTATTTATTTAAATGTTTACTTACCTGTAAAACTCCGTAATCCATACATTATTTCCCCCCACACAGCCCCTCCTCCTGCCCACGTCACCGCCCTTCAGAAACACCTACTGCCGACCGCTACTGATATAATATTAAACCTAAAATAATGTAATTAGTTTAGCATTATTTACTATGAGGTTTTAATTTAAAACCTTACCTTCATTATTTTCTGTGGACTTGTGTTGCAGTACCTGTGAGAGGCCCGGAGTGGTGCTAAAATGAATCCAAGGCTGGGATGGAGTACATTTACAACAGTTTAGAGGCGTTTTGGGCTGCATCAATTTTGGAAGTGGAGTTTGTAAATAGCAGCAAGACACTCTTTTGGGGATGAGTGTTTATATTCACATGGCCCTCCCTAATGCTTTCTAACACCTCTCTAAACCCCTCCTTACTGCCCCCCCCTTATTCTGTCCTAAGCGTCTTCTGTTTTGCAGCATGTATTCCCCATTATCCAACCACATTTACAACAAAAACATATACTTGCATGTGGGGAGATCCTATCCATTTGGCAGAGATCTCTGCAAAGAAAAGATAGGATAGGCAAAGACTGGTAGATTAGTGAATAGCACTTTCTAGTATGCCAGTAGTACTACTTCATGTACTACAAATTGTAGTTCATGAATAGGCCCAGTTAGTCATCAGGAGTATGAAAAGATGCAATTAGGTCGAGGTGAATATGAACTCTGTCCTTGTCTTTGCCCAATATATCTTTTGTGACTGTCAGAGTCCTCAGAGAAACTGACCACCATAAGCATGCCTCACCAGTCAAACAGGGCCATCTGTGTGTGGGCAGCCTGTCATTGGACTGGCAGCCCCAGCCACTGAGGGACATCAAATAATTGAGCGTGCTGGATTGAGGCGATTGCTTATCTTTCTGTAAGTTAGTGGAAGGATGGGTCTAACACAGGGCATGATTCACATAAGAAAATGTACACGTTTGTGTACCTTTACGTTTCTTTTACATGCACAAACTACACGTTAATAGTAAGTTTATGACTGTGGAGATTCTGCAGTCCCTCCAACCCAACCAGATCTCCTGTAACCAGAAACGCCAAGAAATAACTCCAGGTCAGACCATGTTTCCTCTAGAAGGAAAAAAAACAAACCTAGACAACAGTAATACATTTGAGACGCACATCCTTCGTGTACCTGCTGCATTCATATGTAGTGTGTAAATGGAATATGGTTCTCCTTCCTCAGATAGGAATTGATTATGGTTGGCGAATTCCCGGCTACAGAAAAAGAGCCTTGGAAAATAACGGTCACTGTTTCTACGATTTAAAAATCAAATATTCTTTAATGTATTTTTTTGAGATTGCGCGCTCTTCTTGTGTCAAAGGTAAACGATACTTCGCCCAACCCTTAGGAAACACACGTAATGAAGCATTTAAAGTTGGCTAATTCAATCAATATGAGACTCGTTGTAATTGTTTTATATGTCTTGATTAATTGGAATATTATTAATTTCCATATTATGTTAGCATGTTAAAGTGACTTGTTTGGGAATCTTATTTCTATCTAAAATGATTCTTCGAAAAACAAATCCTATTTATTTAAATATGTAGTGTATAGTTTTACATTGTGACTAATACTCTAGCTAAATAGCAAAGCAGACAGAATATTACCAGTTAAATGCCAGCTCAGCACTCATCCATGATACTTAGTCCATTTGTGGCACCCACATGAGGGGTATGAGTCCTGAGGGGCTCCCTAGCAACCTTACCCTCCATTAACCCTTTCTTCCAGAAATGAACAGTATTCAGCCGCTCTGCGAGCCAGCATAAATGTGCCTTACCAGAGCACTGAAGAGCATGTCGGCGCTTGAAGTTAATGTGTACAGATGTTTATGCAGTGCAGAAATGGCCCTTTTCCATTTCCTTTTTAGAGAACGGAAAACTGGTCGCTTTCGGTAGTACTAGAGTGTGTCATGACAGACTATCTTTCTAAGTGATGATTATGTCTTTGCTCAAACGGCATAGCCAAACTGACAAGAAGCATTACTGCATAGACTTGAAACTGTGGAGGGATAGGATGAAGGTGAAAAGTGAAATATTTCACTTTTCACAATACTACAATATTTATAATATACTTAATGGATCTGCAATTTACGCTGGAGTTTCAGGGCTGAGCACGTGTGGGCAGAGGGTTCCTTCTTTGGATACCTTAAAGGAATCATTTCCTGCAATATTCCATTGACCCATTGCCCTGAAGAAAATATTTCCATTTCCGTGTAGCATATGAATAATGCACAAAGTATTTCCCAAGTAATCAAAACAAATTGCTGAAAAAGTGAATTTTATGCATGTGTCATACAATGTGTGTGTGTGTGTGCTTGGTGTACATGGAAGGTAATAAATCTAGCATAATCTATGCAGTCATAGCGCGCCTTAATATTTTATATTGTAACTCTACCTTCATAAGCTAATGCAGGGCTTTGAATTGCTTCAATATTTAATGTGATGATGTTGCAATTCACTCTATTCATGACAGATGTGGATGATAGGTGGTTTTTCAATGCTGTTTTGGTTGTAAACTGAAAATCAATGCACCCAACAGGATTTACTTCTAGTTCGCCGGTTTTTGTATTTTGTAATTGAAAAGGTTAGGTTATCCTCTTGACAGAACTTGTAGAGAAAGTAGGGCGCAGCCTGGGTACTCCATGCTTCCCATCTCACCCATTCATTCCTCTGTTGCTCCTCCGCCCCTCCTGGTTTGTTTTTTATTAATTAGTTTCTCCCGCAATTGCCCTGGTTGACTTCTACACCACCTGCTCTTCCATTCAGTGGCGGCTGAAAGTGGTCCACCGTAAAGGTCTGGTAAGACTTTTAATTAATTAGTGGTGTGGGCAAGCTTAATGGACAAACGTAGGGTCCAGGCTGGATCCTCCTCCAGAGAATAAAATTGAGAAAAAGATTGGCAAATGGTGCATTTTAAAGCAAGTTCATTTAGTGATAAAGCAAGGCAGATGAAGCAGTGGGAACATATCATTTGAAATATTAAACACATAAAGAACTGCCCAATATCTTACTGTATTAAGATGTTCAACAGTTACTGTAATGTGCAAATTATACAATGCAAAAACTTCAGCTCTTTGAAGCTTGTGCTTGCCCAGTGTCTTGCACTACATGTGGCATCAACTTGGGGAAAAAATGCTCTAACCAAGCTTTGGGAAGGACCCACAGCTGCTGATTGCAATTAGTCATATAGAAATATATAAAGACAGGTCTTTAAGAGGGATGAAAAATGTGGGGACTCTCTAAAAGGGACCACATAAAATACATTTCTGTGACTCCCATAGTGTGCTACCTGACCAGTATTTTGGTTTCTCTCTGAGATGTAATTGCATCCAGATATATAACACAATTGACCTACACCTAAAACCTGTCAGTATGGTTGGCTTAGTAAATGTTTGTTAGTTGTTTAACATAAATGAGTAACAACAAGGATTTGTTATAAATAATTAACCTTCAAAATGTTTATATTCTGAAATTTCAATAGTATTGAGGCATGTGGAAGGAGTTTTGGCTTTCAGTTATATGCGTTTTATGTTAGATATATATGTCCTTTTTCTCTACACATCTCATCCATCTGCGCATCTTCGACCACCTCTCTTTCCTCTTCAGCACCCTCTTGTCACTCTTCCATGAATGCCCTTCAACACTTTCAAACATACAATGCACTCTCTCAGGTTTCAAGTCTTTATTTCGATTTTTATCAAATCATAAAAGACACATTATAAAGTCAATAATTATCTATCAGACAAGATTTTAAGCAAAAAAGACTGTTTAAAAATGAATAAAACAAACATCACTAATCAGAAACTAAGCACATTTAGAACCAACTAATAAAAACAAAATAAGATAAGTATGACAAGCATTAAATATCAATTAAAAAGAAACCCGTATTAAAAGAAAACACAAGTTATTTTTAGAAATTCATAACAGTTCAAATGGAGTAACAGTGAACCAATACTTGCTTAGTGTTCAGAGTACACGAATTGGATGGAACTGATAACCAATGATTAAAACGGGTGCATATTCAATCAATTAACAGAACAATGGAAGTGGATCGCAGGGGCTATGACATATGTTTTAGCCTTAGAAGCCAGGCCCAGCCCAGATATTTTGCCAAACATACAACAAAGAGTTCGGAGGTGTTGGTCTTTAGCACCCAAATTGCATCTGCAGATGTTTTAAATGGCAAGCTTTGGAACTGTGGTTTTAACCATTTCTTGCGGGGTGCAGCATATCTAGGACAGGCAAAAAGAAAATGTCCTTCTGATTCATTATGACCTGGACAACATTTACAGTCGGTTGAAGACCCAGTAGACCATTTGTATGAAAAAGAGTTTAGAGGCAGAGACCCCACTCTAAATTGATGAAACAGTTTTTTGTCTAACGGTCTAGTTATTACATCCCAATAGGACTCTCGCAATAGGTCAAGTTTGAATCTTAAAAACCTGCCTGTAAGACTGTTATTACTAGAGAATACAGCTCTTTTTAAACGAATCGAGGCCCAGTACAGGGATTTAAACTCGTGTTTAGACGGAAAAACATTGGATTGAGGGGATAACCAAAGATTTTCTAAGCCCATATCAATGAGGATGGTTTTTACAGCAGAGAACCAGGGAATTTTCCCGGATCCGGTAATGGACCTAACTTCTGTCAATTCTCGTGCAAAAAGAGACAGGTCTGGGGACGTCCATATACGTCTCCACAAAGCCACCAACCTGAATCTAGCCATCTCGTTGATCGGGGGGCACCCTAGGTCCAGACAGAGGGGGATGGAGGGGGTCGACTGAGGAAGACCTACTAGGTTACGAAGGAACTTACATTGGGTTATGAATAAGTTGCGCAGGTCCATATACCCCCAAAGATCGGCGCCATAAAGAATGGCGGTGGAGATTTTAGCATCATAGATCCTGAGGGCAGGGAGGACCCGTTTAGTGGTCGATTCTCTTTGCTCTTTTATAAGGCAGCCAGTCAACCTTGCAAATTTGAGATGTTGGATATTGATTTGGTCTTTCCATCTCAAACGGCTGTCAAGGGTAACCCCCAAGACGGTCATGGAATCTACTTGCTCCAGGTTTACACCGTTCAACCTCACAGAACTGCGAACTAGGTGGTTTTTTGTGAAGACCATAAACTTCGTTTTCCCCACGTTTACCGCCAAATTGTTAATGATACAATACTTCTCGAAGCCCGCTGGAGACCGCTACGTGTTCTTGAGAGAAGTAAGGTATCGTCGGCGAAGATGAGAAGGGGGAATCTCATCCCAGCCAACATCGGTGCGTCAGTGGGGGAATCCATGAAGAATTTGACAACTTGGTCAATAAAGAGAAGGAAAAGAGTTGGGGCCAGGACACACCCCTGACGGACACCTCGGGTTACGGGAAATGTTTCCGTCACCTGTCCCTGACTGCCCCACCTTACTCTAGCGTAGTTGTCCTCATGGAGTCTAATAATGAGGTCTAGTAATTCCGGAGGACATCCTAACTTGGCCAACACACCCCACAGTTTGTCCCTTGGTACCAGATCGAAGGCGGACTTCAGATCGATGAATGCAGCAAAGATGGTACCGCCGCCGAGCCAGACCACCTTCCAATAGATCAGGCAGAGTCTAAACACCTGATCTATGGTGCTTATTCCCGATCTGAAGCCCGCCTGCATGGGGGATAGAATGCTCTCTAATTCGATCCAGCCCTGGACCCGCCCCAAAACCATACGAGCTATGATTTTCTGTATAGAATCAATCAAACTGATGGGGCGGTAGTTCCCTGGTGTGGACTTGTCGCCCTTTTTGTGAATCGGGATTATCTCGGCTCCCTTCCATGATTTTGGGACTGTGGCTCCGTGAGCTAGGGAGTTAGCTATCATGGTAATATACGGGAGCCACAAGCCGGGATTGGATTTAAATAGATCCGCCGGTATCAAATCCATACCAGGAGCTTTCCCTCGGGAGGTCAGTGCCAGCTCGGCCTCAGCCACTGTGAAGATTAATTTTTCCCCGTGAGAACTCGACGGGGATGTCCTACCCGAGGGGTTTATAACTTTAGGGTCATCTGCTCTGAATTGGGCAGAGTAGAATGAAACCCATTTATCAAGGGGCACATTATTAGCCGGGGTGGAGGAGTCCGGGTTATTCCCCCATTTGACTATGTCCCAGAACTTTTTTTGATTATTTGAGATGGACGCTTCTAGAAGATCAGAACAAAACCTATCTTCCCACTCCCGTTTAGATTCTCGGAGGGTTTTCCTATAATGGAGCCTGGCCGCCTGGACTGCGACCATGTCCCGTGATTTAATGGATGTAATGAGAGCCGAATGTGCCTCCCTGCATTTTTTATTATACCATTTCTGTGGCAAGGGATTAGATTTAATGGAAGCACTTCGGCACGGGCGGGAAAGTAGAGATTTTAACTGATTGAAGCATCTAGTGTGAAGAATCATAATGTTATTACCCAGTCCCGAATTAGACCCCATCAAATCAATTTTCAACATCTCATTAAAGGCATTATTGGCCACTGAATTAACACTGTTCCCTAAAGCTTTATCCTCCATGACCCGTGGCCATTTCAGTCTCCTCCTGTCGTTGGTTAGAATAACATCCCCTGTTTGAGTAGTAGTAGGCTCCTCTTGTCTCTTTAGGCCTGGCAGAATCAGTGATAATGACAGCGGGTTGTGGTCGCTTTCCGGGCGCTCTAGTACTGCCATGTCAATTAATAAAGGCCAATGTTCTATATTTAACAGGATATAGTCGATACGGCTTTGTCTCTGCCCACTGTCAAAGGTACAATTGGCCTCTTTGTCCGAGTTTGTGCGGCCGTTACATGCACGAAACCCCCTATTGAGGCAAAATGCCATCCAGGACACTGCCGCCTCTGTGACTTTTACCCTCTTGACCGCTTTTAGATCGGGAATGTCCCAAGCAGCATCCTCAGCCATGCTCCAACTGTCCCCCATGTCGAACAAAGGCTCTATGGTGCAGTTTAGATCTCCTGCTAGGATGGTAAAATTCCCACTGCCTATTTCAGAGATTCTATAGTCAATGATGCTCAACAATGGCGGGCTTCGACCACCGGGCAGACCTCTGGCATAAATGTTAAAGATGTACACATCTCGTTGATTGGCTTTACTTAGTTTAATTTGGATGAGATCCAGGTGCTGGGCAGAGAGCTCAGTTGGATGGAAACCCAGTGACTGTTTCACCCAAATCAACAGGCCACCTGAGGCACGCCCTTTGCCCCCTTTGATTGCAGGTTTGAAGAAGTTAATGAAACCCAGCATGTGGACTGGCTCAGTTGCCCAGGTTTCTTGCAACAAGATGATGTCGTAGTTGTCCACAAAGTTCCTCCAATCAGTAGAGGGGAGACGAGACTTGATTCCTGCTATGTTCCAAGACAAGATTTTCAGGTTGCCATTCAATTTAGGAGATGGGGAAGGTTGCAAAGATAAAGGTGGTATGACTGCCTGTGAGTATCCTCTATCATTATTAACCTCAATGAATTTAGCGTGGTCAACAGGAACTATAGGGTCATCATTAGTCAAGGACTCTTGGGTATCTCTATCGGGTGATAGATCAGCTGGTCTAAACTCTGGGCCTTCACCCATAGCTGCTGGATTACTGGGCGATCTGCTTGCCACGCTGTGCCCAATAAACTCATGGACTACTGCTTCGACGGGGGAAGGCTCACTAAGAGGACCATGATGTCAATCGATGGCCTCGAGATCAGAAAGGGGGCCAAAGTGATTAAAAAGGAAAGGGCGCCGGCAGTCGAGAGGGGTTAAAGCCACGGTGTGTCTGTTAGCTGGAACCTGTCGAAATAAGGGGTAGGGTTGGGGTTGTGGGGGCATTTGCCTGAGTGGATAGAAATAAGAAAGGGCTAAAGTTTGTACATCCCCCTGCCTTGCAAACCTAGGTTCTCTTCTAATAGCATCTACCACCCATGCATCTTTAAACGAAATTAAAATGCAATCTCCCTCTAGGTCTTTAATCCCATGACCCACCCAGTCCACTCTTCTTACGTATAGTATCTCCGTAGGAGAGGCGGGAGGTAGGGGGCGGTTTTTATTTAGCCAAAAGATGACTTTATTACGAAGGTCCCCAAATGACTCCTTGCTGCCTGGTTTTAACGGAGCTACACCTGTCAGAACTATAGTATGTTGGGCTGCTTCGGGTGGAAGATCAACACGAGGAGTGGTAGATCTATTACGTCTCCCCTTCCTGTAGTTATTGTTGACAGTGCGTTGGTCTCTGTGTGAACTGAGGGGTACATGATTAGTTGTAGGTTGTGAGGGGGGTCCCATACTTTGATTCCCACCGGAATTTTGCTTAACCAAAGGTTTGGTCTTGGGGGCCTGTGTGATGGTACTAGTGGCTGGTTTGGGAAATATGGATTTTGGTTTTTCCCCCTTATTGGACGTGATGGAAGTTGGCCCTGTTGTTTTGTTAGATAGTGGTTTCCTCCATGCCATATTATTACTGACCGGTGCCTTAGTGGGTATTTGTGATTCGCTGGGGCCAGTATGGTTAGAGCCAAGTAAAGTTTGTAGCATAGCATGGTTAGTATTAATTGTAACCTCCATGCTATCAATTTTTGAGGTCATGAGCCTCGTCCGCTCTAGAACAGGAAGTAATAAAGTTTTAAACATGGCCTCCATTTTTACTAGCAGGACTTGATCGCTATTAAGGCACATGGGGCAGGTGCTAGAAGAACCCACAGACGTGAGGGAGGGGCATAACATGTTGGTAAATACAGCAGGGTTTAGGGTGTCTGAAGGACAATCAGAACCCTGGCTACATTCATCTTGGACAACAATTGTTTTAGGGATCTTCCGGTCTCTCTCCCCCGACAATCTGGAAACCAGCTTTCTCTTTTTAGCGTTAGAACCAAGATTAGGTACGGGATGGTTAACGGTTTCAGCGAGATTAAGAGTATTAAGAGGAAGGTATCCAGAGAGCTGGCTAGGGCCGAGCCCTCCACAGTTATATGGATCATCCTCCTGACTGCTCTGAGAGGCATCTATACTGTACCCTTCTTCCCTCGGTGTGGAAGCTGTTGGACTCACCCCTACACTTTCTAGATGGACGATAGCGTCTGTGGGGGAGGTATGGACACAGTTATAAGCTGCGTGTAGTACAGGGGGTGCAGGGGAGGTAGAGGTAGCTATGGCCCCCAATGAGGATCGCTTGCCAGTAATCAGGTCTAATGAGAGTCTTTTTTCGACCATGGCAATTTCCTTCTCCAGGATCCCGGTAGCCCTTGTGATAAAAGCATCAAGGGGGCCGGATACGACCCCCTTGGTTGTGTGGATATTGACAGATCGTTCTTTGCCTGACCGGAGCGTCATAGCGAATGGCACAGGATGGTGGATCTCACAAAAGTTTTAGGCAGGCTTTAACAACACCAAAGGCAGATGATGGTAGCGCACAGCCAGACGCCTACCTTGAGGCCCTCCGCTAGGCCAGGGGGGGTGGGCCTAGGCCGGACTCTGCCGTACTCGAACGGCCTCAAACGGCCCGCTCTTTGCCCGGTCTTCGCCCGCTTCTTCGTCCGCACGCGTCCCGCGTTCGCGTTCAGGGCGGGGTTAAAATGGAGGAGGAGAGGAGGGGGCGGGAAGAGGAACCAGGTGCGCGCGGTGGACGGCGCAAGCACTTCTGGTCCTCGCAGTCCCGCTCCCTGGGCCGGTGACGTTAGTAGCTATCCCCCAGCAAGAAACAGCGATGGTGACCGAGCTGGTGTGCTCCCAGGTCACAGGGAATGATTCCCAAAGGGCTCCGCAAATAAAAGCGCCCCAGGTACGGCCACAAACAAAGTCCGCAGTGCTCTTCAATTCACGAGCGGCACCCGCGCCAGCGGGGGCCGCGAGGAGTCTTGTAGCCTGCCGGAGGTCGGAGGGAGGAGGGGGCGGGAAGAGGAACCAGGTGCGCGCGGTGGACGGCGCAAGCACTTCTGGTCCTCGCAGTCCCGCTCCCTGGGCCGGTGACGTTAGTAGCTATCCCCCAGCAAGAACCAGCGATGGTGACCGAGCTGGTGTGCTCCCAGGTCACAGGAAATGATTCCCAAAGGGCTCCGCAAATAAAAGCGCCCCAGGTACGGCCATAAACAAAGTCCGCAGTGCTCTTCAATTCACGAGCGGTACCCGCGCCAGCGGGGGCCGCGAGGAGTCTTGTAGCCTGCAGGGAGGTCGGAGGGAGGAGGGGGCGGGAAGAGGAACCAGGTGCGCGCGGTGGACGGCGCAAGCACTTCTGGTCCTCGCAGTCCCGCTCCCTGGGCCGGTGACGTTAGTAGCTATCCCCCAGCAAGAAACAGCGATGGTGACCGAGCTGGTGTGCTCCCAGGTCACAGGGAATGATTCCCAAAGGGCTCCGCAAATAAAAGCGCCCCAGGTACGGCCACAAACAAAGTCCGCAGTGCTCTTCAATTCACGAGCGGCACCCGTGCCAGCGGGGGCCGCGAGGAGTCTTGTAGCCTGCAGGGAGGTCGGAGGGAGGAGGGGCGGGAAGAGGAACCAGGTGCGCGCGGTGGACGGTGCAAGCACTTCTGGTCCTCGCAGTCCCGCTCCCTGGGCCGGTGACGTTAGTAGCTATCCCCCAGCAAGAAACAGCGATGGTGACCGAGCTGGTGTGCTCCCAGGTCACAGGGAATGATTCCCAAAGGGCTCCGCAAATAAAAGCGCCCCAGGTACGGCCACAAACAAAGTCCGCAGTGCTCTTCAATTCACGAGCGGTCAGTGTCTCTCACCTCCTCATCCGGTGAATCCAACTCAAGTGAAGGGATTTCGGTCACACACAGTAGTGTGCCCCTGGCACAAGCATATGTTCAAGGCTCTAATAAGTCGATCCAGGCAGTAGAAATAAAGAAACGTACAAGGGGCACTTCTATTCAGCAGCCACTTAAAGCGATGTCTCTCAAAATGCGGCGGCAGCTCCCGGCATGATAACTGGGAAAAGACTCTCTCTCATATTTAAGCAATTTATTTACTTTTGCCCTGTAAATATTTTGCCATCTGTGCACCCCCTTCACACTAACTTTCAAAAAAATGCAATTACAACTGAAATACATGACCATTGTTCTGTGTGCTCTCCAGAGAGGCCAACCCACTGACAGGATCTTTGCTTTGGCTTCAGCGTCAGAACTCTCAATCAAAGTCCCTCATAAACACTTCCACAGCTCAAAGTATGCACGGAAAACAAATACAGAAAGAAACACAACATAATTAAATAGCTAACTCTTGAGATTAAGTAAAACATGAAAAAAGAGGGAAACTTAATCACTGACATGCATTGCCTTAACGTTTTTAACACTCATTATTCGTAAATCAATCCATGTTTTTTGCATTAATGTTGTTAAGGGCATGAAGATATGGCCATTTTCATGTCATACCACAGAACATTATCTACTGTAAGCCCACACCTCTCTCACTGCGCTTGACTCAGATATTTGGATCAACTTCACAAGGGAACAAGAACACTGGTCTGCTCGTCATTTGTATCCATTTTGCAGGGGAACAAATGCAGCAGCTCCACTTCTAATGGAGTTAACCAGCCGCGGGCCGTGGAGGGAGTTACGGTGGGGCAGGGAGGCGGGGAGGGGGAGGGGCAGGGTGGAGAGGGCTAAAAAACGGCACCTGGATAATTACAGGTAAGTAAACAATTTGATTAATAAAACAAATTTCGTAGCGCGCACTGCATCGCATTTTGCGATGCAGTGCGCGCTACGAAATTCGTTTTATTATTTAAATTGTTTACTTACCTGTAATTATCCAGGTGCCAGTTTTTAGCCCTCTCCACCCTGCCCCTCCCCGCCTCCCTGCCCCACCGTAACTCCCTCCACGGCCCGCGGCTGGAGTCAACAACATGCAGCTAGGGCCTGGGGTGTCACAGTGGGGGAAGGTTAGCATGGCAAGGGGTCTGAGAACAATATACATAATAGAAGATTAGCATTCTAACACTAACATTATTGAGAACAAGGCACCAAAGCACACGTTCTTGCATCCACTCCTATGTGTGACAAATGGGAAAGGGTGGGATCTATGCCTCTGAATGACGGATTGCTGCTCTCACGTAGGGACGGAGACTCCATCACCTGAAACCATGACGCTGAAACGTCACTGGCCTACAGTGCATACTGCCATAGACTACAATGGCAATGATTCATTGTGAAGGGCTTTAGAACAGTAAGCCCTGCGTTGTGCATCACAGTTCAGAAAGTTGATTACTGCCTGTCTTCCGTATCCTGCTTCAGACTGAAGCGGGGCAAGCAGTCTGGGACAGACAGCAGAGACATAAATACATTGATTTGTCTAGAGATCGTATCTCTAAATAAATCGATCTATTTAATATTTGTACAGAAATGTGAAGGAATTTCAGGAAGGGGCAGCCCCTGAGCCATAATAGAGAACCCGCCCCTGCTTCAGTTGCCTCCATACCACTCCTGTCACAGTCTTTAAAAAAGGCTTTTATGTTTTTTACATTTTTGGCGGGTCAGGTATTTGTACTTTGCTGCCAGCCCTCTAGTTTTCCAAACTGCGCTGTCACGCACAGTAAAATTATTTTTATGGATTTATTTTAAATGCTGATACTGTTACAGAATCATAAAAATTCATTTTTTCTGTTTTTGCTAATGCCTCTTTGGCAAAATCAGTAGATCTTTGGCAATGCTTAATTATCTAGCCAGTGCTTAAAATAGTTTATTACACACAAACGATGGCTAAAAATGTATGTTCCATCAGAGAATATTTCACTTCTGATGCCAGAAGGTATGTTGGTACAAGGAGCGCTATAGTTCCACCCCCACTTTCTATATTCAGACATAGCACTACTACCAGGTATAGTTTTTTTATTTCCCTAGTGATCAATTTATATTTGCGCTGATCAGAACACTTTTACTGGAGTGTCATAAATGTGAACCCCTTTATCTACTCAAACGCTTCTTGCCAGCTTGTGTCTCACTTAAACTGCACTTCTATTTCATTAACATTCACAAATAACACACAGTGGAACTAATATTACGGAATTTGGGATGTATTAAGGCAAGTTCCCTTGATGAGGTTTTTGTAACCAGCAATAAAATATAAATATCATTTGATACAATTGATAGCTGTGTAAGGACGAATTGATAAGGGGTTATTACGGATGGTTAGTAAAGTTAAAAGGGAATAACTAGTCAATCTAATATAAAAGATTACATACAGGGAAGGTAAAAAAATACATCTAAGTCACACAGAGCACACAAACAAATTGGTGTCATGGAACCAAAGCAAACGTGCAAACAGCATGAAAGAGGAAGGCAAGGTTATAATACTCTTGTAGAATATAGTCATTAATAAATTGGAATAAAAAAAACTGGTCAATAACAATTTTAAGATCTGAACTTCTCTTTAATTTCAAGATCTGTTAAAGTCTCTGGTAAGTTGTCATGGCCGCTTACAATGACGAGATAGCTAATATCTTGCCATTTCTAGATGTGGAGTTTTTTTAAACATATTTTCGATTCTGCAGCCATATCTGGACCAACATTATCCCGAGGCCAGGATAATGACTTGTTTTGCAGCGCCTTCCAATGTTTCATAATTGTGACTGTGAGTCTATTTGTCTTTTTAAAAAGCTGATTAGTTTCTGATTTGCTGTACCTGGCTTTTCATTTTTGTACTCCACAATGCTTCCCTATCCATATTTGACAGGGAAAAAAGTTAGTTCGAGTTTGTCACTTGTAAGGTCCTCTTCCATAGGAGTTCTCTATGTTGAGCCAGAAGCATTGATGTCTATTTCGCTTGAAGTAGCAGTAGCTCTTAAATGGGAAACAAAATACTGAGTAGCAACATTGCTTGTGTGGAAATCAGGGACTGCTGTTAGTTGTATAGGAGTGTGCTATTATGCTGCCAAGGCCATTATGGGTACATGTTAGCCCTTCAGGAATCCCAAGTTGATATCTATCCCACAATCAGAGACCCTTACCCACACACACATTTCAAACATGGACCTAACTGCCCTTGCACCGGCAAAGGATCGCTGTCACTATTTTGAAGTCACACCTGAACAAGCGAACATCAGCATAATAATTTGCAGAGTAATGGAACCCACAGGTAACTATGCCACAGATCGTACAAAAACATCTTGGGCGATCACTGTCCACCTTGGACCCAGCTTGCTATTTAAGCCACATCCAGTAGTTATAACATTGTCAGCGTGAGTGGTTGTACTTGTTTAGTGCTCCTGTCTTTTTGGCAATCCTTTACATATTCCTACCACTTAATTTCAGATTACTTGAGTCAATGTCGGCCAGCCATCTGCTAATTCTTCTTGTAATCATTCAGCCACCAGCAGGTATCTGTTGAAAAGAATCCGGGCCCAGGATGCTTGTTTCCGGTCCAGGGAAGACATGGCTTGATAGTTCGGGCTGGACTGTTCCCATGAGGCACAGGGTCAAGACTGATTTGCATATTGCTGTGTCTGAACTGGGGTGGCAAAGTGAGCTAAAGAACGATGATGGATTCAACCTAGATCTGTGACTGGGGGTGAGTGTCTGAAAAGTTTCAGCGCTCCCTGCATCATTTCCTTGTATTTGCGTTGTTCGCCCTTAATTTGCCAGGGTATGCCCAGACGTGGGTCCCTTGCTCACTTTGCCACTGGATTCAAGCTAGCCTGGCTGATGACGACTGTTAGCCAGAAACCGGTCCCTGGTTGCTTGTTTCCGGTCCAGGGAAGACATGGCTTGGCAGTTTGGGTTTGACTGTTCCCATGCGGCACAGGGTCAAGATTGATTTGCATATTGCTGTGTCTGAACTGGGGTGGCAAAGTGAGCTAGAGAACGATGATGGATTCAACCCAGATCTGTGAGTGGGGGTGAGTGTCTGAAAAGCTTCAGCGCTCTGTCCATCATTTCCTTGTGTTTGCTTTGTTCGCCCTAAGTTGGCAGGGTATGCTCAGACGTGGGTTTCTTGCTCACTTTGCCACTGGATTCAAGCTAGCCTGGCTGATGATGACTGTTAGCCAGAAACTGGTCCCAGGATGCTAATTTCCGGACCAGGGAAGACATGGCTTGGCAGTTCGGTCTGGACTGTTCCAATGAGGCACAGGGTCAAGGCTGATTTGCATATTGCTATGTCTTAACTGGGGTGGCAAAGTGAGCTAAAGACCGATGATAGATTCAACCCAGATCTGTGACTGGGGGTGAGTGTCTGAAAAGTTTCAGCGCTCCGTCCATCATCTCCTTGTGTTTGCTTTAATATTTGCTGTTAGCCACCTAAGAGACCAAAATAGAGAACACCCACCACAGCAAATCCTCTTTCCCTTAGAAGTTCTTGCTCCATTTTCAACTCCTGTTCATGCTCTGCCTTGTCGGTACACACCACATAATCTTGAAAGTACTAACTGCCTCTAAGCCTTTGAAATAATCAGTATACTACCCTGTAAAAGATCACTGCCAGTGAAAGCCAGAAACTTTGGGCAAATGAATTTGAGGACATGGGATCTTCATTCACATGATTACTCTATCTTATTCCTATGACTCAAAAGCTTCACAATTATTTCCAAAATGTGTTCCTTGCAAGTGGAATCCGAGTTAATTTTCAAATTCCATTGATTCCTTAGTTCTAACATGGGGGAGCCTTTTTAACAATTTATAACATCCCACTGGACTCTTTTCCAGTGAAAATAAAATCCAGATGTAGAACCCAAGCATGTGGACTGACAACCCATTGTTGGCATTAGGTTGCACTTCTGTCTTTATCCCTCATCTGAGGTAGTTTTCTTCTTCTTCCACACTTTTGTATCTACTGGTGTATGTGGAGATCCCGACTCAGCCACTATTTAAATCATTAATCCCCCTATCTCCATCATACACGTGATCCAGCACTTTGAGAACACAGTCAGAATAATCTATAACCTGGGCCCAATTCATTACCTGTCAGTTCCCTCCACATTGCATGAGTTTAGATCAAACTTACCAACTTGTTCATCACCTCTGGTCTTACTAAATAATGGATCTTTGTTCGAAGGCAGGGATTGATCATTAATATTCATAAACTCTTGTCATACCATAATAACAACATACACCATTTTATTAGTAATAATCTTTATCTTGAATAATGTAATGATCATTAAGTATGATACAGTCCAAATCAGAGTTTTTCACACAAAGTAACATAGGAATCTATTAAAATCAAATACATCTTTTGATCGGTGGAATGAAATAGTGGATACGTAGAGAGACAAATGAAGAGAAACCTCTTGCAAACAATTATGCAATTCAGTTTAGTAATAGTTACCTATTCATTCAAGAATTAAGAAATGCTACCCTCTGGCCACGAAAGTAAGCAGGGCACTTCAAAGACGAGTTTGAAATGCAAAGATTATAAGTCAGGAACAGCAGATCATCAGCCAGCCCATGAGAATAGGAAACAGTGTCACAGCTCTTTCCACTCGCAAAGTTAGGGAAAACGCCAACAACTCCTCTTACTTCCCTAGGTATAATTATACCCCATATTCACACAAGTCCAAACCCTACTCTATCCATCCCACCTAACTAAAGATTCTAATTGGCTAAAACAAGGGGTGTCTTGGTCACACCACTTCAGGCAAGTTCTAATTTTCAAATACACTATTGTCCAAGAGCGATACGTCATCCTCAGGCCTCTGTATCTCTCTCTTCCACAGCATGTTCTCATTTTGCTCTCTGTAAAAGTATATTTTGGTCCACATGTTCGCTTTCAGAAGAACTCGCTCTCTGTAGCTTATTGTTTTTCTCCACATAACCTTGGCCATCACCGGTGACCCACGGAAAGCTGAGTAAGCACTCTCCCTTTCTCGCACCATGGTTAATACTAAAAACTCGATTTTTCTGAGGCTTTTCTCTCCAGCACAGAAAAAACACTTTCTAGGAAAGACAAATACAATGTGAAAATCATAACTTTACACAAGTTTATTTCTAATAGTGTTTTGCCTAGCAATATTAATGATTTTCATGATTTTCAAAAAGCATTAATGTGATTTAAACTTACAGCCCTTTAGTCATTAGTTTCTGCATTAGTCATGTGCAGGCTTTGCGGCGTACCCCAAGCTTTTAACACGTGCTTATTCACGCAGGCGCAATTTAAGTCAAATGCGGTTAGTATCACACAGTTAACACTTTAATGATTATTCTACACAATGGGAGGTTTAATCCGAGCACGTTTTGTTTCACGAAAACCTGCTCCATCAATCCACCCTTTGATGGCGATTTGAGCCATAAAAAAAAAAACTAACCCAAAAATCTGATTGTCATAAAAAAAATTCTTCTAAAAATCTGTAGTTTTTTTGTTTCATCCTAATTTCATCCATGTCTTTTACTATTTCATAGTATTTTCTCTTTACATGTTCTAGCTCTATATCTTCTCTTTTCCTTTCCTTAGCTCTACGTTTAATGTCCAGTTTTCCTTTCTTGCATCTACAACAGTTATATATCATTATCAATATTAGCATTCCTGTAGCCACTGCAATTATTGGCGTTAGTATTTTCTCCAACAAACTATTACTAACATTAGAAAACCAATTACCTACTGAAGAGAAACCCTTACCAAGTTTCTCCCAAGCACCATCAACCTTCAGTTCACCCAAATCATCATGTACATGAGTACTATTCTTAATATTTCCCTTTAAACTCTTACTTTTGTCTGGGATATAAGTACAACACTGTTGAACTTTCAGCATAGTACAGACTCAGCCCTCGTTTGTCAATATTACATGAAGGGCAAGTCTATTTTCTAAAACCATATACCTTATTGCTACCATTTTCAGTATCGATCATTGAGAATCTTCCAGCAGTATCCGTTGATAAACGATCAACCACTGTGGATAATTTTCTAATCATATCTGAAATTAAAATAACACCAACTGAAGGTATCAATGCTCCAAATATATCACCCTCAATTTCCGCACATCATCTCCCCTTTAATCCTGTGTTAGTCCAAGCTTCTTTACATTGATTCCATGATTCCTATCTAAGTGGTAAACCTTTGGAAAGGCTATTCACATGTAACAACACCCATACCAATGTGCTGGCCACCTTTAATAGTCATTTTTATCACACACATAATAAATTCAGTACCACCTTTTAATCCCCATCCACCTGAAAATAGGAAAATATGATCACATTCGCTAGAACCAATGAAATAGTTATTATACTTAGTCTTCTGCCTAAATAAGCAAAGCTTTCCTTTATGATGCCAATCCAGAGTCATTGCAGCATATGTCTCAACCTTTTTTATAATTTCCTTCCCTAATAGCCCATGGAGGTACATGAGACTTCTGTTCAGCAGCCTTTTCTTTAAAACTTTGTCTCCTGTCTGCCACTAAATCAATGAATTTGATCTCTACATGACGTAGTCTACATGTAAGGTTATTTCTATGTGCATATACCATGTCAATTGTATTAGTTGTATGGAAGAAATACCCAAAATATTCTGCATCCTTTGCACTACTTACTTTATTCATATTATTTCTAATAGGCACTTCAGAAAATACTAAATCATAGTTATAATAATAATACTGTAAACTGCCCTTCTTGTAAAAGAGACTTGTTAAGACACTACACAAGACACCATATGTTAGAGGTAAGTGATGGTAAGTCACTCCTTCAGACACAGACAAAGGTAATTGCATGCACACATAACAATCTCTCAAATCCATATTGTTCACATACTCGTACACCAATTTTGTAAAAACATTTAACGAGAAGTCATTAATCGAGTTATCACGATGATACATGCTATCATCCGTTAGTTTCTCTATGTTAGTTTGTAGTTTTTCTCTAAGATTTCCCACATTTACTTTTTCATCCACTCCATTGTTAGTAATGTTACCTCTCGTGGGATACATGAATTAAGGCACTACCACAATTAATGTTAATCAGACAAACATTAATAGTAAAATACTTATGAAGCAAGCCTTAACACATCTTCGTCTACAACCTTGATTTTGATATCTAGTCTCATACTGCTTTATTTCTGTCACCTTAATGAAAAATTCAAAAACCTAAACTAACTAAAAAAAGAAAATAATAATAACTCTGAGAGTATAGTGTATCCAAAGCACTTCTTAAGCCTCTTAAGCCTGCTTCTTCACCCCCTTTTTTTTTATATCTTCACAGCTTTGACTTTAGTTCCAACTCAATATTTATACACCCCTTTTGAGATTTTGAGTGTTCTTTTTCAATCTTCTGCACCCTTAATTTATTTGACAGTTCATTTAGGGTGGCTCATAACAACACTTTTGACTTGATCCTTCTGCTCGACCTTTTTAGTCACCATATATGTCCATTCAGGTGCTGTGTACTTTTTGTTTGGAACACTTGTTATCTTTGTTCTCCGCACTGTCTTGCCTTCTGAATCACTCTGTTCCGTTTGGCTCAATACTTCTAGTATTGCGCTTGGAACTTTTTTATTCAGAGTGTAATTCAGTCTTTTCAGTCCTCTTGGCCATATATCTCCTTTTCTTGACGTTTTCGCTTGTACAGAATCACCAGATTCAAGACAACTTTCAAAACTCTTTTTGTTTGATTCTTTATTTTGCTCTTGTTCTTGAGCTTGATTCTGTTCTTCTTTTTCCTTGACAACTGTTTCAACAATTTCTTGATAACCAGTAGCTGATGCCCACTCTATTCGGTCATTCTCAGACTCTGTTATTTTCAGCCTGTTCTTGGTCTCTTTCATTTGTTTCTAGTGGAGTGGACTTAGGGCTCTCTCTTCTTGTGTGGCTTGCATGAATCCAATTTGGTAAGCCACCACACTTCAGTAATGTTGTTGTCACCATCACTTGATATGGCCCATGCCAACATGGTTCCAAACACAACTTTCTTACATGTTTCTTCACCAGGACGCACTCGCCTGGACTTAGGTTGTGTGCTTGTTCTTGCTGTGTTGTGGTTGCAACTTCTCCAACCTGAAGAAACACAGAATGTACCACATCAGCCAGTCCTTTGCAATATTCGAGCACTAGATCATCAGTTATTGTCATCAATTGTTTCGCTGGAACTATTGGCCGTCTCATTACTCTTCCCATAAGCACTTCAGGAGGAGATAATCCAGTCTTTTTATTAGGAATGCTTTTCAGATCATCAAAACTAGGGGCAATGCATCTGGCCATTTGAGTGATGTGGATGCACATACTTTTGTTAATCTTGATTTGATAGTACTCACACCTGAGGCTTCAGGGCGACAGGCACAATGTTACTGAACTTGGGATTATGCCATGTCTGCTTGAAAAGCCTGATCATGGCATCCCTACCTATGTGTGTTAGGCTATGATATATTTTTGCCATCTGTGACAGCAAGCTATCTGGCATTATTGGTCTGGCATCACTGCAAACCCACCACTTCATCTTCTACTCTAAGTGTGCAACCTGATTTGATCCACAATTCCTTTTCTTCTTCACTAGCCTCTTTCTGTAATTGTCTAAATTCGTCCCAACTTTCAACAGAAGAAAACGTTAGATGACAATTTGCATCAGATTTCTGGGTACGTTTGTTTATTGAAATTGAATTTCAGGCACAAAATTGTGCAACCTGGTCTACATATTTATTCCCAACCGTAGCGTAATCATTTCCATATTTATGTGCAGAGCATTTCACCACTCCAATTTTTTTGGGCAGCTGTAATGCAACCAACAAATCTTTTAAAAAGCTACTATTCCAAATCGGTGATCCTGATGAAGTCAAAAATCCACTTTCCATCCACAGTTGTACAAAATTGTGGACCACCCCAAAACCATATTGACTATCAGTGAATATGGTCTCCCTCAAATTTTACCCAATTATACATGCTCTCGTCAGAGCAACAAGCTCCGAAATTCGAGCGGAAACTGTTGCTTTTAAGCATGAAGCTTCAAGAACCATCGCCACAGTACAAACTGCATATGAAGCAACCATGGAACCCTTTTCATCTCTTATGCATGATCCATCCACAAACATCAACAGTCTGATTCAGACAAAGGAACATCCTGCATATTTGACCTTGGCTTGGTACACAATTCAGTCACATCCAAGCAATCATTTTCTGCTTCATCCACCACTTCCTCACAGCTTGGACTCTGTAACAGTGTAGCTGGGTTTAGATTGGTACATCTTGTCAAACCAAATCAAAATCAGCTTTATTCGGAGGACCAAATCTCACAATAAAAGCATTCCTACATTCACATCATCATTAGGATTTATACAGATACATCTTGTCACTGCTACGTTTTCCGCACCCAGAATCACTCTCTCATACTTAGTCGGATGACTGTTAGTAAGATGCTATATTTGAGTTCTTGTCAACAGAATTTCAACAGAATGAGGCACATACACTTTTAAAGGATAGCCCATAATAATGGACTCACTCAGTTCCAAACTCACACATGTAGCAGCCTCCATTTTCAAACAACCTGGCAATGCAGTTGCCACAGCATCCAGTGTGACAGAAAAAGATGCCACTGGACAGCGCATCATTCCATGTGTTTGAGTCAAAACTAAAAGTGCGCAGTCATCTCTTTCACAGCAGAATAATGCAACATTATTGCTGTAATAAGGCATTCCTAATGCAGGTGCTCGACAAAGACAGTCTAGCAACTCTATAAATGCCTTCATGCATTCTTCTTCCAAATCAATTGGATCAATCACATCTTTGTGTGTCAATCTTTGTAAAGGCTTGGCAATCAGTGGAAAACCACTGATCCATTGTCTGCAATAGCCAACCATACCCAGAAACATTAAAATGTCTTTTTTTGTTCTGGGAGGATTTATTTGTAAGTTCATATTCATTTGATCTTGTGAAACTTTCCTGAAAACTTTTTCAATTTTGTGTCTCAAATACAAGACTACTTTTTGGCAAAAGTGTAATTTAGCTGGTGACACTTTATGCCCACCTACTGCCAAATGGTTCAGTAGAACAATAGTTTCTGTCACACAAGCTTCCCTCGTTTTTGATGCAACAAGTAAGTCATCTATATATTGCACCAGTACCGAGTCTTTTGGTATTACCAATGGCTCCAATCACTCTTTCAATATCTGATTGAAAATCGAGGGACTCTTTGTATACCTTTGAAGAATTTGGCACCATGCCAAAACACGGTCTCCGAACCGGAAAGCAAACAAATATTCACTATCCGGATGTAAGGGTATGGAGAAAAATGATGGATACAAATCATTCACAGTGAACCACTGTGCATCACTTAGGATTTGATAGAGTATCACTGCTGGGTTTAGTCCGATCGGACAACAAGGTATCACTATCTTGTTCACTTGCCTCAAATCTTGGACAATCCTATATTTTCCACTCGGTTTTTTAATACCCATAATAGGTGAATTACAAGGGATTCCCAGTATTTCTTTTAAAATGCCTCGGTCGCTCATTTGGTCAATCGCGGGCGTTACTTCTGCAATGGGCTCAGGACTCATTTTGCATTGCGGGATTTTTGGAAATTCTGCTCCTTGTTGTACTGAGATTTGAATTGGGTCTACTCCCTTCATCAGCCCAATGTCATGTCCAGTAAGCTCCCACACATCCATCATCACTCTGTCTCTCAATTCAACTGACAAATATTTCACTGTAAACAAAGGGAATTCATCACTCACTTCTGATTCTTGTCTTGCCAACATCAATTTAAAAGCAAAATCTTCATCTGGGTTTGAAATGTTATTCCATCCGGCGTCCAATAAATGGTGCAATTCATTTTACAAAGCAAAACAAAATTTACTGGACTCGTATGACACACCAAAAAACGATGAGAGTCTCAAAAATCTCCAATGTGTACCATCATTGGTTTTGTAACTGCAGTTTTAATCAACATATTAGAAATGCCAACAACTTGGATAGTTTCTCCCGAGAGGGGTAGGTTTGGAATTTCCGAAGTTATCACTGTGGAATGAGTAGCACCAGTGTCTACAAGGAATGTTATTGCATTACCTTCAACTTCTCCATCCACAAAGGAACCACACTGATCTACCGCAAGAGATACGCCAAGCTTGCACTCCTCCTCCCCCCTCAGGCACAGTCATTGAGATGTTTCGAAATCCCTCTCCTGACATTGCAGCCAATATGTCAAGACATTTGTACATTTTGATTATTTCCATTCTGTTCTCCCATGTGAAAACCCATATTCGCACTGTATTTTTGTACTTGAGCATTCACATTACCTGGTATTGGAGCTTGTGGTACCTGTGCTTGTGTCACTATCTGCTGTGCCTGTTGCTGTTGGTTAACATTCACTACACCTTGTCCCTGCTGATTAAAATGCTGATCCAATCCATTGTTTTCCAAAACAAGCCTACACTTGCACCTCCAATGCCTGAACTGATCGCACACATGACAAGGATACGTCTTTGTCATATCTTCCTTATTACCTCTACCTCTATTTTTCACCTGTGTCTGAACACCTCCATTCATCACAACACTACCCATGTTAGAAAACTGACCAATCTGAATATTTTGATTCTGAACTTTTCCTTGAAAACCTGCCTGAGAACCATCTATAAAATTCCCACTTTTCTGTGCCGCTTTAATTTGTGCCCACATCATTTTCTCCTTTCATTTCTTGTGCCTTGAGTCAATGTCATCACTACAGTATTTTGCATAATGAAGTATCTCATCTATAGTTTCGTTTTGCCAATAAATCAAATGCTACTGAATCATACTGCTGATTTCTGGTTTTAATCCAAACACAAACCTATGTACAAAATGGCCCATTTCTTTATCAGTGATATTCTCCATTCCTCTACACTGTTGAAACACTTGTAAAGGACTCTCATAATATGCACGCACCATTTATTTTGACTCTTGAGTTGTTCTATCAATTTTAACTCAATCTGTCTCCTTTGGGAATATTTGTCCCTCCAAATAGGTAATGACCTTATTATATGTTTCCATACTTCATCTCATGGTGCCCCTGTTTTTGGATCTCTAGGGCGTTCTTCCTTAGGCCAATCTGTTGCATTCTTACACTCAACCGACAACTCTGCTGGAACCACAATATCAAACAAACCATCCAAATTTTCTAACAAATTCTTTGATACCTTCGCAAACCTTTCTACTTGTCTGTACCATTCAACTGGATTTCCCCTCAATTTTGGAAAGTCATTTGCAGAAGACAAAATATCCTGTCTAATCCATGGTATATGAACATATCCACCACCTCGTACCTCTCCCATTGGATATATCATTTCAGTCGCCACTGTCTCTTTATCTGTTTCCCTCACCGGATACATTGACAATGTTGTTCCTGCATTTACAAGCATCTCTTCTTTCATTTTAGCCCATCTGCCTTACCATCGTTCTCACTCACCCCAACACATCAGCTCTTTAATTTGCAATCATTTCCCAGAAGCATTCAAACTTTCTAAATCTTTGTCACTAAAGTCCAATCAATATGTCTTTTGTAAAGCTTTTGATTTCTCAATATCCACTCCATATGTCTGTGCTACTTCAGCAAATTTCTCATGATGCGCCTTAGCTCTCATTGTGATATTCTTACACAAAAACAAGAACTCTTCTTCCTGGTATTTACTCAATCTCTCTGGACTTAATGTACCTAGAATCATTTCTTCCATGTCTGCTTTTAATCTACCTACATCCATGTTAACATTCACTTTGTTTTACACCATTTCTCTAATCCATTCATCAAATTCTTCTGGGCACAGTCATATTGAAACCCCTGATGTCGGTGTTGCTTCTCCCAGATTTTGTAGGAATCTCCTTGGTTCTATCTGTGTACCACATTTTGGAGTTTCTACAGATCTCTCTGAAATATCAATCAATGGTTCCACTACACTTACTCCAGCACCTCTACAAACTCTGTTATCATTTACTGGTACTGGCAAAGCATGTACTTGGGATATATTCTGACCCTCACTATACAAAAGAAATATTGGACCAATTGTCACTGGTACCAATAAAGCTTCCACATTCAGATTTAATTCAGTAATCTTTTGTGCAAAATCATCTTTTACTTGTCTTGAGTTATTAGCGTTTCTTGTTTGAGAGGACTGGGAAACCTCGACTTCAATTAATGAAGCCCTTGGAGTAACTCTGTCTTGTTCTTCCTGATATGATGGTGGTCTATTTATTAATAGCTCATCTGGTAACTCATCATCAATTTCGTTTGGATTTGTTTCTGTATTTTCTACATTCTTCTCTTTCTCTTTACATTTTTCTGCTGTCTGATTTTCCGCTACCATAACCAGATATAAACCTTCACTTTCTCTCACATCTCTCCTGCCTCTCTTCATTTGTGCATCCCAATTTTGCCTCTGAGTATCGATTCACTGTATTTCTGTATTTATTCTCCGTCCTGTTTATCTCCCTCTGTTATACTTCATGTTCCCATGCCTCAAGTGCTTCACTGCATCGGCCTAGGATTAGGTCTCAACCTTTTCATTTGATACCTTAGATTTTCTAAAATCCTCACACTAAAAGTACCATTCCCTGAGAAAGCCAAATCGCCATCTTCTTCTGTATATTTCACCCAGTTCTCTAACCATGTGTACGTATGATAACCACGTTCCAAAGTAATGAAAGCAGCTGGCGTACCATCTTTTGGCACTGGGGCTCCTTCTCTGATATCAATTGGTTCATCCTTTCTAAATAATGTTCTCATCATTTTCAACAATTTCATTTCTTTTACCTCACTACGCTAATTCCAAATACACAAACACAAAACCCTTTCGTAAATCTTCAAATGTTGTTCGTACACCTCAACCGATACCAGCGCGTTTTACACCAACCAACAGCAGTGCAGCACTCTCTGTGACGTTTCACTCTAGCGGACCAATGCCAGCGTGGCTCTTAATGGCGCTTAAAACTAGCTGATCAAAGCTAGTGCAGCATACAGTGATGTCAGTATAACACCTACAACTGACCCTTTTTTTAAAGGAAACATTTATTAGAAACAACATAGAATAATCCTGCTTTGTCTGCCCCACTAAACCAGGAAAGATAGATACAAACACACAAAGAATTATTTTGTTACTAGCAGAATATCAACCAGCGTTACTCCACTCTAAATCAAGTGAAAGATTCTCGAAACTTCTTCAGCTGCGCTTTCTATGCACCCAAATAAATCTTTACCATACTAACTTCAGAGTTCGCTATGCAATATTAACAACCTACTTTGTTGCCTAATATTACACCGCGCATGCGCATTTGTGAGGAAGAAGTCGGCGAGAAACGAGGAAGGGGGAGCCCCGGGACGCCGCATCTCAGGTAAGTAGTTTCATTAGTTTTAGAATGTTTTAAATGATTTTAAGGGCATTTGGAAGAGGGTGAGAGGGAGGCAGGCGGCGCATAGTGGGGCTACGCGAAGTGGGTGGGTGTGCGTAGATCCCCCCGCTTCGTGATGCTTCGCGTAGCCCCACTTCACCCACTATGCCCAATGATAATAATAAGACTGCCACTAAAGCAGTAACATTCACAACATTTTCAGCATGCCACCAAAGTGTTTTCCTACTTTCTAATAACCAAAGATACATCTTCCCACTCTGAAACCGATGGAATGATGCATCCACCCCAAGGACCGGTTTTTGGCATCTCTATTCATTCTATTGAGCTTTTCATGCTTCCGAGATTGATAAAATGAGTACCAATGTGTTCAGTAACAATAAAGACCTACTCTTTGTGGGTTAATGTGCTCTCTGCAAAGCCACCACTTTAATTATATCCTTTACTTGGCAGCTCGAACCAAAGGTGCTTTTGTCGGCCACACAGCCTCTGTCAGCCTCCATACCTCCTTTTCACAAACTAAATGGATAAATATTATTAAATTGCCTCACGGTGATAGGTTAGCACCTCAGACTGGTCCTGTACATCAGATCTCAGCTGGTGGGGGGCAATAAGCAATGCTGCTGGATTCAACTCCCTCGCAATGCAACACCAAACTCTATGGCTCCTCCCCTTCTGCCCTGGGCCAGTCATTCCTGTTCCGGTATAGGTCTTTGTGGTGTAGCGCTCTAGTGGCTAGCACCACGTGATGTGTTGATGCATGCTGGGAGTGGCGACGGCCATCTTCTGCATGGGAATACGTTTGTTCGGAAGTGTCCCCGGCACTCTCTGATAAAGAATAAATCTCCAGTGCACTACAAGCCTCTGTGTGCGGTGTCTTCATTGGGGCGAACAGCACACCACAAATTGGTGACGAGGCTGGCTTACGCATCGCGCCACTACTGCGCGATACCTGCACAAACGGGAGAACGGCCCGCCGCACCCGGCACAGCAGAGTCCTCATTAAGGGAGAGCGCAGCAGAGGGAGGTGAGGCAAGTGCAGCGCCCCCAACCTGGACTCCCGTGCGACCACAAGTGTGACTCTATCATCACGGTTGGAACAGTGCTCAGCAGCTCAAGACCGCGAGGAAGACGGCCTTAGCCCTCGGAGTGGAGCACAGCAGCCCAGAGCCCTGCAGTCCTGCAAAACGTGCTTCTACAGTTGGCACGTCCCAAGTAAATGCCTGTTGTGCCTGCTGGCCTGCAACCAGAGGAATCCTACCACAGGAACGCGACCCAAGAGCTGTCCCATCCAGCTACCTCCGGCAGTCCCTGATGAAATTCCTCAATGCAGGACTGAGAGTGAGTGCCTACAGGGATCACCCTGGCTTGTGGTCCAACCAGACACATCCCCAAGATCTCTCCACGAGCACAGAGGGAGTAGACGTGCAGTGTGTGCCCAACACATACCCAGCCCATTGCGCACAAGGGGTCAAGACCACACAGCCAAAGGCCAAGTACACAAGGCTGCCTCTGCAAGACCACCAGCGTGCCACCTTCCAGCTGTCACTAACCTGCGCCTGGCAGATCACAGCCCCATCACCCAGTCAGGATGTGTGCACAGACATTTTCTCTCACAAATCCAGTCCCCTTCCTGCCAAAACCGGGAGAACCTGCCATTAAGTGGGAGGACTGGAAGGGGTATTTTCTGAATTACTTATCAGCTCTGGAGGATGAAGAGGAAGAGGCATTTTTCAGCAAATGCAGGAAGAAAATCTTTTTGCACAATCTGGGGCCGGAAGGCCTTAGAGTGTACGAGAATATGGTAAAAAAGACTAGACTCCCTAATGACGATGATGTCTTTCAACATGCTTTGGAGGATTTAGACAGTCATTACCAGCCAGTAGTCTGTACAGCCATTGACCGCTATAATTTCTTCCAACGGAAACAAACAGACACGGAGTCTTTGGAAGATTACGTTGTGGCGCTTAAAAGGTTAGCGGTTCCTTGCAAGTTTGGACACCTCCACGACGACCTGGTACGTGACCAGATAATAATACACACTGCCAATACAAATGTACAGGAGATGCTGTGGGTTAGCGGAGATGCACCCCTCAATGAGATCATTGCCATGGTCAAGAAAGCGGAACTCTCTAAACGGTGCGCTGTAGCTGCGAAAAAGGACGGTGCCAGTAAGGCTACAGTGTGCAGAGTGACCGACGCCAACTCCCATGACAGCAAACCTCCACCCACAGTTGGGACAAAGTACAACAAAAAGCCATTATCCAAAGTGGCCGGACCCCACAAGACGCCCAGTGACCACAAAAATAGCTGCTACAGGTGCGGCAGTCATACGCACGCTGCCAATTACAGACGGTGTCCGGCATTTCATGTCAAATGCTCCTATTGTGGGGTGATGGGTCATTTTGGGAAAGTGTGTAGACGCAAGCCCAGCAACTCTTCTGTTAAATATGTCCTACAGGATTCCGACACAGATGGGGCAGAGGGAGAAGCGGATGAGGACAGTGTTCTTTGTATTGATGACCAAGTTCTGGGTATTGATTGTAACAGCACCAGGAAACCCTCTTACTTGTTGTCCATAGGGGGTATACAAGTTTCCATGGTGGTAGACTCAGGGTCACCACACACCTTCATTCAACGCAATATCTGGGAGAGGGACTTCATACACACCTTAGGCACTCACCTACACCCCACAGATGTTCACCCCGTCACCTTCACGGGAGAGAAGATCCCCATGGTAGGCTACCACCCACTCCGCTTTGAGTTCAAGGGTAGGTCCTCGGAGGGTAAACTGTACGTGGCGGAAAAAAGTCCCTCTGTATTAGTTTGGGCAGACCAAGGGGCATTAGGGATTCAACTGAATCCAGGAGGTGCTAGTACTCATGACCAGTAGCAGTCGGTCGTGGGAGTGCTGCCGGGCGGTGACTTGGGGAGGGGGAGGGGCAGGGTAGATACAGGGGAACATAGAATTCCCCTGTATCTAGAAGACATGACAGATTGACTCTGCCTGACTTGGATTAATCCCGGTTTTCAAATTAATCTCCAGAGACGTTTCGACTCATCCCGCTAATCGGTATTACCGCAGTGTGTTTTGAGCAGCCCCAGACTAAAGTGGGCCTACCCTGAACCTACAGAAGCAAGGTAGAAAAGAAAGGGAATATAGGGATCAGAGGTCCTGACGAAAGCCATAAAGACTCGTGCTAGGGCTATATTAAATAGGCTGAAACATGTTGACAAATATGCAGCTAGGAAGGGTGAAGGGCTACTAAAAAATTCCTGATTCCACCATCCTATATTTATTTTTAATCCTGGCCAGGAAATCTAGGAATAAAGCAGAGCAGCAGGTATTCCTGTGCCAGTTTTAGACTCCACGTTCTGCACTAATAAGTCTTAATATTTTGATCCCCATAAGTTTGTTTGTATTGTCTTCCCCTTCCCTTTTGCCTCACCCCAAGCATTGGTCTACCCAGGGTTGTTGGTTAGCAAGCCCTATGATGAAGAATGTCACAAACTGTGGGTAAGTGTAGTTTTTAAATATCTAGCACATGCCACCATATATACCAGTATAAAATCAAATACTCCTACCTCTCTTTGTTGTATGTGAAATTAAAAACATAAGCATGCAAAATGGTGGCGTTTCTACCTGGGCCTAAAATGTGACCGCATGACACACACTTATGAAACATTATCTACTGCCTTCCATATGTTTGCTCTCTAATTGGTTTGCCCCTTCTACAAAGTCTAAGCGCTTGGTTTCTTGTAGATAACTAGCTAGTTTTGTAAAAATTGGTGCACAGCCCTTTAAATGTGTCTCCCAAACGGGTCTTTCGTCTTGAAACTAATCCTCTTGTTTTTGATCTGTGTTCCTTTCTTCAAGAAAGTCGGGACAGAGGTGGAGGAATTTGAACTCATGCACTGAAAAGAGGCACTTCAACAAGGAAGGCCTGGGCGGCAATATGGTTTAGAGCAGACAAGGACTTTCTTGAATGTGGTTTCTCTCAAGGAAACTCTAATCCAGGAAAAGGTTTTCCAACCTAGACACGGAATTTATATTACTGGGACCAAGATGGCCATCAGGTCACATGCTGCATCCAAAATCAATAGAATGGGCTATCGCCCAAGAGAAAGTGTGCATAGTCCCCAAGTAATTCTCCATGGAGCATAACTTCCCCGGAATGGAAATGACTGAGGAATAGTGGGTGAGAGAGAGGGGGCTAATTACTAGAGTTGAAGAATACTACGGGCATTGGAGTGACTGTAACGTGGGGCACCAGGGCCAAATAAAGGCACGAATGGTGAAAAATTCAAAGATGGGGTACTGGATTTACAAATACTGCACACTGTACCTTCATGACAGGAGGGTTCTGAATATAGGTATATATGGTTTGTGAGAAAGTGAAGGAGGGAACACTAGTCACATTTTCTGGCTGATTACTAGCAACAGTACCCTTATGAAATTTCATTGTGCCAAAAGGAACCCAATTATAAGGCGATACGGAATAGGAGAGAAGCAAAGAGAGAGCTAAAGGGAATAGAAGAGGGATCATGATGGTGTGGTAGCTGCTTGCCCACACGACGAACTTAGGAGTCACCTCCAAGAGGAGACCTTGAGCACAGTTTGTTGGGATAAAATATATGTTCATTTTGACAGAGGGAATGAAATCAAGTATGAGGAATAATAAGCCAGATAACATGAGAAAAGAATGCCTAGAAACATCATTTTTGGTCAAATAAGTGAGAAAATCATATAAAAAAATGTAGAAAAGTCCACAGTGAGTGAAACACACAGGTGACTTTCTTCCTCTCACCTCTTACCCTCTATCGCCTCACAACAATCCTAACTCACCTTTTATCTCACAATTGCAAAACAAAGAGTCTGGTTTACTACATTCGACTTATTAAGCACTGCATGCCATGCAAAAGTCCCCTAGTCGTACCACAGTCCAAGGAGTAAGTTCAACCAACGCATGGCAGAGAGCAAAATCCCAGTGTTTTAGGGCATTTCTCAGCTGACTGAACTCTAATTTGCACCTGTGTGGTTTTGGGAGGTATTGTTAGGTTATTTTTGCAGTGTGCATTCAGATGAATGCAGTGTCTAAATAAGATGTTATCAGAGAAGGTTACTGACCACAGTTTCTTGGCACTTCTCAAGAAAGGTATGATGTGCCATTCAAAATTCGTCAAAGTGGTGATTATGAACAAATACAAAGATGGCTATGTAATGCAAACCTCTAGACAAGTTTTCTGCGATATCTGCCAGTGCAAGGATCTCAGTGTTAAAGCAATCTAATTTTGTTTTAAAAATGCATTATTTTTGTCAGCTTCCCAACATACGTCATGGTAAAAGAATTTTGCCCCTATGTGGACACAAGTCAAAGATGAGATACGGTCCTGGCTCCCTTCCCTTTGTCCCTATTTGGAAGATCCGCTTTATTCAAGATGGTATCTCTTCCTCGTCTTTTATATCAGATGCGGAACCATCCATCTCCGATATCGACTATGTGGTCCCGACATATAAATGTGACTTTGGGGTTGTTTCTCTGGAGGGGTGGCTCTGCCCGGGTGGCCTTGCAAATATGCTTTTAATCCACATATTGTGGGGGGATAGCAACCGCAGACATACAATCCTAAATAAATACTATGCTGCCTCCCATCTACTGGTGCTAAATGAATGATGGTATGGGGATAGCCACAACCCGGCATATGAAGTGGAAAGCTGTTTGATGGGAGACACAACCCTTCACACATATCTATATGCGGGACCGACACTTCGGATACTGCCACCGGCAACAAGAGTAGTATTTGGAATCTACAAGATTTCACTCAGTCACTTTTACAATCATGCTGCGTCAAAACCCTGTGCCTGCTTGAAGCAGGCGTAAGGATTGACGCAGCATGATAGGCATAGGGGCACCCCGAGCCTTGCTGGAGCTGTGTCGCGCTTGCGAAGCGACTCCAGCAATCCGAAACCTTTCCGCCAGGGGTTGCAACACGCATCTGCCCATCCGTGCGCTGCGGTGTGCCGCATTGTAAATGTGGCGCATCAGTGGTGGCGCGCGGGTGGTTTGGCGTGTCACAACTGTTCTGGGGCATCCCTGCTGATTATCAGAGATGCGCCGGAAGTTCTAAATCTGCCCGATACACTTTAAATAGTAAGAATTCTAGTGTAGGTAAATTGCATGTTTATTGGTGCTTCTGAAACTGTGGCTAAATGTTACTATTGAGTGACTAGTCAAGTGTGATGAACTGTGCCCAAGTTGCAAGTAGCAAAGTATGGGTGGCAGCTGTTACTGCTGACTACCCATACATGATGTCACTGATTTGGCAGCTATGCCTCCTGCTGCTTTCTTACCTACATGATATTGATCCCCAGAGTGACAATTCACATTTTAGAAGAAAAGTAAAGATTCTTAAGATTTCTGTGTCAGGACTACGTGCTATGTATGACTCCACAACAAAGGTAGTTCTACGGATTGCAGTAACCCTGCCTTCAAACACTCATTGTAAGGTTTCTGCAGCATAGAAAACTCTAGCCCAAACTTTACAATTCTCGGCAATGATAGGTAGAAGTGTAATTTGTCCTCTAAATCTATTCAGCGAAGCAAAGGTGTCAACGCTCAGCAGCCCTAATTTCGAATTCATTCGTGCACTTGCTACCGTGTCTACATCATTGTGTCTGAAAATTGAGCTCCAGACCAATCTAAATATTTGCAGCCTTTGGAGAGCGATATTAGTTTGTGGAAATTGTTTACAGCCGTTCCTAATATCTAGAGGTTACTTAAATGTCGCTGCCACCATTTGTATTCTAGGAGGGCCCCCGAAAGTCCTCTGTACACAAGTATGTTCATATCAATTTGGATTTAGTGTTTCCAGGAAGATCTGTTATGATATCCGACGCGATTCTGTAAGAAGCCATCTTTCTTTCTTCCCACTGTCTCGCGCTTTCCTCGCGGGGCTGGCAGATTCCAACAGATGACAGAATTACACGGTGAGCTATCTGTTGTGCATATCAAAGTAGCTCCTTTGCAGCTGAGTTCAGGAGTCCTGTGGCACGCGGCACCCGCTCATTAATTACTCCGCGAGACAGCGGCGAACCGCAGGATGTGCAAAGTGGCGTCGAAATGGAAGAGGGTAAGATATTCCAAAATGGATGCATCTTAGCACCGTAGGGAGCTTCATGTATTTGTCTGACACTTTTATTCAAGGGGACTATATCATAAATGCAGTAAAGCAAACAGTGTTTGAGTTTAATACGTTCTTCTGTCTTTTGAAATACTGAGAGCTGCATATTTTTTTTCCATTGCACATTCCTGTGGCAGGCATGGATAAGTAAATGTCTGTGTTTCATATTTCTTTTTGGGCACAGCTAATGATTTGCATAGAATGCCTTAGTTGCACCAATAGGGATGGAGAGACTGCTTCACTTTCACCTGCCTGCAGTTGGTCACTATTTTGTCACAGCGTTGGACGGGTCTTCACCAGCAGCGAATTGGTTTCACAAAGCTTTGCACTTCAAGAGAATAGGAGACACCTACAGCAGCTTTGAGAAGCTCATGTGCACATAGAATGCACAAGGATTCCACATCTTCAAGATGCACCCTGGCGAATCCTTGTGAATTCCACTTTCACAGCCGCGTTCCAAATATGCCTCATGGACAACCCCCTCGCGGAGTTCAATTGGGGTTTGCAACCTCTTTCTTCACATCCCGGTGCACTTTTCCATTAGAGAAGACTTCACAGACATTTGTGTTGTCCCTATGGTAATGTGGCTTGTGCTGGCACAAAATTAACATCAGCGCAGTCTGGAGGGGGTATTACTTCATCTGCATGAGGGTATGACCCAATGTAAGTAAGGGGTAACCAGTGCCTTTGTGCCCATTCTATATCACAGATGCAGACAAAATAAAAATATCTATAGGGAGTATAGAACATTGCCCTCTCTGCAGGCTCACCCCAAACATTTTGCCTTCACACATCCTATTGTGAAATTGTTTTTGTTGGCTCAGTAGTCTGTGCACTTTACCCCTGCTAAACAGTGCAAAAGTCCATGTGCTCTCTCCCAAGAACATGGTAGAATTGGCCTAAGCCTAATTGGCATATTTCATTTATGTATACATCCCTAGTACACCTTGCTAGAAGCGGGCCAAGCAGTACTCATTGTTCCACCCCCTAAAGTAGCACTTTTAAACAGGTCTCAGGCATGCCATTGCAGCCTGTAGTGCAGTTTGAAACTGCCAATTCGACCTGGTAAAATAAACCTTTTACCAGGGCTAAACATGCGCCACCCCTAAGGTAAGCCCTGAAAGCCCATAGGGCATGGTGGATTGTATCTAAAAAGTAGGTAGGGCAGGTGGGTTTAAGTTTTATGTCTCCTGGTAGTGAAAAATGACTAAATTTGTTTTTGTCTACTGCAGTGCCTATCTAAGGCCTATCTCTCCTATTGGATAACATTAGGTTGCCTTATTACATTTAATAAGTGCTAACTTCTGATTGGGAGAAGGTAGAAATATCATATTTGGACTCAAATTAATTGTAATTTAAAATACCATTTAATGGTAAAGTCAGATTGTAAGTCTCAATTCTGAAAGGGACACTTTGTAGACTAGGTGTAGACACAGTGGGCCATCCTGCTAGGATGGCTGGGACAGAGCTGTTCCCTTCCCTACTTACACTTCAAAGGGATTATTTCCACTACAGACAAAAGAGCCTGACCCAGCCTTTTGTCACACCAGACTTTTTGGAGCCTTGGCAGGGGAAGCGAAGAACTTTCCAGAACCAGATGTGGGGGTAGCCAGGTTGTCCCCCACTTTAAAGGCTGGCACTAGTTATAAATATTGGACTATCAGAACATTTCTGGACCTCTGGACACTACAGATGAAGGACTGCCTTGCTCCACAGAGGACAGGCCTGCTGCTTGGGCCTGCCTTGTTCTCCAGAGGACTGACCTGCTGCTTGAGGCCTGCCTTTTTTCCCAGCGAACTGCCCTGCAGCCTGAGGCCTGTCCAGGAAGACCCAAAGTCCCTCTGTCCCAGGGTAAACTGAATGACTGTAAGAGTCAGCTGGCTGAACCCCTGTTCTGTGCTACAGGGACATAACAAGCCCCAGAGGCCTCCCTGCAACCACCCAGCTGACCTGCTGCAACTGGAACTACCAGGACCTACAACTGGACCTGCCTGAGCCGTGCTGGTCCCTGCAAGAGTGAGTCCCTGATGCTCAGAGTGCACTAATCTTCATGTAGAGGAAAAATTCTGAAGTTTTGTACTCTTTGCGAATGGGCCTGTGCGTGCAGAGGCGCTGCTACCAGCAACAGCCACCAATGGGAAGCTCCAGTGAACCAGACTCTTTGCGTGACAGCAACCGCCAATGACGACCAACAAAGCAAGATCTGCACTTCACGCTACAGCAATGACAGCCAAGGTGATCACCATGAACGACTGTCTGTGGCGCCCGACTGGATGTTCATGCTACAGCGACAACTGTCTGAGACGCCAGGCATACTCCTCACTGTCTCCTCCACTTTGAACTGGACCCTTCACGCCAGACTTTGAGAAGGTAACGTTTTCAGCAGGACTAACCTTGCCCCTGAATCTGGTGTGTCTGGCCCATGCTCTATTGTAGTCGGCCTGAACTTGTGACTTTCCCCTGTCTAGCATGACCAGTTGACCGCAAGTGACAATTTGTGGTTTTAGGTGCTAGAACTACTTAAAACTTCAAAATTGCATAACTCCTAGCTATAGTGATTGGATTTAATTAATTTTGGTATTATTTTATTTATTAAAATGTACTCTACATTTTGTTGTGTTGTGTTTTCACTTTATTACTGTTTGTGTGCTGCATAAATATTCCATGCATTGCCTCTAACTTAAGCCTGACTGCTTTGCGCTAAGCTACCAGAGGGTTAAGCACAGATTCATTTAGTGGCTTTTGTGGTTCACCCCGATATGGATTGTAGTTGCTGCCTGTTCAGGGCTTCCAACCTCCTCAACCAATAAACCAATTTCTTACATTCCATTACCATAGTCCCACTCATCAAAAGTTTATGAATGTATATCGGCATCTTTTACCACCCTAAAGACTGAAACAGTTAATTCGCTATATCCCCAATGCATGTACAGACAAGTAAGGCAGTCTGTTGTGAGCCTTTGTTTGGATTGTGAGAACATCATGTTCTTATGATGTTAAATTAAGCTGGTGATCAGTAGCAGCTGCTACTGAACGGGGTGGTGGGGCAGGGGGTGAGGGGGACTGGAGAGGGAAATAAGAAAAAACCTTACCTGCATATGGCCGGCCTTTGCCTCTCCTCCATCCTCTTCTCTGGCAGAAGTACACAGCCTCCCAGAATCTACTAGCCAATCATGATGGTGTGTGACAGCAGCATTGTGGTTAATCTGAGGGCATGTAGATCAGTGTGGATTTGTCCCCCAAACGCAGCACCTCTTTAAATATTCATCGATTCCATGCTATACTACATGAAACTAGCCTATCTGAACTGCAGACTCATCTTCTACACCCCTACCCGCCAGCTCCGATCCGCCAGCCTTGCCCTCGCCGCTGTCCCCCGCATCCAACGAATAACCGCCGTCGGCAGATCTTTCTTCTACCTCGCCGCCAAGACTTGGAACACCCTCCCGTTCCACCTTCGGCAGACCCAGGACCTACTCACCTTCAGGAGACTCCTCAAGACCTGGCTCTTCGAGCAGTAGCAGCACCCCCGCCCCCTCCCCTCAGCGCCTTGAGACCCTCACGGGTAAGTAGCGCGCTTTACAAGTACCCTGATTGATTGATTGATAGTAGTGGACGTGTTTTCACAGTTCAGGGAGCTATCAGGGTTACATCTTAATGCCTCCAAGTTCATAGCATATTCTTTCAATAATACGTATGATACTCCCCTTTTGGGATTTGGTGAATTGCACTTTAGAGTAGAACCAGTAACCTTTAAATATTTAGGGATATACTTATATAGAACCACCGCCGACACAATAGCTAGAAACATAGTACGGACGTCAACTCCCTTTGCTCACGGTAGCGGGCCATCTTGCGGTGTCCAAAATGGTTTTGGTGCCCAGGCTCCTTTATCAATTTATAAATCTTCCAGTTATTCTCCCAGCATGGACATTTAAAACACTAGACACCCTATTAATCTCGTTACTTTGGGGTTCGAGCAGACACAGATTGTAAGTAGCCAAGATGTGGCTTCCCAATTCTGCAGGCGGGATGGGAGCGCCCGATTTTAAAGCATACTGCATAATTGGGCAATTGCAATGGCTGTCATATTGGCTAGCAGGCCACAATTTATTTGAGATAGCGTATTCTCTAGACCATCTTGGATGTGGTACATTACAGACGTTGCTGTGCCCGGGGGTCAACAAATTGCAGAACCCTCCCTTTCTTTTACACATAGCGCTGCATTATTGGAAACAGGCTCATAAATATGCAAATATATCCTTCCCATATGCCCTGAATATCCCACTCTGTGGCTTACCCACACTGCATGAAATAATAATAAGGACACAAATTCAAGTTTTGACACAGCTATGGATTGAGACAGTTGGAGTTCTTTTTCAAGACGGCAACCTGATGCCACATGAAGAGTTTCTACGCACCAATGCAGTACCTGACACTCTTTTCCTCACCCTCGCCACGATTGCACACTACATTCGCCAATACTGGCTGGTGGACCAAAGAGAACCAAAGAGAAATCTCCTCACATAATGGGACATGGCCGTCACCTTGTCCGGTGGTTGTATCGTGGGCTGAGGAAACATCTGAATATCCTGTTGGGACCTCTCAGACAAAAATGGGAAACAGTATTATCACGAGACTTAGAAGATGCCAATTGAAAGCGATACAATTATTTATTTTGCGTAGAGCCTACCTCACCCCAAAAACACTACACAAAATGTATACTGCCACCTCCCCGAACTGCCCCAGATGCCCTGGTCGAGACGCTGATTTTATACATATGTTGTTGTCCTGCCCGGCATTACCTGAGTTTTGGAGTGAGATCATCCGTAATTTGTCCGTATTAACAGAACGCACATCCTGGGACACTGTAGAGGCATGTCTGTTGGGCCTTTCCCACTTCCCCAAAAATGGAAGCTGCTGCGCCGCTTCGCGGGATTAGCCCTGATGATTGCAAAAAGGCTGATTACACAGCACTGGAAATCTCGCACGCCACCACGTGCGGGTAAATGGAGAGAAGAGGTCATCAGCTGGGCTACTGCAGAGAGGGAGGCGTTACAACAGGAAGAATACAGGGGATTTCGTAAACGTCCAATATCCTTAGACTGGGCACAATTGAAAGAACTATTTAGAACATATACGGAGGAAGTCTCCGAGGACTCACAACTCCCACACATATATAGTGAAGCGGATAATTGATCCCCCACATATAGCGGCTCAGTTATAAGCAGATGTCCTCTATGTGGATAGCCAATTCCCTCCCTCTTTTCTCTGTTTTGCCCCTCGCATTGCTATTGTCTACCCCCTTCCCCTTTCCTTCCTACCACAATCGGTTGCACTTATCACCTGGTACTTTTTACCGGGATAAAATGCAGTAAATACACAGCGGCAATTGTTCTGTTTTGTTTTGTTGTGGGTTGGGTGTGCAGGGGTGGGGTTAGGGTGGGTGGGTTGCAGTGGGTTTTAGTCAATATATACTTTAGTTATGCAATCTATGATGTATTGTTATAACGAAAATGTATGGGAATTTATTCTTGTTTGAATAGTATGACTATGCAAAATGACAAATGAATATTTTGCGAAATGAGTTTGTGACACGATACGTATCTAATATGTAACTCATATCAATGAAAATGAGCATATATGAAATAATATCCAACAATGTAATATTACATCTGAAAAACCCAATAAAGTTGTGTTAAAAAATAATAATTATAATACAACAAGTAACATTGCACCTACAAAAAGCCAGGACTATTGACTTTTTCAATGGTTGGTAGTTGCATAAGATAACTAAGTAACAACTACGGCTTAGTTAAACATGGTTGTTTAACCAATAAACTCCCTTTTAGGCCCGCTGTCTCCTTACTGTGTCCTCTCTCAACATGTCCTTAGCGCCGGGAAACCTCCGGGTAGCTGTGCGCTCTATAAATATAAATATAATAATATAATAATAATAATAATAATAATAATAGTTGTATAGCATACTGAAAATGCTTTAGTTCTGAAATGATGAGACTTTGAAAGAACTGTAACGAGTCTCTTTGAAGTTACATCAAAGGCAGTGAAGTGTGGTACTGCTGCAGAGATAAGATTGTTTGCTTTCACCCTAAAAGGGGAGGTAAAAAATGGAGAGTCCTATAGGGAGCCGTCTCAGCATCAGCTTTTTAGAACTGCAGGTGCTTAGCACCGGCAAGACCCGGCCCACTTAAAGCCCGGACTGGTCGTCTTACCCTTTATCTGTTTTTGTGAGGCCAAAATGTGTTTTTCGAATTTGTTTTTGATTTCTACTTTCTTTTTCTCATGACATCTAGAGCATCTAATTTTTCGTATGTAAACTTGCTTTGGTAGGTTGAAAGTGTTGTAGATGTACTGCTCTTAATCATGTATGAAACTTCTTATATCAAACTCTCACATACTCTTTGGAACTTTTTCACAATCTTAAATTGAAAATGAATACGTGCACCGACAAATTCATATGTCTCCACGTTAAGTGTAAGTGCAATTGCTAAGTAGCTTCTGGTTATTTACAGATCATCTGACAAAGAATGTTTTTTCATCTGGGCCCTTGATTCAAACCTGGAACTGGAAAGACAAGGAGCTCTGGTTTAGCATCTAAACTCTGAAATGCCCTGATGCACATCTAACAATCGAGGAATCTTATATGAAGCAATAACCTTGCTTGAAACCAAGCTTGTTAGTCAAATCACAATTTTATTTCTTCTTAGATTTGCTTCCCAGCGCTTAGAGGCGGTACTACCCAGAGGCACTATACACATGTTTTAAACAATCCATCAATCGCACCTGTGACATATCTCCTGCAAGACGTTACCGTGTGTCTGGAGGTTCACAAATTATCATGGCTTTCAGTTTCCTGAGCAGTAGAAGAAGACAGCATACTTTCTTCACCCACCCAAGTCCTATGTACGCAAGAGTAGAGTCATTCCTATTTTGTTTATTTTAATATATTTAATAGTTATCTAAATGCCCACAGAACCTCAAAGAAATGATATTGCTGTACAATAAAATAAACAAAAGAGGGAAACCATAAAAACATAAAATACCTAAACTAACAACGGATACTTAGACACAGAAAAATCACAAAACATTATTTGGATATGAGGGAAAACTGTGCACGTACCATCCATCTGCAGCCCAAAGAGGTTATGAACTCTCCCTTCCTATTTCTTTTTATTATTGTTGAATTGGACTCATTGTAATACATGGTTGTATTGTTTCTCCTAAATTGGGGGAGGAGCTGTGAGGAGCTGCTTCCGGTTTTACTCCATTCAAATGATGCTGCACTCTTAAACCACACGAATACTTGTCATGTTATCTTTCCATTGTAGTTTCATAGTGCACTAAATATAAGCTAAACATCAACCAGGCATAAACCACGAGCATGATGTTTGGAAAAAAGAGAGATTTTTGTATTGGGACCAGAACCTTGAACTAGTAAGAGAATATTCCTTTTTGTGTATTTTGTTAGATGATGGCTTGAGGTGGATACACTGTGGGAAGCAGTGGGAGTGCTGCGAGTGGTGAGGCGGGGGAAGGGCAGGGTGGGGGGTTTAGTGGAGTCCGACTTTCGACGGAAAGGAGTAAGGTAAGTAATTAAATAAATAAACCAATTTACCTTTTGCGCGCTGTCATTTACCTTTCTTTCCACCCACTGCAGTGCATACAGCTTGGGGTAATGGTTCATCCCTCTTCAGCTTTTGACTAATTTCACTGTGATTGACAGCAACCTCCCTTCTCACAAGAAGAACATGCACATACAAAGTAATTCCATTCAGTGCAAATGACTATTCAGCAATGTGTGATTTGTGGGCTAAAACATATTTTTGCTTTTGTTTTTTATTTTCTACTGGCAAGGCCCTGGCAGTGCTCCCAACAATAATGTTTTGTAAAAAAAAACACGACAAAACAAAAAAAAGTACTGACAAAGCCAAAATGCAGGCAACTGAAACACCTATTTGCTGCAGTTATTGTTTTATTGGTGTCTGCTTTTAACACAGAAGTGTGCTCAAAAGAGACCAACGGGGCTCTGGTCTCCTGTTTTATATGAGTAGATAAACTTGACAACACTGAAGATACTCTATTGAGGTAAATGGTGCAGATGAAGTCGCTTCATGTCCAGGCTATTAGCTGGATCTCGGTTTTATTTCTGGCATTTTTTTCGCAACTCAAGCGATAATGTTATTTTGTTCTGATGTTCTTCGAGCAGAGAATGGCAGCTTATTTGTCTCAATCCGTGCTGACCCCATACCGAGATTTGTAGCTACTAAAGGGGAGGTCTCTGTCAGCATGCCACTAATTGTTTCTGAGCTTAAAACCTGGCATCATGCATGTGCTGTGCTGAAAGGCTTTTCAAAGGATGTAGTCAAGGAGATGGCTTTTTTGATCCCTTCCACCACTTGAAGGGGAAACCATGTTGTTCTGTATGTGCCACTGTTGCCATAATAGGTATGACTGATTGAGTCTCAAAGAATCCTTTCTCCTAAGAAGACATGATTTTTATGTTTTAGGTCTGACCAGCTCCCGTTGATGTATGCTAAGTGACCAGTCTACATTTTACTCGTTTGATTTAGATCCGATTCCATACATTTTATTTCACTGTATATGCCATAAATATCTCAGGAGTCAACTGTTGAGTATTTGTAACATTTCTACTGATTGTGGTAGGGACAAACAGGAAAGGTTTGTTGCCATATTCAATTGTGACGATAAGAAATGTAAATGTATTGTTCAGTGACAAAATTCTGAAATCATTGTTGCCATCTCTTTGTTTAGCTTCTTTATTTATGTAGAAATAAAGACACATTACAAACCCAGTGCACATGTTTTTCAAATACACACAATTTAGAATAATCACAAAGCTCGGAGTCTTCCTTCCCCCTCTTGCTGGCCATCTCCATCCATCTGGCCAAACCAGTTCATGACATCAGTGTATATTGTCCAAAGCAGTATACACCCAACAGGCCAGCAGTCTACAGGTTTGCCGCAACTTTCAGGGGTGCATATCCCCCCCTCTAGCTCTGCATACATTTTAGAACGTTTCTGAGGTTTCCCTCTGAACATCTTTACCCGTTCCCCTCAGAGGAACACTCCATGATTTCCCCCAAGTTGTCAGGTCACCCTGGACTTTCTCATCCCTCCTGCCAATTTAGGGGCATATTATCAAGAACGGCGTTAAAAATTATCGCTGGTTTAGCAGCAGAAAACTGACGCTAAAGCGGCGATAATGGGCTTTCTAATATGCCCTTGAGAATTCCATCAGAAGTCCATGTTCTGGTGTGAACATTGGCTTCTATTGGAATTCTCCAAGGCATATTATCAAGCCCATTATCGCTGCTTTAGTGGCAGTTTTCTGCTGCTAAACCGGTGATAATTTTATCGCCATTCTTGATATACCCCTAAATGTGTGTTTCTTCAGCCAAAGACCATTCTAAGGTATAAGGCACCCACTGTACAGTACTAGCGTGTCATGCACCCAGCCTGTCCCTGGCAATCTGCCTTTTTGCAAGCAACAAGGCCAGCCGTAGGAACTTACAATGCATATTCTTCCCCTTTAGTCGAGCCACGAGGCCCAGCTGAAAACCGTGGGAATAGGAACCCCCCGTTGCTCCCTGTATTCTCTCCACCACCTCTTTACGCCAGTATTCCACCACACCTGGGCAGGACCAGGCCATGTGCAGAATGGTCTACACTTCCCCCCACACCACGGGCAGTCCCGTGATCTTGTCGGGTAAATCTTTCTCAGGGTGCTTGGGGTCAGGTGCGTACTGCACAAGTAATCAAATTGCACTCATTTGAATCGTGTGTTGCCTGACACCCTATGAACCAGCTTGCATGTTGCTGTCCAGTCTTTATCAGTTAGCGGGGCACCCAAATCCCCCTCCCAGGCACTCCTACCCCTATACGAGGGTTTGTGATCATCAAATGTCATGGCCCTGTACATCAGTGTGATCGTATGCCGTGCTTTACACAGCTGAATAAGACTTTCAAGGAAGTGTTTCTTGGGTTGGGTGTTGGGGAAGTCCGTCCACAGCTCCCTAGCCATTCCATCAAGATTTGAGAATGTAGGAATTTTCCAGAACTAACCCCAAAACTGACTGCACTTCCTAAACGTTCATAAATGTATCTCCAGGATATGTCACCAAGTACCTGGCACCCCAGCTAATCCCGTAACCGTCATATCTCCACTTATGCACCTAAAGGTTGCAAATTCCAAATGTTCAATTCCCTGGAAAAGGGTGGATGTCTAACGACTCTCCTGAAAGTTTGCTCCCACGCCTGCACTATCTCACATACAATGTAGGGCACGGCAGGACCCAGAGTGCTCCCTATCATTGGCAAGGCAAGGAAAGGGTTCCCCTCCACATGTGCCCCTCAGTAATCATTTCTTCCAGTTTTCTCCCTTCGCTAACCACTTCGCTGCATGTTGTATTTGGGCCTCATAATAATGTAATTCTAGGTTTGGTACCCCAGAGCCACCCTGCACAGTGTACTGGATAAATTTTGTTGCCCTGCTGAGGTTTAGCCACTTTGAGTTCAACCATTTCCATGCAATAGTAGCAGAGGCACAGAAAATTTGTCAGCCATGTAATAAGGTCACTCAGGCACAATAGCGCTACCTAGCAATTCAAAAAATTGGGTCCCCCACGACAGCAGGAGCTACACCCCTCTCCCAACCAGTTCCATGGGCAGGATGATTGAAATGAGGCACCTCCGACTGGACCAGTTCAAGTGCCTAGTCTCTCCCCCGCCCCCCCCACCCCCCAAGGAGGAACTACATGCCCTAGTACATCCACTCAGGTCTAGAGCTGTCAGGCGCCCTCCGGCCACACAGTTAACCTCACCAGAGACTGGTAAGTGCCAAGTCTGGGCCCCTTCAGGATTGTGTTGGGACAGTCCCTGCTTCCAGAGCCCAAAGTCGAGGTCATGAGCATGCCACACAGCCGAGAGCAATGAGGAGCTCACACTTCCAGGGGGTCACCGAGCACAGTGGGTCTCCCATCCCAGGCTCAGCCACTTCACAGGGAAGGAGTCTGCGCACCACCTCTCACCATGTCAGACAGGGCCCGCCACAGCCACCCTTCTTGCCACGCCCGATGTTCACCCAGCAATGAGAACCAGCCAACAGGCAGCACACACGTCAGGAATCACGGACTTCCAGCTGGGAGCAGGAATCTGACCAGGCCACATCATCTAAGCTGTGCAGCACTCATAGTCCTCTCCGTGGACCGGGGCTCGGGTAACTTGTAGCTCAGCCTGGTCTTCTGTGCCAGCCACCCTTCTCGTCAACCTCAGATCTCCTTCAGCAGATGGAAACCGGCAGTACCTTCCAGGAGCAAACAGCGTGCAGTCTCCCTTGCCGACGTAGTCCCTGAAGTCGGCTGGCCTAAGCTACGCAAGCGATTGCCAGACCAAAGCTCCTGCCTTATTGTGGCTGCTACCACTTCATTTCGCCAACGCTCTCAGATCATCGTGCACAAATGGCAGGCATAGGGCTGCCCATGTAGTGATAACTGAAGATGCGCATGGGAAGGATTATGCAGGATGTCGGTTAGGGCTAGCGGAGCGCCTCAGGGGCACGACCTGTCGGCCATCTTGCCTGATCCTGCCCCCTTGTTGGCATCTTTAAATAACATTTTATGTGGAATTATGAGTTTAAGGTTCAAGCTAAATAACATTATTTAAAATGGTAATGAATAACACATGATAATAAAAAATAGCAGAAAAATCCAGTAGTTTAAATAAATTAACCTAGGTGATTATGAAAACAGTGTTCTCAGTTTGTTACTGGAAATCCATTAGAAAAGTCAACTCTCAATGAAGCTGGTAGATAATTCCACACAATTCTTCACTTTGTTGCCTTGTATTTCATCATCATAACCACCAAGTGGTCTGATTCAATACTTACTCTCAGGCTTGACCAATCAAAAGAAGCCTGTATAGCACAAATAGCTATTCTTGGACCCACATATGATCACAGCATGCAACTCGTACTCGTTATTGGAAAAGAAGTGTGATCCTGTGATAAGCCCCTCTTACATATGATATCTAGGAACACATTAGGAATGCATTGCATGGCATAGTGACAACAATAACATTGTTCCAGCAGCAATCCCAATAGAGGCAGAAATGGGATTTTATACCAAAATCGGTATTATGATTTGTGAGGTGAAACTGCACCCTCCTGGTTTTTCACTGACACAGTTTGTCTGTGAGCACCTAAAGGACTATACCTGAGCAAAAATGTCCAGAATTTGACAAAAGAAATTGTATACATTGGTGCACCAACCCTGCCTACTATGGGAATTCCGTGTTCTATTGGAGAAAACCCCTAATGGTGCAGTAATCTTACGCCTGAAAATGACCTATCTGGTGCTATCAGTACTTTCAAGTGCTTCGGATTTTGCACAGGATCGATAATGAGAGCCTATAGCTTATTTGTCATCTTTCCAAGATACTCTGGAGCAGATCTACTACCTTTTCAGGAAACTAAAGTCGCTTCACTGTGTCGCATGAAAGGGAGATAGCACCATATCAACTAAGATATGGTGCTATTTTCCTCTCTCCTTTCACTGGCTCACTTTACACAACACGCCCCAATGTACACACCCTTGTATTGCAATGCTAGAGAGAGAGAGAGAGAGAGAGAGAGAGAGAGAGAGAGAGAGAGAGAGAGAGAGAGAGAGAGAGTGTGTGTGTGTGTGTGTGTGTGTGTGTGTGTGTGTGTGTATTTGTGTGTGTGTGTGTGTGTGTGTGTGTGTGTGTGTGTGTGTGTGTGTGTGTGTGTGTGATTTTAAGCATTTTGTAACACTTTTCCCACAGTGTATGTGTGCTGTTCAGTGGAGCTCACATGCAAAGTTTGGAGAAATAAAACAAATTGATCCAAATTAATTACAGCCTCAAAAAGATGTTATTTTTGGAGCAAGGTTTGTCTGCAATTATTAGTAGATACGGCTTTGCATCAGAAAGCATGGGTGGCTGTGCAGGAACGCCCGCATGCGATACATGGTACACCTCTTTAGTACAATGCAATCCTAAGCAGTGGTAACTGTACTTTTCATTACTTTAGGGCTACTTTCCAGTGCAAATAAAGTTTACACTGGATAATACATTCCAAATCAACAGAATGATGTGACTTTAATCCTCAACATAAAAGCGTACATTGTACAATCTTGGTGGCATATTATCTAGGAAGTGGTGGTGAAAGGTGTTAGCCTCCTTGGCTTAACGCCTCTCATCGCCACTTCTGAAGCGCCAGGCTGCACCATATTACCAAGGATATGGTGCAGCCTGGAGTTTTCCCCTGCAATGGCTGGTGTTTATGTACAGGAAGGTGTCCCTTCCTGTACATAAACAAACCCAAAATGCCATTTTGTAACTTACATGTGTGCTGCTTCATGCAGCACAGATGTAAGTTACAAAATGGCATGAAAAAAAGCTTTGTTTATGTACAGGAAGGGACACCTTCCTGCACATAAACAAACCTTGGCATTTTGCTTTTTCATGTGTGATGTACAAGGCAGCACACAGGGAAAAAGCAAAAACGAAGAGAAATGAAGCATTTCTCCTCGTACGCCACCTTAAGACCAGGATTGTCATGGTCTTAAGTTCAGCGCTGCCACCTATTATCGCCTCTCTTGATAATAGGTGGCAGCGTCGAAGTGAATGGGTGTTGCGGTGTAACGCCCTCCGCAACACCCACTGCACACCCCTTTAAAGCTAATTTTTGCGTGAAAGGGGCCCTATTACCAAGGCAGCGTTAAGTCACTTAACGTGGCTTTTAGCCACGTTATGTGGTTTAACACTGCCTTGGTAATAGGGCGCAGACCCTATCGCCACCACAGCGTCACAAAAAGTGACATTGTGGTGGCGATAGGGGCCTGGTAATATTCCCCTTATAATTTTTTTTTTTGATGACCGATCACAAAGTTAATAAATGGGGTCCTAACAGTGACTCCCAAAGCATTTTATTATCATTACTTGAATTAAGGTTTCTGTTTATCTCAACCTCAGAGTTTGGACCCAAATACGTCAAAAGGTGTCAATTCCTAGATTTCAAACCCTTGGGGACAGAAAGTCATGCCTGAACCTCTTTTTCGGTGTTTTATGGAGGAAGCCAAATCTCCCGTTGAGGTTTAATGATGATTGACGGATCTTTGCAAAAATAATAAAGCTGCATAAACATCTGTGGGAGATTGGGCAAGATCTGAAATAATTTCTGTAAGCTCAGCTAAAGAAAATGTGATTTATTCCACAGTAATGTTTAAATAATTTTGAAATTAATTGTTAAAGTTTTCCAGCCCAGGACAGTCTTTATAAATGTGTTAATTTGCAAAATAGCTTTATCCTGCTGAAGTTTACTGGAGAAAAAGTTGCAGATAACAGCAGGGCGAAGGTACAGGAGGTCCAGCATCAATGGCTGAGGCCATAAAAAAGTTGGTACTAGGCCACTGTCAGTAATATGTTCATAACTTCCCAAAGACTTGGAAAGTTCGGATGATGCCTGAATCAGTTTATCGAAGTGTCAGAAGTCTAAAATACAGGTAGTCACTAAGGCATTGAGTACCAGGCGCCCAGACAATATTGCAAACTGTTTTTTTACCTATGCATTTTATTACCAACAGTGTTCACACTAGAGGAACTATCTTCCTCCAAAGGTATGTATTTCGTTAGCTGTCTCTTTGCAACAGATGGTCTAATTTTCTGTGCACTGTTGTGCACAACTGCAGGCCACTCACAGGGCCTCATTTATGAGAAATGACGCATCGCTGCGTGAAAGCAGTGATGTGTCACTTCTCAGTGCGCACTCCTTGCGACATACCTGATGCATCATATTTACAGTATGACACATCATGTCGCAAGGAATTACAGATACGTCAGTATTTCTGACGTATCTATAAGCGCAAAAGTGACGCATTGCTGGAGTTTGTCACAAAAGTGACGCAACTCCAGCAATGCATTCTTTCACATGGGGCTTGCGTCATTCTTACGCCTACTGTGAGGCAGGCGCAAGATTTTGACGCAAGGGCGTCTTAGAAGTGACGCAGTGAAATCTCATAGATTTCACTGCGTCACTTCTACGAGGCTTTTTGCGGGGGAACGCCCCCCCTGCATACATTATACCTGACGCAGGTATAATGTAGCGCAGGGGTTTACAAAGTGACGTCACTTTGTAAATAGTGCGCAACAGGAGGCATGTTTTACGCCGCCGATGCGTCACAAAAAGTGACGCAACAGCAGCGCAAAACTGACGCAAGGCCTCGTAAATGAGGCCCTGTCTTTACAAGCCTACTGACAATTGAATGCACATAGAGACATTTAACACTCAAATGTAATCGAGGTACTGTGTTGGATGGATGATGAGTATGAACACTTTGTTTATCCACATTTACTTGTACAACACAGTATCTGTTGTATGCATATGCTCATTAACATCAATCTGCAGTACATTATCTCTTTTTGTATTTTTTTATTTAACTGTTATAAATCATTTAAATCTTACGACGAAATTACAAATATTGCCCTACATACATTGCACATATTGAATGCCTTCATTTCAAGTAAGAAAAAAGAATATTGATCGTAAAAGAACCTCACATATACCTAGGTACAGTAAATCAAAATTCCTCAAGACTATATATTTGTCTCATATTATCATGCCGCACAGGTAAAAGGTCGTATAGGCCCCTCTTGACCGGTTCCCAAATTCTCCTGAGTTAATATATATACTCGGATGATTTTCGATTACTGCAAACTCCAGGCCACAGAGAAATATAAACTCGCTCCACCAAGATACAGGGTCCGAAGCCTCCCTCTGCAGCCAGGCTCGGGCAATCGTTAATATTGCAGAAGTCACTACAAAATAAAAGACACCAGCGACCTCAGCCAGAACCTCAGGGGCATGTCCCAACAAGACAGTTTTAGCAACAGGAATTACCCACTTTCCCCTGATGCCCCAAAATCAAATAAAAAGTATGTCTGTATCCGCGTTTCTTAATCTTAATGAAACTCTCTAGGAACTAATTGTGGTTCATACTACTATTACTATCTGGAAGTCACAGTGCAGATTTTCTTAGTTGAAGATAACAGAACGATTCCACCTTGGGGAGGCTGTAATCCCTTTTCAAGTTGTAAAAAAATAGGAAGTTTTAATATTAGAAAATTGACCTAAGTACTGAATTTTAGCTAAGATCCAGCATTTAAGAAAACTATCTTTGTAGCAAGAAAGGAGGTTAAGGTTCTTACCCAACAGAGTATATTGATAGAACCTGAATACTTGACAGGTATCTTGGATAACCTGCAAAACTAATAACGTCTTAAACCACATTTGCTTGAAGTAAGCAGTATCGGCCAGTCCTTTGTTTGGTTTAATCGTTATTGGAAAAATATAGCACTCAGGAAATAAACCTACCAGATCCCTTACGTGAAACCCCACCACTACAGAGGGCAGAGACATTAGCCTAGCTAAATAACAGTCCCACAGGAGAGGAATCGCAACCCCCCCCCACCTCTCTATGGGGATGCTGAAGGTAGCTAATGGCACAACAATGTTTTTGTAAGGCCAGATACGTTTTTGCCAATTTTGCCACTTTCAACATTCTTTAAAAAACTTTTATGTAAATACAAAGGCATAGACCTAAATAAATATAAATAACGTGGCAATACAGTGATCTAAATAAGATTGCATCTCCCAATAAGGACGTAGTCTATCCCAATTTGTACGTAGAGAAAGGGATTCCGTATATAGGGGTTTATTATTAAGACAGAAAACAGTTTCCATATCAAACAATATATGAATTCCTAAATATTTGGCCACGGTTACATAGCGAAGGTCCTCCTTATTAGATTCTTTATTGACCTCTGTTTTATCTCTGTTCAATTTATAACCCAAAACATGCCCATATACCATAGCTGCGTCCTCTGTTGCTGGCAGTGCTGTTGCCGGGGATTATCTATGCACAGCAATATCATCAGCGTAGGCTTAAATCTTGGCCTCCCAATTGTGTAGCCTTAGTGATGGAATTGAGGTTGTCATCTTTAGTACACAAATATAGGGATCCAAGTATAGGCTCTAATAGCAACGGGGAAAGTGAATGGTCTTGCATGGTTTCCCGGTCCATCTGAATAACCTCAGAGAGCATTCCCATAAATGAAACCCTTGCAGTCAAAGTTTAATATAATGACTTGCTCCTGGCTACAAAGCCCAGCCCTAGTTCCATCTCTGTCATAACCGTCCACAGGTACCAACAGGAGACCTTGTAGAATGCTTTTTCAACATCCAACAGGATCATCCCGGTGTATCCCTTTATTTCACTAACCACATCCAGAGTGAAGTTGGTAAGATTGACATTGGTAAGTGGTATCCCACCAGGGAACAAATCTGTGCTCATTTGGGTCTATTAGTGAGGTGATCACGGCAGCAAGTCTATTCAACAGGACCCAGGTATAGATTTTAGAATCACAATTTATCAAAGAGATGGGGCAGTATGAGTCACAATTTAGAGGCTCTGTGCTTTTTTATGACTGTAGAAATATGCGTTTCCCCCCCTGCCCCCCCATGATGGTGGAGCTGATGTTAGAAAAGCTGACAAGTTAACAAACTCAGGGAAAAGAGGAATCGAGGTGTTATTAAACTGCTTATAAAACTCATTTGGAATAGAGTCCAGTCTCGCTGATTTACCACTCGCAATTTGCATAAAAGCCATTTCAAGGCCATCCCTAGTAATTATGCCATCATGCACAGCTTTTTGCACCTATTTAAGTTGTTCAGTCTCGAGAGCTGCACATGTGAATCAATCATATCCTGAGTAGTGACAAATTCTTCCTTATATAAATCAGAATAAAACGGATGGAAAATCACTAATATCACAGGATCACTTGTAACCCCCTAACCAACAGAGTCTCTATTACACCAATCAAATTGTTATTACTCTTTCCCTTCAACTAGAAAGCCAATACCTGCCCCATCTCTTTGCTGTTTTCGAAGCACAATCAATGCCTTGCTTAGTATTTAGAACATCCCCTGTCCCAGAACATAAAGTGGCCATTTATTATGGTCTGACACAATCCGTGGGCTGGTCAAAAACAATACCGAAGCGCTCAGAGAAGTCACACGGTAACATACATCTTTTCAATGAAGTGATGAGACAAAGTTGTGATTGACTTCCGTGAGGTTTATTTCTTACATAATGTTGTGCATTCTTTCTTTCAATTCTTGATACCCAAATGCAGAAAGGCTGCTGACACCTGTTTCATCAAAGAGACTTTCTCAAGGCTGAAATAAGAAGTGGAATGAAGAAAATGATGATGGAGCACGCCACAGTATGATGCCTCACTCTTGTAAGGTGATTTCACTGAACTAAGTATAGACAGTGCTGTAGCATGCCTTGATGAGCTTGTATGCAAGGAGTAAAAACGCCCTTGTTAGAAGCAGGAATGTCAGAAGGGTATGGCTAAACTTAATAGTCATTGCAGGAAGGAAGCTATTCCTAAAAAAAACATATCCAGCTGGGAAGTTGTGCCATAAGGGATAGAGTGAAGCTTGAATCCTAGATCATGGCCCTGGCGGGCACACCAAATGTCCAACAATGCATGTGTAGTGCTAATTTGCTTAATAGCTGCCTGGGATTTGGCCATACTCCACACAGTGGCTAACGAAGAAGCTGTTGAATTCACCCCAGGCTTCATAACCAGATTGAAATCCCCACACATAACAATTGGGTCAGGCTTTATGCTAAGTTCACCGAGTACACAATTGAACAGAGCAGGGTCATCCATGATTGACGCATAAACCACACGGATGGTTATTGATGTACTACCATTGCCTATATGTGCAATTAGCCATCTCTCAGACCTGTCCAGTAAAAGCCGGCATGCAGACCATCCTCTCCCCCTAGAGAGTAGGGCTACCCCTCTCTTTGGAACATCGATCCCGGCGGCAGCAAGGGTATGATAGCCTAAACCATTATGCTTAGACAGTCCCCAATTGTAAGATGGGTCTCCTGAATACAGCCAGGATAAGGTTTTAATGTACAAAGTTCTTCCCTCAAATATCTGACTTTAGCTCCATCTGTAGCCCCTGGTTGTGGCCACAAGTGGTACTATCTGTTTCTACATTGAAACCTATTACTATGTATAGAATGATGGTTCAACTCCACTGAATTAACCCAGTGCTCCCCCAAACCTTAGAGGCCTTACCTGCATCTAACACATGGCTATCACATCCCTGTCCCCCTCCGGTCTCCCCCATTACTAAGCCCTCCCCCGCAGCCCCTTCTCACCCCAGATCAGGCCACTCAAACCCATTCCTCTCTCACTCAGTCAAGTAGGACTTTGTTGTAACCCTAGGTGTGAATCCACAACCTCAACATAGAATGTCTTACCCCGCTGACACCAAACCCCCTCCCCCCACTCTAGGGGTAATCAAAAACTCAATAGCGACAAAAATACTCCCCTACCAGGGAGAGAAAAAGAAAAAAGCAAGAAAGAAAAGAAAGCAAGATTACATCAGAAGAGGAGAGAGGCAGAGAAGTCAAGAAGGAAAGAGGAACCAAGGGAGAAGAAAACCATAAATAAAATGTAAGGTTGATAACAGCCAGAGAAATCCTATGTAAGGTTTCAAAAATAATGGCAGCCAATTCCAGCCAAAAATGAATCGAGAGAATTCAAAGTAGTGTTTAATTTATTGATTAGTTAATTCAAACCATAACAATGTTACTGCATATGTCTACTTTAATTTAAAACAGACATTTAAAATTAATTAATCTACCCAATATATCACAACGTAATATCACACTGGAGCCAGCCCAACCATATCCCGGGCAGCTTTCCGACTACCGTGCTGATCCCATAGCCCTGATCCATTGTCCCCCTCGAGGGCCTGGCATCCTCCTTTCCACCTTCCATTGGGCTTTTGAGCCAGCATTCTACGTATCAATAGACCACACAGCATCAGGTAGGACACCTGCGATGAATGCAGAGAGAGACCTCCGCCTCCTGCCACTAGCTGCAGTAAAAGAGAGGGGCCAAAGAGAGGGGTCAGTGCGGGGTGCTAATCCTGCCAATGAAAATGCTCTCTTGTACAACTGACAGCCATGTAGAATGCCGTAACAGAACAAAGCATCAAAGCAGCATTTGATTGATCTCAGGTCCCGACACTCACTTTCTCTCCAACAATAATCATCTATAGAGGAGAGTCCGTTGCACTCTCTACCATACACTTGAGAGGTGTTGAGGCGAGGTGAGTCAGCCCACATCGCCATCTTGCTCACCATTGAGCTTCTGCAATACACTTTCCCGAGCGTATTTAATCCTTAAGACAAGGTTTCGGCTTAACTAAGGAAGGAGTCAAGAACAACGCATATTTTGTTGGATTAACATCACAGTAGTAATGTTTCACTAAGCCAAATGTCTTTCTGTCCTATCAGCTTCTGTCCTGCAGCAGTCCCTGGTATCACTATTAAAACATCCTCTACTAGACACCAGGGGACATCCCGGCAAAGTGGAGTCTCCTCCTCATGAGGGAGAAACACTCTGTAAATGCAGTAAAAGACATAGCAATGGTAGTAAGGAATAATATCTGAGCAAGGATGGTTTCTGGACCTAATATGTGTGTGCCTATTTATGATTATATAATGTTCCCCTAAACCAAGAGTGTTGTACATGAGATATTGTGTTTGAATGTTGGTCTGGATATGTCATGCAATGTTTGGGAACATATAAACACAACTTGTTTCACTTGAGCACAGCCTGTTAGTTAGAACCATCATGCAAAGTCAACAGAGTTGTCTCCGGATGGTATGTGTGGACAGTGTGTTAGATTTCCACCATTCATCATTGGCAACAGACTATCCAGCCACAGAAATGCAGTAACCAAACTAACATCTCTAGCAAAAATGAGTTGACCATCTAATCCAACATCTACACACCCTGCCCCCTGCTGTCGGACTCTATCCTGGATGTGGCTGTAGGTCAGCGTCAACACCTAAATGTAAGCACCATTGTATAGTGATGTTGTGCAACACATAACAGGCTACAACAATCAAGCAGACAGCTTCTGGGTAGTATGTCAGCAACCTCACCTTCTCTCAGTATTGTCAAGACATCTGAATCGCGATGTGAGGACTCCACAATTGCACTCATTAATGGCCTCTGTATGTTTCTGTGCCCTATTGTACCTCTACTAAGATACTGTTGGTCGCCTTTAGAATGTGAGGAGATGGATCGAGAAAGAATACCAAGTATCATATGTAAAAAAAGAAATTGGATTTTTAAATAAAGGGATGGATCTCTTAATTGTACTATGCCATGCCTACCTATATGCAGTATGTGACTGGGTAATATGTGGGGATAGTGATGTAGTGATGAATGATTGTTTGATATGCCACCCCCAAATACAAATGTAGGCCTAATCTGAGATGTTGGTACTTACCCATAAGCCACATGTCTGTGGAAAAGTAAATTTTGCCATGTTCTGTGTCCCTACGCGTCATCCATCATATGTTATCTGTGCATGATTAATATGCATATGTATTCCCTATGTTCGATTAAAGACGCAATTACAGTTGTGTCCACCTCTAGTATGTCAGTTTCCAGTTCTCGTGAATACTACGAATATCCGACCTATGTAAAGCTACGTTGCCACGTTTCTCAGTGTGCACGTTGTTTCATTGTAAAGTTCCCGTTTCTAGGCCTCAAAAGGGCCCGGACACCAGATTCAGCTCCTGTCTTCTGAGTCCTCGCTGAGGAGCGATACAGCCCCCACCTGTATCCTCGACCCTTCACTTACTTCCTGCCTCACAGTGCCCGGTTCAGCCTGGCTCTGCCTCTGAGTCTGCCAAGAGTATGTTATGATTCCAGTTATCAGTTAGTCCTCCTTCTCTGCATTCCTAAGCTACTGAATCGCATCAATAGTTTCCGTCATTGTCTAGCCTTTACGTCTCCATGTAAGAGAAATACTGCATTTAATGGTCATTTAATATTCTTCATCACGCACTACATGTAGAATAATGCATGCTCCAGTCTTAGAGTCCGTTAGCCTCTCCCCTCCTGACTCTTAGTTTATATCAACATGTTCTCTAAACATTAGATACTAGATATTGCTTAGGTACATGTCGCCCTGACTCTCCAGACTTCAGTCTCTGCTCTTAGCACAGAGTTCATAGCCCCCAGCTTCTCCTAGTAACACGTCATTGCCAGCTTGCGCGCACCATTAGGTCAGAGGTCCCGGCTCCTTAGGTAGCCCCCTCCATGTTTCCGCCCCATTCATGACATATTCTGTTACGTTTGCATCACATGTCTATGTATACGCCTCTGTTACACCTACTTTCACCCTTATCTTTCGTGACTGCTATTGACCACACCCACTGCTCCGCCTATCGTATGTATTGTAATGCAACTGTTTTAGTATATATGATCGTGTATTGTTATTAAATGTTAGCGCGCTCATCCCAGATCCAGCCCCGGCAGCTGCCGGGCCACTCTAGTTCATTCCCTGTCCCCCCTGCCGGGCCCTGCCATCCTATTCCTATACAGGTTGTCCTGTTCCTGTCCTTTATGCTGTAATAAACCTGCAAACTCCTACTACCTCGAATCTTGACTCTTATTTATTGAGCTATCTGTTATTGCTAAGTCCAGACAAACCTAGATCCGGTATTATTTATTTATATACCACATGTCCATGAAATCCCCAACAACCAAACAACCTGCAAGAGGTGTCTGTCATACAATAAAGCCATCAGGTGTGCTTTTACGAAAGGCATTGCAGACGTTAGTGAAGCAGCCCCTGGCATCACAAGCAGCCTGCATATTGATGGAGTGCCAGAACTGTCTTTTGTGAAAAAGGTGGACTGTGTGGTGGAGTGGCTGAAGTGCCACCTCCGATGAGTCAATGATGCCTAGCACATGAGGGATGTGGGCAAAGGCATAGAGTTCCCTTTCCACCCTTAGTCTTGCTGCCAGTGAGTGTGGCATGGCAATAAACTGGTGCACTCTACAGTTGATGCCTCTTGGCTGTGAGTTGTCAATGAGATCCTGTGGAAAGGTTCAGAGGCCAAGAAATAGGGTGTAGCCATTATATATTGGCACAGTCTAGGATAGTCTGGAAGTGGGCTGTAAATGAATGCAGCTCCTCTTCCTCAGATCCTTTCTCCTGAAAAGAAACGGCAAAGTTACAAGAACAGTCAATGACATAGAGAAGGCAGTAAAACATGTTTGGTGTGCGTTCCTTCCTTATGCAGTCAATATGCGATTGGTTGTTGTTGAAATGAGTTTCTTCCGGAGGTGGGTGATATTGTTGAGAACAATCACTCTGTTCATTACCAGGTGTGTTGCTAGTGTTGAAATCTTACAGTGCACATGTCACACACTTACGGGTCGATTACAATGTTTTTCGGAAAGCATTCTGACTGAATCAGACTCGGAATGGTTTTCCACGGAATCAGATTCAGGGAGTCTGACCGACTGATTACGATTGTTCCAAATACAATTTGGCTGGACTCCCACTGACTTCAATTGGAGCCTGTCTTCCGACTGACTACACAGACTCCCATTGAAGAAAGGGTTGGGTGGGGAAAATCATCCACTCTGTGGCAGGCACCCCATGGTTTCTGACATGCTGTGCATGGTTGCAAAGAGGGTTCCCTTGGGTAACCCCACAAACCCAATCCACAAGGCTCCTTTTAAAGGGGGGTCTGCTACAGGTCCCAAACTTCAGGTTCCGACAGACGATTCATATGAGAACAACTGATTTGGAAAGGCTGTCCGAATCTGACATCGTTATCGCTCAGTCAGAAATGCGAACTGTTGACCTGCATGAGTCGGCGTCGAACGACTCGGTTCCACCAGATGCCATTCGGAATCAAGTAGGAATCGATTCGGAAAGTCTGAATGCTTTCTGAACATCATAATCGGTCGTTCAGAAAGCTTTTCAAACCCATCAGAATGACAAGTTCCGAATCGGATTCGGGAGACCTGAATCGATTTGTAGCCTTTCCGAACGACATCGTAATCGACCCCTTATTTGTAAGAAAAATAACTAAGCTTTAGAAACTCACATTTCCCCATGATTAAACAGCTTTTCAGTTGTGTTGCATTGTATACATATTTTTTTTACTTTTAAATCTACAAATAAAATAAACATAACATCTATTTTACAATAAAATTTAACATAACATTGTTTTACAAATAATTTTACAAGTGTAATCAACCTATTTACTTTGCCCTGTACTTTACAATGCAGAGATCTCAAACTTTGTAAAAATATTTTTACATGAATATCAATGAAAATAATTATAACTATTATATATATACACAGGTTGTAAAAAAATGCTTAAGCAATACTAAATGTATCCTAAATTGAATTAATGTAAATATAAAAATATACCTCAAGTTTAAATTAAAAAAATAAAACCTAAAGAAAAAAATTACAATAATTTACTATACATTAATCATTACTAAAAGTGATGTATACAATTATTTGCAAAAAACAGTAACATTTAATATTACATTACTTTTAAAATGTATAAAACGTTTTACAATATTTTATAATTAAATAAAAAATGTGTACTATTTAATCAATATTTTACCATTAAATTATACTTACTTATATTTATAAATATTTGAATACATTTATTTAATTTAACATTATTTTATAATGGGTTTTATTTGACGTCCCTACTCTAGTATTTTCTATGTGAAGGGGTTGCAGTAACAGTGGTGGAGTACTCTTTTACTATTTTGAGTCCCTATTTGACTGTAATAACTATAGATGTGCAGTTTGTGAATCACTATAGCCTTTTGTGGTGTATTGACTTCCTTGTCTAAAAAGCCCCCTAACCCTACCAAAGCCAAAACTTTTTCAACCCTATGCTCCTCCCCCTTTAGCAGTAAGTATTCTCCATTTTACAGCCACTCCCCTGGGTCCCTCTCACATTTACTACAAAAAACATATTCCTATGTGTGCGAAGACTCTGTAGTTGTGGTGCATATCTCCACGCATATAATTATAGGAGAGGCTGAGGTGGAAACTCTTCATGTATGTTTTTTTTTTATTTCAAAAGATTTTATTAGAGAAATTTTATATACACAGTACATATATAGTGAAGGCAATACTGGTGTGGTTCTACTCCGTTAGGGTTTCAGTAGGCGTATTGTTGACATGACTGGTCGTATGTCCAATGGTTAGGCAATCGTGTTCTAGGCGTGCGCTGACTTTGGCGGTCTTATGTGTTGCCCTCGTAAGAAGGAAAAAAGAAAAGAAGAAAAGAGGGAAAAGAGAGGAAGAAAGAGAGGACAGGGTGGGTAGCATTTAATAAAATATTTTGAACACGAGCACCACAAGCAGGACCACTGGAACAAAATGATTCAATGACTTCTTGTTTTCCGTGGTAATTTGGATTTTCAAAACTTGCTCCATAAACCACCAACTGTGGAATAATTTACAGATTTCACCTGAATCTTGTTTGCAGCTAAAACTAATTAAAGGTAATAAGAACGCTGCTTACGGTATGAAAATCGGCTCCTAGCATTTTGCAAAACCGAAATGGTTACATTACACCAGCTGATTGCTCTTTTAAGAGAAAGTGATGTTGTCTGTATATTTAAATATATTTTACATATATTTTACAGGATGCACATGAGAATTAACACTTTGTTGTTTTTTCTTTTAAACATTTGCTGCAAAATCATGTTTACGTCAGAGATTTCTAGAAACCGCAGTTATTTCAAGAAGGCTCTAAGCCTTGATTCATAAAATGCTTCGATGAGAAACACTTCAATAATAAATACATAATGCTCTTGATACATATGCCTGGGAGACGAGGATGCTTCAGAAACTCCACTGAATGAAAAATCAATTCATTGCTACACCTCGTTCCAGATCCTGTTTTTGAAACATGTCTGGGATTGTGTACATTTTGCACAAATTATTTGACTCTTGGTGGTAACCTACTATAATAAATTGTGCTTTGCCCTTTCACCAAAGACAGACATCGTTTTATTGGATGCCGTGTTAAATAGTGTCTTTTGCATATAGATAACATCTTTCTTAAGAATCCATCTATACCAGCACCTAAGTTTGTGAAAAAACCATAACAGTTGAATAACAATGGCATTGGACATGACACTTTATTAGTGTCTTCTAGTCGCAGCATTCTATGAAGCTTGCTGCATAATTTGAACCTCTGTGTGGTGCGTATTTTGCCTTTTATTGTCACTTAATCATGTCACTCCTGGCACATATTTTAGATTTTGAATTGAAGCATAATTCCGTAGGCCATCATCATGACATTAAATTGCTTCTACCCTCCCATGCTAGCCTACAAGGACACCATTGCATAGCTTCCAATCCTCCAACATACACATGTTCTATTTTTAAACGTCATTTGGGGTAAACAAATTTAGAGAAACTTTGAGAAAGGAAATTCCACCAGCTGTTTTTCAAATCCTTGGAGTTTCTGAGCCCCAGGCCCTTTAATGAAACCTCCAAGGGGTTAAGAAAGGGGACTAAAAATGTTATGCCATACATAACGATGGATGCCATGCTTGAAAGCAGTGACCTCTGATGCCAGGATGAGCTTAGGTCAAGCATTCAAGTGAATGAGAGATGGTCCACTACTTTACATCAGCTTGGCTGTGAAACCCAGGCTACGGCCAGTCGATGACATCTTCTGTAATACAAGACTTTCTATTCTTAGGATGTAGCTAGGTAGGGCTAACAGGTGACTGACGACCCGTCACTGCTGGCACATCTCATTCCCAGGCTTGGGCTTTCATTCGGCAATTTGTAGCTTTGGTTTAGCTCTACTGAACAACGTGGACTAGCTGTGATAAGAGTGATGGTAAAAGGCAAGAAGTGGGCATCTTACCTTACATGGCAGCTGGCGAACAACGGAGCTCTGACCAAATGTATAAGGGTGCGACTGAAGATTATTTACAGGGTGAGTCAGTATTCGTGGGGAGTGCACCCCACAGTGAAGAGATCCTGTAAAGAGGCTCCTTTCTGGTTCGCCGCTGGAGTGCCCTGAAGTGCTGCTCTATTTCGGTGAGTTTGTACTGCTCGTTTCCCCCCCTTCGGGTGTTGCAGCTGGGCCAGGCAGCATGTTTAGCTGCGGGCCGCTGGGGCAGGCAGGCGGGATGCGTGCGGGCCCTATGGGCCCGCGTATTGGGTAATCAAATACTTCGCCCCCCCACATGGGCCATGCCCGGGAGGGATCCCTTTCCAATTACGGGTGCTGGCCCAGCCCCTGCTAGGCACGCGCCAGACTGCCATGTATGGCTGGAGGCTTGCATTGGGACTGGGGGCAGGGCGAGAAGGGTCGTTGTGTGTACCGTAGGCTACCCCCTCGAGGTATCGGACATCCGGTGCGTGCCGAGAAGGTGCGGAAAGAGCTTCATTTATTAACGTTTCCCACAAGAGGAAATGTGAGTCGCGCGTGAATATATAGCATCACTTATAATGCAGAGGTGCTGTAGGCTTGCAGGCTGAATCTTTCTTTGCATCATGTAGGCTACCGTTCACAAACATTTCAAACGTGATGTTATGCAAGTCGACGTTATATCAATGCCATACTGACATCCAGCATGTTCAACATTTTAAAATGGGGCCTGCGAAGGGACGCCAGGGAATCATTGGCTTAGTGAAATATCACCTGGTAATATCCTTGGAAAGAACTTTCCGGTTATTGGCTTAATAATACACGGCATCTTGGGAAGCCTGAGTATGCCTGCATGCGGCGGGGTCTGGGGCCCGATCATCTCGGGCCCCACGTGGCTCCTGGCAAAGAAGCCTGACTAGCAAGTGTGCAGTTTCCTTCGACTGATTATCCCGAGAGTGGGGGGGAGCAGCTGTTCTGTTCAGCCCTTGTGCTTTTCCCAAGGTGGTTTTAGGGGTTTCTGGTCACATTTTGAAGTCAGCTAGGTGTGGCCAGCCATGGACCCCTCTCCCCTTTCTTTTGCGGCTCACAACGGGCATTCCTCGGAGGGTAATGGCGGAGGGGAGGTATGACTCCTCATGACCTGATCCAGACTGTCTTCCCGCCTGGCACTCCGCGGGTGGTGCTTTCACGCGGTCATAGCAGGTGGATAGTAGTCTTGCCCGACACTTGGCAGCAGCGTCTACTTTTAAATTTAGCACGACTAATGTTTTCGAGGCCAGTGCTCTGTTACGTTGGCGGGGTTCGATCCTCCTATCTGTGACACTTGGCAGCGTTACTTGAAATATTTAAGGCAAAACTCTTTTCTTCTCAGCGCACCATCAGCAGAGTTTATATTTAAATAGTTAGCACCATCTACCTTATGCACCATGATAGTGCTGTCTGTAGAGCTCCAAGTACCTTAACTTCGGGACGATCGTCCGGAGCTCCTTGCTGTGGCTGGAGTCCGCTGGTGCAATTGACTATGACGGGCATATTTCCTTTAGTGTAGGTCGTGTGCACGGCCTGGGTGGGGGGTGGCGCGTCGAGCGCCTATGATGTGTGCAGTGCTTGCCTACAGTGTGCTTTGTTTTCTCTGATACCTGCACACATGTCAGTTATCTCCTCCTCTGTCGCACCGTTTACTACGACAAGGGTATCTCAGCGGTTCGGAGGGCTGGTCCTGAACCCGGGGACCCAGGTTCGAGTCTGGTGTGGGGCGCAAATTTTGCGCAAGTCACATCATATCCATAGATTTCACGCATGCCGCGGAAGTGTGACTCCAAAGCACTCCGATGTCCCTGGGGGAGTTTTGTACCAAGTTTCCTACTGTAAAGAGGTACTTTGCAGCAAGGGAATTTCTTTTCATGTGATTCGGTTTTGGTTTGTGTACGTTGCTCACTTGTAAAGTTTCTGTTTCATTCCGGTTTCCATGGCGAAGCGATCTGTCGCATACATGGATATAAGGTAATAGAGGTCAGCGCGCAGGGCCCCTTCCCCTATTAAGTCAGGCCTGTAATTACCAGTACGGGTGTTCGGAGTTGATGGCGCTGGGGGGATGGCAGTGGGCGCTGCATGGCTGTCCTCTGCCTTCAGGGTGGGCATTCCTATCTTAGTCCAGAGGTTAAGCAGGGCTAGCAGTATAGGAATGAGGACACAGGAACCGACTCCTTCATTGTTATCATGTTCTTTCAGCGACCATCTCATGGCTATTCGCCATACTATCTCGTATTCAGACTTTGAGATGTTATAATTTAGAAGCCTCACAGAATAATGCAAAAGCGACTGTCTCTAGACTATACGCAGGGCGCCGCGCTACTCCTGTTTGCACACTAATTAGACTTCCATTTATTATTTAGTTTAGGTTTCTGCCCTATCAGACTATATGATCCTCCCCTATTGATGCTTGTATTGAGATTTCCCGAAACGGCTCTGCCCGCTGATCGGAACACGAGGTAGAAAAGCTGTAAAGAAGGGATTGCCGGGTTCGTCACCCTGGGCTATGTGAGTTCCTGCACGTCTGAGTGACGTAAGCCGCTGTGCCCCTGTTGGGCTCTGACCCGGCACCGCCATGTAATTTAAATAGACGGGAATGTAATTTTGTTGGTTCAGTCGCCCGGGTTGCTCAGAGGCTGCTTTGATTTTAAAACAAATGCTGTTTTCATCAATAGTCACATAGAAAGGGTGTGCCCAATAAATGAATTAGTTGCAGTAAGACCTATTACTTAAGAATGTAGAATTTTGCGGGGGATTATCTGCACTCCAATGGACTGGTGTTATGGTCCTTTTGCATGCGATTTAATATACATCTTCTCATTATGTGAATTGTTTCATACACGATATACTGCAGGTAAATCCTCGGTTTAGGACTATGATTGTCTTTGTATAAGAACGCAATGCAATGTTTTGATAGGTTGGTAAATATTTGATGTTGAATTGGAACGAAGTTCACTTGTATTCACTTAACGAGGCAACTTTCCTTGTTCAGCTAAAGCTACAGAATAAGTAAATTCGTGCGTCAAAACCAATAGTGTAATGATTAGTATGGTGACTGGAAATCAGTAATACACTTTTCACCACTTTTCATTCGCTTGGAACTATATCCAAGGTGGACAGCAATGTTATGTTCTCTCTGATAGCATTCATGCATCGTAACACTGCATATGAGGAGTTGCCATAGCCTGTAGTTAGAAGTGCCGGTAGACGCCCTTGGTTAGCCCCTGGAAGGCCAACGGCAGGCCTCGGTCTGGGTGTTACCTGCAACATCACCTGATATACATCCCGCAAAATTGGATATGGGCGTGAATTCTGAGTTTTCTAGCACACAGAGTGGTTACATCTCGGTGTGGCCGCTGGGCAACTAAGGTGTTTTTTCTTGGTGTAGATGGTGGTCCCAACTGTCACACGCGGTTGTCTCTCGTTGCTATTAATTTGAAATAGCAGGGCGTTATTTGAGTAGGCCAGATGTGCCATCTGGGTCTCCGCATCTCATGCATGGGGGGATCCAGCACCTTTATCCCACGCGGCATTAGGAATTGTAGCTGCCGGCAAGCATTGCTGGGAACTTTAAGCACACCCAGTATATACGATAGAATGTAACAACCAGACACCTGGTCGTGAAAGTTATTCATTTTTGATTGTCCGTTATGCCTTCTCCCCCTCACCGTGCTCTTTACTCCCTTGCTTCCCTCGCATAAACCCAAGGTTGGTTCCGAGCATACTTTACATTTGAAGACTCGCACGTTGTGCATAAGGGCATGATGTTTCTGAGTGTGGGTGTAACACACATTGTGTGTAGAGGCGTTGTATGTGCCATTCTATGAACACCACGTGTGGTCGGTTCATGGGTGGTACTTACGTTGTGGTGTTTGCTGGACTGGAGAGAGCTGGGATATTATATCTGGCAATTTACAAGTATAATTGTGGGCATAATACTATTTTGCCAGGATATCCGTGTCCGACAACACTAGTCATGCCTTGCCAGTTCGGATCCCTTAAATGGATCCCTTATGTCGGCGCACACGTTAGAGATGTTGTTGCGGTCGCGCTATTGTTTTGGCTAGCATAAGCTGGGCTATTAATCGCTCTAGTTTTAACACTGTACCATGACACAGAACTTGTACTTTGCTGTCTGCCCTTGTGGCCCATTGGGCTGGGCTAATTACCCATACGGTGGGCCGCAGTATTTCAATGCTTTACACCTGCCTCTGGCTGGAACTTCATGTCAGGAGGAGTTAAAAGATGTGTCTTAAAACAAAGGGTGTCCCAGCGGTGATGGGTTTAGGTGGCCATGCCAGATTGTATCCCTAACTGTTTTCAAGTTGGACTTCGGGGATTAGTTGAGCAGCAGTGGCTGAGCGTGAGAATAACGGAAGTTGAAGTATATGTTTGTATCCAGTCTGTTTTCTCAAACCCGATGTTTTGTTTGGAATAAACACGCAGGCCAGCAGGGGCTGAGTGCACTACCACTTGCATGGAGCGGCGCAAATGGAAGCTCTAGCAATCGTAGGTAGTCAAGAAGGTATTCCGATTATTCGATGTTGCAGCCAGCGTTGTCGTGTACATGTTTTGGATCATAAAAAATTGCTGTCTTGCGCGGGGCGGTCAATTTACGCCACGGTAGGTTCAAGCCTCTACATGGTATTGTCGTGGTCTAGTAGGTGCTTGTTTTAATCCTCCCTCCTGCTTCTTTCGTGTGCATGTCAGGTTGAGTATCTTCCTTTTATCTGGAAGTGTGGGTGCGAGGCGGTTGGTTTTGCGACTGCGTACGTGTGGTACGGAAGCTCCAATTTTGTACGTTCCATCCTGGGTCAAGGGGTGCGTTTAGCCTTGGTACCTTGGGTCGTCATTCAGGACATGGGCATCTAGGACCCAGTTTTGTGCCAGCCTCCCGCAGCATAGCAGCGCAAACAGATGCAGCTACGTACGCTGTGGTTTTCAGTTACGTTTACATAGCTTGCCCCGGTAGTGAGAGTCCCACTCACACCCCATTCACAGCATTAGTGCACCCCCCCCACACCAGGCATCACGCCCGTCTTGGGGGCCCCCTCCTTGGTGTTGGGCAGTTCAGAGTATCCGGGGTGTCCTGTTTTGGCGCGGGGGTGGCGCACCCTGTGAGAAGCCCGTTTCGTGGTGCCTTTCCTTTGGTGGTTGGAATTTCGGGAAAACTTTGAGTCCCGTTTTGGCGCCGGGTGGCGTGCATTGTGAGAAGTCGGTTTCGGATTATGGCTTGAGCGAAGTCTCGCTGCTTGACTATCATGGTCCTCATGCCACCAGGAGTTATGCAACTGGCCCTCCGGCATGTCCGATTCATGCAGGTGCCATGGTGGCAATCAGAATTTGTTGTCGGTCTTGACCAGGACTCTGCAGTATTGTTTCTACTTCTTCACCTTCCTGGTGCGTCATTGGCCTCGAAGCCAAGTATACGTCAAAGGGGCGCTGCTCATACTAGGGTGGCCAGTTTCACATAAGGCACAAAAGTAGTGCGGTGTCAGTCACATGGGGTAAACCGAGGTAGCGATGTGACAATTTATCTGTCCGCTTCGCTAAGACATATCCACCCCCGCTTTCGCCAGGGAAGCAGGCGGGTGGAGGTAGGCGCAGCTATCAAGGTTGTGGCACAGAAAGTGGGTTACACAGGGTCGAGCCAGTGTCGACAGTGTCCGTTCACCTGGGCTTTCCCTCTTTCTTTACCCTGGAAAAGGGCACACAGTTGCAGTGTGCTCCATTGTTCTGGGCCGGATGTGCCAGGGAGCCGCTCTGCAGCGGCAGGAGTAGAGCTGTTCGCGCTACAGTATTGGGGCATCTGCCTTCTGACATACACCTTGAGTAGTGTTGTACTCAAGCGGCTAATTACCACAAGCACGTGGTTTTGCAGGCGACGCTTGTCACCCTCCTGTTTTGGGCTGGTAGGAGGCAGTTCAGCTTCACGTGCAGCGAATAGTGGGTGAATTTAAGCCATTGGAATTGCCTTCTCAGCCATTGCGAACCCCCTTGATTGCTGTGCGACAATCCACCTGGGCTCCTTTAATAATGCCAATTACAGTTTTGCTGTCAGGGCTTGCCCTGGCGGCATTCTTGGGGAGGGGCCCTCATTTTCCCTGCTTAGTTTGCGGGGGATCACACTGATCCATCTGGTAACCCAACCTTTCCTCTTAGCTCGTCACCCAGGGGGAGTGGCTTTTGCACTGTGGGCTCCTTACGGTAAATCGGGACTCACGGCTTCTCGAACACGATCACATGTGGTTGGGCTCCCCTGGCTTGGCCGGAATAGCCTCATGAATACACTTAGTAACCTATAGTTTATCTGGGAAGCCCCTCTCATTGTGAGAAGTTGCCTGGTCATGATGTCTCCAATTCTGTGGGCACCTGTATCTGCCAAAACAATCCTTTATGGGGTGGTTGTATGTCAACCTTAGACGAGCTATCCTAGAGGTAGCATGGACTAGGCAGCCTCCTGGCTAAGCTCACGAGGGCAGGTGAAGCCAGTTGTTTCAATCGGTGCATTCCTGTGTGTCTAATGATGGGATACCACACAAGTTATATTAAACATTGATTTTCTGGGCACCGCGCTACGGCAGAAGTTGAAACTTACCCTGGGTGTAATCTTCTGACACTTCATGTGAGGGGTGGGGTTGGGTCTCAGTGGCTTGCGCTGGTACTTGTTGTCAAATTAAGAGCGCTAGCAGCTTGGGGCCCCCCCTATTCTACACTGTATCATTCACCTAGGGGTATGTCCCCTCGATCCTGGTCGGTCTACACGATTGCTGTAGAGGGATATGGACCCAGGGGTAATCTGCAGATTAGTATTAGAGGGGCCTTTATCTGTTAGGACAGGATCTAAGGTCCCGTTGAGATGGAAAGGGTCCGCTCTCACCTGTCGGTTTGGACTTGTTCCTCTTGTTAAGAGAAGCTCTGCAGAGCAAAGGTTGCAGGTTGCCTAAGTAGCGAAGTGGTGGGGGGCCCGGACGGCGACGGTGGCCGCCGGCCGGGCTGTGGCGGAGTTACGGGGCGATCCGGAAGCAGAGAGGTGCAGCACTGTACTTCAGCGGGCACATAGGGGTGCCAGAGCCTAACCTGGAACGTCATGGGAGGCCGGGAACCCGAGTCGGCGCCCCAGTAGTCCTTCGGGCGGTTGTGTGCCTGTGCAACCGGGGGTTTGCCTAGATACGCCCCGCAAGGGGCGTGAGTAGAGTTATTACCATAATTACGCAGCAGATGGGTGGTTCGCCACTGCGCTGCTTGGCTCATCAGGCGGGCAGGTGGCGAGAATGCGGCCTGCCCTTGGATCGCCCGTAAGATAACCCACCGTGATTACATAATGTTGTATGTAATAAAATAAACCTGCAGCAACTTTTCCCAATCTAACACTGGTGTCTGTGTGTTATTTGCGGGATGTTGGGTATGTTGGGGCGGGGGTTGCTGTTGTCCTGATGGGACTATGTCCCACATCGTAGTAGTGTAGACGGACTGGCATGTCTCCAGGCTTCCTCTTTCTTATAGTCAACTGCTCCCCCCTAAAATCACTGATGGGGATATGATGACATTCACCTTTCAACAACTGAGCACGGGCCTTAGATGATATATGGCTTGGCACCTGAGGGCAGATTACCCTGAGCTCACCAGTGTGCCGGTGGTTGCACCAGCCGACTAATGCAAAAACACATTTGCAGTAGCAGTGAAAAATCATTTGGAATCGATTAGTCAGTGTGACTGCGACCTTGTAAACTGCGCTGCATTAGAGAAAAAAAGCATGAATACAGTGCAGTCTATGCAGTCCGCCCCAGCTGTGTTCTGGCTGCTGATGACGAAGTTCATCACGTAGCTTACTGCACAGATACCATGAATATGTATGGCTCAGGTGATGAGTCACCGCTTCTCCTTACTGCGGAATAGTTTCTTTACATATGCATATCTGTCAAGTAAAAAAAAATATATATTCTTTTTGTATGACAAGAACGCGCCTGCTTCGGACTCCTGCTGAATTGTCAAAAATTGTCTTGAGCCGGGTTTTTATGCTAGAAAGGGGACTTAGAAGCAGAACAGCTTGGATGACCTAAAACCTGTTTTAAACGTTTTCACTCTGGCTCTCCTAATCCATGGATTCATCATGTTTCGTTTATTTTTGGTTCTCCTGTGGTACCATTTCGAGGTAGTTTTAAGTCGCTGTAGTTTTGCCTTTCGGCCCTAAGGGGCACTGTGGTCAAGTGGCACTTGATATCGAGCATTATTTCAGCCTTGAAAAGCACTGCGCTCTTGAATAAATAAATCAAGTGGCGCAGCCAGATGGGTCTGAGACTGTTTACTCTGGGATGAGTCAAACTTTCCCTTGTCTGAACTGGGGGCTTGCGTAAATGGTAGGCATCGACAGACAGCGGCGATAAGGAAGAAGAGAAAAGTAGAAGCCCTTAGGGGAAGACTTAAACAAAAGATTACCTTTCTTTCAAAAACGATAAAGAGCGCAGCTGAGCCTGCCTGGCGGGAGTGCGAAGCTCACGGCTGCCATCTTGAGTTTAAAAAAGTGTTACGAAACCTACACTGAATCCGAAAGATGAGGACGAGTTCACTGGAATGCAAAGTGACTGGGTTACTGTGATCTTACTCTGAGGGCAGCACTTCAGAGAGGGTGGATGCAAGGTGGACTGGGGAATCAAAAAGAGCCCTGGCAAGAATTTTCAAACCATCCCCACTCAATTTCTCTCCTCACACAACTTCTCTCTTCCCAGCCATCCCCTCTCTTCCCCCTCTCCTCCCTTTCCGATCGTTTTCCCTCCACCATCTTCCTCACTCCCTTTCTTGCTCTGTCTGTAGAATTCGCCATCTGACTGCTGTGATTAACCTCAGAGCAGTCCAGGGCTTTCAAAATGGTCTCCTGGGCTGTAGCCCACCGTGAAAGTGCCCGGTGAAATAAAGTCTGTCTGGCCTTGGTCGACACCCATGCAGCCCCCCTTGGGTACTATGACCACGTGTGGTGTCCCCTGCGGGTGCGCAACGGCCATTGGACACACAGAGCATGCACTATTTACATCTCTTTTAAATGCCACTGCTTTGTTTCCTTTTTAATGCATCCCCCTTTGTCAGAGCTGAGTGTCTGACGTTTACACAGCCCATCTCAATCACATACCCAAAAAAAGCTATGCCAATAGGTCTCGCCTATGCAAGAGCTATCGATTGCCAATATATTTTAGCCATGTTGTAGACAGGAAAGGGGGGGCCAATCGGCCCCCACGCAGGCATGGCGGGGCCCGGCCCCTCCCATACCCCGTTTTTCCTTCGGGGTCGCTTGCCCCCGCCCTCGCCCCGGAAGTAGTTGTGCGCTTCCGGGGCGAGGGGGCGGGGCCGCGACGACGAAGGGGTTAAGAGCCTGGGGAGCGCGGGAAGCGCCCTCTTTGTGCCCGCGCTCTCAGGCTCGCTCCTCGCCCCACCTGTTTAATTTTCTTTGTGTTTTTCTTCCAGGTCCGCCTTTTGCAGTGTGGGAGCGGCTCGGAAGAGGATCGCGACCTTCTTTGTTTTTTCTTCCAGGTTCACCGTTTGCAGTGTGGGAGCGGCTCGGAAGAGAATCGCAACTTTGTGGCAGCGGGAGTAGCAGCCAGTGACCAGAGACCGGGCGTAGCGGAGCGAGTTCGTGGTGGGGCAGTAAGAGCGCGACTGGAAATCGGAACTTACGGAGGGACCCTGCGAGCTTGGCGAGGTCGGGGAGAGCGTACCGCGGACAAGGACACCTACGGGAGCGCTTCCGCTTTAAGGACATAAGGTATTTTGCGGGGCAGGCGGGGCTCAGCAGCGGGATAGAAAACGGGCCAAAACGAACGGGGAGAAGCGGCTGTGAGCAGGGGAATGTAAGTCTGGTGCATTGTCCGTTTTCGGGGAAAATTGTGGCTCCTCGTTTTTTGTGGGCTCAGTCGCGAGGCGGTAATTGTCCCTGTGCGTGCAGCCTCGTTTAGCGCGGTAGGCTGAGCATCGCTCTCATAGTCAGAGGGTCCTGAGTTCGATCCGCTGAGAGGGCATTCTAATTTTCTTCCTTTTTCCTACGAACTTGGGACGGGCCCAGCGCTGGCTTCTCTTTACCCGGCATGTTATGCAAATGTTAAGCAGGGACAGCTAGGGCAGAGAGCGAAGTGGAGACCAGAAAAAGTTTTTCTTCGTGTACAATTGTTTGATAATTGTCAAGGTATAGGAGGGCAATTAAGTAGGGACTGTGTCTTCAAGTAAGGCAACTGGTGCTATGTAAAGTGCTCTGATACCATACAATGAGTATATGATCGATGGGTGTTGCACAAACAGCAAATTTGATTGTCTCAAATATATTAATATTGTTTTAATTTTATAGGGGGCTCTACTCTATTGCAGGCTACATGTACAGGTGGGCATTTTATGAAGTTATAACAGATCACAGATCGTGATTGTCTATGAAATTCAACAGTGATTGGACAGTCAAGTAAATAAGGCATTTATAGCTGGGAAGAGTACCCTGGCATTAACAGCCATAATTGGAAACTGAACATATTTTCTATTTCAGGGAGACAAAGTCAAGGATCTCTGTCCTGTGGAGCTCAGCGCGGGCGCCCTGCAACTGGGTCAGGTACGGAGCACGGTGTGCTCATAAGTAAAAATTTTGTGCAGCCTTACGGGAAGAGCATTATGTCTGCAAGACGGGGGCACGGGAATGCTAATGTGAGTTTAATGTTTCAAAAAATGATGCGCAGAATGTCTGCAATGGATAAAAGACTGGGCAAGGTTGACAAACTAGGTAGGACCGTAGCAGAATTGGGAGCGAAAGTAGATGCTCAGGCTGGTCCATCTGGTAGACCTAAGCGGACAATAGTACCGCCCAAACCGAGGGGTGTGTTTGAGACTCCACGCAAGTGGGCAGGAACTAAGAGGGTGGGGGGTCGTCCACGGAGCCCAACTCCCAATGTACCCCCAGCTGCACCTATCCCGCCACCTCAGCTGCCAGTGGCAGTGCCAGTAGTGCCGCCCATTCCAGTGGCGGCACCAGTGGCGCCAGTGGCCCCGCCACCCACTCCTGTTCCCATGGGGGGCCCGGTACCAAGTGCGGTCCCTAATCCTCTGCCCGCGTCGGGTTCGGTGCCGACAGAACTGGCAGCCCAGATAGCAGCTGTCCTGCCCTGGTTAGGGGGGGGGAGCGCTGCCGGCCAACACTAACCTCACAGCAGAACAGCAAACATTGGTTACCCAGATATTGTTGGCTAGTGGTCGGGGCAGCGCGCCACTTGCACCAGTTTCTCCCCAAACAGGTCCAGCGAACGATGGAGGTGCAGCCAAGGCCGTGGAAGCGACGCCTCTCACCGGCACTGGTAAGGAAATTACATTGCCACTGCTGGGCGAGGGCGCGATGCCCTCCAGGGGGGAGTGCCTAGCGCAACATGTGTCACAAAGTGTGAAAGAAATGATTTGGGCTGACAAATATGTAAATATTTTTTCATTACTAGTAGATAACAGGGAATGGGAATATGCAAAATCACAGAAAGAGATGATGTTGCCTAGTGAGTGGAGAACAAAATTGTACAAATTTAGGGTGGAAGAAACCATCATTAATTGGGTAAGGGCTTTTGCGGTGTACAGTGCAGTAATTGGTGAACGTTTTCCAGGAATGCAATCAGTTATGAGCTGCTATCAGAGTAGAATCACAATGTACCATGAGAATCATGTGGGTGATGTGTGGAAAGAATATGACATAGCTTTCAGAAAGTCTAGGGAGTTTAATAAGTCTCTGGCATGGGACATGGTGGATTCGATTTCCTGGCATTCGCAATATGAGAAGGGGCAGGGCGCGAGCACTAGCGCTGCCGGGGGCAAAAGTTATTCTCCCAGGCCACAACAGTCATTTCAGCAGCCCTTTCGATCAGCGCAGGGTGGGGAGCCAGGCCAGAAAGCTAGAGGCAATGGAGGTGCGAAAGGGGTATGCTGGGATTTTAACAGACGGACATGCAACAGGGCACCGGGCACTTGTAAGTTCAGGCACGCGTGCAACCTATGCGGCCACCCTTCCCACCCAGAGGCAACATGCCGGAATAAAGGCAATGGGTCCGGTAATAGGGGGAGGAAGAAACCTGAATAGTAAGATCCATCCCATTATAGCACATTCACCCATTCTGTTGTCGGCTATGATCCCCTGGCTTAATAGGTACCCCAATCACACTTCGGCTAGATTGTTGCAAGAGGGTTTCACCCATGGTTTCCGAATTCCAGCTGGGGGTTATGTCGGGACACCACAGTGCAGAAATCAGCTGTCAGTTCTTTCCAATCCCTCGCTGGTGGTGACCAAAATAGGGAAGGAGGTGCGTTTAGGTAGGGTAGCGGGTCCCTTTCATGTCATTCCTACTCAGAATTTTGTATGCTCTCCTTTGGGTGTGGTACCAAAGAAGGAGAAGGGAGAGTATAGGCTCATCCACAACTTGTCTGCACCTAGGGGCCTATCCTTGAATGATGCTATTGATGAATCAGTTTGCAGCGTTAAATATGCATCTTTCGACCAGGCAGCGGACATGTTGAGGTGTTTGGGCGCGGGAACACTGATGGCTAAATCGGATATTGAGTCAGCCTTTAGATTGCTCCCTGTTCACCCGGAGGACCAGCACCTCTTAGGTTTCTCGTTTGAAGGGAAGTACTACATGGATAAGTGTATGCCCATGGGTTGTTCAATTTCATGTGCATATTTTGAACAGTTCAGCTCTTTCCTGGAATGGGCACTAAGACGATGTACGGGTCACCAGTGGGTCATGCACTACCTGGACGATTTTCTGTTTCTGGGTCCGGCGGGTTCACGGGAGTGTGCGTCAGCATTGCAGGAATTTTGCGTGCTCATGCGCTCTTTCGGGGTCCCGCTGGCGCAGGGGAAGACAGTCGGGCCAGTAACATGCCTGGAATTTTTAGGAATTGAACTGGACTCAGTGGAGGGCTGTTTTAGACTACCAATGGAAAAGATACAAAGATTCAAGAATACCCTAGGACTATGCCTACAAGCTAAGAAAGTGACTCTACAAATGTTGCAGCAGACAGTAGGGCAGTTAAATTTTGCATTGCGGGTAATACCCATGGCACGCCCTTTTTCATGCCCAATTGCACAGGCCATGAGGGGTCTCCAGGAGAAACATCACCGGACACGGCTATCTGCTGAGGTTCGTCAGGACATGCGGATATGGATCGCATTCCTGGAGGACTTCAATGGCAGAGTGCTGTGGGGTGCACCCACGTCGTCCTCGGAGGACCTGGGTTTGTGGACTGATGCAGCGGGCAGTATTGGTTTTGGTGAAATCCTTGGTAGGAAATGGGTGGCACAAAAATCACCCGTCTGGTGGGAGGAGAGCGGGCTGACGGCGAACATTGGTTTCCTCGAGCTCTTCCCAATCTGGGTGGCATTGAAAGTGTGGCCTGCAGATCTGGCCAACCGATCTGTAATCTTTTGGTCAGATAATATGACAGTGGTGGAATGCATCAACCAACAAGCTGCAAGGTGTCCATTCATACTACGCCTGATGAAGGAGATTGTGCTGTGTTGCATGACATTGAATATACTTTTCAGGGCGAAGCATGTCCCGGGGGTGTTAAATAATGCAGCTGATGCGCTTTCTCGCTTTAAGATGCAGGTTTTCAGGGATCACTTGCCGGAGGCAGAGGCAACATCGGCCCACTTCCCATCAACTCTCTGGCAGATTGGTGCCCCCAGCTACATGACCTCGTGGCAGCCAGCCTAGCACCCAAGACAAGGACAGCATATGAAGGGGCGTTCAGGTCTTACTGTCACTTTCTGGGCCAGGGCTAGGAGAGTAGGTGGACTCTGGAAGCTAGCTTCAATGGGTACATGAGCACCTTACACAGAGAAGGGCGCACGGCGGCGACAGCCAATAGGCACAAGGCGGCTATCTCCTTTTTCGCACGTGCAAAAGGGGTAAGGGACCCTACAAACAGCTTTCTAGCTCAGAAGGCGTTGAAGGGATGGCGGCGCATGCAGCCACCTTCCACAGATTCTAGGAAACCAATAGGTTTTGAACGCTTGTCGGCAGTTCTCCTCGCTCTGCCGGACACATGTAGCTCTGCGTCCGAGGTGGGCCTCTTTAAAGCAGCATTCTCGTTAGCCTTTTATGGGGCCTTCAGGGTGGGCGAACTGGTGGCGGCCAACAAAGGTGATAGGGTAGGCGGCCTTCAGCTGCGTGATGTCAGCATTAAGGGCGACACTATGTGGATTATAATCAGGAAATCAAAAACTGATCAGGAAGCTAGGGGTCAAAGCCTGGCGTTACATCGGGCGAGGAACAATCTCTGCTGCCCGGTGACACATGTGGAAGAACTGATAAGACAGCGGGCGCAGGAGTGTGGGGGGTCACTGCTGATGCATGGGGATGGGACTCCTTTGACCAGATTTCAGTTTCAGAGGGTACTAGCCATGAGTATGGCTAGGGCTGGTTATAACCACAAAGAGTTTGGGACGCACTCCTTCCGGATAGGGGCAGCCACAGAAGCAACGGCCAGGGGTTTGACCACAACTAGTGTGCAAAGGATTGGGAGATGGTCCTCAAGTGCCTATAAACGTTATGTGCGGTTGCACATGTTGTGAGAGCTGTCGCCATGTGGAGTATTTCTAACACCTGCTGTTTTCTGGTTATTTACAGTTTCTCGGGCCTGCAACGCAGGACGGAAACTACCCATGGATCATCAGAGCAACTCATCAACATCACGGAAGAACCAGGAGGACAGACAGAAGACAGTGGTAGTTTGGGTGGTGAGGCATTCGTATGTCAAGCGTGCTAATCCTATTTTTCTTGCAGGATCAGGTAAACAGAGGGTGGAGAGCAGGGGGTGCACGGTCTCCTTCCATGGCAGGGGGGGGCTCCGCCTCAATCAGTTCAGGGACTATATGTCGGACTTATTAAAAAGACATACTGCACCTCCCTCGGCGGTGATCCTTCATCTGGGGGGGAATGATCTGACAGGTCTGGGTAGAAGGGTCCTCCTGGAAGAGATTATATCAGCAGCAGGGTGGCTAGCGAAGAGGTTACCGGGGAGTGTGGTTGTATGGTCACAGCTGATAACGAGAATGCAATGGAGAGGGGGGGACTCAGTCAGCGCGTTGAATAACTCGGTAAAGAGGGTCAACAGCAAGCTAGACAAGTTATTTAGAACTCCGGTCTTACAGACCATTCCTCACGGTTGCATCTGGGGAGAGCACTTCTACCTGCGGGACGGGGTCCACTTAACAGAGGCGGGGAATGCCCTTTTTATAAGAAATATCCTGGCATGGGTTGAAGTTTTTGCAGGGAGAGTATGACCTTTCTACAGGGGGGTTTTTAGGGGGGGGCCAGATAGTCGGTCAACTACCTGGCCTGTGGCGGTAAGGTCATAATCGGTGAGCAGCATTTTTAAGGTCCTTAGGGGGGGGGCGGGTGTGTTGAATGGTTGAATTAGGTAATCCAGTCAGTGTGTTAAGGAGGGGGGTGGCCGGTAGTCCCAGACCATGAGGAAAGGGGGGGCCAATCGGCCCCCACGCAGGCATGGCGGGGCCCGGCCCCTCCCATACCCCGTTTTTCCTTCGGGGTCGCTTTCCCCCGCCCTCGCCCCGGAAGTAGTTGTGCGCTTCCGGGGCGAGGGGGCGGGGCCGCGACAACGAAGGGGTTAAGAGCCTGGGGAGCGCGGGAAGCGCCCTCTTTGTGCCCGCGCTCCCAGGCTCGCTCCTCGCCCCACCGTGGGGCTGTTTAATTTTCCCCACCCTCCATCCCCTTTATTAGCGGTATTGGTGACAGGCAATGGTAGGTATACTGTCTAGCGATGTGCAGGATAATAGGAATAATATGCTTGATTCATTAGGCCTTTTTTCCCGTGTACTGAAGGAATGAACAGATATGGATGTGTTGTGTTTTGCTGTGGTTCTTTAACTAATTTTCTCCTTAGGCATTTTTCCCGTTTACAGGAATATGTACATATGTATATGTGTTGTGCTTTGCGGTGTCTTAACTAATTTTCTCCTTAGGCCTTTTTTCCCTCTTAGTATAGCAATGTCGTATTTATTATGTGGGTCTGGCGGTAAGGTCATAATCGGTGAGCAGCATTTTTAAGGTCCGTAGGGGGGGGCGGGCCCATTCACGAAAGGGGCCGCCCGTCGGGAGGGGCCATTGGTCTCTCTCAGAACTTCAGGGGCAGGATATGATATCCATTATTTAAAAGGGTGCGGGGGAGGGAGTCTACGCTTTCCTCAGGCTGGTAGCCACCCCTCACAGACACTATGACGTCATCAAGGTGCGCGAGTGTCAGGGCCCTCCTGTTATGGTTAAATGGAGTTCAAGGAGCGCACGTGGGTGAAACGTGCCCTGGGTTGCGCATGCACATCTCGAACGTGAGAGCGCAGCTGTAAAAGGATCTGACACCGGTTAGCGACCTTGCCGTATGACTTAATTATTAGAATGCAATTTTAATTTTCAGGATGTTAGATTCGGTTAGGAAACACGCTGTACTAGATATTTGTTAAGGTTAGCCCATCATACCATGTCAAAACGGATGTCAATCTAATGTTCTGAAATGTGCATTTAATAATTGTCTAAATGTTTATTTTATTAATTTTTTTTATTTGTTTTCATATTTTAATAAATACGGCCAGGGGGGGCCCTTGACCCCCTGACTTCCAAAGACCCCATGTGTTGAATGGTTGAATTAGGTAATCCAGTCAGTGTGTTAAGGAGGGGGGTGGCCGGTAGTCCCAGACCATGCAGTTTGGCTGCTGTTCAGAATGGCTAAAAGTTGCTGACATAAAGGAAAGTGGAGTGGAGTGTCTTAAAGTAGAGTAAAGTGGAGCGTTAGAGAGTGGCATAGAGAGTCGTTGAGTGGTGTAGAGTAGAGTTGAGTAGCGTGGAGTGAAGTGGAGTGTAGTGGAGTGGCATATAGTGTTGTGGAGGGTCATGGAAGTACTAGAATGTTGTAAAGTGGAGTGGTATAGAGTGTTGTGGAGTGGCGTAGAGTAAACCAGCGGGGGGTAGAGTAGATTGTCCCAGAATGGAGTGGAGTGGAGCGCCGTGGAGTGGTATAAAGTGTCAGAGTAGAGTGGCATGGGGTGGAGGAGAGTGGAGTAGTGGGCAGTAGAATAGAGTGGAGTAAAGTGGCCTTGATTGGCATAAAGGAAGTTGTATAGAACGTCGAAGAGTGGAATAGTGTTATAGAGTGGCATATAGTGTCGTAGAGGGAGTTGTGCAGAATGTCATAGAGTGGGGTAGCATCGTAGAGTTGCATAGAGTAGTGTAGAGTGTTGTAGACTGCAGTGGCATAGAGAGGAGTTATGAAGTAGAGCATCGGAGTGGAGTGTTGTACAGTGGAGTAGAGTTCCCTAGAGTGGAGTGGAGTAAAGTTCAGTGGTGCAGAGTAGATTGACATAGAAGATTGTGGTGTTAAGTGCACTGGTTTTGAGTAAAGTGGTGTAGAATGCTTTGGCATAGAGTAGAGTGGTGAAGAGCAGAGAGGAGTGACACAGTAGATTGCAGTGGCATAGAGTGCAGTTATACAGAGTGCAATAATGTAGAGTGGCACAGAGTAGAGTGTTGCAGAGTAGAGTATAGTGGCATAGAGTGCAGTGGAGCAGAGTAGTTGGCGTGAGTTCATTGGTTTTGCGTAAAGTGGACTAGAGTACATTGGGTAGCGTTCAGTGGTTTAGAGTAGAGTGGCGTAGACCATCATGGTGTAGAATAAAGTTGTGCAGAGTACAGTGGTGTAGAGTGGTGCAGCATAGAGTAGTGGCATAGAGTAGATTGTTTGAGAGTAGAGTGAAGTGGCATAGAGTATAGTGCTGCACGGTAGAGTGGAGTGCTAGGGTAGAGTGCTGTAGAGTGGATTGACTTAGACTGGAGTGGGGTAGAGTCCAGTGGTGCATAGTAAAGTAGAGTGCGTTGGCAGAGAGTAGAGTGGTGCAGGGCCACAGAGTGTGGTGGTGCAGAGTAGAGTTCATGGTCGTAGAGGGCAGTGGAGCAGTGTGCAGTGGCACAGTGTAGAGTGTCACAGGGTACAGTGGCACAGAGTGGCAAGGAGCACAGTGTTGCAGAGTAGAATAGAGTAGCATAAATTTTAGTGGCACAGAGTAGAGTGTTGCAGAGTCAAATATATTGGCGTACAGGGCAGTGGTATAGATTGTACTGTTATAAGTGGCGTAGAGTGTATTAGCATAGAGTTCATTGGTGTAGAGTGCAGTGGCATAGAGTGCAGTGATGTACAATGGAGTAATGCTGAGTGGAACAGAGTGGCGTAGAGTGCAGCTTCGGAGTAGATTGTTTAAGAATAGAGCGAAGCAGTGTAGAGTGCAGTGGCATAGTGTAAAGTGCAATGGTGCAGATTAGATTAGAGTGGCTTAGAGTGGATTGGCATAGAGTGGTGTAGAGAGTAGTGGTGTACAGTGCATTGGCATAGAGTGCAGTAGAGTGGCAAACAGTGCAGTTGCATAGAGAGCAGAGGTGCAGAGTAGAATTGGATAAAGTTCAGAGGCGGAGCATTCCGTGTTACAGAGTAGAGTGGCATAGAATGGACTGGTGCAAAGTGCAGGGTAGAGAGTAGAGGCATAGAGTGCAGTGGTGCATAGTAGAGTTCAGTGTCTAAGAGTGTAGTCATGCAGAGTAGAGTGTCTTAGAGTGCAGGGGCATAGAATGCAGTGGCATAGAGTGTTGCAGAGTAGAGTGCAGTGGAAAGCAGTGGTGTTCAGTACAGTGGTGCAGAGTAGAATAGAGTGGTGCAGGGTGCAGTGGCATAGAGCACAATAATGAAGAGTGGAATATAGTATAGTGGCATAGAGTGCAGTTGTGTAGAGTCGTTGGCATAGAGTGCATTGGTTTTGAGGAAAGTGATGTAGAGTACATTGGGCAGAGAGCAGTGGTTTAGAGCAGAGTGGCGTAGACTGCAGTAGAGTAGAGTAGAGTGGTGAAGAGTACAGTGGTCTATAGTGGCACAGCGTAGAGTATTGGCATAGAGTGCAGTGGCGTGGAGTAGATTTTTTCAGAGTAGAGTGATGCGGCGCTGAGTGGAATGCTGCAGGGTGGAATGAAGTGATGCAGAGTAGAGTGGAGTGGCTTAGACTGGAGTGGTGTAGAGTGCAGTGGTGCATAGTAAAGTGGAGTGCATTGGCACAGAGTATAGTGGTGCAGAGTAAAGTGGTGTAGAGTGTAGTGGTGCACAATAGATTACAGTGGCATAGAGTGCAGTGGCATAGAGTAGAGTGGTGCAGCGGCACAGCTTGCAGTTGTGTAGAGCACAGTGGTGAAGAGTAGAATAGAGTAGCATGGAGTTCAGTGATTTCGAGTGCAGAGGCATAAAGTAGAGTGTTGCAGAGTAGAGTATACTGACATGCAGTGCAGTGGCATAGAGTGTATTGGTTTAGAGTGCATTGGCATAGAGTGCATTGGTGTAGAGTGCAGAAATGTACAGTGGAGTAGGGCAGAGTGGAATGGAGTGGGTAGAATGCAGTTGCATAGAGTAGATTGTTTTAGAGTGTAGTAAATTGGCATAGAGTGCAGTGGCACAGTATTGAGTGCAGTAGTGTGGAGTAGATTAGAGAGGCTTAGAGTAGATTGGTGTAGAGTGCAGTGGCGCAGAGTGATGTAGAGTGTAGTGGTCTACACTGCAGTGATGTAGAGTGCAATAGAGTGGCGTTGAGTGATGTGGCATGGAGAGCAGTGGTCCAAAGTAGAGTGACATAAAGTTCAGTGACAGAGAGAGCAGTTTTGCAGAGTAGAGTGGCGTTGAGTGGAGCGGTGCAGAGTGGAGTGGTGCAGGGTAGAGTGCAGTGGCATAGAGTGGAATTATACAGAGTAGAGTGGTGTACAGCGTACTGCATAGAGTGCATTGGCATGGAGTGGCATAGAATAGAGTGGTCCATAATAAAGTGTAGTGGCATAAAGTAGAGTTGCATACAGTTCAGCAGCAGAGAGTGCAGTGTTGCAGAATAGACAATCATAGAGTGGAGTGGTATATAATAGAGTGGTGAAGAGTGATTGGCATGGAGTGCAGTGGAGTTGAGTAGAGTGGTGCAGAGGATTGTTGTATTGAGTGCACTGACATAGAGTACAATGTTGTAGAGTGCACTGGTGTAGAGTGCAGTGGTACAGAGTGTTGCAGTGTAGAGAATAGTGGCAATGAGTGCTGTGGTGTAGAGTGCATTGGTTTTGAGCAAAGTTGTGTAGGGTGCATTGGCATAGAGTGCAGTGGTTAGGGTAGCCGACCACTGCACTCTATACAAAGCTTACAACGCCAATGGTGAGCAAAGGGCAGAATGTATTCACAGATTAGCTTTGTGAATGTCCCCAAGATGTCATTAACAAACCAGACAGCTGCACTGTCTCATAGATGTTGACGTAAAAGCTGCGGGAGAATCACCGGCACACCATCACCAAAAAAGACTAAGGGCCAGATGTAGGTCGCCCAATACCTGTCGGTAACTGACGAAATTACCGAATTTCGGCCGTTACCAACCGGTATTAGGCTACTGAGATGTAGGTGGCCTAAATTGCAAATTCGGTAATTTACCGATTCGGTTTTTTAAGGAATCGGTAAATTACCGATTCGTTAAAATACCAAATCGGTAAAATACCGAATTTGCAATGTAAGGAGCACTCAAATGAGGTCTTTTCCCATTTTAGTATTTGTTACTTATCACCAACTATAAGTTGGTAGTAAATAACGAATACCTTTGAAAATGCAAATCTGTGCATTTTCAACTGTGCCATGTGGCAGGCATAGGGCATGTATGTGTGCCACATCTGCCCACAATGACGATTCAGGGGTGCAACAGGGTGTCAAAGTGACACCCTGGCACCCTTGAATGTGTCCACCATTTTACAGAATCGGTATTTACCGATTCGGTAATTGCCATTCATTCCTACGGGCCTCCAGGCCCATAGGAATGAATGGCATTACCGAATCGGTAAATACCGATTCGGTAAATACCGAATCTTACCGAATCGGTAATGTTTACCGATTTTTTTGCTACATAGGATTTACCGATTCTAAAATACCGAATCGGTAAAATTCGGTATTTTAGAATTGGTAAATTTACTTAATCTACATCTGCCCATAATGCTCGTTTCACATTATATAAACAAGAGATACAGGCAGTTATATGAAAGAAATTATTTGGCAAGGAGTTTCCATTCCAAAACAAATGTAGCTATAGCCAGGCATTACATTAAAATGTGGATCTTAGCGCTGAGTTGTTTAATTTGTTCAGACTTTTGACACTTGCAACAAAAATGTAAAATAAACAAACAAAATATTGCTTTCTGACATTAGATTAAATAACGTTTCTTGCTGGGTTTTTCTATTCAGAGCTTCACACCCCACTTCTGCTGTTTCTAAGTGCTGGAACCTTGATTTGTTACATTTGTCCAGTGTAATAGTTCTCAATTTACCGACGTCAGACTGATAGAATGCTGCCTTACCAGGATTCAAACTTCTGACCTATGGCTCACAGCATGTTTCAGCAGCACGCATGTAACTACATCCATCATAGCATATTCTACACAGGATACACATGTGCTCTATATGTGGGGTTATGTACTCATGCACCAGGGCTGCGCCTTTTGCAGGGTTCTATGTGAAATCTACATGGCTCAACTTAAATGCCATGCCCACCCCTAACCCGGGGGAGGCGTCTCCGAGCACTACGTGAGGTGACCAGCTAGGTCTTGTTCCATAAACAAAGTTAATCCAAGCAGCGTGGCGTTCTTCAATTCTTCATCATTTTATTAAACACATTAGTGGTTCATGGTTTAATAGGTGAGAGCTTAGACTGTTGTTTCAAAGAAGGTAACATAGTTATAGCCAATCCCGATGCATTTCGGGCTCTGCCCTTCCTCAGGGGATGACTCTGAAAACAAAGAAAATGAAAGAATCGTGGTACCTGTATAGAGTTGACGGTCAGGATGTTAATTCATGAGTGCATGGACTTATAATTAGTGCAAGAAAAAAGTACTGCGTGCCTAGTGACGTCGTGAGTTAAAACGGTAGTCCAAAGGTTCCCAAGAAAAAATTACACCGGCCGCTCGGCGAAAAGCTTGAGCCATCCGTGTAAAAGTCAGTGCAAATCATGCGAGAAAGCATAACTAAACAATAACCACAATCGTGTGCATTCAACATATCAATAAGGAATAAGCGTGGACTGTAGTAGACTAGCCTGTCCATACAGCCCCAAACCGGATGGGTGCTCATACAATTAAATACAGTGAAAACGGCTGCATTACACTCGCAAGTTACTCACGTTACAGCCGACTATGCCTGGGCTCCGAGGAGTTCCAACGTGCAATGGTCAAACGGAAGTGTTCAAGTAAAACTAAACATGCAAGTGGAGCGTAAATTAAACATGGAAAAGGGCACGGTGTCTACCAGGGTCAGGTGTCATTTGTGTGTGAATGCGGGCGCCATCTTGGAGTGTGATTAAAAAAAGTGAATCACAGGCAAAAGTAATGCATTAACCACGTTGTATGGAAAAAATCAGGACTCTGATGGTAATAAATAATATGTGAGGTCACATGCACATGCACAAATATACAAATATATATCATAAATAGCATTGAAATTCCATCCTGTCATTGAGACCCTGTGGTATCATGGTGGACATAAAGCGGATCCAAAAGTTCTCACGTTTCAGTAGGGTGTTCTTGTTGTTGATAGTCACCTTTACTTGTTCCAGTATTAGGAACTTTAATTGGGCCACATTGTGCCTGTTCTCGGTAAAGTGTGTGGCTACACTGGATTTTAAGTTGTTAGTCCTGATATTGCTCTTATGCTCCAAAATGCGGACGCAGTATTCGACACTTTCCAAAACTTTCCAACATATCATTCGCAAACATTGGCCAATTGTGACCATGGAACCTGATTTCCAAGGAATATTTAACTCACCACCCATGTTCGCCTTCACAAGAGGCCGTAACCTGAAGGAAATCCTCACCAGACAAACGACATCTGACTGTCAGCCCATTTACACTGGCCTGAGGCCTTGTTACAATTGCAGTAACTGTAACAATTGCATCCGTGGGAACACTACTAACCACCCACTCAAAGGACATCCTATCAAACTCCGTGTCAATGCCACGTGCAACAGTAGTAATGTTATTTATCTACTCAAATGCCCGTGTGGCAAATGTTACATCGGCCACACTGAGAGGAAAATACGCGTCCGCATTTTGGAGCATAAGAGCAATATCAGGACTAACAACTTAAAATCCAGTGTAGCCACACACTTTACCGAGAACAGGCACAATGTGGCCCAATTAAAGTTCCTAATACTGGAACAAGTAAAGGTGACTATCAACAACAAGAACACCCTACTGAAACGTGAGAACTTTTGGATCCGCTTTATGTCCACCATGATACCACAGGGTCTCAATGACAGGATGGAATTTCAATGCTATTTATGATATATATTTGTATATTTGTGCATGTGCATGTGACCTCACATATTATTTATTACCATCAGAGTCCTGATTTTTTCCATACAACGTGGTTAATGCATTACTTTTGCCTGTGATTCACTTTTTTTAATCACACTCCAAGATGGCGCCCGCATTCACACACAAATGACACCTGACCCTGGTAGACACCGTGCCCTTTTCCATGTTTAATTTACGCTCCACTTGCATGTTTAGTTTTACTTGAACACTTCCGTTTGACCATTGCACGTTGGAACTCCTCGGAGCCCAGGCATAGTCGGCTGTAACGTGAGTAACTTGCGAGTGTAATGCAGCCGTTTTCACTGTATTTAATTGTATGAGCACCCATCCGGTTTGGGGCTGTATGGACAGGCTAGTCTACTACAGTCCACGCTTATTCCTTATTGATATGTTGAATGCACACGATTGTGGTTATTGTTTAGTTATGCTTTCTCGCATGATTTGCACTGACTTTTACACGGATGGCTCAAGCTTTTCGCCGAGCGGCCGGTGTAATTTTTTCTTGGGAACCTTTGGACTACCGTTTTAACTCACGACGTCACTATGCACGCAGTACTTTTTTCTTGCACTAATTATAAGTCCATGCACTCATGAATTAACATCCTGACCGTCAACTCTATACAGGTACCACGATTCTTTCATTTTCTTTGTTTTCAGAGTCATCCCCTGAGGAAGGGCAGAGCCCGAAATGCATCGGGATTGGCTATAACTATGTTACCTTCTTTGAAACAACAGTCTAAGCTCTCACCTATTAAACCATGAACCACTAATGTGTTTAATAAAATGATGAAGAATTGAAGAACGCCACGCTGCTTGGATTAACTTTGTTTATGGAACAAGACCTAGCTGGTCACCTCACGTAGTGCTCGGAGACGCCTCCCCCGGGTTAGGGGTGGGCATTGCATTAGTCCTCGCTGAGTCATCGCTGTCAGGCCAGACAGCGATTTTCTCTGAGCACACAACAGAACTTTACCCGCATTACCTTGAAGATCACCTATTGAGCTGTGCGAGTTCCACCACATACTAGTCTCAACTTAAATGCCAGCAGGGCCATGTTAGGCTTTCATCTTTCTGGCATTGACAAAATTAGTACTACTGAGATGACAGTAGGTCAAATGGTAAATAATAGTGTTAAGCAAATGTATTAACGATGCATATACGGAATTTTAAGGAGTTTTTGTGATCATTCAGAATTAGCTAATGGTTTAACCATAATGAATTTGATTGAAACACACCTTGACTGATATACAGCCGCCTTACTGAATCATCATCATCAGTGGGTAAAAAAGAAAGCAATATTGCACATTGGAGGGACACATTTGGGCCCGTTCTGTGAGGGGGGATAGGTAAAGGAGGAAACGTCACAGACAAATTACACGTATTTAATGTACATGCAGTATATGTCATACTAATAATCTCTGTATTGTTTCTTACTGTACCCATTGTACCATTAAGTCCCAGTGTAAACCTCAAATGATGTCAGTGATAGTGGCTGAGTTGAGTTATGTGGTACACCATAAGGTGTCATCCTGTGTCAAGATGTGTACTTTCTATGTTTTTAGCAGATTGAAAAATCATGTATGGTATCTTTGAGCATGTTTAGTTGCCTCCTGTAGATGTATTGTAGTGCGCACACCCTATGAATGTACATTTGGGTCTCTGAATGTACATTATTTGATCAAAATGTACATTCATCGCTGCTGTTATACATTTACAGCTTCAAATGTACTTTGCTGATACACAGTAGATTGGTTGTAGAGAATATCAATTAGTATGTGGGGGGGGGGGTTAGATGCAAAGCAGATGGTTGTGTTCTGAGTCTCCCATGATGCTCCCACTTCGGGGCCAAATCGGACAGAAGGAGGCCTGAGATTTCTCTGCAGAGCTTGAATCTGAGTGCAGGAACAAGGGGTAGCACAAACAAATAATGTATTTCAAACAGATTCTGCTGACCAGGGCCTGAACTTGGGAGAAGAAGGGCTTCAGCCCACTGAAGAGCAATCAAAATAGCACAGAGGAGGTACACACAGTAAACCGCAGCACCCCAGTGGGGTGTCCAACTGCGGTGCCCATGCAGAGGAGGCTGAGAAGCTTCTCGACCCAATTGCAGACCTGAGCGAGTGTAGCTGGTTCCAGGCCTATGCACCCTGATTCCCTTCAATGTAACAGCCTGGCTGGGTTCCTGCATTCCATCGACCGGTATGGCAACAGAAATTGCTGCATGCCTCACCCAGGGGGAGAATTTAGCAATCCTCTCTGAGAAAAGCTAAGAGGTGAGAGTCCAGGACTTTTTGACTGCTGAAATATATTGGGAAGGGGTGTCAATTGAGCCCCATGTAGAAAAACAGGTACCTGCTTGGCCTAGAGCTAACATTTGGGGCCACTTCTAAAACAGTTGCCATTCCTAGCAACAACATATTATGAACCTCAAGGAGCAAATATCAAGAACTGCTTGGGGCAAACGTGTTTTCTGTCAGCAGAAATCTTCGTTGCCAAAACCTCATATGACGTGGCAGAGGATGAGGCAATGTGAGGCACTCAGAAGGAAAATTTGAAATGATTGAATGTGTCAGCGTAGATAAGAGGTGGTGAAAATGGAACATCACTTCAAGGACCTGGCCTCAAGACTTGCAGAAACCAAAACCAGAGTTGGAACCCTTGAAAAAAGAAAGTTGCAGTGCAGTTCTTTGGACACATGTGCCATTAAGAAACTCAACCAAATGCCACTTTCAGGGGCAATGTTGTGTGGTCATAACACATATGGAGTCCAAGACTGAGAGCCTAGAGAACACACTGAGAGCTAATAGGAGTAGAGTGTTGTTTTTTTTACCCCTTGATCAAAGGTGAAGATATGGCAGCCACATTGAAGCTTCATACACTCAGAAGTCTTACAAAATAGACTGGTCCTGTGCTAATGGCACACAAATCTACTAGACGTCCTATGATACAACCAAAGCAGGAGTTGACAGGGCTAGAACCATCATTGTAGATTTGGGTTCTGTTTCAAAAAGAGGGATGAGTCCCAGGCTGTGACGAAGAAAGGTGAAATTAAGTTTTGAGGCAACAGAATTCTGCTCTTCCACAATCTGAGTAGATTGGCCAAGAGAATGCAGCAGGAGATGCAGCATGCTAAGAAAGAACTAATACGTCTGAACTGTTCTGCTTCCTTGTAGTCTGCTCTGCTACATATTAAGGAGGGTGAGTGTGGATAGGAAGTTCCTTATTGACTGCACTTGCACACAAACATGGAGCCCAAGCAGGTTAGCAGAAGTGACCAAGCGACCTGGGGGCAGATCAGGAGATTGTGCCACTTATTCTGACAATGTAAATGGCTGCCATTTTCTACCCCTTAAACTAACGAGAGCACAAGGGGATTCACTGACTAATCTGAAGTGATGACTACACAATTGCTGCGTTCTTCTATTCCTTGATTTTTCTACACTTCCGGTTGCTTCTGACAGAGATTGATGGGATTTTTTGTATAGCATTACAGAACTGTTCAGTGGGAAACTAGTTGTACTTTAATTGTGCCAGATTGAGTTTATGAAAATCTAGATTGCTTTTATATTGTGCAATAAAATATTTAAACCAGTTTATCTGAACACACATTCTTTGGAGAAAATGCACATTTGATTAACCACAGTTCAGATGTTCAAGAAAGATAAGTGGGTGCCGATATGTTTATCAGATGGTAACCAAATTTGCATTAGTTGCAGGCTGGTAGCTTTGTGGAATACAACACATAACTATTTCAGTATGCTCACTGAACATCATCCTGTTCTTTCAATTCTTCACACCAGCCCTATAAATAGAATGCATTTAAAGCTTTTATCTTTAAAGATTGAGGCAGTATTTATCATTTTTACTGTATATCTGAGATGAAATGTTCACATATGATGATGTTAAATGTGGAGAAATTGCATTTAAACCAATTTGTAGTTCAAAGGGGCCATCTAGTGTTGAAAAACAATTGTCTGTACACAGTCATGCATTACTAACAATCACAAACGCGAGTTATAGTAGTGTTCAAACACTGTCTTCAAAAAAAGTATCTCCAGAACTGTGGGTACTTGGGCAGTACACAATAAACTTCACAAACGTAAGCATGTGTGCACGCCAGGACCACATTCAAAATGTTGTGAACTTTAGTAAAGCATTTCAAAATATATAGCTGTTAAGCAACTGTAATATTTATCAGAGGTCTAAAATTCAACAACAAATAATACATTAAGGAATCTGGGCTTAATTGTTGGGCACACTTGATTTAATTATTATGCCCAGTCCCTTACTGAATCCCTAATACTAACGTTTACGCCATAATTTATGGAGAGACAACTGAAAAAGACCCCCTCATCTGTAAATACACGCCTACAACAAACTTTTCCACTTTTGATTGGTTCTAAGGTTCTCTTGCTTTATCAACATCCTTCACAGTCAATCTACATCCCATCACGGAGATGTGCACGTTCTTTATTTTAAGATGCAGCATGAGAGTTATCTGAAGGTGATCAGTAATGTGAGGAGTTACATATACAAAATGTCTCGGAGTTATCGTTTGAACCAATCAAACCCGCCCTGTGATTAATAGTGATGGGTGCATTCCATATTTATAGACACAGTGCGAGAGATAACTGCTGGGTATTAGCAGTGTGAGGGATAACATATTAAATGTCTGAAAGGCAAGCGACATAATAGTCTTTTCGAGGTCTTAATAGTGAGCCCTTCTTCTTCTCCTTTATTGAGATATAGGAGCCCCTATTTATTCCAAACACGGAATTGGTGTTGAAATGCAAGGACTACTTTTGCCTGTAGAACAGTGGATGATTTGCAGTTTATAGTCTTTGTTTATTTAAGGAATCAGTATGTATTTGGTTGCATAAAATAGACGTGTGGTAACAGTTTGCCTGTGAACCCCTGATATATTTTGGGGGTTTTACTGTCTGTCTTCCTTTATCTACAGATATTTATCCCCAAATATTCATATTTTTATCACTATTGGGTGTCTGTTCCTGATTAAGACAGATAATGCCTTCCTATGCTCTGTGCAGGGAGTGGGTTGTTGGTATTACAAAGTCCATTGCAGGATCAAACAACCAACAAACTTTTCTTCTCCATAGATTTTAATTGATCCTTGGGACTTTGGACCAGAGTTATTCGGCCACATATCCCTGGAGGCCTTTTGGTTTTACCTTAAATATTCAGGTAATGGTCTTCATTGTTCTATATTAATAGTTTGCTGGGGATATGTAAGATGTCTCATTTATGGTTTGACAAATTCCTTTATAGATTTTAATTACGGTGTCGGGACACTGGACCAGAGATTTCTCGGCCGACGTTCTCGACAGCCCTAGAGTAGATTAAGAATGCTCTAAAGACTGACATTGCCAGGAACTTAACCTAGAAAGGAATTATACTTTAAGAGTCTGGGTGACCGAAGTCTTAAGAAAGTATGAGTAAGAAAGCGGGAGCCTGATTTAGCTGGCTATATTTGGGCGCTAGCTGTCTGCATCATCAGATTATAAATGGTGTTTTCAAAGAAATGGAAATCCTTAGAAATTGCTACGTCTGATGCTTAATTTCTGTATTTTTCCTTTTGTCCATGTATATGTATTCTAGAATTTACAATTTTGTTCCGGGAGTCATCAATAATCCTGAGGAAGGTGGTCTTTAACAAACTGCAACTCACCAAAACGCATCTATGCTTCTAATGTATAGATACTTAATTACTAGGGTATCTGCAAGTTTATGAAATTATACAAAGTATTCTAACTTGGCAGATAATTCAACGGTTACGGGTGGTCATATACAATAATATGAACATCTTTGTATGTCTTTAATCTTTCTCTCCCGTTTTTTGAGTACCATTAGTGTGTATCTTTTGAAAAAATATATATGGTTTTTTAATTGTGTTTTACATTGTATTTTTATCCCAAAATAAACAATTTATGCAAAATGTTTGAGATTGGAACATTTATGCTCTGATGAAGCAGTATGTATAGGTGAGGTGTCTGTAATTGATGTGTTTGATTTGGCCAAAGAGGACTTTAGTTTATTGGGTGCTCTACCTCTTTGGGTTTCAAGGAGCCCCTCTCATTTGCTGAAATACACTCGGGAAACGAACCAGAAGAGGAAGACCTGTTCGAGTGTGTGTAGGGTAGGGTGCACTTGCATTGTCTTTGATCGAGGCTTTCCCCAATACCTATTACTTTGGATATTCAGCTGTTATTGACTTTTGGGGGAAGCATGAATAATTTGTGAGACAATTTGTCATGGCCATCATTGCTAAAGATGGTTATGTGCTGTAAGCCAAGAATCTTGAATCAAGCTCCTATGTTTTGGATGCAAAAAGTAACTACAGGATTGACACCACATCTTCTAGGTATTTAGGCACTACGGATAAGGATGTGGGAATAAGTGGATGCACATATGTATATAACTTGACATTGATAAAAGCATCCAACGTAAAAGAATCAAAAGAAGCATTTTGGTGACTATTGTTTGTTTTATCTCTAACAGGGGGTACAAGAGGCGGCCTTCTGCTTTTCCCCTGTGATGTGGAACCTTTTATGTATGCTGGTGTGTATGGGTCTACATTACATGTTAATGTGAGAGGTATTAGTGTTTGTTACCGTATCTGTGGGATACAGAATTCATGTTTCCTTTGTGCTTCTATCCTTTTCTTAGCGCAATACCTATCCTTGCTGATCTAGTTACAGGAATATTGTATCTTTCCCTCCCCATAATGTATGGAGAGTTATTGTTTGTTTTACAGGTATGAGTCGCTCACATAATGAATAGATAAGAGAAATATTGTATCAATCACTAATTATTGTTCAGTATTTTGCCTTTCAGATCTCCCTCCCTGCTGACCCCTTGCCTTTCCTTCCCCCGCTTGATCATTCTATTTGCCTGTGCTATTATAGCACTCAGGGTTGGGACTGTCGAGAGGTGGACCCCTTTTTGGCAACGAACCATTCCCAAAGAATCATCGACCTGACAACAACAGTAGGGAAAGTGTTGGATAGCGAAAAGGTAAAATTTACTATTCCAACTCCAATGAGTGCAACAATGGTGCAAATGTTGGATAGTGGAAGGATTAAATTTATATTACAACTCCGGTCAGTACAACAGTAAGGAAAGTGGTGGATAGCAGAGGGGTAAACTTTGCTATTCCCACTCTAGTGAGGGCAACAATAGGGAAAGTGTTGAATAGCGAAGGGGTAAAAATTAATATTACAACTCCAATGAGTACAACAGTAGGTAAAGTGTTGGATAGTGAAGGAGTAAAAATTACTATTCCGACTCCAGTGAGTGTAACAGTAGGGAAAGTGTTGGATAGGGGAGGGGTAACATTTACTATTCCCACTCCAGTGAGTGCAACAGTAGGGAAATTGTTGGATAGCAGAGGGGTAAAAATGACTATTCCCACTCCAATGAGTGCAACAGTAGGGAAAGTGTTGGATAGTGGAGGAGTAAATATCACTAGTCCAACTCTAATGAGTACAACAATAGGGAAAGTGTTAGATAGTGAAGGAGTAAAAATTACTATTCCCACTCCAGTGAGTGCATCAGTAAGGTAAGTGTTGTATAGCGGAGGGATTACATTTACCATTCCAACTCCAGTGATAGCAACAGTAGGTAAAGTGTTAGATAGCGGAGGGGTAAACATTACTATTCCCACTCAAAGTAAGTGCAACCGTAGGGAAAGTATTGGATAGCGAACAATTACTATTCACACTCCAGTCAATTAAAAAATAAAAACAAAATAAATATTTAAAAATAAAAACATTATTACAAAAATGTATACATGAATACTTTTAGAAATATGTTCAACATCAAAATTCTAATATATATTTAATATATAAAAAGAAAACATGATATAATATTAATTACATATCACAAATACCTACAAACATATAAAATAAAATAAAAAATAAACTTCCAAAAAATACATATTTTAAACCAGAAAATATTTACAAACTAAAACATTAATTATTATATAAATGTATTTTTTTTAATTTCCTACCCTATAACACCACACAGATCACAACAAAATTCTAAATTTTGAAAAAAAATATACTTCCATATTTTTTTTAAAAGCTTCATTTATATTTTCCACAAATACAAACAGCATTTAGTCAGTTCATATACATACCTTGCAATTGATACATTTATGTAATTTATACCATTCTGGAGTGAGATCACTTTAAGCATCAGACCCAATCATCCCCTCCCCTTTACCAGTCACTTCCCCTTCTGCCGCAAGATTTCCCACTAATGGGTCTTGATCCGTTTGGGAGCCTACAGACGTTTGTGCTAATATGTAGGATTTATATGGCTGTCATATGTCTAGTGGTCATGAACTCGGGGGTTGCAACTGGTCATACAAATCACTATTGGTATTACAGTAGGACATGCTAAATAGCTAATCCTTCCACATTGACGAGTACTTGCCACCCCATTTCAGCGCTACTTCTATCTTTGCTAACAGCAACGATAACGCACAGAGGCATCGGGGTGACTTGAGGAGGGTCTTAACATATCCAAGTAATGCCATTAAGGGAGAAGGTGGGATGGGTGTTTCTACCATTCGTGATAACTCCTCAAAATACTCTTGTCCAGAATCAGGCTATTCCTCTGCAGGTCCACGTCATGTATGCGACATCTGCCATCGGGGTATTGCAACGAGGGCAGCTATGAAGGCATGCAGGGTCTATTTGAGGCACTCTTGCTGGCATGATATATGCCTGCCTTAGGTATTTAAAATGTAATATTTTGTGTTTAAGGTTGAAGGAAAACTTTCGTGTTTGTTTGCAACAGTAATGCCAAAGTTCATCTGTTATGGCTTGTCCTAAGTCTTGTTCCCATGTGTCTTGTCATCCCTGGACAGGAGTAGCGCAATATAGGACTTGTAAATTTTGGACATTAAATGCCCCCCTTCGGTGTCTGTTATGAGTAAAGTAATTGGGGAAAAATCCGGAGGTTCTATGGGATAACTAGGAATCTGTGATCTAAGGACATTCTGTAGCCTACAAAGCGTGAACTGGTCCATGAAATTGACTACAATAAAGCGAGTATCTTCAGTCCTAGAATAAATGTGTCCATCCGGAAACACGTCACCAAATGCAGTCAAGTTGTATTTTGATATGGTGCGCTGTACCACCTTTTCCTGAGTAATAGGCACCCTGAGGTTCCCAAGTAGTGAAAGTGATGGGGAATAAAGAAGCTGCACCCTGGTTGTCCATGTGAGCTGTTTCCAGGCCCAATTAGCCGTAGATAACGTCTGGAGATCTTGCGGGTCTCTGGCTAGGCCTGTCGGTATTAGGGCCAATAAGGGAGTAGGGTGAGTAAGGACCGCCTCTGGGCGAAGTTAAGGCACCCGAGCATCAGTATGGAAACAATGTCTTGAGAAGCTGCATTGGGCGATCAGGTAATAGACTCTGAAGTTGGTAATCCTGAAACCCCCTCTCTCATAAGGTTGTGTCAGGCTATCCCAACTGATCCTGGGTTGTTTTCACCCTCCATACCAACCGTATCAGTTGTGAACACAAAGTAGAAAAAAAGCACTTTTTCAAGGGTAGCAGTATATTCTGAAAAAGATATAGAAACTGCGAGAGAACAACTATTTTAATGAGGGTGATTCTCCTTGCCATAATCAGAGGTAGTTTAAGCCACCACTATACTTTATCTCTCATATTCTCCATTGCTGGGCTGTAATTAAGCTGACAAATTTGCACCTGGTCCCTGTGGATATGTATACCTAAATATTTGACCGAGTCGTCACACCACTGTAAGGGTAATTCAGAGAGTCGGTCGTTGTGAGCGTCTGTTAGCGGGAAAACATCTGACTTGTTCCAATTAATTGTGCAGGCCGGACAAGGCACTATAGCGGGTAGTTTCTCTAAGAATCAGGTCTAAATTGTCATACGGGTACCTCCAGTATAGTGTGATGTTGTCAGCATATAACGTGATCAACAATGGACCAGTTTTAAAATGTAGCCCCCTATGAGAATGATGATCTTGTAAGTGACGTACTAGTGGGTCCATTGCTATTATGAATAGAAGCAGGGACAGAGGGCCTCCTTGATAGGTCCCTCTAGATGGTGTGAAGGATTCTGTTAACTATCCATTCACTCGTATTCATGCCAATGCCGTGTGTAGAGCAGGGATATAACCGATATGAAGCGGGGGTATCCCCAACCAGATCAATGTTGCATGCATAAGGGCCACTCTAATGAATCAAAGGCCTTCTTGGCATCCAATAGGACTGCCGCGGCTGGGAGCGTGGGGTTCATTCTATATAATGTTGCGAATAGGGTCCATAAGTTCAATGCAGGGGATCTGCATGGGATGAAACCTGCCTGGGCTGCAGATACCATTTTATCTACTATTAGAGACAGTCTACTGGCCATCATTTTGGCTAAGATTTTATAGTCAAAATTCAATAAGGAAAGGGTCCTGTATGAGCCACAGTGTAGTGTGTCCTTCCCTGCCTTAGGGAGAAGAGTTAGCACTGCTTCCCGCATTGTTAACATGAGTTGGCCCGCCTCAATCGCCTCCTGATATACATCAATGAGGTGAGGGGCCAAGTCTTTCTTAAATGCCTTATAAAAACATCCTGTGAGCCCATCTAGGCCAAGTGCCTTTGAGCCAACCATGTCGTCTATTGCTTGGACTACGTCATCGACTGTGAAAGGTTCGGCGATGAATTCTCTGTGTACGTCCTCTAACCAAACCATGGCCACTGTATCCAAATAGGCATCATTGGCAGTCGTATCTGGGGAGACTTTGGTAGTATAAAGGTCCTTGTAGTAAGCCAATACATTCTCCTTAATACCCTCATAGTCCGAGATAGGTACCCCATTGTCTCCTAGGAGCCTTGTGATGTATGTCTGTCCCTTATTGGGTTGTATGAGCCTAGACAGTGTATGCCTGAGGTGCTCACCCTTCCCATACCTCCTAGCTGTTGCATACTTCCCCAAGAAATGGGCTTCCCTTTCCGCTGCCTCATGATATTCCGCCAATAGTGTTGCCCTCTGTCTGAGACCTGTAGAGGTCCGTGTTGTCAGTTGATCTGCATCAATGGCCGCCAACAGTGCTTCAATCCTGGACAATGTACGCCATAAGTCTATGAGGATTCCTGCCCCTTTTGAGATGCAAACCCCACATATGTATGCTTTGAGCACCTCCCAAAGCGTAGCTTTGGTCTTCACTGTGCCTATATAAATCTCAAAATATTCTTCTATCGCTAAACTCAGTTCGGCCTCGAATACCGGGTCTCTGAGGGCCATATCAGGGAACCTCCATTGACGTGCCACCCCAGATGCACCTGGAACCTGGAACTTGACTACCATAGGGCTGTGGTCTGATAACGTGTGTGGTAGATGCATAATTCCCCCACCCATGTGGTTATTCTATGGGATATCAACCATTAGTTTAACCTAGCCGAAGTATTATGAGGGGCCGAATAGTGTGTGTATGCAGGTGTATCTTGGTGGAGATGACACCAAGCATCTGAGAAATGATATGATTCTATCACGTGTACAAGTGTCTGTCTGGCCCTTGGTTTTTTATCTGCAGTTGTGGCTGTACTGTCCAACCTCGGGTTGAGCAGTATATTTAGGTCACTCCCTATACTTAAATATAGGGATATGATCCGCTCCCATTCTATCTAAGTGAGAGTGTAGTTCTAAAAAGTCAGAGTCGTCCACATTTGGCGCATAAACATTAGCCTGTAGTATTGAGTGCCCCAGGAGCCAACCCTGTACCAACACGTGCTAATGTTCTATCCAGTAGATAACATAAAGGTGTTATACGCTGGTACATGTATTGTAAATAGAAAAATATCTAAGGTATTATGGGTAGCATGCCATTTTCCCAAAATCTGATTTGGGGTAAGGCAACCAAATAACTTTTAAAAAATGTGTCCCAGTGTGGTAGAATTCAACATGTGCAACTGTCTGCCACAAAAACAAAAACCCAAAAGTCCACTTCCAACCAGATCCATAGGATCAATGTGTCTTAAAATGCAACATTTGCAAAATTTATAATTCATTCTGTTAAAATGTCTTGAGCAATAATCCTAAACTCACTGTAAAAGTAGTCATTTTTTCTTAATTTGAGATCAATCTTACTGGTCAAGGGCACTTAAAAATTGAAATAAACTCTAAAAATTGTCTTGAATAATACAGTTGATGTTATGCACTGTATAACAACCATGAAGGGAGTCTGTCTCTGATGATCGCTCCGCCACCATTATTCAACATTTTAGCTCCTTCCTCAAAAGTACAAGTCTAGTGCACCCCGTGTCCACTGCATCTTTTTGGCAGCAGGTGCATTTTATAGAGAAGTGGGGAGTCCAGGGTCCTACTGTCTCATGCAGCTTCAGTAAGTGAGGTTTTTCTCTGATCCAAGTTGAAAAACGTGGAATGTGCTTTATTTTCTAAATACAAATTACATCAAGTTTACCTGCTACATTTTAGAAGAGGAAAATGTGTGCTATTACCACAAGCTAAATCGATGCTGAAATAGGGATATCTGCAGATGTTGTCTTAAAAAGATCCAAATACTCATCAACCAGAGATACAATGCTTGGGTAAAATAATTAGGTCCTTAATTATCCCGTATAGAAGAGTAGAATGGACTAAAAATGACCTCTAAAGATGAGGCATCACTGAGTGAACCATAGATTTTAGGTCCTGACAGTTCCACTGACGTTTGGGTACATTTTTGAAGACTGCCGAAACATGTTGACCAGTGATTTAGGATGGTAGTTTAATTACTATCCTGTGTTTTCTCCCAATTTTGTTTTTAGTCCTATCAGGACATCCAATATTTAAATTCATTTTGGATAGTTCTTGGTAGTTTTAACAGTGTACATATTTTATCTCTGTTTGATGTGGAGTGACAACTTTACAAAAAAGACAAACAATTACCCTCTCTTCTGTTATAGTGGTGGAGCCCACCCAGAACTCATTTGGGTGCACGGAGTGGGAAACTCAATTATGAAGCATGCCACATTTCTATGTGGGTGAAGACCTTGCATTTCACAGAGAACTCTGCTTAATGGAAAGGGAAACACAACTATAAGTAAATAGATATTCACATTAAATGATTTGCACGTTACAAAGTACTATTGGCTAATATTGGTTCAACCCGAAACTCCTGACTTTCTGCAGAAAGCAGCTTTCTTTGAGTATGATATCAGAGAGAGTAAAACGATAAGGAGAGAGGTAGATGGAAAAGCAATGCACAAAGCAATGAGTGCAACGGAAAGATGGAAGAAAAGAAAACAGATGTCTAAAGAAATTGGAATAAAATAGGGCGTTATGGCAGTTTAACTCAAGTATTGGTGTCAATTATATGCTGGTAGGCGGTCCACAAGTCTACCAGAGTGGCAGGGGTCTCTTCTCCCTGTGACGTGGCAAGGACTCAACCACCCCATTTAGAGTGCTTTGCTGATAAATGGTGGAAAAATGTTTGTCAAAATGTCATTGTGGGTGTGCTGCCATGCCCACCTAGCGATGTGTTTGTTCCTCAGAAAAAAAACTACAATGTGGGTTTGTTTCAGAAAAGCAAACAGTCAATGGCCCTGATTCAGGAGGACATTTCTCTTTGTGCAAGGGGCCATTTATTGGCCAAGACCGCTAAGCGTCTCATGGAAAAATGTATGTTGGAAGATCCTTTCAGAGATAGGTTGGGTTTTACTATGTATTGACTTGGCAGCCAGTGGTAGATGGGCAGGTCATGGGTTTCTAACTGTGAAGTCAGCTCAGGCTCCACCCTTGGAAAAATAGCAATTCCTTCACCTCTGCATACAGTAAAGTCCTGCAAATAGACAACAGTGCTCCCTCTCCACCATCCTCTTAAATTACCCACTGTATCTGTCAATGTTCCCTCTAATTTTTTTCCCCTGTGTGCGGCAGCGTGAGGTCTCTGTGCGCTCCAGCCACAGCAATGTGCGCCAAGAACACAACCGCAGGTGTGGGTGCAGCGACACACATTACCCAGATTAAAAATAAATTAAAGGAGAATTCTATTTGCAATAATCTGTTTAAGTATTATTCAAGGTCATCAGGGCAAGACTCTGCAGAACAGAGCTGGCTCTACCAAGGTGGGGGTTACTCCACTCTTTAAAACTGATAATCATGAGTTCACTTATCCGCTCTGAAGATGGTTTCTTGGATACGCAGGGGGGGAATGTACATAGATGTGCATTCAGAGTCACTAATATATGTTAGTGATTCTGAAAGCACGCGTGGTGCTTTTAGGCTTGCTCAGGGCTTTCAGTGGGATGAAAAAACTGGGGGGGGTCTCTCAAAGGGGCGTGCTTGATGTAATTGAGGGCATGGCGTAAAAACACGTAAGCTAAAAATCTCTGCTTAGTATAGTGAGCCCCCGACCGTTAATATGCTGCCTCTGTCATTGCATCCAGATATATAACACAATAAGTAACATTATACCTACAAAAACCCAGGACTATTGACTTTGTCAATTGTTGTTAGTTGCCAAGGATAAATAAGCAACAACTACAGCTTTGTTGAATATATTGAAAATGCCTCCGTTCTGAAATGATCTTTAAAAAGTCCTCTGAAGTTACACCAAAGGCTTTCAGCAGTTGAGATTTTTTTTTTACCCTAAGGGTGAGGGCAAAAATAAAGAGCCTGATTGGGACCTGTCTTAAAAACGAAGCATCAGCAGGACCCAGTCCACTTAAAGCCCTGGGCTTGCTGCATGCTTTTTGTTAATAGAGCATGGCTGCGGGAAGATTGTGTGCATTTTTGAAAGTTTTCATGTTAATTGCAGCAATTAATATGAAAACTTTCAAAAATGTACACAATCTTCCCCCAGCCACGCTCTATTAACAAAAAACATGCAGCAAGTCTAGAAGCAGGATGTGTGCTTTCAGAATCACTAACATTTATTAGTGATTGTAAAAGCACACGTTATGTTTTTAGGCTTGCTGCATGCCTTTAGTTAATAGAGGGCGGTAGAGCACATGCCTTTTGGAAAGTGTTCATGTTAATTGCAGAGCCCGACACACTTATACACGGGGCTGCATTTAACATCAAAACTTTCAAAAAGTCGCACAATCTGCCGCGCTCTATAACTCGCACCAAGGATACAGAGAAGAACACCCAGCATGAGACAACTCATGAAAGTTCGTTCTGACAAAAACAAGAAAGCTGCTAGATTTAACATAGAAATGCATGTTTAATCCATCAACCCCGTATCTAAGAGAAACCCTTCCAGCAAGCCTTTTTTTAAATTGAAAATGGTCAGTTCGGGGTTCAAACGCCCCCAGGCTGCCTTGATGGAAATCAAAAATCCCATCTCAGGGGTTTGCACTAACACCTGATCCTTTAAAGCAGCATGAAAAAGTTGGCACAGAATCTGTAATCAAGAGAAACATATTTATTAAATTACAACAAGTGAGGCCATGTCACACAGAAGCCGCAGCACTCTGTATGAGATGGTCTGAGGACTGAAGGCCACAGTATCTCTTATATACCCTCACAGGGGCTAAAAAAGGGCAGTACAAGTGCACATAAGAAGAGTTACACACATAGATGGTCATACAGAAAATGCACAGTCGACAAGTAGGAGGAGCTAACAGTTTTGCCAATGCTAGCAAGCACATCCTGACAGTTACAGAATATTAGCAGCTGCAAGCACAACTGAGCATGTGCAAAGTAGGAGGAAGAGGCTAAATATACCGAGCAGAGAACAGCAAGATAGGACTGAGTACATGGTGAGCACATGGCCATCTAAAATGGCTGCCAAATACAAAATGGATTCCATAAAAAGACAAGATAGTCTCTAAATACAGGATGTCTTCTGCTAATGCTTAATCTAATCGCTGCTAAATTACGACAGACGACCCTTTCAGCATTAGCTGAAGACATTCCCATGATCCAGTAAGTACATAGAAAATATTTGTACATTCATTTTCACAATTTATCAATATCCTAATTCATTGCTAGGGGAGCATTTTCCAGTCTAAACATTTTACTAAGGGTATCAGCAGGAATCCAAGAAAAACGGGCATTGGATCATAATAAACATACAGACAGTAGGAGAAAGCAATGGCCACTATTATAAACAGAATTATCATTTTTCTTGGCCTAAGCTAAAGCAAATCCTAAAATCATCTAGTAGACATTTTCAGGGCTCCTATGCATTTCAGTGACTATTCATTTTAAATTTCAGAATAGCTAACAGCTCATATCTAATAAAAACATTTTCCAATTGACTGTTACATTTTCCTTTTATGAGGGCTAGAACATCAAGCATATCTGGGACCAGGAGGACCACACAGGGCCATAGGAATTAGGACCAAGAGCTGTAAAGGGCTGCTCTTCAAAAATGGGACAACTAAAAGGGATACATTATTGACAAAAAAGAGGAAGTCCTTGGGGAAATTGAAGCCGTTGTACAACCAACCAGAGGGGGAGTCTTCTCCCTGTGTCCGTTTGAGCCTCACAGGCAGGCTCTTTGTTGTTTCCACGGTGGAGCTGCACAACTCGCAACTCAAGAATCACAGTCCAGTTTCAAGGAAAAAAAGTCTCTTCTTTCAGGATAGGGCAGTCACCCAACAGGCAAATGCTCTTTGCGATCCTGTCCAGTGTCTCAAACAGTGCACCACTTCTCTTCACTTCAATCTAACAGGCACCAGAGACACAGCACTTGAACCCTAATCTCAAGTCCTTCCCTAACTCCTGTATTGCTCTGCTGGCGCACTGCTCATTCGTTGGGGCTACACATTTCCATCCAGTGTACCCAGGTATCTCTTGACCAACAAACAAAGGTGCAAACTTGTATTCACTTTAGGACCAGAAATCAGAGGCCTCATTCTAGGATCTCTGAAGCAACCCTTGTTTCAGAAGGGGTCACCTCAAGCAAAACCTCCTTGCCATTCTGGTCGGTCTGTGACTCTCAGCTGGGCATGATCCACGATTTCTCCTTTCTGATCTGTGACCCCGTCTTTCGCTCAAAACAGTGGCAGGGGTACACACTTAATCACAGGGCTTCCGCCTTCACTGAGGTCCTAGTTGCCAGCAATGCTTGTGCTGGTTACCTTCACTTTGGTTTCAAGCTGCACTGGTGCTGACGCTGACTCCCCAGGCTGAATCTGATGTCCGGGCCCCTCTGGTAGTGGTTTGTACAGCAGCAAATATCTATTGGTGGACAGAACAAATTGTCTTTAGACAAGGCACAAAAACAGTCTATCAATAGAGTGTTAGAAAATACTTCCTAGTCTTGGGATGCCCCATATATTAGCAAGGCACCCAAGAACCACTTCCATCTATCTATGTGAGAGTAAAGAAAAACACAGGCTGGACCTATTGGCAAGTATACAAAAAACAATTCATTGCAGGGGATTTGCAAGCAGGTGGCCTGCAATCTTCAAAGGAGTGGCCATACACCATGGGACTATAGTGATCTAAAACAAAATACTGTCATTGTCATAGAGTACAAAGACAAAAGGTAGTAGGTAAAACAGCACCTCTAGCCTCTTCAATTGGGGTTCCATGTGAGAGCATACCCTCTACCATCTAAAGGAAAACAGCTACATACAAATTCTGTTTGAGTGGATGTTTTTACACATAGTGACATTGTCTAAGGGGGTAAACAAACTTTCCTCAATGATCAAGTCTAGGTGTTCCTAAATTCCTTATCTAGAACACCTCAAAAAGAGAAATCACATAATACAGATTATCAGGGACATGTAGACTAATTGTGCGTCAGGTGGACTATACAATACAAAAGCTAATAGCAATGTAGAAACAACAGACAAGAACTAGAGTCCTGGTATTTCTATGATTAGGACACATCTGATCCCACCAAAAATTAAAGCAGCAGGGAAAAAGAACTAAAAACCAAATTAGAATAGGCATTTGAATTTGTCATACTAAATACTCGTGAAAGTATCTCCTATTGAGGTGGACAACTGATCTTACTATAATCTATCACTACCCTAACAGTCAGACTAGAAAACATCAGAGTAGGCCTAAAGAAAAATTTTGAAAACCAGTTTGGTCATACAAAAGGGAATTACACATATTATAGAGGAACCTGATACATCACTGTAGTCTGGAAATGTAAACCTCTAAATGGTGAAAGAAAAACGAAAAAGAAAATAGGACTAGAACACAGCTAAAATCCCCAAAAACTAGGCACAATGTGACATCAATCAGGGGAGAAGTAGCAAAAGAAAAATCTATAGGAAGGACAAAAAGTACTTGGGTGATAGTCAAGTTTGTGACATAATGCCAAGAGCATGGGTGATACAAAAAAGTCAAAAATAGTACACATATTATAACTCTACCGCTGGCCACTACACCATCTACGGTAATCTCAGCTAGTGATCCCATTCCTTCCTTTCTCGGGGAAAATGAAACCTGGTTTCCTTTTAAGACAGAACATCATTTAACTAATACTATATAGAAATTAGGTCACCTTGCATAAGAGTCACAGATCTATAATTGCTTCCATAGGTCCAATCAAGGAAATATAAATGTGAGGCTGCCTTTTCCTTAAGGGAAAAGAGCAGTAACGTGAGTAAAGGTGACACACTTTGCTGTATATATTATAACCACATAGGCATGCACTTGGTGAAGTGCTGTCTGTTCTTGCTCACAATATAACAATATCATATATCATAATTTGGTATCAGCAAGTTTTACCACTTAACAAGTTTTAACCACTGTTGCTCAAAGGATATACATAGTCATGTCATCCCTTCACAACACAGCAAAACTTACAAAAGCACCAACATGGATCACAAACATACATAATATAGGACATTTCATGCCAAGCCATCAGATATACTTTGCTGTATACCTAAGCACAGAAAAACACAATAGCATGCAACACCATTTCATGCACTTTCTGCACAATAAACACTCCAATAACATAAAAAAAACACATTTGGGCCCATTTTAATTTTGTCAGACTTATACCTAAATAACACCTTCTTTTAATCCATCCTCACCCTTTTGACAGCAGATCAAGCAGTCAGTGAAGATCAGCTTGTCAAATATAACTTACTGTGTCGCGTCAGACACACAGGAAAAGCAGGGAAAATTCATGGAAGAAATGCAAAAAACATGAAAATGCACAGATAATTCATTTCAAAGAAGTCATAAAAACACATCTTTGTTTCATCATACAGCCAATACTTCACATAACACGCAAAATCTCAAGTGGAACCACCCAGCTTTTGTAAATGTACAAAATATCTTAAGCAAAAACTCTTTCACAGCCTCTGCGTGTCCCTTACACCAACCCCCCAGTTTAGGCCCTGCTGTTTATAAAAAGCCGTGTCAGGAATGCACTCTTCAAATGTCGACGGGAATGGCTCCTTTGCGTGACGCTTTTCCAAGCAATCATTTCACCATTTGTTGTCACATACTCCTAAGCCCCCACCACACTGACGTAAAGGTCAAAATCTGGCTGGAGCACCAAGCTTTCTTGTAACCCCCCTGTGAAACTGACAAAGACAATAAGTCTCTGCAAGTCTGTGCAATAATCAACCCTATTTAAAAAAAGACATTTTAAATATATTACTTCTTTTAGAGAACTACAATTTATTTATTCTCAGAGCCTGTGAATAATTTATGGAACATAACACACCATACCAGCTTCATAATAAATGTGTGTCACTATCCCATGCAATATTGTATCAACCTTAAATAAATAAATGGCTCAGTAGGCCCCGCTGAAGTCAAAAACTTTCAACCCTGATATTAAACATAAGCCTCTGCGCTGGGCACATTAACTCACTAAGCTATGAAAAAGCAAACGTGCACATTTGTATTATACTTGAATGTATGCATTCACTGAAGCCTAAGGCATTATAAAACTAGTTTAAATGGCAAGAAAGCCTTTTAAAATGGTCTATTTAACTCAATATCGTTTTTGCAATTTGAGGTACTTAAAAACAAATAACCTATACTTGAGTTACATATTAATCATCCTCAAAATGTTCTGTACAGATTGCAGAAATCGGACTTAGACATATCTCATGTAAATCTTTAAAAAAAAAATGACTTCTTACGCCTGCGCCAAGTGAAGGTCCCATACATAAATGTCCTCATTATGCAGTACTGCACAACTTAAATTAAATTATAATGCTAGGAGGTCACAGTATGAGTATTAAGCTTTATGAATATCAAAAAACGATTTTAAAAAGCACTTATTTTTTCCCATTTTTTTTTTTTATGTCATAATTAAAAAATTACTCTCCATATTTCGTTTTTGTAATAATCCTATATCTTAAAACCAAGCTGCATCCCTATTCTAAATCTGCCCCTTGCTTATGTTTTTAGAGCAACTATTCACAAGCCTAAGTACATAAGCTCAATTTTAAATATACGACAACTTCGCGCCACTTTTGTTTGAAAAGGACAATGATTTTAGCAAGAGCCAGACATGTGCTGACGAGAAAAATGCTAAAAGAGAAGGAAAACCGAAATTGAAATGTCTGTCTGTGATACAAATAATTAACCTTATTTTTGTAAACCTTGCTTCCAAAATAACACTCTGAGATGCAAAGTCGCACGTTTAACTAAGGAAGAAGTCCTGGCTAAATAAACATGGCCTGCGAAAACAACAGCTGTGTCCTTGACGGCAGGCCCTACCCAGTGTTAAATTTCCTGGAGGCAGCCTTACTAAAAACAGACATTCCAAGCTTTGAAATGCGTGTGCAAGAATACACATTTTAAGTTCAGAAAAACTCACTCCAGCTAAACTGTTGTGCCTGGAAGCATCTTAATGCAATGTATATTAAGTAAACACGCTATGAGTGTGTTGTCTACAAAAACACACAATTTCATTTTTCTGCTGTAGGCCTTTAATATTCCTAGTGAATAAGAATTTTAAGTTTATCCCTTAAACATTTAACAGTTGTACATGTGCGCTATTCCTTACCCTATAACTTTAAGGAGAAACATATAGTTATGTTTAGCACATCACATAGGTCATTCCTGAATTTCTATCGAATTTTTCCCTAACATTAATTAATCTAACATTATGTTTAACAGGCTGAAAACATCAAAAATACCCACAAAAATGCATTTGAGCTCAGTACAGACATAAACAGAAAGGGGTAAAACACAGAAGACACACAATACAGCGCGCTTTAGCCATGTTTCGTAAATAGCGACGACGCAATGTACAAGCAAAAGTTACATGAATGGAAAAAACCCACAAACCAGCTAGACATTTAAACACACCTTTTAAACCATGGGTCAACACTAAAGCCAGAAACAAAAGACAGCCCGCAGACTGCATCCAAACCACCTATGTAAATTCCAGTTGTAAGTCATATTTACAAGGAGAAACCCTATTCTCAACAGTATTCTAAAAACTGAAGTAGAAATACTCTCAATTCACTAATTCAGGCTGGCAGAACACCAAAAACCGCTCTGCATCTCTTCATACATAAAATTGAGGATCCTCATGTGTATTATGGGCATATTTAAATTCCCTGGGGAAAAATTTCACCAAGGAAGAAATATGTTTTCATACCTAAAACCTATTTTAAGTTTTCCCTCTAGGGGAAGCCGGCTAATTCAATTCATATCTCACTATGGTACCTCTCATAAAACTACACATTTTACATGTGAGTTTGGAACAGGCATGCAAACAAACATAATGCAAAATATGCATTATCATAATCTAAAATGGCACTTAATCATTGCGCCGCTCATAACCATAAATGGAGAAACATCTCCACATTACCTGCCTACATGTGTTGCAACGCATATAGCACATAATCCATATCATAAATATGATCGATCATCCATACATATCCATATCCATAAGCCACAGCAAGCGTATCCTAAAACTGCCTTGCGAGTCACTGGCTACCATAAGCTCACAGTAATTACCATACAATGGTTCTTACCAAGCACGAGCGTCCAGATTCTATCTGCCAAGTTTTGAATGACCTAACAGTCTTTTCTTTTAAAATATTCACGCCAGAAATGTTCTCAGTCAGGGGTGCCATCATGTGGAGGATCAAACATCAGTAAGATCAGAAGTAGACTGGGCTACAGAGACTAAGAACCCCCAGAATTGGTACCTCCTTTAGTAGAATCCTGCCTTGTCTTCCTCAGTAAATGTCTGTCTCCTGACAAGATCGCTCCGTCAGATAGTCACCGCTCTGATGAGCCCCAAGTTGGCGCGCCAAATGATGGAAATCAAAAATCCCATCTCAGGGGTTTGCACTAACACCTGATCCTTTAAAGCAGCATGAAAAAGTTGGCACAGAATCTGTAATCAAGAGAAACATATTTATTAAATTACAACAAGTGAGGCCATGTCACACAGAAGCCGCAGCACTCTGTATGAGATGGTCTGAGGACTGAAGGCCACAGTATCTCTTATATACCCTCACAGGGGCTAAAAAAGGGCAGTACAAGTGCACATAAGAAGAGTTACACACATAGATGGTCATACAGAAAATGCACAGTCGACAAGTAGGAGGAGCTAACAGTTTTGCCAATGCTAGCAAGCACATCCTGACAGTTACAGAATATTAGCAGCTGCAAGCACAACTGAGCATGTGCAAAGTAGGAGGAAGAGGCTAAATATACCGAGCAGAGAACAGCAAGATAGGACTGAGTACATGGTGAGCACATGGCCATCTAAAATGGCTGCCAAATACAAAATGGATTCCATAAAAAGACAAGATAGTCTCTAAATACAGGATGTCTTCTGCTAATGCTTAATCTAATCGCTGCTAAATTACGACAGCCTGTTTTTATTGTATTTCACATTTTCATCTATTTAAATAGCACAATTGTTAGCCACACAAAGCACCTATGTACGCTCTGCATAAGAACACCCGAAGTATATAAAGCAGTGCCAGTCGTAAATAAGAGGTGGGGGTGCAAGTGGAGTATGGGGGGGGTGGTGTAGTGGGGCGAGGTCAGGGCCTCGCGCGCAGGGTCAATTAATGAATGGGACACACACACAGCACTCAGTAGGGTATGCCGGAAAAGACCCCGAGCGGTCTTCCGCCTTTTAATATATACCTCGGGGCGTGCCCGTCCCGAGGGTGAAGGCGTGCATGTGTGTGTGTGGTAACAATGTATGTGAGAGGCCGGGTGACTCTCTACATCCCTCCTTCAATTTAGTTCACATATAAACTAGTTCTACATAATAGCTATGGGGACGTGCATATAAAGTCTCGAAGTCTTTGGCTTGGCCTCGGATGGGGCCGCAGGTGGTATCTGTGGTTGGTCCGGGCAGGAGACTCAACAGCCCCGGCCGGGGTGGTTGTTTCATCTCGGGAAGAAGAAGTGCCCCCAGTTGTTTCACTTCGGGGCATACCAAGGTGACGCCTGTCTTCTCCTGGCTGGTCACAGCTCGGGAGGGGCACGGAGTTTTGGGCCCCTGTTCTTCCATCATCCGGACCATCTGCGCCGATGTCGATGGTTCCATCGGCTTCCTGGGGAGTGCCATCCGGCACTCCTACTCGTTTGAAACAAGATACATTCCGTGTGACAGTCTGTTGGCCGAGACGGGCCGTCACCATTGTTCCTTGAACCCTCTCCATGACCCATCTCTCTGGTTCGAACGGGGTTCTAAATTTCCACCCAGGGTGCCGATCTTGTACCACAACGAAGTCTCCTTCTTGCAGCCCTGGGTATCTGGCATGTCTTTTTTCGCTTGCTTTCTGGTTCGTGATCGTTCTCCTGGCCTGGATGGTATCGCCATCTCTCTCTTCTGGGGTCCAGGTAGAGGACGCAGGGATGTTGCCTCTTGGTGCTCTTTTGAACAGGACATGTGCCGGTGCACAGCGAGTGGTGCTATGCGGGGTCTGTCGGTATGCACTCAGGAATTGGTCCAACGCGGCATCCGGATCTCTGCCATCGTTGACGGCGATGCGGATCGCCCTGTTGAGAGTCCGCATGAGCCTCTCCACTTCGCCGTTTGCTTGCGGCCACAACGGTGTGATCTTGCGGTGCTTTTTCCCTAGACTCTCCAGGTATGTTTGGAACTCTCGCCCTTGAAAAGGTGGTCCATTGTCCGACTTCACCTCCTCCGGAAGTCCCATGGTGGCAAAGACGTGGTCCAACGCTTTCTTGACCGGTCCAAATGCTGTGGAGGAGAGCAGTTCCACGACAGGGAATTTTGAAAAGGAATCCACGACGACCAGCGTGTGTCGGCCGTCCGGGAAGCTCCCGAAGTCTATGCTCAGCTGGGTCCAGGGCGCTGTCGCCGCTTCTTCAGTGATGACTGGGGCTGGGGCCGGGTCCGACCCCGTGATTGTGCAGGCATGACACAAGCGCACCATCTCATCCACCATGCGATCCATGGCCGGGAACCATACTTTGCTGCGTAGTCTGGCCTTTGTTTTGGCCGTTCCTTGGTGGCCCGTGTGAGCGATCACGAGGGTCTGTTGTTGGAGGCTTGCTGGCACCACGATGAGGTGCCCTCTCAGCACAACTCCTTCATCGCCGACGCTCAATTCATGGCGGTTTTGCCATAGCTGTTGTCGGGCATGACGAACCTCCGGACGAAGTCCTTGAGCTCCTTCCAGAAACCTCGTCCAGCTCCCAGTGTCCAGGGCCGTCTTGACGCAGGTCAGGGTCTCATCTTCAGTTGTGGCCCTTCCCATCTCCTGCAAGGTGAGGGTCTCCGGGCAGGCAGCCACGGACACCATGTGGACGAATTCTTCCACCAACGGGCTATCCGCCAGTGGGATTGCTTTTCTGGTGACATCCGGATGCCTGGATAGATAGTCCGCTGGATTGTGGGCGCCGGGCCGGAAGACTAGGGTGAAATTGTAGCCTTGTAGCTGTACGGCCCATCGTTCAATTCGCGGTGGGGCAAGCCTGGAGGACCCGGCGAACAGGGGCAGGAGTGGCTTGTGGTCGGTCACGATGGTGAAGGGTTGGCCACAGAGATACAAGTGGAAATGTTGGCAGGCCCACTTGATGGCTAGCGCCTCTCGCTCGATTTGAGCATATCGCGTTTCAGTGTCCGTGAGAGCCTTGCTCGCATAGGCGACAGGTTTCCAGTCATTCTGGCCATACTCTTGCAGTAGAACGGCGCCGAGACCCACGGGGCTGGCGTCCACGACCAGTTCGGTCTTCCTGCGTGGCTGGAAATAGGCCATCGTGGCCTTGTCCAGAAGGCTCGCCTTGATTTCCTGGAATGCTTGGTTTGCCGCGCCAGTCCATTCCCATTCATGGTCCTGTCTAGTGAGTGCGCGGAGGGGCTCGGCCAAGTCGGCCAAATTAGGTATAAATCGGCCACAGTACGTGGCCATCCCGAGGAAGCTTCTCACCTCGGTGGGGTTTCTGGGCGTGCTGGCATTCTGGATCGCTTCCGCCTTCTTCGGGTCAACCTGGAGCCCTTCGCGCGTGAATCGGTAGCCAAAGAAGTCCACCGCTTCTTGGTAGAACGAACACTTTTCCCTGTGGAGGGTTAGTCCATGTTCCTGTAACCTCTGTAAGGTGGCCCTCAGATGGGCATGGTGTTCCTCCAGCGTGTTCGAGTAGATCAGAATGTCGTCGCTCAAGTTGATGACCCCACTCAGCCCGGACAGAACTTCCCTTATTGCATTCTGAAACACTTCGGCCGCCGATGACACTCCAAAACTTAACCTCTTGTATCTCCGGAGCCCGACATGTGTGGAGAATGTCGTGATGTATTGGCTGGTCTGATCAAGTTCCAACTGGTGGTAACCCGCGTTGAGATCAAGTTTAGAGAACCATTTCGCCCCGTTGAGGTCGGCGACGATGTCGTCCATGGTGGGCGTGATATGGCGCTCCCTTTTCACTGCAGTGTTTGGCAGCCTCATGTCGACGCACAACCTGATGGCACCGGGCTGCTTGGGCTTCGGGGCAACCACCAGTGGAGACACCCATGGAGTCGGTCCCGACACCTTCTCGATGACATCGAGATCTTCGAGCTTCTTCAGCTCCTCTTCGACCTGAGCGCGGAGGTTAAACGGCACTCTTCTGTGACGCAAGGCGACGGGACGGATGGTGGTGTCTATGTGCAGTTTGATCTTCTTGTCTTTGAGCTTTCCGAGGCCGCTGAATAGCGCAGGGAAGTCTCCTAGTATGGTATCAGCGTGTGATTGGTGGACTTGGTTGGCGAAGAAGACCAGCCCGAGGTCTTCTGCTGTGTTGCAGCTGAGTAGTGTCCCTTTCTTGCCCTCAGTTACATGGAACCGGGCTTCCGTTGAGTACTCCCCATTACGAATGGTGGTGCTGATGACGCCGCGTAGCGGCATGGGTTCGGTGCCCCCATAGGTGTATATCCGAGCGTTCGTCGGGGCTAGTGTGGGTTTAGGCGACATCTGTTCATACTGGTCAGAGTCCATGACATTCACGGAGGCACCGGTGTCAATCAGTGCCCTGATTTCCGACCCTTCCACCGAGATCGTGCACATGGGTGGTGGTCTCTTCCGGGTGGATATCCTGCTCACATAGGAGACTACATACACCTCATCGTCTTCCTCGTCCTCATAATACGGCTTCCGTTCTTGGGCCTTCGTGTCAGGCGGCGGGTGTTCTTGTTCCAGCGACAGCTGTCTCACTCTGGATGTCATCGACCGAGATCCATACCCGCCTCGCGCCCTTTGGGCGTTGGGCCTGTATCGTCCTCCTTGGCACACCGCGGCAAAAGGGTTGAGTCTGCCGCACTTCGAGCACGTCTTTCCTTTCGCATTGCACACAGCGGTCGCTGCATGGTCTCCCCCACAGTAGGCGCACTGAGCGTCCCGGGTTTGCCACTGTCGAGCTCTACCTCCCGCCGGTCTCCTCTGTATCGCGTCAACAGTTTCCTCCTTGATGGGCGTCATTTTGGGCGCGGCTTGCGGGGCTATGGGGGACCGGAGCGCCGGCTCCATTTCGTCTGCTCTGGAATCCGACAGTTCATGGGAGCGGGCGAGGACAAGAATGGCATCCAACGTGATGCCCGGTTGTCTGAGGATGAGCTTCCTTAGAAGTTTTGATTTGCAACCTACGATGATCTGGTCCCTGATTTCCTCACGTGGTTCTGTAAACGGGCAGCTGCTGGCCAGCCGGCGCAGCCTCGCATAATACATGTCCACTGATTCGGCCTCAGTTTGCCACGCCCGCTTAAACTTGAATTTCTCATAGTCTGTGTTGACCTGGGGGTCAAAGTGGGTGTTCAGCGCGGCCACCGCCGCGTCATAGTCATCGTCCTCGCCGGTGTTCGGGAGAGACTCGAATAGGTCATAGATTTCTGGGCCCCCATACAGGATCAGAAGTGATCTTTTCACTGTACTATCTGTCTCTCTGGTGCCTCTAAAGTAGAGGTTCAAGCGCCCCAGCCACGCTTTCCACCTCGGCGCCGCAGTTGCTGGGTCCGCAGTCTCGCTGAACGGCGGAAGCGGGGCTACTCCAGTGTGGGCATGGCTGACTATGCGAGTGTCTACTCCGCGCCGTGGAGGTGGGCGTGGCGTGGCGGTATGTGCGGCCGTCCACGTGGGCGCACCCCCTGTGGCGGCGTCGTTCATGGTGTCGACCCTTCCCTTGGATCACACCCCACCTGCGCTGGCCACGTGGCGTGGGACGGAGTCAGGATGGTGAGCAACGATAGAACAGTTGCACTTGCCAATGCTTGATGGCACTGTTGATCACTGTGTATAGACGTGCAGAATGATGGAACAGTTGCACTTGCCAATGCTTGATGGCACTGCTGACCCCTGTGTATCGACGTGTAATGGTCCACCGTGAAGTTGTTGTAATTGCCTTTTTCCTTTCTGTGTACTTTATTCTTTTCCTCCCTATGCGTGGTAGTAGACTTCAAAAATCCCCCCACCTGCTCTCAGTGAGAGCCCAGGCGCGCAGGAGACGGCAGGAAGCAGCAGAGGGCCAGACACGCGTTGGAGGCACCACGTGTTCCTGCCTCGGGGCTGACGTGCAGCGTCTCCCCTGTTCACCCCTCCCCCACCGGGGCAGCACGCTAATGAAGCGCACTCGCGCTGGATGCGGAGCGGGACACACCCGCAGACGGCAGCATGAGCAGCGCGGGGGCCGGGCAAAGGCCGCGGGGCGAGGCACTCACCGGGCGGCTCCCGCCAGCTGAACGCGCTCCGAACAGGGAGGCGCGTGGGCGGGGAGCCGACGTCAAGCAGGCACAGCAGGCCGGCGGACGAGCTTCGCGGCCCGGGAGACCAACAGCAGACGACAGGTGAGGAGCGGACAGCTCCAGCGGGGCGGCCAGGCACACGTGGGAGTAGAACCGGCCTCGTCGCCAGTGTAGTGGGGCGAGGTCAGGGCCTCGCGCGTAGGGTCAATTAATGAATGGGACACACACAGCACTCAGTAGGGTATGCCGGAAAAGACCCCGAGCGGTCTTCCGCCTTTTAATATATACCTCGGGGCGTGCCCGTCCCGAGGGTGAAGGCGTGCATGTGTGTGTGTGGTAACAATGTATGTGAGAGGCCGGGTGGCTCTCTACAGGTGGGAAGAATAATGTAAATAATGGCATGCACCAACGTTCCAGCGTGAACGTGGCCCTGTTGCTATCTTTGCTCTCAATGATTTCGGATGTATCGGGAAAGGTTGCAGGTTAAACGGTATGTTAGTGCCTGACACCAGAACTTCCGAAGTCCTGGAGACGATGTGAACGAGAAGCAATGGCTGTCTCAGCGCAGTGAGCAAGTGGACATGCCATTAAGTATGATAAACCTAACCTGCGTTTCCGCCTACTTGCTGCATGCTTTCTGCAGGGTCATGCAAGGACATGGCATACTTTGCGTCATTTTTCCATGATTGCCCGTTGTTACTATTGTGCAGCTCATCTGTTCCCAGTCCGGTCCTGGCTCTATTAACAAAAGGTGTGCAGCATGCCTAAAAGCACAATGTGTGCTTTACACGTCTTTCTTTTGTGCTGGTTGCATGTCTTAATAGACCATGGCTACGAGCTGTCTGTTGACCATTGTGAAAATATTCCTGTTAATTGCAGCACCGTCGTGCGCTGCAATTAACTTAAATATTTTCACAATGGCCCACAATCAGCCCGCAACCGCGCTCCATTAAGAGAAGACATGCAGAAAGCCCAAAAGAACGACGTGTAAAGCACACGTCAGGTTTTTGGTCTTTCTGCATGTCTTCTCTTGAAGGAGCGCGGTTGCGGGCTGATTGTGGGCCATTGTGAATATATTTAAGTTAATTGCAGCGCACGACGGTGCTGCAATTAACAGGAATATTTTCACAATGGTCAACAGACAGCCCCCAGCTGCGCTCCATTAAGAAGGAAAACCATCAGCAAGCACAGGAGCCACCACCAGCCGGAAATGAAAAAGATTTGCGCAGCTCCTGTTCTGAAAGCGGCGGCGCAAATGTTCTCCTAAAATGTGCTGTGGATGCGCGCTCCACACGCACCACTGCGCGCTCGGGGGATTAGACGTGGGCGCCCGCGCGGCCGCGCACGTTACTAGGAACACTGGTATCTGTGGGTGATTTAGAGGTTTCATGTAACAGACACGGTTGTCATGAAACGCAATACAAATATGACAATATCTTTGCAGATCTTTAACAATATCATACATTTCTCAGCAGCAATTCATTCCATGCCCTATTCATACATAAAGTCAAGGACTGCTGGGAGGTGCACTGACACATGGATGCCATCTTGGAATTACCGCTCAGTAAGACCCATGAAACCTATGACGTCCCTATGACCACACATCATCCCCTCTGGTTATTGACCATGCCAGGAGGGTACTTTGAAATTGCTCTGTAGGACTGATAATAATATTACTGAGGAAAATCCAAAATAACATGTATTTTACCAAAATACATTAAAGCCAGTGCTGATAATAGAGTAGTCCAGATAAGTGAGTGAATGAGTGATCAAGCTGCTTATTAATAAGTGCACCACTAATGAAATCGCTTTTTGCACCAAAACCAAGGCAGTTCTGCTGGCATTAGCAAAAAAAAAATAGTGAGTTGTAATCAACTTGCAAAGTTCAGGTTGTTTCCTCAGTACCTGCCTTGTTAGGATCACATTAGAGTAATCATATCCTGGGGTCAATTAGCCATCCCATTTACATCCACCACTTGTTTATTGCATTGACCGAGAATCCCTTAATGTTTAAATAAAATTTGGATACCTTGGATCATAGGGATTCCCATGCCAATTTTAAATCACTTCGTCACATGCACAAAAAATCTCACAAAAAACAACCAGCTCTGCAGTAATTCTGGCATCGCAGCACACCCTGGAAGCAGTCGGCCTCCAGGGTGGGAACCCAATGATGAAGCATGTCACCTACTAGGTAGGTGAGTGAGGGTTCTTTTAAAACACCCTGTGGTTCCCATGTCCCTGTAATCAACACCTAAAGGGATCAAAGGAGAAAGGTTGGAGCAACCATAATACAAATAGGTGGGTGATCCGTTCTATATTTGTTTTGCATTGGTTAAATAAATAAACATACATTTTTATTTTCTTACAGAGATCTCTGTTCTTTGTGTTAAGAATGTCTTAAGAATGAACACATATTTGAGTCCTGGGCGGAAGGTATATTTTAGCCCGCATTAGGAATTCGAATTGATATATGTAAAGACTTCTTTTTTACCTCAAATACCTGTAACATCTCAATAAAAATAAAAAAATAAGTAAAAAAAAAGGAACTTAAAGGCCCCCTCAAAGCTAACTTTGAATATTGGCTGTTGTGATTCCTTGTATCGCCACGCTGTTTGACCATTCTTGCGAGGTGCCTGGCTTCCGTTCTTAATCTGCGATGAGTTCTGGGTTGATAGCCCAGTTTCTACTCTATTAATGATTTCTATTTTCGACCGTTTATTTTAGTTCTGATATTATTTACCAGTACATCCTACCAGCTAGGGTGCCTGTTAGGTAGAGTAGAGGTTACTGGACCCCGTTCTGGAATTTATTCCCCCCGCATTTTTTGCTTATGGAGGTGGGTTTCAGCCTCGTAAGCTGTCACGCCCACACCCCCTGTGATGAGTCATTTAGAGGAACGGGTTGGGCATCCGAGCAGGGACCTCAAAGTTGACTTGGAATATTGACTGTTTTGATTTCCTTGCAGAGTGGACATTCTTGGGAGGTGCCTGGCTCCTGTTCTTATGCTACAGCGAGTTCTGGGTTGATAGCCCAGTTTTTACTGTTTACGATTTCTATTTTGACATCTTTATTTTAGTTCTGATAATTTTTACAAGTACATCTAACCAGTAGGAAGCCCAGGCTCATGCAGGTAAGAGAGGTGGGGCCGGGTGGGAGGGGAGGGGGGATTTTGACAGACGATGATGAGGAAAAATTAATTAATTATTTAATTTCCCCTCTTGGTCGTCTGTCAAATCACCCGACCAGACCCCAAGGCCCCACGTCTCTCACGTGCTGGAGCTGCAGCTGCCCGCAGAGGACCCTGTTAGGTAGGTTTGAGGTTGCTAGGCCCAGTCTGGCATTCATTTTCCCTGCTTTTTTTGCTCACGGATGTGGGTTTCAGCGTTGTACAATAGACACGCCCAAGGTCATGCCTCCTATGATGGGTCATTCAGAGGACCAGGTAGCGCATCTGCACAGTGGGTGTGCCACAGCCGCGCTGAAGGCAAGCCTATCTGTGCCTGTACGTGGACGCATTGCGCCAGGCGCCAGGATCCCTAGCTATTTACCACCCAAAGATAGTCCAGGAATGACCTGATGATCATCGGTAACAAGGGAAGGTTCTTGCACTGCGAGACTCATAACTGTCATTTGAATGCAAACCCCTTTAGCTGTTCAGGGTGTAACTATCTTTTTTAAACCTAAATTAACCCAATGTCTTAACAATAATTCTGTAGCAAAACTGATAACTTCTCTGAACTGTGGACAAGCTAATGGGTCACTCATTTGCATATTATCAAATACCAGGTCCCTAGTGAAGCACAAAAACAAATTCGCTGAATTCATGGATAGTTAAGCCCCAAATATTGTATTTCTTATGGAAACTTGGCTGGACGAGGCCTTTGACCCCAACATAAAAATCACTATCCCAGCTAGGTTTGAAACCTACAGATTAGATAGAAGTGGTAAATAGGGGATGGGCTTAGCGATAATCTATTGCAATCATTGCAAAGCTAGTTTTTACCCCATCTCCAACCTACAGGGAAAAGCCCTGATGTTTACTTTTAAATCCATACTAATATTATAAAGAGAGAGCCCAAATATTTAAGGCGGGTAATCTCAGTAACCACAGCACCAATCACAACACCCAATACAGCGTTGGAAAGGGCAGTTGCAGCAGAAGCATAGGCTATGCAGACGGATAAAAAATGTATACAAAAAATTGCAAAAAACTACATCATCCAGAAGGCCGAGGGCCAAAATAACATCAAACAGGAAATTATGTAATAATGTGGCTCACTATATTGAGACTGAGAGCCTGGAGCCAAATTGATTGTGAACAAGGGATATGCTATCCCGAAACGCGTAGATTTGTCCCTGCCTGCTTGAGAAACTTCATGCTGTGAGGATTAAATAAAAAAGCACATAAGTGAAGACAAACGCGAGGTCGTCCCGTTTTTCTCCCAGCTGGGGGAATTGGTTGTGGATTTAAATGCGGCATGGTTCTGCCGCGGGGATTTACGAACCGGCGAGAGAGCGCTGCAAATTCTGGCGAAACGGAACCGAGGGGTATCAATAGAGGGGTATATATATATATATATATATATATATATAATCCTGTAATTTGCACTTTTTGCACATGGTGTTGTAAAATAAAATAAAATTAAACTTATCTGCTGCGGTGCCGTGACTTTCTTGCTGGAAGGAGAGGAGGCGGAAGGAATCGAAGTTATATGTATATATATATATACTACTATAATAAAGTAAGAACTATGAACCTTTGAGGCGGGTAAACTCGGGAACCACAGCGCCAATTCAAACACCCGATACATCTTTGTAATTGTCAGGGTGTGCAGATGGACATAGGCTATATTTTTAAAAAAAATATACGTGGTTTTAAAAATTTTACATTAAAAAAAAGTAGTCCTTTGAAAGTAGCACCCCTTCTAATTATCTGTGACGCCCACAGAGGGAGTTTGAAAAAACACGCAATGAATCAGATGCTGCATGCCTTCCGCCCAGCAGATGCAACCAGCCCCCTTGAGAAAGGTCTGCTGATGAGACCGAAATGCATTGGGAGAACATAGGCTGGAAATAATGCACACGGAATAAAAGCCCTCCGAATTCACCCCCAGTTGTGCGACTCACTTTCTTTCCTTGGAAAGAGTCCTGTGCGATGTAAAGCGGCAGGTCCAGCCGCAGAGGACGCACCGCCACAAAGGAGCTTCCCAGACCTGCCCACCGTGGACCACAACTTTTGACTGCGCAAGCAATTCCCGGGCAGGGGAAGCCGCCAGGGACCAGACTCTGGATTGGTCCTTGAAACCTCAAAAATAGGTTTCTGAGGTGAGGGTGTTTGTGCAACTATGAACATGGTTTCAATGCATCATTCCCCCACGGGATGGAAGGAAGGGCGAACTACATTTACCAGCATACCTCACTGTCTTCACCGACTGCGGCGCCCACCAGGGGGCATCCACCCCTTCTAATTATCTGTGACGCCCACAGAGGGAGTTTGAAAAAACACGCAATGAATCAGATGCTGCACGCCTTCCGCCCAGCAGATAAAACCGGCCCCCTTGAGAAAGGTCTGCTGATGAGACCGAAATGCATTGGGAGAACATAGGCTGGAAATAATGCACACGGAATAAAAGCCCTCCGAATTCACCCCCAGTTGTGCGACTCACTTTCTTTTCTTGGAAAGAGTCCTGTGCGATATATATATATATTCACTGAAAAAACCATAGGTTATAGACCATATATAGTTAGGGATTAGCATTTACAAAACCTTATTTTACTCACACAAAACCATTGAAATTCCATATATAGTTAGTTGTACTAACTATATATCGCGCACCCGCAATCCACTGCTGATCATGTCACATATTACATCATTCATGACATGGTCAGTGACATCACTGATGACATCACTGATGACATCTCAAATGACATCACTGATGACATCACTGATGACATCTCAATGACATGACTGATGACATCACTGATGACATCTCAAATGACATCACTGATGACATCTCAAATGTCTTACATATTGAAGAATGAGTGGATGTATAAGTGTCTGGATGAAGGATTTAGTAGGTGTGTGACTGACTGTATGAGTGAGTGATTAAATGTGTGTCACTGAGTGCATGGGTTAGTGAGTAAACTGTCTTAATTTGTGCATCATTATGTCTGTTGTTCTGTAAACTGCTGCATGTGTTGATCAGTAGCTATATGAGTAAGTATATGGGTTATTGATTGGTTGCCCAAGTATTTGTATGGGAGACTGAGTGTGTGTGTGGGTGGCTGGGAGGTGTATGACTCTGTGCATAGATGTGTAAGCAGTTGATTCACTAGATATATGGATTCAAAAGTGCATGTGGAAACAGGTGTATGGGCGGTTGACTGAGTGCATTGGTGAGTGAATGGATATCTGAGTGCTACATGTCAAAGTAAGAACATATGTAAAACACAGTACATGTGAGAGTTGACATATATAAATAACTGTGCATAAGAGCCCGTGAATGTGTGAGTGGCTGTATTGATCATTGTGAACTTGTATCAGGGATTGTAAAAGAGAGTAAATATGTGTTAGTATATGTTTGAATAAGTAAGGTATGTATAACTGTATAGTTGAGGAAATGGAGGTGTAATTGATTCTTTGCATGACTGAGTAGGTGTGTGAGTAACTCCATGGATGAGTGACAGTCTGTGAGTGTCTGTTTACACTGAGTGTATCTAAGGTTATTTTAGAGTCTGAAGAAGTTCATCGTATTATCACATGAATGATGTCATCAGTAATGTCAAATGAGATGTCATCAGTGATGTCATCAGTCATGTCATTGAGATGTCATCAGTGATGTCATCAGTGATGTCATTTGAGATGTCATCAGTGATGTCATCAGTGATGTCACTGACCATGTCATGAATGATGTAATATGTGACATGATCAGCAGTGGATTGCGGGTGCGCGATATATAGTTAGTACAACTAACTATATATGGAATTTCAATGGTTTTGTGTGAGTAAAATAAGGTTTTGTAAATGCTAATCCCTAACTATATATGGTCTATAACCTATGGTTTTTTCAGTGAATTTTCAAGGTTTTGTAAATGCTAATTCCTAACTATATATGGTCTATAACCTATGGTTTTTTCAGTGAATTTCAATGCTTTTTTAATAGCAAATATCAAAACCTTTACAATGTATTCTTCTTTAAATCGAAAAATATTTTTTACATGTTTTTAATACAATTTTTTGTAAATTATTTTTATTGTTTCGCTCCCGGTACGCGAACCGGTTAGCTTCCCGTTAGCTCAACTCGGAGCCGCGACCCGGTCCGCGAACCGGTAAACGTTCCGTTTGCGCAACTGTCGCGTTAGAAAACAACATCGTGACGCGTCGCGTCAGCATGACGTTTCGCGTTCTCGCGTGATACGTCATATGACGTGCTACGTTAGCGTACCCGGAAGCGCAGCGGTACGCGAACCGGAAGCGATCCGCGGCGCGGCGCCGACCGCGTAACGTAAACACAGCAGGTCATGTGACTCGGTAATAACACTTTTCATTGGTTCATTTCACTTTTGGTTTCCTAATGATGTAATACTAGGTCATGTGATCTAAAATGAACACTTTTCATTGGTTTAGAACTTTTGCTTTTCCCAAATGATGAAAACCCCTCCTTCTTTCCTCACTCTGACTTTCATCTTGGTGAGAGAAAGACCCTTTATTTACATTGTGACATGGCTTCATTAGTAGCTTCAGCTGGTTCTAACCCACCACCTCCACCAAATCCAAAGAAGAGAGGACCACCTGCTGAAGTAATTTTACAACAAGAAGAGGAAGAACAGGAAGAGGAGGAAGAGGAGGAAGAGCCAAGGTTTTTGCCAGAGGAGCCCAGGAGGTATAATCGAAAAGAGAACTACATTTGGCAATTCTATAAATTTCCTGAGGGGCAAAAAAAAGTAAATGCACGCTACGTGTTTTGCCGTATATGCGGTGATAGACTGTCAAGGGGAACTGAAAAAAAATACAGTTACGGCAATCACACTATGCATCGGCATATGAGTAGGTGGCATCCTAATAATTATAGTGCTGCCCAGCTACGTGATGAGCAACAAAATCCCCTTCCGATGGCAAGAAGATCGGTTGTTCCAGAGGTGTCGGGACCAGAGGCGAGGGAGATGATCCCAAACATTCAAATGTTGTTTGGGCACGTGAAGCAAGTGTGCGTGCACTGCGGCGATTTCATTTGCTACAGGGAAAGTAGCATCATTTTGATTATGAGAGCTATTCAGAATCATGTTAATGTTTGTCCGAAACGCCCCAAAAAATAAATTCTTTTTTTTTTGTTGCTCCTGTTGAGCCCTTTACAATGGATCGTTTTTGTTTCCCCCCCCCCAAAAAAAAACAAAAAATACATAAAAACGTTCAGAAAATACAAAAAAAGTAAAAAAATGTTCAAAAAATACTAAAAAAAATATAAAACAACAAAAACATTAAAAAAAAGTTCTTTTCAGAACTACCTCCCCGTTATAAAAAAAATTGGTAGAATATTTGGAACTCTGCCAACCTCTATTTCTCTTAGTTCGCTCCCCGGAGCGCTACCCGGTACGCGAACCGGAAGCTAACCAAAAAAAATATTTTTTAAAAAAAAGAACAGTAAGTATAAGGGAAGGAAACAGACAGTTATGTGAAAAGAAAGACAGCTCTAGGGAGTAAACAAGAGATACTGTTACCCACAATCCACTGCTGATGATGTCACATATTACATCATTCATGACATGGTCAGTAACATCATCAGCAGTGGATTGCGGGTAACAGTATCCTTAGTTTACTCCCTATAGCTGTCTTTCTTTTAACATAACTGTCTGTTTCCTTCCCTTATAGTTACTGTTCTTTTTTTTAAAAAAAAATTTTGATCAGTCAGAAACAGTGACATTAATAGAAACAGAGAGAGTGAACAAGAGTGAAGAACTATGGTCCTCCTCAGCCACCCTCAGAAAACCAAGGGGGTCAAGATACATCTACCGTGCCCCCTTCTACCCATTCTGAACATTATTTGCCCTCCATCTTGTATCTTGATTCGACCGAAACACAAAATGGTGGACTCCCGTAACGCTGCTGGTTTGCGAACCGGGCCACTTCCCGGGAAGCGGTCCAAAAAAAAAGTGGGAAAGTAATTCACAGACACTAAGAGTAATAGAGACGGAGTGAGTGAACAAGACTGAGGAACTATGAGAAGAGAGGGACTGAGAAAAAGAGTGGAAGGAGTTGAGTAAGTAGGTAATAGAGAAAGGAATGAGGAAAGTAGCAAAGGCAGGAAACTGAGGGTTAAAGAAGTGAAGCAGTGGAACTAATAGTAGGTGAATGTGATAGAAATGTAACGAAAAGAGTACAAAATATTTACCTTATAATTGCCGTTAAATTACTCACTTTTTGTTTTTATACTTTCAATCTGTGAAAGAGAGAACCAACATTTGAAAAATATTAAAACATGTATTTAAAAATTACAAAAGACAAGGGAAAAGATTGAAGGACAAATAGTTTTTCAACAACTTTGACACTGACAGAAGCTTCTGCTTCTCCAGGCCCCCTACACAGTCCTAAAGATATACATTTTAAACTAACAGTATCTTGATGCAGATGAAGTGAGGCCTATCTTAAAACATGGTGCATCTTTTGCATTGCTCTTGTTTCAGAAAAGTGTCGCTTCAGGATGCCAATAACATGTCTCCTATCCAGAGGTTTGTTTGAGGTGAGGCCTACTCAGAGTTCAAGATGAGATTTACACTTGTTGAAGTGTACAGAGGAGATAATATCTGTGAAAGTCTACCAATGAAGTGAGTCATGTCCACTGCACTCTTCAACAAAGTACAAACCTCCTATGTTTCCCTGGACAGACCTAAACTTGATCTGCACAATGTGATTCGTAATGATAGGAAACACAGGTGATGTAATTGAAATACGTGCAATTTATTTTGCTCATTTCTCAATCACATCACTTGCGTTTCCTTTGCTTAGGTATCTCATTGTGCAGATGTAGTCTAGCATATGAAAGAATACGCAGAAGTGCAGCACTGTATGCAACACCTTTGACACTTACAGAAGCCTCACCTTTTCCATGCCTCCTACACAGTTCTACATGTACATCATAAATGCAAACAGTACAGAATTAATTATACATGTTAAATGGTTTATTTTTGCTGTTCTCAGAATGTATCAAAATTCACTAAAAACAGTGACTTAAAGGTATTCATCATATAACAGCGGGGAAAAAAAAACACAATCAAAATGATTGTGTTTAAAAAACCCATACAACATCAGAAATCAGAATTCAGAACTCCTTAAAGTTAACTTACTTTCCATGACGTCCAAGGATGTCCTATGAACAGCTTACACTCTTTTGTGCTGTTATTACTTTCAGCCCGCCACTTTCTGAAAGAAAATCTCCATCGTTTTTAAAAACACGTTACATCGAATAAATGACTTCTTGCTCTCTACCACAAGTTTCCTCAAGGCCAAATCTGGTCAGAGCCATTTATAACTCTTGGATTTCTTGTAAGCCAATCCCGTCATTTGGAATTTCCGCAACTTTCAGAATTAAAATGTTGAAGATCATTTTCACAATCCTGGAATAGTAATATCTTCCCCTTCTTGCTCAGTCATGTTCTACATTTCCTATGACACTGATACTGCTTACTATGAAGCAGACTTACACTACCTCTATGACTACTACAATTATTTAATTCTCTACATCACTTTTAATCACAAAGCAATGTAAAACAGTAGACAGCATTGCAGACTTACATTCCCTCTACTCCATGTTTTGATTGGCTGCTTCAATTAGCTTATAAAAAGAAACAGTTTTTCTGAACTCATTCAAAGTGCACATATTTCTCCATGACGTCCAGTCCTATGGTTAGAAGTTATGTCTCTGAACTACACTTATCCTCAAGGCCAAATTGTGTAGGAGCCATTAGAACTTCTTGAAATTCCACAGAGCACATCCCGAGATTATTTCCCTAAAATTTTGGTTTTAAAAACACCAGGTAAGAGTTTTTAAGGTCATACGGCAATTTTTTTTTGAAAATTAAAACAGAATCATTGCAGAATGACCAGCCATTTCTAGACTTTAAATAAGCTGTGTAATGTCCTGATGTTATTGAAGGGCCGTCATGATATATAATTGCTGCAGTTACAAAAGTCCTTCCTGATATTGACAACTGCGAAGCTACAAAAATTTTAATTAAAGTTGTCAATTTTGTTCCATCAGGCCTACATCGTTGGAACATTAAAATGACGTACTGGCCATATGTTCGTATAAATAATGTGGACATCATTTCAGATTTACATTGGCTACACTCCATGTTGTGATCAGCTGCTTTTACTAGCTTATTAAAGGAGACTGATTTACTGTCTGGCAAAGTTAAATATATAAATCTTTCTGAGTCTACACTAGTAGTACTTGATACCATACAGTTCTCGCAGTCATGCTGCCATTGATAAGAAAGCCCAAACAGCTGATCTACATCTACACCTTCAGCATGTAATACATCAAGCATGTACATTAAAAACTCCTGACAATCTTGCTGAATATTTTGAGAGAATTGTGTTTGGCCTGAACATCTGTCTAACAGATTTCGAATTTCAGACACACTTTCTATGTTTCTTCTATCAGTGCTACATTTCTCTAACACAGAATTTAACAAACTGCAAAATCTTTGATCAGAATTGACCACAATCTCTTCTTTTACATTTTCTAGAGAAAACAAAACATTAACCACTACATTAGCATAGCAGTTGACACCAGAACTGTTTTCAAACTGAAAACCAACAACATCTTCAACAGAATCCTTTTTGTTTCTGCTTGTAATTTTAGGTTCATTGACTTTTTGTCTTTTTGCTACAACCTCCCCAGTATTGTTCTCATTTCTTCGTTTCCGACCTACCACACGCTTCTCAAACAAAGGATACTGAGGCAAATGTGGCGCATACTCTCTTCTTAACCTATTGTATTCCTTAACACAATCTAGATCCGCACAAATGTTTGTGACATCACACTCAATCAAGTACAATCCCGATAAAGTTCTAACTCGTGACAATGCCACATATGCCATACCCTCCTTGAACACAGAACTGCCAATATTCACCAATGCACTGTCTACACTTAAACCTTGCGATTTATGGATTGTCACCGCATATGCCAAGCAAACAGGAAACTGCTTACGGCGAACATATAAGTCTTTTACAAGCAAAAATCTAGCAGAACAACGACCAATTAGCTGTACTTCCTCAATGCCATCAAATTTAATTTTTAAAAATTCAATTCCATCTCTATTTCTGTATTTCACAAAATCAACAACATTACCCATTGATCCATTTACCAGACCTCTTTCAACATGTAAATTCCTTCTTAAAATTATACGGCAGTTCAAGCACACATTCAGAGTCTTTTCAAAACCTGCAGTTTTAGATATACTCTTCTCTAATGAATCCAATTTTGTTTTCAGATTCTCAGACAAAATAATTGTTGATCCCATATGCTCTACTCTATCAATAGCTTCCAGTTTCACAATCTCTTGCTTTTCTAAATGCAACATTTTGTTGTTAAATTTGGCACATTCTGCAAGAGTTGGCATCAAACATATTCCAGATTTCTTCTCAGTAATTTTCTGAAAAATATTCTCAGGCACAACATCTTGTTCTGGATATAAATTTGACAGTAATCGTGCATGTAAAGCTTCTTTCCCATGCTCGGTCACTTTTCCAATTCTAACATCTTGTAGAATAGTCTTGTAAACTTCATCCTTCGCCTGACGCATATTTTCATGCAGTTCAGCATAATTGAAGTTTAACCATATATTGACGTTGCCAATGCTGCCTAGGCACTTCCTGGTATCTTCATGCGTGAGCATTTTGAACACAGGTTGCCCTTTCACTGGTGTCAGCTGCAAAAGATCTCCGAAAACAATGATGTGTTTGCCACCAAATAACACATCATACTCTGTTTTGAGAACTTCTTGCATCCTCAAATGCACAAAGGCAAGCATGACATTGGAAACCATGCTTACTTCGTCAATGATAAGAAGTTTCATTTTCCTCAAGATTCTTGAAACTTCAAAACAAGCATCTCCAGATAGCTTGTGATATTGTAATTTGTTGTCATGCTCCACTGGCAGCATCAGTAAACGATGTAAAGTAATCCCTTTAATATTATGTGCTGCCAGTCCAGTTGGAGCAGTGACAACACAAGACAGCGATGACTCTGTCCTTTCCTGCAAATAGCATGATATTGCTTTAATGAGGAAACTTTTTCCAGTTCCCGCTTCTCCACTCACGTACAGTCGGACAGGCTTCAACGACGTACATGAGCACTCTTTCTTATCATGACTTAATCCATGATCAATTTGCATGGTAACTTCGTCATATATTTTCCTCTGCTCAACGTTGAGTTGTCTTTCCAACTCTTCTAAGTTAACCGCATCCTCCTGAGCATGTGCCATGGCTCTTTCCACTTCATTCATAGCAGTGGCAGCTTCATTTTCGATAACAGGTCCTCCTAGTGGATCCTGACTCAATGAAGCAGAACTCTGACTGTCCTGAGAACTGTCTCTGGCAATCTCGGCTGCAATTGTTGCTTCCTGCTCAATTTCCGCATTCAACATTTCTACATATTTGGGAAAAGCAGGACATTCTATGGTCTCCTTGGCGGCATTGAAAGAGTCTTCGTAACAGAGGAAATCTCCAAGCAGTTCCTCTTCTGCACGCCAAGGCTTGAAAAGTTGCAAAAGTGCTAAATAGAAAAACTCCTTTTTTTCAGGAGATTCGCCACTCAATTTTCGATGGTTTACCAAGTGGCATTTTCTTTGCTTGACCAGACATCCCTCACTTCCTATTACAGCATACACTCCTTTCTCAGTATCTTCTTTGATGTTCCTCTTGAATATGTAATTTTGCAGAACCTCATACAGACAAACATTCTCGAGGTGACTGCTTCGATTTGGATAATATGTATCCAACATGTTTGTCTTCAAAATGTCGGTACTGTTTGGCTCCTTTTCCGCCAAATACTCAATTTCCCGCACAGGTTTGAGAACTCGATTACGCGTTGCAGCAAGACCAAGACTCGCCCAAACGATACTCCTGGACTTGGCATAGAGACTTGCTGAAGACAACCGGTCAGAACATTCGTACGCTCCGATTTCTCGATGCGACAACATCTTCAGACTGAAACTGTACAACTTCTTGCTGAGGCTCTTTTCATGGGAAATGTCCTCCCACATATCCTTCAATTCTGTCTTCTCTTTTTTGGTGATGTAAGACGTCACATACCGAGCCACAGCCATACAGTTATCAGCCACAAACTGTATATCCATGTTAGCATTCCACATGGACAAAATCACCGGGTTGTAGTCGTTGATGTACTTGGACTCTTCGTTCCTCTTCAAATTGTAAGTGTTTTTAGGTGATTTCTTCATGACATTGTGTCGCAGCGAAGACATCAAACTGTTTACTCTTCCTTTAGAAATCACCGGTCGTGGAAAGCCGAAACGACATTTAGTGTAGAACTTGTCTTTGTTTCGGAATTTACGACGGCAGTACTTTCCACATCGATGGCTTTGGAAACGCAGAACTTTTTCTCTTAGGCTTTTCTTCTCCTTTGCGTTTGGAACAGCACACGTAGAATACTGTTGGATGAAACTCATCACTGAGTCTTCTGGATCCGTTCCAAATTTAGGTGCATCCTTGATCCACAGCAACATATGTATATGAGGAGCACCTCTTGCTTGGTACTCTTTTCTCCAGAAGAAATCCAACACCTCTCCAAGAGGTGGATTCTTCTTATTCATGATGAAAGACATCATAGCTTCAAATCTATGATTGAAGTACCTACATACATTGACTGGATCCAAAGAGCACAGTTCTCCGGGTGTCTTGAATTCGATGTTATCTACGTTAGCATTTGCCTCTCGTAGAAATTCAAGTAAGTCTTCCCAGCCATACTCGGCACAGCTCAGAGTGAGGAACCATGTGGGAGTACCTAAGTTCCTCAGCATACATTTTAAATCACCATGACGACGGTACCAGTACTCATTAGTACCACGCTGACACGCCATGAGATTAATCAGGTGAGAATCCAAAATACTATCTTGGACATTGACTTTATCCATAAAGTCACTTGCCGAGATGTTTTGCATGTGTATACCACTTTTCAAGATGTGGTTCACTGCATATGACAGTCCAGACAGATCGCTTTCAAACAGGAGATGAAACAAATAAGGAATGCATTGTCGAAACCTAGCATCTCCTGCATACAATCGCAAAGTCCGGTATTCAGAAGCAGGAATTTGATGAGGTCGCTCATCATATCTTCCTCCCTGACCTGTTGGAAAAAGCTGTGGGAAACACCGAGCTTCCAAACTTTCCTCCCAAACACTAATGGGACTCCCTTTGGCTTGTTTCATTTGAAACAACTCAATAGCATTCCCCATGACTTCCTTGGAATGCAAAGGATGAACACTATAATGTTCATATATTTCTTCACTAGTAGAGGGTTCTACTTTCTCAATTTGACCAGCACACAAATCGCTATCCTCTTCCTCACTTGCCGAGATGTTTTGCATGTGTATACCACTTTTCAAGATGTGGTTCACTGCATATGACAGTCCAGACAGATCGCTTTCAAACAGGAGATGAAACAAATAAGGAATGCATTGTCGAAACCTAGCATCTCCTGCATACAATCGCAAAGTCCGGTATTCAGAAGCAGGAATTTGATGAGGTCGCTCATCATATCTTCCTCCCTGACCTGTTGGAAAAAGCTGTGGGAAACACCGAGCTTCCAAACTTTCCTCCCAAACACTAATGGGACTCCCTTTGGCTTGTTTCATTTGAAACAACTCAATAGCATTCCCCATGACTTCCTTGGAATGCAAAGGATGAACACTATAATGTTCATATATTTCTTCACTAGTAGAGGGTTCTACTTTCTCAATTTGACCAGCACACAAATCGCTATCCTCTTCCTCACTTACTTCCTCTTCTGCAACATATACATTCTTATAGTATTTATTATTTTTTTTCAAATACAATGTTGCCTTTTTAACTTTCCTAACATCTACTAAATCTTGCCATATTTTCTTATTCTTTGTCGGAACCCCATTAACTAAGATAACCAGAGGTTCCTCTTCCACTTTTTCTACTCCAATTGTGTTAATGTTTTTCTTCAAATCTAGAGGCAAATAAACAACTCTTCCCTTTAATCCTCTCTGTAAATCTGATGGAGGCAATTTCCCTGTCTTTGGCTCCATTCTTACAATAGCCTGAAAGGGATGGATACTTTGAATCAAAATAGATTCATAAGTATTTAAATCCTTCAATTCAGAAGGAATCTCAACCAATTCCAGATTATTATGAACTGCTCTAGCAGGCATCTGGTTTTGATTTAATTTGCAAGAACAATAAGTACACACACGTTGATCCAATCCCAAATCAAAACAATTTTCTACCATCAAGTATGTTGCAAAATCCTTCCATTCACTATTATTTTCCCTTTCACTTTTTGCATATAAATCCACTAACTTAGTCTGATTCTTATAATAAGTGCGTCGACAACACACACAAGTGAAATTAGGCCTCTCACTTGATTTCACCTCAAACGTCGCAATTTCCCTCTGGAAATTATCTGTACTGGAAACCTGTACACTATCTTCCACATGACCCTCTTCTTCTTGCTCAATTTCAACATTCTCCTCTTTACTTCCAAAGTAACAAAACTCAATTTCTTCACATATATTCTTCACATCTATTTCAGAACCATGCAAAAGAGCAGCGCATAATTGTTTAAGCATAATTGCTGGACTCTTAGCATAATACAACATTCTAACTAATTTCTTCACTTTGTTATGATGCACTGCTAGCATCCTGAAATGATGAAAAACACTCTGGCATACTCTCCTGGAAAGACAAGCCAGTGAATGTCCATGCAAACCTGTCACTTCTCTTACTCTGCAAGGATCTAATTCTTGCAACAACATCATTTTCTGCTTCAAACTTTTCTTATTAAATGACCGTACAAAATCACAAAGCAAATTGATGGAATCCTGTCGCACACTGCAAATACTACTACACATCCAGGTGTACACAGGACCCTTAGCACGTCTTCCTAAAACCTCATTACCTAACACCTCTTCTGCCTCTGTTGTCACAAGTTTTTCTTTTTCAACTGGACAACCATCTTTCACTTCATAAGCACGACCACTGGTGTCAACTGCATGCACCAAATCATTATCCTGGAAATAACTCTCCTCATTAAAAAATGCCTCACAGCTTGAACTATGCATCCATTCTCCAGAAAAAACTTCACAAAAATTACTACGATTAACTATTCTCTTCCATCTACTATTTCTTTTGAAATCAAAAATTGCCTTGTTTAGCTTCCTAATTCTATTGATTATCAAAATAAATAACTTACGTTTAATTTCAAATGCCTGATCAATAACTTTCTCAACTTTTTTTTTTGTCTTATAAAAAACCAGTTTCTGTTGACCTTTCTTAATATTTTTTAACAAATTGCCAATTATCCTGTTCCGGAACATTCGTTTACGAATCTCCCTAAACTGTTGTTTCCTTCTACTATCATGCACAGAGTTATCTCTTGCTCTAGCAGTAACATTTTTCATTGGCCTTTCCTTTCCATTTGATTTCCTTCTCGTTTTATGGACTGAAACATTTTCTGTAGTAATATTTTTTTTACTACACATATTTCTTATAAATTGTTTTGTGCTCTTACCCGGTGCTTTCTTCGTGACTTGACAAATCTTTTTGTTAGAGGACTGCTGCGTATTTTTTTTCACCTGCTGTCTTTGACGTTTTGCAGCCTTTATCTGTCTTTCTATTGTAGGCATGGTGAAATCTTGAAATGATCTGCAGTTGAATCTGTGGAAAAATATAATAAATAATGTTATTAACCATTATTACCAAACAGTAAATCAGTAACAGTGATCAAAAACTTAACACACTACTTGACATTTTAATTAGAAGATTTTTTAGTCGTTGGCAAATTTACAATACAGAAATACCAGAAAAGAAATGACATTTATATTTATGTTACCTATGCTATTTTATATGTGAATCTGATCTAATTTTATGAGCATATTTTAATATTTTATTGAAGACACTACACATAACCTGCTTTTGAAGGTGTCTTTATTTTTAAATTAAACGGTTTACCTTTTTACTTTTTATTAATTATAAATTTTAAAAATAAATGTTTATATTTCCAAAGGCTCAAGCAGGTCAGCTTCCCATCCTATATCATATAATTCGGACAAATCTGCATCCTCATCACGCTCTTCTTCATCCTCAGGATTTAAATCATCCAAGGGATCAACATCCACTGATGTTTCAATTACAAGTTCAATGATGAGGTCAAAATCAACTGATTGCAGATTGTCGCTCATGTTGAGGTTGTCTTTATCTTTAAAGAAAGATAACAACAATGAGATGTTGCAGAGTAAGAGACAAATCTCACAGATTATAATAGTAAAATTGTTTAACAAGAGTAACATTTTGCAGCTATTATTTAGCCATGTCCAGCGATGCTGAGCAGGTGAAGCCTATGTCTAATTTTTCACTGAACAGGACTCATCTCTTCTTAACCTTGGATAAGCCTCACCGACTCTGTGTCCCCTGCACATACTTAAATGTAAAGGGGCAGATTTATGTTAAATGGCACATCCCCAGGCATGCACCAGTTAACGTGCACCACTGCTCTGCCACCCATGGTGTGCCGCATTTACAATCAGATAGGAGAAACCTGCGTCAAAACCCTGCGCCTGCTTGAAGCAGGCATAGGTCCTGACGCAACATTGTGGAGATGGTGCACCCCTGAGCCTTGCTGGAGCTGCATCGCACTTGCGATACAACTCCAGCAATGCGCCACCTTAACGGCACAGATGCGTCAAGCATCTGTGCCGTTTTTGCCCCATGCTGCGCCGCATTGTAAATGCAGCACACCATGGGTGGCGGAACAGCGGCGCAAGATGACTGGCACATCCCTGGTGATGCGCCAGTCATCATAAATCTATCCCTAAGCTTCTTATCTTGTTAGAGATGAACTGCCATATGTATCATCAAAATATTTTGCATTTCCTAAATAGCGAATTTTAAGGAATAAATAGCGATTCTTTACCATTCCTAATTTGCGATGAGCAAATTGCTAATTGCAAGTTACCCATTCATTTCCATGGGCTAGGAGGCTCATAGGAATGAAGGTTTAATTTGCGATTAGCAATTTGCTCATCACAAATTAGGAATTTTTCCAAGGGTGCAGGGGTGTCTCAAGAACACCCTGCTGCACCCCTGAAAAAGAAATTTGGGGGCATATGGCACACATACATGCCCTAAGGGCATGTGTTGGCGTCATATGGGACCTTTTGTTTTTTTAAAAAAAAGCTTTTTGAAAAGAATTCACAAATTACCACCAATTTACCACAATAGTTTCCAAATCCTTAATGTCATTTTTTACATATTTTTTGTTTGATACATTGCATTTAAGTAGTCACAAAATTTGCAAATCCTTCAGTGCAATTGCAAAATAAGGAATAGCAAATTTTGCTACTCCTTATTTTGCATCAAACTTGTTTGATACATACCATTTGTCTAATTAACATTCGCAAAGGCAAAAATTCATAGAATTTGGAGCTTTGCGAATGCTAATTAGCTTGATACATATGGCCCCAAGTGAGGCCTGTCTTACGACATGGTGCATCTTTTGCATCACTGCTGCATCGGTTTCATGTGGTACGTTTTTTTTACACCATGACATATCTGCCTAAATGCATCAATTTGTAATGTTGTCGCCTCATAGCAAATCTTTTGCACCACCGCTGCATCATAAAAGTGACGCACAGTGGCACAAAAGAGGCATACACCTATCATAAATCTGTCCCTAGCATTTTAAATGATTAATCCAGGATGACGATAAAGTGTGGCCTATCCAGAGGTTTGTTTAAGGTGAGGCCTACTCAGGATTGCAGATTAAAGTTACGCTTGATGAAGAATACAGAGGAGATAATACATGTAAAGGCCTACCAATGAAGTAAGTAATGTGCACTTTATTGCGCCAGTCATCATAAATGTATCCCTAAGCTTCTTATCTTGTTACAGATGAACCACCATATGTACCATCAAACTATTTTGCATTTCCTAAATAGCAAATTTTAAGGAATAAATAGCAATTCTTTACCATTCATAATTTGCAATGAGCAAATTGCTAATTGCAAATTAGCACCGCCGTTGCATCATAAAAGTGACGCACAGTGGCACAAAAGAGGCATACACCTATCATAAATCTGTCCCTACCATTTTAAATGATTAATCCAGGATGACAATAAGGTGTGGCCTATCCAAAGGTTTGTTTAAGTTGAGGCCTACTCAGGATTGCAGATTAAAGTTACGCTTGATGAAGAATACAGAGGAGATAATACATGTAAAGGCCTACCAATGAAGTAAGTAATGTCCACTTTATTGCGCCAGTCATCATAAATGTATCCCTAAGCTTCTTATCTTGTTACAGATGAACCACCATATGTACCATCAAACTATTTTGCATTTCCTAAATAGCAAATTTTAAGGAATAAATAGCAATTCTTTACTATTCCTAATTTGCAATGAGCAAATTGCTAATTGCAAATTACCCATTCATTTCCATGGGCTAGGAGGCTCATAGGAATGAAGGTTGCAATTTGCGATTAGCAATTAGCTCATCACAAAAGAGGAATTTTTTCAAGCGTGCAGGGGTATCTCAAGAACACCCTGCTGCACCCCTGAAAAATAAATTTGGGGGCATATGGCACACCTACATGCCCTAAGGGCATGTATGGGCGTCATATGGGACCTTTTGTTTTTTGGAAAAAAATGCTTTTTGAAAAGAATTCGCAAATTACCACAAACTAGAAGTTGGTGGTAGTTTCCAAATCCTTAATATCATTTTTTACATATTTTTTGTTTGATACATTGCATTTAAGGAATCGTAAAATTTGCAAATCCTTCAGTGCAATCGCAAAATAAGGAATAGCAAATTTTGAATTAAGGACATTTTAAGTCATTTCCATATGTGCAGTGTTTTGAAATTATGATTTGAAAATCGTTTTTGGGGAAAAGTAATGGTTTGCAAATTTATGACAAGGACATAATGGTGTATGCTTCTCTATAAGGCATTTCAGTGTCTCTGATGTCATTTTTCCTATATTACATTATAAGACCTTTCCCCATGGAGCACATTCCTTGTAAATATGCTCCCACCTGAGCATGGCGAATTTAGATTTTGACTGTTTGAGTCACATAACCATGTTAAAAGTGACCCAAACAAATTGCAAACGTTTTAAAAAAACACATTCATGTGTCTTAAGGACATTTTAAGTCATTTCCCCATGGACAGTGTTTTCTAAGTGGCGCAAAAGAGGCATACACCTATCATAAATCTGTCCCTAGCATTTTAAATGATTAATTCAGGATGACAATAAGATGTGGCCTATCCAGAGGTTTGTTTAAGGTGAGGCCTACTCAGGATTGCAGATTAAAGTTACGCTTGATGAAGAATACAGAGGACATAATACATGTAAAGCTCTACCAATGAAGTAAGTGATGTCAACTTCATTGCGCCAGTCATCATAAATGTATCCCTAAGCTTCTTATCTTCTTAGACATCAACCGCCATATGTATCATATAACTATTTTGCATTTCCAAAATAGCGAATTTTAAGGAATAAATAGCGATTCTTTACCATTCCAAATTTGCGATGAGCAAATTGCTAATTGCAAATTACCCATTCATTTCCATGGGCTAGGAGGCTCATATAAATGAAGGTGCAATTTGCGATTAACAATTTGCTCATCGCAAATTAGGAATTTTTCCAAAGCTGCAGGGGTGTCTCAATAACATCCTGCTGCACCCCTGAAAAAGAAATTTGGGGGCATATGGCGCACATAAATTTTAACAACATTCCTTTACCTCAAAAACGATTTTCAAATCATAATTTCAAAACACTGCACATGGGAAAATTACTTAAAATGTCCTTAAGACACATAAAAGCGTTTTTTGATTGCCTTTGCAGCATGTTTGTATCACTTTTAACATGGCTATGTAACACAAACATTCAAAATCTAAATTTGCCATGCACAGGTGGGAGCATATTTACAAGCAATTTGCGCCACAGACAAAGGTCTTACACTAAAATGGGAAAAATAACATCAGGGACAGTCAATTGCCTTATAAAGAAGCATACACCATTATGTCCTTGTCATAAATTTAAAAACAATTCCTTTTCCCCAAAAACGATTTTCAAATCATAATTTCAAAACACTGCACATGGGAAAATGACTTAAAATGTCCTTAAGACACATGAAAGCGTTTTTTGATTGCCTTTCCAGCATGGTTGGGTCACTTTTAACATGGCTATGTAACACAAACATTTAAAATCTAAATTTACCATGCACAGGTGGGAGCATATTTACAAGCAATTTGCGCCACAGAGAAAAGTCAGGGACAGTCAATTGCCTTATAAAGAAGCATGCACCATTATGTCCTTGTCATAAATTTAAAAACAATTCCTTTACCTCAAAAACGATTTTCAAATCATAATTTCAAAACACTGCACATGGGAAAATTACTTAAAATGTCCTTAAGACACATAAAAGCGTTTTTTGATTGCCTTTCCTGCATGGTTGGGTCACTTTTAACATGGCTATGTAACACAAACATTCAAAATCTAAATTTTCCATGCACAGGTGGGAGCATATTTACAAGCAATTTGCGCCACATAATTCATAATTTTCTCCTTAAAGCACACTATTCTCTAAATTAAAGAAATATTTTCTCACCTTAGCAAATACTTTGAGTTTGAAAACAGTCTCAGAAACACACCAATTTGTCTTCAGCAGAGCAAAAGGTATGCACTCCAGAGTCTGCAGCTATCAAAAGCACAGAAATGCTGTAATTCTTCACACATATTTCTCATGTCACCCAATCAAAACTCTTCCCTCACTTTTTTTCAAATGAAAACCCTTCCCCCCTCTGCCCTTTCTGTCTTTTCTGCATGGCAACCACCTCTTGGAAGACTTCTGGTGTTTGCAAGTTCACACAACTTTGTTGCAATTGAACTCTGAACTCTCAGTGCACCTGCATATCCAGTGCATTCTTTCATTTAATGATTTTTTATTGACCATTCAAAATACATCTTTCAAAGAACACATCCGTGCACCCTAACTTTCTGTTTTCAGCAATCAAAATCCACCAATCACTGTTACTGCTTCATGAACACAGAAACTCCACAGTTTTTTTCATTTTAAACTCTCATTTTTTCAACTGCCATTTCATTGCCACACTTCATCTGACTGCAGGAGAACCTTCTCTCACCATGTTTTCTGTCTGGATTGTTGGACATAGTTATATTCACTGGGCTCAAAGGTACGTTGAAAACAGGAAATTACCTAACCTCAATTTACAAGATGTGGAAATTAAGTGGTTTGGCCACAGAGGATTAAAATGTCACCAATTGATACCATTGGTGAAAACCTTTATGCATTTGCCCAAACCTGACCTGTTAATTGTGCACTGTGGAGGTAATGACTTGGGCACTTTGACTGGTGTAGGTCTGGAAATGCTTTTAAAGGACACCTTTGAGCAATTAATGGCACTTTTTCCTCAGACTGCCTTGGTATATTCAAATATATGCCAAAGACAGAAATGGAGGTGGTCAAACCAATTTTGTCCACAAATTGAGAAGTCGAGGAAGCATGTAAACAAATCTGTTTCAGCTTACATGAGAGACCATGGAATGGGCTCCCTGTACAACAATAACTTGCGTTACTACATGCAAGATATCTACAGAGGAGATGGAGTTCACTTCTCAGATGAGGGCAACAGAGTTTTCACTCTGAATTTAAGAATGTGCATTGGTACCTACTTATAAGTACCTAAATGTACCATAAACCCAAAAGCTCTTCTCAGAGCTACCCTACATCTGATCACTCACAATTATTATTTTACTCTAACATTTTTCACTAATTTCCAACAAAGTACGCTCCCTGGGGCGCTACCCGGTACGCGAACCGGGAGCTAACCTCGCGAAATTTTTTTTTTAAATGTTTTTTTTTCGCACATATAAGCCTCCTCAGCCACCCTCAGAAACCCTAGGGGGTCAAGATAACTCTACCGTGCCCCCTTCTACCCATTCTGAACATTATTTGCCCTCCATCTTGTATCTTAATTCGACCGAAACACAAAATGGTGGACTCCCGGAACGCTTAAGGTTCGCGAACCGGGGCGCTCAACGGTTCGCGTACCGGGTCGCTCTCTGGGAAGCGCACCATCAAAAAAGGTGGGAAAGTAGTTCACAGAAAAGCCACTGGAGACAATTTCACCAAATATAGATTAGCTCATACTACATACCAATCCCTACCATTTTCACAAATTTGATTGGAATTCCATTTAGTCATTTAGCCTGTAGACCTCTCTAAATACCCTGAGGTAAATTACTTCACAAAACACATCTGAAGTGTTGGAATTGACAACCAATGAAAATGTTACTTTCATTTTCTATTTTTTTTACCTGACATTTCATTGGTTATATACCTGAATATATATAAAGGAAGAGAAGAAAACACAGCCATTTTGACTACTACTTCTTGCTGTACATTTCAATAGTATTTTCACTAATTCCTTCAACTTCTTTCTAAAGGTAAGTTTTTATTTTTAAAACTGAAGTATATTGTGCACTATAAGTTAATATGGTAAACTTTTTCTGATAGATATATACTATCCCTCTGTAGTAGTTATAGATTTAGAGAGACTTCTCTGTTATAGTTATGGATGGAGTTAGGCTTCTCTTGTATAATTATGAATTTACTTACGTTAAATCACATACACTTTTTTATATTCCTACTTCCACTCTGATACTATACACTGCCCAAAGATAAATTCACTGATAAAAAATGCCTATCTAAAATTATTCCCAACATTGCCCTATCTCTACTAATATATATTTTTTTAATCCAAATTTCAGGCAAAATGGAAGGCGAAAACCAAGTTTCTTTTGAAATGGACCTGCAAGAGAGCAGCCAAGAATTGATTGATACAATTGATCAAATTGACATTGAATTTTTCGATGAAACTTGGGACAATGAACTACTGCAATGTGTACAAGCAGTAGATAACCTCCTTGCAAATGAGGACATTTTACACCCTCAGAGACTACAATGTATATTCCATGATAATTATGAAATTTCTGACAATGAAATGTTAGAAAGTTTAATAAATTATGAAACACAATCACATTAAAAAAAAATGCTTAAAAAATAAAGAAAATAAAAAATAATCAACAAAAACAACAATCAATTAACATACAGCATTTGAAAAGTCTATCATTCATTTTTCATTGCAGTACGCTGCCCAGAATGCTTCCCGGTTCGCGGACCGGGCGCTCCCCACGCAAAAAAAACAAAACATTTTTTTGTTTTTTTTGCCCCGCGGGGCCCTTTTAAAACCTCCATATTAAACCTAGGGGGTCAGGGAGGATCTAGTATGCCCCCTTATGGTCATTTTCGCCTTTGTTTTCGTACTGCCCCCAGCCCCTTTCTGCCCCAGGCAACGCTGGGGCGGGCTGCTAGTATATATATATATATATATCCATACTATATAGCCCAAACCTTTGAGGCGGGTAATCTCAGTAACCACAACACCAATCACAACACCCAATACAGCGTTGGAAAGGGCAGTTGCAGCAGAAGGACATAGGCTATGCAGATGGCCACCATATTTTTTTATTTTTTATTTTGCAGAGTTTTAAATAGCGCGAACTTGACCCGAACTGAATCAGGTATCAGAGCGCTTTACATAGCACCAGTTCCGTTACATGAGGACACACTTTCATTTTTGTTAGGCACGGGGAGATTAAGTGATTTGCCCAGAATCACAGGATGTTTGGCGTCGTTACCAAGACTCGAACCCAGATCCCCAGGTCCGAGGTCGAGCGCCTTAGCCGTTAGGCCAACTCCTCTATACATTTAAAAGGTAAAAGAACCGTGCCAGCAAATTAGTCCCTTGTGGGCGTATCTGCGTTGTGGTGTGGGCGTTGGCTGGGGGCGTGACTAATGCTGGGGGTGTGTGGTACGGCCATCACATCGTGGGCTGTGGGCGTGTGCTGGGGGCGTGACAAACACTGGGAGCGTGACAAACGCTGGGGGCGTGTGTCCGCCCTTCATGCCATGTGAGTCTTACATACAAGCGCCAATTACGTTGCTGCGCAGCTTCAAGGGGCACGCTGGGGGTGTGACACGCTGGGGGCATGAGAAATGCTGGGGGCGTGTGTCCGGCCTTCATGCCATGTGAACGCAATTGCGCCGCATCAAGGGGCACGCTGGGGGCGTGAAAAACGCTGGGGGCGTGTGCTACGTTCCGCCCTTCATGCCATGTGGGTCGTACATTAATCAGAAGATCGTCTGCTGTGGCCGTGTGCTGGGGGCGTGACAAACACGTTCACCTGGAGGCCTGGTAAGTAACGTTACTGCAGCCTCTCCTGCGCGCTGTTACTGAACTCTCTCATTCAACGAAATTACACGCGCCTGCTACCATCAACCAGGGCTCTAGCCGGGCTCAGGCGGCGGATCAGTACACTAATTACATGCGCCTGATAATATCAACCAGGGCTGCAGCTGGGCCTCAAGCGGGCGAACACGCCCCTGCTAACATCAAACAGGCCTGCATCTGGGCCTCAAGCGGGGGAAGACGCAAATGAGCGTGTCTGCGGGGACAATTACTGCAGCCTTTCCTACTCGCTGTCACTCAACTCTCTCATTAAACAGATTTACCCGCGGCTGATTACTCTCTCATTCAACGAAATTACACGCGCCTGCTACCATCAACCAGGGCTCTAGCCGGGCTCAGGCGGTGGATCAGTACACTAATTACACGCGCCTGATAATATCAACCAGGGCTGTAGCTGGGCCTCAAGCGGGCGAACACGCCCCTGCTAACATCAAACAGGCCTGCATCTGGGCCTCAAGCGGGGAAGACGCAAATGAGCGTGTCTGCGGGGACAATTACTGCAGCCTTTCCTACTCGCTGTCACTCAACTCTCTCATTAAACAGATTTACCCGCGGCTGATAACTCTCTCATTCAACGAAATTACACGCGCCTGCTAACATCAACCAGGGCTGTAGCCGGGCTCAGGCAGCGGATCACTACACCAATTACACGCGCCTGCTAACATCAACCAGGGCTGCAGCTGGGCCTTCTCCGTCTCTATTCTAATGAAACAAAAAATGTTGTCTACCGCGAGATTTTAAAATAAATTGCCCTTGCCAAATACACACATTACACACATTCTATTTCATACCCTGACAACGTCGGGACGGGCTGGTAGTTCAATAATAAAACAGCATTTAACGGAACTTGATATACTGGCCACCGGGCCCAAAGAATACCTTTGTTGTAACAGTACAAACTTTCATGGAATCTTGTATGGAGTTATAAAAAATTACCCTGTTGGTGGATTTTAACTTACATTTGGATTTGAAAAGAAGCAATGAAATTGAGCATTTGGTCGACTACTGCTGCTGCTTCGGCCTTACGCAAATAGTATGTGAGCCTACCCTCAAAGCTATCCAAACCCTGGATGTGATTTTCACTAACAATTCAACACTAAAATTTGAAAAAGTACCAGCTTTGACAGGGACAGACCATAAAGCAGTATTTTTCAAACTGGCTGTTCCAGCTAATAAATCAGTCCCACAAACTTGGGAAAATCCATCAAAATGAGTTGCTGGCGAAAATCTGAATTGGAGACTTATCTAAGTAATGATAGCCCAAAATTGGACACCAATACTGAAACAGCTGCCTCTAACTTTTCTGGCTGGATAAATTCGGCGGTTACCCAGTTAGCACCTGAAAATAATATAAAAAGCCACAGAAAAAGTCCATCTGCTCCCTGGTACTCCAAGCCTTGAAAAAAGTTTAAACAAAAATGTAGGACACAAGCACGGAGATGGAGCAAGGATTATGATACTGAAGAGAAACTTAAATACAAGTCAGCTATTGAGTGTAAAGGGTTAATCATCACAGAAAAAACAGATACTTTTCTGATAAAATGAGCACTGCTTAATACTCAACTACTGAACTCTTCAAAATAATTACAACTTTCTAAAACTCTGACCAATCAAATCATTCATTCCAGACCAAATACTCTGTGAAAATCTTGCAGAATTTTTCCAGATGAAGGTAAGCAGTGTCTATGATGAATTTGCAGCTTGTCAAAACACAACCTCCTAGATGATCTCTTAGCTCATTGCCGGAGGGGACCTTATGACATTTCTGGTGAAATTGATGTCCCAAGCGGCCTACCTAATTTGTCCCCTCTTACAGAGGACAATGCAGAAAGACTGTTGGAACCCACCAAATCTGGTTCTCATTTTGATCCCTATCCACCATATCTTCGGCATATGGTCTCTGGCACTAATGCAGTTCATTTGATAAAACTCTTGAACAAAATATTGACTTCTGGTCAGTTTCCAACAGCCTGGGAAAAGGCATCAATCTTTCCTATCTTAAAAAACCCTCGTGGGACCCTGCTGCCATTAAGATTTATCAACCTATCCCAGCTTTCCGCATCCCGCAAAACTATTGGGAAAGGCCTTAAATAAAGAATATATGGCCTATTTGGACATCAACAATATTTTGAATCCTTCCCAACATGGCTACAGGCCAAAACATTGTACTGAATCTGCCTTAGTTGTTGCAACTGAAGAGATTTAATTGTTGGCCCATGAGGGAGGAAATGCTGTGTTGATCGTATTGGACCTCTCTGCTGTATTTGATACAGTAAACCATTCTGTGCTTATCAACCGGCTTGAGAGGGCCAGGAGTAGAGACGAGCCCTTGCTATCCTCAGGTCTTTCTTATCCAATAGGGACCAAATTGTTAAGATCAGGGGCTAGGATCTTCGTTATTGCCTATGATTTTCAATATCTATGTTAACCCCTTTTTGCTATTGGAACATCGACACTAACACATATAGTGTAAAAGAACAGCTAGCTCATTTCAACTCCACTGTACAAGCCACCATAGATAATGTAGCTCCTATGAAACCACAGACCCACCCTCCAAAACACACTCCCACTAGCTGGTATTCCCCTACCCTCCGAACTGAAAAGCGCCAATGTAAAAAATTGGAACGGAAATGGTGACACTCGCACAGTGTGCAAGACAAAGAGAGATATAAAGTTGCACTATTCTCTTATCATAAAAATCTTAAATCTGCGCGTAAGCTACACACCTCTAGTCAGCTGGAGCTAGCCTAGAACAATTCTAGGACCCTTTACCAGATCCTGAAGGCAAAAACAAATCCCAGGGTTTGCGAAACTGCAGAGACTCCCTCGCAGGTGCTGTGCGACAATATAGCTTCCTTTTTAACCCAGAAAATCAAAGCCATCTACCATAAAATCATTATATCCAACAAAACCCATCTTACCCTCCTACAGTATATCCTGCCTCCCCCAACAACACCTTACAGCTCCACTGCTTTCCATTATTCACTACGGTACAGGTTGAATCTCTCCTTACCAAAACTAAATCTGGAGTAACCTTAGCTATAATCCGCGCAAAAATATCCTCCAGATTATCCGAACAGTTAGCCACTCCCATCTGTACCATTCTTAATAGTTCCTTGATGGCTGGCACACCCTCACGAATGGAAAGCAGCTAAAGTTGTACCCATTCGTAAAAATCTTAAGATCCCCACTACTGAGCTGTCCAATAACTGTCCCATCTCTTTGCTCCCCTTTCAGAGCAAGTTCATTGATAAGCATATAAACAGGCATCTGTCTGATTTTGTTCAAATCTCTCAATGCCTCGATGTCTCCCAGTCAGGTTTCCGGGCCAAGCACGGTACCGAGTCTGTCTTGATAGAGGTAACTGATAACATCAGAATAGCCATGGATAATGGTCAGGTGGCACTGTTGGGGCTGCTTGACCAATCAGAGGCATTTGACACCATCTCGCACCACATCCCACTGGAGAGACTTCAGGTAATTGGAGTACAGGGGGTTGCACTAAAATGGCCGACAGACTTTCTCACTGACAGTACACAGACAGTCACATTGGGGACCTTTAGGTCTAAAACCACAAAGGTTACCAAGGGGGTACTGCAGGGCTCTTGTTTGAGCCCTACTCTCTTTAACATGTATGTTACTCCCTTGGCTAAACTAATGAGGAACTTAGGGTACAGTCCCATCTCCTACGCGGACAACACCCAGCTCCTCCTCACCTTTGATAAATCTAGCCTTGATATACAACTCATCTTTTCTGAGGGCATGAAGACCATTGCTGCCTGGATGAGAACCAACTTCCTCCAACTGAATGCCAAGAAATCGGAGATCATGTTGTTTGGAGGAGTACCCATAAGCTGGACACCCAGGTGGTGGCCGGAGGAGCTGGGCACGGCCCCTTCTCCTAAAGAAGTGATCAAGAATTTAGGAATCCGGATCGTCCAGAATCTCACGCTCGATGCTCATGCCACTACCAATGCTGGTACCTGCTTCCACATACTCAATTTACTCAGAAGAGTATTCCCTCTCTTACCTTCCTCTACAAAAAAACACTGATGCAAGCCCTAGTATTAAGCCGTCTAGACTACTGTAACGCACTGTTGGTCTCAGCTAACGAGGCTTCCTTAAACAAGTTATAAGTTGTCAAGAATACGGCTGCCCGGCTAGTAGCAAACGCCCCTCCCAGAACTGCATCTATTCCACTTCTTAACAAACTCCACTGGCTCCCTGTGAGAAAGCGGGTAAAATTCAAGATCGGTTGCATTGTTCTTAAAGCCTTGAATGGTCTCGGGCCTTCTTACCTGTCTGATAAATTTACCAAGTACACTCCCCTATGCCCACTCCGGTCAGGATCCAAGCTACTCCTTTGCACTCCAATAATTTAAAAGGCTCGCAAGGGTGGCAAAGCATTCACTCATCTTGCCCCGACTTTCTGGAACAAACTCCCCCTCCAGATTCGTGACTGCCAGAGCCTTCCTCAATTCAGGAAGCTTTTAAAATCCTTTATTTTCTGAGTCCCTATGGTTTGGCTGTAGCACAACGTCCTAAGTGCGGAGATACCCCTTATGGGGGGATTCAGGCGCTGTAGAAATTAATAAATATCAAATATCAAATGTATTCAAGTCTTATAGTTTTACTGCTATATCTTACACCGATGATACGCAAATAGTCTCAACGATTTCTCCTGATGTAGGCTCTGGTGCCAACAATTTTAACAACTGTATGGACCATATTACAATATAGATGCAGGATAACGGTCTAAAGTTAAATATTGAGAAAACTGAGGTGATTCTTTTTGGAAACAATACATCATTCTGGAATGACTCATAGTGGCCTATAAATCTTGGCCCGTTTCCCTCCCTGGTTCGGAAGGTGAAACATCTGGGTTCTTATTTGATGAGTAGCTGCGTTTGTCTGAGCAGATTAACCAAATCATGTCTTCCTCTTTTTATTTAAAAAGATGCTAAATAAGTGCTTTTCTTTCATACCCCTTGACAAGCAAAAATGGTGATAGTGGCACGTGTCCTATCTAAGTTAGACTATTGTAATACCCTCTACCTGGGAATCAACAAATATCTTCAATCCAAGCTCCAACCCCTACTAAATGCAGCTGCCAGTGTGCTCTGAAGGTTCCCAAGTTTAGTCCCATCAGTAAGAAGAGCACTGGTGATCTTTATTTTCAAAACACCTTGAATTGACATGTGCCACATCATGGGTTAAGATCGTCCTCGACTAAATTGGTGGCTACCCCCAAAATAAAGAAGACTAGATGGGGAGCAGAAGCTTTTCATTTTTAGCTTGCAAAACCCTGGAATTCTTTACCCTTGTCTAGGAGATTTCAAACCAAGCGTGTCCCCTTTAAGAAAACGTTTATGATATGGCTCTTTGTTTCTTCTTTAAAGTAGGCCATCTGTTCCCTTAGTCCTTCCGGAGTTTGTTAGCGCCAAGACACTTCGGTATTTGTGTGCTTTTGAAAACTGTTACTTACTTAATGTCTCACACAAATGCCTTTGCAAAAATGATTCCGAAGCTTACAAACGAAGGATCAGCAGCTAGTCTTCAGAACCTAAAAACTCTCTGGTTACTGATGGGTTAATGGGTTACTCTGGCAAAGAGAGGACACCCAGGCACAGTCCAGCCTTGTTTGGGGATAGTTGTGGTATAATGTATTCTAGTTCAGCAGTGGGATATTCTGCCACAAACATGGGACGCTGTAGTACTGTCTACTGGAAAGTATTGGCTATGCTGACGATCATTCAATATGTTGTCAATTATCCTGGATCATTTGTGGGATTTCAGGACATTGGTGGTTTGCTCTCACACGTTTTGAATATCCTTGCCTCAATGGGTAGCAATGGGGGGACGTTTTGTCACAAATGTATATACTAGTGTAGTTTTGAAAATAATAAAGTCTTGTATAGTCCAGGTACATAGACAGGATATCCTGCCATAGCCATATGATTTCTGTCACAGTACAGGGATATTCTGGTACAGTTGTATTAAAAAGATGGCAAGTGGTCCTACAGAGAGCGGGTATCCTGACATAATTCTGGTACAATGGCGTGATATAATGTCACAATACCAGGATATTCTGGCCAGGGCATGACATTCGATATTTTGGCACAGGTCTAGCAAAATGACATAATTGTGAGAAATTCTGGAAAATCTCTAGCGCATTGGTGGAGTAGTCTGGCCTGCACAGTTCCCACAGTTATATACACAGTCTCTAGTAAATCATTGAGCAGTGAGACTATGGGGCATATTATCAAGACAGGCGATATAATTATCGCCGTTTTAGCGGCAGAAAACTGCTGCTAAAACGGCGAAAACGGGCTTGATAATGTGCTCTATGGAATTCCAATCCCCCGGTTGCCGCAACAGCCGATTATGGAAAAGGTAAGAAATCACCAGATTTCATGCTCTGTTACCGGGTTGTTACACGTTATAACTATGCAGCCGTATGAAATGCTAGGAACTGTTATGCAGTCCGTGCCCCCTTAAAACTTTTTGCTTTAAATTTAATTCTTAGTCAACATCTTCTTTCTTCCTCCTGTGAGATACGCTTACACCCGTTATGCAGTCTACGCTAATTAAGCGGCACATATAACTTTCCCCGATGTCAAAACTCCGCTTTGAAATCCTTACGATCCCTTCGCGCTTTGCGTCTCACGGCACATCATATTATCCCCCCAGGCTCCATGACGAATATCTTCTCGCTTGGGCGATAAATCAAGGAACCCACGTTAGCGGAAAATACAGATTTAAAACAAGGTAAGACCTAGAGCGGAGCCACAGTATACAAACAGGCTATGAAACTGCGGGGCGCCTCTCCGTCGCCTAGTATAAAAATTCTAGACTGCCATGTCGAACCTTGACTACCAGACATCAGTAGTCTATCTTTAAAATAAAGATATATTAACATTTTATTTTGCTACGTTATAACACCACTAGGCAGAAACTTTAACTTTAAATGCTAGGTTTACACTAACGGTATATTATATATCTTTTTATAAATGCTGAAGAACACCAAACCCAACTATGGCGTTTTAAGTTCTGTTATAAATGCAATTGTGATCACCCCAATACAGTGAAACATACAATAGGGTGAAAGCCTCCCTGTTTTGTCTGTTTTAGTACATAATCAAAGGCGCACGGAATAAGTGTCGACACATCTACAACAACCTATAAACAGGTAATTTGTATAAATCAGGTGACATGATCCCAAACAACTGTAATGCAGAAAAATACTGGATATCTAATAGGCGATTTTGTGTCTACGCAGAATATATCCTATCTGCACGGAAGCCTCCTGTCTTGTCATTTAACAGTCTACATAACCCACAGACCACGCGCCATCACTAGAGGTATAACAGCGCTAGCCTACTGGCATTTTTTTAATACCACTCTATGCCCACAGAGAAACATGTAAGTTTCTTATTATATTTCCAGCTCTAAAATGAAGTAGAAACCCTAAACTGGAATTTGGCATATTTAGGCTGTATATCTGATCATCATAATACCAGATTTTGTTCTGGTCTTTAAACTTATGAATTGATGTTCACCCCAATATATGGCAAATAAAAGTAATACCACTCTGTTCTGTTTGTTTTAGTATACATCCAAAGGCGTATGGAAAAACTTTTAATTCATCTTTTAAAAAACATATATAATCAGGTATGTCACATAGACTGCTAACATGACCCCACATAACTGCTAAACAACAAACGGTCCGTGACCTAACAGGTTATCTCTGTTGTTCACACAGAATACTTGCCACCAATACGGAAGCGGTATGCCTTTCACCAACACAGCCTCCATAATTTAAAAACTGTGGATAATCGCTAGAGGTAAATAAACAGGAGCCTATTGACAATTTCTAACATCACCCTATGCCTACATATAATCATGAAAGCTCTCTTACTTTTCCAGTTCTAAACGTTTTGACTAAAGACTGACCAGGATCCACATTCAGTATCTACAAAGATCACATTTTTGGTAAATTGTGTTGCCTTTTTGCTAATACCATATTCTAGAACTTTTTTATAAATCCTATTAGCACTGCATGCCTTTAAACTCACCTCTCTTTACTTGGTGCACAATATATAGAGGGAATACTTAGGATCTGATCTCTATTCTGTCACTGCTAAACAATAATCTCTCTGATCTACCCAACTCAAACTATCCATAAGGAGTAATCACTAGCTATGAGCAAACAATTGCTATTATCTAAAATAAATATATGGGTTTATATATGATGCCACAGATTGAGCATGTCATGTAAAAGAAACAGTAATATTGATACTTACATGTTCTTTGTTGTACCTTTTATTTTTCAGAAATTTGTTTGATGCCCTCAAAAAACTTTTTTAATATATTGTGTTGATAATTTGTTGCTTATATTGTCCTTGGCCCTGAGGAAGGTGCTTCTCACCGAAACGTACGTCGGCCTAACATCAATTGTCTTGGATACAAACTAGTTTATTCCATCATAACTAGATGACCCATACCATCTTGGATCCCTTGTGTATTCCACTTAGTACACCTTAGAATTGCCAAATGTATTAGTCTTTTTGTTTAGTATAAATTTGTTTTTTGTGTATGTGATGAAAGATATGTCATTTTAGAATAGATTATAGTATGATTGCCATGTTAGTATGTATGTATGATAGATTAGATTAGCTGTCACTAGAGGGCACTCTTAATGTTTTCCAAGAAAGTTTATATGTAACTTGAGTAATTCCAATGCCTGTTTTTCAATGAACAACTCAGTTGTAAAAATGTGCCAAAATAATTCTTTTATATAAAAATGTAAAAAAACTAATAAACTTGTTTAAATAATCACCTACATGCTCTCTCTTTTGGCATCTTGTAAAAAAATGATAAGATTGACTCAATGTTAAAAAGAAATATAGGTCCTTCTTGAGGTTTTGTCTATTTGTGCTTGGTTTATCTCTCCCCCCTCTGGACCTTCAAGTATCTGGGAGAACTCTTTCTCACTATATTCCAATTGAAGCCCATGTTCAATGTGAAGGACATCTAACACGGGCTTCAATTGGAATTCCACAGAGCATATTATCAAGCCCACTATCGCTTTAGTGGCAGTTTTCTGCCGCTAAAACGGCGATAATCTTATCGCCTGTCTTGATAATATACCCCTGGATGTTAAATAATGGCTCATTTGTGTAGTTCAACTAATTCTAAACCTGGTGGAATCTTGTCTATTACACACAATACATTTGACAATCTCCTTCGGACCCATTGCATGTGTTCCAGACCGCATTTTCAAATACTCTTTAACACAGACATAATTTGCATTGAAATCCGATCAGATTTGTAATGAAAAGAGAGTATTTTGGTAAGTACAAGTAAAGAGCCTCTTTAAGAGATGGGGTCTGGTCACTTTTTCTGTTTGACCCCAAATTCATCACTGACTCGTGTTTTGCTTAACTTAGTAGACCACCTCAAGTGTGTGGAAATTGTTAGGAGATGGGTTGCAATTTCCTTTATGCCGTGCAGAATCATCATAGATGCTTTTGGATAGAAGAAAGAGTCTTAATTTCTTTTTTTATGTAAACAGCCCAACTAAAATCAGAGTTTTCAAACACAGAGGCTATTTTATGTCTGGGTTGGCAGCACAGATGTCTGCAGCACCTAGTGTTATGCATTATTGAAAATGTACATGGAGTGGGCTTTGTCTCTACCTAGAGGAGTATGTCTCTCTCACCTCATTCTGTTTGCTATTTGGTGTGTCATTCTGCTCTATAAGAAGTGGTTCCGTTGGAATGAATGAAGCACTATTTTACATCTGAAAAGTACACTAACCCATTGCACTGTTTGTCACAAAGATCTCTTTATCATCTACATGCATTCTATATAAAAGCTAGTATTGTTTGCCACTTATTTTCCCCAGCATTCACAAAGCCAATTGGTCTAGCTTTGACATGCTAAAAGGCATTTGAGTACGCAGCACATACAAACAGTATTTGTGCATTCCTGTTTTTGCATGTGTTTGCACTTTAAAATCAGGCCTATTGGCTTTCCTTGGTTGCTTTTTTCTCTCTTTTGGGATTTAAAAGGAAGGAGTGGGAGGTGATGCAGGGAAGAAAGTCAAAAAGAGAAAAAAACATAGGAAAGTAAACATCAAATTGCTCCTGACAGAACTTGAACAAATATTACTTTCTTCAAATAGTCAAGGTATTTCTTTTCTTTCCCACAGACATTTTTTCGTGTGCCTGGAAGGGCATTTTTTATTGGAAAGATTAGTTTTGTGTATAGCCTGAACTCTCAGCCAGTTAGCAATAAGCCAAATCAAAAACTGAACAAAGACAGCTAATGCTAGAGGCAACACAGTTCTCAAGAAGTTATTTGTTTCTGAAACTGCAGCCTGGCTATATATCTGTCATGGTGATGTTAACTCTTTCACATTGCCTTGTTCTGTTCACTTGGATCATGGTTGGAGAAATCCCAGAAAATAGCCAGTGACAATCAATGTCCCATGCAGAAGTTCAGTTTTTGCTGCCTCCAAACCTCCATGTGATATTTCATTGGGAAGCTGCACTTGCAATGTCATTGCTTTCTTTGGGTAAAGATCTTCAGGGGTAAAGCTGGTCGGGGCTGTCACTGCTTGCTAATGTTAAAGGGAAGCAATGAAGGGAAGGCGAGTGTGCGGACTGGCATTGCTGCAATGCAGAAGTAGCTTCTAGGAGGGAGATGGGAAAAGAAAATTGGTAATATTGGGATTGTCAATTGGTAAATGGTGATGGGGTTTGAGAGAATCTTAGAGGTCAACCAGAAGCGCTGTAGCTGGGATAAGGAGGATCATGTAGGGTAGAGGGATACGGAGGGAAGGAAGGAATGTGAGCTGGTGCAAGGAGGAGCAATCTACACAGCTTAGATATATTAAACACATATGAGGGATGAATCAAACAAAGAATAATGGAAGTTGCTAGAAACATACCTTGGATGACGAGAAACTGTGCTGGGATGGGGTGGCCTGGTGCTCCCCAAGTCTTTCCGCCGCTGATTTTGGATGTTGCGTTGTCGCATGGGAACAAATCACTTCCAGATAGTTGAGCTACTGGCTTCTCACCTTAGGAAAGGACCAACATAATGCAGTAGAATTAATTCAACCACAACCATAGCGCTCACTCTTACTAAGAATTAGACTTCTCAAAATCTAAGCATTGTCATTATTGCAAGGTCAGTGGAGTGTGGCCCAATAAGATTGTCCATGACGGATTCAAGGTCAGGTGACATTTGAAAAGAGCCATATAAGGTTGATACCATTTCATTATTGACCTATATCACCTATTTATGTGTTAAACCCTGTGAGAATGAGCTTTATTCATTGCGGTGCATTGGGGTCCAACACAAATAATAGACTCATTATTTTGTTACGCCCAGTAAAGGGTTAACTAATATAAACTAGAGCTCAATCCCTGGTAGCTATGTCAACCAGCAGACAAACTTAACTTAAAGAAAATGTACAAAGCATACTGGGCTATATGTACGAAACTTATGTTTTGCGATTCTCAAATAGTGATTTTTAGAGAATCGCTATTTGAGAATCGCAAAATGCTATGTATGTAGGATTTGCAAATAATTTTGCGAATCCTATATATTCCTTAATTGTGAATCGCAAATTGCAATTTGCAATTAAGGAATACCTCCCCAATCATTCCTATGGGCCTAGAGGCCCATAGGAATGAAGGGGAAGACATTCTCAATTTGCGATTCTCCATTAGAGAATCGCAAATTGAGAATGCAATTTCAAGGGTGCCAGGGTGTCAAAAGGACACCCTGTTGCACCCCTGAAATGTGCATGTGTGCACATGTCGCACACATACATGCCCTAAGGGCATCTATGTGCGCCACATGGCACTTTGAAAAATGCAAAAAAGTGCATTTTTCAAAGAAATCGCAAATTACCACCAACTTGAAGTTGGTGGTAGTTTGCGATTCCTTATGGTCAAATTGCATTTTTTCTGGGCCTCATACATTGCATTTAAAGAATCGCAATTTGCGATTCCTTAAATGCAATCACAAAATAGGGAATCACACATTTGCGATTCCTTATTTTGCGAGGCTGTTCTTTTTTCGTACATACCACTTAGCTCAATTGCGATCGCAAACGCCAAAATTCTGTGAATTTTGGCGTTTGCAATCGCAATTTTGAATGATACATTTGGCCCTCAGAAACACCGAAAACTGTTCAAAAGTCAAAAATAAAACAGAATAAAAATTTCACTCTAATTTAGAAACATTGAGTATATTTTAATGAGCAAAATTATTTTTTACATATTTAAGGAAAAATAGCACCAGAAAGCACAAAGCCACAATGGTAGTGATCGTCACAGAAGACCAGTACCTCTGGAATTTGAGGACGCCTGTGGTGGAGCAGTGGTTGGATACACCAAAAAGGTTTTTCCCGGTCTGAGGTTTTATCATGGGACTTAGTCTTTTTTTTTTTATCCTAATCTGTCAGTGGGGCAAGTCAGCAGACTATATCAAGGAAGTCCTCACGAAGTCGAATACAGTTTGGAACATAGATGTAGGGCCAGATTCACATCTTGGCGGATGGGTTACTCCATCACAATAGTGACGGATATCCCGTCCACCAAAATATAAATCCCATGGGTTATAATGGGATTTATATTTAGGCAGACGTTGTGAAGGAGTAACCCATCTGCCAAGATCTATATCAGGCCCTATATCTCTTTCTTGGAGCTAGGAATCCTCCAGTGGGGCAAGGCTGCACCTGTATCCAACACAGAATTCCATGAGGCTAGATAACTTCAACCCAAGAGTCTGCTGAATCGTATTTCCTGCTGCAGAGAAGCACCGAGCAGGAGGAACCTGATTTCTCAGCCCAGCGAGGTTGATCTTTCAGCAGAGAGGTTAGGGTGATTGGTCCTAGTTCTCCGGAGGTTTGGTAGTTCAGAACTTTTCTTAGTCCCAGGAAGACACAACTCTTTAAATAAGACTACATTACGATGATGTAACTGTCCACTTTTGCATCTAAAACTTATTTTCAACTCCCATCACTGATTGATTGTATCTTTAAGTTTGCCTAGAGCACTTCGCTTCCTTTGGCCAGGACAGCTACCTAACAGCTCCAATTCAGAAGTAATTGAAAAAAAATCCTTCAGTTTCAGCAATTTACGGGTTTCATAATTTTACATCTCCTGTTTGGTTTTGCATCAGTATTATGGGTCTTTACAAAACTTAAGAAGTCAGAGGTGTCATTTTAGAGCTCAAAGTATAACACTCATAAATGTATCTGAATTACATTTTATTCTGGCCCAGTATTCAATTTCTTTTTATCATGAAATATCCTTTTGAAAATCTAAGGATTGTTCTTCAATCACAAAAAAATGTTTTCCTCCTTTCAGACAGACAGAATGTTTGGGTTTCTTCCTAGATTCAGAGACGTCTATTTTTAAAATCTTCTAATCCAAGGTAACAGCCATAGTGTGGAATATATAGCAGGATTTACACAAATCAATCACCTTTCTGAAACTTTTGGCATGATTTTTGTGTCTCTCAGTCTTGTCAATTTAGGCTTTTTTCCCGGGTTCCTTGAATTACTGAGTCCTTCAAATGCTAAAATTCACCATCTTCTAAAAAGTCTACCATACAAGGATTATTGCACTGGACACGTATAGTATTTTAGAATCTAGTATTAGAATCAATTGTATGCCTAAAAAGCAGGGGAGCAAGCCATTGATCATTCTGGATTGGAGTTACACGGTCCTGATAGGAGTCATGTCTCTATGTAAATTGTTGAGAGATGCTTAGAGGTTTATGCAGATCACAGCAAAATATAGATTATTACAAGTACAAAACTTTAAGATTCAAAATGACCACAATCATTTGACAAGATGCTTTAATGTTAGTATCTCGCTCTGAATCCAGCCAACACGTGTTTCGTCGTTTGAGACAAGACCCACGATTTCCTCAGGGCTAGGAAAAGAATACAGAAAACTTAATGTAATCCCACAATTTCTCGGGCATTAACACTGTAATACAACAGTAGCATATTTCATGCTTAAGCATTCCAATGAGGTGATATTTAATCACAATCCCCGCCACCACGTAGATGTAGCAAATAGGAAAGGGTGAGGGACAGGAATAAGCAAGAACTGAAAAAATCTAAGTCCAAATTGAGGACAAGGTTAAAGATATTAACCAACATAATCAAGAAAGTCACAAAGAAAAACAAGGTGCTGGTGGTAGACTGTGAGGGAAGGGGTATGTGCAACGCTATTCACAACATATTATAAGTTAGTGAGATCACACCCATCTGTGTCCTCTACCCAAATAAAAACTGAGCAAAGATGCTCCGGCCTAGCTTGCAAATTTTAACTTTTTCTGGATTGCCTAAAGAGGGTTGTAAGGTGTGACCATTTTTTGTGGCTGATCATTATTCCAATATTGTAACAGTGTTCAAGTACCAGGGGGTAAGGTACATAACTTCTGGGTGGTTCTAATTCCGTTCCAGCCTAAGATTGGCTGGGTGAGTAAATGCAATCTTGAACTCCGATCTTGTACAATTATCATACAATGATTATACATATCCTCAGTAACCAGTTTGTGAAATATGTCCACACGGTTACCAAATGGTAACGTGGGTGTCCACCTTGATTTATTTTTTAACCCACTAGATATATTAGTATCTGATTCGATATCATATTCCCACAGCAATTCACCAATTGTCATATGGTTCAGAATCTCTTATATCTTGTTTTGTGACAATATCATGAGGCACATCACTCACATCAATGTTCATGCATTTATTTGGTCTTGGGTTACAATAAAAAAAATGTTTTGTTTTAGATTTCTCGTGAAGAATTATACCTAAGGCGTAGGGAGGCCCTATGGATTATGAAAATGCAGGCGGTGGAACATGGGATGAATTCCGATCATGAATTACACTACTTCATGGGTGAATAAATAGAGATACTAGGTACTGTGATGAGTGCTTACTACTATCCTACTTATCATCAAGGAAATGGGGTTGTAACTTTACTATTGCTCAGTCGCCACTGCCAATTGGTGTACTGAAGGGAAAATCACCCTTCAACTCATGATGTCTCTTAAATAGCGTTGTAAGAGGCAGGTGATGCCTGGCTAGGCATTGCTTGAATGGCTGTTGAGATATAATAAAAAATGGGGAATATAATCTATTTGCTTTGGATGTTCAGATAACAGAATATGTACTTAACTAACCTAGCTACTATACACTGTACTATCGTTATGACCATGTTAACTATGTGATTTGCATTGCATGTACCAACAGACCGTTTGATCATAATGTTGGATATAACTCAAGATGGATATTTTATAAATAATGAACATCATGTGATGGTATTCTAGTCTGTCATGACAAACAAAAATACTATTATAGACGTACTTCCAATGTCACACTATTTTGTTATCGTTAATTTTTACTTTCTGCTACATGTTCTTTACCTTTTAGTCACAACATATTATGTCCTATCAATAATGGCACACTGAAACACCCATTCCTCTCCCCTCACTCACGTCTTTAAAATATGCACGCCCATTAATGATGAGCTGAAACAATTGAATATGTGCTGGATATCATTTTCTATCAGCATGGAAATATTAATTTCATAATATTTGTCCATCGGGCATAACGTAACTCGAAAAGTCGACAAGAACCAAAAATAGACTCATCCTTCTAATATGGTGACGGAGGGTCGTCAACGATGCCATTTACAGGCATACTGTGGGTTATTAACAATAACCGAATTGGGCACTTTTCACTACCGATCTTTAAACGACTCCACTTAATATGTGGATCTTCATACTAATAGTAATGTAATTCCGGGTGTCATTAACCCGGATGGCCAGTTGCACTCACCCAAAATGGTGTTGGTTACTGAACCGGCAAATCATGTGTAACGGTCTAGCTCTCAATGGATAGCACTTTATTTACAGTGCTTCCGACATCCGGCTTTGCACTTACTGCCATACAAAGTTGCCGATTAGCGAGTGAGGAACTCCGGTGATTCAGAATACAGGTATGGAATGGCGTTGGTGAAGTTGTAGCTCGTTTCACACGCTTCTCTCCAAGGACATATCCTATCTTCGGATACTAACTGCCATCCCGGTTTGTTTTTTCATTATAGCATCTCATAACGGACAGTACTACAGTCCGCGCCTTAGCATGAATACTGAACCGTGCTAGTTAGAAATAAATATTGTTCGAGCCTGCATATTAATAGTGCATTTTTTGGGGTAAGCCTCGTTATTTTTTGGATTCGCGTACACAGTGATTTTGGGAAGGTGGACCCCTTTTAGTTATAACACTATGAAGCATTAGATTAGAGTCACCAACCCCCACGTTAAAAGTTGTTGAATGTCACCGTATAGGAGCACATAACGTATGTACGTGTCAAAGATACCTATCTAGCCTGTTGCAAGGGTTTATTTAACCTCTGTGTTTTAACAAAGAACCCATCGTCTTTTTACAGAATATTGATCATTGTACAAGATTGGCGTTCGAGATTGCATTTACTTACCCAGCCAATCTTAGGCTGGGACGGAATTAGAACCAGCCAGAAGGTATGTACCTTGCCTCCTGGTACTTGAACACTGTTACAATATTGGAATAATGATCATCCACAAAAATGGTCACACCTTAAAACCCTCTTTAGGCAATCCAGAAAAAGTTGAAATTCGCGAGGTAGGCCTGAGCATCTTTGCTCATGTTTTTATTTGGGTAGAGGACACAGATGGGTGTGATCTCACTAACTTATATTATGTTGTGAATAGCATTGTACATACCCCTTCCCTCACAGTCTACCACCAGCACCTTGTTTTTCTTTGTGACTTTCTTGATTATGTTGGTTAATATCTTCAACCTTGTCCTCAATTTGGACTTAGATTTCTTCAGTTCTTGCCTATTCCTGTCCCACACCCTTCCCCATTTGCTAAATCTACGTGGTGGTGGGGATCATGATTAAATATTACCTCATTGGAATGCTTAAGCATGAAATATGCTACTGTTGTATTACAGTGTTAATGCCCTAGATATTGTGGGATTACATTATGTTTTCTGTATTATTTTCCCAGCCCTGAGGAAGTCGTGGGTCTTGTCCCAAATGTCGAAACACGTATTGGCTGGATTCAGAGCGAGATACTAACATTAAAGCATCTTGTCAAATTATTGTGGTAATTTTGAATCTTAAAGTTTTGTACTTGTAATAATCTATATTTTGGTGTGATAGGGATCTGCATATACGTTAGGGATCTGCTGATCCGATTTAGGGGAAGTTGGATGATTGCCCCCTCCCTAAGCACCCAATAACTAATTAACCATTAACAACATATTATTACCGAAATCTCAGAGCGCCGTTATCTATCCAGGGTAAAATCATCCCAGTTTTTGTCAGATGCTTAGAGGTTGCTTGCAATCAGAATTTTGCAAAGCTCAGGATAAGTTTTGCAGTATTATTCCAAATAGACTATTTGACTGTGTTGTGCTCCTAGATGAACTATAGTACACAGGTCCAATTTGTGACTAGAGGATACGCGAAGATGAACCATTCATATTGTGCTCTGGAAAATGTGCATTTCTTTTCAATTGCCATCTTACTAAACTTTTTGCCTGATTTGCCAGTTATGATCAGGAGGAAATGATGCATTAAGAGTTACAATCATAAATGCTCTGTGTGTTCTTTAGCAAAAAGTGGTCTTTGATAAAGTGGGATCAAGCCAACCAGTTTCAAGGAAGATGGTTATCTAGCAACTCACATTAATAGTGAATTTTAGACCAGAAGGAAAGGAAAGATAGGTAACACCCATAAAGATAAGTTTTTGTAACATTTGGGATACCAGACTCTTCTGCCCTTCACTGTCAAAATGTGGACACTTAAGAACAGTACTAGTCTATGGCGCTAGTGCCTGGTGTGCACAGACACATCTACTTTCCTAGAACTACTACACATTTATTGATAAAGCAATGGCTAAGAGGGACTCTCTAGGTGTTCAGTAGTCACAACTCCAGTGTAGCAGAGAACTGCTTCTGTAATTCATTTGTTTTGGAGCAGGATCTGCAGCACACAAGCCAGTGGCAGGCTGGGCACACAACGGCAACAGTACAAACTAACTTGATACAAAATGACACAATAGTACACTCAGACAATTTGACACACCATCTTGAAATGAAATTAAAGGAGAAGTTCCACCGAAGGCGTTTTTGTTTTTGAGAAATGAATGCACAACAATACAAAATCTAATAATCATCCAGGGATTTCTGCTAAGAAAAAGCTGGTCGCTGATTGGGCAGTAGTGCTCAGTGCTAGTCCAGGCAGTCGGCGTTTTTCCAACCAGATCTCATCATTTCATTTTTTTTAAGGTGACATGGACAAGGACCTGATTGAGGGAGACTTTCTGGTCCTTACCCAAAGACACAGAACACCTGCAAAGATTGACTTTGCAAGGTTAGGTGGCATTAGTCTCATAATCAAGTACTGTCTTTTCTGATTGAATAACTTGGCCAGGTCCATCGTCCATCGTCCATCGTCCATCGTCCACGAAGCAGGAAATTAATTATATTTTGAGACATTTTTGTATTTGGCTTTAACATTTGGAATTGTTTTTTATTTTATTTTGCGTGACAGTTTTTATTTGCCCTTTGAGAACAGTGACTTTAGCGTTTTTAGAGATTCAGAACCTCGCAGTCAATGTGCATACAACCTCCTCTCCTCTGTGTCGTGATGCACATTCCAGCCATTTGGCAGCCTGGCGGACCAAATGGGTATATCAGGGTCGTAGCTTCCATTGGCGCAGCAGGTACAGTGCACCGGGGGGTTCAGAGCACTGAAGGGCCCATTGAGCCCTGACGATGATGTATTTTTGCTCCCTCAACAAATAGTCAAAGGGTGCATTTTCATTTGCTTGCACCAGGACGTGGGTTACAAGCTACGCTACTGTATTACTCCGGGACAACCACATTTTGCAGTTCCTGAAGAAATAATCTACTACAGCGTGTATTGCGATACCACCATCATGCACAGCTGTAAACAGCTTGTTCTTTCTGCTTGCAATCTCTACCGAGGCAATCCAATGCATTAACTCAAATATTTTAAAATGTTTGGTCCTTTGTTTCTGTCACAATCACTGATGCACCCACACCCCCAGCCCCCATAAAAAAACCTTGGTTTATGTGCGTCGCTTGTGTCCTACGCTGTCACAGCAGGGAGTTTGTGGCACTCTTGCTGAATGCAGGTGATTTGAAATAAACTGTCTTGGAAGACGCTTCAGCAGATACCACCTGCAGCGGTCATTTCTAACTGAGAAGCAGACGCTGGGCGATGAGGCGCTTCTGAGACCTGCAAGTTACAACTTGAGACTACCTCTCCAGATACCATAATCTTTATTACAGAGTGCTCTGTTGGAGCACGTTGGTACTGCATCCTGATCCAGGAATTCTAATCTACGGCTATGGTGCACACAAAAAACAAGCATCGGCAAAGCCAATAGGCCTCACCTATGAGTACTATTGGCTTCAGCGATGGTTTGTTGCCGTACTGTACAGCAGCATGGCTAAAAATAATTTTAATAGGTGCCATGACACGGCCAGCACTAGTGCATTTTTTCACGGGCCTCAGTACTGGCCGTGTCATAACCTTTTTTTTCTTTTTAGCCAGGTACTTCCGAGGTAACACGGAGAGCGGCATTTGTGGAGAGAGGACAGGTGAAAGGGGATGATGATAGTAGCACACAGGACAATGGAGGGTGAGCAGGAGGGGCTGACGGAAAGTACACAGACACAGGAGGGTGGGCAGGGGTACTCCGGCAAGCACAATGGATGGTGGGCGGGAGTGGTTGGGGCAAGCACATGGACAACGATGGTGGACAGGGTTGGCTGGGGGCAAGTACACAGGCAAGAGAGAGTGGGTAGGAGGGCCTGGGGCAACCACACAGGCAACAGAGAGTGGGCAGGAGGGACAGAGCAACTACACAGACATCAGAGGGTGGGTGGGTGATTCTGGGGACAGCAGATGCACAACAGAGGGTGGTCCAGATGGGTGGGGCCACCACATGGACAACATAGTGTGGGTGAGATGGACTGGGGTCAAACAGAAGCACAATGGAGGGTGGGCAGAAGGGGCTGAGGCCAAACAGATGGACAAAGGAGTGTGGACTGGAGTAACTGGGACAAACACAGAGACAAGCACATGGACAATTGAGGGGGGTTGGAGGGGCTGTGGGAGCAGCTCATGTGCTATCTTACGTGAGACCAAATATGTGCAGGAGGCCTTAGGCCTATCCATTTAGTTTGTCTGCGTATGATGCTGTCATTATAATGCCTACCCACTTGCTCTCTTAAAAAAGAGATGAAGATGATTTTGAAGGAAAATAAGACTGCATGTATTGTTTGCTTATTTTAAGGCCAGCCGCAACACCAACGCCTCTACATGGTCCATTATACAGAGAGGGCCTCAAATTGTACAACCTCTCTGGAGCAAAATCACACATCTTGTAAACAAATTGCACGAGGTTTTGTACTTACCTGAGCACAATTGGTTCTCCATTTTGATTTATTATTTAACAGGGGATAGCACGGCAGTAGTGCATGCTATTCCCCAATTGTTGATCACCACCGGTTCATGTGTGCTATTTGCCCACATGACTTGCGCTAGTGCTCACCTGACCTACCTTACTAAACTCTTATTGGCAATAAAAGGACTATGTATGTGCTACTCTGTCTTTGCTCTCATGAGTACTGAAAGGCACTGCTTAATTTTTAAAAACACACTGCACGAAGTGTGTCTTAGAAGTCAGATAACGGTGTTGGGGTTGCTGAAAGACAAGGCTATCTATTTTCCCTTCAATCTCATTGCCAATGTCAACGTCCTTCTCTTCCTGTCTCTTAGTCTCACTCTGGCAAATTCTTTTCTTGTCCCTGCTTTCTCCCATTGTCACGGTGTTCCTATATTTTTCTTTCTCCTCCTTTCTTGCCTTTTTCTCTTTGAACATGTCCTAACTACTCCAATTTCAGGAAATCATAAAAAATACTACTGTTCTAGATCTCATACACAAGCTTGAATTTTACCGAGCTCCGAGCTACCCCTGCTGGGGGATTCGAGCGCGAAATCAAACTGTATTAATAATAATAGGCCGAAGACTGATGATGGAAAAAAGTCCCAGTCCACACAAATGACTGTTGGTGACCACCACCTACAAACACCTGCTATTGCTGCTAAGCCACAAAATGGCACCAAAAGGTCACTGTCAATATGCACAACCCCTTCGTGAGTTCCCTTCACACTGTTACGCAGTGGAAAACCGACATCAGATGGTGGGGTACAAAGTGTGCTGATACCCCAGGCACAAAGTGGGTTTTTAGGAGGTGAATGGAAGCTCCACACAGCTGATATCCACTGAGTGGGTTGCAGCCTCTCTGGGTCATAGGCATCAGCCTCAGAATCTTTTGTTTTATTTCTTTTGTTTTGAGGGAACAGGTGGGTTAGGAGTGACTCTTATGCCATGCTAAGTGTAATGAGTTAGCAGTGCAGTTAATCAAGCCGGCGTATGCCGGACGTGTCGCACCAACGCACTTACGCCGGGAGTGACAAAGCGCAGTTAATAAATGGGGGCGTGGTCGCACGACGCCAGTCGACACCCAACCATTATATGAGTGTCAGTGTCCTTTATTGCATTATGCCCATGCATTTTAGCCCAAGGTATCTTGCTTTTGCTGCCCCTTACACTGGCGATGAGCATAGAGCAGAACTCACGCTACCACACGGCCGCTGTAGGACCAGCATCACACCCCAGAGGTCGTGCCCACCAGTTGTGTACCAGAAAGGAGCAGAAGCGCTAGCCGCACTCCCCAGCCTCCATGGCGGCCAAAACCTGTGAGGGAGGTGACCGCACTTGCGACAACATGTGCCAGAAGCCAATGGAAGCTGGTAAGAGCGCAGCCCCTGCCCTGCTTGAGATAGGAGCTCATCCTCGCCTGCGCGAGGCACGCTGCCTCGCTCCAGGCATCTCATACGTGGGTGAGACAACAACCAATCACGTGGATACCGGCCCAGGAAAGCAAATTTCCGAGAGGAGGGAAGAGAGGAAAAGAAACAAACATATGCAATCTGGAGGCACAGCATTAGAGGCTGAACAAAACCACAACCCCACGGCTAGAGAAGAAAGAAAGTAAACTACTGGGGGAACAAACAAAAGGCCTGGCATCACACACGCCCAGGACACTCACCTGGCAGGGTTAGAAAGTGAGAGGGCACCACCACTGCGTCGCTACACTCACGTAGCTTGGAAGGGGCAGCGCAGGAACACAGGAACAACACAAGAAGGGAGTGCGCGGCAATAAGCACACACACCACCCACTGCAATGCGAAGGCAGTAACCCAAACAGTCAAATGGGAGATAACCCCGATGACAATCAGCCACCTATGCGCATTGTAACACAACATGCTCCCACAGGAGTACTATCAGAAAAACATGGAAGGGGAGTTCCCAAAAGTGAAAGGGAAAACAATTCCTAATTCTACAGGAAAGCCCAAAAAAGAACCAGCTAAATGATATCAAATATTTCTTTTTATTGACGTAGAAAAATATATCAGTTCAAAAAAGATTAATAATTAATACACAATACATTTCTTTATCATAATTTTGTTTGAGGGTATCATAAAAAACACATACAACAGCCTAGGACAAAAAGAGCATAAAATAATTGGTACACAATTCACTCACTCTTCCAATCAGACCAAAATCATACCCATACCAGTACACACATTCACATTCAAACAAAGAACATCCAAGAAAAACGCCGACGCGCGTTTCGGAACAGTGCCAGTACAAGCTTCCTTCATCAGGGCGCAGGATACAGGTAATATGGATAAGCGTGGTCCCTCAAGATCCAACAACCCCATCCTGGGAAGGTGTCCTAGTAACAATCATGGCTGGCAAAGTTTATCATATAGTCCGTCAGCAGAGGGCCCTCTATGTAGTCATTAGTGAAAAGAAGGCAAATCATATTCACTCTCTAAAATAACACTAGATTCTGCCAAGGTCTGGATCCAGGTCAGATAAAGCAGAAACTGATGAGGACGAAAATGGCTTAAAAAGTCGTACTGAGTCCTGTTTAAATGGTCTCCCAGTCGTACAGCAAGGTGTCAGGATTCAAAATTAGCAACTTTCGGATGGAGTATAGAAACTCGTAAACAGTGCAGCATCTCAGACAAACGAAAATGTAGAGTCTCAGGATAATAATTGTGGCGGCACAGGCATTAAAGTAGGGCGACAAGGTACTTGAGGCTCAAGTTCAAGGCGGCATGACGGAATAGGCAGCCTGAGAATGGGCAGTCAACCTCCTCGGTGGAAGAAATGGCAGCAGGATCCCTCGACCTCGCAAACCGGATACCAACATTCAGAGAGGCAGCTGTCCCTAATCCCTAATACAGTGTCCTCACATTGGAAAACTTGGTTGGGGCGGTTAGAGAATTACTTCGTGGCAATGAGAGAGATGGTTGGAGCAGTGAAACACTCACTGTTACTCTACTACACAGGAGAAGAAGTGTACCTCCTGTTCATGCACCTCCCAAATAAAGGAGCACCCACCGACTATGAGGCTGCTGTGACGATGCTCAATGTGCACTTCGACCCACAATTGAACCCGAATTTCGAGATTTTAGCTACGCCAGGCCCAACAAAAGGAAGGAGAATCGATCGACTGTTCTACGCAAGGTTGAGAGAACTGGCGAGCATCTACACAACAGATGACCGTGCCACAGAAGAGATCCGTGTCCAGCTAATCCAAGGCGTCCGCAGCAAGGTATTACGTGGATTGATCCTGAGGCAGCCGAACATACCCCTCAACCACATACTAGTCCTGGCCAGGACACATGACCTCTCGGCAGCCAGAGCTGATAAAATGGTGTGGACAACAGAGAAGAGCAGCACGTCCATCAAGACAGAGAGAGCTGACGCTGTAAGGACGTGAGACAGAGGGAGTGCGCAGCCAGGCCGTCCACCCCAAACCCCGAAAGGCCAATTCGGGTACTGCGGGTGTGAAAAGCACCCAATCCAGGCATGCGCCGCCCAAGGTCAGACATGCTCCCACTGAGGGATCCCGAACCATTTTGCGTCAGTGTGCCGAAGGAGAAACCAACGTAAGGACAGTAGAGGGGGTAAGCCAATAAGAGAAAAATGTGCCAACTGTCTCCCTAGCAACGTCGAGCAGCGCAAAGGGGAATGAACAGGCCACCTATCGAGTAGAAGACACGTCCACAGAAGATGATGAAGTTGAGACGTACCTGGTCTTCTTCACACAGGAACTCAAGAAACAGAGAAGGTTGCAGCCCACCTGCACCGTGAGGATATCCGGGTCAGATGTGAAGGCAGTCATTGACACTGGTGCTTCCGTGAACGTTATGGGGATCCAGCAATATATCCGACTGCGACCCAAGCCTGAGCTGACACAATGCAAGACAAAGATCTTTGCTTACGGGAGCAGCTTACCCCTGCCACTACTGGGAAAAATTACTGTGCCAATCCAGTCAGAAGACAACGAAATCACTACAGTTGTCCATGTCATCGACCAAGTGACCGACACGTTACTCTGCAGCCATGTCACCGAAGACTTAGGTTTAGTGATGTTCACGAGGAGCGTGCGGGTGAACCAGACAGAAGATCTCCTGATCAAGTTCATAGACCTCTTCAAGGAACTCAGATGCATCAAGAGGGACCCAGTAAAACTCCATATTGATCCAGCAATCGCCCCCACGGCTCTACTCCACAGACTAATCCCCTTCCACCTCAGGCCGCTAGTGGAGCAGAAGCTGCAAAAACTAGAAGACTAGGGAGTCATCAAGAAGGTGTCCGGGCTACTCCCCGGGTGTCCCCCATGGTCATAGCAGAGAAGCTGCAGCAGTCAGGGAAAATCAGGCTGTGCATCGACATGCTCCTTCCCAACAAAGCAATCTGGCGGGAAAGCCACATCACACCAACGATGGATGACATCGGATCTGAATGCTGGATACCACCAGCAGGTCCTGGCCAAGGAAAGCAGATACATTACTACATTCAGCACCCATCTGGGGCTGCAATGGTACAAGCCCCTCAATTTTGGGATATCTTCTGCAGAGGGAGTCTTCTAAGACGCAGTAGGAGACATTCTGACTGGCCTACCGGGCCACGTTGAAACGACTCCAGGAATATGATGTCAACCTACACAGGGAAAGTACCTCTTCTTTCAGAGGTAAATTGAATTATTTGGCTACCTCTTCAACCAGGAGGGAATCCAGGTGGACCAGCGGAAGTCCTAGGCTATCAAGGATGCACCACCCCCCTCATTGGTTTTGGAACTACGAAGCTTACTGGGTATGGCCACGTACTGTGGCCGGTTCATCCCAGATCTGGCAACCATCGCAGAAACCCTTCAGAATCTCACTCGCTCCTACGCCACGTGGAGGTGGGGACAGCAATAAGAGGCGGCATTCCAGAAGGTCGAAGTGCCCTCCTCATCCACACCACATTGGTATACTTCGATTCTTCCAAATGCACGGAGCTCCTCGTCTATGCTAGCCCGGTGGGTCTTGGGGCAGTGCTCGTCCAAGAGCAAGAACCTGGGAGATGGGCTGCATTAGCCTATGCCACCAAGTCACTCTCACCCACCGAAACACGCTATGCGCAGATTGAGTGAGAGGCCCTGGCCATTCAGTGGGCATGCAGGCATTTCCACCTATACATCTGCCCCAGCCATTCAAGGTCGTCACAGACCACCAGCCATTGATACCCCTATTCAAAGGTCAGCGCCTCACCCACCACTGAGGATTGAACGCTGGGCCATCAGACTCCAGCAATATGAAATGGAAGTCGTATACTGGCCAGGCGCAAAGAATCCTGCTGATTTTCTTTCTCGACACCCTGCCCCCAGAGAATACCAAGAAGAAGGACCGGAAGTCAAAGCACTTGAAGCCCATCTGAACATGATCTCGACACTCACATGCGCCAATGCTCTGACACTAACAAACAGCACGTTGGCAGTGGAAGGAGACCCATTTATCAACAGAGTGTGCAGCGCTGTCCTAAAAGGCAACTGGCACCAGTTCCTACTGACGGCCAGGGCCTGAAAGGGAGAGCCTCATCAAAATGTGGAAAATCGGAATGAGCTTAGCTTGACCCAAGAGGGAATCCCGCATCGTCATCCCTGCAGCCCTACAACACAACGCAACCCAACTGGCTCACAGGGGACACCAAGGAATTGAAAAGATGAAGGCCAGGATGCGGGAGAAAATCTGGTTCCCAGGGTTAGAAGCCCGGGTGCAGGAGACCGTGAGAAGGTGCCTGGCGTGCCAGTCTACCAGTGCACCAGAGCGACCAGCACCAGTTCAAACAGAAGAGCACGGAAAGGCCAGTGGGAGAAGGTGAGCATCGACTTCGGGAGTTTTCCCGATGACCAAATGACCCTGGTCATGGTGGATTGGATTGCTACTCTAAATACCCAGTAGTGGAAGACGTCAGCTGCACCCCATTTTCCCAGGTTGCCTCAGTGATTGAGAAGACATTCGCAATGTTTGGGTGTCTGGAGAAACTCAAGAGTGACAATGGACCTCCATCCAAGTAGGAGAATTGTAAATGTAAATGTAAATGTTTTTGTACTTGTATAGCGCACAGCTACCCGCAGTGGGTTTCCCGGCGCTTGTACGAATACCGCAAGGGAACCCTTCCTGGCTTTCCCTGTGAAGTGTCCACTCCTGGGCACCCCCATGGTGCAGACCAGGCATCCCTCGCGTTGTGGGGGCCGTTGTGGAGACTAAGCAAGCTATTGCCCAGAGTTGCAGCGCAGGACCCATGATCAGAATAGGCACTGAGGCGAGAATATCCGGTCAGGGGAATTAATGAGCCCGAGACCCGCTCAGGCGGGAATCGAACCCTGGTCCCTGGTCAGAGCTCTGCATCGAGGTCTGCCTGCTCTAACCATTGAGCCACACTTCTCCACAATTCTGTGACTTCATGCAACACCACAGGGTACGACACCCTCGCATCACCCCTCAATGGCCACAGGCCAACGGCAAAATTGAAAGATTTATGCGAACCCTCTGCAAGGTCCTGCGCATTGCTGTGACCGAGAATGCCGACCCTGAACCTGAACCTACACCTACACCTACAGATGTTCCTCTGGGAATACAGTAGCACACATCACCACTCACCAAGTTCCGTTGGCCTTGATGTTTAATGACCCATGTTGATACACCATCCTTTTCTGCCCCGGGTGGACCCCGCCGCCCTATGGCAAGGATGATGCGCTCGAATGGAGGGAGAGACAAAACCTAGCCGCGAGTCACAGGGGAAAAGCCAGACCCATGACCTACAACCAGGAGATCACGTGATAATGAAGGACTGGAAACTAGGGGGGAAATTCTGAACTCCTTATGAGCCAGGCTACTGGACCGTAACTGACGTCAAGGGGTCTATGAACACCGTGGAGAAAGAAGGAGAGAGGGTGACCAGGAACATCTCATGGTTCAAAGAGGTAGTGGAGGCCCCTCCAGCCACAGGTGGAGAGAGTGACCACGTAACAGAGGAAGCCGAGAGAGGGGCTCGGACATGGATCATGTGCGCACTTCACAGAGTACCCGCCCTCAGGTGCTGAAGGAAACCAACCAAGAGACAGGAACAACACTCCCAAGCCCAGGGAGGCAACCCAAAACACCCACAACACCAGAGGCTCCACCCCCGGGGTAGAGTCGTCATCCCAGGTACAGACTTAGAGAAAACCCTGTCCCGAGCTCTCGCCTAAAAGACTTTGCATGCCGATTGGAAGGTCCAAGGCCAGTCCGCGAAGAAAAGGAATACAGACTGAGTTGAGATGGAATGTAATGAGTTAGCAGTGCAGTTAATCAATCCGGCGTATGACGGATGTGTCGCACCCACGCATTTATGCAGGGAAAACATGGGGGCATGGAGGGACGAGGCCAGTCGCCACCCAACCATTATACTGAGTGTCCGTGTCCTTTATTACATTATGCCCCTGTGTACTTAGCCCGAGGTATCTTGCTTTTGCCGCACCTTACACTAAGCACAGAGCCACGCCTCCCTCTCTATCTCCTACCCAGCCCGGAGGTCCTTCCACTACTGGCAACACAATAATGGACTCGATGCCCCGTCCACTCACCAGACCCTGTTCGCTCCTCCCTCACAAGATAAAAATATATATATTTTTTAAAGTTGGTAATAAAACTGCATAACTCACCTAAACAAAACATAGCATAACGTAAACGAACGCGGTTGTCTTTTTTTTTACTTTCTATTCCCATGAAAATGTCTTTAAAGTCACTATAATAAGGGAATCTCTGCAGTATCCAGTGTTGGTTGCCCCGGTGGAAATTTTTACTGTAGAAAAAGATTTGGCCTCTGTTAGCTATGTCGCAGCAGTCTCCAATGACAGTTTCGCACTGTCCTCTGCTGGCCAGATTTGGCATTGCAGACAATATTTCCAAAGTCCAAAATAAAGTATTTTCCATTTTAGTCACTCATGTCATACCGTATAATAGGAAACGGGAAGAAAGTTTAGCCCGGGTGGGAGTTCAGGTCTGAGATTACATTAATCTCCTTACTGCCGGGATTCTGTGCTCAGGTTCAGAAGCGGTAGGGCGCCGCACCGCGACGCGCGCCGGAATCCATTATAAATGCACTCCTATAACAAGCACCTCATTAAAAAAATAACGAAATGATTATCTCCTGAAAACAGCAGCGCGCGGAGAATGCCGGATATCATAATTTATGTTAGGGCTCGGGTCAGGGAAGCTGCATTTGGGCTGCCACTGCTGACTCTGCCACTTTTCAATTAGCATGTCATTAAAAGCAGTGCCAAGCCTCCTGCAGACATCTCTGCCTGGCAGAGAGTCGCGAGCGGGAGAGGGGCAGGGGGGAATCGGCTCATAGCAAATGGAAACGTCATTTTTGTCTGAACAGCCACTGACTAAATTGGTAATGACAGCTTTGTAAACCACCCTGTGAAAGGTTTTGGTCTTCAACTGTGTGCTTTTTACAAGCAGGCTCGTTCCTGCGAGTCCGCGTGACAGACGGCGGCGCGTCATCACAGCCCCTCCCCCCTCCCCCCCCCCCCCCCCAAGCCTTCCGCTGGTGAACACCCTTCGAGGGACCAGCTCTGAGATGCCGGGAGTCAGAGGCTGTCTGGAGTTTAACACAGCTCTGCACAATCACACTCAGCCTCTTCTAGTCAAAAAGATGCACATGGCGGTCCAAATATATTAACGGCAAAATCAGAGAGCAAATGATTTTACGGTGTATCATGTAAATGAAAACCACATACATTTTATGTCATACACAGTTACAAAGGAAAGGGAATATTTCATTACTATGGTTGCAGGGTTCAGAAAGGATATCTAGGGCCATATTATCAAGAAAGCATTATCGCCACTTTTATCGGCAGGAAACTGCGATAATGGGCTTGATAATATGGCCTTGTGAATTCCCATAGAAGCTAGGTTCTGGTGTTAACCAGGGCTTCTATGGGAATTCACAAGGCCATATTATCAAGCCCATTATCGCTGCTTTAGCGGCAGTTTCCTGCCGATAAAAACGGCGATAATGTATCGCCCTTTCTTGATAATATGGCCCCTGGATATTCTGAAATGCCCAGTAGCTACAACACAATGACTCAGTACTTGGCATTGTAGGTGGCAGCCATTTTCTCGAATTAGTCACCCATTTGAGGCTTTTATATACAGGTAGAAGCCATTTATATTAAATTGTACAACAGGACAGTTAGAAAGGCTTCACTCTATTACAAAAAATCTGGCAGAATTTCATCACTTTAGGATCTTAAACAGCTAAGACAAAATAATATTGACAAATGCTTTTTCAGCAACAAGACTTACTAAATGTTATGATTTATGGGATCATTTAGGGTTTGCAGAAGTGGGGCATCCACTAAAAGTGTCAGATGCCACACACAGCAAAGTTACGCTCCTCTCTCACCACTAAGGGTCTGATTACGAGTTTGATGGTGCGGGAGCGGCACCACCGAGCCGGCAGCCTGCTCCCACACCGCCAAACGTGTGTGCGCACCACCCGTCAGATTATGACTTTTTGTCAATGTTGGGCAGTTCATTGGCTGTCCAATAGCGGTGCCTATAAAATAGGCATCACTATGGGAACGTCAAAGACAGTACATGCACCGCATGGACTGGTGCAGTCCATGCCGTGCAGGTACTGGGGTGCATGTACAAGGGGCACAACACGCGCCCCCCTGCATGCACCCCATTGCCCTGAGGAACAAGGGGGCCCTGTAAGGTTCCCTTTGTTTCCTCTCCGCCACGGTTTTCATAAGAGTAGGAACTGGAATGAAAACCATGGCAGAGAGGAAACTCATAATATGCCTGGCAGGCGATCCCAGAAAGCATAATCCGGCACCAATGCCCCCTGTGCCACTGCCAGTGATATCTGATCCCTGGCAGTTGCGGCGGTGCGATGGCGGCCCAACCGCCCTAGTTCTAATAGGGCGGTCAGACTACCGGTGCAGCGGTGGCTGGACCGCCACTGCTGCGTGCCCACGAGTCTGGCGGTCCTCAGACCACTACATAATCAGGCCCTTAGAGTTGTGGGAACTGCAGGGTTACTGCTGTTGAAAACCGTTCATCTAACAACTCATCCACCACAGACCTGGAGAGTCGCAATGACTGTTACCTGACCCTGTCTGGGGCTGGGCTGTCATCACTGGATTTCCCTGCACCTGGCCACCAAGCGAGACATGGCGGTTCCCAGCAGGGAAATCAATCAATGGTACCCACAAGTCGGGAGAAAACTCCCTGTGCAGCACAGTTACTGATTTTTTTGTTTCCCTCAAATAATCTGACCGTTTGGGAACTAGCAGGGACCACTCATTTTGGTGGATGGTAGAGCAATGGAAAGGTTGGGATGAGGGCTTTCACCGATCTGGCCGCCTGGTGGGCCACACAGCATCCTCCAAATTACCCCTTAGTATATTCCTTGTAAAATGCATAATATCAAACACTTGCTTGGCATTATAGGCTCCCTGTTACCCTTTTGGAAACGTAAGGTAAATAATGTGATGGGTCGATATCTTTGACATTAATCTTCATTTCTTTTTCTAGTTTAAGTAATGCAGTTTTGAACAAATGCAAGGTAACTAATTATTTCCTATGACAGGGTGATATTTCTCATATAAAGTTTCCTCTAATGAAACATTTAAAACATTTCAGCACAGGCAATGTACTGATTGCATTGTTTAACAACGATATCTGCATCTATCTAGCCTCAAAGTGGTGGGGAAAATATTTTTAAAGTTAACTTGCAAGAAAATGGCATTTTCAGTGACAAACAATCCTGATAAAATATTACTAGATTTATGAGAAAAATAATGTGTGAGTGTAGATGTGGAAAAAAAGCAATCTCTTTGGCCTACATGGAGGTCTATATTTGGGATCTAACCTGCAGACCATTAATAAACCAAAGGAAGGACAAAACCAAACGCACCACTATTAAAAAAAGAAACTAGTTATTGCGAACGCACATAAGTACTGGGTAAAGATATACATGTATTTAAACGTAACCTTGCTACATGCCATCAAATATGTACATTACAATGTCACCTGCAACTAAAGTTAATACCAGATAAGAAATTGTTGTAAGAAGAAATTGGTGGACTATCAGCTCCACACCTTCTGAATTCTAGAAATGCCAATAGTAGATAAATCAAGGGCCAATAATGACTGACCCAACAAGAAGAAGGCCGGAACTATCAATGAAACGTCTCTTCAGTAACCTCTTAGTTAGCCCAAGGATAGAGAGAATGTGACCCAACAGCTAGAGTGGTCGAACTCAGAGCTAGGGAGTCACTTTCGAGTTTCAGCAGGGACTCTCAACATTGTGTGATTCTGGGCAAATCACGTAATCTTCCTGTGCCTAACAAAAATGAATGTGTCCGTCTGGAACGCAACTGGTAATCATGTAAAGTGCTCTGATACCTTTGGGTCTAGTTCGCCCTATATAAAACTCCCCGAAAAAATACAGAAGTAAAAGTGAAAGCACAGTTAATACATACTCATTTATCTCGAAATAAACCATTTGGAGGGATAAAGATAAAATCACCCAAGTTAATGGTTTAATGTGCTATCTCGACTATGGGATGGTAAAACGACAGTAACTATATTCTCAACTCATATAGCTACATATTACTTGTTTAAGCAACCTCAGTAATCTTATTCAGGAATTCATATAAATATAAGAAATGTTTTTGTATTATTATCTAGCTGTGATCTAACTATAGTCCACCAACACCACCAATCTTCTGCAGAGTCCATCTCATTCTCAATAGCATATAAAAAATCAACCGTGGCATACCAACAGAAGGGATTCCAATGCTATCAACTTAATTGGACCAGTGGCAATTATTAAATTGGAAATTATGGGCCAAACAAACACCATAGAAAAGCATATGCTGGTCAGAGTTTCATGCATTTTCGAGTACATTTGTGCGTCAAGTATCAACTCAACATAATCTACGTCTTGAGTGAATGATAAAGAAATCACCTGGTTGCCCAATGTCTGTCAAACTTTTTTGACAAGCTTTCTTTTAAGAGTGTGTGTTTGAGAGGGTGTGGTTAGATGGCTTTTCAAGCCCCAATGAATACTTTTTGTCATTTTAGGCATAGGTTCATTCATCCCCCTTCTCCCTAGGCTTGACAGTTGATGGAAATGTAATGTTTTGCTTTTCATAAAAACTTGATTTTTAACTTAGACAGAATGGGACCAATTCACAAAAGCATTTAGGAGTATGAGAAGTAGTTCTACCAGGAGTACTCTTTCAGATACGCTTATATGCCTTTGTAAATCAGCACCAAAATGACCAACTCCCTTTTAGCAAAAGTGTAATGAGCACACAGTCCTTTCTATTTTTGATGATTGTATACAAATATTCAAATTTGAATCACATTAGAGATTTTTTTGTCACAAAGTTATGAAAGAGTACTTAAAAGATTACTACAGGAATATTACTTTATGTTCTCCAAAGTGCCATTGTGATTTAGCCTCAATTAATTTTGCAAGGCTTTCTTTTAAGGATATGCTGAACAAGGCTAATGTGAATTACTTATTCTCTGTATCACAAAATTCTGTGGGGTCTCGAAAGGGTAGAGAGGTCCTCACTGAGGAGGTGGAAAGTGTTATATCCTCGCTATGTATAACGAATAGATATCTCTCCTGATACCAAAGAGGTCCCTAGTAACACGAAAGACAAGGGGAAGAAGCAACAAAAGATAAATGATGAAGGAGGGGGTGTTTTAAGTGAAGAAAAACGTCTGACAAAGGCTATACCTCGCTGATTAAATAATCCCCCTTGGTTGAAGTGTGGGAAGGGAGGGAGGGAGACCCTTTTGTTATTATAGCCCTCACTCACTCCAATAGTGGCATGCTTCATCATCAGGCTCACCAGACTCCTAAAGTTCAGGGTGGGATCAACCGTGTTTCAGGGAACACTTATTAAGATATTTTGTTTAGGGGCGTTACGTTAAGATAAAATTCCTCTCCCGCTCCTAAAGTATCCTTTATTAATGAAGAGGGAGGGAAGGTTATAAACCGCCTATGGTGGGGTGGGAGGAAATGACGGTCCTATGACCCTAACTGAATTATTGCCTTTAGGCCTACCGTTGAGCACCACGTCAGTGCTCTGGGGGAGGACTGCCAAACACGTCCACACACCACCCACCACATTAGTAGTTTAATCCTGGTCTGGTGGGCGGTGCAATGGCAGTCCCATGGCGGTGCCTTTCTAAAGCTCATAGGATAACCTTAGAAAGGCACTGCTGTGGGATCACTGCAGCACTTTCCTGCAAGGGAAGGAATGCACACCATGCATTCCTTCCTGAGCAGGAACTGGGGCTACAAAAATATAGCCCCTGCATGCATCCTCGGGCACAGAGACGACAGGGGGGCCCACAGGGCCCCCTGAGTTGCCTCTCCACCACCCTTACCATGGTGGGCTTGCTGCATTGAATGGATGGTAGGGAGGCAATCTGTAATATCCTCGGCTGTTCTGCTGAGGCCCGCCAACATATTGCAGTCTCTGACCACTGCCCCACCACTGCGGGATCACAGATTCCCGGTGGTTGCAGCGGGCCTGTATTGGTCCTACCGACACACTTGTAATGCGGAGGGTGGTGCCGCAGGGTGGCAGTGCTCATACCGCCACCATGACTATGCCGGTCCTATGGACCACTGTAGCTATAATCAGGCCCTTAGGCTCTAACGTGAAAGTGGCAATACAAGAAACGGTGCTACATTGGGACAACTGGATTGAACGAACGATTGTATAGCCTAAGAAGGTTATAAATAGCTGTGCAACTGTTTTCATTTGTAATCTAAAACCAAAATATTCATTGCCTAAAAATGACATTCAGAACTATCACCATCTGAAGCAAGCTATGCACAATGCAAGAAGATCTGGCCTTAATGCCAGAGTTCCCGACTTAAAAACTGGGGAACGAGGTTTGAGGCTGGTCGTCAACATCATGTGATTCAGAGTAAATCACTTAATCTCCCCATGCCCAAAGAAAAGCAAATCTCACCTTGTGTAATGACAACTTTTATTCATGTGACAGGCTCCAATGTGCTGGGGCTAAATTTGTGCTATGTAAAAATCTTTACATAAATAAATTAATGACATGTGGGATTTTCACCTGAAAACTGCGTCTGGTTTTTATTCTATTGACCGTATTCCTACCTTGTCTGCCTCAATGTATCAGCCATTGATAATCTAAAAGACCCTATTTGAGGACAGCATTGCAGCGTTTAACAAACAAAAAGCTGACTAGAGTTAAAGAGTTGAATTAAATTGGCTCTGATCATGAGTAATCAAGTTATGTGTCTAGGGTTCTCAACATATGTGGTAGATTACAGAGAGTCCTGAAACAGTAAAATCTTACTGTAATTGTCAACGGGGTAATCGCCCACCTCGGCGGGGTTGCCAATTCGGACGGCCCAAAGTTGGCAGGCAGCAGGGTACCGGCGATAATGTTCGCCGACGACACCCTGTTGCTCTCAAAATCCCCAATGGGGATACAGCGCGTCCTAAATGGCTTTGTGGAATTCTGTGGGGAACATGGCCTAGAAGTTAACACCTTAAAGACCAAATTTATGGTCTTTAATGCCCCACAAAGGCTACGAACCGCCCCTACCATCGGCCAGACAAGACTAGAAAGGGTGCGTACTTTTGAGTATCTTAGGCTCCTACTAAAAGAGAATATGACCTGGTGCACACACCAACAGAAAGCACTACTTAAACTGGCCCAGTACTCGGGAGGGGTCATGAGGCTCATGGGAAAAACCAGGTCATCTATTAAACCTGTCGGCCCACCACTCCAGATTTACAAGGCACAGGCAAGGGGGGCCGCCATGTATGGCTGTGAGCTGTGGGGGCACGTATCTTCTCCAGAATTGATGAAAGAGGAGAATAAGTTCATAAGGAAGGTGGTACGACTTCCACCTAGCACGCCTCTTGTCCCACTGAGGTTAGATCTAGGGCTGCGACCTCTAAGTGAAGAACTGGCATTGCGTCCCCTCGTTTACTGGCGTAGGCTGTGGGCAGTTCCAGAACTGAGCAGTTACAGGCAGGGTCTGCAGGAAGTTTTAGCCATGCCTAATGCTGGGAAAATTAAGTGGCTTAAATTTATTAGAACCGAGTTGGAGGGACTGGGCCTATCGACACTCTGGTCTGATCCTCTATCTGCATGTCCACTAATTTCCAAAAAGAGACTGGCAAAGGTATACCACGACAGTAAATTAGCGGCACTCTGTCGTCAGGAAACTCTGGGCACACATACGGAGTTATTTTTATCTATTAAGGACAGCTACAGATTTGAACCAGCCTTGGATAAAATATATCCTCCACTTCTCAGGAAATTATATTTACAATGGAGGTACGGGACTCTTCCTATCAGAGCTCTAACTAGCAAGTGGAGTAAATCACCATCTAGCCTATGCCCGGCTTGCGGAGTAGTCAATGAATCAGAACTCCACATAGTCTTTTTTTGTCCAGCTTACCACGCTTCCCGTAAGAAATGGATCATCCCCATATGTAGGAGCCTGGGGTTCGCGGAGTGTCTGGCCGCGTTTAGAGTTCTCAAATCAGATCTGACTGATCACATTGTCTTTGCTGTTGCTAAGTATTTAGGAGCAATGTGGTACTTGAGAAGTCAATACCTTAAGGCTGGTCACTGATTATTGATTGACTGTAGAACAAAACCAGAAACTCTGTACAAAGGAAATTTTAAGTACCCGGATGGATTGTGATTTTATTATTCTATTGTTTTAATACTTTTGAAATGAACTATGTATATCTTTTATGGTGATATAATTACCGAAATAAAGATTTATGATGATGATGTAAATGTATTGGCCACTGATAAAATCGAGAAATTGGGTTTCAATGTTTGGCTCATTTGTTTGCAAGGTAAGTAATGGTATTAGACTAGTGAAGAGAGGAAGCAGAGCAAATACATTTTTAACATCATTACAGTAACACTGTACCCCAAATACAAATTTTTCATGGTAGTACCAGGTAGTAGGTTTTGAAAACCTCTTACTTTGATGCTGGAAGTCTGACACAAACCCACAAACTGAAATATGGATCTTTGGACTGCGTAAGTGGATCTACTGGAAATCGCATCGTATATATCAAAGATCATGGTGATCTATTTTACAGCATCTGGAACAATTTCCTATACATTGAGTATTACCTATGAAATTGCACATTCTGTTAACTGTGAACGGGGTTCGCTCTGAATATTACGACCCTAGTCCCATGTGAGTCATAAGACTATTGAGTGTAGGTCCTGTTTTCAGTACTTTCCCATGAATTTCAGAAAGGACTTTTAATTTATTAACATAGTATTTCTTTCTGATTCTGTTCTTTAGAAATGTAAACAATTTCAATAGTGTGAAAGTTGTTTGCATCATCTGAGATTCCAATAAAAAAGGGAAAGATTCTCCTTTGCTGTATAGAACTAGCACTAAGCATTTCAGGATAAAATATTTCAGTTCAGCTCCCAAAACCTTGGTCATGTTTGTTTCTATCATGACAGTCGAAGTTTAAAGATGCAAACTTGCTAGTAGCCATTTGCTTGGTTAGAGATTCCTTGAAGTACATTCCAACGCTTGAGTAATCCAACTGAGAAAAAAAAAATATTTGTGATGTGTGTGAAAATGTTAGACATTTCTTCCATAAGCTGTGATTTGATGTAAAATGTCAAAGCTATAAAAACAGATAAATGTTTCAAAAAGAAAGATGACCAATTATTTATATGTAAAGATGAATTATTCATAAAGATGAATTATTTATATGTTGGTTTTATAATGAATAGAAGTTTCTAATTTATTATTGTTATTTCATTTTATAACAACGTGAATCGCAAAATAACAAGTGTGTGAGTTTTCATGGTTTAGTCAAATTATAAAGTGTGTTCTATTGTTGTGGATCGTCTGTATTTTATACAAACATTCATGTAGGTGCTGTACATTCTTCAAGTATGGATAAACTTAATAGACAAGATATATTTAGAATTCAAAGCTGAAAACCAATTTAGTCCTCATTTATCTGAAGAAAACACAACAGGGACATCAGAACTGCAATTTCATTTGAACAGGTATGTATTCTTATTCTAAAAAGTACGGTTAGCACCAACATTACAATGCTTGCATTTACTTGTAAAAGTAGTGTATGCAAGACCTTGCAAATACATCCCCGTTAGGGCACTCCAAGTTCGCAAAGAAAATTTTGCTTCACGTTGTATCGGAAAAGTTTTTATTTGGATTTAAACATTCGATATTGAAGTCATATCAATGTAATTCATTCCATTATGTAGACACATGAACTGTTCTCCAATGCATTTCGGGCCGGAGGCCCTTTGTCAAGGAGCGCTGTGGAGGGAGACAGAAAACGCTGCAGTGAGACTTTTAAAAGTCGGGTGAAAAGGCGGGATTTTTAAACGTGTCTAAGTGGGGGTTGGAAAAATAATCAATCGACGTGTCTAGAGGATGTGTGCATGGGGGCGTGAGGGGAGCATTTAATCGCCGAAGAGTGAGCTGAAGCGAAGGATCAAACTGGGTTACTTACTTAGTTCTTGCGCGTAGCAGAGTTCAACACGGCTGTGAAGTCTGTGTGAATGGCGTTCATGCCGGTAGGCTTATGAACCCACGTGATTAGAACTGGGCGGGTGCACGCGCGGGGTGATGAAAATAAACAACGGTGCTTAAGCTTAAAGCCTGGAGTGGCGGCCATCTATGAAAGTGATAAGTGATGAAATAATAGGTGAAATAATAGGTGAGCGATCAAGGAGCAATATACAAAATACAAAATACAATGCATTATGTTTTAAAGGTAACAACTGTATTCTATGCGGTCATTGAGACCGAACGGCTTCTGAGTTTGTAACAAATAAATCCACTCTAATTCACGTTTTAACAATTGTTTGTTGTTGTCAACTCCTTCTCTCTTGATGACAATTTCCAGAACGATGAATTTGAGTTGTGCGATGGTGTGACGTGATTCTGCAAAGTGCATGGCAATGTTCGATTTTTCCTGTTTTAATCGAATGTTCGATTTGTGTTCATTTAATCGGGTTTTGATTTTGCGTTCCGTTTTCCCTACATAGAGTTTCCCGCAGGGACATTTCAAGGCATATATCAGATTCGTCGAATCGCATGTTGCATCAACCTGTAATTTAATGGAGTGCCCCTTCATTGGATGTTGGATTGTACTGCCCTTAATGATACAATTGCAATGACTGCAGTTTAAACAGGGTTGAGTTCCTCGATGTGGTCTACTGGTGTCGGTGGGAGTGGGTTTTGACAAGATTTCTTTCACATTCTTACTCCTGGTATAAGCAAACAAGGGTGGCTGGTCAAATATGCCCTGAAAATCAGGTTCGGCTTGTAAAATGGGCCAGTGTTTTAAAATGATTCTCTTGTAGATTGGACTTGCTGTGGAGAATTTAGAAACCAGTACCATCTGTGATTTGTTGTCCTTCTCAACCTTTTTTAAGCAGTCTTGTCTGGACATCTTCAAGACGCGGTTGTATGCGTCATCCAGTACATTGTCAGGGTAACCTCGATTGGTGAATCGTTCACGCATTTCTTTGAGACGTGAGGTGAGTATATGTTCGTCAGATACGATCCGTTTTACACGCTCCTTGACAAAGGGCCTCCGGCCCGAAATGCATTGGAGAACAGTTCATGTGTCTACATAATGGAATGAATTACATTGATATGACTTCAATATCGAATGTTTAAATCCAAATAAAAACTTTTCCGATACAACGTGAAGCAAAATTTTCTTTGCGAACTTGGAGTGCCCTAACGGGGATGTATTTGCAAGGTCTTGCATACACTACTTTTTCATGTTTCAAAGTGTCTGACGGAAGACACCACCCGTAGGAGCACCCGTTAACTTTGACTATACCACTGATTAACTAGCAGTGCACCACCGAGTTCCTTTTCTCGTGTCAAGTTATTATTCCGCCGACGGTGGTCAGCACGCCAATCAACCCACAATGCAGTTTGAAGAAATCAGCAAAAGTACCGATGCTAGAGCTCACACTCTAGCATACGATGACACTGAAAAACAACGTATATATTCGCTGATCGAGGAAGACACAAGTTTCACCACTACCCGCCGCAACAAGGAGCAATGCATTAAACAATTACTTTACTTATCTAAGCGCCACATTAATCAAAAGCTCCACGCGAGCACGTTGTTGAAGTACCATCGAGCACTCAGGATCCCTCGTGGGCTACGGATAGCCTTAAAGCCTTCTCTGTGCAAAAACTCAAAAACCTTTTTGACTAAATGGAATGGGATACTCAATAAATGCAGTTTAGACCTGATACTTTTAATAGTTGAGGAATTAGCTGGAATCCTTAAGGAACTAGAAATGGAAATCAAGGAGATTGATCAGGAACTAAATAACATGATGACCCCTGAAGAATTAACTTCCACCCTTCAAGATATCAAGAACACCTTAGATAAACATCAAAACGAAATAAATGAACGTAAAGTGAGGAAATTTCGAAGGGACACGCTTGATTACAAGCTGGATGAAGTGTACTCGTGGGCAGACGTGTACGCCCAGAGACGCCGCAATAAACCACCTAACACCCAAACAGACACGTCATCGTCAGATACGGATTCCAACTATAGAACATCCCGCCAACCAACAACATCGAGAACTAAAACAAGTAGTGATCAAGCTAGCACTTCGACTACCCATCACGAACAAACCCCTACACCTCATTTTTTAGATATAAGTCCGGATCAACTCGACGACTCAGGAGGAGCCAAAACAAAAGAAAAGGAAAGAGAAAAGAGCCCTCCAGCAACTCGGAGCACGGCCACCAAGACCGTGAAACCAAGAAAGAACACTTAGTTATTAACATATCAGATGTGACCATTCCTGATTACCAAATGTCTCTGCTTGAGAAAGGCACTTTATTCATCCCTACTACAGCTACCAACTTGCTCGAACTAGAAGTGAGTACATTCAAACTCACCAGAAAAATCAAACTTCGTCACTTTTTTGACAACATTTTGCCAACAAAAACCATCGATAAAGTTGATGAACTTCGTGGCCTCCGCCCCCCTAGTTCTTACCAGGCACCACAAAGTCATAAGAGCATCGATCTCTTCGAGACGCTCGTACATAAAGATGTCCAAAAAATCAACTTTAGAAAGTCGGCTAAACAACAAAACTTATCAAAGAAGGACAGAGACACTTTGAAATCCCTGGCAAACAATACTAAGATTCGATGTGTAAAGGCCGACAAAGGAGGAGCTCTCGTGATACTCAACTCCACCATGTACACTCAGAAGCTGAACGAACATATACAAGACTCATCCATTTACATGGAACTCGACTATAATCCCACCAATGAATTTCAAAGTATTTTAAAAGACATTGTCATCACTGCTTACACAGCAGGCACAATAGAAGATCGCACAAAAAAGTACTTACTGCAGGATTACCCGAGAAGCCCTACCATCCACATATGTCCCAAAATACACAAGAACCTCAATGACCCTCCTTTCAGGCCGATCGTGTCCACAAAAGGATCCATACACGAAACGACTGGGAAACTGATTGATAAGTATCTACAACCGTTTGTCACCAATACCACCAGTTACATCAGGGACACTGCTGACTTCTTAAACAAACTAGCTGCTACACCTACCAACAAGCATAAATCTTACATCTTATGTACTGCCGATGTGAGTTCCCTCTACACCTCTATACCACACCTGGGAGGCATTGAAGCTTTCGAACATGCTCTACTCAACAGCAACATCAACACGTCCATGCAATCATTTCTATTAGAGTTAATGATTTTTACGCTTTACCACAGCTACTTTCAAGCCAATGACAAATGGTATCTGCAGCTATCCGGGATGGCGATGGGAAACTGCGCTGCTCCCACGTATGCCAATATTTACATGGAGAACTTTGAAAGACAACATATATACACCAATGAACTATTTCAAAAACATTCTAGAATGTATGCGCGCTACATAGACGATTTGTTTATAATGTGGTCAGACACAAAAGAGACTTTGAATCAAGTGCTTACTGAGATCAACACTAAAGATTCACGCATCCAGCTGACATGGCTCATCAGTGATACATCTATCCCCTTTTTAGATGTAAACATCACCAGCACCCCTGAAGGGTTCATCACTGACCTATATAGAAAATCCACCGACCGCAATAATACCCTGCACTATTCCAGCTTTCATCAAGGTGCTCTTAAGAAACACTTACCATTTTCCCAAATGGTACGTGTAAAACGGATCGTATCTGACGAACATATACTCACCTCACGTCTCAAAGAAATGCGTGAACGATTCACCAATCGAGGTTACCCTGACAATGTACTGGATGACGCATACAACCGCGTCTTGAAGATGTCCAGACAAGACTGCTTAAAAAAGGTTGAGAAGGACAACAAATCACAGATGGTACTGGTTTCTAAATTCTCCACAGCAAGTCCAATCTACAAGAGAATCATTTTAAAACACTGGCCCATTTTACAAGCCGAACCTGATTTTCAGGGCATATTTGACCAGCCACCCTTGTTTGCTTATACCAGGAGTAAGAATGTGAAAGAAATCTTGTCAAAACCCACTCCCACCGACACCAGTAGACCACATCGAGGAACTCAACCCTGTTTAAACTGCAGTCATTGCAATTGTATCATTAAGGGCAGTACAATCCAACATCCAATGAAGGGGCACTCCATTAAATTACAGGTTGATGCAACATGCGATTCGACGAATCTGATATATGCCTTGAAATGTCCCTGCGGGAAACTCTATGTAGGGAAAACGGAACGCAAAATCAAAACCCGATTAAATGAACACAAATCGAACATTCGATTAAAACAGGAAAAATCGAACATTGCCATGCACTTTGCAGAATCACGTCACACCATCGCACAACTCAAATTCATCGTTCTGGAAATTGTCATCAAGAGAGAAGGAGTTGACAACAACAAACAATTGTTAAAACGTGAATTAGAGTGGATTTATTTGTTACAAACTCAGAAGCCGTTCGGTCTCAATGACCGCATAGAATACAGTTGTTACCTTTAAAACATAATGCATTGTATTTTGTATTTTGTATATTGCTCCTTGATCGCTCACCTATTATTTCACCTATTATTTCATCACTTATCACTTTCATAGATGGCCGCCACTCCAGGCTTTAAGCTTAAGCACCGTTGTTTATTTTCATCACCCCGCGCGTGCACCCGCCCAGTTCTAATCACGTGGGTTCATAAGCCTACCGGCATGAACGCCATTCACACAGACTTCACAGCCGTGTTGAACTCTGCTACGCGCAAGAACTAAGTAAGTAACCCAGTTTGATCCTTCGCTTCAGCTCACTCTTCGGCGATTAAATGCTCCCCTCACGCCCCCATGCACACATCCTCTAGACACGTCGATTGATTATTTTTCCAACCCCCACTTAGACACGTTTAAAAATCCCGCCTTTTCACCCGACTTTTAAAAGTCTCACTGCAGCGTTTTCTGTCTCCCTCCACAGCGCTCCTTGACAAAGGGCCTCCGGCCCGAAATGCATTGGAGAACAGTTCATGTGTCTACATAATGGAATGAATTACATTGATATGACTTCAATATCGAATGTTTAAATCCAAATAAAAACTTTTCCGATACAACGTGAAGCAAAATTTTCTTTGCGAACTTGGAGTGCCCTAACGGGGATGTATTTGCAAGGTCTTGCATACACTACTTTTTCATGTTTCAAAGTGTCTGACGGAAGACACCACCCGTAGGAGCACCCGTTAACTTTGACTATACCACTGATTAACTAGCAGTGCACCACCGAGTTCCTTTTCTCGTGCATTTACTTGTAAACAGCATGTTTAAGTCAGTGCCACCATGAGAATTCCTATTTGATGAAACATGTTTCACGATACCCAGTATTCAACAAAAGTGTTTCCTAATTACAGTAGAGACAGGGATTTGTTGTTGTTGTGGTAATTATTGTATTCATTTCTCAGAGACAGTGCGAAACAGAAAGCATGTGATGCATACATACATGAGGCCTACTATAACACACGATATACAGTGCTTCCTTGTACAAAGGAGAATATAGATAAACAGAGTCTGATTTAAGCTTGTCGGTGGGCAGAAGGCGATGAGATACAACAGCAAGGGCAACATTGAATTTTGCAAAATTGAGCATATAAAACAGTAATGTATAGCCGTAAAACTGTGGACGTTGCAGAGGTTTATAGTAGGCATACCCCATCTAAATTATGAAGAGGAAGAGAAAAGCAGGGGAGAGCTAGAAAGTGTGGACGAGGGCATCATGTGGGTGAGAGACAGTAAGAGAAGGGAGGCAGCCTATGGTGGAGGGTGGACCAAGAGGGTGTCAGTTGATGGCCATATAACTATCAAGTGTGTGCCAAATGGATTGAACCGCAACAAGGTTCTCCATAGAGGTGGGTAAACATTTATGTGTGCTTCTAAAATACGCGACGCATGCCCACCATGTATGATATGATATGTTATTTAATGTCTTCCAGTTCAAGAAAGTGATTTTAATGGCAACTGTTAACAGAATATCTAGTAGGGCTAAGTCTTTGTCAGGTAAGTCTAACAGTAGAAGCATGGGGTCCTCACAGTATAAGGGGTAGGGACAGCGAGAATTCCACATTGAAGATTGTTTATTAATATCAACCCAGTATGAGGAAAACCATTTGCATGAAATGAACATATGTTCAAAATCTCCAGGGGCTTCATCACAGGACCAACATGAGCCAGTGTTAATCTGTTTTAGTTAGGTATATTCTGGACAGTCTCCAATATAAGAAGTGTGCTGGAAAAAATCTTGTCTGGGACATTGACAGGATGAATTTATTCTTAAGGAGATTGGTGGAGATTTTGGGTCCGGCACAGTCCGGTAGGGTCGGCAGGGGGTCGAGGCGCGTGTGCAAAGTTTGGAAGTGTTTGAAACAACATTTCTGAATGGGTGGAATTGAGGTGGACTGTGAGCTGTGTATCATTTTGTAAAATTTTGAATCCAAGTGACCAGCTTTACTGCCTTGTTGGATACATTGGAACCGAGTTAAGGGTTGGAGAGGGCCCAATTTGGAGAGTTTAGATTTGATTTTCAGAAAATCATAAAAATCCAGGTTGGGGAAGGAGTATTTCTCCTGTATCAAAGGAAAAGTAAGGGGCTATCATCAGCAAATAGATCGAACACCAGGTTGATGCCTTTTTTTGCCCATATGGGGCTTATCGTAGCTGCACTTACCAAAGCTGTTTTTGTATTATTCCACAGTGATAGGGCCACATATTTGGTGAGATTAGAGGCTAAATACTTATCTTTTTTTATTTATTTATTTGAATTTTATATAGCACTGGCTAGACCCAGAGGTATCAGAGCACTTTACACGAGGTTTCACATTGTTACGAAGTTACATCAGTTACAAATTACATCTGTTGTTGGAGAGCATTTAAAGACCATAGAAGACAAGAAAAAGGAGTGTAGAAGGGTAAGGTAAAAGGGAAGGAGGGAGATAAAGCGGAGAGACAAAGAGAAGTCAGACCAAAGTCCGGCTGGGTAGGTGACGGCCGTATCTAGCAGTTGCAGAGCACAGATTGAGTGGAGTAAAATATGACTAGACTGGGGCAGAGTTATATTAGACATTGTGAGAGTTGCCAGTAATGAGTAAGGCGAAATGAGATGCAGTTCGAGCATTTGCCATGGGACTAATATAGAGGAATCGGTGTCTAACCAATGGGCGCTGTGTGCAGCAAAAACAGAAAATGCAGTCTGATAGTTATATCAGTTAGGAAGGCCACACCTTCCTTTCACATATGGCAGTTTACGATTTTTAAGGCCTAATCTGGGTTTCTTTTTCGACCTTAGAAATTCGGAGGCCAGTCTATCTACCAATGCTAAAGAAGGTAGGAGAGAGGAGACGTATCGGGCGCATATTAGATGGAACGTTCACTAGCAGTGTAATCATCATTTTCAAGGTCACTCTACCCCACCACTAGATGTATTTGGGGGACCATGAGGTTAGTAGGTCTTTAATTTTGTTTATCATTTTTTATTATGACTGGTTGATTCTGATAACTTGTTAAAAACAGATATCTAGATATTTAATACTTTTTGGTTGCCTTGGAAAACCCAAGTCCCTGATGCAGGAGGGATAGCAATGAACGTTGAGTATCAATACTTCTATCTTCTCCCTATTCAAAGTGTGGCCAGAATATCCTGAGAAGGTCTGTATTATAGAGCTAATAGCTGGGATATCGCACATCTGGAGTTTTTGAGAAAATAAGTATATTGTCTGCATAGGCAGCCATTTTGAAAGTAAGGGAACCAAAATTGGCAACTTCAATATCTGAAATATTAGTAATCATGATCAATATCGCTAATCGAAATAGAAGGAAAGAGCTTGGGCAACCCTGGTGAGTACCTTGGTGCACAAAGAAAGGGGAAGAGATAGTGCAATTGATTCTGCTTAGAGTGGGTTTGGCATGTAATGACATAACCATAGACGAGAAAAGGTCACAGGGGTTGTATATGTTTAGTGCAGCTTCTAGGTAGGGCCAATAGACTTTGTCGAACGCCTTTTCCGCATCTAATGCATTGATGACTGTAGCTGGGTATTGGTGAAGGGAGGCTTTCTCAATTATGTGACTGAATAAGCGGGTGATTTCGCTCTCCAGCCTGCCCCTAACAAAACCCGAGTGGGAGGGATAAATCAATTTCGGTATAAGTAGCTCCAAATGTTTGTCCAAAATCTTCATAGATATCTTCGCCTCCATGTTTAATAACGAGATGAGCCTATTGTTCTTGGGATCTAAGCTATCCTTCCCCTCCTTAGGTAGGACCACCATGGTTGCTTCAGCTGCAGTGCTGGTGACTTTACCAGAGGTGGTAAATCACTTAAAAAGCGACTCCAGGGGCAGTAGAATTGTACCCGTAAAGGCTATGTAGAAATAGATGGGAAGGCCATCTGGGCCAGGGTCCATGCTACCCAGGATATGTTTAATTGTTCCTAATAGTTTGTTGGTATTAAATGTTTTTTAAGGGTCAGTTTATCAGCTTCCGAGACCCATTTCATGGAAATTGGTTGGAGGAAGTCAGCACAAGATTCTTTTGAGGCTGTGATATAATGAACATAAAATATTTTTGAAACTTTCAAGATCATAGATATAGTAGAACGTCGTTGGTCTCTAATTGCTGTTATAAATGAGATATTATCTTTTAATTTCAAGTACGCTGCTAGAGTATGTCCAGATTTATTTAGATAGAAGAGGAGTGTTTTGCTCTTCTGTGCTTGAATTATAAGGTATGCTCTTTTGCTAACAATGATGTTGTATTCATATTTGAGACATGTGATCTCTGTCAACAGAGTAGCGCCTTGAAATGTGTATAGAGAGATGTCTGGTCTTTGATTTTTTTTTCTCGTTAAGATAGAGAGTTCTTAATATCTTTGTTTTCTTAGACATCCAGCTGATACGGAACCCTCTAGTGGCACACTTTAGAGCATCCCATTAGACTTCCGGCAATGATGGAGGGTGTGGCTTCGCTGGTGAAGATGACAAATGCTAGCTACTAGAGCTCCGCCATCAAAGCCCCATCATCCGCCAATTTATCCTGCAAAGGATGCACCAGAGGACATAGCAGTAACACCCCAGAAGCGTGAAGTGCCCGAGGTCCAAAAGAAGCCATAAGAGAAGCTCTGATGCCACGGGAAACAAGAGAACCTGGCCTGCGGCGCACTGGATGAAACCTCGAGGAGGAGGTTTGCGGCCTAAAGCAACAACGTGAGACCGCAGCCTGAAATGGGACTCGGCCAGCCCACTTCATGACTACACGGCGCAGAAGCTGGTGGCACCTATGGACCGGCTCATGGCACAGCTAGTAGGTGGAGGCGGGCAGACATCAAACAAGTCTGATAACAAGGGATCGTTGCCTACCGCAGGCTGCTCATACAGAGGGGCACGCTGGGACGTTCCCCACACGTCTCGACAAATTCGGGAGGAGCAGAAGCTATTTTGGCAGACGGCGGAGACCAAAGACCTGGCTGGCTCCACACATAATAATGCATCAATGAGGCTGCAGGGCCAGAAAGATCCACTGGGTCGGACAGGAGGCAGCACATGGATTGCATGAGACAAGCAGTGACGCACTACCCGAGGGTGGATAGACCTAAAGCAACCACGACAGCCTGCTGGAAGTGCAGGCCGCGACAGAGTCCAGCAGAGACTTGCAGCCATGGCAAGTGACCGACCCCCCTCTAAAGACTCCTTATATGCAGACAACTGGCAGATGTGGTGTCATTGGAGGACGTAGTCCTGCACACGCTGGGGGAGACCCAGGTCTGAGTGAAGTAGCGCTGTAAATGCGCCCTGAAGCAGGGAAGCTACACCAGCCCAGAGACATGTAAAATAGCAACGGACATTACCAAAACAACAATGAATGGGCCCAATTAATGGTGGGTTTCTAAAGCGCTAGAATCGACTCCCGAAGGAGTATCTCTGCGCTGTAGACCGCTGGGGAACCCGTCCTGGCTTTCCCTGTGAGATGGTCCCTACTGGGTATCTCCAAGGTGAAACCAGGCATCCCTGGCGTATGTGGGGGGCCGTTGTGGAGATGAGGCAAGCTAATGCCCAGAGTTGCCGAGTGTGATCCCTGGTTAGAGTAGGCACCGAGGCGAGAATTATCGAGTCCGCTGACCCTGGTCCTCGACCCTGCCGCGTCGGGAATAGAACCCTGGTCCTGAGCCGTCCTTTGCTTCCGGGTCTGCCGCCTCTAACCAGTGAGCCACACCACTCCACTGCCTACTAAGACAGAATACTGCTATATATCAGGGCGCAGGCAATCTAAGTGGGCGCACGCACTAATAATCAGACATGGATCTGCGCTCTCTTCGGTAATGTGCGCATAAGTTCAGCTTTAGAACAGTCAAAAATAATGCCCATGCAAAATAGCACAAAATTAGATTAAACTGCCATCTGGCTACACATGTCGGAAATGGGGCGTCTCTGCTCTGGCACTGGAGGACAAACCAGCCAGCCATTGCCACCACACACTCAGGCGGACAACCCAGCAAGCGAACTGTCCACAGAACAAATGTCTACCAAATTAGTCGCTGTACTTGCTGCAGTAGAGAAATTGAGGACCACAATAGAGGAAACCTGAACCTCACATGAGAACAAAATTGACAAGGTGGCGCTGGACCTGAACCTCTTACAGGCATACCATTGCAAACTCGCAGACAGGACCTGCACACTAGAAGTGTCTGTGGCTGAACTCGCCCCCAAGACACGGGACGCTGAAAAACAATTGAAAGAGTTATCGGACAATTTGAAGATCCTTAAGCGCAGAGCAGAGGACTCAGAAGGCCACACTAGGTATAATAATGTACGCGTAATAGGTCTTCCAGAAAAAGAAGAAGGGAGAGTTGCCACTACCTACATTGAAAACTGGTTAATTTTACTGCTTCCAGCGGGAACACTATCGCAGCACTTTGCCTTGGAAAGAGCACATAGGGTACCGGCACGCCCCCCCCGCCGGGAGTGGGGCCCAGACAATTACTGTTCCGTCTGCTAATCTACAAGGACAGAGACTCAATTCTACAAGAGGGAAGAAAACCACAGAACATACAAGTGGCATACAGCACAGTGATGCTATTCCCAGACTACACAGCAACAGTGCAAAAACAGACACTCCTTCCTAGAGGTCAAACGGCGACTCCACGCACTGGACCTTAACCCCTTCGATGCTCATGACGGAACGGTTCCGTCATGAGCATCGGTCGAGCTGTGCTCATGATGGAACCGTTCCGTCATGACCACACCCACTAACATTGGGGACTAGCACCGGCGGTAAATCGTAGCACCACGGATGTGGTTAAATATTCGCTGTTGTTTCCTGCATGTCTACGAGTGGAGGCTAAAGATAAGTCATACTTCTTTGATACTCCGGCTGCTGCCTGGGAATGGATTGATGCCGCGAACCTAGGAGAGGCCGCTTAGATAACAAAGCATATCCAAGAGCATATAAGGCTATGGACTCACGACGACGCAGAGGGAAGAGGAATAAGCAGCAATCATCGTTGACACGATATGGCCCCAACCTGAAGCAAATGAGACAGGATCAAAGCAACGCGTTGCATGTGGTTGCGGAAATGGTGAACCACATCAGCGATTCACAATCAGAAGAAGGCATGCAGGACCGAACAAGTGTTGTAGACTCTATAGACGAGACCCTGAACTCACAATATTCAGGAGCTCCACTAGAAGTCACGCCCCAAATTGCGAATGGGATTATATGACATGCATGCTAATGCCTAAATGAACTGATTTCTGCAGTTGATGGCACGCTCCCGCAAGTACAAAATGACTTGTTGTAACCTGTAGAAGTAAAAACTAAGCGTTAAATTGTAATAACTGAGCGATCTCGCCCAACCTCTATCATTATACACACATAGTATGCCCCCACATGTGGATAACATACTTCCACACACCGAGTGTTGATGCCCCGCCTACACGTACAACACCGGAGAATTACTTAGAAGTAAGATTAAATATTTTATCACAGTGTTGAGGTGACCTGGCTCAACCTTTAATGCCATACAGATAGCGTAGGCCCCCACACACAGATAACATACTCTCTTACACTTGACATTGGTACTCTCACTTGCTCTTACACCATTAGAGAGACAACTCTGGTCACTATTCACCCATTAGTAACAGGGGCACTCCTAATGTCCTCTTCTTCATCTCAACTGAATTATTTTCTTTGAAACATGACACCCGCATAGCCTGACCCACTAATTAGTGTTGATATGTTCCATTGCTTGTGGGTTTGAACGATTGCATGTTGCAATTTTGCCCTATTGGTATTAAATGTTATTGTTCAACATAGTTTAGTTAGTCAAAGCACGACAATGCAGCCAAACAGCAGAGGAGATATGAAGAGAATTGCCATTCATCCTACCTTTATGCTTGCGTGCACACTATGCGGCTTGCTCGAAAGACTGCAACTCACTATAGATCGCAACACCAATTAGATCATGACAGCCACTAAACTATGCACCTGGAATGTGAGAAGCATACACTCCCATTCCCCCAGATATTTGAAATATTCCTATCTCAACCGGCATCAAGTCCAAATAGCCCTTCTCCAGGAGAAGCACCGTACAAAGCCAGAGACATTAACATTACAAAGGAGATGGAAGGGACAAGTATATGCAACCGGCTATTCAGCCTTCGCTAGAGAAGTGCTAATATGTTTTCGGGCGGTAACACCCTTTCGGGCAGATGAAACAATCATAGACAAAGGGGGCCGCTATGTCCTGGTGCGGTGACCCCTAGATGGTAGACCAATTGTATTGGGCTCCCTGTATGCCCCCAAAACCGAACAGGCAGCTTTTCTTGACGCATTATCTGGAATGCTTTTGGGCTGGCATGGAATCCCCTGGATGGTTGGATGAGATTTCAATTGTGTCCTAGAAGTATCCCTAGAATGCTCCTCCCTCCCCCCCACCCCCGCTGTGGGCACCCACGAAGATGCCATGAGGGCACTAAACACCTGGTGAACACAGGGGAGCAGACATTTGGTGACATAGAAATCCCACAGACAAGATCTATTCCTACTACTCAGGGGCACACAATCTACATGTACGGTTAGACCGAATCTTAGCTAAGGAAGAATTACTACCTACGGTGCTTTCGTCAGACTACCTAAAGAGGACACACTCCGACCACAACCCACACACAATCCAAATGGCATGGGATAATGGAAAAGCACAGGCTTTCAGATGGCCCATGCAGCCTGAAATACTAGAGGATACACTATTCCGCGAGTCCGTAAAAACTGCCATAATTAACTTCTTTGATGAAAATGTAGGCACTGCAACATCAGCCCTAACAGAGTGGGATGCCTTCAAACAGTCATAAGGGGACACTGTTTGGGTACACAACATGGCATGCACAAATCCCTGGAAGTAGACCTAAAAAAACTGGAAAGTGGACTAGCAAATCTCAAGTGGTGCACGTATACTGACCTACTAAGCAAAACAAGACTGCAGTAGAGCAGGTCAGAGAAAGCACACCTACTAGAAAGACTATGGCACCTCAATTACAAAGCACACTCGGCGCACACAGACAGCCCCGGCATATAAGGCGGGCAGGCTACTTGCATGGCTCATTAGGCAAGATGATGCTAGATCCCCCATCACTTCCATACGCTTTCCGCAAAGCACACTACTGAACACACAAAAAGAAATGCACAACTTGTTCACAAGGCTCTACAACTCTTTATATAAATCTACAACTGCTGCACCACCAGATGCAAGCCAGCACTTTCTTGCAGAAATCCCCCTTCCCAAGATAACACCAAAGCAAAAATTGGAACTTGAAGACCCACTTAAATAAAACGAAATAATAGCGAGTATACGCACCCAAGCCACCGGGAAAACTCCAGGTCCCAACAGAATTTTTTTAAACGTATGCCTCGCTACTGGCACCTTATCTACAACAAAGTATATGACGAGGCACTCACAATTTTCACACTATCAACTACGCCGCAAGAGGGGCTATTATTACTTTTTCTTTCCAAGCCAGACTCTTGTACACCCTGATCAAAATGGATTTGTACTGACACGCAGCACTTCGCTAAACATCAGAAGATTCTTTAGGATACAAGAACATGCTGCTTGCACTTGGCCCGACTCTGGGTGTATGGTCCTTGATCTAGAGAAGACTTTCGACTCTCTAAAGTGGCCTTACCTATTCACAGTACTACAACATTTTAGATTCGGAGATACCTTTCTCACGCTGATTGGGATACTTTATACACAAGCGCTCATCAGAGTACATATAGGCAACATCACGTCAATAAATATGCCCATAAATAGGGGCACCAGACATGGGCGCCCATTATTCCCTCTGCTGTTCTCACTAGCCATGGAGCCATTGGTGATGCACATGCGCAGGAAGGGTGAAGAATGGGGCATATTACTAAGGGATGGTCCTCACACAATTTCCCTATATGCGGACAATTTCCTAATATACCTTAGAGAACTACACAACATACCAGACACTGTAGCAGGAACCCTGCAGCAGTTCACAGATTTGTCGGGTCTGGGGTTGAATTGGGACAAGTCGTACCTGTACCCCTTTAGAATTGAGACCCAAAACCTGAACCTCCAAGTAAACAGCGTAACAGTCAACTGGCAACCCACCTCCTTGAGATACTTAGGAATTCGCGTATATCATAGTCAGGCTGACATATTGGAGGGTAATCTCTTCAGAGCCATTTCCTCGACCGGTGCTCATATAAAATGCTGGAAAATTTTGCCATTTAATGTAATGGGTAGAATAGCACTAACCAAAATGGTAATATTGCCCAGACTGCTGTACTACTTTGCGGATCTCCCGGTCTATATACCAGCCAAAATGTTCCAAGAATTGGAGCAAGTGATTAGGGACTTCATCTGGAACGCAGGCAGACATAGAATAGCACTATGGAAATTGTATGCCCCCAAGAATAGGGGGAGGCTGGAGGTTCCAAACATGGAGCTGTACTACTTAGCTGCACAGCTGCAGTGGTTAGCGAAGTGGCTCACTGGCTTAAATCTAGCTTTCACAGCCACAACGCAACCAGAATGGTCGCTGATAAGGATATATAACCAGTTCCACCTGACAGCAAGGTCCCCGGCCCCAACACCCACCACACTGGCTCTGGCTTACCGATGCCATAGATGCAGCTTATACTTTACCAGACACACAACTCCCCCTACTTGGCACCCCGAGAGGTAGGAAAGGCACCTCTGGCAGAGAACTGGCTATGTGGCAAGCCACAGAGATGCATACTCCAGGTGACATATATGAGGACGGAGCGCTGCTGCCTTTCAACAGACTGGCCCTACCAGCAGGTCAATTCCTGGGGAGACCATTTCTGAACCGCCGCCACCGCCGAGAGTCATACTTACTCACCTCCTGAACTGCCAGAGGAAGGCAGAGGCCATTGCCCACGCCGCCGCCACCGCCAAGAGTCAAGGGACAGCTGACTCCGCGCCGCCGCTCCGGGAGACTCCAAATCCCGGCGGGCACCGCGGCGGCGCGTCTGAGTGACGCGGCAGCGCAGAGGGAGCGCTATCAGAGGCGCACAAAAGGAGGAGCACCCCGGCAGAGCGGGGGAGACCATTTCTGAACCGCCGCCACCGCCGAGAGTCATACTTACTCACCTCCTGAACTGCCAGAGGAAGGCAGAGGCCATTGCCCACGCCGCCGCCACCGCCAAGAGTCAAGGGACAGCTGACTCCGCGCCGCCGCTCCGGGAGACTCCAAATCCCGGCGGGCACCGCGGCGGCGCGTCTGAGTGACGCGGCAGCGCAGAGGGAGCGCTATCAGAGGCGCACAAAAGGAGGAGCACCCCCGCGTCGCGGGACGCGAGCGGGACGCCCGGGGCGAAGCCCGGGCAAAGGGCGGGCCCTCTACGGCCCTCATCGGCACGAGGAGGCAGGGCAGGGCCAGAAACCCTGCGCGAGGTTTGCGAGGCATTCTACTGCTCAAGTAAGACTGTACTATTGTAATATATATTTTGTTGTTGCCTGAGGGGTACTGGTTCCCTGTTAGCTACCAGCAGTATGCCCAAAAAGGGTCCAGCACCACCACCACAGCCTGCTAATACAATGGAAAATTATTTGGTGCAAACAGTGAAAAAAATTAACTTACAGAGGAGAGAATCGCTAGGTCTGAGTCTCTCACCTGACTTACACCGTTTGTCGCCATCTTCATCCCCTTTACCTGAAGATGCAGTGTCCCTTCAGACTTTCCTTGATGCCTCTTCAATTTGCCCGGTTACACAGGAACCTGACCCTCTAAATGATAATATGCTGTCTGGTCCCGAGGTCTTTATCGTGGAGCATGGAAATAACTCTGACAGTGATATGGAACATGATAATCGTGTTGACCTCACAGATGAAGACATTTCCACCACTGAACAAACTTCACGATTAGCTGTTGTAAAAAATAAAAACCCACCTAGACGGGGGGGATTAAGATCTGGGGCTAGGAGGAAGAGGGTAAACATTCCTAAGGCAAATTCAAAGGAAGCCGAAGGGGGAAGTGCGGAGATTAATGTTTGTTATGATGAAGATTTGTTTGTAAGATTTGCTGACCTAATAGATAGCAAAATCAAATCCATTGTTAAACCGTTACTCTCTAAAATCGATAAATTACAATCTGAAGTCAAAAAGCTGGGAGGGCAGTTGAACAAATTAACAGAGGGAGTTGTTAATGTTACGACGTTGGTAGCAAACCTGGATGAAAATAGCAGAGGAAATGATGATCAGGAGAGGCAGAACACGGATGATGTAACAAATAACCTACCATCTCAGCCACCTGATCCAAAACCTGTTGCTCCCAATACTAATAGAGGGGATGGTCCGCTAACGGTTGAGATACCCCCTGTACATGCTCAGTTAACTGACCCTCTTCAATTTATAGTTGAAGCGTCCCCTGTCGTTTTGGTATTGGCGAATGTTCCACCCTTAGAAGCCGGCATTGAAGAATCCCCTTCCTCTTTGTCTAACAAAGCCTTACAGTGGCTCACTACTAACATCAGGTTAGCTCCAGGGGGGGGTCAATTGCTGGCTCAAGAGATCAAAACTGTTAAAAGGGTGTCATGGCTAGGTAATCGCCCTAAAAAATTTAAGGGGGATTGCGTGGCAGTAAGTTTCTTGCATCCAGGCGTGTTGCCTAACATTCTTATTAACCTACTCCCACCCCAACGTAGGCAGGGTTCTGTTGTACCATTAACATTGAAGTTCTTTTATGGGGAACAGCAGAATGTCACCTACCCTAAAACACCAGCCTTCGGGTGGGATATTAATTCTGACTCAAACTATAGAAGGGGCTGGGAACAACAGCGGAATACTGTAAACCAATCCGCCCCCAGAGTATGTCAGAATCCTTTTGCCCAACCCCTGTTATTGTCTAATCGATTTGCACCCTTATCCTTTCTGGATCATAATGACTGACTCTCGTTAGATCACTCTAGCCAGATAGAGAATAGTGTGTCAGATCATTCTAGCCAGATAGAGAATAGCGTGTCAGCCTTCAGTATACTTACCTGGAATATAGCTGGCATAAAGTCCAAAGTAGGTAATGCACCTTGGTTGGCATTTATAACTAGGTTTGACATCATTGCTTTGCAGGAAACCTGGGACACAAATTCTTGTTTTTCTCCTGATGGTTACAGCTATTTTTGTATCCCTGCCGTGACTAGCACGGCAGGAAGAGCGAGGGGAGGACTGTTAAGCCTCTTCAAATTAGATATCAAAGGTAGCCTCAAGAAAAGGGACTCAGGATCTGAGCAATGTCTTATTGTTGAATTGTCTCGCGTGGAATCTCCTAATATTTTGTTTATTAATTTTTATAATTCCAATGCTGCCGACTGTACAACATATAGCCTTGGTAGATTGGACCATTTTCTGTCAGTCTATAGTGAGGATGTTATAGCATTTGAAATTATTTTTTGGGGGGATTTTAATATACATCCCTGCTCACTCATGTGTGTTTGCGATGACTCAGAATCCCCTCCATATGGCGTATTGGTCCATCTTGAACATAACAGACAGGGGGGCTGTTTAGAAAACTTTCTCGCTAGATGGAACCTTTATGAATCCAGCTGTGGGGAGGGGGGGAATAGGGCCCCTACCTTTAAGGGCTCAGACAATGACTCTGTTATTGATTATATTTTTATTTCTGCATGTTTTTTATCCAAGGTTTTAATGTATAGAACTGTGATTTCTATTTTTAGCGACCATAACCCAGTCTCCATGGACCTCGTAGTGTCTGATCTTTTGGGGCGTAACCATGGTTCTTGCTATGGGATAAAAAAGCTTAAAGTTAAGGACCAGGGAAGGAAATTGAAATGGGATAGTATAATCCCAGAACCCTTCATTCAAGAAGTTCTTTTAGAAGCTGAGGAGGAGGTAGGAGTGTGTCTATCTAGCGACTCTAACGATGGGGAAGTGATCTTTGCATTTAGTAGCATATGTAAGAAGATAAATGGCAGGCTTTCTGTGACTAGCAATACCAAGCCGAAACCTCCTAAAAGATGGTTCGACCACAGTTGCTCGAAAGCACATTCTGCATTGCTTAATGCACTGAAAACCGTTCCAAAAGATCGTGACCTCATTAGCAACAGTAGAGTACTTTATAAAAAGGCCATTGCATTAAGGAAAAAACAGCTTAAAGATGAAGCTTGGACTCAACTCACTGACCAAGCCATTTTAAAAAATAGTGGAGAATTCTGGAGGATTGTCAACCAACCTTTATTCACAGGGGAGGATAACTCCCCCTTAGAAACTAATATTCCTGATGAGGGTTGGATTAAGCATTTTAGAGACATCTATTCAGCTCATAATATTGCTGTTACTAGGGAACAGGAAGATAACACTATTTCACTAGGGAACTATTTGCACTTTGAAGTCTGTGAAGTATTATCTGCAATAGAATGTACCTTAAAGAAAAAGGCACCAGGACCAGATGGCGTTCCTGCTGATGCCTTTAAATGCTTCCCTAACTTTTGGTCAAGATTGCTCTGCAGGGTCTTTAATGCCCTAAACCGTGATAATATTCCCAAGTCATGGAAAACATCAATAATTATTCCTGTTTTTAAAAAAGGAAACAGGCAGGATCCTGCATGTTACAGACCGATTTCGCTGATTGATTCTTCAGTTAAAATTCTTGGGAGAGTCATATTGGTGAAATTGAATGAATGGGCTACTGAGAATGACATCTTGAGCAATGTGCAATATGGGTTCAGATCTAAAAGAAGTACCCTGGATCAGTGCCTTAATCTTCACCTCTTGATCGAGAAATACACCAGGGCCATGGACGGGTCCATGTACCTTGGGTTCATGGACCTTTCCTCGGCGTTCGATATGGTCAATAGATCCAAGCTCTGGTTGAAGTTACTCGATATGGGTCTGGATAGATCCATAGTTAATTTACTAGCTGATTTACACACTGGCCTTACTGCTAAAGTTAGAGTCACAATGAACGGAAGGTGTACAGACGTCTTTGCGTCTGAAAAAGGAGTAAGACAGGGATGTATCCTGGCACCACTGTTATTTTCGCTTTACGTGAACTCACTGGAGCCAGCCCTCAGGGGCGTTACTAACGACATCCCACGAGCAGGAGAGCAGGGGATACCAGTCCTCCTTTATGCGGATGACGCCGTTCTTCTTGCTCGTACTGGGGTGGGGCTTCAACGACTCCTGGATGCCTTTGAATCTTTTATGGCCTCACTTGACCTGAAAATAAACGCAAAAAAATCACAGGTTATGCTTATGGGTAGGGCCTCTAGGAGACCCTTCCATAAAATTTTCCTTTGTGGGCAGGAAAAGCTAGCACGTGTTTCCTCCTTTCCCTACCTGGGTCTCACCTTTGATGACAATGGTAGCTGGGGCCCTCAAGTTATAAATAGAGCATCAATGTTGGCTAGGACATCTGCTGCCCTCCAGGGGTTTTCTAAAAAACTGGGGGGTAGGCCATTTGCAGCTATCAGCAAAATATATAAAGCTAAATGCATTTCAGTTGCATCATATGGTGGCTCAGTGTGGGGTTATAGGGGTATGGAACCCATACAGACAATGGAAAATAAATTTTTTCGATCTGTTTTGGGCGTCCCCCAGTCAACCCCGACCTACACAGTTCACATGGAATTGGGGGAAGGCTACATTTCAGATCTCATTAGAACAGCTCCTTGCTTGGATGAGGTTGTGGCTGAACCCAGAAATTCCTCTTAATCATACCATACTGAGGGACTGTATGAAACTAGATAACGCACATAGGATTAGGTGGTTGATGTACATCAAGGAAAACTTTTTGAAGCTAGGGAGGCCTGAATTTTATACTGCTACTGATTCTCTAACGCTAAAAGATATAGTTTACATTAAAGCTGGAATGAAGGAGCTCCTAACCTTGGAGAGGGAAGAAATTGAGTTGAAGAAACCTTGTGTCAGGGCCAGTATATTGTTGGCTATACCCAATGGTCCTGACAATTATCTTAATGTGGTGACCCATCCTTACCACAGGTTTATCTTAACTTGTTTTCGATTTAATTTGATTCATTTTAGCTTGGGGTTTTATCCTGTTTGGAGCAGCCCTGAAAAGGCACCACCATGTTCTTGTGATCATTTTTCCGAGCAAAGTACCATGCACTTTATAATGTTTTGTAGCCACTATAATGAAGCTCGGAAAATGTTTCTTGTACCTATACTCAAGGAGGCAGGATTTATTTTGGTCAGACCTGCTCTTATTTACTTACAAATGCTACAAACTCCCAGGATCATGTTTTATGTGGCTAGTTTCCTGGTGAGAGCTGTTATAAGCAGGAATATTAGACTTAAAAATGTGCCTACTTGCCCTTGTAGTACAGATTAACATTCTAGCTAGTATGTTGACCTTTTGGGTCAGCATTCTTAGAACTGAAGTAACATGGTCAGTAGTTGCCTGTTCTAACTATTTTTCATGAGACACCCTTAGCATATTTTTTTATATTTCTTAGTATCTATGCACTTTTGCACTTTAGCACTATGCACTTTCTACCAGCTAGGCTGATGTTAATATGTAATATTGTGTATGTTGGTCTCTTTAATTCGTCGCTGGTTCTTTTTAAACTTGTCATTTTTAAACTGCTTCTTAAATGTTTTTAATGTATGTGTTATTGTTTTATACATTTGTCATTGTCTTTGTATGATATTAAGTTATCGCAATAAAGTATTTGACTGACTGACTGCTACACAATTCTATTATCAGGGCCCTTACAGCAGCATGGGGAGACATGAGTGTTGAGTCTCAGTAACACCAAGTGACTCAATATTTATATGTAATGGGAAATGGGAGTCATATTATACACTGGCTAACAGAAGCATTATTAGAACACGCGCTGAAGCCTCTGTCATCCCTACGTGTGACGTGGGAAGAAGATTGAGGGGGTACGTGGATGGAGAGGGAATGGGACACAATCCTAGCTAGCTCAACTCAGATCCCACGCAACGTCAAATTTAGAGTCATACAGACATATATTGTACACAGAGCGTATCTAACGCCAGGCAAGATAAAAAAATACTTCCAGCTTACTGACTCGGCTTGACCGGGCTGTGCCCAGGTAGGAGCAGATTTCCTACACATGACATGGTCCTGCCCCTCGCTGCAATGATACTGGCAGGGAGTAATGGAGGGCTTATCCGAATACACTGATCGCCCACAACTAACCACATGTGAGGAATGCATTCTGAGACTCTTTCCCAGGCCTAAAAAACACAAAGCCACCTCCAGGTTCATGGGCGTAGGACTAATAGCTGCCAAAAGACTGATCACCAAAAGATGGAAAAGTAAACATCCCCCCACAGTTGACAACTGGAAAGGATCAGTGGAGGTGTGTGCTCAGGCAGAAAGTACCGCATTGCATAGAGAGGAGGTAGATGGGCTACGCAAATACCGAATTGCCCATAATTGGGACGCAATTAGAACAGCAACGCAAAACCAGGGATGTGCGTCAGTAGACAGCATTTCACAAGAAGGGGAGGAAACCAGAGGAGGCATGAGTATATAGTCTGTTCACACCTTGGAGATTGGGCATAGGTGACATGAGCCCACCGAGCAGGTACCACCGAAACCAATAGCCTCGAGACTCGAACAGGTACGAAACATACAACAGCTAGTTTAAGCGAGTGAACTACATGTAGGAGGAATTGGGTAACACACACAGGATATATATTTTAAAAAACGGAAATGAAAAAGGTATGCTTCGGAAGTGTGAAGTTTTTGTTGTTGTTTCTTCCCTTTTATTTCTGCTTTTATATAAAAGTTAGCAATGGATTGTTCCAGCCTTAAATCTTGAACCGTACAGCATAACTAAATCATCGACGCTGGCTGTCAAGCAGATCAGAGACGTTACAGAACTGCTGGAGATAAAGCATAATGATAACATACCACACTTGCTGTAATCAATGCAATACACTTGAAATGTGAATTTTTAGTTGCAAACCTGTCAAGCTTGATAAGTTCAGACAAAGGTAAAACGGAAAGCGCAAGTCAAACATTGGCATATATGCTGTAAAATATATATTGTGTATGCCAAATTTGTTTAAAACAAAAATGCAAATAAAGAAATGTAAATTAAAAAAAGACTACCAGCGATGAGACTGATTCGTGTTCTCCTTCAGGAACTGAGATAATTCTTTCACCTATAATTGCCTATATTCGTCAGATTGTAAGAGTTTGGTATTCATCTGCCATGAGCTTTTCTTGGTACGTGTGGGGGGAATTTTATTTGAGATCATGATTGCTGCCTGATCAGAGATCAGGATGGGTTCTATTGAGAGGTTGTGAGAGTCTTAGAGAAATCCTTCATTTACTAGTAGATAGTAGAGCACCCCTCATTTTTATGCTGACAGGTACAGGTGGTAACTGACTCTGACTGTTCCTGGGCTCTATCTAACCAGGCCCAGGGCCTGTGCTATGCTGAAAAAAACACTTAGAATAAATTGAAAACACCTACATGCATTACGTTACACTATGGGTTCGGGTATCCCTATGAGTGGCATGGCCTCCCCTATAAGGCAGGGAGATTAAAACTACCTTTAAGACCTTAGGATATAATCGGGCATGGCAGTTTAAAGTCCAGCAGCTTTTCTACACTTGCATGTGTGCACTGTTGGAGCTGAGATCAGTTGAAAAGGAGCCCTGTGTTGCAGGACTACTTTTAAAATGCAAAGTGTGCCCAAACTCGACTTTGCTATTTGGGGCACTTAAAAATTAATAAAATACAAGGGGATGGGGGGGGTCAGATATTTATATGTGGGCCCCTTATAAAATGAGTTTTATATGCCCTCGGTTTAGTGAAATTGCACATTTCACTTCCCACACTGTATGAAGTGCTCTTCAGAATCACACTTTTGTGCTAGGATCACTGTGGAGCAAGGATCTGCAATAGTTGTACATATTCAGAGCCCCTAAAGTTTCCCCTAGGTGTTCCAGAGGTTGGGGTCCTGTAGATATAGGCAGGGTCCTTATAAGAGATGTTTTATAAGCCCTGGTGGAGGAGAAATTGCCCAGTTCAATTTCCCCATTGCAGATCCCAATCCACATAGGTTAACTTGGCAAGAAGTTATTGATTAATAACTAAAGAAAGGGGTGTTATAAAAATACACTTCAAGAGCTCAGTAGAATGGTATTGATAACTCCAACAATATGCTATTGTTGAATTTATCCTATAATGCATTGACAAGAAGTTATAAGACTTTCTTGTCTGTAAGCCAAAATTCAGACTTCTAGTGCTCTGACCTGAGTGGCCAGAGTTGAGTGGATTAGCCAGACTGCTTGGAAGATGTGATGACTGACCCCCTGGGGTTAGGGAGCCATCCTGGGAGGAGAAGGTGCAGGCCATAGGAATCCCAGAGCCAAGGAGAGGGGTAGTAAATAATCTTCACAGGAAAGAGGGAACAGGCTGGAGAAAACAGTTTAATTGACACCTCTCCTCTCTGACCCCAGCCAGATGGCAGGCTCAGAAGGAATTGGCAGATGTAAAAGGGAGAGAAATTATGTAGATGAGCCATCATTTAGGTTGGTTTAGTTAGCTCTTCTCTCTCAGCTGGAAAATCATCCATATTGAATTTTGGAGTAATTGTGCTTTCTGGGAGACTATAGTGCCACACTTTACAAGATGTTGTCATACCCTGGGTGTTACCCTGCACCTCATTGGACAGGAGTGCCCGCCTGCTTGGTCCAGAGAACTTGGAATATGTATCTGAGAGGGTCAGAGGCTCTCAGATCTGTTGCTTGAAACTTAAGGAAGAAGGGTCCATGCTGGACATTTGATTTGCACCAACTAGGCCCTGCACTCTGACTGATTGCGCCTGCTGCACAATCTGGAACTACAGTTCTGTGGATCAGACCTGCTTCAAAAGGACTCAAAAGTGAACTCCCTGCAAGTCACAGGTTAACAGAGCTCACCTGGACCATCACCACCAAGACTCCCCAGTCTGGAGTACTACAAGTGGATGTGTAAGGGTTTTGTCCAAGTGGATTGTGGGAATTAAAGTCCCAAACTTTCAAGGACCATCATGGAGCTTCCAGACCATTGGAGTAAGTTTTGAACACTTTGAGAGCCTCAACAGAACTTCAGGAAGAAGTTCCAGAAGTTTCAAGAAGTTTGAACAATTTTTAGAAAAAGCTTCATAATTGGACTGACTCAACCTGGCCAGCCTAGCCGGTGACCCTCAACCGTGAGCCGGTCTGCCTTACAGGTTTGTCCTGCTGAAAAGCTCAAGATGTCCGACTTCCAGAGTTTGACCGAGAGTTGGCTGAACACCAAACTGGTACACCTTCGCCGAATCCGGCCTGGTGAAGAGTATCAAGGTACCCCGCAATAAAAAGCTCCGTAAATGTTTCTAAGTCCGAAAGTAGGAAAGGTGACCGGAACCAACTGCGTGAGAGGAGCTGGCCTGGATCTCTGGTTCTTCCCACTGAAACTCTCTGGAGGTTGGACTTCCACAAGTTTGACCGGGAGCTCATCGCAAGGCAAACCGGAGAACCCTCACCGAATCCGGACTGGCTGAGAGCTTCGAGGGACCCCGGGAAGAAAAGCACCAGAAAAGATTCTAAGTCAGAAGGTGACAAATTTAACCGAGACCAACCTGCGAGGGGTAGCCACGCAGGGCTCCATCGCGATCAACCTCAAACGTTTACTTTGTTCCATTGTATTGCGGCCAGATGTCCCAATAGGCGCTATAGGTGTTTATGTTCTACATAGTGCTAAATCTTTAACATTGCATATCTCCGGGTACCAATATTGGATTTTTTTTCTTTTGGTGTCATTTTAAAGATAATAATATTCATTGTTTTTATAAATTGGTGTTGGATTTTTGTTTTGTGTTATGTCTTAATTATTAACTGAATTGGTGTTTCTAAATGTTTTACATACCTGGCTTGAATCTAAGCCTGTCTGCTCGCAGTCAAGCTCCCAAGGCTTGTGTGTGGTAATAATTTTCTAATACCTATACTGCACCCTATATAGTTTTAGTGGCCTTATTGGCAGTGGTAGATATATATTTATCACTTTCCAACAATAGTCAATCCTAGAGAAGGTTTAGTGGTGAGGTGAAAAGCAGCCTGTGGGATTATGGAGTATTTAAATATCCTTGAGTCTATTGGCAGATTGTGCATAGATTTGAGTGCTTTGGGGGGATCTATATTTAAATGCTGATTGTCTATCTAGAATCCATGGGCATATGAAAGTCGCCCCCAAGACATTGCGTGTATATTGAGGTAGAGGTGCTACTTTTGCAGTTAGGGTGGATCAAAAATGTGGATCATCACAATTAGGGGCATACATATCAACTGCCGTAAGTTCCCCCTCACTGAGTAATAGTCTGGCAGTCAGCAATCTGCTGTCATTGTCCTGCTCAACTACAATTAAAGACAGCCCCAAGCATTTTGCAAGAAGGGTGACCACACCATCTAGCGTGGAGATTACTGGGGCTCAAGCCAAATTGGAGATCGAACTACCGCGCATGGATAGAGCATGTTTGTACCCGATCTTACTTTCTTGAAGAAAAATTATATCACCCATAAGATTGTTACAATAGTCCGAGATCTTTCTGCATTTCATGGGGTGGTTAAGGCCTTTGATGTGAAGAGAAACCATCTTCATGGCGGACGTTGTTTAGTCTGAGGGTATGGCGTATGAATTGGTGAGCAAGCGCCAAGGCCGATAGGCAGTAACATAAGCATGTCTTGTGACGGTTTAAAGGACCACATGGCAAATAAAGGTGGGATTCCAGTTGGAGGAAAAGAATAGAGAAGTAGAGGAAGGAGAAACTAAGAGTGCTCTCTCAGAAGGAAGAGGAAACGTCCCAGGGGATGAGATATGAAGACTAGAGGCTGTGGAGACATTCATGCAGTGAAAGGGGGGTACTGGCTGTGCCAACAGGGTGAGAAGACTCAAGTGTATAAGTAAGCTGCCAATAATGCAACAGGTTCAACCTACGTGTAATTGTATGTAAATAAACAGTAAGGAACCAGTTCATTGAAATGACCAGTTGCATAACAAAATCGTAACAGGTCCAGAGCAAATTAGCAAAGAGTTTCAACTGCAAGTCAAAGTGCTGTATAATGAGAGAGAAAACAAAATGGTAATATTTAAGTGGGAGCACCATCAGCAAATAACACAAACATATCTCTCCTATGAGTGACAACGATATTAAAAGAGTATTTTGTTGTGAGGCAGTACATTGACTTAGGATCGACTCAGTCATCAAATGCATGTGTGATCAGTATACTGACCATAGTGCCTTCTAAAAAACATCAGATACTTTAGGAACCATATGGAAATAACCACACCACTAATCGCTTAGAACCTAAATAAGAGAGAAACACAACATATCTAATAGTGAATAGCAAACCAGAACCTCCCACTCGAGGAGGCAAGCAGTACATCACTTCACTGGGGGAATGACTGAAAGCTCAAGTAGGGGGATGAGCTGTGCTGGTGGAGGCCACCTCTTGTCCATCCTTGATTCAAATGTGTTGTACAGTAAGGTGCAGAGGCCAGACTGTTTGTCTGTCTTGCTCTTAAAATCAATTTAAATCTGGAGGGACTGACACATTTGTGTGGAATTGCTCTTTCAGCAAGTCTCTTCCCAGGATCCAGAAAACCCCTACTCCTCGCCACATTGTCTCTCGCATATTCTTGTCAGATTGAAAGATTGGCTCCTTGTCAGGAGGCCAATTTCAATGTCCTCATATGGGCCAGAATGGATTCAGAATGTTGGTTTCACAGTGGTTTAAAAATTTCTGGCCGCCGAGTTGCAGAGTTCTTGTGTTTGAAGGTAGCAACCCGAGTGGGCTTGGTCTAGTTCAAAGTCTTTATGAAATGAGATATTCAAAGTGGCCAGGATCCAAGTTACCAGAAATTCTATCATCCTCCACGCCCTCAGAGAGCCCAAAAATTTGAAGGTTACTCCATCTACTGCGATCTTCAAGGTTGGTGATATCCCGCTTGAGGGAGGAGATTAGTTGCTCTGATCTCTGTAGTTTTTTGGTGCGAGCAGTCTTGTGGTCTTCGATGTTGCCTATTCTGGTCTCTTCATGAGTGAGCCTGATGTCAGGTCCTTCCTAATGCCTGCACCTCCACCTGTATTAAGTCTGTGTTGGTCTTGGTACTTTGCACAATGTTGTGAACAGTGTTAGTTTTTTCAAGATGATTTCAGGCATCGAGTAAGCTTTGTAATGCTCTGGTAATGGAGGTTCATGTTTGGACCTTTATATCTTTCCTTTACACTCCTTGTCTTTTGACTCCTTAAATTCTGCCATTATGCTGCACACTTAGCGCACAGAAGGTTGCAGCTTGGAAAGTTCAGATAGCCGAGTGTCATTCCGAGCGTATAGGCATGAAACACTGTGCTAGTCTTTTTGGAATCATATGGTGAGAGTACTACTATGAAGGTTATGCATATAGAGTGCAGCAAGTGCACTTTAGTGGAGTGTGACTCCTTATTTTTAGAGATTGATGAGAGGCCAGTGGTTATATGAAGGAAATCTCTGTGAGCCAGAGTGTTATGTCTAATTAATTATACCTCCTCAAGGGCTGGATAGGGTCTGAGCGCAGAGATGTGTGTGGCCAGGCAGGAGCCTACAGAGGTACATCTGTGAGAAGAGCATGGGGTGAATATGCTTAATAAGCAAACCAAAAATCACCACGCAGGTGAGCTGAATCGTATTCCCGCTGGCGAGAAAGTCAAGGCGCTGTAAGAGCCTCTCCAAAGGCCATTAGGGGGCGAGCAGATGCTATATCCATGTTCCTGAGGTTCAGGCAGGGACCACTTCAGCTGGATAGCAAGACACATCGGAGAAAAGTAGGTGCTGCCATTTTGAGTCCTGCCTTGCTTCCGGGCCAGTGTGTTACAGATGCTGCTATCTCATAAATTGATAAAAAAGAAAAGAGAAGCAGCCCATGACTATAATGTTCTTATGATGGAGGCTGCAGGGATTCATGAGGACTCACCATCTGAAGGTTTCATTGATGGCAGGCCCCTCCGGTCACGTGTCACTTCAGAGAGCATCTCTGCATAATAGGCGCCACCATTATGGACTCTCTTGTGCTGGGGATTGAAAAGCTAGCAAATACAGGCAGAACAGCCAAAAAAGGCTGCAAGAGACATGCATTGGGGCTTCAAGAGAGTTAAAGCATTTACAGGCCAGAAAATGTTGGCAGCATGGTTGTTGTGGGTGAAGTTGGAGCTCCTGGTTAATCAGAGCACAAGGTCAAGGCGCCATCCAGCGCAGACACCAAATCGCACTCCCAGACACAGGGATGTTTTGAAATATATTCAGGCTAATCTGTGTGGACATTAACCAAAGACTTCAAACAATGGGGTTTGTTTTGAATCTTACAGAGCCTTTATAGTGTTCAGTTGTCAGATTACAGGACAATGGACCAGGGCCCAGATTTACAAAGGTGTCACACAACACATCGCAGTCAATCAATCAATCAATCAATAAATCAGGGAATTGTGAAGCGCGCTACTCACCTATGAGGGTTCCAAGGCGCTGGGGGTGGGGAGGTGCAGCTCCGAGTCAGGCAAAGAGCCAGGTCTTGAGGCTCTTTCTGAAGGTGTGCAGAGTGGGGTAGCGTCTGATGTTAATCTGGAGCTCGTTCCAGGTCTTTGCTGTGATGCAGGAGAAGGCTCTTCCACCTGCTCTTGTTCTGTGTGTTGCGCGGTCTTTGACAGTCTTTCTGGATTTTGGGGGGGGGGGATCCAGTTGAAGGTCTTGCGAAGGATTCAGAGGGTGTTGAACCAAGTGGAGGTGACGGCGTTGATCTTGTGGTTCATGGTGAGGGGGGAGTTGAGTATGATGCCGAGGTCAGGGTCCGTGGTGTTGGGGGGGTTGCCGAGCTGCTCCTCTGAATTGCGTGACAGAGATTTAGCAGGAAGGCACCATATCTACTAAGTAATAGCTCTATCCTGCCCAAGTGCTAGTGCACAATCATGCTGTCTAGAACCACATGCACACATTACATTATTGCAAAGATGTCTGTCACATTTAGCATAGGTGTTGTTCTGTACCCTTTCTGTACGTACAAAATACCATGCTTAGACTAACTTTAAAACTTTTCTCACTTCGGATGTGTGTTGTACAGTGCAGCACACATGCAAAGTGGGAAAAGATAGGAGAAATGAAAGCAAGTCGCTGTTTTACACCAGCATCAAAGTGGCATTTTTGGGTGCAAAACCCTGCCTACTATTATTAGTAGATAGGGTTTTGTGTCAAAACTGTGGATGGTTGCATGGGAACGACTATGTACCACCCATGGAAAACCTCCTTGGTGCACAGTAACACAAAGCAAAGCAGCCTTGCAATATTTGGAAGTAACTTTCTTGTATAAAACAAGTTTTGCTCTAGAAAGCAAAACCCCAAAAACATTTTTGTAGTTTTGCCTTATTTTCATGATGAATCTAGAACAAACTGTTTGTAAATCTCAGCCCATATGTACTAAACATTTTTTCAGTTTCAAATACTCCAGTTTGCCATTTATGGCATTTTAAATGCTTCTTGTTATGTACTAATCCTTTTTTAGGTGCAGGAAAAGTTTTTTTTTATTTCTAAAATGGGATTGCGAATCTATACTGATTCGGTATCCGTTATAGACATCCCTTGCATATACCAAATTGCTACCTAATCAATGAATGTTTTGCGACCGAAATCTATTTGCAAAATATTATTTTACGCATACCGCAAAGGAGTCGGTAGTGCATTCGCAAAAAGGAAGGGGTCCCCTTGAGACCCCTTTCACTTTGATTTTTTTTTTTTATGTTGTAGAGTAGGCTGCTGTCCACGGGACCACTGCCAATACTTCAACACAAAAAGTAAACTTTTCTTTTCAAACATTGTCCCATTTCCTTTAACAAAAACGGGCTAAATTTTTAAAAAAATTTACTTTATTGAAAAGCAACAAAAACATGGTGGTTTGCTGGCCCCAGCAGGACACCATTCTTGTGGTGGCATCTAATCACAGTGAGTCATAATTTGTGAACTACCTCATTTTTATACATGAGGTAGGTCAGAATGCAGCCCACTACGATTTAGATTTTTTAAGAACCGATCTATTAGTACATACGTCTATTCCTAAAAAATCTTTAATGAGCGCAAAAATACTAGTCCCAATCTGCAACCAGTGTTTTGTGACCAGGCAGTCATAATATGGCACAGATTTACCATTCAAACCCATTAAATGTTAAATGTTGTATACTTGTAAAGCGCACAGCTGCCCCAGCAAAGGGGCGTCCCGGCGCTGTATACCACTGGGGAACCCATCCTGGCTTTCCCTGTGAGATGATCCCTCCTGGGCATCTCCAAGGTGAAGACAAGCATCCCCGGCGCTGATGGGGCCGTTAGTAGAGATTAAGCAAGCTATTGCCCAGAGTTGCTGAGTGGGACCCATAGTTGGAGTAGGCACCAAGGTGAGAATTATCGAGTCCGCTGACCATGGCCCAAGACTCTGTCGCGTCGGGAATCAAACCCTGGTCCCGGGCCGACCTCTGCCTCCGGGTCTGCCACCTCTAACCAGTGAGCCACACCACTCCACTTCAACATTGCCATGAGATCTCACATAGTTATCAGCAATGTTTTATTACAACTAAATACTGTTGAATAGCATACATCTGGAGATCTTGGATTTACCGTCCATAACCTTAATACTCCTGTTTGTTACTCGCCTTTACCCCCAAATACCAAAATACTGTGGTGAACAGAAATGGGGTTATCATGGTGGTACATTGCAGAAATATGTATGGAAATGTTCTACATGACCCCTTTTGTCATCAGGCCAGTAGAGCCAAACATTCAAAAATGGAATGCTTGAGTTAAAAAATGCTGGAAAGTGCAGAGAAAGATTCCAAGTCGGTTAAAAGCAACAGTTCAAGTATTTATTTGGCCCTCATTATGAATGGCCTATTAAAATCCCCAACATTTTTGCCCCAAATTGCCATTACTTAGGTCCTTGGTAATTTTGAAGTGGGTGCAAGATCGAAAATTACAATTTTGGGGGAATAACGTGGGAATCTGACTTCCTGTGATAATTCCATCATATTTTTGCCCTGCGCTCCATCCAGAGGCCGTGTCTGCTTACAGTAGCTGAAATCTCTGTGTTGAATACCACTCAGCAGCAGTGTTATCAATAAACATAATTCCGGTAGGCCTGGTAACTCCTGATAACTCCTGGAATTAACGGGTCACTCATAATGCGGACCTTTGTCTGTTTTGGTTCTCTGTACCTATATATGTGCTCATGTTGATGACACTCATGGTCCCTGAAGGTGACTTGCAACATGTCATTCAGTCTTTCATCCCATCACTCCTGTATGAACACAAGGAATCATATTTACCAATCTTTCATGCAATGCAAGGCTGGAAGCAAAGTTGTTGCACTCCATTGCATTGCGTGAAAGGGAGAGACCAGATATGCTCCATATTTGTAAAGATATGAAGCCATCGCAGGCACTCCCACAGGTGCCAGTGTTACAGGCAGGATTGGTTTTGTGCATGAAGGGACACCTTCCTGCATCAAAACATTCCCTATAGGCATTTCCTCTCTCTATGTGTGCTGATAATGCAGCACACATGGAAAAGGGAATTAACAAGAAGAAATAAAGAGATTTCTCCTCGTTACACCTCACTGAGGCAGGCATAGTATTTTTACGGATTCCCAGGGTTATTAAATCTGGGAATATACCACAATCCATGAGTGGATGCATGGGAGCACTCTACACCACCCATGGAATGCCTCACATTTTGAAATAAGCAGCTGCATAGCGCTGCATTTCTTTACAAAGCCAGGCAAGGCCACACAAATCAGGCCTTGCGTGGTTTGTATATTCCAAATAAGCCTTTGTGTTGCCCTGTTTCGCCTTGTTCAATGCAAAAGCAATGCAAAGGTTTAGTAAATTTAGGTCACGATTTCACTGGCAAAATGACACTACCTCAAGCAGTGCAAATGTACATAGTATCTCATCCATTGGACTTTCACCTGCTCCGAAATAACAAAAGAATCCGTTAAAAAAAATAATGCATCACACATAGGGCTCCCGGTTTTATGGTATTTATTTTTTGATCTGTATTTCCCGTCTGTATTTATCCATATTTATTTTTTGCAAATTTTATCTGTATTTATCCATATTTATTTTGGGTTTTGTAGAAAAATGAAGCTGAAATTAGTATATTTCCTAATTTATTTAACCGATAAATATACACTCATGCTTGAATGCCTGCCTGGTTTGAGTGCTATGAACACCCACAGAAGATAAATCAGTGCACATAGATGCAAATATGCATATTTCAGTATCAATCATGTGCATATCTACTGCTGTTAAAGCCTATTTACTAAAATTACTTTTTTTAAACCCTTTTATCTACCAAACCACACATCTCTTGGCCTGGCAGTCATGGTAGACAGTATTTAGAATTACTCAAAAACAACCCAATTTCCGTTTTTATCCAGATTTAAAAACAAATACAGACAAGATAATTAATGTTTTCTGTCTGTATTTATCTGTAAAAATCAGTAAAAACGGAAAACAGGGATCCTTAATCATAAAGCAATCCAACCAGCCGACAAACATGAAAACTGACTAATGACAGAAGTTCAATCAGGTGAACCTGTAAATGCTTCAGGTGAAAAAAAATCATAAAATTAAGTGTTCTCATATTTTGACCCCACAATCTGGTACTTCCTCACAGACTACGTTACTCTCCTTTCATTCAAACTCTTCAAATAGCACTAAAAACTTTTCAGAGCCTTCTTTTTAAATACCTTATACTAATCCCTGCTTGAATCACTTCCAAAATCCCTGAACGGCGACCTAATAATGCTCCTCTTATCTCTTTTGGCTGTTGTACATGCGAGGCTTGGCAGAAATTAGAATTACACCGGAATAATCAGAGTAATTTCAGTTATTACATATTATTCCTACTGAAATTTCACGATGATGCCAGCTTGATTAATTAAGAGTAATTTGGGGCAAAAATCTTACCTCAGGAGCACAGGAACAACGAACTAAGGGGTCCATTAGGATGGCGGGCGGATTGCCCCCGCCAGGCTGGCGGAAGCCACCGCCAGCCAGGCAGGGGCAATCCGCCCGCCATCCTTCCCTGTATTCCCCCGGCCATATTAGAATGGCAGGGGGACCACGACGGAGCAAAACACCGCCCGCCACTTTTCCGCCCCGGTCACATTGCAGCCGGGGCGGAAAATTATTAATATGGTGGCGGTGTCAAGCAGACACCGCCAGACATATTATGATGGGATGAGGGTGATGCCTTTCCGTGGCGGCGATGCCGCCACGGAAAGGCATGCAGTCTTCACTCTGGGGACCCCCTGCGGGCCCCCAGAGTGAAGGTGGGGGGGTATTGCACATGGGGGGGGTACCTGTGGTACCCCCTTCATTTGCATTAACAAAGCGGCAGGCACCGCGCGGTGCCTGCCGCTTTGTTAATGCAAATGCAGAAATGCATTTCTAGCATTGTGGCGGGCGGTGCTGAGAGCACCGCCCGCCACAATGCTAGAAATGCAGGATGTGCCCGCCACTGTGGCGGGCACATCCTAATGCTGCCATCGGGACCCCCGTCCTTAATGGACCCCTAAGAGACAGCAAGGGGCTGCTGGCTACCACTGTAGAGTGCTGTAGCATTTAGTACTATTTTCTTGGCACAAGATGCATCCTTGGGCCTAGTTTGGAAGTGAGTGCTGAATGCTAGATTACACTTCTCACATAATGGCTCATAATTACAAGTAATTTGTAGTACATACAAGTAGTTATATTAGACAGAATAGCGCCAGTTACGCCCACCCATAGCGATCTCCACGGAGATCTTACACAGATGAAAATAAATTCATAATTGTATAGATAACACAAGTGTATTTGTTCGTGTGACTGATGTGCCCAATCATGGACTGCCATCGCTATGACATTTAGATTAATTGCCTGCAAGTGCTGGTCGTAGGCGCCCAACATATGTCTAAATTGGCTTTCATTTCTAACTGTTCCCCTCGTTTCTTTAAGTGATGGTATGACTGGCACTGTATCTCTGTTCCAACACAAGCACAGTGGAGGTTCCTTCTATAAGGTATGCAGCATACAGTGGGCGTCCTTTTCACATAACCCTGACTGCATCATCCACAGCGGAGAGGGTAAGCATGTGTCTAAAATTGTAGTTACACGGCCAGGTTGAAAAGACGTGCTCTGTCGGTTGTGGGGGTGCATGACTCACAGGCACACATAGGGTTAATACATGTATTCTTCAGGAGTCCCTCATTAAACTTACCCTATCTGAAGCCAGAAGTCAGAGAGGGCAGAGTGTAGTGTTTCTACAGAACTGAGCTCCAACCTTAAGAACAGCATCACGTTGGTGTAAATTACTCTGCAAGGTGCCCAGTTTGGTATAATAGAAGCACAGGACGTGCAGGAGAACTGCTGGGAATGGGTTGTGGCTCTGCTTTGCATTGTGGCGTGTCCAATCAACAGCAGGGAATTTCCACTTGGCGCTGCACATCTTCACTTTGTGAAACATGCACATGGAAAACCCATCAGCTGAGGGAGGTAGAAGATGTAGACCACCCATTGTTCTACATATATACACTACAGATCCCAGCTCAAGCTATGTTCATGTTCTACAAAAACCCATAGATACATGCATCCCAGTTGAGGTCCTTCGACCTCTTGTAATGTTGGCCCAGGGAGCAGCAGACAGGTGCTTGGCTCTGCACCAATGAACTGCACATGCTCTTTCAGGGAGGCCTGGAGCCTGATAGGTACATACAGCCCACCTGGAAGTGCACAGCTCAATTGCACACACTGTAAGAACTCAAGACACAGTCACTCACATCATGACATATGACGTGAGTAGTGAGTCTTCCCGCTAAAGTCCTGGAAATTAAATAGTTAAGGATGAGGTCATTATAGGCACATCCCTCTTCTAACAAATGAGTGATATCTGGGACTCAGTTCTCTGTCCATTGTACATCACAAGATACTTTTTTGTATATGTGTCAGTCATTGAGAATTTTTCCAATGCTTTACTGTGTTGTTTTTGCATTTTAATTCCTGTCTTGCAGCCTTTGTTGAGAAGAGCGACACACATAAGGATGGATGTGTGTACTTTGAATGCATTAGCATGGATTTTCTTTTAAGTGAGTAGGGAGACGTGCGATCATATAAAGTAACTGTCCAAACAATATAGCGACCTTTCTCACAGAAAATCCCTCAAATAGCCCTACCCACTCCACCCCGCCTTTGTGCAAAGGAAACAAACAGCTACATTGTCGAATGTGCAATGAGAGGAACTGATCTCAATCCCAGCATCCCTTCTAACCACGCGTATGAGACAAAGAAAATGATGTTATCTCTATTCCTTTCAACTGATTTAATTTCCATAATCGGGAGGGATTAGAAAGTCTCTGAATACATTTAGTGGATATGTGTGTCTAGATGATAAACCCAAACGTTGCTGTTGGATGGCTGTGTTTGTTCCTGTGGGATTAAGGGCACTCAGTCTTCCCTTTCTCCTTCACTGCACTCATCCGACCTACAGTCCCCATAGAAAAGCCCTGAAATCAAGTAGAAACTTCAAAAACATTGATCCCAAATTTTTCAAGGACTGGTTGCTCCAACCCCTTTGTGACTTCAAAGATTCCATGCAGCGACCCTGATCTGCTTATCCAAGATTACAGCTACAATCTCATTAGAATAATGCACAGTATTGGCCCTCTCACCCAGGGGAGGCTCCTCCATTGGAGCGGAGGTGCCTCATCCCATTTAAATTACCCCCAAAGCCCCAGAGATTAAAAATAACATGGTAATTCATGACCATTTTATTTTTCATCCACCGTCCCGAACAGAGTATCAGGACGGGGTGAGGCCTGCTGAGTGACATCAGCAGGGAGGAGGGTAGGCTGTCTATGCACTGCTTAATGTGTGCATATCTTTTTGGCCGGCCATCTTACGGTGACCTGCCACACCTGCACACTTTAAACATCTCTAACCCAGCTGTTTTAAGACAGCCCTGTTAGAGCAAGTGTAGGCCTCCGGAGCGCTGTGGAGTGCCGAGCGAGGCGGTCCCCTCCAATCAGGATGCTGCTCTCATGCTGGTTAGAGCAGTGCCAGGATTGGTCAAGGGAGTTGCAGCATTCAGTTCTTGGAAGAAGAGTTCCGGAGTGGAGGACGTCATGTTCGTCTTCAGGAAAGTGTTAAAAAAAACGAATATTATTTTCACACATGTGTGCTCCCCGTAGATGCCAGCCGCCACTGCTCTCACCCTGAGACTGAAAACACAAGAAAACAAGCACTGGCGTTGCCAATAGGTCTCGCAGTAGGAAAGTTGGAGCTATTACAATTGCAAATAACAATGCCTTTTATTTTTGTTTTCATGTTAAAAACATAAAGGGCTTTGTCATTTACAAAACCAATAGCTCCAACTTTCCTACTGCGAGACCTATTATGCACTGTACAGTGTGGGTGAAAGTGGCACTGCGTGGGTGTGAGTGGCTTTGAGTGAGTGGCGTTGCGTGGGTGAGTGGCGTTGCGTGGGTGAGTGGCGTTGCATGTGTGAGTGTTGTTGCGTGGGTGAGTGGCGTTGCATGGTGAGTGGCGTTGCATGGGTGAGTGGCGTTGCATGTGTGAGTGTTATTGCGTGGGTGAGTGGCATTGCGTGGGTGAGTGGCGTTGCGTGGGTGAGTGGCATTGCGTGGGTGAACGGCGTTGCATGTGTGAGTGGCGTTGCATGTGTGAGTGGCGTTGCATGTGTGAGTGGCGTTGCGTGGATGAGTGGGGTTGCGTGTGTGAGTGGCGTTGCGTGGGTGAGTGGCGTTGCGTGGGTGAGTGGCATTGCTTTGAGTGAGTGGCGTTGCGTGGGTGAGTGGCGTTGCATGTGTGAGTGTTGTTGCGTGGGTGAGTGGCGTTGCGTGGGTCAGTGCCTACGTTTTAATTTTTATCATGCTCCTGCGGAAATTGTGCGTAAAACAATGAAAGTTACAAGTTTATCATTATTTATCACGTGAACTATATCAGCCATGCGTCAGCGCCATTATACATTATAAGCAAGCTCTTTTCAGATGTGACTTTGAAATGACATTTAGGTAAGAGATTGAACTCCACACGTCACACGTGCTGGAGCCTGGTGTAATATGCCGGTTAAGGTAATTGTTCAGGCAGGAAGGTTTGAGTGTTAGTAAGTACGCTTCATTTGTAGCTTAAAAGAAGGCAGCAGTCACGTGTGTGGGAAGGGTGGGGTGCTGAGCAGAGTGCCTGTTGAAGAAACTGAATTTCCTTCAAGGACACCCTCTCATGCGTGTCGCGCTCACTGTCAAATAATCGACAGCCCCAAGCTAAGTAAAATAAGTCAAACTTCAAGTAAAGCATATGTTTGGTGACTTCCCATTCCCCCTTTCATGAATTGCAGACTTGCCACCGCGAAAGTGATGAGTAAATAATTTGGGCGTAATTGTGTTTTATAAAATATGGTAGTTTTAAATAAGTTACAGGAACATGTCAATTGGTTGGTACTAAAATAAATCGCCGAGCTGGCGGAGCCTGAATTTCGTGTTGTATGCTGGAGGGGGAGGTGTGCTGGGAGAGAGAGTGGGGAGGGGGCGGAGCGGGAGGAGCGTCGTGAGGGGAGTAAGTACGCTTCATTTGTAGCTTAAAAGAAGGCAGCAGTCAAGTGTGTGGGAAGGGTGGGGTGCTGAGCAGAGTGCCTGTTGAAGAAACTGAATTTCCTTCAAGGAGACCCTTTCATGCGTGTCGCGCTCACTGTCAAATAATCGACAGCCCCAAGCTAAGTAAAATAAGTCAAACTTCAAGTAAAGCATATGTTTGGTGACTTCCCATTCCCCCTTTCATGAATTGCAAACTTGCCACCACGAAAGTGATGAGTAAATAATTTGGGCGTAATTGTGTTTTATAAAATATGGTAGTTTTAAATAAGTTACAGGAACATGTCAATTGGTTGGTACTAAAATAAATCGACGAGCTGGCGGTGCCTGAATTCCGTGTTGTATGCTGGAGGGGGAGGTGTGCTGGGAGAGAGAGTGGGGAGGGGACGGAGCGGGAGGAGCGTCGTGAGGGAAGAGAGAGTGGGGAGAGGGCGGAGCAGGAAGAGCTGCTCTAGGCAGGCTGGGGAACAGATGCTGCTGGGGAAGTGATGAGGGGAGGTGCCCTGAAGAAATGCGACACGGCAGGCAGGGGAGGGCGGGCGGAGCGGAGTGCCCGTTGAAGAAACTGAATTTCCTTCAAGGAGACCCTTTCATGCGTGTCGCGCTCACTGTCAAATAATCGTCAGCCCCAAGCTAAGTAAAATAATTCAAACTTCAAGTAAAGCATATGTTTGGAGACTTTTCAATTGGTTGGTACTAAAATAAATCGAAGAGCTGGCGGAGCCTGAATTTCGTGTTGTATGCTGGAGGGGGAGGTGTGCCGGGAGAGAGAGTGGGGAGGGGGCGGAGCGGGAGGAGCGTCGTGAGGGGAGTAAGTACGCTTTTGGCAGCCCCTTTATAACAAGCATGAGATGGGACCCGAAAACACTGGAATGAGAAGGGGCTGAAAGGAGCTAGTGACAGAGTTCAACTGGAGGAGAGGTGGGCAAAAACAATGAAAAGGTGGACAAGGGAGGAGAGAAGGAAAGGTGACAGAGAACTGCTGGAGGAGCAAAGAGGAGAAAAGAAATGCGACACGGCGGGCAGGGGAGGGGGCGGAGCGGGTAAAAAAAAAACAAGACGGAGGGAAAGGCAGATAAGGGGAGGGGGGAGGAGAAATGCGACACGGCGGGCAGGGGAGGGAGCAGAGCGGGGAGAGGGTGTGAAAGCAGCAGGGGACTGGAGTGCGGCTGAGGGAACTGATGTGCACGCGCTTTTAAGCTCAATGAGCATGCGCATTGAGCTTAAAAGTCACGGGCACTGCAAGGAATCGCCACGATTCCTTGCAAGTTAGTTAAAGAGTGGTTAAGCCCCAATAGTCTCGCAAGCTCGATGCGCATGCGCATCAACAGGCGAGACCTAAAAATCTCACTGACACCCGCAAGAGGTGAATAAACAAAGGCTAATACAAAGGTAAAAAATTAGAGCTATTTAACGAAAAAGGAGAGGCCTCATTCCGAAGGTACCATTTTCACATCTAACACCTTATGTCTCACCTCACAATAAACTTCCATATAAAACCAAACACACATTTCAACAAGCATTTGCAATGCAACAGGTCTCGTATTTACGCGAGTTTGAGCTATTGGCATTGTAAATGACAATGCCTTTTATTATGTTTTGGTTTTTGAATCATAAATAAACCACATTGTTATTTACAATGCCAGTAGCTTAAACTTGCGTGAATGCGGGACATATTGCATTGCAAATGCTTGTTAAACCCTTGTTTTCCCTTCGTCTCCTCTTTCAACACTTGACTTTTCTCTCGCTTGCTTCCATCCTACCTCCCTTTCTCTCTACATTCGTCTCCACAACCTTTGCCCTCTCTTTCACTCATTGGTTTCTCCAATGGTGCACTGAGGAGAAATTTGAATGGCATAAAGATTTACACAAAAACAATAAAAACCGAAATTCATACTTCCTGGCCCTAAAGATAAAGATTGCCATGAATGCCCCCGACCCAGGACCAGAACCCCCTTTTGTCACACACATCAATCACCCATATCTCACGGACCTCAACCAACATCTCCCACATAGGGCATACTTCACCTAACACCCTTCCAATAATGCACTCCGAAGGGCGCCTGTTCCTGATACAATTGGAGCGCTTCATGGCCTAATTCAGGGGTATGAAGCGCTCTACAAATGTGACAGTTCACTACAATATCTCCAAATCCATCTGCCCCTCTGATTCCTCCCGGCTATCTGCAGCACTGCTTGTGTTCCCCACCCTACGTGAAGCATTACACCGTCCCTCGTGGCTGTGGCAACATCTCTGCCAGCTGATATCTGTCAAAAAAGCATGAATGTGTCAATGAGATGATTGTTCTATCATCTCCTGCAAGTACCTGTGTCTTTAACTGCTGATTTCTTTGTGTCGGGACATATGAAGCTCATAGATCAGGACACAGCGCTGGTGTAAGTGGAGCAAACAAATAGTTAATAACCATGTTCATTGTCTAGGCACTTTGCAAATTCAGTAACAGGTGTGCCGATACCCAACAGCCTCTGCACTCTTTTTACCGATCTCACATGCATCAAAGGCTGAGTAGGCCCCAACTGGAAAACAATTTCTGTGACTATCATAGGTAACGTTTTTATTTTGGATGCATCAACAAAGAGTAATACGACCTCTCTTTTTCTTTAACGGTCTGGGTAGCTCAGTCTCTCTCTTCCTGTGAGTGGTGTGTGCCTTTGCATCTCTCTCTCTCTTCCTGTGAGTGGTGCGTGCCTTGGGATCTCTCTCTCTTCCTGTGAGTGGTGTGTGCCTTGGGATCTGTCTCTCTTCCTGTGAGTGGTAAGTGTCTTGTGATCTCTCAGTTCCTGTGAGTGGTGTGTGCCTTGGGATCTCTCTCTTCCTGTGAGTGGTGTGTGCCTAGGGATCTCTCTCTCTTCCTGTGAGTGGTGTTTGCCTTGGTATCTCTCTCTTCCTGTGAGTGGTGTGTGCCTTGGGATCTCTCTCTTCCTGTGAGTGGTGTGTGCCTTGGGATCTCTATCTCACTTCCTGTAAGTGGTGTGTGCCTTGGTATCTGTCTCTCTTCCTGTGAGTGGTGTGTGCCTCGGGATCTGTCTCTCTTTCTGTGAGTGGTGTGTGCCTTGGGATTTCTCTCTTCCTGTGAGATGTGTGTGCCTTAGGATCTCTCTCTTCCTGTGAGTGGTGTGTGCCTTGGGCTCTCTCTCTTCCTGTGAGTGGTGTGTGCCTTGGGATCTCTCTCTCTCTTCCTGTGAGTGGTGTGTGCCTTAGGATCTCTCTCTTCCTGTGAGTGGTGTGTGCCTTGGGATCTCTCTCTTCCTGTGAGTGGTGTGTGCCTTGGGATCTCTCGCTCTTCCTGTGAGTGGTGTGTGCCTTGGGATCTCTCGCTCTTCCCGTGAGTGTTGTGTGCCTTGGGATCTCTCTCTTCCTGTGAGTGGTATGTGCCTTGGGATCTCTCGCTCTTCCTATGAGTGGTGTGTGCCTTAGGATCTCATTCTCTCTTCCTGTGAGTGATGTGTGCTCACAAAGTCGGCGAGCGGGCACTTTGAACTGAATGCTGTTAAGTGTTTGTGCAGTGCACATACACATTCAGCCAATGAAGGTAGAGAAAATACAGGCAAGGGGTGGACCTTTGGCACAGCACACAGTTTCCTCCTTGAGTGAATACGACGCACATGCAGTGGCAGTGAGTGCAAAGACCGCACACCCAGTGAGTGCATGCAGAGCACACACGAAAATTGAGCGGACCATTTGCATCAAGTGCATGTATTGCTTATTTGTTCAATGCACACACATATCCAGGGGCACAGAGCTAGTGAGTTAATGAATGCACGCAAGGCTCATTCGGTGATTGGATTCAGTGAGGCACGTAGCGCACACCCAATGTGTGCATCCGAAGACACACAGACATGTAACGAGCAGTTTGCACTAACTGCACCGACTGCCTGTTTGTTCAGTGCACACATGCATGCAGTGAGTGCATGCAGGGCACACCCAGACACGTATGGGACAGTTTGCACTAACTGCACTGACTGCCTGTTTGTTCAGTGCACATGCGCATGTAGTGACTGCATACAGCCTACGAGCAGTCAGGGAGCGGACCATTTGCACCGACTGCCTGATAAGTGCTCATGCAGTGTGAGTGCTTATAGTGCACACACCTTCAGGTAAAGCACCGTTTGTACTAACTGCACCAATTGTCTGGTTGTTCAGTGCACACATGAGTGCACACAGCCAGGAAGCGGACCCTTTGCGCTGACTGCACCGACTGCATGTTGGTTCGGTGCACAGGCGAGTGCATGCACTAGCCAGGGAGCGGACCCTTTGCACGGACTGCCTGTTTATTTGGTGCACTCGTGAGTGCATGCACTAGCTAGGGAGCGGACACTTTGCATTGACTGCCTGGTTGGTGCACTCGTGCATGCAGTGAGTGCAGGCAGCGCACACGCAGACATGTAGCAGGCAAGCACAGCACTGCACAGAGAGCGCTCTTCAGTCATTTTCGCAGCGCACGCACGGATGGCCGCGGTGCTAGCAGACTCAGGCAGACGGGGAGTGCTTCAGACAGAGCTAGGGGAGATGGGCAGCGGGTGAGCCCAGATCCTGGGCGGGCAGCGTGAGTTCCCCCGTTAGACCGCAGCGCGGCGCCCGTTCCCCAGCTGGGTCCTCCAGGAGATGGGCAGAATGGCTGCTGCGGATCCACGTCAGGCGAGCAGAAGCGGCGCATCTGACCCCGGACAGGGTCCCGGACTGGCAGTGAAGTCCGTGGCTAGGTGGCAGGCGGACAGATCGGCGGGATCCTGCCTGGTCCTTGTTCGACGGCGGCGCAGCTCCATCCGACTCGCGGCATGACCCCCCCCTGAATCCTCGGAGCGCCAGAACCGCGACGAACAAAGGATGAACCTGAGTAAGGAAGCCACCGCCTTCTGGGCGCTAGCAGGTCCGGGCAGCGTCACTCGCGCCGGCCGGCCCAGTGGGTGCACCCCCGGCCGCGAAACCTAGACCTTGGTTCTGGAGTTCATGGCGAACCCGCGAACGAGGCTTGTGCAGTGCCTGAATCCCGAAATGTACTGCGAACCCAGTTTGTGTAAAGTTGCCTACAAATGCCGTACCATGAGAGGGGATCTCGAATATACCCCCAAACCATTCGAGGGAGCCCCTAAACCACCGTGTAAACTCCGGACCCTTCTGGCGAACCACGCGGCACAAACACATTTTAAGGGGGGATGGAGGGGGGATATTTGGTTGGATTCCTTGTCCCTAGTCGGGTTTTTCAGTTGGTATTTTTTTGTATGTCATGTAATTACGAAATGTGCATGAATTATGACTTTCTTTTTTACGACAACTACATTGAAACCCAGTGACGGGGAGGGGTGGGGGGGTGGGGTGATGCAGACAGGAGAGGAAAGCGAAGTGGTTTTGCGTTTCCTTTTCTGAAATGTCCAGACTGTCGTTAAAAATCTCTCTGCAGGCGGAGTGCATCTCAAACTGTTGACTAATTCCGATCAGTGTCCTCTCTTTTCCATATGACTTTTTAGGAACAAGCGCTCGCTTTGGTGACGTAGTCATTTTCTCTTTTTTCTGCCGTCCCACTTGGACAGCCTTGACCTACTTTCCTTCTGACGTAAAAGGTTTATTATCATTATGGAGCCATCTGTTTGACCCCCATAAAGATAACAAAGCTTTTACGCCAGAAGGAAGGCAGGCCAGTTCGTCCAAGTGGGACAGCAGAAATAGAGAAAAGTGTATGTCACCACAATCTCTTTCCCAATGGCTAGCCACCTTTTAGCATAAACGGTGACGCCGGCCAATGGGAAAGAGGGGCAGGGCTTAAAGCCCTCTAGTGAATCTCCCTCTAAATCATTAAATCTCGCAAAAGAGACTGTGCATGTGCGCAGTCCACACCAGCTCGATCTAAAAACCCAGACTAGAAAGTGTGAGAAAATGCCCAAAAGAGCTTTTCAACATCTTAAAACATCAATCTTCCACTCCCTCCTGTGGAATTTTAGTTCGTGTATTGAACATCATCTACGCCATCTTGCAGACTCACGTATGAACATACACGACAGCCATTTTAGGTACCAAGGTCTCCCTGTTCACGATCACCCGTCAGCACACCTCCCTGACCCTGCAAGCATCCCCCATGCACCCTGACCGCCCCCGCTCTCACATGCACAAGTCATGAACCCTTCTCCTTCTGCATGACGCTTTCATGAATGAATCACACCCCGCGCCTGACCAGCACCTCCTCTCCTTCCATGAATACCCCTCTGTGGATAAACCCTTCCACCACGCTCGATTGTCCACACCGATCCTTCTTTTCATGACTATCTCTCCTTTGATGACCCCTTCCTCTGAGCCCGATTGTCTGTACGAACCGATGGTCATCCCTTAGCCTGAGGATACAGTTTATTGCCCACTACTGTATGCACTCGCCTCTCTTGAAAGGAGCCACTATTGATCATGGCCTCCCCACCCCCTGAGATTCGATCAGGCGCACACATTCCAAAGGAATCGGCAGAACACTCAGCTGCGTGATAGCCCCCTCCCATGGTATGAGGGGTAAGGGCCTCTACTGTTGTCATGTGTTGAAATGGGCCGGAACTGGGGGGGTGCCGGGGATGTCATCCTCATGCTTCACAATGTCTTTGTTGTAATAAAGCACGTCCACATGTCTTAAACCAGTGTATAAAAGACCAGGTCTCAGAGAGGTTGAGAGAGCACCTCGAGACGATACCTTGTTGTCCGATCTGATGTGTTCTACTCCGTCGGAATAAAACTTGTTTCCGGTCTTCCTGTCTCCAGCGCCTGCCTCTTTATTGGATAACTTCGTATGGTATTAGAGGCGTTTTACGCCGGGCAAAATTAACTTAGGAAGCATCAACTGAATCGCCTGACCATTTTGAATTGATCTTTATCAATTGGCGTCCCAAACGTGGGGCCCATCAGCGACACGTGGATCCAGTGGGAGAGGTCCCGACGACAGAGTGAACGACTGCAACGATCGGGAGAGCTCCTGTCCGATAGACCCTCGTCTGACAGCCGATCATCTGAACTTCACTGATTCCGAGCAGACCTCTCCCGAGTGATCTACGGTCCTGACTGGGAACCACCAGGAGTGCCGCGATAGCAACAGAGAATAGAGGACGATCGGGCGCTGGAAGCGGAAGACAAGAAACTGTCCATACGGTCCGGGTAAGATCGTGACACACGACGAATCGTGAAATTGATTGATTGATTGTTTGAAAATACTAGTATTACTTATTGACTGTTTCTGAGAGATTCTCTATTTGCAAACAAGCACAGAATCGCCATACTCTGTTTAGTCTTTGCAGATAGTGAAGGATAGGTAACGCGGACTTTTGTCCCCCATTGTAATCTGCCGTGCCTATTTTTCTCCCCATTGATTGATTGATTGAATCGAGCATTGAATTGTTCGAAGTTGGTTCTCTTAAGGATCTTCTCTGCCTACAAACGGGGAAGAATAGGAATATTCTCTCTCCCTTTGCAGATAGTGAAGGGTAGGTAGCGCAAGCTTTTAACCCGTCGTGCCTATTTCATTCCTCATTGATTGATTGTTTGTCCAAACATTGACTGTTTGGAATTGGTTCTTTCTGGAGGTATTCTCTGTTTGCAAACAACGTAGAATAGAATATTCTGCCCAGTCTTTGCAAGTAGTGAAAAGATAGGTAGTGCTTGCTTTTGCCCCCCATTGTAATCCGTCATGCCTATCTTCTCCCCATTGGTTAGTAGTTGGGTCAACCCGGACCGCTTATTAGAGATGAACCATCCAGCTCCACTGGAAGGCACCCCTAATAAGGACATGTTTACTAAGCAAGGACTAGTCGCTATAGCTTATTGTAAGTTATGGCATAAATATACAAAAAAGGATCCTGAAAGTCAGTGGCCACTGATAGGTTCTTTTGATGAAAATAAAATAAAAACACTAGAAGCAGCTGTAAAAATAAATAAGGCAACGCCCACTATGCTCGATAGTATTGGCATGTGGCGCAAAGAAGCAGAACAGCGAAGGAAAAGAGAAGAAGCAAAAATAGTGAAAGAGTTACGAAAAGCAGCCCATCTGGCCGCAAAAGAACTAGATGAAGAAATAAGAAGAAAAGAGGAAGTTAAACAAACACAAGAATCAGGGCTGACAGGCCAATGCCCTGTCAGGACCCCCCTACGCTCTACCCGGAGATGCCCTCCAAACAGCGGGCAAATGACGAGTTACTGCTCGGTCCTCCAATTATCTACATGCCCCCTCCTTATGCTCCCAGCCAGCCAGCCTCTAGCACAACACTCACCAGTTCAAAGTGCAGGCGTCGGTGACCCTAGCGCTAGTGCCCCGGCTCTTACGGCCTTCGCACCAGCCGCATTGGTAACAACAGCAGATGAACATGAGACTAGCAGGCAGCTAGCAGCCAGGCCAAATAGGTTGGGCAAAGATGAGCGAGATGGAATCGACCAGATAGCAAAGACCCTGGTAGAACGGAAGGAGAGCGAAGAATATACGATGAATATGCACAATTCACATGCCGGTAGTCACAGATGGCATTTCATTTTACGGTTCAGCTACCACACCCTGAACGCCTATGAGGATAGGTACCAGAATAAGGGTCCTGCTAAACTGACGGCTCTATATAGAAGGGTCGATGTTGGAGATGGGACTGAGAGCGATGTGACGGACCTCTTCATGCAAACGCTTGAGGTTTTCCGCCACCTCGCGGAACAGAAACCAGAGGTCAAGATCAAAGTCCCTGAGACGATTGAACCCCCATTAGAAGCAGCCAACACTATGATGCCTATCAGAGAAGCCGCTCCCTACTGGGTTCCCCCAAGAGGTCAGGGGACAAACGATGATATCAACCACGCAGATGCAAAAGGGAGGGTTGTGTACAACTGGGTTTACCAACCATGGGATCGGCAAGATATTTTAACTTTTAGGCAAACCCTGCCCGATTTAAGAAAGAACCCTACGGCATTTTATACCGAACTAGGCACAGCCTTGGGCTCAACCATAATGACTCTATCGGACATTGATTTGTTTTTCGGGTTGTGTCTGCCGGCCGATGTGTGGAAGCAAATCCGGAAAGCCGACCACACAGACCTGTTCGGACACACCTGGAAACAACTCAATGAACTAGATAGGCAGCGAGAGCCCGGAAAGAAACCTGTAAAAGACATACTGGAACTCCCCGACAAAATAGTGCAGAAGCTAAAGACGCTGATCCCAGAGAAGAAGGTAGACTGGTCGGTAGTCACGGCTTGCCGTCAGAAACCCCAGGAAGACGTATCAGAATATTTCTCCCGATTTGAAACGGTGTTCTCCGACTACAGTGGCCAAGACATGACCACCGCAACCGGACAACACCTATTCGTGCAAAACTACGTAAAAGGGCTATCGCAAGAGGTCTCCCAAAAGTTACAGACGAGTGAGAGTAGTTGGGGAGCCTCCAAACCTGCAGCTATCCTTCAGATGGCTCAGTATTACGAACACCAAAAGAACGAGAACGAGAGGGCGACTGAGAGAAAGAAAAAGGACTTAAAGGAACGAGTGATGATTGCTCAATTGCAGGGAGTGACTACAGGAAGGGAACGGTATAGGGGAAACTACCAGTCGAATGCCCCTAGGACTTCGCCCCCTAGAGACCGCAACCCCACACCTGGCACTCCACGAACCGACCTCGATGAGAACCAGTGTGCATTTTGCAAAGAATTTGGACATTGGAAGTCCCAATGCCCGGCCCTTCGGGAAATGATTAAAAACAAAGAGACAAGGGACATGACAAATGGCCCAAGAACTGGAGGGCAGGGGCGAGGGCAGACCTACGACACCACCACTGACAGACCTGGCAGACCAAACACATTTGACCGACCCCGACAAAATCAGTGCCAACAGTCCGACTGCAACAATGCTCACGACTCTGCATAGGACTGCCAGGGGCAAGGGAGGGATCCAGTCGAGCTCTGTGTTGACCAGCAAGGTCCTTACGTCACTGCTAAGGTCCTGGGTACAAAGTCTCCATTCTTGGTAGACACTGGAGCGACACGTAGTGTATTATCAAAGCGACTGATTCCAAGGGCACCCTTGTATGGCTCACACATTACATCGATAGGTTTCGATGGAACGCCCTCCACTAATCCCCTGTCTGTACCTATCTCCTTTGACCTAGGAAACAATCCCACTGACACAACATTTTTGCTCTCCTCCAACTCCCCTGATGCCATTATGGGTATTGATTTACTGAAACATTTCTGAGCTACTATTAGGTGTTCCCCGGATGGAGTCCGAGTCATCCTGTACGATAACCCGAGCATGTCCAGACCCTACCTCGCACGACATATGTACACCATAACAGATGCTGACCTATCCTTGCTCGATACCCTACCCCTGTACCTATGGGCCAGAAACGACTCGGATGTAGGACGAATGATGATCGATCCTGTACACATAACTGTTCGACCAGATGCAATACTCCCGAAACTCCCACAGTATCGGATATCGCCCGAAGGCGAGAAGGCATTGGTAGCGATTATTCAGTCCTTGGTAGATGCAGGAGTGGTAGAGGAAGTGGTTAGTAATGTCTGCAATAGCCCTATCCTACCCATTGTTAAGAAGCAAGGTGAGGGAGATGAGAAAGCGTACCGCTTCATCATCGACCTGCGAGAAGTCAACAAAGTGGTGGTGCCACAGTACCCCGTAGTCTCAGACATCGTCACCATTCTGACTCTCATCCCGTCCACTGCCACCACCTTCACCGTTATTGATCTTAAAAATGCATTTTTCTCTATCCCCATCCATCCAGACAGCCGTTATCTCTTCGGCTTCACTTTAAAAAACCGTTCTTACCGATTTTGTAGAGCTCCCCAGGGTTACACCGAAAGTCCCAGCATTTACAGCCAGGCCCTCAAAAGACAGCTGGACGCCGTCCAGCTACCAGATGGAGTGGTGTTGATCCAATATGTCGATGATATCCTTTTGGCGGCCGACACCACTCCACTTGCAATCACAGCCACTATCCAACTCTTGCACTTTCTTGCGGAGAATGGCCACAAAGTCTCCAAAAAGAAACTGCAGTTCTGCCAGCCCCAAGTGACATACCTAGGCCATCTCCTGTCCAAAGAAGGGAGGAAACTTACGCCCAACCGAATCCAAACCATCCTAGACACCCCCATTCCAAAAACACAGAAGCAAGTCCGTTCATTAGTGGGCCTTACCTCTTTCTGCCGACAATGGTTACCGAATTTCAGTCTCATCATAAAACCCCTACTTTCCCTGTTGGCCAAAGATGTTCCGTTCCCACTCCCTTGGACTCCCGAATGCCAAGCATCCTTTAAGGAGTTGCGGGATGCCCTTTGCTCGGCACCCGTTCTAGGAACACCAGATTACTCCAAGCCCTTCTCCCTCTTCACTCACGAAAGGGAGGGATGCGCATTGTCTGTTCTAACTCAGCCCATCGGCGCCAAACAGCGCCCTTGTGCCTACTTCTCTGCCACTCTTGATCCAGTCGCCAGAGCTCTACCTGCCTGCCTTCGAGCAGTAGCCGCTGCTGCTGTCTCTATCCGCCAGAGTGAGGGAATTGTTCTTTCGAACTCTCTCACGGTATTAGTACCCCATGCCGTTGACACCCTTTTGAACCAGACCAAGACTCAACACCTGACTAGCGCACGACTAACAGGGTACGAATTGACTCTACTTGCACCCCACATCACTCTGAAGAGATGCACGACATTGAATCCTGCTACACTGTTACCCTTGCCCGAAAATGACCCCGATGTGCCCCCTATACACGACTGTGTGACCCTCACGAACGAACAGACCAGGAGTAGAATTGACCTCCGAGACATTGGTTTTACAGATCCTGATGGAGAACTACGGGTAGATGGCTCTTGTATCAAACTCCCAGACGGCACCACTTCAGCGGCCTATGCGGTGACTACAGCCCAAACAGTAGTTGAAACAGCTCGCATCACACAACGATCCGCACAGGCGGCCGAACTAATTGCCCTCACACGAGCATGTATCATAGCAGCAGGAACCACGGCGAACATTTACACGGACAGCCAGTATGCCTTCGGGGTGGTTCATCATTTTGGGCTCCTGTGGAGGGAAAGGGGATTCCTGACATCCCACGGTACGCCCATCCTTCACGGAGATCTAGTCTCCGCCCTGATTGAAGCAGTTCTTCTCCCCAAACGATTAGCAGTGATCAAATGCCAGGCACACAAGAAGGTGACAGATTTAGTTGGACAGGGAAACGCACTAGCCGACATCACTGCCCGAACCACAGCTGAGAATAGGACAACGACACGCATGTATGTGACCAGGTCACAAGCAGAAAAATGGACTGACGCTAGGGAAACAATTAGGGACATCCAGTCGGCTATCACACCTCTCGAACTGACTGAATGGGCACGGGTGGGTCTAAGGGACGATGAAGGCTGCTGGCGGACAAAAGACACGAACAAATGGTTGCTGCCCGACTCATACTTGATCCCCATACTGACAATGGCACACTCCCCTGCACACATAGGTTCTGCCCCCATGATTGAACTCATTTCCAAAGTCTGGCACAACAACAAGATCCCCGACTCAGCCAAACGCCTGGTCCAGCAGTGCCTTATTTGCCTACAACACAACCCCGGGAAAGGAACTGTAGTACCCCGGGGAGGGTTTGGGATCCCCGACTACCCCTTTGAGGTCCTCCAGATGGATTACATCCAACTGGAGAGGTGCCAAGGCTTGAAGTACGTATTAGTCATTGTATGTGCCTTCAGCAAATGGGTGGAAGCCTATCCGACCCGTGATAACACTGCCATGACTACTGCCAAAGTACTACTGAAAGAGTTTTTCCCTCGCTACGGCCTTTGTCGAATTTTATGGAGCGACAATGGCCCCCACTTCATAGCTGAAGTTATCCAACTAATCCTGAAGGGGTTGGGGGTAAGACAGAGGTTCCATGCAGTCTTCCACCCCCAATCCGCTGGCCTGGTTGAACGACACAACGCTACACTAAAACTGAAACTGTCAAAAATAGTGGCCACCACAGGACTTAAGTGGCCAGACGCCCTTCCACTGGCATTACTATCGATGCGCTCCACTCCCACTAAGCACCACTTGACCCCCTACGAAGTTGTATTTGGGCGACCAATGAACCTCTGGACTGCCCCCAAGCCGACCTTCATTCACGACGTCCCCGACGTCCTGCTGTCAGATTATTTATACAAGTTGACTAAAACATTGTCTGTCATTCATCAACAGGTGCAGCAGGCCATCCCCGATGCTTCCAGGGGTCCCGGTCACGATATCCAACCGGGAGAGTACGTCCTAGTCCGGAATTTTCAACGGGCGAAGAGTCTGGAACCCCGGTGGACGGGCCCCTGGCAAGTACTGATCACCACTCGGACGGCTCTTCGAGTGGAGGGGAAGAAGCACTGGCTGCACGCCCACCACTGCAAGAAGGTCTCGTCGACCCTGGCCACGACAGACAACGTCAGCACCCAAGAGGAGCTCCTGAACAAAGACCGACCATCACTGAACTGCTATCCTGATACCGAGGCACTTGAACTTGCAAAACACTCTGATCCCACTGTGCCATCCCGAGAAGGGTATTTCCTGCGTCGAAAGGAGGGAGCTTTGGCTAAGTAGGCCACTGACTAAGTTAAAAATCTCAGAACGGTGACCCAAAGCAACCAAGGGTTATCCGGAGAGAAGCTAAACAAAGTCTGTGGTTCTGCCCACTACCGAGCACCTTGAAGTTGAAGATGATGGAAGCGCCAGATAAGAAGATGATGGAAGCGCCAGATAAGAAGACGTCGGAAGCAACAGGAAATACCCACTACAGGAACCCAAAGACTGATAATTTGCACAAATCAAAGACAATCGCTATCTTCATTGTCTTCCTCTTTTGCCTCCTCCTCATGACTTCCTTCTGGATCTTGGAGGACAGCACACCCGCTCACCAGACATTGCTGGCCACTGTACAGCCAATCACCGTGAAAGAGCATCATTTGATCACCCTTTCACCTCAGCTCCGAGAAAGGCGTAAGGAGTTCTGGAACAATTCCTTCGTGCAACTGCTGCACCAGCACAACCTTGCTACAAATGCCACGAACTGCTGGATCTGCGGGTTGCTCCCGCATGCCACTGAACACTCTATACCTTTCATCCCTTCTCCTTTCTCAGTTCACGGCTCCTGCCTCGCCTGGTTGATCCTCTTGCAGGAGAGCAACAAGGACAACGCCGCTTCTGGTCAGACAGTGTCACACTTCTACTATGGGTTCTGGCTGAACAAAACAGGAAGAACGTCTGCCCCCATTTGTCCTGCGGTCTCAGGTTCCGCCTTCCTTATGAACATTCCTGCTAAAGAAAGAGTCGAAATGCAAATACTCCACAATCCAGCCAGACCCACCTTCTCCCACCTGCGTAAGCAAACAGCTGCCACCCTGACCGTGGCTCTGTCTGTCATCAATGTCACAGGACTTGTGTGTCTTGAAGGCCAGGGAACGCAGCTGGTGGGTCACAGCTCCTGCCGCATCACCAGAACATTGGTCTCAGTTGATCCTCTTTCCTTTGTTGCTTCTCCGAATATGTACTTTGTTTGTGGCACCAAAGCTTACACTTGGCTCCCAAAAGGCTGGAGGGGTATGTGCTACATCGCCTTCATTCTTCCTCCCACGTATGTGGCCTCAGCCTACCACCACCGGCAAAAGCGCGCCGGAGATGTTGAACAAGCCGACTCCACCGGAGCACAGTTCCTGGATGCAGCAAAGGGACTTGTTCCTCTGTGGGGACCAATTGCAAACAGCCGTGCTATCCGACACCTGACTCAGGCAGTAGAAACAACCATTAACATCACGGCTGGCATCCTTGCTAACAACACGGCTGAGCTTCAGGCAGTCCGCCTGGTGGCTCTCCAAAACCGCCTTGTTCTAGATGTTGTTCTGGCCGACCGTGGAGGCGCATGCCGCATCATCGGCTCCAGCTGTTGCACCTACGTGCCAGATAACTCACCTTCAGTCTACAAAGCAATCGAACACCTCCACAGACTGTCCTCAGAGGTTCACCAGGAGCAGGAAGGATGGTCGCTTGGAGGCTGGTTCTGGGACACTTTAAAGGACTGGGGATGGAGATTGTTTACGTTTATATTAATACCAATCATGATGCTATGTGGGTGTTGTTTAGGTATTCAATGTTTACCACCTTTATGTGCACTCATTTCCAACTGTATGTGTCCTAAGACTTTGGACTTTAAAACTGAGCACATGAGTCCCCTATACGAGATAGAGGTGCGTGGTCTTATGGGGATCGATCCGAACTGACAAGCTGGCGAGACATGTTAAAACTGTGGAATTTTAGTTCGTGTATTGAACATCATCTACGCCATCTTGCAGACTCACGTATGAACATACACGACAGCCATTTTAGGTACCATGGTCTCCCTGTTCACGATCACCCGTCAGCACACCTCCCTGACCCTGCAAGCATCCCCCATGCACCCTGACCGCCCCCGCTCTCACATGCACAAGTCATGAACCCTTCTCCTTCTGCATGACGCTTTCATGAATGAATCACACCCCGCGCCTGACCAGCACCTCCTCTCCTTCCATGAATACCCCTCTGTGGATAAACCCTTCCACCACGCTCGATTGTCCACACTGATCCTTCTTTTCATGACTATCTCTCCTTTGATGACCCCTTCCTCTGAGCCCAATTGTCTGTACGAACCGATGGTCATCCCTTAGCCTGAGGATACAGTTTATTGCCCACTACTGTATGCACTCGCCTCTCTTGAAAGGAGCCACTATTGATCATGGCCTCCCCACCCCCTGAGATTCGATCAGGCGCACACATTCCAAAGGAATCGGCAGAACACTCAGCTGCGTGATAGCCCCCTCCCATGGTATGAGGGGTAAGGGCCTCTACTGTTGTCATGTGTTGAAATGGGCCGGAACTTGGGGGGTGCCGGGGATGTCATCCTCATGCTTCACAATGTCTTTGTTGTAATAAAGCACGTCCACATGTCTTAAACCAGTGTATAAAAGACCAGGTCTCAGAGAGGTTGAGAAAGCACCTCGAGACGATACCTTGTTGTCCGATCTGATGTGTTCTACTCCGTCGGAATAAAACTTGTTTCCGGTCTTCCTGTCTCCAGCGCCTGCCTCTTTATTGGATAACTTCGTATGGTATTAGAGGCGTTTTACGCCGGGCAAAATTAACTTAGGAAGCATCAACTGAATCGCCTGACCATTTTGAAATGATCTTTATCACTCCTATCGGTCTAATGAATTCAGATATAATGCATTTTCAACTATTTTCAAGAGCATCGTTCAAGCATAGTCCTATGCGGAAGTGAATACTGCTATCTCTAACTCACCGTGGGCCATATTATCAAGGAAGCTGCGGTAGTTTATCGCCGTTTTACCGGCAGGAAACTGCCGATAGAGCGGCGATAATGGCCTTGATAATATGCCATTCGAATTTCAATCGAAGCCCAGGTTAGATGTTCACACATCTAACCTGGGCATTGATTAAAATTCGAATCGCATATTATCAAGGCCATTATCGCCGCTCTATCGGCAGTTTCCTGCCGGTAAAACGGCGATAAACTACCGCAGCTTCCTTGATAATATGGCCCCAACTTCCCAAAAGCCCGTCTTGTGTTACTAATGGCAGCAGTACCCCTCCGCCGCTCGAGCTGTCTCATGAACAGGGACATTCGATTCCATCACTCCAGTGTGGCTACCTCATTAAGGGCCTCATTTATGAAAAGTGACGCATCGCTGCGTGAAAACAGCGATGCGTCACTTTTCGTTGCACCCTCCTTGCGACACCAATGATGCGTCATATTTACAGTATGACGCATCATGTCGCAAGGAGTTACAGATACGTCAGTATTTCTGACGTATCTGTAGGCGCAAAAGTGACGCATTGCTGAAGTGTGTCACAAAAGTGACGCAACTCTAGCAATGTGTCCTTTCACATGGGGCAAGCCACATGTGAAAGGGCCTGCGTCAGTCTTACGCCTGCTGTGAGGCAGGCGTGAGATTTTGACTAATTTGAGTCCTAGAAGTGGCGCAGTGAAATCTCATAGATTTCACTGCGTCACTTCCATGACCCTTTTTTGCGTCAATACGCCCCCCTTGCATACATTATTCCTGGCGCAGGTATAATGTGGCGCAGGGGTTTACAAAGTGACGCATCTACCTAGATGGGTCACTTTGTAAATATGGCGCCATTTTTTTACGCCACTGGTGCGTCACAAAAAGTGACGCACCGGCGTAAAAAATGTGCCTTGTTGCGCCATATTTACAAAGTGACGCATCTAGGTAGGGCCATTATACCTGGCGCAGGTATAATGTGGCGCAGGGGAGTACAAAGTGACGCATCTACCTAGATGCGTCACTTTGTAAATATGACGCAACAAGGCACATTTTTTACGCCACTGGTGCGTCACAAAAAGTGGCTTAACAGTGACGCACAGCCTCATAAATGAGGCCCTAAGTGCGCAATATATACAAGACTGCATATAGAACCTACAAGGAAGTACAAATGATTGCCCTCAATTTACTAGGAAGCAAAATGCCCTTAGCAGGATTAAGGAAAGGCCTTAGATGCAAGGTTCCCTTACGCCTTAACCTTTCCAATTAAAAAAAAAAGTTCAACCATGTAACATACATTGTCTTACAATGTTCACAAGACCGGGAAAGACCTTCCATAAAAGGTCCTTGCAGCAATTTCTTTCCCTCTGAGAACTATCTGCATAATCACCCAATGATCAACGCTTCTGACGCGCGTGTCTATGACCCGGATTATGAGCCGGTCGGTGTTTTACCACCCCCGCGCACATATCTGTAAAAATATCCAGAAATTATTTTCTGTGTATTATTGCACGTACATTTTCTCTTCTTTAAAATACAGTGTGTTGAGCAAATATGTAAAGCGCTCTGGCACTATTGATTAATGTCATGTTCGCACTAATAAAAAAATTTAATAAATAAAAAGCAAACAGCACCTAGGGAATTCCAAGACTTCGTGATTAATAGGTTGTTTTTAATTATTTTAAGTTAACCTTACTTTTTTATGGCTATGCTGCCATCTTGTGGCTAGAATTATTCGAACTGCCTATCAAAATATCCTCTTATATACATAGTGGAAGATTTATTCAGAATTCAGACAACAGAGTGCAGCAATGCAAGTTGCTGCATTGCGTCAATGGGAGAGAGCTGAAGGGTACTATCCCATAGATTCATCAACCATCCATTTTGCGATTCCTTATTAGCGAAAAATAAGGATTCGCTAATAAGGAATAGCAAAAGGCTTTGCATGAAGAACTCGCTTAAAAAATAGCGATTTCTTAAAATTCCTTAATTGCGAATACCTCCCCGTTCATTCCTATGAGCCTAGAGGCCCATAGGAATGAATGGGATGACAATCTCAATTTGTGATTCTCAATTAGAGAATCGCAAATTGAGATTGCAATTTCAAGGGTGCCAGGGTGTCAAAAGGACACCCTGTTGCACCCCTGAAATCTGCATATGGGTACATCTTGCACACACACATGCCCTAAGGGCATGTTTGTGTGTAAAATGGAACTTTGAAAAATGCACTTTAGTGCATTTTTCAAAGTTTTTGCAAATTACCAGGAAGTTCAACTTCATGGTAATTTGCTCCCCCTATTAGCGAAATCGCTAATTTTTTAACTTTAATGCATTGCATTTAAGGAATCTCAATTTGAGATTCCTTAAATTGCGATTTTGCATTTGGGATGATGCATCCCAAATGCAAAAATACCGGTCGCAAAGGGGCAGATTCTGAGAATCTGCCCCTTTGCGAGCGGTGTATAGCTTGATGCATCTATGCCTATATTTGCAAAATATAGCGCTCTTCAGGTTACTACCAGTGCTGGCGCACTAAGCACTTGAGGCTGCCTAGCTCAAAGGCACGCACCCTTGTGCCAAGCTGCAAGGGTGCCTGCATTGCAGGCAGGATTGGTTTGTGCAGGAAGGGGTACCTTCCTGCACAAAAACAATCGTCGGAGGCATATTCTTCTTTCTATGTGTGATCCAAAATGCATCACGCATAGAAAGAGGAAGTAACGAGGTGTAATAAACAGATTTTTCATTATGCCTCTCTGTGGTAGGCATACTGATTTGCCAATATTTCAGCTCTACAAACTTTACTAATTCTAGGATTGCATGAAATCCATGGGTGGAAGCAGCATCGGAATGCTAAGGCGGGCACTCAGGCAAGGCCCGTGGGGCCGGTATCCAAATTCCAGCTGTGGGCTACTTTTTGGAGCAGCCAGGTGAGCAGATTTGGCAGTCCAGTGGCCCTGTATGTGCCTGAGTGGCCATTCTGGAGGTAGATGGCGTCCATTACCTCCCTTTTATCAACGGCAGAAGTGTCAGTCTCTTTCTCTGGCTGGACCGACCCATTAATATATGCATATTGAGCAGGGGCAGGGGGCCTGAGCAAAAGTGGCCTCCCTTGTTTTCAGGTGTGTTTCACCAGTGTAAACTAACCGTGCATTTTTTACCCCGCTTTTTTTTCTAAAATTTCGCCGAAGCAGTGTTTTGCGGAAAGGCAATATGCAAATGTGGGCCACTTTGTTTTAGCATGCCTGGGTCACAGGCAGAAGTCTTGCAGAGCTTATTCTCCTCCTGGTGTTCGTCCTCAGTCACTGCTTGGGCCTGCTGAGGGTACCAGAGTGGCCTCTTCCCTCAGATGATGGTCTCCATCAGACTATGCTCCCTGCCTTGTCTCAGTGGCCCCGGCATACAAGGTCATCACCATTCTATCTCTGCACACAGGCTACAGCACATCAGTAATTTCGAAGGTGGCCCCTCCTGGCATACGGGGTCACCAGCTTGGTCCCTCTTTGTGTTATCCTTTGAAAACTATTGATTAAAGTCTGGGCCCTTGTCCACAAAGCTTTTGTGCACAAAAATCGTTTTGCTACTCTAAACTCATAAATTATGCACTTGTAAAACACACCTCAAAAACAAACGGAAACAGTTTTATTGGTACGGCTCATGCTCAAAATAGAAACAAGCAACAAATGTAAATGGGGGTGTCCAAGGAGCAGCAATGCAGATGTGGTTTGCATCCTCAAGAGAGGTAATTGCACAACACAGTGGGCCCGATTCACTGAATTAACTAAAGACAAAATACTAAACGTACTACTTTTGGTATTCACAGAATGCACTTAATACTTTTGATATTCACAGAATGCACTTACTACTTTTGGTATTCACAGAATTGATTTATGACTACTAACTTTACGTCCGCACTTGGGCCGGAAATTCCGGCCCGGAGGCGGAGCTTCTGGCCCAGAGGCGGGACTTCCTGCCCAGAGATGGAGATTTCGGCCATGGCTAAATCTCCGCCACCGGCCAGAATCCCCCACCTCTGGGCCGGAAGCTCTGCCTCCGGGCCGGAAGCTCCTCCTCCAAGCCAGAAGCTCCGCCTCCGGGCCAGAATTTCCGGCCCGAGTGCAGACATAAAGTTTGTAGTCATAAATCCCTTCTGTGAATACCAAAAGTAGTAAGTGCATTTTGTGAATACCAAAAGTAGTAAGTGTATTCTGTGAATATCAAAAGTAGTAAGTTTAGGCTTTTGTCTTAAGTTAGTTCTGTGAATCGGGCCCAGTGTGCTGATTCCTAAAAGAGGATGGAATCATTCACTAATGTTTACTTTGCTAATTTGCTCTCCATCAATGCTGGTACAGGTCCAAAATTGAACAAGTGCAAGCCACAGAACAATTCTTCAGCTTTCCTTTCTTCATATTTATGCATTTAACTATGTATGGGGATGTATAAAACCCAAATCCAGATTCAAAGTCCCTGAACATCTTCGCCACAGTTGCTGTGTACCATTCTTAAAAGCAAGCATACATCCAACTTTTTTATGGTACTTGGCCATGAACAAGTTCACAGCTTGAGACATTCCTGCCATTTCTGTGAACAAAATGCACTTTGGTGTGATTCACATATATTGTCATGTGTTTGTTGAGCCAGGCACTGTTTACGCAAGAGATCAGTATAAATGATTGTGAATCATCCCCATATGCAGAACATAATTGACTCGCATTTTATAGCATAGATAAAATATTATTTGTGAATCCGCCCCTTCGAATTCACCTAGAATAAAGTAGAGTGCATAGTTTTGGAATATCCAGAAATTAACATATTACTTACTGTAATCTTCCTTACTCCAAATCAGGAACACTTGTCTCAGCCCTGATATGAGGCTTAGCCTTTCTGCAGTGTCTGCACCAGTTCACTATCATCAGGAGTCTTTGTTAAGTGTCTACTACCGACACTGCCCTCCAGCACTTCTTCCTTAACAAGGTAGTTTATTGGAACTAAGCTGGGAGGATGGGTCCTGGACTGGGGTGAGGAGCTCGTGTTTCAGCGTAATAAAGATTACGGGTAAGTAATATGTTCATTACCTCCTCATCATCGCTCATTGTCCCAGTCCTGATTGATTAGGATATAAACAAGGCTCTTATACACTGATACATTTGTCATAAACACTTCATTAATTATAAAAAACAACGTCTGGTCCCAGCAATTCCAGACTTTACCACAAATACTTATTGCAGCCTTCAAGCATCCAGTAGCAAATCTTAAGGAGTTATCATTATTCATCTCAAACTATAAAGTGCTACAAAAGTACTATGCATGGACCAAGTGGCTGCCCTACAAATCTGCTGCAGCGGAGTACCTGCCGACTCTACCCAGGTTGTAGAGACTGCCCTGGTAGACCCTCCTTGTAAACCTTCTGATACTACACACCCCACAGAAACATTGGCTGAGTGATGGCTTGTTTCACCCATCTTTTCGATGTTGTAGAAGTAACCTTCTTTCACTTACTTGCTGCTCCATGAGCTACCAAGAAAGCATTCAAAGAAGAAAACTCCTTTTTTCTGTCCAAATAGACTAACAAAGCTCTCTTAACATTTAATGACTCGGGAACCCCAGTGTTAACACCCCAGGTACCACTAGCAGAACATCTTCCAGTGGAACTTGAAATTGTTTGTAAATCTTAGACCTGGATATTGGTCAGGTCTCAACACTGTTCAATCTGACAGAAATTTCAAGTACGGGTAATTAATTACCAAAGCACCAAGCTCCCCCAGTGCTGCTTAATTTATGCCAGTGCATTCCAGTGCTCGGCTCCGGCACTTAATTGTCAGCTCCGGCTCTAGTGACAGTTCGCCACATGTTGGCAGGTCTTTTAAATTTTGAGATGAGCACTGCCAGCATGATTATTAAGACCATATACAATGAAAATTGATAATACCAGCCTTTCACACCATCATTATAGCTAGGTGTGGCCTGAAATGGTCTGAGTTGTCACACTAGTAGGAGTGCAGTGGCTACATGTTATGTTGGACCGTAGGCTGCGCACCTGAGATGCGGTTATGCTCCTTTTTACTCACGATAATCAGTGTCACTGTGCATTCCGTGACCTGTGGGCTCATTTGAATTCATGCCATCAGGGTGTGGGTGAATCGCGCGTTTGCTTCATTTTGTATTGCTGCCTATTTTAACTTTGTTTTATCTGTTTTTAATTACGCCTCACTTACTTTTAAATTGTTCCTTCAACCGGCGCTCCTCGGACCACCGCAGCTTCTGTGCTGTTTGTGTAGAAGGAGCTAGTCCAATACACTTTCCCCTCACTTCCTGTAGTCCATTGCGACCGGCATCTTGGGTCGGGTGACGCTCTAGTCTCTTCAGACTTTACACGAGCCTGCCTATATCTGGGGTGGATGGCGCCGACGTGCAGCGAATGTGCGCAGCGTGCATGCCAAAGGCACGCCCGTCTGCGTCCGTCCACGCCTGGACGTCACCAGACGCCAGTGATGCTGTCGGTGGAGCTGGGGCTGTGGGCACTTACTCAGAGAAAACGCTATGGGCTATTTACACAGTAGTAGGTCCTTGCCATCATTTGTTAACTCCGCTGGAAGGGCCTTTTTGCTGTCCTTGTTGTGGTTTTAACTCTCTTACTAAACCATCTCCCCATCCCTCTACGTCGCTACCCAGTAATTCCCTTAAAATTTTGAGTCTCAACTGCCGGTCTCTGGCCAAACACTATTTGAATGTATTTGACTTATTACAGGATGAACTGCCTGATGTCTTCTTGCTGACAGAAACCTGGCTCTCCGACGATATGGTCGCAGAGCCAGGCTTAGCTCTTCCACCTGGTTATAGTATTGTGACTCTAAATAGGATGTCAAGAGGAGGGGGTACTGCGGCCATTTTTAAATCTTACTATGGTTGCATCTTTGTTAAAGAGTCTGTGGATGGTGGTGAATGTGCACGCTTTGTGACTTCTTTTAGAACTACACTATGTCAGGGCTACTGATCTATCGTTCTCCTGGACCTTCTAAGGAGTTTAGATCTGCACTTATTGAGGTTGCTAATACTATGGCTATGAGATCTGCTAACTTTACGATTCTTGGGGACCTGAATCTACATTTTGATGACCTAGAAGAGTTAGAAATTAGTAGCTTCATCGCAGAGCTTACAGCATGTCAATTAAATCAATTAGTCTCTGGCCCCACTCATGCCGCAGGCCACTTGGTAGACCCCGTTCTTTTTAACCTGCCTTCTCTTATTGTCAGTCCACCTAGTCCGGTCTGCTGGTCCGACCATTTTTTGATCTCGATGTCCCTCGCAGTTCCATTACCCAGAATAAAGGTGCTCAGAAATCCATATTTAAGCGCCCTTGGCCTAAATTGAACCTTGAGCAATTTCACGCTCTTCTTGCATTAGAACTGCCCAAGCAACCTATGGACCCAGAGGCGGCATATAAAATCTTTAGTAACTGGATTCATCAAGCCCTGGATTCTCTTATTCTGGCCAAGTGGTCCAAGTGCCGCACCTCCCATGCCAACCCTTGGTTCTCCGACAGTCTGGCTGCTATGTGTAAAGCTTGTAAAAAGCTGGAGCGAGCATGGAGAAGAGAATATGATCTGCCTGCTAAGAGGCATTACCAGTCTGCCATTAAAAGGTAACATCGGGCCATCCAGGCTGAGCGTGCTGCTTACTTTACTAAGGAAATCCATTCTCGTAGCAATCCAACCAAGTATATTTTTAAAATACTTAATGAATTTAAACTTTGGAAATCCTCTATTACCTCTGTTATCACGTCCAAACAGCAATTAGAGGATCTCGCCACCTTTTTTGTTAAAAAGGTGGAGACGATATATAAATCCTTTCCTCAGGCCCCTGTTAGTCTTAGAACAGTAACAACAAACCTCCCCCTATCAATCAATTAGTATTCTTTTGTTCATTTATTTGATCAAAAAATAGTTTTTTTTTAAAACAGTTGTATATACACATTCATTTGTGACAGATCTAATCATATCTATACATGAAATCACTAAAGCAGCCCCACCAAGACAATAAAACAGAATTGATCACACATCAATGGCCATACCACAAATCACAAGCACACCAAACACACCAGACATATAACAGAAAAAAGAACAATGTATGGGACAGACCTTACAAACCAAAATCATACCATACATATTTCAAAACATCATAATAACAAAATATAGAAAACGGAAAGCGCCAAAGACGTTTTAGAGTGGACTATAAAACCAACAGTTCCTTCATCAGGGCGCAGAAGGTATAGTTCATGAGGTGGTAAGAATTCCATCCAGAGTTTATTAGATATATGTATAAAGAGTGGTGTCAGCGGCTCCTTTAACACACTGTATCAAAGCTACTAAACATAATCTGTACGGTACAGACTAACAACTAGGGACCATCAGGTTAAGTCATGAACCAGGATTAACTTCCCACAGGTCAGGCAAGCCAAAATATCAAAAATATATAGGCTATCTGGTGCAGAGATAAACTAATGCAGGAAAAAGGAGGAGCAGCCTGGAATTCTCCAATCAAAGAGAAGTTCTTTGTCAGTTGGCGAGGATAGACGGATAAAGCTGTTAGGCACAAAAAGCATGTTGTCCACGTATGCACGAGAGTTAAATACGGGCTGTTTAGAGAAGAGGCACCGCATGTAAATACATTTCAAGGCTGTTAAGTCCTTCTGGCGAATATTCATCCGGGGGTCTATCAGTGTCCCGAGGGATCTACCTGTAAGTCTTAGTTCTGTTTCCAGCCCACTGACTATTCACACTTTGAAGGCGTTCCCTCCTGTTGATCAGGATGAGCTTCGCCTGCCCTGTACCAAAATCAAATCTGGCTCCCCTGTAGATCCTCTCAAGCCAGACCAGTTTTTAAAATCACTGTCTGTGGTCACGGCGCCTTTGTGCCAGTTGATTAATACTTCCCTCTCCACAGCAACGGTTCCAAGGCAATGGAAACAGGATATGGTTGTTCCCCTTCTCAAAAAGCCATAACTAGATCCAGCAAAATCAGAAAACTTATGCCCGTTCTCCCTGTTACCCTGGGCAGTTAAAATCGCTGAGGCACACATTAACACCGTTCTCTCAGCTTTTCTGAATTCTAATGGCATCCTGGATCCCTCGCAGAATGGCTTCCGCCCAGGGCACAGTACGGAGTCAGCGCTCCTTGCTGTGACCGAACATCTGCGGACCATTCTAGATGCGGTTGACAGTGCAGCACTGATTTTGTTGGAACTCAGTGCCGCGTTTGATACTGTATCCCACCAGATTCTCTTACATCGTCTGGAGGAGGCAGGAATCAGTGGGGCGGCCTTGGATTGGTTTAGATCTTTCCTCTCTGAAAGGACTTTCAGGTGTCTGCTATGCCCTTCCTCTCACGTGTTCAGTCTGTTGGACAAGGTGTGCCACTGGGCTCTGCCCTGAGTCACATACTTTTTAATCTGTACGTACAACCTCTGGCAGGGATAGCCAGGGACAGGGGGCTCTCCATTGTTTCTTATGGCGATGACACGCAGCTGGAGGTGGTCCTATCCGATGAGTCCACGCTGAATGCCCCTAAATTTAGGAGCGGTCTAGCGGCGGTCACGGAGTGGATGACCGCCAACTGCCTCCAACTTAATGCTAATAAATCGGAGGTGTTGTTGGTAGGTAAAAACACCGAGCTTTGGAGTGAGAACTGGTGGCCTAATACCCTAGGGAGCACACCCACCCCTAAGTCAGTGGTAAAAAACATAGGGGTATGGATGGATTCAACCCTTAGCCTTCAGGAACTGAAGAACCGGGCCTAGAAGGGCCTGGAGTTGCAGGGCACGCCTGAAATCTCCGAGTTCACCTGCCTTGTCGTACAGAGACACGGAATACTCTGTTAGCGTAGAAAACCAAATTTATTAGCTGCAGCTATGCACAGTTGTCCCAGAAGTACACCAATAGTAGGTTCTCAGGAGACTGCCCCTTCACTCCGTGGCTCACAGTCTTTTACAATCATATACACCCACAAAGAAAATACTCCCCATGCACCAAATATTAGCCAATAGGAAAACATTCAAAACAAGACACCATGTGACCAGAACGTTCCCCTTGAGTCGTGTTCTTGCCCAACCCCATAAGTCAATCAATGACAGCACCTATAGGTCAATCAGTAATGGCAGAACGTGTTTGTGTGCTTCAAAGGACAACTTGAGAAATAGGATAATGCAGGGAAAGAATACCGAAGGCCAACAGATAAGATAGGGCAGGGAAAGAATACTGAAGGCCAACAGATAGTTGGGACAAGGATTAGTCAGTCTAGACAAGGATTAGTTAGTTTGGCTAGTTCCTGGAATTGGCTTCACCACAAGGAAGGGGGGTTATTTGACACGTAGCAGTACAAAGGGCAAAAACACTTGGCTTGCCAAGCTGCCTGAGTGAGGGCAACACAATAATGGCGACGGAATACAAAATGGAGTCGAAACTGAATTACCTCAGCCCCTCCTTTTGCCATTACGCAGGCAAAACACAGACTCGCGTTAATCTGAGTCAATGTTAATAGCCATGAGGTCGTCAATCTGTTGCTGCAACATCATTTTTATATTTTCTGCTTTCTGTGAGACAGGTCTTGGGACACACAGGGTGGCACAAAGGCCGCAGATAGCGGGACCACATTGTAGACAGAGGCAACATGAAAAGATAATAGCCAAAGTCACTCCAATGAAAGTCAGTACCTTCCATCCCAATGTGGACAATAATCCCCAGAACCATCCTGTCAAAGACCAGTTTCCTTCGTCCTGGTGAATGGACTCAGCAATCAGGTGCAATTTAGAGATGGCCTGGTATACTGTAGGGGCGCTGTCAGGTATGTAAATGCAACAGCTGGATCCAATCAATTTACATACCCCACCACGGTCCGCAAGAATGATATCTAAAACCATTCTGTTCTGTAACGTCATAAGGCGGTCCGCCTGAACCTCGGCTGTGAGGTTACTCAGTGCCCCCACAGTTTCATCTATCGTTGCCTCAACAACTCGAACAAGATGCCTTATGTTTCTGCTATTGGCCATAGGGCCCCAGAATGGGAGGAACCCTTTGAAAAAGTTACCTCCCTCTTGTCCTGCTGTATCTTCTGGATCAATGACGCCTCTCCTGTACCTATTTCTGTGATGTCCTGAAGGGGCGGTATATGTCGGAGGGAGGAGAAAAGCCACGTAACATGACCCTGAGAAATTAGTTGGTAACCATGTATAGGCCCTGTCATGGCAAACGAAATATGTTCCCTGAGATGCCACTAACGGTGGAGAAGTCTGGTATACATAGGTATATGTATGTGCACAAGAGCTCTTTCCCAATTGGGCCTTAGCATTCTGACCATTTCCTTGGAGACACAGGTGGCCTCGGTGGGGTACAGTCCATATGGGCAGGGGATCTTTTTCGCCTGGCCCTATCTGTAAGGCTAGTAACGTAACGGGTCACGTTCCAGCCAATGTAAGCCCGTCGTTCTTCGGTGGGAAACTCATTAATTTTACTATAATGCTTAGACATAGCCACCATTCCCTTTGCCAGAGGGTCATAACTAACGACAACCCCACCCCCATATGGACCAACAGGGTGCCGGGGTTGATTCTTGTAAGCATTAGAGAACATAGATGTATAAGCCCAAGCGGACCCCTTCAGGGAAAAAGGGAAAACTAAATATGGCATCCCTTTATACGTAGTATGGGGCAAGAGTCCACAAACCCAACAATCGGTGGTGTTGACTACCAATTGATGTTGGTGCAACAATTGAATGAATGAATTATTAAAATATTCCATTCTCCTACTTTGCTCATGTTCTGGTAATCATGTTCTGGTAATGTATGTAACTGGTGCAGGGAGGCGGTGGTGCGAAAAGGCACGGAATGGGAGGTAGGTGTAGGTGTCTGCCGCATAGTATAAGTAACCCAACCCACACAAGCTAATATAATACATAAAAAGATTAAAATACACAATGTTATATCACATCTATTATATAATAATTTGCAATATCTTCTTCATTTTATCCTTCTTATCATTTTCCTTTAGTATAGCAGAATCCATCCTCTAAATGTTGCTCGTGGCAGTCTTCCTTCTTCACTCAGCTGTGATTATCAGCCGTCCTATGACACTGCAAGTCCCGCAGGCCTATTGCCACTACTCAGGTCACAAACTAAGACCCTTACCACGACCCTGCAACCTAATTGGATGGTCAGTGTCACTGAAAAGTGCAATCAAAAGAAAAAAAATTCTCAATTGTCTCTAGCACAGTCTGGTCCTGAAAAAGTGTCTCTGGATTGGTTGTGTTCAACCTGAGATGTGGTGGTACAGCTTCCTGTAAAACATCATCATCCTCTTTCTCAGATCGAGTCCAATCTAGTCGTGCATTGCTAAAAGGTACGAATCGGGGGACCCTTTCACCTTCAAAATCGCCAATACCTTTACGGACCCACTGGTCATAAGGCAAAGGCAAGGGTACCTTCTTACAATGCACACCGTGGATCCAATTTTTCTTTCCGACCACCTTCACAGCTGTGCGTGTTGTCAACAATACTTGACGGGGCTCTCTCCAGCGAGGTTCCGAATTCTTTGATATCTGGAAGTTCTTCACGCACACCCAATCGCCGGGTTGTATGGTATGGCCAGGATCAGTGGAAGCCTGAGGCAAGGCGTCTTGTACCTGTTGGTGAAGGACACGCAATTTAGTGGTGAGGTCATGCAAATAATCCATAAACAACGGATGCTCTATCTCGGAATACTTCTTTGGCCTTGGGACTCCCCAGACATTTGCTGGACGTCCAAACACAACCTCGTAGGGACTGAGTCCCATACGGGAATGGACAGTTGTTCGAGTAGACAAAAGAGCCAAGGGTAAAGCATCGGGCCAGGCAAGACCCGTGCTGGCCTGTATCTTCGCGAGCTTGAGCTTAAGAGTACCATTACAGCATTCCACCAAACCTGCTGACTGAGGGTGGTTTGCCGCATGAAATTTCTGTCTGACACCGAGACCTGCACACACCTTCTGCATTATCTGACCCACGAATTCGCTTCCGTTGTCACTCCAAACAATTCGAGGTAAACCAAACCTCGGGAAAAACTCCTTCAAAAGGTCTTTAGCCGTAGACAGAGCAGTATTATCCTTTAGGGGGTAGGCCTCTATCCATCTAGAAAAGGCACACACCACCACAAGGACATACTTCAGATTGTAACATCGCTCCATGTGAATGTAATCTATTTGCAACACCTCAAAAGGGTACGTTGGAGGAGCAAAATGGCCTGCTGGGGTTGGTGTTCCCTTCCCTGGGTTGTGCATCAAGCAAACAATACAGTGCTTAACCAGATAATCTGCGCATTTAGGGATCCCCACATTCTGCCATACAGGGGCCAGAAATTTACATATCCCTTTAGCACTAATGTGGGCTGGACCACGTGCCATGGTAACTACTGGAAGCACATAGGCGGTAACAGCCAGCGCTGATGTTCCGACAATTCTCTCCAACACCCTGTCGCGTCCAACATTCCTGTACCCTCTCTCCACTTACTCAGTTCGTTCTCTGTAGCCACTCCCTTGATCATTTTTACACTTTCTATTGTGTCCTCACACATCCCTCCTTGTCTGACCCATCTAGCAGGGCCCGCAACATACATGCGGCTTGTAACGTCTCTGGCTGTCTCTTTCGCTATCTGATCCGCAAAAGCATTTCCTCGACCCACATCATCAGTAATCCTCTTATGCGCACTACATTTAACAATTGCTATCTGAGTGGGCAAGGTAAGTGATTTGAGAAGGTGATTTATCAACTGGCCATGCTGTATCTTAGTGCCGTGTGAGGTGAAAAACCCTCTTTCCTTCCACAGACGGCCAAAACTGTGGGCCACTCCAAATGCATACTGGCTATTAGTGCACACATTCACTCTTTTTCCTTCAGCCAATACACAAGCTCTAGTCAGAGCCTTCAATTCAGTTGCCTGGGCTGAATTATGACTAATGCGTGCTGTTTCCACAATTGTGTACAAGTAGTGACTGCATAGGCCGAAGTCGTCTCACCATTTGGGAGCTTGAAACAAGAACCATCCACCCATAGTATTCCATCCGGGTCCAGGAGTGGAGTGTCCTTTAGATCGACTCTACCTTTTGTCTCCTCCTCTGTACGGAGGAAACAATCATGCTGTTCCTGAGTACCTGTTTCTACTGGGATCGGTAACAGCGTGGCTGGGTTTAGGGTATTGCATCGTTTGATATGTACGTGGCTGGCCAAGAGCGTCAGCTCATACCCTGACAAGCGGGCACTCGTAAGGAGTCATTGTTCTATTTAGGAGGGTATCTACTGCATGTGGTACCATGACAATATGAGTATTATCCAATACCAATCCAGCAGACTGGCGAATGGAAACTGCTGCTGCTGCTGTGGCTTTCAGACAACTAGGTAACGCCTTGGCCACTGGGTCTAATGTGGCCGAAAAATAGGCACATGGGCGCTGCTTGTCTCCAAATTGTTGCGTTAAAACACAGTTAGCCAAGAAACGAAAACTGCTGCGTTCAGGGTTTTTCCTATTCCTACGGGAGGGGTGAGCAAGTGCGACTCGCACGCAGAGAGAAGCACTCCAAAATGGTGGCACACAAGCTAAGCTAAGAGAACTGGATAATATCACACGCATAAATGAATAACGAAGTGGAGAATATAAACGTAAATGCATAAATGAATATATCATTAGTTAGACACATTATGCTAACTCATAAGCGTAAGTGTAAGTGGGCGGGGCATCGGAAAATGAAACCTATCAGACCCTCCTTTTAGCATTATGTGGCTAACATGGGCGCAGCCTTTATTAGCAAAAGGTAGGGTCTTTACACAACATTCTAGGGACGGGGCAACATATCAATCAAAAATATCATCATCAATAAGCATCAGCCAGTGAATATCATGGAGCTCTACATAATTTGAAACAGGATATTGGCGTGTTGGTCTCTTAGGAACTCGCAAATTGCTGGCGCACATAGAGCAACAAGGGGGAAGGCAATAAACACATAGGCAACAGGTCAGTAATATACCAACAACTCCTACCACACCCATCAAAATCTTCCAGCCCCAAGAGGAGAAAATACCCCACAACCATGTCTGTAGTGACCAAGTACCAGTATCCTGATGAAGTTCAGCCGCCAATCTATGGAGTTTCTGTACTGCTAAGTTAACAGTCGGGCCGAGTCAGGGATATACACACAACAAGACGTCCCGATGACGCGGCAGGCTCCACCCCTATCTGCAAGGATGACGTCGAGCACCATCTGATTCTGGATCGTAAAAATCTCATAGCCTGCATCTCAATAGACATATTGGCTGAATAGCTCTACTGTTAAAGATGGGACCCCAGAATGGCAGTAAACCCTTAGAAAAATCCGTCCATTGCTGCAAAGAAGTGTCTGTCTGATCTACATCCTCAACTTGAAGAGCCTTCCTTTTACGTTGTCCAGGCATTATAGCAAACCGTTGATGGGTCTTATGATAATCTGAGGGTGCTACATAAACAGGATGAAGCAAATAAGCCAGATAGCAGACCCCACCCCAACCCTCGGGCAACCGCAGGTATCCATTGCCCCCACAAACAAAGTAAATATTCGGGGGAGTAACTAAAGAATGACTAAGTGGTAGACGAATTGAAGCAGTCACATTGCAGGAGCTGTCCCCAACCTTTATAGGACCCCTCCCTAAGATACAGAAAAATGGTGAGGACCCAACAACTGTCAGGGGTACCAAAGAACGACCACTACTATTTGTCGAAGGAGGATATCTATAAGCTAGAGAAGAGTTCAACTGTAGAAAACTCTTCCTCACTTTGTCAGTGTCGTTAGGGGTCACAATCGTTCTACTTTCCTCGAGTATGTTTCCAGAAATGTCTGATCAAAGCGTCCGTCAGTAAACAACCGACCAAGGGAAGAGGTGGGCATAGGGCGTACTTGCATCGTCAACGTCGATCCTTTGCTAGGCAATCGAGGTTCCAGAAAATCAGGTTGTTGAAAGAATTTCACCATGCCAATCAAGGTGTACCAACCCACACAACTATTCACAGGTGTTAAAGGGAGTGCCAGCAATCTTTCCTTTTTATATGCAGCAGAAGGGAACAACCCACAAACCCAACAATCTGTCACATTATACACGGCATGGGCATGATGTAGAGTCTTGATAAAAACATTATCCCGGTAGCCCTTTCGCATACATTGTTCATCATAATCAACAGTAACAATATTATGTTCGGGAAGGGCAGAAGGGGTGGGGATAAACTTGTGAACAGGATAAGCTTCATCCAGGAAAAATAGTATTCCGAGAATTATTAGAAATACAATGATCAATATCACGATGATCACCATTTTCCCTTTCCGTGACAGAGCGAGCCATGGAGAATCTGGTTCTGATCTACGAGGAGCTGCAAAAGGTTGCTCCTCCTCAGTGACGGAACGGCCAAAGGGGTACATGTTCCCTGACTAAAAGTCCAAAACTAAACTAAAAGGGTATTCAAACTGTTCCAGTCACTCTGAAGCCGGCCAGAGGGGTTCTTCACCCTCAAAAGGGATCTTCTCCCTGTGTCCGTTAAAGCCTCACAGGGAGGCTTCTATTGTTCGTTCCCTAATCCCACGACGGAGTCGCACAGCTTTTGCAACTCAGGAGCACTGAATCTGGGCCCATGCGCAATCTTAGTGTCTCATTTGACAATGTCTCGACAGTGCACCAGGGCTCTTACCAGCAGTCCATCCCTAACACTTAACTATTCTTCAGCACAATTCTCATCTAATCCCTATCTCAGCCCATCTTCCAGTGCTCAGTTCTTCTTCTTCTCCTTTCTGGGCCACAGATTATAACGAGTGCTCCCTCACACCTCTGGATCTGTGAACAGAATGGGGGGCTCAATGGCAGGAGACGTATCCTCTGATGTTTGCTCACTGTGATCAGGAGAGGCCTCACCACTTGCAATCAGAGCCGGCCTCTTTGCTCTTTGATTCGGCTCCTCACCCCTCAACGAAGCATCCGAGAAGGGTATGTACCGAGGAACCAATTCGCATTCGTGATCAGTGACGCCGTCTCTCACCCATTCGTCATATGGCAGCGGTAAGGGGACGCGTTTAACATGAGATGCATGCGTCCATGCTTTGCAGCCCTGGATCCGAAGTGCGGTGCGGGTGGTGAGGAGCACCTGCCTCGGCTCCGACCACCTGGGTTCCAAGCAGGACTTCCGTTGGTACTTCTTCATGACAACCCAGTCCCTGGGTTGTATGGAGTGGCCTGGCCCCTCCGGCAGCGGTTTCAGAGTGTCTGCTACCTGCTGATGAATAGAACGGAGATCTTTAGTCAAAGCATACAGATAATCTATCAACAAAGGATATTCTATTTCAGAGAAACATTTTGGTCTAGGGACACCCCACACATTGGCCGGGCGGCCAAAAATGACCTCGTGGGGTGAGACACCTGTCTTGGAATTGACTGTCACTCTAGTGGAAAGCAACGCTAGGGGAAGTGCATCTGGCCAACGTAACCCTGTACTCTCTTGTATCTTAGCCATTTTCAGCTTTAGTGTCCCGTTGAACCTCTCTACCAAACCCGCAGCCTGGGGGTGTTGTGCTGCATGGAACTTTTGAGATATCTGCAGTCCCTTACACATCTGTTTCATCAATTCAGCATTAAAAGATGTACCGTTATCACTCCAGATCACCCGGGGCAAACCATAACGGGAAACATACTCCTTTATCAACATCTTAGCTGTTGAGATAGCCGTACAATCCTTAGTTGGGAAAGCCTCCACCCACCTGCTAAAGGAGCATACCACCACAAGGACATATTTGAGATTGTTGACCCTCTCCATTTCAATATAATCCATTTAGATCACTTCAAATGGGAAAGAGGGAGGAGCAAAATTGCCAACCGGAACAGGTGTTCCCTTTCCAGGGTTATGTCTTAAACAAACCATGCACTGCTGCACTAAATGAGTTGCCACCTTGGAAATGTTCTTGTTACTCCACACTGGATCTAGTAGTTTACATATTCCCTTCGCACTAATATGAGCTGGCCCATGAGCCATTGTCACCACTGGGAGGACATATGCATCTGGAAGTAACCACCGTCTTTTGTCTGACACATCCGTCCAACACTCATCCGAGTTCAACCGTCCCCCACCATTCTTCCATGTCCTCAACTCATCCTCAGTCGCTTTTTCTTGTATGTTCCGCACACTTTGTACAGTGTTCGCGAACATATTAACGTCCGGTACCCACCTAGCTGGTCCTGCCACAAACATTCGTGGGAGTTTTGTTCTAGCCGTCTCCTTTGCTATTTGATCTGCAAATGCATTTCCCCGTCCTACATCATCCACCACCGCTTTGTGTGCACTACATTTGATTACAGCCAGTCGTCTGGGGAGCGTCAATGCTGTCAATAATCGTAATATCAATGGACCATTCTGAATCCTTTGTCCATGTGATGTCAAAAAAACCCTGTCTGCCCACAATCGCCTGTAACTATGAGCCACGCCGAAGGCGTATTGGCTGTCAGTGTAAATATTCACATCCAGTCCTTCACTCAGTTCACACGCTCGCATCAATGCTAATATTTCTGCAGCATGGGCCGAGTGGAACGAGACCCTAGAAGTCTCCACCACTGTTTTCAATGTTGTAACTGCGTATGCTGCAGTTGAGGTACCATCCGCAAGTTTAAAACAAGAACCATCAACATACAGCTCCCCATCGGGATCATCGAGGGGGGTGTCTGTTAGATCTATCCTTCCGATCGTCTCCTCCTCTGTCCGAAACAAACAGTCATGGACTTCATCGTCCTTTTCATCTGAAGGAATGGGTAGCAACGCGGCCGGGTTCAGAGTGGCACATCTTTTAATCGTAACATGGGGTGCGAATAATGTCATCTCATAACCAGTAAGACGAGCACTAGTTAAATGCTGCGTCTGCGTCCTGTTCAGTAAAATGTCCACAGCATGCGGTACCATTACTGTGAGATTTGAACCCAGCACGAGCCCCGCCGATTGTCTAATTGAGACTGCAGCAGCCGCTGTAGCCCTTAGACAGTTCGGCAACGCTCTCGCCACATTGTCAAGCATAGCAGAAAAATAAGCGCAAGGTCTCTGTTTCCCCCCAAAACATTGAGTTAGGACAGACAACGCGCAACCTTCCGCCTCATGTACATAAAGCACAAAAGGCTTCTGGTAATCAGGAGTTCCCAAAACAGGTGCAGAACACAAAGCAATTTTTAGTAACTCAAAAGCTTCTTGACATGCTGGAGTCCAGGGTAGGGGTTCGCGCACCTCCTTAGTAGTCAGATACAGAAGGGGTTTGGTTAGTAAGGCATAATTAGGTATGCACTGACGACAATACGATGTTATTCCCAGAAATGCGCGCACCTCTCGCTGCGTGTTAGGTACAGCCATGTTAGTTATCGCCTTGATGCGCTCCGGTGTCAACCTCCTCCCCTCCTTCGATAGGAGATGACCTAAGTAGGTGACCTCCTGTCGACAGTATTGGAATTTAGGAAGGGACACTTTGTGTCCCTTACGAGCCAAATGGTGCAACAATTTTACTGTGGCATCTCAACACCCCTCTTCGGTGTCAGATGCTACAAGAATATCATCTACATACTGCAACAAAACATTACCCTTAGGGAGTTCCAAATCATCCAACTGAGCCTTCAAAGCCTGACTATAAATGCTGGGGCTCTCAGTATAGCCTTGAGGAATTCTAAAAAATCTGAAGCTTCGGCCTGGCAAGGAGAATCCGAAAAGATAGCGGCTATCAGGGTGCACAGGGATACTAAAGAAAGCATTTTTTAAGTCCAGAACAGAAAAATATTTGGCTGTGGGAGGGATCATTGTCAAAATCGTGGTAATGTCAGAGACCACCGGATATTGTGGCTCAACCACCCTATTAATGTGGCGCAAATCAATCACAAATCGATAGATATCAGGTGCACCATCACTTGCATCGGCAGAGGGTCTTTTAAGGATCGGGAGAATGGGGCTATTACAAACGGTAGAGTCTGTCTATTCCACCACACCTGACCGTATCAAATCCTGTATTATTTGTAGCAACGCCTTTTCACCATCCCGAGATATCTTGTATTGCGGTATTCGTGGCAATCAGGCTCCCACCTGAACCTTGATGGACACGGGGGCAATATCCATCTTTCCCACATCAGTATCACTACTGGCCCACAAAGTCTCTGGAATTCCCACAAACTCAGCCGGAAGAGGTTTGTCTTTTGAGAAACACTGCTGCACATGCGCGACAGTAGGACCCAAAGTGACGTACACACCGTCCGGGGAACAGTAAATGGTGGCATTCAATCTCTTCAACACATCCAAACCCAGCAAATTTTCGCCACAATGCGAAGTCAAAAGGAAAGGAGAGTCAACAGTGAAAGGACCTATCGTAAGAGCAAGAGGCTTAGAAATGGGGCTAATCACCGGAGTACCTGAGAACCCTACGGAAATATTATTCTTGCCAGACAGAGCCGCCCCTGGGACCTGAGAAGGTGCTACAGAGCTTTTCATAGCACACGTGTCCACCAAAAATTTCTGAGGGGACCCCAACAAATCCGCAGTCACATAGGGTCCTCATTGATCAACATCCACAGAAACCGGTCCCATGCTCCGTCCTACGCTGTCCTAGTTATGGGAGAATCCAGTCAAATCATCCATCGCGTAAGCGTCATTGTAGTACTGTCTGTCTCTGCCATGGTCACCTTCTGTTTGAAAATGTTGTCGGTCCCTCTCCTCATCAAAGCAATTTCTCCCTGGTCGCCTTCATTCATCAAACTGCCTGTCTTCCCTGCGAAATCCACCACGACCTCTACCTCTACCTGTACCAGCATTGGACCGAAGCTCCGGACAATCTTTCCACCAGTGCCCCTCCTTCTTGCAGTTCGCACACTCATTCGGCCACAGACACTCTCTCTTCTCCCCCCTTCCATAGCTACTTCCACCTCGACCCACTACCATAGGTGGGGCTCCACGTCCCCGACCCTTCGACACCTGCTGCAGCAACACCCTGGTCTTCAAATCTTTGGCTTTCTTTTCCTGTCTGTCTTTGTTCTCGTTCTCTCTATGTTCATAATACTGAGCCATACTCAGAATACCAGAGGGGGTGGATGTCGTCCACGTACTCTCTGATGCCTGCAATCTAGCCGATATTTCTGGTAACAAATTCGTTACGAATCTATTAACGAAAAGTGGTAAGCCCCCATCCTGGGAGAGATCCTGACCACTAAAATCCATAAAGGCTTCCTCGAAACGAATGAAGAAATCTCAAACCGCTTCATCCTTTTTCTGCCTACATGCAGTCAACTTATCCCAATCCACCTTCTTTGGAGGAATAAGGGAGTGCATATATTTTATTATTCGCCCTGGTAATGCTAAAATCTCAGCTTTCGGCTTCTCCCCTGGTTTCCGCTCCTTGTCCCAATCCTTAATTTCTTCCCAAGTACCACCCAATTCTTCCGCATGATCTGTACCCTTTACCTGTCTCCACACATCCACCGGAACCAGTAATCCAAAGAACAATTCTATGTCTGCTAAAGTCCTGACTGTCGAGGAAGCTGCTTCCGTCAGCTCTTTGTAATAAGCAGTCGGGTTTTTTCTAGAATCAGGCAACTGCGCTTTCAGCGCCAAACCCTCGCTCCTTTTCCAAGGAGTGTATACCCACTGTTCCTGGAAATGAGCCTCCACACGAGCCCTGGTCACATTATGAGTTACTGGATCTACCACTTCAGGCACTTCAGGATGAAAAATAGGGTGGACTTCACGCATGGGATGCACTCCGGGAAAATGGGGCCCTCCGGCTGCCGGTAACTCATTTCTATATTCCAACAAAGCCCGCAGACTCCGTAACACATCCCTCATCCCCGTATTAGCCCTATAGGCTCTGTCCTTAATGTCATAAAGAATCTGGGGTGCCGCTCCTCCTTAGCCCTGCTCCCACAACGCTATTAATGTCGTTGACATATGCCATAAAGCATGCTGCTGCATCAGGGGCTCATAATCCTTCATCGTGGACCAGATGTCTTCCAGTGCGTAAATATTATTCCTAGCCCACTGACAAGCCTGATTAGCCACCGCCGTTTTTTCATCCAACCCAACAGCAGAACGTGTAAGCAATTTCCGTACCTGGGTAAGTAGCCCACTTCCCGCACCCCGAGTCGGGGTCGGCAACTCACCTTGGGGGTAGCGCTAGCAGAAACAGTGGGGAGTGCAGAAGAGATCACAGAGGAAGTAGGCGGGCTTGTCGCAAAGAAAGAAAGCAAGGGCGTGGTCACGGAAGAGATGACAGAAGATAGTGTTTGCTCAACATCTCTTAACGAAGTAGGGGCCGAAACAGAGGAAGTAGAGGTGCCTATCAAGGGAGGAGTAACCATCTGTGAAACTGAAACCACCACAGGGGAAGCAGAACCAGTCAGCACGGGGTACAATGATTGTGGAGCATACGGGGGAAGGGGCCGGGCATTCAAAATGTCCTCCATCTTATCTTGCTTTTCCTCTCTTACTACATAGCTTTTATCTGTCTGTAACCTACGGAGTCTATCTGCGCGCTCAATCTGTTTCTCATTCTCTTTCTTAGTATGTTCTCTCGCTTTTTGCGCCATCGTCTGCGCTGCTCTCTTCTGAGCCACTTTCTCTTCTCTCATCTGTCGTTCCCTTACTTCCTTCTGCCACATCCTCAAGGAATCAAACATACTCTGGCGACTACGCCTAGCAAATAATCTGTCCTGTAAATAATCTATTTTTGCCACATCAAAAGAACCATTCAAGGGCCACTGTAAATCTACGTTCCCCTTGGTATATCTATGCCACAAGGTATTAAACAAAATCGGGGTCAATCCATGTTTAACATACATTTCAAAATTAGGTGAGCCCTCCACCGCGGCGGGTTGGCTTTCAGCCAATCTAGTGTCCGAGGCGCCGCAGCAACACCCGAGGCACTGTAGCTTACTGAAACACGGCATCTTCACTCACTCAGTCACGTACCAGCACAAAATTTACACTCACCCTCTCACCAACTCCCAGACCGCACAATCACTACTAAGTACATACATATATTCACTCTTCCTATATGTCAAATCTCTGCCAAACACGTGTTACCAAAATGGGAGACAAGGCCCGTCGACCAAGCCCTGGGGAACCTGGACCCTACCGCAGACCGAACAGTACACACTCCATTCTGAAATTGGGGAACACATCCGCCTCCCGGGCGGCACTACAAATCGTTGCGCACTATACCACGTGAGACCCGGGACCCGCTCCCAGCGAACCACGCACCCTAGGGATTTGGGTAAGTCCCAGAATCCGCGCGCAGTGAGCCACGCCTCGACCGCAGTACCACCCGGTCGGATGACCGTAAACAAACGTCCACCCAATCTCCACCAAGTCTGTCAGAGCACCACTCGCACTCTGAGTTCCCCGGAGCACGTTAGCCCCAGGAGCACACCGGCTCCTCCAATCACCAGAGACACACCGGTCTCAGAGACACACCGGTCTCATGGAGCATCCCAGCTCCCTTAATCAACAGTCGGACCACTCACCTTCTATACGCGGTACCGACCTCTACCGTTCTTTACCGCCAGCTGCCGGGACCAACACGGTCAACTCCAAAGTTCCGCCTTCCGGACCCCGGCGCAGGATCATGAACCGGGACCTATCCCGATCAGCAGGATGGGGCAGCGCTGCGAGAACCAAGCTCGGCATCAGAGTGGGTACCCAGACCCACCGTGTCGACCAGAGGGTCCCCGGTCTTCTGCTAACCACTTACGGGTGAGAAAGATCCTTATCGCGGGGTCCCTATTCGGGCAGCATCTGATAAGCATGGCTCAAATCCACCCGAGTGACTCACCGCACTCACCTATAATTACCAAGTAATAAGTCAGCCGGACAGTGGAGAAGAATAAACAGAGTATTTTATTAGGCCACAGACTACCATATGAGAGGGCCCTGTCCGACCTCACCCCTAAGAGTGCGCCGAGAGGACTGCCTCATCTCATCACAGCAATACATTATAACATGGTACAGTGGAATAAAACACGCCCATACTGGAAAAGTACTGGACCCCGGAGAGGGTGAACAATGGCCTCATACAAGAGGCATCTGCACCTGCAATAGCAACATTTGGTTATCTTGGTCCAAGGACGCGGAGCCAGGCCTCAGCATCTCCAGCACATGGGAACATTACTGATTAGAAGTTTTGCTATTAGTTTCGATCACAGTTAGCCAAGAAACGAAAACTGCTGCATTCAGGGTTTTTCCTATTCCTACGGGAGGGGTGAGCAAGTGCAACTCGCACGCAGAGAGAAGCACTCTAAAATGGTGGCACACAAGCTAAGCTAAGAGAACTGAATAATATCACACGCATAAATGAATAACGAAGTGGAGAATATAAAAGTAAATGCATAAATGAATATATCATTAGTTAGACACATTATGCTAACTCATAAGCGTAAGTGTAAGTGGGCGGGGCATCGGAAAATGAAACCTATCAGGAGCACGCTTGAACCGGAAGCTTCGGCCTCCTAAAGAGAAGCCGAAAATATCCCTACTTTCCTCAGCAATGGGAATGCTGAAGAAAGCATTCTTGAGGTCAATAACAGAAAACCAAGCAGCCGAAGCAGGTATCATTGTCAACAGGGCAGTGATATCTGGGACGACAGGGAATTGGGGTACAACAATCTTGTTGACCTCCCGGAGGTCAATCACAAAACGATAAACGGGTGGCTGAGAAGAGTCAGTACGTATAAGAACAGGTAAAACAGGACTATTGCATACATTTCCCCTTGTCTCCTCAACCAGGTCTTTCTGAACCAAATCATAAATAATAGCCAAGAGAGCTCTTTCACCATCACTGGAAATCTTATACTGGGGAATGCGAGGTAACTTAACATTGGATTTGAGAGTGACGATGTAGGGCGGAATATGCAGGAGACCTACATCATTGGGGCCTGTAGCCCAGAGGGTGGCAGGAAGAGAGGGCAATTCAGGGGGGAGTTGGTCTTTAGACAAATACGCCGGGGAAATCAATTTCTTACCTAAAGTGAGGTGTACACCAGAAGGGGAACAATGCAATGTTGCGTACAGTATTTTTAATAAGTCCAAACCTAACAAAGTTTCACCACAACCAGTTGTTAAAATAAGCGGAGCCTCCAAATCATAAGGACCTATTGAGATGGGCAGAGGACAAGAAACGGGGTTATGAACTGGGGCGCCAGAAAATCCTACAGAAACATTTGTTAAGCCAGACAAAGGTGCCCCAGGGAGTTTAGAGTGGATGATAGAACTCTTTGTTGCACCAGTGTCCAATAGAAACGGCTCTGAAACACCTAGTGCAATGACTTCAATATAAGGCCCATTTTGGTCCACTGGAACTGATATGACTCCCTCACTTTGTCTATGGCTGTCCTAGCTAGTATAAAAACCTTGACTCTCATCCTCGGTATAATACTCATCATTGTAATAATGGGCAGACTGAGCATTCTGCTGATCAAAATTATTCATGGAGTTTTGAGGGGGAAAGGAACGCTGGTCTTGAGATGATGTACCTCGCCCCCTACCCCTGAGTGTTGACTGGTAGCCACCTCGGCCTCGCGGCCCAGGCATACCACCAGCACGCTGCAACAAAACCGGGCAACTATTCTTGAAGTGACCTTCCTACTTACAATAAGCGCATTGATTTGGACCCAGTGGGGGCCGGGGAACAAAGGGCTCAGGTTTTTGTAACAGCTTCTGGAATTGGGGAAGCAGCTGGAACTGGCGCTGAGCAGGACGAGGGAGATAAGCCTGTTGCAAAAGAACTTTCATTTTTTATTCCTTAGTTTTTTTATCAAGTTTGTTCTTTTCCTCTTTATCCCTATTTTCATAATACTGAGCAGTAGCCAATATCTGAGCAGAAGAAGATACGGCCCATGAACTCTCAGTTTATTAGAAAGCTCGGGGAGCAAATTAAACACAAATTTATCTACAATCACTGGCCACCTTCCGTGCTCATATCCTGACCACTGTGATCAAGAAACGTGTCCTCAAATTGAGTAAAGAAGTCGGAAACGCTTTCATCTTTCTTTTGCTTACAGGCAGCAAACTTATCCCAATTAACTCGCAGAGGGGGCATCATAGTTTTCATCAAAGCAATGATCCTAGCGGGAAGGTCTGCAATTAAAGCATCAGGTTTAGCACCACCCACTTGGAGTCCATCTGCGGCAAGCATAGAAGCCCAATCACCCCCCAATTCTTGAGCATGGTCTTCTTTCCGAATCCTAGCCCATAATGGTTGTGGGACCACATTTCCCATCAACATGTCTATATCGGCTAAATTCATATTGCATGCATCAACAGTCTGGGACAGCTCTTTGTAATAACCAGCAGGATTTTTACGGGGGTCTGGTAAGGATTGTTTGAGGGCCAGAACCTCAGATCTTTTCCAAGGAACATGTACCCATACAAATTGAAAGTGAGCGGGTATAGCAGGATTATTGCCCTGGGGTGCAACCGCTTCTCTCCACACCGGGGGAACCTCTCTCATAGGATAGTGTTTCAGTTTCCTTTTAACAGAAAGATTGGGTTCAGACAGAGACTGGTAGAATTTTATACCAACTCGGACTATGGGAGTGGGTATCAGTCCAACGCTAGAGGTAACAATAGGAGAGTCCAGACTTTCTCCGATGCTACTGATTCCTAACCATGATCCCCATTATAACACCGGCTTTCAACAACGTCAAGATCAGTGTGAAAGATCTAATGGCCAGGACCATTTTTTATCCAATCGAGGGGGCAATCACAGACCCAGGAATCGGATACCTCAGAGGCCACAATTCAACAAAGGCCAGGGACGTCCTCAGAGGTACATTCAGACCAGAAACACCCAGTACTGGAGGAGATGAGTAACATCCCAGTATTCAATTTGTCAGGATATGAGATTCCTATGGGGTCTTTGGCCCTTCTCTCCCATGGTCTATCCTTTGTACCCACCACCAAATTGAATAGATTCGAGCTGATAAAGGATGTTCAGACCTTTTTCAGGAAAATCCTCCTAAAAAAGTTTTTTCTCTCTCAACCCGCCCCGGATGGGGCAGAGAATGCTTTTGGATTGAAGCCCCCTTCTAACTTTACCCCCAGCCTGGATACTATTGGACCTGAGGTTGGGGTGTTAGAGAAAGCTGCTACCAACAAATTGAATAAACTGTTGAAATGTGTCCCTTATTCTACCAGCAACTAAACTGATGTGGAGAATCGTGCCCTGAGAGAACTGGTCCAGTCCCCTGAACTTACCATCAAACCTTGCGATAAAGGTGGGGGGATTGTGGTGTTCAAGACCTCCACCTACATTGAGAAAATGAATGCCCTTCTCTCCTCCGATACCCACTACTGTCGGATTCTTATGAACCCCGAGGAAGCTTTGAAAAAACGCATCCTTCGTTTGGTTAATCAGGCCGTTGATGCGGGACACATATGTACTGAAGAGGCTGATTTCCTCACGCCATCTTTTACCAGAATGCCCATTATTTATGGGCTGCCTAAAGTTCACAAAAACTGCGAGGATCCGCCTATGCGCCCCATTGTTTCCACCATTGGGGCAGCCACAGAACCCTTATCAAAGTATATTGATAAGTTTCTTAAACCCCTGGTTAGTGAACTTCAGTCATTCTTTAAGGACACCGGCCACTTCATCTCGAAGGTTGAAAACCTTCCGTTTGACTCTAATTCTGAGCTGCTGGTAACTAAGGACCTTGAGTCCTTATATTCCAACATTCCTCAGGAGAAAGCCTTGACAGTCGTGAGGGAGTTTGGTACGGATGTGGCTAATCTCCCTAATGCAGGTACCATCATCAGTTTTCTACAAATTGTTCTCCGCGAGAACTACTTCGAATTCAATGGACAATATTTTCATCAAGTTAAGGGAGTAAGCATGGGGGCCTTGTGTGCCCCCAGTGTAGCTTGCCTGTATATGGGCCATTTTGAAGCCATTAACATCCACAATGAAATGGCTCCCTTTTATGAGAACATACGAGCCTGGTCGCGCTTCATTGGTGATATCTTTTTCATCTGGACTGGCGACCAGGCTTCGCTTAATGAATTTGTTGCTTTGGTCAATTCTGCTGACCCTAATCTACATTTCACAGCCAACGTTAGCTGCCTCCGAGTGGAGTTTCTTGATGTGTGGGTGAGACATTTGGAAGGTCTTCTCTTTGTCTCCTTATATACTAAGCTGACGGCGAAGAATACGCTCCTTGAATATGGAAGTTTCCATCCACGCAGTCAACGCGACTCTATCCCCTTCAGTCAATTTCTCCGACTGAGGAGAAATTGCTCCCAAATGAGTGACTTTCTCGCTCAGTCGGACATTCTGAAAGAGAAGTTGTCCCGCAGGGGATATCCTCGCCGCTTGATAAGAGATTCGTTCAAGAGAGCGAGGTACTTCAACAGGGACAGCATGTTCCTGGATTCTGACCGTACCAATTCTGACTGTCTAGTCTGCATTACCAAGCACTCGGGGATGAACAATAAAATCCGACAAATTGTTAACTCATCATGGCATATCCTCAATACTAATGATTCGGAAGAGCAGCTACCCAAAGCCATTTTTGCGTTTCGAAGCAATAAAAATCTGCGCAACCACCTGGTCTGGTGAGAGGAACCGTAGGAACCGCGATTCTATCCAAAGAAATCGGAGTGTTTGATCTCCCCCCGGTGGTTGGGAACCACCGCTGTGGGAATTGTCATGCGTGCCCGCAGGCCCTGACGGGCAGCACTCTGCAGATTGGTAACCGTACGATCGAACTGAAGGAAATGAGTAATTGTCGGACCAGTAACATTGTTTATGTTATTGTGTGCCCCTGCGGGCTCCCATATGTGGGAGAAACTGGACGTGAGTGCAGGATCAGGATGAGTGAGCACAAGTCTAGCATTCGAAACCTTAAGAACGGGGCTCCGCTTGTAGCCCACTGGATCACTGCCAACCACAGTGACTCCGATCTGAGATGGTCGGTTCTGGAAAAAATTTGTGCCATTCCTGGTAAGGATGTGATAGCTCTGAGAAAGAAAAGAGAGGTTTTCTGGATTTTCATTCTGGATGCGGTCAAATCTGGTCTGAATGATTCCTGCCCTTGGGAAAATGCCATCCATTAATAACCTTCATGTTTATACTTTGCGCTATTTGTGAAACTCAATCTTTTCTAATGCCTTATTTTTGTGGTGTTATCCATTTTATGACATGACCGGCGGTTGGATCCGTGCCGGGTTTTACAAAACAGGGACAGCATACGATTGGTTCCTGACGTGAAGGGCGCTTTGGATTCATACCGGGTTTTGCAATGCTCCTCCTTGACGTCAGAAAGGGAGACCAGGTGTTCCTTCCCCGTAATCGTAGGCGGGACCTCTTCCCTTTATCTTTGGCGGGAAGATGCGAGTTGGGGTTGTTGCATATCTGTTGGTATCCACCGGCCGCCTGCTGGGACCAGTTGCTGAGAGGAAAGTTAGGCGTACGTCGCCTTGTCAGAGGTAAGAAAATGAGATTAGGACCCGGCGAACTAACTTTACCTTCCACCGCATGACTTTTGGTTGCGGCATGGAACGATTAATTGCTTTAGTAGCTTTGTCGTCTGGTTCCGACCCTATTTTCTGACTATTAGCTTCTTCGTTATGGCAACTGATAGCACTGCGAATACTGTGTTGTCTGCACGCTCCATGAAAGCGTGTTTACGGCTGTATCGTTAACGATCTCCCACGTGCCTCCCTTGCAGAACACAAAGAATTTATATCCGCGGACGGAAGGCGCAGAAAACTTTCCTCTCGAATGTGGACTTTGAACTGCTTTTCATCTCACGGTATGTATGAATAAGGGGCTATATTAGACATAGTATCTAGAAACTAGTTTTAACTAGATTTCCTGGAGCCTTACTCTCGTGGCCCTAGCTTAACCTCAAAAGCCTGACCCCTTTTACACTCTGTCCTGACGTTACTAAGCGATTGTGGAACAGGATGCATGATTCATCTAAGTGTATTTTTATTTAGATACATGTCCTATAGACTGACTGAAATCTCAAGCCTCCATCCGTGTGAGACCAATTCCTAAGCTCGGGAGGAACGTACGTTCGTAGCAGGTAAATCTCCGACTATCTGATGGGTGTGTACTTTGTCCTGACGCTATTTGGCGGTTGTGGAACAGGACGCATGACTCATTCAAGTGCATTTTTATTTAGATGCACATCCTTTAGACTGACTGAAATCCGAAGTCCCCATCCGTGTGAGACCGATTCTTAATCTCGGGAGGAACTCTCGTTCACAGCAGACTCTGAGTGGATCAAGGCCTATCAGAGTGGACTAGCGATTAACCGAACTGCAACCTGGTGGATCCATAAACGTTGGCCGAGGTAAAACGGGGACCCTCTATTTTCTTCTGATGGGGTGGCCCCGGCCATGTATAAACAATTGAGTGCTCACATGAACTGGCCCCATTGTCAAAAAGGATAAAATGTGAATCTTCATTTTGCCATAGTGAGCTTTGATACCATCTCCGTAGGGTAAGCCTTGTGACCGTGTGAGAATGTATAGAGTAAGTGTGTTTTAAAATAAAGGTTTTTGTGTCAATGTGATGAAATGTAATGTTTGGATATTTCTGGCATCTAGGGATTTCGGATTGCTTAACTTGCTGATTGCATTTATAATTGGTGTTTATCTATTATGCTATTCTCAACTCTGGAGCTCACCTCGTATGGGTTGACCTTTTGGAATAAAACGTTATAGGTTAAGCCACACACGATTATTTAACCGACTGAAATGTACATAAACTGAATTTGAAATCATTGTCTGCAGTTGGAAAGTATCTTTGTAATACTTTAAACGAGCTAGTCTGATGTCTAACCATTGAATCTAAATGTTATTCTCTCTTTTGAACAGATTGGTCACTGGTACATATTGTCTATTTGTGTTGTCTTCCCCCCACCTCGGCGTGAGAGCCCTGACGAAGGTGCGCCCGTAGATCTGGGCTTTGCACTGAAACGCGCGTCGGCGTTACTTGAACTCTGGATCCTGTGTTATCAATCTGGACTTCCTAGCTGTGTGCCACGGAGATCCTACAGGGTCCTCTCCTCATGTCACCCTGAGGATTGCGTTGAGGAATGTGTATTAGGTTTGGTATATCTGTGGATGTGTGTGTGTGATTGAATGAGACCTGAGTATGTGTCTGAGAGGTTGGTGTGGGGATACGATATGATGTATATTTATTGATGTTATGTCCTTGTAATTATTTATTGTTGTATGATGTTATTCAATGTTCTGAACAAAAAGCATATAAACTAAATAAGGAAAAAGAAAAAAATGAAATAAAGACTTTTGTATATCGATATGTGTTATTCTTCTCTCTCTGTGACCCCTCCGTCACCCCCTGGCGAGCTTCTTGTTGTATTTTAAAGTGAGTGGACTCTTCTTGAGCCATCGTTTAATTCATCTGGGTGGACTTCCTTCTGTACAGTAGTGTCATTTCCCCTGACGTCTGCCCTCATTCGTTGCAGGGGACCCCTTTGTTTATTGGATTGTATACCAGGATTATTGCCCTGGGGTGCAACCACTTCTCTCCACACCGGGGGAACCTCTCTCATAGGATAGTGTTTCAGTTTCCTTTTAACAGAAAAATTGGGTTCAGACAGAGACCGGTAGGTAAACATTGTTCTAAAGGTGACAAGTGTCCTTACAGCATCCTCAACCTCAGCACCCACAATTATCCCTTTGTTAAAGTCAGCCTGAACATCTAGCAGACCCTGGGGAGCTAATCCTAATGTAAATGTCAAATGTAAATGTAAATGTACAGGAATTTATATAGCGCAAATCACCGAGCGGTTTCTAAGCGCTTGCTTAGGGAACCCGTCCTGGTATTCCCCTGTGAGATAACCCAGGCAGGGTATCCGCAAGGTGAAAGCCAGGCACCCCGCCGCGAGGGGCCGTTGTGGAGATTAATCAAGCTATTGCCCAGAGTCGCAGAGTGTGAACCCGTGAATCGAGTAGGCACCGGAGCGAGAATTGTCGAGTCCATGGACATTTTAGGACTCAAGACCCTGCCGAGCCGGGAATTGAACCCTGGTCCCGGGCTGACCTCTGCTTCCAGGTCTGCCTCCTCTAACCAGTGAGCCAAACTTCTCCTAATCCCATGTCCTCCCACTCTTGTCCAAGAATGACACACATAATAGCAAAAACATGTCTTTGCGTTGGAGCATCCCACTGCTGGAAAGTGTCCATGATATCTTGTATACCATACTGGGGACCATTCATGATCCTCTTGCGTGCAAGGAGATCTGACGCATCTCGCTCTTCGGGACCTGGGAGCTGACTACGGGTCTGCCTACGAGGAAGAACAGGAGTCATGTTGAACGACCCAAAGAAAGGGGACAAAAAGCCAGAAACGCTGTCAACCATCCGCTTACCAACTGAGGGGAAATTCAACATCAGGACAGGGGACAAGGTATTAGACGGGGCAGAAGAGGGGGTAGAAGAGGGGATGACAGGAATAAAGGGAGTCTGAGGCAAAGGAGTCTGAGGCAAAGGAGGTGGCGGGATTGGCATTACCCGAAGGGGCAGTGACAGAGGTGCAGGGACCGGCTAGGGAACAACAAGTGGCTGAGCGGGTGGCAATAGTAGGGGTGCATTAGCACCCTGTGCATAGGGCGGGGGTAATCTCAACAGGTGGGACATTAAAGGATCCTTCTCGGGGTCAACATCTTTGCCTGCAGGGGAAGTTGGCAACACCGGATAACACTTATCTATTGCCATACGATGTTGTCTATCTGAGACCTCAATCGCATACTCAGTCTCATTGTCTTTGAACTGCTGGGCAGCCTGTATAACTGTCATGCCCTTTTCCTTCCTATCTCTTTTCATTTGTTTAATTTCTTTCTGTTTGGCTTCCTTGCGCCAAAGGCGAAAGGAGTCAAACATAGCCAGCTGGGCTTTTCTCTTAAACAATGTAGCTTCCAAATTATCTAATATATCAGGCTCAAAACTACCATTCTGTGGCCACTGCAAAACACCATCTTTTCTCGTATAACGGACCCACACTTCATTAAAGGTGATGGGGCCTACACCATGTTTAGAATAAAGCTCATAGGTGGGAGTTAGCCGGAGGAATTGGACAAGAGTCCTCCAGTCGGGAATCCCTATCACAACAACAACAACACCATTTTCTAAACTTACTGAAACCAGGCATCGTTATTTCACTGGCTCCTTTACAAACATCAAGGGGTTAATCAATCAACACAGCACAAATGTACTCACCCCTCGGCTTCGGCTTTTTGCTAGAGCCGAATCAAAAATCAAAAACAAAGAAGTGGGAGCTACCCACTATTACTTAACCAAATGTTCTCTTACGCCAACAGAAGTCCTTCTAACGTTTCACAATACCAGTCATCACCAAAGGGACCAAGGCAGGGCGGCAGTCAGGGCAGCAGTCACCAGCAGCCGTTGGAAAGGAGAAGCCGCGCTGCAAAGACCTTCGGTCCACTTTCGACATGCAGGGGTCAATCATGTGGTGCGCTTCCTCCAGAATTCCCTTGCGGGGCTCCTCATGACCCTCGGGCTCGACCGCTACCTCTGAAGCCGCCACACGCTGGGCTGCCAGTTGAAGAACCGGGCACGCCTGAAATCTCCGAATTCACCTGCCTTGTTGTACAGCGACACGGAATACTCTGTTATCGTAGAAAAACAAATGTATTAGCTGCAGCTATGCACAGTTGTCCCAGAAGTACACCAATAGTAGGTTCTCAGGAGACTGCCCCTTCACTCCGTGACTCACAGTCTTTTATAATCATATACACCCACAAAAAAAATACTCCCCATGCACCAAATATTAGCCAATAGGAAAACATTCAAAACAAGACACCATGTGACCAAAACGTCCCCCTTGAGTCGTGTTCTTGCCCAACCCCATAAGTCAATCAATGACAGCACCTACAAGTCAATCAGTAATGGCAGAACGTGTTTGTGTGCTTCAAAGGACAACTTGAGAAATAGGATAATGCAGGGAAAGAATACCGAAGGCCAACAGATAAGATAGGGCAGGGAAAGAATACTGAAGGCCAACAGATAGTTGGGACAAGGATTAGTCAGTCTAGACAAGGATTAGTTAGTTTGGCTAGTTCCTGGAATTGGCTTTACAACAAGGAAGGGGTGTTATTTGACACGTAGCAGTACAAAGGGCAAAAACACTTGGTTTGCCAAGCTGCCTGAGTGAGGGCAACACAATAATGGCGACGGAATACAAAATGGAGTCGAAACTGAATTACCTCAGAACACACTAAGATTGCTGGTACGTGCTTTGGTCTTCTACGGTGTCTGAAACCCCTTTTGAGCTATTTTGACTCGTCAACTAGACAAATGATTATTCAGGCGGCCATACTGTCAAGGCTCGACTATTCTAATTCACTCTTTTTGGGGGTGAATAGAGTTGAAGTCTTGCGCCTACAAAGGGTCCAAAACGCGGCTGCCAGTGCCCTTTTAGGTCTCCCGCGAAGACGCCACATTTCGGGGGCAATCCATCATTTACATTGGCTACCTGAGGCTAAGCGCATACAATTTAAAGCCCTTTCCGCTGCTTTTAAAATCTTAAAGTTCTCTTCCCCTTGTATCCAGTCTGATCTGTTGGTACCCTACATACCTTTGCGCTCTCTGCGCTCTACGGGGTCATGCTTGGCTTTTGTTCCACGCGTAAATCGTGTATGTGCCGGGGGACAATCCTTTCGCTACCTTGCGGCCAAGCTTTGGAATTCTCTCCCCTTTCACATTCGCAGTCTGGATAACTACTTCATATTCAGGAAGGCCATAAAAACTCATCTCTTCCCCATAGCTTAGGCTCTAGTGTCTTACTGTCTGCTTGTAGTAAGCTCTGGGACACCTCTTTGCTGAGGCAGCTGTTGCGCTATACAAATTGGACTACTAAGTAACATACCTAACATTCTGCAAGACCCTCAAAAGGCGAGGAATTGGGAGAAAGGCAAACAGTAGTTCTGATGGCCAATAAAATTGCATCGCATCAACTGCCTACACTCTTTGATGCAATTTCTCTGGGCTAAAAGTGCTTTTTTGGTGGAGCAAAGAGGTCTCCCAAAGTTTTCAACTATAAACTGAAAAGTTTCCCTGATCAAATGATATGAGGCTGATGTTGGCAGATTGTGACACAGCTTTTCCCGCCAGTACATTCTTCACTCCCCCCAATAACATAACTCTCAACTTCGAGAGGTTTCCTTCTGCCCATGTGAAAATTTCCTAGACAATACTTGCCAGCTCTCTGTTTCGCATGCTCCCTTGCCTGTTCACATGTGCTTTTGCTTCTTGTTTGTCGGCCCTCACCAATACCGAGGCATTCTCTACATGGGGTGCAAACTGTTGCAGCCATCCACTGATGAGATCAACTATTTCCAAATGAAAAAAAAAATATTTTTTCTTTTTTTAACCATTCTCCTTTTACCTCCAACCCTTCAGGGGTGCCCCCGCCCTGACCCTAATCACTTGCGGATGTTCAACTCTTGTGCTTGGGTAGCGAAATTACACCTCCTGCCTTAGGTTACCCGGCAACAAGCAGAAAGTGCTGGAGGGCAGAGAGGGGCTAATAGGAACAGAATAATGACTCACCATGGGAGCGGATTTGCGAGGGTGCTGCAGGAAGGCTAAGCCTCATTAACCAGGACTGAGATGAGGAGCGACTATGAGGATGCAATACAAATGTTGTCAGTGAAAATCTTATGCATACTCTAAGCTTAGAATGATTACTCCAACTTGAACCATAACAGTGACCAAAACCTTGGGAAACATTCTTTTGGCAGAGTAGCACAACGAACCTCTTGAATCCTCACACACATTTATATGGGACCCTCAGGTCAGAGTGAATTGACTTTAAGGTAGAACATTTCCATTGACCCATTGGACTCTTCAAACTAACAGCCTTTTCTCCCTCATGTCAAAACTTCGCTTTTTAAAGTTATTGTTTGTAACTCAGCATTGGTGGGGAGAATCATGCAAAGCACATGCTAATATGGGCATATAAAACAGCCTGTTTACGTATTTTGTTTCACGTGTTCAAGTAACCAAGGTTAGAGTTTATTTCTTAGTTGTGCCTGCACCCTGAGTAAGGTATCCTGAATAGGGTATCCTTTCTAGGCTGTGCAACATGTTGAGATTATTTCAGTTGTAGGATCTTTTGTACTGTTTAACCCTTATTCATATCCAATCCACAGCTCATGATCGCCAATTCACTTGTACATTTTATTACGAGACCGGAGGCTCCTATTATGCTACTCTAATCTTGTATTTATTTAAACAGCAGTGTCACGAAACATGAAAAGCTACAAATCCCATCAGACTTTGAAATAACAAGCCAATGGGAAACAAAACATGACACCACAAACAGCCAATGAGGAGACAGCATCCCCTGTAATACCTATCTTGACTGCAAACAGTCCACCTTTCTTGCTTCTCACAGTCAAGATAAGTATTTTATGTTTCCTTATCTTTACATTGTATATGCCTAAGTACAATATTTAGCCAGTATTTTTGGTCTTTACTTACTGAGCGGTATTCACAGCTATTTTTGTGATATATTAAAAATGTTCCTTCTCGTGGCAAACATTTCACTACAGTTGTGAGTGCTTCACACCTTGGGCCTCATTTATGAGGCCTTGTGTCAGATTTGCACTTCCGATGCGTCACTTTTTGTGACGCATCGGCAGCGTAAAACATGCCTCTTGTTGCGCACTATTTACAAAGTGACGCATCTAAGCAGATGCGTCACTTTGTAAACCCCTGCGCTACATTATACCTGCGTCAGGTATAATGTATGCAGAGGGGGCGTTCCCCTGCAAAAAGCCTCGTAATAGTGACGCAGTGAAATCCATGAGATTTCAGTGCGTCACTTTTAGGACGCTGTTGTGTCAAAATCTTGCGCCTGCCTCACAGCAGGCGTAAGACTGACGCAAGCCCTTTCACATGGGGCTTTCCCCACGTAAAAGGATGCATTGCTGGAGTTGCGTCACTTTTGTGACACACTCCAGCAATGCGTCACTTTTGCGCTTTTGCTCAGAAATACTGACGTATCTGTAACTCCTTGCGCAATGATGTGTCATATTGTAAATATGACGCATCATTGGGGTCGAAAGGAGGGCGCAATGAAAAGTGACGCATCGCTGTTTTCTCGCAGCGATGCGTCACTTTTCATAAATGAGGCCCCTTGTGTTTTATTTAGCGCATCCACGGGCACTTACTCCATTCCTGGGTGACGCCGCATGAAAAGCGCCTTGTTTACCCTCCGACTTCAGCCCGGTCTTATGCGGGCCTTCACTGTTCTTCTCGCCGGACTGTTGTCGGAGCTTTGGTTGGCGCTTTCAGGGTTTACAACGTCAGAACTCGGACTCTCCCAGGGGCTCAGCCTTGATTCCAGCCCTCTTTACTGTTTTCCGCAGGTTTCTGCCCAGTGCATCTCAGCCCAGGGGGAAGAAATGTTCGTGCTCCTTTGCAACAGTTTGTCTTTAACACTAATTTGGATCAAACATTTCTATTTTGGGCAAAGCTTTATTGCTGCAAGGTTTTTTTATCTTGTTTTGGCCTGTCAGAGTAATAATATCGAGCTAGATAGTTCCCCAATTTTTGTTTTATATATCTTTTTATTGAAACAGACATCAGCATATAATAAACATTACAGTGGGTAAATCACAGTAGCAGAGCCGGCAACCTGGGATGGCATGGTAAATACAATGCAAGAAAGATGTCAGAACTTCACGGAGAAGGGGAATCATCAAGAAACAACATCAAAGGGTGGCGTACAAATTTCATCTCTGTAGCTATTCCAAGGTCCCCAGATTTGTGACCACTTCCGACGGGCGTCCGCTAGCAATATATGTAGTCTTTTCCCTGAACATACACCAATCTAAATTTTCTTCCCACCCGTTAAGTATGGGGGTCCGTTCAGCTCCCCACAACTGAGCTATATTACTTTTGGCAATCATATAGCCTAATGCGACCCATTGCGTCTGAGAGCTGTTTAAGTCGGTGGGCTCCCATATGTTAAGTAGGCACCTCCTCGCCTCCGGGGTAAGGGATACTCCGCACTGCCCCAATCGTTTTATGGATGTTATGCCAATATGCACTGACAAGCTCACACTCCCAGATGATATGCATAAAAGTACCAACTAAGCCACAATTCCGCTTACAAAGTCCCAATTCCGAAAGACCCATATGCACCAGCCTAGGACCCGTTAAATAAATTTGGTGTAAAATTTTTAGCTGAACCAGACGGAGGCGAGCCGAGATCGCGACCTCTCGGGGAGAGGACACCGCTACCTGCCAGTCTTCGTCATCAAGTTCGACTCCGTCTTGTAGCCATTGATCCCTCAGCCCCCCTAGAGAGTCAGTCTTCTGATTAATTATTTTTTATATATATAAAAGAAATTGTCTTGTCGGGCAAATGTCCATCCAATATTCTGTCTTCCAAAGGGGAGGGCTCCGAGGGTTCGGCGCCACCGGGCAATAGTGAGAGAAGAGAGTGTCGAACCTGTCCATACCGAAAGAATTCAGAGGGTGCGAGTTTATATTCCTCCTGCATTTTCACAAATTATTTTATCTCCCCTTTCCCCCAAATATCTTTAACCAAGGAAATACCAATGAGTTCCCACCTATCAAAGCCTTTTGTCTTCCATAGCTTACCAAGTTTCTCAGAATCCCAAAGCGTGGTGGTCATAGTCAATCTATTATTCCAGCCCAATGCATTTGTGGCTCCATGCCACACGTGTACGTAATGGTTAGTAGGCCCTGTCAACTTAACCACATTAGGTCGAGAATATAAGGCTCTATTATAGTTATTACCGGGAAGCAACCACTTGTCCATTGCATAGCCCGGATCGTCGATCCGGCCATATGTACAGTGATTAATTGCAGCCAAATGGGCCGCCCAATAATACCGTCTAACATCCGGGAGGGCAATGCCTCCATCATACCAGGAAAGAGTCAGCTTATGCAGTGCAATACGAGGCCTCCCCTCCCAAAGCAGAACCCACTGTAGACTCTCAATTTCACGAAAATAGCTCGAAGGCACCACATCTAAAGAGTTTTGTAAAGCGTATATAAAACGTGGGAGGGCCATCATCTTAAACAATGCAGTCCTGCCCAATAATGAGAGAGGGAGCCTCTTCCAATTGGATATATTACTCCTGAGTCGATGAAGAGGGGGAAGAAGATTGCGAGAAAATCTAATCGACGGATCTAAAGACACAATAATCCCCAAATATTTGAATCCCTCTACACTCAACTGTACAGGACAATTCTTAGTGGGTACAGGTGGATCACCCTTTAAAACAAATAGGACAGATTTACTCCAGTTGACAGAGAGACCAGAATTTCGCCCAAAAGAGGCAAAGACATTACAAACCACAATGAGAGACTGACGCGGGGAGGCCAGATACAACAAAATGTCATCCGCATATAAAGATATGCGGTCCTCCCAGTCAGGGGACCACTGCAGCCCCTTGATCAAGGGTTCCCAGCGTATCCAAGCGGCCAGAGGCTCTATAGCCAGCGCAAAAAGAAGGGGAGACAGCGGGCAACCTTGCCGGGTACCACGCCCCAACAAAAAGGAGGACAAGACTTTATTATTCACTACAACTTGTGCCATGGGCTCGAGTACAACAAGCGTACCCAGCCAATGAAGTCAGGGCCAAACCCAAATTTGGCCAACACCGCCCACAAATATGGTCATTCGATCGTTTCAAAAGCCATTGTGGCGTCTAGAGACGTAATTATAGCTGGTTCTTGCAGCGTATGAGCCCTAGCCAAAACTCCATGAAGTCTACGCAGATTCAAAGCCGCATTTCTGTGTGGCATAAAGCCTGATTGGTCAGGATGGACCAACTCCGTAATGACCTTGATAAGACTATTTGCCAATAATTTGGCCAAAATCTTTGGCTCGGCATTAAGCAGAGAAATAGGCCTATAAGAGGCACAGTTAGTCCTAACCTTTCCCTCTTTGTGTATCACCACTATGGAAGCAACCCTCTGGTCTCTCGGAAGAGTCCCCTTTTCTCTAGACTCCAAAAACATACTTTTTAAATAAGGCGCCAAGCGATCCGGCCGAAGCTTGTAAAGTTCTATAGGGAGACCGTTGGGGCCCAGTGCCTTACCAGAGTGTAAGGAATGGATAGCCGAGGCAATCTCGTCCGCCGTCAGTTCACTATCCATAAAGGTTTTATCGTCAACAGAAAGATACGGAAGCTGTATATCACGGAGTAAAAGATGGGAATCAGTCTCCGGGCAAGACGAGACCGAGGGATAAACAGTCTGAAAATGCCTGGCAAACTCATCAACTATAATCTGAGGATCAGTAAGACTTTCACCCTCCTCCGTAATAAGTTCAGTGACCAATCGGCTAGCCCATTCCTTCTTATCCAACCAGGCGATAAGCTTTCCTGCCTTGTCTCCCAAATCATATAATTTTCCCTGTTTTTCCCTGCCAAGAGTTTTTGCCCTGTCCATAACTAGCGCTTTATAGTCAGGTTGTTTAAGGCTTAGATGATGAAGCTTACACTGCGTCACTGCTAGTTCCGGCTCTCTTTCGAAGCCCTCAATTTCAGCCTCTAATTCCATCACCTCTTTCTGCTTCTCTCTCTTGGCACCCGCTATCAACGACAACGCCTGACCCTTAATGACCGTTTTAAACGCCTCCCATAAGGATACCGAAGAGGATACAGACCCCTCATTAACGACAAAATATTCTTCCAGTTTAACAAGAAGGTCCTTTCGAACTCTGGGACTACGCAAATACCATGGGTTTATGGGGGGCACTCGCCCTGCAGAGCCGCAGTATACAACTACATGGACCCATAGCGGAGAATGGTCCAAAATCCCTCTAGCCAAATGGCTAACCTCCGTCACATATGAAGCTTGTACTGCCGGGACAAGGCAATAGTCCAGTCGTGAGAGACTAGAATGAAATGTGTATTGGTTCTGATTTGGGTGCAGCAATCTCCAGCAATCCACAAGACCCATTGCCTCCACAAATTCAGGTAGCCATCTTGTCGCCCGCCCCAGCTCTCGAGGGGGATGTCTGTCCATTTCTCCCGAAACGACTGCATTAAAGTCGCCTCCCAAAAATAAAAACCCCTCCGGGAGTGACGGGAGGACCGACCCCAAGTCCGCAAAAGTCGTACCCTGAAGCCCAGGGGGAACATAAATAGAAAGAAAGGTGATGTGGTGTCCCTCCCTGATACGCTTACATATCTACCCCTCCCATCTTCCAAAGTGGAGGCAACAGACAGCGGAAATGCATTTCGGATCAACACTCCCACTCCTCTCGAACCAGAGGTGAATCCTGAATGTGCGATCAATTTATATCCCATTTTATGTAATGCTTTACATGAGTTGCCAATCAGGTGAGTTTCCTGAAGTAACACCACGTCTGGTGCCTGTCTCTTAAGATACTGCAGAACTACACAATGTTTAATCTTGTCCCCAGCCCGTTAACGTTCCAACTCAGGACTTTTATTTCACTACCCCCATCGCCTACCCAGCTCCGTTTTCCTCCCCCCACATGCTGATTATTAGACCAATACTTAATGCTGATGAAACCTACAACACTAACAACATGAAACATTAACCTAACTCCCAAAAAAAAAACTCCCCGCTGCCCTGCCCATAGGGCCCAAAACTGCCCACTAAAACATGCAGAGTGCCTGTCGCCCCGAACACTTCAAAGAAAGAAAAAACCACAACGAGGAGGATCCCGCTCACCCTCCCAACCCCCGACCCCCTTTCGGCCACATATTCCCCCCCGAGCCCCAAATCAAACAAACCCTGAAAGTTACAGTGGGCCACACTGCAATCTGATTGCACTTAATCCCAGTCACAGCATTCTACAACAATTCCACAAAATGAGGTGGAGGCATCTCACTCCTGTTCCTGTACAGCTCCCTCCTCCGTCCGGCTAGGCGACTCCGCTCCATCTCGAGGAAGAGTGTCCAACCAGTCAGATACAATCTCAGGATTGTCAAAAAACCAAGCCTTTCCGCGTGCTTGCACTCTCAAGCGCGCAGGAAACATCATGGCGTATATCAGGCGTCTATCCCGCAGTTTCTTTTTAACTGCCAGAAAGTTCTGACGCTGTTTCTGTACTGACTGTGTGAAATCCGGGAAAAAGGAGAGGGTGGCAGTGTCAATATGAACAAGGTCTCCAACTCTTGCTGACTGCAGGATAAGGTCTCTCTCGCGAAAATTCAATATTCTGGCGATCAGCGGGCGAGGCTGGGCCCCGGGTCTTGGCCTCCCCCCTGTGCGCTCGCTCCACAGTGAATAGCTTACTGAGGCCTTTAGGCTGCAAATGCTTAAGGACGAGATCCTCCACATATAGGTCGGGGGCTGGACCCTCTGATCTTTCCGGAACCCCCAAAATACGTATGTTATTTCTTCGGACCCTGCTTTCATACTCATCCAGTTTGCGTTCCGCTTGCTCGTGTGAAGATTTAAGCACCTGGACGTCCTGCTGGAGCTGGGCAACATCGTCAACCAAACTGGAAGTCTTAATATCTAAGGACTTAACCTTTTCATTCACCTTAGTCAGGTCCGCCCGTATAAGATTCACCTCTATAGATACAGTATCCAACTTAGTATCCATATTCTCTATTTGTTGCCCCAGGGAAGTCTTAACACCATCAATAGCACCCATGATGTCTTGCAGCGTGACCTCTCTCTCCTTGTCCAGGGGTGCCCCGGAAACCACAGCCGGGGACGGCGAGCCTCTAGGTTGGGTATAGCGATCCAGCTTATTGGTCTGCACCAGCTTTGGGGCTCTCTGTGTTCTAGAGGAGTGTTTCTCCCCGACTTGCTTGGATGACATGTTGTTCTTAACGTAATGCCCAGTCCTGGTTACCCTATGATGGTTCCACACTCCATAGTTCCGTGCCCCAGGGACCAAGTGCATAGACCAGTCCGACGATGAATCAGGGCGGGCATCCAGGGGGACACATACACTCCGACCTCATATCGGTTCCAGGCGGCAATCTTTTAGGGCAATGCACTCCCCCACAGTACCTCCGTGGGCCCCCATGCGTTGGCGCCGAGAGAGCCAACCCTCCAGTCCTCTCCCTCTAGGCCCGCCACGCCAAGACAGGGATCCACAGCTCTATTTGATTATGCCCCAATGATGTGGAAGCTGGCCGCAAACGAGGACCAACTGGAGCAATCCACACTCATGCTCCGATTGCACCCACATGCAACACTGGGGCCAAAGAAGTCAGTCAGAGAGAGGGTGGGCCACAACAACGCCACTGCTCATACCCCCCACCGATGGGCCGGTGTCAAACTCCCCCTCCAGCAGTCTCCTCCAATAAAGTCGGTCCAGAAGCCTCCAGACCACCGCAGTCACTCCGTACAGGAGAGGGGTGAGGGGGCAACTAGTAGCTGCACTCTCTCAGTATTCCGCCGCCACCGCCGGTTAAATTATTCCTTCCCCGATGTTATGACACTCTAGGGTGGCTGGTGGCTCTATTCCAGCCCCCGGTCTCAGCCGCAGCCAGGCCCCAAAACGGAAACGGGTACAACTCCCGATCGGAGCCTCACTGACTCACAGGAGTAAGCCCCAGACGTCCCCGGCAGCCTCCGGTTGCATATTGTGGGCTCTGGAGGCAGGATACTCAGCAGGATGATGGGGCCGGCGAGTGGACTCGGCAGAGCCGAGGGACTACGCGGCCATTTTACGCGGGCACGTAGCTCCTCCTGTGTAGTTCCCCAATTTTTAATGAAAATGATAAGAATGGGAAAGATTTTAATAATCATTTTAATGGGTTTATGCAATCGTCCACTAAACAAGCTGTTGCAGCCTCTATGGATAAGGTTACAAAGAATATTGAAAATTCTGTCTTCAATCTGGTGTCTAAAACCTTTTTGGCCCATTCTGCAGGGTAAATTAGAAAGCGCAAAGCCATGGCGAATCCTCCATCAGCTAAACATGCGCAGTTAACAGGTCCCAAGTCTAATGTTGTGCTTATGACTAGTGAGGCTCCCTCACACATGACCAAGGACGTTGTTCCTCCTGTGCCTCCTTTTAAGGAGGGGAATAATACTGTAGCTTCCAAATGCACATCCATGTGAAAACATGTAATAACAAAAACTTCAAAAATTGTCATTTCTCAAATTCTTGACACAGATGATGACATGAGTGATCATGATACAGATGATGACAAAGATTTGATGAGGGATACAGACTCCTTCTCGGCCTCTCTTGCAAAGATCTCTTTATTGCTAAAATGGTTTTGGACTCAGAAGGCATCCCCATGTTTGACCCTAAACGTATCCACCACCGGAACACTACTGAATGGTTCCCAGCTGATCATGTGGATGAATATATTGCTTCCAGACTTCGTTTGCCACTGGCCAAACAGACCAGGCCCAGATTAAAATTGGAGTGCCCTAGACCTTCGTTACCAACTCTTATCCCTTCTACCCCCACTATAAATCCTAACACACTTAAGCATTTCTCTAAATTCAGCAAAGATCCTTGTAAAGAGGTGGACAAGGCCATGTCTAAATGCAAGAATAAGATGATGGATGTCATAGGTCCACTGGCACGTATCTTTGACTTAGCTGAGTCCGCCAGACTGGACAACACTTCCATTGATCCTGAAGTACTATCTTTGTGGACCCAAAGAGCAGTGGCAGCTGGTGGATTTGGCCTCAGGCTTAATCCTGAATTAGACTGTAAGAGTGAGCGAGAGCAGCTATCACCATGGGACTTCATGGGTGGGTGTCTCAAAGTGTATAGATTTTGAATTAAGAATATTAAATCTATATGCAGCTATTCATACTTACCTGAGGTATATTTTTGCAGTTGATATTCTACCTAGATTATTCCTGTAGCACAATACTTTTGTGCCTGGCATTGAGAAATAAAATTCCCCTCTTCTGTACCCTCTAGGCCCCGTCTGTACCCTTCCATCCATCCATTACTCTGTTCCTTTCTCTATGCTCTGGCACATCAAGCTAGTTAATTCTATTCCATTTCATTTTCTGTAACGCTTATATTCTTAAGAACAATTCCTCTACCTATCCCCACTTTGTTGTTCTCTCTCACCTCCCTGTATGAATCAGTTTCTTATTTTTCAACATATCACTAGGGGCCATATTTCAAGAAAGGGTGATACATTATCGCCACTTTTATCGGCAGAAAACTGCCGCTAGAGCAGCGATAATGGTCTTGATAATATGCCCTTGTTAATTCCCTTAGAAGCCCAGGTTAACACCAGAACCTTGGCTTCTATGGGAATTCACAACGGCATATCATCAAGCCCATTATCGCTGCTTTAGCGGCAGTTTTCTGCCGATATAAGCGTCGATAATGTATTCCCCTTTCTTGATAATATGGCCCCAGATTCCTCCTTTATTCTCCTTGTACTGCTTTATCTCCATCACTCTCCCTCTCTTGCTACCTTTTACTTCAATTTTGTCTGCGCACTGATTGTATGCATTGCAATATTTGTGTAGCGCTTACTACCTATGTGGAGCTTTGAAGCACTTGCCTACATGGGTAGCACGCTACATCTTGAAAGGTGTGTGGTTGAAAGTGTGCTTCTTATGTTTTGATCCTATGCTTGAAGTGTTTCCGTGTCATACTAGAGGACCACCGTGGTGCTATCTTGCTATGGGACACAGCACTTAGCAAAGTGATGAATGAAGAAGTGGGAGAGACAGGCACACAGTTCAGCTGGATCCATACAAGTGCACAATGACAACCATCTGAAAGCATTAGTTGTGAAACTCCATCAGTAGGTAATCACAGCATCCTTGGATACATTGAGTTATTTTACAGATATATTTCTACAGTACAACAGCATATTGTGCACCTTGCACAATTTGTATAATGTTTCCAACCATCAAAGCAAACAATATATTTACTGCATTAAAACATAAAAATGTGAGGAACATGGTCTCTTAAATAAAATACTTAAGAGGCTAAACTGCAATTATTTGCAATAAAAGTTTATGTGGACTGAAAATTGTGTGCTATTTAAATGCATATTCTATTACAAACCCAGTCCTAAAGGTGTTTGCTAGGCATCTGCTACAGTATATTTGAGAAAAAAAAGTCTTTCAGGTATGCTGGTTTTACAGTTTTCCGTCTGAATATTCACACAAGGAAAGTATGTTGGTTTGGAATGTGAATGGTTGGGGACATGCTGTAAAAAAAGAGCAAAATACTGCTTTAAAAAAAAAGTTAAAGCTCTGCTGAGCTCTCTACTTTTACTGTGAGTAACAAAGTGGACTTTACTGCAAAGCAATTTTCAAGGCACACGCATGCAAGGCTGACGTGATGCACTTGAAAAATGTAATATGCCAGCGCACTGAAGTAACTCTTCAATCCACGTTGTGCTGCTGATGCTGCTTTGAACCAGTAGCAGTCGGTCGTGGGAGTGCTGCCGGGTGGTGACGTGGGGAGGGGAAGGGACAGGGTGGGGGGTAGTAAACTATGGATTATGGCCGAATCCAGGTAAGTAAACATATAAATAAATAAAATTAATTTTGTTGCGCGCACTGCATCGCATTTGGCAACAGGTCACCTTCTGCTTCTCCCCTAGCATTCAATTGTCTGGCCACGGTGGACCCAATCCGATCCTGAGGAGGATTACAAACCTTTTATAGAGGAGTGCTCAAGTGCCCCAAACAAGTGGAGACTAAATTGGGAAGGGAGACACCAGCGGACCCTTTTGGAGCTCACCAGCAGCGTCCCCCTCCCGCCGCCGCAACTGAGCAAGAGTCGCGGCCGCCGAGTGGAGGGGGACACCTAAACTACAGCCCCCAAAAGGCTTTGCGGCGCCGGACGCCCATCCACCGCGCCAGGCGGCGCATAAAGGCAGCGTCACCCCCGCGTCGCGGGAGCGCGCGGGAGCGCCCGGGGCTAAGCCCGGGCAAAGGGTGGGCCCTCTGTGGCCCTCTAGAGGCCTGTAGTGGCCGGGACGGGCCACCTCTTTAAGACCGTCAGTTGGGTTCCCTAACTCAAAACAACGTAAAGAATACATGGAGGGTGGATAACCATATATGGAATAAGGATGATTAAAGCACAGAAAACCCCGATGGCAACAAGATCTACCACCAGACTAAAAACTGTGAGTACACCACTACCCACTATAACTGCCATTGACATCATGTTACAAAAAACAATTAGCGTAGTGGCCAACTCCATCCAGGATACAGAGAGGCGACTCTCTCTGACACCAGACTTGTGCTTCCCGAACTTGTCCCTGCATACCATAAACAATACCCACAATATGGACGATACCTTTAATTCACAGGAATCTTTACTGATGCAATCATTTACAGACCTACCAAGGTCGCATGTCAAGGATAATACGCCAAAACCCTTGTTTACTGGTCCCACAGCGAACACATTGGAGAGTAGCCTTTCGATCCTAACTAACTGTGGAAATAACATAAACTGTGCACATACATCGTCTCCAGACCCCGAAGCTCAATTAATTGAGAGCCACACATCGGTTACTCACTTGCCAGAAATTCAAATTTCCAATCAAGCCAGTAATTCTAAGTGCACCAGGAAAAAACGCAAAACAAAATATCGCATGAAAAAAAACCACTACCTATTAGACAAACCGAAACGCTCAATTAAAGATATGTGGCAAAAACCAACTCAGGGGAAACCCACTGAACTCACCCCCACGGGGTCCCCATTGACTCTCTCTCAGGTCTTGGACGCACCTCGAAACAACAAGAATAATGCAGAGAGTATCCAGGTCAATGAGCAGACAGGGCACATAGCCAAGAGACCTACCACTAAAACCCTTTCTATGAGTGAGATCGAAACTCTGGTTAAATCCCTCTTACAACCTATTAGCCAACAGATCGCCAATATTGAGAAGGCCTTAGGTAAATTTGAGAGAGCACAAAATGAAATATCGTCTAGCATTCTCAAATTACTAAAAATGCCTAATATAAGCCCTACCTTTGTCCCAGCGAGTACAACCCTTAATGCTAAAAACCCAAAAGCTGTAAAAAATTGAAGTGACCCATTAATAAGTACTGGTAAACAGAAGAAGATACAGCAACAGGGCCCTGTTTCCAACGACCCATCATTAACCTCACAAACAGCACTCCTCCCAGTGAAGATTGTAGCTACACCAACAAATAACACGCAAATTACATATATACGTGAGGACGGCGACAATAGTGAATGGGCTGCGGAGGTTTACTCTTCAGATGCAATTACAGCCTCTGTTGAGACATCAGGACATCCCATTTTACCAACTGTGAACATCCCTATTAAAGCAATTGGGGCGCTGCAGCCCAGACCCATCATGACACGAACACCTACCCACATAAACCTACCACCTGAGTCTAACGCCTATACAATAGTCATGATCGGGGTACCTAAAATAGCTGAAAATAGGGGGGAATCCTATGTGGAATTAAAGAACAAGGTGATGCAATGGCTAACTACCCATAGGCCACTTCCCTCCAACATAACAGGAACCATTTCCCACGTGAAGAGAGCAGATTGGGTGGGCACACGATTCAAATCTACAGAGGGTGATTGTATCGTGGTCACTTTTAAAAACAGAGGAGCGGCGAAATTCATTGTAAATTGGAGGAGCTCCGCGACAAATAGTTTGATTCGAACAATGGGCCTAAGTTATTTTTACCCCCACTACTCAGATGGCCAAAGGAAAAATTATAAACGCCATTATGGTCAAGAAGGGCTTCTTGTACCGCAACCTCACCCTCAATTCCGGGCCCCCCCTTTCGATCCAATTCAAGGGACGTCTCCAGATTTAGAACTACACACATATGACCACTCTTGGGAAGGCAGAACACATAACTACCCACCCCCAGTAACATTTGAGAATCCAGGACCTATCCAATATTCACAGACACGAGATTATAGACACTTTAATCCGCCCTATAATCATTTTGGGATCCGAACATCAAACAGATACGACGCTCTATATACCTATGATTACCTGGACGAGGTGGATTGACTGCCACTCGTTCTGCCCCCCGGTCCTTCATTCGACCGGCTAGATACCCAAGTTTATCCTAATATAACATGTAAGGATAACCCTGTAATAACCTTTGACCTCTCAGGTGTCAGACCAGCCAACACTGTAACAACGACGATAACACTCTGTTCCGAAAGCCCCCCCATAGATCACGCTTCTATCCCTCTCTTACCTGAAGCAAGTAGCTCTCCTACTTCCATAGCCCTCTATCCCTCACCCACTACCAGAAGCCAACTGACAGACATAGTAAGTTATGTTAACCTAAAACCGCATCCCTCATCTAACACGACCACGGAGTCATTGATAGATCACAACGAGTTCCATTTCATTAAAATCTTGTCATGGAACATCGCAGGACTGGCTGCTAAAGCAAATGACTCGATGTGGGTAACCTTTGTCAGAAACTACACCATATTGTGTTTCCTGGCTTGTAGATAATAACGTCTTTATTGAGGGTTACCAAAGCTTCTTTGTCCACGCATCTCCTTCACCTAGTGGAAGAGCAAAGGGAGGCCTAGCAATATTTATTAGCCTGTCTTTCATATCCCAGATAAAAAACATACAGCAGGATAGTAGGAATATTCAGATACTGGAGCTCAGGAAGGGCAAAAAAGTATTAACCCTGGTCAACTTCTACAACTCTGTTACATCATCAGGAGAATGCAATATCGTTAAACTCCAAAATTATCTCTGTGACAATTCGTCAAAGCTGTCCCGGGATAAAATAATTGTTGGTGATTTTAACACGCATATCTGTGGAAACCCATCCGTGACATCCCTGGGTTCTTTGGCTGTGGAAATAAACCAGGTCCTCACTTTGTACATTGCCGTCGAGGAACAAATATGAACACCCTAACAGACGTCCTAAACCTGAGTATTGCACTGTCTCTGAAAGATGAATCTTTTATCTTTAAAACACCAACTTATAAAGGCTCAGAGTCAGGTTCTTTTATAGATCACATACTTCTCTAAGCTGATGTGGCAAACTTGGCCCTAAACTTCAACATACTTGAAAGCACTTATAGTGATCATAATCCGCTTTCACTTGACTTACAATGCGGTCCTTTTGTACTCCGGAAAAATCACAAGGACCCTGGAGTCTTAAAATTGGTTAACAGAAACCGTCGCCTGAAATGGTCCACGATAAATAGCGACACTTTGCATGAGTCTGTCATAAAGTGCTGTGAACATGAACTCAATCTTTGTGCCTCTAATATCACACCCCCTGAATCCATCTTATCTGCCTTTGTTGTGCTTACAAAAAGAATCGATCAACTGCTCTCTGTATCAACAAAAGGATCAATTGCTCAACAACCACGATGGTTTGATCATACTTGCTCATCATCCAGCCGAAAACTGAAAATTGCCCTCAAGAATAAACCAAGAAACCCCGCACTTATCAAAGCCTTGCGTTTAGAATATAAAATAGCCCTGGCATCCCGCAAAAAGATCATAAAAACGAACATTTGGGAGTCTTTGCTTGATCCTTCAACCTTGGGTAACAGCTCGAAGTTCTGGAGCATAATTAACAAGCCACTGTTTGACGACTCCAACGCTACCAGCCTCGGAACTGTTATACCCGAGAACGAATGGATCTCCCATTTCAGTTTAATTTTTAAGAGCGACGTCCCACAAACAACACAAGTTCTTAAATCTCCTGAAGGTGCACCCTTGCACTTTACAGTCAAAGAAGTTGAAAAGGGGATCCGTGGTCTAACCAGTAACAAGGCCCCGGGCCCGGATGGCCTTCCCCCGGACTTATTCAAATCAAATATTCCCTTTTGGGCTCCAATTCTCACAGTGGTTGTTAATGCCGGGGCCGCAATTGGGGCTCCAAAGACCTGGGGAGCCTCCACCATCGTTCCTGTATATAAGAAGGGCGACAGAACTAACGCAGCGTGTTACAGACCAATCTCCCTGATAAATTCAGTCGCCAAAGTAGTGGGAGGGATTCTTTTAAACAGGTTGTCCACATGGGCCAAAAACAACAACATAATGGCACCCGCTCAATATGGCTTCAGACCAGGGCATTCAACAACAACTCAATGCCTGAATTTATATTTAATCAGTGGCAAGTATACCCTGGCCCGTAGTGGAACATTATACATGGCCTTTATGGACCTTTCATCGGCCTTTGATTGTGTTGACAGAAGCAAACTTTGGGACGTCTTACTGAATATGGGAGTTGAAAACAATTTGATTAATTTTTTGGCCGACCTCCACAATGATACACGTGCAAATGTTCGTTACACCAAAGACCTGAAAGTAACCAGAAACTTTAAAATTAATCGGGGGGTTAGGCAGGGCCGTATTTTAGCGCCTTTTCTTTTTAACTTATATATAAACGGTCTTGAGGAGCATCTTTTAAAAACTGACACGGACTACCCTCATATAGGGAAAAAGGGCGTCCCCGTTCTGCTTTATGCAGATGATGCTGTCCTTATTTCCAGAACCGCACTCGGCCTCCAGAAATTATTAGACTCCTTTCTCCAATTTATGAATTTGCGGGGCCTGAGTATCAACAACTCTAAATCATTTGTTATGAAGGTAGGCTCTGGATTAAAAAAGTCCTACCCCTTCTCTATCAACGGGGAAAAAATACCAACAACAAAAACCCTTTCATACCTTGGAGTATTGTTTGACTCTAAACTCACATGGGGCCCCGCAATAAACAAAAAGAAAGATGAACTAATAAGGACCAACGCTGGAATAATAGACTTTGCACGCAAAATGGGCAACACACCAGTGGTCGCCCTGATGAAATTATATCAAGCTAAAAGTATTGCGGTCGCCTGTTATGGAAGTGAACTTTGGGGCTTGCCCCAGTGGGCGTCCTTACAACTACTGAAAATAACTTTTTAAAACAGGTCCTGTGTCTACCAAAGAGTACTGCTAACTTCTCCACTCATGAGGAACTGGGCATGCCACATATAGGGGATAAGATTGCTGTAAACCCTCTGCTTTGTTGGCTTAAATGCTGGCTGAATAACGAAATACCATTAACCCATAACATCCTCCTCGAAGCACTCACCTGGGAAGGGAAATTCAAGATACCCTGGCTAAAATACATCAGAAACTGCCTTCAAGATCTGGGCAGGCTGGATCTCTTTTTAACACCTCAGCAAGTATCCAAGCATGATGTAACATATGTAAAGGACACTTTTCTGTTGAACCGACAGCTTGCTAGGGAAGAAACTGAACTGAAGAAGGGTAGTGTAATGAGACATGTTCTAATCAAAACAAGTATACAAATTGAACCATACCTATCCTGGCCCATCTCCAGATATGAGCGCTTCCTGTTGAGTAGATTTCGCTTTGGTTTATTCCATCTGATGCTAGCCGTACCGAGTGGAGCCCATAGAGGGAAAGTGCTGCCATCTTGCGGCTGGGACAACAAGTCTCCGCAAGACATGGCACACTTTTTATTTATATGCTCATATTATGCGACACCGCGGAAAATGTTTTTAAAACCTCTGCTTAAGAAACTGAACTTTGTGCAAATAATGCCAGCACTACTACACCTCCAAATGCTGCACTGTGATAGCACTTTCTTTACATACAACTTTTTAAAAACAGCCCTGAAATTCAGAAAAAGTATGGAAGGTTAACTCCCAGCCGAACTATATTACCCCCGTAAATAAGTCTCTGACAAATAGTATAAATACAATTGACCGTGATATCACATATTTTCCCGTGATCATCTGCTCCCGATGTATTGATTCTTTTAAACATGATTTGTATATATATGTATTTTATTGTACTTTTATGACTGTATTTCATACAGTCGAATAAAGAATTTTGAATTGAATTGAAGTGGAGACTATCGCATTGGAGGAAACAGGGCAGAGCCTGAAAAATAAAACTCCTGGGCTCCGTGTGTGTTTCAAATTTAACACAAACGTTTTTCTCTCTCTATCCAAAGTGGTCCATGAGTTGTCCGCATATCGTAACCCTTTTCCTCCAATCCTGGCCTCTTGTTACCAACTCGTCACGGAGTGGGATGGAATCAGAAAGGCTCATGATCCACCCCACTCTGTGATGAGTTGGGAAAAGTAATCCTTCACTCGTTGACTTATGCACCGTTTTGGAAAGCCCCGGCTGCAGCCGGATGCACCCGTATGAAGTCAGTCAGCGAGGCTGGGGCATTTCACAGGGGAGGAGTGGCCCTTCACTCCAGCAGGCCACAGAAACAAGGGTTGAAATCAAGTAAGCCCTGAACACTCTGCGACACGGCACATGCGCAGTAAGTAAGTGCATGTGCCTGTCAGTGCTGCTGTGACTGCCTGACCCTCATGCACAGCGAGGGTCAGAACTTTAAGTTTTGGTGAAAAAAAAATATTTAGCAAAGCAGGTTGAGCGAGTTTATTTAATTTAAACAGTAATTAAAAATGCAACAACTATGGGGGTGGCACCTGCCAAAGAGCCTTCTGCTTGCTAGGAAACGCCAACTCTGTGATTATCCATTAACAAAGAAAGGACCTTTTGTTGAAATGAGGTCCCAAATTAGCAAACCTAACTACCATGGATCCCGGTGTTATGGTGGAAAGTCTCTTATTTGGAGATTTCTTTATTAAGGAATTTAGTAAATATGTCACTACTTTTTCAACCCTGGATAAGTCCCAGCAATCTCTCAAAAAAGTATTTTCACAGCATGTTTTTGCCAGGGCCGGTAGAGGCAGAAGAGGATTTAGAGACTCCTACAACACAAGCTATCAACAATACAAAACACAATTGTACCCCCAGAGAGGCAGAGGTTTCCACAGCTGAGGCCAAAAACCTACAGAAACACAACCCAAGTGGGTAAGTCTTCCTCCTGGCCAATGTTTTGTAGAAAGCCTGTTAAAACAATTATAACAGAATGGCAATCAATAACCTCAGATCCTTGGGTCCTAAACACCATACAAGGTTATTCTGTAGAACTTTTTGCAATGCCTTCTCAAACTGTATCCACCCCCTCCACCCCCCCAAACATTCTCATCCAAAATGTCCATCATAATATCACAAAAAGTCAATTTTTTCTTTTACACAAAAAACAATGCAGATTTCCTCTTCCCATCCTTCAGGTTTCTAAGGCTCTCTTTTCCTAGTACAGAGGAAAAACAAAAAGATGAGACCAGTTATCAATCTCAGAAACTGCAACCAATTTGTGATTTATTGTCATTTCAAGAGGGAGACAATCGTCAATCTCAGGGATGCATTACTTCAAAATGATTGGATGGTACGTTTGGATCTACAAGATGCCTGTCTTATGGTTCCCATTCATCACGACTACAGGACATTTCTTAAATTCCAGTGTCAGGGATAAACATATCAATTTTCCTCTCTTCCTTTATGGCCTTTCCCCTGCACTGTGGTGCTTCCCAAACATCATGTAGCCAGTTGTAGGTCATCTCAGGTCTCAAGGTATAAGAGTTACCATTTACCTAAACGATATTCTCTTAATGTGCCTAATCATATACACACTCAGATCGCAAGTTCGTTTTACTTGTTCCCTTCTCTCAAATCCAGGTTTTCTCATCAACACAGAGAAATCAATCCCAGTTCTTTCGACTCAGATGGAATTTTTAGGGTTTCTGATAAATTCCACCAGTGCAACTGCTCATTTACTCATGGCCAAATTCAAAGCCATCAAATAAGAGATTTACCAGACTTTTTGACGCTCTTCCATCACTCTCAGATCCCTTGCAAGAATTGTCAGTCTTCTTTCTGCAAGAAGCCGGGCCATCTTTCCCAGGCCTCTTCACTATCGAGCTTACCAAAGACAAAATATTTGCCATTTGAGCACAGGACTCACTTACTCTGACACCATCAGTCTCGATCCAGAGTCCCAACTAGAGCTCAAGTGGTGGATAGACCATTTGGATGCTTGGAACAGCGGAATCATCTTCTCCTCAGCCCCTGATCATGAATTGGAACCTGGTGCAAATCTGACAGGCTGGGGCACCTGGTGTGGTAGATCTCGGCTGGGGGTACAGATCTCGCGAGGAGTCCAAATTGTTTATAAACTATTTAGCGATGCTTGCAGATTCCTTTGCAATCAGAAGCCTAGCAAAAAACAAAGTTCATTGCTCCATCCTACACCGCATGGACAATATTCCCACAGTATGGTATATCAATAATCTTGGCGGCACCAAATCCAAGCCCCTGGCAGAACTGGCAAAGAGTGTTTGGGTATTCTGCCTTCTGGACAAGTTAGTAGTACTCACAGAATATCTGCCAGGAAATCTCAACATCATAGCCAATTGGCATTCTCGTTATCTTCACGATTTCAGTGATTGGAGACTTCATCTATCTGTGTTCAGGTCTCTTCTTCACAAATGAGGATCCTTTTAAATTGATCTTTTTGCATTCCGATTCAATTCCCAACTTCCCTAGTTTTTCACCTGGCTTCCAACCCACTAGCTTTGGCTTCAGATGCCTTTTTTGCAATATTGGTCTCAAACAATCAACTCTGCCTTCCCTTCTTTTCTCATGATCAACAGGGTCTTAGCTGAAGTCAGACAGCAACAAGCAGCCTTGGCCATTGTGATCTCATTATGGCAATCACAGGTATGGCTCCCCCCTCTACTAGAATTAGCAATCGATTTGTCCAGTTCTTCTACCTTCTTTTCCCATTCTCCTCCTTGACACTTAGGGATCTCCTCACAATCTAATCTTAGACAACTCTCTCACTCTCTCCGCATTGAAAGTAGCTGGTACTCCCAATCCTCCCCTTTCATTTTGGCTGAAGTCACAGAACATATCAACAAATCCTGGTGTCTGGGAAAATCAATCAATCCCTTTTCAGCAGACACAACGACATTGTAAATGTTCAGGCAAAACAAAGCTAGTGGGGGGGTGGGGCTATTGAACTATAAACCTTTACAGATCAGCTATCTCCATGAACCATCTTTGCATCAATGGAAAACACGTGGGAGAACATCCACTTGTCTGTCGCCTTTTAAAGGGAATACATTTTTGCAATCCTCCTGTTCCAAAATACAGTCAATTTTGGGATAGAAATGTTGTTTTTCAACTGTTTATATTTTGGCCCAATAACCACAATCTTTCATTCAAAATGCTGTCTGTATAGCTAACAATGTTGTTATGTTTGATTTCAATAAAACTTTTGTCTGATGTCAAAGCTTTAGATATTTCTTCTTGTCATTTCACTCCCACAGGTGTTCTTGTCACTATACAAAAACACACAAAACCTTCTTCTGTGTTTTACCCTTGTTTTCCTAATCAACCCAAACTTTGTGTTGGAAATAGCCTAAAAGTTTATGAACAGAACACAATCCATCTCAGAATGTCCCCCAAGATCCAAATCCCCATATATTCCAGAAAACCTCAAAAACCTGTTTCTTCCCCTACTCTCACCCTTTGGGTAACGTGGGTTATGTCCCTAGCAGGGATAGATACTACCATCTTCAGTGCTCACTCTTCCAGGGGAGCTATGGCCTCTATGGCCCTTCTGGGCAGACTCCCGTTGAGAGGCCATTCTGAGATCAGCTGATTGGTCTAATGATAATGTTTTTCGTTCATTTTATTGTAAACCTCTATATATACTTCATCTTCTGTTGTAACATAATAGGAGCCTCTTGTCTTGCAAAAAATGTAGATTTTCCTAGTAAATTATGAAAGAAAGTCTTACGTATATTAAAGACACAGAGGCAAGTATTATCCTACCTCAGAACTGTATTAGTCTGGTGTGTTCCCGCCCTAACAGTAACTTTTGCTCCATTATCTTCACGCTCATAGGACCACTTCAGCAAACCAACAATCGTCTTCTCCGAATCCTCCAGAAGCAGAATCTCCTGGTTTATCCTATTTGTCCATGTTTCTGGAATTCCTTTTGGGACCTAGCGTTACAGACTTTTCTCATGAACTATTTTTTAACTTTAGCTGATACAATTCTACTATTTTTACTTCATTCAATACTTATATATAATGTTGTAGGTAGAATAGATGACCAAAACAGCCAGTATAGGGATCAGCTTCTTATATTTATTTGCAGCACAGATAAACTACATGTATCTCACCAGCTGGCCAGGCTCTAACTGCCAGAACAAGAACTCCAGCTGGGTGAGATCATTGAGCACAGAACACAAGAGCATTCTAAGTATGGGAAACAAATGAGACAGTAAAAAGATTATGAAACAATACAAAACATGAAATCATATTTACAACACATCTTCTTCCCTATGGAAATATAAAAGAAAAAGAAACAGCACCAATAAATCAACAAACATAGTCATTCAAATACAAAGGTGGACGGCGTAATCTTTGACTCCTCATGAAAGGATTACTCACAGCTTCAGCAGCACTCATGCTACTGGAAGAAGCTGAATTCCCCTCTAAATGTTGAGAAGCATCCCCACTACCATCCTCCCTCCTTAGAGTTGGAATAGAAGCAGCAAGCTCCTCTTCTTGATTTGAAAACATAAATCCACTGTTCCTACTCAAAGATTCAATGTGCCTACCACAAGAGATATTGCAACCCTTCCTGTATAACACAACCCTTCGATAGTTCCATTTCTCACCATTTTCTAACACAACATAGTGAGGAAAAGCTTGTTTTACACGAAACGGGCCTCTAAATTGTGTTAGACCTCTTGAAACCCTGCCCGGTTTAACTTTTACCAATTCACCCACACACACACCTTTAGGCGACAATTCTCGGGTAATTTGAGAACTAACATCCCCATCAAAATTCTTTAACCATGAAGGAATCAACTTCGTGCCGGGAGATCTACCACGCATCACCTCAAATGGTGACTTTCCATCCTGCTTATGCGGAGTAGAGCGGTAAGCCCAAACCATCTCTTGAACTTTCTCCTCCGACAAACATCCTAAAGCACTGGTCATTTGAATTATGCCTTTGATTAACCTATTGACCCTTTCACAAATGCCGTTTCCCTGTGGATTGTATGAACTAGTTTGATGATGACTTATCCCACAACTTTCCAAAAATGATCTCATCTTGTTAGACGTTAACTGCGTGCCATTGTCCGTTATAAGAATTGATGGAAAACCCTCATTGTGAAAAACTTCCCTTAAATGCTTTATTGTATTATCAGTAGTAATCTCCCTAACGAAAAACACAGTGAGCCATTTGTAGAAGACATCAATTATAACAATAGCAAACCTCTGGTTATAGGGCAGCTCATCCATGGGACCAATGAAGTCTAAGCATATACTATGCCATGGCTTATCTGGAGCACAAATCTTCCCTACCTGTTGACTAGACACCAACTTCAGCCTTTTCTCTCCCTCTCTACAGCTCTCACAACATTCCACACAAGATGTAGCATCAGAATCAATTGAAGGCCACCAAAATTTTTTTTAATCCTGCGTTGAGTAAGGGTTTGGCCAAGATGACCCTTGTGGGCTAATTATAGAAGCTTGTGTCTCAACAAACTTGGAGAAATGAATCTATCTCCTCTCTTCAAAACAACACCTCCTGACACAGACAACTCGTCTATGATTTTTAGAAAATGCCTGATGCTAGGTTCAACTGTGCTCTCACGTCTGGTGCCCCTCTTCACTAGATCAATGACTTTCATTAATACCGAATCCTTCTTCATACTGGAACACCACTCATCCTTAGAAAATGAACCTTCCCCCAAAGAAATCACATCTTGATCAAACACTATTGCACTCTCTTCTTGAACATCTCCTGTGCACTCACTCTGAACATCACCTGCTACAGGCAGTCTCGATAAACAATCCGCCTGGACATTACGTCAACCCTGGACAAAAGACAGATCAAATTGAAAATCTTGCAACCTAGAGTCAAGTCAAGCCAACCTCGGTGAGCCTTTACCCGCACCACCAGGAGCTAAAACATTGACCAGGGGCTTATGATCAGATCTTAAAAGGAACCTAGTCCCCCACAGATCGGTTCTAAAGTAGTAAGCGCCCCACACCGCTGCCAATGCCTCTCTTTCTATGACGGAATAATTCCGCTCTAACACATTCAGCGGACGCGAAGCAAATGCCACCGTCTTTTCCTCATTACCATGCCTTTGTAGTAATACCGCACCCAAGCCAATACTGCTAGCATCAACCATCAGAATAGACGTACGCTTGATGTCAAATGCTGTCAAAACATTAGCATCGCACAATTCCTTCTTACTAAACTCGAAACAACAATTGTGTTCATCATTCCAAGAAAACTTCACCCCTTTTTTCAAAAGACCCCTCAACACAGATGTTTTATCTGAGAAATCTCTTACAAATTTCGCATAATACTCAATCAACCCAATAAAGGATCTCAACTGATCTTTATCCTTTGGGCAGGGGGCTGATTCAATGGCAGACAATACATTTCTTTTAGGTTTGATTCCATCAGCTGCTATAACATACCCTAAATATTCTATCTCCTTCACTAGGAAAGAGCACTTCTCTTTGCGCAAGGTCAGTCCTGCTTCCTGGATCCTAGACAACACGACTTTCAAAACCAAGTTATGTTGATCTATGCTATCTCCAAAAATGAGTATATCGTCCTGAAAGAACAACACGTTGCATATACCCTTAAAAATTTCTGTCGCCATCCTTTGAAATACACTGGCCGCTGATATGAGACCAAAAGGTAGTCTAGTGAAATGAAATGTTCGCTCACTGGTGATGTACGCTGTCAGGTGTTTCGAATCCTCATGCAGACGTACCTGATGGTAAGCGCTCTTTAAATCAAGCTTACTAAAGTATTTCACTCCCTGCAAAGTTGACACAAGTTCACCTTTGTTGGGTAAAGGGAAAACATCAGCCACAACACTCTTGTTCAGGGACCTTAGATCTACACAGAATCTAATTTTTTAATCCGCCTTCTGTGTAATCACCACCGGAGAAACCCAAGTGGCTGCTTCTACCGGCTCTATTATGCCCCCTTGCAGCATCTCCTCAATCACCCCTTTCACCTCCTCCCTCACAGCAATGGGTACCCTCCTTGCTTTATGTTGAACCGGAATGGCTCCTTTCTTCAACAGTATTTTATGCTCATATCCTATTAACTCTCCCAACTCATCTCTAAACACTGGTTTAGCGTCCATTAAAATATCATCAATACTGATATCATCAATAACCATTAACTGTCCCCTAGCCCTCGGATTGACAATGATATGTAAATCGTACTGATGCATCCAACGTAATATAGGTGGACCATCTGCTGATACATACACCTTGCCAATCGTAGATCTATTCTTAAAAATAATCTCACTCTCAAAATATCCCAAGAGATTTATTATCTCACCTTGGTACCCTGTGGGAGATATGTCACTTTCCAACAGATCTTTTTCACCCCAATCATTTTTTAACAGAGAATGTGGGATAATTGTCCACTTTGAACCTGAATCAACCATCAGACTGATATTTTTCCCTTCGATAGTAAATTCAGCCTTTGGTCTTATTTTCTTTTTTCTTGGCATAAATTGATACTCATATCCTCTATAACCAAAAGCTTGTTCATATCTCTTTTAACCTCAAAAGCATTGTCATTGATCATAGCCACCCTTGATTTGACTATGCCCTTACACCTTCTTGCAAAATGACCTATTTTGCCGCACTTAAGACACTCCTTGTTGTTGGCAAAGCAAAACATTGCATCTGAGTTATGTCAGCTACTTCCACATTTTGAACAAACCCGGTTCGTCGTTTTACCCACAAAATTTCTTTTTTGTAAAATGTAACTTTTCTTTTTAACAGCCCCCACAGCATTTTCATCACTATTCTCACATTCAACCATATTTTTGCATGAAATTTCTGCTACTTTCTGATCTGTGATACAAAAGGCACATTTTTGAAGTTCCCTCATACATTTTTCTGACTCCACCACAACTTTAGCTAAATCAATTGCATTTTTTAAATTTGGATTTTTGGCTGCCCACAACCTCTCCTGAATTTTAAGATTGTTGCATTGAACAATCAGCTGATCACGAATTAATTCATCTGTCATCTGTCCAAAACTGCAATTGACAGATAATTCCCGTAACCGGGCAACAAAATCATCTATAGATTCTCCCTCACGCTATTTATTCATGTAAAATTTGTACCTGTTCATTACCAGGTTTTCTTCTTTTGCGAATCTAATTTCCAGCCTGGAAACTGCTTCCTTAAATTCATCTAGAGGGGATTGACCACTAGCTGGTAACACTTGTGGCAGATATTTGAAAATTCTCTGTCCTTCCTTCCCCAAAGTTGTCATTAAAATGGCTTTCTTCCTCTTTGGCGAAAATTCTTCGCCATCTAACGCTTCAATATAATTATATAACATCAGAATCCAATCTTCCCAAGCTATTTGGGGATTGCCTGGTTTACTTAAAAATTGAGGCGGTAGTGCAACATTTACCTGTTGAGCCATAACTCAAATAAGCACACATGTGTATAAAATACAAACCTGGATCTTTTAGGATAAAGAATTAAATTAAAGATATTTCAATACTAAAGTTGATAAATGTTGATATACTATCACTGTTAGATTTGTAAATATTGAAACAATCGCATTATATAACTGTAGATATAACCATACAAGATTGTTCTCCTCTACAGCACACTGATATGCAAATGTTTGTTAAAACTGTTCCGTTCGAGAGCTCAAATACACAGTCACCTTGCAAACTCAGATACACAGTCACCTTGCGAAGATCTTTATTCTTCGTCTTCTCTTTGTGTAGACTAACGCACCAAGATCCTTTCCAAGGGTGAGCGTATCACCGTCTGGAGAAGTAGTGGGGAAGTGTTGCTCAATGGTTAGAGCGGCAGACCCTGATGCAGAGGTCTAGCCCGGGACCAGGGTTCAATTCCCCGCCTCGGTGGGTCTTGAGCTCAAAAATTCCACGGACCTGATAATTCTCGCCTCGGTGCCTATTCCAATCATGGAGTCCCACTCTGCAACTCTGGGCAATAGCTTGCTTAATCTCCACAATGGCCCCCACAACGCTAAGGATGCCTGGCCTCCACCTTGGGGGTGCCCAGGAGTGGACACCTCACAGGGAAAGCCAGGATGGGTTCCACAGCGGTATTCGTACAAGCGCCTTGAGACCCTTGCGGATGAGTAGTGCGCTATACAAGTATCAATTTACATTTACATTTACATTTTTACCGTCTGACACATGAAGTATTACTCCCAAAATGCTTTGCAAAGATGAGCGCGTCCCGTGTGCTTCATAACGTTTTTATCTTGAAGCTGCTACCGATTTACATTTACTCTTAATCAAGATGGCCGCTTAGGTAAGACGTCATCACTCTCCGCTTGCCGTCTACGTATGATGTCACTCTGCTCCACGTATCACTACGTCGCTTTCAAGATTATGTTGACTGTCACTGGGCTTTTCTTTACACTTGCGCTTGCTTTTCCAGACCTTTTCGCAGCATGCGTCACCACAATAACGTAACTACGGCAACCTTCGAAATTCAAGGCTCGCACGGAAACTGAACAAGTCGCGCGCAAATATTCAAACTTTAGCCCTTGACAGTCATGCCATAAACTTGTAAATTCACGCATACAAGTATTTCTCTCACCGAAAGCTCCAACTTCTTTGGATAGCACTTCTTGACGCGTAGATTCTCTCCTGGGTGAATACAGTCCGTTTTCTGAAGTAGATTTTGGTTATAAAATCCTCCACTGCAAACGCGAAGCTCCCAATTGCCTGGTCAGCTCCTTAAGCTCTCGCCGAATGTTGTAGGTAGAATAGATTACCAAAACAGCCAGTATAGGGATCAGCTTCTTATATTTATTTGCAGCACAGATAAACTACATGTATCTCACCAGCTGGCCAGGCTCTAACTGCCAGAACAAGAACTCCATCTGGGTGAGATCATCGAGCACAGAACACAAGAGCATTCTAAGTATGGGAAACAAATGAGACAGTAAAAAGACTATGAAACAATACAAAACATGAAATCATATTTACAACATATAACTTCTTGTTCAATAAAAGATGACTATTCACAGTCAAGAAAGGTATTTTAGGGGATGCTATCTCCTCACTTGGCTGGTTATGGTACTACATTTGTTTGCCCCTGACTTGTTGTTTCAAGCATGATGGGATTGGTCGTGTTTATTTTTCTTGACTGCTGCTGTTTAAAAAAATGCAAAAATAAAGAAGAGAAGCATAATATTCGCCTTTCTTTCGTTAATAAAATTAAGACTTTCCTTCATAATTTTAGTAGGAAAAACTACATTATGCCCCGGATCTGGTTAAAATGTATTTGATGAAATTTCCCACTTCAACATTTATTATAGTCATTTTAATGTTAAGCTACAGAATTTTCCAGGACTCCTGATAGGGGTTTTGTTCTTCATTGGCCTTGCTTGAGTGATTCAGTGTTGTTCGTCCTTTACACATGCTCATGTTTGTGCAGGAGTGTTTATCAGCAGTGTATAGTGGCTGTAGACTGCTTGTTTGCTGGCCTTTAAACACAAAAAGCAGTTATACTACGCCCTGCTCTACCAATCTTTCTTTCATCAATGTAACTGTCTTCCGGAGGCCCTGTTATAGTTTTGACATCAAGAAACTGTCACTTTTTCCGTATTTTTTCAAGCTGCTTGAAATACATTTCAGAAGAGAAATAGTACCTGTCATTTAATTCCTTAACTTTGACAAATGCACTTGCTCTGTAAACTGAGAACGAATTGCAATGCTGAACTGGAATTTAGGGCCTGTAGCAGTTAATTACTTCGGACTGAATGGAGCTTGAGAATTTTCAAAAAACTTTTAGCAACGTTTTGGATATCATATGTTTGACCAATTTTAAGACGATTACAATCAAATTTTGGGTAGCAAATCCATTCATTTTGGGCTGTATTTGTTTTTCTGTGCAGGGTAACTGCACTATTGAGTTATCAATATTAGTATTTTACTGCTGTTGGTAACAAGCTGCATTGGCTATAACTGGTGGGTAGTATTTTCTATTTCTGTAATGGTAATTAATTACTACTCTAGTATGCTTACCTACCACCTGTTCCATAACATGAGTACATGTCTTTAAGCAGTCCAGGCTCTATTCTGTCACCTTGTTTGCCTACATAGGTGTCAAAAGACCCCTCTCCATTTTGTACTGGTTTCTAGCTCTGCAGCAACCCAAACGAAATATTATACATCAAAAAGGACAATTACATACGTGAAAAAAAAAACTTTGGAAAAGATAGCCGAACTATTTATGAGCAAAAATGAAAGTAGTGGAACTCAGTTTACATTAGATCTCAATCACTTCAACCCTTCCCCCGTGATGGAGGAGCAAGGATTTGCATATAAGCAACATGCTGGATGAATCCTCTCCTTTAATCATAGTAAAGTATTAATAATTGTTTGTCATACTAATTTACACGAATTTCGTGCACAATGTAAAAGTAGAGGAAGCTTGCCTATGTGTCTTTTAACAAGTAATTGAATGAGAATAAAATGGCCGCTAAAAAACACTGGAAACAAATTGAGCATGTGCCAATTGCATCATGTGGAGGGAAAGCTTCGCTTCTGCGCACTAATGTACAAAATGGCCGCTTCAGAACTCACATGCTAAGCATCTGCTTTGCTTAAAACTAAACTGCGTTTTTACTAAGTGCTAATGCATAAAGAATTATTTTTATTAAATGGGATTAGAGTAGACATAAGTGGTATACAGTGAAACCATTTTATTTGAGTCTAACATCTTGTCTTTCTGACTTCTCTGGTAGTTCGTTATTGGGTCTAAATCGAGAGACGAAGCTTAAACCCACGTGGGTAACTTGCGCAGTCTCAGTAGAAAGCCACCCTAGGGTCGTGATCTCAAGCTTTGGAACATGGTCAAGGACGATATTTTCTCAGAGGGAGAAATGACAAAACATCCTGAAGACTCAATGAACAAATGTATAAATGTAATACAATGTTGAATTTATTACGAGAAACAGGTGGGAATAAAGCTTGCGTGACGCAAATTAAATGAGCAAGAACATACGACAATGCTCTATAGAAAAGTATTAAATTTAGTATGGTGTGACAATCATCTCCCTTGGCTTGTCCAATCAGAATACACAATTTACACAAGTTTGAAAGTTGGGAATTGGGATAGTTTGCAACTTGAAATTAACTGATCTCTGCCAGAATGCTGAGAGATAGACATGCAATCCGATTGCTGACCGATTACCTGAAACAGACTTAGAATTTGAAAATAAAATGTAGGAACACGAGTGCGGAAGAGGACTGAGGAGGCGAGGGACTAGGAACGAGGTGCGGATGAATTGGCGAGGGGGGAACTAGTATCTGAGAGGGGTCTGATGCTGGCGTTGAATCCATAAGAGGTGATCCATTTTGACCTAATCCTGTCCTGAGCAGTTACCTGATAATCTGTGGGGTCCAAACTCTTGGCCAGAGGGGTCTGATCTCACACCATCCTAGGTAAATATAAATGTATTGTGTCAATGTGCCTTTTCTCTCTATTCTCTCTTCCTGAAGTACTTGTCATTAAAAGTTTAGTAGACTAATTTAGGCAACTGAAATTTATTTTTCCACAATGATGGGGTTAACACTGTAATTTTTATTTGATTCACTAAAATATTTTCAGATAACATTTTAAAACTAGAACTGAGTCTGTGGTTATTCATGGAAATACATAGGTAAATGCTTTAAGGTCATTAATTACCAGTTCTAACTCAACTAAAATCGATCCATGAATAAGGAAGGGCTTAGAAATTAAATAGGTTCAAAATTCTATAGGCAACAGACATATATGAAAGCCCTACATTGATTCCAGGCGGGGTTTTCATCAACTGGATACTATAAGTGAATGTGGTTCATGGCCCGAATGTGTGTGATTTAGTGATACTTGTCGGCAGGTTGGTGTTCCGCTGGATCAGTTTGCTGGTAGCAGATATGCACAGATATGTCCTTAAGAGTCTCAGAGGCTGAAACGAGAATATCTACACTTGAAGATGAAATTATTTCACAGAGGAAAGAACTTTCCATAATTAAGGAGCAACGAGATGATGTCAGCTATAAGCTATCGGAGCTTGAAAATCAATCCCGACGGAATAATTTGCGAGTTTTGGGGTTGTCAGAAAATGTAGGAGGAAATGATGTTCGTAAATTTATCTGTGAGCTCTTCACCGCTGCTTTTCCAGAACTTGCATCTTGGGATTGGTCTGTGGTAATTGAACGCGCTCATCGCTTCCCATTTACTAAAAATGCCAAGCAAAAAGAAAGTTACTACCCAAGAGCCATTTTGGTTAGATTCAATAACTTTTTAGCAAGAGAAGCTGTGTTTGACCTGGCTAGACCAGACAAAAAACGGTCGGACAATGGATGCAGCTTCTTTGTTAGACCTGATTTTTGTCAGGCGACTGTATCTAAACGTTGGCATTTAAGACAATTGATAGCTGGGTTTCAGGAAAAAGGAGCCACAGTGGATCTACAAAACCCGGCTAAACTTAAGGTTATTGTTAAAGGCCAAACAACATTTTTTCTCTCTGAGATTGTAGCTAAGGAGTACCTAGCCTCATTATGAATTATGAATAGTTAACGGTTAAGTTTGCCAACTCAGAGAAGTTTACTTCGATATTCTCTATCTTTTTCGTTTGTATACTATCGGTTATCAATGATAAATCTGTTATGTACATATAAATTTCCGAGATGGCCAGGTCTACATCCGATATAGGGCTCCTTCTTAAGATCTAGTAGGGAGGGGGGGGAACTCTCTGTGTTCCCAGGGACTGTCTGTCCCTGTGCCTCATAAGGTGGGTTTGGGTGGAGGAGGGACGGCTGGGTGGGTGGCGGGGCTCGTGGGGTAGGGTTCTGGGGTTTTTGGTGGGGGTTTTGGTGGTGGTGGGGGGGTGCTTAATTCAGCAACAGTCAGAATTGTATTAGAGTCAGATATGGTCAATGTTAATCAATTCATGCTTCCAAGCTGGAATCTGAACAGCTTTTTGATAGCCAACGTTTATTATAAAGATGGTAAATGTATTTTGATATTGTTGGATAGGACTAGAAAAACAAGTTCTGTCATTATATTTGTCCGGCGGCCTTCAACTGATTTTTTACTTTTTCTCAAATGGGTATGAAAATAAAGGTGTGTACACTGAATATTAATGGCCTTAATGATGCTAAGAAAAAAAGGATTTTGGCTAAAATTATTTATTTGTTGCAAATCGATATACTTTGCTTACAAGAAACCCATGTTGCATGGGATAAAAGGGGACGTCTAAAAAATCTAGGATTAGATCTGTTAATATGCACCAAACAGACTGGGATCAAGAGAGGGGTCGCTATTTTTATGCGACGAAATTTAGGCTCGTGTCTTAAAACAACTGCGGACAAATGGGGGAGGTGAGCTTCCACAGAACTTTTATTGTCTCAACGGAAAATTATGATTTATACAGTGTAAGGCCCTAACCTAGATGATTCTGAATTGTTAAACTTTTTAAACTTAGAGCTTGCATTGTGTAACCTTCCCATCATTATATGTGGGGACTTCAATATTAATCTTGAAGCTAATTTCGATTTGAGACAAAATAATAAATATAAGGGATCTAAACCACGGACTTTTAGAGCTTTGAAGAATCTAGTGGTTGATAATGGGCTTTTGGATGTTTGGCATAATCTTCATGCCAAAGATCCTGGGTTTAGCTTCTTCTCTGCTCCACACCGGAAATATGTACGTTTAGATAATTTTTTTGTATCTCAATTTTTTATTAAAACAATAGCGATGGAGATCCTTCCAAAACTATTATCAGACCATAATCCATTAATAGCAACTTTTTGTTTACCATCGGTTGGGGAAGTCCCTAAAACAATTTGGTCATACCAGAGGAATCTATTATTTGAAGAGGACAATATTCAATTTATGATTAAAGTCATTCAGGATTTTTTTCCCATCATAATGAAACTGCTTTTATCCCAATTGTATGGGACACCTTCAAATCTGTAGTTAGAGGGGAAACTTTAAAGTATTCAAATTTTTTATACAAAAGTAAACATGAGAAATTCCAAAATGATTGTGATATGGTCCTAAAGGCGGAAAAAAAGCTAGCTGAAAGTATCAAAGTTAATATGCACATTGAAGAATCCCAAATCGATCTATCGATTAAGTGCAGCATAGTATATTCCCATGTTGCTGATCGAGTGGCATCCGAGTTTAGACAGCATGGAACAGAAAGCTATGAACTAAACAAACAAACAGGGAAAATATTAGCGCAGAGACTGCACCAAAAAACAATATCTAATGAAATTTTGAAAATTCGAGATGTTAGGGGAGATGTCAGGGGTTCTAGAGAAGACATATTAGCAGCCTTTAACGAATTCTATCAAAACTTATATCATCAGCCCAACAAAGGGGCAGATTTAGGAGAAAAGACAGCACAATACCAGGCAAGTATTAATAAAACAGAACTATCTGCAGAGCAGAAGGAGATACTTAATGCCCCAATCGCTTGGGAAGAAATTGAAGCAGCCATTATGGGGTTGGCTATTGGCAAGGCAATGGGACCTGATAATATTTCCGAAGAATTTTACCGGGTGTTCAGGAGAATGCTAAAACCAGAATTGATTAAGCTATTTCAGCTAGCCTTTTCAGGCAATCCTCCTGAGTCATGGGCTCTAGCCACTATTGTTATATTTAAAAAGAAAGGAAAGGATAGTGAAGAGCTTGGATCTTACAGACCTATTCTTCTTATTTCAGCCGATAGCAAGATTTTCTCTAAAATCCTCGCTAACAGATTAAATGACTTGATGCCCTCCCTGGTCTCCATAAGGCAAAATGGATTTATCTCTAAAAGGGATACCACGGACCACATAAAAAAAATTATAGCTTTGTTGGACTGGGCGCAGGCCTCAAAATCTCCGGTTGCGGTGGCCCTGTTGGATGCTGAAAAGCGTTCGACAGGGTCACCTGGGGGTTCCTATGGGCTGTTATGGCCTGGATGGGATTTCCTAACGCTTACATAGATGCAATTAAGGTGCTATACCACTACCCAAAAGCTGCTAAAAGGATTTCAAATACATTATCAGAGTTTTTTAGGATAGAAAGGGGAACTAGGCAAGGCTGCCCCTGTTCCCCTGTTCCCCTTTGCTATTTGACATATATTTGGAGCCCTTTCTCCGCAAACTATTTAAAGAAGAAGGTATCATTCCGGTCACGATTGGACAAAACAAATTTAAAATATTTGCGTATGCAGATGATGTTGCCATTACTACCTCAGACATCAGTCTTGCATTACCAAAAATTACTTTTTTAGCAGAAGAATTTGGAGCCTTGTCGGGCTATAAATTAAATTTAGCAAAAACCCAGTTGATTCATTCTGAAAGCGGCCGCCCTAATGACTTGGTTTTTGTTTCAGAAGCCCAATATCTTGGGATTACTATCTCCCCTAAGATCGAGGAAATTGAGCCAGTGTTAAAATTGTGTAACACCATGTTGGAAAGATTAAATAATCTACACTTTTCTCTTTATGGTCGCGCAAATATTCTGAAGATGCTGATTTTTCCCAAATTTTTATATTTATTTCGCACAATCCCCCTCCTGTTTTCAGCATATTATTTTACAAAAATAGACAGAATGTTGTCCAGGTTTTTATGGGGTTACCGACGATCTAGGCGTGCTTTAAGATGGTGCTCTCTTCCGAGAATGAAAGGTGGATGGGGGATTCCTAATTTCCGCTTATATTATTGGCTTATTTCTTTAAGATATATGGGCATATTAATATTTCCCGACATTATTTTGGATGAACCATTTAACCCTTCAATTTATGAGATGTTGTTAGGCGAGGAAGCTTCTCAATGTCTAGTTAAAATTTTAGAACCTAGTTAATATAAGAAGACTAAATTTAAAATTATGTCAACAGCAGTATCAATATGGCGCCAGATCAAAAAGAAAGTTATCCGACTAAATGATTTGAATTATTATTCTCCAATTTTGAATAATCACATGCTTCCTGAAATTTTTAAAGATCAAATTATGAAGAGATGGTACATTGCAGGTATTCGTCAATTGGGTGATCTTTATCAAGATACTGTATTTGTTTCTTTTTCGAGTCTACAAATAAAATATAACTTACCTAGGAAGGATTTTTTTAAATACCTCCAGATACGAGGTTTCTTGGACTCAAAGGGCCTTATTCATCATATTTGTATGAGTAAAAATAATATTTTAGAAGCCAGTAGAAGGATAAAAAAATTGGGCCTATTTTTCAGATGGTTAGTAACCAAATGGATGATGATTTGACAGGTATTGAGAATAAATGGCAAAGGAAGTTCGAAACGGAGAACTTTGATTTAACTAGATCTATTCAATTATCGACTCGGCTACTATTCAACGGTTTGCTGCAAAGCCAACACTTTATGGCAATTTATGATCTTTATTACTCTCCGATAAAGTTGGCTAAATGAAGAAGTAGCAAGGATCATAAGTGTAAACGTTGTGATGAAATAGCTGCTGACTCTATTAATATGTTTTTTAAGTGCCCCAAACTTTCTCATTATATTTTTGATGTTGAATTTTTTCTGAACAATAGTTTGGGGATTACCCTAAAATTGACTGCTGAAATGGTTATTATGGGTTTAAAAATGGATCAGATAGAAACAAGGTCAGCAGCTGAAGAAGCTTTTCTATTTATTTGTATGGCTGCGTATCGTTTTTGTATCACCTCACGCTGGCTAGATATTGAACCTCCAGTGTTTTATAACTGGCAAGTCAAACTCTTATCTATATATCAATTTCAAATGGCTATTTATAAACATAGAGGGGCCAAAAGAAAGGAGTTTGGACAAAAAATCTGGGCCCCTATTTCAAGATGGATTTAATGTTGTATGCTTCTACAATGTTAAACATTTTTATTAATGAATTGTGAGTAATTAGCAGTTTATTGTTTATATGATGATAACGCTGTGAGGTATGCTTATTGTATGACTGTTTGCTGAAATAAAATTAATAAAAAAATAAATAATAAAAAAAAACAACCTCTATAGGGAATCTTCTAGATAGAAGGGATTTAGGTTTTGCTAGACAAGAATTCATTAGAAAACAGACATAACATGTACGGAGAGAAGAGAAAAATGTCCTTTAGGCAGAAAATAAAGAATTATTTCAAAAAAGATAAACCCATTAAAACTAGAGAAGGAATTCCTATCCCACCGTCCCAGACACCAGCCTCATTTATGATGATGGAAAAGGGGTATCACACTTGTGTATCGTTGGAAAATTGGATCAAATACACTAGAGGTGATGGAATATTTGCAGAAAGTGGTACTATCAATGGCAGAATCCTTTATAATTTAAGGAACATGAAGAACCAAGATAACCCACCTACTGGGTCTCGGCGACGGTGGAACCGCCCAAGTCTTCCATACCTTCCATACTTAGTAAAAGGAGACACAGGAGCCTTCGTCTGCAGGAGGAACCAAGATTTATTTCAATAGCCCGGGCTATGGAACAGAGTCCCAAGCTAGTCAGAGACAAGAAAGAGGAGGCTGCTACTTGACTCTGTAGCTTGCAAGCCTTTTATACATGTTTCATCCCAGTCTTTTGGTTGTTAGTCCATTGTTCAATTACGGCAGTGTTTGCAGTTGATAACCAGATCCAGATGATGTTTGTAGTTGGTGACCTGGTCAAGGCTTGGTACACAGATCATTGTTCACTCGGCTTGATCAAAGCCAGCCTTTCAAGTCATTGTTTAATCACCCTGATCAGGGCCCAACAGTCAGACCATTGTCCAGATAACCTGATCACGGTGTCAAGGATGTTTACCAGGTTGGGAGCAGGAGATGGAAACCAAGCTTGTTTACACAAGGCGTGGGTGTCTCATGGCTTTCTGTTGAACTGTAAAGTACAGGGGGTTGGGTGTGTGACAGTTCCAGGGCAGAAATGCAGGCTGCAAGGTGGTCTCTGTCGTGTCAGTTTAGATTTTCCTCAGGCATCAGCAGAAACGACCAGGTGGGTCATGTGGAAGTGTTTGACACGAGATGACAATGAAAAAACAATGGAGTCCCGGTACAAATGATGCAGATCAGAAAAACATTTTTCCTCAAACAGGATGAATGAACTCGAACCCAGATCTAGATGAACCCAATACATAGCACTAGAGGAATGGGAGATGGAGGCATTTGACCGAGACAGAACTAGGAGTACTAGGGGACATAGAGGATTCTATCCCAAAACATTACATGTGAAACGTGAAGATCAGATGAAACAATGGAGACAGGCAATGGTCGCAGAAGGATTGTATCCTGTATTAATGTCAGATGAGCAATCAGGAAGCAAGTGCACAAGGAAAACTACAAATATGATAGGTTGTGGTGAATCTGAAGATGCGTTTATGGAAGATATCTTAGCGAAGAATCCTCCGCCATATCAGGAAAGACCCAATAGAAGTATACCAAGTGCTCCAGCTTTAGAGATTCCTTTGGTTTTGCATGATTCATTAAATGAAACAATTTTACAGGAACAGGAAAGGGAAGCTATTAAAAAGAATACAGAAGAATTGATACATAAAATACCCCCAATTGAGTGTAAACCCAGAGGTGTTAACTATACCAGTGAGTATAGTCCAGTAGTCCCATTATATGGGGATAAAAGAACTTGTCCTAATCCACCAATTATGACCACTTCTGTAAAAGAACCAAGAAAAGAAAATATAATAATGGAAGAGATCAAGCAAGTGAATGTGAGTCAGTAATATCATTAATGGACTTACCAATTAGGGGACAAGTAAATGAAACCCTAAAGAGAGTTACCCCAAATTGTTCACGCGAAATACAAATGGAGACTTCCTCAGGATTTAGAAGTGCTACCCTACTGGCCCCAGAAGAATTTGAAAGGTGGGCACAGGGGGTGGAAAAAACAGTACCATCACCAAACATTCTGGACATTTATAGATTAAAAATAAAATTAGAAGAAATGGTAGCTGGAAATGTGGGAATAGACAGGCTAAATACATATTGTGAGGAAGAGTTATTATTTATATGCTGAAGCATAACAAGAAATGTAAAACTATTTCATGAGAATTTAACAAAACTTGCTGCTGAAATGGGAATTGATATAGGGAAGTCCAAAGTATTGCAAAAGCCCTACAGAGCAAAGTTCACTGACAAAGATTTAGAAAATATGAATTGGTCAGGAAGGAAATTACAGATCAAAGAACTGTTGGCTAATTTACAGAAATGGGGAGAATTAGACAGGTGGAAGGCAAGGTGGACTAAAAAGAAGGAGGAAGCTCAAGCAAATAAAACAGCATCAGAGTATGTAATAAGAGAAACTAAAAAAGTGGAAAGATTGTGTCATGTGAGAGAAGTACCCAGAGGGGAATATGTACATGTTACATGGACAAGGCAGGATATTTTATCATTTACGGATGATATCCCAAAATTGAGAGAGAAGCCTTTAGAATGGTATAGACAAGTCAAATGGTTTGTAAAGGTTTCGAAGGTTTTACTGAAGGATCTGGATGGATCTGGATGGTTTGTTTGACATAGCGGTGCCTGTTGATTTATGGACAGAATGTGAAATTACAGTAGATTGGCCTAGTGAAGAATATCCAAGAAATGCGAAAACAGGTGCACCATCAGAAGAGGTAATGAAGAAATATAATCAAGTAATTACATTTTAGAAAGAGAAAATACCTCTAAAGGAAACTGATTGGGTAAAAATAGATATAACAACACAGCAAATAAATGAGAATGTCCATGCATATTATGAGCGTTTACTGCAATTCTTTAAACAGTATAATGGATTTGAGAACATGGGTGATAAGAGTATGGGACATTTTGTATATCGAATTGTATCTGGAACAAAGACCAGAAATCTGTCAAATGATTCAGACACACATGTTGTGCTGGCAAATTAAGCCTATATATGCAGTTTTGAAATATGCAAAATATTGTGGAGATGAGGTAGACAATAAACGAAAAAAGTTAGAAGAAAAAGTGATGTGGGCACAAGTAAAATTGGCAGAACAGGAATTAAAAATAAATAATGAACAAAATAAAAGATCAGGACAGAATGAAAATAATGAAGGAAATCCAAGAGGGAAAACGAGTAGAGAAAAAACAAAGAAAAAATGTCCTTGTCATGGGCGCGGAAAATTGGGGCATTGGAAAAAAGAGTGTAAAAATATACACAATAATAATGGCCCGAATCAAAATTTAAATCCACATACGCAGAATGAGGTGATATTGAGTAAACCACAGCTGGTTGTAAACTCATAGAATCAGTTACCTCTTGCCCCTATTGCTAAATGTGGTGATCAGAGCAAAGTGTGGACGCCGGATTTCAAGGAGAAAGTGGTAAGCCAAATTCTGTAACTTCTCATTTTTTTTTGCAGAATAGTAGTTCATCGGAAGATGAATTATGACGGTGCCTGAGGAGGGGGGAGAAGAATGCGTACTTGTCACATCTTTACCGGTAGATCAGTCAGGTCCATACATTGTTTGGAAAGTAGAAGGGAAAGATTTTACCTTTTTTTTGGACACAGGTGCTACCAGGTCTACTGTGAGATCAGCAGACATCCCAAACCCTCCCCTCTCAGGTGAGACCATCCAAGTATTTGGAGTTACCAACAGACAGATAAGAACCCCAGTTACAGAACCAATGGAAGTGTGTATAGGGAATTTCAAAGAAATGCACAAGTTCGTGGTTTGTGACTCCAGTCCTGTAAACTTGTTAGGTAGGGACTTACTTTTAAAATGAACTGTACCATATATTGTACACCGGATGGTGTGACAATTCAGACCCCTGATGAAGATAGGGGGTCTATAAGTTTATGTTAGCAAAACAAGGAACAGAAGTAGAAGAAATGTACTCTATCATGACAAAAGATGACCTACCAGAAGAGTTAAAATCAACTATAAAGACAAAAGTATGGGATTTTACTGGAAAAGAAGTAGGACTAATGGCAGGAGTGGACCCAGTGAAAGTAACTGTGAAGGATGGTGCTACTTACCCAAATACAAGCCAATATATAATGAGTCCAGAAGTAAAATCAGGTGTCCTAACAGAAATAGACCGAATGATTCAATAAGGCATTTTAAAAGAAACAATAAACAGCCCTTGTAATTCACCCATAATTGGCATTAAGAAACCTAACGGAAAAAATAGGATAATCCAAGACCGTAGAAAAGTAAACAAAATAGTGGTACCTTGTTGTCCTATAGTGCCAAATCCTGCAGTGATTCTATATCAAATACCATGGAACGCAGGATGGTTCACAGTAATTGATTTATGTCATGCATTTTTCTCTATCCCATTACATCCAGATAATCAATACCTTTTTTCATTTAAATTTGAAAATCAAATTTATGTGTGGAATCGTGTTCCTCAAGGGTACACTGAAAGTCCTTCCATTTTTAACCTAATTTTAAAAAAGTGTCCTGAAGCATTAATTAATGCACAGGTAATCACTTTTGGACAAGTATATAGACGATTTGTTAGTGGCCACAAAAACATGAGAAGATTGTGGCCTGGATTCTATTGCATTGCTAAACCATCTAGCAGATGGAGGGCACAAAGTGTCTCCAGAGATATTACAGTTTTGCCAAAACAACGTAAAGAACTTGGGACATCGACTAGAGAGGAACAAGGAGGGTGACACCTGAAAGAATCAAAATAATAAAACAGATGCAGTTACCCCAGACTCAGAAGGAAGTTAGAATGTTTCTTGGTGTTGGATTGCAGGGTTTTCCATACTGGCCAAGCCTCTGATTCAGTTAACAAAGAAACAAGCAAAGGATCCTGTAGAGTGGGATGATGAAAGCATGAAAGCTGTTGTGAAACTAAGACAATGCCTATGAAGCTCCTGCTTTAGGAATGCCAGATTATGCAAAAGAGTTTGCCTTGTTTTGTTGCGAACGAGATCATTGTGCATTGTCAGCTTTGACCCAAAGACATGGTTTGATGAGACGTCCTGTGACATACTTTTCTGCCACCTTGGACCCAGTGGCCACTGCATTACCTGGTTGTTTGAAAGCAGTAGCTGCTACTTGCACAAGTCTTGAGCAGAGTCAACCGATTGTGACAGGACATCCTGTTAAAGTGTATGTTCCACATTCAGTTGTAATTCTTTTAACAAGAACTCGTACTCAGTATCTAACCCCAAGTCGAGTGACAAAATATGAAATAATTATTTTGGGAGCTGAAAATGTGACCGTAACCTGGTGCACAGTGTTAAATCCAGCTACTCTATTACCTGATGTGTACGGAGAAGAAGTGAGAGATGATGTTGATCATGTTTGTTTAGATATAACAGAATACTGTACAAAACCTCACCCAGACATTAAAGAAGAACCATTGATCAATTTTAAAAATAATTATTTGTAGATGGCTCATGCATGAGGCATGAAGAAGGAGGATTGAGTGCTGTTTATGCTATTTGTACATTGGCTGGAATAGTCGAGGCATCCTGTTTACCTGGAATCAGGTCTGCACAAGTAGCTGAATTGATTGCTCTAATTAAAGCATGCAAAATTGGAGAGTAACCATTTACAATGATAGTCAGTATGGTTATGGGGTTGTGCATGACTTTGGCCAACTTTGGATTCAAAGGGATTTCATGACTTCTTCAGGAACCCCTATCAAAAATGGAAAATATGTAAAAGAGCTTTTAGAAGCCATACAGTTGCCACAAGAAGTATCTGTGGTCAAGTATGCTGCACATCAGTCAGGAAATGACTATGTGACTGCAGGAAATCGTTATGCTGCCCAAGTTGCTCAATATTGTTCTAAAACAAAAATGGCAGTAAACAACAAAATTGAAACTACAGGAATCAGATGCCAACTTTTGCTTATTTCAGCATTAGAACCATGGGATGAAGTTAGAAATTTTCAAGATGAAGTAGATGTAAGTGAGAAAAGAGAGTGGATCAAAATAGGGTGTCAAAGAAGAGAGAGTGATGGTATCTGGATTTATACAGATGGCAGACTATTCATGCCAGATTGTTTACTTTCACAACTAGCAAGAATGTATCATGGAGACACACACATAGGTAGGGATGCTATTAACAGACTTTTCAGACAGGACTGGTACAATGCAAAGTGTAAGACTGTTGCAGAGAGCCTTTACCAGAGATGTTTAATTTGTCAACAAAATAACCCAGGTAGAAAGGCAGTGGTCAGCTGGAGGAGGATTGGAAAGGAAGGACCATTTGTGAAACTGCAAGTTGATTTCATTCAGTTACCACCATGTAGAGGAATAAAATACATATTAGTCATAGTGTGCTTATTCTCATGGGTGGAAGCATACCCAACCAGAAAAAATGACAGTATAACAGTTGCCAAATTATTGTTGAGGGAGATCATACCATATTGTGGTTTTCCTGTAACGGTGGAATCAGACAGAGGATCTCACTTTAATAATGAAATAATTTGATTGTTCTGTGAAACATTCAAGATTGATTAAAAGTTGCACTGTGCCTTTTGTCCAGAGGCTTCTGGGATAGTGGAACAACTGAATGGTACAATAAAATCAAGATTGGCAAAGGTGTGCGCATCCACTTCACTGTATTGGCCAGATGCATTGCCTCTTGTTCTGATGGGACTCAGAAATATTCCTGACAGAAATACGGGGTTGAGTCCCCATGAAATACTCATGGGAAAAACAATGAGATTAGTTTTCATACCTGGACACAGATTGTTAAGCATAACTGATGATCTGGTATTGGATTATTGTAAAAGATTGGCTGACCTAGTGCATTCTGTATCTCGCCAGGTTGGAGATGACGCAGAGGCCAGGCAGCCGGATCAAGCACATGATCTAAATCCAGGTGACTAGGTGGTAGTGAGGAATTACGTCCGAGAAACGAGTCTTGCCCCCAGGTGGAGTACACCAAAACAGGTCATATTGGTTACAACCTCTGCAGTGAAATGTGCAGGTTTGCCTAATTGGATCAATGTCAGCCACACAAAGAAAGTATGAGCTCCTAATGAAGAAAATCAACAACAAGAAATTGAAGTTGAAGGTGCAGAAGATTGTGCAGCTGAAGAGCCAGAAATAATGAACTCTGAAGTAGCTGATCAAGAACAACCAAGCACTAGTCAGGAGGATTGGGTACCAGCAGCCGATTTACCTGAGGTAGAAATAAGAACAAGGAGCAGAACAAAAGCAGAATAACTAGAAATGTATGAGGATCAGATAGAGATAGGAGATCAAGTTCAGGAAATAGAAAACAAAATTGAAGTCTTTGAACAAGAACAGATAAAAACAGAAAAATACACACAGACTGATTTGAGAGATAATACGGAAGAAGAAAAACGTCAAACAAGCCGAAAATAATAGGTAATCAAGAACAGAGAAAAGAGTAGATTATCAAAGATTCAGTACAGGGTCAGTTAGATAATTTGGAACATGTTCAGGTGAAGAGTAGTACTTCAAAAAGTCCTGAATTCGGTCAACTAGAGAGGGATTCAGAAGACGAAGAAAAACAAGTTGTGCCACAATCAAACACAAGTAAAAGATTACTTGAAAGTGACGAAGAAAGTGAAAATACAATGCAACCCAAAAGAGTAAGAAAAGATGATAAGTGGCCCAGATATGGCAAGAGATTAAGGTATCACCTTAAGACTATTGAAGAAGAACCTGAACAAGTGAATGAAGTCACTAGTCTATCAGGACCGAATAGTGAAAAACAAAAGAGAAGAAGTCAGAGACTAAGAGAATTGAATAATAAATTCAAGGGACCTGAATGGACATATATTATTCTTGAAGATCTTTAAAATTTAGATTTAAACGAAGAAATAATTGCAGATCAAATTAACGAAGGAGAGGTGAGACCGCCTTGAAAAACAAAACAAAATTTGTGAATTTCTGAAAGAAAGAAGAAAAATCTTCTTAAATAATGGCTAAACATAGAGTTACAGAAAGACCAAAACAAAATTGTTTACAGAAATGTTGTAGAATATGTATATGTAGCATTTTATTAGTGATTATAGTATGGTTAGTATTAACAATAGCAATACCATATTTGATGAGTGTAGAAAAAGGAAATGTTACAGGTATAGATGGAAAACTAGCTAACATAAAGGGAAATATAGAAGAATTAGAAGCATCAGATGAATTAGAAATGCATCACACAGTAACAGATAATAACACCGATCTAAATGTCTTTACAAAATTATTATTTGAATATGTAGATACTATGGAGATTAGTGAATGTTATGTATGCATGAAATTACTAATCCTGGGCGAAGCACTACGCTACGCTCGCGGAGTTTGCGAAGTTTTCGCAACTTCGCACTACGCGAGCTGCACGTAGCACAGTGCAAACATGCGTAGTGCAGCGTAGCGTAGTGCAGCGGTCATTTTTTGCTTGATGGCGGTCCTGAACGTCATGACATCCCGGTGAGATTCTCAACGCGAGGAGGTCAGGTTTCTCATTTTTGAGTGGTTGTGCATGCTCGCGACCGCTCTCAATGAGAAACTACCTGTTCGCGTTGAGAAAGCTGCCGCTCGAGTAATAATCTACTCAAGCAGCAGAAAACTACAGCTCGCACTGTGCAAGATGCCGTTTTCAATGCTTGCACAGTGCCGGATGCTTGTCCGCACTGTGCAATCATTGAAAACGCATCTTGCACAGTGCGAACATGCTACTACGCAGCTTGCGTAGTGCTACGTGAAGTTCGCGTAGTGCGAAGTGCACTTCGCGTAGCTTCGTGTAGCTTCGCGTAGCGCTACTTCGCGAACTACGCCCACCCTTAGAAGTTACCTGCTTCAGTAGCAGAAGGAGTTACATATCACCACATACCGTTGACATAGGGCATATCATGTAGTATACTAACAAGTCTATTTTATAAAACAGGAACATTGCAGTATTATTACTCAAATCTAGATGTGGTATTTCCATATATTCCTGTTAGAAAGAATATTAATCCAGTCCACACTAGTTTAGTTGCACAGTTTATGGGATAATTTTTCTTAGCACAAAATGTAATAGATATAGCAGAAGCTCATTTTTTTGTTTGAATATGTTTATTGCATTTTTGTCATATCACAACCATACACATATGAAGAAATTGAATAATGATGCCGTAGTACAATAGACGAGGCCGTGGCCACTGCACATGCCCATATACATAAAGGAGTATAATTGTGAAGAGCAACTGTAAAGCAAGTGAGTCGATATGGTACGTCAACATCATTAGCTACTGGCATAACAAAAAAAGAAAAAAGAAGGAAATATTGATTTGCATGGATGATGAGAAAGCAAATGTCGTTCCCAAATATCCCATCAGAAAATTGTTCAGTTCGAAGCATAGACTATGCCGTGGCAGTATTTCAAAGTAGGCTGTGTATATTGGCAATACAATATGTATCCAAAGCTTTAGTACAAAAACTAACAAATGTTAAGAACAATCTGAAAAGGTGTGAAAACTAGAGACTGGGCGATGTGTAATAGAATGAGTGTATGTGTGTTTGACATTCTCGGGTCAGGCGGGTAGGGACAGGCATGTACCATGTTATGTCAACAATGAGGATCTAGTCACAAGACCCACCAAGTACGCAGCGGGGGGTGGGGGGGAGAAGAAGGGAGAAGAGGGGGCCCGGGAGATGGAGGGGGGGCGCAAGGGGGGAGGCACTAGAGCTTAAACAATGCCACTCTGTAGGCACACCTGATGGTAGGCTGTTAGGGTGCTATCCCAGTCGAGAGATATGGGATACATGCGGAGCCCCGCTGTCTCCTCACTATGGAGCGCTGCACTCTCCGCCCTTGCCCAATTGTCAAGCGAATTACGCCACTGGATCGGTTGGGGGGGTATGTTATTTTTCCAGTGCTTGGTGATGAGGCGCTTTGCAGGGATCAGCCCCAGGTCCCAGAATCTCTCCCAAACTTTTGTCTGTTTCGTTCTTCTGAACAACCCCAGTAGGCATGTGTTAGACCTGTCTGACCTTTAGCGTAGCCCTTCCTATAATTTATTTATTTTGTCCCCTTTTTGCCCCTCATGTCTTTATATATTTTGTGTCTACTAAATTTTTATGGTGTTGGTCTGGGGAATAGGTGCTTTTTCACCTTCATAATCCTTCACCTCAGGCCTAGATGCCTTTCCTGACAGGAGTTTCCTTGGAGTCACAAAATGGTGGCTACCAACTGTCACAACTGACATACCTGGGACCTGTCCCATAGGATAGAGTAGGGCATTAGGGCATGTGGAGAAGTGTGGCTCACTGGTTAGAGGAGGCAGACCTGGAAGCAGAGGTCAGCCCGGGACCAGGGTTCAATCCCCGGCTCGGCAGTGTCTTGAGTCCTTAAAAAATGTCCATGGACTCGACAATTCTCGCTCCGGTGCCTACTCGATTGACGGGTTCACACTCTGCGACTCTGGGCAATAGCTTGCTTAATCTCCACAACGGCACTTCGCGGCGGGATGCCTGGCTTTCACCTTGCGGATACCCTGACGGGGTTATCTCACTGGGGAATACCAGGACGGGTTCCCTAAGCAAGCGCTTAGAAACCGCTTGGTGATTTGCGCTATATAAATTCCTGTACATTTACATTCCAGAACCTTCTGGTCCCTTCTGGACCTTTGAGGGTCAGCCTATATAAGGCGGAATGCTGGGCAGCCATTTTGAGAGTGGTTATTGTTGTTGTTGGTGCTTGGTGGAGAAGGAACCCTGAGGTCTGGTTGGAGCATAGACTACTGTGAATTGGGGAAGGGAGATCATGTCAGGGTTGATAGCCCTTGTTGGTCTGCTGCCCGAGCTGAGAATCTGCCTCCCTTCCAGTCGATCTGGCCCAGCTGAGGGAATTATCCATGTGGTAATATTGCCAGTTCAGAGTAGCTGGGAAAACCACAGCAGTAAGCGCCTGCATCGGACTTGACCTGGGAGTGTAGGAGGAGGAAAGGAGGCTGAAGTGTTCCCCTACCTTGCTCACCCCACGTCGTCTGTTCTGCCAGGAGAGCCCCCCATGGCTGTGCACAGGAGCGGTTCCCTTGCTGAAGGAATCGAGGCCCCCTGCCGAATCGGAGTGTCCGGTGGTTCCCCGGCGTCCTGCTGGTGAGGAGAGGGAATCGGAGAAGCGACTTGCCGTGTGCGCAGGCCAGGAAGTTAGAGCGGAGGTCCTCCCCGGCTGTGGGCGGTGCCGTGCTAAGGCGGACCAACTTCCGCGCATGCCCCGGGGAGCGGGGCTAGAAGGTAGCGTCTCTTCAACGGAGCATCTGCAGTGAGTGTGGTGACAGACAGCCCCCCCCTGCGTGCTCTACGCTGAGGCCAAATCTCTCCGCCGGGCAGGGAAAGGCCCGATTTAACCCCCTGACTGAGCGGAGTCCAAGCGGCAGTGGGCTGATAAACGTCTTGCTGCATTCCTAATCTCCGGAGGACTGTAAGTAATCCGAGGCCCCGGCGGCAGGAGGAGGGTGTTACACTCGCGCACCCATCAAGTAAGCTGGGCACACAGGGAGGTCTGGGGAGAAGTCAACCAGGGTGTCCTCCGAGGCCTCCCCACTGTTGAATCTGAGGGAAGAAGTGAGGGGGGGGTCGGGGAAATTCACCGGAACCCTACCCAGCAACAGGGGACAACCCTTGAAAGAGCCAACCCGGGTAATCAGAGGTCTGAGGACTGGAAACCCTGCTTAAAAGACTTTACCTTATCCAGATTCTTCGTGAGTCTCTTTAGGAGCCCTGGGAGCCCCCACTGACTAGATCCCCTCTAGTAATCGGGATACAGGTTTGGGCTTGTGTGAGGACTGTCCCAACCAGACAAGGCAATAACACTGGTTTGCAGAGACAGGATCAAGAAGGATTGGGAGGCTACTACTTGGGGAGAGATCATCTTTTATAACCCATGAGACATTGAAAGTATTGAAACCTTGTTGAATGTATGTAATATGAAACAGTGAGAGGTGCTTGCTAATTACAGAAACTCAAGCTAACTTATATGTATGAAGGAAAGTCTATTAGAACCATAGAAGCTCAACTCAAAGTGATTGTTAACGGTTTGACTAATGGAAGTAAAAGTAGTAATGATTTGTAAGATTCTGTGATGCATTGAAGTCGTATAAAAAGTCAACAAAACCACAAAGTACTATTTTTATAAAACAATTCGTATTTTTACACAAAGATTGGTGTAGCGTCATTTTTGAGTGGAATTTCATTGAGTTACTGCTGGGTTGTATGCAACCTTTACACATGTGCCTCAATTAGAGATTGTCTTACCCTAGGCCAGGCTACCCTAAGTGACCTGACAACATTAGGTTCCAACAGCATGCTTCCCATGTACACGGCAGGCTGCCTCCCGTCGATTTTGTCAAGTTATCTGACACTGTAGCCCAGTAGAAGTGTAGAGAGGGGCATTCCCAGAGTGCATGTAAGAGTGGTGCATCTACAAGTCCGCATCTGGGGCACACTGATGTTGTTAAATCGAAGTATCTATTGATCTTGTCAGGGGATAGATAGGCACAGTGCACAATGTAATATTGTATAATTTTAAATCGGGCATTGCGTGGTATGTGCAATGTTCCAGCTAGTATCTGTGCCCATTCCCTGTCTGTCCAGTCCCGGTCTCTGTCAGCAGTCCATCTGTCTCGCAGTCGCTGTGACGAGAACTGTGTGTGCGCATGTAGTGCCTGGGCGAGCCAATGTACCACGTGAGAGCCGTTCCCCATCACATGTAGATATTGAATTAGGAGATGTGTCGGAGGCTCCTCCGTTAGTGCACCCCAGGCTTGTGTCAGTGTATGGAGAAGCATCGCATGTGTCAGAAATTGTCCAGCCGGTAGGCCCCTGCTGTCCGCTAGTGCTGCAAAAGGTAGCAGGGCGCCATCTTCAAACAAGTCACCCAGGCTCTCTAAATCAACTGCTGTCCAGCTGCTCAACGCGTGTTCTGTTAGTCCCCCCCTTCCCAAGGTGTTCCCAGTAGTGGTAAATTAGGGGCGTATGGCTTGGTAGCACCTGTGAGTGTCAGACTCCTCACATAGCATTTCCTCGCCACCGTGAGGTGTAGTTGATCAGGGCAGGGGGCTGTAGTTAAGGGGTGAAATAACGCGTGTATTTGCGAGGTCGTCATAACCTCGTCAACCGTGGCCGTATCTCCCAAGTTTTTTCCAGCTAGCCAATAAGTGACCCATTGCAACTGCGCTGCTATATAATAAAGTTCATGGTTTGGGACCGACAACCCACCGCACTCCGTCGCAGCATACAGAGTCTTCAACGCGACTCTGGGGCGCCCTTTGTTCCAGATCAGGCGTCTGGTTAGGGTTTCCAGTTCTCGGAAAATGCGAGTAGGGACGTATATCGGCAGGTTTGCGTAAAAGTACAACAACCGAGGGAGGGCGACCATTTTAGCCAGCGTAATGCGACTGGGGACATTCAACGGAAAAGAATTCCAAAAGGTCACTTGGGTTGTGAGCGACGAGATTGCTCTCGTGAGATTACCGTCCAGGAGGTCAGCGAAGTCGCGATAGACTTGAATTCCTAGATATCTGAATGTGGTTGGATACCAAAGGAGTCATTCACCTGTTACTGTAATGTCACATTCCGGGGTGTCTGTAGTGAAAGAATACACCCCTGATTTCGCCCAGTTGACACGAAGTCCTGACACGTCTCCAAAAGTATTAAAAATGTCTGTGAGTGCGCACGGAAAACGGGGCAGGTCTCTGACATAAATCAGTAAATCGTCAGCATACAGTGACACCGAGTGTACCCCGTCAGCTAGGGGGATACCCCACTCCGCGCCAGATGCACGCAACTTCGCAGCCAATGGCTCCATCATCAGTGCAAAAATCAGGGGAGAGAGGGGGCAACCCTGTCTGGTACCTCTTCGGACACGGAATGGGTCAGAGAAGAGTCTGACTGTGCGTACACGTGCGACAGGGTCGGAGTAAAGGAGTTCCACCATTCGTAGGTAAGCTTCACCCAACTCAAATTTCCCTAGTACCTGCATGAGGTAGGGCCATTCCACTGAATCGAACGCTTTTTCTAGATCCAGTATCACACAACCTGAGCGCGGCCACCTGGACACCGCTAGGCTCTGCACACTGAACAGCCGCCTGATGTTATATGATGTACTGCGGGTGGGTACAAAACCGCTTTGGTCGGCGTGCACTAGCGTGGGGACCAGAGGCACCATCCTCTGAGCCAATACTGACGCTAGGATCTTGTAGTCCGTGTTAAGGAGAGCAAGCGGTCTGTAGGATCCCATATTGAGCCCGTCTCTACCAGGCTTCAGTAGCGATATCACATTCGCCTCATTAAGTGTGGGTGGGAGAGTGGCATCCTCTATCGCCGCCCCATACATCCGTAGAAGTTTGGGGACGAGAATGGTAGAATAGGCCTTGTAAAACTCCACGGGCAAGCCATCTGGGCCCATGGTCTTACCGTTAGAGAGTGAGAAGATGACAGTTCGAAGTTCCTCTGCCGCAAGCGGCGCTCCCAGTTCGTCTCGTTGCGCATTGGTGGCCGTCGGTAGCTGCAGGTTCGATAAGTACCTGGAGATATCATCACTAGTTGTCCGCAATCGGGAGTGGTACAGTGCCGCATAGTGACCTGTAAAAGCCACATGTATGGTTCTCTGCGTGTATACCACAGTACCTTGGGTAGTGCGGATTGACATTACCGGTAGCGTTTGAGTGTCTCGCCGTATCAGCCAAGTCAGGAGCTTGCCTGGTTTATCCCCAGCATGGTGTGTGCGTGCTGAGTGTGCGGCATAATTCAAGCTCTTCAACCTATCTAGAAGGTGTGCATGGTGTCCGCGGGCTGTCACCAGTCTCGTGTCGTCGCCCTCCGCTTCCTCCCGCTCGGCCTCCAGTAGGGTAGTCTCCACCCCTGTCAAGTCCCTATCCACCTGACGTCTCATTCCCGCCTGCGTGCCCAGACAACAACCCCGTATGACCACTTTAAAAGCGTCCCACACAACCTGCGGGGTGGACGCAGTGTCAGTGTTATCTTCAAAATATTGAAGAATTTGAGTCGAGAGTGTCTCTCGAAATGGGGCATCTAGTAAGACATCCGGCTGGAGGCGCCACGTGGGGATCGATGGGTGTGGGCGTTCCCAGGTAAAGTCAATGGTGTGTGGGTTGTGGTCTGAGTGAGTGCGACCCAGATAGCAGGAGTCCGTGACATGGGGCAGTAGGTCGCTAGTTAACATGAACCTATCGAGTCTGACATGGAGTGCGTGTGCACCTGAATAATACGAGTAAACCCTCGCATTGGGGTTGCGACTACGCCAGACATCGTGGAGGTCCCACTGTGTCACCCAGTCCGTGAACAATCGCGATGCTCCGATTATCGGGGCATTTGCCGGTGGGGGGAGTGAACGGTCCAGCTGGACATCCAGCACACAGTTGTAGTGACCCCCAAGTAAGAGTGGGACACCGGGCCATGGCGCTAGTGCCGTCGATCGATGCGTACAAAAATGTCCTTGCTCTGTGTTAGGGGCATACACAGAGGCCATGACTATCTGCTGTCCATCTAGTCTGCCCTGTAATATTACATATCTGCCCTCAGTATCCAGCGTGCTTTGAGTGAGAGCGAAAGGGACCCCTTGGCGTATCCATATCAAGGATCCGCGCGCATATGCAGAGAAGCCTGTGGCATACAGTTGTCCCCTCCATCTGCGCCGCAGTGTGTGTGTCTCCTGTTCTGTCAGGTGTGTCTCTTGTAGCAGCGCCACCTGCACTCGGTGTCGCTTGAGATATGAGTATACCTGGTATCTGCGTGAGGGGGTGTGCATGCCTCGCACGTTCCAGGTGCAAAACTTAACAGTAGACATTGCAGTTCTGTTTCCCATCCCCCGCCCCCACCACCCACCCCCAGTGCCCCACCCAGCAACACAACACTTCAACTCGTCACACCATGTCCACCACAATGTCCGCACAGTCCCATCGCCCCGCAAACATACATCAAAAGGAAGGGAAAAGAATATCAGTCTCATAAACTTGGGAAACATAAGCAAAATTCCAAAAGGACAACAGCAGAACATGTTGCCGTCCAAACGCTCTAGTGAGCACTAACAATCAGTAAGTTCAAGGGGGGGTGTACTGAGGTTGTAGTCTCAAGTGTACCAAGTGTTCATGCGATCAGGGTGAGGGTATAGGCTCCCCACCATAGGCAAGTATCGTTATACTGCCCATCCACAGCGACTGTCTCCAGTACATGGGGTAGCCAGTCCGAGCAGGCCAGGAGCCCAGTAGTCGACAGTAGCACTGGGCGGGACGCACTCAGGCACTCACCTCCAGGGGGGTACGTCCTCCCCCTCTATAAAGTCCCGGACCTCCCCATCGCCAGTATCGCCCATGTCAGAGCACTGGTGTTGAAGGTGGCTCCGAAATTCGCTGCAAACAAATCCAAACCTCTTTCTCGCCACTTTGTAGCACCCCCGATAGCACGCTAGTACCCATGGGGTTCTACATAATATCAGCTGCAAGTGCGAGGGCGTATCTCAAACATAGACTTCGTAGGTGGAAGCACTGTCAGTGAAGTAGATCTGCAGTTTGAGGCGTGACAACTGGAAGATCTCCTGATATCTGGGAGTCTGGCAATCCGTAAAGGTATTCATCATCTCTCACCTGTCGTTCAGGGCTAGTTCCTGGGGAAGGGTCCCCCGACGGCGGTCCGCTGATCTCCGCTACCATGCGGAGGGCCTCTTGTTGCTCCGTTTGCTGATGTTCAGGAGTCGGGCCCATGTCTGACTCTGTGTGTGCGGAATTCGCCGTCGATGGTCTCCTGCGCCGACGTCGTCTATATCCTCTGTCGCGTCGCGTCTTCGGGGGCATCATTCCAGGACCGGTGTCCACACCCAAGTCGAGCCAAGCCTTAGCTGCCTCCGGGGTGTTGAAGAAGTGCGTCTTGTCCTGGGCCACGACTCGTAGGGGAGCAGGAAACAGCAAGGAGTATTTAAGAGCTAAGTGGCAAAGGCGTTGCTTTACTGCCAAGAAGGAGTGCCGCTGGCGCTGTACTTGGATCGTGTAGTCTGGGAAGAACATAATTTTCGTGTTGTCAACCCTGATTTCAGATAACCTCCGAACTTCACGTAGAATAGTGTCTCGGTCTTGATAGTTCAACACACGGATCAACATTAGCCTCGGGTTCGAGCCTTCAAGGGGGGGGGCCGGGTCGGTACACGATGGGCACGCTCTACCACAAAGTGCTGCGAGAGCGTGTCTTCCGGGAGAATGGCTCTCAGTCACCGCTCCACGTGCTCCGGTGCTTCTCTAGGCTCCCAGCGCTCCGGCAGGCCCACTATGCGAATGTTATTCCTCCGAGCCCGGCCTTCCGCATCCTCTGCACGGTCTTCCAGGAACTCCACCCTGTTGAAAAGGTCTTGAACATGTCTGTCCATCTGGGTGATCTTAGGAGTCAGCTCAGTCACCGTGGATTCCAAGGTAGTTGTCCGGTCAGAGAGTTTTTTGTTATCAGCTCGGAGGTGCGTTAGGTCTATAGCCACGCTATCAGTTTTAGTCTCTAATGAGGCACAGGTCAGTTGCATCGACTCCTCCAGTCTTTCCATAGCTGCCAGCATCGTGTCCAGCTTGGAGGCTGTTTGATCCTGTTCAGCTTGCTTTGACATTTTACCCTTCACCTGCGCGCCGCTGGCTACAGCTCTCGTTTTGGGCCCCGCAGACATGGGAGGCTTCGCAGGGTGGAGTCAAGTTTACGCTTGTGGAGCCCACAGGGGAGTAGCCCTTCGAGGAGGCGACGTTAGACAGCTGCAATCAAAATGAGACACTCGCGCCTCGCAGGAGTATCGTGGATCAGACCAGTGTGAGGGAGAAACGTTCCAGCAATCAGTTCGGCCTCGCAACCCTCTATGTCTTTCTCCCACTTGGCAATCAGGGTATATGTCAGGCCCCCGTGCCGTGGTTCACCCGCATCAGCGTCGCCAAGAAGAGATCAGTGTGGACGGGCGACCGCCACCGCAGAGACAAGGCAGCCCCAGGATCTGTCTTCGCCACCCCAGGGTTGTACGCACTGGGTACAGCGCATACAACGCAGCCGTGACTCAACGCCAGGGCAGGCCTGTATCACTCACCAGGGCTCGGGACAGGGGTCCACGTTGCGAGGCTTCCCCAAAGAGCAGCAGCGTCAGGGTGGTGCACGCTACAGGGCAAGATTGCGATCAGTTTCCACCCCCACTTCTCCGGTCGTGCCGTCAATCTCAGCATCTATCCACGTTGGAGTCTCGTCCCGTGTCTCTACTCAGCGCTATCAGAGGGGGGGGACCGGGCGCAACTCGTTACCTCCGGTGCTAACTGCAAACGGCTCCCAGGTTCCGGCGCGGTATGGAAGCCATCAACCGCCCGTCGCCGTGCGCTGCATCCAGCGTGGTCTCGGTGAGGGCGCCGCCGCACCCGTTGATCTCTGCCGCTCCGTGGCTCCTGCAAGGCCTAGTAAGTAGGTCGCATCACTGGCTCCAATTGGCCTCCGACGGGGGCCAGCAGCAATCTCCGGCGGGGGGGAGGGCGGCGGCCACAGTTCAGGTACGCAGACCAGGGCAGGCAGGCAGCCCCGGTCCCTGGCGGGCAAGAAAGACGGCCCGCAGGCCCCCACACAGCGAGTCCCAGGCTCAACACAGCTGCCAGGGATCCACGATCAACCCTCCTCACAGGAGTCAGCTGGGGGGCGATCACACTGCGTCTCCGCAGGCCCCTCCCGTGGTCTCTGGTATGGGCTCCGGCGCTAGTGGATGTCCGTCCGAAGCTCCGAAAACACCGTCCTCCGTCACAAGGCCCAGTCGGCCAGCCGGGTCCCCGACCTCAAGTGCTGCTCCACACCGGCCGGAAGCGTCCGTAGGCGGGGCAAGCAGTGTATCACACCGTCGGGGCAGTTCAGCAGGAGCTAGTATCCCCAAACTTTGGCAGCCGGCAGTTGGGTGCTTGAAGTACACTCGCTGTCAATTGAAGGACAGTACGGGCAATTTTGGTGGAGAAATGGCCTGTGGTAGGGGAGCCTCTTGCGGAGCTCTACCCAGGCACGTCCACCACCATTGCGTGCTCAGCCACGCCCCCATCGATCTAGCAGAAGCTCATAAGCATAATTTAACATGTTTACTAAAAGAAGAAGAAAATATATTTTTGAATTTAGTAGAAAATAGGAGACAAGATTTCCAGAAGAAAGCCAAAGAAAAGAAACCCACAATTCCATCATAGGCGGAGAAAGGACATGTGTATACACCTGACAAGGCTCAGGCTGCAATGGCACTAGCCTTTGAAAAGAAAGGGAAGATTTGTCTACACAGGGTAAAAACTGACTATAACAATGTCTTTATTGGTTCCAGTGAATGTGAACATAATTTCCTGATCATTTGGGGATGGGGACTAAAAGGAGGAACAGATCCAGTATTTCCTGGAATTTATTATATATGTGGGAACAAAGCTTATTTTAAGCTACCGGAAAGGGGGTATGGGAGTTGCTATTTAGGAATAGCATTTCCTAAAGTTTACCATGTAAAAAGAATCACTGGAAGCAATGAAAACAGTAAAGAACTAATATGTAATAAAAAAGCTTGTTTTACAGAAATTGTAGGAGATATATTCAATGCATTGATACCTTCAGTGAGAGTAATTCTGAATACACAAAGAATTTGTAAATTATCTACAGTGGTTGATCGCTTATCGAATGACACTGCTGGAGGGTTTCTAATGATAAATACCGAAATGGTTGCTATCAGATCTGTGGTTTTGCAAAATCGTCTTGCCCTTGGTATATTATTAGCAAAAGAAGGTGGAGTCTTTTAATGTTGAAAGCGCAACATTGTTGCACTTGCATTCCTGACAAAAGTATAGAAATTGGGAAATATATTAAGAATATTACTAATTTGGAAGAAGAATTAAAACCACTGGAAGTTGATGATGTATGGAAAAGACTAACAATTAGTTTATCTTCAATAGGGTCTTGGTTTACTAGTTTTGGTAAAGGAGTAATAGCTCAAGTAATACTACCTATACTTGGGACAACATTGTTATGTCTTATAATAATGAATTGGTACAAACGCGTCAAAAGGAGAAGAAAATATGAACTAAATAGGCAGGAAAAGAAAAGAAATTAGGCTGGAAGAAATAAAAGGCGAATTATACAAGAACATGAAGAATAGGGAAGGGAAAGAAGAAATTGACAAATTAGAGAAGGGAATGGAAATATGCTAAGGTTGGCATTTGATTTGGGTATGGGTAATTGTTGATTGCATAAATGCCATCAGAGAGGAGATTGATGAAACAAGGATTTGCATATAAGCAACTTACTGGATGAATCCTCTCCTTTAATCATAATAAAGTATTACTATTTGCTTGTCATACTAACTTACACAAATTTCGTACACAATGTAGAAGTAGCGGAAGCTTGCCTATGTGTCTACTAACAAGTAATTGAATGAGACTAAAATGGCCGCTAAAAAATGCGGGAAACAAATTGTGCATGCGCCAATTGCATGATGTCATAAGGCTTGGAGGGAAAGCTTTGCTTCGGCGCACTAATGTACAAAATGGCCGCTTCAGAACTCACATGCTAAGCATCTGCTTTGCTTAAAACTAAACTGCATTTTATACTAAGTACTAATGCATAGAGAGTTATTTTAATTAAGAGGATTAGAGTAGATATAAGTGGTATACAGTGAAAACATTTTATTTGAGTCTAACATCTTGTCTTTCTGACTTCTCTGCTAGTTAGTTATTGGGCCTAAATCGAGAGACGAGGCTTAAACCCACGTGGGTAACTTGCGCAGACTCAGTAGAAAGTCACCCTGGAGTTGTGATCTCAAGCCTTGGAACATGGTCAAGGACGATATTTTCTCAGAGGGAGAATTGATTAAACATCCTGAAGACTCAATGAACAAATGTATAAATGTAATACAGTGTTGAATTTAATATGAGAAACGGGTGGGAGTAAAGCATGGAAGACACAAATTAAATGGCGGGAACATAAGACAATGCTCTATAGAAAAGTATTACATTTTGTATGGTGTGACAATCATCCCCCTTGGCTTGTCCAATCAGAATACACAATTTACAGAAGTTTGAAACATTTAGGAGTGGAACATGCAACCAGAAGGTATAATTGGGATAGTTAGCAACTTGAAATTAGCTGATCGCTGCCAGAAAGCTGAGAGATAGACTCAGCTTTCTGCTGATCGATTACCTGAATAAGACTTAGAATTTGAAAATAAAATGTAGGAACAAGAGTGCGGAAGAGGACTGAGGAGGCGAGGGACTAGGAACGAGGTGCGGAAGAATTGTCGAGGACGGAACTAGTATCTGAGAGGGGTTTGGCACTGGCGTTGAATCCAGAAGAGGTGATACATTTTGACCTAATCCTGTCCTGAGTAGTTACCTGGTAATCCGTGGGGTCCAAACTCTTGGCCAGAGGGGTCTGTTCTCACACCAACCTAGGTAAATATAAATGTATTGTGCCAATGTGCCTTTTCTCTCTATCTTCTCTTCCTGAGGTACTCGTCATTAAAGGTTTATTAGACTAATTTAGGCAACTGAAATGTATTTTTCCAGAATGATGGATTTAACACTGTAATTTGCATTTGATTCACTAAAATATTTTCAGATAACATTTTTAAACTAGAACTGAGTCTGTGGTTATTCATGGAATAGGTAAATGCTTTAAGGTCATTAATTACCACTTCTAACTCAACTAAAATTGATCCATGAGTAAGGAAGGGCTCAGTAATTAAATAGGTTCAAAATTCTATAGGCAACGGACATCTAGAAAAGCTCTAAATTGATTCCAGGCGGGTTTTCATCAACTGGATACTGTAATTGAGTGTGGTTAATGGGCCCAAACGTGTGTGATTTAATGATACTTGTCCGCAGGTTGCTGTCCCGCTGGATCACCTGTACCACCTTATATGTATATAAACTATTGGTTTTGTGGAAATAACCGTTAAAAATAGACTACAGCCCATCCTAAACGGGATTTCTTGTGAGTGAATCCAAAATAAGCCTCGCTCATGGAGACTGACCTCCAAGTAGCCTGAACATGTACAGAACAAGTCAACCGTAACATGGATATGTCCTAAGAATACATTGGTGAATACTGATGTGACTAAAGTTGCATCCCTGACCTAGGTTCATAAATTTAAAATGTACGTTCCACAACATAATGCAGAAAGCAATGTATGCATTATGCCTATATGCAAGTTGTTACCAATGGTAAACAAATACTTCTTAACCTCATTGTATGGATCATGGATGGAAAAAAAACATATCCACCAAGTGCACCCGGCGATTTGAACAAAGAAGACAAGCAACATGTTGTGGGTTAAACTCTTATGAGCAAAATGCCACTGTGCTTGCTGATCCTCAGATTTGTGTTATGGATTAATTTGTGCTCTCTGTTGTTGCATTTGATTCCTCTATTTCTTTATTGCTTGTTATTGCTTATCATCATCTTTCAATTTTTGTAACTTAAATTGCTATCATTTTATTACATATCAGCAATTGGCGCTATTTGCAACTCATGCACTCTTTGAAATTATTGAGATGATTCCTCAAAAAGACGATTAGGTAGAAGCATGAGCTCCAAGTTAACCATCATAAGCCTTCACATGATTTATTCCAGCTATGTTCTTCTATTCTGCATAACTTTTACAACAGGCGCCTTTTGAATGTCGATATTTAATACTGTATTTTATTTTATTTTTTGATGACTTTCTGTAGGAATTTCACAACCTCCTCCTTTGACACATGTACAGTGTACATGTATCCCTTTTGGATACAGCACCTTTTATGGCAACCACAAAATTCTGTCAACCCTTTGCGGAGCCCCATGGCTACTACATGTGGAACAGTGAGCACAAGCAATGCAGACTTTGACTACCCCCAAACCCAACATATATTTTTCCATGAACACAAAGCATGGTTAGGCTGGTAATCAGAGTTTTTATCACAATTCTGAAAATGGCACTTTTAGAAAGTTGACTTTTTCTTGTCCTAACCCCTTGGTGCCTGCAGCCTGTTCCTGGGTCACATGACTAGGGGTAGCTGGCAGTTGGTCTTTGTGTGTTGCTCCCAGACAGTGAGACAAAGAGAAGATGAGTGTTGGGAGGATAGGCCACACTGAGATAATGTGGGGTAGGAGATGTCACTTACCACACTTGCACATGACATCACCAGTGCCCTGCCTTAGCATACTCACAAAGGGTTTGTCATTAGTCGTTTGTGTCCCCAGACAAGCTGGGGCTAGGACAGGGAGGAAGGGGAAGACTGACAACTTGGGGGGGGGGTAGAAATCTCCAGACGTTTACTCTACTTCGAAGTGGGCACCGCATATAAATATTGAAACCTTGAACCGAACTCTTCAGTAACTTCTGAACTTGTCATCTTTGCCAGAAATAGGGGCAGAAGTGCTGCTAAAAGGACCGCCACTCTGCTGGACTAATGCCCTGCTGTGCTGACCTGCTGTCCTCATACATGAGTGAGAAGGACTGGACCTACATATCTAAACCCAGGACCCCAGAGTGACTCCAAGGGCTAGTTGGATTGTGTTACGGCACGCGCCTCCTCCACTGTCTGCACACTTCCTTTACATGTCAACCCTCTCCCTGTGGGTGCTGCAGGACTCATTGGGTTTTCTACATGACCCCTAGGCCTCCCTCCCTCCACAGCTTGTCGAATGTTTATCAGGGCTTTTTATTGTTACACTGTATGATGGTTTGTTATTTATTATGTGTGTACACTTGCGGGCATTGCAAAGGCATTTCTTGTGCTCTGTGATGTGTACACTGAATGATTAAGCATGACTCAGTGTTACGATGACTAAGCACTAGCATGACTCAGTGCTAGGATGACTAGGAGCTAGTATGACTCAGTATAAGAATGACTTAGCACTTGAGAGGAGCTATATAAACTGCACCCACTGCCATACTCATTCCTTGACTTTAAAGAAACTTACCTTCTTTCTTGGCTCCTCTTGTGGATCTACACCAGCTTCTTGTTCCAATTTCCACATAGCTCCCTCTTCTTGGCAGGACCTTCCCGTCGTCAGCTGGCTTCCTCTTCACCCTGGGGCAATGTAATGTCCTTCCTGTCAGCAGCAGCACTTATGGGTCCCTGCCTCAAGACTTCACAGTTTGGCATCTCGGCATCCTGAAAAGGAAAAAAAAGACTCATGGGTTTTCCCTTCATTCTTTCGCAGAGAGACATACGGTCAGTGCAGTGACAGTGCCAGCCAGCCACGCATGCAATCAATAAAGAGACTCACAAAAACTCGTATATACTGTGTATATTGCCAAGACTCATCAGCCCCCCACCCCCCCGCCCTCCCCAGGACAATTTTGTTTTGGGGCATTATTTCTTTGCTCAAAAGACACCGCTTATGCAGTAATAGGCATAAGACTTCATGGGCTGATATAATAAGCTTAAAGACATCACCTATGTTGTTAATAGGTCTCCAGTGAGCTTGTTCTAGTATGATGAGCCCAATACATTACATGTATGTTAAAAAGAGATGTAATATGTACAAGTCATTTTCAAACATGTGCAAATCATTTCTTTAGGGAAAAGCTGTACTACTAAAAGATGCAAACTAATTGACCCATACAGACTCTATGAAACTCCCTTCAGACTGTGGTCTTCCCTGTGTATTTCCAACTAAAAATGTGTCTTCTGTGTAAATTGGTGAGCGTGTGTTATTTAATCCAGTATTATTCCCACCAATTGGCAATTTTTGTAGTGACTGAGGAAAAGAGAAGGCTTGGCGGTCTAATTGTACTTTACTATTTCCATAAGGTAACCCATAGGTCCCTCAACCTGATATCTTCCACCCTGTGAATTGCAACCCTCCGAACCACCAGGTGCTGAAGTAGCTGATCAGCGTTTGTTCATCTGTTCCTTCTCCCATCCCCATCTCCCTCCCCTTCCCCTGTTTTGTTTTGTGAGAAGCTTCACGCTGACACTAGATATTGAGGTCCCGGCCTGCAGAAGCTATAACATGCAGTGGTCTAACATCCCTTGCGGGGTGTCCAACTTGAGGCCAAGAACGGGTCCTTTGTTCTGTCCCATCAAGTAATGGGGTTGGCTCTTTCCTAGGGGATTCTTGGCTTTACACCCACATACATGCTAGGTACACTTAGGTAGGGTTTGCATAGTAGGAGTATGCTTGATTACAGTCATGTATCTGTATGCCTGCATATATTCACTGTTTTAGCACCATGGTAGAATTCTATCTTTTATGCACTCTGTTGGTGCTTGTAATGTTTTACATCTGTTTCTGTCTAATGGTTGTCTACTAGAATGATGCTGGTTCAATAATTGCTTATTGAAAACGTACCCATCGTTTATTCTGTGCATTTCTCTAAGACTGAGTGAGCACGATTTACTGAGCGAAAAATACTGCACTGTTTCCACGATCTCTGAAGGATCAAGAGTTGTCATGTTCAATAGTTGCCAGAAACTATTCGCTATATAATGTTAGGGGGCTTATGGTGGCACTGTGAGCTAGCTGGTCTAAAGGTTAACATTTCCTTTGGGGGCGGCTGGTATCAGTCTGACACCAATCCCTTAGTTTATGTTGTCTAAACATGCAGATCCTATGTGTGTTTAGGTACTACACAACACTCCCTGGGACTAATCGCTCACATCCGGTGCCCTTCAGCTGTGGAGGGCCAGCCCAAGGGGTGTGGGTGTTTAAGCTTTGCTCCTATGGACTCCTGGATTTCATGTAAGTGGTTCTGGCCTTGTCAGAAAGCCAAGACCATGACAACTTATTCTGCCCAAGCAAAGAAGTTGCAACCAGAACTCACAATGTCAGAGTTGGTCCAGGCCATATCCCTTGTCCAGGCAGAACAACGTCCTTGAGGGAAGAAAACTAGTCCGTCGGAGGTGAAGTAGCAAGATATAAACCTAGAACTGAGTCCTGGGAAAGCTGCAGGAGCTAGGCCAAAAACCGAAAATGCTCATCTGCAACAACCAATGTTTATACCACATAGGCAAACTAACTCAAGAGAAAAAACACCAGTAAATGTAACTGTAGTGACCCAAGTGCATTTTCCTCTAGCAGCTCCTGAGAGATTTGCCAGGGACAGCAACAAATATGACATATTTATGAACCAATGCCATTGTAAGCCAACAGCCTTCCCGGTGATGCCTCTAAAGTAGCGTTACTCCTTTCCTATCTATTAGGGAACATTCCCAATTGGCCCATCCCATTAGTCCAAAATTATGACCTTTTATTATATAATTTTGCTGCATTCATGAACAAGATGAAGAAACTTTTTCCTAAACACACATTTACGTAAGTAAGTGACACAGAATTATTGAATCTCAACTAGGGCAAAAACGACCTGTTAATCTATCTGATCAGCTTTAACAGGTTGGGATCAGAGACTCACTGGATCGAGGATAAGTGTACTTCTCTCTTTTATCAGGGGTTGCGAGATGATCTGAAGGGCATGTTGTCCCAGATCCTGAGGATTGCTAGAATTTTATAGACCTTGTAGTCAAATTGGATCATTGTTTAAATGAACAAAAGGGTCAAGAGTGATTTTCCCCAGTGTTCTGATATTACGTGGCAAAGACAAAAAAGAAGATTCCATTTCAAGCATTGGGGGGATCCCATGCAAATAGGGGGAAATCGATCACCACTTACCACCTAAGAGAAACAGAGATGTAGAAGTAACTTTCGCCTTTATTATGGAAAAGCTGGTCACTTTGCATGTGAATACCCAATTAGACCCAAGCAAACGGGACTCATACTAAAGAAGGTGGCTACCTTGGTGGTACCTTCAGGTGACATATTGGAAAACGTTTCCTCCCAAAGGATGAAGAAATCGATCTGTTAGGGTATGCTCAGACGTGAGTCCCTTGCTCACTTTGCCACTGGATTCAAGCAAGCCGGGCTGAAGAGGGCTGTAATGCCAGAAACCGGTCCTCGGAAGCTTGTTTCCGGTCCAGGGAAGGCATGGCTTGGCAGTTCGGGCTGGACTGTTCCCATGAGGCACAGGGTCAGACTGATTTGCATATAGCCATGTCTGAACTGGGGTGGCAGAGTGGGCTAAAGAACGGTGATGGATTAAACCCAGATCTTTTGACTGGGTGTGAGTGTTTGATTGGTTTGGATGCTCCGTCCATCACCACCCCCTTTTGTACCGCTTTTGGCCGCCATAAGTGTGGCAGGGTATGCTCAGACGTGAGTCCCTTGCTCACTTTGCCACTGGATTCAAGCAAGCCGGGCTGAAGACGGCTGGAATGCCAGAAACCGGTCCTCGGAAGCTTGTTTCTGGTCCAGGGAAGGCATGGTTTGGCAGTTCGGGCTGGACTGTTCCCATGAGGCACAGGGTCAGACTGATTTGCATATAGCCATGTCTGAACTGGGGTGGCAGAGTGGGCTAAAGAACAGTGATGGATTAAACCCAGATCTTTTGACTGGGTGTGAGTGTTTGATTGGTTCGGATGCTCCGTCCATCACCACCCCCTTTTGTACCGCTTTTGGCCGCCATAAGTGTGGCAGGGTATGCTCAGACGTGAGACCCTTGATCACTTTGCCACTGGATTCAAGCAAGCCGGGCTGAAGACGGCTGGAATGCCAGAAACCGGTCCTCGGAACCTTGTTTCCGGTCCAGGGAAGGCATGGCTTGGCAGTTCGGGCTGGACTGTTCCCATGAGGCACAGGGTCAGACTGATTTGCATATAGCCATGTCTGAACTGGGGTGGCAGAGTGGGCTAAAGAACGGTGATGGATTGAACCCAGATCTTTTGACTGGGTGTGAGTGTTTGATTGGTTCGGATGCTCCGTCCATCACCACCCCTTTTGTACCGCAGAAATGAAAGGCAGCAAAATGTGCAGAAGGAAGACTGGGCGTCCTCCACTTTAAAAATCATAGAGTCTAAGCCTATGCATCACAGGAAATGTGTTACACAAGCAACAGTACTATACCTTTTTTCTTTTTTTTTATTGTTCAAGCTTGAAGACAGATCAGAAAAGTAACATCATATCACTTAATCATGGCTACAAATTATAGCTATTGCAAATTTATACAAAGACAGACAAGAAGAGAAGGGCAGGAGTGAGTGGGTCATATAAAGCCCAAATAACACAACAGAATAAACAAATAAAATGATTTAGCATGAGCCAATGCATGCAATTGTAAATTTCTGAGCCATTCGGCAAACGGAGCCCAGATTTTCTGGCCCAACTCACGCCTCCTCCTACCCCCCCTCAAAAAAACAGCTGATTCTAAATTATGGAGAGCGAGGATCCTCGCTCTCCAATTTACAAAAGTGGGGGCATCCGGGCTGATCCATTCTGAGGTTATGCAAAGACGTATTAGAGACACAGCAATACATAACAGAGCAGAAGCATACCTTGTTCTCACATAATGGCAGTCCGACTCACAGCCCAATATTACTAACTCTGGGGATGGGACAGCCTGGATATTAAGACTTGAGTTAAAAAGTAGGTGGATACCTTGAATAAATGAGCCAAGCTTGGGACAAGTGTAAAACATATGAACATCGTTAGCTGCTGCCAAAGCGCATCTCGGGCAGGGATGACCCCCTCTACCTCCCCATTTAGAGATTTTAGCCGGGGTATAATAGAGATCAAATAGAGCCATGTAGCTTTGGGATCGTAAACTACCAGAGATTAGCACCGTACTAGATGATTTTAAAGCATGGGAGATATCCAAGCCGGCCTTACCTAACTTATTCTCCCATTTAGTATTCCGAGAGGATGAGTCGTCGGGGAGGCCAGAGAGCAGATTTTGATACATCAGCCCGATTCGCGATCTCCTCAAAATTAATTCCATAAGTGTATTCTTATCAAATAGAGTGGCAACTTGATGCGCCAATTTGTCCAAATAGCTACGAGCCTGTAAATATTTAAAGAATTCATGTGTATCAAGGCCAAACTTATCCTTAAGGAATAAAAAGGAAGCCATTTTCCTCTCCCATGCTAAGTCCCCTAAAACCATTATTCCATGTAGCCTCCACCTAAATGTAGTTTGATCTTGGAAGATGGAGGGCAACAATATGGCTGCCACGAAAGGTGTATAATAATTAATACTGGTAATTAGCCATTTCCGACAAACCTTCCTCCAAACTGAGTACATTGACATGATAACCTTGAACTTAGTCTTTTTGTAGTAGCTAGGTTCCGACAGTAATATTCCTTTAGCGTCTTCCCCCAAGCCGATTTCAAAAATAGAAGGTCTTCAAAAAAGTGGGAGTACCACCCTATCACCGAAAAGCGGCAAAGCAAAGTGCTGAAGAAAACCTGACCAATTATAAAGCACCAAATTTGGCACGGACCACCCGCCCCTATCCAACGGAAGGTGCACCCACTTTGCCGCCCTTCGAGGCTGGCGATAGCCCCGAAGAAATATGTTACAGCATCTTTCCGCACGAGCAAGACTTGACTGTGCAAATTCAAGTGGAATAGTTCTAAATAAGTATAAAAATGTTGGTAAGATCAGCATAGTTAAAACATTCCTTCTCCCATACAGTGATAGGTTCAGATTATCTAATTTTACCAAAGTAGAACTACCCGAGTCAATGATGGGCAAAATATTCAAGTCTGGAATATTGTCCACTGCAGCTGTGATTTTTATCCCTAGATACATCACATTTTGAGGGGCCCATAGTAGTTGATTGAACTACCTGGGTTTTCTGGACGTTAAATTTGTAGCCAGAAAACTGGCCATACTGTTCAGCTAAGTTCTTAATAGCTGGGAATGCAGAAGATACATCACTAGTTAATACTATGATATCGTCGGCGTATGCCAGAACCTTGTACTCAGACACATTGACCCTAACTGAGGCTATATTCAAGGAGCACGCCATTTTGCTTATAAAAGGATCAATATAGAGAGCGAACAGCAGGGGCGAGCAGGGGCAACCCTGCCTGGTGCCCCTGCTGATATTAAACGATCTTGAGACCGAGCCTGATATAGACAGAGTAGCCTCTGGAGCAATGTAGAGTGACTGTAATGCTTGAATGAACCCTGGGCAGAACCCCTTCTAATGAAGGACTTTCCATAAAAACCCCCAGGGAACCCTGTTGAACGCCTTTTCGGCGTCCAACAGGATTGCACCGAGGGGAGATTTTGTAGCTTGGGCTCAGTCCAAAAGTGCAATAACGCGACGGACGTGGTTCGCCGTGTCCCTACCGGGAATGAAACCATGTTGCCGTATTGAGGCTAGTGGGGAAATCACCAAAGCTAATCTAGTGGCCAAAATGTTTGCGATATCGGGCGGAATGATGAAGGGTCCAGCTCAGGCTTATTTTTCTTTTTAAAGAGGATAATAGTGGTATGGTGCCATGAATCTGGTATACGACCTAGCTGAGCTTCTCTGAGTATAGTTGAAAAGTCCGCCCGAATCTCTGACCGAAATGCACTGTAAAATTCTAAGGGGATAGAGTCAGGGCCAGCCGCTTTACCATTTACTAGTGAATTGGTTGCCAATTCGACCTCCTCCCATTCAATTGGTGCGGCAAGAGCAGCATTCTGCTGATCCGCAACATATAAGGTATTAAGATCATGTACAAATGCCCCAAACTCAAGATCTAAATTAAGATCCCTAACTTCTTCTGTATATAAAAAGCGATAAAACTGGAAAAAAAACAGCCAGGACCCCATCAGATGTTTCTTGGATATGGCCCTGAGAGTCCTGAATCTTAAGAATACGATTGGCCAGACTTCGCTGCTGAAGATGTTTGGCAAGGACCCTGCCCGATTTTTCACCAAACTCGAGCATCATCGAGAGAAATTGTAAATACTTTGCAGCAAGGTCCAGGCCAAAAAACTCCAGCAGGGAAGCCCTAATCCGAGCAACCTGTAACTGACTTTAAAATATATCTTGGCCATCCTTGATCACACATGTCAGTTGGACATCAGCGAGTCGTAATTCATCAATGCGCCCATTAGTTTGATCTTGTATTTTCCTCTGCCTGAAAGATGAGAAACTCTTCGGTTCGCCACATATTGCTGCCTTTAGTGTGTCCCAAACAATATTGCTACAGGCTGACCCCCTATTATTATTTAAACATTCTAATATCCAGGCCCTCATATGGTCTAAATATGGTTTCTCTAATAGAAGTTTTCGCTCAAAAGTCCAGACTCTTGGGATCCTCGCTGTGCGACTTAGAGTACAGTCAATAATCACAGGATTATGATCTGATATAATCCTAGGTGAGATCGAAATCGAGGTAGAATCTGCCAGTTGGTCTGATAAAAAAAAATAATCGAAGTGAACCGTTTTATTGTGGGGAGCAGAGAAATATGTATAGCCGTCAAAATCTTTACAATGATGGAACCAAAGATTAATCAAGCAATGTTCCTGAATCAAGGCTTGCAGAGCTCTAAAAACTCTAGGTTTCTTACCTACATAATTCTGGCCCCTCAGTAAGTAAAAATGAGCTGGCAGGTTAATGTTGAAATCCCCGCAGAGACAAATGGGGTGGGGCCAGAGAGCCAGTTCTACATTCAGATGATGTAGGACTACGGGATCGTACAGATTTGAACAATATACAGTGCAAACAGTCAAAGATCTACCATTAATCAGTAGCTCGGCCATTTCCCATCTCCCCCCACTATCTTGACTAGTTCTGAAGCATGATCCCAGTGCTCGTCTTGATAAAATTGCCACCCCCCTAATCATTGAAGTCTGCGGGGAGCACCCGATTAAATCAAACCCAGGAATTTTTAGGTAGTCTCGATTGCTCCAGGGTACATGGGCTTCCTGCAAGCATAGTACCTCTAGACGCAAAGCCTGAATAACTCTCGAAAACAGGGCCCTCTTCTTCCCGCAGACATTCCACGAAGCTATCTGAATTCTACCCAATGCCATTCAGTCTTACATAGGGAAAACCTAAATTAGTTAACACATACAGAGGCACATCAACCCACCCTTCAAAGTAACAAAGTATCACAATAGTAGCATTATTCAACAAAGAGCCATGATAAGTTTGATTTTTCAAGCTTTTTTTTATGAGCACCCCCATGCCTCCCACCAAACCACCCCCCAACCCTAACAGCCACCCACGACCCCCCTCACCCCACCACCCCCCAAACAAGGCAACAGGACCGAAGTCCAAGTGATGGAGGAACTGGTATGAGCACAAGCCCCCCCCGAAATCATTGCCTACATAAAAGTACCAATAGAGGGCATGCCCGAGGGGATATAAAAAGAAAACAAAGAGATGAAAAGGTTCCTAAACAAATATACCATCACCCCCCATAAAGAGCAATGCCCCCTGTCAAAAAAACTGAGGATTTAAAAAAAAAAAAAGATTGTAAAGGTAAATTCCTTACAGCTTAACAATCTAAATTGAGTCCATAAACTCTTAAGCCTGGATTTCGGAGACAAAAAATCTAGTCTGGCCTTGATAGATGACTTTAAGCTTGGAAGGAAAAAGCAAAAACACCTGCGCGCCTTTGGACTGAAAGGGTATAATTAGCTGACGGAGCTGCCACCTCCGTTCAACCGTAGCCGGACAAAAATCAGGCCTAACAAAAAATTCACAGCCCTCTTTGCCTATCAGGCCTGGCTAAATCATAAAACCTTTCTCTAGCTAAAAAGGTGCTCAAGCAGATTAAAATAGCACGAGGTCTATTATCCGTCTGGCCAGAGCGTTGTTTCGGTTTGAAAGGGAACCGGTGAGCACGCTGAATTTCCAGTTGTCAATCCCATTCCTTAACCTCTGGTAATGCCTCAGCAAATAATTCAGCCACAAACTGCCTAGTATCTGAGCCCTCAATCCCTTCAGAGACCCCCAGGACTTTTGGATTATTTCTCTGGGCCCTATTTTCAATATCAACAAGTTTCCACTGGATATCGTCCTTCTGGGATTCAATTGAGTCTATAATGGCCTTTTGAGGGGCTAAGTCATCTTCGAGAGTGGAAATCCTTGCTTCTGCTTCACCTATCCTGGAAGCAATATCCGCACAAGTTTTGGCCACTCTGAGAATAGAATTTTGGACCCTGCGGCATGCTCCCTGTGTGCGGGCACTCTCCTGTCGAGTCTCTTCACGGTGTGCCATTATTGTCTGGTATATTATTGCCAGAGTCATCTCACCTGAAGATGGGTAAACGCCATTAGAGACTAGGTCTGTAGCATTGCCTTGTATTCCAGGCTGTGCAGAAAATGAATAATCCCAAGCTAGGGAACCGGTATTTGAGCAGGAATCTTGAGGTACCTTCCGCACTGTGCAGAGGCCCTTAGAAATAACATCTGAATTCAAGGCATCGTTTGTTCGCCAGTCCCCTGCGTCACTATCCTCATCATCTGTCCAGTCCTTGTCCAAACTGCCATCATCCACAGACAAGCCGTATGCTCTGACAAAGAATAAAAATTGTCGCCATCTGTGTCCCCATCGAGATTTGCAGAGACAGTCTGTAGGGGAACTTGCATCATTTCTCTGTGAATAGACTTATTTTGTTGTTGTGGGAGCACTATAGGATGTAAAGGGAGGTGAGCAACTGCTGGCTCTATAATCAGCGCTGAACCCGAAGGGACTACAGCTCCCAGGAGCCCACTGGGCTGTAACTCCAAATCCAGCAAAGCTTCAGTGAAAGATGTAGTCCGGGGAGTATTATTGCTAACTACCCCCGCTACTGGCTGGATAACTAAGCTTTCCGAGGCGCCCCCAACCTTAGCATGAGTTGTCCGAGCCAGAGGTGATGAGGAGGGAGCGCTAACTGCCTTACCGTTAGATGACATTGTCGAGGCTTTAGGAGAGACAGCAGGTGATTGACGAGATTTTACAGCAACCGGGCTCTGTGGCGATTTATTATTGCTGCTTGCCTGAGATTTAAACATCACTGGAAAGGATTTAACATTCTTCGCCCCTTTTGCAGCCACATTATCTGCCTGGGCTCTTTTAATACTTTTGCCAGGTACTAGTCCCGCCTGTAAACCTGGAAGTTGAGTCATTACAGCTCCGGTCTTCACAGAGCTCCGAGGCGGGTTCTTTGTCTGACCTTTCGGGGGCATGTCAGCACTAGAGAAGTACCGTAAATCAGCACAGAAGCCGTCGGCCGCCGAGCGCCGCAGTGGAAGAATCCAGCGTGGGAGACAGCTTCTGTAGACGCGAGTCCACCGGAGCATTCCCTTCTCAGGTCAGTATAGGGAGAAATACCACTTTACCTGATGCCGATTCTAATCCAACAAGCGCCTGATCTGTTTACAGAAAAAAATCCATTAGAAATCCCTTAGAAAATCAAAGTCAGCAAGTCATCCAGGGGAGAGAGTGCTGGGACAAGCTCACACAGCCAGGGAACTGGCCGCCATCTTGCGCAACAGTACTATGCCAGTGTATACATGTGCAAATACAACCTACACATTGTTAATGATGCACAAGAAAATGAATGCACAAAAATACTTAACCGCTTTCTCCCTATCCAGACTAAATTAGTCAATAATGATCAGTCTGCATCACTTTCTGCAACTTTTGAGTTAACTACTACATCAGTTTTAGCTGGTTGTAAATTGGATCCTTGGAGTTCTCCATATCAAATTCTTCCCTCTTTTTTAAAACTTTTTTTTTGCCTTTACACCCACATCTTAGAAACAAATACTCAGTAAGAAGACAATTGCATAAATCAATGCAAGTATTACAGGTGTTAAGATTAATCTGAGCATACCCCCTCTATGACTATCATACCATTCATCAACCTTACTAAAACCATTTCTCCTCACTACCATAGGAACCTACTGCTTCCCTCAAATCATTATCATCTAAGATTGGACTTCCTGAGAAATATTGGTTATATTACTCACTGATGCAATAATAACCCTAAATTTATCAGGTATGAAGGTGCAGCATTCCTTACCCATCAGAAACTTTGCTAGAAGAATATCTAGCACTAAACGGTTTTGCACTATCATTAAATGCAAAGCAATTACCTCAGAGCTAAATTGGATTTGGGCACCTGCGGTATTAGCACCAAGCCAGTCCACAAGCATAAACAAATGTCTAGTCTTCCCGAAACCCGGGCAATGTCTAGAGATCTTCACAACAACAAGTACTTACTTACACCTACTGAGGTGAACCACTTACAAACTATGTGTACCAGAATCCTTAGGGGCGACCCGGAGGAGGGGCTAGCGGTGTGCGATCCATTGCGGTTGATTCTACAAATGGGCTCCCTTGAGCCTTTAAGCTGACGAGCCTCTGGATGATGCACCTGCGTGCTGGTTAGGCATCAAGGCCTGTGAAGGTTGCTTGGCGGCCTTCTTTTCCACCCCAACTACGTTCTCTACTGATGAGGGAAGATATCCCGAAACCCGGGCAATGTCTCGGGTCTAGAGATCTTCACAACAACAAGTACTAACTTACACCTACTGAGGTGAACCACTTACAAACTATGTGTACCAGAATCCTTAGGGGCGATCCGGAGGAGGGGCCAGCGGTGTGCGATCCATTGCGGTTGATTCTACAAATGGGCTCCCTTGAGCCTTTAAGCTGACGAGCTTCTGGATGACGCACCTGCGTGCCGGTTAGGCATCAGGCCTGTGACGGTTGCTTGGCGGCCTTCTTTTCCACCCCAACTACGTTCTCTACTGATGAGGGAAGATATCCCGAAACCCGGGCAATGTCTCGGGTCTAGAGATCTTCACAACAACAAGTACTTACTTACACCTACTGAGGTGAACCACTTACAAACTATGTGTACCAGAATCCTTAGGGGCGATCCGGATGAGGGGCTAGCGGTGTGCGATCCATTGCGGTTGATTCTACAAATGGGCTCCCTTGAGCCTTTAAGCTGACGAGCTTCTGGATGACGCACCTGCGTGCCGGTTAGGCATCAAGGCCTGTGACGGTTGCTTGGCGGCCTTCTTTTCCAACCCAACTACGTTCTCTACTGATGAGGGAAGATATCCCGAAACCCGGGCAATGTCTCGGGTCTAGAGATCTTCACAACAACAACTACTTACTTACACCTACTGAGGTGAACCACTTACAAACTATGTGTACCAGAATCCTTAGGGGCGATCCGGAGGAGGGGCTAGCGGTGTGCGATCCATTGCGGTTGATTCTACAAATGTCTAGTCTTCACCAAACCATAGCTTTACGATGGAGTACCCTTTCCGCTAACTTATATATTGGCCCCTTTAATATAGTTTTGAACAGTGCATTTTGTTTCTGAACTTTACTCATTTCCAGAATTTATAATCATTTATATGAACTGATTTTTTTTTTACTCCTAGTGGATATTTGTTTTGGAAGTCAGCCCCTTTGTTTATAGATTTGTTCCCTTGACATTCCGAGACATGCTTTTATGTTTGGTGATTGCCTCCAAGCTTGCATTTCCTCTCTCAAATAAGACTTCATTTCATATAATGTTTATATTTTTTCCCAAACTATCTTTTTTGCAAAAACGATTATTTCTTAATTATATATAAAACATTTCAAACATTAATATCTTTCTTGCTTTTTATAAATACAGATTAATATATTGGGTGTGCATCCTGAATATCGACCCACAATGTCAGAGGGGAAGAATATCTAGGACAGAATATCAGGAAAAAGAAATCGAGTGAAAAGTCTAGAATTTCTATACCTAACTTCACACATATGTATTTATGTGGTACATGTATCTTCAAGGTATATTCTGTCCTCAATATTTTTAAGTGTGGATATTCAGTTGTACAATCATGCATTGTATATCACGCAAAAGAATGGCTTTGTTATTTTTTGTTGAAAAGTAATTTTATTGAAGAAGCAAAGAGTAGAAATATACAATAATACAGTAAGCAATATACAATCATACAAATCAGAGCTAAATATTGAAGTGGACATGTTTGAATAAAAATATAAGGCAAACATGGCTGGGATGGATTGACGGAGCATTTCTTATAAAATATACAAAAATTATATTAACAGAAATATAACACTATGTTACTAAGTTGAGGAATGTCACGGCGGTTGGGCAATGTCTTGCTGAATAGGAGTTTGGGAGAAAGAGCACTTAGCGCTGGTATCAATGTACCTTGTGACAGGTGACCATAAATGTAAGCGTTTTGTAGCTAAATTAATAGGGTGAACAAATGCTGTATCCAGTCCATGATTATAGCATACCGCATACCACCAGGCTTGAAAGGATAGTGTAGTATAATCTTTCCAGTTTTTGGTAATCTGCTGCAAGGCAACTGCTAACAATAAATCTACAATCCTAGTATTATAAATAAAATTATTCCAGGCGGGTAATAGACTTTCTAAAAATAAGTGAACAATAGTAAAAGTGGCCCTGGAACCAAAAATTAAGTTAATTTGAACCCAAATGTTTTTCCAGAAAGTGTGCACATGTGGACATGTAAAGAGTAAGTGTTTCAGATCAGCAGAAGTGGAAGAACATATCCAACAGGATGTCAGGATGTCTTTTATGTAAAATAACCATATGTAATAAAAGTCTATTATAAATAAAAAATATTGTTTGTGTGGTGTTTGCTGCTCTGGAGGATTATCTGATTTCAGGCCATATTTTGTTGAATTGGCCAATCTACCTCAAGATCCTCTTCCCAAAATAATTCTACTTTAGTCTTCTCTCTGTCAGTATGTAAGTTACATAGGTGAGTGTAAATAATCGAAGCACTAGGGCATGAATATAAGAGAGTGTGTAAACCCTTAACAGGGTGAGAAATGGAGTGGCTGTGGGATACAATGTGAGTAAGTGCAGTGGATAGGGTTTGCCTTAGAAGAGTGTACATGGACTGAGAAGGATATGACTTCATTTTGACAAAAAAGCTGTTGTGTCCAAATTAAACTTTTGTGTCTTCAAGATTTCTAATAAAAGGGTTTGCCATGGATCAGTATAAATGTATTGTGCCATAATGTGGAATTATGAAAAGAAAATGGAATCTGTGGGGGGTAACGTCAGACTAGATTCTAGAAGTCTGCAGGTGTGTTTGAGAATAGGAGTAGATATAGATTGTGTTTTACGGTGAAGGAAAGATATTCTTTAAAAGAGAAAGGAGAGAAATATGCAATTTTAAGGTCCACCCTCAAACGACAGTCCAACTGAGATTCAGAAAGCCATCTCAAACATTGACGAAGTAAGAAAGATTTGTGAATAGTGGGAAAGTCAGGAAAGTTACCACCACCTTCTGACTTTGGCCTTGTTAATCTTGATAATGACATGCAAGACTTTTTATTATTCCACAAGGATGATGATAGTATAGAGTTAATTTTTATTAAAAAATGTAAGGACATGGGTACTGGAATATTGGAGATTGTGTATAATACCATTGGTGTGAGCATCATTATAATGGTGTCCAAATGACCTCACCATGAGAGATATAATGGGTGTCATTTGGTCGTTAATGTGGAAATTTCCTGTATACACTTCTCTATACACAGAGAAAGCGTTGTTGGAATAGAAGGGGTAAAATATAGTCCTAAGTATTTTATGTGTTTAGAATTCCAAGTAAAGTTTGAGGTAATGAAATCTTCTTTGAAAGTATACTTGTTTTGAGGTGGTATTTCGCATTTATCTCGATTTAGTTTGTAGGCAGAAACGGAGGCAAAGAGCTCCACCTCTTGTAGGTAGGGATAGAGGATTCCGGTCTTGAGATAAATATTAGTATTTCAGTGACGTATGCCGCCAATTTAATTTGTTTGTTATTAACGTCAAATTCATGTATATCTTTATTTTGACAAATTCTAGAGAGAAAAGGTTCCAAAGCTAGGTTGAAAAGGAATGGGGACAATGGTCAGCCCTGACGAACACCGCTTCCCAAATCAAAGTAGGGGGATGTATTGCCTTTTAAATATACAGCTGCCTGTGGATTAGACTATATAGAACCAAAATTAAAGATTTAATCCTTGGGCCAAATGCGAACCATTTAAGCGTTTGAATGAGATAAGACCTGTTAACCTGGTCAAAGGCCTTCTCCGCGTCCAAGGCCACAGCTGCTAGTGAATGAGGTAAGTGAGAGGACTTGGATAAAATCTAAAATAACAGAAGAGTATTATCTGAGATAAAGCGTCCTTTAACAAATCTGGATTGTTCTGCGCCTAGTAATTGAGGGAGATAAGATTCCAGACGCATGACCAAAGCCTTAAAAAACATTTTTTTATCAATACTGACTAGCGAAATAGGTCTGTAATTTTTAAAATATTTAAATCTTTTCCTTCTTAAGAGATTAAACAATTTAGGGCTTCTAAAAAAGAGCCATAGGATTCACGCAATTTTGACATTTATTTTTAAAAGGGTATGTAATTTGTAAAGAAGTAGTGGTGCAAAATGTGGGGAAAATTCCACTGTAAACCCGTTTGGACCTGGGATCTTTTCTTTCTTGAGTGTTTGTAAAGCGACGAGGAGTTCCTCTTGTGAAATGTCAAATTCTAAAGGAGTGAAATCTATTAGGATGTCAAAGGAATGTTAAATGCCTGAAAGGAACTTTTAAATAATTTGCCAATAGTTTACCAGCTTTGTTCTTGCGGCCATAAAAGTTCGCACTGGATTTTAACAAATAAAGTGAGGCATTATCTGTCAATTTCTTATTGAATTTTAACTTTGCCTTAATAAACTGGGACAAACATTCCTTGGATTTTGAGGAGTAATAGGAATGCTCTAGTCTCTTTATCCCCGCCAAAAGATCGCTGGTAATTTCACGTGAAATTTTGCGTTTTGTGGACACCAAACCAATAATGAAATCTCTGGCGGCTGCTTTAAATACATCCCAAATAACAGAGAATGGCAAAGTATCTGTTTGGTTTGAGGAGAAATATTCATTAAAAAAGGAAACAAAAGAGGAGTTAAACTTTGGTTCTCAAAGGAGTGAATTATTAAAACACCATCTCCTGGGTATATTGGATTTTGGCAGAATATCAAATTGAATACAAATGGGAGCATGATCAGATATTAGAATGGAACTAATATCTACATCTCTTAAACATTGGGGTATTTTATGTGATACAAAAAAGTGGTCTATTCAAAATTGGGTTTGATGAGCCGGAGAGTAGTATGTATAGTCCCTCATGACAGGATTTCAAATTCTCCAGGCATCAATAAACGTATATTGCTGGATGGTATGAAGAAGTACTTTAGTTAATTTTTTGCGGTTTAAAAGAGACCAATGAGTTGCGATCTATAAAACGATCAACTACTTGATTGCAGTCTCCGAAAAGAATAAAATGACCATCAATACAGGAGGAGATTTGTTGAGCTAGGGACGACCAAAAAGAGGGGTCTCGTTAGTGGGGGCATAGATATTAAGCAAAGAAACCAGAGCATTCCCAATTTGCAATTTAGTATATAACCATCTTCCATCATCATCAGAAAACTCAGAGAGCAACTTAACAGAAATCGATTTATGAGCGAGAGTCAATAGTCCATTTCTTTTGTTATCCCCTGGTGAGAAAAAAACGTCTCCTACTCAGCCTTTTCTCAGTTTCAAAGAATCAGTTGCTACTAAATGAGATTCTTGTATAAGAGTTACATCGGCCTCCAATTTAGATAAATGTTTTAAAACATGTTGTCTTTTAATGGGAGAATTCAACTCTCTGACGTTCCATGACACAATTTTCAAAGACATGGAGACAATGACGAGACTATAAAAGAAAACAAAATGGCCTAGGCAAACCATCAAAAAGCAGAGAATATACCCAACCATTTATGCATATAATATAACTATATATAGGATTTAAAGAGAATGAATTCAAGTATACATGTGAAACATTGAACGGAGTAAAGAAGAAAAGAAGAGACAGAAGAAAGAGAGGAAAGTAAAACAAAGAGAGAATAGGAAAAAGGCAAATAATGGTACAAGTATCATAAGGGGAGAAGAAAACCAAAAAGGGACAGAAATAAAACAAATGATGCAAGAAGAACAAAAACAAAGAACATACCTAAGAATCCAATTAGAGATGGGGAGGGTGAGACCACATGGGATAGATGACACGCCCAAGCACGACAAAAGGGGAGGCGAGGGAGGGCTAAAGCTCACAGGACAAGGAGGGCAAACAGGCACAAACATAGATGATAGGAAAAAGTAGGTAGTCCTAAAGGAACAACAAAGCTATATTCAACAATAAATCTAATAAAACAATGCTATAATAATCAATGTCACATCGAAAATTAAAACATAACAATCCAATAAGAAAAACATCTAGGAAGTTTGTTTGACTCTATATGGCCTGAGATGAAGACATACCTGAAAAATCCATTGTTTCTATCTTTCAAGGGTTAATGAAAATTTTCAATCCTATCGGGTCTTCATAAGTTGTAGACTTATTCTTATAAGTGACTTTGAGTAGGCAAGGGTGGAAAAGACCATACCGAGCACCAAGGGATCTGAGTTCTGACTTAAAGTTGACAAATTCTTTACGTCTGTCAGCTGTATTTTAAGCATAGTTTTGAGAAAAATATAAATTGTTGCGAGACCAAACAACGTGCTTGGTTGATTTAACTGCTGAAAGGACTTTAAGTAAGTCAGTGTACTCTAAGTAATATAAAATAACACCTCTGGGTCACCTTGGAGTGGTAGAAGTAGCCTGCGGACGCCCTAGCCAGTGAGCATGTTGAATATTGAGGGAAGTTTCTGCTGGCATGTTCAAAACTTTTGGAATGAAAGATTTGAAAAAATCAAGAGGCTCAGTGCCTTCCATGCCTTCAGGCAGTCTCTAAATGTGTAAATTATTCGGCCTATTTCTATTTTCAAGGTCTTCCACTTGTCTCTGGAGTAATGAGACCCGAGATCGAAGAGCGTTGACATTAACTTCAGCGAGCTCAAGTGAAGACACACTTTGTTCTACCACGGTTAGTCTTTCATCCATCTTTGACCAATTCTCAGTGAGAAATTGCAATTTAGCATTAGTATCTTCCATATAGGTCATAGGGAGTGTATTTCCTCCAGCAACATATCCAAGGAGACATGAGAGGATGATTTTGGAGGAGATGGTGGATCTTTTTTTTTAAGAGTTTCATGGAAGCCTTCCCTGCAGCGACAGGGGCCGGTATCGAAGAAGTGCCCTTAGATATAGAAACCAAAGAATATTCAATTTTGGGAAATTGTAGAATTCTTGATAAACGACTGCATTGAACAAGCCAAGGATGGACTCGCCTTTTTCAACCTTCTGATAAAAGAGTTATAAAGCCCTTGAAATTCAACCCCAAAAAGGTAGCAGAACTGAGCTAGCACATGCATTCCACAAACATTAAGGGCACCTTTCAGTGTGCTGAAAGCTGTGAAAGTATGGCAAAATTTGTCTGAAACAATCTGGTAGGAGTCTAATGTTGAATCTAACTTATAAAACCATGGGGCTTTTCCCACACTGGTCATCGACTTACTTATGCTAGCCGAAAGGATGTCTCTAGCCACATAGTGTTATTCAAGCTGTGCACGGCAATGCACTTGCAGCAGTCACAATGTTGCTTCTTCTGTCGCAGTCCAGAATCGCAGCAGACCACACCTTCCAGCTGGTGCAGTTTCATGGCCGGGCTGCAGTCTTTGCATCCAGATGACTTACTTGCTAGGATGAGTTCTTCCGCGGTGAAGCTGACAAGGGAAGTGTGATACAAATGTATGCATCTGCATCTGGATTCCCTTGGTGGTGTTCTAGTTTTCTGGAGGACATTTGGGTAGGGACTCAGAGTGTGGTCGCATCATTCTGCTTCCATGTGGGCAGGATTGATGGTCCAGCAGTGCGAAGTGGTAGCCTCGGGCTTGGGGCAGCCAGTGAGTGCGAAGGTCTAGAGACAGCATGGCTACAAGGAGGCATTCCATATTGATGGCATTTTGACCAATTCCAAGAAGGCTGCATCAACAAGCTTGGTCAGTAGAGCTCATAGTTAAATCCAAGACCAGGATTCCACTTCCTATGATTTATATTCTTGTTCCTGTCATTCCGATATCCTGCTTTCCACTATTAATTTTTCACTTCATCGCAACACAATCTGAAGTATTTTTTTACAGCATCATCACCCAATTGCTGTTTCGTTTTTGGCCCTGATGTTTTTTTCTAGTTCTTCAACAGTGGACTGTTTTATGAACTCTTCAGTCTCTTTCTGGTTTCATTCAGCTCTGCGTGCAGAGGTATTTGATCACTGGGTATCTTCTGTGATCAACCTTTGTACTGAGTCTTGCTCAGAAGTTTTTTTTTTAATCTAGCTGGCTTCTCGTACTCAGTGAGCCTTCTCAAAAGGTACCTGTCTACTCCAAACGTATGTCTTCATGCTAAGAGGCACTGGGCCAGATGTACGGCCATAGCATTTTGCCACTCGCAACTTGCAAAAAATTGTGACTCCGAATTTGGGAGTTGCAAAATGCTATGTACAACAGTGTCTGAGACACTGTTTGCGATTGCCAATGGGGTTGCAAATTGCATGCCTCATGAATATTAATGAGGCATTCGCAATTTGTGGCCCCATAGGGAATGGCTGGCCCTCTCAGGGATGGTGGTCTGCGGGGCTCAGCAGACCTCCATGTCTGGGACTGCTTTTAAATAAAGCAGTTTTTTTAAAATGCAGTCCGTTTTTCTTAAAGGAAAACGGGATGCATTTAAAAAAGGAAAAATAAAAGGTTTTGTTTCATTTTTTAAGGGCAGGCAGTGGTCCGTTGAACCACTGCCTGCCCCTAAAAAATATTTTCACACTCATCCACAAAGGTGAAAAGGTCCACCCTCTTGAAGAGGGCAATAAATTGCGAGTGTTTTGCGACTGAAATTGCGGTTGCAGAACATTCTTACATAGGGTAGCGTGTCGCTATTAGGAAGGGATGCCCTGGGAACGCCATTACCTAATAGCGAGTGGCTAAACCTATTTGGCGAGTCGCTATTTAATGAGCGGCTCTCAAAATAGGTTTCCTACATTGGCCAACGTTTTTTTGTGTGCGCAAACCTGTCTAAAACCCATTTGCACACTCCAAAAAACATCGTACATCTGGCCCACTAAGACTAAAGAGGCTTGCCTATGCCTCAGGCTACCTCGGTACCAGAAGCAGGAGTTACTGTTGCATCCAGTCCTTGACATCTACTGGTTTAGTAACTCCCTCATCTTACATGTTTTTCAACACATTTGATAAATCTTCATGTATACTAATCAGCTGGTTTACCAGAATTTAATGATATGGCTCATCTTTCCACCTTGATTGAGTGCACACAGCCCTTCAATGTATCCATCTTTTCTGGGGAAAAAAACTGTCTGCTTATCTCACTCACTCAACGGATATAACCTGTTCCTTATCTCAAGGTCTCAAAATCAATTTGAATTCTACTTGATGTCTCTGTTCTAAAATGTCCACTCGTTTCTTCACACTCAAATCGTATATACAATTTAGGTCCAGTAAAGGTCGCCAAATACTATTCCACCAGTTCATGCCTTCATTCACTACAGAACATATAACTGGCACCATATTTTTTTAATTAGATAGCAACTGCTATTTTATGTTTCAGAAGTAATCTTAGCTTGTAAATCTACCAACAATCGCAGAGCTTTTCAATCCACCCCACATGCGTATACAGGTCTTCACAAACACAATACTGATTCTCATACCCTCTGGCTCTAAACACCAAACCCTCCACTTCTTATGAATCTTTCGCCCAATATCATTTTCACTTACATAACTGAGCATTGCTTGCCCTGCAAACTCTATTTAAATGTCCATTTTTGCCAAATTTATTTGTAAGCAAGAGCGATGGTTGTTTAATATTTTTGAATTTGACAAATAAAAAGATGATCCACCTTAATAACATCTTATTCTTGTTTGAGGGTTAAAGGTTGTATTTACATTTGCTGTTGCTCCTTCCAATTGCACATTATCACTCCCATCATGATAGGTGTGAGGGTAGACACCATTTCAAATTGTTTGACACCCTCTTGCAACAATTCAATGTACTTTGCTAAATCTACAAACGTATCTAATGATGGATCTTCTCATAGCAAGAGTCTATGTTGTATGTGTTTCCAATAACATCCTGCTACTAATGGATCCTTAATACATTTTTAAGTAAAACCCTCAGATTGATAGTTCATACCTTTATTGCTTTATTGTGGATTCTTGTCAATGGATTGGTTCACAGTTTGTAGTCTATTGATATATGACTATGCACTTTAAAGATGATAAGCGTGGCTCAAATCCACCCGAGTGACTTACCACACTCACCTATAGTTACCCAATAATAAGTCAGCCGGACGATGGAGAAGAATAAACAAAACAATTTATTAGGCCACAAACTCTCATATGAGAGGGCCCTGTTCGACCTCACCCCTAAGAGTGCGCCGAGAAGGACTGACTCATATCATTACAGTAACACATTATAATACGAAAAGCAGAGTAAGGCACGCCCATTTGTGGAAAAGTACTGGACCCCTGAGATGGTGAACAATGGTCTCATACAGTAGGCATCTGCACCTGGAATTGCAACATTCTCTTATCTAACTCCAAGGACACGGAGCCAGGCCTTAGCATCTCCAGCACATGAGAACAGAGTGATAAGGGGTTTCGCTAGTAGTTTGAGTCACAGTGGGCTGAGAGGCAAAACTGCTGACATGTGGAATATTCCTATTCCTACGGGAGGGGGAATGAGCAAGTGCAACTCGCACAGTAAGGGAACTGCTTCAAAATGGTGGCACACAGGCTAAGCTAAGAATAACTGTAATAATTAACAAGCATAAATGAATAACTAACATTAGAATATAAACGAAAATGCATTAACGAATATAAGTTGTTAGACACACTCTGCTAACTTATAAGCATAATATGGAAGTGGGCGGGGCATGGAAGACTGAAACCTATCAGACCCTCCTTTTAGCAAGTGTGGCTAACATAATCGATACCTTTATTAGCCAAAAGGAGAATCTTTACATCAAGTCTAAGGGCCAGTATAGCATACTAATCAAGAACATCATCATCAATAAGCATCAGCCAACAGGGGTCATAAAGTTCAAGATCATTGGAAACAGGATATTGTTTCGTCCGTCTTTTAGAAACTCGTATGTTACTGGCACACATAGAGCAGCAAGGGGGAAGGCAATACACACAAAGGCAACATGTCAAAAGGACACCAACTATCCCCACTAAACCCATCAATATTTTCCAACCCCAGGAGGAGAAAATACCCCATAACCATGTCTGCAAGGACCAGGTGCCAGTGTCCTGATGGAGTTTGGCCGCTAACCTATGAAGCCTCTGTACAGCTAAATTAACTGTCGGGGCGGAGTCAGGGATGTACACACAGCAAGAGGTCCCAATGACGCGACAAGCTCCACCCCTATCTGCAAGGATGACGTCAAGCACCATTCTGTTCTGGATCGTGAATAATCTCATAGCCTGCATCTCAAGAGACATATTGGCTGCAATATCAGCCTCTGTAGTCACCACCTTTTCCATGACCCTTGACAGACGTCTAATGGCTCTACTGTTAAAGATAGGACCCCAGAATGGTAATAAACCCTTCGAGAAATCTGTGAATTGTTGCCCAGCAGTGTCAGTCTGATCGACATCTTCAACCTGAAGATCCCTCCTTTTGCGCTGTCCTGGCATGATAGCAAACCGTCTGTGTGTTTTATGATAATCTGAAGGTGCCACATAAACAGGTGGAAGTAAGTACGGCAAGTAACATGTCCCACCCCAACCCTCAGGCAACCACAAATACCCATTATCTCCACATACGAAATAAATATTCGGGGGTGTAACTAGTGAAGGACTAAGGGGCAGTCGAATCGAGGCCGTCACATTGCAAAGGCTGTCGCCCACTTTAATCACTGAAAGTATCTCAGAAAAACCCACACCGTGCTGTATCTGGGCAGCCAACACCTGAAAGTCCATAGTGACTATATAGTGTAGTTAGAGTAAGTGCTGCTTCTGGTTGAAGGATTTGATGCCACATATGTCCTCTTAACTGCGACTTCCAACTTTTCATCCACTGCAACTTACGGGTTGGCGCCTTCTAAGATGAGCATTCTTTGAGATGAGAGCCCTGCCATCAGTGAGTACAAATTCACTACTGTTGGACAATCTTCTGCAAAATTATGTATTGGATAACGTTTCGACAAAAGCTAAAGAAACGTTTTCCAATCAGCATCTCTCCATTCATGCATCAGCACTTTTCTCGCAGCATAATGCGAAGGAAGATCATCAGACTCTCACTTTTGGTTTTGGTTGGAAAATATTTACTCCTGAGGACAATCGGAAGTAGCAAGAAGGGTCAAATTGTCTCTATGGTGCTGAAGGACGTCTGCCATCTTGGGACCGTGAAGAAAGCTGCCCCAAAACTCCTCATCACCCAGGTCCTCAACAATGGAACAATTAGGCACAGTCATTAATTTGGGAATTTCAAGAAGATGCAGCCAATGCCACCTCAACACCGCAGTTTCAATCAGTTTGGGGAAGGTATCCAGTGTAATCCTTTCTTCTGGAGCCGGCTAAGGTGCAGAGGTTCCAGAGATATCCCCTGCCATCTTGTTTGTAGCCTTTTCTGTGCCAACATGAATTGTCCCATTGCTTTATACTGGATTTCTTGGTTGCCTGCTTAATAGCATTGCAGGCAATCGAGTATCACAGCCCTGAGACTCTTGGGACGCCGGCTTTCTACTACTGTAGCCATGCAGAGTCAGAGCAGGCACGTGGCACCACCTTACCTTCAGTAAGTGTATCCCCATACTTTCTAAGACCTCGACCCCTAAAACAGATCACTTCTAGAAAATGCGGTAGCTCTGATCTTGCTTGCTTTGCAAAGCCACAATTAAGCATAACATACCAACATTTTTTTTGTTTTCAATGAGGCTCATTACAGTAATATGTGAATTGCCGCTTGTAGGGCAAAAAACAAGATTTAAATTCATATCAATACACCTTCACATCTGCGTGCTATATGAAATCTTGCTGTGCAGAAAACTGAAACAGGGAGTGTATTATTCCTTTCTCTTCATAGGTCCCAGACCGGAAGTTGTAAGGAAGCCATATTTGCATTTTTTTGGTATTGTTTAGCTTAAACAGGTAATCTATGTCTGCATATGGTGAGCGGTGTCTCACTCAGTGTGGACTGGAAAGAGGAAGACGGACACGGATGAAGTGCCCAGTAGCTTCTGGCTGCACTCGGATTCCAACTAAACGCCTCACAAAGTGTGTATGATGATTGAACTTTTTACTAGAACTGTCGACTAACCCTGAACAATGGCTCAGGAAAAAAAAGTACTACTTAATGAACCCATCACAGGAAGATTTCTATCAACAGTTTAAATCTACCTGGACAACAGCCGATGATGTTAATTAATGCATCACATTTAGAGCTTGTAAATTTAGAGGGCTGTGAAATGGCTGTTAACTGCGCGGAAGTGCTGAAAACAATTTCACGCCTGTGATTATATTGTGATAATAAAGCGAGCCACAGTAAAGAAAGCTAAGACGGTGGCCTGATCTTTGCGGGCTCCCAACAGAAGTAGAGGCTACCAGACATGTCAATCACTGGAATCAAGGGAGGCTCGCCTCAGATTCCGCGGGAACCAAGGAGCCAGGATTATCACTCGAGGGCCGATCGCGTTGAGAGCAGCAGACAGCTGCCAATGAAATGTACAGATCAGAGGTAGCCTGTCAGTCACTTTGCATTTCGGTGTGTTCGTGTCAAGAACACCGAAGCTCTGGAGATGTCGCCCTGCAGAATACACGACTGGTTAAAAGGAAAGCAAATCGTGAAATAACTGCGATATTCAGGCTTGCTTTGGTTTTAAAAAGCATCTTTTTAAAACCCGTTCTTAGAGTTTAGCAGATGTTAGGCCCCTATATCAAAGAGGATAGGCTGACAGACCGGAGCCGGGCCACATAAAGAGAGCGATAAAGATAAAACAGATAACTGGTGTCGTGCTTGACGGGGGCATTGTGGCGGTGTGACACATTAGGACACACCAGGCCGAGCGGTTTGTGAATGTTACAAGAACCAAGAGATGGGCTCGCTGAACCATGATGCATTCCACGTGTAAAGAGTATTTATTCCCCTGGTTGAGGTCCGCGATTCACAGGAATGATGCAATTCCAGTGAATGGTAGAATTTTATTTACAGTTATGACATCGCTCATTTCTTATCTCTTAACAATAACCAAATATGCAAGACTGAGAGAGAGAAAGAAATATAGACAGAGAGAGAGGGCGCAGGAAAAATATTGATATTGTTTTGTATTTTAAAAAACAGGACTATTCATAGGCTATTGTAGGTCTGTGGGCCTCCAAGTACAGTGGTATGTGGCTGTTAGGGCCCCCTCCCTGAGTCGATTTCGGACCCAGGGACCCCATGCCCGGGGACCTCCTGACCAGTTTCCCAGGGACCCCAAACACTAGGACATTGTTAGCTTCTTGCAGTGCAGTAACCTCTTGTGGTTGGTTCTATGGCTGCACTTTGTGGCCAGAAACATTTAAAAAGAAAGACTCGAAGACATTTTTAAGGTTTTTAAAATGCTTTTTCGATTATATTTGGAGACAATATCTATGATTGAACATTGTAATATCTGAATTGATAAAATATACATTTGATCATAGTTTTTGATGACTTTTGGATAAATCCAATAGGTCTACTTTATATATGTTGATGTGCTGATCCCTTCATAAAGTCATAGTCCAGCCTCTTTTTATAATTTGATGTTGAGACACTTTGCTTATAACTTTGGCCCCGTTTGACAAATCTTCACAATACATTCCAAAAAATGTCTCATCCACATCAGCTTCTTTCTGGAAGGTTTCTGGGTGATCCGTCAAGTGAGGGCCAAGAGAAAGGGGGCTGCCAAAAGGGGTTTTCTCCGTGCAATTTTCTATTGGAAAATTGAATAGATATGCAGAAAAAAAGGCTGAATGTAATTATGCTGTTTTGGGTGTACTATATGGTATGGTTATGCGACTTTACCGTGTAATACACTTGCAAAACTCTTCTTGGGTCCATTCAGGATCGTTTGCTAAACCTTTAGCTCAACCCTGGGTAGCTGTGGTTTCGAGCTGCAAGGCTGAAACAAAGGGACTATTATAAACAATTTAGAAGAACAAAACAAAATAAGAAAGTCATACAACATGAAAGAAATCTGACAACAATTTATAAAAATAGATTATAATTTTATGATTTTTTAGAGACCCAGATGAGCAAAATCTACTGGAGGGTTTCAGAGATATGGATTTTTAAAGAAAACATAAATCTCAGTTATTTAAGTCACAACAGCAAACATGCAGTGGTAACTGCAAAGTTTGAGAACTTTTGAAAAGTTTGAAAGAATTAGGTTTGGCTACTCTGGCCTAACTTGGACGGGCAGTGAGTTACTAAGAAGTATTTGTACAGCTACCTGGTCACCGAAGATTCTCCAGTCCTGTTCTGAACTTTACACCACAACCCCCATAAACTTTAATAGAGTGGTCCTGATGCTGGGCATAAAGGAGATGGAAGATGCTCAAGGATGCTCTGGGTGCTGTGCAGTCGACGGGAGTGTCCTTGCAGGTACTCCTCAATTCAGAGGTCAGATGGAGCAACTTTGGCCACAGAACTCGGGAGCCCTTGAAGTTCTATTTGAGCCAAAATAAGGTCAGTTGCTGCTGGGCTACGGGTCTGTGGTCACATCGGGTCCAGCAGTATCTTTTGATGGAGACTATTGTCCCTCTTGGGCAACCAATCTGGAGTCAGATGACACTTCCGTGCCCAGCAGCCTTATATACAAACATTTGACCATTGAGGGTCTGCCTCTTGAAATGCCCAGTGACGGTCAGAGGCGATTCTCCAGTAGTGGCTACTGACTTGCCGAGTTGGGCTACTTCAGCTTTAATGGCCCTGGTGCTGATTGAGTTAAGAAGAGCTCCCACCTGACCTGCTTGCTTACACTGATGGCTGATATTGTTAATGAAACCACCAAACATTTTTAAAGTGCAAATATACAATTATACAATTGCAACATACTTATCATGTTTTTTGCATGTATCATCTCAATAAAGTTTGCATGTACATTGAAACATATAATATATCCCCATGCTTCAACCACACTCTTATCCTGGCCTATCACACATCACCACACTAGCACATACACCTCACATACATACAATTCCCAGCCTGAATAGGCATACACTTTTGGGGTCACGGAGAGAACTCATCATAAATGTCCGTGATTATGTTGCCAGCTGGGATTCACTGGAACTAGGTCAACGCACGTTTCAGTGGAAATTAAAAATTAAGTCCACCTTCATCAGGACCGACCTTTCTAGATTCTTTGAAGGGGAGTGGTAGGGGATCAGATAAGTTGGCTATTAACATCTAGGGTGCCGGTCGTCACTCTCCTGGATACGCAGGTATGCCTGACATCTCATTTATGAATCTATGCGGTTGGATGTGAGTCCAACTCCAGCTGATGTATAACGTGGAGCTCAGAAATCAGCCTCCAATATTTATGTGTAATGGAAAGATAGCTACAACGAAGATGTATCGAGGGCTAGGATTTAGTTCAATTCTGCCACATATCTGATTCAGATCATTGAGCTTTCTGGATATAGGTTCCTTTGAATGCAATTACCAATCTGGCAGTTAGTCTAAATGGGACTACAAAATATGCAAAATGGCCTGTTTGCGATGTCAATGTCCACGCTTGCTGATTCCAGGGGGTCAGCTGACTGACCCATGGAGTCACTTCTTTGGTCTTGGGAGCAACTTTTCCTCAAGCAGGAGCCATAGGAACAGTCCTCTCTTGCCTAGCCTAAGGTGTTGCAGTTGCAGTCCAGCAGACGGTGCAACCTCTCTTAATCAGGTCGAGGGGTCCGCAGAACAGTCCTTCTTTGTTCTTTCCTCCAGTGCCGCCGGCATAATTAAATGTTCGGGGTGCCAGGTGTGCTATATTTATGCTCACAAAATGCCCTGGGGGATGATCCAGTCACTAGCCAATGGGCTACCAGGTTCCCTCCTGCTCTGTGAAATCTTTCCAGCTATGCGTGGCATCTAGAAAACCCAGAGTGCACTACTACCCACTATCAAGATGTCTAAAATCTTCGTCTAACGTTAGGAGCTTGGTCCACATCTTAGAGGTGTGGCTACCTGCGGGGTACATGCCCACGAGAAAACTGATTTGGGCACTGGTCTCCCCACTGTTTCCACCAGCAGCCCATCTACCTGAACAAAGGGCAGCCCTCAAGTGTTAGATTGCCATTTGCCTACCAAAGGCTGCTTCGTCTTTGAAGCTTGCCTTTTGGGCTAACACCAGGAGTGACTTCCTGCGAAGGGAAGGTAACACCTCACAATGTAGCATACTGCTATTGTTCCTGAGCCTGGTAGTCATTCACATTACCCCCCAGGATGGCAGAAAGCTGCCTGGTGGCCAGTGACCATTTGATTCCACTGGACTAACTGGGACACAAAGTGGCAACTTTCTAAAAGTTTCATTTCTTTGAAAGTGACATTAAATTCAACTTGAGCATCAAGTCGGGTTTAATGCCATGATTCATTGGATACCTTACAGTATCCATATCAGTAGTCCCAATCAGAAGTTAGCTGGAATAAATAGTCAGCTGGTAACTTTGTGTTAGCCATTAAGGTTACTATCTCTTCCTAACCAAAATGACAATTTGGAAGTGTTGCTGTCAGGACATGTATAGAAAATACCTGTCCTAAATAATAATATGCAGTTCCCTGTCATAGGCCTACCTTAGGGGAGGCTTACATATATTGTTAATGGAAGTTTGTGCTTTGCCATTGGCTTTAATGGAAATGCTGAATTCTCAGCTTTAGCACTGCCCTTTCAGTCTGCTGTGGAAACCTGAGAGCCATTTTGTAACTTGCCACACACCGGGCTGCACAAGCAGTGCTGCAGCCCTGGGTGGACACTCTGCTTTACATGCCCCGAGTTCCCCGGGTGCCATGTAACAAGGACTTATAAGTAAGTCAGTCTCTGCCAATTGGGGGTTGCCAATTCAACATACACTTTGTAATGGGTTAGAACATTGGCACTGAGATCTGGTATGCAGGCCTTAGTGCACCCTCAGAGTCGAAAAATCTGCAGCATCAGTCCAAAAATATGGGGGTAAGCATGCAAAAAGAGGTATTTCCTTATATCTGCTTCATTTGACATTATGTAAATCCGTTCAGTAGTTTTTCAGAAATTAAGGTTAAAAATGTATGTATATTTTACGCCACGAGAAGCTGTTGAGCCAAGACCTCAAAACATTATGATCCGATTGGCTACCACAGCATCAACAAAGATGATGCAGCAGCTATTTCAGTACTCAGCGACTGAGTCACCTATCCTGGAAAAAGAATTACAAAAAACATATAGAGGGGCAGGGTAGGCATATTCTACCCCCCGAGGCCTGGAGACCCCCACATTAAAAATATATTATTTTTAACACTACAGTGGATCCACAGAGGATCATTTAGAAATATAGCCCCCCCCCCCACCCAGGGGTGGACTAGGACCAGGGGATCTCAAGAAGCAGCAGAACCGCTACCCAAGCCATTTTGAGGCCCAAGGACTCCATCCCCTGGGCCATTTTCAAAATAATCAGGAAGAAAGTGTGTGCCCCCCCCGTGCCATTCTGAGGCCCCAGGCACACTCTTCCCAGAGCCAATTTACTTTTTACAAAAAGGGGGAGTCTGCGTCCCCGAGCCATAACATGGACCAGGGACTCTATACACCATGACCAAAGCAACTTACAGTTGCTATGGATGCCCCATTCCATCTGAATACCAAAACAATTAGAGGGCTTGGGGGCATGGGGGCACCCGGGACCACCATGGCCCCTGCTGGCTCCCATGCCTGCACCCATCCCAAGTTCAGTGGGAGCCAGCTCATCTGTTTCCTCCCACCTAGCAGGAGCAGATTTTCTCTGCTCACTCAAAGGAGGAGCAAATCTGTGTTCCCTGTCTGAAAGTGTACAGACAGGTAGTTGAAGTTCTGTCTACTTGCACTCTTAAAAGAAGGGGACAGCAGTGTCCTGCCGGATGGGGTCCCCAGGGCACTGTTGGCATCTTCCCCATAGGAATTGTATCTTCAGAGCCACTATTTTGTCTGTAGAAGGGCCCCTCCTCTTCGAGCCATTCAAACTTTGGCTCAACGGGATGGGGTTGCTGGGGCATGGTCCTGGTGCTGAGTGAGGGCCTATGCCTCGTATCCCCCCAAAAAAGCTGCAGGCCCGAGAGATGTGATCCCCGGGCACTTTCCAAGGATCAGGGGATCACAAAAAAATTGTTGCAGCAGGGAATGGAGAACCCTCTGATATCTGTGTGCATGCCCCTACTCCTGCCTTTTTGCTCATTAAGTTCAATGGACCTGATACTGCCCCTCCTATCTAATCTGAGTGTTCTGTTGAGCTGCCACTGCCCCTCCTACCTTCCTAGCATGGTCAGATGATGGTTGCCTGTCCTTGCCACGTCCACCCTGCCTGTCCGAGCTCCATGCTCCTATCCCCTCCCTCCCGTTCCCCATGGTTAATTTTTCTGCCACTCCATTCTGCCCTCAATGCTGCAGCGTTTCCTCCTGTCTACCCCACATGGTCTGTTGTAAGGCATCTTCCCATGCCCTTGTTTGCCTGTGTCCCTTCTATCCTACATGGTCCTTTGTGCATGCTCCTGCCCCTCCCTCTTGTCCACCAAGGCCCTTGTGCTGCCACTAACCCTTCTGCTTGCCATGTATGGCCCTCTGTGCTGCTACAGCCCTTCTTATGTCCATGGGTGGTCAATTGTAGTCCCTGACCCTCATCCCACCTTCCCTCCGTTGTCTGTGTGTATGCCATTATAGGTTTACTGTTGCCCTTCATGGGGTATTGTGCTTCCAGTGCCCAGCACCGCTGCCCTCCATGGTCAGCTTGCTGCTCCAACCCTGCCCCCTAGCTCCCTGCCCTCTGTTTTCCATGTTCAGGCCCATATCCCCTTCTTCTTGCATTGTCTGTTCCGTTGTTGTGTCCGTAACCCCTCCCTCCTGCCTTACATGGTCCGTTATGGTGCAACTGTCCCTCCTGCCTGTTCGGTATGGTCAGCTTGCTGCCCTTGTCTCTTTCCGCTCTGCTCTCTGTTGTTCATCTGAATGGCCCTGTCCCTCACTCACTATTGCTTTATATGGTCAGTTGTCCTGCACTGCCATCCCGCTTGCCCTGTGTGGTGTATTGTGCTACTGCAACCCCTGACACCTGCCCTGTAAGATCATATTGGTGCTCCTGTCTATCTCCCTCCTGCCCTCTGCTATCCATGTCCATGTCCCTACCCCATTCCTTCTGCCTTCAGTGATCCAATGTACCATCATTGCCAACGTTTTTAACTTGGTAAAAGGGAGATTTTGAAAAAAAACCTGGTTAATTGATTTGCCCCATTGACTGGCATTGAAAAAGGGGAGAGCAGGGGACAGATACAATAAATCCCTTTTGGGTTTAAAAACATTGGGAGTCTACTTCCTGAATCAGGTTGGTTGGCATGTATGGTTGTACTGCCACTGCCTCTTCATTTTGCCCTCAATGGGCTATTATATTTCCACAGCCTCCGTTGCCTGTCCTGCATTGTTGGCTTTTTTGTCCCTGCCCCCCTTTCTCCTGCCCGCCTTGGTCCATTGTGCTGCCACTGTCCCTCCTACATGCCCTCAATTATCTGAGTCCATGCACCTGACATCTGCCTCCCCACAGTATTTTAATGAACAACTAGATTGCTAACAGTTTATATTTATTACAAAAGTATGGCAAATCTGACATCACCCTGAAGTTAATACTTTTGAAATTATAAACATGAGAGGATCTTATTCTCGTATAAATTATGGTTAGTGCTCTAAAAAACTAAAATGAGTAAATATTTTCTGAGTTCTCAAATAGTGGCAAAGCACTTTTAAATTATCTTCTGTCTTGATGATTTTTTTATCCAGTTGATCACTTGATTACAACTTGCCATTATGGGAGAATACGAGGCGTTATGGTCGGAGCTGCAGACTTTGCAACTGGGGAACCAGGTTACGAGTTTCAGAGTCAGCTCGACATCCTGTGATTTTGGGCAAATTACTTAATCTCATCATGCCTAAAGCCCGAAAGGAATGTGTCCTTGTGTAATGTAACTGATGCTCATGTAAAGCACTCCAATACCTTCGGGTCAAGTCTGCCCTATATAAAACTTGTGTTTTTGGGCTATACTTGGGCTACATTTGGGTGATATTTGTGTTTCAGCTGGGCTCTTTTCTCTCTGGTTGCCATCTTGGGAGACTTATTTGCTATGAAGCTTCCTAATCTCCTCATTTATTGCTGTTCCCTCAGTAGAAAATGCTTTCAGATTTCCACTTCGATTCTATCAAGATGCATACTTTTCAAAATTCTACAAACCATCATGCTCCTACCAACTGATATTCCATCTACTTGTGCATGACCTGCAAAAACTTCTGATCTGTAACAATTCAAAGCCTTGTAACGTAATCCTTTCTCACACTGTTCCACCCAAAATTGTATTACCTCTACAACAGGTTCCTCCACAGTATCCAAACCCCTTTCTATGCACCAACATGCCCATATTCTCCAAATTCCTCTATATCTACTCCTGGTTCCTGGAGCCATAATTATTCCAATAGATCTGCAGCTGTGCTCGAAAGTCCCTGCAGAAATCCGGTTCTCCTGACAACTTCCAAACAAGAAAGTTCAACACTCCTTCCTGAATCAACGGATGATCCTGACTGTCTCCATTCTTCAACGGGCCTTCTTCTACTGGAATCAAATAAGTTATTACACACGCCAGCACCACTGGAAACCATACCAGAGATACCCAAAAATGTGTCACAAAAACAATCTGATATCTCTCCTTCCTCACTTTCAACAGCACCCTCTGGAACATCTCAAATTGAGGAAATGCATACGTTCTCTACCCTTCCAGACCTGTAGGAATGCATCTACTGCACTTGCCTCTGGGTCTGGTATCCAATTGTAATAAGTTGCTAACTGGCAAGTTAACATGCTTGCAAACAGATCCACTTCTAATGGACCTCATAACTTGTTTATCTAAAAAAAGAATCTGTAATCTAACTGTCAGTTGCTGAAATCTCTCAAATGCCTTGAATTCCAGTCTGCTGACATGTTCATCTCTCCTGGCAAGTACTCTGCTCTCACAGTTATGCGATGCTCCAAGCAAAAATTCTAATTTTATTTTGCCAGATCTGCCAATAAATGAGATCTGCTCCCTCCTAACATGTTGAAATATACCACTGCAGACACATTGTCCATTTTCATCAATACTGTTTGTCCTTTCAAAAACTCTTCATAGCATACTGCTGTTAACTCTAGGCATTACTTATGCCTTCTCCTCTCTTCTTGTGTCCACACTCCTCCTGTCTCTTGAGCTCCCAACTGAGCTTCCCAGCCTCTTTGGCTTGCATCTGTTTCCAGGACAAAACTCGGGGCATTTCTGAAAATGGCTGGACCATTCCACGCTTTCATATTATCCAATGATCATTACAACTCCTCTTTCCTCTGAACCTAGTTTTATCCTGTCTCCATACCAAAGACCTTTCCTCAGTGCCTCCCATTTTAACCTCTGCAATGCCTGATAATGTAGCGGTCCTGGAAAAATAGCCTGGATATAAGAAGATAACAATCCTAATATCTGAGCCAGATCCCTTAGAGATAGAAACTCAGGGGCAGATTTACAACTTCTGGAGCATCTCTGCTAATCAGCAGGGATGCGCCAGAACAGTTGCGACATGCCAAACCACCCGTTCGCCACCACTGATGCGCTGCATTTACAATGCGGCACACTGTGGCGCACAGATGGGCAGCTGCGTCTCGCATCCCCTGGCGGAAAGGCGGCACATTGCTGGAGTTGTGTAGCAAGCGCGACGCAGCTCCAGCAAGGCTTGGGTGCCCCTATGCCTAACATGCTGCATCAATCCCTACGCCTGCTTCAAGCAGTCGCAGGGTTTAGACGCAGCATGGCCGTAAAAGTGACTGAGTGAAATCTTGTAGATTTCGCTCAGCCACTTTTCCGAGGCGTTACTGCACCGAAACGCCCCCTCCTGTGCCGGAACGCCCACATGTGGTGCAGGGCTTTACAACGTGACATATCTCCAAGATGCGTCAAGTTGTAAATACCCCTCAGCATGGCACTAGCTTTGCACTGCCGCTGCATCACAAAAGTGACGCAACGGCGGCGCAAATGTGGCGTACCGGGCTTGTAAATCTGCCCCGTAATGTTCAAAACCTAAGTAATCTCCTTCCTTATCATCTTAATCTTCCTTTCCGAAAGCTGTTGAATTAACTTCTTTGTGTCTACCAGAAAGCCCAAACACTCCACTTGATGGTTGGCTCCAAAATGCTCATTACCTGCATCAAAATCTCTTTCAGATTATCCATATCTTGAGACATTATCAAAATGTCATCCAAATACACAATCAGCCATACTCCTTTCTCCCATAAATATGCCAACACTACCCACATAACTTTCGTAAAACACTGTGGTGCAGATGAAAGCCCAAATGGGAGGCATCAAAATTGGTATAACTGTCCTCCCCAACAGAATTATAAATACCTCTGACTCTCTTTTCCCATGGGAATAATGAAGTACGCATCCTTTAAGTCTAATTTCACCAACCATTCATTCTCCATCAACAAATCTCTCAGCCAATGGATTCCCTTCATTTTGAAGGGGCTGTATATCAAATATTTGTTTAGCCCCCTGAGATTCATCACTGGACTCCATCCCTTGTCCTTCCTTATGACGAAAAATATTGTGCTTACAAAGCACTTTGCTGTTTCCTCTAAGCATACTACTGCCCCCTTTTGCAACGTAGACTCTAAGTCCACCACTTTCTCTAATTCCTCGTTCACTGTCAACTCCCTTTGCTCCTTTTTCTGAAGTGGTATACTTATGAACTCTATTCCATAACCTTGTACTGTTTCTAAAACCCAGGGGTCCTGAGTTAACTTTTCTCACCCTCCTATGAACTCTCTCAAACAACCCTCTACTTTTCTTTGGGAAGAACCAAAAGTTGTCTCTCTACTCACCTTGATTTCTGAAACTTTGACCTTCTGCACGGAAAAACCTTCCTCTTCCTGATCTTCCTGCTCTTCCAGGACTTGGGTAGAAGATAGAAGAGGCCTGAAATCCTCTTCCTCTAAATTGGGTGCAATACTGGGACCTCTGCATGCCCGAGCCAGGAGTGGGTCCCCTTCTACTAGCCCTTCCAAAAACTCCACTACAAAACACCTTCCTATATTTGTCAGTGTTTTATCCAGGGCTGTGAAAGATGCTACCTATTTGTCAACACTTTTCACAAGCCCTTCGCCAAAGACTAAACCCTTTGCATCCTCGCTGGGCTCCCTCTGAGCCATGCCCCCTGGTTTGGGGCTTATTTCCATGAGTCTTTCCTTTCTTCTCTCTGTCAGCAAACCAGCATTTGCATTCCCCAACAGCACCACTGCTCTCTGGTTCCAACCCCTGTACAGCTCAACATCAAGCGGTGTATCAATTATATGGGCCTCTTCCACCATATCCATAATCCTAGCTATTTGACCCATCACATCTAGTACTTTATCCTGGGGATTTTTAATGATCGTTCTAACCTTTCCTTGGATCTCTACCCAGTCTGAATAAGAAACTAATCAATTCTGGATCCAAATTGGGCATACAGCTGTAACAACTGTTAGCACTCTAATTTTTCTTTAGAACACCCTGGGAGGCGGCAGTAGAAAACAAGGGAATCAACTGGCAGACTGCTCCTGTTAGAAGTACATGTTTTACTGAAAATGTCAGACTTCATTGTCATATAGCTGTGAAACCTAGTGTGAATTTACAGAAAATATGCTCTCATTTTAGCTTCTGGAGCCCCTTCTATACCCTCTATGGGAAAATTATGAGTAAACTGTTTTCTCTCAAACATGATCCTTGAAATCCCGGCAGAAGTCTGATTTATATTGTAACTAAAATGTATTACCCTTTATACGTTCTCCGTTTTGTGACCCTCAAAACCTGCCATTCACTACAATGTGTTATGTAGATTCTAAGCCCACGTGGCACCATCTCTTTGTCTACATAGTCCTGTAATGAGGTGGCCTCCCACCATCGGGCGCTCTCCTGTTTACGTATTTTTTCATATTTTCTCAACTGCGCAGTGAGGGACTTATTGTCAGATTTTTCATTGTTTATAGGCTGGGTGTTGCCTTTTCCTGGTGCTCTAGCAAAGAGCGTCGCCGCCTCACGTTTTCTCTCTCCCCCCTCCTCCATTTAGAGGCACTGATTATGTCAAAAGGTAAATGACGAAGTCTCTGTGTGACAGTAACCTCATGAAAGATTTTGAGAAAGTCTCCCCTTGGGTCAGATACATCGACGACCTGTTTGTTATATGGCAAGGCACACGAGAGGAAGCTATCTCGTTCATTGAGAAACTCAATGCTAACACCTACAATATACACCTGACACACAACATTAATGCGAAAGGTGTAGACTTCCTTGATACTGTAATAGAAGTGATTGATGGCAATCTCACTTCTAAGTTACATAGGAAGGACACGGCAGGAAACACCCTACTCCATGCCCTCAGTGCTCACCCGGATCCTCTCAAATGGAGTATTCCGTTCGGTGAGCTACTGAGGGCAAAAAGAAACTGCAGCGATGAGGCTGGCTTTGCTGCAGAACAAGAAAATATGCTGAAAAGGTTCAGAGAAAGAGGATACCCGGAGGGGGTCCTTATCATAGCAGTCCAAATAGTGTCAGTTGTAGATCTTAGTGACACGCTTAATCCGTTAGCCTCCGAGATTGACACTGATACTGAGAGTGGTACCCGAATAATAACCACATTTAACCAGGAATCAGATAAGATCTGGAAAATCTTTGCCAGTAATTGGAATATTCTCAAGGCAGACAACATAGTGGGCCCTTATCTCAAAGATAGACCTCAAATTACCTACAGACGAGGCAGGAATCTCAGGGACATGTTGATCAAAGGGGACATAACTGAAAATAAACGTCATGAACAAGGCCTAAAGGGGTTTTACCTGTGCGGGCACTGTAAAGCCTGTACAACTAGCATTATGGTCAAGCATATCGACATACCAGGCAGGAAGGAACCCAAAATGATCAAACAATTTTTGACATGTACTACCACTTATGTCATTTATGTACTGGAGTGCCCGTGCAAAAAGAGGTATGTAGGCAGTACCACATGTATGGCCAAGTAGAGGATACAAGAGCACCTCAGGGCCATCACACATGCAGATAGCCACTATCCCATTGCTAGACATTTCCAGGAACATCACCACTCTGACAACTCCCTAGTGAGGTACTTTGCGATTGAGCAGGTGAACATTGGGAGATGAGGGGGGAACCGTGAACTAGCGTTGAGGAAGAAAGAATCGCGCTAGATCATGGAACTCGAAACTAAGTTCCCCGGGGGGCATAATTGGGATGAAGAGCTTGCAACCCATCTGCATGAGGATTAGACATTTGTATGAGACTTATGTGCCCACTAAGATGTACCGACTGATTATGTGCAATTAGAAAAGAACTGAAGAATCTGTGTGTAATGAAGAAGTTAAAATGTTCATTTGATTTTAATGCAGATTTTAACTGTAAGTTTTATGTGTTTTTTAGGAGGATTGGAACATCTTTCTCACTCCTGTCACGTCTATATTCACGGTCCTTTGACCTGCTTGAAACCTGGATGAAAGACACAAGCACCTGTATGAAAGTAGATTTTTCTCACGTAATAATTTTCTTTGCACCGTTCCCTGCAGGACACATGTATTTTTACGTCATTTCTTTATCTCAATGGAGGAGCCCCGTATGGATGATTGACTTGGGGCACTAGACCTGCATAATCGTTCCATCAAATTCCACCATTAGCCGCTGGGGAGCACCACACAGGCCCCCCTCGATGTTGGGTATGTGGTCTCTGGCACCCGTTAATCCCACATCCACTTAGCAAGTAATAACAGTTTTGGCACTAGACCGAACGTATTTGCATGCTTATAGTGAAAAAACGACCCTGTAATTTTTGAAGTATCTCACAATCTGTCTTAACATTATTATGGTCTAAGATGTGAATATGGGTTGGCATTAAGGCAATCACCGACCATCACGTGCTGCAAGTGTACACAAGGTACACCACTCTAAGATGGCGGCTTGTTGTACGATCTAATACTACTGGATTCAGCATGGCTGTTAGGGGTAATCCTCTTCTATGTCCATGAATTTGTATAGAATGTGTATATTATACCGTGACCGGCAGGGGTTTTCTCACGTGTGATCAAGACAAGAGTTATTGTCGAAACGCGTAGCGTGTAAACTGGATAATAAACCCTTTATGCTGCAGTATTCCTGAGTGCGTCTCTTGCTTTTAAGCAACCTGCCCGTATTATTTACTTTTCGGCCAGTGTGGTCCGCCGAACTTGAGACGCCACCTGACTGGGGAGGAAGGATCCCGGAAGGACCCCGCTGTTGTTTTGGATATATATATATATATATATATATATATATATATATATATCTTCACACAACCCCTCTAGCCAGAGGGACAAACAGGTCGCACTCCCGTGGTCGTTTTTTGCAATTTTTATTTTTTATTTTCCTACATTTCGAAATTGCAGCAAAGGGCAAAGGATCTACGCGTTTCAGTATAACATATACCTTGCTCACGATCAACTTTACGCTTGTTTCAAACTTTAAGATATAGGCAGTTACACATTACATCATTTCCTGTCAGGTGTTACAAGCGCCTTAATGCATTTTGGGAGATGTAGTTTTTCCATTTTTTTCCATTTTTTTCTAAATTAAAACTTTATTGCCCCATTTGTTCTATTCTGTTTTAAGCTCTAATGCCTTTGCGTCATTCCTGCTTAATGGAATATTCATGCTCTGATCCCTCCAGTGGGGTTTCATAACATATTCTCCCATTATTGCACAACATTTATCACATTTATCACAGGAGACACTAATGATTTCTCCTTATTGCCCTCTAGTGGGTAAATGACATAATTTTTTTTTCTGCATGTAGGGTGAACAAACACCTTAGGGAAATTTTTTACAATAGTTCCAGAGAAGCTTTTATAAATGAATATACAATTCCTCCGATTGATTTAACCCATACGGGGTTAATGTTCGTAAGTTCAAAATGTGGCGGGATTCTTTCTGTCTCAACAGTTTTTCTCTGTCTCCAACTCTCTCATTTTTAGCCACTGTTTCAATTCCAAAGAATTTAAGCTCTTCCAGTCACTTTTGTGACACTGTTCCATATGCTTCGCCACAGCATTAGTCCTATCTTGATGTATCGTGGCTCGGATGTGCTCTATTATTCGCTTCTAGAGTTCACATACAGTACTGCCCACATATCTCAGCGGGCATGGGCATTCCAATACATATATCACGTATTGCGTCTTACAAGTGATTAGTTCTCGAATTTCCCATGTTTTTTTACTTGCCAATTCTACCTCTTTTGTTGGCTATGCAATTTGACACGCTTTGCATGCATAACATTTCACAAATCCCGTTGTTTTAAGCCACGTTGTCTCCTTTTTTGTTTTTCTGAAAAGGCTGTGGATTAATTGATCTTTCAAATTTTTGGCCCTTCTATACGTGATTGTTGGATGTTGTCCCATGATTTTCTTTGTTGTCTCATCCAACTGTAGAATTTTCCAATTTCGTTTCAAAATGTTTGCGATTTCCTTACTTTCATTGGAGTAATCCATTATTAGTCTCACTGGTTCTGACTCTTTTGTTGATTCTTTATTCCTCTTTGTCAGACATTCATCTCTCTTCTTCTCATTAACTTGATTCCAGCATTTGTTTATTGTACCTTTATTGTATTTCCTCCTTCTGAATCTTTCCGAAGTTGCAGCACTATGTTTTAACCATTCATCTTCTTCGCTGCAGATTTGCCTGTTTCCTAAGAATTCCCCATATGGGATGCTGGAGATCAGGGATTGTTGGTAAAATCTTGTTGCTTCTAGGGTGGCATTTGTAGCAGTACATTTTCGGCGCAGCGTAGTATGAATTTGATTATCCTTTATATAGATCTCAGTATCAAGGAATACTATTCGTTCATTGTTGATTTCATAGCTGAACTTCAAATTTGGGATACTATTGTTAATGATTTCAAAGTTTTCCAAAAATTCATCTCTTCTGCCATCCCAAATGATGAATAAGTCATCAATGAATCTTGTCCAACTGATGACTTTGTTCATAGCATGTTCGTTCCTGCTATTCCATGCCACCTCCTTCTCCCACCATCCCATTGCCCAAGAAGCATAACTTGGGCTGAAGGAAAATCCCATGGCAGTCCCGCTGTTTTGACGATACACTTCGCCACCAAATACAAAGATATTTTTAGTCAGGCATATTAAAATCATGTCGAGAAGCATTTGATTATGATCTCCAAATTGAATTTTTCTCTCTTGTAAGAAAAACTTGCATGCATTGAGTCCTATGTCATTCCCTATGTTGGTTTAGAGGGATATGACATCCATAGTTATCAATTGATATGACTCTTGCCAAGGGGTATTTTGTAATCTTCTTAATAAATCACTTGTATCCTGTATGTACGAATCCAAGCATTTTACAAATGGGTTTAGAAAGTAGTCAATATAATTTGCTACTGGTTCTAAAAGAGAACCCTTTGCTGATCAGATTGGCTGTGCCAGGGGCAATTTTTGATCTTTATGGAGTTTTGGCAAGAAAAATATCGTTGCTGTAACTGGATGCGTTACTGTTAAATATTTCCTTTCCTCTTCATCAATTAAGCCTTTGCTTGTCCATTCCAGGAGTTTCTCATCAACATTTCCTTGATTTCCTTTGTTGGATTTCTCTTTAGCCTATCATAATAGGCTTTATCCCTTAATTGGCGGTGTGCTTCAGTGATGTATGATGCTTTTTCTAATATCACGATATTACCGCCTTTATTGGTTATTTTGATTTCAATTTGATTATCAGAGGTCAGCTCCATCAGTGCTTCTGTTTCCATTTTCAATAGGTTGTCTATATATTTAGAGCCTTTTAGTTTATACAGATCTCGGTTTACCGCTTCTTGAAATAGGTCAATCTTATTTCCTGGCATTAATTGTGTATATAATTTTGATATAGATTTCTTGCCACTTAGGCCCGCCCCCTCTTGTCTGCAAGCTGTTTCTAGGGGGATCGCTTGGCTTCCTTCCACATTTAAATTCATCAGAGTCAAGAAACTTTCCGTGTCTTTTACCAGTAGTGCTGGCGTTCCCTCAGTGTATTTGGCGTTTATTTGGTGTTTGTCTTGTTTTTCTGCTAAAAACTTTGCCAATTTGATTTTTCGAATGTATAGGTAGAAATCTATCCGCACTTGAGACAAATCCATTCTTTTCGTTGGACAAAAGTTTATTCCCTTTTCCAATAGTGTTGTTTCTGTTTCCGATATTGCTCTTTTAGATAGGTTCACTACCTGGAGTTCGTCCTTTATTTGTTCTTCCTCTGGCACATGCTCCTGGTCTCTGTTCCTATTTTTTCGCCTTCGCTGGTGCTTGCGCCTTTTTCCCCTTTGTTTCTGTTTCTTGGGGCCCATCTGAGTCCTCTCCCCCTTCCTCTCTGTTGTGGGCGGGACATCTGGTTTTGTTCCCATTGTCTTTGTTGCAAGACAAGACGCATGTCCCCTAAAAATGACCGTTTTCTCATATCCGATGAAGCTCCTTGTTCTTCTTCACTCAAGGCGGTGGATACCAAAGAAGATGCACTACTTGATATGCTCATTGAGCTTGGTGTCCCAGTTTGATGTTTCAATGTGTCATACTTTTTTGAGAACGTAAATATGCGTCCTTCCGCATAATCCGTCGCATCCCTGATGAATTTTTGGTGTTTACGCTCTCTCACCACATCCTCATGTTTTTCCACTGAAGTTTCTAGCTCCGCCTTGAATTTTACCAATTCTGTTGTTAATTTTATTGTGGCAATCTCTTTTTCTGTTTCATGCAGCTGTTCTTTTATTTTGGCCAGCCCTATTTCAATATGTTTCACCAACGATGAGTTGAGTATAAAATCTCCCCACTCCTGTAATAATTCATTGGAAGTGTATTGATGACTCGGCATTAACATTATCCCGAGGCCCCTTGGGACCCTATGTACTTCCAGATATTTTTTAAAGGGTTATCAACTCCCATGATTTATTTATCTCTTTCTGGCTCAATCTTTTCCATGTTCTTAATTTGGATTTTGCATCCGATTTAATAGGTACATTGATGGTATTCACTTCTTTCTTTCTCCAAATTTGAAGTTCAGCTATGAAATCAACAATGAACGAATAGTATTCCTTGATACTGAGATCTATATAAAGGATAATCAAATTCATACTACGCTGTACCGAAAATGTACTGCTACAAATGCCACCCTAGAAGCGACAAGCTTTCGCCAACAATCCCTGATCTCCAGCATCCCATATGGGGAATCCTTTCGAATCAGGCGAATCTGCATAGTGCTGCAATTTCGGAAAGAATTAGAAGGAGGAAATACAATAAAGGTACAATAAACAAGTGCTGGAATCAAGCTAATGAGAAGACGAGAGATGAATGTCTGACACAGAGGAATAAAGAATCAACAAAAGAGTCAGAACCAGTGAGACTAATAATGGATTACTCCAATGAAAGTAAGGAAATCGCAAACATTTTTAAACGAATTTGGAAAATTCTACAGTTGGATGAGACAACAAAGAAAAGCATGGGACAACATCCAACAATCACGTATAGAAGAGCCAATAATTTGAAAGATCAATTAATCCACAGCCATTTCAGCAAAACAAAAAGGAGACAACGTGGCTTAAAACAACGGGATTTGTGAAATGTTATGCATGCAAAACGTGTCAAATTGCAAAGCCAACAAAAGAGGTAGAATTGGCAAGTAAAAAAACATGGGAAATTCGAGAACTAATCACTTGTAAGACGCAATCTGTGATATATGTGGTGGAATGCCCATGCCCGCTGAGATATGTGGGCAGTACTGTATGTGAACTCAAGAAGCGAATAATGGAGCACATCGGAGCCACGATACATCAAGATAGGACTAATGCTGTGGCGAAGCATATGGAACAGTGTCACAAAAGTGACTGGAAACAGCTTAAATTCTTTGGAATTGAAACCATGGCTAAAAATGAGAGAGGTGGAGACAGAGAAAAACTGTTGAGACAGAAAGAATCCCGCCACATTTTGAACTTACGAACATTAACCCCGTCTGGGGTAAATCAATCGGAGGAAGTGTACATTCATTTATAAAAGCTTCTCTGGAACTATTGTAAAAAATTGCCCTAAGGTGTTTGTTCACCCTAAATGCAGAAAAAAAGAATGATGTCATTTACCCACTAAAGAGTAATAAGGAGAAATCATTAGCGTCTTCTGTGATAAATGCGATAAATGTTGTGCAATAATGGGGGAATATGTTATGAAACCCCACTGGAGGGATCAGAGCATGAATATTCCATTAAGCAGGAATGACGCAATGGCATTAGAGCTTCAAACAGAATAGAACAAATGTGGCAATAAAGTTTTAATTTAGAAAAAAATGGGGAAAAAAATGGAAATACTACATCTCCCAAAATGCATTAAGGCGCTTGAAACACCTGACAGGAAATGATGTAATGTGTAACTGCCTATATCTTAAAGTTTGAAACAAGCGTAAAGTTGATCGTGAGCAAGGTATATGTTATACTGAAACGGGTAGGTCCTTTGCCCTTTGCTGCATTAAGAAATATAAGAAAAGAAAAAAGAAAAATTGCAAAACCGACCATGGGAGTGCGACCCGTTTGTCCCTCTGGCTAGAGGGGTTGTGTGAAGATTAATAGCAGCGTGGTTCAGCTGCAGTGGACCGCACCCGGATTGAGCGCTGCTGCAGCGGTGTCTGGAACCGCTTGGGAGATATATATATATATATTCACTGAAAAAACCATAGGTTAGAGACCATATATAGTTAGCTGGACATTTTATTGACATAAAACCAATGAAATTCCATATATAGTTAGTTGCACTAACTATATATCGCGCACCCGCAATCCACTGCTGATGATGTCACATATTACATCATTCATGACATGGTCAGTGACATCACTGATGACATCACTGATGACATCTCAAATGACATCACTGATGACATCACTGATGACATCATGACACACCAATACCAGTTACTACATACGCAGTGGATTGCGGGTGCGCGATATATAGTTAGTGCAACTAACTATATATGGAATTTCATTGGTTTTATGTCAATAAAATGTCCAGCTAACTATATATGGTCTCTAACCTATGGTTTTTTCAGTGAATTTTCAAGGTTTTGTAAATGCAAATTCCTAACTATATATGGTCTATAACCTATGGTTTTTTCAGTGAATTTCATTGGTTTTTTAAAAGCTAATATCTATAGCTGTAAAATATATTCTTTATTACGTGACGTATCACGTAGCCACGTGAGACGCCTCATGACGCGGCGCATAACCGTGACATATCGGCTCTGCAGCGCAAACAAAACCCGTAACGTAAGCGTGCCGGAGCACGCTTACAGATATATATATTTTTTTTAACCTTAATTAGACAAAATCCACACGTGCACATATCTTGAGGCCTTGCAAAGGCACATCAAACAAACAGTCCCTACAATTTTGCCAAGTTTGCTGGAAATCTATTCCCGTAATTTTTTTTTACTGTTTCTCTTGGTTTTCTCCTTGTTACGCTTACCGGGACGCTACCCGGTACGCGAATCGGACACTCCAAAAACACAAGATGGCGGACTCCCGCTACGCTGCCGGTTAGCTGCCCGGTTCGCGTACCGGGAAGCGCCTCTACCGCGAAAAATCGCGGGGGACTTTAATATCCCCCTTATCAATCCTAGGGGGTCAGGAGGGGTTTACCTTGCCCCCTTTCCTTCATTTCCCCCTTCTTTTTTCACCACATCTTGTCTCTCGATCGTACCGAGAGACAAGATGGCGGCCGCTCCGGACTGTTTAGAATGTTGACAGACACCGGAGAGCCAATCAGCTTCGCTTCGCGAAGTTCCGTTACGCGTCAGGTACGCGAACTGGGGCGCTAACCGGAGCGCTGTCACAGATATATATATTTTTTTAAACGTTAATTTCTCAAAATCCACTGGAGCACATATATTGAGACATAGCAAAGGCACGTCGGGCAAACCATATCTACAATTTTGCCAAGTTTCATGTAAATCTATTCAGCCGTTCGAGCTAAAAGTGAGTCCAACCGCCCTATGGAAAACGTGTTTTGGGACCCCCCTTTTTTCTCGACCCCCCCTTGACGAAACCCCCCCAAATTTTCAGGGGCTGCTCAGAAACAGAATGTGCCATTTTCCTGAAAATTTCAGCAAATTCCGTCCACAAACGCCAAAGTTATTAGACATAGAATTTTCGGAAATCCCATAGAGTAAAAATCCTAACTATATATACCCACTGGGGGTAGTGTTTTAGGGTTTAGGGTTGTGTTGTTAGGGTTTAGGGTAGTGTTGTAGTGTTTGCGTAGTGTAGGGTCATGCTGGGGGTAGTGTTTTAGGGTTTAGGGTTGTGTTGTAGTGTTTGCGTAGTGTAGGGTCATGCTGGGGCTAGTGTTTTAGGGTTTAGGGTAGTGTTGTAGTGTTTGCGTAGTGTAGGGTCATGCTGGGGGTAGTGTTTTAGGGTTTTGGGTAGTGTTGTAGTGTTTGCGTAGTGTAGGGTCATGCTGGGGTGTAGTGTTTTAGGGTTTTGGGTAGTGTTGTAGTGTTTGCGTAGTGTAGGGTCATGCTGGGGGTAGTGTTTTAGGGTTTAGGGTAGTGTTGTAGTGTTTGTGTAGTGTAGGGTCATGCTGGGGGTAGTGTTTTAGGGTTTAGGGTAGTGTTGTACTGTTTGTGTAGTGTAGGGTCATGCTGGGGGTAGTGGTTTAGGGTTTAGGGTAGTTTAGTTGTTTAGTGTATGCTAAAGGCATATTCGTTCTAAAAGTTTTCGTTATTTTAATTTGCGGCCTAATAGTACATGCAGGATTTTTTTTGCGGACTGATGGTATGCGGGATTTCGTCATATATTCGCTAATCATACTTTCTATGGCAAAATGAACCACCTCATTTTGTTCATTTTTAAATTAAATGTTTTAAGAGTTACCACTTTATTCCAATCAAGATGGCTTCAGGTGTGCCATACCTTTGTAATAAGTAGGACTGTTAGCACTCTAGTTGTTCTTTAGAACACTCTGGGACATTCTGTCATTGGGCTATAGTTGGGCTACATCTGGCTGATATTTGGGCTACATTTGTTTTTTTTGTCTCTGGTGGCCATCTTTGGGCTACATTGGGCTACATTGGGCTACATTGGGCTACATTTGGGCTCCAACATATATATAGCCCAATGTAGCCCAATATATATTTTTCAAAGTAAATTTTCGTAAAAACCACTGGAGCCTATATCTTGAGATATAGCAAAGGCACATCGGGCTACCAGTCCCTACAATTTTGCCAAGTTTGGTGTAAATCCATTCAGCCGTTCAGGCTAAAAGTGAGGCCAACCGCCCTATGGAAAATTGCATGGGAAAAACACGTTTTGGGACCCCCCTTTTTTCTCGGCCCCCCCTTGACGAAACCCCCCCAAATTTTCAGGGGCTGCTCAGAAACAAAATGTGCCATTTTCCTGAAAATTTCAGCCAATTCTGTCCTCAAACGCCAAAGTTATTCGACATAGAATTTTCAAAAATCCCATAGGAAAAAAATCCTAACTATATATACCTACTGGCTATCGCCAGTAGGTAATATATATATATATTACCTACTGGCGGTCGCCAGTAGGTATATATAGTTAGGATTTTTTTCCTATGGGATTTTTGAAAATTCTATGTTGAATAACTTTGGCGTTTGAGGACGGAATTGGCTGAAATTTTCTGGAAAATGGAACATTTTGTTTCTGAGCAGGCCCTGAAAATTTGGGGGGGTTTCGTCAAGCGGGGGCCGAGAAAAAAAGGGGGTCCCAAAACGTCTTTTTAACATTGAGTTTTTTATAGGGCGGTTGGACTCACTTTTAGCTCGAACGGCTGAATGGATTTCCACGAAACTTGGCAAAATTGTAGGGACTGGTAGCCCGATGTGCCTTTGCTATGTCTCAAGATATATGCTCCAGTGGTTTTTACGAAAATTAACTTTGAAAAATATATATTGGGCTACATTGGGCTATATATATGTTGGAGCCCAAATGTAGCCCAATGTAGCCCAATGAAGCCCAATGAAGCCCAATGTAGCCCAAAGATGGCCGCCAGAGACCAAAAAAAACAAATGTAGCCCAAATATCAGCCAGATGTAGCCCAACTATAGCCCAGTGACAGAATGTCCCAGAGTGTTTTAAAGAACAACTAGAACGCTAACAGTCTTACTTATGACAAAAGTATGGCACACCTGAAGTCATCTTGATTGGAATAAAGTGGTAACACTTAATACATTTAATTTGAAAAGGAACAAAATAAGGGGTTTCATTTTGCCATAGAAATGTTATATATATATATATATATATATATATATATATATATATATAATATATATATATATATATATATATATATATATATATATATATATATATTCACTGAAAAAACCATAGGTTATAGACCATATATAGTTAGGAATTAGCATTTACAAAACCTTGAAAATTCACTGAAAAAACCATAGGTTATAAACCATATATAGTTAGGAATTAGCATTTAAAAAACCTTACTTTACTCACACAAAACCATTGAAATTCCATATATAGTTAGTTGTACTAACTATATATCGCGCACCCGCAATCCACTGCTGATCATGTCACATATTACATCATTCGTGACATGGTCAGTGACATCACTGATGACATCACTGATGACATCTCAAATGACATCACTGATGACATCACTGATGACATCTCAAATGACATCACTGATTACATCACTGATGACAACATCCAGTGACTGTATGTTTCTGTAAAGTTAAAATATGTCTTACATATTGAAGAATGAGTGGATGTAGAAGTGTCTGAACAAAGGGATTAGTAGGTGCATGACTGACTGTATGAGTGAGTGATTAAATGTGTCTCACTGAGTGCATGGGTTAGTGACTAAACTGTCTTAATTTGTGCATCATTATGTCTGTTGTTCTGTAAACTGCTGCATGTGTTGATCAGTAGCTATATGATTAACTATATGGGTTATTGATTGGTTGCCCAAGTATTTGTATGGGAGACTGAGAGTGTGTATGGGTGGCTGGGAGGTGTATGACTCTCTGCATAGATGTATGGGTTCAAAAGTGCATGTGGAAACAGCTGTATGGGCGGTTGACTGTGTGCATGACTGTATTGGTGAGTGAATAGATATCTCAGTGCTACATGTCAAAGTAAGTACATATGTAAAATACAGTACATGTGAGAGTTGACATATATATAACTGTGCATAAGAGCCAGTGAATGTGTGAGTGGCTGTATTGATCATTGTGAACTTGTATCCAGGATTGTATAAGTGAGTAAATATGTTTTAGTATATATTTGAATAAGTAAGGTGTGTTTAACTGTATAGTTAAGGAAATGGAGGTGTGATTGATTGTTTGCATGACTGACTAGGTGTGTGTGTAACTTCATGGATGAGTGACAATCTGTGAGTCTGTGTTTACACTGAGTGTATCTAAGGTTATATTAGAGTCTGAAGAGGTTCATCGTATTATCACATGAATGATGTCATCAGTGATGTGATCAGTAATGTCAAATGAGATGTCATCAGTGATGTCATCAGTGATGTCATTTGAGATGTCATCAGTGATGTCATCAGTGATGTCACTGACCATGTCATGAATGATGTAATATGTGACATGATCAGCAGTGGATTGCGGGTGCGCGATATATAGTTAGTACAACTAACTATATATGGAATTTCAATGGTTTTGTGTGAGTAAAGTAAGGTTTTTTAAATGCTAATTCCTAACTATATATGGTTTATAACCTATGGTTTTTTCAGTGAATATATATATATATATATCAATCACGAACCGTCCTGTCGCAGAGGGAGCACTTGCAAGCTGGTGCTGGGGTCGGGACCAGGACAGGGTCCCGATTTAATTCTTTCACAAAATAATAATCCAGCACTCCGCTCGTTAGATGAAGTAATTTTATTCAGCACACTGTTAACGGCCTACGCGTTTCGAACCGAATGGTTCCTTCTCACGGCAGTGTTGTACAATTGTCCTACTTCACTTTCGTTATTTATGTGTGTGCAACTAGAAGTGCATTATGGGACATGCAGTTTCCAGGCATATTAATTACAATAAACATTTTAAATATTTAGACGCAGTCTAAGCATAGTTTGGCTTGAAGTCTTAATGTATGTTTGCGTTTTTGCGTATTTACATTTGCATTAGTTTATGAAAACAGTATTTACATGCTGACAATATGGGATTTATGAGTGGCACGCAGTCTGAGGCCCATCCAAGGGCTTTGAATGAAGGCAGCTTGGTAATTAACGTGCATCCATCTGTGGATTAATGATGACACACACTACAAAATCCAGAAAGCATTGCGCACATAAAGGACGCTTAACAAGGTATTTAAGTGTGGGTGTGTCAGCATGAACTCATTTGTCGAGCCTCTGATGAGAACAAGAAGTTCAGAAACGCGTAGGGCTAAAATCTATGACATGAGAGCTGGAAACATATCGGACTGTGGTGTTCGCTCTTACCCGTGATCTTGCTGTTTAGGGCATCCTTGCCTGTGGGTATTTTTGGAGTGAGATATATATATATATATATATATATATATATATATATATATATATGAACCAAACCCACTCCACAAAGAAACGGGTCCGACACATGCTTGGTGGCTCGAAGTAGATTTATTGAAGGTTTCCCAGTAAAAAAGTCTTGGGGTGGTGAAGAAATGAGGGCAGACGCGTTTCAGTCCTTCGACTTTCCTCAGTGCCCGCTTCACCTGGACTACAGTTCTGTCTGAGGGGCCTGTTTGAAAATGTAGATGGAGCTTCCCTTATTGGTGCAGGAAACTCTAAGCCCCGCCTCCCACAGCTTGCCACTCCACCTCTCCCGCTGAATCCATTTCGGGTGTTGTTGTCCCACGCAGTGCACGCCGATACAGTGATCCGCTTTCGCAAACACACAGTGTTGTCCCATTCCTGGCTGCGTGTTTCACTCGCCACCGTCAATCGTCTCAGCAGGGCTCAAAGTTGTCATGTCTCCTTCGTACCACCTTAAGCAGCATACTGCTACTACTTCACTCCCCAGGTGGGCTTCAACTCAGGTGAGTGTTTTCAACCCTTTGGGGGGGCGCCGCGATATGTCTTCTAAACATAACACCACCAAGATGCAAGTTTTTCGCGGAGCTCCAGAACGTGAAGGCGTGCCGGTATGTCGGTACTTGCTTCCGACAATCATATGAACCAAACCCACTCCACAAAGAAACGGGTCCGACACATGCTTGGTGGCTCGAAGGAGATTTATTGAAGGTTTCCCAGTAAAATAGATATATATATATATATATCTTTTTTACTTTTTGCTTAAAATCTCTGTGAAATGTCATGTGCTTTAGAGTTCTCTCCCCCATGCGGTTATCCCTGTCAAATGCCCACCCTGTGCTCCATGTTACTGCCTTCCTCATGTTGTACACTTGTGTGTGCATCTCCTCAGACAAACTCTCTACCTCCCCCATGCTTTATTTTGCTTTCTCACTTGTGTAGTTCTCCCCCGCCGCATGTTGCTCTCCCTCATATGCTGTTTTTTTTAACCCTGGGCGAAGCACTACGCTACGCTTGCGGAGTTTGCGAAGTTTTCGCAACTTCGCACTACGCGAGCTGCACATAGCACAGTGCGAACATGCCGAGTGCAGCGTAGCGTAGTGCAGCGGTCATTTTTTGCTTGTTTGCGGTCCTGAACGTCATGTTCGCGACCGCGAGCAAGCAAAATGACATCCCGGCGAGATTCTCAACGCGAGGATGTCAGGTTTCTCATTGTGAGTGGTTGCGCATGCTCGTGACCGCTCTCAATGAGAAACTACCTGTTCGCGTTGAGAAAGCTGCCGCTCGAGTAATAATCTACTCGAGCAGCAGAAAACTACAGCTCGCACTGTGCAAGATGCCCTTTTCAATGCTTGCACAGTGCCGGATGCTTGTCCGCACTGTGCAATCATTGAAAATGCATCTTGCACAGTGCGAACATGCTACTACGCAGCTCGCGTAGTGCTACGTGAAGTTCGCGTAGTGCGAAGTGCACTTCGCGTAGCTTCCCGTAGCGCTACTACGCGAACTACGCCCAGGGTTAGTTTTTTTCAGGGCCAACCCACTTCCCTTTGCTTCCCTCCACGCACTCCTCCCTTAAAAATTGCTGCTGGCCCTTCCTTCTTTTAAAAAAACACACTTTTGTGCTACTTTTTTCACATTTTGTTTCTGATCAATCTCAGATATGTAACTATAAACATGGAGCCTATGTCATTTTGTAGGTGTGCATGCATAATGAAGCATGTATGCATACACATTGTCACATATGGGTACGTCTACAAAATGAATGTCCATGTCATCATGCCTTTTTTTGCTATTTATTCATTTATTTACTTTTGGCCATGCTGCACATCATCTTGCCAGTGCTTTGTCAGAGACAATAGGTTCTAAAGTCGGGAACTATTGACTATACCAATGCTTGTGTCAGGAGCGGGCAAAGAAAGATCTCACAATTAAGGTTTTACAAATTTGCCAGGAGCAATAAACGTGGTCTTTGTTTGGTCCAAAGAGGCAGTGGATCAAAATGTCGAGTTAAGTTGAATTTCACACTAAGGAGCCCTAATGAAGTAATGATCTCGGTTTCCTGTTGCCGCTGATATTGACACCATCAAAGACAGCAGTGAGAAAGTCATTGCACAAATGAACGATATTACATTCAGTGCTTCAGATGGATTTCCTAGATCAGCAGTGTTCAGAGTAGGGGAGATAAGCTTGATCAAAATCTGCAATATCCCTGCTGCAACCCCTTTGAATCAAAGGCTGCACCGCAGCACAATTCTTTTAGCAAATGCTGTTGAATGGTGCCCATGAGCAAAGACAAGACAAATGTAACAAATACTCTAGGAAAGGGAGATGAGAAAAGCCTCGAATGATTAAGGATAGTATGGCATCAGATTTAGAGAATGCATTTCACAATGTAGCCATCTCTCAGTTCTCTGAGCGCGCAGACCAATTTCACCTTGAAACACTAAGACTGCAAGCAAGATGTTGAGACAAAAATGTATTTACCTGGGTAATTGTTTCTGGTTATGTGCTTCTTACTGTAAGGCTTGCTCCTTATAGGAAATTAGCATGCATATATTTATATATGACCGTAAGTTATTTTTTAGCTCCTTATCTTCTTTAAACATACAATATACAAACGGAATCTAAGGCGCATCTAAGAACTGACATGAACATTAAAGCTTTAGCAATAGTTATCATTTCTGTCATGATGCAAGCCTCTATGAATGAGTCACAAGATGTGACACCAATCATAGGCAATACTTGTATGTTTAGTGTTGGATAGCGGAAGGGTAAACTTTACTATTCCCACTCCAGTGAGAGCAACAGTAGGGAAAGTGTTAGATAGTGGAGGGGCAAATATTGCTATTCCTACTCCAAAGAGTGCAACAGTAGGGAAATGTATGGATAGCAGAGGGGTAAAAATTAGTATTTCCACGCCACTGAATGCAACAGTAGGATAAGTGTTGGATAGCGCAGGGGTAAAAAAATGTATTCCCACTCCATTGAGTGCAACAGTAGGGAAATTGTTGGATAGAGAAGGGGTAAAAATTACTATTCCCACTCAAGAGAGTGCAACAGTAGGACATGTGTTGGATAGCGGAGAAGTAAAAATTACTATTCCAACTCCAGGGAGTGCAACAGTAGACAAAGTGTTGGATAGCAGAGGGGTTAAAATGACTATTCTCACTCCAGAGAGTGCAACTGTGGGGAAAGTGTTGTATAGCAGAGTGGTAAAAATTACCATTCCAACTCCAGTGAGTGCAACAGTAAAGAAAGCGCAGGATAGCGGAGAGATAAAAATGACTATTCCCACTCACGTGAGTACAACAGTAGGGAAAGTGCTGGAAAGCAGAGGGGTAAAAATTACTATTCCAACTCCAGTTAGTGCACAGTAGGGAAAGTGCTGGATAGTGGAGGGGTAAAATGTACTATTCCCACTGCAGTAAATGCAACAGTAGGGAAAGTGTTGAATACTGGAGAGAAAAAAATACTAGTCACACTCCAAAACAATAAACATAAAAATATTAAACATACAAAAAGAACACATACTATAATATTAATTACATCTAACAAAAACCTACAAATATTATATAAAATAAAAGAATAAAAGAATTCTTTTAAACTAGAAAATATTTACAAACAAATATATTCATTAAAACATATATGTATTTATTTTATTTCCTATTCTATAACATCACACCAATAAAAATGTTATTTCATTATTTCAAACCAGATTGCTTATATATACTCTTTCAGTGTTTACACATTTCTAGTGAATTAATGTCCATCATGACAGGTTCCCTGTCTGTACCCCGGCATACCAATTGCCCAGGGCTATTCACAGTTTTCATTTTTAGAACTGGAATTTATAAAACAGGAACTCACTTGGAAAAATTAAAATCCCTTATCTTTCATAGTATACAATGTCATCAAAGACCTGTATCAGGAAAAGTTCAAACATGAGTGGTGGGTGGTTAAGTACCCCCTATTTTATCTACAATTATATAAAGAGTACCATTGTGTCATGTGCACTTCAAGTACAAGATATTAACCAAACTACTTTTACTAAAGAGGTCAAAACCCACTATAATTGCCTATCAATGGCATCTCCCTATGTCATGTGAAATACAAGTGTGCTCTCAGTACTCCGGCACAACCTTTGATAAAGTGTATTTCAATAACATGTATTTAGGAACTCTAGTCTAATCATTGTTGAGTTCAATGTATTTTTTAGGTGAAAACAAATCATTTGTTCATGTCAAATGTCCTATAAAAATGATAAGCGAAAGAGAATAATACCACTCTTTACTATCCTTAAATCCATTTACTATAGTCTTCTTATCCTAAGGATCACATAATTAAAAATGATTTCTACTGACGTACCCAAATTGATTCTATCGCCATCCTATTATACCCTAAAGCAATGATCAGCAGAGTCTTCTATGTACTAACCTCCTTCTTCTATGTAAAGGTCCCAAATATTGGCAATTGGCCTGTACATAGTCACCTGCCTAGCTAGTGGGGTTTATGCCAAAATTGGGCCAATCAAAGTATATGTCACAGAATGACTATTCTATATGGCTTTTCTGGCTACCAAGTTTCCAAAGTGTGTCATCGTTGTAGACATGCTGATAGCAAGCCACCAATAGTGGATCTTCCTAGTAACCTAAGGAAGAACAATAGTCCACCCTCAGCTCATCAACAATTATGTATTTGCTGCGTGTTTTCTATCAGTAAACCTCCAATGCAGCTGACTAGTCATCCATAATATCTACATGGTACATTTCTTTTTTCAAACAATCAAAATGTGTATAGAACCCCGTGGATATATATCACGGTAATTGTAATCGTAACCAATGTTTCCTCTTCATTCTACTTCTACAATTAGCCAATCAGAGGGCCAGAAGGTCCTTCATCAAGAACCCAACTCATTCTGCCTATCTATGTTTGCCAGGAGTTCCGGCTCTGGTCCGCTAGATCTCTCAGCCAATCAGATGGTTATATGCAGATCGGAAAATTCTGATGTATGCCCTACGAATCCTATGGAAAGAAACGGGTGCAAATATTACCTGAACTGTGGCATAGTCATGCATGTCTACCCAGTGCATAATGTGATCCCTAGGTACAGTGCGACTTAGACCTTATCTTAATGGGGTCTATGTCAGAACACCCCCCAAGTCATTTATATTTCCGGATCCTCAATGAGCAGCCAACCTGCAGCACACAAATTCCAATATCAAGAATGGGTACACAATCCAGGACACAGATCTACCGCTATGTACGGCCCTGGAACATGAACCAGTGCCACCAGGAGTAAGAATGTTTCCTTTAGCACACATGCCCCATATGGAAATATTCACTCTTCCATGATTAGAAAGCCCTAAATAATTGCAAATTCACTATCATGAAAGACCCTGTGAGGCTCTGATGTCTCCTCCTCAATACATTTCATTGATGTAACAGGTGATCTATCACCATAAAGATTCAATGTATTTATTCTTATATAGATGTTCATCAAGTTCCAATAAGGGTAAAGCAAATAAAACAGGACAGACGTATGTATTCTTGCATTGATGCTTATCATGTACTAATCAGTGTAGAGAAACTGGGCAGACAGGTGGAAATATGCGATAACACTGAGGAACGGGAAGGCGATATTATAACAAACAACCAAAACCTGCCATGACTAATGACTTATGAAGTAGAAGAGATTCAGGTTCCAAACAATGAAACACTTTCTTATATCAATGTATTTAAAATACTTCCTCCAGTCAATATTTGACAAACTTCTTGGAGTCTTTCAATGAGTAATGTTTAGAATGCATCTTCCAGTGCCAGTGAAACGAATATATGATCATTCAAATAGTTTTACAGTCTTTCTCTGAATACCCTCTTTTCACCTAGGTAATTGTTATGGTTCTGAACTCACGGATCCTACCTATGTGATCAGAGAGCTGTTATAGTTATAAAAAGTGATGTAGCTCATTTTCTCAATTAAAACCCACCTGTACAGTTCTTAATCTGCTGATCCACTTTGCTTCCTACTGTCTCACTTTCAGTTACATGTTCTACCCGTGTGTCTTTCTCAATTCTTTGAATTCTATGAAACTTAAAATCAACATTGTTAAGAGGGTGCTCATTATCATGCTGTGCCATTGGTCACCTTTCATCCTGTTGACAATAGCTCTGTGATGTTCCTGGATTCTTAGTTTCAATGCTCTTAGTGCTACCCACATATAAGTTACATGTGTTAGCATATACCACCAAATAACTGTTACAATTAATAAATTGATGTATGTGATATGTTTTTTGTGTGTAATACTTAAAATCTTTAAGTTTGTTCAGTCCATAGCTGCAAATGACACATAATCCAAATATTAAAATACCTTTCAGCTGCGGTAGCAGCCAATTGGTATCCGTTTTTTACAGGCTCTAAATAATTTCTCATTATTTTGTTTCTAATAGTCGGCCCTTTCCTATATGTTAGAGTAGGTTTATCAATGATCGCATTGATTAGGCCAGGTACAACCTTCAACAACTCCCAGTTTTTACGTAAGATTTTGTATTTTTGGATTTGCTCTTGGATGTAGATAGATATAAAAGCTAATCTCTCTTCTCTCTTTTGATTCTCTTTTGGGTTTCTGCACTAGACTATCAGCTACCTTAATGCTTCTGATTCTTGTTTTTGCCTTATTTAAGATGTGTTCTGAATAACAGCACACCCTGAGCCTGTTTTGAGGGGTTCTAAGCATCCTGTGAAGTCTTCTTCATTGCTACAGTTTCTCCAGATTCTAATAATTTCGCAACACAGTATATCAGTGATCACTGAAGCGGGTTCTACCCTAAGAATATAATGGGAGTAGTCTCTTTTTGAAACAGTTTACTGTACTATTATTAGAGATGTATAGTTGTACACCCAGAAATTGTATCTTGTTAAGGTTATGGTAAATATTAAAACACACATTGTAGCTATTCTCATTTACATAATCTACATACTCTTTTAGATTATCATTAGTATCTCTCCATATAACTAAGATGTTGTCTATAAAACGACCCCAGAATAGGATGTGATCCATCCATCTGCCCTCCATGGTGGACCAGGCATGCTCCCTCTTGAACCAACACATAACGAGGTTGGCATAAGAGGGAGCAATTCTGGAACCCATGGCTGACCCTTGAATATGATACCATTGACCTTCAAACAGGAAAAAATATTTTCAAGTATCAAATCACTCATCTCTAGGAGCATTTTTGAATGCTCCATAAGACTAACATTCTTTTTGAACAGAAAATGCCTCAATGCTTTTGGGCCCAATTCATGTTCAATACATTTGTAGAGCCCTACTACATCAAGTGTTACAAAACTCAAAGTTGAGTCCCATATCACATCTTGCAGTTTATTTAGAACATCCGTGGCGTCACAGATGTATGATGGTAAACTAACCACCAAAGGTTTCAGAAAGTTGTGTACGTATTCTGAGAGATGTTCAGGCAGGCAGCCCATACTAGAGATCATAGGTGTCCCAGGGGGATGATGCTTGGATTTATGTATTTTAGGGAAGATGTATATACAAGGAAACTTCGGTTTTGTAACATTTAGCTACCTGTAAACGCTGTCTTCCAGCAGTCTCTTTCCATGAGAATAATCTATGTGTAATATTTCTGCTAGCATCCAGCTTAGGGTTGATTAACAACTACTTCTAACATGTAATATTACTCAACAGGCTTTTTATTTCATTGTTATAATTATCTCTCTGCAGACTCACAATATTTCTCCCCTTATGTGCCTCTCTTATTACAATTGAACTATCTGAGCCAAAATCTGTTAAGGAAAGTCTTTCGGCTGGAGTTAAATTAGCTTGTTTGTTAAATTGCATATCTTTCTTAAGCTTGTCATCCTCTATTTTACGTATTTCTTCCATCATTGTTTTAAATAACAAGATCAATCTCTGCAATTTGGTTACCTTGTTGTACAAATGTAGATGGCAAAGATAAGTCAAAAGTGCAGCTATGGTCCATCTCCACATCAAGAATAGCAGGTAGATCATCAATATCAATCCGTTCTTCATTCGAACGCAAAAACAATGTATGAACATCATAAACATCGGAATTTGTCAATTCAGATCTTTTTATTTGCTTATGCCTGGGTACAACATGTTTCTCGTCCATGGCGAAAAAATGTTTTTGCTTGAGTCTTCTGACAAATTTATACCGGTCAATCTGTACTTCAGTAAAGTCTCAACTCATATCTGGACAAAACGTAAGACCACGCTGGAGAATCCTGAACTCTATTTCATTCAGCAATGTATCTGAAAGATGTATTACTTGTAGGATTTCATGACTCTCTGTCCTCACTAGGACTTGCTTTTAAACTTTTGTTTCTGTTCTGACTGCGGGGTCCCATCCTTGTGTTTACTCTGCTTTCTCCTACCCCTCCTTGTTTTCCTGTTTTTTCCTCCTCCCTAACTTCATGCGCTAGATTTCCTCAGAAAAAGAGGTGCATTGGGGTGGTTTGGAACCTGCCATATTTCTGGGCCCTGGTTCATCATTTAATGAGTGGTCAGAACTACTGTAGTTGACTGAGCTTGATCCAGCTACTTGATCCTCAGTTTCTATTAGTTTAGGTTTGTTTATTTCATCACAACTTTTCGCAAATGTAAAAATGTGAGCTGTACTGTAATCTTTTTCATTTTTTCCTATTTTGGTTGGTTTTCTCTCCTTAATCTGCAATTGTTTATTAATTACTTCTGTTAAGATTTCATAATTTTTATCAGTGAGATCTTGTATTCTCATTTCTTTGATTTCTTTCTTTATCTCCATTATTTGGATTTTTAACTTCTCTGCTTTTCTTTCTGATTTCTTGATTAGAGTGTGCACCATACAGAAGGAGGCTGAATATAAATTCTCCTCCCATTCCTTGAGATGGTTATCCTCTAGGTCATCAAATGTGGGGAAAATCAAAATTCACAAAACTTAAGGATGCTTTTATTCTCAATATAGTTTTTGAGGGTTACTCCATCCCATTATTTGGAGAGTTCCGCGGTTTTAAGTTTCTCTAATTTGAGAAATGTAGTCCTAAGGCTGTCCTTTAAAGAATTTCTAGCATTCTCAGTTGCTATGATTTTACTCTGTTTGAATAAGTCAGCTGCTAACTTTTCACGATCACCCTCCATCTTAAAAATTATTCACAAATCACACCACACTGTTCTGATCAGACCCCAACTTAATCAGCAGAAACTATGCAATAGCAGTGTGGGTCATTCGATGTTGAATATTATTTTATGTTCTACTGTGCTCATCCTTTCGCGACCCCACTGCTTAGAAGTCACAGAAAATGCAATACTAAATCCAACAAATGAAAAGGAGCCTACAGTGTATCGTCAATGTAGCTCAATTTAGAGCATTAGGAGAAATTGTCATGTGAAATACCACTGTGCTTTCCCTACTCCAGCACAACCTATAATAAAGTGTATTTCAATTACATGTCTATTTAGGAACTCTAGTCCAGTCATTGTCGAGTCCAAGATATTTTTTAGGTAGAAACTAATCCTTTCTTTATGTGAAATCATCTGTAAAAATGATAAGCAAAAGAGAATCATACCACTCTTTACTCATCTTTAAATCCATTTACAATAGTTTTCTCATACTAAGAATCACATAATTAATAATAATTTCTACTGACATACCCAAATGAAATCTATTGCAGTCCTTAAATCCCCAAAAACAATGATCAGCGGAGCCTTCTATGTACTAAACTCCTTCTTCTGTGTCAAATCCCAAATCAAGGCCAATCAGTCTGTACACAGTCACCTGCCTAGCTAGAGGGGTTTATGCCAAAATTGGGCCAATCAATTGAAATGTCACAGAATGACCATTCCAAATGCCTTTTCCAGCTACCTAGTTTTGTTGTGTCGTCATTACAGACACACTCATAGTAAGTGCTAGAAATGGAATTTCTGGTTGGCTAAGGCTTGCGCCAAAGCCAGGCAGAAACCAACACCCTAGTCAGGGCAAGGGAGTTACACACCAAAGATAACCCCTGCTCACCTTCTTGGTAGCTTGGCACGAGCAGTCAGGCTTATCCCGGAGGCAATGTGTAAAACATTTGCTCACGCACACAGCAACAACATCCTAGGCACACTACAAAAGGAACTCCACGCAAGGTTATATAAAAACAGCCTTTGTATTCTCATAACAAATTAGAATAGTAAACACATGACATATACTGTGCCAACTGGCACGGGCAATATTCACAAGTGATTATTTACACATGAAAGGGCCACATGGGCCACTGACAGGATAAGCACTTAGCAGAAATTGGTAAAAATAAAATAGATCATAAACATACAACCAGTAACCACTGATAATCACTGTACTCCACCTCCACCTGTAACATAAGCTACATTATGCACAGTCACATCAGGCGCGAATTACATTCTGCGCCAACCTCACCAGCATAAACACATTATGCAATCTCTCGCAAGTCTAAACACATTAGACCCTACCTCCTAAGTATAACTCACATTAGGGGCGTACCTCACACAGTGAAACATAATCTCACTAGCATAACCACATGAAATGCAAAGCAACCTCATAATCATAAACCATATGTAGAGGTATCAAACAGGGTGTGTAAAACATACTAAATGCATTACATTTCCTAGCACCACATCGCATGAGCACATCAATCACATTAGGGCCTTTCGCCCTATACATCTACCAGTCCCCCTGGCCAACTGGCCATCTCCAAAGGGGCTCAACTGCCCTGTGTCCAGAATGTCAGGGCGCGCTGCCACTGCAGTGAAAGTCAAGGGTGCGCCATCCGCGCAAACCTAAACGTTGCAGCTGCCCACTACTTGCTGGGCAGCTGAGAACCATTACATGAGGCCTAAACGATGCAGCTGGCACTAAGTGCTGCGCAGCTGAGGAAGGTCTGGAAACTCTGTGCCACCTCTAGGATTCTCTCACGAATTGTGCCTCACGGAGGAGCCATCTGGCTCGGAAATAGTGGGGCCAAACTGTGGAGCCACCTGGCTCTTCAAGATAAACATCTGGAGCGTTGGAGCCCTCTGGATCTGAAATCAACTGTGCCCCAGGAGCCCACTGGCTCCTTAAATAATCAAAGATGCCCCCAAACGTTGTAGCCACGCATAGGCTCTGGAAAATGAATGCACGCGCAGCGTTTACGCGCTGCGGGCGCGCCCCAAGCGCGCCAAAGGTGCGCCAAAGGTAAACCCGTCTACGCCCGTCCGCGCCTGGACCGCGCCCAGCGCCCGGACCCCTGGCCCCCGCAGACCCCAGCCCACCCGCCGGACGTACGATGCCGCCACCCTCCACGCACTCAACGCCGGCCGAATCCCAGGATGCTACCGAGCCACCCCGAGACGCACCCACGGACCCTTCTGCTGCACCTCCTGCAAGTTCACCTGCATCCGGACCTGCACTACTCCAGCACCAACCAAGACCAAGACGTGCAACAGCAGCAACCACCTGAAATGCATCCTGCTCAACACCCGCTCCGTCCACAGACACGCCGTCGAGCTCTGGAACCTGCTCGACACAACTTCACCAGACGTCGCCTTCCTCACGGAAACCTGGATGAACGCCTCTTCAGCGCCCGACATCGCCATCGCCATCCCAGACGGCTACAAGATCATCCGAAGGGACCGCATCAACCAGACCGGAGGAGGCATCGCCATCATCCACAGGAACATCATCCGCATCACGACCAACACCGACAACACCCTCACAACCGCCGAGCTCCTGCACTTCCAGGTCCACATCAACCCCAAGACCACCCTCAGAGGCACCCTCATCTACAGACCCCCGGGACCACGCACACAATTCAGCGAAGACATCGCCGACTTCATCAGCCCGCACGCCCTCCTCTCCGTTGACTACATCCTCCTCGGGGACCTCAACTTCCACCTGGAGAACAACAACGACCGCAACACCACCACCCTGCTGGACAACCTCGCAAACCTGGGACTCAAGCAGCTGGTCACCACCCCCACCCACTACGCCGGACACACACTCGACCCCGTCTTCTCATCCAGCAAGGACATCGCCTTCTGCCACGCCACCGGACTCCACTGGACGGACCACAGCTGCGTCCACTTCAGCTTCAGAAGGACCACGATCCACCACCACCAGCAACAGGTTGCACGCAGAAGCTGGAACAAGATCACAGCCGACCAGCTCGCAACCTCCCTGAGCATGAACCCCCCCACCGGTGCAACGAAGCCAAGCCAGGCGGCCACCAACCTCGCCAAGTGGATCAGCAACTGCGCAGATGACCTCGCCCCTCTGAAGACCCAGCCTAGCAGACCCGGCAGCAAGAAAGCCCCTTGGTTCACCAACGAACTCCAGAGCTCCAAGAAGAACTGCCGAGCCCTCGAGAAAACCTGGCGCAGAGACCCAACACCGGACAACATGACTGCCCTCAAGCTCGCCACCCGAAAACACCACCAACTCATCCACGCCACCAAGAAAACCGCATTCAAGGAACGACTGGACAACAACGCACACAACAGCAAGGAACTCTTCAACATCGTTAAAGAGCTCTCCAACCCCAACGCCGGAAACAACGACATCACCCCGTCGCAAGACCTCTGCGACTCCCTCGCCTCCTACTTCCACAACACGATCGCGGACATTCACAACAGCTTCAGCACTCAACCAACGCACGCCACGACGAACCACCGCCCCCCACCACCACCCTCCGCACCTGGACCCCGATCAGCACCGAAGACACCGTCCGCACAATGAACTCCATCCACTCCGGATCTCCCACCGACCCCTGCCCTCACCACGTCTTCAACAAGGCCGACACTGTCATCGCACCCCACCTGCGGGACATCATCAACACCTCCTTTGACACCGCTACCTTCCCGGAGAGCTGGAAGCACGCCGAACTCAGCGCTCTACTAAAGAAGCCATCAGCCGACCCCACCGACCTCAAGAACTACTGCCCCATCTCGCTGCTCCCGTTTCCTGCAAAAGTCATCGAGAAGACCGTCAACAAGCAGCTGGCCGCCTTCCTCGAGACGAACGGATCCCTCGACCCCTCGCAGTCTGGCTTCCGGGCCAACCACAGCACCGAGACCGCCCTGATCGCAGCCACCGATGACATCCGAGCACTGCTCGAAAGCGGAGAAACAGCAGCCCTCATCCTCCTAGACCTCTCCGCGGCCTTCGACACTGTCTGCCACCGTACACTAGTGCAGCGACTCAGCAACGTCGGAATCCAGGAGAAGGCACTAGAATGGATCATCTCCTTCCTCGCCGGAAGGACACAGAGAGTCCGCCTACCCCCGTTCGGATCAGAAGCCACCGAAGTCATCTGCGGCGTTCCTCAAGGCTCCTCGCTCAGCCCCACCCTCTTCAATGTCTACATGAGCCCCCTCGCAGACATCGCATGCCAGCACAACCTCAACATCATCTCCTACGCCGACGACACCCAGCTGATTCTCTTCCTCACCAACGACCCCGCCACCGCCAGAGCCAACCTCCACGAAGGGATGAAAGAGGTAGCCGAATGGATGAAGAACAGCCGCCTGAAACTAAACTCGGACAAGACGGAAGTCCTCATCCGGGGATCCTCACCCTCCGCCTGGGACGACTCCTGGTGGCCCCCCGCCCTAGGCAGCGCGCCCAAACCAACAGACCACGCATGCAACCTGGGCTTCATCCTGGACTCCTCGCTCTCCATGACCAGACAAGTCAACGCCGTCTCCTCGTCATGCTTCAACATCCTACGCATGCTACGTAAGATCTTCCGGTGGATCCCCACCGAGACCAGGAAGACGGTCACCCAGGCCCTCGTCACCAGCCGTCTGGACTACGGCAACTCCCTCTACGCCGGAACTACCGCCAAACTCCAGAAGAGACTCCAGCGGATCCAGAACACCTCAGCACGACTCATCCTGGACATCCCCCGCCACAGCCACATCTCCGGACACCTGAGAGACCTGCACTGGCTCCCGGTCAACAAGAGAATCACCTTCTGACTCCTCACCCACGCACACAAAGCCCTACACAACCAAGGCCCAGGATACCTCAACAGCCGCCTCAACTTCTACGCTCCCAAACGCCAGCTTCGATCGACCGGCCACGCCCTCGCCGCCGTCCCCCGCATCCGAAGAGCCACCACAGGGGGACGGTCCTTCTCCTACCTCGCCGCCAAGACATGGAACTCCCTCCCGACCCACCTCCGCTTGACCCAGGACCACCTCGCCTTCAGGAAGCAACTCAAGACCTGGCTGTTCGTGCAGTAGCGGACCCCCCTCCCCTAGCGCCTTGAGACCCTCTGGGTGAGTAGTGCGCTATATAAATGCATTGATTGATTGATTGATTGATTGACCCGCCAGGAAGAACTTGGCTCCAGAACGTGAAGCGCACTGGCGCTTGGAATAAACTTGCCCACGAAGTTGGAGTGGCCCGCTGCCATCTGGGGCCGCTCTACATGCCACAACTATATTGTGCCTTGATCAGGCACCAACACTTGGCCACACAGAGCTCCCCAAATCCCTTCCTCACTCACCGGGCTTCTTGCGAGGAACTCCTCCTCATGGCGATGGCAGCACCTCTCTCGCGGGGCTTCCCTGGACTCCTGGGTGCCCTGCGCTGCCTGCCATATTCACCCAGGGCCCCTCCTGGGATCCAGGGCTTTCCTGGACTCCGGCCGCCACCCTCTGGACTTGCTGGCACTCGCAGCGCTCTCCCTCAGCCTTGGGAGCCCCGCACAAGCAGGCGCCCAACTTCTCCTCCCGGCGGCTTACTGAGGCGGCGGCGTGCGTGGGACTTCCTACGAGAAACCGGGAGTCCCGCCCGCCGCCAGGCACAATGCTGCCTGACTTCCGGTTTTGCCAGAATCCTCCTTCCCGGTGCCGTGGCGCTGAGATGCAGGGTGGGCACCCGCTTTAGTTCCAGATATAAACATGGGCAAAGTCGCTGGGTGGGCACCCACACACTACAAGACAACACAAGCTGCCACAATGCTGGGTGGGCACCTGCTCTCAAAAAACAAATAAGTGGGGTGGGCACCCGCAGCCGAAACCAAGGCTATCTCGGGGGAATCCCTCCCAAAGGGGGCTGCAACATCACGCTGCGCAGGCCCACTCTCCTCCTCCACTGGGCCATCAAGAGACAGCGCTTCCAGCAGCGCTAGAGGAAGCTAAAGTCCTTGGGCAGGGAACAAAGCACAAAGTCCCCAAGGTCCCCAAACAAGGACACACAGAAAAAAGGGTATAGCTGGACCCAGGGAGGCAGCCCTCCTGGCAAGTCCTCCTGAGCCCCTGCAGCAATCAGGATCCCAAAAGTAGAACAGATTCATGGGGACACAGCCCCTATATTTATATGGCATTTTCCTTTGTCTACAAGGTGCAGGCGATGGAAGAACCAGCTACAACTGGTTATGGGGAGCTCCTGAGCACTTTGTTTTGCTCAGCCCCTCTCTCCCTTTCACCGGACATTCTGGGGACATCAGACACACCACAGGGGGTGGAGCCAGCATTGTGGCGGGAAGGCACAGCCCTATTCAGGTCCCAGGTGCAACTGCTTCCTCCCATCTACATGCAGATCTCCCTATTCACCACCGGGCAGACTCACCCTGGGTCCAGGAGCCAAGCACACCAGCCAGCCCCTGTCACTCACAAGCCAGACAGGGAATTCACATCACAATACACACAGAAATTCCAACTTCTAAAAATGGCACTTCTCCACTAGCCACAATCAACCTGCACACACCATTGCGCAGCATTTATCCTCACGAGTTCGCACATACCAAACTCGCCCCTGCACTCCCCACATATCAGGAACTACCATGGACACACATATCCCCATGCATTCCTATGAGAGGGCAGGCCACGCTCACCACACATACACAGAGAGTGGACCACAGTGAAAAAGTGCACAAAGGCCTAAAATCACCAACACCAGGTTACAGAAACAGGCTAGGAGAACGCAAAAAGTTTCGGGGTGAACCTGCCAAAAGGGCCAAGTCCAACAGTAAGCCACAATAGCCAATCTTCTGAGTAACTTAAAGAAGAATAATAGTCCACCCTCAGGTTCGCCATCTGTAGTTCATCACAAATTATGTATTTGCTTCATGCACGCTATCAATATACCTCCAATGCAACTGACTAGTCGTCCACACTATCTACATGGTACATTCCTGTGTTTAAAACAATTACAATGTGTATAAATCACTGCGACGATATATTGTGGTCAACTTAATCATAACGAACTCTTCCTTTACAGGACGCTTTCACAATCAGCCAATCAGAGGGCCAGAAGGTCCATCATCAAGAATCAGACTCATTCTGCCTATATCTGTTTGCCAGGAGTTCCCTCTCTGGTCCGTTAGCTCTCTCAGCCAATCATCAGCACGCAATTTCCCATATCAGCGACATACGTTGGTCACATGGGGGCTGGAAAGGGCATTTGGACTGGTCATTCTGTGACATATACTTTGGCCTTAAAACAAAATAGCTAGGCAGGTGAATAGTTGCATGTCGATTGCCTGTGATTTGAAACCTTGACACCGAAGAAGGAGGTTGGTACGTAAAAGACTCTGTTGATCATTGCTTATGGGTATAATTGGACTGCATTAGAATCAATTTGGCTAAATCAGTAGAAATCATTTTGAATTATGTGATTCTTAATATAAAAAGACTATTGTAAATGGATATAAAGATGGCTAAGGAGTGGTGCGATTCTCTATTGCTTATCATTTTTATATGAGATTTGACATGAACGAAGGATTAGTTAGCACCTAAAAAATAACTTGGACTCAACAATGACTGGACTAGAGTTCCTAAATACACATGTGATTGAAATACACTTAAACAAAGGTTGTGCTGGAGTAGTGAGAGCACATTGGTATTTCACATGACATTGGGAGATGCCATTGATAGGCAAATATTGTAGTTTTTGAATTCTTTATTAAAAAACAATTTGGTTAACATATTATACTTGAAGTGCATCTGACTTAATGATACTCTTTATATAATTGTAGATACAATAGGGGATACTTAACCACTCAACACTCATGTTTGAACTTTTCCAGATGCAGGTTCTTTGATAACATTGTATACTATGAATGATAAGGGATTTCGATTTTTCCAAGCGAGTGCCTGTTTTATAAATTCCTTTTCTATGAATAGCACTGGGCAATTGGTAGGCCGAACCTGTCACGATGGACATTAATTTAATAGAAATGTGTAAAATAGTAAAAATGTATACAAGCAATCTGGTTCTATATAACAATAAAATTATATGAGTAGGGAGTCTTGTGTAGTTTGTGGTCCAGTTTCTAAGAGTGATGAAATGTGTAAAAGTATTGTGTTTTTAGATGTATTGTAAATAATAATTTATTTGATATGTGACGATTGTTTATGTATGTTTTTATTTTCATTGCCCTGATGAAGTCCTAAGGGACAAAATGCTTTGGCTGTGCTGTTGTACAATTGTGTTAAACGAAATACTTCAATAAAAGTGTATTTGAACATAAGTGCAAGACTCCAGAGGAATTTAATTGAACTTTGATTATGGACACATTTCTATATTGCATATTTTTGTAATGTCTCTCAATGCTCTAAATTGAGCATTCATGATGATACACTGTATGCTCCTTTTCATTTGTCTGGTTTGGTATTGCATTGTCTGTAACTTCTAAGCAGTGGGGTCATGAAAGGTTGAGCATAGGTAGAACATAAAATAACAAGACCACACGCTAGTGCGACATCAAATGACCCACACTGCTATTGCATAGTTTCTGTTGACTAATAAAAGCCCATCATCTGGATTAGAGGCCCAGTACTGCCATGTTCTGGGGATATAGGCCATGTGATGTCACTGTCACTACCCATGTGATGTATTTGCAATAAGCCAGTGATGTAATAATGTTAATAAAGTCATCTTGGATCTGTCTTCTATCTTCGTAGCTTTCGTGCAAGGGCGCATTCTTGACCCATGAAGGCCGTTCCAAAGTATGTAAAGGAAGAACACAGACTGTCTCAACTGCTTCAAGGAAGGATTCTCCATCCAGCCATGGAGGATGTCCATATTTTCAGAGTGGTGCTTCTAGCATAGGCAGTACTCGGTGTCCTTATGTCTAGAAAGTGCTCACAGTGAGCAAATGGGTCGCTTTTTCCATGAGAATTCTCCTAGTTATCTAATGTTTACTCTGATTTTTGTTTATTGCACATGGAATTAAATTGCTTAACTGCATCCTACATAACGACAGGCGATGAAGACAGTATTTGTGAGTCTTTGTTTGGAAGGTATGGAATAAGGTTACCCATAGACTGCGTTATTGGTGTTTCACGTGACACTTCCAAGATCTGTACTCTGTGGCTCCAGCAGAGGTTGTTCTTTCTGTGGATTGAGCCCTCTTAGCAGGAACGTGGACTAAGAGAACCAAGTTATTTTTGAAAGGTCGTCAAGCCACTCATTGTGTCCATGTTGTGTGTACAATCGATGGAAGCAAAAGTGGAAAAGGGGAACTAGAAGTGAAAGATAGTGATCATCAGGTGGCAAGCCCATCACATACTCCCTGGTCCTCCTCAAAGCAGTAATAAAGAGTCTGTAAGATTGCGGAATAGCACATACGGAGTAAGTAAGATTTTTTTTGCATGCATTTTTGCAAGGTCTAACCGTGGTGTGCTTCTTTTCCAAGTTCCAGGGCTGAGACAGCACTAGTGAGTATGCATGAGAAGAGGGAGAAACTTGAGGGCACAGGCTAATGATCAGGGCTCAGTAAATGTGGCTGTGTAGCCAAGCAAGGAGTTCATCGCTATAGGGGCTTACTAAGATCGTGTTGTGTTTCTATCTAGGACCCTAATTCGATATTCCAGATTTATGCCCTTATATGGCTATAATAAATAATATCCTTATAAAGGCATAAGAATCATATCCATATTTAGTAATAGCCCATGCAGTCCAAATACGGCATGGCTACTCCCCTAGACCCCTAGAAAGTACAACGCGTTCTTTAAACAAACCAAGCCTCCAGCAGCCCGGGAAATCCCCCTGCTCTTGTTTTGATTTGCACAAGAACTCCTAGAGTCAGAAAGAACTGTTAGTTCTTGGTGACGTCTTATGTCCAACCTTACCTCAAACCCGGCACCTTTCATGTATAAATATACCAACGTTGCCTTAAGCAAACACACAGTGGTTTGGAGCAGAGCGGCTATCTACTTGCCCAGAAGCCCAGCTGATGCGAGGAGCCGAAGCAAGCCGCCCCTCCCTTTTGACGCACTGAGGAAGACGCTGTCTTTTTCTCCAGCCGAGAAAATCCAGCTCCGGTGTTTCCAGCCACCCTTGCGGGTTGCTGGGATATCGAGTCCTGAGAGAGAGATACAAGACCTCCTTCATTCTAAGAACCAAGGTACGGAGCTGACCAAACCCTTAGGAGAATTCTTGATTCAGATCCTTGGCAAAAACCAACTTAACTTAAACTGCAACTTACTTACTCCTTCCCATGTATTAGGCTTAGGTCAGGTACACCGGGGTAGGCGTAGATTAGAAGCACCAGTTGAGGACGTTAGTCAATGTTTTTATGTATGTATATATTTTATCCATTTTAAAGTATCATATGGCTAAGAAACCATATCAATGCTTTTACAGTATTATTTCATAATACTCCTTTTACTGTACGCACTTTACTTTATAATAAGTATTGCAGTTATGGCAATTGATTTCTCTTGCATGAGAAAGAAGACTGCTCAATAAATAACACCTTTTATTGAAAACGCCCGTCTCTCTATTTCTGTGCACTCTGGTGAAACTAAGTATGCACGATTGACTGAGCAAAATAATTGTCTATTGTTTTCACACGACTCTAGAGATACACTCTTTATTCTGAGGGAGCAAAGTTGTCATGTTATATGGTTGTCAGAAGCTAATCCCTTCTTGTCTATCCAGGGAAGTTAAACTCCTCCTTGTTTACTCGAGTACGTTTCTAGTGACCTCTGAGCTAGCTGGCAAAACTAATTAAGTCTAATATAGTCAGTAGGTACCTATTCGACCTCAGTCCTACGTCTACACTGCTGTTTATATTATTCCAATGCGCAGAGCCTATTGGGAATATAGGAACTACACTACATGGCGCCCAACGTTTGGTAAGGCGATAATCTAACGCAAGACATTAGAGTAACTCAGTAGTGCTTTTTCACACAGACCCTTTTTCCCGTAAAAACTCCAAAAGACGTCTGGAGTGGGTAAAATGTTAAAATCCGCCGGAACTTAGTAGGAAGAGATTCCTATGTATAGTTTTTGGTTTAGTCTACGTTGAAGGATACAGTGTTCCAAAATATTGTGCACCTAATCTTTGTTTCCCTTGAAACTAGCTCTGCAACAAAACTTTCTGTCAGCAAATGGCGGAAAGTAAAGACGAAACGGAGAGAGCTAGATTAGCAGCTCAACTCCTAGTGGATGACGCAAGTCTCCAAGATGAAGACCCGAATGCTATAATCATTCCGGTAAATGTAAGAAGAACTATAACTAAAAAACGTATAGCAAATGGAGTATCACCACAAGGTGGTACAGTCATAGTCGTGGTAGAGGCCCATGAATATCGGCAGACAGAGGTATTCTATTCATGGATAAATTTTCCAGCAGCACACGCTGTGACACACGAATTCCACTATTACAAAATATTGGAACCTCCGGATGAATACGCTCCTTTCGAGGACATTGAAATCCCACTAACTTACCAAGAGCACCTGCTCTGGTTTAATGGCGCCCTAAAACATCAAAATCAAATCAGCAGGTTCGGTCCACTAGGTAGACCAGGATCCACGTGGCCGGTTCTAGCCAGCAACACACCACATCCAGACATTGAAACAATGTCAGACCAGGAACTTTTAGCTCAGCTAAAATTGCTAATTAAAATACATAGACAATTAGTCCAGTATGTAATGCGGACTTCAGCAGTCCAACCAGCAATAAAAATTCCACAGACCACCCCTCACCAGGGGAACACAAATAAAAACACACCACAGAATATACAATCAGCCATTGGCAAAATACCCGCAAAACGGGAACAAATTCCATTCTGGTTAGCACAAAAAATCACTCAAATAGAGGCAGTATTTCCTGATACTACACCTACTGAGAAACACAGAATTCTGACTATCTGTATTCCGATGGGGATCACACCAAATGTGGAGGACAGTGACACTTGGGGCACAGTCTTTGCTTCAATTTACACAAAAACACATGGTGTTCCGTCCGCTGCGGTTATACCAAACGTACTAAGACAGATTCAAAATGAATACGGTCCAGAACCTGCTTTAACTCTGGGTATGAAATTACTGAAAGACTTCAAGCAGGTCTCGGCTATATTATTAGCCAACATAAAATGAGAAGCAGAATCTGTGGCGATCTGCCAGAAATTGAAAGTAACAGATATAGCAGAACAACCTTTTGAACTTGCCAGAATCATAGAAAAATCGTATGAAGAACTAGGTAGAGATAATTTGGGTGGGAAACCAGTAAAACCCCAACTAACTGAAAATCCTGAAAAAACGTTTATTAAAAATAATCTAAACACTCCAAAAAAGAGCTGGGATGGTAATAAACAATCCACTCCCAGAGAAAAACTTTTCCAGTCCAGAGGAAGGTCTCCTCAATGGAGAGATAGATCTCCAGAACGAGGTGGCAAGTCTCCCCAGAGGGAGCCCTCTGAGAAAAGATACAACCTTAGAGATAGGGATAAATTAAGAAAAGCTGATAGATATCAAGATATTTATACACGTACCTCTCGCTCTTTTCAGACTTCCTCACAGAAATCGGAAAGAAGAGGACGGTCAGAACACAAGGAAGAGCACATCAAGTCCAAAGACAAGGAACCTGCTCATCAAAGTAAAAAATTACAATTTCCAAGAAAGAAGGTAGCTAGTATTAAAATAATAAAACATGCCGAGGATACTGAGGACACAACTGAAAAACGGAGAGTGGGCCCAGACAATGCTAGACAGCGCAGCAGAAGTGACCATAGCTCGCAAGATCTTGATGAATCTTCTGGAGACAGTGGACACGAATTAATACATTCAAGTGGAAATTGCAGACACCAGAGTTAGCAAACCCCATAAGTTATATGAAATAACATTACGTATAGAGGGGGACAAGACTAGGAAAGTAAGGGGTCTCTTTTGGGATAACCTTTCGAAAGGCTATGACATCCTGTTAGCTGAGAAAGACTGGCCACCAGAGTTTGTCAGGGAGTGCCCTCATGGCGAAGAAATGATTATTCCTGCCTTCTCAAATCTTATTTCAACTCATAAAAAATCCATATAGGCAAGAAAATGGGCAGTGGCCCAAGCACCTGCATTATATAAAAATCATGTAGGATGGGATGAGGATTCTCCACACCATAAAATCCAGTTAAAAAATCAACCCACTGCACAAAGGCAGTACCCAGTTAAACAAGAAGCTAAAAAGCAAGTCAGGGAGATCTTAGATCAACTTGAATATCAGGGGGTGATTGAAACATGCACCTCACAAATGAACAATCCTTTGTTTGCTGTCTCCAAGCCAGACGATTCATATCGTCAAGTTTTAGACTACAGACACCTAAACACCTGCTGCAAAACATTTGCAGTACAAAACTCACACAGTGCAGCGCTAATGAATAACATTGTGCGCAAAAAATATAAAACGACATTAGACATCTCTAATGGATTCTTTTGTCAAACATTGCACCTGAAACCAGGTATTTGACCGCTTTCTCAATAATGGGGTCGCAAAAACACTTCTGTCGACTCCAACAGGGATTCAAGAATAGCCCAGGATTATTCTCAGCAAGAGTAACAGAGTTACTACAAATATATGATGATGAGGCATTGTCTTATGTCGATGACATCTATCTCACAGATGATGACCCGGAGACACACTTGAAAAGAGTGAACACCATAATACTTGGGTTCGCAGCTGAGGGTTACAAATTCAACTTTAAAAAGTCAAGAATTGCCCATCTAACTGTCCTGTTTTTAGGATATGAATTATCAAGTGAAGGCAAAAGCCTAGCAGACAACCTCTTAGAGAAGCGTTCTGCACTCCAATCACCTAAAACGCTGAAGAACTTACAATCAATACTAGGTTTCCTGAATTTCGGAAGAACATACATTCTATATTATGCAGAGAGGGTTAAACCTCTCTATGAATTAATAAAACCTGATTTCAAACCAATAAATTAGACTCAGAAACACACAGAAATTTTAAGATCATTGCAAACAGACATGTTAGCTAAAACTAAATTGCAAACTCGCGAAAACGTACGCAACCTTGTAATATGAGTCATCTTAGGAAGATGCGGATTCACGTACCTAACCTCTAATGAGGGACAAACGGTACCAATAGCTTACAAATCACACTTGTACACACAAGCTGAAATGAAATTCAGTTCTACTGAAAAGATTCTAATAGCGGTTCAAACTGCTGTAGCAAAAGAAAGAGCCCAAGGCAGAAGAATAACTGTTTTAACAGCAGAATCAGCCCTTGAGGCATTAACAAGCCCACGCAATTTGAATGCTGTGGCATTAGATCCAAAGTGGATACAATGGGAAAATTCTCTTGCTGCAGAAGACGTGAAATACTATTTTGACCCGAAAATGAAAAAACTAGAAAATCTAGAATATGAAGAAGAATATCCTCTGCCAATCGAAATTCTGCCTCTCGAACAGTACACATGTGTCATCTACATGGACAGATTTGCACAACACTACGATGTAGAAGAAAAATCCTACAACGCAGCGTGCGTGATTGTTAAAGGTCGCTGGCGCTTTGGTAAATTCAGACCAATAGTCACAAAGACTGAATCACTCAGAAACTGTTCAGCTCAGCGAGCTGAAATAAGATCTTTAAAGATGGCGCTTGAAAATGCCGATCGCAAATTCCCCACACTAATAGTGTGTGATTCGCATTACTGCGTCAAATCTTACAATAATGACATGCAGACCTGGATTCAAAACGGTTACAAAGATGACACAGGTGCCACAATTAAGCATAAAAAGCTCTGGGAACAAGTAGTTCTTTTGCAGAAAGAACTACAAAAGACTCACGTGATACATACACTGAGTCATCAATGTGATGGTGTTCACGTTGCAGGGAATTCATTGGCTAACAGAGCCACAGCGGAAGCAGTCCTACCGGCTTCCGTAGCCACAAAAAAGCATTCTAAAAAACACATAGACGGAGAAACTATACTAGCGGTGAAAGCCTCATTAAAAGGCGACTATGCAGCATTACCTCTGTACTATTCACTCAGTTATACATACATAATTGATGCAAACTCCGTTCCTTTTGCTCAAATCCCTGGAGTGGGGAATAGAGTAATTCCAAACACGAACAGGAGAGTCTTTTTAATAGCAGACGCACACATGGGATTGGGTCTAAGGCACCAAGAGATCGTGAAATCTCTAAAAGAATTACAATCAGAATACTGGTGGCCAGGGATGAACTTGCAACATTACAAATTTGCAAAGGATTGTCCAGACTGCAACCGAGATCGCAGTCATGAACCGACCGGAGTATTGCCAGGACCCATTTGTTAGAAAGCATAAGGCTATCTATGCGCAAAAATCCAGCAGGAGAAACGCGATCCCATGAAGACTAGATTCACTTAAAATGCAGACACCAGCGCCCGGCTGACGCCAGAACTATTATACAAAGATTTGCGAGTCTTTATCGGCATATACGCAATTGGCATGCTACATTCTGACCCGGGTCCTGCGTTCAGCTCTAGGGCTTACAAAGAGGCCATGACCAGCATGGGCATTGCATTGCGGTACTCTTCTGCATTCCATCCTGAGGGAAATGCGGTAGTGGAAAGAAAAAATCGTGACATAAAGCAATCTATAAAGGCAAGGGTATTAGGTTCGGGTGATGGGTGGGTCAAACATTTAACAAGTATCCAACGTAGTCTTAACAATGTGCCAAGAAATTCTCTAAAAGGTCTCACTCCCTGCGAACTATTGTTCGGTACTAGAATGCATATCCAGGACTTAGATAGTCACACTTCAGTGGTAGAAGAAAAAGCCTTTCATATCAAAGACTGTTTGGCTGTTTTACAGGACTTAAATGAAACAAGAAGAAGTCTGAGTAATCTAAAGCTAAAGCCAACGGCCACTGAGGAAAAACCACCTGTCCCAGCAAGACCTGTCTGGATTCCAAAGATTGGGGATCTAGTCAGAGAAAAGATCGCGGTGAAGAAGGAATTTGGGCCTTCTTACAGAAAAGCAGTACCTGTCTTAGCTGTCAGCGGAACAAGATCAGTAGTTCTACCGCCCCTTGCTGATAAAAAGGAGAACCAAGTTGTATCCATCGACCTGGTAAAACCACAATCATGTGGCCAATAATAAGTAGTAGGCCCAGTGGACTCCCAAGAAATAGCAGAAGACCAAATCTTGCTACAATCCAAGAGGTTCAAACTGAAAGACTAATCACTTTTGATAAACCTGCAGTGAATAAAAAAGGACTATGCAACAAAGCCATGGAACTTGTGCCTCTTGAAACCCAAATTGAAACAGTTCGTCAAGAAACACCTGTCTACAATGATGTAGCATCGGACTATACTAATGTCTCAAAGAAAGATCTAAAGAATAAAGAAAATCCGGAAGCAATTCCAACAATTGACAGAACTGCATCTGGCTACTTCATCAATTTCGATGACTTTTCTGAAGATCCAAGCGAGCATGAAGAAACGCCAGCAACAAACACTTTCAAAGACAAAGTAACTGAACTATTTCATCAACTCAAAGAAACATATCTGATTTCACCATGGATTGAATTTTGGATTGTGTTAGGTGTACTTTTCCTCCTGCTTTGGCTCATCATGGTTTTATGTTTGAGTAGATTCATTGATGGAACATATAGTACAATGGACACAGCAAGTCAGAACATCAACTTGGTCCTAAAGCCTCACACATCCTCTCACATCACAAAAAGAGAACTGTCACCAGTGAACATCACAGCCAATCCAATACCCGGTGGGGTAGCATGGGACAAAACGGATTATGAAATTTATGGCCCGATTGAGCTCTTGAAATATCCACACCAGTTCAAGGTTTCATTAAGTGACTTTGTAAAACCAAGTACTTTTTCTGATGATTGGGACTTTGATAATATTAATATTATGATGTCAGATTTAGTAATGTCAGCTGAATTCACAGAACATGATTATTTGCAGGGTTCATCAAATTATGAAGAGTTATATTGTTATAATCATTTTGGTCATCACTATTTGCATAAATCTGCTCAACCTAGAAATGTTTTAAATTATAACCAATGGGAACATTGTCCAACTCCGCTAAAAGGCAGCTCAAAAACATATTATGAGAAATTCCCATACTTCTCAGGGTTTAACACAAGTGATGCAGAAACGTTTTATTTTAGAATGTCAAATAAGACAGGAATGAAAACAATGTTGACAAATACTAAATTGATTTATTCTGAAACATTTTATGAAAAAATTTCTACATTTGGTTTTGAATTCTGGAAAAACAACATTGAAACAAAAACCATCTGGGGTTCAAAAGAATGGCAGGTCCAAGATCTAGAAGCACTATTTAGAGCCTGCATGATCCCAGAACAATTAATATTCCTGAATGACACCATTCAGCAAACAACCTGTCTTGGTCTAGCCAAGATAAAAGACTTAAATAAACTGTCTATTCCGAATCCCATACCTGATAGTAATAGCACTACAGATGTGGAGATAGACGTATCCCATATTTTACACCAAAACAGAACAAATCCTGATTGGAAAAAATGGTTGATCTGGCCCACAGACATAAATAACTGTCAAGATAGATTCCTGAACAAAATACAGGGGTTTAAACAGACCAGGCCAGACCCTAGATACTCCCAGAGACAACATCCAGGGATAGTTACAACATACAGTGTAGGGAAACTCTGCCTCGAATGGCTACAGAAATCCACACTGGCTGAAATTAAGCAACACTTGACTTTACTTAAAGACGGTGCTGACTTGCGTGATTTCATACTGCGACCACGCAAACAGCGTCAAAAATGTTTCATATACGCCGGTATATACGCTGCTTACAACAAGGCTTGGAAAGTAACACAAATTGAAACAGCTGAAAAAATACGAGAAATTGATCGTATTAATTTTGAAAAATCACTTTCTATAGTGGACAATGGGTTAACGACTCTGTCCTCCAGAATATATTCACTGGACAGTATTGTATCATCTGCTATTGATATAATAGAGCAGGACTTACTAATGTTACAACATGGTCAGTCCCAATTACGTTCCATTGTACAGCTAGGCTGGACGTTGCAAAATCTGCGTTCAGGCTACGTGCCATGGCGTTTAATCAACGTAACGTCATTATTCTCTATCTTTAACCTTACTGATAAACAAATCAGTTTGGCACAAAACGGAGCAGACTATACGATTCTGAGCATTGAAAAACTTGAGAGATTACCATTGACAATGTCAGAAAGACCTGTCATTGAATGGATAATACATGGAACGATTACAATTCCGATAACAACTTTCCAGTTTAAATATTGCCAAGAGTATATACCAGCAGGCCTGTATGAAAGGTTGGGTAAAGGATACATCAAGTCAACATGGAATTTACCTTATACACACAAATGTTATAGTGAAGGGAAAAAAGAGGTATTCCTTAGTGGTAACAATTGTAAAAAATCACTAAGTGGTACACTCCTGTGTCAAGGTATTAACCTGCATGGAGCCTCTGAAGGGTCTTCAAATAACCTTTCATGTCACCTGCACGGCACTCCTGCAAAACAGATAGAGCCATTTTTCAGACAGCTTTCCAACAGCAGCTACGTTCTAATAAGTGACCACAGCTGTTGTGGCATGGTGCCAGGAAAAGCCTATCTCGTGAGCGTTAGTTCCATGGTCACTTGCTGTATGCAAGTATTGTATCCAAACAGCAATCCAGACATGGAGGCGGGAATATGGCCTTCTTTGAATATCTCTTCCATTCGAATTGATACTTTAAGCAGAATGAAATCCATTCTTTTACAAACAACTGTGCCTTTAACCTCGTCCAAAGAGACGTATGATCTGCAAGTTGCAAGGACAGCAGCAGAGATACATTCCCTATTATCAACAAATTGCCCCGTACATTTCGTAGAAATGTTAAGCCAAATTTTAAACATGTCTGATACCAGTGGCATCGCACATGTATTTAAGACAATTTTTTCGAGACTGTTAACACCCTTTGAAACAGTTCTGGGCATCTTTCCGAATTGTGTCCATTCTGTCTTCGGCGGTCTGCCTCTACTTTTAGGACTCGTAGCAGGAATTTTATTTTTGATCCTTCTGCTCAGATATGGCAAGCCAAGCCACAGACAAGACTCCAGCAATGATGGAAGAAACAATCCTAGCTATACGCTACCGGGACCGCATCACTAAAGTCCTTGGATTAGCCCGGCTAAGAGATCTAAGTGCAACCTGGTTTCTTTCATTCAGACCTATCTGGCAAGATTGCATCTTACCTGTGCTTCGATGTCTGCTATGCGGAGAAGAATGCGTGTTGGACATCTGTCTCACACTACCATCAGCAGTACCAATGGATACAGATACCTTGCTAGGTCCGGTAAAGACTCATGCATCGTGTTGTCCCCAGCGGTTACCGATTCTGATGACGGCATTCGTTGAGACTTCACCACTACGAGTAGGTGGCGGTGAAGTACGAGTGGAAAGCAGCACCAAACAGGTACAACCTTCTGTGAGCATTGCTGATCCTGACATCGATGATAGCAAACATTCTCACATATGCACAATTGCAGCATTTTCGAACTTGGTCGAACTTTCACCTGATGTTGTAGACCAATTTTTTGCAAGCCTGTCTGAAATGATGTTCTCCCCTGAACAAAAAGAATAACTTTTTAAAACAAAGAACACACAGCATTCCATGAACTCTGAATTCGGCCTTCAGTTTTTGATAAACACAGCTACTGAAAAGAATTGGAACTATTTTTTCCCTTGAGAGTGAAATTATTTTTTTCCACTTCCAAAATATTTACCCTTTTTTCTGGCACAAAGTACTCTGCTTAAAGTAGAACTATTCTTAGAGAACAGAGCTTCTATTTTAGGAACTCTAGAGACAATATTTTACCTCAGCCTCTAGCACATGTACAGCATTTGTATAAATATGTGATGGAATGGTCTCGACCTTCTTTTCTGTATTCAGAGCCATTTCATATGTAATTTTCGCAATTCATTCAGCTGATATATATATGCATTTAACTGAATGATAACACTGCTTGAAAACCGTACAGTACCAATACTCATTTTCGTGTATTTACCATATACCATTTCAAATGCGAGTTATGTATTTTGGGGTGGGCTGGGAAACACACATGCATCGATTATGTTAATATTGCTTAGTTTTTAGTAATTATGGACATTAATTCGTGGAGTGGGTGTTGTGTTTCTATCTAGGACCCCAATTCGATATTCCCAATTTATGCCCTTATATGGCTATAATAAATAATATCCTTATAAAGGCATAAGAATCATATCCATATTTAGTAATAGCCCATGCAGTTCAAATACGGCATGGCTACTCCCCTAGACCCCTAGAAAGTACAACGCGTTCTTTAAACAAACCAAGCCTCCAGCAGCCCGGGAAATCCCCCTGCTCTTGTTTTGATTTGCACAAGAACTCCTAGAGTCAGAAAGAACTGTTAGTTCTTGGTGACGTCTTATGTCCAACCTTACGTCAAACCCGGCACCTTTCAGATATAAATATACCAACGTTGCCTTAAGCAAACACACGGTGGTTTGGAGCAGAGCGGCTATCTACTTGCCCGGAAGCCCAGCTGATGCGAGGAGCCGAAGGAAGTCGCCCCTCCCTTTTGACGCACTGAGGAAGACGCTGTCTTTTTCTCCAGCCGAGAAAATCCAGCTCCGGTGTTTCCAGCCACCCTTGCGGGCTGCTGGGATATCCAGTCTTGAGAGAGAGATACAAGACCTCCTTCATTCTAAGAACCAAGGTACGGAGCTGACTAAACCCTTAAGAGAATTCTTGATTCAGATCCTTGGCAAAAACCAACTTAACTTAAACTGCAACTTACTTACTCCTTCCCACGTATTAGGCTTAGGTCAGGTACACCGGTATAGGCGTAGATCAGAAGCACCAGTTGAGGACGTTAGTCAATGTTTTTATGTATGTATATATTTTATCCATTTTAAAGTATCATATGGCTAAGAAACCATATCAATGATTTTACAGTATTATTTCATAATACTCCTTTTACTGTACGCACTTTACTTTATAATAAGTATTGCAATTGTGGCAATTCATTTCTCTTGCATGAGAAAGAAGACTGCTCAATAAATAACACCTTTTATTGAAAACGCCCGTCTCTCTATTTCTCTGCACTCTGGTGAAACTAAGTATGCACGATTGACTGAGCGAAATAATTGTCTATTGTTTTCACACGACTCTAGAGATACACTCTTTATTCTGAGGGAGCAAAGTTGTCATGTTATATGGTTGTCAGAAGCTAATCCCTTCTTGTCTATCCAGGGAAGTTAAACTCCTCCTTGTTTACTCGAGAAAGTTTCTAGTGACCTCTGAGCTAGCTGGCAAAACTAATTAAGTCTAATATAGTCAGTAGAGACCTAGTCGACCTCAGTCCTACGTCTACACTGCTGTTTATATTATTCCAATGCGCAGAGCCTATTGAGAATATAGGAACTACACTACAATCGCAGAGTAAGCAACTTGACTGTAGAGAGAGCAGCCATAAGGCTGATACAAAATCTGCATTCCTGCATTTTACACAGCATAGGGGTTAAGAAAAGCACTCGCCCATGCTTTGGATTAGTGTGGTTTAGGTCCTAACATTTACAATACTGGTGCAGTTTTCTCATACTTTTATCATGGCATGGTAAAGCAGTAGGCATGAAGATGTGCCAGTTTCCTGGTGACAGGGTCACCTGTTACACCTGTCGTCGGGGCCACGGTGCCTGCACTGCCTCAAGAGAGGGTGCCAAGGAGAGTTCAGAAGTCGCCATGATGGAAAGAACTAAAGTATAACATTCAATATGGCTACCTATGCAGAAATACGGGCGCCATTTTCAACCTTCAGATCCCAAGTGATTTCCTACCATCTGAGTTTCATTTGCATCGAATGTGATGCCACCGTGGGTCTCTTGTTGGAAAACAGCCGCTCTCGGAATTGAACGCCATCCAAAAATGTAAGCTTTCATAAGAAAGCAGAGGCTTGGAATGGCGCTCGCGACAAAAGGCACATCCTACCGTGAAGATAAGAACGCAGCAGCAAGGAAAGAAAAGGAAACGTGGGCGGTAGAAAAGGGCCCGGCGAGGGGAATTGATTTCTTAAATGAGCACATTTTCTGTGTGCCCGGCCGAAGCCTACGTCTTCAATCACCGCAGCCTGCTGCCGCGACTCAATGCCTACGTTTGAAAAGCATGCGAAAGAAATAGACTCTTGGAATTAAAGGAGCTTTTTAAAGAACATAGGTTTTTGTTCGCGGAGCTGGTGAGGTTTCTGCACTCATTACCGCACGCCCGGGTTTCTCCTCGGTCCGCGGGCCGGTGATGGATGGGGTTGAAGAGAGGTTTCCTCGCTGGCGGTGATCGGGCGGACCACAGGGCGCAGGGGTCATAAGGGCGCCAGTGCTTGAGGCATTTCTCTCTTGACAACTCTTTTCTTGGCGCGTGGTCTGCTGCTGGCCGAGCGGGGGCCGACTTGATGCGTCTTAGATATGAATGTGTGTAATTACGGAGGGGATCGGTGGTGAGTTGTGACTGATGCGGGGATTTGCAGAACCTGGCAGTTGCCCTGGCTGGATGGAAACGTAAAAGCCTCTAATGGTATTGGAGGGATGACATTAATCACTCTGGGAAGGAATGAAGTAGTTATTAGAGTGTGCTGTCAGCCTCAGTGCTACGATGGACTGTGATGCGCATCATCTTGCACAACCGCAAAACGCAAGCATCTCGGCGTTAACCGCTACATGGTCTCTGTAAATGACCGAATATCGGCTAGGAGTGAACCTAAGACACGTGAATGAATAGTTGTACCCCGGGGTGAAGGGGGAGTGAGGGACAGAATGTTCTCTTTAAAACTAGGATATCTTCCATAATGGATCACAGGCCTGTTGATTGAAAACGGGAACTTTTTTGCTCCAAAACATTTTTCAAAAAGGCTAAGCAGTAATATGTAGGGGCTTATCTTCTAGCTTCCTATGTGTAAAAACTCAGATTGCCTAGAGTAACTTTTGTGCCATGGCCACAATGTCCTTTATGGCTATTTCGTCAAATGCATGCTTGAAGAACGGTCATGATTAACGGAGGCTCCTATCAAAGGAAGTCGCCATTTCCTTTTCACCTTTGTGGTAAATAAATAATTAATTACCGGTACTATTTTTGACTAGATATATATAATAACAGATAGCTCAATAAATAAGAGTCAAGATTCGAGGTAGCTGGAGTTTGCAGGTTTTAATATAGCATAAAGGACAGGAACAGGACAACCTGCACGGGAATCGGATGGCAGCTGCCGGGGGCAGGATCTGGAATGATAACCAACTTTTAATAACAGTGCACAAGTATATATATTTAAACAAAATACATAGCATTCAATACAGTAGGCGTAGCAGTGGGCGGGGTTTGTAGCAGTCGCGAAAGATAAGGCATGAAGTAGGTGTAACAAGAGGTGTGTACAAGGCGGATACATAGACATGTGATGCAAACGTAACAGAATATGTCATAAAAGGGGTGGAAACATGGAGGGGGCTACCTAAGGAGCCGGGACCTCTGACCTAGTGGTGCGCGCAAGCTGGCAATGACGTGTTACCAGGAGGAGCTGGGGCTATGACTTCTGCACTAGAAGAGGAGACGAAAGTCTGGAGTGTCAGGGCGACATGTACCTAAAGCCTATCTAGTATCTAGTGTTTAGAGAACATGTTGATAGAATCCAAAAGTTATCAGGGCAAAGGCTAACAGACACTAAGACTGGTGCATGCATAATCCTATATGTAGTGTGTGTGCGAGGAATATTAAATAATACTAATACAGTATTTCTCTTACATGGAGACATAAAGGCTAGACCATGACGGAAACTATTCATGCGATTCAGTAGCTTAGGAATGCAGAGAAGGAGGGCTGGACTGATAACTAGAATCATAACATACTCTTGGCAGACTGGCAGGCAGAGCCAGGCCGAGCCGGGCACTGCGAGGCAGGAAGTAAGTGAAGGGTGAGGGATGCAGGTGGGGGCTGTATCGCTCCTCGGAGAGGGTTTCAGGAAACAGGAGCTGAATCTGAGTCCGGGCCCTGTTGAGGCCTAGAAACGGGGACAATTCAATGAATTAACGTGCACACTGTAAAACGTGGCAACATAACTTTACATAGGCCTAATATTCGTTGTATTCACGAAAACTGGAAACTGGCATACTAGAGATGGACACAACTGTAATTGCGTCTTTAATCGATCATAGGGAATACATATGCATATTAATCATGCACATATAACATAGGATGGGGAACACGTAGGCACATATAACATGGCAAAATTTACTTTTCCACATTCCCTCCTTGTGCCCTACGTTTCCATCAGGAAACATCTATATTCATGATACCATCTATTATTTCATACAGTATCATTTGCTCGTCTCGAATTGTCTTGGAACGGGATTTAGAACGGGACTTAGGACTAGGAATACATGATGTAGCACAAATGCCGCAAATCGCAGGGCCACATTGTATACAGAGGCAGCAACTGAATATGATCATTACTGCTATACCTAGGAATGACAATACTTTCCATCCCCAGGCAGATATGATACTCCAGAGCCAACCGGACCATGTCCAGGTGCCTGGATTCTGGTGTAACTGATGGGCAATTTTATGAAGTCTGGTTATAGCTGAATAAACAGACGGCGCGTTATTAGGAATGAAAATGCAGCAACTAGATCCGATGACTCTACATGCTCCTCCTCTATCGGCCAGTATGACGTCAAGAACGAGACGATTTTGGAGCACGACAAATCTCATAGCAGATTGCTCTTCGGTTAAGTTACCTAGAGCGGAAGTAGTCTCATTCACTACTGCTTCAAGGGTTCTGGTTAATCTACGTATTAACTTACTATTCTGGACAGGGCCTATAAAGAAGAAGAAACCTTTATTGAAATCTGTATACTGTTCTAGAGCAGTTTCAGTTTGATCGACAATTGGGGACTCAATCTCCCTTCTATGTCTGACGTGTACTAGATGTGTGTTTCTATGATAATCAGATGGGGCTAGAAAAACTGGTGGCAGTAGGAAGGCAATGTAACATGTTCCATCCCAATCGAGGGGCAGACGAACATATGCGGTCTGACCACACACAAAATAAGAATGACGTGAGGCTTTGAAAATAGATTTCCCACTGTCACTATACTCGACAGTAGTAGTACATTCACTATGTCCTACATGTGCGGAACCATTATTTCTGACACATAATTCGCCTTTGACTGGTAGTACTGAAATAGCAGGTAAGTCTGGAGTAGTATCAGACTGAACATTCAGGACCATAAAATTCGAAGAATAATTACCTAAATTATAAACTTCATTTTCTAGATCTAACCCTGTTCTATGGGAGAGACCTTGCTTGTCTGGAAAACATGTTCTATTCAGAAGGGACATATCATTAGAAGATGACGTTAACATGGACCATGCTCCACACGAACCATTATGTGAAAACGGATAAGGAAAAAGTGGCAGAACTCCCTTCGGTGTCTGGAAAGGGGGGAGTCGACCACACACCCAACAATTAGTAGCATTGCTGGTCTGGTGTGAATAGTGTAACATTCTAATGAACGTGTTATTGGGCATAGCAAGACGATAGGATAACTCGTGAGGAGGCAGATCACTAAATGTGTGCTCTACTGTAGTATTAGAAAACTTATTTACATGCGGAATTGGAAAACATAAATGAAATGCATAACTTGTGCAGGTAACCATCAAACTTAGAAACAATAGAAAACTTAGAAAAACGATACATCGGATAGAGTTTTGACTAACTCTCTCACTATGGGGGTCTATCTCATACATGTCAGATACCTGTCTAACCGTTTCACCCGAGGGGGACTTAGACAATTAAACTGGCTGACTTATTTTACTAGACCGGAGCTTCTTTTTATACTCCTGCTGCGGAGTTTCCTCTAACAGGGGAGGCTTTGATTCAAAGTTTGTAGCGGGACAGTCCTTAGAAATGGAACAGTCCAATGTTTTTATGCGACTTCCATGGAATTTCTTGACGTGGGACAGGTGCACCCAGCCTTTGCGGCCTTCCAACTTCACGGCCGTGCGGGTGGTCAGAAGGACAAGTTGAGGTTGTTTCCAGCGAGGCTCCAGCGGACTTGAACGATCAAAGTTCCTTACAAAGACTAGGTCGCCTGGAATGACCTCATGCGGTTTCACTTCGGTATTGTCTGGAAATGCAGCGGCAACCTGTGAACGACAAGAGTGTAGGGCAGACATCAAGGAAGCTAGGTAATCTGTCAGCATATTACTGGAAACATCGGTAATACTTCGGGGTCTAGGTGTACCCCACATATTTGGGGGGCGGCCGAATACGACCTCATAAGGGGACAGACCTGATCTGGAGTGTGCAACCATCCTCATGAAGAATAAAGCAACTGGCAGGGCTACTAGCCAGTCTACACCTTTCTCTTTACATGTCTTAGCAATACGGATTTTCAGGGTTTGATTATGTCTCTCTACGAGACCGGCTGCTTCTGGATGGCGTACACAATGGAACTTCCACTGGTACCCTAACAAAAGGGAAACATGCTTCATTAGCTCAGATGAGAATGGCTGGCCGTTATCAGAATACACGACCCTAGGGAGTCCATAACGGGGGAAGAATTCACGAACCAACTGCCTGGCAGTGGTCGCTGCTGTGTAATCTGGAACTGGATATGCCTCTGTCCATCTGGACAAAGCGCATACAACTACAAGGACATACTTGAAACCTCGACATCGCTCCATCTGGATATAATCCATCTGGAGGACTTCAAAAGGGTGGTCAGGAGGCTGAAATCCCCCTTGTTCCACCGGGACACTTTTACCTGGATTGAACTGGCTACATATCATACAGGTACGGACTTTCTGCTTGGCTGCAGCTCGTAAATGCTTGTTGGACCAAAGGTTCTGGATACTGTCTAACATGGCTTTTTCTCCTAAATGTGCAGGACTATGTGCGGTATTGATAATGACTTGAACCATAGAGTCGGGGAGAAACCATGTGGCTTTTCCCTTCGTCACCCATCCCTGATCTGTCTGGACCCCTCCTTGTTCGGACCATTTCTTGATTTCTTCAGGAGTAGCATGTAACTGTATGTCTATGACATCTTGTGTAGGGTCCTTAACTGTCATACAAGTAGTCTGTTCTGGAGTGGATGTCTGTGTCGTGTTGACTGGAATGTCTGGTGTCTGAGCTGTAAGCTTGGCTGTTCGATCTGCTAGATCATTACCTTGGGAAATGATGTCAGTAACTTTCGTATGTGCCTTGCACTTCATGATAGCGATAGCTGTCGGTAAATGTATTGCATCTAACAGAGCTTGAATGAGGAGACCATGCTGAATCTTGGTTCCATGAGAAGTCATGAAACCTCTCTCCTGCCAGAGCACTCCGAAGTCGTGTACAACTCCGAATGCGTAACGTGAGTCTGTGTATATGTTAACTTTCAAGTTCTTGGCACGTATGCAGGCTTGGGTCAGAGCAACTAGCTCTGCTGCTTGAGCGGACAGGATATCAATAGGGTGTGTTTCAATGACTTCAGTGTCAGTAGTCACTGCATACGCGGCTACTAGTTCTCCTGTACTTGTTCTCATACATGAACCATCCACATAAAGTGTCAGGTCGGGATTAGGTAATGCAATGTCTGTCAGGTCTTGTCTTGGCTTAGTCATGGTGTTAACAACTTCCACACAGTCATGTGTGGCAGAATGTGAAGTAACTGACGGTAACAGAGTAGCAGGATTTAAAACGTTGCAGCGTCTGATTTCTATGTGTGGCTGGAACAGTGTCAATTCATAACCTGTTAAACGTGCAATTGTCAAGTGTTGAGTCTGTGTTCGGTTTAAAAGAACTTCCACGGAGTGTGGAACTTGTACTGTCAGGGAATGTCCTAATACTATGGAATCACTTTGTCTGATAGCTAGTGCTGTGGCTGCAACTGACTTGAGGCACGCAGGCAGAGCCTGGGCTACTGGATCTAGTGTGCTCGAAAAATAAGCACAGGGCTTGTATTGTCCTGCTTGATCTTGTGTGAGAACAGATAATGCTGTACCTTCACGTTCTGTGACAAAAAGTGTAAAAGGCTTACTATAGTTCGGTGTAGCTAGAACAGGTGCTTGGCATAAAGCTTTCTTTAACTCATTAAAAGCAAGTGTATGTTCGGATGTCCAAGGGAGAACAGTCGATACGGCTGCCTCCTGTGTCGTTAACTGTATCAGTGGCTTAGCTAGAAATGCATACTGAGGAATCCATTGTCTGCAGTAAGAAGTGAGGCCAATAAAAGCTCGTACCTCCTTCTGTGTCTTAGGCTGTGGAAGACTCGCTATTAACTGGATACGATCTGGTGTCAACTGCCTACCCCACTTGGACAGCAAGTGGCCTAAGTAGATCACTTGCTGGACACAGAACTGGAGCTTCGAAGGGGACACCTTGTGCCCCATCTCGGCTAGGAAATACAGAACTGTAAGTGACACTCGCTCGCAGTCACGCTCAGAACGGGCTGTGATCAGTAGATCATCGACATACTGGAGCAGGGCAGTGTCAGTTGGCATGTGAATATTGTCTAGTTGTCTTTTAAGTGCTTGACTGTAAATACTAGGACTTTCTGTAAAACCTTGAGGAGCTCGTGTGAATTTATAGCTCCTTCCATTTAAACAAAAACCGAAAAGGTACTGGCTATCTGGATGAATCGGGACACTGAAAAATGCATTCTTGAGGTCTATTACAGTAAAAATACAGCTTCAGAATCAATAGCTGTCAATAGGGATGAAATATCTGGGACTACTGGATACTGGGGAATGATACATTTATTAAGTTCTCGAAGGTCAATCACTAATCGATATACTGGAGGTGCATTTGAATCAGTACGTTTCATGACTGGAATGATAGGAGAATTACATACATTGGAGTCAGTTTCTACAACCACTCCTTGAGCAATGAGCTCGTCAATAATTTTGGATAAGGCTGCTACAGCCTCAGGTGGCAATCTGTACTGTCTGATTCGTGGCAAGACTACACCTTGCTTGAGGGTCACACGATGGGGTGATGATGATGATGATGATTACGCTCTTGTATAGCGCACGACTACCCGTAGGCATCTCGGCGCTTGCTTAGGGAACCCGTCCTGGTATTCCCCTGTGAGATACCCCGGCAGGGTGTCCACAAGGTGAAAGCCAGGCATCCCGCCGCGAGGGGCCGTAGTGGAGATTAAGCAAGCTATTGCCCAGAGTCGCAGAGTGTGACCCCGTGAGTTGAGTAGGCACCGGAACGAGAATTATCGAGTCCGTGGAATTTTTGAGCCCGAGACCCGCCGAGGCAGGGAACCAAACCCTGGTCCACGGCTGATCTCAGCTTCCAGGTCTGCCGCCTCTAACCACTGAGCCACGCTTCTCCACTGTGTGTGATGTGCATACATCCTACATCAGTTGGACCTTGCGCCCATAAATGCTGCGGTACATTTGACAATCTTGGATCAAAATCACGTAATACATAGTGACCTTTGAAGTCACGCAAAAACAAACGAACTCCCTCTGGGGAGCAACATATTACTGCACCTAATTCCTTCAATGTTTTAATGCCTAACAAATTTTCTGGACATGATTTCGTAAGTAACAAATCAGTAGTTCGGGACAATGGACCAACTTCTAGAGTAACTGGCTTTGATATCTCGTTAACAATAGGCTTTCCTGAAAATCCAAGGGAAACATTTCTAGAGCCTGAGAGCGGAGCCCCTGGAACCTCGTCATGACTGATAGTAGTCCTACTTGCCCCTGTATCAATCAAAAACTTTCTGTCTTTCCCTAATACTTGACTATGTACATAGGGACCCTCTTGATCTACAGGTATCTCGATGAGAGGCAAGCCTACCTCCCTCTCTAGGCTGTTTCATGAATACGGTTGATAATCTGGATACTCTGACTGGGCATACTGGTACATTTGCTGTGTAACATGCTGTGTTGCAGCTATAGGCTGCGGTGCTGGAACTGTCTGTTGTGCATTCTGTGGTGACTGAGAAGTCTGTGAAACTTGCTCTTGTCTAGGCGGACGTGGTCTTTCTTTAGTTTTACCAGTGGCTATGTTGTGTTTCAGAACTGCACATTCGTTTATGAAATGACCTGGCTGCTTACAATAATTGCATGTCCCTTTAACGGGAGCTGCAGGATGACTGGCTTGATTCGGACCCCTCTTCTGACTGTCTTGTGGAACAGATTGAGCAACTAGTACTTTCATTTTCGTGTCTTTCATACGTCTCCTTTCGTGTTCTTGCTCTTCCCTGATTCTATTCTGGTGATACTGGAGCATCTGGAGCATCTGGGACGGGGTACTAGCTTGCCAAGTACTTTCGACTTTCAAAACTCGATTCTTAACTTGTGGGCTTGAATTCTCGACTAGTTTAGTAACAAAAAGATGAGGGTATGACTCGCTACCTGTCTTCAAACCACTGTTGATGATAAAGCATTTCTCGAATCTAGAATAAAAATCACTAGTATCTTCATCCTGTTTCTGTTTGCATGCTGAGATTGCATCCCAGTCTTCCTTTTTCGTGGCTAATAACCTTGGCAAAACCTGAATCAATAACTCTGGTAATTCTTTACATTTATCTCCAAGACCGGTACCTGGTACTCGTATCTTATCTTCAGCTTCTAGAACTGCCCAATCGATCTTTTTCTCTCCCACCTCCCATTCTTTTTCCTTGAGTTTCTCATATACCCCTGCGGGCAACAGGACCTTTAGCATTTTAATAATATCTGGATACGTGTATTCTCCCATACGGAGCATGTCTTTTAATTCTCGATGGAACCCTGCTGGATCTTTGTCGTGACAGGGAATTAATTTTCTCATCTCTAAGAGTTCCATCTTCGTAATCGGGGTATAAACAAATACTCGTTGCATTTCACCACCCTGTGTCCTAACTGGGTGTACTTCTCGTAACGGATGCTGTCTGTCTATGTAAAACGGTTTACTTTCTGGAGGTGAGACGTGAACAAAATGCGGGTTCAGAAACGTTCTATACTTGTGGCGCTGTTCTAGAATGACTCTAATTAAATCGGTACCTAACCCTTTCCATTTATACTGGAGTAACTCGTTCAGGACATCATGTAACGGACCTGGATCAGAATGTTGACCCCCATACAGTGTAATGAGGTGCTGGATCATATACATACCCACCAGTCGCTGCTCGGCTGGGGGCAGTTTCAGAAACATTTGTGCCACTATTTCGTCTGGAAAAGTGGTAGAATCAGTAATCCATCGGACTGCTGATCGGGCTAGTTCTTGTTCATGCATAGTACTAAGTTCACTATAACCGATTCGTGATTTCAAAATGTGATCGGTGGCTTGAAATACTTGTTCTAGAGAACCCTGTTCTGGTGCTGGAAGATGGAAGACTTTCTTGTGTTCTAGGCGTGAATGTCGGTCTGGAAATCTAGATTTACCTACATACGCTATTCTGGCGGTATTCTCGTCTTCTGCTTCTTCAGTATCAGAGTTACGTTCTTTCTCGCTTACTAGTGCTTCTTTGCGTTGTTCGTGTAACCTTATTATTTCTTTACGTATTTTCTTGTACATACTCTCTATACTACTGATGCTCCTGTGTTTACCCTCGGCTATATTATCACTCCACCTTGTCAGAACTTTCATTTCGGTCGGATCTTTAGTCGGACAATCTTGTTCCCTTATTAAGCAATTGATTAGAAACTTTAACAACATGAGCTGGGTCTCAGCTTTCCTGAGAGACATGATTTCGCCAACACTTTCTGGATCTTCTCCAGTACGGATGAAACGATACATTCTGTCTAGATCTTCTTTCATATTCGGTAGGGTGGCCAGATACTCGGTCACCCGTCTTACACGCAATGAATATAAAACCATATTGTCTTCGCCTGGGACTGGATCATAACAGCATTCGGTAAGAGCTCGCCTGATGTCTGCAACGGACTGATATTTGGGCGTACGCTGTAACGCACGTTCATGTAACTCGACTAACCCTATACGTTTATTTGGCGGCGGGGTGCCAGGAGGACCTCCTCCCGCGGCCCCTAAACTGGAATCGTCGACTGATACTCTTCGTGCTGGTAGAGTGACTGATGTAGCGGGAACTTGTACTATGGGCTGGACCGGGGGTACCGTAACAGGTGCTGTAACAGGTGCCCCGGTGGCTGGAGGAACAGGTATTACATTATTTACAGGAGCTGGCGGAGCAGGATTCGCATATTCTGGGACTGTGTCGTCCAAATAGGACGAGAGAAAAATATCAGCTGCGGTCGGTTTGTGACGTAGCTTAATCGGAACTAATGGCGGCGGGAAATTACATGGTGCTTCCGGGGTTGCTTTTGGCAAGCCCTCGGCAAGAAGAGGATACATTCCCTTAATGAGGGCATTTCTCTGTCTGTCTGACTGTTCGGCTTTAACTCGTTCACCTACTTCGATTAATTCCCTTTCTTGGGCTCTTTCTAAGGATTCTCTACTTAATTCTGACTTTCTGATTTCTTTTTCGGTTCTTTTATGAGATTCTTTGCGCCATAACTCGATGGCATCTTTCTGGGACTGTCTGGCTTTCTTTTTCCATAATACTTCTTCTACTCGCATGATGCACTCGGCATCCCATGTACCTGATACGGGCCATCTATACTTTTCCTCTAATTGTTTGGTGTACTCCACCCATAAGTCTAGATATAATATGGCACTTATGCCATGCTTTTGATACATAAAATGACCTGGACTGTCCCTAGGCGGGACAGGAACTGCTTCTTCGAGCAGACCTTTTCTAGTTCTTAGCTGACGTAATTTTGAGAACAGAGGCATGACTAGACTGGAGTCTGGACACAATACAATACACAAGGAACACAATAATTACTTGAAAGAACAATTCATTCATACCACGACATTGAAAACACATGGAATAACATTTAAAATAACAGTTCGGACAAGATACTACCTGAAATACTGAGAACAGAACACATGAATTTTCTCGAGAACAGAACTTACTAGAACAGACTAGATGCACTGCTGAAACAGTACGAAACTTACCGGTCCCATAAAAGAGACACGTCAGGACCCGCATCCACCTAAGTGGACACTTCGTGTTGGATCTGTGTACCCAAACCCACGGACCAGAGACAAATTAATTGACCCTGTCTAGATACTACCCCAGCAACGGTACTCACCGGGCAGCAAGAACGGAAGTCCTCGGACTGGACTGGACTGCTACGACGACGGACGGACGAACTTCGGACTTCAGTTACAGGTGGGCCTCCGGATACCTCGGACCTTGGACTCTCGGCTTGGGCTCTGGTCGGGACTCGCCGCGTTCCTCCACGCCTCGTCTGGATGCTGGACCGCAACCTCCGTCTCCTCCGTGGGCCTGAGGGATACTTGAAGCAGAAATATCTGCCACTGCGCAGGATGGTTCCGTCACGACTGCAGAGGATCAGGGGGCTTGCGTGGCTTCTCCGGCGCGTGGGGAAAGGGCAAGTGCCTGTTCGGGCGCCATTATGTGGTAAATAAATAATTAATTACCGGTACTATTTTTGACTAGATATATATAATAACAGATAGCTCAATAAATAAGAGTCAAGATTCGAGGTAGCTGGAGTTTGCAGGTTTTAATATAGCATAAAGGACAGGAACAGGACAACCTGCACGGGAATAGGATGGCAGCTGCCGGGGGCAGGATCTGGAATGATAACCAACTTTTAATAACAGTGCACAAGTATATATATTTAAACAAAATACATAGCATTCAATACAGTAGGCGTAGCAGTGGGCGGGGTTTGTAGCAGTCGCGAAAGATAAGGCATGAAGTAGGTGTAACAAGAGGTGTGTACAAGGCGGATACATAGACATGTGATGCAAACGTAACAGAATATGTCATAAAAGGGGTGGAAACATGGAGGGGGCTACCTAAGGAGCCGGGACCTCTGACCTAGTGGTGCGCGCAAGCTGGCAATGACGTGTTACCAGGAGGAGCTGGGGCTATGACTTCTGCACTAGAAGAGGAGACGAAAGTCTGTAGTGTCAGGGCGACATGTACCTAAAGCCTATCTAGTATCTAGTGTTTAGAGAACATGTTGATAGAATCCAAAAGTTATCAGGGCAAAGGCTAACAGACACTAAGACTGGTGCATGCATAATCCTATATGTAGTGTGTGTGCGAGGAATATTAAATAATACTAATACAGTATTTCTCTTACATGGAGACATAAAGGCTAGACCATGACGGAAACTATTGATGCGATTCAGTAGCTTAGGAATGCAGAGAAGGAGGGCTGGACTGATAACTAGAATCATAACATACTCTTGGCAGACTGGCAGGCAGAGCCAGGCCGAGCCGGGCACTGCGAGGCAGGAAGTAAGTGAAGGGTGAGGGATGCAGGTGGGGGCTGTATCGCTCCTCGGAGAGGGTTTCAGGAAACAGGAGCTGAATCTGAGTCCGGGCCCTGTTGAGGCCTAGAAACGGGGACAATTCAATGAATTAACGTGCACACTGTAAAACGTGGCAACATAACTTTACATAGGCCTAATATTCGTTGTATTCACGAAAACTGGAAACTGGCATACTAGAGATGGACACAACTGTAATTGCGTCTTTAATCGATCATAGGGAATACATATGCATATTAATCATGCACATATAACATAGGATGGGGAACACGTAGGCACATATAACATGGCAAAATTTACTTTTCCACACCTTCCTTACTTTGGCCACACATCGTGATGATGAACCTGCTCAACTAGGCGCTCGTCTATACCCTACAAGTAAACGGGCAGTGCAGCACGACTGATGTTTTCGTTATTTAATGTTTCTAATTTTAAGCAAAAACCCATAGAACATACGCATCAGATCACACTATTAAAATATAGATAGTTTCCCTTTAGTTTATGCTACAGAAACAGAAGAGATCACACGTTTTGCAGCACAACCCACTGCATTATTACTGGTTCTCAAATGAAAACAAACTAGATTTCTGCTCCCTGCTGCACAGTGTTTTTCAGGGGCTAGATTCATTTAAAGTTCAAGCCCTTCGACCTCTCATATTTATACCAGCACATAAACTCGGTATGGGTCGGGTCAAGACGGGCGCTCATCTACTGGTCTTAGCTGGACAACGGAAAATACGTTTTGGAAAAGTTTTGGCAGTTTAGGGGCAAGCCGAATGTACCTATTCTGTACAGATCCGTGTCTTTGGCACGTACCATAATACTAGATCTCACAAGGACCTTACATTGTGGTTTTGCTGTAGAAGACCCGTTAGTCTAATCCCTTCCCCAAGACTTCCAACAGTGTTCTCTATGTCAGGATGCAAGAGGTTAATATAGTGATGTGAGTGAAAGTTCTAGCTGACATTATCGCATTGCCGCGTTTATCCTATCTTTGGACCTAGGAGAAGAAGCTGTTGCCCATCGTGTCACCATTTAGACCATCGCAAAGCTTACGTTTCCTTCCGCCTTAGAAACTGCGCCATGGAAGTCTCCCGGCTGTGTTTGTTCCATCCAGTGTCTTCAGCCTGTGTTAACTTGTGCTGGAGACACCCACGAACTGCTGTGATTCTTTAACTTCAGGGAAGCGATAGGCGGCTTCCAGCCCCGCCCTTCCATCTCTCATTCTTCATATAAGTGACCTCCTGGTAGACTCCTTTTATATGGCCCTCCAATCCTAGCTTCACGTTTATTTTGTTCTATTTTGTACGTGCGGCCTCAATTCCCGACTGAATACGAAATCTCGTCCCTCTTTGCCCTTCCATACTCCCGCCCTGATGAAGGTGTAGCCCCGGCTGGGGCCTCACACCGAAACGCGCGTTGGCGTTTTCCTCCATCTGACGAAGACCTGTGTGATCTGGGATTGTTCCATCAATTATTCTCAGATCAACTACTGGCAATGACACTACTGTGGAGTTGTGTGCTTTGTGCGTTGAGATGTGTATGTATGTTGGTATAAATGTTGTGGTTGGCTTGTGGGATGTTGTGATGTTATGTTTGAGCAAGTCTCGTATGAAATGATAAATTGTGACATGAAATTTTATGTATCTCTATGATGTCAAGAGTATTGAGTACGTTTATCTTCCTACTAATTAAATAATTGAATAATAAAATCTTTTTCAATTTTGTAATGATGTGTTGAGAATGGTTCCTGTGGGTTCAGAGGGTGTAACTTTAATATTTAAGGACCTAGTTTTAGGCCATGAACATCCTTTAGGCAGGTAATTCCTGTTCTTTCTTGATTATCGCATTACACATCCAGTTGCCCATCCTGCTTTCAAAGACAACTCTACCCAAGTGCACTTCTCTGGGACAAGGAGTAGCCATACTTCTCTATTCTCCTTTCAAGCACTGCTCGAATCAAATGTCTTCATAGGGGATGGAGCTCTTTAGGGCTCAATACATACTTTCATACTGGCCTTTCTACTCCACAAAGTCATATATTGCTTTGCCTCATTTTACTGAGCATGAAAAGTGGGCCAAAATGGCGAATTGTCTCATGTCAGATGTGTGTAGATAACCTGTCCTGCATTTTTTTACTGCAATCTGAGGATGGCAAAGGATCACTGGAGGACATCTGGCAACATCATACAACCCAGAGCCATACGAATCTATACAGCACACTAGGTATTCTTGGAGCTAATGGTGCTCAAATGAGCATTATTTGTAATTGAAGTAAACTGTAGCACCTCTTATGACAACAGGAAAATATCAAACAAGACCATCGCCATTACTAGCGATCTTCGAGACCCAGCCCATGGTAGAGTGCAAACTCCCATGCAGCGGTGAAAAGGATATCAGTGGAGCATGTTACCCAATCACTGAGGTGGAAGCCAACAGTGAGAGTTGAAATAATTCTTTGGACCTTAGTCCGAGCTTCCTAACTGGCCATAAACCTCTAAGCACTACCGCCACTGGTGACATCAGTGCAGGTACCACCAGAAATGAATACCTGTCCTGTATTAAATTATGACCCTCGCTGCACAGGTTAGGAAAGTTATCCCTTTATATTTACAATGCTATATTAAGTATGCTAACCAAATCTATATTAATGTATGCCCCATTGGATCCTACAGACTTGTCTGTATTAGATTTTAACAGTCTCAACTATTCTTCCACCAGGGAAGAAATACCCAGTAGAAAACTTTTTGAAATACCTCCTAAACCCGTCTGCAGACATGCAGCTAACCGAGTGACATTACAGATTCTCAGGTTTCTGCAGCCTAGGTGCATCCTGATCCAAAGTTGCATGCATAGTGAGCACCACATGTTCACATGAGGACTACGTCTTCCTTCAGACATCTGTGGAAACAACAGAGTTGGACAAGCTCGCTTTTCTGATTTCATGAAACAACTGCAGAGGTGGCATTGTCATTACAGAAGGAATGGCCTGAAGCCAGGCCCCTATTCATAAGAGCACTTTGCAAGAGCCCCTAGAGTTGGATGTAGGATAGATGCTGATAAGCCACAAGCGGGTCTCTGGGGCTATCATTAGAGAGCAACATCTATCTAGGAGTAGGCCAGTAGCCCCTGCGCTTGCAGTCTACGACGGCAAAGCACTTCCTTCGGCCCTATATGGGTCAGAACTCTGGGACTTTGAGAACGTCAGTGAGCTTGCCAAATCTGAAAATAAATTCATGAAAGATCTTATTTCCCTCCCTGTCTCGACCCCTTTGAAACCTTTATTTTATGACATGGGAAGGCGTTCCATTCATGATATCGTACGATTGCGTCCTCTCCTTTTTTGGGCACGGATAAGAAGAACCGCTGAATTGTCCGACTATGCGGCAGCCCTGGACGAACTGAAATTAGCTAATACAGGGAGCAGGATTAAATGGATAACTGACCTCCGACAGCTTTTAATAGATATAGGCCTTAGGGAGGCCTGGTTTAGCCAGGTCCCCCTGACAAAGCAGGACCTTAAGCGAGCTTACTGGGATTGGGTCCAGACACATGAGATTTTGAACCCCAAAATAGGGAAACTTACTGAGGGGTTCTCCGAACATAAATCTATCTGTAGACTGGAACCATATCTGGACTTCATACAGGTCCCTAGGGATAGGGCACTGTTTGTGAAGCTGAGATTAGGGACTCTTCCCATCAATAGTGTGACTGTTTCTTGGAATGGGCTTCATTCGCTACCCATGCCTTATCCTAGCTGCGATTACCACAATGAGCCAACTGCGCACCTTTTATTCGCCTGCCGAGACAACAGATCGGCCAGAGCCAAGTAGCTCAAACCGGTCTGCCAATTGATTGGCCCAATGAACCATTGTGCTGCACTCCGCATCTTGTGTACAGATACATCTTCATTGACACTGATTTGCGGGGTGGCCAGGTTCTTAGGCTGTGCATGGCTGATAAGAAATACGATCTTGGCAAAAAAGGCGGTATGCCCCACCAGTTCCGTCATGCTTTGAGAATAGAGTTTGGGTTTAGAGTGCCATATGGTTAATTTAATTGCTGCTATGCTCTTGCTATAGTGTTCTAGCTTATAAAATGGTCTATGTTTAATTGTCTGTACCTTTTTAATGGATGGATTTTAATATAAAAATTAGAAGTGTAAAGTATAGTATGATACATGCTGAATCTTAAAAATGTTGTACATCTATTTAAAATGTTTATCCCTTTTAATAATTGTATATGCTTTTATGATATTTTATGTATCGAATAAAGCTCATACTACTACTTTTTTGAAGATCTCATAAAGCATGAACATGACAGGTCATCAATCATTCCATTTACCAGGTCATAAATCATTTTGATAGGCTCGCAAATCATATGACAGGTTATAACTCACGGCACCTGACAAGTCATGATTCATTCTTGACACTTCACAATCACGTTCCGTTATGCTTGCCATACTTGTGACACCTCTAAGTTTGTTCAGGCCATCATACATGCCGTTTTATGGGATCATAAAGTTTCCTGTTTGCTTTTATGCCAATTGTGTGGGAGTTAGCCTCTTACTGGAGGTAGGCCCCCAACTTGCTGCCTTGTTTGTCCATTTTGTGCCCTGCCATCCTGCTGGTCTAGGATGTCAGTGCTGTCTGTTCTTACTCAATCAATCAATCAATCTATTGAATTTGTAAAGCGCATTACCTACCCGTGAGGGTCTCAAGGCGCTGGGGGGAGGGGAACGCTGCTACTGTTTGTAGAGCCAGGTCTTGAGGAGTCTCCTCAGGTTACGAGATCTTTGGTCTGCCATAGGCGGATGGGGAGGGTGTTCCACTTCTTGGCGGTGAGGTGGGAGAATAATCTGCCGCTGGCGGTCACTCTTCGGATGCGGGGGAAGGTGGCGAGGGTGCGGTCTGCGGAGCGGAGCTGGCGGGTGAGGGTAGAGAGGCTGAGTCGGCTGTTGAGGTACACTGGTCCGGTGTTGTGGAGTGCCTTGTGTGCGTGGGTGAGGAGCTTGAAGGTTATCCTCTAATTGATGGGGAGCCAGTGAAGGTCTCTCAGGTGGGGTGTGATGTGGTTGCGGCGGGGGATGTCGCGAATCAGTTGTAAGGCGGCGTTCTGGATGCGTTGGAGCTGTTTCAGGAGTTTGGCCGGGGCTCCTGCGTAGAGTGCATTACCATAGTCCAGTCTACTCCCCCTTTGGCATACTCACCGTGCTGTAAGGCATCCACAGGTAAGTGGCCTTCTTCTTGAACACCGTCCTGCAGGTGTGCCTCCTAAACCAACTAATGCCCCCCCTTCTTGTCCATTTTGCCTGTCGTCCTGCACTGCAACAATGCTGCTGCTGCTTGGTGAGGGTGGGTGGGTCTCAACTTTGATCTGCGCACTGCCCGCTTCTGAAAAGTAAGCTCTGCTGGGGCAGTACTATGCTTAAAACCCCCCCATTGACCCTTTGCAGCATGAGGTGGCGTCCCCCCATTGCAGGGTTCGAAACATCACCTACCCACCAACTGGCCAGGTATTTTCGCACCACCTTTGGCATGCAACCTTGACCTGGCTGTGTACCAAGTATGTTTATAAATGGCCAAAACATTTTGGGGAGCCCACCTTGCTGATTTCTACTGTTTTTAACCACTGGTTTTCTATACAAGTTCTCTTTGCTTTCTAATTTTTCTGCATATAGTACCTGTGTCACTTTTTTACGGCTATCATACTTATTGGCTCTGTTTTGTTTGACTAGCCTTTTTAAATTTTTCTTTAAGGAACTTAGCTCGTGTGTAAGCCAGGAATTCCGCTGGATATAGCCGCAAGTGTAGTGTGTACTGAACTTAGGTTTCTGGGTTTGGAGAGACAATGTAGAATTTACTACTGGAGCCCATATTTCACATGGGTCCTACTGCTGAGCTCCAAAGGTACACAGTGCTCTTTTTTGTTTGTCCTCATATAGCAATATTTTGGAGTTGGAGGTGTCGGGGGCCATTTTCCTTTCTATTCCGACCTTCCGGGGCTTCTCCTGGGTAAACGTAACATGTGCGTGAAGAATTACTTCTTCCCCTTCGTACTTGGGACCCTTTTTGTCCGCTTCCAGTGTAAATCAGTTCTGGGTTGAGCTAGTTATTCTGACTACTCCGTCAAGTTCCCACTTGAAAGCTTTTATTGCATTGCTTAATCATTGGACCATACAATGCATTTCACCATCTTTAATTCACAAGGTTGTAATTTTCCCAGATGTTCCAAAATTTATTTCTCTTTCCCCTGTACCCACTCCTGTCTAGTTTATTTATTCTTTGTATGGAAGCTAACCATTCTTTATGTGTTCGAGGTATACATTTCACCCACTTGATGCATATTTCTCATCAAGCTAAAAGTATCAGTATAAAGAGAATTTTCTCCTGATCTTTACTCAACTTAGATGTTGTTACATTGTTCTGACTTATCCCAACAATAACCAACCTATACTCACCTCCACCTGTCCTCCCAGTACTTTAGACAAGGTCTTACCCGTCTCATGCCAAAATTCTACGAGTTGGGGGCACTGCCGAAACATATGTAGGTCATCTACACACACCTCTCCGCACTTGGGGCAGCTTCTCCAACCCTGGCCTCTGATCTTTGATAGCCTCTTTGGTGTCCTGTACGCTCTGTGGATAGTGATTAAGTGGTTCCTTCTCAGTGGTGCATATTTCACAATTTTCCAACAAGCAGCCATAGATACTTGTCATTCATGTTGGATATCCAGCTCGGGCGCTACTCTTCCCCCGATCGCGCCTGGAATTTTGTAGTCTTCCTCTCCTTCTTGTACCAGTGCCCAGTACCAGTATGCTATTTCTTTTTTGCTGATCATATTTCCCTGTAGCATTTCCTCTACTATCCCATTTCCATCTTGGCTATCTTTCAGAGTTTTTTAACCAGCGGGTTAGTTGATAGTACTTGAACTGTGAGATTGTGCCCTTGGTCCTTTCACTCAGTACTTCCCACTCTATGACGGAGTTCCGTCATTAACTCTCCCCATCTTGTAATGTTGTTTTCCCTCAGGGGATTTTCTAGCCTGTCTTTTGGACATTCTGTGTGCGTGGGTGAGGAGCTTGAAGGTTATCCTCCAATTGATGGGGAGCCAGTGAAGGTCTCTCAGGTGGGGTGTTATGTGGTTGCGGCGGGGGATGTCGCGAATCAGTCGTATGGCGGCGTTCTGGATGCGTTGGAGCTGTTTCAGGAGTTTGGCCGGGGCTCCTGCATAGAGTGCATTACCATAGTCCAGTCTACTACCCCTTTGGCATACTAACCCTGCTGTAAGGCATCCACAGGAAAGTGGCCTTCTTCTTGAACACCGTCCTGCAGGTGTGCCTCCTAAACCAACTAATGCCCCCCTTCTTGTCCATTTTGCCTGTCGTCCTGCAATGCAACAATGCTGATGATGATTGGTGAGGGTGGGTGGGTCTCAACTTTGATCTGCGCACTGCCCGCTTCTGAAAAGTAAGCTAAGCTGGGGCAGTACTATGCTTAAAACCCCCCCATTGACCCTTTGCAGCATGAGGCGGCGTCCCCCCATTGCTGGGTTCGAAACATCACCTGCCCACCAACTGGCCAGGTATTTTTGCACCACCTTTGGCATGCAACCTTGACCTGGCTGTGTACCAAGTATGTTTATAAATGGCCCAAAAATGTTGGGGAGCCCACCTTGCTGATTTCTACTGTTTTTAACCACTGGTTTTCTATACAAGTTCTCTTTGCTTTCTAATTTTTCTGCATATAGTACTTGAGTCACTTTTTTACGGCTATCATACTTATTGGCTCTGTTTTGTTTGACTAGCCTTTTTACATTTTTCTTTAGGGAACTTAGCTCGTGTGTAAGCCAGGAATTCCGCTGGATATAGCCTCAAGTGTAGTGTGTACTGAACTTAGGTTTCTGGGTTTGGAGAGACAATGTAGAATTTACTACTGGAGCACATATTTCACATGGGTCCTACTGCTGAGCTCCAAAGGTACACAGTGCTCTTTTTTGTTTGTCCTCATATAGCAATATATTGGAGTTGGAGGTGTTGGGGGCCATTTTCCTTTCTATTCCGACCTTCCGGGGCTTCTCCTGGGTAAACGTAACATGTGCGTGGAGAATCTCTTCTTCCCCTTCGTACTTGGGCCCCTTTTTGTCCGCTTCGAGTGTAAATCGGTTCTGGGTTGAGCTAGTTATTCTGACTACTGTTCCCACTTGAAAGCTCTTATTGCATTGCTTAATCATTGGACCATACAATGCATTTCCCCATCTTTAATTCACAAGGTTGTAATTTTCCCAGATGTTCCAAAATTTATTTCTCTTTCCCCTGTACCCACTCCTGTCTAGTTTATTTATTCTTTGTATGGAAGCTAACCATTCTTTATGTGTTCGAGGTATACATTTCACCCACTTGATGCATATTTCTCTTCAAGCTAAAAGTATCAGTATAAAGAGAATTTTCTCCTGATCTTTACTCAACTTAGATGTTGTTACATTGTTCTGACGTATCCCAACATTAACCAACCTATACTCACCTCCACCTGTCGTCCCAGTACTTTAGACAAGGTCTTACCCATCTCCTGCCAAAATTCTTCGAGTTGGGGGCACTGCCGAAACATATGTAGGTCATCTACACACTCATTAAGCCAGGAGGAAGAGGGTCTGAGGGATGGCTTAACGACCCTATATTACTACTATCCCTAGGAACAATTACTTCAACAAAAGGTAGCAAAGGGTAAAAAATACAAACTAAATAAATCCCTACATGCCGACTGAACAAGGAAGAGAAAAAAAGAAGGAAAAAACCACTAGTGTGTGTAGTGCAAGTCACACAGAGGGTCTCCTATCGTTCGAGAGAAGATTCCCATCAGTCACCACTCGGATCCGCCCTTCATCATCTGGGATCCTTTACCCTCAAAGATAGATTCTGAGACCCACAGTGGACTGGCAGATGTAAATAGCCTAGTCCTACTGATGGTGTCTAAAGTGAGGGGAACATTAAATGTCTTGTGATAACTGAAAAGCAGTGCTGAACAATGAAAGTGCAAAGTGAATTGCTGGGAGAAAGAGTGTGAAAAACTGTAAAATTAGGTAAGGAAGTGAAAACATTATTTATTAAGGTTCACTTCAATCCTAAAGCTAAAAAAGGAGTGTGTAGTGGTCTAAACAAATAACCACTGTTGGAAGAGTGAGGTCGACATGTTTCTGCAGACTAATGAGATCCACAAGGTATCCAGCTGCTTCTTCAGGACCATAACGCTACTGCTTTAACACAAAATATAGTGGGAAAAGAAAGAAATAAACAGATATCACCTGAAATGTAGTGATACCGTCCTTCTCCTGACTGTATAGTTCAGTGCCAGGAATAAATCCATTCGCGATAAAACACACATGTAGGGAAACAAAATACAAACACAATTAGATAAGGAGTCCTGTGCTGAAACACATTTTTTCTAACACAAAACAAACTCTTATGTAACAGAAGTGTAGTAATCTGCATGTACATGTCGCACACCACTGTCCATAGCAACAAGCTCATGGCCGCTCACTTACCAAATTTGCAGGAGAGTAAAATCCCACCTCACCTGGCTACAGCTCAGGTAAAACAGGGCACCGCTCTAAAGTAGCGAGAAAATAAATGAAAAGGAAAGTTAGGACACACCAGGTGTCACGACCTTCCAGCAATAGTCATATATCACCAATCTAATACACCGATAGTCATTAGGCAAATGCTGCCATGTCACAGTATAAGCATAACAAGTTGTTCCAGTATCTTAGCTTACGATATGGTGAAAGAGCTAAATACTGCATTAGTATTCTGAGCAGGAAAGCACTAAGTTCTTCTGCCGCTATTGCTAGGAAAGCTTGTTAGCTCGAGGTCTTACCAAACAGTCTAACCCGCATCAGGTTACAAGCGGGGTCAAGCATATCATGCTCGTGTGAAGAAAAACAAACAAACTCACCCTGCGTGCCAAATGAGAGAGAGATGTACCACTCTCAAGTTACTACGTATCGCTAAAACCCATTATGGGCTCAAACAATGAATAATACACAATACAGGATCGAAGTAGTATTGTATGAGCGCCTACCTAACCGTCGGTACCCCGGGCGTCCCTCTGGGCTGACGTGGGAGGTACCGACGCGGCGCGTAGTCTCCCATAATATTTCCGCTTAGTCAGCGTCATCAGCCGCGAACAGATGACGTCCATCTGTGCGCGACATGCGTGGAAACATGGGAAATGGAGTTTGTATTCCAAAAAAGTGTACTCGTGTTACTCCGTTTACACTAATATTGCACGTAGTGATAAGTTGTAAGATGCATCGATAATAAACCATAAAGGTCAATGTCCAAGGGGAATGCAAAGATTTAAACAAACAACTCTGAGGGCAAAATGTACTGTATGGGGGACAATATCCGTGTGAATGCATTCTCATTGTTCTCAATAACGTAAGGCAAAAGAACTACGCGCTGCGCGTGTCAACGAATAATTGAATGTTATCAGAAACCGCACGCTCTTAATAGCAATGATGCCACTAGAGTACCACGTGTTATCTCAGGCAAACTGTCAAACAATGCACTTATTATTATATAGAGATATCGTTGTCTTCAGTACCACACAGCAGTAATTTTTGTCTAGTGCACATCAAAAATAAGATATTGTTTAGAACGGCACGCACTTATTATTGGTACTGCCAATATATCGACATGTGCTCACTTAGCTATAAAGTTTAACAGAAATGCCCACCTGGTACGGCCTGGGGATATACAAATATCCTAGGGCATATAATAATGGAAGTAGCAAGACACATAAAGCATATCCATGTGAATGCACTTGCGGTTGACTAGAAGACAATACTTTATGGCATTATCAGGAATCTTTATTTAAGTGCCATCCAAGGGATTTCTTAATTAAGGCCCTCTTTGTCAGATCGAAGTTTGTGCACCCATCTCTGTTCTTTCTTAAATAAAAAACTACTGATGTCAGTAACGTGAGGTGGAATCATAGGCTGTTCAAGGACTGTCCATTTGAGTTCTGTTGGTAAATGACCAACTTCTATATAGTGGGCAGTCAATCTTGTTGCCTGTTTACAACATCTGATAGAGCTCTTGTGCTCTGAGATTCTTATCTTCACTTTGCGCGTAGTCATACCTACATATTGTTTATTGCAGGGACATGTGATCAAATATATAACATTGTAACTGTTACAGTTTGTGAATCATCGCTGCTCCCAGGGACGACCTGTGCCAATATCATGATGACAGATGAATTATTAGCTAGCCCCTTAAGGGCTGCTTGTTCTTTACTGCTAAGGTTGATAAAGGGTTTGTGATGGTGTCGAAGATTCCTTTTTGACCATCATTGAAATGAATAGATTCTTTAGGAAAATTAGATTGCATTTCCTTTTTGCTAATAAAGAGTCTCAGGATGATACCACTGATGACAATACAGGTCTAAGGAACCCTTCTAGATTTAATCCCACCACTATAGGTCTTCCTGCGAAAGTCATGGCATTCGAAGAAGCTGTGGATCATGACTTACAGACACTTCTTCGACACCATCACAAACCCTTTATCAACCTTAGCAGTAAAGAACAAGCAGCCCTTAAGGGGCTAGCTAATAATTCATCTGTCATCATTAAGCCGGCTGATAAAGGGGGTGCTATAGTCCTTTTGGACACCAATACTTATCGTGAAGAATGTTTGCGACAATTAAGCGATAAGAAATTCTATCGCAAATTGTCAACGGACCCTACTGCTAGACTAACCACCATCATAGGCACAATTGTTGAAGAAGCTTTGGCGGAAGGATGGCTCATGGAGAAAGAGGCACAATATTTGTGTGCAAGCAACCCTGTGATGCCCTACTTCTATGTACTGCCAAAGGTACATAAACCCCAGAGACCACCCCCTGGGCGTCCAATAATATCGGGCATAGGCTCTTTGCTCGAGCCTTTATCCACCTTTGTGGATTGCTTCTTGCAACCATTGGTCCTACAGATGCCTACTTACTTAAAAGATACGAAAGCAGTGCTTCGAATTTTACCAGAGGTGGACTATGATTTTGAACAAGATCTTTTAGTCTCATTTGATGTGGAAAGCCTCAACACCTCCATACCCCAAACTGAAACCTTGGAGGTGATAGAGAGTTTGCTTGAGACCCAAGATTTAAATTCCATCACACCTGTGAGGCTGATTATGACCCTAGCAACCTTAGCCATGACAGAGAATTTTTTCTTGTTTGAGGACTCTGTGTACTTGCAGGTTAGCGGGACCAGTATGGGCAGCGTTTTTGCCCCTAGCCTGGCTAACCTGTACGTGCATAGTTTCGAACAACACCACGTACTCAATGTAATCAATCCATTTTTAGAAAATGTGCGTCTATGGAAACGATACATTGACGACGTCTTGGTGGTGTGGCATGGTTCAGTGGATGATCTGAATAGATTCCATGGGTGGTTAAATGAAAGGAACCCTTTCTTGAAATTCACCATGGAGTTTAGCAAACATCAGCTATCCTTCCTTGATTTGCTAATTACGGCTACTCCCACTGGTTTACACACAGAAGTATACCGTAAGCCCGTAGCGAGGAACTCATTATTGAGTTATGAGAGTTTTCATCCTAAAGCACTACTCAACAACTTGCCATATGGGCAATTTCTTCGTATACAACGAAATTGTTCAACTAAATCTGCATTTGAAGAACATGCTCTGATTTTAGAGGAGCAGTTGATTGCGAAGAAGTACCCGAAAAAACTTGTTAAGGCAGCTAAGAAACGTGCTTCAAACAATAACAGAGAAGGCTTACTAGAACTACTACCTCCAAAGCCACCATCAAAAAGGATAACCTGTGTAAACACTTTTAGCACTAAGTCTAATCAGATTCAAAAAATCGTGAGAAACACTGGGCTATTCTGAACACCGGGAGTGATACAACTACTTTACCTCCCCCATTGTTTGCCTTTAAACGTGGACGTAATGTAAAAGATCAGTTGGACCATACTAGACCTAACACGAGTCCACGACCCGTAGGTACTTTATGGGATATGCCAGCGGTCACAGGACACCATCCCTGTGGCAACTGTGTGGCTTGTCCCTTAACAACGAAGTCCACACAGATCGATATTGGCACAGGTCGTCCCTTGGAGCAGCGACGATTCACAAACTGTAACAGTTACAATGTTATATATTTGATCACATGTCCCTGCAATAAACAATATGTAGGTATGACTACGCGCAAAGTGAAGTTAAGAATCTCAGAGCACAAGAGCTCTATCAGATGCTGTAAACAGGCAACAAGATTGACTGCCCACTATATAGAAGTTGGTCATTTACCAACAGAACTCAAATGGACAGTCCTTGAACAGCCTATGATTCCACCTCACGTTACTGACATCAGTAGTTTTTTATTTAAGAAAGAACAGAGATGGGTGCACAAACTTCGATCTGACAAAGAGGGCCTTAATGAAGAAATCCCCTGGATGGCACTTAAATAAAGATTCCTGATAATGCCATAAAGTATTGTGTTCTAGTCAACCGCAAGTGCATTCACATGGATATGCTTTATGTGTCTTGCTACTTCCATTATTATATGCCCTAGGATATTTGTATATCCCCAGGCCGTACCAGGTGGGCATTTCTGTTAAACTTTATAGCTAAGTGAGCACATGTCGATATATTGGCAGCACCAATAATAAGTGTGTGCCGTTCTAAACAATATCTTATTTTTGATGTGCACTAGACAAAAATTACTGCTGTGTGGTACTGAAGACAACGATATCTCTATATAATAATAAGTGCATTGTTTGACAGTTTGCCTGAGATAACACGTGGTACTCTAGTGGCATCATTGCTATTAAGAGCGTGCGGTCTCTAATAACATTCAATTATTCTTTGACACGCGCAGCGCGTAGTTCTTTTGCCTTACGTTATTGAGAACAATGAGAATGCATTCACACGGATATTGTCCCCCATACAGTACATTTTGCCCTCGGAGTTGTTTGTTTAAATCTTTGCATTCCCCTTGGACATTGACCTTTATGGTTTATTATCGATGCATCTTACAACTGATCACTACGTGCAATATTAGTGTAAACGGAGTAACACGAGTACACTTTTTTGGAATACAAACTCCATTTCCCATGTTTCCACGCATGTCGCGCACAGATGGACGTCATCTGTTCGCGGCTGATGACGCTGACTAAGCGGAAATATTATGGGAGACTACGCGCCGCGTCGGTACCTCCCACGTCAGCCCAGAGGGACGCCCGGGGTACCGACGGTTAGGTAGGCGCTCATACAATACTACTTCGATCCTGTATTGTGTTTTATTCATTGTTTGAGCCCATAATGGGTTTTAGCGATACGTAGTAACTTGAGAGTGGCACATCTCTCTCTCATTTGGCACGCAGGGTGAGTTTTTTTTTTTCTTCGCACGAGCATGATATGCTTGACCCCGCTTGTAACCTGATGCGGGTTAGACTGTTTGTTAAGACCTCGAGCTAACAAGCTTTCCTAGAAATAGCGGCAGAGGAACTTAGTGCTTTCCTGCTCAGAATACTAATGCAGTATTTAGCTCTTTCACCATATCGTAAGCTAAGATACTGGAACAACTTGTTATGCTTATACTGTGACATGGCAGCATTTGCCTAATGACTATCGGTGTATTAGATTGGTGATATATGACTATTGCTGGAAGGTCTTGACACCTGGTGTGTCCTAACTTTCCTTTTCATTTATTTTCTCGCTACTTTAGAGCGGTGCCCTGTTTTACCCTAGCTGTAGCCAGGTGAGGTGGGATTATACTCTCCTGCAAATTTGGTAAGTGAGCGGCCATGAGCTTGTTGCTATGGACAGTGGTGTACGACATGTACATGCAGATTACTACACTTCTGTTACATAAGAGTTTGTTTTGTGTTAGAAAAAATGCGTTTCAGCACAGGACTCCTTATCTAATTGTGTTTGTATTTTGTTTCCCTACATGTGTGTTTTATCGCGAATGGATTTATTCCTGGCACTGAACTATACAGTCAGGAGAAGGACAGAATCACTAAATTTCAGGTGATATCTGTTTATTTCTTTCTTTTCCCACTATATTTTGTGTTAAAGCAGTAGCGTTATGGTCCTGAAGAAGCAGCTGGATACCTTGTGGATCTCATTAGTCTGCAGAAACATGTCGACCTCACTCTTCCAACAGTGGTTATTTGTTTAGACCACTACGCACTCCTTTTTTAGCTTTAGGATTGAAGTGAACCTTAATAAATAATTTTTTCACTTCCTTACCTAATTTTACAGTTTTTCACACTCTTTCTCCCAGCACTTCACTTTGCACTTTCATTGTTCAGCACTGCTTTTCAGTTATCACAAGACATTTAATGTTCCCCTCACTTTAGACACCATCAGTAGGACTAGGCTATTTACATCTGCCAGTCCACTGTGGGTCTCAGAATCTATCTTTGAGGGTAAAGGATCCCAGATGATGAAGGGCGGATACGAGTGGTGACTGATGGGAATCTTCTCTCGAACGATAGGAGACCCTCTGTGTGACTTGCACTACACACACTAGTGGTTTTTTCCTTCTTTTTTTCCCTTCCTTGTTCAGTCGGCATGTAGGGATTTATTTAGTTTGTATTTTTGGTCATCTACACACACCTCTCCGCACTTGGGGCAGATTCTCTAACCCCGGCCTCTGATCTTTGATAGCCTCTTTAGCGTCCAGTACGCTCTGTGGATAGTGATTAAGTGGTTCCTTCTCTGTGGTGCATATTTCACAATTTTCCAACAAGTAACCATAGATACTTGCCATTCATGTTGGATATCCAGCTCGGGCGGTACTCTTCCCCAGATCGCGCCTGGAATTTTGTAGTCTTCCTCTCCTTCTTGTACCAGTGCCCAGTACCAGTATGCTATTTCTTTTTGCTGATCTTATTTCCCTGTAGCATTTCCTCTACTATCCCATTTCCATCTTGGCTATCTTTCAGATTTTTTAACCAGCGGGTTAGTTGATAGTACTTCAACTGTGAGATTGTGCCCTTATAGGTACATGCATCATTGTTGCCGTTTGCGATTCCTTAATTGCGAAAATTAAGGAATCGCAATTAAGGAATCGCAAACGGCAATGCATCAAAAGATCGCAATTTTTTCAGCGATTCCTTATTTTTCCTTAATTGCGATTCACAAATTGCGAATCGCAATTAAGGAATCCCTTCCCATTGATTCCTATGGGCCAAGAGGCCCATAGGAATGAATGGGAAGACAATCTCAATTTGCGATTCGCAATTAGCTAATCGCAAATTGAGATTGCGATTTCAAGGGTGCAGGGGTGTCCAAAGGACACACTGTTGCACCCCTGAAATCAATCTATGCACATATGTTGTGCACACACATGCCCTAAGGGCATGTGTGTGCACAACATGACAGTTTGAAAAATGCACAAAATTGCATTTTTCAGCTTTTTCGCAAATTACCATAAGGTCCAACCTCATGGTAATTTTTTCCTCCTAATTGCGAATTCGCAATTTGTTTAGGTGTCATGCATTGCATTTAAGGAATCGCAAATTGCGATTCCTTAAATGCAATCGCATTTTTAGAAATTGCTAAAAATAGCGATTTATTGAATTTTGGATTGATGCATCCCAAATAGTGATTTAGGAATCACAAACGGCCGATTTTTGAGATTCACACCGTTTGCGATTCCTAATTCGCTTGATGCATGTGGCTGTTAGTCCTTTCACTCAGTACTTACCACTCTATGACGGAGTTCTGTCATTAACTCTCCCCATCTTGTAATGTTGTTTTCCCTCAGGGGATTTTCTAGCCTGTCTTTTGGACATTCTGGGGTTCCTGGGGAATCCCAAATGAGTGAATACTTGCTGTAGTATGGTATTTTAAGTGTTCTTCTCATTTGGTACCAGAGTGTGGCTGCCGCCTTCAGAGTTTTTAGTTTTATTTTCTTAAAGTATTTGGGGAGACCAAATTTGTATAGGTCGTGGCCTCCTTCCTTGTTGACTGCCACCTTTAAGTGTTCGGGATATAGATCAAAACTCCCCAGCAGTTTCCTGATGTTTTTAAATTGGAACACTCTACAATATTGTAGGAGGTTTGGGCTAGCAATCCCTCCTTGTGCTTTGTTCCTGCTTATCTTTTTCCAGGCTACCCTTGCCTTTTTTGCAGCACAGATGAAACAACTACGTTTCAGAGAGGCTGACAGCAGAGCGTGGAGATACAACCCCTCCACCAGGAGTTTGGCGCGTTTGGCTGTTTGTTAGAACGCCCGCTCACGTGTTGCTGGAGGAAGAGTTTGTGCTTGCGGTGCTTGTAGCCTTGGAGCCTTGGAGCCTGGAGTTTTGGAGCTGCTGCGGTTGGAGCTTGAGCTTGAGAGGGATTTCCCACTACAGGCAAAGCCCGCTCGCTCGCTCCCCCGTGGCTGCTCACCCCCCACTTGCAGGAGTTCGGAGTTTGTTGGAGGAGTTTGTGCTTACGGAGCCTGGAGTTTGGAGCAGTGGTGGTGGTGGTGGTGGTGGTCAGAGCTTGAGCGGGACTTGCTATCACAGGTAAACCCCGCTCGCTCGATCTCCCCTGTCTGCTCACCCCCCGTCTGCTTGTTTTTGCTCCCTCCCGCGACCGCTGAGCTTTCCACGACCGTGGTGTTGAGCGGCTCTGTGGCTCCAGCACCATCCTCACTGCACCCCCACAGGGTCACAGGAAGAGGAGGTTGTGAGGTGGCGAGAAGGCTGCAGCAGCTGACAACAGGTTGCAGAGCCCAGTGAAGAGCACCCCCTGCAGGAAGGTGCACATATGCCCATTCGTCAGCTGATTGTGACCAGCGTTGGAGGTGGCAGCAGCAGGCTCAGGGATTAACGCAATAAGACACATAATCTTATTTGTTTAATCATAGCAGCTGCTAAGTAGTCCACAAGTGTTACAATTTGTTACTTGGGGATAAAAATTGCTGCCTTAAAAACGGCAAATGGTTAAGTTAATTCTGGTGTAACAGCAACATACCCATCCCCAGTTCTGTGCATAGTGCATTGAACAAATTGAAAGATCGTGTGAAACCTGTCGCCCGGAGCAGTTGAAGTCTGCGCTGAGTTTTCGCGCTGTCCACCGATTGTGAGGTATTGAAGGTGACGCTGAATAACGCCTGTCTTGCGCCCAGATGTTAGCATCCTCGGCTCCCCCGGCTCTTCTGGCTCCCAACTCTGCCTGAGGAGGCTGTGCTGTGCCAGGGAATTAAGGCGGCCAGGGATCGGCAGACAGAGAGCATAGAGAACACCCAGCGACCGACGTCCCTGTGACCAGAGTCTAGTGTGTGGTAAAACTGTCCTGGGACAAGTGAATAAGTGAACAAAGGCGCAACAGGGCAGAAACTGAGAGTGACAGAGTACCAGGGAGATACTTGAACCTAAGGCTACAAGGAAGTTGAGCGTGGCCGCTCCAAGGCTGGGCTAGCACAGTTGCTGGGCTCACCCGGTTTTGCTCTGAACACTAAGCAGGGGCATCCCGGCGTGGACAGAAGGACCTGTGACCTGCAGGCGGGGAGAGATTGGATTGCTTGCCTGCCTGGTGTTTTGCTTAATCTAGCCTGTAGACAATGAGATAAGGCCGAACATGAGAGGCGCCTAAACCTCAATCGAAGCAACGTCAAAAGAGCAAGTAAAGCATTGATGTTTGTGTCTCTACAAAGGAGTGTACAAATGATCCAGCTAAAATGGCAGTTACCCCTATAAATTCAAAACTTATAAAAATCAAGTTCACACTAATCAGCTGTCTATCAAGAGTTTTTTTAAGCATCACCAAAAGCAGTACCAAAAACAACAAAGAAATAAAAATAATGACACTGGCAATGACCGCTTATCACCTTCATCACCCTCATCGTCAACAAGTGTAAAAAGAGTCTGCCCGTGTGCAATATTACAATCTAAGTTGTCTTCAGAAATAGAGGAGTTAAAAGATGGAGGTAATTCTCAATTTAAGACCCACAACTCAGGCTTAGAAAAGTATGAAGTGTCGCCAACCCCCAAACCAGTCCTAACATCGTCTGGTCAGTTACAGACAAAAGCCCAAATTCATTTTCAAGTCTCTGCTATACAATCCATTGTGGTATCTACGGCCGACGAATCTTTAGAAACTAGACAGTAGGAGCTTTTTAAATCGCTAGTTTGTAGTCAAAGAGAGATCGGCTCAGTGATCAACATCTCCTCAGGCCTGGACCAGAACGTAAGCAATGAGGTCTTTATGTTAGGCTATGTCGCTGATGAGACAGAAAGTAAGAGGGGGTGTGAAATATTGATACCAGTGATAGCTGAATTAGCATCTAGTCCAAATGGCCTAACTGATAAAGTTGGTAATGTAAGGCCTTTTACTTCGGATCAGTCTTGTATAATTCTGGAGAACAGCTTTACCAATAATAAATCATTACTGGTACCAGGTACCGCTAGTGCTGAGAATGTTCCCATTTCAAATGAGCAAAGTAAATCCACACAAAGAGTTCTAAACAATCAGTTTAATTCAGTGGACTTATCTTTATTAACAGAATTTGATGGGAATTTCCAAGCTAGATCTGGTGACATAGAAAATAACCCTTCTAGCCCTGACCGTGGAATATGGGAGTGTTTACTCCACACTATGGATTCGATCACAAATGCTCTTAATTTTCACTCAGATAAATTAAATATCCAAATAGATATTTTAAACACATTGGCTACCCACGTAGAAGGGATAGACGCAAAACATCTCCAATTGACTATATTGATAACTAAAGTCCAATAGAAAAAAGAGAACCAATTAATAACTTGTACTTGTGCACAACAGATTGACAAAATTTCAGATCTACCGTCAATCGTTAGCTCTATGGTACAGGAAGTAAAACTGATGTCGGGTAGAAGAGCCCAAGGTAAATTAATTGCCAACGAAGATAAAATTAATTTATTAGTGGCAAAAAATAATTCAAATTATCCAGTTCATTCGTGATTGGCTACCATAGAAAAGTCAGTGAATTCACAAGAAAGTGTGAGTAGAGGAAATAGTAATTACAGATACGAATGTACAACCTGCAAATGATGCCATCAATTTGAAAATGTCTGAGATATCTCAAGATAGGCCTAAAAGCGCTGAATCTAACAACCATGTGGTAGTGGATGAGGTGAAAACCATCTGTTCTGAAGCATTCAGTGCTATTACAAACTCTGAGATCTTGTCCAAACATGCAAGAAAAAGGTTAAGGAAAACCCACAATAAAATATCACGGGAAAAAAAAAACCTCAAGGAGGTTGCAACTAAAGAACTTAATGAGTCTAAAGAGTCCATATGAAAGCCATATTTCCGATTTTTAGATCTGCGGAAGCACCTGTGGTCAACCTAAAGGTTAAACAAAATTGGCAAACCATCGACATTCCCACCCCTGACGTGCTGAATGTCAGTATATGGTCTAAAATTTCTGCTCCATCAAAGTCAGGGGTCATTAGGCAAGAACAGTTACCTAAAGAATTGGTTGATCAAAAATATCTTCACTCAGAAAATTGTAAATATTGTTAACCATTAAAGTCATAACGAGATTCATATTGAGCAACCACTTATTCATGACCAAAAGACATTAGAAGTCCATGTATCAAGACAATCGGTAGTCCCAGTTTCAGCTCCTATCATTGGGAAGAGGGATCTAATTGGTTCTATAAATAAGGAGGAAATAGAGGCTACAGATTACTCGTATGAACTGAAGAAAGTAGTCTTTTGCCCTCAGTATACTACAAGAGGCCCTTATGATATCCTGAACCGTAGAAATATTCTGAAATTATTGAATGCAATTGCAGGTTTGAAGGATGTAACACCAGATGATTTGGAATCAGTTGAGTTTAAGAAAGATTGTAATAACTTTTATAAAGAAATAAGTGTTACAACTTGGCAAAGTGATGACATTGTCAGTAAAATAATCACAAACAATAATCAATTTGAGAAATGGGGCATCAAAGTTTGGAGAACTTATGGGTCTCAATATCCGACTCTGTTGATTCCGAGTAGGTTACCTTGTAGCCCAGACTTAAAGATCGGTGGGCAAAAAACAGGTCCGGGCACACATGTTAGAGTTTTGAAAGGTGACTCTGGTCCATCAACAAAGTTGAATTTGTTGTTCGGTTGGCTTCCGTCGACGTTGGCAAATGGAAACCCTGTGAAGAACGATTGATGCCCGAATTCTCTTGAAAAAGTATTAAAACCTTTTAAAACGTGTTCTTGGAATACAAACGGTCTTAAGTCACTTCTTGAAGATCTAGATGTAATAAGTTTTCTTAAAACCTTTGACATATTAATGCTCCAGGAAACTTGGAATATGTTTAGTGAACCCCTTATTGGTTATTTTGAATATTCAAATGTGGCAATTCGTAAGGCCTCTACCGGTTGTCCTAGTGGCGGCCTCTCTATTTATGTTTCTCTGAACTTGGATGTTAAACATTTTGAGATTGATCTTCAGGTAAAATGGCTACAGTGTATTAAATTAATTTCCAAGCAATCTATTATTTTTTTTAATGTTTATATAAGTTCAAAACATAAGGTTAAATCTACTCAACTTTCGTGCTTATGGGAAATAGTAAAAGTGTTATTTTATGACCATTTAGATTAGTTTATAATCATTTCTGGTGATTTTAACGCGCACCTTTTTACTCGTAAAAAGCTGAATATACATTCGAAAATTTTATCCCAGTTGATTAATTCCCAGTTTATAAAATTTAATCTTAAGATAATGCAATACAAGGATAACACACCGACATTTAACAAAACGTGTAGTCCCTATATTATTGATTACTCCATAATTTCTGAGAAACTTTTAAATTTGCTACAAAGTTATCATGTATTACCAAGGATTGAGAGTGATCATAATCCACAAATTATTTCCTTTGCTTCTTCTTTTGAATATTTACCGGAAACAAGAATATTCAAAACTGCTCCTATGCCATTTAACCTTAAAAGGTTAATATGGAATGAGAGAACTGAAAGGGATACATTAGAAGTCCTTTCCCGTTTAATTTTAAATGTCCAAGATGCTATTGCTGAAGGAAAATCTATGGTTGCTCTTTAGACTTGTTTGTATTCCGCTCTTTTGGCTAATTTTCAAAATTCTAAACAATCAAAAGATGTAACTTTGACTTCAAATAATCCAGGGTGGTTTTCTAATCGATTACTATACCTTAAAAGAAGTCTTAATAGAGCAATAACAGAATTGTATAGGAAAGCAAAAGGAACATCTAATTTTGCTGTATCCCAACAAATTAAACAATTGAAAAGGGGATACAAGAACGAAATATGGAAGGCTAAACCAGCGTATATGAAGGAATTTGGTCCAAAATTAAATTTTTCATGTAAAACGAAAGATTCAAGGTTATTCTGGGGTATTATCAATAATCTTGAACTTGGTAATCATAGAAGGAATTGTGCCAATATTGAAGAATTAAGCTAGGTAAACTTTTTCCATCACCTTAAATCTGTTTCTTCGGGCCCACAGTTTAATTCTAGTAAATTTATTTCTGCCCATAATGGCCAGCAAGAAACCATAAAAAATGGCTTGTCAGACTTAAGTGTCTATGATCCATTAAGTTCATTTGACAAAGAGCCATGCTGGGTGGAGAAAGTTTAAAAAGTAATAAATAATATTAGATCAAATGGAGCCCCCGGTCCGAATGGAATCCCGAACATAGTTTTTAAAGCAAACTTAAAACATTGGCCAGAGGTATTAACACTTTTATTCAATGATGTGCTTAAAACAGGTTTTATTCCCGAATCATGGCAGGGAAGTATCATCCAACCAATATACGAAGTGGTCCTCAAGACAATCCCGCAAATTATCGTTTAATTGCCTTAACAGATGTGGAAGCAAAAATATTCGCTAGTTGTCTTTTGGAAGAACTGGAAGCATGGGCCCTGAGAAAGGATTTGATTCCAAATTTACAAACGGGTTTTAGAAAGGGAGAATCAACTAACACGAATTTGATTTTATTGACATTGTTGGGCGATTGAGCCAAATATAGAAAAGCAACAGTTGTATATTTGTTTCATTGATTTAAAAGCCACCTTTGATTCTGTACTGCTAAATGTATTATGGTCGAAGATAACTAATTGGGGCATATCTAACACTTTATTAAAGATGATTAAATTATTATACTCCAATACATGGGAACGGATCAAAGTCGGTGATGGAAGACACACAACTCATTGCCTTGAGACCAATATCGGCTTGAAACAAGGTTGTGTCTTGGCACCTTGCCTTTTTAATCTTTTTATGTCTGATCTCCCAGCTCATTTTAAACATGTTAATGCCCATTCTCCTGCTATTTTGGGCAAAGAGATTAAATATCTACAATATGCCGACGACGCCATTTTATTAAGCCAATCTGTTATAGGATTAAAAAGATTAATAGATTCTTTTAACCAATATGTCTTTCAAAATGGTCTAAAAATAAATACAAAAAAGACAAAAATAATGACCGTGGGAAAAACGAAGTTAGGAATAAAAGAATGGAATATCAATGGTTTGGTCATTGAATGTGTAAAATTGGACAAATATTTAGGAATCACATTTGACGATACTATGTTGTTTAGGCAGCACCTTGAAGCTAAGGGGACATCACTATCATTTGCTTGTAGAAAATTGAGAGATAAGCTATCATGCCCAAATTACGACCACCTGTTGAAGGTTATGAAATCAAAGTAAATTCCATCCTTGGATTACGGTTCCATTATTTTCTTCAGCAAAGACGCGAAAATTCTTGACGACATTGAAATAAGGACATATAAATCAGTTTTTAGGATTCCTAGATATATTAGCCGTGCCAATATAAGACTAGAATTTGGTCTAAAAAAACAAATATTGGCCCAACAATCTACATTTTTAAAGACCTTATTGTCATTGTCTCATGCTGAAGAGGGTTCTCATGCAAATCAGTGTTGGCATGAGATGATGAGAAGTGAATATGCAAGTAGTTGACAAACATATTTAAATGAGTGTCTACGTAATTTTGATTGTCCAAATCTAGAAGACGAAGTTAGGAGTAAAGTGTTTTATAAAAAATCAATCAACCAGTCAGCTATCTTATTGTCAACTATAATAGATAAAGATAAACTTAGGAAAAAAACACTTATGGTCAATTGCAAACTCCTTTGATAAACTGGCTCCCCAACCTTATTTGTTGTTTTATTTAAAACCCTTAATTAAGAATACATTTATGTTATTACGGTTCGGGAGATATCAAACTAAAGATGGAATACCAAAATGGGAAAACAAGTGGCCCTCTAAACTAAGTAGGTTATGTGGTTCTTGTGTGGAAACCTTAGTGCGTATAGTAACTTTATGCCCCAAATTGTTAGAAGAGCGGAAAACCATATTAAAGTCTATTTTTAATGAATTGGGAGTAAGATCTTGTAGAAATGCCATCATCTGATGTTTAAATGGAGCCACCACCCATCTTATTTCCCTATTTGTTAAGTTTATTCTTATAGCTGAAAATAAACGTTGTAATATAGACAATTGAGGTGAAGATATTGATGCCACGAAAATTATTTTAAAAGCTGCAATGATTTTCTTGGGTTATGCATTGTCTTTAAACCATAATTGTTAGGGTTTGAAAGCCCAAGAGCGGTTTGTTATATTGCTATTAAATGTTTTTAGGGATAGTGCGGGCATCCTAAAGTCTGGCTACAGTCTATTACTATAAATGCACTTTATTGTTAATGTCGTTTCTAACGCAATTTTATTATGGTTGGTTGTTCTTTCATGTATCTTTTATTATTATAACGTTTATTTGGTATATTGACAACTTTAGCTGCTAGCACAAGGCACTTTAGTTTCTGGTGCTAATAGTTTAATAGCGCAATTGCACTTTATTGCCAAATTTGTCTTAAATGTTATTCTTTTGGGCCTTTTTTTATCTATGCTTGTCTTATTGTTTTAAAGTTTTTCTTAGAGTAATGTATTGTATATAGTGAATTATAGCTGCTGGCACAATGCACTTTATTTTTGCATACTGATCATTTGCAGTCAAACAAACTATGGGGCCGATTAGGATTGCTGTGAATCCGCATCCTCCGGGCCAGCGGAAGCCACCGCCGGCCCGGAGGCTGCGGATTCATTGCTGCGATGATTGAAAAGACCCCCCCACCAGATTAGGATGGCAGGAGGGTCATCTGCGGACCGGAAGACCGTCTGCCGCCTTTCCGCCGCGGTCGCCTTCCGACCGTGGCAGAAAAGCTCTAATATGGTGGCGTGTCTATCAGACACCGCCAGCCATATTAGGATGCATGCGGAAACATGCTTTTCCACCGCGGGTTTTCCGCCGTGGAAAAGCATGTGGTCTTTTGTGTTTGGGGGCCCGTTGAGGGCCCCCAGGGGTGATGGGGGGGTGGGGGGTGCACATGGGGGTACATATGGTACCCCCCTGCCTTTGCATGCACAAAGCGGCAGGCACCACGCGGTGCGTGCCGCTTTGTGCATGCAAAGGGAATACATGCATATTTAACATTGCGGAGGGTGCTGCTTCAAGCAGCACCCGCCGCAATGTTAACTATATGAGATGTGACCGCCAGGGTGGCGGTCACATCCTAATTCCGAGGGAGGGAACGCCGCTGGCCCTGCGGACGGTCCCTCCACCTCGGGGGTGGCGGACGGACGCAGGTCCTGGAAGCATTGGCTGCAAAATCTAAGCGCATATATGAGAAGGGAATCCCCCCTCTCACACTTAGAGAAACACCTTAGTGAGTGTAACACATAGCCTGCATTACACTCCTTTTTAACCTGCACTACACTCTATTTTAAAAGGTCCTGAGGAAAGCCAGATTTAGTTTAAGGCACTGGCTGAAACATGTCGACCAGCTGATGGATGTAGGAGGTATTAACTCGCCTCCCTTAAACATCACCAAGCCTTATTTTAACCGCTGACGGGGGCCCAGTTATTAAAATTTAATTTACCCTCAGGTACTGGGACCCTCGCCAAGCCGTTTTAACGCACACTTCATTTTACACCTCACACTGCACTCTCAGTAAAATACCAGCTCCACTGTAATCAGGCGCCGCAGCACACCCACGACACATTAGGTGTCACTGGGTGGGCCCGATGATGAAGCATGCCACCAACCAAGTTGGTGGGTGAGGGCTTCATGAACTCACCAACGAGGTGCCCTTGACAAATCTAATCAGAGTCCTAACAATATTGGTCATATTTAAGCTAGTCTCTTTTGATAACACATATAAACTACGGGGACTCGGACTAGCTTTCTAGTCCTCTCTCTCTCTCTTGATATGCGCATACATCTTATTTCGCCACATTATTCTCAACGAGGCTCGAAAACGCATCTGTACTGTTGCTCCTAGTGATTTCAGTTGTTGCATATACTGGCCGAGCTGCCACTGCTTATCTTGTGTTATTTTTGCAATATCGAATCTAATTGTGCATGACCAGTTGCTTTTGGAGAATGATCCCGCTTTGAAGCCCTCACTTAGAATCCTCTCTTTGAGTGTGTACGTTTTAAAGTTCATGAGGATTTTCCTTGGATTTTTTCTAACTTTGTTTTTCCCAAATAGGTCCCGGTGGATTCTATGAATGTCCTCTGCGAGATCAATTGACTTTGTCCAGAGAATTAACTCCTCCAGTAGCTTTGATATCTTCCCCTTCCAAGCCTTCTGGAACATTAAGAATTTTGAGATTGCGCCTCCTGGCCTGGTTCTCCATGGACTCCATTTTGACTCTTATCTCTTTATCTGTGATTTTAAGCATATCAATCTCATTTTCTCTACTTTTTTGACGAGTATCCCTACTTCCAATGCCACTGATGTAACTCTCTCCAGGACCACATTTATTTTTTAGTCCAGGACTTCGCACGCTTCCTGAATTTGTGTCTGATTTTTCTCTGATGTAGCAAAATTAGATCTCATTTCCCTCATCATGGTGCCCATCATTTTTTCCATACTGTCTCAAAGATGTAGGCTGTCATCAATTGGTTTATCCCTTGTGGCATCTGCGGCTAGCTCTTGTTGGTCTAATGTCATTAGAAGATTATACCTATTGCTATCTGTTGACATTGTTTTTACTGCCTCCTCTCAAAGAGATTCTGCCCGATCTTTATTCTGGTCCGTATTGTTGTACTTATCTGCCTTCTCTTTTTCCTGAACTTTAAAGAAGGACCTTAGGGATGGTGTTATCTTTTGTTGCCCAATGCTTTTCATTTGGCCAGACTCGCTCTTCACAAAGGGGGCTGCGATTTCCCTACTGCAGTATGCTTTTTCTTTTTCTTTGTACTTCTTGGGATCACAGGGGAGAAACATCCTAAGTAGACGAGGAGGTTTTAATCTTTGTGTACAGCTTTTCTATTGTAGGGGAGTGTTCTGCCTCCACTTCTTCAGATAGAAGGTTTTTACTCCTTAAACAATAACCTATTTTCTCCTTGGTTGCCCTTTTTGCTTTTTGTGCTGCTTACAATGGGAGAAGGGGGGGAGTCTGTTGCTGCCTTGTTCTCCATGTACCCTTCAGTGTTTACCACCTTTACCCCTACTTCCTCCAGTTCTTTAACCTGTCATTTAGGCTGCAAAGTATATTTTATATCAAGAGCACTTCTAACTAACTTACTGGCTCTGGCACCCCGTCTCCCACTTACTGTGTTTCCCGGTCCTTTCCCCCTTTCACTTACCCGAGGCTCTAGGGGGCAGATTTATGTTAACTGGCTCATCCCCAGGGATGCGCCAGTTAACATGCGCCACAGTGCGCCACTGCTCCGCCACCCATGGTGCGCCGCATTTATGATGCGGCGCACCATGGTGCAAGGCAGTGAGGATGCGTGACGCATCTCTCGGCGTACGGGCGGCGCATTGCAGGAGTCATGTCGCAAGTGCGACATGACTCCTGCAATGCACAGGAGCCTCCTATTCAATGCATGTTGCATCACCCATACGCCTGCTTCAAGCAGGCGTAAGGAATTGACGTAGAAAGTGACTGAGTGAAATCTCATAGATATCACTCAGCCACTTTTAGGAGGCGTTCCTGCGCAGGAACGCCTCCTTATGGCGCAGGGCTTTCCAACGTGACGCATCTCTTAGATGCGTCACGTTGTAAATAGGGTGCATTGTTTGCGCCGCCGTTGCGTCACATTTAGTGACGCAATTGCGGCGCAAGGAGGCGCAAGGGCATCATAAATCTGCCCCTTGGTGATTTCCACCTCCCTCACCTTCTGCCACATAGGTTGCTGATCCGTCTTCCTCGGTGCAGGGCAGACTACAAGGTTTCCCTTCCTCCTTTTGATGAAACTTGCAGTCCTGATGTCTTCCCCCTGTATGACACTCTTGTGGGGCTCTCCTGTAATTCCGGCACGCCGTGGCCACCTCAGCCCACACTTTGCCTGATGACTTTGCGCAGCAGCGCAGCACCCCCTCCACCTCCACTTTCATCTGCTTCAATTCCCTGCGTCTGCGTTTGCCTCCAGTTGCTCCAACGCCGGCACTGTATGGGTGGTTCTCAGCCTCCCGGCTCTCTACGGTGCTCCGCCTCTTGTGCTCAGCTTGTCTCCAGCCTCGGCTCCCCAGGTATTTTATTCCCACTCAATCCATTTTCACTTTGTTTGTGCTCCTTTCTCTCACATGAATTCGCCGAGTGCTTGAGTCCTTTTTTTGCGCTTGACATGTTTGTTTTAAGTGTATATTTCCCAAAGAGTTTGGAGCTCATGACCAAGCTATCTAGCCGTCCGCTATCTTCTCCCCAATATTCTTCCTTTTGGCTCCCCAAAGTTCTCTTATAAGGCTCTGAATATTCCCTTCTACAAACCAATGGTCTATGTTGTTTCATATGACAGTGAGAGTCATCTTAAATGCTGTGATCCTACTAAAGTGCCTACTGTTTGATAACCTTGGTGTCTAATTGGGGAGTAAGATACTCAAACCCATTGGGCAGCATGATCACTCAATTCTGGGCATAATTTCAAAGGATGAAAACTGGTGAAAGGGCTCAGCGGAGACAAAAGTGTAATTTAAAACAGCATTTCGCCAGTTTGAGTAGTGAGTATAAATCATGGGACTGTCTCCCATGAGCCTGTCACTGATGGAGCAGTAATTAAAGGAATGTAACCTATTTATAAGATTTTCACCCTGTGGATCCCTACATTGGTAAGGAGTGAGCACGGCGGGCGATGGATGGTGTCCCATATAAGGTATGTATGAGCATGTGATGAATCTTCTGTGGTGCTACATGCAAGATTTACATTAAAGTCCCCTAGAGTACACACATTCAGCTGGCCTGTAACAAAAGTGTCAATGATTGGAAGCAATCTCTTTATAACTAGCATTTTGGTGCTAGGGTGCAAATAGACATTTATAAGAAGTAGACTGGGGTTAGACATCCTACCTTGTTTCCAGTTAAGCTTTATTGCCGGAATATTTTCACTCCCTGTCTAATGTGGTGGTTTTACAGGTAAGTGACTTTGAAATAAAAACACATAAACCCCTTTTGCTCTACCCTCGCCTTTCCTTTCTATAGCATTTTTAAAATGAGTTTGAAAGGTTGGGAGAGCTGGTGGCCCAGAACACCACAAATCTTGGATACAAATAATGTCATTCTGTGCCTGGAAGGAGCAAGATTCAGCATCTACAGGTAACTTTGACAAGCCTGCCACGTTCCAAGAGAGTAGAGAGAGGGGATGGGCCTTATCATCACGTAACCCGAGTGTCGACAATAGGCAGCACAAGAGGTTCCCCAGGTCATATACTGCTTTGATGCTAGCTTAATTGTGGGGAGTACCCTCTGTTGAGGGTTGTTGCAAACCATCTCCCCTCCTCCCCCTTCTCTAGGGACTGGCTTGTGCTTCCCTGATCTCAGTGAACATCCCACCTTTCCTACTTTACTCTGTGCATTGCATCTCTTTGCTCCCAGTCATTCGTTCCTCTAATTGCTCCACCACTTCCCACTCTTCCATCATTGTGTCCCATTGCCAGAGGCCTAGCTAACCCTATGGATGCCCGTGGAGGAGGCCGCCGCCCCCAAAACCTGTGCTTCCCGGGGCAAACAGCCCACACCGCACCCCCTAGCTGTGCCACTACCCATTGCTACAGCCCCGCTTTACATACTAGCTCAACCTTACCTCCTTCATCTTTGTCCTAGAACACAATAGCGATAAGAGAACATTTCCAATACGTCAATGTTGCAATATGAATAAAGTGCTAGTGCCATCTTGTCGCCTAAAACCAACTTAAATACAATGCGTTTATATTTTGTTGCAGTAGCGGTTTCTTTCGTCCTTGTCCAAAGTGCAAAATGCATTCTATAAAGTGCCAGAAAAAGTGCTGGTGTTGTTAAAGTGCAATAAGAGAAAAGTGATATGGCAATTTACCAAAAAGCTGCTACATTAACTAGCCATCCCTGGTACTATGATTTCTCTTTAAACTCTTCCAGTTCATTAAAAAACTTCCAATTCTTTTCGAATTTCTTGATAGCTCCGACCCTCCTAGTGTAAGCTTCCTCAAATATTTTAGTTCTTTTCATTTTATTGAACCACTTCAGATGAGAAGGTATCTCCCTAGATTTCCAATTCTGTAAAATTACGGAGCGAGCGACCATACATGAAATAAATAGGAAGGCCTTTTCAGGCTCGGATAGTATCTTTTCATCTCGACTGGTACCAAACAATACAACTTCGGCCTCGAGCGGAATACTCTTGCCGAATGCTTGCCCAATATCCAAAAAAACCTCTTCCCAAAAAGGCCTGAGACCTGAACATGTAAAAAGATATGGTGCCACCCACCCTCCCCATCTATTTGGCAACGAAAGCACCTATGTTCTACGCCTGGAAATCTTTTATTTAGAGCGGCCGGAGTAAGATAAGATAGCCATCGCGAAAGGTCGGCCATCTTTTTAAAGTTTGCGGCATGCAGGGATTTACTTCCTAAAAGGCATATAGATTCCCACTTCTTCATATTCAACCTACACCCGGTTTCCCGAGTTATTTTATCCATCGCGGAAGCCTGTCCCTCCTTATATAACAACTTATACCAGTTACCCACCACTTTAATATTGGCCCCATAGAGAGCTATCATGAATTGACGAGGGGTGTGCAAAATACCACTGGTATTTGTTATCAGATGGACAATGCGTAGATGTTAGAGAAAAATCGGCTTCCGATGGGCTTTCGCCCTTGCCGTTATTTCTTGCCAGGAAATCAGCCTATTTTGGACTATAAAATGTCTTAACTCGAAAAATCCACAACCTTCCCAAATACTTATATGCCTCGATTGTAACTGGAGGCCGAGACTCATACATTCTCCTAATTTAAAAAAAAAAAAAATTTTTGATTAAATATTTTTATTTTATTGAGCATGTCAACACAGGAAAGATACAATACAGTTGCTTGCGGGCGCCAAACAACCCGCCAGTCGGTCAAGCAGACAAGGCAACACAAGGGAGCACGTCACAATGCATAAATTCCAGGGTTGTAATTATACACAGCATGCCGCCTACAACCCGGTTCGGGCCGGCCGCGTTGAAAACGGGGCGAAGCAAGTGTTTAACCAACCTTCCCTACCAAGTCTAACTGGAGGGCGTACCTACACTGCATAACCATGGCAGGTGACCCACCGTCAGCTCCATCCGTGCCCTGTAGTTCCCCATCGCCAATGTGTTGCATAGACTGTCAGGGATGCAACGCGCCTCCATCTTTTAACACACCCGGTAGACAAAATACCCACCCCCAAACCAACCGTCCCAACCCCCCAAAACCCACCAAACTACCCCCCATCTACCCCCACTCCCTCCTCCCCGTTCCCCTCAACTCCCCTCCCTCCATCCGGGTCCCTCCCCTTGTGGTCCATGGTCACCTCCCTCTCAGATCCCAGTGGTTGCTACCAAACTAACGGATGGGCCCCTCTTCGGTCTTAGCCAAGACAGTGTCGGTCAACCTCAACAACCTAAGATACCGTGGACAAGTTACTTCTACAAATTCAGACGACAAGAGGGCCAGGAATGGCTTCTAGAGCTCCGCATATTTGGTCCACTCTCCTGCCTTGTGGAGGGAAAGCTTTTCCATGCCCAGGACCATCCACAAGCGGTGGAGCCAGCCCTGGCGTGTGGGAAGTTGCGCAGTCGCCAGAGCGCCAGGATATTCTGTATCTCAGACCCCAGCGCGATGGCTATCAGACGACCTCTAAGTGACTTCAATGGGTAGGTCAAGGCGTTGGGCAATCCTAGGATGACATAGGAGGGGAAGCGTGGGAATTCCGTGTCAAAGTGGGCATCAACCTCGTTCAGCACCTGATGCCAGTAATCCTGTAGGTAATTTTTCATGTAAACAAGGGAACCCAGTAAGTACCTTTGGACCATGGGAAATCAGCTATTAAAGAAAACAAGGGTCCTAAGGGGATCCAAAGTAAAGAGGGAATAAACTTATAGTCCACAATCAGTACTATAGTCAAGTTTCCAAGCCCAGCCGGGCGAGGAAGTGTTTAATTTTGGGATCAGCAAACGAATTGGTTGACCATGAGAGGGTCAAATACAAACATTTAGATAGGGCACAGTCCTGTACCTATCCCAAGAATAAGAAAAATATAGTGAAAGAAAATAGTGAGTAAAGGAGAAAGAGTTTTCAGGCAAAAGGTTTGGAGCCAACTGTCGCTTGTCAATTATTACTCAATTCAAACAAGTTACGACATACAGTATCTACAGAATAAAATACAATTGATTTTCATGTAATACTGTTCAAGCGTCAACGTTTCGATCCCCTGGCTCCTAATGAACCGGGATCATCATCAGGACTATATTAATCATTGCCTGTTTTGCTACGAATGCCTGCTGAGTCTTAGGATCAGTCCCGGTCGGGCGCAGTTGCTAGTTGCAGGAATCACAGAAACTCTGGATGCCTAGTCGAGGTAAGTTGTGCCTTACGAGCGACTACTCCTTAGCGGTATTGCTCGGGGATTAGGAGTGTGTTGCTCCCTTTGTTGAGGAGCCGTATGATTTCGGCTAGCAGTCACCACAGCAGCGGACCGTCGCTGTAGGAGATGAGGTGAGAGACCACCGAGTCTCCACCATCGACCCCTTTGAACAACTCGCAATTTTAGCATCCTGCTAGCCGAAATCATACGGCTCCTCAACAAAGGGAGCAACACACTCCTAATCCCCGAGCAATACCGCTAAGGAGTAGTCGCTCGTAAGGCACAACTTACCTCGACTGGGACTAGGCATCCAGAGTTTCTGCGATTCCTGCAACTAGCAACTGCGCCCGACCGGGACTGATCCTAAGACTCAGCAGGCATTCGTAGCAAAACAGGCAATGATTAATATAGTCCTGATGATGATCCCGGTTCATTAGGAGCCAGGGGATCGAAACGTTGACGCTTGAACAGTATTACATGAAAATCAATTGTATTTTATTCTGTAGATACTGTATGTCGTAACTTGTTTGAATTGAGTAATAATTGACAAGCGACAGTTGGCTCCAAACCTTTTGCCTGAAAACTCTTTCTCCTTTACTCACTATTTTCTTTCACTATATTTTTCTTATTCTTGGGATAGGTTCAGGACTGTGCCCTATCTAAATGTTTGTATTTGACCCTCTCATGGTGAACCAATTCGTTTGCTGATCCCAAAATTAAACACTTCCTCGCCCGGCTGGGCTTGGAAACTTGACTATAGTACTGATTGTGGACTATAAGTTTATTCCCTCTTTACTTTGGATCCCCTTAGGACCCTTGTTTTCTTTAATAAGTAATCCTGTAGGAGCCTGCATTCCCAAAGAATATGTGTTAAGGTGCCCAGTTGACCACAACCCCGCCAGCATAATGGGTCCTTGCTACTATCCATTTCATACAGGCGCTCTGGAGTATAGTACCAATAGGTCGCTACTTTCGTAAGTGTGTCAGTAAGCCCCATGTGGTAGGCCAAGTGTCACGCTCTATAGTATATACCCTCCCATTCCTTATGCGTGAGTGCTCTCCCCAATTCCCTCTCCCATCGCGCCCTACTCGCGCTATAGGTGTATCTGTGTTTAAGCATGAGTGTCTTGTAGAGGTCCGAGATTAGCTGCTTGTCAGTTGTACGCGAGATCAGCCAGCATTCAAAGTCTGTCAGGCGCCTGTCCGCTTCAGCTCTAACCGCGGGGTGGAGGGCCCAGTGTCTGACCTGGAAATACCGGAGTCTCTCGGAGTCTGGGAGACCAAACTCCTGACGGAACTGTGGGAATGAGATCACCCCCTCGGGGCCATATATATGGCAGAGAGCCCGGCAGCCAGCCGGCTTCCAACCTCCGAAGGCTATTTTGTCCAACCCTGGCTGGAAGTCGGGATTATCCAGGAGGGGCGTGAGCGGCGAGGGGATAGTGGTAAGGCCCTGCGAAACCCCAACTTGGTCCCAGATCTCCAACGGGACGCGCGTGATGAACAACTCATAGAGGTTGGGTGGTCTGTGCGCCCGGTGCATGAATGGTATCTCTTGCAGGGTCCTCCCGGCCACGGCCTGGTCTTGAAACAGCCAGTGTTTCCCCGATTCCCAGCGTACCCATTCCGCTAGGAAACGTAGTTGTGTTGCTTGAAAGAACGTGGCTAGATTCAGGATCCCGATTCCTCCATGCTCCGGCGCTAGCATCGCTATCTGCGCCTTCAGACGAGGCTTCCTCCCATTCCAAATAAATTGGGAGAGCACGGACTGCATCAGTTTAATCCAGCCCCTGGGCGGAGCGAGGGGTATCGTGCGGAAGATGTAAAGTATCTGGGGGAGAATCATCATTTTGACTGCCGCGACCTTGCCGAGCCACGACAGCGGGTAGTATTTCCACTGTCCCAACTCGCGTCTGACCGTCTGCCGCAGCTGGGAGTAGTTAATATCGACCGTGGTCTGAAGAGAAGGGGCTAATTGTATCCCGAGGTACGGGATCGCCTCCGTGGCCCACTGCAGAGGAAATGCGTCTTGAAGTGCGGCGCGCGTGTGGGGATCTAGGGATAGGTCCAGGGCCACCGACTTTGACATGTTTACTTTGAAGCCCAACAATTGGCCAAACCTGGCAAGGTCACCGAGGCAAGCAGGGAGAGAGCTACGGGGTTCGGCAAGGGACAGCAGAACGTCATCAGCATACAGACTAATGGCGTGCACATCCCCTTCAAACTTGATCCCTTTGACCTCTGGGTCTGTGCGAATCAGCTGCGCTAACGGCTCCATATAGAGGGCAAACAATAAGGGAGATAACGGGCATCCTTGTCTGGTGCCCCGCTCGACCTGAAACCGCGGTGAAGAATAGCCGTTCACGCGAACCGTGGCAGAGGGATATTTATAGCAATTCATAACTCTGGTTCTGAACTTGGGTCCCAACCCCGCTTTTATCAATACCTTCTCTAAGTAGGGCCAGTGCACTCTATCGAATGACTTCTCGGTGTCGATAGTCAGCATCATGTACTCACCGTGCGTTCGGGAGGCTTTCTCCAGAAGATGGAGGGCTCTCTTGGTGTTATCGGAGGTCTGTCGCTCCAGAATAAATCCAGACTGGTCCGGGTTGATCAATCCCCCCATGTATGGGCCCAGTCTGGCGGCAAGAATCCCTGTATAGAGTTTGAGGTCAACATTCAGGAGGGAGATGGGCCTATACGCTCCCCAGTCCGTGTGGTCCTTGCCAGGCTTAGGTATAACCGCAACAGAGGCCTCAAGGAGATCCCCAGGTATCGCCCCCTCTTTCGCAAAGGAGGTAAAGAGTCTAGAAAGTAGCGGAGCCAGCTGAGCACAGAAGGTTTTATAAAAACTTGCTGGGAAGCCGTCCGGGCCAGGTGCCTTGCCCGTTTTGAGGTGGGAGATAGCTGAGATAACTTCCTCTGGCCGGACGTCTTTCTCCAGACAGTCGATTTGGGCTTGCGTCAAAGCTGGCAGTGGGAGTGATGCCAGAAAATCCAGCTCCGCCTCCGGGTCAGGCGCCGTAGCCCTATATAGTTCGGCGTAGTAGGCACTGAAGGCCCCAGCTATTGCTTGATCCCCAGTGACAGGCAAACCGTCACTCCCCTTCAATTCCCGGACCTCCCGCTTCTGATTGACTGCTCGTAACTTGTGTGCAAGGAGGCGGCCGCATCTGTCCCCCCCCCGGTGTAATATGCATGTTTGAGCCTTAAGGCTGCGTATTCCGCCCTGTCTAAATCTAAGGCCGCCAATTGCTGACGGATAGCCTTCAGCTGACGCCAAATTCTGGGAGCTCCGGTCCTTCTATGCATCTGTTCCAATTCCCTAGTTTTCTGAGTCAGCTCATCTCTCTTGGCTTGGCGTTCAGCATTCTCAGCCGCTGAAATCGAAATACATTCCCCCCTCACGACCGCCTTCAATGCCGCCCACTGAGTAGCCAATGTGGTGTCATCATTACTATTGTGGGACAGGTAGTCTTTAATCGCCCCTTGGAGTTTGGCAACTGGTTCCCCCCTATGTAACAGGGACTCCCGCAGCCTCCAAACCCTGTGAGAGCGCGCTGCCACCGGCCCGGACAGGGTGATAGTGACTGGCGCGTGGTCAGAGAGTGAAGCCGTGCCGATCTCGACACTAGTGATAAGTGATTGCGCAGGTATGGAGACAAGCAGATAATCCAGGCGCGCATATGTTTTGTGTGCAGCTGAGAAGTAAGTGTAGTCCTTCTCCCCTGGGTGGAGCGCGCGCCATGAATCCACTAACCCTAGTTCCCGCAAACGGAGCAAGCCCGCTGGCGAGAGCGCCCCTACCTGGCTAGTGCGCTGGCATGACCTATCTAGCAGATTGTCAAAGACTAAATTTAGGTCTCCTCCCAATAAAAGGTGGCGCTCTACCGTGTCAGTGGCGTCAGTAAGCGCTTTATGCAGGAATTTCTCTTGTCCCTCATTGGGTCCATAAAGGGAGCCAATCGTGTAGTGCAAATCGCCAATCGCAAATCTATAAACCAACACTCGGCCCTTTATTTCCGCAATTTTACCCAGTACTTTGCCTCTAAACTTACGCGCAACTAGGATTGCCACTCCGGCCTTCTTGTCTGGACAGGAGGAATAGAATTGAAGGGGGAATTTACTAGACTGAAGGCGGTGACAATCTTTAGCCAGCAGATGTGTTTCCTGTAGGAGGCAGATGTCTGCCTGAGACTGTTCCAGAAACAGTAGGACAGCTGTAGAGTTAATGTAGCTAAAGCATGGTATAAATACACTATACAGTGATTAGTTTGTGAACTAGAATGTCCAGCAGAGAATAGAATGTTTTGTACTAGAGGTTCTGTAAGGACTGGACTGTTAGGCAGCGCTGTAGAAGAGACTGCTGTGCTGAGGATCTCCCAATATCCAGAATAAACAACTCTTAATCTTAAATCTGGAAGTGTGATTTCTACATATTTTGGCGACGGGCTACATCTGTGCGAGGGACAGATTACGGATTTCCTCACCCTTGGACTGAAAAATTGTTGAATACTGATCTACATTATGGTAAGATCGTTTTTATTACCTACTAGAACTATACTTTTAAAATAATACTTCAAGAGATGATGGATGGCTGAAGGAAATTAGTTTTCAACATTCACCTCGTTTTTCTACAAATTCACCCATTTTAATTGACTTTTCTTCGTTGTGCCTGTGATTATTTAAAAGTAAACATCAGACTAACTCCGGACTTCCTCACGCGACATCTGTCATTGTCTCAGTTGAAAGCCTGCACGTGAAAAGATTGTCTCGAGTTTCAGCACGAGGCAAACTCTCTGTAAACACTCTGAAGCTTAAAGATTATCTCGTGCTTCAATTCAGCACGTGGTAAACTCCTATTATTTCAGTCAAAGGTCGATGCTATGTAAACATTTCGAAGCTTCAGTGCGAGGCATTCTTTGTGTGACAGAGCAACAAGGAGAACACGTTCATTAATTCTATTGCATTGTGACACTGCGCAAAACTGCTGCATTATCTCTGTGAGAAACTGATGTCATTCAACTTAGCTTATTATGACGCTTATCCTGCGCTGTGAAAATGAATTGAATGAAAATGTTTCATTAAGCTTTATTAACACAGTGTAAAGTACATTAGCGCTGTAAGTTAAAAGCTTTTCCTAATTAAAACAGCTGATCGGGGAATAAAGAAATAGCAAGATAAACAAATCGAGGCTTGAATTAAGGACCCTGCTCAGTGAATACGAGGAGATACATTATTACACTGGAATAAACTGGAACTGGAAAGACATGTGTCTATAGTACATTAATGTCTAATGTGTGCAACTCAATATCTCTGTGGGAAGCTGGCACTTATTCTGCGCTACGAGGAAACAATGAAAAGAAGCTGTAAAAAATCTCTTCATTAACCTATTACTATTGACAGCTTTTATTGTCATAACAGAGGAGTGAAGTAGATAAGAGAGCATTGGAATAAACTCTGAAGACAGTCATTTACAGTACATTGAAAATAATACTGGAGATTACTATAATAATACAATGGAACTATTTTCACTCCTACAATTTTGAACTGCAATTTCTCAAGAAAATATAATAATTATAACTCCACGGACATACGCTTTATTGTGTTAGTCTGTTTTGTTAATTTATTATATTAATTAATTATTTTAGTTTCTTGCTTTAGTTTCTTGTTTTGTTTTCCTCACTAGGAAGAAACAAGAATGTCTGATCAAGCCATGGATTCACCACCTAAATTTTTACCTACTCCAGGAACACCTTCCATACCTTGGGAACAATGGAAGAAAATATTTTTTACATACATGTTAGCTATTGGAGGGGATAAATATGGTCCGGTCAGACGTCAAGCTATATTATTACATCACCTAGGAGTTGAAGGGAGAAGATTATATGAAAATTTACCAGAAATATCTTTGGGGGTTGGAGATGGACAGCCTATTAATGTTTACGAAATGTCTATAAAAATGCTTGATTTGAGATTTATCACAAAACTTAGTATTGTTATGGAACAAAATAAGTTTTTCACGAGAGCTCAACAACATGATGAAGATATAGATACATATGTGGGAACTCTACGTGGGTTGTCTTTAACTTGTAAATTTGAAAACTTGAGCGATTCTCTTATTAGAGATCAGATTGTAAGATGCACTAATGATAAAAGAGTAAGAGAAAAGTTGCTAACAAAAGATCTTGACCTTGAAGCGACCATCCAAGTGGTAAAGGGGATGGAACATGCTTCCAAATGGCTAAAAGAAATTGATACTTCGTTGAAAACTGAAACAAAGTCTACGAACGCCACCAGTGAGGTGTCTCCTATTTGTCAGGTTCATAAGTCTCCTACTAATGACACCGTAAAGAAAGACCCTGATGGAATGAAGAAAACTTTTACAGACGATAGCAAAAGGAAAGATACCAGAGAAATAAAGTGTTTTCGTTGTGGTGCTCCGGGACATATTGCTACGAGTTTTAAATGTGCGGCCAGGAGTGTTATATGTCGTAATTGTGGGAGGAGAGGACACTTTTCTAAAATGTGCAGGTCAAGATATACTCAAAGTGGTGTTAAGTGTATAAATGAAGCACCATGTGAAGATGTAACTGAAGTAGTTGTACCCATTGATGGAGAAGAATGTACTTGTATTTGCAAGGTTGAATTAAAAAAAGAAGGGATGGCAGAAGAAAAATGGAAAGTGATGAAAAACTTGAAAAACCACATTGTATTATCAATCTAAATGATTTTCAGGTAAAAATGTTGGTTGACTCTGGGAGCATGTACACTTTGATATCTAAAGATGCATTATCTGGTGAGCAAAATGATAATTGGTCAGATCCTGATATAAAAGCTGTAGGGTATGGAGGTAAGAAAATTGACATACTTGCGATGAAGTGGATGAATATTTCATTTATGAAACAAGTAGTCTATGGAAGAGTTTATCTAAACAATTATGGATCTAATCTTTTAGGTTGGCGCCACCAAAAAGATCTGGGGATAAAATTAGATCCGAAAGCAAAAAATCCTATTATTGTGTCGATACCTGAAAATTGCAATGTGAATTCTGTGGATACATTTGAAGAATGCATTGCTAAAAAGTTTCCACGAGTTCTTAATGATGAGTTAGGTTTATTAAAAGGATTTTGTCATAAGATAATTTAAAAAAAAAAATGCTGTGCCAATTGTACACAAAGTACGAAATGTACCCCTTATGATGAGAGAATCTTTACAGAAAGAATTAGACAAACTTTTGAGTCAGGGTATAATCGAACCAATAGAATCATCAGAATGGTTGGCTCCTATTGTTGTGGCACCCAAGGAGGGGGGGAAAATTAGATTATGCATCGATTTAAGAGATTTGAACCGAAATATTTGGGTTGACAGACAACCACTCCCCAACATTTCAGAAATGCTATCAGCTATGACTGGTGGAAAAGTGTTTTCGGTTGTGGATATGACGTCAGCTTATCATCAAATTAATCTTCACATGGATTCTAGACATTTGACTTCCTTCGTCACTCCCCTAGGAGCATTTCGTTATTTGAGGATGCCTTTTGGGTTAGCATCTGCTGCTGCAGTATTTCAGAGAGTAATGACGAAGGTGTTTGAAGGTCTAGAAAATGTCTGGTATTTTCAAGATGATATCATGATAGCAGGGAAAGATGAGAATCATCATGATGATCTGTTGGATAAAGTAATGAAACGTTTAGAAGATTATGGGTTGACTGTCAAACGTCAAAAATGCCAATTTAGAAAAAGATCTGTAACATATCTAGGTCATACTATTTCAGGAGATGGTATAAAACCCAAACAGAGCATTGTTCAAGGCATAAAGGAAGCACCACGACCAGAAAATAAAGATCAATTGAAGTCCTTCCTTGGGTTAGCTGAGTATTGTTCGAAGTTTGTAAAGAACTTTACTGAAATTGTAGAAACTTTGAGGTTACAAATGAAGAAGGATGTGACATTCGAATGGAGTGAGATGTGTGAGAATGCATTTGAGCAAGTTAAAGATTGTATCATGGAAGCTCCTTTATTGGGACATTTTGAGATTAGTGGGAAAACTCATCTGACGACTGATGCGAGTGGTGTAGGATTAGGGGCAGTATTATCTCAAATTGTAGAAGGAAAAGAAAGAATTATTGGATTCGCTTCCAGGAGACTGCAAGGTGCTGAGAAAAGTTACTCGACAATTGAAAGAGAAGCCCTTGCATGTTGCTGGGCAATCAAACATTTTAAGTATTTTCTTTGGGGTTTGCCGTTCAAGGTTAGGACAGATCACAAACCACTAACACATTTATTCAAGGGAGGAAGAGGTCTAGAAGGAGGAGTTACTCCTAGAATATCAAGATGGTTGTTGTCAGTTTTAGAATATAACTTTGAGGTAGAATATTTAAAAGGACTAAAAAATGTAGTAGCAGATTGTCTATCTCGTCTCCCTACGAAAAATGAGGTTACTGAAATTAATGATTTTGAAACCAATGAGAATGAAGGAAGCAAAATTCACGAATGTGCAGCATTGAGAAAAGAAATATGGGATGTTGCAATGGAGAGTGATCCTGTTCTAGTGAAGATAAAAGAATATATTAGGAATGGATGGGAAACCTATATAAGTTGTTATGAAGATATGAAAGAGTATTGGAACATCAAAGAAGAGTTAAGTATACATGATAGTAAAGTAATGAGAAGGGATCGTATTGTACCTCCAGTGAGTCTTTGGAGTCAGATCATTGAATTAGCTCATGAAGGACATCCCGGCAGGAGCATGACAAAAAGAAGAATTAGACAAACATATTGGTGGCCAAAATTGAATAGCATGGTAGAAGAAGTGATTAAACATTGTTATGCATGTGCAAACAGTGATAAAGTAAAAACATTGAGAGAACCACCACTTAAGTGTGTTGAGTTACCAGTCAGACCTCGGGAAAAGTTAGCAATGGATTTTTTGGGTCCTATAAACAAGTTAGGTGGTGCAAATAGATTGATCTTTGTTCTTGTAGATTACCACACAAAATGGTTTGTGTATAAAACAACGAATGTAATTAACACAAAAACTGTAACAGAATTTTTGGAAGAGATTTTTCTAGAAGAAGGTGCTCCAAAAACCATTGTGTCAGACAATGGTGTACAATTTGTATCAAGGGAAATGAAGGAGTTCATGGTAAAATGGGGAGTTACTCATGAAAAAGTAGCATTGTATAGACCACAAGCTAATGGAATGGTAGAGAGGATAAATCGTCTTATAATGGATAACATCCAATTATCGTTAGCTAATGGATTGTCTTGGAAGGAAGAGTTAAAGAAGTTGGTGTGGGCACATAGAACTACTCCTCATGCTATTACGGGTGTTTCACCTTTTGTATCTCTCAAAGGGAGAGAGCCAGGTAGGAAAGAAAATCCCAATTGGTTGGTTGCTAAAAATCGTTTATGGGTAGATCACCATGCCATTAAAGCAACTGTTTCTGAAAAACAAAAAGATGCTGAAAAGTATTACAATATAAGGAAAGGTGTGAAAATACCTAAAATCAGAGTTGGAGATTGGGTTGTTACAAAAAAAAAGTGGTGTGATCACAAAAGGGGACAGTAAGTTCTCTGTTCCCTTAAAGGTAATGGAAGTAAAAAGAAATGTGGTGGTGTTAGAGAATGGGTCAGTTTGGAGTATCGGAAATGTTTGCAAAGTTTCAAATGTACGATAAAACAAATGTGATTATTTGATTGTTTATATATATCGTTATTGAATGTGTTTTCTGTTTTATTTTAAAGTTATAACTTTCAAAGCTTCATTTCTTTAATATTTTGTAAGGGGGAAGAAATGTAGAGTTAATGTAGCTAAAGCATGGTATAAATACACTATACAGTGATTAGTTTGTGAACTAGAATGTCCAGCAGAGAATAGAATGTTTTGTACTAGAGGTTCTGTAAGGATTGGACTGTTAGGCAGCGCTGTTGAAGAGACTGCTGTGCTGAGGATCTCCCAATATCCAGAATAAACAACTCTTAATCTTAAATCTGGAAGTGTGATTTCTACAACAGCTTTACGCTTTACCGAATTATTCAGACCTCTCACGTTCAGCGTGAGAACAACCACATCACTCAACCCCATCTACGTGCATGTGTACCTCCTGCTGCAGTGGTATCGGGCATGATTGGACCCGGCCGTGGATCCCAGCGCCAACTCCTGTTCCAGTAACCAACCTTCTAGGACATCGAACCGCCCACTCCACCATTGACCATGGACCAACACCTACCCCCCTAACTCCCTCCACCCTCCCCCCCGCCCCCGCCAACAAACCCAACAACCTCCCCCCTTCCCCCCTCCCCAACCTTTGCCCCATTGCAGCCTTTGCCAGGAAACGAACCAAGAACCATTTCCCCTCCCCAACCCCAACTCCCCTCCCCCCTCCCTCACCTGTCAAACGTGAAAAGTCATTGTCCCTCATCCAAGGAGGAAAAGGAGGAAAAACAGGAGAAAGTGTAAGATAGTCTTACTAGTCTGGTCGGGAGCGCCTTCCTGCCAACGGCCATGTGGCCAGAACGAACCTCTTTGACATTCGGCGGCAGTGTGACTTTCACCCCGTAGGACCGGTCCCACCATCTGTGGCTACCGCCTCTACTGCGGCGCGCTGGCCAGCTTCGATTTCCGTCGCCGGGGGCTTCTTGACTCGTTTCCTCCGTCTCTGATGGCTCCACTGCGACTTTCTCCCGTCCGTGCTCGGTGCGGATCCCTGGGCCCCAGCTTCGTCTTCGGGCTTCTCGATTCCCAACAGCGTGCAGGCTTCCGATAGTGAGCGGAGCTGGTATTGCTTGTTCTCCAGCTTGAAAACTAGGCGGAAGGGATGGCCCCAGCTGTATGGGATGTTGTTCTGCTGTAGGTAGGTCGTGACGGGCTTGAAGAGTCGGCGCTTGTGGAGTGTGAGCGCAGACAAGTCCTGAAATAACTGCGGGGATGTGCCCTGGAATGTTATCGATGGATTCTGGCGCGCTTGCTGGAGTATGTCTTCTTTGGTACGGTAGTCCTGAACGCACACCAAAATGTCCGGGGGGGGGTGCAGACCCAGCACGTGGTGGTCCGGTCCTGTGTGCTCTGTCCAGCTGAAGAGGGGAGTCCAACGGACGCCCCAGCACGTGGTTGAAAAGTTCCCTCACGTATCGGAACACGTCTCGGGTGGCGTCAGATGTGGCTACATTGCGAATGCGAATGTTGTGTCGCCTAGAGCGATTTTCCAAGTCTTCCAGGTGGAGCTGTAGGTCTACCTGCTGATCGTGCAGCCGGATAATCTCCTGCTGTTGGGCCGCTAGTTCTGTGTCCTTGTCGTCGCTCTTGGTTTCCAAGTCCGCCACCCGCTCCCCTATACTATCCATCTCGCGCCTCACTTCCCGGATTTCACTGGCGAATTCTGTTTTAAAAGTCTGTATGTCGTCCCGCAGGGACATGAAGAGGGACTCCAGAAAGGCCTTCGTGATGGGCTCGGAGCCGCTGTCGGAGGCCAGGTCCATCTTCTTCAGTGCCGGGGCTCCCGCGTCCTTCAGTGGGGGGGTCTGCGTTTTCGCGAACAGCTCCTTCACTGTTTTGCCTCTGGGAGGCCTGGCCGACGACATCCCGCCGTTTCTATAGCTGTAGCGCCGGTGCGATGGGCTCTGCAGTTTCCCTCTTGACTTCAAATCTCACCCGTGGAAGCGAAGTGACGTCAGATCGGCACAGGCCAGCGTGTTCTCGCCTGTGTCCCCCGCAAGGGCTCCCTTGGCGCAGGGGGCCCGCGCGTGGTCCGTCTAAGGTTTGTGCTCCAGCGGCTCCGGTGCAGGCCGGGTCCACGCTACTGCCCGGGCGGGCCTCTCCTCCTTCGAAAGCCCCGCCACCACCTCTGGTGACCGTGAGAGCCTCTCCCTGGTGTGCTGCCTCTAAAGCTAAGGGCAACCCCTGATTCGGCGTCTGGGCGAGCACCCCCCGGTGCAAATGCGGGTCAAGTTGCGTCTATGGGGCCCAAGTCCGTGGCCCTGCCCTCAGCTGCACGGCCGGGCCTCGCACCAACAGCCCCCGCCAGGTGGGACACAGTCAGCCAAGCCTCTGATGTGGGGGTACACTCTGGGGGGCCCGCTATGCCACCGGGCCGATATGCCCGCCCAGGGGTCCTCCACCCCGGGCCCCCGCACTCTGCTTCCACTCGGGACTCACCACTCCGCCGCCTGCGGTTCCCGATGGCGGCCCCACCAGCCGCCGCACGTTATGCCGCCATCGCCTCCTGGGCCCCGTGGCCTCCGATCACCGCCCGGCTGTCCGGAGGGCCGGCCGCCCGACTCCGCCGCCACCCGGGGGCTCACGCTGCCGCTGTGGACCTCTGTGTCGCCTTCCGACAATCGCGGGAGACACCCGCTCCGGCCGCGTGTGTTCCCCGCCGAAGGGGACGCGCTGCTCGGCTACGTCCTCCAGTCCGAGTCGGCCTCGTTTCCAGGTCGGGTGGGGGAGGGGCGCCTCGCACCGTCGACTCCGCCGTCGTCTCACACCCCTTCAAGCTTCGCTTCCGCCGCTCTCACTGGGTCCGTTCTGTGCTTTGGACGGGACCGACTGCCCGGAGCCCCCGACTGCGGGGCCAAAGGCATCGGAACCGGTGCTTAAGCAGGGCCGTTGGCAGGAGCTGAGGCGATACACGTCCGCTCACTCCGCCATCGTGGCCACGCCCCCATTCTCTTAATTTTACTTACTGGAGACACGATGAGCCCGTTTTTAAAAAAAGGATTGGAGTCTAAAAGAATAATCTTTTAAAGTCTTATAGCATGTCTTTTTTGGAAGTTTAGACTTTTTTTAAAAACACTCGGGTTAGAGATCCGATTTCTTGTGTCATTTTATCTATAAAAAAGCTGTTGTTAGTGCAATTAACTCCTATCAAGCCAGACACTAAATCCAATAAGGCAGCCTCATAGTCACTTTTCTCTCTAACGTGCGCGTATGCGCTGGCACGCACCTATATCTCCTGGAGCACGCACTGTAAAATACAAAGCACGCACAGTCAACTGAGGACTGTGGCGCCACCACTTTCAAAATGCATGCGGCGCAAAAATGGTCAGATTGAGTTCCTTTGTTAAAGTAATCATGGCTCTGCGCCCGGATGCGCTGCAATTAACGTGATTACTTTAACAAAGGCACTCAACTGCCCTGCAGCTGTGCCCTATCAACAAATCACAGTTATGCAGCAGTGTTTCATCTCGAGATGGTCTGATGCAAAGATGCAGCCCCAGCAACAGCCCAGAGACCAGGACGGGTCGGAAGTGTCTGACTCTGACACCCAGAGTAGCTTCAGCTTCCCCAGCAGCCGAGGTCTCGACTCGTTTACACAGCATATGATCGGAGACTGAAAAGCAGCAGTACCATCTGCAGCCTGGGGGTGGCGACGTGTCTGTGATCCAACGAGCTGGGACTGGCGCTAACAAACTGACACCGACAACCCCTTCCCGTGTCTCGCTCTGCTCTCGCCCCAGATGCCGTCCCTGAGCTTGCAGTAGGTGGGGAGTTTGCCTTACACAAACAGATCAATCTGTGTAAACAAGGGGCAGGCGGGTCCCAAGGGGATGGGGTTGGGGAGACACACCGGACCTGATTTGGGATCGTCTTCCCTGCCAGTCCCCTAATCATAGGCAGATGGATGGGAGAGTGAGTGTCTGGCACCTTCTCATCTGCTTTGTAACCCAACCCACACCCACAGCTCACCCCTGGGGTTCTGTGCCCTCGGACCCGTGGTCTAATGATTGCCCTGTGCAGCCACGGTCTTGGAGCCCTTGCATATACTCAGCCCTCTCACCCCATCTCAGGATCTTACTGCTGTTCCATGTACCCAGAGGTGGCATCCGGGCGCAGGAGGACAGTCCTGCCCTCATGCTCTCAGCAGTGTCCACACAAACCCATCCATGCCCTCTACCAGAAGGGACGGTGTGCTGCCCCCATGACCTCACTGCTATCCTTCTGAACCCAGTGCTCCCCACATAAACCCAGAGATGTAATCTGCCCCATAAGCCATAACCGCTGCGATTTCTATAAGATCAATGACGAGCATGCAGCCCCCTGATCCTGGCGCTGGCTCCCATCCTGGGGATCCTTGTGCTGCCACCTGACTCTATCATAACAGTTCTGTTCTTTGCCCCCAGGGTTGTGGTGCAATCTTATGTACTTTTCCAATGCTCTCACGTGGAAGTGTGGTTCCATACCCTCATGATTGCAGCGCACTCCCTTGCAAAGTGAACCCCTCAAGCAGACAATCCCAAACACCCCACGACCATAGTGATGTTTCCCACGTTCTCATGATCTCTGTACAGCCTTTCACCCTCATAATTGTGTTTTTCCTCATATTCCCCTTGACATTGCAGAGGCTGTAAAGGGCGGAGATGTATCAGATGCCTGCAGCCTGGCCCAGCTCATAACGAGCACCTTCTCCAGTTCTCAGAACCCTTCTTCACCCCAATAGATATTCGATAACCTGGGTGAAGGAATATCACCAAATTACAGAAAATAGCAGAACATCACATTACAGTTGGTTGATGAATGCTGTAGCTGCTTATGGGACATACAGCACCGGCTTGTCATTAGCAGATTGTAAATAAAGTTATCTGAACTTATTGTTCTCTTGATAAAAGGGGGTAAACCACCACAGTCACTCTTCTTTTCCACTAACTTAATGACTTTATAGTAAAATGCCACATAGTTACATTGGCCCTTGCTGTAATTCAAATTGTCAACAGATCTTTCAAAGGAGGTGTAGTGGAAAGTAGTAAAATGTAACAATGATTACACGTTTTGAACCACCACACTGCCAATGCTGCTTGATCTGTCTGAAACTTTCAAATGAGAAAGCTCCAAGCGGCTGCTGAAAGAGAGCTACATTATATTACGTTGTCAAGAGGCATTATAATAATAACTTGGTTTCTTATATAGTGCTTAATTTCACACATTTGTGGTTTCTAAGACCTGTAAGGGACGGGGCTTACTCTTACTCAATTTAAAGTTTCTCAATTTGCTGATATGGGAGGGAACGAAGGCTGAATTGGTCTCGTTGGCATTTAAACATGTCATGAGCATTACCTTCAGATATCAGCAGCGCATATTTAATTCAGTGAACTATTTGCTGTCTGTGTGACACTAGTTTGGCTTCAAAGGTCGCTCTTTTCCTTCTTTCAAGGCTCAGACGTGCAAAGATGACACTTTATCATACTCTGCTCCTCAGATTCCAAGCCTTTGTACCCCCCCAACCAACTGGGGCAAGTATTTACCCTGCTACCCAGCCAAGGGAACAAAGACCCCTCCACACAAAATGGTTGCTCTGAATTGCATTTCTTTATTGACAGTATTAATAATGAACAGTGCAATGCCTATACATTTCATGAACACATTTCAAAATGTTTATTAATTCCATTGGTTTAAATTATGATACACGGGTAAATCACAATATAACGCTATTTTATAAACATGGTGAAATCGTGACAAACCTGTAGGCCTGCCATCCACCTATTGACATCCCTTTTAATGTATGGCCTTTACACAGTATTACATGGTTTCTGTTATAATTGTGGTAAAGGTAATCTGATCATACCAGTCATCCTGCTTTATATATAATGATACAACCTTATAATGTGATATTATAACTGATACAAGTGGAGGTGAAATGTGATATGAGAATGTCACCAGTTATTTTCATCTACCTGATGTATATATTCATCAGTTAATAGTTGTGTATGGTTGTGAAATAAGTGTACTTTTCCCTTTTTAAAAAACACATTTTTATTAGTTTTCGCTTTGCAAACATAAGAAAACAATCTGGGGCATATACATATCTCACATCGCCATATCTCGCAGTCAAAGCCAGTAGCAAATACTAAACATTTATAAATATATATTATTGTTTCATGTTCCATAACTCCTGAATCCCAACCTTTGGTTTGCCATCCTAAGGTATCAATCCCCCTCTGAGTCAGAGTCACTGTCTTCAGGATCTGATGGTGGATAACAAATGTCTCCTCTGTATGTATTCCATGCACCCCATATTTTTTCCCACTTTGTACTTTTCCCTTTAGAAAAGGCACTAACTGGACATTTTTTTTGAGTATTGTTGTTGCGTGCAAGAAAATTGGTATTGCTAGTCCACACCATCTCTTCTAAATAGGCCTTGGACTAATCAACTTTGCTTCCCTAGCCAAGTGCTACAATGGATGAAAGAAAACGCTCACCTGATTATTTGTTCTTTACTTTATTTAAAGAGTTCGCCCCCAGTGGGCGTGGCTTACATAGTTATGCCGCTTTGCATGCTGGTACTTGCAGTCTATTTGGGTGAGTAATTCGTTTTTTGGGGGGGGGTTTTGCCTCTAGGAACTCATGAATAAGAGGCGTCGCCTCGAAACGCGTCGAGTATCAGCTGTGAAATTACATGGAACAAAGGGCAAACGTGCTGCAGTGAGGCCAAGAAGTGACAATGAGTCAGAGCATCGAGGAGTGCATATCTTGAGCGCCAGGGCTTTGAAAGGATAAATAAAACGTGGCTGCCCGAGCCGCGGTAACAAGTGTTGCACCATTTGGGACTCTAAAGCTGAGGAAGGTAACGTTTCCTTCTGTTGCACGATGCTCTTTTGCAAAGGATAGCACGCAGCCCCTTGTTCCTACCTACTAAAGGATATTACAAAGGTTACACTGTACCCAGAGGCATGGAGCCTACTAAAGGACTGACACGATTTACTCACCCAAATAGACTGCAAGTACCAGCATGCAAAGCGGCATAACTATGTAAGCCACGCCCACTGGGGGCGAACTCTTTAAATAAAGTAAAGAACAAATAAGCAGGTGAGCGGTTTTTTTTGCCTCTAGGAACTCATGATTAAGAGGCGTCGGCCTCGAAACGCGTCGAGTATCAGCTGTGAAAATACATGGAACAAAGGGCAAACGTGCTGCAGTGAGGCCAAGAAGTGACAATGAGTCAGAGCATCGAGGAGTGCATATCTTGAGCGCCAGGGCTTTGAAAGGATATATATATATATATATATATATATATATATATATCCACCGCATTCCACTCCAACAAAGAAGAGGTGGAGGCCGCTCGGGGGAAGCGTCGGGAGACCTTTATTAAAACAACTCACGCATTATATATATATATATATATATTCACTGAAAAAACCACAGGTTATAGACCATATATAGTTAGGAATTAGCATTTAGAAAACCTTATTTTACTCAGACAAAACCATTGAAATTCCATATATAGTTAGTTGCACTAACTATATATCGTGCACCCGCAATCCACTGCTGATGATGTCACATATTACATCATTCATGACATGGTCAGTGACATCACTGATGACATCACTGATGACATCATCCAGTGACTGTGTGTTTCTATAAAGTTTAAATATGTCTTACATATTGAAGAATGAGTGGATGTGTAAGTGTCTGGACGAAGGATTTAGTAGGTGCATGACTGACTGTATGAGTGAGTGATTAAATGTGTCTCACTGACTGCATGGGTTAGTGACTAAACTGTCTTAATTTGTGCATCATTATGTCTGTTGTTCTGTAAACTGCTGCATGTGTTGATCAGTAGCTATATGAGTAACTATATGGGTTATTGATTGATTGCCCAAGTATTTGTATGGGAGACTGAGTGTGTGTGTGGCTAGCTGGGAGGTGTGTGACTCTGCGCAGATCAATCTGTACTTGTATCAATGATTGTAGAAGAAGGTAAGTATGTGTTAGTATATGTTTGAAAATGTAAGGTGCTCTATGTTTAACTGTATAGACAAGAAAATGGAAGTGTCATTGATTCTTTACAGGACTGACTAGGTGTGTGAGTAACTCCATGGATGAGTGGCAGACTGTGAGTGTCTGTATAGGTGTATGAGTGCATATGATAGTGTTGTAAAGATGAGTGATTGTATGTATGAATGATTGTATGGGTGAATGAGTGAAGGTGTGTGTAGACGTAGCAATCAGTGAGTGCGTATGTAGTAACTAGTATTGGTGTGTCAATGGTTTCAAAAATTATACTCTCTTTTTAACACTGGGTGAAACAGAGGTTATATTAAAATGTGAGGAGATGCATTGTATTGTCACATGAATGATATCATCAGTGATGTGGTCATTGATGTCAAATGAGATGTCATCAGTGATGTCATCAGTGATGTCATTTGAGATGTCATCAGTGATGTCATCAGTGATGTCACTGACCATGTCATGAATGATGTAATATGTGACATCATCAGCAGTGGATTGCGGGTGCACGATATATAGTTAGTGCAACTAACTATATATGGAATTTCAATGGTTTTGTGTGAGTAAAATAAGGTTTTCTAAATGCTAATTCCTAACTATATATGGTCTATAACCTGTGGTTTTTTCAGTGAATTTTCAAGGTTTTGTAAATGCTAATTCCTAACTATATATGGTCTATAACCTATGGTTTTTTCTGTGAATTTCATTGGTTTTTTAACAGCTAATATCTGTAGCTGTAAAATGTATTCTTCTTTAAATCCAAAAATATATTTTATATGTTTATGAATAATTTTTTTTTTTAATATTTTTTTTTCTTCGTTCCCGCTTCGCGAATCGGGAAGCTTCCCGTTAGCTGACCTTGATGCCGCGAAATAGACCGCGAGCCGGTAAACGTTTCTTTACCGCAAGTGCCGCGTTAGAAAACAACACCGTGACGCCTCCCGTCCGCATGACGTTTCACGTTGTCGCGTGATACGTCATATGACGTGCTACGTTAGCGAACTGGTACGCGAAGCGAGTCGCAAAGCGCAGGTTTCTGGAAGCAAACCGGGAGGCCCTGCAAAGCGCTTAACGTAAACACAGCAAGTCATGTGACTTGGTAATAACACTTTTCATTGGTTCATTTCACTTTTGGTTTCCTAATGATGTAAGACTAGGTCATATAATCTAAAATGAACACTTTTGATTGGTTGAGAACTCTTGTTTTTCCCAAATGATGAAAATCCCTCCTTCTTTCCTCACTCTGACTTTCATCATTGTGAGAGAAAGACCCTTTGTGATCACTGAGCAATGGCTTCTTTAGTAGCTTCAGCTGGTGCTTCCCCACCACCTCCACCACATCCAAGGAAGAGTGGACCACCTGCTCAAGTTATAATTCAAGAAGAAGAAGAAGAAGAGGAACAGGACGACGAGCACGAAGAGAGGCAGTTTTTGCCTGAGCAGCCCAGGACGTCTCACCGGAAAGAAAACTTCATTTGGCAATTTTTTAAAATTCCCAAAGGTCAGAAAAAAGTAAATGCAAGATACGTAACTTGCCTTATATGTCAAGATAGACTGTCCAGAGGAACCGAGAAAAAATACAGTTTCGGAAACTACACAATGCATCGCCATATGACTAGGTGGCATCCTAACAACTACAGTGCTGCACAGTTTCGGAACGACCTAGATAATCTCCCTATTATGGCCAGAAGATCTGTTGTACCGGAAGTAACGGGACCAGAGGGCAGGGAGATGGTGCCAAATATACAAATGAAATTTGGTGAAGTAAAACACACCTGCGTATTTTGCGATCGATTCATTTCCTACGGAGAAAAAAGCATCACTCTGATCAACAGAGCTATTGACTATCATATGCAAGTTTGTACGAAACGCCCAAAATAATAAATACTTCTTTTTTTGTTTTGTTGCTCCTGTTGAGCCCTTTACAATGAATCGTTTTCATTGCCCCCTCCAAGAAAAACCCCAAAAAATATAAAACTTCAGAAAAATTCAAAAAAAGTAAAAAAATGTTCCGAAAAATAATAAAAAAAATATAAAACAACAAAAACAATAAAAAAAAAAGTTCTTTTCAGAACTACCTCCCCGTTATTAAAAAATTGGTACAATATTTGGAACTGTGCCAACCTCTATTTCTCTTAGTTCGCTTCCCAGTTCGCTCGCCGGTACGCGAACTAGAAGCGAACCAAAAACAGTAAGTATAAGGGAAGGAAACAGACACTTATGTTAAAAGAAAGACAGCTATAGGGGAGTAAACTAGAGATACTATTACCCGTAATCCACTGCTGATGATGTCACATATTACATCATTCATGACATGCTCAGTGACATCATCAGCAGAGGATTGCGGGTTTTTTGGCAACGTGCCTTATCCACGGTTTAATAACGCTGCCTTTTGCTTTATATAAGTTTTCAAATTGTATGAAATATATACCAATAGGTCGTTATGAACCTTTAGGTAGTGCTTTTCTTCATGAGGTCTGGTCGCTTCCATACACATACAGATGTTTCAAAGATGATCAAGAAGTTTATCTGAATGGAGAGGAATGCACTGAGACGCCAGATCATTCACTAATGTGTAGGCACATACAGTTACACGGTTCATGCAACAAACACCGACCAAATATGGCTTGCGTGTTGCAAGGCACGCCAGTTCCTGCTATCATCCCCACGTTCAAGTTGTTGGAAAATGGTAGTTATTTGATGCTCAATAATGAAGATTGTTCTGAGTTAATTGAAAAGGGTCTGCACCTCTGTACGGGTGTTCGCTATGTGAAGCACGAAAGTTTCACGGGCCGAACTCAAGGCCACCTCTCTCTGAGACAAAAGAGCTCTTATTCTTGCCATGCCGTTGAAATCTGTCCCAAGGTTGGTATTTGTGGCCAGATTGAAAACTCCCTATGTTCATGTGTGGGAGGAAATAGAACATTTCTGCAGCAAATAACCCGTTCACTTACTGTTACGATAAAAGGAATACTTTTAATTCAGATTTGCCTTTCAATTTCAGCAAGATGGTTCCGACTATCTTTAACGCATCCTCCACAAAGACCCTGGCGCACTTTTTTAAAGTTGTTACCAGTGGTCTTGTGACTTCATTTGAGAAAATCTTTGGAGTCATCCCTGCTTCCTTTCATTCCATTTTCTCCACTCCGGTTCGTAGATTGGCATTTTTACTTGCATTACCAGCGGACGCTCTTGTGCTTTTTTACATTTTTAAATATGGATGTCCCTCCTATGCAACCTCACACCCTGCAGCTGCTGACACTGTTCCGCAATCGCATGCTAGAATATTATGGCACAATGCCGTTGGCGATATTAAGCACGGCATATGGATTATCTTTTCGATTCTCCTACTTCACCTGTGTCCAGCCTGTATTTCACTGCCTGACCTGTGATTTCGATTGGGCCATTGATTTGTGTCTCTGCGGACCGGTTTCTCCTGACGTCGACTTTAATCAGCTGATGACTCCTATCATTACTCACGAGTTGGTTTGTCCTGGCGAAAGGATTATGGCTGTGGCATTGATGCATGGACTACTTGGTCCCTGGAATTTACTGGCGGCAGCACAGTCTTTCTTGGAACAGAGCTTTCTTGAAAACCCACCGAGCTGTCCTCTGATGGTGATAGAGGATCCGGTGCTGGGAGAGCACGTATGTTCTTTTCCGCTTTTAAATTGGATGGCTGAACTGTTTTCGGATGAAGACGGTGACTTCCTATTGGAGGCTGTTGCAGCTTATTTTGCATACACAGTTATGTCATAGACCTTTTTCATGTTTGATATGCTGAGTACTAGCATTTCATTGACAATTCATTGACTTATTTGTCAAGTTTTTATTATTTACCTTGCCTATTGGCTTAAGACTCGATAAAGTACTTGGCTGTTTTATTTTTCTTTAGCATTAAATTTTCCTAGTTTTTAATGCTTTACCTTGCGGACCGTCCACATATAAACTTGCAATCTGCTCTCATGAGATGGCACTTCTATTATCTTATTCAGTTCGTTTCCGGATCATGGGGAGGTGTCATCTAGGTCCTGGATATCTTTACACCGTGTTAAGTTAGCATGGGCTCATTACCGGTTTAAACGCCATTTTTCCTTTTTTGCAACTTCTGCACACGACACTTAGTTGTTGCTTTAGCTTTCCACCTAGTAGTTCATCGTGGTTTACATGAGAATAATATGTTATTGCTCTACTATCTGCTTTGCTTGTTAAACTATATCTGTACAGCGAGTGCTAAAGTTTCAAGAACAACACGATACAGAATTGTTATGAGGTCTGATCTCCACGACTTCATACTCATAACATAAGTGCAACTTCTGCCAATTCTGGGCATGAGGCGAGTTTTATATTGCTTTGCCGAACACACATACACAACAGTTGATGCGGTTCACATGAAGAGAGAGCTGGTGTATGCTGATGTGATTCCTTCAAATCTAAGACACTAAAGTATGGGCACGCCCTAAACCAACACAAAGAGACCTTCTTAGCAAATAATATAATATGTGTATTAGGGAGGGTGAGATATAAGCAGCCGCGGGCCGTGGAGGGAGTTACGGTGGGGCAGGGAGGCGGGGAGGGGGAGAAGCAGGGTGGAGCTCTCTCTACCTTGCCCCTCCCCCTCCCCGCCTCCCTGCCCCACCGTAACTCCCTCCACGGCCCGCGGCTGCTTATAAGTGTTGCTAACTCTTATTCATTTACTGCATGTTAACATACTTACTGTCACCATTCGCTTTTTATGTACTAGTAACTATGCTGGTAATTTTGCTACTGATAATATGTGTACTTCTATTATCTAAGATACTACGCCTGAGAAGACGGCATTAGTAAATAAACATTTCAAATACACATGTGTTCTTCTTAACTCCATGTTCTGGTTTCTAAGAAATATATAACGACCGACTGTTCATGAGTTCCACGTATCCTGAGGTACTATAAGTTCATATTCTGGATTGTCTAAACATTGAGAGTTTGTTATATCCAATGTGACACTGTACCTAGCTTGCTAAGGAGTTTTTGATTACTAACGTGAGTTTTGGGACACCCTAATTCGCCGAGGTTCCAATCCTCTGTCCACAGTTCTGTGTGAGAACAGAAACCCTGCGACAGGGGCACCCCCGACCCTTGCTGGAGCTTCATCACACTTGCGATACAACTCCAGCAATGCGCCACCTTTACGGCACAGATACATCACGCATCTGTGCTGTTTTTGCCCCATGATGCGCCGCATTGTAAATGCAGCACACCATAGGTGACGGAACAGCGGCACAGAATGACTAACACATCCCTGGTGATGCGCCAGTCATCATAAATGTATCCCTATGCTTCTTATCTTGTTAGAGATGAACCGCCATATGTATCATCAAAGTTTTTTGCATTTCCTAAATAGCGAACTTTAAGGAATAAATAGCGATTCTTTACCATTCCTAGTTTGCGATTAGCTATTTGCTAATTACAAATTACCCATTCATTTCCTTCATTTCCATAGGGCGGTTGGACTCACTTTTAGCTCGAACGGCTGAATGGATTTCCACGAAACTTGGCAAAATTGTAGGGACTGGTAGCCCGATGTGCCTTTGCTATGTCTCAAGATATATGCTCCAGTGGTTTTTACGAAAATTTACTTTGAAAAATATATATTGGGCTACATTGGCCTATATATATGTTGGAGCCCAAATGTAGCCCAATGTAGCCCAATGAAGCCCAATGTAGCCCAATGTAGCCCAAAGATGGCCGCCAGACACACAAAAAAACAAATGTAGCCCAAATATCAGCCAGATGTAGCCCAACTATAGCCCAGTGACAGAATGACCAATCAGCTTCGCAAACCTCCGTTACGCGAAGCGGAGCGCTGTTACAGATATATATCTTTTTTTGAACGTTAATTTCTCAAAATCCACTGGAGCACATATATTGAGACCTAGCAAAGGCACATCGGGCTACCAGTCCCTAATATTTTGCCAAGTTTCGTGCAAATCCATTCAGCCGTTCGATTATTATTATTATTTTTTTTTTTTGCCCCGCGGGGCCCTTTTAAAACCTCCACATCAAACCTAGGGGGTCAGCGAGGATCTACTATGCCCCCTTATAGTTATTTCCCCCTTTGTTTTGACCTCCTCTTGTCTCTCGATCCTACCGAGAGACAAGATGGCGGCCGCTACGGACTTTTTGGAATGTTGACAGACGCCGGAGAACCAATCAGCTTCGCTTCACAAAGCTCCGTTGCGCGTAAAGTACGCGAACCGGAGCGCTGCCTGGTCCGCTGTTACAGATATATATCTTTTTTTAAACGTTAATTTCTCAAAATCCACTGGAGCACATATATTGAGACCTACAAAAGGCACATCGAGCTACCAGTCCCTACAATTTTGCCAAGTTTCGTGCAAATCCATTCAGCCGTTCGGGCTAAAAGTGAGGCCAACCGCCCTATGGAAAACTCAATGTTAAAAACACGTTTTGGGACCCCCCTTTTTTCTCGGCCCCCCCTTGACGAACCCCCCCCAAATTTTCAAGGGCTGCTCAGAAACAAAATGTGCCATTTTCCTGAAAATTTCAGCCAATTCCGTCCACAAACGCCAAAGTTATTAGACATAGAATTTTCAAAAAACCCATAGAGAAAAAATCCTAACTATATATACCTACTGGCGACCGCCAGTAGGTAATATATATATATATATATATATATATATATATACACACACACACACACACACACAGAGAAAAGGAAGGTGGCTGGGTATGTAGGCACACACAATTCACTCAGTACAGGTAGAATATATTCATAAGTGTCCGTTTCTTAAATGTCCATGTATCGTTTGGTGCTCTGGAGGAGGGAGAGCCACCTAATCTTTCTCTATTGGAAAGAGAATTTTCCAAATTGAATTCAAAAGGGTTCTCGGAGCATTCAAAGAATTGATTCGAGGTCGCTGTGTCAACAGTTCATGCCCTGCAGGAACTAGGGGTGCATGGACACAGGGGGGCATAACATGTGCCCCCCTGGATGTTTCCCCAGTTATGCGATCTTGTATAGGCTCCCAACATTTCCCCACCCTACGAACAGAGCTCTAGTTGAGAATCTTTAGTGAAATCTTATCTTTGCACCACCATTGGAGTCTTGTGCTTTTTCTAAAGCCAAAGTGAGCTTGCTTGTGTAACCAATTCATGTCATGGTGTGTGTATGTAAATTGCAAACCTGCCTTAAACCCCATCATGTGGCGCTTTATGAGTGGAAATGAACTGTGTTTTCACTTTTTAAGCAAAACGTTTGGAGTGATTTTTGCACTGATATTTGTCACTGCACCCACATGCACGGTCTGGTTCTTGGTGCACATAGCATTGGCTGCAGCGCAGAGACCTTACACTGCCACACATAGAGGAAACAAATTAGAGGGAAAATTGCTCATAGTATATCCTCAAGTGAGGTAGCGTTAAGCCCCCTTGTCCTACAGGTAGTTGGACCACATTTAATTTCACCCTAGAGCTTTTCTACCCCAAATGAATTCCCTGAATATAGTATCCATTTCATTAAAATATGACTGATTTATTTTGATCGGGACATTAGAAAAGAGAAAAATAAGCAAAGGGAGTACAGACAATGTAATCATTGAAACTCTACCCACAATGGGAAGTGGGAGTAACGTCCATTGTTCTAGCAACTTCATAATCTTTCTCTTCATTTTTAGATAGTTTAACTCAAATAGCTGATGACACTGGTTATATACGTATGGCCAGAACCTTGGTTTCTCTGGCATTTATTTTATATCCACCTATTTGCTCGAACTTCGAAGATTCCATCAGAACTGTTTAAAGATTATCTCTATCGGGAATTAGGTATAGAATAATGTCATCGGCAAAAAGTTTTACTTTAGCCATACCGGGTATCGGGTGTTGAATAGCAGCATTATTTTGAATCTTTAAAACCAGAGGTTCTATAAAAAAAGTAAAAAGTAAAGACGAAAGCGGGCAGCCTTGCCTGGTTCCACGGTTTATGTTTATGGCTTCTGCACGGTTTGAGTTGATTATAACCTGGACGGTGGCCCCCCTGGTATACATTGCGTAGCATATTAACTATCTGGCATTAAACCCGAACCGGCCCAAGGTAAAAAACTGATTTTTCCAGTTCAAAAGATCGAAGGCTTTCTCCGCATTGACCATTACAATAGTAGCCGGGATGGAATTTGTGTTAAAATAATCCAATGCATGTATTAAAAACTGGGTGTTGGTTGCCATTGATCTCCCGGCTATAAAGCCGGTTTGATCCCTATGAATTATTTCTTGAGCGGCCAGTAAAAAACGTTCTGCCCATACCTTCATTAAAATTTTGTAGTCAGAGTTCAGCAGACTAAAGGGCCTATATGAAGGCACATCTTCTGAGTTTTTATCCTTTTTTACAAAATAAACAATTATTACTTCTTTAAAAACCTCTGGGACATCACCACCCTTTTTCAACGGGGTAGTAAGTTCTTTTAAAAATACTTTATAAAACTCGATTGGGAAGCCGTCCAGCCCACAAGCTTTTGCCCCAGCTGTAGATTTGATAGCTGCTAAAATCTCGATAGCTTCTACTTCCCTTCCTAATTCACCGATCCGACTATCTGATATTTTCAGGACATTCATATTAATAAAATATCCCTGAATTTGCTCCTCTTCCACTACGTACTAGTAGAGTATAATTGGCAGAAGTGGTCCAAAAAAATCTTTGAAATAATACCGCTATCTGCTATTTCTTGTCCAGTCAGAGGGTCCATATTTTTAGTTATTATAGATGGTTCTTGTTTTTTCCTTGTGGAATTTGCCAGGAATTTACCAATTAACTGGCTTTCTTCATAGACCCTCTGTTGAAAAATATGTGAATTGCAAACCTCTTCCAAAATAAAAATATCCCTCAGCGCTGCTCTTGCCTGTTCATATCGATTTGGAAGAAGCTGAAGTTGGAGAACATACTCTCGATCCACTTCGGTTTGCATCTGAGCTATCTTAGTCCTCCTGGTACTGGACTGGGCAGTCGTGTAGGCTATTATCTGTCCGCGGGCTACTGCCTTAAAACCCCCCACACAGAGAAAGAGGAAGCTGTGCTCTCATTAATCAGAAAATATTCCAAAATCCACTTTCTGGATCCCTGGACCCAATCTTCATTTTGCAATAGGTGACAATCCAGCTGCCACCTGGGGCGTTCCCTACCTCTTCCCCCAAGCACCAAATCTATCCCAACAAAGGCATGATCTGAAAACGGGTTACAGCCTATGCATGCATCTTGAATCCGTAGGGATCTGGAAGTGAGAAAATAATCTATTTGAGCTGCTGTCCGAAAGTGGTGTGAGTAGCAGGTATAGATTTTTTTATCTAGATTGGCTTTCCGTCATGGGTCCACCGATTGATACTCTTGTATAATGGTCCCCATTATGTTTTTTGTATTTGGTTTTAGTTGTTTTTTATTTTTATTCAAGGTATCTTTCTTAATATCCTGGATATAATTGAAGTTCCCACCAAGTACCACCTGCCCGGGGGATCCCATCAATAAATCACTAATCTGAATCAGGGGTATGATATTATCTAAGACAGGACCATAATAATTTATAAAAATTTAACGTTTCTCCCTGTAGCTTGGCCACTACCCATATCCACCTCTCTTGTAAATACCCATGTACTTGTATACATTCCCAGGAAAGTTTACTAGAAAAGTAAATTGCTACCCCTCTAACCGCAAAACCTGAAGATGCAAAAAAGGCTTTAGAAAATATCTAAGGTAAAAACAGGTTGGGAGAATTAGATTTCAAGTATGTCTCCTGTTAAAACAAGACTTGGGGATTTAATGAAGATAACCATCTAATGAGAGCGCCATATTTCCCTTTGTTTAATAATCCATTAGTATTGACTGACAGGATCTTACATTTACTGGTGTCCATAATTAACCCTTACTTGTGCATTTCCTATACTTTCTGAACCCTTTGCTCTTACTCTTTTTCTTTTCCCACCCAAAAAAAAAAAGATACCCACCCCTTGAAATGTGGAAAAAACCCTACCACCCATGCTACCCACATTTTGCCCCTCCCATCAAACTTCCTGGGTGTCATGGAATTACACCCTCTGTAACCCTTCAAACCCCTGACCCCCAGCAATCTTAAAAAAGAAAGAAAGAAAAAAAGAAAGAAAGAAATCCATCTAAGTGTATGCCAGAGTCAAAACGATAAAGATAAGGGGATCCCTTTTGATTCTCCAATGGCAATAATACTCTAAATTACAATCAACAGTTGCCCGTACATCAAAACATTTCCTTATCATCCCAACTTGTATCTCTGGGAAGGGCACCCTCAATCAGTTGGCTGGGAGGTCAGTTCTACTTATACTTATACTTGCCATTGGTAGATCTACCGTGTACGAATATTCAGGTGGTAGACCCTACTGAGATCTCTTTCAATAAGGCTTGTGCTGCTTCTAAATCTGAAAACATGAAGAGCTTCCCTTTTACTAAAACTCTCAGTTTCGATTGCTGAGCAATTGAAGCTTGAGCACCATGAGCTTTAAATAGATGGAGAATTCTGACAAATTATTTTCTCCTCCACGCTGCAGCGGCAGTCATGTCAGAAAAAATGCGACATTTGTTGGTCTCAGTCACAGAAAACTGTCTCTGCTGGATCGCTCTTGTCAGGATTCTCTCCTTAATCCGGAAGTCAACAAGATAGCTCTAGGAATAGTGTTATTGGGGAAGCATTGCGCAGGAACTCGATGGGCTCTTGTGATAGTGAGGTTGCCCTCAAACTCAGGCAGAACATTCTGTTTAATAAATGAGTTCACCCATTGGAGGGGTTGAGAACCTTCTATGCCTTCAGGAACCCCGACAATCCGGAGGTTAGATCTACGAGAATGATTTTCGAGTTCCTCCAGTTTGTTCTCGAGAAAATGTTTCTTTTTTGCCGCCTCCTTTGCCTCTCCCATCGCCATATTCATTTGATCCTCTAATACAGAGATTCTGGCTTTGGCCTCCTGTAATCTAATAGGAAATCCAGACATTGTTTCTTCAATTTTCCCCAATCTTAAATGACGGGTGGCGATCTCTATTTGCTGCGCTTTTTTCATTTCTCGTATCTCTTCTAGAATTAGATTCAGCATATCTCTGATGTCTAACTGATACATCCCCTTAGTCTCTGTGTTTTAGCAGGAATTATTTAACAGGGCATCAGTGTCGCTACTCGTATTTCCCACCATTGGATCTACCGACACTGATAGAGCCCCTGATGGTACTAGTCCTTGTCCTTGAGGTCCTTGTTGTGGTTGAGACTGTAAGGGGGGGTGAAGTAGCATCAAGTTCCTGGGAGTCTCAGTCATGGTCTTACTGCTTCTATCAGCTCAATCTTGAACCTGTGAGGGATTTAATCTAGATAGTCCGTTTTCCGCCACGTTCAATGCGGTTAAAGGTATGAGGGGTTCTGACAAAACTGCAATTTGGGCTTGTACTTGAGTCTGATCCTGCAGATGGTCCGGATAGTCCGTTACGGGGGTTTGTTGTGTTATGACCGGGTCGCTGGGAGCTGTTAATCCTGATGGGGAAGCCAATCGTATATCCAGTGGTGGACCATTGGGTGACTTGGAGGCTGAGCCCAGGGTGAGAGAGGAGAATTGTGTGTTTGCAGATTGTGGGGTAGCTTTCTTTATGAACAATGGGAATTCCTTTTTTTTTTACATTTTTCGCTGGGCCGTCCTGAGTTGGACTTATTGATGTCACAGCGGCTTCTAATAATTCTGAAGTAGTCCTCGCCTGGTCGGCCCCTGATTCCACATCCAACTGCCGGCCACCATGTGAGGAAACAAAGGTAGGGGGAGCTCATCTTCTGAACTCTCCAGGGTGGTGTCAAAAGCTTGGGGGAGTAGAGTTGTTGCCCCTATCTTTGTCCTCTGCAGCCCAAAGTGCAACTTTCTTTGCCAAGGCTTGGCGTGTTTTTGCTCTAAGGCGGGCTGCAGTGTCCGCTTTACTGGGTTTACTGACAGTGTTTGCATCCTTGTGTGGTTTACCCATTTCTCTCCTTTTCCTTTGTTGTTCCTTTATTGTTTTTTTTTTAAATCTATTGTGAGTCTATTGTAAGTCTATTGTGAGTGCTTATACTTCTGCCTCCCCCTCGTATCCTCCTTCCAATTCCACTGTCTGTTCGAGTTGGGCACACAAATGCTTTTTCACTCACGCAGTGCACGTCCTGCCAAAAGTCCAGTTCAATCCCTCCTCACCTCGCCTCACCTTCTCACCTCTTCACTTACCTTGCCACTTCCAAGATCCTCTAAGGTCCTGGATTCCGTCTTGCTTTTCCTCTGCTGCTGCGTGTTTTCAAATCCTTTTTCCTGGCGTCTCTGCTGCTGCTGCTGTCACCTTAATGAATCGGCTCCCGAGGGAGGCGAACGGGCTCAGCTCAGCTCAATTCACTCCACGAGCAGGCGTGCTCCCCAGTCCGGTCACGCCAACTACACCACTCCGGCCAGGCACGTCAGAAACCACAGAGCTGCCTCACCTCGCCGCTATCACAAGAATCACCTAAGGTCGCTGCTTGCTCGGTATTGGCATTCCGCTACTGGAAAGAAATCCTACATATTCTGGCAAGAGTCCCCTGTATCAGCGTCTCCGCGGACTGCACGCCACCTTCATCCAACAGGTACATGTCGCCATTACTGGGGGTGGGGTCGAGGATCACGTACAGCTACACGGAGGCGTGGTACTCCGTAGCCATCACTTCCATCTTGGTATTACAGCTCTTAGGCTAAAGGCATAGATAATGTGAATGTTGTGTGTAATGTCTCTGATTATATTTCCTTGTGCGCTGGGATTCAGAGATCTTACCAAATCTAAACTTTTTGTGAAAAGGTTCTACCAGCAGATGTCTGCTGTGTTAGCACATCAATGACATTTCACTTTCAGCTGAACGGTCTGCATATTGCATATGTGGGCAATTTAATTTCAGATAGTCATATTCCTGCTTCTATTTTCTGAACAGTTTTACAGAGAGGTCAACGGACAAAAACCTAGAATATATAACAAATTGTAACGGCTTGGTTCCCGTTCCTTATACGTACTTGACATGCCCGTCACCACCCAAAGCAAGACCGATTAGCTTTTTATAGCTTGTTTTACAAGTAACAGACAATTGTTACACCAAGGAAGGAAAACAACAACATTATTTTCTGAAATCTTGATTCACCTGGAGAACCTCATTGGTTAAATGTCCAGTGTGTATTCTACATTACATCTGTGAAATGAGCAAATGGCTCCAGTGACCTTGTGTGCATTTCAGCAATGTAATTGTTCCTTGTGCATCTTTATCCTTAAATCTCTGATAATATGAATTCTCCAGTAGAGAAGACAACAAAACTCCATAGAGGTAAATCTCCACCAAACAAGAATACTTTCTCTTAGCTATATAAAGTAAGTGTTTCTTTGTTTGGTTAGTATGTCCTCATATACTACGGCATCAAAAACATACATCACCAGCACCCTGTTGGTTTTCACCTGCCAAACTGTGAGGCAACCCAACTACTCTCTCATTGACCTCCCCTATACCCCTCCCATGTGAGTGCCTCTGTCAGGTCACTTGCAGACCTGCACTATTGTGAGGACAGAGAGGATTATGGAGGGGGCTTGTAGAAGGTCTCCAGATCTTAACAGGGTAGAGGACATGTGGTGCACTTGGTCTGCACCATTTCTTACCCCTCCTCTCCGGCAACATCCTCTTAGGGGAATGAACAGGGTCAATAAATTGAGGTTACCCTGTGATGAACTGGCAGATGTGGCATCCTTGCATTTCATCCCTACTCCACCTGACATGGGTGCCTGCTGCCTATCCTCTACTGAGCATCTCAGATCAGAACGGTACCTAGAAATAAATGTGGTATAAACAAATATCAGAGAAATTGGAACATCTGCTGCTAATGCTTACATTTTCCACTAATGTCTCTTAAATTCATGTCCTCCTCTTCTGATTGACAGTGGATAGCAGATGCACTTTTAGCGTTGAGGTGAAGGCCCCCCCCTTGGGCTACATTCTGCTGTCGCGCCTGGCACGTATCCAGGTCACAAATGGGGTCCCCAAGCACAGGTGAGGTCAAAATGGACGAGTGACCCCAAGTCCAGGTAGTGCATTGTCCCACACAGCGGGATAGCAGACGCTTTTTAGTGCTGGGGTGATGGCCTCGCCCCCTTGGGCTCCGTTCTGCAGTCGCGCTTCCTGGCACGTATCCTGGTGGGAAATGTGGTCTTCAGGCACAGGTTACGTCAAAAGGGATTACTGACATCATGTCCAGGTAGAGTATTGTCCCACACGGCGGAATAGCAGGGGCATTGCAGAGGAGCTTTTAGTGCTGAGGTGATGCCCCCCGCCCCCTTGGGCTCCATTCTGCAGTTGCACCTCCTGGCGCGTATCCTGTGGAAAATTGGGTCATCAGGCACAGGTGAGGTCAAAAGGGGCTAGTGACCCTAATTCCGGGTAGTGGACCCCCTAGCCTGTCATTGTCAGTTGCTGAGCGCATAGAACAGCCATCACTTGTAGGGCCCTGGTATTGTGCATTGTATTGCATCTCACGTCTACTTCCTGGTGCACTGCCTCTGTGTTGTCTATCCATTTCCTTGTGCACTGTTGTGAGTCACAGGTGTGCAGCACATGTTGTGCGATAAAGCAGCACTGTTTATTGCCAGCACTTGAACACCATTAGTTATTCAGCTGTCCTCGCTGCGGCTGTTGCTCATAATACAGAAACACTTTTGGCAACAGCTTCAAATTGGCTTACAACAATGCCTTTAACAAAATATCCTATACATAATAAGTAGTAATGTTATTATCTGGAGGTACAGTGGCCCACCCAGGGGCTGACATGTGAATAAGTTCAAGAGGCCACACATCTTTTCTTTTTACATTTTGAAGTGAATTTGTGAATTTTTCATGATTTTGCAACAAATTGCCCCAGGACCAGAGCTGAGGGTCAGGGTATTCCTACCCTACCCGCTTCTCTTTTAAAAAAAATGTTTTTGGTGGGACTTGTCTGAAGCCGAGTCCCAAAATGGCTGCCAACAGTTTCTGGTTGAAGTGTTTGCAACCAATCAAAGGTCCACATTTCCCTACATAAGCTTGTCATTATTCCTGAATTAGCTGCGATCTAAGATATACAAATTTGGATTTCCTTAAACTCTCAACAACTACTGAATGAATTTACACCAAATAACTGAAAGCGCGATCTGCGAAACCAAATCTACCTTTCTGCCAAATTTGGTGTAGTTCCGTTCCACGTTACGGGTTATAGGCCTGTTCAAAGTTCCTATGGGAATTAACATGGGAAACAACCTTTTTTAACCCCCCCTTTTTTCTCAGCCCCCGCTTGACTGATTGCCCTGAACTTTTCATGCAGAACATGAATCACTGGCTCTCTTTTTTTGGAAGATTTCCTTAAGATTCGTCAACCTGCACCAAATATATAGGCAAGTGAAAAAATTATTTCCCTATAGAAACATGGTAGCATGGTCCTAAATATATATCAGCCTCCGCCAGTAACCGCCAGTAGGCAAAATATAAAGCCCTGTAGGGTTGGGGGCTTCCGATGATGGAGATTGTTTGCAGTGTATATATGAAAGGGCAGATATGCACAACGCTTCGATAATATTCACAGACAGAGGCTGTCAAACTTAACAAAAAAAGACAGAAAGAAAATGGAAGTGCATTCAAAAGGAGCAGAATGTGGCTCCGAAGCAAGTTCAGTGATGAGTTCTGATGTGCTTACTGGGTCAGAGGATGGAGGCACGTATGACAATTGAGGTGGAAACAAACCAGAGCCCCCAACTGTAATTGAAGAATTTTGTTTTTTACGATTGGACCGGACACAAAATGTGAGATTGAATCAGCAACGAAAAGAAAGAAACAACAAGGAGGTGCAAAAACAGAGGGGGTGGGCATGGAGCTCCGATCAGGAGCCAGGGTGAAGGAGCCGTACCATCGGAGATAATGGAAGACCCAGCCACAATAATTAATTTGACAGATCTACATCTTACTATAGAAGAGTCACAAATACTTTCACTGGGCTTATTGTACTGCAGGAAAACCAATTTTAACTATACTCAGACCCGCATTGACTTCCTTAAGTTCATACGCAAGTTAAAACTCAAGAAATTCTTCGCCAATCGACAGAACCAGGTGGGGCCAGCATAAATGGAAGCAGACGCGGCAGAGAACCTCGAGGTTGGAGATCTGGAGGTTCTACATGAACGATGCCAGTTGGAGAAGGAGAACAAGGGACATCCAGTGCTTGGGACACTATATGAGACTTTGTAGTGGTCTTGATATCTTTGGGAGTGCTAAAACGATATGCAAACCCAGATCAACATTCACCCAAATACCCCCAAGGATGCTATAGATATCTTTTCAGATCTAGTCATTAAGGATCTAGAGGCATTATCAGTGTTATCAAGTAAGACTTTCATGAAGAGTGGCAGTTAGCATGATAAAGAATACATAGCATTGATAGATAAGATCAAAAACAGAAAATATATCGTAATACGTCAATCAGATAAAGGGGGAATGTGGTCCTCTGGCCACTTGAACTCTATAATGAGGAAGCCAAAATGCAATTGAGGGATTCCAGATGTTATCTAAAAGTACCCCAAAGTAACATTACAAAGGTCAAGAACAAATACATAATCGATTTGTCAAGATGGCGGGGCTTAGGAATGTTAAGCCAGGCAAAATATCCATTTCTGAAGGTGGCGGCGCATGTAACAGCAATCCTCTACCTTATTCCGAAAGTCTATATCCATTTCTGAAGGTGGAGGAGCCTGTAACACCAATCCTCTACCTTATTCCGAAAGTCCACAAAAACAAAGAGGTTTCACCTGGTAGACCCATCATTTCTGCCATTGGCAGTCTGTTTGAGCCCACCTCACAGTACTTACACTATTTCTTACAAGTTTGTAAAAATTTCATGCGTATATCCAGGACACAAGAGATTTTTTAAATAAAATTAAGAATATGACATGGAGAGACTCATACCTTATAATTACATTAGATGTAATGAGCCTCTGTACGAGTATAACTCATGAAGATGGACTGCGTGCAATATGTCACTTCCTAAATAAACAACCTATATCACTTTACCAACACTCAGTGATGTTAATGGAAATGTGCAGATTGTGTCTCACCAATAATTATTTTATGTTTGGAAGTGACACATTTAGACAACTACAAGGGACAGCAACTGGCACCTGCTTTGCTCCCACCTATGCTAATTTGCATATGGGCTGGTGGGAGGAGCAGGTGCTCAGAGTCAAATATGCAAGGGGGTGTGAGGAGAACATAGTGACATGGTTAAGGTTCATAGACAACCTATTTATAGTGTGGGACGGTTCTTTGGAACCAGCCCAACAATTTGTTTAGGAAATCAATCTTAACTTCTCAACCCTTAGGTTTACAGATACCATCAGCAATTCCAAGGTCTCCTTCTTAGATCTAGAGGTGTATCTGAAGGATAGAGTAGTGCTCTCCCGTACATAGAGGAAGCTGACAGCAGGAATCTCAATCCTGCATGCCAGGAGCTTCCATCCTCATAGGTTGAAAAGGAGCATACCATATGCAGAGCATCTGAGGATGAAGTATAACTGCAGGGAGGCCCAAGATTTGACAGAAGCTCAATTAGGCTTGACACACACGTTTATTCAAAGGGGCTACAGCACTAAGGTATTGGATCAAGCCCTTCACTAGGTGAATAAAATTGAAAGGGAAACCCTATTACAACCCAGAGAGGCTCAAACCACTAGGAAGAAAAGGAACTCAGGTGAGCAAATTAGGATGATTACTGGATACAGTGCTTACCATTCTAAAGTGAGAGATAGTCTGTGTAAGCAGCACTGGCATCTAGTTAAAAGGGATCCCATTCTGAGTGAAGTGTTGCCTCGTAGACCGCAGACTGCTGCTAACCTTTAAAAAAGTAAAATCAATGAGAAATGGATTGGTCAATAGCATCCCCGAAGTGAGCACTGGGGAAGTCTGGTTGAGAGCGAATCCAGGGTTCCATAAATGCTTCAAGTGCAAAGCCTGTAAGATTGCAAGTAATGAGAAGCAAGTCACATCACCGCTTATGAAAAGTCCCTGGAAGATTAGAACCTCATTGAACTGCAGAAGTGAATTTGTAGTTTATGTTCTAAAATGCACGTTCCCAAAACTATACTTGGGTAGCACCATTCATATGGTGCATATCCGTATATTACAACATCTGAGGGCAATCAGGAATAACAACAAAGAGGAGGAGCTACGCTAGCAATCAAGATGGCTGCGTAAGCTCCCGGCTCCGCCGACCTCCGCCAGCAGCTCGTATATCCTGACATCGATCCTGAACTCGCACCAGACTCCCGTGTTCATGAGGTGTTTCTGATTCTAAAGGTGCAATCCCGAGATTTCCATCTTATCGGATGATGAAGACACGCCGTGTTCCATTCTCGGCCTAACTCGGCGTGGAAGCCGGGGCCTCGATTTCTAGCCCATCCGGGTTAGAGTTGAACAACAACGGCCGCGGGACCTGGGCTGCGTCTGGTCTTCCGAAGTGGGACTTACTCTGCTCGTTTTGGATGGCGACATTGTGAACAGTTCACACCGAGGACACAGCTGCGTGACGCGCTGGCTGCTGTGGTCGGGGGTCCGACGCCCGGAGACTCTGCTAGCCTCCCGGGGTGGACGGGCTTGGGCCCTCGCTAGCGGCGACGGTGTCGATATTGCAAGACGGAGAGCGCCCACTGTTGTCATCGGCTTCGCGTGGGCCTGTTACCCCGGAGTAGTCGACCTCCGGGGTTCAAGTCCTGCTCTCTTCGCTTCGCGAGGGGGGATGGAGCGGACGGAAGGCACGCCATCGCTGCAGGCCGTAATGGCCGCCATTGGGGCGCTCAACTCGCAGGTCACCGCCATATTCCAGAAGTTGACTGTAACAGTGGAAGATATCTGTCTGAGACCGGACGACGACCCTCCGGTAGGTTTTCAGCAAGCTGTGGTACCCGCGGAGCAGTGTACGCTTGAGATTGAGGACCCCGTGCGGAAGCCAGATTTAATGTGCTTTGTCGGTCCCCAAATAACAGCTAGCAAGCCTGTGACTATCGCCAGCTTTTCCTGTTCGATCCTGATGGTGCCCAATATGGGTATGGACAATCCTATGTGCCGTTATAAGTTCCTCAGTGACTATTGGAGAGATTCGCTATCCTGGGACACTTTTCCTCGCTTGATTTGTGGACACCGTGAACTTTTTTCCTGTTTTCGATCCTACTGCACTGACTCGAAATTTTACGAACGCTCTGATTTTTCCATTGAGATGGTGGTTCGGGTGAAAAGGGTTCTCAAGAAAAACCAGACTGGCCAAGGTTGAACTTGACTGCATGGGTTTGATAAAATACCTTGATTTGGACAGCTATCCTCGTTTGATTTGTGGACATCGAGAATTATTATCCTGGTTTCGATCCTACTGCACTGACCTGGACTTTTCTGAGCGCTCTGATTCTTCCATTGAGATGGCGGTACGGGTGGGAAGGGCTCGCACGAAAACTCGTAGTGGCCAGGGTTGAACTTGACTGACTGGGTTTGATTAAATACCTTGATTCAATAAGGAGATTGCACCTATAATGATGTGGGAGTCGGGTGGTTTTTGCTCCCTCCCCCGGTTGGTGTATAACTTTAGCTTCATATTGTCTTGATTATGTTTCGGGGGGGTCGCTTCTGGCGGGGGGTAAGGGAGACTGGGGGGCATGTTTACTTTCTCCTCCTCTACTCTTTTCCTTCTTGTAGGGTTAGTTCTTGGGCGACAGGCACGCTGCTAGTGGGGTTAGGCCGTAGCCATTGCAGGGGTGCAGGGTGGGGGGTTTAGGGGGGTTTGTTATTTTATCTTATTTTGTTCTATGGCCTTTTTTTCTTTCCTTCTTCCTTTTGCGAGAGGTGGGTTGTTTATCCTAAACTGATTTTCTCATTAATGTGGGTGTCTACTCCGGCCTTAATTATTCTGTATTTTGGGTGGATGGGTCTTGCATACTGAAGTCGAACTGGTTTGTTTAGCATATTGTTTATCCTTCTTTATATGCTTACGTACGTTTACGTCATAGATTCATGTATATTTGTTTATCTGCGTTGCCGTATTCGCCCATCACCTATTGTATGGTATCTCAAGCATGACACCCTATTTCTGTAATGCCTCCTCTTGTTCTCTTCAATAAAAAGACTTAAAAAAAAAAAGAATAACAACAAAAACTACCCTGTTGCACGACACATGAATGAAGTTCACAAGGGAGATATGAGTAAGTTGTCATATTTTGCAGTGGACCAGGTGCCCAAACTGAGGAGGGGTGGAAATCGAGAGATGAAGTTGCACCAGTGAGAATCAAGATACATATTGATTTTTAATAGGAAAATCACATCTGGACTTAACACAGATGAAGATCTACATGTCCACTTAGGTTAATCCAGATACCTGTAATCAGCATTTTTAAATTTGACTTTTAATGTTTTTCAGGGTTTGAACAGTAACAGGAAGTTAACAGAGTAGAGGAGCATAACTAAGGATGCAAGAAATCAGGAAGATTTGTCCTGATATTATTTTTTTTCAGACTCATGGAGAAGTATGATTTTGGAATTTATTTATTGAGAGCAATGAGTAATGTGTTTTTGACCATCTTTTCTTAATACAGTCCTTTTTTGATACATTAATTTGCCAAGCTGATCATGAATATAGGTATGCCGGGGTTGCTCCTCTAAAGTCTATTGTATGTAGGCATTGGCACTTTATTTTCATTGTTATGAAATGATGTAATATTTGCACTTTAGTTCTATAAATCACTTGCACTTTAGAACTCTACATTTTGCACAAATGCATTAGCACTTTAATCAGGAATGGATTTTAGTGTTTCAAACAATCAACATGGTTTTAGTGCCTATATATTTCCTGTTTTATATTAAAAAAAAGTACTGATGGTTTTAAATTGGTGCTAGAGTATGCAAGCACTTGCACTTTTGATACTGTTAATGTACTTTGACTTTGCACAAAGAGAAACCATATCGTAAATGTAGTGGAGCAGCCAAACGTGACGCTCAGGCTCGATAACTTATTGTATTATTAGACACTTGTTTGCATCAAGGCTTAAAGTTCTGTGTTTTCATGACATTTCATTCTAGCAGTGTATCTAAATTGTATTGTGGGAGCCCGATTTTCTGCAATTTTATTGTGTACGAAAAAGAGGGGGATATAATTAAATCAATGTGTGTAAAAAAAAGAAAAAAAACAATAATCCTGGAACCCCAGTAAAGTTGCATTACTGTGGTAATATAGTATGAAAATCTAAAAGCCATTAGAATATACATTTCATGACAATGCGAAGGCTGAAGACTCTTTGTATGAAATCGAGTCGAGCATCCTCCAAGCAGGTAAAAAAATTAACCAATTGCCAAATTTTCACCTGCAATAGCCGTAGTACTAGTGTAATGTGATTAGATGAGGGACAATGAATTTTAATTGTCCCCATTTGTACGTGGTATATTTTATCCAGATTGAAGTGTGAAACAAGTGTAATATTTTACATCTCATGCCTCCGATGTTTTGTATTTATTTAATGATTGTAATAAGCGTGGGTGTAAAATCTGTTCCGCTCGCGGAATTCGTGGATTTTCGGTAAATTTGCAATCAGCGAACTCTCGCAAATTTGCAGAAAATTCGCAAATTCGCGCGAAGAGGATATTTTTGCTTGGTCGCGCTTGACAAATACAATATTATACAATTTTGCGGCGCGCGGCGTTCACTTACCGTCATTCAGCATTTGAAGAGTTGTTTTTCTCCATGTTTGCGTGTGCTGCGCCATTTTGGATCTTGCTTTGGGATCCCGCGGGAGTTTGTCGACCTCGATTACGTCATCGCGGCTTGCCACCTTGCACAGCGAGAGTTTGTCAACGCGAGTACGTCATAAAGGCCCGTGATCACGCATCGCGGGAGTAAACACTTGCGAACACGTAGATGCGGCGGGCAGCGACAATCTCGCAATTGCGAGATTGCAAAATTTGCAATTTCACACAAGAAATCCACCAGCAGGCAGCATAAACCTTGAAAATGATGATTTTTATCAGAATAACTCCTCGGGTTGACATTTGCCTGCACTTTTTTTTGCAAGGAGTCCATTTTGGGGGGGGGGTGGGAGCTGGTTTTTAATACTGACTTTTGTATATATTTCTCTGCACTCTAGAGCGGTGCTTCATTTTCCTGAGCTGTTTGCCAGGTGAGGTGAGGCAATTTCCCTTACAAATTAAGGTGAGACATTGATTACGCTAACAATGTTATACACACTAGGGTCTTTCGACCCAGATGCAGTATTGGAATAATTTTAGCAATATCGCTTGTATAGCCCTTACTAACGAAGGTGTTATTATTGTTTATGTTTCATTACATGTGGATTTGCTGGCTTTATCACAAATGGACTTTCACAGGAGAAAAATGGAAGTGTACAGGTGACACTTTTTTCCGTTCACAAATGTCCTGTTTTTTCACATATCACCACGTATGCAGTAGCAATTAAGTTTATGGGTCCTGAGGAAGCGGTTGGTATAGTAATTGACCATTAATCCGCAGAAACATGTCGACCAGATAGCCCAGTCAGAAGGTATTTGTTTGAACCACCTGACTTTTTTGCACTATTGTTGTTTTTAATATTGGAGGTGCATGACCCCAGAATAAAGTAATAATTGTATGCACTATCCAATCTTACACTTATAATTTTTTCTTACACTAACTTTTTATGCACTGCTCTCAGTTACATACAAATAAAATCTACCAGACATCCATCCATCACTACGTATCTCCAATATATATCTATGGGGATAGAGTGGTGGCGAAACTACTGTGGAGTAGACCAAATGATGTACTGGGTGCCCAAAAACGCGTAACTGATGGACATTTTTCACAGTGGTTAACTGTCCAGTCTGTCTTCTATTTCAATAGTAGTAGCAGACACATAGCCAGCAACACACAGCATGTCTTGAGTTCATTACTAGACCCACAGTTATTTGTTGTTCTTTAATACTTGTGCGGGGGGTATAACTGTGCCCAGGTCTTTAAACACTTCCCTTGAACCCTCGAATAATTGTTTGTTGATTGTAGGAAGGAAGTGCCCCACAGTCTCCAACTTCCTGTTCCTGTCCAGCAGGCTCCTCCCAGTGCTTTGTTCATGTCCTGGTCACTTTGATTTGGATCTTGACCTGGAAGGATTACTTTTTGTGGATGCTGCTGGATTTTTGGATTTGAGGCCTTTTTGACTTTCTTTGGATCACTTTTGGATTAGAAATTTCACAAGTAAGTTGATGTTGTTTGTTTGGGGCATTACAGTTGCTGCAACTACAATTTTGGAAGTTTTTCAGAACATTAAATAAAATATATTGTGGGTAGGCTCAGTATCCAGTAGGACCAGGGTTAGTTATGGGTGCATGATGCAACTGTTTTGTTGAATTTCAACATCATTTAGGGCATGGATGGCATTGGATTGTGGTGATTTTTGTGTGTTTTTCGATTTTTGGGCTGTTGTTGGGGCCTTTTGCCCAGGGGTACTCAGTGGTACATGGATTGAGTCTTTCTGTGGGGTCTCTTTAATGTAAACATCATGGAGGGCATGGATGGCATTGGATTGTGGTGATTTTTATTTGTTTTTCGATTTTTTGGCTGTTGTTGGGGCCTTTGCCCAGGGGTACTCAGTGGTGCATGGGCCTCGTCTTTCTGTGGGGTGTCTTGAATGTATACATCATTGAGGGCATGGATGGCATTGGATTGTGGTGATTTTTATTTGTTTTTCGATTTTTTGGCTGTTGTTGGGGCCTTTTGCCCAGGGGTACTCAGGGGTGCATGGACTGAGTCTTTCTGTGGGGTCTCTTTAATGTAAACATCAGGGAGGGCATGGATGGCATTGGATTGTGGTGATTTTTGTGTGTTTTTCGACTTTTTGGGGTGGTGTTGGGGCCTGTCCATGTGGGTGGGGGCCATTTTGAGGCCTGGTCCAGGCAGGGCCTGGCCATGTGGGTGGGGGTCTAGGGGCCATTTTGAAGCCAGACAGTGTGCTTTGTTGTGTAAACATCATATTAGTATGAGCTGCACACCTTTATTTTCACCTAAGTTTCTCCGAAATTCTAAACTTCAATTTTGTCATGGCGTGCTGAGGGATGAGGGGGAGGGCTGCTTGCAAGGAGAGGCTAGAGTGGAGTTTAAAGGCAGGAGAGCGATTGGGAAAGTAGAAACATTATTCAGAATGGAGTGAGTAGGACGATTACTTCCTAGCAGGTAGGAGCTGAGAACGAAGAGTGAAATAAGAACAAATGTTATCTCAGAAAGCAAAGCTTGTTAAAAATGTTCGTGGAGGGCTGGGAAGCATGATGTGGAGAGGAGAGGAGAGTTTTGGGAGGGGTATGTTTCACCCGACTGGTAATAAGGAAAGGAGCAGATTGAGATCGGTAGCAGTCCGTGAGAAAGTATGGTAATTAGTTCATTGAGAGACAGGAAGACACTAATGTGAAACTGCACGGGGTTTGGTGGGGACCGAGATATTAGGCAGAATGTATTTTAGTTACAGCAACTGTTTTGAGATAAAGAAGAGCGGGCGACTTTAAACATTAAATGTTAAAAGTGTACATATCAGTTGTCACAGTAAAACATGTGTTATTGTTGTTTCTAGTTTTCCCTGACGAAGGGCCCCAGAGGCCCGAAATGCATTGGATTTTATTAAACTGCTTTGGATGAATTTGTCTTCAGTCGTGTTCTTGACGTGAGGTTCGGATGGCCCAGCAGGAGCATTAGAAATTTGGAAAATGGCGCTTCTTTGCATGAAGACTAAAAAGTATTTCAAGTGAACATGTGGATTATCAATGGATTAAAATAACGGTGTAAAAATGGACAAGAGGAAAATGTACATAAGAAAATAATATTGCAAACGCAATTTCGGCTGTGCTTATGGTTTGGGTCAGAAATGTGTCCCATATATGTTGGAGTGTGCTTTGTTGTGCCATAGGCCTGCACCCAGTCTGCCACGCTTTCAACCATTATGCCCAGGGGTACTCTGTCAGTGGTGCATTTTATTGGTCTTTCCATTTTGGGGGGTGGGTATAATAAAAATGCTTACTTGCAAACTATTAATTAAAGCGCTACATATGCAACATTTATTTAACTGATGTTCCTCTGGCTTCGTTTGCTTTTAGGTGCAGAAAGACGAATCATCAGCCTCATCGTTCCTCATCAGTGCCAGGAAGAAGTCCTGCTGCGGTGTGTGCAGCACAACGTCACGTGTGGCCACAGACAACTCTGCAACTTGTGCAACTGCGGCCTGCTGTTCTGACATCTGAAGAAGGTGGCCCCCAAAAAAGTTGCCCGTAGTTCCTCTAGCAAGAAAGTTGCCAGTAAGGAGCAGAAGAAGCAAGTGGCGCCACTTACCAAGGAGACTGGTGTGCCGACCACCGCATTTTTGGGGGAAAAAAAAGTACGCCTGCAGCAGCAGCGGGGTCTGCTGGGGACCAAGCAAGGAGCAGCACCTCCACTCCATTGGGCTCAGTGCCGCCACCACCACGCCAACTTAGGTCCAAGCCTTGAGTGCTGCAGAGGCAGCCAGTATAGTTGTTCAATCACCATCGAGCAGTGATGTTGGCTCATCGCAAGAAAGTAGCAGCATCCCTCAATCAACACAGGTTGTTGTACCTCATCTGACGAGTGTTCAACAACCACAGCCGCAACAACAACCACATGTGCAAGTACAAGCCCAAGTACATGTGGAAGGAGAGGCGGCGCAAGGAGAGGCGCAAGCAGAGGTGCATGGAGCGGCACAAGTGCCCACAATAGTTGCTCCTCCCGAAGTAGGGGCACATCAGGAAATCGACATTCAAGCCGAGGTATCATATGAGGAAGCCACTCCTCCTGATGATTCATTGTCTTCCAGATCCCCAGCAAGGAAAAGATCAAGGATGGTGTCTACATCTTCTTCAAGCCCCCTTCCTTCTGATGATATGGATGAAAATTGGGAACCACCAGTGCTGTCTGAGAGTGAGGCACACCATGATCTGACAAAGGTAGCTAAGCATAAAAGGAAGGTCCCCTAAAGTCTCAGAGTTATGGAGTGTGATGATGACGCTGAACAAGAAGTGGCGTATACTCCTGCTGAATGTGCTGATGAAGACTCTCACGACGACGAGGCAGTCATCATAGACGTCACTCCAGCCTCAGCAGGCATGCAGCAAACAGACATTTATACCCTATCCCGAAATGCTGCTGAGCGTGATGTTGGCGACGTGTCAATGGGACCACCACCAATGCAGTTAACTAGTACACCACCACCTACAGCTTCATATTTTCTCGCCAGAAGGGACCTCTATCCACCTCGACCTCCATTTCCTCAATTAGTGGTGCTGTAAGTGCACAACATACTAAATTTTGGCAACACACAACCTCCACTTCATCTGGCATTAGCAGCATTCCCAGTATCTCCTCCTCCGCCCCCCACAGACATTTGAAGTCCGCAGTTTGGGACTTCTTTAGTGTTAGCCCAACAAGGGAAAACATAGCCATTTGTACCATTTGTAAGGTTCGAGTTAGTCGTGGTAAGCTTGGTACCAACTATGGTACCGGAGGCCAGAGAGGTCATCTTGAGAGACAGCACACTGTCAAATGGCATGCGCACCTAAGGGAGATCAAGGCAGCCCGAATTGCAAGTCAACAAATTGTATCCGTTGATGTTTCATCTGCTGATGATGAGGAGGAAGAAGCGTCAAACATTTCTTCAGTTACACCCAGTACCCCTGTCAGCAGCACACCCCCTGGAAGATATATGAGCCAAACTAAGATTGTGGGAGAGAGTGAGACACCAATGCGAAAAAGTTCATCATCACTGAGCGTAACTGGGTCGAAGAAGTCATCATCATCACGTAAAATGGTCCAGCCCACCATTTAGAAGCATGTTGTTTTCAGATGCGCCATTTGAACGCAACCACCCAACGGCACGTCTGTATAACACTAAGCTGGCTAAAATGCTAGCGCTGGACCTTCTCCCTTTTTCTTTTGTGGAAGGGGTGGGTGTTCTTGAAATGGTGGCAACGCTCTGCCCTAAATGGAAGGTTCCTAGCCGGTTCTATTTTGCCAGAGTTGCGGTTCCAGCACTACATGAAGATGTGCTGGAGGTGTTTGGGGAGGCTTTGCAGAAGAGTGCTGTTGACACTATACATCTGACAACAGACATGTGGACCAGTTGCGCAGTCACTGATTACATGTGCATCACTGCACACTGGCTCTCTTTTTCAGGGGTTAAAGCAAAGCTAAACGCAGGTGTTGACACGGACAAAGTTTTAAAGCTGCTAGGAAACATGCAACAATAGCCATGTTTGCCATGGAGAAAACTCATACAGGAGAAAACATTTTGCATGAGTTTAACACAAAGGTCTGTCCCCAAGAAAAGGCATGATTGGTTATGTTTCCACGGATAATGGCGCCAATGTAGTTAAGGCCATGGATAAGGGTAACTATTTCAGAGTGCTGTGTTTGGCGCACTGTATAAACCTGGTTGTTAAAAAATTATTGAGTGAAGAAAGTCCAGTCTCCGAGTTACTGACCACCTGCCGAAGAATGTGCACACATTTCAACCATTCTTTTAAGGCCCGGAAGCAGCTGAGGTGCCTGCAACATGAACGTAAAGTGCCAGTGAAAGCACACATCCAGGAGGTGGCAACACGTTGGAACTCAACCTTCTACATGCTTGAGCGTCTGTATGAGCAGTATGCGGGAATCGATCAGTATTTCTTTAAACTGGGTACACCTATGATAGACATGAGGATACAGGTGGAGCAATGGGAGCTAGTTAAAAGCCTGACAGACATGCTTCGTCCTTTTGAGGTCTTCACGCGTGCAGTCAGCAGGGAGGACTGTAATTTGGGAAAAGCTATCCCATTGTTGCGCATGCTAGAGCACCAACTGAAGGCGGTGTCTTCTAGGTTTGCAAAAGATGGAAAGGAAGAAGCATTTGAGTTGGCGGAGAAGTTATTACAGCGCCTACTTTGCGATGAACGTCTTGAAAAGATCCAGACAGAACAGCATTACATTTCTGCTACTACTCTGGATCCACGGTACAAAAAGGCAGTGGCAGGCAGAGTATTCTTTCCTTTTGATGACGCAGATGTTACAAAGTACAAACATTATCTAGCTGTGTCAGCCACTCGGTTTGAAAGAGAACGGCAGGATATTGAAGGAAAAGGCAGTACATCAGCAGGCCATCCGCAGTCAAAAAAATCCACTTCTGCATCTGTGGCTGTGGCAGAAGTGAGTGATTTTCCCTCTCAGCCGTTAACGACACCAGCAACCATATCATCTGCACCAGACGCAACAGTAATATTGTGTGAAGAAGAGGATTGGCTAACTGAGCTTGGGTTTGCTTCTCAAATGGTCCCAGAAAAAAGTAAGCAAAGTGGAGGAACCCTGGAGAACCTTGAGTGGATGGTGCAGGCCTATCTGAATGACTCAACAGAGGTCCATCTTTCTCATGACCCATTGGCGTATTGGCATGGGAAAACAGATGTGTGGCCAGAGATCACCAACCTGGCTATAAATTACTTGTTTTGCCCACTCGCAAGCGTTTCTTCTGAACGTGTTTTCAGTGCTGCTGGTGGCATTGTAACTTCCAAAAGGACCCGCCTCTCGCCCAAAAATGTGGAGAGGTTAACAATGATCAAGATGAATCAGCACTTCATACCACCAGATTACAAAATACGAGAATGCACGCAGGAAGAAGACGAGGAGGACACCAACTTAGATGAGGGAAGTTCTTCCCTGTTAACTGACCTACTCCCATCTGAATTAGCAGAGTTTGAGGACGAGCTCTTCTTCCCTGACACCGAGCCCTGAAAATGAGTCAATGAATCACTAACTTTCTTTTTCGTCCTTATTCACTTTTATTCCTGTGTGTCTGTCTTTCTTTGTTTTGCAAAATCTATATAAAAAAACTTTAATCACCTAATCACAAAAACAAGCCCATCAGCATAACTGTCTTCACTTATTTGCCTATTGATTTGAAGGTGCCGCGGTCTGCATTCCTCAGGTTCACCAGTTCACAAGAACATGCTCCTCTATCCTCCTCCTCCAGACTCCTATTTCCCTCAAAGCAGATGGCTGGATTATTCCCAATGAAGAAAGACTCTGCACTTGTGGGGGTGTTCTACTTCTTTGCGGGTGAGTTGACGGGTCTGGGGCATTGCTGTGAAGGTGTAATACCGGCTAAAAGTGGTTTGGAGAAAATCGGAGCAGAAAATGTTTTTGCGCTTTTGATCACTTGCCTGTCTTTGGGGTGCTGTTTGGGGGGCTTTTAGGTTGTTGGGGGTGGGTTTGGGGTCTGTGAGCACTGCTGGCACATTCTAATGTTGATTGCATTTGTTTTACAGGAAATCCATAGTGGAAAAGGGGAGTTAGGGCCTAGCTGCAGAGTTCATTTGGACTGCATTCCAGGTAGGCCCACAGTTTCCTAAGTGTGGCTTTTCCTGGTTTCGCTTTTCGGCTTTTTGGGGGGGGTGAAACTTGTTTTTGCCCGGGTTCACGGGTCTGGGGGCCTTGCTTGGAAGGTGTAATACCGGCTAAAAGTGGTTTGGAGAAAATCGGAGCAGAAAAAGTTTTTGCGTTTTTGATCACTTGCCTGTCTTTGGGGTGCTGTTTGGGGGGCTTTTAGGTTGTTGGGGGTGGGTTTTGGGGTCTGTGAGCACTGCTGGCACATTCTAATGTTGATTGCATTTGTTTTACAGGAAATCCATGGTGGAAAAGGGGAGTTAGAGCCTAGCTGCAGAGCGCATTTGGCTGAATTCCAGGTAGGCCCAAAGTTTTCTAAGTGTGGCTTTTCCCGGGTTTTGCCTTTTGGCTTGTTGGGGGTGTTAAACTTGTTTTTGCCCAGGTTGACAGTTCTGGGGCCATTGCTGGGAAGGTCTAATACCCGAAAGAAAGTGTTTTGGAGACAATCCCTGGGGAAAAAGTTTTTGCATTTTCTGAGATTTCGCGGACTCTACCGTTTTCGGGGGGGCTGTTTGTGGGTGTTCCTGGTGTTTGTGGGGGGGTTTGCGAGTCTTGGAGCAATGCTGGGTATGGATACTTTTGCTTGCTTGCAAGTGGTTTGAATGCAATCCATGGTGGGTAAGGGGGGATTTGGGCCTACTTTACTTTCAAAGTACGTTTGGCCACCATTTTCTACTAGGCCTCTGACAGGTAGCAGTATCGCACGTTTTTGAGATCTGATTGTGGACCTTCTACATTTTTGCGACTGGGTTTAGTAAGGGTCTGGGAGCACTGCTGGGAAGGTCTGATTTTGTTCTGAAACACAGTTTACAGTACACCTAGCTTGAGGGGAAAGATACGCTAAATTAATTTGCCCATACTTATTTATCCTTCAAAAGGAGACTCAGACAGAGTACGCACTTTCAAAAATATTGTACTGTCTATTAGGAAACTCAAAGTGTGACTTTTTGCACTACACAGCGTACATACCTTATATTTATTTGTCAGTGGTGTTCTAATATAACTTCCTGTTTTTCCATCAATAATTACAGGCCGGGTTTCAGCCTGTGCAATGGGAAAAAAAGGATGACCTCAGGCTTCACATTAGCGAGCCGCAATTCAGCATCCGGCAGGCAGGCAGTGGACAGGGTGTCTTCTGGTCACCAACATTGATGGACGGAGCGTCAGATGGAATGGAGGAGTCCCGCTAATAAGAGGAATGGTTGGATGCCTGCAACTTCCCAAATTCAACAGGACAACTACAATAACATACAGATACAGTATCCGTTCTTTTCTAATTATCTTTTAAGTAATGTTATTGCTGTGAACTTCTATGAGTGTGACTCTGCATTTCTTTGATCTCTACTTCTAAATTCATCCCTACAGCCATTGTATAGGTTTTACTTCTGCTATTTTCAAACCTAATTTAATGTACGAAGTGTTACTCTGAGTGCAGAGATAGGCAAGTGAAAACGCATAATTACTGCAGCCCTGTACTGTTGCATTCTTTCATTCACGGTTGTCTAAAGTACTACTTACTTTTCAGTTACCATGCATGCAGTAGTGCATGCACTTCCTTTATGTCACTTAAAAGATTTATGGATAGCTTTGTACCCAAAGATTTGTTTATCTTCAATTATTGTTTGTCCATGCTGTGTTTTTTTCTTCTCTCAACAAAACTTTCCCAAAAAACCCCTTTCCCATCCATTTTCCAAACCCTAACCCTCTTCCCCCGGGCTGTGTGGTTTTGATTGATGTGTGACTAAATGACAGCAATAATTCCACACACTTGCTGGGGAGGATAAGGTCATAGCAACAGGCTGGTTAAGGAATCCGAGGATATATCTTACTCAGCTTGACACAGACCCATGACAATTGGCAAATGAAAGCAGATTTTCATGTGCGCCATCAACTTGATTGCTCATCAAGGACATACTCCTCCTAGGCGTGGCAAATGATTACGCTGCTGTGTCCTTCACCTTCAGTACTATTTCTTGTAGTAGTAGCCAATGTCAAAGAAATTCAACGCAAGTAGTAGTTATACTTTCAATACTTTACCATTTGTTAGGCTACATTGTGGCACTGTTCTAGTGTACTGTCACCTGCTATATTCTCTATTGTACCGTTCTAATGCTACAGTAAGGACAAACAAGGTTTCATTTTCTTTTTTTTCAGATGCTGCAACTGCCACTGTGTAACACCACTAGTACCACCGCCATGATGACATTTCATCCGCCCAGGATTGCCAACCTTAATCACCATCTCCCGCGCAGCCAGCCCTGTGCCTAGCCCTATTTCCAAACACAAATTGCAGGTAAGATAAGCGTTTGGCGGGAGGTAGTATAATGGAGTATTAGGAGAGACGAGAGACTGACGGTCGTAGGACTATTGAATTCACTTACTCTGTGAGAGGCACTTAGTTTTGAAAACATTTGGGCAATTACTTACACAACTTGAATCAAGATGCCACTTAAGTTTCAGGAAAGCAAACTTACTGTTAAACCCCCACCCACCAGCCAGTCAAAAGCAGTAAAAAAGTAAAAACACGTATGCTAAGATAAAGTTTAAAGTATATTTATATCACATAAATAATCTCCCGCAAGACCCAACCCACCCCCCTCCCGAACCCCAACGAATGTCCATGAAAACTAAGTCCAAAAAAGTAGAAAACCCAACTCCCATTTCCCACCCCCCAGAAGTCTTTAAAAAAGGGGCAAGGGGCAGTCTCCTCCTACTGCTGGCTGCTGTTGACTTTTCGGGCCAGGTCGGCATGCTCCTTGCGGAGGGTCTCGAGCAGGGTTTTGGTGTTGAGCAGCTCCTGCTCGAGGTAGGACACCCTCAGTGAAAGGCGGTGCAACCTTTTTTTGGTACTGCTGTGGGGGGCAGCTGATTTTTTTGCTGCTCGGCTGTGGCGGGTGGCTGCAGTACCCCGGCTCCGTACCGCTGGAGACCTGCGCTGACTGGCTGACCCAGGTCGGTCGATGTTGTGGTCGACTGCATGTCCCCCTCCTCCTGGGCCACCAGCCGCCGATATTCGGCGACAGTCGCCTCCAGCCTCCGTTGCCAGGCCCTTTTAGCCAGCTCCTTCCGTGTTGGTTTGGAAGGAGCATCTATATGAAGAAAGAAAGACATAGTCTGTAACCAATGCTCTTTGAGATTAACACAAAATGATTCAGCAGAAAGTTGTGTCACAGTAGAACTAGCAACTTGCAAGCGCAGTAAATAACTATTGTGGCCAGTATCTATCTAGCCTCCCACTTCTTCATCCTTGCTCTAACATTAGTGGGAGTTTAAGGAATCAATTCTACGAGCACTATGGACTCACTCCATTAGAGTCGACTATGACAGTACACCAGTCTTATTCTTATTCTTCTCTCTTGTTTAGCAAAATTGGTACGTTAACTTCTGCAAGCCGGCATAATGCCAGCGCAGTCAACTTGCACCTGAGAAAAACAGACGCCCGCCATGATGAGTGAGACAGACTTGCGTTACTGTACCGGTCCAGTACATGCAGATGCTCTTACTTTTCTATTACGGGTGGCACTGAGAATACTCTGTTACAAGGGCTGCTGCTTAATTAATTTAAATTTCACCCTACAGTGCCAATGAATACTAGAAAAGGAAAATGAAGAAGATAAATACTCTGATTATCTATCGCTGCACATGGTATGTATTTGCTTACATATGGGATGACTTTAGGTGCTTTGCTTTTTATTGAGTGAACAGTGATACATCCACACATGAATGACCGAGTTCTACTAAACTTATTAACAGAGGTAGTGAGTGGCCATCGTAATAGCCGGATGTATGCTGTGCTTACAATACAAACTACTGCTACTATTCAGACAAAATTAAAACTTCTTTTCCTTGCCTTTCCTACACTGGAACGGACGTGTGGGTGCGGTGTTACATGCTCTTCAAAGTAACACTTAGTTCATCCAGTGACCGTCTACTCTCTCTAGATACACATATGCTATCTAAGAGTCAGATAGTACCATGATCCAGGCATCCATCCATTCAAACTATATGTCAATCATTCTTCTTCATGTCTCTCATCTGGACAAACCTTACGTTTTCTCACGGGAAAACAACCTTTTCATTTTATTTGGGAAACCGCAAGCCATACATCCGTGCTTGACTTGCATTTGAATTTCAACCAAAGGATATATTGCGCACACATACAGTTTCTGTTTCACCCACCAAGGCTGTTCTCCTTCCACCCATCCTTGCTTCATCCTTCACCCAGCCATGCATCATATTCCTTCCCAGCCACCTCGGGCACCAATCAAACACGTATCATTGTTCTTGTCAGTCATCATTACTTTTAACTTGCGCGTCCTTCCACACTTACTTATACCCTTCATGCGCTTTTCGTTCATCCCATCCATCAAGTTCATCTCAGATCTGATTTGGATTCTCGAAAAAAATTCACCGCTGAGTTGAAGTACATTTAGAGGAGGCTACTACCTGGTTGATAAAACTTTGTTCTAAATTTGAAAGTCTTCTTAAGAGTATAGTAACTTAACTGTACAACATATAGACTACACCCGTGCAGAGAGCACACTCTGCAGTCTGCAATCTCAATAAGTAAGGAATATAAGAGCTTACCACTGCCCGCCACTACCGTGGCAACCCTCACAGCAGTTTCCTCCGGCACTTGCACCGCCTCCTCCCCAGAAGTGTCCTCCTCCACCTCCGCGCTGGCCCCGGCACCAGATGTTCCACCTACAAAGTACATTTAAGAATGTTAGATGTCATAGACATACACCACTCACTAGTATTTTGTCTAGGAAGGAACGAAGAAATGTGAATACAGAAACCAATCTATTAATTTGTGACTGTCTACTCTAAAGTAAAAATGTCCCTTTCTCCAGGGAAGGGTGTTGTCTTGCTGCACTTTTTGACACAACTGATGAATGCTTGCTTTTTAACACGCACCATTTTTCTCATAACAGACAGAAGCTTCACTTCTAAGAACAAGAGCAAGATCAGATCATCATCACTAGGACGGAGTGACCAACGATTCAGCACCAAAATGAAAAATTAAAGTTCAAACCAGGTGAGGGCTCGGCTCGCCCACAATAAATGCGTGAAATAAATCACTAAGCACTTTTCCATTTTTAATCAACTGTTTATGTTTTATGACAAACTTGATTTTTAATAAATGTTTTTACTTTAATAAAGCTTTAAAACTTAAATAGACTCTGTGGTTTTTGGTCAAGAGTGACTGAGCAAAAGGTTTTGCAATTTGCACGCATGAGTCCGTGCCTCTGACACTTCTGGACTCTGACTCCGTACTCTTGTCCTGCATTGGATAATCATCATTGGGGATCAATCATCGATGAATTCGGGAGCTAAATGACTCTGCCACACTATCGAGTCAGTAAGGAGATTGGGGGTTCTTCAAAGTCTGTTATCACTGAGGTATGTGGAAAGTCTACCTGCGCCTATTATAATTGATAAACAATGCACTATTTAGTGTCCATAGTTCTGTTTGTGCAGATTTGTCCCTGCAACAGTAGTAGTATGGATTGTCCTCCTATCCAAACCAAAAGTAAAGTAGTATCTTATTCTTTCTTGGTGGTCATTCGCATTTTATTGTTGGGAATTGTCAAAGCATAAATATTTTGAAGACTTGAAAAGACATTATGGACAATCCCAGAGGACTGCACTCAGTTCATAGAGCTATTGATGACTAGAATGGGAGTTTCGTTTGACACCTTTTGCCAACTGTGCAATCTTAGTTAGCTACACAGACAGACTAATAAGAATAATCTAGTAATACCACAGGGAGTCATAGTAGAGGCAGGATAAGAATTTAGATACAGTCTACAAGAAGATCAAAGACGATTTAGAAAAAATCGAATGAGGAACGCATGGAAATAATAGGTACTATATATTAAAATGAAAACTTACTGGGGCCAGCAAAGGAGCCCTCGCCTGACCGATCCTGCCTTCTACAACAGCAGCAGCAACCACCTCCTCCTCTGTCCTCTTGCCCTTGGGGGGAGCTGATGTACAAAATGAAAGAAAGAAAGACCCGAAAACATGGATGATTGTTGTCAACCAAATCAAACATTTCAAAAGAACAATAACAAAATATTTTGGCGAAATAGCAAATAGACAACTATTCCACGGGATATATTGACCTATGTCATGTGGTCTACTACGATATTAGTATTGCTTGATTTGCGGACCGTCGACTTGGAAAGTTATGTAACTCACTAAACAAAGTACTAAAAAGGTTCGCCTAGGACTGGCAGGCAGCAGTCCGCAGCACGCGAAGTGACATACAAACTCCATTGTGATTGCAGATCAGTGACAACACTAAAAAGTTTCCTACTACATTAACCAGTCATTAAAATACTCAAACTATCAATCCACCACCACTATTTCTTCTTATTGCCAGGTGTACAAAGGAAGGACTGGACTTGACTTGAGTCTGTAGGGGCAGATTTACAAGCCCCTTGTGGCTCTTTTGCTCCGTTGTTGCGTGACTTTTGTGACGCAGCGGCAGAACAAAAGAGGCGCCATGGTGCGGCGTATATTAACAACGTGACGCATATGGGAGATGCATCACGTTGTAAAGCCCTGTGCCATCAGAGGGCGTTCCGGCGCAAGGGCGCAGGAACGCATCCTAAGAGTGGCAGAGAGAAATCTACAAGATTTCAATCAGTCACTTTTAGGACAATGATGCGTCACACAAACCCTGCGCCTGCTTGAAGCAGACGTACGGCTTGACGCAGTATTGGGGAGATAGGGCACCCCAGAGCATTGCTGGAGCTGCGCCATCGTTGCGACGCAACTCCAGCAATGCGCTGCCATTACGGCACAGATGCGTAACGCTTCGGTGATGTTTTGGGCCCATGGTGCGCCGCATTGTAAATACGGCGCACCATGGGTGGTAGTGGCGTGGCGCCCAATTACTGGCGCATCCCTGCTACTTTGCAGGGATGCGCCGGTAATTGCAAATCTGCCCCTTAGTGTCTAGCATTATGCAGTTCTGTAAACTACACTCATACATAATTTCTCAGGCCAATGAAATGAACACAAAATCGAAAACAAATAAGCATAGTAGCAACGCTACTGATAAGGAGAGCAGTGCACCTGAAATGCACAGAAGATTTTGAAATATAATTTACCTACAATGTAATTGGCAGCATAAAAAACAAAAATTTGCAATATAATAACACACAGAGCAGGAGAAAACAGAGTAGTGATGAAATAGCTACTACTACTCCCCAAGCCCGGGGATCTTGATGCCGAGCAGGTCGAGCAAAGTCGCGTTCCCGGTCCAGGAGATCCGTCCATTGGTGGGTGGCCTGGTTGTAGGTGCGCCGGACCCGAGAGTGTTCAAACATGGCCCAGCACACCTTCTCCCACCGCTTCCGGCGCTCCTGGAGCCCGTAGCCGCTTGCGATCTTGCCACCTGCCGCGATGGTCGTGGGGAGGTGACGCTGTACAAAGAACACTAGTGCGGCCACCTCTCCCGCGCTAAAAATCTCCCCTTGCATCACTAGCTCCCCCCTCAAACGCCCGCACGGGAGCCGGGCACGAGACGCGGGACCCTTCCCCTTCTCGGGTTGCTTCCCGGCTCCCTTTACCATGGTCTAGGCAGAAAGGAAGGTAAATAATTAAGAAGAAATAGAATAGGGAATAAGAAAAGAAAAGAGTTAAAGAAAGTAGTTTAAAATTAACCAAAAGTAGCAGAAAACACAAAAATATAGAGCTAGAAAAATAGAGGGATAGATAATAAGTAAAATAGATTAAAAAAAACTTCAAACAAGCAAAGGATGGCAGAGATTGATAGAGGATACAGAAAGGATGCCCAGAACCATAGCAATGAATGAAAAACAAGATGGCCGCGCCTGTTCACGACCGCGTGGGTAAGTTCGCGCGAGATTTACCCCGCGATCACACGCGAAATTGTACTAGCGAGCCGCACACTTTGCGAGATTACACATAGCGCTCGGAAACGGAAATACGTTACGCAAACAAGATGGCCGCGCACATGTACGACCGCTAGGGTAACTTCGCAACGTTGCGCTACAAGCGGCTTGCGAAAACGCAAAAAATCACGCGAACTAACACACCGCAATAAAAACAAATCGTATATTCGCACGAATTCGTGGCTTCCGCAATCGATCTCGTGCGAATTCGCGCCCCACGAATCGCGCGAAATTGCAGAAAAATGATTTTTGCAAAACTGAAAGCACTCAGCAGGTGCAAAAGTTTAAGCCCATCAGTAGTAACCATTCCTTGCAGTGCTTCCTGAGGGGCCCCTCCAGAGTTCAGTTGCCTACTTGCAACTATTCTATGACCCTGCTCTGACCCTCACAGCAGGCTCAGAGAATAGCTACAAGTATGCCACAAAGGTCCTGTTAAAAAAAATTACACTGCAACAGAAAGCAATTACAGATAAGGAATCAGGTGCCAGACTGGAAGTTCAAATTCAGTGACACATTAATCAGCCCCTAATTCATTCATGTCAGTTGAGGCAGGGCAGGTGTGCTAACGAATTTTACAAAACTGAAAGCACTTAGCAGGTGCAAAAGTTCAAGCTCATCATTAACGAGGAAGCACTTACAGCTAAGGAAGCAGGTGCCAGCTCAAATTCAGTGACACATTCATCAGCCCCAAATTAATTCATGTCAGTTGAGGCAGGGCAGGTGTGCTTTTCCCCCATAATCTACAGTGATGAACCGGAGGGTGGCATGGGTGAGCCAGAGGGTGGCATTGGTGAAACAGAGGGTGGCAGTGGTGAAACAGAGGGTGCTGTGATGACGTAGAAACAACATGGTCGTGACCGTTGCTACCCGACAAGTAAGTTCGCGTTTGCGAACTGGTAAAAAACCCTCGCGAAATGGCAGAAACACTTGCGAACACAAACAAAAAATCCACAAAATTCGCGGGAGTTTGCCAATTTTGCGGATTGCGAATCCGTAAATACGCAATTTCGCGAATTGCGAATTCGCAAAATTCGCCCATGCTTATTATATAATGTCACAAAAGTCAGACATTACCTACATTTGTGAGTTTGTTTACCGGGAGCATTGCAGTCATACACCATGTGATGTCGAGTCCTGGGTTTTAAATGGTGGAATCACAATGACGCTTAGTTGTGTGAGCAAGGCAGGTATATATATACATAACACTGGAAGAAATCTTCGTGAACGAGGAATGCGAAGCACCCCCCAAGCCTGAAACACGACGGAATAAAGCAGAGCGGACGATCTGCGCGAAAACGGCAACCGGGATCCTTTAGCGTGCCGGAGGGCATCTGAGAATCCAGGTAAGCTGATGAGTGCGGGTGTCTGCAGCTAGCATATCCGACCAGGTGGCAGCTGGGAGAGGGAGTCCATTGAGAGACTTGTTGTTAATACTCAAAGGACTGTGGGTGTCAGGAACGACAAGAAGTTGGCCAAACAAGTGAAATAATGGCTGAGGAGTGGGAGCGAGCGCGCATGGAGGCAGCGCTTGACATCTTTGAGGACATTGACAAAGATACAACGAACGTATCCGGCAGTGGGAGAAGGGAAGAAACAGTAATTGGATCGGACGCCAAGTCCTTACTTAAAGAATATGAAAAACTCCGCAAACAAGAAATATCAAAATGGTGGGAGTGTACTTCGCTGCGCAGGTACTTAGAAGTACAAAGAGTACCACGGGGACTGAGAATTTTACTAGCGCCGACATTTGATAATCCTGACCCTAAAATGTTGCAAGAATGGGCAAATAATTATGCTCAAGCATCAAAAAACAGCTTAGAAATACTGGTAAAATACGCCGCCACAGACAGAGATAAGCTTTTGGCACAGTTGAATACTATTGCAGAAGAATTAGAGAAACATCCAGAACAGGAAGTTATCACTAAACAAATGATAGAAATCAAATCTCGAGTGGCAAAGTATGAACAAACAATAAAAGAAAGAAAGGCACAGAAAGTTCAGCGCGACCGGGCAGATTATATGAAAGGTCGTATTTATACTTTTGCCAGGAAATATGATGCTATAAGACAAAGAAAGTTGCCAACAGCGGGCGTAAATGAGAATGTAACACCAGAAGAATCTGAAGTAAGTTCAGGTGCTGAATCAGACCCCAGTACTTCAACAGCCACATCCCAAACAAAATCAATACCAACCCCTGCAGAGGAATTTGATTTTTTACGGGAAGAAAGACTGAGAACCTTGAGACCACGGCGGCCTCAACAAAATCAAAACAAAAACAAAACAACATCACAAAAAGCAGGAAACGGAAAAACAGGAGATGGGGCAAATGTACAACAGCAAAAACAAAAAGAAACAAAAAAACAGAATTACAGAAGGAATTACAAACGATAATGGATGATAAGGATAAAAACACAGTCATAAATCTAACGGATATGGCTTTAACAAAGGTGGAAGAAGAGACTCTATCACTGGGATTATCCTTTTGTAAGCGCACGAATTTTAACTACACACAAACACGGATAGACTTACACCATTTCATGCGGAAATTGAAATTAAAAAAACATTTCTTCAACTATGAAGCAAGAGATGATAGCAACAAACAACCACCAGACAATACAAACTGGCGCATAGATGAAATGCAATTCATTAAAGAAATGGCGGACCTAGATACTAATGGGAATGATGGAATCATGAACACACAAGATGCGGCAGACCACGCAGGTATTTACACCGCAGAAACGACAAAAACTCCATTCAAACCAAGATCAACCTTTTGCCCTATCATGCCAAAAGATTGTATCGACATCTTCTCGGACAAAGTCATAAGTGATCTTAAAACTCTATCTTGGACGAGTAGTAATGAGTTTTTTAAAAGACAAGCTAATGAGAGGTCCATATATGGCAATGTCATGACAAAAATCACGGAGAGAAGTGATGTAGTAGTACGGTGGTCCGACAAAGGGGGAAACGTGGTCCTCTGGCCACTTGATATGTACAATCATGAAGCACAACTACAATTGTCAGACAAAGAATGCTACCAGAGGATCAGCGCAACAAACATTATAACCATCCAGGAGAGGTACCACAGGAGTCTGTATGACTGGAAAAGTGCAGGAATGATTTCGAAGAATGAGTTCGATTTTCTAAAAAACAACTACCCAGTAACTCCTAATCTATATCTCATCCCAAAGGTTCACAAGAACCCAACGTGCCCCCCTGGAAGACCAATAATTTCGACAATAGGTGGTTTGTTTGAAAATACCAGCCGATTCATAGACTTCTTTCTACAACCATACGTGAAAAGACTACCTTCCTACACGAAAGACAGTGGGGACTTTCTTAAAAAAATCTTTGATATCAAATGGGAGCCCAATTTTGTGTTTATGACTTTGGACGTACACAAGTATAAGGCACAAAGACGGTTTGAATGCAATTAAGTACTTTTTGGGTGAAAGAAACAGTAACTTGTATCAACATACACAGATGCTACTCCAAATGACTGAGTGGTGTTTAGAGAATAACACCTTCTCCTTTAATAAGCTACTGTATAAGCAGGTACAGGGGACAGCCATGGGTACTTGCTTCGCCCCCAGCTATGCTAATTTGCATATGGGCTGGTGGGAGGAGCAAGTACTCATGAAGACACACACTAAAGAAATGTCAGAAAATATGGCACATTACAGTCACTATATTGACGACATTTTCACAATTTGGAAAGGGAGTGAAGAAAGTGCGAGAGAATTTGCAGAACAACTAAATGAGAACAGCCTGAATCTCAAATTTACCTGTGAAACCAGCAAGAGTAGGATTAATTTCCTAGATTTAGAGCTGTATGTGGCAGAGGGAAAAATTCAATCAAGCGCCATCGCAAGACAACCTCTGGAAACACTATCCTCCATGCAACTAGTTACCATCCACCCAATTTAATAAAAAGCATCCCGTATGCAGAATGTCTAAGAATGCGGCGCAACTGTAGCACTGACTCTAATTACAAAGAATCGAAAGCTAGTTTGTTTGGCAGATTGCGCCTTAGAGGGTATTCGGAACAGACATTAAAAGCAGCAGAACAGAAATGAGAATTGAAAGATAGGAAAGACCTGCTTTTCTCTAACAAACCAGCCACTAACATATCCAAAGGAAGCAAAGGGACCCCAAGACTAATCACAGGGTACAATGCCTATCACAAGCAGCTTAGAAATATCATCTACCGGCACTGGCCCATAGTCAGAAATGACCCAGTGATAGGAAAAGATTGCAATAAAATCCCTCCACTCACTTTTCGAAAAACCAAGAGCATGAAGGAAGAGCTAGTAGTAAATGACCCAGTCCTAAAGAAAAAAGAACCATTGTGGCTAAAATCGAAAAATGGTTTCTATAGATGCACAAAATGTTAGGCATGCCAATTTGGAATAAATGTTACGAAGGTTGATGTGCCAAATAGGAGAAACCTTTGGAGATAAAGGAGAATTATACATGCAAGACAGACTTCGCAGTCTACGTCTTGCAATGTATCTGCAATAAAAAGTACGTGGGCAGCACTATCCATCCTGCCCACGTAAGAATTTTACAGCATTTAAGGGCAATCACAAATAATGACCCTTCATATCCAGTGGCACGGCACATCAACTCTGAACATGGAGGTAAAGCAGAAAGTATCAAATACTATGTGATTGACCATGTCAAGAAGAACATCAGAGGGTGGAACAGGCAGTTGGCCCTCCGGAGATTAGAATCTCGGTACATTATTCATTTGGATACAAAGGCCCCGCAGGGATTAAACGCAGATGAAGCCCTCAGTGTGCACTTATAGTCTACAATATAAAAGACAGTAAAAAGTAACAGCCCGTGCGCTCTTAGCACCCACCCCTTTTTTATTTTTTATTGAGATGGATCAGAATATAAAAAGAAAAGAAAATATACACAGTTACAGATATCAGCTGGATAAGAACATTATAAATTCAGACATTAGAATTAAAATTCTGCAGATATATAAATACATACATACATCTTCTACATCTACCGGCTCTTAGAAAACATCAAAAAAGCTTAACAAAGGATAGGCCTGTGTGAGAGAAGTTTACATTCCAAAGCAGCAGCGGTGGCTCAGAGACTATTAAAATTATTCATCTCATTTTCCTCCAATTACTAAGAGGAGCCCAGATCTTTTTACCGTACTCTTTCCTCTTTTTGCCTTTAAAGCTATACAGACACTCCTCGATGTTATGAGTCCCGAGCAGTCTCGTGAGCCACAACTGAAAAGTGGGAGCTGTCGGATCCTTCCAGGCCGCCGCAATTAAAATTCTAAAAACAGCGACACACAGAAAGATAAAAGCTTCGGCTTCCTTTCCTATAATAAGGTTTTCATCCCTACCAATCAAAACAGTAGTAGGGGATAGAGGAATTTGACACTCTAGCAGCCCCGATAAAAACTTTTCCATTTCTGTTAAAACTGGCTTAAGATTCTGACAAGAATAGAACATATGCAATAAATCCGCCGGGCCCTGATTACACCTTGTTTAACAACAAGGGGTGGTGATGGACAGAGTTTCTGAATTAAGCAGAATACTCTCACCCAGTCAAGAGATCAGGGCTAGATCCAACACCGTTTTTTAGCTCACTGCACCATCCCAGTTCAGAACCTGGCTATATGCAAATTAGTCTGTTCCTGTCTGTAGTTTGGTCTGCCCTGTTCCCATGATGCACTGGGCCAGGGACAGACTAATTTGCATATAGCCAGGTTCTGAGCTGGGATGGGGCAGTGAGCTAAATAACGGTGATGGATCAAGCCCTGATCTTTGGACTGGGTAAGAGTGGTCTGCTTAATTCAGACACTCTGTTCATCACCACCCCCTTTTCTGAATCGTTTTTGGCCACTATAGGTGTGGCAGGGTATACTCAGACATGAGTCCCTTGCTCACTGCTCCATCAGGATTCAAGCAAGCCGGGCCGAAGAGGCTGAAATGCCAGAAACCGGTCCCCGGTAGCTTGTCTCCTTTCTGGTGAAGAATTGGCTTGGTAGTTTGGTCTGCCCTGTTCCCATGATGCACTGGGCCAGGGACAGACTAATTTGCATATAGCCAGGTTCTGAGCTGGGATGGGGCAGTGAGCTAAATAACGGTGATGGATCAAGCCCTGATCTTTGGACTGGGTAAGAGTGGTCTGCTTAATTCAGACACTCTGTTCATCACCACCCCCTTTTCTGAATCGTTTTTGGCCACTATAGGTGTGGCAGGGTATACTCAGACATGAGTCCCTTGCTCACTGCTCCATCAGGATTCAAGCAAGCCGGGCCGAAGAGGCTGAAATGCCAGAAACCGGTCCCCGGTAGCTTGTCTCCTTTCTGGTGAAGAATTGGCTTGGTAGTTTGGTCTGCCCTGTTCCCATGATGCACTGGGCCAGGGACAGACTAATTTGCATATAGCCAGGTTCTGAGCTGGGATGGGGCAGTGAGCTAAATAACGGTGATGGATCAAGCCCTGATCTTTGGACTGGGTAAGAGTGGTCTGCTTAATTCAGACACTCTGTTCATCACCACCCCCTTTTCGGAATCGTTTTTGGCCACTATAGGTGTGGCAGGGTATACTCAGACATGAGTCCCTTGCTCACTGCTCCATCAGGATTCAAGCAAGCCGGGCCGAAGAGGCTGAAATGCCAGAAACCGGTCCCCGGTAGCTTGTCTCCTTTCTGGTGAAGAATTAGCTTGGTAGTTTGGTCTGCCCTGTTCCCATGATGCACTGGGCCAGGGACAGACTAATTTGCATATAGCCAGGTTCTGAGCTGGGATGGGGCAGTGAGCTAAATAACGGTGATGGATCAAGCCCTGATCTTTGGACTGGGTAAGAGTGGTCTGCTTAATTCAGACACTCTGTTCATCACCACCCCCTTTTCTGAATCGTTTTTGGCCACTATAGGTGTGGCAGGGTATACTCGGACATGAGTCCCTTGCTCACTGCTCCATCAGGATTCAAGCAAGCCGGGCCGAAGAGGCTGAAATGCCAGAAACCGGTCCCCGGTAGCTTGTCTCCTTTCTGGTGAAGAATTGGCTTGGTAGTTTGGTCTGCCCTGTTCCCATGATGCACTGGGCCAGGGACAGACTAATTTGCATATAGCCAGGTTCTGAGCTGGGATGGGGCAGTGAGCTAAATAACGGTGATGGATCAAGCCCTGATCTTTGGACTGGGTAAGAGTGGTCTGCTTAATTCAGACACTCTGTTCATCACCACCCCCTTTTCTGAATCGTTTTTGGCCACTATAGGTGTGGCAGGGTATACTCAGACATGAGTCCCTTGCTCACTGCTCCATCAGGATACAAGCAAGCCGGGCCGAAGAGGCTGAAATGCCAGAAACCGGTCCCCGGTAGCTTGTCTCCTTTCTGGTGAAGAATTGGCTTGGTAGTTTGGTCTGCCCTGTTCCCATGATGCACTGGGCCAGGGACAGACTAATTTGCATATAGCCAGGTTCTGAGCTGGGATGGGGCAGTGAGCTAAATAACGGTGATGGATCAAGCCCTGATCTTTGGACTGGATAAGAGTGGTCTGCTTAATTCAGACACTCTGTTCATCACCACCCCCTTTTCTGAATCCTGATTACACCTTGGGCATCTATCAGTATCTCTTTTACCCCATTGAAACAACTTAGCGGGGTATAGTAAAGGTTAAACACCATCTTATAATGTTGCGCTTTTAAGTTGGTTGCTCTTAGTACTTTTCTATTCAATGCCAGAGCATAGTCTACGTCTATGTCTGGGTCCCCAATTCTTTGAGCCCAGGCAGTTTCTACTTGTCCGATGTCCTCTCCCAGACCCTGTAGAAGATATCTATACCCTATTTTGATCTTCTTGCCCCCATTCATTATGTAGTTCACAAACGGATTTAACTCCTGAATAGAGATCCTAGGTCTTAGTGAATTCAACGTTTGCTCTAATTGTTTATATAAAAACCAGTGGTTCGTAGGGATACCAAATTTTTGTTGTAAAACTTGAAACCCTAAAAGATCCTCCTTACACATAACATCCCCCAAACATCTGATGCCTAGACTCTTCCATAAGCCACTATTCCTGTTCAGTCCAAGATGAATGAATGGGAATGAGTTCCAGAGATCTATTATGGCATTAATCTTGGGGATCTTGAGAAATTTCAATATCGCCTTCCATGTACCCCACGCACTTAACATCACTTTGCTTTTACATCTTTTAAAATACAAAACATTGATTTCACGTGTTAAAATCCCCCTAGCCCTTTCACCAATTACTAATTCATATATTGTGGGGATTCTGTGGGAACCGGACGGCCTCTCAGGGATGTCATAATTCAATAAATGATTCATATGTAGCATTAAACAGACCCAGTGATAAAGCCTTAAATTAGGTGCATATAATCCTCCACCCTCTAATGGTGTAGAGAGTCGGGCTAGTGATCTACGAATTTTACCATATTGCCATAAAAATTGTGAAAACACTGCATCCATTTTTTTCATCAGACCTTCATCAACTAATAGCGGTATAGCACGAAATAAATACAGTCATTTTGGAAACATTGACATTTTCAAAACATTCACCCTTCCGATCAGGGACAGATGTAATACATCGATTCTTCTCAGCTCTTTGTCTATTGATGTAAGTAAGGGCACATAGTTCTCCTGGATAATTTTGCCTACATTTGCATTTATTTTTACTCCTAGATAGACCGCGGAGTCCACATACCTTTGATCCCTTTTATGAATGTTATTTGTGCAAATTATTATCGTTTTTTCCGTGTTAAGCTTATACCCAGAATACTTCCCAAACTCCTGAGCCAAATGGTTTAATTCCTGTATTGCAGTCTGCGGATTAGTGGTAACAATTGCCAGGTCATCCGCATACGCCAATAACATGGTAGCATGCCCATGGGAGATAACAGGAGATATTTTATCAGAGGCGAGAATCTTCCTAATTAACGGGTCTATATAGAGTGAAAAGAGTATAGGAGAGCAGGGGCATCCTTGACGGGTGCCTCTTCTAATCACCACCTCGTCCGATTAGAGTCCCATTGTAGTGATTCTGGCTACAGGATCCATATACATTGCTTTAATCGCTTTCCTGCATTTCTCCCCAAAGCCCCTTCTGGCCAATACCTCCCACATAAAATCCCAGACCACTCGGTCGAAGGCCTTCTCGGCGTCTAAAAGGATCATGGCCATATCTCCACCCATAGCAGCCATTGCATCAAATAGTGAGATTGCCCGCGCTGTGTGTTCCGTGGTACCCCTCCCTGGGACAAACCCATGCTGCCAGGGTGAGACTAGTTGACCAATAATCCGTCCTAACCTTTTCGCCCATACTTTGGAATAAAGTTTGGTGTCTGCATTTATCAGCGAGATCAGCCGATATGAGCCGGGGTTCTCCTCCGGTTTTCCCTTCCTATGGAATATTACAATATTGGTCTGTTTCCAGCTATCTGGGACATTACCTGAGCAGATTATTCCATTAAATAGATCTTCAAGCAGAGGAAGGATTTCATCCCCTAAAATGCTGTAAACTTCTATTGGTAAGCCGTCTGGGCCTGCCGCTTTACCCGATACCAGTTCATTCAAAGCGATCTTTATCTCCTCTGCTGTTATGTCCTGTTCCAATTGGACCCTATCCTCCTCCTCCACCCTTGGGATTGGGGGGCCCTGATCTTGCTCGGATGGTACCACCCCTGGCTCTTGGTCGTAAAGTTTCTGATTAAATTTCTGAAATACATCCATTATTGCTTCTGGATCTGTATATTCTACCCCATTATACCTAATCTTACCAATTTTGTTACGGTTTGTTTCTTGCCTGATGCGGAGCGCTAATGCTCTTCCAGCTTGTTCACCTGTCTCATACCTCCTTGCTCTATGCGTTTGATACTCACATATCTCCTTCTGCGTGATTATTTTTAGAATTTCGCCCTTGATCCGAGCCATGTTTCTAACAGTCTCCCCACTATCTTTACCTAAAACTATTTCCTCTATATGACATCTCTCTACCTCTGATAGGTCTGATATGAGTTTTTCAGCCTTACTTTTATCCTCTTTCCTTAATTTTGCTGCACAACTAATCGTCTCCCCCCTTAATGCAGCCTTAAAGGATTCCCAAACTCCATTTCTGGAAGCGCTGTATCTATTGCACTCAAAAAATTCCTTCGCCCACTTTTTAATATGGCCTACAAACCTTTCATCGTTTAATAGTTTCCTTTCAAAGGTCCATCTTGATGTTTTCCTCTGTACATTGGGAACCTTATACGTCAAAATCAAAGGGTTGTGATCGGAAACTATTCTTGGTAATTTGGCTATATTAATCTTACCAATCTCCCCCACTGTGACAAAAAAATAATCCAGTTTGGAATATTTCTGTGCCGGGTGGGAAAAATATGTATAACCTCGGTCTCCGGGCACTTTTTCACCCCATACCTCCACCAAACCATGAGACTGAATCAGGGAGCCTAACGCTCTATTTACTTTACGTTTACGACCTATATAATTACTTCCCTGTTGCCAATCTGCTGAAATATTCATATCGCCACATACTATCAACGGGGTGGACCAATTAGCCAATTCTTCTTCCAATTTATCATAAACCATTGGGTCATCTTCATTAGGACCATATATCACGCATAATGTGAATCCCAGGTTTAGTTCCACTAATACCCATCTGCCAGACCCATCTGTTTTACTACGTTTCACCCCACCCAGATTACTTTTTGCTAAAATAGCCACACCTCTAATCATAGATGATTGCGATGAGCAACTGATCAAGGTATAACCATACATTTCCAACAGCTTCCTTTTAGCCCAGGGAATATGGGTTTCCTGGATACAGACTATGTCTATATTATTTGATTTAACCAAGTGACTCAGTCTTTGCCGTTTCTTCCAGTCGTTTAGGCCACCTGCATTAATGGTACAGATCCTAATGCCTGACATTGTTGAAATGTTTACTTTTCCTACGTTGACTCTTAACCATGAATCTGATATCAGCCCAAATCATATTCCTTTCCATCTCAAAGTTTTTCATTTTTTTAGTCCACCCTTTCCCCCCCTCCCCCACCCCCTGCTCCCTCTCCCTCCCCCTACCTAGCTCCAAAATGGAGCACCCCGTCACCCACCCCCCTTGTTCAGAGGCGCTCAGACAAATGGTCTGTGCACGTGATGGTTTGCAGCCCTGATTGAGGAGATACAATCCAATATCCAGTATCCAATTTTTAGTTCCTGTGACCCTCCACCATATACAATGCACTCCACCCCACACTCTGTATTCCTACTTATATAGTTTAACATACGATTGACATGGTATCAATTCTTGTCAAACCTGCCAAAATAGTGATCTCAATTGTATTTACACACCAATATTATCAATTGGAGCTTAACAATTCAAAACATTTTTCTAGACCCCCTGTGACATCAAAAATTCTTTGGCCTTAACCTCGGAGGAGAAATATAAAGTTTTTCCGTCTTTGATTATCTTCAGCTGAGCGGGGTTTATCAGGTATGCCTGCATGCCCCTGTCCTGAAACGGTTTGATCATCTGCCGTAATCTCCAGCGCCTCTCCACCGTAATATGGCAAAAGTCGGGGCGAACAAAGAAAGAATAACCATCGAACGACTTTTTTTTATCTGGTCTCGCCCTCTCAGAGATTTCTTGCCTCGAGTTAAAATTGCCCAGAAAAATTAAGATCGCTCTGGGCTTGTCTCCCTCTTTCGCATTCTTGTTGATATTGGCAGGAATACGATGTGCCCTCTGAACCTCCCTGGCGAAATCCCATTCTTTCAAGTCAGTAAAGGCATGCTCGAAGAGTTTGACAACAAATGCTTTCATGTCTGTATCCTCTGAACCTTCAGGGATTCCAAGAATGCGTAAATTATTCTGGCGCAATCTGTTCTCCAACGACTCAAGTTTCCACTGTATATCAGTAATCTGCTTTGTTTGCATATCAACCTTGCTGGACGCTGCCGCTGACTCTGCTTCTGTTGAGACAACTCTGTCTTCCAAGTTAGTAACCCGCTCTCCCAGGTTCACACATACCTTAGACAGCTTCCTAACCACCCCTTGCATTTTTCTGACTGCCGCCTGAGATTTACGGCTTTCCTGTCTTGCTTCCTCCCTGTGTGCTATAATCTCCTGGTGAATGACCTCCAGAAGAGACATCTGGGCTGATTCCCCGCCAGGGCTGTCTGGGGTTGGTTTGGTCAGCGGCTGATCTGTTTTCAGGCAGTGTGTTTTGGCTCCCACCAAGGCTTTCACTGCTGTAGTCGGGGGGCTAACTGCATCTTGCTCAAGGTCACTGTCTATATCTGTACCACTGGCTTCTTGATCCAGTGCTGTCCTCCTCTTCCTCCGACCATTCACCTCCCTCTGATACTGAATAGAATGCCTCGCTTGGAACCTCTTTTTTATCGCTGCTGCTCCCTCCGGTGTCATCCTCCAAGATCTCTTCTAGTACTCGGGGAATTGACAATACATTGGCCTCGGGACCCCTTGCAGGATCCACCCCCTCCTGCTCGCGCCCCTCTATATTCCCGGCCGCATTGAGGTGTGGAGTGGATACCTCTCCTGTAATATCTGGGCTCACCTCATCTGATTTTGCCATTATCTGAGTATCTTCGATATTGAGATCCTTAGAGTCTTTATTTTTACTCAGTTTTTGAAATATATCAGAAATCGGGGTGGTGCCCTGAAAATCTGGGTTCACTTTACTGCCCCCTTGCTGCTGTACCGTTTTTTTTACAGGGGAGACTTGCTTCTTCTTCCTATTACCCTCTAGTTCTATCACCGAATCCGCTAGCGCTGCTGCCGCCTTCCTCCTTGCGGCGGCTTTGGCACTTGCGTTAGTCTTGGGAGCCATGATTTCCCTCCTCCTTTCCTCCAGCCCAAACTGCTCCTTACCGCCGAAACTGCCAGTAGTGCTGTCTCCGTTATTGTCCAACCGTTTCACGCCCAGCGGAGCCTCCAGGGCATTCAGTTTATCCCCCTCCACCTTCTGTTCTGAGGTCGCTTGCAAGCACGATCGGGTCTCTCCTTGCCAGAATCCTGCTAAGCGGAGCTGTCTGCACCGCTGCCGGCTCCGTTTCGTCAGCAAGCTCCGCACCGTTTGTTTGGTGAGAGCTGCCTCGGCGAACTCCGCAGCCTCCGCTAGCAACCCAACAGCCGACCCGCCTCTCAGCCTCCTTGCGACCTGCAACACGTCCAATAGCAGCCGCTTAAGCGGCTGACGGCCAGACAGTCTCATTCAGCAGATTTCCCCTCCGGCTCGTTCTGATCACTCAAGCCGCAGCTGCTCGGGTCTTTCCGCGTCTCGTGTCTTGCATCTTCCCGCTATGTTGAGTATTCAGTATTCCACATCTAACTGCTTCGAGGCAGCATCATTCGGTGAGTACGTTGTTGTGGAGTCACCATTCACTCATTCCAGCACCTCCTCAATCGAGCTGCTTCCCGGCCGTCCTACACGGCCGCCATCTTGCCGCATGTCCACACCTCTCTGTGTGCCCACAACATCCAGTGCCTCAACATCTGCACAACGTCAACTCTGATCATGGAGGTAAAGCAGAAAGTATCAAATACTATGTGATTGACCATGTCAAGAAGAACATCAGAGGGGGAACAGGCAGTTGGCCCTCCGGAGATTAGAATCTCGATACATTATTCTATTGGATACAAAGGCCCCGCAGGGATTAAACGCAGATGAAGCCCTCAGTGTGCACTTATAGTCTACAATATAAAAGACAGTAAAAAGTAACAGCCCGTGCGCTCTTAGCACCCACCCCTCAGCTAGAAAAGAATAAAGAAGGTTCACAAATACTTTTCAGCAAACGCTGAATGTAACGGAGTAGAGTGTATATAAGTAGGCACAAAATATAAAGGCAGTTTGATTTGTAAATATGTAATTACCATTGTCAAGACATTAAATGTAATCACCATTTTGTTAAAAGTGGAACAGTTTTCTACAAAGCTGACACACTAAACCAGATTGCTATGAATGTTTGCCCACAAGGGATATACTTAAAAGCAACCTGAAATTTGCTGCAGGTTAAGAAGGGAGTAGCACCACTAGAGTGTTAAAATTGTAAATAAGGGCACTAGACCCTATATTAATGATCGCTTCTTATTGCAAATGAAACACAAACAAAATGCATTAGAAAATTGTTTACGAGGGTTGAATATGTAAACAAATGATTATTATATACAATGCCATAATAATACAAAGCTAAGCAAATAATTAGCAACTTGTACCTATTCACTTGTGCCAACGTATAAACGATATATAGCTCTGCAAAGATACAATGAATTTAGAATTGTTACCTAATTTAATTTAGTTTAATTTAATATTTAATTGTGTAAATTGCTAAAAAGAATACAATGTGCACCGTGAAATTGTTGTTGAAGGTAACATTGTAACTTTTCAGTGGCCATGAAGTAATGGTCGCTATGACGACACTGACCAATGAGCACTGAGCAATGTTTAAAAGCACAATCACTTACTTCTTTTCTTTGTTGTGATCAAGACGGTATAGCCGTCGAAACGCGTCAACTTTTTCACTTGGCCAAATAAAAACGTATTCCTGATCCTGAGCCCACGGTGTCAGTACCTGTTTCACAAGGGAGAACTCAGGAGTGGAGATTATATATATATATATATATATATATATATTTATTTATATTTATATATTACCTACTGGCGGTCGCCAGTAGGTAGTTATAGTTAGGACCTAGTTTCCTTAGGAAATCCACAACATTCTATTTGGAATAACTTTGGCGCCGGTGGACGAATCTTCGCGAATTTCTCCAAGAAAATGGCCTGCTCCACTCTGCTCCTTCCCTGGAAGTTTGGGGGTGATTCGTCAAGTGGGGGCCGATATAAAAGGGGGTCCCAAAACGTGTTTTCCCCACGCAATTTCCCATAGGGACCTATAGCCAGGGCTACAGCCCGAACGGCTGAACGGAATTATACCAAATTTGGCAGAGGGGTAGAGTTCGGTTTGCAGATTGTACTTTTTGTTAAATGGTGTAAATCCATTCAGTAGTTCCTGAGAAAATCAAAAGTAAAATCAGTGATATCTAGAGACGAAGTACTGTACGCGTACGGAAATCCGTACAATAACGAGCACGAGCTGCATGTTGATTGGATGTTAACTGTCTGTCAACACTCCAAACCAGGAAGTGTTGGCAGCCATCTTGTGCCTCGGTAGAACCGAGTGACAAGAAAACAGTAAAAAAAAGTTGAAAAATAGGGAAAGGGGACAAGGTAGGAAAAGCCTGACCCTCTAGGCCTTCTCAGGGGGTCCTACATGGATTTTTAGGCCCCAAACTGTATTTTTTTTTTAATTGCGTGGTACGCGTACCGTACGCGTTTTGGGTGGAAACACGCTTTATTGTTAATTAGCCCCCAGGGGGGCAAATATTGGGGGCAATTTTTTTTCTTCATAATGTGTGGCCCAGAAGGGTCCCTCTGCCCCAGGGATCGCCATCCCCTGGGGCTTTAACTATATGTATGCGGGGGGGCTCATGGCCCCCTCAGAGCCCCGGGGACTGCCAGTCCATGGGGCCTCTGTTTATTTTAAAAAACTGTGGGGGGCAGTTTCAAGCCCCCCTCACACGCCCCGGGGACCGCTACCTCCCCGGGGATCTAATATAGAAAATAGGGGGGAACGGACCACCCAGCCCTGGGGACTACCACTCCTCGGAGATTTTGAATGTTGGGAGGGGGGGCCGCACGGTCCCCTTCCTGGAGCCTTTGATGGCCCTGGGGACCACCACCTTTCAGGGCCGGCTTCTGCAGTGTCCCGGGGTGCCTACAGTGCCGCCTTCTGCAGTGCCCGGGGTGACAAAAAGCAATGCCGGCTCCCGAAGGACGCGGGGAGCCGGCTGGGACTGGGGGGGCTTTGGGGCTCATAAAAAACAGTTATTTTCAGAACTAACTTTACTGGTCAAAGAAAGAGCTATATTTCTATGATAGTATGTAAAACTTTCAGGTTTTTTTCTGCACCAGTTGTACTCTCTACACATGCGCAGCCTCGTTTCCAAGCCCACGCTTCTTTGTTTTTCTTCAAGTTCGCCAAGCAACCCTCTCCTCATTTCAGGTATTACATTTTCCGCTTTCTTCTGCTGGGTCATGTGCTATACTTTTGTAATATATTAATAATCATATTCTATCTATATTTATTTGAAACGTATTGCCGAGGCACCAAACGTTAATTATATACTCCGTCCTCCGCCATTTTAGTAGTTTTCCTCCGTTATTTTTATTATACCTGCTACTTTTAATTTACCCCCGCCTACCTTCTCTGTGATCCATGAGATTTCCTGCCACAGACACCACGGTGTTTGTCATTGGCCTCCGATCTTATCAGACTTGGTCACACGCATACCTAAAAACTAATTTGAAGCACGTAAGGCACAGCCATTACAACGCGTGACCGTCACCACAAAGCCATTACCGTGCTTATGACTTTATCATGCATGGTAAATGATTAGTAGTTGTAAAAGCATGCGTGGTAAAGCCATATGCGTGCTAATTAATTTGTGGTGACGGTCACGCGTGGTTATGACCGCGTTGTAATGGCTGTTTTCCCCCAGGACACTGCAGGAACCGGGTCTGGGTGTGGCGGACTCCAGGGCATCAGGCGGTGGGCCACGCAGCCTCCCTCCCACAATATAGAAATCTCCGGGGGTGGTCGTTTTCGTGGTTTGAGGGGCGTCATTGAGGCCCACACAGTTAATTTTGTAGGGGGGTAGGTTTGCACGCGAAAATGTCGCAAGAGGTTTGTAAATTTGGTACACATTGTTTTGTTTTACTTTGATTTCCTTTCTATGTTGTAGTCCGTCCAGAGAAATTATAACTTATTGTACAGCCAGTACTTTTCAACCCTACTGTCAAACATCTTACTATAGTACTTCAAATTATAAATATTATTTTTGTATGGACCGTCCCCCCCCAAAAAAACAAGTATATAGTTTTTTTTATTAACTTTTATTAAAACAACAATAACTGTAAACGTAACTTAAAGATAATATAGTGAACAACTAGAAAAATAACTTTAATAAAACAGTATTATAAACAAATTGTGATGTGGACTCCAAAAGACGTTGGGTAGGTAATCTGCAAAACAAAAAAGAAAAAAGAGTTTAAAGTTATGTAGATGTGACTAAATAAGGTGAAGCATTACAAGTGAAGGTAACACTACGATTTTACGTGTGCAGTGTGCCTAGTACATTTTACTTCTGTTATAGTCCCGCGTTCAAGTGGTGTCTATATGGAAGTGCCTACTGCGTTACTGACACAAAAGTGGCACAACGGGATTGTAAATACGCCGACTTATTTCTAATGCATTGCAACGGAGGCATTGTATCTCTAGGCCGCTGTGCTAACCTTGTATAAACACTGCGGCCACCGGAGTTCACAACTTCAATTCAACTCTGTTTCTACACGTCAAAGTAGACAGCAGTGTCTATAACTTTAAAAGAGAAAGAGAAATGATGTCACAGAGAGTGAGAGAGAGAAAGAGAGAGAAAACAACATTAAAACTGTCTCGAAGAGTCTGGAGTTGAGATTTTTTCTTGAAAAGTCAGAAGCAGATTTACAAGCTCCTTGCGCCACTTTTCCCATGTTAAAAGTGACACAAAAGTGGCGCAATAAACTTGTAGATCTGTTTCTCAAACTGGTGTAACCTATCTGTTGTCACTGTTTGGAGGTAATTATACATTTCTACACAGTCAAGCTGCTACATCCTACCCACTCTCTCTTTTCACAAATAATTTGTTGTTATTTCGGAAACAAAATTCTTTGCTCACCTAGTGCCATTGGCGTGATTGAAAGAGGGTGCTCTACATGTCGAAGAAGCCTTCACTGTAATCAAGAGAGTTCACCACTTCAACTCAGATAAGGTTGTATACAGCAGACTGGAGATAGCAGCGTCCAAAACTTTAAAAAAGAAAGAGAAACGATGTGAGAGAGTAAGAAAGAGAAAGAGAGAAAAAAGGACATTAAAACGTGGGAGAGACACACACGACGGGGGGGGAGGGGCCTGAAGCCAGAGGCGCAACCACAGTCAAAAATATCGGGGAGGGGCTAGAAAATTTTTTGGGGGGCTTAACTTCATGCAAAAAGAAGAGTGGAGCTGCAGGGGCTCTAAGCGGGGCGACATCAAAGCCTCATTAACATGCAAAATGTCTTTAAAAGACCTGTGAAGTACTCGGGTGCGACTGTGTGTGGGCCCAGGAAGCTATCTCATCCTAGCTGAAGCCCCGTTAGCCCAATGTGTGTTTTGCGCCCCTGCTGCATACTACACATTCTCTCCTTTCACAGATAACTTGTCGTTCTTTTGGAAACAAGCTTCTTTGCTCACCTTGTGCCATTGCCGTCGTCCTTGTTACATAATCCATCCTGAAGCTCTACATCTAAAAGATATTAAAAGAAAGATGTTATGATTGGTAATTGTTACTATATTAATTTGGATTTAGATAACATTGCGCTTTTATACACGTTCCTTCTCACATTTCTATGAACTGTTTGTATTGGTAATATTCCGGACATTTCAGCGATTATAAAAACGTTCCTGCTATTGGGAAAAAAATGTATAGATGTAAATTAATACACTATATAGGAGTGCGTTTGTCTAAAATACTAAGTCGCATTTTTGTATCTAGTCTGCTACAACCCTGACTCCCTCCGATGCGTACTCAAGCCTCACTGCTCACCTTTTCATGGATAAGACACCTTCTGCATGATTTAGTCCCGATCTCAAACAAATAAGTCTCATATATGGTGCCGAGTCTTGATATCTCTATGGCTAACGACATTCTCCTGCTCCCATCATCATCATTGCAGGTTCTTCACCTGCTCAGTGCTTCGGGCACCACTAACTCAGTGACCAAAGAGGCCACGCATGTAGTAGTGGGCCCCTTGTTCGGTACTTTGGGAACAACTCTAAAAGGGCGTACAACACGTGCGCTCCGTCTTTTGTATACATAGGGTCACACGTGTAGTGAAGAATGTGCTGGATGGGTGTGGTGTGGCTGTATACCAGCCATGAGGGAGTGTGTGTGTCGATCTGACAACTAGACCAGCAACTAAGAAATCACTACAATGGAAATCTGGGCCTTGTACTGTTGTTGTGTTTTCCTGGTAGCGTAAGCACAGTAGGCTGTACTAACGTATTCAGTCTCGTTTTATTTACCACCTCCCCCAGGGGCTTTTAAATGTTGGGAGAGGAGTCAATAATTGTGCTGACTTTTCTCCTTTTTAAACAACAACAGCGGTCCCCAACATTAAGGAATATCACCACATGAATAAAATATAGACAGAGTCAATCTATATTTTCAAAAAGACATGTCCAGCCGGACAGTGGTCTTTCAGAGATTTTACTCAGGATTTATGTATTGAAATCACATAAAAATACCATCCAACAATCAACCAGTGTGGACCACAAGCCTGTGTCCAGTACTAACAGAGCAAGTACAAGAGGTGATGTAGACAGCAGAGAAGGGCTTTGTAAGGCGAACAAACATTACTCTATAAACAGTACAATTGTACAGAGTATAACAGTCATGCACTTGACATTTCAGTAGTAATCACAGTTAGGTTCCAGTGCATTAAAGGTCGACGGCGTTTAGGACCCCTATTAACCCCATGGCTGCTCAGCATATTCCCCTGCTGTGCTGAGAAATCGTCAATCCCACACAACATGACGAGCTGGGCTCGTCATCAGTGTAGCAGGAGGCTACTGCATGACGAGCCCAGCTCGTCATGAGTGTGGAAGGGGTTAAATATCAGGGACCATCATCAGGACAAATACAATGAAAAGCCTTAGGTTAATTAAGCCTCTAAATGCCAGAGTCGAGTGGCGGCGGCCGCGGAGTCAAATAAAGTCCGTCGGCTTGCCAGGGTACCGGGTTAGTCGGTCTGAATCATTTCCTGATATTTAATAGGGGTCCTAAACGCGCACCCTTGCACCCTTCCGTGCACAAGCTGTATTTTAATTGGCTGGCAACACTCCAAACCAGGAAGTGCTGGCAGCCATCTAACAAGAAAACCAAAAAAAAGGTCGCAAAACGAAAAAAAGGAGGCAGGCTAGAAACACCCTGACCCCCTAGACCTGCTCAGGGGCTCCCACAAGGACCCCCAAGTTAAAAAAAATGTCTTTTTTTTTTAAAAACGAGAGGATGAGTGCAGGATCCGCGCATCCTGTCGATAAAAAAAAAGAGAAAAGTGGTCTCCTGCGGTAAATATGGTAATTTGCCCCTGGGGTGGCCAAATCCGGGGGCATTATCAAAAAAATAGTGTGGGGGTCCCAAACACCCCACACTGCCCCAGGGACCGCCACCCCCCGGGGCTCTAACTTAATATATGCGTGGTGGTCACGGGGCCCCCCGCAGCCCCGGGGACTGCCACCCTCCGGGGTTTGAAAACATTAATTGGAAACCTGCTCTCTTCCAAATAGGAAAGCAGATTGCTTTTCCACAGGAGGAGCAGCATGTTAGCTGCTCCCCATGTGGAAAAGCAATGCCAGCTCCCGCAGGACGCGGGGAGCCGGCTGGGACCGTGGGGGGATTGGGGACCCCCAACCGTCCCCAACGAAGAGGGCCAGCCCCAGGGGATGGGAACCCTGAGGCTAGTAGTGGCGCGGGAGGGGGCCCACGCAGCCCCCTCCCAAAAAAAAGGAAAAATTTTTTAAAAAAAGAAACATCCCCGGGGCATGGATTCCCCCGGGCAGAAACTGGCCACAGGAGGGGGCAAGGCAGCCCCCCTCCAAAATAGGAATTAAAAAAAGGGCCATGCCCCGTGGGATGGGGTCCCCAGGGCAAATTATGGCCTCGGGAGGGGAGCCACGCAGCCCCCTTCCCAATTTTTTTTTATTAAAAATTGGGGGAAGGCCCTGGGGGATGGGGTCCCCAGAGCCAATAAATTAGAAAAACAATTGGGGATACACAGCTCCCCTTCTTTAATTTTTTTTTTTTTAAACGGGATCGGGTCGGAAGTCAAGCCCCCTCCTTGCACCACTCTGCAAACGCCCCCCCTGGTGCATTTGCAGAGGGGGAACAAATTCCCCTTGAATACTGGGGGTCCCTGGGGGACAACTAGCCCACCGGGAACCTCCAGTATGCGCCAGGGGCAGAGAGGTGTTCTGAGGCCATGCCCCTTTTTACACCTCTCTGCAACACAGCTCCAGCTCCGTGGCACTTACTGGAGGGACCTGGTGGGCTACTTGGCTGCCAGGGGACCTAAGGATTCAAGGGGATTAATCCCGCAGCTTAAAACACGCCACGGGGCGCGTTTGCACAGTGGTGAAGGTCGGGGTGGGGCCTGAGGTGATATGTGTGCAAACATGCCCTGTGGCACGTTTTAAGTTGTGTAATTAGTTCCTCTTCAATCCAGAGGTACCCTGGGGGCCAACTAGTCCACCAGGTACCTCCACTAAGCGCCACGGAGCTGCGTTGCAGAGTGTTGTAAAAAGGGTCATGGCCTCTGAACACCTCTCTGCAACGCAGCTCACTGGTGCATACTGGAGGTACCTGGTGGGCTAGTTGGCCACCAGGGGTCCTCAGGATTCAAGGGGACTTAGTCCCCCAACTTAAAACACGCCACGGGGCACGTTTGCACACATGTCACCTCAGGCCCCGGCCCCCTTCCTTCACCATTGTACAAATATTCCTCTAAAATCAGCCGAACTACGAATTTCGATTTACTTACCAGTTATCAGGAGAGAACCCAGTGCTGCATCTTTTAGCCCAGCACTGACCCTGAAAAGTAATTCTAAGTGTACTTACCAGTAACTTGTATTTCCTTCCATAGGAATCCATTGTGTGGTTTTCACCAGAAAAGTTTCCAAGTGTCCATTTTTGAAACGTACAAATATTCCTCTAAAATCAGCTGAACCACGAATTCTGATTTACTCACCTGTTATCAGGAGAGAACCCAGTGCTGCATCTTTTGGCCTGCACTGACCCTGAAAAGTAATTCTAACCATACTTACCAGTAACTTGTATTTCCTTCTGTAGGAATCCATTGTCTGGTTTTCACCAGAAAGTTCCTAAGTGTCTATTTTCACAAACTAAAAATATTCCCAAAAAATTGCCTGTATGACTTAAACAAATTCTTTCAACTGTTTACAGGAGATGCAGCAGTGCTGGATCCAGGATCCACCACTGAGTAAGAAAAAGTGACAATAGCACTACTTAGCTGCTAAAGGAATTTCCTGCCATAGGATAACATTGGTGATTCTATGTGAAAAAGTGTGAACTTTAAAAATACAATAATATTCCTTAAAAATCACTACTGTAACTAAAACGCTTTTAGTCAACTGTCTATAGGAAATGTCCAAGTAATCCATAAAGTAACTAATTGCATTTAACTAGAAATTCACATTGAGGTCAATGTTGCATTGTGTTTGAAATTATGTTGCCCATTGCAAAAAATTTAACTACTGTACTTAAGTATTTAAACTAAAGTAATTCATTCTGGGAAAGTATATTTTGTAATGTAATCTATAATGTAAATATAATGTAATTTAAAAAAATAAAAGATCTAAAAAAAATATTGTTTAAAAATGTAGTAAATCAGTATCAAATATAGCTAACTATAACACCTCTGAAACCTATGATTTTTTCAGTGAATTTCTAAGGTATTTCAAATGCTAATTCCTAACTATAACGTGCCTGAAACCTATGTTTTTTTCAGTGAATTTCAAAGGTTTTTTAAATACTAATTTCCAACTATGCCTACAGAGATAGTACATGAGAAGAAAGAAGAAAAAAACACACAGAAAGAAAAAATGCAGAAAGAAGCAACAGAAGTCCTCAAAGACGAAGAAAAGTGCAGGACGAAGCAAGACATGTGCAAAAAGAACCAACAGAGGAGCAGAAAGAAGCCTTGTAGCAAAATCATCCTGTACCCTCAACTTTTTCAGACGGATACTGGTGGTAACTGAGTCTGACTAACCAGTCCTAGAGCCAGTGATATGTTAAAAGACCGTTAGAATACAGTGAAAACACCTACATACACTAGGGAACACTATGCGTTGGGGTCTCCCTGTGATTAGCATGACCTCCTCTGGAAGCCCCTAGTATATAATAGGGCAGGGGGATTAAAACTACCTCTTAAATCGTGCCACAGGGCGTGTTTGCACACGTCACCTCAGGCCCCGTCCCCACCCTTCCACACTGTGTAAACACGCCCTGTTGCCGTTTTAAGTTGGGAGATTAAGTCTCCTTGAATCCTGAGGGTCCCTAGGGTCAAACTAGCCCACTAGGTACCTCCAGTAATCGCCGTTGTAGAGAGGAGTAAAAAGGGGCACGCCTGCACCACCTCTCTGCAACGCAGCACAGTGTCACTTACTGGAAGCACATGGTTGGCTAGTTGGCTCCCAGGGGCCCTGAGGATTGAAGGGGAATTAAATCCCCAACTTAAAACACGCCCCAGGGAGTGTTTGCACACGTCAACTCAGGCCCCGTACCCTCCCTTCACCATTGTGTAAACACGCCCTGTGGCAGTTCTAAGTTGGGAGATTAAGTCCCCTTGAATCCTAAGGGTCCCTAGGGTCAAACTAGCCCACTAGGTATCTCCAGTAAGTGCCACGGAGCTGCGTTGTTGAGTGTTGTAAAAAGGGGCGTGGCCTCTGAACACCTGTCTGCAACGCAGCTCCCTGGCACATACTGGAGATACCTGGTAGGCTAGTTGGCCCTCAGGGACCCTCGATGCTCCCGCCCTGCCATAGCAAACTACAGTGTCCTTGGGGTGGGCACCCCGGGACACTGCAGGAGCCGGCCCTGGGGGGTGGCGGTCCCTAGGGCAATCAAGGGCTCCAGGAGGGGGGCCTCGCGGCCCCCCTCCCAATATTTCCAAAGCCCCGGGGAGGTGGTGGTCCCTGGGGATGGGGGGGTCCATTATGGACCCCCCTATTTTGAGTATGTAGAGCCCCGGGGAGGTGGCGGTCCCCTGGGCGTGTGGGGTGGCTCGAGCCCCCCACACAGGCTATTTCTTTTTTAAAACACAAGCCCCGGGGGTTGGCCGTCCCCGGGGCTGCGGGAGGCCGTTAGCCCCCAACCCATTCTGTTTAGAAGCCCCGGGGTGGCGGTCCCCGGGGCTTGGGGGGCTGTGAGCCCCCCCACAATTTTATAAAGCCCCGTGGTTTGGCGGTCCCCGGGGTTGAGGGGCCCCTCAGGGCCCCCCATTACAATTAACATATTGCCTCCGGGACGTGGTCCCCCGGGCGCTAAATAGCAACAAAACGCGTATTATTTTTTTTTCTTTGCAGGATCCGCGCACCCTCCACGGATTTTGCCGATTTAAAAAAAATAATTTGGGCCCTGGGGTCCTTGTGGGACCCCTTAAGGAGGCCTAGGTTGTCAGGGTGTTTCTAACCTGCCCCCTTTTTGCTTATTGAGCCTTACTTTCACTGATTTCTTGTGCCTTGTTTCTACCGAGGCATAAGATGGCTGCCAACACTTCTTGGTTTGGAGTGTTGACAGCCAATTAGCATGAAGCTTGTGCTCGGGAAGGTGCGCGGATCCTCCGCGGCCATAGATAACACTATCTTTATTCCTTAATTTCTCAAAAACTACTGAACGGATTTACACCATTTTTAAAAAGGTCGCTTTCTGAGCCATGCAGTACCTTTTTACCAAATGGTGTAATTCTGTTCAGCAGTTTTTGCTATAACAGTGTCTAAAGTTTCATATGGGAAAATGATTTTTTCACCACTATTTTTTTAATTTCTCAGGAACTACTGAACGAATTTACACCATTTAAAAAAAAAGGGTGCTTTCTGAACCAAGGGCTATCTTGTTGCAAAATGTTGTGTAATTCCGTGCAGCAGTTCGGGCTGTAGCCGTGTCTAAAATTTCCTATGGGAAATAACATCGGGAAAACAAGTTTTAGGAACCCCCTATTTTCTCGGCCCCCGCTTGCCGAATCACCCCAATAAACTTTTAGGATAGGAGCAGACAGGAACGCCCCATGAGTTTTGAAAATTTCATGAAGATTTGTCAATCGGTGCAAAAGATATTGGTAATACAGTGTTGTGGAAAATGGAAAATAGGTCCTAACTGTAACTACCTACTGGCGACCGACCGCCAGTAGGTAATATATATATATATATATATATATATATATATATATATATATATATATATATATATATATATATATATATATATATATATATATATATTCACTGAAAAAACCATAGGTTTCAGGTCATATATAGTTAGGTATTAGCATTTAAAAAACCTTGGAAATTCACGGAAAAAACCATAGGTTTCAGGTCATATATAGTTAGGTATTAGCATTTAAAAAACCATTGAAATTCACTCAAAAAACTATAAGTTTTAGTGGTGTTATAGTTAGCTGGACATTTTATTCATACAAAACCATTGAAATTGTGGAGAAGTGTGGCTCACTGGTTAGAGCAGGCAGACCCTGAAGCAGAGGTCAGACCCGGGACCAGGGTTCAATTCCCGACGCGGCAGGGTCTCGAGCTCAAATGTCCACGGACTCGATAATTCTCGCTTCGGTGCCTGACCTAATCATGGGTTCACACTCTGCAACTCTGGGCATTAAGCTTGCTTAATCTCCACAACGGCCCCCGCGGCGGGATGCCTGGCTTTCACCTTGGGGATGCCCTGTAGGGGCTATCTCACAGGGAAAAGCCAGGACGGGTTCCCAAGGCAAAGCGCTTAGAGACCCCTGGGTTATAAGCGCTATATAAATCCAAACATACATACATACAAATTGCTCCTATATAGTTAGTTGGACTAACTATATTTCGCGCACCCGCAATCCACTGCTGATGATGTCACATATTACATCATTCATGACATGGTCAGTGACATCACTGATGACATCACTGATGACATCTCAAATGACATCACTGATGACATCACTGATGACATCATCCAGTGGCTGTGTGTTTCTGTAAAGTTTAAATATGTTTTACATATTGAAGAATGAGTAGATGTATAAGTGTCTGGATGAAGGATTTAGTAGGTGCGTGACTGACTGTATGAGTGAGTGAGTGATTAAATGTGTCTTACTGAATGCATGGGTTAGTGACTAAACTGTCTGAATGTGTGCATCAGTATGTCTGCTGTTGTGTAAGATGCTGTATGTGTTGATCAGTAGCTATATGAGTGGCTATATGGGTCATTGATTGGTTGCCCAAGTATTTGTATATGAGACTGTGTCTGTGTGTAGGTGACTGGGAGGTGTGGAAACAGCTGTATGGGCGGTTTACTGTGTGCATTGGTGTGTTGGTGAGTGAATGTATATCTCAGTGCTACATGTCCAAGTAAGTACATATGTAAAACACAGTGCATGTGAGAGTTGGTATATATAAATGCCTATACATGAGAGCCAGTGATTATGCAAGTGGCTGTATGGATCAATGTGTACTTGTATCAGTGATTGTTTAAGAGAGTAAGTATGTGTTAGTATATGTTTGAATAAGTAAGGTGTTGTGTGTATAACTGTATAGATGAGGAAATGGGAGTGTGATTGGTTCTTTGCATGACTGACTAGGTGTGTGAGAAACTCCATGGATGAGTGAAAGTGTGTGAGTGTCTCTATAGGTGTATAAGTGCATATGATTGTATTGTATTGATGAGTGACTGTATGTATGAGTGATTGTATGGGTGAATGAGTGGATGTGTGTGTAGACCTAGGTTATATTAAGGTTATATTAGAGTGTGAGGAGGTGCATCGTATTATCACATGAATGATATCATCAGTGATATGATCAGTGATGTCAAATGAGATGTCATCAGTGATGTCATCAGTGATGTCATTTGAGATGTCATCAGTGATGTCATCAGTGATGTCACTGACCATGTCATGAATGGTGTAATATGTGACATCATCAGCAGTGGATTGCGGGTGCGCGAAATATAGTTAGTCCAACTAACTATATAGGAGCAATTTCAATGGTTTTGTATGAATGAAATGTCCAGCTAACTATAACACCACTAAAACTTATAGTTTTTTGAGTGAATTTCAATGTTTTTTTAAATGCTAATACCTAACTATATATGACCTGAAACCTATGGTTTTTTCAGTGAATTTGCAAGGTTTTTTAAATGCTAATTCCTAACTATATATGGCCTGAAACCTATGGTTTTTTCTGTGAATTTCAAAGGTTTTTTAAATGCTAAATCTATTAGCGGATAACGTTTAAATATATTAATATCCTAGTGGGACCACCGGAGCAGCCCTAAGGGGTCAGGGTGTTTCTACCCTGCCCCCTTTTTGTGTTCTACACGTTTGTTTTTCTGCTTTCTTGTGCCTAATTCCTAACTATATATGGCCTGAAACCTATGTTTTTTTCAGTGAATATGCATGGTTTTTTATATGCTAATTCCTAACTATATAAGGCCTGAAACCTATGGTTTTTTCAGTGAATTTGCAAGGTTTTTTAAATGCGGATAACGTTTTTATATATTCAGACTTTTTTTAATGCTAATTCCTAACTATATAAGGCCTGAAACCTATGGTTTTTTCAGTGAATTTCAAAGGTTTTTTAAATGCTAATTCCTAACTATATAAGGCCTGAAACCTATGGTTTTTTCAGTGAATTTGCAAGGTTTTATAAATGCTAATTCCTAACTATATAAGGCCTGAAACCTATGGTTATTTCAGTGAATTTCAAAGGTTTTTTAAATGCTAATTCCTAACTATATATGGCCTGAAACCTATGGTTTTATCAGTGAATTTCAAAGGTTTTTTAAATGCTAATTCTATTAGCGGATAACGTTTAAATATATTAATATCCTAGTGGGACCACCTGAGCACCCTAAGGGGTCAGGGTGTTTCTACCCTGCCCCCTTTTTGTGTTCTACACGTTTGTTTTTCTGCTTTTTTGTGCCTCAGTCTATTAAGACCCAAGATGGATGCCAACACCTCCTGGTTAGAAGTGTTAACAGCCAATGAGCATGCAGCTTTCTCGGGAAGGCATGCTGATTGGCTGTCACTGTCTGTCAACACTAGCACAAGATAGATGCCAACACCTCCTGGTTAGAAGTGTTGACAGCCAATGACCATGCAGCTTTCTCGGGAAGGCATGCTGATTGGCTGCCACTGTCTGTCAACACTCAAAACCAGGAAGTGTTGGCAGCCATCTTGTGCCTTATTAGAACCAAGACACAAGAAAGCAGTGAAACAAAGGTGTGAAACTCGCACAGGGGCCAGAGTAGAATCACCCTGACCCCCTAGGCCTGCTCAGGGGTCCCACAAGGACCCCCAAGGCAAAAAAAATATATATTTTTTTGTAAATGTCGGGGTACGCGTACCGTGCGCGTACGGTACGGGTACGGTACGCGTACCCCGCGATTTAAAAAAAAAAATGTTTTGCCTTGGGGGTCCTTGTGGGACCCCCTGAGCAGGTCTAGGGGGTCGGGGTGCTTCTACCCTGCCCCTTTTTTGAGTTCTACACGTTTGTTTATCTGCTTTCCTGTGCCTCAGTCTACCAGTGATGTCATCAGTGATGTCACTGACCATGTCGTGAATGATGTAATATGTGACATCATCAGCATTGGATTGCGAATGCGCGAAATATATAGTTAGTGCAACTAACTATATATGGAATTTCATTGGTTTTATATCAATGAAATATCCAGCTAACTATATATGGTCTCTAACCTATGTTTTTTCCAGTGAATTTTTAAGGTTTTGTAAATGCAAATTCCTAACTATATATGGTCTATAACCTATGTTTTTTTCAGTGAATTTCATTGGTTTTTTAAAAGCTAATATCTATAGCTGTAACCAGTACATGTGTATGGCTTCTTATATAGCGCACTTATCACCACTAGAGGTCTCAAGGCGCTTGCTTTGGGAACCCGTCCTGGTTTTTCCCTGTGAGATAGCCCCTACTGGGCACCCCCAAGGTGAAAGCCAGGCATCCCGCTACGGGGGGCGTAGTGGAGATTGAGCAAGCTATTGCCCAGAGTTGCAGAGTGTGAACCCCTGATTTGATTAGGCACCGAAGCGAGAATTATTGAGTCCTTGGACATTTAAGCTCAAGACCCCGGTCTGACCCCTGCTTCAGGGTCTGCCTCCTCTAACCAGTGAGCCACACTTCTCCACATAAATCTGTGGCAAACAACTAGCACAAGTGTGTATTTCTGTTCACCCTGTCAATCACCATGACATCTATGACCTAGAAAAAAGCAAGTCAACAAGCATCCATAGTAAGACATGGTAGGACACTGACAGCTTCTGGATAGGGGGATCATTAGCTACCTATTCCAGTAGAAATATACTTTATTACAGTGAATACTAACCAAACTTACAACCAGATTTAGGTGAAATAAAATAAGCATATGGGTATTGGAATTTAAAAGTTTACCAGAAGTTGTACTGCAATGTAAAAGTTCTGGGTTACTGCATGGTTTTCCCAAAAATTAATTTCTAATAATAAATACAGTAAAGAATTCTATTTTTATAGCTGCATACCTATATCAGAATGTGTATAGGAGCAGAATATAGAGAATGAATTACCCGAATCCATTGTTCTGTATTATACCCCAAACCCAGCTTCCTGTATAAAGAATGATTTACCCCTTTCCTTGCCTTACTCTTTGCCAAAATGTGGCATCTCTAGCACATAAAGCAGAAAAGATCCCTTCACCAAAGTAAAACAGCAAGGCCATCTAGCAACAGACACAAATGGAACAAGGAATGATAGACAGGCGTACAGACAGTCAGGTGGACGTTAGTACGGTACCTGAAGAACTGGGCGTTCTTACTGTGGTGAGAACTGCAATATCTTTAAGGAAAGAAATAGTATGTTAAGAAGTTAAATGTTATAAGCCACATACATTCCAAATACAATAGTCAATTCACATCCACTCTCAGTTTATGAGGATAGTTATCTACACAGTAAGATCAGGTGCGGTCAGGCGCAAGCTAAGTGCATATACACCTAAGAGAAAACCGAAGGAGAATGCACTGCAGATTCTATTTGCATGTTGAAAATACAAGGTTTAAGTAAAATGTTGCACATAATGGTATAAACTCAAACTGTTTTCCTCCAAATGTCCATGAGCAATCCTCCAGATTACATTAAAGTCAGAATTGTTCTGTAGATTAAAAATGTGTACAAAAGTCTTCTCACACTACTTTCCTGAAAATAGGCGGAGAAACAAAAACAACTAAAGTCACCTACTGCACTTGATTGTGTCCTAATCTTTGTGCAGAAAATTCACACAAATGGATATCATGTTCAGTTCTTCTGCACCAACAGTCATCTAAGCACTTTTGCGTACTTATCAAACCAGACGTTTCTCACAATAGTCTGCTGCTTATTACTAGCTATCAGATTGTATCAGTGTACAGTGCCTGGGAGCAATCTCTCATAAGATGCTAGCCAGGGTTCCAATTCATTGGCAAGATGGGATGTGGGTGAAAAAGGGCTGCAGGGAAACCATAATAAAAGACAATTCCTTTCGTAAGCTGCAGATAAGAATAAACTTAATTGAAGCATATATTTCACGTATGCCTTTCCACAGGTGCTTTGAAAAGATGTAAGAAATTCTTTTGTTGGCTAAGCACCCATGTGTACTGGCAGCTCAAGTCAACTATTTCTTATTGCTACTTGTATTGAAACACATCTAAGACCTAGAAAAAAGCAAGTCAACAAGCATCCATAGTAAGACATGGTAGGACACTGACAGCTTCTGGATAGGGGGATCATTAGCTACCTATTCCAGTAGAAATATACTTTATTACAGTGAATACTAACCAAACTTACAACCAGATTTAGGTCAAATAAAATAAGCATATGGGTATTGGAATTTAAAAGTTTACCAGAAGATAAAAACCCCATTATAAACTTTGTTAGCGGTATAGCGAACCACTTCACAGGAAATCAAGGGAGCTCAGATTTTGATTGTTCCTCTCTGCATTCTCCCTTATACGTTTTCCCTTTCTTTGGAGTAGGTATGCATTGCAAGAGGGAAGGGGGGGGAGGGGGTGGATACGGGATTTTATGAATGTGATTGTGTTGGGTACCTTTTCAACAGAAGAAGATAAATCAGTGGCGTGTGCTTAAGTGAAAGGCTGGAGCGGCAATGGTACAAAAAATAAAACCGAAGCATTTCAGTAATAAATGGGCACTCTTACCCACAATTTAAGAGGTACAAGAATGTTTTTGTCTATGAAACTTATTTATATCTACATGCACTGGCAAAGAGTTAACATTTTAATTTTATAGTTCTTATTAAAGAAATAAACAAAGGAGTGCATACTAGCTTATCAAGCCCTCCACTAGAAAGAAGTCTCACTATTCAGCAATATACACTTCTGACTGCCACAACTCAACCTGGGCCACAAATGTTCCCACACCAAGGATTGCCTGTGGATATTAGCTCTTCCGCAGAACAAACAGTGCTAGGTCCAAACGCCTCAAAAGTAGGTAGGTGAGGATATGCGGCACAAAGTCATGACAGCTAATTAACTGCAATCCTGCCCCAAACTGGAAAGAGAAGGTAGCTACTACTGAGATGGCACCCTGCACTAGTCTCCAATTCTAGAATTTACCAACGTCCAAATAAGTTTATGACAAGAACCAGATATACTTGCACATTATACTCACCAGGGCTCTGCTAGAGTGAACGAAATAGAGGGTGTCCTGTGCACTAAACCTTATACACCTTCCCCCGTACTGCCCTGTGGTTAACTTTAGTTAACAGCTTATCGGAGCCCTCCCCAGCCTGCGTTACTCACCGGCTGCTCTGCGGGCGGGCTCCTCACTTCCCCGGGCGGCGGCTGGACTGCGGCGGGGGCGGGCACCGACAATGTGCCCCGCGCCCCCTCCGCCACTTCTCCCTCTTGGTCTCCGGGGCTCCCTCGGCACAGGGGAGCCCCGCAACTGTCTGTCCCGCCTCCTCTTTGTCCTGGTGCCGGCGGCTTCCTTCTCTCCTCTGGGCTCCTTCAGCACACGGGAGCCCCAGCCGCAGACGACGCTTCTCTTCCAGGTGACAGGGCTCCCTCCATCACGGGAGCCCTGCAGAGTCAGCCGCCATCTTCCTTCTTCCCCCTCGCGGCGGGGGCGGGCATTTCCGGCCGGCCGCGCTGGGATTGGCCGGCCGGCCCCAGCACTTCCGGGTCGCCGCGGGCAGCCCGATTTCAGGCAGGCAGGCGGGGACAAAAACGAGGTGGGCACTCGTAATTCATTAAAATAAGCGGGTTGGCCAGTGCGCGCACGGGTGCGCGCCGATAGATATATAAGTGAATTTAAATGCAAATTTCACAACAAATACTGGACGGATTTACACCAATTAAAGAAAAGAGTAATCTGCGAACCAGTCTCTTCAACTTTGCCAAATTTCAAATAATTCCGTTCAGCCGTTCGGGCTGTAGCCGTGTCTACAGGTCCTATGGAAATTTGCATGGGGAAAACACGTTTTGGGACCCCCCTTTTATCTCAGCCCCCACTTGATGAACCCCCCTAAAACTTTCAGGGAAGGAGCGGAGTGTAACGGGCCATCTTCTTTGAGAAATTCACGTAGATTCATTAACTGGCGCCAAAGTTATTCCCAATAGAATGTTGTGGATTTCCTATGGAAACTAGGTCCTAACTATATATACCTACTGGCGACCGCCAGTAGGTAATATATATATATTCCAGCACAATTTGACTTAATTGAGTCAAAAAACGGCAAGCACACCGATATCCGTTTCTTGAATAATTTATTACAAACCCCTCACCCCCGAAAAAAAATAATATATATATATATATTAATATACTGCAAATCAAACTCCATTGTTGAGGGACCCCAAACCTGCAGGGCGGCCTCAGCTGGCGGGGATAGAGCATCAAATCATCATAGACTAAAGAGGTGCTGCAGCTAATTCACGGTGTCACCGTTCAGTTTATTTTCCAAAAGTAAAGTGACTCAAGTTCAAAGTCCTTCCTCTTCCTGGCTCGTTTGGCAAAATGGCCTTAATCATAGGTGTCAAGGTTTACACTGCCCAGACACAGGTGCTTTAAATCTATTTTGTCACCTGACCAACAGACACCAGCATACATGTACAGGGTGCATCAAAATTGTCCTCACCATATTCTTTGTTAAGGTGTGCATTCTTGCGTTGCTCAATAGCGTTAAAACACCACATATTTATCACAGTTAATGTTTCGTGTTTTGTCACTGCATCTAATAGCTATGTCTACATGACTGTGTATGCTTTTTCCAGATACTGAACTGGTCGGATGCAGCTGTGCGACACTTGTCGACCTGCTCATGTCTCTAGATAACTGGGGTGCTGGCAGCAGGTCACTGACTCACTTGGAACTGCACAGTAAAAATGTGCAGCAAATACCAGGACTATGGTGCTCCTTTCTACTCCACAATGGGCCCATCCCTGACCTTCTTGTGCCCTCTGTGACCATTCAAGGTGTGACGAGGTCTGAATACTGCCCTGGACTTCCTTAATAAATTGCTGTAAGTGGGAAACGGCTTAGGTGACATCTAAGCCCAACTAAGAGCAGTTGTGTGAATGCTGACCTATCTTTCACTTCAGCCCTATGCCCTATGCTTTATTGCTGATTTTCTGTCGACACTGGTGCCCTGCCTATCCAATTGTGCTCGAGTAGCTGGTTGACCACCTCCCCACCTAGGGTGCCCTATATGAAATGATGGGGAAGGGCGATGCCAGGCATTCCAAACTCTCTTTTGACAATCGAATACAGACACATGTGTTAAAGCTGCCCCCCGAGGACACGCAGAGAGCACCTCTCGGCACAGAGTGCGCATCTCTAGACTTTGATATCTGCACCATGTTTTTAGACCTGAAGCAGAGCTTAATGACAATCGAAACCCAAATTGATCTTCTTGCTGACAAGTTTTATCGACTAAAAGAAAAGTTTTATAAAGATGATGCCTGCCTCAATCAACTGGAACGCCGCACATCTGAAGATGAAAACACCGTAGGCAGGGAAAAACTCCTGCACATGGAAACGGTACTGCAGCAATACAGGATAAGAATGAAGATTTGGAGGCTTGTTCCTGATGGAACAATCTGTCACTTATCGCTGTGCCAGAGCAGACAGAGATGGACAAAATGGAGGAATGTGTAGAGGACATGATATGTACACTCTTTGGGACTGATCCCTCACCCATGCTCACGGTTCAGAGGGCCGCAGATCGCTTGGTCCTAGACCAATGCCTGGTGCCCCTCCTCACCCCATTATTGCCCAACTATTAAATGACCAAGAAAGAGACACGGCCTTGCGTCTTGAAAGGGAGTGGTGACCTTTACAGAACAAGGGGATTGAGTTCTCCGTGTTTCCTAACTTTACAATGTCAATGTAGGGTGCACGCAGGCAGTTCTTGCCAGTTAAGCATGCCCTTCTGAGCACTGATGCAACATACTTGCTTTTTTACCCTGCCAAACTGCAACTCTCCCATGCTGGCAAAACTCTCCTTTTCATTGGCCCAAAAAAGGCCACCAAGTTTGCCAAGACCATCCCTCTGAAAGGAGGTGGGTCACCCAAGAGCGATCGAGAGTGGACTGCTGCATGCCTCAGGGAGACTGATTAATCTTCAGTCGTGTGGTCGGCAGGAGAGGCACTTCATGACATTCTCCAGACCTGCACACATTGCAGACCACTGTTACTGGAGGTGACTGTAGTAATTTTTCCCTTGGGACTATTTGGTGGTTATATGGTGGTGGCCTCACGGAGGCCCTGCCTGCGTTTTCTACCCTGGGCCAATACCTTGAGTTCTGATTTCAACCCAAGTAATAAAATGGTTGGTTGCATAATGCCTAGGGGGACTGCAGTGTCTCCCCATACTATACCTCCAGCCATTCACCTACTTTTAGTTGTGTAGGGAGCTGGTCTCCTAGTTCAACACTACTGGATGATTCCGAGAAATGGCCCATCTTATTGCTGTTGGGTTTTCATGGAAGGGAGAGGTTGATGCATTTGGTCCATTTTGGGGGGCCAAAGTGTATGGTGGGTGGTCTGTTTAATATGGGTGTTTGCTGCAGACACTTGGCTGCTGTTTTTGTAGCTTTCTTTCTAAGTGTCACTCAACCTATGCTTTACATGGTCATTGCATGCACTTTTAAGGTAGGAGACAACTGCTTATTTACCTCAGCCCTGCACCATCATGCGGTTGATTAAAGCTTCCACGCCTACCAACCACTAGAAGGTCCATATCCTGCTACCTGTGCAACTTCTTTGCCCTTCTCCATACCATTGATCAGGTCTTGCATGTGGCAGCTGTATTCTAGGAAGTCACAAAGTTCTCTTGAATGGCCATATCTTTTCACCCTGCTGACACACCTCGGACTGAGCCCTACATTTATTAAACTAATCGGTCTGCTTTATTCTAAGGTTTGGGGGTAAACTCCGCTCTGCCAGTTTAATCAACTTCATGCTCCGCTGGGAGAGTGGAGTTTAGCAAAAAACTCTGATTCCGCCGCATGGCAGAGTTTGCTCCTGCCGTCGTTCCAAAGAGTGAGCAAAGGGGCTAGCACATTGAGAAAGGGAGGGGCACAGCGGAGCAAGGAATAGACACAGGCCTGGAGGAGGGTGCTGTGAGGATGGAGCCCTAAGTAAATATGTGTGTGGGGATGGGAGGCAGTGGGCACCGGCCAAGGAGCGTGTTGTATGATGGAGCCGATAGTAGGGAGAAGGGGAGGTGGGTAAGGACGGGCGCTGCTAGTATGGAGTCCCAGGGACACAAAAATAATGGGAGGGATTACGTGTTACTTTGCACGCTATGAAGCTGCAACTCAGCTCGGAGCTGACCTGCTATGGGGGGGGGGTGACTTTCTTCTGACCTGATTAGCTAGCCATCTCTCAGCTCCCCACTCCCTGGCTATGCTCCCCGGCCCCCGTGATACACCATGCCCAGGACAGCTCAGGAGTCTGGACACTCTGGGAAGAAGTGAGCCCTGCTGAGGAGCAGTGGGCATAGGGCAGGCTGAGGAGCTTGTACAACAAGAGCCACCTTTGAGATGGGAGGAGGGTGGAGTGGGGTACTGGTTGCAAAAGCAGAATGGGGTTTATGAGGGAGGAAGGTAGGATTCGCGACTGCTGGAGCAAGTTGGTGTGGGCTGTAGAAAGGTCAGCAGGTGGTAGCTGCCCTGGAGTCTTAGCAGGCAGGTGTGAAAGCTCTACCCTAATTGAGGTCACCGAAGGCAGGCAGGAAACCCGAGGGTGAAGGACAGAGGGTCAGCCGTGTTGGGACACATGGGTTGGGGGGGCACGCGAGACATCTTTTCCTATTGGGTGGCCCTGATTCTCATTACTTCCCTCTTCCTGTAGCATGTACCCCAGCACGATGAAAGGGAACTACTTCCCTTTTTAGTCCAGAATACTGCGATGTTGCAACATGGGGCGAGTGCCCCAGGAGCATGCTCTTTGTCTGCTGGATGTCCCTGGGGACGTAATGCGTGTACCCCTCTGTTGGAATACTGTTGGTAACAATGAAACATGTCAGGTGCACTCATGGGTTTGAACAGTATGCCCAACACGCTTGCATTTACCCCTCGCAGAATCCTTGTGTTGTTAGCTTTGAAAAACCCCATTCTTGTTATATACATATTTCGTGCCATAGTAGGTTATCAGTGTGTGGCTAAATGACATCTTATTTGTATTCTCGTTATACAACCCACTGAGTTATCTTTGTAATATGCAAGCTTCAGTTAGCGAGTGTGACTCCATTTTGTATTTCGCATTCCCCATTAGGCTGTGTCTGAACTGGGCCTGTTAGTAATTTTGCTTTCCTCAGCTGAACAACTGTATTTAGTTATTATTTTCTCTTCTGTTCAAGGTTGCCTTCTGACGTACTAATGAATAGGCCATTACCCCTTTACATACGTGTAGCTCTGATCCCAAGTTAGGAGACACTGAGACCTGGCACGGCAACCTTGAAAGTAGGATAATGTGTACCCATCCAGCAGGTGGTAGCCCATCTTTCTGTGCCTCCTTTGTTCGTGCTCGGTAACTTTCTACTGTGTACGCGGTTAGGGGTTTCTTGGAGGAATCGTTATGTGTTTCAGACTGTTGGGGGGTCAGTCCCTCGGCAGACATCTTAGGGTGCAGGTCAGATTGGACTTCTACTGTCTGACCGACGCTTCATTACTTGGGAAGGCATAGCAGGTGGTTGTAAATAAGCCAGGTGGCTCCTAAGGGCCACTTACTTCAATTGGCGCCTGAACAGGGACCCCGCAAGGTGATCTGGCTTGCAGGGTCGGGGTGCGTCTGGTCGGTTGGGCGGATCGGGGATCCACACATGACAAGAGCCTGGTTCTCTTGGCTGCCCCACCCGTCTGATCGGGCTACTCCTCGTCTAGTGGTCACTGGCTGGGGCCCTAAGAAGGCAAAACCTTTGATTTGACCCTTTGGTCCGAAGAGTCGGCAATGGAGAATAGCCTTGATTAACCTGAGTGCACCAGGTGAGTGATTTGATTTTTGGAAAAATTGGGCCATTCTTGAACTGCACGAGTCTACGGGATGCATCCTGGTACAGTCTCCGGACTGTCTTGGTGCAGTTTTTGGACTGCCTTGCTTGAATAACACAAGCCAACGGGCTGTGTCTTAGTGTGGTCTTCGGACTGTCTTGGTTTTGAACTTGGTGGGTTTGCGGACCCTTAAATGACACAGAGTGTTTGCGAACAATCTGCCAGGTCAAATGGAAATTCTGCTCACTCTTGTAAAGGTCTGGGACTAAAATCTGTCTTCTAGAAACTGGTACAGTCTCCGGACTGTAGGGTGTGGTCATCTGACCATTTTTTTGTTTTGTGTTTGTGTTTTGGTTCTCAAACTCATGTGTAGATTGGTGCATATTTGTCCATTGGGGTCAGCGCATGTGTCCTATATTATGATGCCTTGTCTAAGTAAACTGGGGTGTTTTGGATATCAGTGTTGTTCTACTGAGGCTCGACTAGAAGAGAGCCAGCCTGCGCCTCCGGAAGGTACCCCAAATGATAATAAATAAGTCAAGCACGGCATTGGCCCTATTATGTTTAGCACATTGTGGAATAAATATACGAGGGACAATGCTGATTTACAGTGGCTGCGTACTGGCCTGTTTGATTAACAAAATTGAATTTCTTGCAGGACAAATTGTTCGCCAAAAAGAGCAGGCAGTCGATGTTTGATTCTTTAAGAGTATGGCAGAAGGAAGCAAAGCAACGACAAATGAGAGCAGAGAAGGAGGCCTGAAAGAGACAGATGCAAACAATAACGCAGAAAGCAGTGGCTTATGATAGAGAAAAGATAGAAAAGACATAGAATGTGCAGATAGGAAGTTTCGATTGCAGAATGATAAATGTTATGTTACTAGAGAGGAAGGAGATGTTTTCATTGGGGAGTTATTAGATACTCGACCCCCACCTCCTTATGCCCCTGATCTGATATATCCAATTGTTCCAACGTCCAAGTCTTCGGCCCCTAGTGCCGCCCTCTCTAGTGTTTCTGTTTCTAGCCCTACTGCTTCAGCTCCAGCCCCGCCTGCTTTTTCAGTCTGCATCACAGTCTCAGTTCATGATGGTATCTGTCTCTTCATCTGCCCTTTCCTCTTTAAGTGTGACGCCTCAAACACTGCAAAATGGTGAGATGCCTGTGCGTGGGGTGCATGAAATGAATTGTGCAGCAGAGCGAGACCGCATGGAGAAAGTGTTGGTGCTCTCTGCTGTAGGTAATGAGGAAAAGCAAATGGTGGCAAACCAGGCGGCTCAGTGGATTTGGAACCCGATCCATAGTGTTGTAGATGTGTGGAGTGTGATGAAATATAATGAGCCATTCATACAGCAGCATGCTCTCATGCATATGTCGGCTATGCAGATAGAATTGTGGGAGCAGTGTTTTCAGGGTGTTGCACCGCAGATCATCTATGATACGCGGGACCGCGTATACGCTACAGGGGAATGGCCCCAATGAGGTTTTCAGTACTGTAACAACATTGGTGAGTTCAAAAACGAGAACCCCGGCACTCCAAATATTTATATGTACAATTATGCATAGTTGTCCCTAAAGCAAAGAAACACAATGATAAGAAACGATACCTTCTATTACAGGAAACATCGAGAAGAAAATCAGTTGATCATTCAATGAAACAATTGACATTCCACACAGCAAGGACTTAACATCATATACATCATGGAAAATTAATTTATGAATGTATCAATAACTGATTTACTGCCCGTCTGTGTATTTGTGTGACTATTATAAAATAAATTGTTCCATTGAATGATCAACGGATTTTCTTCTCGATGTTTCCAGTAATAGGAGGTATCTCTTCTTATCATTGTGTTTCTTTGCTTTAGGGACAACTATACAAAATTGTACATATTAATATTTGAAGTGCAGGGGTTCTCAATTTTGAATACATTGTACAATTCACCTAGTGTTTTGTGATACTGATACTCTGGGTAGTTGAGTATCTCACCCTGAGTGGCACCGATTAACTTCATGAAATGCTAAACCTAAGTGATTACAATATCCCAATATCTGGCTGTATTTGTTGAAGTGTGACCTTGTATCCACCATTACCTTGTGGGGCTTTTTTATATTTGTGAGTTATCAGGGCATATTGCTCCAAAAGGTTCCGGCGTTAGGAACACAGCAGCCCATGAGGGAGGTCCATCCTATTTACCATCCTTAAATACCAGAACTGCATGACTTGACGAATACTGTGATTAGGCCATGAGTCGATGCTTGGTTTCAGGAACAGTGGATTTATACTCCTTGGTTCCTGAGATCCAACGCAAGGTGCATGCCTTTATTGATATAACCTCGTATTGTCGTCTCTGGATTCCCAATTACGCAATACTAACAAAACTTCTCATTTACCTGACCAGCAAAGAAGTGCATGAACCCTTGCCTTAGACATCTGCATGCCAGCAAGCTTTTGGGCAATTAAAGGTTGCGCTTTGCTCTGCTCCTGTGCTTAGTACTCCTGATTACCAGAAGCCTTTTGAGCTCTACATACATGAGGCAAATGGTTGCGTGCTCTTTGTTCTAACACAGGGTTTCGGTGGTAAGCAGAGACCCTGCGCTTACTTCTCTGCTATTCTTGATAACATCGCCAGAGCTGTCTTGAGCTGCCTAAGAGCTGCCGTGGCGATGGCAGTTTCTATCAGGCAACCAGCATGGCTCGTTCTTGATACTGACCTCACAGTAATGGTACCCCCATGCTTTGGATACGCTTTTGAATACGACAAACACACAGCACCTTACTAGTACACGTCTGACTGGATATGAGTTGACCCTGTTTGCTCCGCACATTACAATCAAACGATGTGCTACTCTGAACCCATACACGTTACTCCCCCTCTCTTTGGAAGAAAAGGACAAGATGTCCATGATTGTTTATTTCGGACTGAGGAAGAAACGAAGGGACGGGAAGACCTGACTGATGTTCCCGTACCTGACCCCAAGGGGAACTATATGTTGATGGCTCTTGTTTCAAACTACCAGATGACACTGTCACTGCAGCTGATGCAATCACAACATTACACACTGTAGTTGAGACATCCTGTATCCCATACCAATCGGCCCAAGCTGCAGAGTTGGTTGCCCTCCTTAGCTTACGAATTGAGTGAGATATTGACTGTCAATGTCTATACCGACAGCCAATATGCCTTTGGAGAGTTGGCCTAAAACTTTGGGTGCCTCTGGGCTGAGAGAGGATTCTGGACCTCGAATGGATTGCGAATACAGAATGGCCCATTGTGGTCCGCATTGACTCTTCCCGATAAGTTGGCAATAATAAAATGCAGCGCCCACAAAGCAATAACAGATGCTGTTGGGAGGGGAAATGCATTCGCAGATCAGACAGCTAAGGAGACAGCCAGATCGAAGATGAAAAAGATATTTGTGGCAGGTGCCACTAGGTGGGTCCCAGACAATGGACCGTTGGAGGACACATTAGAAAATATCAAGGACATTCAGGGTGAGGCGACCCTAGATGAATTGGAAACATGGGAGAAGAGTACAGGGTGTTTGGATGAGGATGGGTGCTGGACAGACCTGTCTGGAAAACATAGATGGTTGCTGCTTAACGCGTATGTGCTCCCTGTTGTTACCATGCCCCACGGCATAGCACACATTAGTGCCAAAGGAATAGGTAAGCTATTGGACCCAGTATGGCAGAACGAAAATATTTCTAAGGGAGCCACACATCTAGTGAAACACTACATTATTTGTATGAGAAATAATCCTGGGAAAGGCAGTCCTTCACCCTCGGGTTACTTTGCACCGCCTTCCTTCCCTTTCGAAGTCCTCAAGATAGATTTCGATGAAATGGAACGAGTGAAAAATTTGAAGTATGTACTGGTCGTGATTTGTACATACAGTAAATGGATTGAGGGTTATTCAACTAAAACACCGCGCTTCGGATTACCATGTTTGATTTGGAGTGACAATGAAAGTCACTTCAATTCAAAGGTCATTCAATTAGTATGTGAGGGTCTACACATCAAACAAAAGTTCCATGCAACTAACCACCCCAAGTCAGCGGGTCTCATGGAGAAGCACAACAGGACCCTCAAACTGAAGTTGGCAAAGATACAAGAAAGTACAGGTTTGCAGTGGCCAGATGCTCTACCTTTGGCTTTGTTATCTACCAGGGTGACAGTGCATTCTAGAACAGGGTTGTCCCCATAGAGGTGGTCTTCGGACGTCCTGCTAATGTCTGGGGCATTCCAAGACCCAAGTGCTTCTCCGAGATAGTGTAAACCCCAGCTTGTGGATTATCTGTACGAGTTAACTAAAGATATTTCTTCTATCCACCAACAGATTCAAGACACGCGGCGGCAAGTACCAGAGGGGCCCGGGCATCATCTACAGCCCGGACATGATGTTTCGGTGAAGAATTTCCAGAGGAAGAGCTGCCTGGAGCCTCGATGGAAAGGGCCGCTGCTGGTCCTCCTCTCCACCCGCACTGGGGTCAAGCTCGAAGGTCGGAAATACTGGGTGCACTGTACGCACGTCAAGAAGGTACCTCTCCCACGACTGTATGACCGTCAATCTGATGCCCGATTGAGGTGGGCACTGACGGACAAGGAAAGTGACACAGCTTTGTCTGAGGCGGTTCCCTCAGAAATAAGGGCCGCCACGGATACTCCCATTTCTGATTCTCAATAATATGAATCACAATGCCTACCTGACCCAGAGTTTCACCCCCTTTTTGTTGATGAGACCGTGCCTGGAGTCACCAGATACAATCTAAGGCCCTGTCTGAAGGTCAGTGCATCAGATGGACAGGCTAGGAGTTAGGGAAGGACTTGAGACCTGGTTGTAGGTACCCTGTCTAAGGTACCAGTGATAGAGTAGGAAAATAGATTGATGCACAGGCCTGGACACTGGACAGGATTAGCTGAGGGTGTATTCCCAGGAGGGAGGGTGCCCTGTCCTGAAAGAAGAGGATTTGTTTTCCAGCAAGGGCAGCAATGGCACAGCTCCTCCAAGGGAGTGCTTCAAATCACCGGCGTTGATGAACAGTAGGAGTCTACCAGTGAGGCTGTGAAGTACACTGGGTAACTTGATCCCCTCTGGTACTGTTGTAGTATTAGTGGCTCCCGTTAAGTTGCTTCTGCAGTTTTATAAATGTATCCCTTTGGCTGTCCACTGCAGATGTGATTGTTTGGTCCTCTCGGTCTACGAAGAGTGAAATAGTGTTTGTTGTAATAATTTTGCTTTCCCTGATATTTGTACTTGGGGTGATGTTTTTCCTAGAACAGAAATACCCTATGCATGCCTGGATGAGTACTACGCCAGCCCCTCCTGAGCATATTTTTTGTACTGTAGCGCCTTATAAGGAAGAGCACCAGAAGTCCTATGAGGACAATGTTTTTATCCAGACATTGCACCAAGCCCATGCTGCCTATAATATGACAACATGTTGGGTGGGTGGTTTGCTACCTTGTGTAACACATCGAAGTAAGAACTTGCCTATGCTTTCGTCCTACATTAATAGTTGTGAGGGGTGGTTCACCTTGTTTAGTATGAACCGCTCGTTCCCTCAAGCTGACTCCTTGGACCAAAGAGGTGCGGTTCCCATTCCCTGACAATGAATGTGCATTCTCAACACAGGGTCCTACCAGGTGTTTCCCCTGGAAGTGAGCAGTTTGACCGGGTAGTCTTGAGTTCCTGTCTCAGGGCAGCAGATCGAAGAAGAAAGGGGAATAGGACAGAGATGTCCAGAGAATGGGTCGTGCATTTCAGTATATGAGAGTATTTCCAATCCTTCTAAGCCCACAATGTCACCGTAGATAAACCCATACCCCTGGTGGTGGTAGATGTAATGGCTCCTTCTTGTGTTCAAGGGGTATGAAACACAGAGGTGGGGGAGAGTATTGAATGGTATTGTAATTGCATATATATAGCGCTTACTACACCTACCTTGTGTAACACATCGAAGTAAGAACTTGCCTATGCTTTCGTCCTACATTAATAGTTGAGTTCCTGTCTCAGGGCAGCAGATCGAAGAAGAAAGGGGAATAGGACAGAGATGTCCAGGGAAAGGGTCTTGCAATTCTGTATATGAGAGTATTTCCAATCCTTCTAAGCCCACAATGTCACCCAGAAACACAGAGGTGGGGGAGAGTATTGTATGGTATTGTAATTGCATATATATAGCGCTTACCACACCCGACGAGGCGTTGAAGCGCTTTTTTAGTGAGTAGCACGCTACTCCTGGACCCATAGAAGATTAGTGTTGAATTAGAATAGTGAAACATGCAAGTACATTTTAAGTGTTGGATAGGTTAGTCAGTTATTTGGATCTGGAATGATAGCAGAAGGATAGAGGAGGAAAAAGGTTTGTATTTATATAGCGCTTGTTGACGCACGCTATTCAGCAAGCCCTTAAAGGATTAGTGGTTAATTAATATGGTGAAATATGAAGTAATTTCAGTGGTGGATATTTAGTCAGATTATTTGGAGTGAGAAGGATAGCGGAGAGATAAAAGGGGAAGAAAGGTTTGCATTTATATTGCACTTTGTTACCCTGATGGGTGTTGAAGCGCTGTTCTGGCGAGTAGCACGCCACTCTCGAACCCATAAAGGATTAGTGTTGAAAATTAATATAGTAGTATATAAAGTAATTGGAGTAGTGGATATGTTATTGATGTTATTTGGGTAGAGAAGGGAGGTGGCAGGATAGAAGAGGGAAAGAGGTTTGTATTTATATAGCGCTTGCTACCCCTGATGGGGTTTTGAAGCGCAAGTAGCACGTAACTCTGGAACCTATCAGGATTAGTGTTGGATTAGTATGGTGAAACATGAGAGTAATTTTAGTGGTGGATATGTTAGTCAGTTATTTGGATTGAGAAGGGTTGGGGAGGGGTAGAAAAGGAAAAAGGTTGGCATTTATAGCACTTGTAACCCTGATGGGATGATGAGACTCTTTATTGGCGAGTAGCACACTACTCTGGAACCCAATAAAGGATTAGTGGTGAATTAGTATAGTTGAATATGGAATTTGAGAAATGAACATGTTAGTCTGTTAATCTTGATTGAAAAGGGGAATGGAGGGATAAAAGAGTGAAGGGTTTTTCTTTTAGGTCTTAGCAGTAGGAGGAGGTTTTTGGATGAGTAAAAAGGAGTTTTGGAGGGGAGGAGTCAGAGGGAAGAGTTTAGGAAGGTTTGTTTTAGGGGATCGGTATAGTAAAAGAGGTGTCAGATGATGCAAGGAGGGGTAGAGTAGGAGAGAGACTAGAAAGGGTTATTTTGGCGATCATAGTAGTTTTATGGGGGTTGGGATAAATGAGATAGTGGATATAGAGGATATATTGATAGATGTATAGGATGAGAGATAGGGTAGTGCTTTGGAAAGAGTAGTAGAAAGAAGTTTTCGATGAATCGGAAGGTTGGGCTAGAGGATATATTAAGCGAAGTATAGGCTGAGAAATAGGGTAGTGCATTGGAAATGCTAAATTAGAAGAAAGTGATAAAGATATAGATCCATAAGTACATTGATGGTATATAGATACATAAAGGAGGTAAGTATATGTAGATTAAAGATATTGATAGTAGTGGTATGGGGTTTGGGATAAATGAGAGAGTGGATGTAGGGGATATATTGATAGATGTATAAGATGAGAGATAGTGTAGTGCATTGGAAAGAGTAGTAGAAACATGTTTGAGATGAGTCAGAAGGTTGGGCTAGAAGATATATTGGGCAAAGTATAGGCTGAGAAATAGGGTAATGCATTGGAAATGCTAAATTAGAAGAATGTGATGAATAAATAGACCCATAAGTACATTGAAAGTATATAGATCCATAAAGGAGGTAAGTATATGTAGAATAAAGATATTGATAGGAGGCACAGGATGAGAAATAGAGTTGTGCATTGGATATGCTTTTTCAGGAGAAAAGTAACAGACACACAGATCCAGTACATGGAAGGTACATAGATGCACAATGGAAGTATGTACATGTAGACCAAAGATGATTTTTATTTATTTATTATTATTATTTTTTTTACTCTCAACAACAATTATTTTACATGTTTATACAAAGTAGTACACAAAGATAGGTACATATCTACAGTGAAAACAAATGCTTATATACAGAGGGATATGCTGTAAATTTCTGTTTGCGTATGGTGCTTATGTGGGGAAGAGCCAAATCTTGAGTAGTTTTCTGAAGATAAGGTGGTTGTTGGTGGACCTTATGTTGGAGGGTAAAGAGTTCCATAGTTTGGCTGCTTGAACAGAGAAGGATATGCCACCCATGTTTTTTTTCTTGTATGGTGGGATTTTGAGGAGAGATGCTCCTTTAGAGCGGAGGTTCCTTTGTTGAATGTGTTTGGTGATTTTATTCCTGATGAAGAGTGGTCCCATTCCATGTATTGTTCTGTGGGTGATACAAAGCAGCTTGAACGTGGATCTTTTGGCAACCGATAACCAATGCAGGGCTTTCAGGGCAGGGGAGATGTGGTCTTGCGGTTTGATATGCAAGAGTAGTCTGGCAGCCGAGTTATGAAACCGTTTTTTCATGGTTGTTAAAGGTGATCCGTGGTAGAGGCTATTGGCGTAATCGAGTTTGGACAGAATAAGGGAGATGGTAGCTTGGACCTTGTGTGGAAATCCCAAATAAAGGAAAATTTGTCGCAGTGTTTTATAGTGACAAAGCTTGATCTTGCTAGTTTATCCACTTGGGCATTCATCGACAGCTTAGAGTCCATGGCCATACTGAGATTTCTTACTTCCTTCGATACTTTAGGCAGTGATCCCAGTTCATTAGGCCATGCGGCAAGCGGGTTGTAATGTTTCCAATCGCCACACATGAGTATTTCAGTTTTTGAAGCATTCAATTTGAGATGGCTCCAAGTCATCCACTGATCCACGGCTCTGAGACAGCTGAAAATCGGTCATTTTTCAATGTCTCTGGGGCATTCCAGTTGAAGGAGTATTTGCGTGTCATTTGCATAGTTATAGCACGTGAGGTGAAATTTATTGATCAGTACAGGTAATGACTTCATGTAGATGTTGAAAAGCATGGGCGAGGTGATAGAACCTTGAGGGACCCCTGCCTGGTGGAGTACGGTTTGGACGAGAAAGGTGGAGTATGGATGACATTAGTTCTGTTTCGAAGGTAGGACGCGATCCAGTCTAGAGCAGTTCCCTCTATGCCGGCTTCATAGAGTCTTTATTTCAGAGTGTCATGGTCAACCGTGTCAAAGGCAGCTGAGAGATCCAAGAGGAGTAGCGCGGCAACCCCGTTGCGGTCAACTGCATTCTTCAGGTCATCCCTGACAGACAGGTCTCAGACTATCTCCTTGGGCACCTTTCTTTCTAAAGAGAAGAAGGTACAGTCGTGAGTCCCCCAGGGATCTATATTGAGCCCATTGTTGTTCAATATATACATGGTCCCACTCATCTCTTTAATCGAGTCATACGGCATATTAGTAACATCATATGCCGATGACACTCAGCTGATTGTTCCTCTGGAGAACAATTCTACAAATGCTGAGTTGAATTTTAAGAGGTGCTTAAAAGATGTCTTCTGCTGGATGGAGAAAAACCATCTTAAATGTAACACCAGTAAGACGAAAATTCTGCCCATGGGTAGAAATTCCCAATTCAGTGCTAGCGAATGGTGGCCCGAGAACATCCCTGCGCCACCTCAAGTAGTTACATCAGCAAGAAATCTTGGCGTCATATTCGACACCGAATTATCCTTTGACCAACATGTCAGGAATGTGGCAGGAAGCTGTTTCAATATCATTAAGTCAATGAAGAAGTTCTTTGACTTTCTCCCTATAGACTCAAGAAAGGCAGTGGCAGTGGCCTTAATTCTTGCACGTCTTGACTACTGCAACGGTTTGATGGCAGGCGTCAAAAAGAAAACCACCCTTAGAAAACTCCAAAGCGTGCAACACGCAGCGGCCAGACTTGTTCTCAAACTACCCAGGAGATCATCTGCCTCGACAGCTCTTAAAATCTTACACTGGCTACCACTCCCTAAAAGAATATTGTTTAAAATCTTAATAATAGCATTCAGTGCATTCAATGGCACTGGCCCGACTTATCTCATCAAACGGTTTCCTCACTACAATCCTGTAAGGTCTTTAAGATCTTCAGGTCAGAACCTGATTAAGCCACTAAAATTTTAACTTAAGACCAAAGGAGGCAAGTCTCTGTCTTTTCTATCTGGGAAAGCGTGGAATTCTATTCCTACCCACCTCAGATCTCTGACCAAGGAAAACCAATTTAGAAAACAACTTAAAACATGGATCTATTCCCTTTGTGACGATTATGTAATGTCCTTCATTTAGCTCTTTTCTCTGTTTCCGATTATCTTTTTTGCACACTTTGTAGTTAGCGCCAGGATGCTCCCTCCGGAGCGATTGTTTGCGCTTTATAAATATACAAAAATATACAAATATACAAAATATACAAATATCCCAGATTGCAAGGAGGGCAGATTCAGTGCTTCTTCCCGGACGGAATCCTGTTTCGAAGCCTGAAAATATGTAATTCTCTTCAATTAATTGTCACATTTGGGCGTACGCTGCTCTTTCTATCAGTTTGCAGAGGAAAGGTCCATTTGTAATGGGTCTGTAGTTGTCAGGGTTCAGCGGATCCAAGTTTGTTTTCTTCAGTAAAGGGCGTATGTATAACTTTTTTGAGTTCTTCCGGAAATATTCCAGTAGTTAAGGAATCGTTGATGATTCTTTTTACTGGAATGGCAGCAGAGTGTGTTAAAAGAATTGTCTTGAAAGTTTGTGGCGGGCAGGGGTCAGAAGGGCTGCCGGCAGGCCTGCTTGCTTTGACCAGGTCCATAAATTCATTTTGTGAGATGTGTTGGAAGGAACGGAGAGGTTTGATTAGAGCATTCTTGGATTGTTGTTTTGTACAAGGGTTAGTGCTGGTGCTTTGTTTCTGTTTTAAATATGAGTCAACGTGTCTGCTTTATTCGTGAAATATTGAGTAACAGAATGAGTTCCTTCTAGGCAATTTGATTTCCGAAATTCATTGAGTATTTTATAGAACTCTTTATTTGCACATTTGGCGTTTTGAATTTTGTCTGCATAGTACCTTTTCTTAGCTTTTTTGATAGCCGACTTGTATAATCTCTTAATTTTCTGTAGGGGAAGTTTGCCTTGTTTGGCGTTTGTTTTGAGCCAGGTACGTGGAAGCTTTCTAATTTGTTGTTTTATGTCTTTTATTTCTACGTTTCTCCAAGGCGTTTTTTTTCTTTTGTTCTGTTGTGTGGTTTTGAGTGGTATCAGGGTGTCAAAAACTTCCTGTAGCCACTCATATACATTTTGAACAGAATTTATGGTTTCCAGATTAGTACTGGATGTTAGTTGTGTTTCTAAGTGTTCCAAATTGAGTTTGTTCCACAGCCGATATGTGGATGGATGGATGTAAGGTAGTTTTAGGTGAGTCGCTTAGTGTTGTTTTATGTTGGAAAGCAAGCAAGTTGTGGTCTGACCATGTGACTGGAGTTCTAGTTTGAAAGTTAACTAGTTCAGTATTAGCAAAGATGTCATCTAGGATATGTCCAGCGGTGTGTGTCGGATTGTGGACAATCTGATGCAGGTTCAATGCGTCCAGACCAGTGATTATTGTTTTTGGATGGGTCATATTGGGTTTATCAAACCAAATGTTAAGGTTACCCAGAACGCATAGGTTGGAGTGTATTGTTATCAGGTTTGAAGCTGTGTCTAGAAGTGTGTCTGGGAATGTTGCCTTGCTAGGTGGAGGTCTTTAAAGGAGCAGGAAGTTATAGGAGGAAGACGGTGTAGGATTGCACCTTGTTAGAAGAGCCTAACAATTCTTTATGGAGATGTTGTCAATTTTAGTGATATGTATTGTTTGCCTGAATACAACAGCTAGTACTGGAGCCATATCTTCTCCCAACCATGATTCGGTTATGAATAGTACGTCTGGTTTTGCATCGGTGAGAAGGTCGTAGATATGATGCTTGTTTTTAGAGAGGGATCGAGCATTTATTAGTTGTCAGTTTAGTGAGTGGCCTTTGGTGATAGTGGGACTTTTTTTTGTAGAAGAGTGATCAGTATTGTGTGGGTTTATAGCAGGTGTGTTTTTAGTGCTGGTATTAGCTGTATTAGGATAGCAATCGTGTATCTGTTCTGTATAGTGTTCCCCATCCAGCATGCTAAGAAGGCATTTTGATGGGTCTGCGTATGTATGTGTTGGAGATGGTGTTTGAGAGTGAGTTGGAGTGCTGTGTTGCTTTTGTGGTGTAACATTGTTGTGAAGTAGACCTGGATAAGCAAAGTTGTGAGGTGTGGCATGTTGCTTATATTTTTTGCGTGTGTTTAAGGCAGAAGGTGTATGAGTCAGGGGAGGTGGTGCAGCATGTGGGTAATTTAGTAATGTTCTAAATTGTCCAATGGATGAGAGGCGGTTAGAAGAGAGTTGCTGTATTGCTGTATCTGTGTTAGGTGTGGTGGATGAGGGAAAGCTTGGCATTGGTGTTTGTTCCTTTGTGTGGTTTGAAAGGTGGGTATATGTTTGTATTTTGTGATGGTAAGTACTATGAGGTGTTGCGCTTTGAAGATCTTGTTGTGCTGGTATGTATGATATGTTTTGCTTTTGAGGAGTAGTGAAAGGGGGTGCTGATGTATATGTTTCATGCAATGGATTTGGTTGTATAGTATTGTTTGTGAGAGGAGGTGTGACGTAGAGGGGATGGTGATGTGTTTATGAGTAGAATGTATGTTGTGTGTAGGAGGAAATGAAGTAGAGGTGAGAGTGTTTATTTTAGACTGGTTTGTTGCAAGCGTTACAAAGTGTGGTGGTGTGCAGTGTATTTGTTGTGCGTTAGTGTTATTATGGTAGAAGGGAGAGGAGGGTGTTTGTTGGACAACTGATGAAAGGATGATTTTATGTTTGTTAGTGATAAAAGGTGGTGTAATTACAGCAGGGAGAGTGTGTCTGAATGGGATGTAGTTATGTATGGTGTTGATTGGCGTTGTGCTAGTGATGAGTGTATTGGTTAGTGGTATAGGATAGAATTGTGTACTGGTTATAGGTGATGGTGGATATGTGTGGTAGTTGGGGTAGTAGGGTGTGTAGATGTGGTTTGGTTGAGTTTGTAGTGCATGCTGGTACATTAATCTGTGCATAGTGTTGTGCGTGGTGTACATTTGGTGGATGTGGATGGTGTGGGCTGGGTATTGCTAACTGGAAAAATGGGCAGCATTTCTGGCCCTGGACCCAACCAGTCTCGAACAGGCTCAAACAGGCAACTTCCCTTGTCCTCTCCACCCTTGACAGGCTCAAACAGGCAACTGCCCTTGTCCTCTCCACCCTTAGCCTCGACGCCTGGGCTGAGACGCCCAAACCCTGGCCTTTTATAGCCCTAGTAATCAGTTGACCTCTTCAGCCAATGGGAACCCTAGCCCTAACGCTATCCAATCACAACACTAGAACTAAAATCTAGAACCTATAGAAGACCAGGACCTTACAGCCAATCTTAGCCACGTCCAAGCCCCCAATCAGTTCAAAAACCCTGATCTCTACGTCCAATAAAGGCCCTAGCCCTACCAGTAGTCCCAACTAAGTATGGGCGAAATTTGCGAATTCGCGTTCCGTGAATTCACGCGAAATCAAATTCACAATCCGCAAAATCCACGAATTCGTGCGAATTTGCGGATTTTTGTTTTTTTGCGTGTTCGCGTGGTTTTTTGCGTGTTTGCGGGGCTCTTTGCGTGTTCACGGGCCGCTTGCATGGCGAAGTTACCCATGCGGTCGTGTATGGGCACAGCACCCTCTGGTTCACCACTGCCACCCTCTGGTTCACCACTGCCACCCTCTGGTTCACTCCTGCCACCCTCTGGTTCACCCCTGCCACCCTCTGGTTCACCACTGCCACCCTCTGGTTCAGCACTGCCACTCTCTGGTTCACCCCTGCCACCCTCTGGTTCAGCACTGTCACCCTCGGGTTCACCACTGCCACCCTCTGGTTCACGACTGCCACCCTCTGGTTCATCACAGCACCTCTGGTTCACCACTGCCACCCTCTGGTTAACCACTGTCACCCTCTGGTTCAGCACTGCCACCCTCTGGTTCACCACTGCCACCCTCTGGTTCACCACTGCCACCCTCTGGTTCACCACTGCCACCCTCTGGTTCATCACAGCACCCTCTGGTTCACCCCTGCCACCCTCTGGTTCAGCACTGTCACCCTCTGGTTCACCACTGCCACCCTCTGGTTCACGACTGCCACCCTCTGGTTCATTACAGCACCTCTGGTTCACCACTGCCACCCTCTGTTTAACCACTGTCACCCTCTGGTTCAGCACTGCCACCCTCTGGTTCACCACTGCCACTCTCTGTTCACCACTGCCACCCTCTGGTTCACCCATGCCACCCTCTGGTTCACCACTGCCACCCTCTGGTTCACCCCTGCCACCATCTGGTTCATCACTGCCACCCTCTGGTTCACCGTACCACCCTCTGGTTCACCCCTGCCACCCTCTGGTTCAGCACTGCCACCCTCTGGTTCAGCACTGTCACCCTCTGGTTCACCCCTGCCACCCTCTGGTTCATCACTGTCACCCTCTGGTTCATCACTGCCACCCTCTGGTTCATCACTGCCACCCTCTACCGAGACCTTTTGTGACGCAGTGGCAGCACAAAAGATGCGCCATGGTGCTGGGTATTAACAACGTGACGCATCTGAGAGATGCGTCACGTTGTAAAGCCCTGCGCCATCAGGAGGCCAGGAACGCCTCCTAAAAGTGGCTGAGTGAAATCTACAAGATTTCACTCAGTCACTTTTAGGCCAATGCTGCGTCAAAACCCTGTGCCTGCTTGAAGCAGGCGCAAGGCTTGATGCAGCATTGGGGAGATAGGGCCCCCCAGAGCATTGCTGGAGCTGCGTCGCAAGCGCGACGCAGCTCCAGCAATGCGCTGATTTCACGGCACAGATGCATGACGCATCTGTGCCGTTTTTGCCACATGGTGCGCTGCATTGTAAATGCGGTGCACCATGGGTGGCGGAGCTGCGGCGCACAATAACTGGCGCATCCTTGGGGATGCGTCAGTTATTGTAAATCTGCCCCTATACATTTAGCCAACGAGGGAGCACTTACTGATTAGACAGTAGGAAGTACTCCAGTTGAGTAGAGGTATTGCACAAAAAGGTGGCATCTTCATGGACAAACACGCAGTGCGGGATTCATTCTGCACCTGTTAGACTCGTTTTTTGTGCCCTTCTGCCCTCTGTTAAACTCGTTTTTCCCTTGTTTTTCTGCCCTTCTGCCCTCTGTTAGACTCGTTTTTCCCTTGTTTTTCTGCCCTTCTGCCCCCTGTTAGACTCGTTTTTTGTGCCCTTGTGCCCTCTGTTAGACTCATTTTTCCCTTGTTTTTGTGCCCTTCTGCCCTCTGTTAGACTAGTTTTTTGTGCCCTTCTGCCCACTGTTATTCCCTTGTTTTTGTGCCCTTCTGCCCTCTGTTAGACTCGTGTTTTGTGCCCTTCTGCCCTCTGTTAGACTCGTTTTTGTGCCTTTCTGCCCCGTTAGACTCGTTTTTTGTGCCCTTCTGCCCTCTGTAAGACTAGTTTTTCCCTTGTTTTTCTGCCCTTCTGTCCTCTGTTAGACTGGTTTTTTGTGCCCTTCTGCCCTCTGTTAGACTCGTTTTTCCCTTGTTTTTCTGCCCTTCTGCCCTTTGTTAGACTGCTTTTTGTGCCTTTCTGCCCTCTGCATCACCACATCATCACTCAGTGCTATCCCAGCATCACTCAGCACCACCACATTATCACTCAGCACCACCACATTATCACTCAGCACCACCACAGCACCACTCAGCACCACCACTGCATCACTCAGCACCACCACAGCACCACTCAGCACCACTCAGTGCCACCACAGCATCTCTCAGCACCACCACAGCATCACTCAGCACCACCACATTATCACTCAGCACCACCACAGCACCACTCAGCACCACCACAGCACTACTCAGCACCACCACAGCACCACTCAGCACCACCACAGCACCACTCAGCACCACCACAGCACCACTCAGCGCCACCACAGCATCACTCAGCGCGACCACAGCATCACTCAGCGCCACCACATTATCACTCAGCACCACCACAGCACCACTCAGCACTACCACAGCATCACTCAGCACCAACACAGCATCACTCAGCACCACCACAGCACCAATCAGCACCACCACAGCACCACTCAGCGCCACAACAGCATCACTCAGCACCACCACAGCATCACTCAGCACCACCACATTATCACTCAGCACCACCACAGCACCACTCAGCACCACCACAGCATCACTCAGCACCACCACAGCACCACTCAGCACCACCCCAGCATCACTCAGCACAATCCCAGTATCACTCAGCACCACCACAGCACCACTCAGCATCACCACAGCACCACTCAGCACCACCACAGCACCACTCAGCGCCACCCTAGCATCAATCTGCGCAACCATTCAACAACAACTGGTTCAAATATGTTCTCTCAATGTTTCAAACTTTATTACAAATGTCACAAAAATATGTTAATATTTCACTTCTGTTCTTGGATTTTCGTCCCAATAAAATACACTGAACATAATCTTCACAAAAGTTATTTACAAAAGTTTAAGCTATTGCCATTATTAATTAAAATCACTTTTATTTAAGTAATAATTATTTTAAAAAAATTAAAAGCCATTGTAATTTGTAATATCAATACAGCTAAGTCACGTAAATACAAAACATGTTGTATTACAAATGCTATAGGTGTCACATTTGCGAAAGTTATAACTGTTGCCATTGTAAATGACAAAGCTATTCATTTGGCTATTTTCAAAACCAACACATAAATAAAAAAAATTGTCATTTACAAGACCAATAGCTCAAACTTTCCTAATGCGAGACCTATTGCATTGCAAATGCTTGTTTTTATATCTGTCAGTGCTTCCTGTTGAGGTTTAATTTTCGTGACAGGCGCCTCATTGCCTACTTGTAACTATTCTCTGACCCTGCTTCACGGGTCAGAGCAGGGTCAGAGAATAGTTGCAAGTAGGCAACGAGGCGCCAGGAAGGACTTACATGCTTACAGCAGCTGGTGCCCAAGTTGAAGTTAATTTCTTTGTAACCCTTTTGTAAAAGGTTACAAAAAATTAGCTTCAACTTTTGCACCTGCTGCTGTAACCCTGTAAGTGCTCGGCTGAAAATTCCTCTCCGCTGATTCGCGGATTTTACCGCGATTTCGCGAGATTCGCGGATCGCGAAATTGCGGAAAATCCGCAAATTCCGCGAGCGGAACAAATTTTCAGCCCATGCTTAGTCCCAACCCAAGTCCAAGCAACCAATGGCACAGGTAGCCCTACTCCTTACTTCCAATAGAAAGCGTAACCCTTCTCTTAGTCTCACAACTAGTCCAGCAAGCAATCACGCCAGAAGCCCTAATCGTTACTTCCAATAAAAGGTCTAACGCTAGCCCTAGTCCCACCCTACTCCCAACAACCAATAGCCCTAGTCCCTACTTCCAATAGAAATCCTAGTCCCAACCCTACAATGATTGAATCACAGCCCCAGAAACCAATAAGCCCCAGAAACCAATAAGAACCCTCAAATACCAACCAATGAGGGCATTAACTCTAATCCAATAGAAACACCAGATACAACCACCAATCAGTGTACACATGTACCAACCACTAGCAGACCATATAAGGTCCCAGCAACCTCAGACAAGGTTTGCTGGCCAGGGAGTTGGAAGCTGCTTCTCCTGTTTAGAATCTCCTAGGAGACAGACAGGCTCAAGCCAAACTTTGGACTTCTGCAGGTAAAGGCCTCACTAACTTGAAATCTAACAATACTGTTTGAAAAAAACTTTACTCCCTCTGCTGTCCAAAAAACGAAGTGCACAGGCCCTAGTAAACACAGTTTAAACAGCTCACAGAAGCACCCTCTGATGTAGAATATCCCTGTTGCTGGGGGGGAGGCAGGGGGGCTGGTTTCACTGGCTTGTGAAAACAAAATGGTGGCAGGGGGTGCACTGTTTTAACATACAGGTCTTAGCACAGAGCAAAGGAGAAATTTGGAGGAAACACGGAATTGTCACTAGGAATGAGAGTGAAAAACTACAGAGGTTGGACTGCAAATCCCACAATTCAACACGTTAAATTGAAGCAATCATGGGCAGGGAAAACCACAAGTTTAAATGTGCGATTACGGGATCTTGCCTGCATGGAGCCTAAAATATAGTTAGCCTCAAGCCAATTTAGTAAATTCAGTAAAAAAATTATTCACAAGTTTCTGTGTATAATCAATTAGGCTGATGGGCCTTTAGTTTGCTAGCACCAGGGGAAACCCCTTTAATTGTATATAGGGATTATTTCTGCCCCGCGCCGTGTTTTATAGGGATTGGTAGCCGACTTATAATGGCATTAAAAACTTCTGAGATAGGGGCCCATGACATCAATCTCAGCTAGAAACAGGTCATCTGGAATTTTGTCTAGGCGGTGGCTTTGTGTGGGACAATCTTCCTAATAGTCGGTACTACTTTCTTGCAAGTATTATTGGGAATCTCAGGTGTACGTGGGGGCCCTCCATAGCTGGTAATTGTGGCCTTCTTACCGAAACATGAGGTGCAGTGTCACCCGCGACTTGAGCATAGAGATTTGAAAAGTGTCTATTTCAGTCATCAGCTGCGATGTTGCTTTTAATAGTAACAGTACCCTGAGTGTTGCCAGTGGCTACTATGTTCCAAAATGTTGTTTGATCTTGGTCCCTGGACGCTGCACGAAGAGCCTTCCACATCCCTTGGTCCCACTCTCTCTTGGCTTTATTGTCAGCCTTCCTAAAAACCGCTCTTGTGGCTTCAACTGCGCTCCTGTCCTGGGACTTGATTGCAGTGATGGACAAGAGTTTAGGAGACCTGTAATGGCAGTTAAATCACAAAGGCAGGTTTCTTCTCATTACCTCAAGCCTGGATTTTACGGAAACATGCTTTTTTAAATCTGAAGAGAGTTGGTTCTGTACTTGCCCAATTCTTGCTAGAGGGGTTTCCTTCCTTGATCCCGCTGCCTAATGTTTATTTTGTCTGTGGTGCTCGTGGCTATGTGTGGCTCCCTGTGGAATGGTTCGGGCGGTGCTACCTTTCCTACCTCCTTCCCCCAGTATACATAGCCCCTCCCAACTACCACAAAATTCATCGCCTGCAGCGTAGCGGTGTCTTAGCCCCCCAATTTAAGAGAATGATCAACACAGACAACATAGATCAGACTGACACGACCCTGCAACAGTTTACTGATGCAGTGAAAGGCATTTTACCTTTCTGAGGCCCTATGGCCAACAGCCTCAATATTAGACGACTCACCCGGGTGGTAGAGGTCATCAATATTGACCAATATTATGGTAGAGGTTCAGGCCACAAGACTTGTTGCCCTTCAAAACCGGATGGTTTTAGACGTCATCCTCGCAGATAGGGGTGGAGCTTGTCACGTCATCGCTAGCAGTTGTGTTTACATCCTTGACCACACCCCTAATGTATTTTCTGCTATACAGAAGCTACATAGGCTCGCATCTGACATTTACCAAGATAATGGTTCATGGTCCTTGACAGGGTGCTTCTGGGGCCTGCTATCATTCTGGGGTTGGAAGACACTTCTTTTCCTAGTAGCTATAGCGGGTGCCATCTTTACGTGCTGTCTCTGCATCCACTGCCTTCCAGCATGCTGTACCTATTGTGTGGGCAAGCTCACCCCAACCCCTAAATTGCCAGAACAGGATAATAAAGCCTCCACTATGATGATGCAAGACATACAGGATATGATGTTGATCGATGAGGGCATGTTTGAATATTAATACCTGTCCGATACACAAGTGCCTTATTTCCTTCCCTACATAGAATTGTTAAGACCCTACCTGATAGTGCCAATTAATCATTTAGCATTCCCTGCTAAAAGGAGGGTCTGTTAGGTTTGAAAAACCCCATTCTTGATATATAAATATTTCGTGCCATAGTAGGTTAGCAGTGTGCGGCTAAATGACATCTTATTTGTATTTTCGTTATGCAACCCACTGAATTATCCTTGAATTGCGCAAGCTTCAGTTAGCGAGTGTGACTTCCTTTTTTCATTTCGCAATTCCCATTAGGTTGTGTCTGAACTGGGGCCGTTATTCATTTTGTTTGCCTCACCTGAACAACTGTATCTAGTTATTATTTTCTCTTGCGTTCAAGGCTGCCTTCTGACTTACTAATGAATAGGCCATTCCGCCTTTGCATACCTATCCATGTGTGTACCTCTGCTCCCACATTAGGAGACGCTGAGACCCGGCACAGCAAACTTGAAACTATGATAATGTGTACCCATCCTGCAGGTGGTACCCCATCTTTCTGTGCCACCTTTTTTTGTGCTCGGCCTGATCCGGTAACGTTCCACTTGGACGAATAGTTAGGTGCTGCAGACTGTTGGGGGGTCAGTCCCTCGGCAGTCATTTTAGGGTGCAGGTCAGATTGGACTCCTCTGCAGAGTAATGCTAATAAATGTATATTTGTATTCTCTACTGTCTGACTGACTCTTCATTACTTGGGAATGCATAGCAGGTGGTTGTAAATAACCCAGGTGGCCCCTAAGGGCCACTTACTTCAGTGTCACTATATGTGGATGATGTCACTTTGTATGTCAGATACTCACATATACATTTAAACCCTTTCATTTGGGAATTTGCCAGATTTAGTGGTTTGTTGGGTGTCAAGATTAATTGGGCAAAGTTGATTATTTTCTCAGTGACGGTTGGGAGTCACCCTTCACCTCGGAATTCCCACTTGCCTGAGAAGATGGCTCGTCAAGTAGCTCAGTTCTGGCTCAGTAGAGACATCAGCAATATATGGAAGCTCAATTATGGTCGACGGCTTACATGGCTGGATGAGAGAGTTGAGTCTTGGAGACGACTCCCCTTGTCCCTAACTGGTCGCTTGGCCATCGTGAAAATGATTATCCTCCCTAAATTCCTCTACCTCTTCCTCAACTTGCCACTTCCCTTTCCACTACACTTCCGCCTACAGTTTAGAAGGTGTCTTGTTTCTTTGGTGTGGGCAGGTGGACAGCCATGTATCTCGTGGGAGAGTATGACACTTTTCTTTGATTGATATTGTGGTATTTATGGTTTCGGCATGGAACGAGTTTAGACGTATGGCCCACATTAAGCATCTCTTTACTCCATCTGTGTTGCTCATTGAACATCCCTCCTTCTCCATCACTGATGATTCTGGAATACGCTCTAGACTATGCAGATTGCAGTTTACATCAATGAGTGCAATCGACCAGGATGCCACTTTTCTCTCACATCAGCAAGCTCTACAAGGTGAAGATATCAATTTACTAGACACTTTTACATATTATCAACTATGCGCTGTGACCCGTGCGATACATGCCTCATTCCCTGATGCCCCGTCTACATTTTTAAGTGCTTGAGGTGTCTCTACCCCTTCTTTCTGCAAGCTCTATGCAGCGATGCAGAACACTATGCCAGTATGCACACCGATGAGCAGGAATGCATCGGACTCTGGCATAACACCTCCCCTTACAGATGAACAGTGGCTCTACTGCTGCATCCAAGCATGCGGACTCCCACCCAACTATCGACTTGACCTTATTTATTTCAAATACATCTATCATCTCTATCACACCCCTGAGTGACTGTTCAGGAGATGCACGTTGAATATGTTGCTCTTTTCGCAATGCCGGTATTTTGCACCTCACTTGGGACTGTTCGGAAATCTATGACTACTGGGCTAAAATATTCGCAATGTTTGAAGACATCATGGGACCACCGCTTGAGCACATTCCAAGAGTTGCGTTGCTAGGCTATTACAAAGAACTACCTCCCGAAATGCAAAGGTTGACTGCAATCCTTTTCCTGCTCACCAAGCACAGGGTTGCGATGCAATGGGGTAGACATGCACTGCCACTTGCAGCTCACTGTCTTAAAGATGCAGCATACTATCAGGAACAACTTGATGCCTCTAGAAACAATTTCCCATACGCTCCCGGCCTAAGGATTTATAGCACCCTCTTGAATTGTATCTCTATGCTCGGGCAGATGCAGCAGAAAATGAGCGAGATGGAGCAGAGGCTGTGCTTTGGGCACCAGAAAGCGGCGCGCTACCCAATCTTGCGTTGACTTGACCAATAGCTGATATACTTTGCAGTTCCCTGCATTATATGGACCCCTCTAAGTCGCCAGCTAAACTGTGAATCTTGGAACACGATTCTGCTGAGTGGCCATTTCTCTCTATGTTTCCTGCCCCTTCTTTTTTTCTTATTGTTTTTCTTTCCTTTACAATGAACTAAGAAGAGCAATGTTCACTACTAGCATATACTGGTCTGTATATCTTTGTCATCCCTGTATTTCATGCTCACTGTATTGTTAGAAATTCAATAAACAGAATGTTAACAATGACTTACATGACCCTTCCCTGGTACTTAAGGGGGTATGGGGAAAGGTCTAAGGCAGCACCAACATGTCACCTCGTAGACACTGGGGGGTCAAGGTGCAGAGGTGTGTTTTTCAGCTTTGGGTGATTTTTATACTTGAAAACACAATTGAAGCATTTTGAGGTAATGTTAACCTATGGAGGAAAAACGTATTGCATTTGGACATTCAACAACGACATACGGGACCAATCTTCTGGACTTAAGGTGAGTATGGGGCAAGTTCCAAGGGAGCACCAATAGTTCACTTCGGGCCGCACTTGGGCCGCTGGGTGCAGTGGTGCCTTACAGCGTTAGGGGCAACATTCAAGTCCAAGGAGATCGGTCTGTCAGAAAAGAGGCTTCAGACTCGGACTGGGGTACCAGTCGGGTTGAACCAACAAGGGGGATCAGGCCTCATGATGCTTGGGGTTCTGGGGACACCTTTGGTTCTCTTCTCCACGGGCCGGGGGTGATGAGAGCAGAGGTGGCCCTAGTCATCAGTTTTCGTTACTGGGAGCAGTCTTGGTAGAGGGGGCCTGAGAACAGAGTAAGCGGCACCGGGGAGTCCACAGTGGACACTGTTTGCCCACTTCAGCTTGGGCTAGGAAGCATGGGTGCAGTGGCGCTTTGCAGCATCGACCTTTTGCAGTTTCAGAGTCCCACAATCTTCTTTGGGGTCCCTGCTTGATGCAGGGTAGCAGCTTCACTGCTCCACGTAAGGCCCTGGGGGCTTATTTACAAGCCCCGTGTGCCGCCGGTGTGTCACTTTTTGCTGCCCAATATTTACAAGGACACAGAAAGCCACCCTGAGTGGCTTTTCCTGTCCTTGTACATATGGCCCCTTTACACGCAGCACTTTGTGTGAAAAGGGCGTTACATGGGTGTTCCTGTGGGTGTTCTGACATAACACCCATGGAACCTGACACATTTCCAGATTTGCGAGAAATCGTAAACCTGAAAAAGCGTCTGAATGCTACAGCTCCCCAGGGGAAAATATGAAATGCACACAGCCTGTGTGCCATGCAGTATCTGCATGTATGGCACACAAGCTGTGTGCATGTCATGTTTTCATTTTTGTCTGCATCAAGTCACGCAGTCTGCAGTGGCAGTTTGCATGAGCTTGGTGAGGAGTCTCTTAGGGTGGCACAATTCGTGCCAAAGCACTTAGGGACCCTCTTTAGTACCTCTTGCCCTAGGTAACAGAGCTACCATTTACTCCGGACTTTCTGAGGGTACTAAAGGTGTTACCAATTGGGAAAAACAGTGGCACAGTTTTGGGAAAGAGATATGGCATTCGAAACCTGGTTAGCAGACACCCAGGACACTTCCAGCTGAAATGACATCATATACCAGGCAAAAAGGGTAAGTGACCATGTTAAAAAGGGGCACTTACCTACATAATGTTAATGAGGTCATGCCACCTCATAAAGTTTGTGGCTGACGAGAGAGCATCTCTTAGCATCCAGACCTCAACAACGAAGTCCCAGTTTTCCTGAGAGAACAATCCCTGAACCTCTACAGTTGGCATCAGAACCTACTTGATAGCATCCACTGTTATTTTGTGAGAGGATTTGACAGTACAAGTGGGGTGTTGGGTGTTGAGGGCAGGAGTGTTTGTCAGCTCAAGGTTAGCTAGGTGGGCACTGGGAAGAGGAGGTGATGCATCGGAAGTGGGTAAAGCTGGAGGCCCCATTTAAATGGGAGCCCTGGGAGATATGACATAGACTGCAATGGCTTGGGAGAGGACTATAAGTGAATTCAGTGCCTCCTCCCAGTCAGCAATCATGTCCAAGATCACACAAGGTGAGAAGCGGCATCTGGCAATGACAGCTTCACTGAACATACCACAGATGTTGATCCTTTGCCTATAAACCCTCTCTCTCCTCCTCCTCAAATAACTCTGTCTTAAAGGAAGGGGAAAACCTACAAGGACATTCACCAACATAGTGATGGAAGAAAATAGGTTTTGGGTGTGTTCCTTTTATGTCGTAAGTCTGGTCTGTTGTTGTTGAAATTATTTTTAGCTGGAGATGGGTGAAGGAGTTGAGAATAATCAATTGGTTTACTACCAGGTGTGTTGCAAGTGTTTTAATGCTTGTTTGTACATATCCAACAATTCTGTTCTAAGGGAAAATTCCAATGCTGAAGAAACATTTCCCCAGGTTCAATGTTTAAACAGACTTTTAGTTGAGAAGTATCCCTATAGTAAACTTTATGGAAAAATAAAAAAAGTTCATTTTATTAAAAAGCTTTATTACCAATATTTTGATGTTAAATATTATTGCAAATTTAGGGCCTTATTTACAATCCCCGTGCATCACTTTTTTTGATGCACTGGAGGCCACTCAAAGTCACACTGAGTGGCTTTTCATGGCCTTGTAAATATGGCACCTTTTCACACATCACTTTGATTGAAAGGAGAGTGCCATGTTGCTGTGGGTGTTCCGAAGCAACACTCATGGATTCTTCCGCATTCCCAGAGTTACAACATTTTGTAAACCTTTGGAAAGTGTATAGTTATAAAGATTCCCTTTGAACCTGTACTACATGATCATTCTGACTCTACTAAAAAAGTTTACTTTTATCAGGCATCCAATTTCACACCAATCAACCCGATTTTGCACACATTTGCAACCACTCAACTCAAGATATGAAAGTACTTAAAATCAAAGTTTAATACATCAATTATGAAAATCACAGAGATAAATCACAGCATAAAAGTTCATAATAAAAACACATCAAAAAGTAACATTGTTCCCAAACGGGCCATTAAAAACACGTAAAAAAATTAATGACTAATACAGTAAATGTATCATTTCTAAAAAGAATCAACTCATGGAAAGAAAATAAAAAGGCATTGAAAATATGCCTTTAAAGCGTTAATTTGAAACTTATGTTGACAGGACTTAGCAGAGAACAACTTTCCCTGGCTTCTGTAGCTCCTGTCTCATATCAAATTTAACAAGGCTCTCTGCGTCGACGCGTTTCCGTGGTTGTAAACGGATAGGGCCACATTCTTCAGAACTAACAATAATTTTCCTTCCTCATTCAAATTGAATTAATATACCTAACACAAAACATAATACAGATTAATTGAGAAGAAAGTTTACTCAAAAAATATATTAGCCAGCAATTTATTCCTGTTATGATGGAGTAATACAATAAACCATCTAGATATTTTATATGCCTAGGTATATTTTTCTTGCTCACATTATTATATAGTTCTTTACAAATTTAAAACATTTACTTTTCTTATAACATGTACATAATGTGTTAAAAACTATAACTCATAAATATAAGTTCTCGCACATCATTTGTGAGTGTTCCATTAAAAAAACCACATACCTTACAACCATTCATACATGGCATGCATCCACCACAAATCACTCATAGTGGTCTGTATATACCAGTGCACCTGCACTATATTTTGTAGAGCTTCCATATATTGTGGAGACATCTATATCATTTGAAAGTCCTTAATAGTTAATAATTAAAGACATCCATAGAGGCAGTTGGAAAATAAACGTCCTATGTGTACATTATTACAAGATGTCAAAAACACACAGGGCCCGATGTAGGTCGGTCGGTAACGGCCGAAAATCGGTATTTTCGGCCGTTACCGACCGGTATTTGAGCTTTGGTATGTAGGGACACATATTTTACAGAATCGGTAAATTTACCGATCGGTAAATTTACCGATTCCGTAAAATACCGAATCGGTATTTTTACCGATTAGGTAAATTTGGTATGTAGGTGGGACTCTTCTGAGTCCCACAAGCCTTACCGAATCGGTATTTTAGCATCAAATTCAATTTGATGTTAAAATACCGATTCAGGTGTGCATGCACATGTGTGCATGCACACCTGTGCCATATGACAGGCAGACCTGCCCTTAGGGCAGGTATGCCTGCCACATGGCCCCCGAACCTTTTTTTGGGGGTGCTAGAGGGTGTCAAAGTGACACCCCCTGCACCCTTGTCAAAATCTGTATTTACCGATTCGGTAAATACCGACCGGTATTGCCCCATTCATTCCTATGGGCTTCAAAGCCCATAGGAATGAATGGAGCATTACCGGTCGGTATTTACCGAATCGGTAAATACAGATATTTACCGATTCGGTAAATGGAACATCTGGATGTTCCTACATACCCCCCTTCTTATTTATCGATTCTTAATTACCGAATCGGTAAAATTCGGTAATTAAAAATCGGTAAATAAGTACTACCTACATCGGGCCCACAATGTCTTATTACCTTCGCTTGTATAGCAGTTTTAATGAGGGCAGGAACCTATTTCTTTAATGGTAGATGTATCGATGGTTAAGTATCCCTGTATAAATAGCAGAGAAGAATTCCTTAAAAAGAAGCTAGTACGCACTGAGCTACATGCCGAATTCCTCATCGAATATTTAAAGGCTGGGGTAATCCAAATTGGGTTACAGGTGAGGAATGAACCCCTTTTATTTGTGGAAAATAAAAAATTGTTAGTGATTTGGACGCATATTACAAATAGATGCAGTCGCGACTGCATTCTACTTATTATTGAGACTGCACAAGAGATGATTATTGTTGAAAAAAGAGAAGTTGCTCAATGAAAGTACAGCATTAGAGGATGCCAAAAAAAGACTGGATGAACTTAATCTAGAGCTAAATGGATATAGGGAATATCTTACTAATAAAAATACTATTAAACTCAAGAAGGATGTGAACAAATTTAGCCTTGAGTTAGTTTATTCGTATACCACAAAAGATTATTTCCAACAAACAAGAAAACAAAGACGTGCTAGACAATATGAACCAAGTCCTATTTATTCCAGAGGTGGAAAGAAGGGAGTCACCTTTTCGGACTCCTCTGGATTTAGTAGTGAAGAGGAAAGGCCCTCAAATGCTGATCAAGGTGGACATTTCTCACACAATATTGAAGGGGATTTTTTATACCATCGCCAGAGAAGGGGTCAATACCAGCGAAACCCTCCCCAGGAATATCTCAAGATGCGCAATCAAAGATATTGGCGTTAAACCAAGAGGGAAAGAATAAAATCCCAATTATCAAGCTTTCAGATAGGGCATTAACTAATGAAGAAGTGGTAGTTTTAGGTAGAGGATTCACCTTTGCACCCACGTCCAATGTAAATAGATTTACTCTTGAAAAAGATTTGAGGGCATTTTTTAGAAAAATCAGGTTGAGTAGATTTTTTGAGAATAGGGAATATGAGGCATCAGAAAATATCTCTGGCTTTAAAGGCAAGTCAACCTTTACACCAGCTAGCGGCCTAGTCTGCAAGAATGTAGAAATCTTTGAACGTGTAGTAGACACTAAGGTTAAGGGAATAATAAGGGATGCAGTCCCAGATAACAATAATATGTCCAGAGCACTTAGAACAGCAATGAAAGGCCTAAAGGAAGATATGAGTTTTATAATCAAGCCAGCGGACAAAAGGGGTGGGGTGGTGGTCTTTGACACAAATGATTATGATCGTAGAATGTTGGCTCTACTTGGAGTGGCAGACCACTATACTAAAGTAACCCACTCTAGAATGGAGGCTTTGAAAAAACATGTACAAGATGTACTCAATGAAGCAGATAATAACAATTGGGTATGTGATGCAGAACTGAAATTTCTCAAAAATGATAGCGCCCTTATTCCAGCTATTTATGGATTAACAAAAATCCACAAAAATGAAAGAGATCCCCCAATGAGGCCCATGGTTAGTGGCATAGGTTCTTTATTAGAACCTTTCAGCCAATATGCAGACTCTTTTTTAAAACCTTTAGTGATTAAGCAAAAATCATATGTAAGAGAATCATCTCATATAATTTCTATGATTGAGGGCACCACCTTTTATGAAAATAAACAATGGTTGGTGACCCTCGACATAGAAACTTTATACACAAACATCCCTCAGGACGACACTATTAGAGTCATCAGTGAGATTTTAACACCTGAAGATGTGAGGAGCAAACAAAGAATTCATCATTGACTGTATACCCTTAGTAATCAAGAACAATATGTTCTTATTTAAAGAAGACTTGTATCTCCAGTGTAAGGGCAACAGCATGGGAGTGACATGGGCACAGAGTCTGGCATTCCTCTATGTTGGTAGCGTTGAGGACAGACATATCTTTAATGAGGCGGCGCCCTTTTATGAAAACATCTTTGTGTAACGCCGCTTCATTGATGATATTTTTTTCATCTCGGAGGGTGAAGAAACTACCTTACTGGAGTTTCTGAAGTGGCTAAATCTGGGAGATCAAGGGGGGGCGTGGCCTGGTGGCGATCAAGATGGCCACATAGTTTTGCGGCGCTCCGGTGGAAACCCCACTGACCCCTGAAATCCGGCATCGATCCGCCATACACACGACATTCCGAGTCCGACTCTGAAAGACCTCATCTTCCGGCACCTTTCGGTGCCCTCCTGGCCCGAAACTGACCCTGGGGGGCCGAGAGCCGAGGATTGGCGAAGAGCGGGCTCTCCGCGGCCTAAGTAGAGGAGGCCCATACCTGACGCACTGGCCTCGAGTGAAGCGAAGGCCGGGACAGGGACGCAGGGTGGCGGCTGGAGGTGGCGCTGAGCACCCGGGGGGCCCCGGACAGTGGTGTGGGGCGAGCGCTTGGACATTTCCCTGCCCTGGGGCGGCGCGGACATTTGCCCCCCCCTGGCGAGGGGGTGGGAGTGTTGAGGCCGGGTCTGGCCTGCAGTGGGGCCCGGTTGGAAGATGGCAGGACACATAGCCTTGGTGAAAGAGCCCCTGGCTACTGGGGCGCGAGTGATCACATCCCTGCAGGCGATCCTCACGACGGACTCTGGTCAAGTACCGGACTTGCGTGGAGAGAGGAAGCGCACAGTGGCGGCTGAGTGTGGTGCTCGGCGCCGATGCGGCCCGGATCGCGGGGTGCTGTGGATACTTGCCTTCACTGAGGTAGCGTGATAGACTGCCCCCCCCCCCGGGCGGGAGTGGGGGGCGAAGAGGCCAGGCTTGGCCTGCTACAAGACGCTGCTTCGCAACGGTGAGGCCTACTACCCATGTGCGTAACCCCCTGAGCACCGGAGCATCGGAGACACCTCGATTGGTCGTGACGGCGATGGAGGAGGCCCGTGGTGACGTTAGTGCGGGGCCTGGAGTCCCCGAGCGGATTGTACCAGGTGGTGTGGGGCGAGTGGGAAGCGGTCTGACCCTGAGTGCGGCCGACGAGCGCCAGTAGATGGGCGTTGGGCTACAAAGGGTGGCTCCTACTCCGTCCGGCACCGGCGGACGGCCGACGGGGGATCCAGGGGTGACCGCCCGATATCTTCCAAGGCCATGCGGAATAAGAAGCCTTCAGCGACTCAGTCTAACACCATGGACAACTATACGGCGGACCCGGGCGGTGGTACTCTGCCCCACCCCGGGCCATCTGCGGAGCCCCAGGAGCCATCCCTCTCCTCCATTATGCAGGCCATACAGTCCCTGGGCACTACATTGGAATCTAAAATAGACAAGATGTCAATTGAATTGACGCTCCAGAGGGCGGACTTGAACAAAACATCTGAGAAGGCCACTCACAATGCGGCAGCCATTGCAGACCTCCAGGGGCCACCAAATCGTTGCAACAGCAGGTCCAAAAGCTCACACACCAGTAGAGGTAGAGGGCGGCACGGTTGGAGGACCAGGAAGGGAGGGCCCGAAGAAACAACCTGCGAGTGGTAGGTGTGCCAGAAAAAAGGGGCTAGTGGAAGCCTTTGTTTTCTCTTACCTGTTCCTCAGCCTCCACCTCACTCACCTCACTTGCCCCCCCCGCTCCCCTAGCCCCGGTCCGGCACGGCTTGTGCCGATTGTCCCGGAGGGCTGACGGGGTAGCGGGCGCCATCTTAGGTGAGGCGACAGGGCTGATTGCTTGGTCGGCCGGCGCTCTAGCCACCGCGCCCAAGGCCCATAAAACACCGCCCCATGCGAGCGCGCAGCGGACGCCTAGACCCAGTGGCAGTGGGTTCGAGGCAGCTGTTGCTCGCGCTGGGGATTACGGCCAAACTAGAATTTTTTTTAAAACATTTTAATCTTGTTGTATGGTTTCTGAAGATTGCATTTAGATAACCACTTTTCGTTTTTTGCCTAAACTTTGTTTTCTCTTACCTGTTCCTCAGCCTCCACCTCACTCGCCTCACTTGCCCCCCCCCGCTCCCCTAGCCCCGGTCCGGCACGGCTTGTGCCGATTGTCCCGGAGGGCTGTTGGGGTAGCGGGCGCCATCTTAGGTGAGGCGACAGGGCTGATTGCTTGGTCGGTCGGCGCTCTAGCCACCGCGCCCAAGGCCCATAAAACACCGCCCCATGCGAGCGCGCAGCGGACACCTAGACCCAGTGGCAGTGGGTTCGAGGCAGCTGTTGCTCGCGCTGGGGATTACGGCCAAACTAGAAATTTTTTAAAAACATTTTAATCTTGTTGTATGGTTTCTGAAGATTGCATTTAGATAATCACTTTTCGTTTTTTGCCTAAACTTTGTTTTCTCTTACCTGTTCCTCAGCCTCCACCTCACTCGCCTCACTTGCCCCCCCCGCTCCCCTAGCCCCGGTCCGGCACGGCTTGTGCCGATTGTCCCGGAGGGCTGATGGGGTAGCGGGCGCCATCTTAGGTGAGGCGACAGGGCTGATTGCTTGGTCGGCCGGCGCTCTAGCCACCGCGCCCAAGGCCCATAAAACACCGCCCCATGCGAGCGCGCAGCGGATGCCTAGACCCAGTGGCAGTGGGTTCGAGGCAGCTGTTGCTCGCGCTGGGGATTACGGCCAAACTAGAATTTTTTTTCAAACATTTTAATCTTGTTGTATGGTTTCTGAAGATTGCATTTAGATAACCACTTTTCGTTTTTTGCCTAAACTTTGTTTTCTCTTACCTGTTCCTCAGCCTCCACCTCACTCGCCTCACTTGCCCCCCCCGCTCCCCTAGCCCCGGTCCGGCACGGCTTGTGCCGATTGTCCTGGAGGGCTGACGGGGTAGCGGGCGCCATCTTAGGTGAGGTGACAGGGCTGATTGCTTGGTCGGCCGGCGCTCTAGCCACCGCGCCCAAGGCCCATAAAACACCGCCCCATGCGAACGCGCAGCGGACGCGCGCGCCGGACGCGAGCCAAAGGCGTACCTAAGGCAAGCCCGTCTGCGCCCGTCCACGGCCGACCGGGGCTAGGGGCACCCCACTCTGCCCTTTTCCTCTCATATACTTCTAGCCAACTTCGAGCGTTTCAGGTCCGGTGGCTCCCTACACCTGCCACACGTGTACGTATCAGCAAATTAGGCATTGCCCGTCCGCATCCCTCTGTACTGCCTCCCACTCACATCCCCTCCCTTCCATTCCCCCCGGCAGTTCCTGTTGACTCTTCTCCCTTTTCCCCTCAGTCCCTGGCAACCCCCCAACTTTCTGCCTTTCTACTCAATACCAGATCGGCCGTCAAACACCATCTGGAATTATTTGACTTTTTAGACTCTGTTAAACCAGATCTTCTTTTTCTAACTGAGACGTGGTTCTGCTCTGACTCTCTTCCAAGTGTGCTCTCCGCCCTTCCCTCCCCTTATGTCATCTTTAGGGCTGACCGACCTGACGGTCGATCTGGTGGCGGAGTTGCCCTGGTTGCCCGTGCAGACTTCCACTTTCAGCCCCTTCCTTCTCCCTCCCTACCCTTGGCAGACTGCCTGGTTATCCGTTCCATCTTCTCTCCGACTCCCCTGACATGTGTCCTTGTTTATCGCCCCCCGCAACCCTCTACCCGCTTCCTCCCAGCCATTTCTGATCTATTGGGAACCTTAGCTATTAACAACTCCTCGGTTCTGCTCCTTGGAGATTTCAATTTCTGGCCCAATGCCCCTACTGAAGATGTAGTTTCTCGCAACTTTACCGAACTCCTTACTAGCTTGAATTTTATTTCCCGGGTCCTCTCCCCTACACATATCCATGGCCATACGTTGGATCAAATTTGGTCCCTTAACATCTCGATCCCGGCCCTTTCCGTCTATCCCTGCCCCTGGTCGGACCACTTTCCTTTTTGCTTGACCTCAGTTCATCTTTTATCACTCCTCTTCCCAAGCGCATCTGGGCTAGAAATTGGAGCAGAGTGGATATTCCTGCCCTTTGTTCCTCTCTTTCCGCTTCAGATCCTACCTTGACAGATCTTACACCGTCCAGGCAGCTGGATGCCCTTGGTAGCTGGCTCCTGAAAGCCTGCGACCAGGCAGCTCCCTTGAAACTTGTAACAGTCAAACGCGCCCATGACGCAAACAAATGGTTTTCTCCCGCACTCAAGGTTAAAAAACTTGAGACGCGTCAAGCGGAGAGAGCATGGAGACGCGCCTACTGCCCTCTCCTAAAAACTCGCTACTTGCTTATTTTAAAAGAATACAAAAAGGACATTCTCCAGGCCAAGACAGTGTATTTTTCTGGGAGAGTTCTTGATGCCGAAAGCCACTCCAGGGAGATATTCTCTATTGTTCGAGAGCTGTCCTCTTCCGATAGGGCCTCCCCAAAGGTTCTCCCTTCCCAGCAGCTATGTAACTCTCTCAACGATTTCTTCGTTGAGAATGTTGCTCTTATCAAGGCTGGGATTCCCTCCCCTTCCTCTACCTTCTGTGATCCCCAGCCCCCCCTTCTGTTTCCCGACTGACCCACCTACCCTTTCTTACCAGAGACTCCTTTCTTTCCCTTTTGACTCGTGTTAAATCTGGTTCACCGGCTGACGTTGCCCCTGCCCACATTCTTCGCAGTCTCTTCTCGAGTTGTTATCTTCCCCCCCTTACCTTTCTTAATAACTCCTTGGACCAGGGGATTGTCCCAGTTCTCCACAAAACGGCCGTTGTTATCCCTTTGTTAAAAAAACCTGGGGCTGACCTCACCTCCCCTTCTAACTATCGCCCTATCTCCCTTCTTCCCTTTCTGGCTAAGGTCCTGGAGGCCCATGTCACTCAGGCCCTAGGTGCCTTCATTGAGGAAGCCGGAGGACTTGCCTCTCGACAGGCCGGCTTCCGCCCTCGTCATTCCACCGAGAAGGTGGTTATTTCGGTGATGGACGATCTCAGGGAGGGGCTGGACACCAACTCTCCCCAGGCCCTGGTCCTTCTGGACCTCTCCGCCGCCTTTGACACGGTTGAGCATTCCATTCTTCTCACCCGTGTCAGGGCGGCGGGCATCGAGGGCCCAGCCTTGGCCTGGATCGCCTCCTTCCTGAGAGATCGCTCCCAGGCCATCCATCTGGCCGATTTCACTTCCCCCACTCACCAAGTTCGGTGTGGTGTTCCCCAGGGTTCCTCCCTTTCCCCGTTATTATTTAATCTGTATATTTACCCTCTCATCTTTGCACTCCAAAATATGGAGGTCACCGTATATAACTATGCGGATGACCTCCAGCTCATTTTCCAGCTTTCACATTCCCCTACCAGTATACTCACCTTCCAGTCGGTCATGCTGTTCATCAGCGATTGGCTGAACGGTAATCATCTGAAATTAAATCCGGACAAGACGGAACTTGTTGTTACTGGTTGCACTCCCAGTCCCTGGTCTCCCAGCTTTTGGCCCCCCTCCTTGGGTGCTCCCCCTACCCCTTCGCTTACTGTAAAAACTCTGGGGATTTTACTTAACCGCCACCTTACCCCTCACACCCAGATAAATGCTGTTGTTTCCTCCTGTTTTTTTTGCCCTTCGCACTATACGAAAAATTTCCCGTTTTTTTTCTGTTCCAGCCCTCAAACTCATTCTGATGGCCATGGTTCTGTCCCGGCTGGATTATGGGAACATTGTTTACAACGGAGCTCCCGCTTATGCACTCCACCGCCTCCAGCTGGTTCAGAACCAGGCTGCCCGTCTGATTCATGGTTTACCCAGATTTCATCATGTTACCCCTCTTCTCCAATCCCTTCACTGGCTCCCTATCAAAGAGCGGGCCCTTTTTAAACTGGGGTGCACAACTTTTCAGGCCTTGGCGGGGACTGCTCCTGACTTTATATCCTCCGCCATCAGTGCCTACCGCCCCAGCAGAGAACTTCGTTCTTCCACCAAATTTTTGCTCTCTGTTCCCCGCTTTAAGAAAAAGAAAGCTGGGGGCATCAAATTTAGGGTCCTTGCACCCACCCTTTGGAACTCTCTCCCTTTGCACATTAGATCTATCTCTACGTATTCTGAGTTCCGTAGAGCACTTAAGACTTTTCTTTTTTCCCGTGCTTTCCCACCTTAGTACCCTGCCCCCTCCTTTACACTCACCCCCTGGTCTAAGCGTCCTCTCAGCGCCATGAAGCCGTACGGTATAAGTGCGCTATACAAATCCCTGTAAATTCAAATTCAAATTCTAGTATGGAACTGTTCTTGGAAGATCTCATCTTGAACACCCTGAAACCCAAGAGACTGTCGAAGTTCTTCGTCATAGAGCGAGCGCATAGGGCGCCAATCCCACCGCCGCGCCCAGGAGTCCCGCCACGAACCATCATCGAGCGGGTACTTAACTATAGAGATAGGGATGAAATCCTACAGGCGGCACGACAGCACGGGGATCTACGTGTGGAAGATGCAACAATACGCTTTTTCCCTGACTTCAGGCTAAAGGTCCAGCAGGAGCGCCGATCGTTCGACGCAGTCAAGAAGAAACTTCGAGAACACGGCCTTCGCTATATGATGTTCTTCCCGGCGCGGCTTAAGGTCCTGGCGGAGGGAAAGTCCGTCTTCTTCACCACCCCGGAGGAGGCCCATACATGGTTGGAAGGATGCGGCGGGTAGAGGAGAGGCCCGGACCAGGAGGGTAGCTGGAGGAACACGACCCCCCGGTCCCCGGCCTCATCGGTGGGGTCAGCGGGGGAGGCGCCACGGCGCCGGGAGAACCAGCCCCAGCAGGCGAATAGAAGGGCTCGCAGCCTCTCGGCGTCACCGGATCTGGAGTGAGGAGGTGGAGTGCATGGACTTGGACTGGTAGGAACTCATGGACATGTAATGTATGAAGGGACTGTGATTGCTACTCCCGCTGGATGGATGGGGGGGGGGAAGGCCTTTCCCTGTTTGGGGGGTCTTGAGGGAATTGATAGTGGACTTATACATGCATTTATGGATGTTGTTACCCCCCCCTCATTTGGCCGAGGGGAACTGAGCGTGTCCCGGGAGGGGTTTTTCTCCCCGATGTAGGGAAATTGCTGTTGGAAATGCCCTTGGGGACATTAGTTTTAGGTGGTGACATGAACGATGTGATGGCTAGAGATTTGGATAGATCGCAGGGTACGCTGGGTGGGGGGAGAGTAGGTCGCCTCAGGGATTTTGCGCAGGCACTGGGTCTGGTCGATTTGTGGAGAACACACAACCCACACATGAGACAGTACACACACATCTCCGCAGCCCATGGGTCCTCATCTAGGATTGACTACATATTTACACTAGCAGACTGCACGAATCTGTTTCGAGACGGTCACCACAAGGCTAGAGGGATCTCAGAACATGCGCCGGTGGAAGTTCAACTGATGGGTCCCAAACGAGATTGGAAGGTCCCCCCTCGGCTGGATTCCTTTCTATTTAAAGACAGGGACTTCCAGGAGAAATTTAGGGAGAGGGTGGATCAGTACTTTGATGAAAACGTAGGATCTGTGAGCTCCCCAGGGATAGTGTGGGAGGCGTACAAGACCGTGGCCAGGGACTTCGTACAGACCGAGGTGGGGCGGAGGTGTAAGGACAAGCATGCGCAGGTGACTCGATTGGAGTTGGAGCTTCATGCTCTGGAGAGTGAGACGGGGCTCACTCCAGAGGGATATCCTGACGGACCAGGCGCGATCGCACGCGCTAACCACCCAACGGACGGTGTACGACCTGGGGGACAAGGCGATCAAAATGATCGCCTGGTTGGAAAAGAGAGATCGAGACCGCAGCTGGGTGCCGCGAATAGAGCAACCGGATGGGTCAGAAAGCACCACGAGCGTGGTAATCGCGGAGGACTTTGCGCGATACTATGAAGAGGTGTATCGGTCACACACGACAAGGGACGAGCAAGAATGCCGTGCCTTCCTGGCCCCCTTGCAGCTCCCAGTGTTAGAGCCGGCGTACAGGCAGGAATGTGCTGGAAGCAGAGATCACGGTCCGGGAAGTGGAAGAAGCCATGGGGGACCTGCAGACGGGGAAAGCCCCCGGACCCAACGGGTTCCCAGCAGAAGCATTTGGCTGTGTGGCTAGCCGCACGGCGCCCCATATGTGCAGCATGTTCCTCGAGGCACGGGAGAATGGGCAGCTTCCGAGGGACCTACGATTGGCCTCAATCGTTGTGATCCATAAAGCGGGAAAACCGCAGGGGGATTGTAGTTCGTACAGGCCCATTTCCCTCCTCACCTATGAGACAAAGGTTCTGGGGAAAATCCTGGCCATGCGTCTGAGTGCGGTGCTCCAATCGCTGGTCCACCCGGACCAGTCGGGCTTCATGCCCCATAGAAGCACGCGACTCAACCTACGTCGCCTATTCGGGGTTCTACAGACAGTGGCGTGCGTCGGGAGGTGCCTGCCTCATTGCTCTCACTCGATGCCCACATGGCCTTCGATAGCATTGAATGGCATTACTTCTATGCAGTCTTGGAGAAGTTGGGCTTTGGGGACAACTTCTGTGTCTGGGTGAAGCTATTGTACACGGGACCACTGGCGAGAGTCCGGGTCAATGGGACCATGTTGCGAAAATTCCAACTGGAGCGTGGCACGAGACAGGAATGCCCCCTGTCCCTGACCCTCTTTGCCCTGGCATTGGAGCCTCTGGCACATTGGGTAAGGACGGATCCTGGGGTGTGGGGCATAGATATGGGAGGTGGATGGGAGGAACGAATATCCCTTTACGCCGACGATATATTGCTATACACCCAGCGACTGTCGGAGTCCATACCGCGACTAATGGCCATGCTGCGACTCTGCGACTCTTCGTGTCAACTGGAATAAATCCTTGGGCTATACTCTGGCGGGGCCCCAGACTCACGCTGTGGTTGGTTGCGAGGGCCTAGTCTGGCGCGCAACGTTCCGCAACGTTCCGTTATTTAGGGATATGGGTCACACCATCTGACACCGAGTTTCTCCAGCTCAACGTACAGTCGCAACTAGATCGCTTGCACAGTGACGTACAGCACTGGAGGACCCTCCCAGGCTCCCTTATGGGCAGAGCCGTGCTATTCAAAATGATGGCCCTGCCCCGTTTGCTATATGTGCTGCAGAGCTCGCCCTTCCCGATCCCGGAACACGTCTTTAAGACGGTGGAGTCTGAGCAGCGCTCTTTATTGTGGGGCTGAGGATGTCCAAGGATTGCCCTTCGGAAACTGCAACGGGGTCCCTATGAGGGGGCCCTGGCAGTACCCGACATCCGTCTATATTATTGGGCGGCACAGCTGATTAACATCAACGGCTGGGTGTTTGCTCCACAGGAGGAACCTGCATACAGGGTCGATCGTGTGGCCCTGGGAGTAGATTCCTACCTAGCGACTCTATTCTAAACCAAGGCGCAGCCAACCCTTGCCTCCCCAGACTGCGGTGGTGGTGGGAGTCTGGAAAAGGGCAACGAAATTGCTCCGATGGGAGATGAAGCTTACAGCACAAACGCCTTTATGTAAAGGTGACTTCCTCGGGGAGGTGGCGAGACTTAGCGACCTACGCCAGTGGAGCCTGATGGGTATAGACGTGCTGGGGGACGTATGGAAGAGGGGGCAGATAGTGGAGTTTGTGTCTCTTCGGACAGACTTCCAGATGGGTGAGGGCAAATTCCTGCATTATCAACAGTTTAAGCACGCTCTGCACAAGCATCTGAAGCAGGGGGACCAACTTCCTGAGTACGCTCCACTCGAGGATAGGCTACTATTAGACCCCATGATTGACAAAGCAATTTTGCTTACTTACAAGAAGCGTATTAATAATATTCCGGACACACTTGGGCCACTGAGAAAAGTGGGAATCCGACCTTGGTCTGTTAGAGGACGACGACTGGAATGAGGCCCTACAATGTCCTAGGGAGGTGGCGATCCGAGCTCGGTTCAGGTTGGTGCAGCTGTGCATCCTCCATAGATCCTATACCCCTCGCACAGTACAATTTAAGATGGGGTATGCGTCGTCACACTTTTGCTTGAGAGGCTGCGGAGAAGAGGGCACATTCTTCCACATCCTTTGGGACTGTCCTAAAATCCGTATGTATTGGGTCAGACTGAAGGACATATGGAGGAGGTGGTAGAGGCGGAGGTGCCGCTGGAGGCTAGATGGCACGTTCTGGGAGTCACAGGTGAGGTGACATGGTCCAAAGGAAATAAGATGTGGTTAGCTTTCGCCAGCATGGTAGCAACGAGAAACATCGCACAGCTCTGGGGGAGGGACTTGATACCAACGATTGAGGAATGGGAACGAGAAATGGACTGGTGTCAGAGGACAGAAAAGGTCATATATAATAGTCGGGGTTGCCCCAAGAAATGGGAGAAGATATGGCAGGCTTGTGAAGGACTGGACTATTTAAGGCCCAGCGGTGCCAGGGAACAACACCTAAAACCTTCGTGGGATACCTGTTCTGGCGCACTAAAAACAGAGACACGGGAGACTTCCTTCGGCGTCAAAGATCAGCGTTTATTACTGCAGGGATGCAAAAGTCATGGGAAGTACAACAGAGTGTAGGTTCCAAGAGTCTGCTTCAAATTGCATTTGTGTGTCGCTCTCTTTTATACAAGATCTTGTCATTGCACAATACGTAAGCAAAAGGTTACAGCTCAGTTCCCACAGTAAAATTCAAAAGGATCGCTTTCATGTATTCAGAACCCCGGAACATAATTACATTAACATCACCAGTTCCAACTGTAAAAGCACATCTTCCCATCATTAGGTACATTCCACTTGAGTTGTAAATGAGCAAGAGTAAAGAGACAAGAACAGCTGCTAGGAAGTCAGGTATACCTTGAAAAGAAAGAGTGTGGGGGTAATATTGGAAACATGATCATAGGATCAAAGAGCTTGATCCCAGCACGTGCATGGCTGAAACAATAGGCCCGTACGGCAAGATTACCCTCAAGCTGAGCCATTTGCCTCTGCAGTGTCATTCCTCCGGTCATAAAGACGCATGAAAGGAATATGCGTCTTCCGTATGGCTTGGGAACTAACAGGTCACGATGCGGACACTTGCCTGTTCACTGACTACGTGAGGGCAAGAAACAAAATGGATGCCGTATCCGAAATGGAACCCAAGGGTCCAGATGTAGAAACACGTAAATGAGGCGAACCATGTCAGGTAGTGTAGTGAAAACGCGTACACTTACCGAACTCGCCATTTACGGTTCATAGATACCAAACTCGTCCATATTCGGCAATGCCCAAAACACTGTAACGATTTTCACGGAACCTCAGACGCTCCTTTTGCCCTCATGTAGGCAAGCACTAGTCGAAATCAGAGTCGATCTCGATATTCATCAGATCATTCAGGTGTTGCTGGAACATTATTCTATCCAACAATGCCTCTCTGGAAACAGATGGCCTTCTTATACACGTTGTAGCACAAAGGCCACATAAGGCAGGACCACACTGCACACAAAGACAACACGTGAACAGAAATGTCATGACAACCCCTGTAATCATCAGAATCTTCCAACCCCAAGTTGACATTAGACCCCAAAACCATCCTAGAAGCGTCCAATCTCCCTCATCCACGTGTATGGACTCCGAGATTTTGTGCAACTGGGAGATGGCTTGATAAACCGTTGGAGCGTTATCAGGTATGAATATGCAGCAGCTCGAATGGATGACCTTACACACACCACCTCTATCCGCTAGAACAACGTCTAGAACCATACGGTTCTGTAACGTCATGAGCCTGTCCGCTTGAAGCTCTGCTGTCAGATTACCAAGGGCACTTGCAGTTATGTTAGCAGTTGACTCTACTACACGAGTTAACTGTCTCAGATTCCTGCTATTGACCATAGGGCCCCAAAACGGTAGGAAACCCTTGAAGAAGTCTCCTGCTTCTTGACCGGAAGTATCCTCTTTACTAATGACACCTCTCACAACTCTGGTTTTGTGATAGTCGGCGGCAACAGTGAAAGTCGGGGGCAAGAGATTTGCAATATAGCAGGTACCTGAGAAGTCGTGTGGTAACCACGTATATGCTCGGTCATAACATACAAAATAGGTACCCTTGGCAGTTAAGAAGACAGGGGAAGAGAGGATCGGTAGAACGTAAGTATCCGCACAAGCGCTCTTCCCAAGCCGGGCTCTTGGATTTCGGCCATGACCTTGCAGACAAAAGTGGCCTAGGTGAGGTACAATCCAGATTGGAGATGAGCTTTTAAGCTGCCTATCACCCACTGATATACTATACTCAGCCTCACTAAGGTACTTGTAGGCCTGCACTTCCTCCTCTGGGATAAGTGAAGGATCAAAAATGTCTCTATTTAGATCAGCAATCGCTGTCGCCAAGGACTTATGGTATGGGCCAGGACCAAAACTTGCTGAGCGTGGCTCTCGGTGGGGGTAGGAATCTAATGCACTATGGAACATGATTTGGAATGCCCGAGCTGACCCTTGGGGACTGTACGGGAGAACCAAATATGGAATACCCCTGTCCACGGTATGTGGCATTAGCCCACACACCCAACAGTTTGTAGTATTTACCACCAACTGATGCTGATGCAAAAGTTGCACAAAAGAATTGTTTCTAAATTCCGCACGTCTGACTTGCTCATGTTGAGGCAGTATGTGAAAAGAATGTGGAGAAACAGTAGAGACGAAATTGAGATCATGAGAAGGAGAGGTAGGTAAGGCAGAAGGCAGCAATGATTGAAAACAAAAGTATACTCCACCCACAAGCAGCATAGAAACAGTTAGGAACAACATGAAAACCTGTAGCAAGAAACATTTTGTACGCAACACCTTATCTAATGCAGATCTTTGCGCCAACATTTTCTCTCCTTCCGACAGCTTAGAAAATTCCATCCTCTAACGACCGTCCGCGACGTTCTTGACGCACTCCGTTCTGTGTAGCTATTATCAATTCCCAGGAGTTCCCGGAAATTGACAAAAGAAACCGACCTAGTGTCGATAACTGCTAAACAGAAGAAAGTACCCGCACGGCCCTACAGCCAACCCGGATGATAGGTTCTAGATAAATTGAACATTCAATTTACTATAAAGTTCTTGGCTGCACGGAAAAGGGAAAAAGGTACATCATATAAAATGTCCACAATATTCAGGGTAAATGTGGACTCCAAAAATAACAAACAATTATTTTATTAGTCTTTTGTGCGTGGGCGAAGAAAGTATCGGCTGCTCCCAGGGCGAGTCTGATCTTCAAACAGTGAATTGAATGGCAAATGAGTGTTCGATTGTTCAGACAATTGTTCAGCACTTGAAGTTTTCAAGGTTGATGGAAAGGAAATTGGTCGAGGGGAATCAACAAGGGTGTCAGATATGGGCTGAGCTTCGCTGAACGGGACAAAGCGTAGTGGAGCGTCGGTCTCGGACGAGGAAAAACCCTTTTTTATCCAAGTATCCGCCGGCAAAGGAAGCGGGACTTTCTTGGTGTGGGTGGCATGTACCCAATGCTTCCGTCCCTCCAGCCGAACCGCCGTCCTTGTTGCCAGTAGCACCTGGAAGGGTCCCACAAACCTCGGCTCAAGGTTTCGTTTTCGTCCGAAGTTACGGGTGAGGACCCAGTCCCCTGGTTGCAGCCGATGACCAGAACCCTCTGTTTGAGACGGCAGAGCCTCAAAGACCTGTTGATGAATCAAACTCAATTTAGCAGTCAGATCATGGAGATAATCAATCAGCATGGGATATTCAATTCTACCAAATTCTTTAGGCCTCGGGACTCCCCAAATATTAGCAGGACGGCCGAACACAATCTCATATGGGCTAAGCCCTACTCGAGAGTGCACAGTTGCCCTGGTCGATAAGAGAGCTAGAGGCAAAGCATCTGGCCATGATAAACCAGTTGTTGCCTGAATTTTTGCAAGTTTCAGTTTCAGGGTGCCATTGTATCCTTCCACCAAACCCGCTGACTGAGGATGATTAGCACTATGAAATTTCTGTACTATACCTAAACCACGACACACACTCTTCATCACACTTCCCACAAACTCACTTCCGTTGTCCGACCATACAATCCGAGGCATGCCGTATCTGGGGAAATACTCTTTGAGCAGAATTTTTGCTGTGGATAGGGCAGTATTATCCTTAAGGGGGTAAGCCTCAATCCATCTGGAGAACGCACATACTACAACCAAAACATACTTCAAATTGTTGCATCTCTCCATGTGGATGAAGTCCAATTGGATAACTTCGAAAGGACATGTAGGAGGGGCAAAATGACCAGGTGGAGTGGGGGTGCCCTTGCCGGGATTATGCATCAAACATACCATGCAATTCTTAACCATTCTCTCTGCACATTTAGTAATCCCATCATTCTTCCATACAGGAGACAACAACTTGCATATGCCCTTCGAGCTAATATGTGCTGTGCCATGGGCCATTGTAACAACAGCAAGCACGTATGCATCCGGTAACATCCATCTCTGTTTCTCTGACAAGTCAACCCAACCTCCATTCTCGTCTAACTTTCCCGTGCTTTCTTTCCACTTAGTCTTTTCCATTTCAGTGGCCTCATTCTGTATTTCCTTCACACTCTCAACAGTGTCCTCACGCATGCTAGTCCCTGCTGGCCGTCTTACTGAATTCGCAACGTACATTCGATTTGTCAGATCTCTAGCTGTCTCTTTAGCAGTTTCGTCGGCAAACGCATTACCATGACCAACATCATCTGTCATCTTTCGATGCGCACTGCATTTAATTATGGCCACTTGCTTAGGCAACGTGAGTGCATCTAAAAGGTCATTCACAAGCTGTCCATGCTGAATCTTCGTACCATGCGACGTAAAAAATCCTCTTTCTTTCCACAATCGCCCAAAACTATGCGCCACACCAAACGCATACTGGCTGTCGGTAAACACATTCACCCGTTTCCCTCTGGACAACACACACGCTCTCGTCAGGGCGATCAGCTCAGCAGCCTGAGCCGAATTCTGACCCAATCTTGCGGTTTCTACAACCGTACTCAATGTCACTACAACATACGCGGTCGTCACATCACCATTCGGCAACTTAAAACAGGAACCATCCACATACAAAGTACCATCGGGATCTACCAATGGAGTATTTTTTAGGTCAATACGACCCTTTGTTTCCTCTTCAGTTCTTAGATAACAGTCATGCGGTACTACATCACTTGACTCCGTGTTGATCGGCAATAATGTTGCTGGATTCAACACATTACACCGTTTTATCCGTATGTGACTAGCCAGTAACGTCAGCTCATACCCAGACAACCTTGCGCTCGTCAAATGTTGAGTTTTCGTTCGGTTCAAGAGAGTGTCAACTGCATGCGGAACCATCACCGTAAGCATATTATCCATGACCAGACCTGCGGACTGTCGAATGGACGCCGCGGCTGCCGCTGTTGCTCTTAAACAACTCGGCAAAGCTCTAGCTACTGGGTCTAAGGTCGAAGAAAAATATGCGCATGGGCGCTGTTTGTCACCAAATTGTTGCGCCAGAACACTCAACGCACAACCATCCCTCTCGTGAACGTACAGTGTAAACGGCTTACTGTAATCAGGAGTACCTAACACAGGAGCCGAACACAACGCATCACGTAATTCAGAAAAACCTTTTTGACATTCTTCAGTCCATGGCAAAGGAGTCGGAACATCCTTGCACGTGAGAGCTAACAATGGTTTCGCCAATAGTGAAAAATTTGGGATCCATTGTCTGCAGTATGACGTGATACCTAGAAAGGCACGTACATCTCTCTGAGTTTTTGGCACAGTCATTCGGGTAATCGCTGCAATTCTCTCTGGGGTCAACCTTCTCCCTTCTTTTGACAATAAGTGACCTAAGTAGGTTACTTCTCGGCAACAATATTGCAGCTTGGAAGGTGACACCTTGTGATGTAAGTCACATAAATGCCGCAACAACGATACTGTAGCAGTTCTACAAATATCTTCGGTATCAGCAGCTACCAACAGGTCGTCAACGTACTGAATCAAGGCTGCGCCTGCCGGTAATACGAATGAATCAAGTTGACTTTTGAGGGCTTGACTGTAGATAGACGGACTCTCACAATAGCCCTGTGGTGCACGTTTCAGTCTAAAACTGCGACCACCTAATGAGAATCCGAATAGGTCTCTGCTTTCCTCAGCAATCGGGATACTAAAGAAAGCATTCTTTAGGTCGATCACCGTGAACCAGGAGGCAGAAGCTGGAATCAGAGTTAGCAAAGTGGTGATATCAGGGACCACGGGAAATTGTGGAATCACGATTTTATTCACCTCTCTTAAATCGATTATGAAATGGTACACAGGAGGTTTAGATGGATCAGTGCGTTTTAAAATTGGTAGTACAGGACTATTACACACATTTCCTCGGGTTTCTTCAACTACATCCTTTTTGATCAGGTCGTGTACAATCGCTAATAGCGCCCGTTCTCCCTCAATGGAGATACGATACTGAGGTATACGTGGCAGTCGCACATTTGGTTTCAGCTTGATCATATAGGGTGAGATGTCCAAGAGACCCACGTCATTGGGACCTGTGGCCCATAGAGACGCAGGAAGGGAGCTCAATTCCGGTGGGAGTTTATCGATCGACAAGTACATAGGAGAGATTACTCTTCGACCTAATGTAAGCTCCACTCCTTCAGGGTAGCAGTACAATGTCGCATATAACCGTTTTAACAAATCCAAGCCCAAAAGATTCTCACCACAACCAGTAGATAGAATCAATGGAGCCTCCAACTCACGAGGACCAATAGTGAGGGGCAAAGGGCTGGAGACAGGATTTCTAACCGGGGCACCAGAGAATCCAACGGAAACATTTGTTAAGCCAGACAAAGGTGCGCCAGGGAGTTTCGAATGCATGATGGAACTTTTCGTTGCACCAGTGTCTAACAGAAAAGGCTCGACTACGCCAGATGTAGCAACTGCGACGTAAGGCCCGCTCTGATCAACCGGAACTGAAACTACTCCCTCTCTTTGTCGGTGGCTGTCCTAGTAATGATCGTTTGCAACAGTCTCATGTTCAACGTAGTAATCGTCCACATGATATTGTGTAGATCTAACTGACCCCGCATTTCGCTGGTCAAAACAATTATTTGTATCTGATGAATTCTGAGGGCGATCGTTCTGATTGTGAATGGTACCGCGGCCTCTACCTCGAGATGCCTGCTGAGGACCACCACGGCTTCCTCGTGATGACACACCATTCAGACGGTCACGCAAAGCGGGATAGTCATATTTTATATGTCCCTCTCTTCTACAATATACACATTGGTTATACCCAAGCATAGATCTAAAGTCAGAGGAGTCAGGACGTGACTGTATTCTAGAGGATTGTGATTGTGGTCTATATTGCTGTTGTAAATCAGTGTGATTTGAACGCGGAGGATACGCTTGCTGCAACAAAACCTTCGTTTTCAGCTCCTTCGTTTTCTTATCTACACGATCACTTTCTTCTTTTTCCCTATTCTCATAATATTGAGCCGTCGCTAATATCTGTGCCGTGGTTGAAACAGCCCATGCACTTTCTGAATTTTTCAATTTGTTGCATAGTTCTGGCAACAAATTCAACACGAATTTGTCAACAAACAACCGTTGGCCTCCCTCAGTGCCCATATCCTGACCACTATGATCGACAAATGCCTCTTCGAATCTAGTGAAGAAATCGGAGACACTCTCGTCCTTCTTCTGCTTACAAGCTGCTAATTTATCCCAGTTTACCCTCATCGCCGGCATAAGCGTTTTCATGAACGTAATTATTCTCTGGGGCAGATCCGAAATTACCTGCTCTGGCTTAGCCCCTCCAACTTGTCGGCCATCAGCCGCTATTATTGCAGCCCAATCACCGCCTAACTCATTCGCATGATTTTCCTGACGAATTTTCGCCCAAACGGGCTGTGGTACAACATTACCGAACAGCATGTCGATGTCGGCAAGGTTCATAATAGTAGCATCTACTAATTGAGACAACTCCTTGTAGTAACCCGCCGGATTCTTGCGTGGATCAGGTAAGGACTGTTTGACTTGTAAGATTTCTGATCGCTTCCATGGGAGGTGTATCCAAACTCTTTGGAAATGCGGAGGGATCGGAGGGGCAGCACCAGGATCACCTGGCATCCATACTGGTGGAACCTCTCTCATAGGGTACTGACCAGGAGCCGCTTTCCAATTCTCAGAGTCATCATCAACCGCCACTCGAGAATGCACTGTCGACCTATGGGCTAACAGTCGCTCTAAGGCACGTCGTACATCTCCACCTACAATCATACCGCTCAAAAATTGACTCTGGAGTTCAATCATATCGGGCGGTACGTTATCTAAATTGTTATTATACCATTCTTCCCTCAAAAAGTTACACATTTCTTCGAACACGAATCTCTGTGTAGGCTCATTAAACTGAGAAAACGTCTCGAAAACCATGCGTGGAGGGTAGTTGGCAGGATGTCTTATCCACCTATGTGCCATTGTCACTAACGTCTCTTTTTCCCTCCCACTAGGGATCTGACTCCGTCTTTGGGGAGTTTCAGAAGTATCGGATGGAAATAACTGACCAGAAAGCGGTGAATAAAGGGTAGCAACAGTGTTAGGGATACGATTACGAACAGAAGGAGAAAGGAGAGCAGGAGCCACAACGTTTGAAGTGAAGGCAGACACAGCAGAAGCAGGCAAGGTAGTCGGGGTGGCAGGGACAAGAGGCAGAGAGGGTACAGTCAAAGGAGCAGTAGGAATAGATACAGGTGGTGCGACAAACGTGGGACCAACAACGGGCTGACCCGCAGCCGCCGGAACAACAGGAGGGACAACAGGAGGAACAACAGGAGGAACTACAGGGGCCGTAGCACCCTGTGCGTAAGGAGGTGGCGATTTCATCAAATACGCTAACAGGGGATCCTCCTTCGAATCCTCTTCTTTCTTATCCTGACTAGTTGGTAAAACCGGATAACATTTGTCTATCCTCATATGATGTAGTCTAGTGGAAACTTCTATTTCTTTTTCTTCTTTATCTCGCTGACATTGTTGTACAACTTGCATTATCTGAACGAAACCTTCTCTTCGATCCTTTTTAAGCTGTTTGATTTCTTTCTGCTTGGCCTCTTTACGCCATAACCGAAAAGAATCAAACATAGCTGGTCTAGCTTTCCTTTTGAATAATTTAGCTTCAAGATTATCTAAAATCGTAAGCTCAAAACTTCCATGCGGTGGCCAACTAAGGACACCATCTTTTTTCGTGTAACGGACCCAATATTTATTATAAATAATAGGACCCACACCATGTCGACTATAGAGCTCATATATCGGAGTTCCAACTGGAGGTATCGAACACGAGTCCTCCAACCGGGAATCCTTGTTGCAACATTTAAAAAGACCAAGAAATCCACTATGGCTAGGCATCGTGCACACTAACCTAGTATCAAACTTCAAGGGTTACCGAAGCACTAATCCTTCGTGAAAACGAAACCCTCGGTTTTTGGCAATTGCAATTGTCAAATAAAAACTAAGGACCAACAACTAAGAACCACAAATGCAATGGAACCATGCATACAACAAAGCTTAAAAAAGCTCGACAACAACTAAGGACTGGGAGCGACCCACAAATACTTAACTGAAAATACAATGGCGTCACCCGGAAGGCCCGTCTATCGTCTCGCTTGTACGAAAGGTCTACGCCAGGCGTCGAAAACAGGTCGACAGTCAGGGCATCAGTCCGCCGCAGCTGTCAGGAGGCGGGAATCTTCGCGGGAAAAAATCTTCGGACCACTTATTTCGACAACAGGATCGATGAAGCGGGGTGCACCTTTTCCTCGGAGATTTCACACGAAGTTCCTCACAATCGTCAGGCTTTGGACCGGTACCGCCGATGTCGCCCCGCGTTGGGCGCCAACTGAAGGACTGGACTATTTAAGGCCCAGCGGTGCCAGGGAACAACACCTAAAACCTTCGTGGGATACCTGTTCTGGCGCACTAAAAACTGAGACACGGGAGACTTCCTTCGGCGTCAAAGATCAGCGTTTATTACTGCAGGGATGCAAAAGTCATGGGAAGTACAACAGCGTGTAGGTTCCAAGAGTCTGCTTCAAATTGCATTTGTGTGTCGCTCTCTTTTATACAAGATCTTGTCATTGCACAATACGTAAGCAAAAGGTTACAGCTCAGTTCCCACAGTAAAATTCAAAAGGATCGCTTTCATGTATTCAGAACCCCGGAACATAATTACATTAACATCACCAGTTCCAACTGTAAAAGCACATCTTCCCATCATTAGGTACATTCCACTTGAGTTGTAAATGAGCAAGAGTAAAGAGACAAGAACAGCTGCTAGGAAGTCAGGCATACCTTGGAAAGAAAGAGTGTGGGGGTAATATTGGAAACATGATCATAGGATCAAAGAGCTTGATCCCAGCACGTGCATGGCTGAAACAATAGGCCGGTACGGCAAGATTACCCTCAAGCTGAGCCATTTGCCTCTGCAGTGTCATTCCTCCGGTCATAAAGACGCATGAAAGGAATATGCGTCTTCCGTATGGCTTGGGAACTAACAGGTCACGATGCGGACACTTGCCTGTTCACTGACTACGTGAGGGCAAGAAACAAAATGGATGCCGTATCCGAAATGGAACCCAAGGGTCCAGATGTAGAAACACGTAAATGAGGCGAACCATGTCAGGTAGTGTAGTGAAAACGCGTACACTTATCGAAGTCGCCATTTACGGTTCATAGATACCAAACTCGTCCATATTCGGCAATGCCCAAAACACTGTAACGATTTTCACGGAACCTCACTTGGAGGAGGTACAGGGGGGAATGGATGGCTACACCCGATGTTACACCATGAAGGTCTCCCCCACTGAGCACCACGCAATGTATACATTTGGCACATCCACTTCTGGGGTGGTCAGGAACCCCGGCTGGTGAAGAGCTCTATAGATGCCGGGGGGCTCGGTAGGGAGAGGGAAGACGGGGGGAAGACTTTGATCTGGGAGGGGGGGCTAGATGGGGGGTGGAGACGGGTGGGCGGACCTATCTGTATTCTGAAGGGAAGTAGTGACAGTAAAAACAACCAAATGGCGCAATTATATCCGTAAGTTAATTTTCAATCGGGATGCGAGATGCGAGCTTCCTAGACGCCGGATTCAGTCCGTTTTTGTGCATGGTGCCGGTGGCTTTGACGACGGTTCAGCGTGGACGAGGTCCCGTGAAGTCTGTCCTCGGAGTCTTCGTGACCCCCACATGTGGTTCGTTTCTTCCTAATCGTCTACGCCACTCCCAATAAACAAAGGACTTATCGTCTCTGGCACAGCATGATCTGAAACATATCTGTGATGTCCACCATCCTTCGGTTGACCGATTGAAAATGAGCGACAATTGATTTTGGTTGTCTGCCCCCTCCCTGTCCTGATGAAGACCCCGCAGCAAGGGTAACACTTGTTCCTGCAACTCTCAGAGGGTCGAAACGTCGACAACTGTTTCTGAATCATCAACTTCACGCCACCATTATAAGATTTGTGTATTTTGTGAAGTATGATTTCCAATCAAGTGATTTAATGAACCGATGGTTCTGTGTTAGTTTATATATCTAAATTAACTTACGGATATAATTGCGCCATTTGGTTGTTTTTACTGTCACTACTTCCCTTCTACACCAACCTCACCTTCACTTCCCTCCTCCTTTGGGGCACTTCACAGCCTTTGTAAATTGTGAATTCAAGATATGATACTGAACATATAGCTACATGGTGAATAAAATGGTGTAGCTTTATTTACTGTTCCTTTATTTTTATTTAAATTGTGATAATTAATGACCATACACTGGGACCCCTTTTTCTCAGTACTGATATTACCCAGGTCCCAGTGACTATATTTGGGTTAACCCGAATGTTATACTTGTCATCTTACAATAGTCAGGGAGTGCCACTATATATAAAAATATAAGAATCGAAGTTTATTTAAGACCGTTACAATAATTGTATTTTTATTCCACAAGCGAGTGTTCGAAAAAGGGCATTTTGTGATAACGAATAATGGCAGCACCATTCTAAGATGGCGGCCCTTAGCAAATGAATCTGGACATCTTTCCTGAAACCCCTTAGTGACGTTTTTTGCTCAGTGCCTCTCGTACACACATGCTGCGACCTGTATAAAAAAACGCTTTTATGCTCCAGTGTGTTGTTTACCGATTGAAGCCGACACGAAGGAATGTCTCCAGAGTAAGCGGGGTTAAAGGAGCTATAAAGGTGAGGAGTAAACCCTTAGAAAGGATATACATTGGGATTTTCCGATACCCTGTCCACCTCTGGAGTGTTATATTTAATAATACCATAGCCTCCATTTCAGCTCTAATTTTATTTACACTGGGGGTTTAAATCGAACAATACTAGGTACCTGTTCCAATTTCCAACAAGAGCTGGGGCTATAAATAGATGCACTTTGCTGATCATTATCCAAGATTACATCGCTGCACTATAGACCAGTTAAGATTGTGGGGCATATGTAGGTAGGCGTTTGCAATTCGCAAACGCCGGAATTTGCAGAATTTCGGCGTTTGCGAATCGCAAACGGCCTTTTGTTATGTAGGTGCCACTTAACAAAATAAGGAATCGCAAAAATTGCGATTCCTTATTTTGCTCAAGCATTTAAGCAATCGCAATTTTGTGATTCCTTAAATGCCATGTAGGGGGTACCTTTAAAATTGCGATTTTGGCTTAAGGAATCGCAAAATACCACCTACTTCAAACGGCCTTTTGGTATGTAGGTGCCACTTAGCAAAATAAGGAATCGCAAAAATTGCGATTCCTTATTTTGCTCAAGCATTTAAGGAATTGCAATTTTGCGATTCCTTTAACGCCATTTAGGGGTGCCTTTAAAATTGCGATTTTGGCTTAAGGAATCGTAAAATACCACCTACTTCAAGAAGATGGTATTTTGTGATTTTCTGTCAAAATGCATTTTTTTTTTTTATTCAAAGTGCCATGTGGCGCACAGACATGCCCTTAGGGCATGTCTGTGCGCCACATGTACTTACAGGCACATTCCAGGGGTGCAACAGGTGTCCTTTGGACACCCTGGCACCCTTGGAATTGCGATTCTCAAATTGCGATTTTCACATAGAAAATCGCAATTTGAGAATGTATCCCCATTCATTCCTTAATTGCGATTCGCAATTTGCTAATCGCAATTAAGGAATTTTAGAGATTCGCAAAAATATTGCGATTTTTTACCTATGTTCCATTTTGCAATTCTCAAATAGCGATTCCTTAAAAATCGCTATTTGAGAATAGCAAAATGTGAATTACCTACATACGCCCCTATATCTTTCCCTTGTGGCCCAGAAAAACGTAATTAAACATCTTGTACTTTATTACTTTGTTACAATACGGTAAATAAACTGCATTTGAATTATTTTTTGATAACAGAGGACATAAATTTGGTTATTTCCAACTGTCTTCCTTACAGCCTACCCAAGTGCGTTCCGGGTGCAAGGAGGACAATTAAAGAAATGTATTGCCCCATATATCCACGGTTTCATCCCTTTTTTAAATAAAAGACTTCATAATAATTATAAGGTGAGTTAAAGGGAATTCAAATATTAGATAATCTTCCCAGTATATTAGGATCACAAGAATTAATGAAGACTAGAGAAATTCATATATAAATATCTGACATATCCTTATAGATACACAGAGATATGATCCGCTACTTCCCCACACAGGGATTTGCTATGCCCACACTGATGTGAAGTTGTGAGTTAAGGCTGCAACACATTGAGTTTGAGGTGAGAATTTAAGGCGTGTCTTAGTATCAATAGAAAAAATTACGCTCCTTTTGGATACATTTTAAATATCCTGGGAATTCTTCTCTGCTATTTATACAGGGATACTTAACCATCGATACATCTACCATTGAAGAAATAGGTTTCTGCCCTCATTAAAAACTGCTATACAAGCGAAAGTAATGGGACATTATGTGTTATTGACATCTTGTAATAATGTACACATAGGACGTTTATTTTCTAACTGCCTCTATGGATGTCTTTAATTATTAACTATTAAGGACTTTCAAATGATATAGATGTCTCCACATATATGGAAGCTCTACAAAATATAGTGCAGGTGCACTGGTATATACAGACCACTGTGAGTGATTTGTGGTGGATGCATGCCATGTATGAATGGTTGTAAGGTTTGTGGGTTTTTTAATGGAACACTCACAAATGATGTGCGAGAACTTATATTTATGAGTTATAGTTTTTAACACATTACACACATGTTATAAGAAAAGTAAATGTTTTAAATGTGTAAAGAACTCTAGGATCATGTGAGCAAGAAATGTATACCTAGGCATATAAAAATATCTAGATGGTTTATTGTATTAATACATGATAACAAGAATAAATTGGTGGCTAATATATTTTTTGAGTAAACTTTCTTCTAAATTAATTTGTATTGTGTTTTGTGTTAGGTACAGTAATTGAATTTGAATGAGAAAGGAAAATTATTGTTAGTCCTGAAGAAGGTGGCCCTATCCGTTCACAACGACCAAAACACGTCAACGCAGAGAGCCTTGTTAAATTTGTTATGAGACAGGAGCTACAGAAGCTATCGAAAGTTGTTCTCTGCTAAGTCCTGTCAACATAAGTTTCAAATTAACGCTTTAAAGGCATATTTTCATTGCTTTTTTATTTCCTTTCCATATGTTTATTCTTTTTAGAGATGATACATTTACTGTATTAGTCATGAATTTTTTAATGTGTTTTTGATGGCCCATTTGGGAACAATGTTACTTTTTTGATGTGTTTTTTATTAAGAACTTTTACGCTGTGATTTATCTCTGTGATTTTCATAATTGATGTATTAAACTTTGAGGATAAGTACTTTCATATCTTGAGTTGAGTGGTTCCAACTGTGTGTGAAATCGGGTTGATTGGTGTGAAATTGTATTCCTGATAAAAATTAACTTTTTTAGTAGCGTCAGGATGATCATGTAGTACAGGTTCAAAGAGAATCTTTATAACTATACCGTTTTTGTTGTGCTCTGTCCCTTTGGACTCATTCAGCCCCTCTCCTTGTTTACAAAAACCTTTGGAAAGTGTCAGAACTCTTCGCCTCCCCAGGGGAGGCGTAAGGAGATGCAACGAGGAGAAATATCTCCTCTTCTTTTCCTCTTTTTATGCATGTTGCATTTTGCAGCACACATAGAAAGAGGAAAACACCATCAATTATTGTTTTTGTACAGGGAGGTGTGCCATCCTGCACAAAAATAATCATCCCCACAATGCAGGTACCCTTGCACTATTGTGCAAGTGTGCCTGTGTTGGCGCATGGCAGCGATTTGTGCGCCACCGCAGAGGAAAGCACAGGGATGTGTCATATTGTTGTAAATATGATGAATCTCTGCGCTTTCAAAATGACGCAGCTCAGTGCAGCAAAATGGCTTGCCGCGGGCCCTTAATGTTTACATTTATTTTAAATGTAGAACAAAAGAAATAATTATACCGCATGATTAGCTTAAGTGTATTATAAAGACATTTTTTAATTAGTCAAAGTTATATTCTACAACTTTTTCAGATGTTTTTTTTTTCAAAACAGATTTTATTGACAGATCATATAAATAGCCACAGATCTCTGTACCCCAGAGGTATCTGCCAGGTATCAATAACGTTGTACAATAACACAATCCGTCATTACTTTCATGATCAAAACAATCAGAGCAATCACAAGATACAAGTCCCCCCCACCCGTTCCCCTTAACCCCAACTTCCCCCCCTCCTAACCCACCCAAAACCCTCCCCCCGCACGGCATTCAGTCGATCAAGCCATTTACACACATCCAATCGGTCATCGCACACACTCATATGTCCGGTTCCGGATCCTGCTCTATCGGGGGCTCTAGCCAAAGTCCCCTGTAGTCGGCCCACCTCTTCCATATCTTGTAGTGTTTGCTAGGGCAGCCGCGGGCCAGAAATATGGGCCTCTCCATCCCCATACAGAAGTCCAGGCCTCTCTTCCAAGCGAGAAGTGATGGGGGCTGCGGGTCTTTCCAGGCCCTAGCTATGTCGCGCTTGGCTATTGTTAGTCCCAGTAATAATAGGTGTCTCTTGTACAGATTGCCCCCCACTCCCTCCAGCACATGCAGTAAACCCAAGCGCGGTGTGCGCGGAAGCACTCATCCGAGCGCCTCATCCAGACCACTCCAGACACCACGCCAGAACCTCTCCAGGCGCCCACAACTCCACACTGTATGAAGGAACATACCTTCCTCGCTCCCACACCGAGTACACACTGAGGATGCAATGAGTCCCGCCCTCCATAGCCTCTGTCATGTGTAGTACACCCCGTGAAAGTATTTAAATTGAATCAGCCGAAAGCGAATCGAGATGGACGCGCCTCGAGGACTCGCCAGCGCCTCATTCCAATCCTCTTCCTCTAGTAGCCCCACATCCTCCTCCCATTTCTCCTTAAGTGAACATAAGTCAGAGGAGCAATGTATGATCAGGGATTGATATATGCGAGAAATTTTTTTGGTATCCAACTCCCCCATGAAGACTCGGGCCTCCAGCGGGCTAAACTCAGGGAGTGAAGTCAAACCCTCAAGATCTGGAGTCAGGGCGTGGCGAAATTGCAAGTAGCGGAAAAATTGCGTGCTGGGCATGTCAAACTCCACTCTCAACTCCTGAAACGATTTAAGAATAGTCCAAGCCATTGCATCACCCAATCTAGAGATGCCGATAGCATCCCATCCCTCAAATCCCACCAGGGTAGCAAGGCCCGGGATGCGGCCATTGTGCCAGAGGGGCGTCTCCTCGGTCAAGGTTCGCCACCAGCCCATCTGCCTCAGCGCCCGCCGCCAGACGTCGAAAATAACCTGCGTCACCGCTGGCAAGGCCCTGCGCACCTTTGGCACGAGGAGCAGCGTGTGTAATGTGTGTGGCTCCATTAGTAATCTCTCCAGTGCATAGGCCGGGTCTCCCCTGTCCCCATACCACCAGTCATTTAGGACGAGAAGATGGGACGCCTGGTAATAGGAAAGTACGTCCGAGGTCGCCAGTCCCCCCCGTACGTGGATCGAAAACATGTGCGCAGCGCCACCCTGATGGAGCCACCCTCCCAGAGGAACTGTCCCAGGACCGTGTTTACGCGCTTGAACCACGAGGGCGGAATCGGGTATTGATGGTTCTGCAATTGATATAGCAGCCTGGGCAGGGCTACCATCTTAAATATGGCCGACCTGTCATAGATGGTCAACGGCATATGGGACCACACCTTAATGTCTGCCTGAGTTCGTTCCCAAACTGGCACCACATTGCGCTCCCAAGCAACCGCTGGGATCTCGGTAAGAAACACCCCATGATATTTAATTCCTCCTGCGGCCTGTTGGAGCTCTGCGGCCCAGTCTCCGACCGGCGGACCCTTTCCCAACATCCAGAGAGTGGACTTACGTGGATTCACGTACAGGCCCGATGTCTCACCAAAGATCTGTAGAATGCGCATGAGGCGGGGCCCGGACTTATTAAGTTCCGTGAGGAAAAACAATACGTCGTCCGCATAAAGAGCGATGCGGTCCGACAGGTCGCAAGTCCACTCAAAGCCCCTCATCTGCACGTCAATGCGGACCCAGGCGGCCTGGGGTTCCATGGCTAGGGCAAATAAGTAGGGCGAGAGGGGACAGCCCTGTCTGGTGCCCCTCTGAATGGGAAAGGTCGAGGATGCCACCCCCGCTACCCGGACCGAGGCCGTAAGATTAGTGTAGAGCAACTTCACATAGGACAGGAATACCGGCCCTAGGTTCAGCCACGGCAGCAGTGAGAAGAGGTACGTCCAGCTGAGTGAGTCGAACGCCCTGTCCATGTCTGCCAAAAAGAGCGCCGCTTGCACCCCGGAGGACTGAATTGCCGCGACCGTGACGTTGGCCCGCCTGATATTATGCCGCGTCGCCCGCTTGGGCATAAAGCCGGCTTGGTCCGGATGTATGAGATCGGAGATGTATGGCAACAATCTGTTGGCCAGAGCCTTAGCTAACACCTTGGCCTCCACGTTCAGTAAGGAAATCGGGCGATATGACGCGTATTGCTCGGGGGGCCGACCAGGTTTGTGAAAGACGACCACTTCAGCATGTCTTCAGGATTGGGGCATGCAACCCAGTTCCCGTGCCTCCTCCACTACCGCTCTGTACTGGGTTCCTAACTGGAGATGAAATTTCTTAAAGAATTCACTGGGGAAGCCGTTGGGGCCGGGGGCCTTCCCTGTATTGAGTTCCCCAAGGGCGGTTCCTAGCTCTTCCTCAGTCAAAGGTTTATCCAGGCTACCGCGAGCTTCATCTGATAGCGCCCGTGGCGGTGAGTCCGCTATAAACTTGTCTATCAAATCCGCACTAATGCATTCATGCGGGGAGTATAGGTCGGCATAGTAGGCTGCAAAGCCTTCTGAGAGCAACCTGGGATCAGTTATCAGGGCGCCGGACTCATCTTGTATTCTCGGAGGAGTCTGAGTTTGAAACTGGCCCTGGCACAACCTGTGCAACATCGTCCCAGATTTGTCCCCCCATTGGTACACCCTGCTCCGGGTCGCCAGCCACATCTGCCGCGCCTCATCAAGTAGCAACGAGGCATAGGACTGTTGCGCTAGCAGCAGCTGCTCCAGCACCTGGTCATCCCCATCCGAGCTACCACGCTGCTCTAAATCCCGTATGGCCACCTCTGCTTGATCAAGAGTCTCCCTGCGCCGTCTCTTGCCCGCCACACACCACGCTATATCTATGCCTCTCAACGTGGGCTTCATGGCTTCCCAGAGCGTCGCCTTAGTCGCCATCGTCCCAGTATTTTCGGCCAAATACTGAGCTATGGCTTTCCGCATGTGGGCCTGGTAATCTCCAAGCTGTAAGTGCCACACTGACAGGCGCCAACGAAACTGCTGTTGCCTCCGGTCTAATCTCATAGTGACCGCCACCGGAGAATGGTCCGACAGCCCCCGTGGCAAAATATCCGCGGCATCCACCCTACCCTGAGCCACCAGGGGTACAAAGATGTAGTCCAGCCTAGAAATTGAATGGTGTACTGCCGAGAGGTAGGTGCATTCACGCTGTGTGCCATGCATGTATCTCCATGTGTCTACCCATCCCAGATTTCTGATCAGATCATGCAATTTGGTATGCCCGGATACTACTGTCCCACCCAGGCCTGTACCTGTCGCGCATCAGATCAATCACATCGTTCCAGTCGCCCCCTATGACAGCCAACACATTTGGAATAGTCGCCCAAACTGACAAAATCTTTTCAACCAGGGACCACTGCAAGGGGGGCGGGGCGTACACACAACCAAACACCACATCTTCGTCTCCAAACGTACCTTGAATAAAAATGTATCTACCTTGTGGGTCCTGCCAGTGAGCGGAGTGCATGTATGGGACCCTACGGTGTACTAAAATGGCCACGCCTCTGGACCCCCTGGCAAAACCTGCATGGAAAACCTGACTGTAGAAAAAGCGCTGAAGGCATAGTGTTTTAGTCCCCAGAAGATGCGTTTCCTGCAGCATAACAACATCCGCCCCCACTCTTTTAGCCTGTTTCAGAATCGCTCCTCGCTTGATCTTGTCTAGCATCCCCCTCACGTTCTAACTAAGGGCCCGAAGTGTGGCCCCAGGCCCAGCGGTCCCTCTACCCAGGCTCGACATCATAGACCCTTCGCAGCCAGCAACCATGACGTATACCATCCACGTGCGCTTCCAGCCACCTTCTCGATCGCATCCGAACCGTGCAGTCCCCCCCAATCCAACATCCACCAACTTCCCAGAACTCCCCCACCAACACCCACCCCATACCTCAAGTCACGATGAAGTATCTGTCGCGGTGCAGCATGGTTTCTGCCTCCAACATGAGACCGACAACCCACCCCACCAATGGATCCCCATAACTGCAATTAACTCACCCAACACCTACTCCCTCCCACCCTCGCCTGAAAGGAACCCCCCCCAGCCCACCCATGTACTCCCCCCCCATCCACCATCGCCCCTCATCTGTACATTCGGTCTCACACAGGGCACAGGCATCTCGCTCTACCCCCACGCACTCTCCCCAGAAAGGAGGGAATTAAGACAAACTGTCCGCAATATGTCTCTGAGCGCTCTCACGTACCCTTCTTCTGTCTCTCAGCCGCTCCAGTCGCAGTCTCCGAGGCCGTGCTTGACACCGACCGCTGTCGGGATCGGGATCTCCAATTGCCCATGAGTCGGGAGGATCGCGTTTGCGTGTCATCGTGTGAAGAGTCTGAGTCCCGACCCGGGGGAGTGTGCGCCTTCACAGGTCTGATTTCATCTGTCCATTGAAACACATCCTCCGGGGAATCAAAGAAGTGAGTGCGAGATTGGAAGATAACTCTTAGGGGGGCTGGATACAGAAGCGCATATTGTATTTTCAGGTCGCGCAGACGTGCCTTGGCCGCCGTAAAGGACTGGCGTTGCTGTTGTACTAAGCGGGTATAGTCAGGAAAGATCAGGATCGTGTGATTTTCATATCGCAGCGGTTCTTTCGCCCTGGCCTGTTTGAGGATCACATCTCTGTCATGGTAATTGAGAAGCTTCGCAATCACCGGTCGCGGTCTCGCTCCCTCAGGCGGTTTTTGCACCAGGGCCCGGTGCGCCCTTTCTATCACAAAGCAACTGGAGAGGGCCTCGGAAGAAATCCAGCTTTTAAGCCACTGTGCCAGGAAGCCCTCCATATCTCCCTTCTCGCATCCTTCCGGTAGTCCTACAAAGCGGAGGTTGTTGCGCCTGGCGCGCCCTTCTGCGTCGTCCACCCGGAGCGCCAGGCCCTTTTGCGCGGATTCCAGGGCAGCCACCTTGCGTTTGAGAGTCACCACATCATCCTCCACCCCAGATATCCGAGTTTCAGCTTCTGTAATGCGGGAGACCGCGTTCCGCAGGTCCTGGCGAAGGAGCGTAACTTCTGACCCCACTGCCCCAATTTTGGCGTCCAACGCGTCTCGGGACTGGGTGATGGCTGCCATCAGTGCCGCCGTCTGGATCCACCGGAGGTCCCCGCACCGCCTCCCGGCCCTGTGAACTTGTCGATGGGCCCCTGCTTGGGGCCCCCTCCGCCTCCACCTGCCCCACGGGTCATGGTGAGTGTGCTGCACTTAGATCTGGGGCGACCTGGCAGGCACTAGTCGGGTTACCACTCACAATACCACCAGTCAGGGGGGCTCCCCACCGCAGTCCGAATTGACCGCCGAATAGTCAGGCCAGGCACTCCACCTCAATGTCCATAGGCCGCGATCATGCCCCTCAGGGTCAAGGCCCCGCCACCGCCTGCGCCACCAGGGTCCCCTTGTCTTCCAAGCAGATCTCAGCCACCCCCGACCTGCATCTGGCGTGGAGCTTATCTTCCCGCTGCTGCCTAGGGGGCCCCCCGTCCGTTACCTCAAGGAATAGGCGTTCGGCCCCTCACTTCCCAGCAGCTCCGCAGGGGCTCTCAGTAGCGGCAGCTGAGCTCGTCCGGTCCCACGATGGCAGGCGGTCGGTGTCCTCTACTGCCAGGCCCCGATCCCTAGCACTGACGCACAGCTGGGTGTCGTTGAAATCGAGGCCCCGGTCCACCGCTGCCGCTCCAGGCCGCTGCGCCGCCACTGGACCTCCCGGGACCCCACCACTCCAGGACTTTGCTCCTCACCACCCGGGGCCCAGAGAAGGAAGAGGGGCACTCGCCCCGCCGATCTGCTCCGCCTGCGTAGTTTCCGCCGTCCGAGCGGGCTGTGTTGCTCGGCCGCCTCCTGTAGGGCCGCCGAGTGGGACCAGTGCCTCCCGATGCAGAGCCGAGGCCTCCCCCAGACGTCCAAAGCCAGGCGCGGCCCTCAGCCGCCACCGGTCCGCCGCCTGTCAGCCGAGCTCCGGTCGCCTCCGCAGGGTGTCAATCCGGGTCGCGAAACTCGAGCTCCCCGGCTCTCCGAGGCCACCCAGACCGCACCGCATCCGCCTGCCCCCGCTCGTTTCCAGCGGCGCCGAGCCGGCCCAAAGTGTGTCTAGGTGGGCTCTGCGACCCCCGCAGCAAGCGCAACCCTCGGGCCGCGGTGAAATGGGGAAGAGAAGGATATATCGACGGATGATCGGCTGGCGGGGACGGAGCTCAACTAGGCTATGTCTGCCATGCTTGCCGTCCAAGCCACGCCCCCAACTTTTTCAGATGTTTCATTTAAAATAAAATTAGCAAACTATATAAGATGTATATGAAATAATGTTATTTAGATTTTATAAAAATTTTCACTTACATTAAGTTTTTTATTACGAAATAGGTTATTAACATATTTTTCTTTATGCAATCATTATATATATTGTTGTTGACTTTACATTAAATATCCTGATATTTTTTATTTTATAACAGAATGTAATTTAATTTAAATGGGATTTTATTTTAAGTCCTTACAGTACCAGTGGTTGGTCATTCGTGGTGCTGGATGTCCTATAGCTCTGAGATGGAGTAATTTGCTACAGTTGTGGATCCCTTTTTGGTTATAGTAGCTTTAGAAGTGCATTTTGTGAATAGCAATGGGCTTACTCTTTTGTGGGTGGGTACAAGTTCCTCTCTAAATCCTTCCATTAGCCTCCCTAATGGAGGCTAATGGACTCCATTCCTCCGTCCACTCCCCCGTCCCTCTCACATTTACAAGAAAAACGTATACTTAATGTACGTGAACTCATCATTCATGGCAGAGATCTCTGCAGAGAAAAATATGAGAGGTGGAAATTCTGCATATAGGTATGTGAATATGGTTTCGTGGTATTATAAGAGGAATACAAAATGCAGTTTGTGAATAGGCCTCAGTGAGTTCACATTCAACTTTCGGGAATGTTAAGGGACAAGCCAATTGAAATGTGGAGGGTTGATGTGCCCCTCATGCACGTTTCTTTTCAGCAGCAGTTGTGAATCCTGATGCCACAGACTCTGTCTCCCTTCGACTTCACACTTCAAAAGTAGGGGAAAAAACCCAATTGTGCATGGACATGCCACCACGAGACCTCAGTGACAAGTGAGTGACAGGTAGATGAGCCACTGCCTAGTTTTCATGTTGGTTTCCTTTTAAATCTGATTTCTATATCTTTCAGTTTGAGGATTTGCATACAAGGTATCACCTTGGGAAAGGTCATGGCAGTATTACCAAAAGTCGGCTAGTATTTTTTTCTTCTCCAAATTTCCAATTTTTTTCTCCAGTTGATAACCAAAGCTAATAATAAACTTGCTTCACTTCTGGATCAAACTTGAACCATCATCTGATACTTAAATGAGAAGCAAGTCTCATCTGGATTTAAAAAGTACCTAAGGCCTTTACCCTAATTTCCAAAATCTCCATAAAATGTATATAATGTAAAAAAATGTGTAAAATTAGGAAACCTATGAGTGTCTTATAAATTTGCATTTTCCGCAGATCAATCTGTGTCGAGAGCTCCTATAAACCATCAGCTGCGTAGGTTTGTTTCCCGAAGTTAGTAGGCGTATTTTCCGGCAAGATTCAATTCAGACTTTCATCAACATGATGTTGATAAAAAAAGATACCACTGAGACGGCAACAGAAATGCCTCTTATTGAAGCCTCAAGTTAAAATGGAGTCGGTGTTGTGTTCTAAATAAATTCTCAGAATCGAAAGTATTCCGGACATGGAATGAGAACCAGAGAGAGTATGAAGAATTAGTTAGTTAGTTTAGATAATTCTGTTAAAGCATTTCAGAAAAAAAATGGTAAGGACATTTTAAATTGTGCTCTACTGCCCTCTGCTGTTTATTATTCAACACAGGCAGCATGCATTAAACAGTCCTATTTCCTGCTCTCTAGCTGTTGATGTGTTAAAACGCATACACTGGTTTCCTAGAGACTCTTGTGGTTATTTCTGTCTTCCGAAAGCAATTGTGTATGTGCGTCATGGATGCGTTTAAACATATTTAGATCTATATTTTAATAATATACTTGCAAGAATCATAGGCGTGTCAGAACCGGGAGCTTCAAGGCAGTCTCCATGTAAAGGAAAGCGTCACGATTGCTAGGTTTATATTTCACCCTTCCGACTGTGTGAGTGATTACCGCATTATTCCTTCATGTGCTACGGCGTGGGCCGTGCATTGATTAAATAACGCAGCGTGTGTGTAAAGAGTGTGCTACGTTTCATATGCCTTAGTGGTGAGACCTCACAGGTTAAGCTGTGTTCTTTTGCATGGCTTCATTTTGCTCATTTAGCTCGGGGGGAAAACCTTTAAGACAAGCTTACATTTTATACTTTTAAAACATCGTATGTATGAGGACATTTCAAGCCAACGGCCAAGATTACCATCCAGGACCTTTTATAAGGTATAATGGGCCTGGGGTAGTTAGTACAAGTGTGAAGGGCTTTGATGTGTCTAGGTGTAGTGTTCTTTCAGGAAAGGGGGAGGTTGTTCAGCTCGTTTTTGCACCCCAGAGGCGGTGGGCAGTGCATGTGCATGTTGTTTCACATCCTGGGTGCTTAGGTGTAGATTTTATAAATCACATCTTTTTAACAAGATGCCACCGTGTACAGTGGAGATGAACAGCATAGGTGCTTCTGGAAAATGGTCCCAAACAGTTTTAAACCCATTAAGACGTATATTTCAATACAAAATGTTCTTGCCATTGATTCCATTGCCAACGTTCTTACTTTCCAGATTCGGATACGGGAAACTTCATTCACCACATTACAATATAATGGCCCAGCCAATGCTTGATTCAATACAACACTTTACAGGAGATAAAGTACCCTCAACAGCACATTATCAGGATATTGTGAGTGCCGGAGGAGCTATTCGGCCATGTAATGGACCAAAGGATAAGTTCCCCTAGAAGGTCATGTAAGTCTGAGTTGACTTTCAGTATCCTTTTAACATACAACATGCAGTATTTTATTCCATTTATTACATGGTCACACTATCACTCCTGCAAATCTCTTACTTTGTTGTGTTCTTGCTACTTCACCTGAGAAAGATAATAATGTTGCAGACACGAAGAACAAAAACAGAATATTAGACAAAAAAGCACAATACATTTCAGTTAATTTTGATTTATTGACAGATCCTTATCTTAAGTTTTAGTACAATCTTACGATGGTGAAAAATTCATTTTTATTAAGACTCTCTGTTGTATGTCTACTTGGATCATCCAAAAATACATGCAAAAGTCATTCCAGATCTTGACTTCCTGTGGCCAAAATTAGTGCTTGCTACATCTGCAATACAGCTCACTAAAGAGGGCTAGGATCATAACATATTAGATAATCAGCCTGACATCATTTAATTATCACAGCCCAGAGTCTAAACGTCTTTTCTTGTCATATGACTGCACACAGGAAATGTTATTTGTCTTTTAAATTGATCTGTTGCCAATCAGAGAGGTAAGCAACCGCCTAACACCTGGTTTAACTATCCCAGCCACACAACATTGTGAATTTCTAAAAGTGGAGAATTCACTGATTTTTTAGGGGCTGTTTACAAACTGTATCAGAGTCAACAGTCTAACTTACATCAAATTGTAGAAGCACACAGTTATGGTGTGCAAGGTGGTGATATGACAAATCCCCCAACTCCAGATGTGTTGTTACTACAGGAGCTGAATCTCTTAGGCCACGCGCTGAGCTTCACAAAACCACGTTGACTCTATTTAGGACAACCTAAGTCTCCCATTATTGGCACCTGTAAAGGTGTTTTTAATTCTGCCCAGGTTATATTCCAATGTTACAAGCCCAATATGAATCACAATGCATTTTATGACACTGAATTTGCCACAAATGCTCCTGAATCAAAATCAAGGTGTGGGCCTGACATAAGGCAATGCATCCAGTTTGGGAATAATATCCTGTTAACTCCAAATAGTCCACGACTTAGAATGTTATTGTCTGCAATCATTCATTTCCTCAAATGATTTCATTTAAAAGTGAACAACATATATCAATAACAATTTTCAAAAACGCTTCAGCATTTCCAAATTCTAATGTTGATAATATTTAGTATTCTATAAATAATTCCTTCATCACATATTAAAAAGCTCTGAATTTAAAATAAAACATTGAAATGTAATTTGCATCGTAACATAGCATTCATAGAGGTAAATTACAATCCAATCCACATCTAGTTAATATTTTACCTTGTAAAAGAAGAAAAGAACTTCAAATGCCTATCTGTTGTAGCTGTGCAGATATCACCAATCCACATGTGTCACATCAACTGTTGTCATCCATATGTCACATCCAAATATGTCACATCGACTAGTGTCATCAGACCTTATAGAGTAGTTTTGTCTACCTCTTTGTCTCATTCCAGTACCATATTAAATATCCTACTATATTGCCATTGTAAGAAAATTGTTCAATCATGTGGATTTAATCCATGGAATGGAAGCGTTCGTTTTTTCTAACCCCCATATCTCACATTGTAATAATCTTCATGTCAAGTTACAAGCATGGGAAATATTTTTTTTTAATACTTCACAAAATTGGAACCAAATTTAAGGCACGGATATGTGCTGCTAAGATAGTTTGTGATAAATATTTTTCTGGAGCTCCACTTTAATGGATTTGTCTTTTATATTCTGCTGTATTTTTAAATCTGACAAGGCTTTTAAACTAAACATACTCACCCAAAGTAGTTATAGCAATGAGTAATCCAATATGACACTATTTTTAATAATTGTCACATGTATGTCATTATCTGTTTCGGCCAAGAATCAACATCATTTTTCTCTTTTATTGTAACAATATTATACATTAAATGTGTTTTACCTTCCCTTTTGCTATATATAGAATCTTCTTAGAATAAATACATTATAAACATTTTACATTACTTTGATTCGCCTGTTGTGTGTATCGCACCTGCTGAAACTATACCTCTACATTTAACTTTTAACTGAATGTGTGCTAATCTCTAAATTATCGTGTGTTTGCGTGTGTGTGTGTGTGTGTATTTGTTTGTCAACTTGAGGTTATTATTAGATGTTGTAATCAGAGAGTTTGAAATATTAATATGTTTTGAACCTTCCTTGCAGCAATTAATAGTGCTATCCAAAAAGAGAACGTCATGTTTTTGAATTTTCAGTGTAAGTTGTATGGAATACTGATCATTCTCGTGACAGAAACTAAAATTAACCGTTTAGAAGGAATTCAGAAATAATTTAAGTTTAGGTAAATTCTAAACTTTGGTGTAGTTTTTCATGAAGTGCAATTTTATCTTGCCCTATGCTGGACTTTCTGCTGAGACTGGGATGGTGTATTTTATGTGAGTGAATCGTGTGGTGCAATGCATTTAAGTAAAGTAATGCTACAATGAGCATACCTAGTGGAATTGCATTCATGGCAAGTTGCAGTAAAAATGTTGAAGTACTCAGTTAGTGATCCGAAGCCAGTTAAGTAATGGAAGTGTTCACTTTTTGCCGAGTCCCGATTTTCTTTTTTTGTGCTAAACTCCCATGCCTACTCGTTTCTTTTACATAATAATGACGAAAGAGCTGCACACTATACACATATAATTCTACAACAGAGAAGGTGCTCCTATCGATCCCTTTTTAGGTCTAGGCCTCGTCCGCACTGCTGTAAACAGTGGTGGGCGGAGCCGAAGATTTAATGATGTCTAGTATGGGGGCTTGAACCCGCCCGTCTTCTCCATTGGCTGGCCTCGTAAATGCTGGCCAGCCATTGAAGGAGAGGGGCGTCACTCGGTTCTAGCCCCGGCTTGATCAGATTCGGGGGCGTTTTTCTCTCTTTTTTAACCACGCCCCTTTTCTAGTGGTGGGCGTTACACCCTCCCTCTCGCCGAGGTCCCAGTCTATTCCTTCTGTAATGTACCTTTTGCTCGCACCTCGCTCCAGCAGGTGTTAGTCACCAGACAGTGGTGAACCACATCTGAATACAAGTGGGGCTGCTGTTATTGTTGATTCTTGTGGGGCTCTCTGTGTGTGTGTGTGGGGCTCTGTGTGTGGGGGGCTCTGTGTGTGTGGGGGGCTCTCTGTGTCTTTGTGTGTGGGGCTCTCTGCGTGTGTGGGGCTGTCTGTGTGTGTGGGGCTGTCTGTGTGTGTGGGGCTGTCTGTGTGTGTGGGGCTCTGTGTGTTTGGGGGGGGCTCTGTGTGTGTGTGGGTGGGCTCTCTGTGTGTGGGGGGCTCTGTGTGTGGGGGGTCTCTGTGTGTGTGTGGGGGGCTCTCTGTGTGTGTGTGGGGGCTCTCTGTGTGTCTGCGGGGGGCTCTGTGTGTGTGTGGGGCTATGTGTGTGTGTGGGGCTCTGTGTGTGTGTGTGGCTCTGTGTGTGTGGGGGGGGCTCTGTGTGTGTGTGTGTGTGGTGCTTTGTGTGTGTGGCGCTCTGTGTGTGTGGCGCTCTGTGTGTGTGGGGCTCTCTGTGTGTGGGGCTCTCTGTGTGTGGGGCTCTCTGTGTGTGGCGCTCTCTGTGTGTTGGGCTCTCTGCGTGTGTGTGTGTGGCTCTCTGTGTTTGTGTGTGTGGGGCTCTGTGTGTGTGGGGGGGCTCTCTTTGGATGCAAATGCAATAGGTCTCGCATTTGCGAGAGATTAAGCTATTGGCATTGTAAATGACAATGCCATTTATTTAAATGTTTTTAAAACAAAAACATAAATAAAAATAATGTCATGAGCAATGCCAATAGCTCTAACTTTAACAATGCAGAGACCATTGCATTGTAAATGCGTGTGTCTTCTGAAATTCCACATGAAATAAGTGGTTTCTAACTCTGTCATTGCTTGCCCCACGCTGAGACTACTCTATCGTACAAATGCAGACTTTAACCATGCATCCCCTCCAGCTCCTACCAACTCTCGCAAAAATGCAGATGTTTAATTTATACTAGGCATCAGCAGAATTTAGAATACGCAGGAGTAGTCAGAGTAATTTCACTAATTCTGCCTTATTTTGATGCAGAATTACCACTCGTTAAGTGATTACTCCTTCTCTCGTAATTAAGAGTAATTTTCGAGGGTAATCCTACTGCGAGAGTACATTAAACATGCACAAGAGAAAATAGTGCTAAATGCCAGCAGTAAATTGGAGAATAATCTTACGCCAGGAACACATTTAGCAAGTGGCTGCTCGTGCTTGCTATTCATGTTGTGCTGCATTTAGCAGCCACGGCCCGTGGAGGGAGATTCGGTGAGGCGGAGAGGCGGGGTGAGGGAGGAGCAGGGTGGGGGGTGCTAAAAACTGGAGTATGGATAATTGAAGGTAAGTGAACAATTTAATAAATAAACCGAATTTCGTAGCGCGCCCTGCATCGCAAAATGTGATGCAGGGTGCGCTACGAAATTCGTTTTATTTATTAAATTGTTTACTTACCTTCAATTATACTTACTCCGGTTTTTAGCACCCCCGCCCCGCCTCTCCGCCCCACTGAAACTCCCTCCACGGGCCGTCGCTGGCATTTAGCACTATTTCTTAGCGCAAAATGCATCTTAGCGTCAATTTTGACCACTAGAGGGTATTTTTGCACTTAGAAATAGAGCAAAATGCAGCATTACTCTTCTTGTGTAATTCAAGAGTAATATGTTGAATTCTGCATGATTACTCCACACAGAATTACGCAAGTTACGCCCATCCCAATTCATGCATGACTCTTTAAACAATTAAATGATATGTTCCCAGCTGCGGCCGGTAGTGGGAGTACCGGCCAGGCAATGAATTTCGTTGCACACTGCATCGCATTTGATGATGCAGTGTGTGCAACAAAATTCGTTTTATTTATTTTTATGTTTACTTACCTTTTAAAGTCCGTAATCCATACATTACTACCCCCCACCCTGCCCCTCCCCCTCCCCACGTCACCACCCGGCCGGTACTCCCACTACCTGCCACGGCTGTGTGTTCCTTTTCATGATGAGACTCTTTTAGCAGCTCAAATTAGAGGCCCTTCTTTTATCAATGCTCCTCTGATAAATGCTAACATGCCCAAAAAAGTTGTTACATTAACATAGGTATATGTCCTATAAACTGTAATTCATTGGACAAGCCTGTAAATTATGTTGAAGAAAAAGGAAAACAAAACTGCTGTCAGATACATAAGATAAAAGGAAAGCAGTTTAATACTATACAAAAGTATTATTCTTGCTCTACCTTTATCTTTCCAAAGGAATGCGGAGATGCTCAGGAGTTGAAGTTATTGCAGTACTGGTTGAAGGTGCTGCAGACATTCATTTTTGTAGATAACATGCTTTTGATGAGTTTCAATCCTAAGAAAAAAATGATGGTGAATCGAATGTATTCAGACTTCTGGTTAATATCACTGAAGAGGTTTTAAGGCATTTTGCAGTTGCAAACACAGTGATTCTCAAAACTACAAGGTGTGCGACCACAAAATCCCTTTTTAGGTTTCACCTGCACAGTGCTTGCACTGTGCTTGTGAAATCTCTTGTATTTAATATATCTTAAAAGGGGCTCTTATCAGGTCCCATGGCTGAATTACTGAGTTCATTTGCTTTTGTGTGAAACCTTTGTTTTTGTTACCTTCCCCTTGTGGTAAATAAATAAATAATACCCTATTTTTGACTAGGCATAAATCATAACAGATAGCTCAATAAAATAAGAGTCAAGATTCGAGGTAGTAGGAGTTTCTGCAGGTTTATTACAGCATAAAGGACAGGATCAGGACAACCTGCATAGGAACAGAATGGCAGGGCTAGAGTGGCCCGGCAGCTGCCGGGGCTGGGTCTGGGATGAGCGCGCTAACTTTTCATAACAATACACAGGCATATATACATAGCGCGAACACATAGCATTACATTGCAGTAGGCGTAGCAGTGGGTGGAACAGAAGGCGTGACGCGTAGCAGTCGCGAAAGATAACAGAAAAAGTAGGTGTAACTGGGCGTATACATAGACATGTGGTGCAAACGAAACAAAATATGTCATGAATGGGGCGGAAACATAGGAGGGGGCTACCTAAAGAGCCGGGACCTCTAACCTGATGGTGCGCGCAAACTGGCAATGACGTATCACTAGGAGAAGCTGGGGGCTATGAACTCTGTGCTAGGAGCAGAGACTAAAGTCTGGTAGGTCGGAGCGACATGTACCTAAACCCTATCTGGTATCTGATGTTTAGGGAACATGTTGATATAAACTAGAAGTCATGAGGGGAAAAGCTAACTTGACTCTAAGACTGGACCATGCATTTATTCTACATGTAGTGCGTGATGAAGAATATTAAATGACCATTAAATGCAGTATTTCTCTAACGTGGAGCCGCATAGGCTAGACAATGACGGAAACTATTGATGCAGTTCAGTAGCTTAGGAATGCAGAGAAGGAGGACTGAACTGATAACTGGAACTATAACATACTCTTGGCAGACTCAGAGGCAGAGCCGAGCTGCACCGGGCACTGCGAGGCAGGAAGTAAGTGAAGGGTCGAGGATACAGGTGGGGGCTGAATCGCTCCTTAGCGAGGCTTCAGGAGACAGGAGCTGAATCTAGGGTCCGGGCCCTGTTGAGGCCTGGAAACGGGGACTTTACAATGGAATAACGTGCACACTGAGAAACGTGGCAACGTAGCTTTACATAGGCTTGATAATCGTATTATTCACGAGGACTGGAAACTGACATACTAGAGGTGGACACAACTGTAATTGCGTCATTAATCGGACATGGGGAATAACATATGCATATTGGTCATGCACACATAACATATGATGGATGAGGCGTAGGGACACAGAACATGGCAAAATTTACTTTTCCACATTCCCTCCTTGTCACTACGTTTCCATCAGGAAACATCAATATTCATGATACCATCTATCATTTCATACAGTACCATTTGTTCGTCTCGAATTGTCTTGGAACGGGATTTAGAACGGGGCTTGGGACTAGGAATACAAGAGGTAGCACAAATGCCGCAAATCGCAGGGCCACATTGTATACAGAGGCAGCAGCTAAATATGATCGCTACTGCAATACCTAGGAAGGACAGGACTTTCCATCCCCATGCGGAAATTATATTCCAGAACCAACCGGACCATGTCCAGGTGCCTGGATCGTGGTGTAACAGATGGGCAATTTTATGAAGTCTGGTTATAGCTGAATAAACAGACGGCGCGTTATTAGGAATGAAAATGCAGCAACTAGATCCGAGGACTCTACAGGCCCCGCCCCTATCGGCCAGTATGACGTCAAGGACGAGACGATTCTGTAAAACGACAATTCTCATAAAAGATTGCTCTTCAGTTAAGTTACCTAGAGCGGAGGCAGTCTCATCTACTACAGCTTCAAGGGTTCTTGTTAACCTACGGATTAGCTTACTGTTTACAACTGTACCTAAATAAGGGAACACACCCTTATCAATATCAATGAATTGTTCTGCAGCGGTTTCAGTATAATCGACAATCGGGAGATTTCTTTTGTGTCTAGTATGTACTAGGAAGGAATTCCTATGGTAGTCGGGTGGGGCTAGGAAAACTGGTGGCAGTAGGAAGGCAATGTAACAGGTTCCCTCCCAATCGAGGGGCAGACGAACATATGCAGTTTGACCACAAACAAAATATGAATGACGTGAAGCTTTGAAAATAGATTTCCCACTGTCACTATACTGGATAACAGTAGTACAATCACTATGTCCTACGTGTACAGAACCATAATTTCGGACACATAATTCGCCTTTGACTGGTAGTACTGAAATAGCAGGTGAGTCTGGAGTAGTATCAGACTGAACATTCAGGACCATGAAATTCGACGAATAATTACCTAAATTGTATACTTCATTTTCTAGATCTAAACCTGTTCTGTGGGGGAGACCTTGCCTGTCTGGGAAACATGTGCTATTAAGAAAAGACATATCTGTTGAGGATGACGTTAACGTGGACCATGCTCCACACGAACCATTATGTGAGAATGGATAAGGAAAGAGTGGCAGAACTCCCTTCGGTGTCTGGAAAGGGGGGAGTCGACCACACACCCAACAATTAGTGGCATTGCTGGTCTGGTGTGAGTAATGTAACATACGGATAAATGAATTGTTACGCATAGCGAGGCGGTATGAATATTCGTGAGGAGGCAGATCACTAAACGTGTGCTCTGCTGTAGCATTAGCAGACTTATTTACATGAGAAACTGGAAAATACAGGAAAAGTGCATAGCTGGTGCAGGAAATCATTATGCTGAGAAATAATATGAAACTTAGAAAAACGATACATTGAATTGAATTTCGACTGACTCTCTCACTATGGGGGTCTATTTTATACATGTCAGAAACAGTCTAACCGTTTCACCTAGGGGAGGACTTATACAATCAAACTGACTGACTTATTTTACTAGACCTTAGTTTTAACTTATACTCCTGTTGCGGAGTTTTCTCTAACAGGGAAGGGGTTGTAACAATGTCTTTTGCGGGACAGTCCTTAAGAGCAATAGTTTGGCAGTCTTCAAAATCCTGGGAATCCTTGGAAATGTTTTTAGAAACGGGTTTCAGTCCATTGAAAAGTTTTACATGAGAAAGGTGGACCCACCCCTTCCTGCCTTCCAGCTTGACGGCAGTACGGGTGGTCAAGAGGACCTGACGTGGCTCCTTCCAACGAGGTTCCAGCGGACTTGATCTGTCAAAATTTCGGATCATCACCAGCGAACCTGGAACGATTTCATGCGGTGCCACCTCGGTGTTGTCTGGAAATGCGGCGGCAACCTGTGAACGACATGAGTTGAGGGCAGACATCAAGGAAGCTAGGTAATCTGTCAGCATATTACATGAAACATCGGTAATACTTCGGGGTCTAGGAGTACCCCACATGTTAGGGGGACGGCCGAATACGACCTCATACGGGGACAGACCTGATCTGGAATGTGCGACCATGCGCATATAAAATAAAGCAACTGGCAGAGCTACTAGCCAGTCCACACCCTTTTCTTTACATACTTTGGCGATGCGGATTTTCAGGGTCTGAATATGTCTCTCGACTAGACCGGCTGCTTCAGGATGGCGTACACAATGGAACTTCCACTGGTACCCTAACAACAGGGAAACGTGCTTCATGAGTTCAGATGCGAATGGCTGACCGTTATCAGAATATACGACTCTAGGGAGTCCATATCTAGGGAAGAATTCACGAACCAACTGCTTGGCAGTGGTCGCGGCTGTGTAATCTGGGACTGGATATGCTTCGGTCCATCTGGACAAAGCGCATACAACTACAAGGACATACTTGAAACCTCGACATCGCTCCATCTGAATATAATCCATCTGGAGGACCTCAAAAGGGTGGTCAGGGGGCTGGAAACCACCTTGTTCCACCGGGACACTTTTACCTGGATTAAACTGACAACATATCATACAGGTACGGACTTTCTGTTTGGCTGCAGCTCGTAAATGCTTGTTGAACCAAATGTTCTGGATACTGTCTAACATAGCTTTTTCTCCTAAATGTGCTGGACTATGTGCGGTATTAATAATGACTTGAACCATAGAGTCGGGGAGAAACCATGTGGCTCTACCCTTCGTTAACCATCCTTGATCTGTCTGGACCCCTCCTTGTTCGGACCATTTCTTGATTTCATCGGGAGTAGCATGTAACTGGATATCTATGACATCTTGTGAAGGGTCCTTAACTGTCATACATGTAGTCGGATCTGGAGTATGTGTCTGTGTCGGATTAGCTTGAATGTCTGGAGTCTGAGCTGTAAGCTTGGCTGTGCGATCTGCTAGATCATTACCTTGGGAAATAATGTCAGTAACTTTCGTATGTGCTTTGCACTTCATGATAGCGATAGATGTCGGTAAATGTATGGCATCTAACAGAGCTTGAATAAGGAAACCATGCTGAATCTTGGTTCCATGAGAAGTCATGAAACCTCTCTCTTGCCAGAGCACTCCGAAGTCGTGTACAACTCCGAATGCGTAACGTGAATCTGTGTAAACATTAACTTTCTGGTTCTTGGCGTGTATACAGGCTTGTGTCAGAGCAACTAGCTCTGCTGCTTGAGCGGACAGGGTATCAATACGGTGTGTTTCAATAACTTCGGTGTCAGTAGTCACTGCATACGCGGCGACTAGTTCTCCTGTACTAGTTCTCATACATGAACCATCCACATAAAGTGTCAGGTCAGGATCTGGTAACGGAATGTCTGTCAGGTCTTGTCTTGGCTTTGTCGTAATGTTAACTACTTCCACACAGTCATGTGTGGCTGGATTTGAACTAACTGATGGTAACAGTGTAGCAGGATTCAGGATGTTGCAGCGTCTGATTTCTATGTGTGGCTGGAACAGTGTCAATTCATAACCTGTTAAACGTGCAATTGTCAAGTGCTGAGTTTGTGTTCGGTTCAAAAGAACTTCTACTGAATGTGGGACTTGTACTGTCAAGGAGTGTCCTAAAACTATGGAATCACTTTGTCTGATAGCTAGTGCGGTGGCTGCAACTGACTTGAGGCATGCAGGCAACGCCTGGGCGACTGGATCTAGTGTGCTCGAAAAATAAGCACAGGGCTTGTATTGACCTGCTTGATCTTGTGTGAGAACAGATAATGCTGTACCTTCACGTTCTGTAACAAAAAGTGTAAAAGGCTTACTGTAGTTCGGTGTAGCTAGAACTGGAGCTTGGCATAAAGCTTTCTTTAACTCGTTGAAACTCAGTGTATGTTCAGATGTCCAAGGGAGGACAGTCGATACGGCTGCCTCCTGTGTCGTTAACTGTATCAGTGACTTGGCTAGAAATGCATACTGGGGAATCCATTGTCTGCAATAAGAAGTAAGGCCGATAAAGGCACGTACCTCCTTCTGGGTTCTGGGCTGAGGAAGACTCGCTATTAACTGGATACGGTCTGGTGTCAACTGCCTACCCCTCTTGGACAGTAAGTGTCCTAAGTATACCACTTGCTGGACACAGAATTGAAGCTTAGAAGGGGACACCTTGTGCCCCATCTCGGCTAGGAAATACAAAACTGTAAGTGACGCTCGCTCGCAGTCACGTTCAGAACGGGCTGTGATCAGTAGATCATCGACATACTGGAGCAGGGCAGTGTCAGTTGGCATGTGAATGTTGTCTAGTTGTCTCTTGAGTGCTTGACTGTAAATACTAGGGCTTTCTGTGAAACCTTGAGGAGCGCGTGTGAACATATAGCTCCTTCCATTTAAACAAAATCCGAAAAGAAACTGGCTGTCTGGATGAATGGGAACACTAAAAAATGCATTCTTGAGGTCTATGACAGTGAAGAACATGGCTTCGGAATCAATGGCTGTTAACAGGGAAGAGATATCTGGGACAACTGGGTACTGTGGAATAATACATTTATTAAGCTCTCGTAAATCAATCACTAATCGATATACTGGGGGTGCATTTGGATCAGTACGTTTCATGACTGGAATGATCGGAGAATTACATACATTGGAGTCAGTTTCTACAACTACTCCTTGAGCCATGAGCTCGTCTATAATTTTGGATAAGGCTGCTACAGCCTCAGGTGGCAATCTGTACTGTCTGATTCGGGGTAACACTACACCTGGTTTGAGAGTCACACGATGGGGTGTGATTTGCATGTAACCTACATCAGTTGGACCTTGCGCCCATAAATGCTGCGGAACTTTAGACAGTCTTGAATCAAAATCTCGTAACACATAGTGACCCTTAAAGTCACGTAGGAACAATCGTATTCCCTCTGGGGAACAGCAAATAACTGCACCTAATTCTTTTAGTGTCTTAATGCCTAATAGATTTTCTGGACATGACTTAGTAAGTAACAGATCAGTAGTACGGGACAATGGACCTACTTCTAGAGTAACTGGCTTTGAAATCTCGTTAACTATTGGTTTTCCTGCAAATCCAAGGGAAACATTTCTTGAGCCTGAGAGCGGAGCCCCTGGAACTTCGGCGTGACTAATTGTGGTCCTACTTGCCCCTGTATCGATCAAAAACTTTCTGTCTTTCCCTAATACTTGACTGTGAACATAGGGACCTTCTTGATCTACAGGTATCTCGATGAGAGGCAAGCCTACCTCCCTCTCTAGGCTGTTTCATGAATATGGCTGGTACTCTGGATACTCAGACTGTGCATACTGGTACATCTGCGATGTAACGTGCTGTGTTGCAGCAATAGGCTGCGGTGCTGTAACTGTCTGTTGTGCATTCTGTGACTGAGGAATCTGTGAGACTTGTTCTTGTCTAGGCGGACGTGGTCTTTCTTTAGTCTTACCAGTAGCTATGTTGTGTTTCAGAACTGCACACTCATTTATAAAATGACCTGGCTGTTTACAATAATTGCAGTTTCCTTTAACGGGAGCTGCAGGATGACTGGCTTGATTCGGACCCCTCTTCTGACTGTCTTGAGGAACAGATTGTGCAACTAGTACTTTCATTTTCGTGTCTTTCATACGTTTTCTTTCGTGTTCTTGCTCTTCCCTGATTCTATTCTGGTGGTACTGGAGCATCTGGAGCATCTGGGACGGAGTATTTGCTTGCCAGGTGCTTTCGACTTTCAAAACTCGATTTTTAATTTGTGGACTTGAATTCTCGACTAATTTAGTAACGAAAAGGTGAGGGTATGACTCACTACTTGTCTTGAGACCACTGTTGATACTAAAACATTTTTCAAATCTAGAATAAAAATCACTAATATCTTCATCTTGTTTCTGTTTACAGGCTGAGATTGCATCCCAGTCTTCTTTTCTCGTTGTCAATAATCTGGGTAAAACTTGAATCAATAATTCTGGTAACTCTTTACATTTATCTCCAAGACCGGTACCTGGTACTCGTGCCTTGTCTTCTGCTTCTAGAACTGTCCAATCGATCTTTTTCTCTCCCACCTCCCATTCTTTTTCCTTTAGCTTTTCATATACCCCTGCGGGCAGCAGAACCTTTAACATTTTAATGATATCTGGGTAAGTGTATTCTCCCATTCGGAGCATGTCTTTTAATTCTCTATGGAACCCTGCTGGATCTTTGTCATGACAGGGAATTAATTTCTTCATTTCAAGAAGTTCCATCTTTGATATTGGAGTGTATACAAACACTCGTTGCATTTCGCCACCCGTCCCTCTGACTGGGTGGACTTCTCGTAACGGATTCTGTCTGTCTATGTAAAACGGTTTACTTTCTGGGGGTGAGACATGAACAAAATGCGGGTTCAGAAACGTTCTATATTTGTGGCGCTGTTCTAGAATGGCACTAATTAAATCGGTACCTAGACCTCTCCATTTATACTGGAGTAACTCGTTCAGGATATCATGTAACGGACCTGGATCAGAATGTTGACCCTCATACAGAGTAATGAGGTGCTGGATCATATACATACCCACCAGTCGTTGTTCGGCTGGGGGCAGTTTCAGGAACATTTGTGCCACTATTTCGTCTGGAAAAGTGGTAGAATCAGTAATCCATCGGACTGCTGATCGAACTAGTTCTTGTTCATGCATAGTACTTAATTCACTGTAACCGATTCGTGATTTCAGAATGTGATCGGTAGCTTGGAACACTTGTTCTAGAGAACCTTGTTCTGGTGCTGGATGACGGAAAATAGACTTGTGTTCTAGACGTAAATGGCGATCTGGAAATCTAGATTTTCCTACATACGCTATTCTGGCGGGATTCTCGTCTTCCTCTTCAGGATCAGAGATACTTTCTTTCTCGCTTACTTGGGCTGCTTTACGTTGTTCGTGTATCTGTATTATTTCTTTACGGATTTTCTTGTACATACTTTCCATGGCACCGACGGTCTTGTGCTTACCCTCGGCTATATTATCACTCCACCTTGTCAGGATTCTCATTTCGGCAGAATCTTTAGACGGGTAATCTTGTTCTCTTATTAGACAATTGATCAGAAACTTTAATATCATGAGCTGGATCTCGGCTTTCCTTTGAGACATAGTCTCGCTAATACTTTCTGGATCATCCCCTGTACGGATGAAACGATATATTCTGTCTAAATCTTCTTTCATATTCGGCAAGGTGACTAGATACTCGGCCACCTTTCTTACGCGGAATGAATATAAAACCATATTATCCTCGCCTGGAACTGGATCATAGCAACATTCGGCAAGGGACTTTCTTATTTCTGCAACAGACTGATACCTAGGCGTACGCTGGGACGCTTGTGCATGTAATTCGGCTAACGTTAAGCGCTTGTGTGGCGGCGGGGTTTGAGGAGGACCTCCTCCTGCGGCCCCTAGACTGGAATCATCGACGGACATTCTTCGTGGCGGAGCGGGAAGTTGAAATGCTGGCTGGACCGGGGGTACCGTAGCAGGTACTCCGGTGTCTGGAAGAGCGGGAAGTGCCTGATTTACAGGGACTGGCGGAGCGCGAACAGGATTTGCATATTCTGGGACTGTGTCGTCCAAATAGGACGAAATAAAAATATCAGCTGCGGTCGGTTTGTGACGTAGCTTGGTCGGAACTAATGGTGGCGGGAAATTACTGGATGCCTCTGGGGTCGCTTTTGGCAAGCCCTCGGCAAGAAGAGGATACATACCCTTAATAAGGGCATGCCTCTGTCTGTCTGACTGTTCGGCTTTGACTTGTTCACCTATCTCGATTAATTCTCTTTCTTGGGCTCGTTCCTGGGATTCTCTACTTAACTCTGACTTTCTGACTTCCTTTTCGGTTCTTCTATGCGCTTCTTTACGCCATAACTCGATGGCATCTTTCTGTGACTGTCTGGCTTTCTTTTTCCATAATGCTTCTTCTACTCGCATGATACATTCGGCATCCCATGTACCCGATACGGGCCATCTATACTTTTCTTATAACTGTTTGGTATATTCTACCCATAAATCTAGATACAATATGGCGCTTATGCCATGTTTCTGATACATAAAATGACCTGGACTGTCCCTAGGCGGAACAGGAACTGCTGCTTCCAGCAGACCCTTTCTAGTTTTTAACTGACGTAACTTGGAAAATATAGGCATGACTGAACTGTAATCTGGACACAATACAATACACAATAAACACGAAATCACATCACACTCATACCACAACATTAAAATACATGAAGAACATTATAAATACAGTTCGAACAGAATATTACCTGGAATACTGAGAACAGAAATACAAGAATTTTCTCGAGAACGGAACAGACTAGAATTACTGGATGCACTGCTGTAACAGTACGGAACATACCGGTCCCATAAAGGAACGCATCAAGACCCGTATCCACCTAGGTGAACACTTCGTTTGTGAGTCTGGGCACCACCAACCCACGGACCAGGAGTCAATTTAGATTGGTCCTGTCTAGATACTACCCCAGCAATGGTACTCACCGGGCAGCACGGAACGGAAGGCCTCGGACGGGACTGGACTGCTACGACGACGAACTCCGGACTTCGGACTTCAGTTACGGGTGGGCCTCCGGATACCTCGGACCTTGAACTCTCGGCTTGGGCTCTGGTCGGGACTCGCCGCGTTCCTCCACCGTCTCGTTCGGATGCTGGACCGCCTCCTCCGTCTCCTCCGTGGGCCTGAGGGATACTTGGAGCAGAAATATCTGCCAGTGCACGGTATGGTTCCGTCACGGCTGCAGAGGGTCAGGGGGTCGGCGTGGCTTCACCGACGCGTGGGGAAAGGGCAAGTCCCTATTCGGGCGCCATTATGTGGTAAATAAATAAATAATACCCTATTTTTGACTAGGCATAAATCATAACAGATAGCTCAATAAAATAAGAGTCAAGATTCGAGGTAGTAGGAGTTTCTGCAGGTTTATTACAGCATAAAGGACAGGATCAGGACAACCTGCATAGGAACAGAATGGCAGGGCTAGAGTGGCCCGGCAGCTGCCGGGGCTGGGTCTGGGATGAGCGCGCTAACTTTTCATAACAATACACAGGCATATATACATAGCGCGAACACATAGCATTACATTGCAGTAGGCGTAGCAGTGGGTGGAACAGAAGGCGTGACGCGTAGCAGTCGCGAAAGATAACAGAAAAAGTAGGTGTAACTGGGCGTATACATAGACATGTGGTGCAAACGAAACAAAATATGTCATGAATGGGGCGGAAACATAGGAGGGGGCTACCTAAAGAGCCGGGACCTCTAACCTGATGGTGCGCGCAAACTGGCAATGACGTATCACTAGGAGAAGCTGGGGGCTATGAACTCTGTGCTAGGAGCAGAGACTAAAGTCTGGTAGGTCGGAGCGACATGTACCTAAACCCTATCTGGTATCTGATGTTTAGGGAACATGTTGATATAAACTAGAAGTCATGAGGGGAAAAGCTAACTTGACTCTAAGACTGGACCATGCATTTATTCTACATGTAGTGCGTGATGAAGAATATTAAATGACCATTAAATGCAGTATTTCTCTAACGTGGAGCCGCATAGGCTAGACAATGACGGAAACTATTGATGCAGTTCAGTAGCTTAGGAATGCAGAGAAGGAGGACTGAACTGATAACTGGAACTATAACATACTCTTGGCAGACTCAGAGGCAGAGCCGAGCTGCACCGGGCACTGCGAGGCAGGAAGTAAGTGAAGGGTCGAGGATACAGATGGGGGCTGAATCGCTCCTTAGCGAGGCTTCAGGAGACAGGAGCTGAATCTAGGGTCCGGGCCCTGTTGAGGCCTGGAAACGGGGACTTTACAATGGAATAACGTGCACACTGAGAAACGTGGCAACGTAGCTTTACATAGGCTTGATAATCGTATTATTCACGAGGACTGGAAACTGACATACTAGAGGTGGACACAACTGTAATTGCGTCATTAATCGGACATGGGGAATAACATATGCATATTGGTCATGCACACATAACATATGATGGATGAGGCGTAGGGACACAGAACAAGGCAAAATTTACTTTTCCACACCCTGGCTGTTCGCGTTTGTGATACTTCTACTAAAGCTTTTCACACTGTTTAAGCCCCATTCACTGTCAAGATCAGATCTCTTCCCAGAGAAAAAGCAGACAGCTTCTAACAGTATGCTGGATTTCTTACTTTTTATTACCTGGCTGTGTAAAGGTGCTTTAGACTTTGTGGCATTTCCTATTCATGCTTTAGCATATTTCTTTGCAACTTGTAGGTATTATTGGATTGATTTTTTCAAGTTAATCTATTTGGTCATTATGATCAAATAAAAAATTGTGTAATTACCATCGCATATTAAAAATGAAGACCCCGATTCACAATAGTAATCTGAGACAAAATCCTAACTTTACGACTTTCGGTATTCACAAAAGGCATTTAGGAGTAGTACAGTTAGGATTCCTAACTTTACTACTCCTAAACGGAGAAAAATCCTAACTTTACGACTTTCGGTATTCACAAAAGGCATTTAGGATTAATAAAGTTAGGAATGCTGCAGTTAAGAGGGTCATGATTTCAATAGTGCAGCAGGTGCAGTCGCACTGGGTCCAAAAGTTGTCAGAACGTCTCTAAACACCTAATATTGCTATATTGTACAACTAAGCATGCAGCCATAGATAGATGCAGTTACCTAGTAAGCACAAGGGTCATGATTTTAATAGTGCAACAGGTACAGAGGCACCGGGTCCAAAAGCTTCAGATACCCCACTTAACACCTAATATTGCTATATTTTATTCCTAAGCAGGCAACCACAAGTGCAGTTACCTTGCAGACAACAGGGCTATTTATTATTTGAATGGTGCAGCAGGTGCAGTAGCAATAGGTCCAAAACTTGTCAGAACACCTCTAAACACATACATTTGCTCTATTTGACTACTAAACAGGCTGTCACAATTGCAGTTACCTTGTAGTTGAAAGGGACTTGATTTGAAAGGAGCAGCAGGTGCAGTGGCCCTGGGTCGAAAGCTCTAGGGACCCCAATAAATCTAGAGTAATGCTAAGTTGTACTACTAAACAAGACAGTCACAGGTGCATTTACATAGCAGGCAATAGGGTCATGATTTGAATGGTGCAGTAGCACCAAGACCAAACGTTCTAGGCACGCCACTAAAGACCTAGGGGCAGATTTATGATAACTGGCGCATCCCCAGGGATGCGCCAGTTATTTTGCGCCGCTGCATCGCCACCCATGGTGCCCCGCATTTACAATGCGGCGCACCATGGGGCAAAAACGGCACAGATGCGTGACGCATCTGTACCGTAAAGGTGGCGCATTGCTGGAGTTGCGTCGCAAGCGCGACGCAGCTCCAGCAAGGCTCAGGGGTGCCCCATCTTTACAATGCTGCGTCAAGACCTACGCCTGCTTCAAGCAGGCGCAGGGTTTTGACGCAGCATTGGCCTGAAAGTGACTGAGTGAAATCTTATAGATTTCACTCAGCCACTTTTGCGAGGCGCACCTGCCCCGGAACGCCCACCCAGCGCCGGAACGCCCACAAGTGGCGCAGGGCTTTACAACGTGACGCATCTGCCTAGATGCGTCACGTTGTAAATGGGTCATAGGGATGCGCCACGTTTACGCCGCAGTTGCGTGACGCAAACATGGCGCATTTCCAACATAAATCTGCCCCCTAATATTGCAAAACAGGCAGTCACAATTGCAGATACCTTGCAGACAACAGGGTCATGATTTGAATGGTGCAGCAGGTTCAGTGGCACTGGGCCCACAAGTTGTCAGAACTTCTCTAAACACCTAATATTGCTGTATTTTACTACTATTCGGACAGACACAATTGCATTTATCTTGCAGTTAAAAGGGGCTTGCTTTGAATGGTACATCTGGTGCATTGGCACTGGGGCCAAAAACTGTAGGGACCCCACTAAACGCAGAATATTGCTAATTGTTACTACTAAACAAGCAGTCCTAAGTGCAGTTATCTAACTGGCACTAGGGCCATGGTATCAATGGTGCTGCAGGTGCGGTGACACTGGGGCCAAAGTTTGTCATAACTCCTCTAAACACCAAATATCGCTATATTTTACTACTAAACAGGCAGTTACAACTGCAGTTATCTTGCAGGTACTAGGGGCATGATTTGTCTGGAGCAGCAGATGCAGTGGCACCGGGTCCAAAAGTTACCAGAACTCCTCTAAACACATAATATTACCATTACAAGTGATTCTGATGTTTCCCTCTTTCCCTCTCTCAGCCTTGCACTATCGGCATTTCCGAGTTTTGTACTACTTAAACCCATGCCGTGGCGGGTGCGCAGCGGGCGCACTGCTGGCGCGACAAAGGCGTGCCTAAGGCAAGCCCGTCTGGGCCCGTCCAGTTATGCTGCCAATTTTACAAATGGGGGTGGGGTCGCACACTACTCACACACCATGCTGCCAATTTTGCTAGAGGTGCAGTGCGGTACTCCTCGTACGAGCTTTTGGAAATCAGGAAGGGACTTAGTCCGTGTAGTTGCCCGCCTTGCTATTGCTATGCAGGCCTTTTTTGTTGTACATCTTGTGGCTAAAACTCTTGGCCATTGTCTGCATCTCCTTGTCCCCCGCCGAGCCCCAGTCCCAAAAAAAAACTTTTTAGCCTAAACTGTCGCTCATTAGCTAAACACTTCTTGGATGTCTATGGCATGCTTCAGAACGAATCCCCTGATGTTCTCTTTCTAACTGAATATCAACAGAGTGTCCCATCTGGGAGATGTCCCCTAGTCACAGCTCCTTCGCCCCGAAGGGGTATCTCAATTTATAATGAGTTCTAATTAATAACAACGTTGTTTAGTTCACATTCGTTTATTTTTTCCTTTTTTCAAGAATTACTTCATTCTCTTGAATGTGTCTCAATTTCAAATCCAAATGAGTTATGTTCAATAACATCCTTATAGCATATCCATCCTCCAATGCATTTCGGCTGCTAATGAGCCTTCATCAGGGATATATGTCTACAATCAAAAGAGTATAATACATGAGGTAACAGAAACTATTCATCCAAAATTTATAAAATGACCGAAAAAGGAAAATGAAGTAGTGAATAGGCCAACGCCCCCAGAAATAGGTTACAAGATAGCCAAAACCTAAGTGCCAAAAAGTAAACCGAATCACCCGTGACATAGTAAAAAAACAGTAAATGAATGAAATCGTTAAAATCAAGCATGTTCACATATTCCTATACTATAGATGACAGTTAAGGTGGCATAGAGTTAAGTGGCAACTTAGAATGTCATAGAGGTCTAGCAGATCAATTACACGCTCGTCATATAACCATGAAATAAAGTGACTTAAAGAAGTCGATTACACGATATTGCTATTACCACAAGTGTTGAAAGTCCATAAAGCAATTAAAATGGCGTACACAATTTAAATTGGAAAAAATGTTCCTACAAGCCTAGCGTTAAGTTGATAATCATGGACTTACATAAGTAAGAAGCAGCAAGGCTTCAAGTGTCCGCCTGATACACTGCTCGCATCTAAAGTAAATCGGCGTTTCTGCTCCCGATAAGATGTTACCGGTAAACATGAAAAGAGGACTAAAATATTCTAACCAAAAGAATGAGTGCCATTTTGGAACGGAGTTTAAAGCCTAGAAAGCCGTTCCAATATAGGAATAAGTATGAAAGTCATAAGATCAAACCAACAAAAGATATTTCACCATGATGAAGCAACCATAAATTGAAATCATAATAAAATAAAATAAAATAAAAATAAAAACATTGAATTAATTGAAAACAATCTGATCGAGGTCAATCAGAGGCATAAGTAGCAAGTACACTGTCAATAAAGTTAATTGAAAGTTCTAATTCTATAAGTAACAACTGAGACATGGTTATCAGAGGACACAGTGGTAGAACCAGGTCTGGCTTTTCCCCAGGGCTTTAAGCATTCTCATGCTCAACAGACTTTCTCGGGGTGGGGGTGGCATAGCGGTGTTTTTTTAAGTCCTGGTACCTGTGTACTCTTGTAAAGGAGCTTGTGATCGGGTGTGACTGTGGACACTTTCGGATCTCGTTCAACGCCAGCTACGCTATGTCTGGGCTATTAGTCTACCACTCGCCAGGACCCTCCAAGGAGTTTGGAGCTGCTCTCATTGAATCTGTAAGCCCCCTAGCTATGAGAGCGGCCAACTTCAATATTATCGGTGACTTGAATCTGCACCTTGGTATCTCCTAGGACATGGAAATTGTCAATTTTTTAGCCTAACTTGCGGCATGTCAACTGAGCCAATGGGTCCAGGGCTCCACGCACTCCGCAGGCCATTTATTAGACCCTGTTTTTGCAATCTGTCTTCCCTGACCGTCCACACCCCCTTACCAGTGTGTTGGTCTGATCATTTCTTAATATCTATGACACTGGCATAGGTCGAGCCGGTCAAGAGGGTACCTGAGAAGTTTTCTCTTATGGGCTCTTGGCACAAATTCAATATTGCTCAATTCCATGATCTCCTCTCTACTACCACGTTTAAGATACCAGATGGCAGACAGAGCATTTTCGGGCTGGATCTCCCGCTCTCTGGATTCCCTGGTCCCTGCAAGGTGGTCTAAATGTCGAAGCACCAAATCAAGCATGTGGTACAATGATAGGCTAGCCTCCCTGCGTAAAGGTTGTAAAAAGCTGGAACGTGCATGGAGAAGAGATTATGACCTTAGCCTAAAGGAATGTTACCAGGTGGCAATCATGAAATATCATATTATGTGGACCAGATCAGGAATAGTAGCAACCCCTCCAAAATTATTTTTTTAATAGTGAAAGACCTTAAGGTAAAACCTCAACAGATGCTACTACACCTTCAGTATCATCTGATGCGCAATGTGAGACCCTTGCCTCCTTCTTTGTGGAGATGGTAGAAACAATATATAAATATTTCCCTCAATACGCAGCAATGTCTGGGTCCTGTGTTTGCCCCTCTTGCTTGCATACTTTGGCTGTCTTTCCACCAATCTCTCAAGAGGAGCTTGCTGTGCTCTGTTGTAAGGTTAAATCGGGCTCTCCTGTTGACCCCCTTAAGCCTGACCAATTTTTGAAATCTTTGCCCGTACTTCTACCATCCTTGAGCCAGATGTTTAATCTGTCCATGTCGACATCTGTTGTCCCTAGATCCTGGGAGCAAGCTAGGGTGGATCCTTTGCTAAAAAAGCCCAACTTTGACACTGTGAAACCAGAGAATTTCAACCCATCTCTCTCCTGCCCTGGGTCACCAAGATCTTAGAGGCTTACATCAACTCCATGCTGACAGGTCATCAACAACATATTGGACCCCTCTAAGAATGGTTTTTTGCCTGATCACAGTACGGAGTCAGCTCTCCTAGCTGTGACCGAGCATTTGAGGGGGGCTCCAGATGAGGGTCGCACATCGGCACTGATTTTGTTAGATCTCAGTGGTGTTCATGACATGGTCTCCCACCAGATGCTGCTGCAGAGGTTGGAGGGGGGCGGTATAGCGGACTCTGCGAGAGTCCAAAATGCTGCGGCGAGAACATTATTAGGTCTGGCCAGGAAATGCCCTACCACTAGTGCAGTTTGTTGGTTAAATTGGCTGCCTGTGGCCAAATGTATAGAGTTTAAGGACCTCTGTATGTCTTTCAAATTTTTAAATCTCTCCTCTCCAGGCATCTTGGCCAATCTGCTTACACTATATAGTCCCTCCCGTCAACTCCAGTCAATGGGGCTGCATTTGGCGGTTGTTCCGCGGGCAAGGAGGGTTCGGGCTGGTGGACGTTCCCTCTGTGTATTGGCAGCCAAACTTTGGAACGTGCTCCCCATCAGCATGAGCAGCCTGGAAAACTACCTGGCATTCTATAAGGCAATTAAGACTCACCTCTTCCCTCCATTGTAGGCTGCTTTTGTTGTCTATGGTTCTGCTGCTTTCTGCTATCAGCGCTGGGACGCCCCTTTGCCGGGGCAGCTGCGCGCTATATAAAATGTGATAACATAACATAACATTTCATTGTTCAAAATTTTGCTTTTGCTTACCCGTAAGATACCAACAGTAACAGCACAAGTATGTATCAATGATTTGCAATTGTGACTCCAAACCATTGATCAGTTTCCGACTCCTAAGTTGGAGTGCTAACTTCTTCGCAAAGGAAAAGGAGTACAAGGGGACTCAAGGAGGAAGATTGCAGGAGAATAGGAAGTGGTTCAGGGAACCACTGCCAACTCTCAATTACGTTTTTCAAAACGGAAACCTATTGTTTTTTTAAATCAGGCCCATTTCTTTTAGGAAAAATAGGCTGCTTCAAAAAATAAAACATTTACATTTTGAATGAGATTCACAGGGATGGTTGTCTGATGTTCCTAGCCAGCCACCATCACTGTAATTGTAGGCAATTTCAGAGTGTTGCACATTGTGACCTGCCTAATGAATAATAATTAGGCAGGTCATTCCGTGGGTCCCTAAGATTACCTATTTTGAGAAACAACCTATTAGTACACAGATCGGCTCACAAAATCAGATTAGTTTTGCAAACGTCGGGCAAATTTTCGATCGCATTTTGCAAATCCAGTCTTTGTACATTTGGCCCTTAATTATTTGAACATGCTGCAGAAAATGTCTCTTGGTACACAGGGATATAATGGCAATGGGTTTGTTCATTTGCCAGAGGCCATGCTGCCAGGAAAATAAGGCAATGAATGCCCCCTTGTGATCTTGCTGACACCCATCTTGCACCGGTGTAATCCATGTTACTATAAAGGCCGGGCACGCATATGTAGCCCGTTTTGTAATACCAACCTGTCCCAATCCACATACAGCAGGTGCACAAGGCTGTTGCATCCCTGGGCCCTTTCTTTAATAGAACCCTAGATTTCTCAATAGATGTCATGTCAGAGAATGTATGGCTTTTGAACTTTGAAGTTTACCTGAATTGGGACATATACATGTATGCTAATAGAATGTGGAGAAGGCATTGTCAAATGAGCAATTTGCTTTATCAACTTGTTTGATGGAACTCATTTGAAACTAGAGTTTGTATACTTACTTTTTTATATGACCAGAAAGAGGAGTGAGAATCTATGTAAGGCACAACTCTCAGCCTCCCAGATTATCACAAGTAGCTGCACACAAGAGGGTTAACCTTTGCTTTCATGAACTCTTCAATCTGAGAGATCAGTTGAGGGGACCTAGTATATCTCAAGATTGTGAAAGATCCGTGCCCAGATAAATTAGTGTGATCCTGGCCTCTCTTGGGTGGTATAGTAGGATTCTCACCAATAGGCATTGGTTCCTCGCCCATATGGAAATATGAAGCAGTGTTCAATGCAACAATAAGCACCTATTGAGTGGTCTTGTGATGCAGTGGGAAGTTGTATCATGAAATTGGCCTTCTTTAAACAGAATCTCGAGGTGTTGAGGTAGAGGATATTGCAACGTTACCCATCACTTTTCCCATTGTTTTGACCTACATAACAGCTAATACACTGCCAATGCAATTTGGTTTTTCACATTTAAATCAATCCAATGTACATATGTAACAATTCTACAAAACTCCTTCTCTTTTGGTATAACAATTATACGTTTCTTCTTGACTTCTGTGATTTTGAAAGGTGTAGCTACTTAGTACCAAACCATTTAATGCTTATTTCTATCTTTAGCATTATCTTAATGCTTTTATTCTTTTGTGATCCTGGAGCCATAGTATGGTAAAAGCACACTGCATCAAACTGCACCCCAGAGAATCTTAAGTGAGGTTCACCTGTTGCAGACCGAGGAAGTGTGTCCTATCATCATCCATACGCTGCCCCCAGGGAAGCTGCAAACGTCTGCCTGCTCTGGGGCAGATCATTAAGGAAAGAGATTGGTTGCTGAAAGCTGGCGCTCCATCCTTCTCTGTACAGGTGGCACCTACATGCACTTTAAAGACGGAACAGAGGTACCCCTGCAGGTGGGTGCAGTGAAAAAATGCATTTGCTTGAGGGACATGTCTGTAATGGTACATGGTACCCCCTTTACTTCTTCCAAGGACTGCTACCCCACCCCGTGGGTGCACGGACTGTGTGCCACCTTTTTCTGGAATTGCCTAAAGGCCTCTTTGCCCTTGCACCTGTTCCCTTAACATGGAGCAGATGGGGAGCCAAATTGTGTTTCCCTCATTTGCAGACCCCATGGCGGTGCTATTGGTATTACAGAAAGGGTGGCACAAACACCTGTGGCCTGTTCTGTAATACAACAATGCTCTGAGTGTGCAGAATATGAATCTACATGTCTCTTGCTCCCCCAGGGCACTGTCTGCAGTGTGGCCTCTGGTGTTTGATGTTGTTATATGTGTTACCTCAACACAAGTGGCATGCTTCAGTTATCCTTTGTAATGACCTTGGGTTGTATCAGTGTGTATTTTGTGACGCTGGTTGCGGGTTTCATCTGACAAATTACAAGTTGTTGCTGTAGTCAAAATACTCTGCCACTTCCTGAGAAGGCAACCTGAATTGTTTTTCCATTGCATTGCTTGGTTCAAGGGTGTTTAAGCCTGAATATTACAGGCACCAGCAATCATGTTTTGGAACTGAAACTATAACGAGAAGGGAAATATACATAAACAGTGGCAAGGTGTGAAAGTAGTGATAAAGAAGATCATACAACAGAAAGATAAACACACAGAAAGTGGGATGTGGTGAAAGACTAGGTAGCCTTGGTATTAAGTAATCTGGACATTTGGTAGCGCCAACAGCGGGCTCCCGAGAAAATCTCTGGGCCTCTTCAAGTAATATTTTCATATAAATTAAGCAATCAGTGTTATATTCATTATTGGTTCTTAAAATGGCTTGTTTTCAAATGTGTAGCTTAATACCCTTTCTCAAACACTATACCTATGTGTTACAAATAATTTTGTTTCAGAAATGCCTTGAAAAAGAGCTGTCTTTTCATTATGTTGTGATTACAAGGCCTACTGATACCAATGTATTTCACTGCACAGAGAGGGTACAGGGAGGTCCAAAATGCACGAACCAATCCTCAATTGAAGGGAGAAAAATATAAAACATAGTATATACCAAGCTACTGACACAAGAGGGCAGTGCAGGGCTACACGAACAACCCAAAGTATCGTTTCCACACCAGAAAAGAAGAAAAATGGATAGCTCATGTGCAGGTATGTTTGTATGTATTTATTGATTTGCAATTTTAAAGCTAGCACGTTATTATTGCCACCAACGAAGGCAACGACCGATGGATAATATCACCCGTACAAAAATGTTAATAAACTGCAAACATTTTATATAGCACTTAATACTGAGTGCCAAATCGCATCATTCTTTGAGATATAAAGGAAGAAGAGTGAGGCATTTGTTTACTTATTTTTGTAGTTTTATACAGCACGAACATGACCCCAGGGCCGGCTTTAGGGCAGTGTGACTGGTGCGGCCGCACTGGGGGTGCTGACCTGTGGAGTGGGCGCTGACCTCAAGACGTTGGGGAGGGTGGGGGTGGAGGGGTCCGGGGGCGGTGGGGTGCTCTGTGTTTAGCAATAACTTATGATTGTAGAGATGAGGGGGACTTACGCCCGGTGGTAGTGAGAGAATCCGAGGTGGTGGTGATGGGGTCTGGGGGTGACAAATATGATTGTTGCACCGGGTACCACCACTATTCCCAGCTGCACCGCACCAGCGCGGGCGGGCTTCTGCAACATTTCTACCTACCTATTCAAAGGGCACATTGAGTGCCCGGGCCTTTCCCTCATTTACAACTACGCAGTAAGTAGTACCAGCTGCACCGTTTAGACCATTTAATCCTTGGGGGCAGTTCTGATTGAGTTAGGAGGGAGATGCACTCCTCTGCCCCATCTCTTCACAGCTGCGCAGCACTTGGTGCCAGCTGCAACGTTTAGGTTTGCGCAAGTGCGCACCCTGGACGTTCGCTACATTGGCAGCAGCACTGAGATTCTGGACACAGGGCATTGGAGCCCCTTTGAGATGGCCAGTTGGCCTGGGGGACTGGGAGGCTGGTTAGGTGCCATGCCCTAATGGGATTATGTGGTGCTAGGAATTTGTTTTCATGTAGTATGACTTGCACACCCTTACCTGGTTACCTCTAAATGTGGTTGGTATGACTATGAGATCGTCTTGCATATTATGGTTTATGCAAGTGAGATTATGTTTCACCCTGTGCTTTATGCCCCTAATGTTAGTGATACCTAGGAAGCGCCTAATGTAATGCTGTGCATAATGTGGTTTTTGTTACAGGTGGATGCTAGGTACAGTGATTACCAGTGGTTACTGGTTGTACATTTATGATCTGTTTTACTTTTACTAAGTTTGCTTTGTGATGGTTATGACAGTGGTCCAGTTGGCCCTGTCATGTGTATACAATTCCCTTGTAAATATGATCTAGTGTCAGGTGGCACCGTGTATAGTATGTGATTACCTAGGTAAAGGGCCCATCAAATACTAGCGGAATCATTGAGACTCCCAAGCAGTACAGCCTTCTCAACAACTGGAATCTGTGCCCTCATCTTCTCCTGCTCTGAAGTAACAATCTGTTCCTAATCGCCTCACTTCCCGGACTGCTCGTTAGTTCAGATATCTTCACCCGACGCCTGGAATATGTGCCCCCTTTCTGTCCTTATACTTCTCCTCACCACCGCTTTCCTAGTAACACCCTTCTCATATCCCCACCACCCTCCTGATCCTCATTTTCCCAACATGGACACCACTCGAGTTAAGTCTGGAAATAATTGCTACAAAATCATTTATCCTACTTAACTGACTAAAGCTGCAGCAAAACGATTCAAACATAACACCTTGGAATGTTTCCCTGATTCCCTTTTTGTAGATCAATTTTACAATGGTCGTTATGGGAGGCTCAAAAACGATTTCATTTTTTTTACTCACGACATCCTTTCTTGGTCCACCAGCTTATATAATTCCCTTAACGTCACATCCTCCTCCTCTAGCCTTCATGGAAAACAGCTAAAAATGTCCCCCTCTGCGTGTTTCAACGGCTCCCTCACCATCTCACTCTAAAACATGGTACTGTCATGATCCAAGGCAAAGACACCTGTCTCTCTCTCTCTCTCTTTGACCACCTCTCCCCTTCCCTTTTCCCCTCCCTTTCGACCGGGTTGTCCCTTGACTCTTCATCTAGCTCCACCCATTACTCCCTCTCTCCACCCCTGATCCCCCTACACTCCAATAGGCTGCACCCTCGGGAGACACAGGTCGACCCTCTTCCCTCCCCCTCTTCCCTCCCCCTCCCCGTGCCCTCCTCTCCCATTCTTCCCCCCTCAAAGTATGACCCCCTTCCTCTCTTCAGCCGGAACTCTAGCTAATCCGCACCTCAGCCAATCTGCACCATCCAACCTCATCTCTTCCCCCTTTCCCTACCTTCCACACCCCTTTTTAGTCCACCTCTCCTCCAACCTTCCCCCCTAGTTAACTTATGTCCCCCTTATTCCCTCCTCTTCTCCTCTTCTCTTCCCCCTCCTCCCCTCGCTATGTACCCCAATTTCTCCACAAACCCATTGCATCTCTCTCCTTCCCCCAATACAGTGCTACCCCCTTTCCCCCCTTGGTAACCCTTTCCCTTTTCCTCCCTCGGGCCTAGCAGAACCACTTCCTTTCTTCAATTTACCTATCTTCCAACCCCCCTCACTCCGCCAGATGCCCGTTCCCTCACAGCCTCCTCACCCAGCATACAGGACCTCTCCAACCCCCTCCCCCCGCTTCCTCCCAAACCTCCTTCATTCCTATGTCTCCACACACTTCTCCCCTCTCCCTCCGCCCCACCGCCTCGCTCCTCACCCCTACCTCCGCCTAACTATGTCCTTAATTCCTATCCTTCTTGCAATGCCAACAAAGACAACTCTCCTTTCACCTCTGATGCACCAATGCCCGCTCTCAACCCTCCTTTCACCTCTGATGCACCAACGCCTGCTCTCAACCACCACCATTCCCCACCTTTGAACCCTATACCCCAACTCCCCTACCGTCCCCCGACTTCCCCCTGCCTTCCACCGCCAATCGCACCCCCTCCTGTTTCCATCGAACCACCCAACATGCCGTGCTCTGCCCTACTCTCTCTGGAAAATAAGCTAGGCTCTCTCATCACCTCCATCTCCCAACTTGAAGCTACCATTTCACTTTTAAGATCCAAGATTTCCACTTTGCCGTACATCTCAATTCCTTTGGAAAATACTCACCTTCCCACGAGATGCACCTCGCCCCACACTCCATAATAGCCAAGCATAACCTGTTATCTGCAAACATCGCTAACCCATACAAGCCCTCGAACGCCCCCTTCTTTCCACTTTCATCTCCAAGTAGCCCTACTATCTACACTATTCCGACCATCTCCTCTGTCAGAACCACTCATCCACCTAAACCCTCCCGAGCACCCTTGTATAAGTACAACATCTCTATCACCCCTCATAGCCCAAGTGCCCCTGTCACCAAAACAGTCTTGACAGAGCTGCGCTGTCTGCTCCGCAACTGCAGATCTGCAACTCCCCCAACCTCCAAGTTCGAAGATTCTACAAAGAAATCAGCGGAATTCGCTATATTCTTTGACGAAAAAGTGAAATCACTTGTGGATCAGGTCAGTCATCTTACCCCTCCAGAGGAGCGCGAATCCTTAGCCATTTGCCAGAACTTTGACCCCATCTCCGAAGATGCCCTCCTCAAATGCATCCTCGAAACCTTGTATGGAGCTATGAATAGATATATGATCATAAAGATAACATTCCGCATAGTTCCGTATAATTTGGACCCGATGTGGCAACACCAATGTCTTGATATGCCTCTGAACAATGGCTGTAGAAGTCACCTGAAGTTTTATGGTGAATACATTAGAACATTCTTGTCATTATTGCTTTTTCAAGAAGTAGTGCTATTGTAAAAAAATATATGATAGCTGCAGGGACCCAAATATATGGTGACAATATACCCATGTAAGAGCTACAGAGAGTCGAATTTAGCACTTTAGACAGCTTGTGAATGTTTCTATGAAGTAAGCAACAATAAACAATATATAAAGGTATTCTAAATGAATTTTTTGAGATGAATAGAAATGTATACTATTCTCGTTAACCTTTATGGTTTTCAGCTTTTTCCATGCAAGTTATGTAGGAATATAGTGCTGTTATATGGTATTATGTAAGTACATCTGATCTCTTTGAACTAGGGATGCAGGATTTCATTCCCAAAATGTTTATTATTTCAGAGCTTTTGAATTTTACGAGCACTTTAACCCTTTTTGGACTAGAAATACTGCGAATATTTGAGGGACACACTTTGTGCCATACGTTGAAGGTATGGGTTTTTATTGCTGTATGTATTATTGTATGATGTTTTGTTTGTAGGTATATTTTTCTCTGTATATTTTATACATTTGTCTTTCCTTGTACATTGATTAGATTTATTGTTGTAGTCAGTGATATTGACTGTAGCAAGAAATCTATAAATGAATATTTGGTCTTTTGCTGATATTGACATCGTATCCTGTGAAATCACTGTTGAGTTACTTTTTTCAAGCAAGGGACCATGTATAACCCAATACACATAATTGTGAACATTTGATAGTTTGTAAATATATTTTGTATATATATATTGCTTTTGTGTTCAAAGGGACTAGGCTCCACATTTTAAAATAAATGTATTTTGTGTATTTTTCTTAATAGCCCTGAAGAAGTCTCTCAGAAGACGAAACACGTTGGCTAAGGCTAGGATCAATGGAATTGTGAAAAGGATATGATCAATGGAATGTTGAAAAAAGAATTTACCTATGAAAAATAAAGTGAATACTGCATCAAGAAAATCATACTCCGGATTTGGACATTTGTTCTTTATGTGCTACTCTTTTGTGGACTGTGATATGAAGTATTAATATCATTGTACAGAGTGCTGAAACCTTGTACTGAAATGTGTCTTTTACAAGTACAAATTAACCAAAGCGAGTCAACAATTGGGGTATACAAATATACTGTGTAACATAGTATAACTTGACATAGCATTTGCAATCCTTAAAGAAGTGGTTTTAAAGTGGTGCTTGTAGCCAGTGGGTTGAATTGAAGTGAACCACCAATGTAACTCCCAAAATGCATTAGTTCGATAAGCGGTGGCCCGAGCTATACACAGTGAGCCTGATTCACAAACAATTTGTTGTGCTCTGCTTTTGGAGTACACCCTCCTGGCGTACTCCTGAATTCCTGGAGCAAGCTAGCATGTCATTGGGCCCACCATGCACCAGTGATACAATATTGGATAAAGAAATTTTTTCACATCGTTCCCACTCTTGGTTAGTGATAAACGGCTATAAAACATTAACCCCAGCATTGTACTTGGAAACAACTTATTCCATTTTTATTAAGAGAAAGTTGATGGCATTGAGGCTAGGCAAATTCCCAACATTAGCCGAGGAACCGGGCTGGAAACAGCATGTAGCTGTCACATGTCGACTGTGTGGTAGCCCCAAAGAAGATCTAATACATATAATTTGTCATTGTAAGATGTTGACCAAGGAATGTACATATTTTTAAAGCCTAGTTTTCGGATTAAGAGGCTACGAACATGTAGATCTGCCATTATTGGAATCCTGGACACAACTGCTCCTCGTTTACATTGCAACCTGGTGAAGTTCTTGCAGGCATTTGAAAAACATCTTAAACAACATGGAGATTTGAATTGTTAATGATTTGACTTTTTGCTACTGTGATTTTCTATAATGATGTGAATAACTTCAGGAATATAATTGAGTTTTAATTACCCGTTTTTATAATATGTTTTTTAATTCATTCTTCTATTTTTATTGAAAAGCTTATAACATTTTTACAATGCTCGTGCGATATACAAATTGTTATGGTTTTAATTAACTAAACAATAAAGATTAAATTTCAGTGATACAATATTAAACATTCATGTAGATGAACCTCTCCGAGGGTGGCCCATGGTGGCAGGTAAGTGAGTCCAATGAATTATATAATATTGAACATTCACATTACAGACTTGTTTTTGCTGTTAGTCATTAGAATAATTAATGATTTTGTAACCAAACTTAGGGGTAGTCGTTTTCTGTCTTTGGAAGGATTCTCGGCCGTACAGCCTAGTATTTGAACCTAGTGGGTATATAGATGTTTCTATAATGGATATGTTAACTCACTGAGCTATATTTGCGTTGACACGATGTTGAATGCCAACCCAACATAAGACTCACTTTTTAGATTTTGGTGTTGTTGACGCATTATCTCCCCTACAGCCAGGGATCTAAGTGGGTCAGGTCCTGGCAGTGCTCAGCACCGGCATGTCTAAAAAGTAGGTGCTGAGACGGGTCCCTATAGGTCTCTCCATTTTTGCCCTCACCCTGGGGGGAAAAAAATCTAAACTCTGCACCAATACAGCACTTCACTGCCTTTGATGTAACTTCAAAGCGACTCGTTAAAGTTCAGTCTCATCATGTCAGAAGTGAAGAATTTTCAATATTATATACAACAAAGCCATGGTTGCTGCTTATTTAGCTTATGCAACTAACAACCATTGACACAGCCAATACTACTGGCTTGTTGTAGTGTGGTGTTTATATATCTGTATGCATTGACAGAAACGGCAAAATACCAGTTGCACACTATGCTAAGCACAGATGTTTAGCTTAGGTGTTTTAAGTCACGCCCTTAATTATATCGACGACACCCCTTCGAGAGACCCCCGCCCAGATTTTTTACCCACTGAAAGCCCTGCACACATCCAGTATATTGCGAGGAGCGCAGCTCGCATGGCAGCTTCGCCGAATAACAACCTCCTGCTTAGTTAGCACTGCCGTTCACTGCATCGCGTCAGAGCAGACCGTGATGAAAGGATGGCACAGCGATTCCTTTTATGCAAATGAATAGATTGGCACCATGAAGCGGGTGGCATCGCCCGCAGGCCACACACTGCAGCCCTTGTCCGAGGGTCGTTGTGAGCGACAGCGCGACTTTCCTCTGACCCTTTGCTGGCCGGCTATCAGCATTTGTGTTGCCAAAATATATTTTTTTAAACTCATTGCAGCTCAAACGGGAACAGATAATAATAGAAAACCAGCTCGATGATTTATTACCCAAAATAGCCCAAGTACAGCCCTAAAAATTACATTTTCAGTGTTTGTTTATTTAGTATTTTCATAACAAAATGTTACTGATTTGCAGGTCTCATAACTTTCTGAGGCAGCAAATCGCGTATGTAGGCAGCCTGGGACATTTGCAAAACCGGATGTACTCGCAGTAAATATTTCCACCAGATCACTGAACCTGTGCCCGACAAAGTGTGTCAAGCGGAATAAAATGACACTCACGATTCCGAAGCCTGGAAAAAGTTACATCAGCTCAAAAATCACGTGTGTTATGGGGAAAAAGTGACCTACTGGTGGCGCATGGGGTTTGTAAATAAGCCCCTTAATATATCCGGTTGTCAATGGAGAACAGAGCTCATTAAAATTCATGTGGCAGAATTGAAAATTCCACCAGCTGTACCTACTAAGTACTACATTCTACATCTTAAAGTCATTCGCCTCAGGTTTGCGAAACTCAATCAGTTATGTTTGTTTGGCATCCTTGTATCTGTGCTCCTGCATTATTAATGGTAAAGGCAAAAGTACCACCAGCTCTGCGTGATGTATGTATTGCTGACATGGAATACTTTATCACCCTTTCACATCGTTCCCCTTTCCCGTCACCCCTTCGCATTGATAAAGCCTAGGGCAGCCGTTTGCACATTTTTGCATAACTCTTTGGGTTCTGGTCTAACGAATTCAAATGTTTAACCCCATTGACAGGTTGCCTTTACTCTTAGACTTTGCAAAAAACAACAAGTGATGGACTGAATGTGGATCAATGTCACACACTCCCCCAGTCAAAAGATCTAGGCCCAAATCCATCGTTTTTTTGCACTCCACACCACCCTGGGTCAGATAATGGCTTTATGCAAATCAGCTCTGACCCTGTTGCCCCATGGGAACAGTCCAGTCCGAACTACAACAGCCATATCTTTCCCAGACCGGAATCAAGCATCCGAGGACCGGACCGGTTTCGAGGTAACACCTCTCTTCAGCCCGGCTAGCTTGACTCCAAGTGGTGTGGAGTGCCTGGGACCCACGTCTGGGCATCCCCAGCGCACTTAGGGCGGCAATTGCAAAAAACAACAAGTGATGGACTGAATGTGGATCAATGTCACACACTCCCCCAGTCAAAAGATCTGGGCCCAAATCCATCGTTTTTTTGCACTCCACACCACCCTGGGTCAGATAATGGCTTTATGCAAATCAGCTCTGACCCTGTTGCCCCATGGGAACAGTCCAGTCCGAACTACAACAGCCATATCTTTCCCAGACCGGAATCAAGCATCCGAGGACCGGACCGGTTTCGAGGTAACACCTCTCTTCAGCCCGGACCGGTTTCGAGGTAACACCTCTCTTCAGCCCGGCTAGCTTGACTCCAAGTGGTGTGGAGTGCCTGGGACCCACGTCTGGGCATCCCCAGCGCACTTAGGGCGGCAATTGCAAAAAACAACAAGTGATGGACTGAATGTGGATCAATGTCACACACTCCCCCAGTCAAAAGATCTGGGCCCAAATCCATCGTTTTTTTGCACTCCACACCACCCTGGGTCAGATAATGGCTTTATGCAAATCAGCTCTGACCCTGTTGCCCCATGGGAACAGTCCAGTCCGAACTACAACAGCCATATCTTTCCCAGACCGGAATCAAGCATCCGAGGACCAGACCGGTTTCGAGGTAACACCTCTCTTCAGCCCGGCTAGCTTGACTCCAAGTGGTGTGGAGTGCCTGGGACCCACGTCTGGGCATCCCCAGCGCACTTAGGGCGGCAATTGCAAAAAACAACAAGTGATGGACTGAATGTGGATCAATGTCACACACTCCCCCAGTCAAAAGATCTGGGCCAAAATCCATCGTTTTTTGCACTCCACACCACCCTGGGTCAGATAATGGCTTTATGCAAATCAGCTCTGACCCTGTTGCCCCATGGGAACAGTCCAGTCCGAACTACAACAGCCATATCTTTCCCAGACCGGAATCAAGCATCCGAGGACCGGACCGGTTTCGAGGTAACACCTCTCTTCAGCCCGGCTAGCTTGACTCCAAGTGGTGTGGAGTGCCTGGGACCCACGTCTGGGCATCCCCAGCGCACTTAGGGCGGCAATTGCAAAAAACAACAAGTGATGGACTGAATGTGGATCAATGTCACACACTCCCCCAGTCAAAAGATCTGGGCCCAAATCCATCGTTTTTTTGCACTCCACACCACCTCGGATGCTTGATTCCGGTCTGGGAAAGATATGGCTGTTGTAGTTCGGACTGGACTGTTCCCATGGGGCAACAGGGTCAGAGCTGATTTGCATAAAGCCATTATCTGACCCAGGGTGGTGTGGAGTGCAAAAAAACGATGGATTTGGGCCCAGATCTTTTGACTGGGGGAGTGTGTGACATTGATCCACATTCAGTCCATCACTTGTTGTTTTTTGCAATTGCCGCCCTAAGTGCGCTGGGGATGCCCAGACGTGGGTCCCAGGCACTCCACACCACTTGGAGTCAAGCTAGCCGGGCTGAAGAGAGGTGTTACCTCGAAACCGGTCCGGTCCTCGGATGCTTGATTCCGGTCTGGGAAAGATATGGCTGTTGTAGTTCGGACTGGACTGTTCCCATGGGGCAACAGGGTCAGAGCTGATTTGCATAAAGCCATTATCTGACCCAGGGTGGTGTGGAGTGCAAAAAAACAATGGATTTGGGCCCAGATCTTTTGACTGGGGGAGTGTGTGACATTGATCCACATTCAGTCCATCACTTGTTGTTTTTTGCAATTGCCGCCCTAAGTGCGCTGGGGATGCCCAGACGTGGGTCCCAGGCACTCCACACCACTTGGAGTCAAGCTAGCCGGGCTGAAGAGAGGTGTTACCTCGAAACCGGTCCGGTCCTCGGATGCTTGATTCCGGTCTGGGAAAGATATGGCTGTTGTAGTTCGGACTGGACTGTTCCCATGGGGCAACAGGGTCAGAGCTGATTTGCATAAAGCCATTATCTGACCCAGGGTGGTGTGGAGTGCAAAAAAACGATGGATTTGGGCCCAGATCTTTTGACTGGGGGAGTGTGTGACATTGATCCACATTCAGTCCATCACTTGTTGTTTTTTGCAATTGCCGCCCTAAGTGCGCTGGGGATGCCCAGACGTGGGTCCCAGGCACTCCACACCACTTGGAGTCAAGCTAGCCGGGCTGAAGAGAGGTGTTACCTCGAAACCGGTCCGGTCCTCGGATGCTTGATTCCGGTCTGGGAAAGATATGGCTGTTGTAGTTCGGACTGGACTGTTCCCATGGGGCAACAGGGTCAGAGCTGATTTGCATAAAGCCATTATCTGACCCAGGGTGGTGTGGAGTGCAAAAAAACGATGGATTTGGGCCCAGATCTTTTGACTGGGGGAGTGTGTGACATTGATCCACATTCAGTCCATCACTTGTTGTTTTTTGCAATTGCCGCCCTAAGTGCGCTGGGGATGCCCAGACGTGGGTCCCAGGCACTCCACACCACTTGGAGTCAAGCTAGCCGGGCTGAAGAGAGGTGTTACCTCGAAACCGGTCCGGTCCTCGGATGCTTGATTCCGGTCTGGGAAAGATATGGCTGTTGTAGTTCGGACTGGACTGTTCCCATGGGGCAACAGGGTCAGAGCTGATTTGCATAAAGCCATTATCTGACCCAGGGTGGTGTGGAGTGCAAAAAAACGATGGATTTGGGCCCAGATCTTTTGACTGGGGGAGTGTGTGACATTGATCCACATTCAGTCCATCACTTGTTGTTTTTTGCAATTGCCGCCCTAAGTGCGCTGGGGATGCCCAGACGTGGGTCCCAGGCACTCCACACCACTTGGAGTCAAGCTAGCCGGGCTGAAGAGAGGTGTTACCTCGAAACCGGTCCGGTCCTCGGATGCTTGATTCCGGTCTGGGAAAGATATGGCTGTTGTAGTTCGGACTGGACTGTTCCCATGGGGCAACAGGGTCAGAGCTGATTTGCATAAAGCCATTATCTGACCCAGGGTGGTGTGGAGTGCAAAAAAACGATGGATTTGGGCCCAGATCTTTTGACTGGGGGAGTGTGTGACATTGATCCACATTCAGTCCATCACTTGTTGTTTTTTGCAATTGCCGCCCTAAGTGCGCTGGGAATGCCCAGACGTGGGTCCCAGGCACTCCACACCACTTGGAGTCAAGCTAGCCGGGCTGAAGAGAGGTGTTACCTCGAAACCGGTCCGGTCCTCGGATGCTTGATTCCGGTCTGGGAAAGATATGGCTGTTGTAGTTCGGACTGGACTGTTCCCATGGGGCAACAGGGTCAGAGCTGATTTGCATAAAGCCATTATCTGACCCAGGGTGGTGTGGAGTGCAAAAAAACGATAGATTTGGGCCCAGATCTTTTGACTGGGGGAGTGTGTGACATTGATCCACATTCAGTCCATCACTTGTTGTTTTTTACTCTTAGACTTGTCACGCTGCATGAGCATGTTAAAGCTGCGCAGGATGTCGCCCCCAGAGCCAGGGCCCAAGTTAAAAGTATGGTGGGCTGGCCAGCTGTGCTTACGTGCAGCTTTAACTGGGTACACCTGTGGCCGTATTACAGAAAGTGCCCCAGGGGCGCAACGGGTGTTTGCACCCACTTTGTGTTGCCCCGGGGTACTTTGGTATTACAGAAGGGGCCGCAGACACTTGCAGTCCCTTCTTTAATCCCCATAGCGCTGGGGCACATAAAGCGCCAATGCTATATTCATGGGGTGTTCCCTCATTTGCATGGGGGCGTGGCCCACGTAAATGAGGGAATCCCTTGGACTCTGCACCTGTGTTGTATTACAATTGTGGGTACAGAGGTAAAGAAGCTCTCCGGGGGTGCACTCACAATGTGACCCTTGAGAGGTGGAGCACTGTGAGTTCGCTCCCTGAGAGCAGCCCTCTGGCCTGAGGAAAGAGGGTCCCATGGACCCCCCAGACATCCCCTTACAGGCGGGTTCAGTCATTGACGGCACCTGCCTGCAAGGGGATCTCTAATCCCCTTTAAAAGTGCAGGCGGGTTGCCACCTGCACTGTGAAAACGCAGTTTCCAACTGCTCCATTTTTTTCACCTAATGCTCTGCCTCCAGGGTAATGCAAGTTCACGGCACCGCATGTCTTGCCTCCGCAAGTTTAAATGGCCCAACATCACTCAAGTCATTTGAACTCCTCATTTTACACTTTCACCATCACAATGCCATTCAGCCACCTTCAAGCGTATATATGGGCCTCCAGGGCCAAACAAGAGCTCAAGGAATCCTTTGACCTCATCATCACTGCTATTATTCAACAAATCCACATTATATTTCTTGAAGACTTCAACCTTCTTAAAGATTTAAGCACCAAGAAATTTAGAGACTTCCTTACTATATTCCATATTACCCTGGGCATCAAAGAATGTGTCAGTAACCTTACTCATTCCAAAGGCAACAACTTTCACCTGTACTTATTGATCTCTCCATCAATACATTGCACGCACCAGATATCCCTGGATTCAAATCATCTCACCATCTCCCTCTCTCTTCTTCATGCCTCATCAAGGCTAGCCCAAATGAGAAAAAAAAGCATATTGCTCTGTAAAGGACTTCACATGGCTTCCCACCAAGAAGAACTCAACAAGATATCCCAAACCCACTGTTGTGCGGTGTTTTAAGCTCCAAGTGAATTTTCCCGATTCATGCCCTTATATAGATACAATTCACATTGCCCTTATATAGGCATAGAAATCAAGCCCTTATTTAGGCATAGCCCATTCTATCCAAATACATGCATGGCTACTTCCACCCATATCAAATGTCACAACAACTTCTTGGAAAACCAGCTTAAGCAGTCAGGGACTTCTCCTTGCTTGAATATTGATTTGTCCAAGAACTCAGTTACTTTACAAAGAACAACTATTCCCTAGGGGTTCTTTCCTGACATTCATATGCCCGACTTTACGTCAAACTATGGCATTCCTAAACACCTTCAAGGTATAAATATACCTTCACTTGCTCTAGCAAGGTACGGTGGTTCGGAGCAGTTCGAAGACCTACTTGCTCGACGCAGCTCGCTACAGCAAGTGCAGAAGGAAGCCTACTCTCCAGCTGATGCATTGATTAGGTAACTGCCCTTCTCCTGCCGAGAATCCAGTTTCAGTGTTTCCGGCTCCCCTTGCGGGGTGTTGGGAAATCGAGTCCAAAGACAGAGATACCAGACCTCCTTCATTCTAAACAAGGTATGGAGCTGATTAGAACCCAGAGAAACCTTTGGTAGATTCCTGGCAAAAACTAAACCTATGCTACACAATACTTACTTCTTCCCTCGTACTAGACTTAGGTTATTTACATTGGGGTAGGCATATTTTAGAAGCACCAGTTGAGTATTTTAGTCAATGTTATTTATGTATGTATTTTTATATGGCTTAGAAACCATACAACGCTCTTACAGTATTATTTCATATTACTGTTTACACTGTACGCATTATACTTTGCAGTCTGCATAACGATTGTAGCAGTTCACATCTCTTGCATGAGAAAGAAGACTGATCAATAAACCCTTTTTATTGACAACGCCCGTCTCACTATTTCTCTGCAACTCTGTAGAAATGAAGCATGCACAATTGACTGACTGAAATACTTACCTATTGTTTCTGCGACTCTGAGATATATATTCTTTTTCTTGGGAAACATTCTTGGGAACTTCTCCTGGAGTTCCCTTTGATGTCTTTGGATACTTCACTTTCCATTATGAAGACACTGAAATCTGGGTCCCCTGTGGATCCATGTCCAGCAAAAATATTAGCATCTGTTGCCGAAGTTCTAAACCCTGCCGTAAATAAAGTCCTGAACCTCTCGCTGTCTAGTGGGCAGGTTCCGGCCAGATGGAAACAGGATAAAATCTTACCTCTGCTGAAGAAACCTTCAGCAGACCCTACTGTAGTCAGTAGTTATAGGCCCATTACATTGCTCCCTTTTTTTGCTAAGACTTTGGAGAAGCATGTAAATAAGGTCACTTCGAATTTTATTGAGGCCCCCAATGCCCTTCACCCGAGTCAGGCGAGCTTTAGGGCCAACTACAGTACGGAAACAGCCCTACTAGAGGTTTCAGAAAGTATCAAAGATATTCTTGATAGAGTAAGGAAGGCAGTGTTAGTACTGCTCGACCTCTCGGCGGCCTTTGATACCGTGCCCCATGGGCGACTCCTTCAGAGGTTCGGGGAGTGCTGCCTGTGGGGCATGGTCTTAAAGTGGCTCACTTCTTTTCTGGAAGGCCGTCAATAATCTGTCTGGTCACCACCTTACTTAGCTGACATCTCTCCACTGAATGTCGGAGTGCCTCAGGGCTCAGTTTTGAGCCCTACTCTTTTTAATATTTATATGGCACCTCTTGCATCTTTAGCGGAGAATCTGGGGGCCAAGGTTCTTACCTATGCAGACGATACCCAACTGCTGTTTACCTGTGAAAAAGATGTGCCGTTCAATGAAGGTCAAATTCATTTATGTCTAAAGACCGTGTTCGACTAGATTAGACAGAATCAATTATCTTGTAACTCCGCCAACACCGAAATGATTTGTTTGGACATACCTTGGATGAAGAATGGCGGAAGTGGTGGCCTCAGGATCAACTGGCCCCTTCCAGTCCTGTAACTACTGTTAAAAATCTTTGAGTTATGCTGGATTCTGATCTTTTTATGAAGTCACAGGTGCAGTCAGTGGCTGGTACATGTTTTAGGCTGTTAAAAATGATGAGGAATTTCCTCCCATTGCTGCCACTGTCCGATAGAAAGACAGTGGTCCTAGCCTTGATAATGTCTGGGCTGGACTATGCGAATGTGCTCTATTGAGGTACTCCCAAGTACCTATTGAACCGTCTACAGGTTGTGCAGAATTCAGCCGCCAGAGCAATTTCTATGGTTGGGCCAAGAACACACATGGTGAGTCATTTGAGATCACTGCATTGACTCTCAGTAAAAAATAGAGTCGATTTTACATCTTTGGTGTTGGCCTTCAAGGTGATACACAACAGCGGGGCACAGTATATTAGAAAAAGAGTTATGCCCTATACCCCAGCTAGGACCTTGAGGTCATCAACCCAACATTTGTTGGTAATGCCTAAATTCTGTTGGGCAAGGAAGGGTGGCCGCTCCTTTCAGGTGGTAGTGAGCAGCTTATGGAACTCGCTGCCTCTACTCCTGAGACAAGAAGTAGAGCTCCTGAGCTTCAGACGCCAACTCAAGACCTGGTTGTTCCAATAATAATGAGATCTTTGTTTGAGTGGGGAAACTGTGTCTCTCGCCCCAGGATCTTTTTCCTTTTCTTCCTCTCTCTCCTTAAGCGCTGGGACACTCTTCGGAGTAGCCGTGCGCTTGTATAAATGCCCCATAACATTAACAAAGTTGTCATGTTTATGCGGTTGTCAGACAATAATCCCTTCTTGCATATTCAAGAAAGTTTCAAGTGACCTCTGAGTTAGCTGGCACACACACAATTAGGTTTAGTATATTCGATAGAGACCTAGTTGACCTCAGTCCTACGTCAAATCTATAGGAGATATTATTCCAATGCGCAGAGCCTATTGGGAATATAGGAACTACACTACATGGCGCCCAACATTTGGTAAAGCACTAATTTAACGCTAGATACTAAAGTAACTCAGTCGTGCTTTTCTCAGAGACCTCTTTTTCCGTATATACTCCAATAGACGTCTGGAGTGGGTAAAGAGATAATATCCGCCATAACTGAGTAGGATGAAAATCCTATGTATTAGTTTTTGGTTTGTTCAACGTTGAAGGATACAGTGTTCCAAAATATTGTGCACCTTATCTTTGTTTCCTTGAAACTTGCTTTACAAACTTTCAGTCAGCAAAATGTCGCTCGATAATAATACCGAGGCCGGTGGAGCTACAGGCGATGACGCCGTACAAGCTTTAAACTTTACGGAAAACGACGAGGATGCTATATGCATACCAGAAATTGTAAGGAAAACCATCACTATAAAACTGATATGAAATGGCCCATCAGCAAGAGGTGGTAGGGTAGTTTTTGTGATAGAGGCACATGAATATCATCAGACAAAGGTATTCTATTCATGGATAGTCTTCCCTGAAGCAAATCCAGTAACAAAAGTGTTTCACTTCTACAAAGAAGATGAACCACCAGAGGAATGCATTCCTTTCGAGGATATTGAAATTCCACTAACATACCAAGAGCATGCGCTCTGGTTTAAAGGCGCCCTAAAACTGTGGACTGAGCCATTACCAGGCTCAGTCCACTAGGTAGACCAGGAGCAACATGGCCGGTATTAGCCCGCTATACACCACATCCTGTCATTGAGGAAATGTCGGATGAGGAACTATTAGTTCAACTAATAGAGCTAATCAAAATCTACAGACAATTGGTTCAATACGCCATGCGGTCTTTCACGGTCCAAACGGCAATAAGGATTCCACAACACAATCCTTACCAGGGGAACACAAATAAAATTACACCACAGACTCTACATTCGGTCGTTGGGAAATTACCCGCAAAATGGAAACAAATTCCATTCTGGATAGCTCAAAAAAATACTCAAATAGAGGCAGTATTTCATGATACTATCCCTCATGATAAACACAGAATTCTAACAATCTGTTTACCAATGGGGATCGCACCACACCTGGAGGACTGCGACACTTGGGGTACAGTCTTTGCTATAATCTACAGTAAAACACATGGTGTTCCGTCTATGGCAGTAATATCAGATGTACTGAAACAGATTCAAAACGAATACAGGGCAGAGCCTGCTTTGAATCTAGGTATGAAATTACTGAAAGATTTCAAACAGGTCTCAACAATAATATTAGCTAATATTAAAGGTGAAGCAGCATCCGTGGCGATCCGCCAAAGGCTCAGGGAATTTGATGTAACTGAGCAACCACATGAACTGGCCAGAATGATTGAAAAATCCTATAAAGAATTAGGCAGAGACAGCTTGGGTGGAAAACCAGTTAAAGCCCAACTGTCAGAAAGTCCTGAAAAGGTCTTTATTAAAAACACTCCGACTCCTTCTAAAAAGAAGTGGGAGAACACTAAACAAACTTCTGAAGAGAAGCGTTCTCAATCCAGAGGTAGGTCTCCTCAAAAGGAGCCCTCTGAAAGGAGGTATAACCTCAGGAATAGGGATAATTTGAGAAAACCTGATAGATATCAAGATACTGATACATGGTCCTCTCGTACCTTTCAGACTTCCTCACAGAAATGCAAAAGAACACTAGGAAGAACGCGTGAAGTCCAAAGACGACCAACACATTCAGAAAAAAAAGAAAACTCAATTCACCGAAAAAAAAGGTAGCAGGTCTAAAAATCAGGCATGCCGAGGATCTTGAGGACAAAACTCAAGAACGGGGAATGGGCTCAAACAATGATGGACAGCGCGGTAAAGTCACCATAGCTCGTAGGAACTTGAAGGATCATCTGGAAACAGTGGACTTGAGTGAGTACATTCAAGCTGAAACTGCAGATACCAGGGTTAGTGTCCCACAATAGTTATATGAAGTAACACTCTGGATGGAGGGGGACATGACAAGAAAAATAAGAGCGCTCTTTTGGGAGCGACTCTCTCAGGGTTATGACATTCTTCTAGTTGAACAAGAGATATTAGATCAACTTGAATCCCAAGGGGTGATTGAAACATGCACCTCGTCAATGAACAATCCTTTGTTTCCTGTCTCCAAACCAGACAATACATATCGTCTAGTTTTGGATTACAGACTTCTAAACTCTTGTTGCAAAACTTTTTCAGTACAAAATGCACACAGCGCAGCACTAATGAATAACATTGTGCGTAAAAAATATAAAACCACATTAGATATTTCTAACGGATTCTTCTGTCAAAACATTGCACCAGAAAGTAGGTACTTGACCGCTTTCTCAATTATGGGGACACAGCATCAATTCTGTTGTCTCCCCCAGGGATTCAAGAATAGTCCAGGTTTATTCTCAGCCAGAGTAACAGACTTACTACAAACCTATGATGATGATGCATTATCATATGCTGATGACATCTATCTAACAGACAATGATTTGGATAGGTAATTGAACAGGGTTTACACCGTAATATTGGGCATCTCCTGTGAAGGGTATAAATTCAATTTTAAGAAATCACGAATTGTCAATTTAAATGTCCTTTTCCTAGGATATGAACTTTCAAGTGAAGGCAAAAGCCTGCCAGCAAACTTTCTAGAGAAATGTGCGTTGCTCCAACCTCCCAAAAATCTGAAAAACTTACAGTCGATTCTAGGTTTCCTGAATTTCGGAAGAACTTACATTCTAAACTACGCAAAAAAGAGTTAAACCTCTCTACGAATTAATCAAACCTGCTTTCAAAACAGTTAATTGGACTCAAAAACACACAGAAATTTTGCGCTCATTGCAAACAGACATGTTAGCAACAAACCATTTACAAACACGTGTAAATGTACGCAACTTAGTGATCCGAATAATTCCAGGACAATGCGGATTCACATACTTAACCTTTAATGAAGGAGAAAAACTACCAATAGCTTACAAATCATATTTGTACACACAAGCAGAAATTAAATTCACTTCAACAGAAGAAATTCTGACAGCGGTTCAAACTGCAGTAGCAAAAGAGAGAGCCCTCGCACAGGGTAAACGCATTATGGTCATTTCACCTGTACCTGCCTTAGAGGCAGTGACAAAAGCGAGCATTCCGAATGCTAAAGCTTTACATCCAAGATGGATACAATGGGTTAATTCTCTTGCTGCAACAGACGTTGAATACGTTTTTGACCCTTATTTGAAAACTCAAGCATTTCTACAATACGGACAAGAATGTCCTCTGCCTACTGAGATTCTGCCTCTAGAGCAGTATGAATGTATAATTTATACTGACGGATCAGCACAACCCGCTACAGCACAACAAGCTGATAGTGCTGCATTGGCGATTGTTAAAGGTCACTGGCGCGATGGTAAATTCCGACCAATGGTCACTAAAACGTAATCTCTAGGAGATTGTACAGCTCAGCGAGCTGAACTACAAGCTTTCAAGATGGAGCTTGAAAATACAGATCGCGAATTCCCCACACTCATAGTGTGCCATTCGTATTATTGTGTTCAATCTTACAATGAATACTTGGAAAACTGAATTAAAAATGGTTACAAAGACGCAAAAGGTGGCACAATCAAGCATAAATTGCTTTGGGGACAAGTAGTTCAGTTACGACAAGAGCTACAAAAGGCTCATTTGATACATACACTGAGTCATCAACGTGAAGGCGTTCACGTTGCAGGGAATTTATTGGCTGATGAAGCCGCGAAGGCAGCTGTGCAAACGGCTTCCGTAGCTGCAATCACTCGTTCAAAAACTAAAATAGACAGTAAAATGATGCAAGCTGTCAATGCTTCAAGCAAAGACAGTGGTAAAACATTACCAAAAGGCTTTCCACTCAAATACTCATACATAACTGATGCAAACTCTGTTCCTTTTGCTCGTATTCCTGGAGTGGGGATAGAGTAATTCCAAACATGGAATATAGATTAGGACTAATCTTAGCAGCACATGAAGGGCTTGCTTCTGCACACGCAGGTAAGCTTGCGTTTACCTGGATCACTGCGATCCCTTACAGAGGGATGGTAACTACAAATATATCATAGTCACAGCGGATTCGTGCTCAAGATTCATTTGGATGTGGCCTCAGCGCTCGGCTGACGCTCGAACTGTTATAAAAGATTTGCGAGTCTTTATCGGCACATACGCAGTCGGCTCGCTACATTCTGACCAGTCTCCTGCATTTAGCTCTCGAGCGTACAAGGCGGCCATGGCTAAATTGGGCGTTGCATTGTGGTACTCCAGTCCATTCCATCCTGAGGGAAATTCGGTAGTGGAGAGAAAAAAACGGGACATAAAGCAATCTATAACAGCTAGGGTATTAGGCTCGGGTGATAAGTGGGTCAAACATCTAATAAGTGTCCAACGTAGTCTTAATAATCTGACAAGAAGTTCTCTAGGGGGAATCACTCCATATGAAATCTTTTTGGGAACAAGAATGATTATTTCGGATCACGATTGTCAGACTTCAGTGGTAGAACAAAAACCCTTTGATATCAAAGATCGTTTGGCTGTTTTGCAGGACTTAAATTAAATAAGGAAAAGCCAAAGTAACGTGTTCCTGAAGCCAACAACCACTGAAGAGAAACCAACCATCCCAGCAAGACCTGTCTGGATTCCAAAGATTGGGGATCTAGTCAGAGAAAAGAAGGAATTTGGGCCTTCTTACAGACAACCAGTACCTGTCCTAGCAATCCACAGATCAAGAACAGTATTACTGACTCCCCTTGCTGGTAAAAAGGAGAACAGGTTTGTGTCCATCGACCTGGTAAAACCACATCAGGTGGCCGATCATAAGCAGTAGGCCAAGTGGACTCCAAAGATGTAGCAGACACGCTATTCTGGCTACTATCCAAGAGGTTCAAACTGAGAGACTCATCACCTTTGAAGAATCTGCAGTGCGAACAGAAGGACTATGCAACAAAGCCATGGAACTTGTATCTCTTGAGACCCAAATAACAGTTCATCAAGAAACGCCTGCCTACAATGAAATAGCATCTGACTATCCAAATGTAACAAGTGATCAAGTGGTTCCAGCCATTTCAACGGATCCTGATGCAATCCCTACAATTGACAGAACTGCCTCTGGCTATTTCATTAACTTTGATACGTTTTCCGAGGATCCCAGCGAACCTGAAATGACGCTAGTAAAAAGAACTTTTAACGAACAAGCTACAGAACTTTTTCATCGCCTGGAAAAGGCTTATCTGGTTTCCCCATGGATTGAACTTTGGATTGAGTTGGGTGTACTTTTTCTTCTACTTTGGTTGACTCTTGTAATAACTTTGGGAATGCTGATACATGGAAGATATGTTAAAAAGGACATAGCAAGTAACAACATCAACTTACTCCTCAAGCCACACAAATCATCTCACCGTGAACAAAGAGACTTGTCATCAGTGAACATCATAGCCGTTCCTATACCTGGTGGTATAGCTTGGGACAGAACTGATTATGACATTTTCGGTCCGGCGGAGCTATTGAAGATTCCACAGCAGTTCAAGATTTCCTTGAATGACTTTGTTTCAACTAGTACCTTTTCTGATGATTGGGACTTCGAGACTGTTAATAATATGATGTCAGACTTAGAAATGTCTGCTGTATTTACAAATCATGAATACTTAGAAGGTTCATCAGATTATGAACAAACGTATTGTTATAATCACTATGGTCATCATTTCTTGCGCAAATCTGCAAATCCTAGAAATGTATTGAATTTTAACCAATGGGAACATTGTCCTACGTCAGCAAAGGGTAGCTCAAAAACATTTTATGGCAAATTTCCATACTTTTCAAGTTTTAATGTTTCAAATCCAGACTCATTTTACTTTAAAAATGTTAATAGGACAGGAATTAAAAGTATTTTGACAAATACCAAGCAAATTTATTCTGCCGCCTTTTATGCTCAGCTGTCTTCGTTAGCTTTCGACTTTTGGAAAGACAACATTGAGACAAAAACTGTCTGGGGCACAAAAGAATGGCAGGTGCAGGGATAGAAGCTTTATTTAGAGCCTGCATCATCCCAGAGCAAATAATGTTTATGAAGGACACTGTTCAACAGACATCTTGTCTTGGGTTAGCCAAGATAAAAGTATTTAAACGAACTGTCAATACCTACACCTACACCTGATAGCAGTAACACTTGAGAGGTCGTGGTCGATGTACATACTATTTTGCTTCACAACAGAACAGATCCAGATTGGAAAAAATGGTTAATCTGGCCCACAGGCACAAACAACTGTCAAGATAGATTCCTGAATAAGACACAAGGGTTCACATTCACTAGGCCAGATCCAAGATATGTTCAGAGACAGCAACCAAGAATAGTAACAACATACAGTGTAGGGAAACAGTGCCTTGAATGGCTACACAAGTCTACACTAAAGGAAGTAAATCGACTCTTATCTTTGCTTAAAGATGGCGCTGATCTGAGGAACTTCTTACAAGGACCTACTAAACCGCATCATAAACGTTTTATATACGCCGGTATCCATGCTCTGTATAATGAAGCATGGAAGATTACTCAAGCAGAGACTTCAGAACGAATACGAGAAATTGATTGTATTAATTTAGAGAAATCTCACTCTGTAGTTGACAATGGGTTAACGACTCTGTCGTCCAGGTTATATTCTATGGACAGCAAAGTATCATCTGGAACAGGACTTGGTCATGTTGTAACATGGTCAGTCGCAATTACATTCTATGATGCTATTAAGCTGGATGGTACAAAACCTTCGTTCAGGCTATGTGCCTTGGTGTTTAATCAATACCACGTCACTGTTTTCAGAATTTAATCTCACTGATAAACAGATCAAACTGGAACAGAGGGGAGCAGACTATACGGTGCTGAGCATTGAAAAACTGGAAAGATTGCCATTTACTGTCGCTGAAAAGCCAGCCATTGAATGAATACTACACAGAACAATTACTCTGCCTGTTACACTTTTCAATTTTCAGTATTGCTTAAAACAAATACCAGCAGGCATATATGAAAGGTTGGGCAAAGAATACATCAATACATCCTGGGAGTTATCATACATACACAAATGTTGGAGTGGGGTGAAAGAAGTGTTTCTTAGTGGTAAAAATTGTGAAAACGCACTAAGCGGCTCTCTCCTTTGTCAGGGTATTAATTTACATGGGGCCTGTGATGTTTCCTCTAACAATTTATCCTGCTACCTGCAAGGTTCACCAGCTGCAGTGATTGATCCAATTATTAAATTATAGGTAGGGGGGTTGACCCAGTTACAGTTACGGGGACCTGGGTTATTAAGTAGGTGAGAAGAAGGGGTCCCAGTAGCATAGGAACATGTAACCACACAAATGAAAATAATCAAAGAAACATAAATTGAGTCCACACTGTTTACTTCACAATGGGAATGCGTATTGAATATGCAAGATTATTATACACAATAATAGATCAATAGTTTTCAAGGTGCCCCAGAGAGAGAAGCGGGAGGGGTGGTGTAGTGTTGTGGGGAATTGGTGAGGGAGAGAGTGAAGATTCATAAGTGACAGTAAAATCAGCAATTGTCGATCATTTGACAAAGTTACAAACTATGTACAAAAAAATGAGACCAACAGGTTCATTGGATTATTCAGAAACGATCATACTCCAAGCAGTCCAATAAATGAAAGCAATGGGGTGTGGAGTTGACGATAGAAAATAAACGGATGTCGACGTTTCGACCCTCAGGAGTGCAGATATCAGTAGTTATCTTGCTGTGGGGTCTTCATCAGGACTGGAGGGGACACACAACCTATTTAATATATAAATATGTATTGTAAGTACGGGAAACATAGTCCCTGTATCTATTTCAGACGTTAAAGCACATCACCCCAATATGGGTTAAATTAAAGTCAATGTATAGCATCCCATACGGATTGTTGGGACAGTGTCAACACGAAGAATGCAGTAAATTTGAATAGCGCAGGAGCGTCAGATTTATTTAATAACATCTGGTCATGAGCACGTGGGGATAGGCCAGATCTAACACGGTGGACGGTGTCAAGAAAAGATGACTGCTCAATAATAAAGCATGGTCAGCGTTGTGCCAGAGCAAAGTCAAGGCCAAAGAGTCAAATACGACTACATACATCACAACATAGAAATAATTAAAAACTTACCACAAACGTGGTATTAACAGGACCAAATCTGGTTTGAAGTCAGTATCACGAGTAGATCTGTAGAATAAGTGTTTCCAGGTTTTAAAGAGTGCACTATATGTTTAGCAAAAGGTGGTATTTGGTAACAGTGGTGAGAAACTCACCGTGGTTTACACCAATCGTTGTAGGAATGTTTCGGGTTGGGATTAGGGTCACAAATACCTTCGGTAGTCAAATCTAGCAAAAACAAGGCGGAGGCGACTGTTAGGGAACATAGGGCGACTAGCGTGGTCAGACTACGTACAGCATGATAGACGGAATCGGGACTCACCCAATTGCCGTAGTGCGGACACGTCCGGCTGGAATCGTGGTCCGTGGCGGTCAGGCAAGAAAACTCTCGTTGATTAGTCTAAAGAGAGAGAGGTGCATCAAACACTGGAATTACTACCCGACCAATGACTACATTACTTGAGGAAGGAGAAAATGCAAGAGCGGGAACGTCTCCCACAACCGAAGCCTGCTTACCGATCATGGATTGAATCACTCTCAGATCGCGGCTTGCCGTCTCAATGGCGGGGCCGGTTTCCGGGTATGCTAATATCACCGTGGCAACGAGGTCACGTGACTAAGTCCGACACTGTTGGCGGACTGGCTGAGGTTGCTTAGTAACGTGGCAACAATGGACATGGTGAACATACTGAGTTGATGGTGACATTGCTTGCGCCGAGCAAAGACTAACATAAGTAAAAATGGTCACAGTCTTGGAAAACGGCAGCATTAGTGAGTGCAATTAATTAAATCGAGACCGATGGGAATAATGTGCAATACATGTTAAGTACGAGACAATCATATCAGTGTGGGTGTTACTCCAAGGTTGAAACATGAACAGTTGTGACATCAATGTAATCATACACATATGTAGCCTCGGTCATAGCATACCTCTCAAAAGAGGGTAGAGGCCCCGTGGGAGGGCCAGCATACCTGTTTAGCACACATAGTTGATGGAACATTATACCAAATAATTATTATGTTGAATTCATTATTATAGTCGCATGACAACCAATACAGTGATGGTGTACCTCACACATGCGGGTAAAAGCCATTAACGATTGCAGTAGGACATTATTCAAGACTAAACAGTGATGGCGTACCTCGCACATGCGGGTAAAGGCCACTGAGAATCGGAATAGGACATTGTTCAGGGCAGAGTGGCTAGTTGCGAGAAAGAACTATCCTGTTCATTAAGCCCTGATTCAATTGAGTCAAAAGTGAACATCCATTTCAGTTCCCGAGTATTGAGGATGTTAGAGATGCTCCCACCCCGAGGTCCAAGTGAGGCTCTTTCAATGATTACCCACTTCAAACTCTCTGGTGAGTGACCTGCTGTGGAGAAATGATCAACCATGGGTGCGCCTTGGACTTGGCAACGGATTCTGCTCATATGTTGAAGTATCCTAGTTTTAGCCTTTTGCTGAGTCTGACCAATGTATATCAAATTATATGGACAAAGGATGGCGTAAATGATATTGACAGTGTTACAGTTAGTGTGAGTTTTGATCGGAATTTTGTGATGACGATATGTAAATTCTTTTGTCTGTATCGTACTGTCACAGGCTTTGCAACTGCCACACCTGAAGTGGCCCAAAATTGGAGGTAAGTTCCACATGGTATTGATGGTAGGGGCCTCCGGTGTCCTAAGGAGAGAGCGGACCACATGATCTTTAACACTCCTTGCTTTTTTGAAAGCATGTAATGGCGGGTCTGTTTGTTGGATATCGTCCGATATCAGTTCCCAGTGGTTGTTAATGATGCGTTTTATTTTGTTGCTTTTTGTGTTGAAAGTTGTGACGCACACGATTCTCTGTTCCGTTTGGTCTTTATCAGTCTTGGGAACCAGTAACTCCTCACGAGGGTAAAACCAGGCTCTTTTCCTTGCTCGCTTAACCAATTGTTTGGGGTAGCCTCTACTCAGAAGTCTCTGTTTCAGTTTTTCCGATTCAGTAAAATAATGATCTTTGATGGAGCAATTTCGGCGGAGGCGTAGAAATTGCCCGAAGGGCAGATTGTCCCGCAAAGCTCGAGGGTGGTGGCTGCCGTAGTGCAGAAGTGAATTCCTTTCAGCAGGTTTTCGGTATAGTCTGGTCAATAGATGACCTGCGTTCTCGTAAATGGTAAGGTCCAAGAAATTGATTTGATGGTTATCTGATTGGATCGTGAATTTTAGAAACTGGGATTGGGCGTTCAACCAGCCAAAAAACAACATCAGTTGTTCCAAGTCACCGTGCCATATCAGTAAAATGTCGTCTATGTATCTCATCCAGAGACCAAGATGGTCTCTGAATGGATTGATCGAGTTGAGCACAGTGTCTTGCTCGAAGGCTGCCATGTATAAAATGGCTACATCCGGAGCAAAGGGCGCTCCCATGGCAACTCCCGATGTTTGCATGTAGAATTTATCCTTGAAGACAAAAAAGTTCTTGGTCATGGCTATGCGTAGCAAAGCCACTATAAACTCCGTCGGTACTTGAACCGGGGCTGGTCGCTGGTGCAGGCAACGTGTAATAACCATTAGTGCTTCCTGTTGCGGAATGCACGTGTACAGTGACACGACGTCACAAGTAGCTAGAAGTTGTTGGTTGGTATCAAAGGTTAGTTGTTCCACGATGTTTATAGTGTGCATGGTGTCATGCAAATAAGCCGGAGTGGCCTCTGCAATTGGCTTTAGAAAAAAATCAATGTATTTGCCCAGGGGCTCGAGGATAGAGCCGCACCCGGACACTATGGGTCGGCCAGGGGGGTCGACCATTGATTTGTGTATCTTCGGTATAGTGTAGATAGTGGCCAACCGTGGATGTGGTTTGTTCAGAAAATTAAACTCCAATTCAGATAGGAACCCTTGATCTAGACCAGCTTTGGTTATTTCTAAAATTTCTCGTGCAATAGCCTGCGATGGATCTGATCTAAGTAGATGGTAACTGGTTCCGTCATTTAATTGGCGGAGGATTTCTGATTTAACACCAGATTTAACACCAGCAAAAATGAGAAATTGGCCCTACAATCACTGGCTCAGAATACTGAACTTGTCATCAAACCGGCCGACAAGGGCGGTGCCATTGTGGTACAGGATGTTAGCTCGTATGAATCAGAAATCCTCCGCCAATTAAATGACGGAACCAGTTACCATCTACTTAGATCAGATCCATCGCAGGCTATTGCACGAGAAATTTTAGAAATAACCAAAGCTGGTCTAGATCAAGGGTTCCTATCTGAATTGGAGTTTAATTTTCTGAACAAACCACATCCACGGTTGGCCACTATCTACACTATACCGAAGATACACAAATCAATGGTCGACCCCCCTGGCCGACCCATAGTGTCCGGGTGCGGCTCTATCCTCGAGCCCCTGGGCAAATACATTGATTTTTTTCTAAAGCCAATTGCAGAGGCCACTCCGGCTTATTTGCGTGACACCATGCACACTATAAACATCGTGGAACAACTAACCTTTGATACCAACCAACAACTTCTAGCTACTTGTGACGTCGTGTCACTGTACACGTGCATTCCGCAACAGGAAGCACTAATGGTTATTACACGTTGCCTGCACCAGCGACCAGCCCCTGTTCAAGTACAGACGGAGTTTATAGTGGCTTTGCTACGCATAGCCATGACCAAGAACTTTTTTGTCTTCAAGGATAAATTCTACATGCAAACATCGGGAGTTGCCATGGGAGCGCCCTTTGCTCCGGATGTAGCCATTTTATACATGGCAGCCTTCGAGCAAGACACTGTGCTCAACTCGATCAATCCATTCAGAGACCATCTTGGTCTCTGGATGAGATACATAGACGACATTTTACTGATATGGCACGGTGACTTGGAACAACTGATGTTGTTTTTTGGCTGGTTGAACGCCCAATCCCAGTTTCTAAAATTCACGATCCAATCAGATAACCATCAAATCAATTTCTTGGACCTTACCATTTACGAGAACGCAGGTCATCTATTGACCAGACTATACCGAAAACCTGCTGAAAGGAATTCACTTCTGCACTACGGCAGCCACCACCCTCGAGCTTTGCGGGACAATCTGCCCTTCGGGCAATTTCTACGCCTCCGCCGAAATTGCTCCATCAAAGATCATTATTTTACTGAATCGGAAGAACTGAAACAGAGACTTCTGAGTAGAGGCTACCCCAAACAATTGGTTAAGCGAGCAAGGAAAAGAGCCTGGTTTTACCCTCGTGAGGAGTTACTGGTTCCCAAGACTGATAAAGACCAAACGGAACAGAGAATCGTGTGCGTCACAACTTTCAACACAAAAAGCAAAAAAATAAAACGCATCATTAACAACCACTGGGAACTGATATCGGACGATATCCAACAAACAGACCCGCCATTACATGCTTTCAAAAAAGCAAGGAGTGTTAAAGATCATGTGGTCCGCTCTCTCCTTAGGACACCGGAGGCCCCTACCATCAATACCATGTGGAACTTACCTCCAATTTTGGGCCACTTCAGGTGTGGCAGTTGCAAAGCCTGTGACAGTACGATACAGACAAAAGAATTTACATATCGTCATCACAAAATTCCGATCAAAACTCACACTAACTGTAACACTGTCAATATCATTTACGCCATCCTTTGTCCATGTAATTTGATATACATTGGTCAGACTCAGCAAAAGGCTAAAACTAGGATACTTCAACATATGAGCAGAATCCGTTGCCAAGTCCAAGGCGCACCCATGGTTGATCATTTCTCCACAGCAGGTCACTCACCAGAGAGTTTGAAGTGGGTAATCATTGAAAGAGCCTCACTTGGACCTCGGGGTGGGAGCATCTCTAACATCCTCAATACTCGGGAACTGAAATGGATGTTCACTTTTGACTCAATTGAATCAGGGCTTAATGAACAGGATAGTTCTTTCTCGCAACTAGCCACTCTGCCCTGAACAATGTCCTATTCCGATTCTCAGTGGCCTTTACCCGCATGTGCGAGGTACGCCATCACTGTTTAGTCTTGAATAATGTCCTACTGCAATCGTTAATGGCTTTTACCCGCATGTGTGAGGTACGCCATCACTGTATTGGTTGTCATGCGACTATAATAATGAATTCAACATAATAATTATTTGGTATAATGTTCCATCAACTATGTGTGCTAAACAGGTATGCTGGCCCTCCCACGGGGCCTCTACCCTCTTTTGAGAGGTATGCTATGACCGAGGCTACATATGTGTATGATTACATTGATGTCACAACTGTTCATGTTTCAACCTTGGAGTAACACCCACACTGATATGATTGTCTCGTACTTAACATGTATTGCACATTATTCCCATCGGTCTCGATTTAATTAATTGCACTCACTAATGCTGCCGTTTTCCAAGACTGTGACCATTTTTACTTATGTTAGTCTTTGCTCGGCGCAAGCAATGTCACCATCAACTCAGTATGTTCACCATGTCCATTGTTGCCACGTTACTAAGCAACCTCAGCCAGTCCGCCAACAGTGTCGGACTTAGTCACGTGACCTCGTTGCCACGGTGATATTAGCATACCCGGAAACCGGCCCCGCCATTGAGACGGCAAGCCGCGATCTGAGAGTGATTCAATCCATGATCGGTAAGCAGGCTTCGGTTGTGGGAGACGTTCCCGCTCTTGCATTTTCTCCTTCCTCAAGTAATGTAGTCATTGGTCGGGTAGTAATTCCAGTGTTTGATGCACCTCTCTCTCTTTAGACTAATCAACGAGAGTTTTCTTGCCTGACCGCCACGGACCACGATTCCAGCCGGACGTGTCCGCACTACGGCAATTGGGTGAGTCCCGATTCCGTCTATCATGCTGTACGTAGTCTGACCACGCTAGTCGCCCTATGTTCCCTAACAGTCGCCTCCGCCTTGTTTTTGCTAGATTTGACTACCGAAGGTATTTGTGACCCTAATCCCAACCCGAAACATTCCTACAACGATTGGTGTAAACCACGGTGAGTTTCTCACCACTGTTACCAAATACCACCTTTTGCTAAATATATAGTGCACTCTTTAAAACCTGGAAACACTTATTCTACAGATCTACTCGTGATACTGACTTCAAACCAGATTTGGTCCTGTTAATACCACGTTTGTGGTAAGTTTTTAATTATTTCTATGTTGTGATGTATGTAGTCGTATTTGACTCTTTGGCCTTGACTTTGCTCTGGCACAACGCTGACCATGCTTTATTATTGAGCAGTCATCTTTTCTTGACACCGTCCACCGTGTTAGATCTGGCCTATCCCCACGTGCTCATGACCAGATGTTATTAAATAAATCTGACGCTCCTGCGCTATTCAAATTTACTGCATTCTTCGTGTTGACACTGTCCCAACAATCGGTATGGGATGCTATACATTGACTTTAATTTAACCCATATTGGGGTGATGTGCTTTAACGTCTGAAATAGATACAGGGACTATGTTTCCCGTACTTACAATACATATTTATATATTAAATAGGTTGTGTGTCCCCTCCAGTCCTGATGAAGACCCCACAGCAAGATAACTACTGATATCTGCACTCCTGAGGGTCGAAACGTCGACATCCGTTTATTTTCTATCGTCAACTCCACACCCCATTGCTTTCATTTATTGGACTGCTTGGAGTATGATCGTTTCTGAATAATCCAATGAACCTGTTGGTCTCATTTTTTTGTACATAGTTTGTAACTTTGTCAAATGATCGACAATTGCTGATTTTACTGTCACTTATGAATCTTCACTCTCTCCCTCACCAATTCCCCACAACACTACACCACCCCTCCCGCTTCTCTCTCTGGGGCACCTTGAAAACTATTGATTTATTATTGTGTATAATAATCTTGCATATTCAATACGCATTCCCATTGTGAAGTAAACAGTGTGGACTCAATTTATGTTTCTTTGATTATTTTCATTTGTGTGGTTACATGTTCCTATGCTACTGGGACCCCTTCTTCTCACCTACTTAATAACCCAGGTCCCCGTAACTGTAACTGGGTCAACCCCCCTACCAATAATTTACTTCGAGCAGAAAATGCTCTGCGAGGTTTCATTTCATGTTCAATTCATTTGATCTCAGCACATCATGGCCGAACTTCTTTCCTACTCTGAAGAGTATATAGACAAATTACTAGAAGATCCAAATAACTTGTTTATCTCCTCCGATATTCCCACCATCGATTTCTCACTGAAGGATAAGATTTCCCGACTTGAGCGGTTGGAGAAAAAGCTGATCCGTACTCGGTGGCACGGCCACCTCCTTACTAGGTACCTCAAGGAAAACGTCATCCCGATTGGACTGCAAATAAAGATTGAGCCAGCCATCTTTGTTGAGGTACCAAAGTTCAGGGAGGGATTCAGCCACGTCGCGAATAACTGCAGCCGTCACTGGATGGTCCTCGGCGTTGAAACTGCTGCTGACCAAATTAAACTAATCACTGCTGAAATTAACACCTTAAAAGCAGAAATCACGGCTGATGCGAATTTTGAAAGCGCTAAGGAAACCATCACCAACCTACATACCTCACTCCAGGACTTCGACCTAACAACTGTGTTGGACCCGGTCCTTTGGGCAGGTTTACCCCGTGACTTTTTGCTTTTTCCTAGCCTGTTTTGGGAACCTGGGTTGGTGATTTTTAGGCCTCTGCGCACTTTTTCACTGTGGTACAGTGTAAAGTGCGTGTGCTTTCTGTGTATGGATGGTGAGTGACCTGCCCTCCCATAGGAATGAATGGGGAATATGTATGCCCATGGTAGATTCCTGATGCATGGGGAGTGCAGGGTCGAGTTTGATATGTATTAACTCGTGAGAATGAATGCTGCAGAATGGTATATGCGGCATGGCTGTATCTAGTCCAGAAGCGCCACTTTTAGAAGTTGGCATAATTGTGTAGTGAGTCTGCTAGCACGTGATTGGCTGATGGGCCTGGCCCAGGCATGCCTGGGCCTGTTGGTAGATGGACTGTCTGGAGGAGGGGGTCTGAGTCAAGCCGTAGATGAAAGGCCCCCCATCTGCTGTTAGGGAGGAGTGGAAAGAGCTCTGGTGGTGCCAGGCTGTGTCTGTCGGCCCACCCTGGATGACTCTCCCTCCCGATGGCCCCCTGTCACCTCTGACCTGAGGCTGACAGGAGAGGGAAACCAGATACTCCCAGAGCTTAGGGCTCGCCTTGCACGAAAGCTTCAAAGGCTTCAAAGCTTTTCCTGTGTATAAGAAGGGGCTCTGCCCCTTCCAAAATGTTCTTGTCTTTGCTCTTGTGGCTGACTGGGATCTACCAGGGTTGGGCGCTGCCCAGCCCCTGGACACCTGGATTCCTGGACTCCTGGGGGACCCTTCTGCCTGCCTGGGCTGAAGGGGGGACTTGGCTTTGCCCCTGGGGAAGTTCTGGGACCATGGCAGCATGGAGAAGCTGCCCTTTTCCTGTGGAGAGCGCTGGAGTTGGTTTCTAGCGCCTAGAGGCGCTGTGCTTCGCCTTGAGCGCCTGGGAGCGCTCTGCCTGCTGTCTAGCGCTTTGGAGCGCTTCATTTCCCCCAAGCGCATGAGAGCGCTGTCGCCGGACTTTCTAGTGCTTAGGAGCGCTTTTGGTGCTCGCTTATAGCGCTGGAGGCGCTGAGGATTCCTGGCCGTAGTTACTTAATTAATTACGAGTGCCCACCTCGATCTGCCGCGGTGAAAACAAACCACGAAGGGGCCGCGACCGGATTGGCCGGTGGATAGTCGCGTCATCGGCGAGGCCGCGCTGCCATTGGTTGGCGGCCTCGCGTCATGAGAGGCTCGTCGCAGGAGCCGCGACGCGATTGGCTGGGCCGCCCCTGAGTCCGTGGTGGAAGAAAGGGGAAGGCGAGAAAGGTGGCGGCCGGTTAACAGGGCTCCGGTGTGCCGAGGGAGCCCTGCAGCGAGAGGGAGAGCGGCCGCGAGCGGCTGAGCGGCCCGGCGGGGCTCCGTGGTGGAAGAGGAGCCCCGCGCTGGCCAGACGAAGAGAGCCGCCGCCCGGAGGAGCCGCCCCTGAGGCCCGGTGAGTTGAAGGGCTGGGGGGCTCCGCGTGGACCGGGTGAGACGGGGGCTCTGTGATGCTGCTGCTCCGTGAGGGAGCAGATGGGTTCTCGCGGTGCCGGTCGAGGCACCAAGGAAGGGCGGCCCCGAATGGCAGTGGGTCGCCCCACCGTGACCACAGAGCCCGCGAGGGGCTCTTGAGGGCCCGCATTGCTTCGTGTTGGTGCCGGGTTAGAGGCACTGCTTCAGGGCGGCCCCGGAAGGCAGCGGGCCGCCCCAACGGTGTGTAGAGCCCGTTTGGCTCCAGAGAGGGCCATATTCGAGAGGGGGGGCTTCGGGGCATATTGTCGGTGCTCGTCCCCTCCTGCCCCCGAGTGTGAGGACTAGAGTCCGGTGAGGCTCCTGGGGGCATCATTGTTCTAAGAGTCTGTGTGGCTCCAACGTCTGGGGCATGTGTGATATGCCCAGAGCCTGTGTGGCTCCAGCAGTGGCGCAGTTGGAGCCTAAGGGCCAGTGAGGGCCCTGGTGCAAGTTTGTTGTTCTCCAGGTGCCCAGCACTTTGTGGGCACCTGCCACGTTTAGGCTTTTTGTACTTTGAGACTGGCACCCTGACTTTGGACTCAGGGCGTCGGAGCCCCAACAAGGCCGTTGGCCTAGGGACTGCCACAGGTAGTGGCTCATGTGATAGTATTTGCCTAATGTGAGTTTTGCGCATTGTGATGTGGTGCTAGGAAATGTAATGCATTTAGTATGATTACGCACCTTGATCTTACACCTCTGACTGTTTTTAGACATCATGTGATTCTTGCGCTATCGCTTTACTCTTGACCCCTCTGAATGTGTAGGTTTATACATCATGTGTCTTACTTTTCCTGCGCTGCACCTCTGAATGTTTAGTCATCATGTGTCTTCTTGCGCTGCACCCCTGAATGTATTTTATTGCATCATGTGCTTTATTCTTAACACCTCTGAATGCTTTAGGCCTCATGTGTTTCTCTTTATTACTCCTCTGAATGTGTTCATGCATCATGGGTAAGGTGTTCTGGTTTATACCCCTAAATGTGTTTATTCTTAGGTGGTTGTCTTTTCTACTCCTCTGAATGTAGGTTTATTGCATCATGAGTAATGTATTCTTTCTTAGACCCCTAAATGCTGTGTGATACTTAGGTGGTTCTTCTTTCTTAGTACAGGTGGTCCTAGTAAGGTCCTGGTCCCCTGCGTGACAGTCTCCCAAGGAGTTTAGGGTTGCGTAGGTGGTACTTACCTGTTCCCAGTAGTTACTGGGTGTGATCTATAACTGTTACTTTGTGTTACAGTGAAGTTTATATACTTTTATTCTAATTTCTGACAAGTATTTCTATATCTGCAAAGTGTTGATTCAGACAGTGGCCCCTGTGGCCCTGTCTTGTAAATAATCCCTTGTGAATATTGCCGTGCCAGTTGGCACAATGTACATGTGTGATTTCTATCTGATATGTTTTGACAATACAAAAGTTATTTTAATATAACCTTGTGTGGAGTCTCTTTTGTGGTGTGCCTAGTATGTTGTTGCTGTCGTGCGCTGACGCAAATGCTTTACACATCGCCTCCGAGTTTAGCCTAGACTGCTTGCGCCATGCTACCTAGAGGGCGAGCAGGGGTTATCTTGGCGTGTGACTTCCTTGCCCTGACTGGAATGGTGGTTTCTGCCTGGCTTTGGCATAAGCCTTAGCCTACCAGAAATAGCCGGTTTCCAACATTGGTGGGTCAGCGGTGCGGATTTGGACTTGCGTTTGCCTAGTGCCATAGCGACAACTGGCTACATTACAAAAACTCTGCGTTTTTCAGATAGTCACATATTTGGGATTATTGTTTCTGATTTTGTTTTTCCTCAAAAGTGTCATTTTCAGATGGTGTTCCTGCGCTTTATGTTAAGTGGCAGATGAGAGAAAATGACAGGGCGGGACGCCAGTAGATAGGGGAGGTTCCCATAGGTTAGGAATCCCTTGCTGGGTCCAGTGTCCAATCCCTATTCCTGTCCCTGTGTGGGTAGATGGAAGAGAGGGAGGGTGGAGGAGAAATTGCTTAATCAGGAGGGTGGTTATTCCCTGAGTGTAGTGTGTGTGTCTGGATTCCCCAGTATGGTAGGATCCAGTGGTGGCAGCTTAAATGTGTCCAGTGCGTGAAGTCCCATTCCCAGTTCCCAGAGTATGGTGCCTGGTGCTCAGTAAGAGAGTGACAGGTTGAGAGTTAGAGGCAGTGAGGAACTGTCTAACCAGTCTGGAGGGGGAGTGTGTGGATGAGTGGTGTCTTGAACTGGAGGAGTTCGTGTGAGTTTTTTTTAAGGAGCTTGCACGTGAGGTGTACCTCTGGTGGTGTGCAGGACGTCCTGCAGAGGCATTGGACAAGAAGGTGGATGTCTGGCGGTGTGCTGGATGTCGTGCAGAGACATTAGAAAGTGATTCTAAAAGTAGTGGCTTGTGTATCTGATGATCCTGTGTAGGTGAAGAGGTTCATGTGTAGCCCAGCTATGTCCCATTAGGATGATAGGGGTGTAGGGGCTCACGTCCTGTCTCAGTGGAGGCGGAGTGAGTGTGGGACGGTGTGTCCCACGTTAGCCCGAAACCTTGTCTCAGGGCCTGGAGGGTTCCCTAAGGGAGCGCCAGGTCAGGGGCCTAGGCTGTACTTACAAGTCATTTGAAGAGGATCTTCCTGTGTCTAGAGGACGGGGAGTTTCTGTAACCAGAACTCCGGCGGTCCTAGTGTTGGGCTGTACCGCTCCTAAGTGGAGGGTGCAGAAGTCCTGGCTCGCTGAGCATTTGACCGTCTAGGGTGCTCGACCATTTTTTGGGGCCTCTGGAGGTCATTCCCCGAGGAGGGGGGAGGCCAGGTTCAGGTTCAGCCTGACCTGGAAGGAAGGGCATCTGTAGTCAGTGTCCTGACCGGTTGTTGGCTTCCAGGGGTACCGCTCCAAGGTGGGAGGGTGCAGAACTCTGGAGGGGGGTGCAGAGGGAGGGTGTCCTTACTTCTGACTTCGGTGGGAGGAGAGTGTGTCGCTGCTACGCCGCTGGCGTGTGCTCTGTCTAGCCTGAGACATACTGTGCCTGTGATAGTGGAACTGGAAGGGGGTGCAGAAGGACGGTGTACTTCTGACCCCGGTGCAACTTAAGGGTGTAAATCCTAGGTTGGGAGATTAGGAAACTTCTAGGTCAAGAGGAGTCTCTACTAAAGTGGATCAACTGAAGAGACTGAGGAGGCGGCCCTTGCTGTGTGTTCTGGGGCCCACCTGCAGTTTGTTGTTTCCACTAAGGTAGACGAAAGGGGGCTTTGCTGTGTGCTGTGTCCCCCCACCTGCTTGAAGAGGGACTGTGCTGTGTGCTTTGTACCTCAGAAGTGGAATCGTTTCCAGGTGGTAGACCAGTGACGGAGTGAGGTCCTGATCTGGTAGGAGAGTTGTGTTCTGGTGAGTGCTTCCCTGTGAGGGTTATTCCTTCACCCTGACTGGAAGCAAGGGTCCCTACTTGGTCTAAGGTACTTACCTCTGCCAACTAGAGACCCCCAGTTCTAACATTGGTGGAGTAGAGGTAGGATGGGGCATGCTTGCCCGTGACCTCTAGTCAGCCTGAGGGTGTGGTCCCTAGGTTGTAGGGTCAGTGGTAGTGTAGCTACCCTGAGAGAGAGAGTGGAGATTGGCTATTGTGTGCCAGGGGCTTCTGCCCCCACTCTGTGGATTGGTTAGGACCTGTGATCTTTGGATGGCCTAGGGCCTGGACCTGGCTGTGGATGAATAGTGTGTACCAGTGGGGTATCCTAGTTGTGTCAGAGAGCTTTTGTTGAGGGAAATCCCTGTGGGTTCAGAGTGGCGAAAAACTGTAAGGTGGCCCTGCCCTGCAGGCCCGTCTCCGTGGTTTTGTCGCCCAAAGCATTGAAGACCATCAGTGTAGTGATTGGTCTACCCTGCGTTTTGGCTGGAAGGGGGATGTGTTGGACCCGGTCCTTTGGGCAGGTTTACCCCGTGACTTTTTGCTTTTTCCTAGCCTGTTTTGGGAACCTGGGTTGGTGATTTTTAGGCCTCTGCGCACTTTTTCACTGTGGTACAGTGTAAAGTGCGTGTGCTTTCTGTGTATGGATGGTGAGTGACCTGCCCTCCCATAGGAATGAATGGGGAATATGTATGCCCATGGTAGATTCCTGATGCATGGGGAGTGCAGGGTCGAGTTTGATATGTATGAACTCGTGAGAATGAATGCTGCAGAATGGTATATGCGGCATGGCTGTATCTAGTCCAGAAGCGCCACTTTTAGAAGTTGGCATAATTGTGTAGTGAGTCTGCTAGCACGTGATTGGCTGATGGGCCTGGCCCAGGCATGCCTGGGCCTGTTGGTAGATGGACTGTCTGGAGGAGGGGGTCTGAGTCAAGCCGTAGATGAAAGGCCCCCCATCTGCTGTTAGGGAGGAGTGGAAAGAGCTCTGGTGGTGCCAGGCTGTGTCTGTCGGCCCACCCTGGATGACTCTCCCTCCCGATGGCCCCCTGTCACCTCTGACCTGAGGCTGACAGGAGAGGGAAACCAGATACTCCCAGAGCTTAGGGCTCGCCTTGCACGAAAGCTTCAAAGGCTTCAAAGCTTTTCCTGTGTATAAGAAGGGGCTCTGCCCCTTCCAAAATGTTCTTGTCTTTGCTCTTGTGGCTGACTGGGATCTACCAGGGTTGGGCGCTGCCCAGCCCCTGGACACCTGGATTCCTGGACTCCTGGGGGACCCTTCTGCCTGCCTGGGCTGAAGGGGGGACTTGGCTTTGCCCCTGGGGAAGTTCTGGGACCATGGCAGCATGGAGAAGCTGCCCTTTTCCTGTGGAGAGCGCTGGAGTTGGTTTCTAGCGCCTAGAGGCGCTGTGCTTCGCCTTGAGCGCCTGGGAGCGCTCTGCCTGCTGTCTAGCGCTTTGGAGCGCTTCATTTCCCCCAAGCGCATGAGAGCGCTGTCGCCGGCATTTCTAGTGCTTAGGAGCGCTTTTGGTGCTCGCTTATAGCGCTGGAGGCGCTGAGGATTCCTGGCCGTAGTTACTTAATTAATTACGAGTGCCCACCTCGATCTGCCGCGGTGAAAACAAACCACGAAGGGGCCGCGACCGGATTGGCCGGTGGATAGTCTCGTCATCGGCGAGGCCGCGCTGCCATTGGTTGGCGGCCTCGCGTCATGAGAGGCTCGTCGCAGGAGCCGCGACGCGATTGGCTGGGCCGCCCCTGAGTCCGTGGTGGAAGAAAGGGGAAGGCGAGAAAGGTGGCGGCCGGTTAACAGGGCTCCGGTGTGCCGAGGGAGCCCTGCAGCGAGAGGGAGAGCGGCCGCGAGCGGCTGAGCGGCCCGGCGGGGCTCCGTGGTGGAAGAGGAGCCCCGCGCTGGCCAGACGAAGAGAGCCGCCGCCCGGAGGAGCCGCCCCTGAGGCCCGGTGAGTTGAAGGGCTGGGGGGCTCCGCGTGGACCGGGTGAGACGGGGGCTCTGTGATGCTGCTGCTCCGTGAGGGAGCAGATGGGTTCTCGCGGTGCCGGTCGAGGCACCAAGGAAGGGCGGCCCCGAATGGCAGTGGGTCGCCCCACCGTGACCACAGAGCCCGCGAGGGGCTCTTGAGGGCCCGCATTGCTTCGTGTTGGTGCCGGGTTAGAGGCACTGCTTCAGGGCGGCCCCGGAAGGCAGCGGGCCGCCCCAACGGTGTGTAGAGCCCGTTTGGCTCCAGAGAGGGCCATATTCGAGAGGGGGGGCTTCGGGGCATATTGTCGGTGCTCGTCCCCTCCTGCCCCCGAGTGTGAGGACTAGAGTCCGGTGAGGCTCCTGGGGGCATCATTGTTCTAAGAGTCTGTGTGGCTCCAACGTCTGGGGCATGTGTGATATGCCCAGAGCCTGTGTGGCTCCAGCAGTGGCGCAGTTGGCGCCTAAGGGCCAGTGAGGGCCCTGGTGCAAGTTTGTTGTTCTCCAGGTGCCCAGCACTTTGTGGGCACCTGCCACGTTTAGGCTTTTTGTACTTTGAGACTGGCACCCTGACTTTGGACTCAGGGCGTCGGAGCCCCAACAAGGCCGTTGGCCTAGGGACTGCCACAGGTAGTGGCTCATGTGATAGTATTTGCCTAATGTGAGTTTTGCGCATTGTGATGTGGTGCTAGGAAATGTAATGCATTTAGTATGATTACGCACCTTGATCTTACACCTCTGACTGTTTTTAGACATCATGTGATTCTTGCGCTATCGCTTTACTCTTGACCCCTCTGAATGTGTAGGTTTATACATCATGTGTCTTACTTTTCCTGCGCTGCACCTCTGAATGTTTAGTCATCATGTGTCTTCTTGCGCTGCACCCCTGAATGTATTTTATTGCATCATGTGCTTTATTCTTAACACCTCTGAATGCTTTAGGCCTCATGTGTTTCTCTTTATTACTCCTCTGAATGTGTTCATGCATCATGGGTAAGGTGTTCTGGTTTATACCCCTAAATGTGTTTATTCTTAGGTGGTTGTCTTTTCTACTCCTCTGAATGTAGGTTTATTGCATCATGAGTAATGTATTCTTTCTTAGACCCCTAAATGCTGTGTGATACTTAGGTGGTTCTTCTTTCTTAGTACAGGTGGTCCTAGTAAGGTCCTGGTCCCCTGCGTGACAGTCTCCCAAGGAGTTTAGGGTTGCGTAGGTGGTACTTACCTGTTCCCAGTAGTTACTGGGTGTGATCTATAACTGTTACTTTGTGTTACAGTGAAGTTTATATACTTTTATTCTAATTTCTGACAAGTATTTCTATATCTGCAAAGTGTTGATTCAGACAGTGGCCCCTGTGGCCCTGTCTTGTAAATAATCCCTTGTGAATATTGCCGTGCCAGTTGGCACAATGTACATGTGTGATTTCTATCTGATATGTTTTGACAATACAAAAGTTATTTTAATATAACCTTGTGTGGAGTCTCTTTTGTGGTGTGCCTAGTATGTTGTTGCTGTCGTGCGCTGACGCAAATGCTTTACACATCGCCTCCGAGTTTAGCCTAGACTGCTTGCGCCATGCTACCTAGAGGGCGAGCAGGGGTTATCTTGGCGTGTGACTTCCTTGCCCTGACTGGAATGGTGGTTTCTGCCTGGCTTTGGCATAAGCCTTAGCCTACCAGAAATAGCCGGTTTCCAACAAACTCAAAATCGAAAACTAGTGAAACTGGCACGAGACATTAGATTGTACGATAAGAAGAAAACCTATCCGTATCTTCAAGAGGACCATTTCAAACAAGACAATCAAGGCAGATTCCTTAACAGAGGCCGAGGAACCTCTAGAGGCAGACGTAATTATTATACCTTTTCCGACTCTTCCTACAGCTCGGAGGGTGAACAAGACCAACCTGGTCCCAGCTACCAACAGAACTATCCGGATCCTGGGTACCACCAGCAATATCAGTACAACCCTTTTTTAGGGCAACGCCAGGGCACATGGCGCCCACCCCGAGGCAGAGGCAATTTCTGGCCACGCGGCCAACAACGTGGATCTCAGCAGAACACCAACACCTGGAATGGGGGTCGTGGCCAACAACAAAAACAAGTACATTTCCAGTCGGAGCCACAACACGGGGAACGTGTTACCCGCAACAAAACCTACAGATGGTAATTCGCTCTAAAACCTCAGAGGCAGCAATTTATCCCCGTTTAAGACTTCTTGGAGGAGCTCCCCCTGGCATAGACAGCCCGGTTGTGAATATATCGAAACAAACTTTGAACGATGACGAAATCAAAATATTGGAGAAGGAATTATCATATGTCCCCACCAGTCATCCAGATTCTTTTATTATTCGCACTGAACTGTTTAAATTTTTTCGCAAAATAAGGTTAAAATATTTTTTCCGCAACTCTGTACCAAGTACACAATCATCTGTAACCGGTCTGAGACCTCCCTCTACCTTTGTCCCATTCAGCAGTGCTATGTCACATAAGATTCTGGCCTACGAATCGGTAGTGTTAAGAGATGTACTGCAACTTCTGGGAACAAAATGCTACACCAGATTTAACACCAGCAAAAATGAGAAATTGGCCCTACAATCACTGGCTCAGAATACTGAACTTGTCATCAAACCGGCCGACAAGGGCGGTGCCATTGTGGTACAGGATGTTAGCTCGTATGAATCAGAAATCCTCCGCCAATTAAATGACGGAACCAGTTACCATCTACTTAGATCAGATCCATCGCAGGCTATTGCACGAGAAATTTTAGAAATAACCAAAGCTGGTCTAGATCAAGGGTTCCTATCTGAATTGGAGTTTAATTTTCTGAACAAACCACATCCACGGTTGGCCACTATCTACACTATACCGAAGATACACAAATCAATGGTCGACCCCCCTGGCCGACCCATAGTGTCCGGGTGCGGCTCTATCCTCGAGCCCCTGGGCAAATACATTGATTTTTTTCTAAAGCCAATTGCAGAGGCCACTCCGGCTTATTTGCGTGACACCATGCACACTATAAACATCGTGGAACAACTAACCTTTGATACCAACCAACAACTTCTAGCTACTTGTGACGTCGTGTCACTGTACACGTGCATTCCGCAACAGGAAGCACTAATGGTTATTACACATTGCCTGCACCAGCGACCAGCCCCTGTTCAAGTACAGACGGAGTTTATAGTGGCTTTGCTACGCATAGCCATGACCAAGAACTTTTTTGTCTTCAAGGATAAATTCTACATGCAAACATCGGGAGTTGCCATGGGAGCGCCCTTTGCTCCGGATGTAGCCATTTTATACATGGCAGCCTTCGAGCAAGACACTGTGCTCAACTCGATCAATCCATTCAGAGACCATCTTGGTCTCTGGATGAGATACATAGACGACATTTTACTGATATGGCACGGTGACTTGGAACAACTGATGTTGTTTTTTGGCTGGTTGAACGCCCAATCCCAGTTTCTAAAATTCACGATCCAATCAGATAACCATCAAATCAATTTCTTGGACCTTACCATTTACGAGAACGCAGGTCATCTATTGACCAGACTATACCGAAAACCTGCTGAAAGGAATTCACTTCTGCACTACGGCAGCCACCACCCTCGAGCTTTGCGGGACAATCTGCCCTTCGGGCAATTTCTACGCCTCCGCCGAAATTGCTCCATCAAAGATCATTATTTTACTGAATCGGAAGAACTGAAACAGAGACTTCTGAGTAGAGGCTACCCCAAACAATTGGTTAAGCGAGCAAGGAAAAGAGCCTGGTTTTACCCTCGTGAGGAGTTACTGGTTCCCAAGACTGATAAAGACCAAACGGAACAGAGAATCGTGTGCGTCACAACTTTCAACACAAAAAGCAACAAAATAAAACGCATCATTAACAACCACTGGGAACTGATATCGGACGATATCCAACAAACAGACCCGCCATTACATGCTTTCAAAAAAGCAAGGAGTGTTAAAGATCATGTGGTCCGCTCTCTCCTTAGGACACCGGAGGCCCCTACCATCAATACCATGTGGAACTTACCTCCAATTTTGGGCCACTTCAGGTGTGGCAGTTGCAAAGCCTGTGACAGTACGATACAGACAAAAGAAATTACATATCGTCATCACAAAATTCCGATCAAAACTCACACTAACTGTAACACTGTCAATATCATTTACGCCATCCTTTGTCCATGTAATTTGATATACATTGGTCAGACTCAGCAAAAGGCTAAAACTAGGATACTTCAACATATGAGCAGAATCCGTTGCCAAGTCCAAGGCGCACCCATGGTTGATCATTTCTCCACAGCAGGTCACTCACCAGAGAGTTTGAAGTGGGTAATCATTGAAAGAGCCTCACTTGGACCTCGGGGTGGGAGCATCTCTAACATCCTCAATACTCGGGAACTGAAATGGATGTTCACTTTTGACTCAATTGAATCAGGGCTTAATGAACAGGATAGTTCTTTATCGCAACTAGCCACTCTGCCCTGAACAATGTCCTATTCCGATTCTCAGTGGCCTTTACCCGCATGTGCGAGGTACGCCATCACTGTTTAGTCTTGAATAATGTCCTACTGCAATCGTTAATGGCTTTTACCCGCATGTGTGAGGTACGCCATCACTGTATTGGTTGTCATGCGACTATAATAATGAATTCAACATAATAATTATTTGGTATAATGTTCCATCAACTATGTGTGCTAAACAGGTATGCTGGCCCTCCCACGGGGCCTCTACCCTCTTTTGAGAGGTATGCTATGACCGAGGCTACATATGTGTATGATTACATTGATGTCACAACTGTTCATGTTTCAACCTTGGAGTAACACCCACACTGATATGATTGTCTCGTACTTAACATGTATTGCACATTATTCCCATCGGTCTCGATTTAATTAATTGCACTCACTAATGCTGCCGTTTTCCAAGACTGTGACCATTTTTACTTATGTTAGTCTTTGCTCGGCGCAAGCAATGTCACCATCAACTCAGTATGTTCACCATGTCCATTGTTGCCACGTTACTAAGCAACCTCAGCCAGTCCGCCAACAGTGTCGGACTTAGTCACGTGACCTCGTTGCCACGGTGATATTAGCATACCCGGAAACCGGCCCCGCCATTGAGACGGCAAGCCGCGATCTGAGAGTGATTCAATCCATGATCGGTAAGCAGGCTTCGGTTGTGGGAGACGTTCCCGCTCTTGCATTTTCTCCTTCCTCAAGTAATGTAGTCATTGGTCGGGTAGTAATTCCAGTGTTTGATGCACCTCTCTCTCTTTAGACTAATCAACGAGAGTTTTCTTGCCTGACCGCCACGGACCACGATTCCAGCCGGACGTGTCCGCACTACGGCAATTGGGTGAGTCCCGATTCCGTCTATCATGCTGTACGTAGTCTGACCACGCTAGTCGCCCTATGTTCCCTAACAGTCGCCTCCGCCTTGTTTTTGCTAGATTTGACTACCGAAGGTATTTGTGACCCTAATCCCAACCCGAAACATTCCTACAACGATTGGTGTAAACCACGGTGAGTTTCTCACCACTGTTACCAAATACCACCTTTTGCTAAATATATAGTGCACTCTTTAAAACCTGGAAACACTTATTCTACAGATCTACTCGTGATACTGACTTCAAACCAGATTTGGTCCTGTTAATACCACGTTTGTGGTAAGTTTTTAATTATTTCTATGTTGTGATGTATGTAGTCGTATTTGACTCTTTGGCCTTGACTTTGCTCTGGCACAACGCTGACCATGCTTTATTATTGAGCAGTCATCTTTTCTTGACACCGTCCACCGTGTTAGATCTGGCCTATCCCCACGTGCTCATGACCAGATGTTATTAAATAAATCTGACGCTCCTGCGCTATTCAAATTTACTGCATTCTTCGTGTTGACACTGTCCCAACAATCCGTATGGGATGCTATACATTGACTTTAATTTAACCCATATTGGGGTGATGTGCTTTAACGTCTGAAATAGATACAGGGACTATGTTTCCCGTACTTACAATACATATTTATATATTAAATAGGTTGTGTGTCCCCTCCAGTCCTGATGAAGACCCCACAGCAAGATAACTACTGATATCTGCACTCCTGAGGGTCGAAACGTCGACATCCGTTTATTTTCTATCGTCAACTCCACACCCCATTGCTTTCATTTATTGGACTGCTTGGAGTATGATCGTTTCTGAATAATCCAATGAACCTGTTGGTCTCATGTACATAGTTTGTAACTTTGTCAAATGATCGACAATTGCTGATTTTACTGTCACTTATGAATCTTCACTCTCTCCCTCACCAATTC